>NC_084469.1:18267570-20767570 GCF_027409185.1 Cynocephalus volans
TTGTAACCCCCACACCATAACCTCCATTGAAGAAAAAAAGATATAGAGCATCTGAAGAGTAATTTTCTAGCATGTAGTTGACCAACGATGATAGACGTTACTGCAGTTAGTAGCATTTGCTTCTTCCTCGCTTCTGAGCATGCATGAGGACTCCACTTCCCCATCCCCTTAGAGTTCTAGTCCAGTAGTCACCAACAGAACTTTCTACGATGATGGAAATGTTCTATATCTTGTGCTGCCCAGTGATAATGTGGCTAATGCAACCGAGGAACTAAATTACAAATTTTATTTAATCTTCCTTAATTTCAATTTAAACAGGAAAACTAGCTAGTGGCTATTGCATTGGACAGCACAGTTCCAGCGCATGAGTTGTGAGGAGAAATGATCACTAAGAGATCTCCAGTGTTCCCTTCCTCCTGCTGTGGTCACCTGCAATCATTCATGGTGAAGTCTGCACTAACCTAGGTTCCTGAGTGGAGATAACATGGAGCAGAGAAGATAGATCTACCATATGACCCAGCTACCCCACTGTTGGGAATATACCCAGAGGAATGGAAATCATCAAGTCGAAGGTATACCTGTTCCCCAATGTTCATCGCAGCCCTCTTTACAATAGCCAAGAGTTGGAACCAGCCCAAATGTCCATCATCAGATGAGTGGATACGGAACATGTGGTACATCTACACAATGGAATACTACTCAGCTATAAAAACGAATGAAATACTGCCATTCACAACAACATGGATGGACCTTGAGAGAATTATATTAAGTGAAACAAGTCAGGCACAGAAAGAGAAATACCACATGTTCTCACTTATTGGTGGGAGCTAAAAATTAATATATAAATTCACACACACACACACACACAAAACCGGGGGGGGGGGGGGCGGGAAGAAGACATAACAACCACAATTACTTGAAGTGGATACACAAGCAAACAGAAAGGACATTGTTGGGGGGAGGGGGGGAGGGAGAAGGGAGGGAGGTTTTGGTGATGGGGAGCAATAATCAGCCACAAGTATATCGACAAAATAAAATTAAAAAAACAAACAAACAAAGAAAACCCAAAAAAAACATGGAGCAGAGAGCCCTGCAACCTGTGATGGACAAGACTTAGCCAGAAAAGTCACTAAATATACAAGAAGGAAAATATGGCAAGTTCTGATCTTTGTGAGACCCTATGGGTCGAATGTTACCCGTGAAAACGTAAAGAAGCTCCTACCTCGTGAGTGCGGTGATGGTGGAATAGAGAGGGGGATGTAGCTGCTCCAGCAGCTTGAAGCTGTCTTCTAAAGCTGTGCCACAACAGAAAACTTAAGTGCCTGTGATAAAGGGTGGATAATCTTGGGTGCTTTTACTATCTGCCTGGAAAAATAACCCTAGAAGAAATGTTAACACATTTTATATTCTTGTTACCAGGTCAGTGAGACATTCCTACATGCAAAGTTGTATTAATATGTTTGTTAGTAATATTTTTTTCCCACAAAGAGAAAAATCCCCTAGTCATGAAAGAGTTAAGAAAGACAAAATTAGACACAGCTCATGTTAAAGGTTAGAAGAATAATCAGTCATTTGAAAAACACTACATAAACATTTTTCCGGATGCAATTTTCAGTCCAAGGATACATTTCCCAGTAGAAATCAGCAGCTAAAAAGGAAATCATTTCGTCTCCATAAGTGCCAAATTGTATCCTGATTTTTCCTGGTCTGGCTCAACTTTCAAAACTAGTGGTTCAACTTCTGCAATCTTTCACCCAATGACTATATAAACACATCTTTACAAGACAGACATAATCCTTGGGTGGGCCAATTTATGTTGGATTATGAAAATACTTAAAATACAAAATCGTATAATGAGTGTTGTCCTTTGGTTTTTCCCTAAAAAGAAAAGTCCATTTAATATAGGCAGTGGTTCATGTGAAGACAACATGACACATATACACTGCTTTCTTTTTTCCAACATCTTTGAAAATAAATATTACTGACAATTCAGTAAAGGATTGCCTCTTATTTTGGCAAGGTGATATGCAAATTAAGAATTTGCAAATATACTTCTGATGTACTCACATGCCACAATGCACCACACAATTGGAAAGAATTAAACGGCTCACAACAGGCAAGGAAAAATTCTCACCCTTGGAAGTATTTCGGATCTTCTGTATTCGGTCAGAGGTTATAGAAACATTAGCTTTAAGGATAAAGTAATCTTAAGTAAAAACCAAAAGATTCATTCAGAATTTATTACTGCCTCTAATTCATATATATCTCACATTATTCAGAATTCCCCATAACACAATGCAAGCAGAATCTCAACCCTATAGCTAAGAGAAATCATAAATTTTAAAACTTCATGGAAAGGTGAACTCTGTTTTTTCACTTCTTCCTTGAAATTCTAGAGTTTTTATAGTCATCTACAGAAGGCATCATAAAAAGCCTATCTTCAAACATTTAGCATGTGGAGGGGAAGAATTTTAACTTTTCCTCCAATGGATAAAGTTATGTAAAAGAAGACATTTTGGGAGTCTTTGGAGAGTGCAAAATAAATCATAGCTGTAAGATCTGGAAAAGTTTGGTTGAATGTTAAGAGATTTTCACATCTGTGTCTATACATTCCTGTCTTGGGAATAAAGTATCTCCAAAAACATTCACAGAAAAATGTTGTAAAATACTGTCCTTCAGTAACCAAAACTTAGAGTTGCAATCACAAACATTTAATTTACATTGTATATTATTGAGAATTACAAATATCCATAAAATTATAATGATAAAATGATTTTTGCCAATAATGCTAAAAGCCACGAATTTAAAATGACTTATTACAATGAACTTTTTACACTTTATAGTATAACTGTATATAAATAATTTTCTGATGCCTAGATTAGTCTTTCATCCTTGCTCCTGACAAAACAAATAAATACGTCACTGAAGCAGTATAAACAGACTACAGAATGGACACAGAATAATGCACATTTTTCTTTCACATGCTAAGAGAGGCTGATGAACATTATACTTTGCTAATTCACAAAACTTTAACTGAGGACAAGAACATACTACGAATGCATTTTCCTGTTCACCTGAGTAGCTTTGCACAAAGCAGCTGAAAGTATTTAATTAAATATTTTCATTTACCTCAAATAGAAACATAAAACTTTTCAGTTGTTTGCCAAAATTAGAAAATCTTTAGTTGTTCTGAAAACAAATATACATATATATAATACAGACATTCAAAACTAAATATTAAAGGTTTATTATTTAAATCTAACTTTTTAGTTCAAATATTTTGCATTCCTTTCTGATTTAAAACACTCTCCTATGAAAGCCACCATTATTTATAAGTGAAGAAAGAAAAGGGAATTTGTCTTACTTCTCCCCACTCCTCACTTTGCCATTGTCACCTGTATCTATTTCCAGGAAGCCAATATTCATTAGGGTTAATCTACCTACTAAATGAATAAACAAAGGATTTCTCTGTCACTAAGAGGCCAGGTGAGCCGATAGCATCTTCAAACACAGAAAATCATCTGTAGCATACAGCTCAGGAAATTACCTGCTGCAATCCCACACCTGGGATCATTTGGCAGGCAGATTCATAATGTTGGGTAATATATGGAAAATGGACTATAACCATTTTCTCAAAGGACTGAAAATCTCCCATAGTTTAGAACCAAAGGACATTTTTATGTAATTAACTGTATACCTCACCGAGGAAAACTAGTTAAAAAAAAAAAAAAAGACACATTTCCACATCTTTCCCTCTAAAAAACAACAGGGTATGTAAGACACCAAAACACCAACCTGCAGTAAAATATGAAGAAATGATACAAAAATGCCAATACTTCCACAGACCTCCAAGATCTTAAAAATAAGAAGAGTTCTACAATAGAACGTACTTAACAAACTAAATCAGAAAGATGTACTGTTAAATTATAATCCCTACTTATATAGATTGATAAATTTAGACCAAGAACATGACCTTGGTGGTTCAAGATGCCAGAAAAGAACATAAGACCAATTATTTATTAATATATTAAATTGATAAGCAGAACCCCAGGTCTTACTCTCCTGCAGAAATAATTTTTACAGCTAACTAATCCAACAGGAAATTGTTGATGTTACATAATCAAACACAAAACAATGTAAAAGAAATGATTTTAAAGATATCTGACCTCTCTCCAAATGTGGGGGGGGGGGAAGGAAATATATCCTAGATACAAGTTTTTAATAACATTCAATAGCCTGAAAACTATGTAGTATAAGCACATAAAAAAAAAACTGGAGGACTGATTTGACTAAGCATCTAACAATGCAGCAACAAAACTCATTTACAAAACATGACAACAAATAGTGATCAGAGATTATCCCCTTCTCAAAATTATGTTCAGTTCTACAGGAGGGCCTGAGTGTGATAGAGTATGAAATAAGACGAAATCCGTCAGCCTGTATGCCAATGAGAATCAACCAACATGCTATCCTTGACACATGGGTCATTAAGTTGCTTACACGGGTGCTATTTATTTATTCAACTTTTAATAATATGCTTGCAGAGAAAAGGAGCCAAACTACTGGGCAGATTACATATCATTCTCTAGAGGGACTAGAAACTAAAAAATGAAAAGACTAAAAAATAAAAAACATTTAATGAGTACCCACTGTATGTCAAATTCCATATGAAAAAGGACTGGGTTTGCTCAAGGATGATAAAAGACAGATATGGTCTTCATATACAGTATGTGATATCATTATTATTTTTGAAAGAAGAATTTCTTAGCTTCTCAAGGGTTTTTATACTGAATATGTCAGATCTATATCAGATACTACAAAACTTGAGAGGCATATCCATTTGAGGGAATAGCACCATCAACAGAGAGGCAATGGAGATGAGGGGCACCAGGTCACATGTACACTGCACCTAAGGAAATGCAGACTAGAGAGAAATAAAAAAGACTTACCCAAAATATGGTATTTTTCATAGTCTTTATCTATTTGGCCAGGTTTCCTGAGATAAGCCATTTAAACATGAATCAAAGTAGTAAATGCAAACTATATGTGTATTCCAATAACCATCAGCTTACATTGTAATATATGTCATATAAATATATGTATGTTCCTGAACTTATTTTTGCTGAGAGGGTTTTTTGGTATATGTGGAAAAATTTAGCATGTCAGGTCAAGGAAATGTATATGATTTTCCATGTAAGATCCTACAAAAACATATAGGAGCAAGATAATGTTTGTACTGACCTGCCAAAATCCTGTGGAGAGCATCTCGAATACACATCACATTCCTGAGTACTATGCTCACACGAGGCTTTTGCATCAGCAGATGTGTGAAAATGCATGTACTCAGAGAACTCCCTTATGGCTTCACATCTAAAGAAGCTCCTCAGCCAAAAGCTGAGATGACATTTCCAAGTTTAAGTATACTTTCATTTAAGCCAATGTCTGGATGGAAAAAAATTCAACTGAAGGGTTTGCTATTTGGCTCAACAACAAGACAAGCCTGACTGAATGTCACACAGATTTTCAGGAGGCCTCCTATATTCTAATTCTAATCCTCAAGTCATATCAGAGACCCTGGTAAATTCTTCCTTACTAATGGAACGATTTCTAGCAATCAAATTTTCTCATTTCAAATGTATCACCAGAAGATGCATGTGTATGATTTTAGTTGTGCTTCAAACTGGTGGCAGGTAAGCTCCCCTTCAATAATGTCCCTAATTCATTATTTAAGCTGCAGCAAAAATATGCTGAAAACATTAAGAAAACCAACCTACCTTTGCATATTTTCTTCTAACATATCTTCTATGAAAATAATACGTTTTTGAGCCTTCTAAAAGTAACACAAGCTTATGATAGAAAACTTTGGAAAAACTTTAAAGAAGAAAATTAAAACTGCCCATAATTCCATCACTCAGAGGTTAAATACTATTTGCATTTTGACCTGTTTCCTTCTAGTCTTTACATGAATACCTATATGTAAAAATGTTATATGAAGTTGTATACATACACAACTACATCACATTTTCATAAAACTCTTTGTACAGTGTTGTACCCTTCTTAGTTAATTATCATGCAAAGTAGTGGTCACAGTTTTAAACAGACAAAAAACATTTAGCAAATGGGGAAAAAAGGATACCTAGAAACATTAAGAGGTGTATTTTATTCTGCAATGAAGCCCGAACAAGTATAAGTATCTACATATCAAATAATGTAACATTGACACTACGTAGCAAAACTACAGAAATATAAGGAGAAATAGGAAAAAATTAGTAGCATGAGATTTTACTTCACCTTTTTTAAGTCAATGACAGACCTCATTATCAGAAGTCATATAAAACATAATTGAGGTAAATCTGTTATAAATGTAACTCTATATGCTGAAAATACAGAATATACCCTTTTTACAAGTGCCCATGAAACATTCGCAAAAATAATGAAATATTATTGCCAGAATTTGGTCTAACCAATACTTTATTTTTTTATTAAATCATAATTGAATATACATATTTTGGGGGTTCAATTTTGACATATGTTGATCAAATCAATATTACTAATATGTATATTTTTATAAATTGTACTTGTTCTTTATGCCCCTTGTCCAATCTCTCCCTATCCCCCTCTCCCTCCCACCTCCCATCACTTATAACCCCAGATTTCTTCTCTCTCTCTGAAAAAGTAATGGTTACTCTGCTGATTTGTTGACTAGATGATCTGTCCAATGATGAGAGGTGTGTTCAGGTCCCCCAATATTATCACAGAGCAGCTGCTTCTTCTGTCACTCTGAAATGGGCTTTGTGGAGAGAGACATCCTCTTCTCTTCTTTGGTCTCTGCTGGTGACTCTCCTTGTGTCAATACACTCCAGTGGCTGGTGGACCATCTGCATGGTGGTTGTGATGTCTAACCACTTTTGCAGCAGCCGTGATTACTGTGGTGGGCCACCCACATGGAGGTGATATTTTTGGCATGCTCCTTGGCGCTGGTGGTGTGCCTGGTTGTGCGGGGAGTCCGGTCCCTGGCTCTATGCCTCAGGACTTCGGGTGGGCCCTGAGGTGCTGGCAGTGTGCCTGGTTGTGGGCAGAAGTGTCCAGTCCCCAGATCCATACCCCGGGTCCCTGGGCAGGCCCCAAGGTGCCAGCAGTGTGCATGGACCAGAACTAATTATTTGTCCTTTGCTTACTTCTAAAATGGGGGAACTTCCTGTGGGAATCAATACTTGAGCTGTGTGGTTGAACTAAATTGCTGCTTTGCTGCTGTTTCCCTAGGGAAGGCTTTTTGTGCCGCTCAGGGTATAATGGTTGACCTTATAGGTACTTCCGGCTCTCCAGAGACCCGGTGGATCTGGGTTGTACAGAAACTCTCATCTGGGCCCAAGTTTTTTCATCAAACTGCACCCGATGCAATTCTGCATTCCCAACCAGTCTCCTCTGAGTGGTTCTGCACTGAATGGGGGGTAGATCAGCTGTCCTTGCTGTGTCCCAGTGTTCCCCTGGTGGGCCTGTTTCCCCCACTGCTCGTGCTCCAAACACTTCCGATAGGAGGGGCCCTGCGTCAGTCCCTTGCAATGACTCACTGGCCTCTGAATGGCTCCCCTTTTTCAGCTGTTCTGGCTCCTCACTCCTGCGCGGGTCCATGGGAACCCTATTAGTGGTCTTGCTGTCCTGAGGGCTACCAAGGCCCTCTTCTCCCCTGCCACCTCCAAGTAACTCCATCTGAAGGGCACAGCTGCGGCTTCTGCCGGCTCCTGCTCCATGCGCTCAGCAGCTCCAGCCTTAAAATGGCCCAAAATGCTCAGAGCAGTTTTTTCCTTCTCTCATCATGGTTTCTCCTGCCTTCAAGAACTTCATAGGTCTCTCTTCCTCTTCCCCTGAGCTCCAGTGGCCGCAGCTTGGCTGATGTTACATTTTTATTGTTGTAAATTGGTTGATTTGTGGGAGAGAGTGACACTGGGGACCATCTATTCTGCCATCTTGACTGGAACCCATCGATCTAACTAATATTTTAGATCTAATCAACATTTTACAGGAAATTTTAGGGACAAAAGAAAATGATCAGATCAGCAAAATCCTGTCTTTGGGAAATGCTACAGAATAAATACTCCCATTTCACCAACAAATAAACTAAGAGGGGGAAAAAGGGGATGAGGATAAACCTGAATATTAAAAGAGTTTTATGAGCTATATCAACCAATTGCAATGTATGGGTCTTATTTTATTTTATTTATTTATTTATTTATTTATTTAATTTATTTTTTTTTAAGATAACTAGTAAGGGGATCTTAACCCTTGACTTGGTGTTGTCAGCACCATGCTCACCCAGTGAGCTAACTGGCCATCCCTATATGGGATCCAAACCAGTGGCCTTGGTATTATCAGCACCACACTCTCCCGAGTGAGCCACGGGAGGGCCCTATGGGTCTTATTTTAAATATGATTTTTAAAAATGAGATAATCAGGGAAATTTAACATGGATCAGAAATTTTATATTAAAGAATTGTTAATTTTGTCAGGTGTGATACTTTTTAAAGAGCCCTTATTTTTTGGAGACATTTACTGAAGTATTTACAAATGAAATGACGTGACATCTGGATTTACTTGAAAATAATGTGGTGGGGTGGTGGGTAAGATACAAAACTATGGCCATGAGTTGTTAAGGTTTACAACTACCTGATTTTTAGGAGCACATTAGTTATTTTTTCTATATTTGCATATATTTGAAATTTTTCATAATAAGGGATTGAAGAGAAACCATGTGTATATGTGTGTGTGCACATGGTTGCACACAGACACAAAGAAATTTGTGATATCAAGTATAAATAATTCTTTTGAAGAGTTAAGCTTTAAACGGAAAGGAAAGAAATGGGTCTGTGGCTGATATTGCTTTTATTTATTTTGCGGGGGCAGCTGGCTGGTACAGGGATTGAATCCTGGACATTGGTGTTATTAGAACCATGCTATAAACAACTAAGCTTACCGACCAGTCCTTGATATTGCTTTTAAAACAGACCTTATGGTTCATTAATTTTTCTTTGCAGCTGGTCAGTATTTCATTTCTATTTATATTTCTATTCTGCATAGAGACCTATCGCAAAATGTTAGCAATTGTTGAATGTAGTGAGAGTGTACTGTATTTAACTTTTTTCTGTAAGTTTGAAATTTTTCATAATAAAAAGTTGTCAAGTTCCTACTCATTGACAATATAAGCAGTTACTAATTTTAGCCTGTTTATATTTTCAGATGCACTGATATTTTGATTATGATTGCACAAAAGTTCTGAACCAAATTTGAAATACCTGCAATTTTTAAAATATTCACACTCCATATTAAGAACATGATATGTTGTTAATTTATGTAAATAATCTGTTTCCATCACTACAGATTTCACAGTTTTCTTTACACAGGCTCTACATCTTTCTTCTTAGGGTCATTTCTAAGTATTTTACATTTTCTGGTACTATCATGAGTAAAATATTCTAAAGAATTAGACCATCTAATTAGCTTTAACTTGTTTATAGAAATAGTATGGATGTTTTGCATATTTACCAGGTATCTGTTCAGTTAATAAGTTCTTTAAAAGTTTAAGCTCTTGAATTTTCTAGGTCAAAAAATTATATTGCCTGTAAATGATGATTCTGTAGTTATATCTTTCTTTATGTTTTATACATTACTGCAGTGTCTGGAACATCTAGAATAATTATATAATAATAGTCATAGTATCATTGCCTTTTTTTGATTTTAGGAGGAATGCCAATAGTATTTCGCATTAAATATGGTGCTGGTTTTTGGCTTAAGATGGCTATTCATCATTATTTAAAAAATATATCTTTCTATTCCTAGCTATCTCAGAATAAATCTCATAAATAAATGCTGAATTTTATCAAATGCCCTTTCAGCATCTAGTGAGATTATCATGTTTTCTTACTTGACCAACTAATACTATATATTACAACAACAGATTTTATAATATGAGATAAGTCATATTTGGTCATGATACCTGATTTTTTTATTGTAATGTTCAATTTGCTTTGTTTGTATTTTATCTGGGATTTCTGAATCTAAATTCTTAAGTAAGATTGATGTGTAGCTTTCTTTTCTTATGTTATGTTAGGTTTTAGTCATTCATTTTTAAAAGCCTCTCTTAGAGGGGATTATAAAAACCCTGTCCTTAATAGGTGTTAAAAAGTTCCTCAATGCTAATGCTATTTATTATGAAATAGGAAAAGGCAAGAAGCCACAGCCTGCAAGCACAAAGGTGAGATAATGGCTTCCACACCACTTAACTGTCAGCCTTACTTAGTGTGAAGCGTTGTGTCTAGAGACTCCCAACCAAGCATCCATTTAAAAATATATAGATTATTAAAGTAATTGACAAACATAGGAACTGTGAACTTTTTGGAAGACAATTAAAAAATCATAATGCATTTTTTGTCATGTTAATATGGAATAAGAAACAAGAAAATTAGGGTTAAAAAAAAGAAAAAGATAAGCCCTATTGGTGTACAGTTGACCCAGAATTCTATAATCAATAATAGTTTACTGCATGTAACCAAACGTCTAGAAGAAGGAGCTCAAATGTGCATATCACAAATAAATGATTAAGTTTTGTAATGATGAATAGGCTAATTACCCTGAATAGATCAACACACATTGTATACACGTAGAAAAACAATTCTGTACCCCATAAATATGTATCATCAATGTTTCAATAAAAATTTAAAAAGAAAAATAATCCTGCCATAAACACAAGAACTTAAAAAAAAAAACATAAAAAACCCACTCAACAATATATAATTCAAGTAGTAGCACCACAATTCTGAGACATTAGTCCCTGTAGTGGTAAAGGTTATTGAACATTTCTATACAACAAGGAACAAGGTTGCCTGTGCTCTTATTGGTCCCAACAAAAGCCCGCTCTCTCTATGCAAAGGAACAGGAAAGGGCAGCTTAGCAAGACTGAAATGTTTAGACAGTAACTGTTTACTGTAACCAAACAACCATAGCAGCCACCACCCATACCAGGAAAGGCTGAGTGGGGAGACTAGACTCTCTGCCAGAGAGGCTATAACCCCACCGAGGTGGTGTTAGAAAAGGTGAAATAGGAAGTAAGACTTTCATCCCACCCTGCTGTTAATAAGAACCACCTCCCAACACACACATGCTGTGTAAAATAGGGAGCCAATTACAATGGCTATTATCCCAAGACAGAAAATAACCAATGCTGACAACGATGTAGAGAAAAAGGAACTCACTTTCATTGTTGGTGAGAATGTAAATTGGTGAAAACAGCCATTGTGAAAACAGTATGGAGGTTCCTCAGAGAACTAAAAACCGATTTACCTTACCACGCAGCTATCCCACTACGGGGTACATACCCAAAGGAAATGAAGTCAATGTATCAAAAAGACACCAGCACTCCCATGTTCATTGCAGCACTATTCACAATAGCCAAGAGATGGAATCAACCTAATTGCCCATCAAAGAATGAATGGATTAAAAAAACTGTGTGGTGTGTGTGTATATGTACATATATATATATATATTACCTTTATATATATAAGTATATATAAAATATAATATTATTCAGCTACTAAAAAAGAAAAATGAAATCCTCTCATTTGCAGCAACATGGTTGGAACTGGAGAACATCATGTTAAGTGAAATAAGCCAGGCACAGAAAGACAAATAACCACATGATCTCACTCATATGTAGAATCTAAAAAAAAAGTGGTTCACATAGAAGTTGAATAATGGTTATCAGAGGCCAGGAGGGGAAGGAGGGCAGAGGGGAGAAGTGGTGGACTAATGGGTACAAAATGATGCTGTCTACCCTATGTGAATCATTGTTCAGTTATGCATGTATTGAAACAACACACTCCATCCCACAAATATGTACAAGTAAATGTTAAGAAAATTTTTTTAAGTAATTGAAAAATAATGGTTGAAAACTACATAATTTTGCAAGAGACATAAATCTGTATATGAAAAAGTTGAGTGAACCCCAAACAGGATACTCCCAAATAAACCTATTAAAAGGTACATCATGGGCTGACCCCGTGGCGCACTCGGGAGAGTGCGGCGCTGGGAGCGGAGCAGTGCTCCCGCTGCGGGTTTGGATCCTATATAAAGATGGCCGGTGCACTCACTGGCTGAGCGCGGTGCGGCCGGTCACAAAAATGACAAAAAAAAAAAAAAGGTACATCATAATTAAAGACAGAGAAAAAATCTTGAAGACAGAGAAAAATGACACTTTACCTATAGGGGAAAAACAATTCAAATGACATTGGACTTCTCATAAGAAAACACAGAGGATAAAAAGGAAGTGACAATATTTTTTCAGTAGTGAAAGAAAAGAAGTGTCGACTTTGAATCCTATATCCAGACAAAATATCCTTCATGAATGAGGATGTGGTTCTAAATGTATGTAAGGGAATTTTTAACATAATTTTATTACAAATAGGGATGGTAAAAGGACATAGAGAGAGAAAAGACTTCACTCAAACTGATAAAATAACAATACCAGTAGACTGTGATAAGTTACATATACATAATGTAATATACATAGATCAACCACTAATAAAGTCATAAAAAGAAATATAATAAAAACCACTATGGATAATAACACTTAGATAAAGAAAAATGAAATTGTATAAAATGTTCAACAACCCACAGGAAGTCAGGGAAAAGAAAACAAAGAAACAAAGAACATAGAGAACAAATATGAAATGAAAAATAAAATGACAAAATTAAGCCCTAATGTATGTATAAATAATTACACTTAATTACATTTGATGTAAATGGTCTACAAACACCAATTAAAAGACAAATATTTAAAAATATATAATATAAACAAAAATAAAAAGAAACAAATGAATATTCTTTAAAAAGATACGTATAACACCAAGGTCAAGGGTTCGTATCCCCATACTGGCCAGCCATCAGAAAAAAAAAAAAAAGACAGATATTGACAGAATGGATTAAAAAACATGACTTAACTATATGCTGCCTATAGGAAACTCACTTCAAACATAATGATACAGACAGCTTGAAAGTAAAAAGTTGGACAAAGATATGTCATGTAAACATTACACAAAGGAAAGCAGGAGTGGTTGGTTATCTTAATATAAGATAAAGTAAACTTTAGAGCAAAGAAAATCACTAGAGAAGAGAAGGACATTATATAATGACTAAAGGGTACACTAAGAAAACATAGCAACCCTAATGTGCATGCACTGCACAACAGAGCTACAAAATATGTAAAGTAAAAACTGGCAGAACTGAAAGAAATAGCTACGTCCACGATTATACTTGGCAACTTCAACAAGTCTCTCTCAACAGTAGAAACCCTTGTATATTGCTGATGGGAACAGAAAATGATACGGCCACTATGCAAAATAATTTGGCAATTTCTTGAAAAATTAAACATATACGAGTGTAACCCAGCAACTACACTCCTGGGCCTTTATCTCAGGGAAATGAACAATTTTATCCACATGAAAACCTTGGGTGAATCTGAAGGGCATTATGATATGTAAAAAAAGGCAATATCAAAAGTTCATATACTATATTGTTCCATTTATTTAACAGTCTCAAAATGACAAAATTATAGAAAGGAAGAACAGATTAGTGGTTGCCAGCAATTAGAGACAATGTAGGGAAGGGAATTGAGTGTCGCTATAAGGGGACGGGGCATGAGGAAGATATCTGTGGTGATGGGATAGCTTGTGCCTTGATTGTGGTGGTGGTTACATGAATCTATACACATGATAAAATGACACAGAAGTATATGTACACCTTAGACCAATGTCAATTTTCTTTCACCTCTGTGAAATGTAGATCTAATATGTGGAGCAATAAGTCCACTGGTTGAATGCATTCTATACACTGGTGTCATGAGGCAGGATTAGAGGTTTCCTAGATTATTTTCAGCCTACTCCATTAAGACAGGATACTCCAACAGGTAACACAAGAAACTCAATAGGTGCATAAGTTAAATAACCTGCTGATACTGTATTCTGTGGTATGGATGAACCAGAGTATATTTAACTTATGCACCTATTGTAGGACATTTTGGTTGTTCTCAGTTTATGGCTAATTCAAGTATAGCTGCTCTGAACTGAAAGATTCACATGACAAAATAAAAAACCCAACTGTTAGCTTAAGCAGTGGCTAGAACAAGCAGAAAAAAGAACTTCTGATCTTGAATAGCCTTTCCAAAATAACCCAGGTGGGCAAAAAAAAAAAAAAAAAGGAGAAATGAAGAAAATCTGAGAGCTATCAGACAACCTTAAGCACACAAACATTCGAATCATGGGTGTTCCATAAGGGAAGGACAAAGGAAAAACCATGGAAAACCTATTCAACAAAATGATAACATAAACCTTTACAGGTGCAGATAGAGACATGAACCTTCAGATCCAAGAGTCTCAAAGATCCCCAAACGGATTGAACCGAAAAAGATCCTTTCCAAGAAACATAATAGTTAAACTGGAAAAGCTCAAAGACAAGGAAAGAATGTTAAAAGAAGCAAGAGAAAAGCATCAAGTCACCAATAAGGGAGCCCCTATCAGACTAACAGCAGACTTCTCAACAGAAATTCTACAGGCCAAAAAAATGGGATGATATATTCAAAATACGAAAAGAAAAAAAACCTGTTAGCTACAAATACTATACCCAGCAAAGGTATCTTTCAGAAATGAGGGTGAAATAGTGTATTTTCCAGAAAGGAAAAAACTGTGTGAATTCACCACCACACAACCAGCCCTACAAGAAATTTTCAAGGAAGTCCTGCATTTTGAATCTGAAAAACGATAATCATAATCACTACCACAAATACACAAGAAAAAAAAAACCCACTGGGAGAACAAAAATGCAAATGAGAAAAAGAAAGAAACTAAATCTTACCACCACAAAAAACCATAATAACAATGTAATACTGCCCCTACAGAGTGAAAAAATTTTAAAGTATATATACCAAAGTTTCACCTTTAGGTGACCTTGAATTTTCTTCCTGTCTTTCTCTCTTACTATAGTTTCTAATGTTTCTTTAAAAACTATGGTTTATCCACATTGTAACGATGAATAAGCTAAACATCCTTTTTTTTTTTTTTTTTGGTCAGATCTTCCAGATACTTTATGGTCAAGTAGTTCCCACTGCAGAGAGAGAATTCAGCCTGACATGTCACCCCAAGCTGTCCAGTAAACCTTCCCTCTCACAGAACATAACTCTGGTCACTCTGGGTAGCAGAAGGCAGCTGGCAGTCAATCTCAGCTGAACAAGGTGTTACTAACCACATATAGAACATTTTTTATAAGTCCAAGCAATTGTGTTTCTTGGAATAATCCTTACCGTAACCCTAATGTTATGTACCTTCCACCCTGATATGCACTTAACATCCCTGAATAGGTTTGACCAGCTCCTCAGAACCATACTACAAGACTTTTTGTTTATTTATTTGGGGAGGGGGATAAAAAAAAGCAACTTCTAGTCCATTTGTGAAAGTAATACATGTTGATTATGAATAATAATTCAGAAGTATAGGTGGTAAAAGCACTCATCAGTCTACCTTTGGGTTAAGAAACGTTCTTTGTTTTCACTTTTGCTTGGTTTGTTTCTAAGGGAGATGGGTTGTTTTCCCACTCTGATTGTCTATTTCTTTCTGTATATCCATTAGTATTTGCCACATATACACACACTTTTTTTCATTGTAACGTGGTTGATTGCACATATCTGTGTGGTAGAGAGTTGAATATCAATACCTGTGTCTAATATGCAATGCTCAAATTGGGATAATTAGTATATCCAACAATGTAATCATTTTTCATGGCCTGTAAAGCTACAGGACTACACCAGCTGTCAAGCTAGGACTGAGTCTGGAGCTCACAGACCCCTCACACACCAGACTGGGTGACCAGACCCCTCACACGCAGGTCTATGAGCTAGGTAACTGGCAAACAGATCCTTGGAAGCCATCGGTTGGAAAGCATGGCCGTGCAGAGCGGTGTCCACCTGAGGCAGTCACCAGCCAAATTGTGGTGCCAGGCATGCACACCAACTCCACCCACACATAAACACAATTTGTTTACTGAGCCACCCCCAACCGGCCCTGACGCGAGGGGAGCCTGACCAAACTATTCTATTTTCCCAACACTGCACCCCTTCAGGGTCCCTAGCTGCACAATCTACACATTCAGAATCTTCCGTGACGTTCCCTTAGTGAGGATAAATGACCCTTACATTTATATACTACATATTCCATCCCAGTCCCAAGTCTTTAGCTTGTTGCAGCACCAACTCCAAAGTCCAAATTCCAAAGTCTCACCTGAGACCAAAGGCAAAACTCCTTTTAGCTGTGAACCTGTAAAGAATCAAAAACAAGTTTATCTACTTCCAAGATATAGTGGGACAGACACTGGGTACACATTCCCATTCAAAAGGGAGGAATAGGCCAAAAGAAAGGAGAAACAGGCCCAAACAAGTTTGAAACCCAGCAGGGTAGATATTACATCTTAAAGCTCCAAAGAAATCTTCTTTGACTCCAACTCCTGCATACTGGGCACAGTGGTGCATCTGGGCCCCCAAAGCATCAGGCAGCCTCACTCCCACATCTCTGCCAGGTGCAGCACAGTGGGCTGCACTGGTGCCTGTGGCTTTTCCTGGCCCGCATTGCATGCTGCCAGAAGCCCCACAGTTCTGGGCTCCTGGTGGCAGTCCCACCATCCTGGCTCCACTAGACATTTCCTCAGTGGAAGTTCTCTGTGGGGGCTCTGACCAAACTTTTCTGCTCCACATTGCTCTGAAGATGATCTCTGCAGCGGCTCCACCCCTGCAGCAGGTCTCCAGCTGAGTCCCCCAGCATTTCATACATCTTCTGAAATCTAGGTGGAGGCTGCCTCGCCTCCACTGCTGTCACATACTGCTGGCCTGCAAACTTAACACAATGTGAACACCACCAAGGTTTTTGGCTTTTGCTCTTCAAAGATGCTAAGGCAGGACTGCTCCAGCCAGAGAGGCTGGGATGCAGGGAGCAGTTTGCCAAGGGAAACAGTGCCCCAGGTCTGTCCTCCAGGACAACTCAGTTGTCCTAGGCCTCAGGGTATCTGATGGGTGGGGCACCCTTCCAGACTTCTCAAATGCCTTTAGGGCTTTTTTTTGCCTTTGTCCTGGTTCTTACCATTTGGCTGTCCCATCCTCGGCTCCTGAATTACTTCAATCAGCTTGGCTTACACTGGCTATTCACTCAGTCTCAGGCAGTTCAGCAGCGTTCGCCCACATGGTTGAAACAACTGCATTCGCCTAGTCCATCAAGGAGTGGCTGCCCTGCCCTTGTGCATATCTGTGCCTCTCCTGTAACCACTGCCACCAAGACAGGCACATAGTAATGGAGAGTAACTTTTCTACCTTTTCACCAGGTGAAAACATACTTGAAATTCTGCAGGGGAACCCATCCTCAAGTCATCTGTCATCTACATGTGGCACTCTTTTGGAGGGTTTATATGGCACCTGGCTGGCCAGCGGGTTTAAGTGGCACCCTCTGAGCCTTTTGCCTTCAGACAAATGCAACATGCATTTACTGTATCATCTCTAGAGCATGTTACACCATCCACCCCTAGGTCCCATAGCTGTAGCAGCCAGGGGCTCTCCCTGTTTCTGCTGCTTTACTGTTTCAATATCTCATGCACAATAGGTTGTGCCTGGAGATGCACAGTCTCCCCCAACTCACCACTAGGTCATTTTCCCTGGTGTGAGAGGCAGGCGTGGCCAGTAGCTGCACATCATCCTCCAGGATAATTACCTGCACTTCTAACAACTCTGCTTTCTGCCACAAATCTCAATCAGTTTGCAGCGTAGTGAGCAGCAGCCAGGCTCCGGTCAGCAGAAAAGTGGCCACTGGGCACCACATGCTAAAGGACAGCCACATTTCCTCCCCTTCCCAAGGGATTTTGCATTGTAGTACCTAGTTTATGCTGCCTTGCAGTACAGTGTGAAGCAACCAGATTGTGGTCAACAGGAAAATGGCCATAGGGCAGAGCATGTTCAAAAATAGCCACATTTCCTCCTCCTTGCAAGGGCTTTCACAAGCTCCTGTAACTGCTCAGAATCCTGTTGCAGACTACGCCAATTGTTGGGTTAGGCTAACGGCAGAATCCTGCCAACGTTGCCAATTGTTGAGCTCCTTTACCTGCCCGTAATCCTGCCAACTGGGCCAACTGTCGAGCTAGGGCTGTGTCTAGAACTCACAGACCCCTCAAGCCCATTCATGGACTGAGTCGCAAACCCCTCACACGCCAGGCAGGGTCACCAGACCCCTCACACACAGGTCTATGAGCTAGGTAACTGGCAAACAGGTCCAAGCCGTAGGTTGCAGAGCATGGCCGCGTGGAGCAGCATCCGTCTGAGGCAGTCGCCAGCCAAATCGCGGCACTACACATGCGCACCAACTCCACCCCCCCCCACACTTTGTTTACTGAACCAGCCCCAGCCAGCCCTGGCGTGAGGGCAGCCTGACCACACTGTTCTATTTTCCCAGCAGTGGCCCTTTACCAGTTCCTCCGTTACTCCACTCCCTCCTTTCCTACCTCTGGTAACCTCAGTTCTCTTCTCTCCTTTTGATAGCTCAACATATTATTGTGATTGTTATATATTTTTTTCTTTCTTTTTAACATTTGATTATTTTTTAACTTCCACTTATGAGTGAGGACATGAGGTATTTCTATTTCTGTGCCTGGCTTATTTCACTTAATATAATTTTTTTGAAGTTTATCCTTGTTGCTGTAAACGACAGTATTTCATTCTTTTTTATGGCACATATCATATCATGCATTGTATACAACCACTGAGAGTCAACTTCACCCCACGAACATGTATAATCAATTATGCTTCAATAAAAAAATAATAATAAAATGTAATATAATATGATTAGTATTTCTCATATGAGATCTTAAGTCAACAAGAACTTTAAAAACTCCCAAATATAATGCTTAATGGCTAAATTATTTTAATGTTTAACCTCAATAACAATCAAATAAAATATAAGTTAAAATTACTCTTCCTCCCAAAATAAAATGTGCTTATTCTTTTTCTTGCTTTTGTTTGTGGTGACAGAAAGAAAAAAACCAAAATTTGCCTTTTAGCCATTAGGCAATAACTCTCTATTCTCCTGTTTACCCAACCTCTAATCTATTTTGTCTCCACAAATTTGCCTATTTTATATATTCTATATAAGTGGAATCACACAATGTTTGTCTTTTTTTTCTGGCTTATTTAACTTAGTTTAATGTTTCCAAAGTTCATGTATGTTATAGCATGTATTAGAATTTCCTTATTTTTTATGGCTGAATAATGTTTCATTGCATGGACAGTCTACATTTTGTTTATTCATTCATCTGTTGATGGACACATGGGTTGTTTCCATATTTTGGCTATTGTGAATAATACTGCTACGAACACTGTCATACAAAGCACTGTTTTCAATTCTTTTGGTTATTTACTCAGGAGTGGAATTGCTAGGTCATGTGAGAATTCTATGTCTAGTTTTTGGAGGAATCTCTAAACTACTTTCCACAGCAGCAACACCATTTTACATTTCCACCTGCAATATAAGAGAGATAACTACTCTTTTTACTCCACCAAATTGAAGTCCTTTAAAAAAAAAATTCAATGTTAGCAAAGCAAGAGTAAGGGAAGGAAATGGGCCTTGTCAAACTTAGCTGAATGGAACACAAGTTGATACAACTTTAATAAGGGCAATCTGGCAATATGTAATATAAAACAACTTTTGAAATACATATATATTCTGGGCCAATAATTTCCACTTCTAAGGAATTTATCCTAAACAAATAATCAAAGATGACCAGAAAGATTTATATACAGTATAGGAATTTTATTTATTCTTAATTAGTATGATATAAAAAATTAGGAACAACCTAAAAGTTTAATGTTAGACTAAACAAATAAATATTCAGCCACGATGAAAATACCTATGTTTTCAAAAAGATTTAATGACCTGAAGGAAATCTGCTGATAACAAATGAGGCAAGTTCCAAAATATTGTTCAGTAATTGTTCATAAATTGTTAATTTAAAAAAACATTTCATAAGTACAAAAAAGAATAGGCATTTTGAAGTTATATACCAAAATGTTAAAAATAATTATATTTGTGAAATGAAATTGATTTTTTAATGTTATTCTTTATGCATTTCTGTATTTTTCAAAATTTCTACAATGAACATATACAATCAAGAAAATCATTTAAATAAAATAACAACGTGTGACAAATGAATTCAACCAAACTTCCCTTGTTCCCTCTTTCCCAAAGTGTACCAGTACTAAAGCTCTTCTACCCTCCTTTATTAATTTTTTTCTTTTTTCCCCACAGTAAAAGCAAGAGGTACAAGAATTCTGTAGGTTTTTCCTCTAGTGTCAGCATAGTCATGGCTTTTCATGGGTCTGGTTTTCCAGCCACATTCCACTTAAGTTTTATTGAAAACCTCACAAATGAAACTAGGCTCCTCCTAAGTTTTTCTGTGATCATTTGGTTTAAAGAAATTAAAGGTCTGAAGAAAGCAAAAGTCCAGGTTTTGGGGGAAACCACCTGGGTGGAAAACTGGGCTGGTGCAAAGCAGTTTTCCAAAGTGCTGTGCCCTGAAGCAGGGCAGTTTTCAATAAACATAAGGAGAGAATATTTAAATGGCACCCAATTTACTTTTTATTTTTATAAAAAGGGAGGGATGAAAGAGATGGATGTGCAGATCTGGCTCCATTAAAAGCCACAACTGAGCCAACATGAGGGAAGAAACCCATGGAGGTTACCGAAGTACAAGGGCACTTCAAAAAGTTCTTGGAAAAATAGAATTAAAAGATAATGCAAATCTTTATATGAACTTTTTGAAGTAACCTTGTATGTATTAGGCAGTGTGTGATGGTAAAAACCTTCACAACTTCTCCTACTCTTAGCTACTCCTACCTTTATGACACAACCTGGTACCCTAACAAAGGACGCTTAGGTCTATTGGGCTTACTTTAAGAATGCTCTGCCCCAGGACTGGGCAAAGTTACTCTAGCAAGCAAAATGTAAAATAAAACTTTTAAGGTTTTTGTTGTTGTTGTTGTTGTTTTTAATTTACAGAGAGGACAGATATTTGTCATTTCTTTCAAACCTTGAGATACCTTGGGAAAATGAAGATGCTTATAATAAAGTCCTTTAATGAAGCAGAATAGATAGGTGCAATGCAGAGAATCTCTCACGAGGTGACAAGTAATCCCTGATTTGGAGCTCAAGGTGCCCACACAGATCCTAAGTAAACGAGACTGCTATTTGATCCAACAAATGATGAAATATGAGATTAAATGCAGACTTGAAAGGCACAGATCTCAATCCCCTGAGGTTGCCTCAAATAGTAATCAGTGATGTTCCAAAGCATTTGTCTTATGTCCTACAATAAAATACTCTATAGCAGTACTGTGTGGTATTTCCTTCCATTTCAATCAAAAAAGGTTCTTTATTCAGTTACACAAGAGGAGAAAGTTCTAGAAATCTGCTTTAAAAAAAATTCTTTAAATAAAAGCAAGAAAGGTGTCTTAGTTACTCCTTGGTCAATGTCTAGAAAACTGGAATAAATTTCTCAGCATCTTTGCCGACGTGAGTGTGTGGCTAGGGAGGTGGTATGGGAGAGAGGACATTAAGCCCACCCAACTTTTGGAATTTTTACAGAAACGACAAAACTTTCCAAGTGAAACAGTCATTTTGGTAAATGAAACCATTTGTAAATCTAAAGAAGTTTTTTCTTTTATTCCAACGTATCATAAGAAAAATCCACACTGTGCTCTAATAGGCTATAAAGCTTTGGTTTAAAGAAAGGTCAACAAGAGCTAAAACCACTAATATCAGACTTGAAGAAGCAAGAGTAGAGGGCAGTGATGCCCCAACACTTCCAGGATCCCAAAGAAAAGTCTCACCCAGGATAAAAACTATCTGCCAAATTTATGCCCAGAACCGAGTTAAAATCTGTGCATAAAGGGACTGGTATAAAAATACTGACATATTCAGCACTGTTGGGAGAGTCTTTCCCTTACACAGATGAAACAGGATTATCAAAATAGGAAGATAGACTCTGGTAGGGAGAGAGAGAAACAGAAGACAAACTGAAACAGAAAAAAAGAGTGAAAGAAAGATCAAGACACAAGCATTTAGTCTGATATGCTTGGGAGAGTGATCTGCTCCTCTGGTAAAACAAATGGGTTCAGAGTAAAATGTACTTACACATTAAAAACAAATAGGACTAACTAAAGTCAAATCCATTTGGGGAGAAGTATTTTGAGGTTCTTCTTTTTTAAGGAGAAGAGGAAGCTTGGGGAGTTAGTTCCCATTCCTTAGTCCCCACCAAAAACCCCATGAACTGGTTAATTTCAGGTCAGTGGGGGTTCCTGGCATTAAAGAGTAAAAATGTCATCAAGGTTTTAGATCCCCTTACTGGCCAGCTGCCAAAAAAAAAAAAAAAAAAAAAAAGTAAAAAAGTCAACATAATCCTTACTAAGCCACAGTGATGAATACTTTTTGCTTAAAGGATTCTCAGAGCTGCTTCAGACTAGTGCTAAAGTATCCAAACAATATAGAATCACAGATTTTTATAATCAAAGGGTATTTGAACATCTAATATAACAAACTTATTATAAATAATGAGTCAACTGAAGATCAGAAGATATATTGTTACACTGGCATAATCTAATAATGGAAGAACTGGATGGTGGGAAAGGAGGAGACAGGATAATAATTTCTGGGATTTAGAGTCTTACCTGAAATATCAGAATATAATTTGTAAACATCCTCATCATCAAACCACATAGCAGTTAAGAACACAGGGTCTGCAATCAGACTGCCTGGGATACAACCTGGGACCTACTGCATCTCTAACTCTGTTTTTTCAATTACAAAATGGGGACAAAAATAGTATAACCTACCAGGTGGTCGTGAAGAATAAACATAATACATATAATACATATAAAAAGCCAAACAACAATTTTGGGACACAGTAAAAGCAATTGTTATTATTATGGAGAGAAGGTAAGGAGGAGAGAACTAACATTTGAGTCACTGAACTATTGCCAGAAGCTTTACAAATGTTCTACCTGTTAACTTTCACAACATTGGAGCTAGGTGTTCTTATATTCTTCTTAAGGACAAAGAAATTTAAGCTAAATGCCTAGTCAACTATACAAATAGGAATCAGACCTACATCTGACAGAGATCATGCACTTATGCCACACACCAGTCTATTCTAAAAATACATCTATTAAAAATATATTTTCATAAAGAGCTACGTAAACCAAGTTTACAACGAAGAAATTCAGATGACACCGCCAAAGTGGTAGTTAGTATACTATACTTAATTTCTCTGAACCATAGCCTCATCTGAAGACTGGAAATTATAACAATACCTTTACCTCATGGGATTATTTTGTAAATAATAAGTGTGAAATGCTAAGCACAGTGAGTTAACAATCAAATGTTACCTACGGCCACAAAAACCACTATTAGTTCATTACACGTAATTTAAAATGGAGCACAGAAACTGTATGGGCAGCATACAACTCGAGATTTAAGTAGAAATGTTAAATATCCTATTTATTTAATTTTAATTCTAGAACTTCCCAAGAATAAACACATACTTCAAAATTATATCAGTTTACATTAATATTCATAATCACAACCTCAAAAGAATTTAGTCTTAGCCAACAACATCTACTAATTTGCATATAGCTATTTTTGTGAATGGTACTGTATTCATAGGAAGTTCTTTAATAATTTTTTTTTATTCTTGAAATAATAGGTGGTAAAGCAAACTAAAGTGAAATTTACACCAATAGCAGGAGCTGGTACAGGTATCACCCCGGAACCTTTTAATTAATTAGTATTTTGCATATCAACCAAATAGAAGGTAAAACTTAGTTACTATTTTGCGGATGAAAAAATGGGGCATAAAATGGGCCAGTGAAAGGCCCTGTAGTCCCCAAGCACCAATGTACAAGAAAAGCAAGTAAGTTCATCTCTTAGGTAGACTTCCATATCTGAACTCTTCCTTAAATTTATTGAAAAGCTAAATATTATTACTCCAAAATTGAGGTGGGGACGCATTTCTAAGTATACAATACACAACAACCTGGGATCGTTTTGAAATGTGAAAACACAAGAGCATGGGATTTGAACAGCTCTTATAAGTTTCAAAGTGGCTAAGAGCTCTTAGATCTTTATAGTAATAAATATTGTAGTGTACAGAGGTCCACCGGGAATGCTCAGTCATATGTTATTCCATGATTGAAGATCAAGGTGTCAGGTCCATTTAGAATCAGTGCATTTTTGGCTTGTTTTTGCTTTAATCCATATTTTGAAAAAGCATTTAACAGTATTTCTAAGGGAAATATAATCACTTTGCCTTCCTCACCCCACTTCCCAATATAAAATAAATTGTGAGTTTCAAACACTACAATTCCTTTACTTTGCATTTTCTATACAAGTAGATGGAAAAGAAATGTGACCTTGGGCAATCACCATTCTTTTCATTCATTTCAGCTCAAGAAACCATTACCTGATTGATAGTGGCTTTCCTAGCTGAAAATAACTGCTTACTACTTAAAGAGTAAGACTCTCTGTGAGCTGCAGCGACACTTAGGTGAACTGTGAATACAACAATCTTAGACTATTTTGGCTGAGATGCTATTCAAGGTCCCACAAAAAAAGTGAAGGTTCCCCAGATTCACGCCTTTGCTCTACCACATAGTAGCCATGTGACAATAGCCAACTTATTTAACATTCCCTAACCTCAGTCACTCCACTTGTTAAAAAAAAAAAAAAAAAAAAATCTGAAAAAACGTTAGGTGTTAAAAACAGTTTTATTTATGTTTTGCATGAATAATGCATGTGCATGTTCTAAAAGACTACAGTGAAAATATGGTTTCCTTCTCACTTCTGTTCCCTCACCACTCAGTTCCCCTTCTAGGAGGTAACTACTGTTTTTGGTCAAATGGAAAAATTTGGTTTCAATGTTCCATGCTGAATGCTGACTTCATTAACATTTATTGAGTGGCCATTATGAGTCAGAATCATTGAGAGAGCTATGGAAGGTACAAAGATGAGTCCACAGTCTAGAATGGAAAATGATACCTAACTAATTTTAATATGAGGTGATAAACATAAGGTAAGTTTAAGAACAGAGGAGAAAGCAATTAATTTAATCAAGGGGGTGGATTGAACGAAATAGTAAGATTAAAAACAGGTTTCAAGGCAAATGAAAAATTTCAAGCACCACAGTAAGTTCTCTCTGGTTTCAAGAACTGGACCCCTCCGTTGTCTATAAAAACTCTATTTAGAGGTATTCGTTCATGGCTAAGAATTTCTGATGTAGGAAAAGGACAAGGCAGCCCGACAGGAGAATGTCAAAGGGTTCACTGTGTCCTCTTTACATAGAGAGAAACAGAAGGGTGAAAGAGTTCTCTTCCCAATCATGCAAACATTGTTCATTTGAGAACTATATAAGTTCATATAAAGAAGGGATTGCTAACTAGGGAGGTCACCTAAAGTTTCAAGTGCACTTTTTGGTGTTTTCTATAATCTTAACATTGAGCATGAACTCTTGCCATTCCATAATTCGTAGAACACTAAAATAAAGCAGGTTTAAGAACTGAGATACCACTTAATACAAGGGTACTTCAAGAAGCTCATGGAAAAATAGAATTAAAAGATAATACAAATCTTTCCATGAACTTTTTGGAGTACCCTTGTACAACAGAAACTAATTCTACAATGTCTCTCGGCCACGAGCACAAGTACAAGTAACTCAACTGCAATGACCTTCCTAAAATATTACCACATTTCTTTAACAAAAGTTTTTGGCTTAATGAAACCTAGGTCAGATCCTTATATGCCAATATCCTATGCCCAAGATAGCCCAAAATATCCCTAAAATGGTATATGTGAAAGTTAGCCTAGTATAACCAGAAGACCAAAGTACATCCATTCCTTTCAGTAGATGTATGCCAGTTTTGACAACAGATCCCAGAAAGTAGAAACCTGCTATAGTTAATGCTTTACAAAGATAAGCTTAAAACAAAAATTTCCATGCTAAGCCAAATAGACCAAAGTGCAATTGAGTTGAGGGCTGAAATTCCTTTATTTTTATTGTCTGCTTTAAGTAAAAGCTAACAAAAATGAGAAATATCCTGCTCATGCATAATACCGCTTCAAAAGAATGACATAAAAGATAATTTGAAATGCTTTAAGAAAAATTTCGATTGATTGTACAGTTTATTTTACCATAGGTCCAAACAAAGAAATAGTGATCATAAAGGACCCTAGGTCAAGAATGAGTTTCCGGGTTTAACTGAAGTAATGAAGATCAATACTCAGCATTATCAATTTTTAATAACTGTATGGTATATTTAAAGCCTTATGTTTGATCAGAAATCAACAATAAGAGAAATACTGATTAACTGCTCTGTGGCAGGCACCAATATCAGGCATGGGGAGATACAAGGACAGCCCTTGTTCTCAAAGAGCCCTTGATCACAAGGCATTACTCCCCTCACCCCCTTTTCCAAGACACCCTACATATAGAGTAATCCAATAATAATGCCATCTAGAGGTATCTTAAGCCAAGCAGAGACAGAGAAATCAAGATCTACCTCTACTACTACCGTACTTCATGTCTCCAGTTTTATGAGAGTATTTTTAAAAGTTCTTGGAAAAACTGAATTAAAAGACAATACAAACCTTTCCATGAACGCTTCGAAGACCTCTCATACTATTTTCATGTGGCAAAGTAATCCCGATCACAGTAAGTCTAAATGTATTGGTACACGTGGAGACTTAAGAACTGCTACCAATGTCACCTCCTACTCACTCCTGCCCATGGACCATAGCTGCCACAAAATCTGCTTACCCAATTCCTTTTGTTCCAGCATACCACTTAACTGTAGGAAAAGCTCAAACTCAAATGTGTTATTATTTAAAGCCTCATTTCAAATCCAGGTATTTGGGTCAATGAAAAAAAATTCTACTTTGGTATTAGAAAAGTCGCAATCACGAGCTGCAGAGTGTTAAAGTCACAACTTCTGTGAGATATCAGGATCACTTCAGAGGTGAAATTTAAACTTCAGCACCCAAAACCAAAGATACAATGTTTTAATCCTATAATACCGCTATGTTCTGTGATTATAATGAAAGCTTCTTAAATACTGTGAAGAATAGAAAGAGGGACAAAGCCTCTATTTTTCTCTTCTCTATATACAACTTAGTCACAATGTTCTGAATACAAGCATTTTCTGTAACAACAAGCTACCTTCTAATGTCCAAATAATTATAGGTTCAGGTCAAGAACTCCAGACCATATTGATTACATCTCTACGCAAGAAGGACCCTCCAGCGCTGTTTGTATCCACTATAACAGGGACAGCTTTTAAGTATCTGTGACACTAAGAATTTTCAGTCCTATCAATGCCAGAAATGGAAAGCCAATAACCAGTCAGGCCTGTCAGATGTTGCCTGAAGCAATAAGGACAAGCTGGGAATTCATCATACTGGAACTTCATCTGCCAGCTGCATTCACACATTTTCACCACCTGAATAGTTGATTCTCATCAACTCCCACATGGCTCATTTCAGCATACAGTGTTTTGAAATGAATATTTGATCAGGCAGCGTAGAAAGAGGTTTGGACTTATCTGAGGTGTCACCATAATGCACTTTAAGTAATTCTAAGTATCAGGAGCTAGGTGTCCTAGGTTTTATTGTTTGAATATTTCTGAAATGGATCTGTGATCCTAATTAAATAAGATTAAATGAGATAAGACATGTGAAAACACCTAGCACATTGTCAGGCACCTAGCTGTTTATAAATAAATACTGGTTTCCCATCTCTTTCACTTCTGTCTATTGGCAAATATCCTAAGATTCCTCACAGAGCTCTTAATTATTGAGAGACAGGGATCTCAGACTGCTAGAGAAAATTAAAAACCACCCTGCTACTTTCTCTATTTCTAATTTTATCAAAATTCCAAAGCATCACCCACATTTGAACCTAAGAAATAAAGAAACATAGTAGGCTTATTAAAATTGCTTTTTTATGTTTGGATGTTAACAGTCTGACTATGATATTCCTAGGTGTATTTAGTTTAAATCCTACATTGGATATATTGAGCCTTTGAATCTTTGAGTTGATGTTTTTCACTAATTTTGGAAAAGTTCCCAACCCCTTGTATATTTCTTTTGCCCTACTCTCTCCTTTTCTTCCATATGTGTAATAATTACACATTTTAGTTTGATATTGCCCCACATACCTCTCACACTCAGTTCTGTTTTATTTTATTATTTTCTCTCCACTTCAGTTATGAAAAATGTTTACTTGTTTTTGAGTCCCTGAGCCTTTCTTCTATGTCCAGACTGCTGCTGTTTAGCATATTCAATGAATCATTTCAGATATTCTATTACTCGGTTTTAGAATATCAGTTTGGTTTTTATTATGGATTTTCTCCATATTTTCCTCATTATAAAATAGAAAACAATAAAGATGATACAAAAAAACTGAATAATAATAATAATAATAATACTTAATAATGAAATATTAAAACCTTCCTCCCAGGGTTAAAAAGATAAAAATGTTATATTCAACATTGCAGTGGAGGTCTAAGCAAGTGTAATAAGGGAGAAAAAGAAATAAAATATATAAAGATTGGGGAGAAAAAAAAAATCTATATTTGCAGAAGACGTGATTGCACAGTAGAAAATTCAAGGGACTCTACTAGAATAAATGTATTTAGAAAGGTTTCCTGTACAAGTCCATCATACAAAAAAGTAATTTATTCTATATGCTATAAAGAAAAAGACTAAAAAATGAAATACAATATGGTATATATAGTAGCATCAAAAATATCAAATAATAAAAACAAATTTTACAAAATATTTGTGACACTTCTACACTGAACCTTACCAATTATTAGGCAAAATTAAAGAAGGCCTAAATAAATGGAGAGCTATAAAAATTTATGTATTGAAAGATTCAATATTTTTAAGATGTCAGTGCTCCCAAATTTGATGTACAAATTCAATGAAATCCCAATCAAATCTCATCTGAATGAGAAATGAACAAGCTGATTACCTAACATACGTGTGTGTGTGAGTATACACATACACACACACACGCATACATAAATCTCAATGGTTTTCAATTTTTTTTCCCAAACCAAAAAATAATAGTGAGAAAAATGACATTTTTACTTCTTTTTGGAAACCTCCATAACAGTCACCAGCCTGATTCTCGTATCTGCTTGTGCATTCAATCTGTTGTGATACATTGTTTTGGCTGAAGCATGTAAAAAAAAAAAAAAAAAAGTTGGCCTCATTCAAATATGTAACTGGAAAAAGATTATTTTTATATAATTTTCATATTCTGGGGAAATTCTTCAATATGACACTCAACAAGTTAGTTGCAATGTGGAATACGAAACCATATCAATTAACTTTGTACTCATATTCAAATCCTTTGGAATGAGTCTTTACTCATGCATAATTTTGTAACACTATGAAATTTATCACTTGGAAAATATTGCTGATCTCCCAGATGTTGATATATTTTATTATATGATGTGAAAAAAAAAATCACATTAGTTAATATTACCACCTATCTCCTCAGAAATGTCTAAGTATTGGGGAATCTGTTTAGCAGACAGTGGTGAATACAAGGTTTCCAAATTTCTAATTTTCAACTGAAAGCTAAAATTTTATCATTGGTAATAAATACTGTCACTTGTTTTTCCTTAAAGTGATAGGCATACTTTGCTTATTTTTGAGAAAATTTCTGCCAAATACTCATGTCTGAATAAACATAGTTTGTCAGTTTTTCCTTCAGCTAAAATGGTATTATATGAAAACAGTTCACGACTGTTTTCTATGAACACAGTTCAGTTCACATCTTTAATAACCAAACAAATACTTTTCCTCAAAGCAACTATCATGCATTCATTCCCATTTGGTTAAAAATAATGATTTTTACTGCTTCAAAGATATTCTTAAGTGAATATAGCTTTTTTGTTGTTAAATTCTGTGTGGGTAGCAGTGGCAATTAGCATACTTTGGTGTCACTGCCATTACTATGCTAAGATGCTACCAATTTTACCCACAATTGCTTTTGCACCATCTGTACTAAATGTCAATGCAGTATGAAAACAAAAGGCAATTAATAATTTATTACTATTATGAAAATAGTTTTGACTTTACTGACCACTCAAAAGTGTCTTGGAGACTCCTACGGTTCTGTGGATCACACTTTGAGGAACCACTGGTATGTTTGTACAAATGCATGTGTGTGGAAATGCAAAGAACCTAGAATAGCCAAGATAACCATAAAGAACAACAAAGGTGGAGGCATTAAACGATTAGACTTCAAAACTTATCTAAAACCTACAGTAATTAAGATAGTACAATATGGATTTAAAGAAAGCTATATAAATCAATGTAACACATTAGAAAACCAAGAAAAAAATATGATTTTTAAAAAAGGCTTCAGTACAACTCATTGGGGGAAGGCGTATCTTTTTGATGAACAGGGCTGGAGCAATGGGATATTTATATGGAAAAAACTGAACACTTTAATCCCAGCCTTACATAATAATAAAAATTAATTTGAAAAGGATCACAGTCCTAAGCATGAAGGACAAAACTATATAATTTCTAGAGAAAAGCATCTCTTCAAAACTGGGGGAAAGGAACATTTTTTGTGTGGGTAAAACACAAAACATAAAAAACAATGGAAAAATTGGACATATGCTTGTCAAAAGACACCAGTAAGAAAGTGAAAAGGCAACTAAATAAAAGATATTTGCAACACATACAAAAGACCTGTATCCAGAATATTTAAAGAACCCCATGATATTCAAATAAAGACAACAGACCTGAGAAAAGTCAGTGACTTAACCAGCACATTACAAAATAAGATATCAAAATGACCAATAATACATTAAAGGTGTTCAATAGCGTTATTCATCAGAAAAGAGCAAATTAAAAAACCACAGTTCACATTCACTAAAATGGCTAAAACAAAGACCAATAATACCAAATGTTGATGGGAATGTAGAGCAACTGAAATGCTCACACATTGCTGGTAGGAATGCAAAATGTTATAGTCATTTTGGAGTACTTTCCTAATAAAGTTAAACATATGCCTTCCTTATAACCCAGCAATGCCAGTACTAGGGATATGCCCAAAGGAAATGTGTGCATGTGTTAAAAAAAGAAAAAAGAAAAAGAAATACTTGTACAGGAATGTTTATAGCAGCTTTATTCATAACAGCCATAAGCTGGAAACAACAGGATAATGTATACATGAACTGTGTGGTATATTCACATAACGGAATACTGCACTGCAATGTTAAAAATGAACCAGTGATACAAGTAACACCTGGATAAATCTCAAAAACATTAAGTTAAGCAATATAAGTCATATACAAAAGCATAAGTATGGAATGATTCCAATTACATGAGGTTCAATATAGGCAAACCTAATTTATGATGATAAAAGCAGTTACCTCAATGACAAAGGTAATATTAACTGAGAGGGGAATAAGGGATCTTCCTGGGTTGATGAAAATAATCAATATTTTGATCTGAGTGCTGGTTACATGGGTATAAAAATTCATCCAGTTGTATGATTAATATATGTGCATGTTTGCTATAGATAAATTATAACTTAATTTTTAAAACCTCTTCAAAGGTGTTCTAAAGTGCAGATTCATCAATTTTTCAAGCTAAAAGGGACTTTGGAAATAACCTAGTTCAATTCCCTCATTTTAGGGAAATGCTCGGTTTCAAAGCAATAATAAACAGGAAGCTACAGGCAGAGCTCAGTCTAGAACCAAAGATTCATAAGTTAGTGTCATTATCCTTTCTACAACACCAAGCTTCCAAAACAAGACTTTTCTCTGGGACAACTATTTTCACTTTGATTATTTACTTTAGCTTTACTGTGACCATTTTCAACAATATCCAGGGGAATATCAGGAGCTCTGGTTCTGACTAGTTGCCAGCTGAGGTCCCAGGCTGCTCTTTAATTGCCCACTTGGCTTACCATTCAATGGAGAGAGGCTCTTTGTTTGTTTCTAAGTTCACAGATAGCACCTATAAGCATAAGCTTCTCAGGTTCTTGGACACAATTTAAAATAGTGTGGCACTAACAGTTTGACACTCAAGTCACTAAGACAAATGGAATTCCCGGTTCAGACTTAAACAAATTCTAATACTGCCCTCAACGTTGTCCCCCAGCCACCATAGTCTCAGGCAACAGACCATAAACAGTCCAGCCTTGTATTAGAGACGTAGTAATTAACGTAAAAAGAGAAAAGCTGGGTCTTTTGCTTGAAAAGTCCCAGGTAATATGTGGTACCCTGGCATATCAACAATGGAGAGAATTCATCGATTCCTTCTCAAAATGCTTAGGAAAGACTTAAAGTCATGTCAAGGACCTGGTGCTTGCAATAGATTGACACAAAGATTTATTCAAAGAGGCAATGTGTCATCAGGAGAAACTTTTCCAACAGCTTCTTCTACTTCTGTTACTGTTTCTTCATCTTCAAATGAGGCAATCTTTTTTCTTAATTGTACTGAGCTAATTTTTCCTCATTGTTAACTTGACATTGACCTTTTAACATCCTATAAATATTAGAAAGAAGAATGAGAGTAATATTAAAATCAGAATAAGGGAGATGTGGCTGAGTACTTTCCTTAGGGGCAAATCAGGCCTTTTCCCCACGTTCTTAATCTCAGAAACTTACTTTGGTTTTATACAGACAGTGGGTGTTCAAAAGATTAGAGGTGATTTAATGTATACGCTTCCTCATTTCTAAGAAAAAAGCCAATCTTAACATAAGAGTTTAAATACTTTTCCCCTCTGAGGGACTGTTCACAGGTCAGGACTGAGCTGCCTTTTAATTTCACCCCTGTCCTTAATCCTCTTACTGATTACAAAGGCTATGAATACCCAAGGTACATGCCTAGAGTTTTCATCACCTTATAATCACCGAGACTATCTGGAACTCTATTAATTGAAAACGACATCATTTATTCAAAGAAATATCTCAATATTTCTAAAGAATATCATATCATTTATATCTGGGTATCACTTTAGGGGATAATTTGAACACATCCCTTCCTAATTTTTGTATAGGGAATCTTAATTTCCTTTTACAGATGCAGAAAAGAATGGTTAGGTAAGACAAATGACTTGAAGGTCCAGCAAAAGTTCAAGACCATGATTATAATGTCATGGCTTCTGTCACTCAATTCTGGTTTTAAGATCACGAAGCTAAGTGACCTCACCATGGTAGACTGAATGGTGTCTTTTACAAATCTCTTTACTTCTGACTACCAGCATCTCTGTGTCTCTGATGGCTTTAAGATATAAAGACTATTTTTGTCTGCCTAAGATTGAAATGACAACTGTAGATACAGTGAAATACTTAGGAATACTTTTCCCTCAGTGCATCAGAAAAATCTCTGTAAGATAAAAGCATGCTTCTATAAGGATATCCTTCCAGCGCAGATATGACTGCAAGATAAAATGAAAATTGCTCAAATAATCTTGTCACTGACCCAATTGTACTGCTCTAATAATAAGTATTTTTGGGTGTGTGTGTGTGTGTGTGTCTTTTAGAGGTGATGCACCAAATGCCATATACGTAAAGGAAGCACAAATGATCATTATAAAATTAATCAAATGAAACAAGTTTGAGATTTAAGTGTATAATTTTCTTCAGTTAAACAAATTATTTTGATAGTGGGAAAAATTAGGTGCTCAAAAATTATCTCCTAAAATGAATTAATTTTTTAATCTCTTAGAAATTACTTACATTTCTTTAATTGTATGATAGAAATAATATTTCTCTTGAGTCAAGAACAACAAACACCAAGTCTGAAACTTTGTCCCTACTTATTGAAATGCTTAATGTAACACATTTAATGTCTTAAGTATCAAAGCCTGCTTTGAAGGATAAAACCTCATTTTATTTCTCTATTACAATTATCCTTTTCTCCACTGGCATCTTCCTCATGAATGTATATGAATGCTTCTTACACCATGTCATATAACTTTATCTTTATAAAATTTTTACCTTATTAGAATTTGATAAAGATCTGTTCTGCATACAAGTTAAGCACAGGTTTGTCTTTCAATCTCAGTTGCTTTGAGTTCTTTGCTGGTAAATAATCAATCTCCATAGCAAAACTACAAACCAACTCAGATTTTTCTAGGCTCTTCGATTTGATGACCCCAAAGCAAGTCAAGATGCTATTCAGTTATCTAGTAGGTACAGCCTACAAGTCTTGGAAGATGAACATCAGTCACCAATCTGGGAAACAAAGTTCAAATGAGATAACAGCTATCTTTCTGCTTTCTTTTGACAGATTCTATACCTTTTTCAAAAGAAGGGCATACGTTATAAGGAACAATGTGGGAAGAAATTCTTAGATTCCTAATAAAAAATTCTTAGATACCTAGTAAAGAAAAAAACTTAAGAAATTGATGTAGTGCTATGTCTAGAAATACTGTCTAAAATTCCAGACTTCGCTACTTAGTTAGATGTAGGAAAAATTGAGCAGTTACCTCAAAGCCCACTTGTTCTGGGTATCCTGTGACTTAAATTAAAATCCTATGGTGTGTACATTTTCAGAATGATTTTCTCCTTAGCCAAGAAGGGAACATCTCACAATTATCTAAACCCCAAATCATAAGTAGGATAGCGATCTTTGAATCACCAAAGACATGAAAGAGATTTTATAGAAATAACATCTATGCATCAAGCAGTTAAAGATCTGCTGATGATCTAAATACATTCATATTTATATAGAGATAGTCGATATAAGTATCTGTAGGTGAGTGAGTGAGTAGGAAAAACACACACTGTCTTTCCTCTATTTCTTACTCAGCAACAATCACAATCATCAACACAGAAGACCAGCTTCTGACTTCTGTGACCAAATGTGTGAGGATTTTCTCCCCACCAGTAAGCAAGCATTTCTCCAGTGGACACCAGCTGGCTGTCCTCTAATTCAATTCAATTCTGACACTATCTACCTGAAGATAGCATCAGATCCCACAGGTTGAGGGCTCAGTCCCCCAAAATGCCCCCCACTTCAGATGCCATTTGCAAGTCCAGGCCTCTGCAACTTCTGACCAACAAGCTATAAATCAGGGTTCCCACAACCTCTTCCTTGGATTCGGTTAGTTTGCTTGAGTGGCTCACGGCACTCAGGGAAGCAGGAACTTTACGTTTACCAGTTTATTGTAAAGGACATTACAAAGGATACAGAGGAAGAGATAAATAAGGCAAGGTATGGGGGAAAGGGTGCAGAGCTTCCATACCCTCCCCAGGTGTGCCACCGTCCAGGAACCTGCTCAGTTATCACGTTCAGCTATCTGGAAGCTTTCTGAACACAGGCCTCTTGGGTTTTTATGGAGATATCATTACATAGACATAATTGATTAAATCATTGGCCACTGGTAATCAGCTTAACCTCCCAGAGGTTAGGGGCTGGGACTGAAAGTCCTGCCTTGTCTTTCCTGCGAGCAGCCCCCATCCTGAAGCTAACTAGGGACTGCCAGGTCCAATGCATGGGTCATAATCAGAGAAGCACTTCCTAGTTCAGGAGCAATTACAAAAATTTATGAGACTATTTTTGTTTTGTTTTGTTTATATGTTATGGTGGCTGGCCAGTAAGGAGATGTGAACCCTTGACCTTGGTGTTATCAGCACCATTCTCTAATCAAGTGAGCTAACCAGCCAGCCCTAGACTCTTTTTAGTAGAAGAATCCAAAACAGAATTTTCCCATAAACTTGTTTCTATAAAGAACTCAAATCATTTAGCCTCTGTCTTGTTAAACATTAGTAGAAAAGTAGTTCAGTAAAAAACAGTTGTCCTATTAGATAATGTAGATGGAGGCTCCACAACAAAACATTCACTCCAAAAAATGTGTTAAACAACACATATTCCTCATTCAAAAGGGTTCCTAACCATGTGAGATGTAGCTGAAGGGAGAATTAGTCACCAAAGTCCAATTCTCCATCTATGGGACACCTTCAGCTCAAAGCTAGAGAAAGCAGCACACACATTTCACTGTTCTGGCTTGTCTTTCAGAAAGGAACCATGGCTTTCTGGGATGAATGTAAGCCTAAAAAGGAGTAATAGAGCTTAGCCACCAAGAAGTCCTTTCCCTACTCAAAAGACTGGTACTTTCAGGCAGAGGCTCGAAGCTGTAGAGCAACATCCTAGAGACTCCTACAGGACATCTCTGGTGGAAAGGTAAATAAACCAAGCTCAAAGGTCTAATTCCTAGTTCAAAAATCAACTTAAATACTCTTCTTGCAACAGTTAAACAGAGCAATGGTTACTACAGTTCTTTGAAATTCCTCCTTGTTGCATCAGAAAACTTCACATACAGCTAAAATTGCTATGTGATATGGAGTATTACCACAGAATATGGAGTATTACCTCAGAATACAGTACTGAATATGTCAACTTTTAATAGCCCATGGTAACTGCTTTGATGACATGCATTCCTGGTAGCTAGTCACTTGACAATAAAACATTATTAATATGGTAGATTGAGAATGTTTTTAAAAAGCCCAACTAGGCCTACTTTTATAATCTTGAAAAAAATACTTCAGGTTATAATATATAACATTTCCAGGATTTACAATTATAGATGATAATTCCAGACCAGCATGATCTGTTAGCATTCTCAGTTTGTTACTATCAAAAGATTTATTGTTTAAGTTACCAATCTCAATATCTCATTCAATGCAACGAAGCAAAGTTAGAGATGCTATACATTTCTGTGCTTGTTTCCAGAGGACAACCATGGTTGCCAAGTCAAAGCAGAGGAACAAATATGAATCCTTTAAAGTAATAGCCTACATTAAAAATAAAGACATAGCCCTGGATGGGGACAGCTCAATAGGAGGCAAAGTACTAACCACTGGCCAAAAACTCAGAAAGCTAAGACAGATGGGGACAGCTCAATAGGATGCAAGGTACTGACCACTGACCAAAAACTCAGAAAGCTAAGACAATGTACAAACCCACTAGCTTCGAAAATTAAAAATATATCCAGACACAGAGTCAGAAACAGAAGCTTTGGTCTTTTAAAAGTGACCTTCAAAATCAGTTTTGTGTTTGTTTCCATTTTCTTTCACAGTTTAAGCCTCAATCAAATCAGCAATCTCTAGGGATTTTGAAATCGCTATAGATTAAAATCCTCTCTGACTCAACTGTTTGATTAATGCCGAGTATTTAATAATTCTACTGTGAGACTTTTCTGGACGAAATCCTGCTGTGCACTGTCTTCAGATGCTCCCTGGCTATACCATAATACAAGACATCACTATCCTTATTTTATTTATCACTCAACTTAGAGATGAGAAAATATATTACAAACAATTCTATTATCTAGCAGCCCTGGCTGAAAAGTTTTATAATACTCTTGTAGCAACTACCACCAACAAAGGCAAAGATCTCCTTCCAGATATTAATGATACATATTCATAGCTTGGTTCCAAGGATAGGAAATTAATAACTGTGATAGATAGACTAGAGTTAAGTTAATGAATTTCTAAACTTTATGCTTTCAATAATAAAACCATTCAAGCTATAGCATTTGGACTCTCTCTGCTTCCACAGATTAAGCACTTTGATACTCAACAGGTTGAGTAAATTAAATCCATACATTGTATTTACGTTCTCTGTCAAGGTTGCTTCTCCACTTTTCAGTGATCAAAGGCAAAACAGTCATCAAACTTGTAGACTTCAATACTATGTTCATTATATTTAATCCAGTGCCAACTTCACTGCATCATTCACCAATCTTAAGAATGTTTAAATACATGGCATTGTCTAGCAACAAACATAGGCACAGTAATGTATTCACACACACGTGCCCCTAAAACAACAACAAAAAAAAAACAATGAGAAAGGCAAATAAATATCATGCTCTACATTGTGAAAGAAAACAAACTAAAGATGCACAAAATTGGCCAGTAAACATTTTAGAGGTGTTTTTCTACCTGAGGCAGCATCAATCACTGTGGAAACTCCCCTTCGATCAGAGACTGGACGGGATGACCCTGGCATACTGACTGGGTCAGAGCGGACTGGCTGGATCCTGCAATGCAATTTAATTTAATTCACATATGTTACTGGCATCAAAACTGTCACTTGCTACAACAGACCTTAAATCAGGAATGTTGGAATAGCCCAATCCATTAAAGAATCATTCATTCTAAAACCGACAGAGGAGCTGCAGTCCCTAATTCTTACAAAAGGCTAAAGTACTGAAAACATTCTATCCACTCCAGAGCCTTTCTAAATTGTCTTTGTATGTTATTCAATAGATTTTTAAGTAAGGAATTGAAAAGTTGACATTAATTTAGAGGGATAAAATAGATAGAATGGGAGAGGAAACAAAACACTTTCTACTGAAACCTTTGGCACTGCCAAAGGACAACTATGAAGAGTTTTGAGAACCTCCAAGAACACGAATAGCAGCATAACTAGTAAAGTGTTCTATAAAAAGCAGCAATATGTGCTTCAAAATTTTCAGATACTCTCTTAAAATCCTTAGTGAAAGTTATGTATGACAATAAGCATAAGATGATCAAGCGGTGTTGTGGCTGCATGGGTTTAGCTAGGATCACTACTAACTAGCTGAGTTACCTTCACAAAATTACCAATTAGTGTATAATAATCAATGAGACTCCCAGCAAAACTGCAATTTACTACAGACAATTCAAGTTGCTTCAGAATGATAAACATATAAATGCCAAGGGTCTCTTTCCAGCTGCATTAGTATAACTAGTATTATCATGAAAATATGTGTATGATTAAAACATCTGAGAGTTCCAGGCAATTTAGAAAAACAAAACACTTGTTACAAGAATATATATATGCATTTCTGGTATTTCATTCATACAATAAGTATTACTGAATATTAATTATATGTCAGCATTATTCTAGGAAGAAGCAGAAACAAAACATGAAATACAAGGTCTATACGCAGATATGACATAGCACATAAACATTCATGATGACGCAAAATAAAACTAAAACATAAATATGAGTGAGGTAAATAATAAAGCTGAGAATGAGGAAATGGGAGAATATATGCATGGCCCACACAAGATAGAGAAGATCTTGTGGAGCTGAAACAGGAATTGCATGCGTATATAGTAATAGGATATGTATATATGGAGAGAAGCAAGATGTGCTCTACAAGCACAAGATTAGAATAAGCAGAACCTCAGATTTGTGACTCAGTATGATAAATGCAGGGCACCTTGAGGTGTATAATTTGGTTGAAGTATAAAGTTCATAAAGGGTATTGGTGGAAGATAAAAATGAAATAGATAATAGAAGACTGAAATGCCAAGTATGAATTACAGACAAAGAATAGTTATAGAAAGTACAATTTGAATGTATGTGTTTGTTGTGGGGAAGGAAGAAATGGGAGGGAGATGCAGGATGATTTAGTACTGGAAGTTGAAAATATTGATATATAAATACTGATCACTGCTGTGGAATACTACCCAATGTTCGTTGCACCCCAACTTAATTTTCTTAAGTCAGCAAAGCTAATCCTATCACATCTTGGCAGCACTTAGTTCTGGGTGAGCAAGCCTGAAGAAATCTGGAACAGCAAGAAAAGAGGAGTAGTTTATTTGAAGTTTCTGGAAATGAAGTTTTCTTGTTCTCAGGAGCAGCAAGAAGCTAGCATGTTACATATGGTATAAGTAAACCCCCTTCTAGTCTAAACTTCTTATGTGGGCTAATAAATTTCCTATTGTTAATTCAATTTATATTGTGGTTTCTGAATAATCCAAAGTTGGGTGTGGGTTGTGGATGGGGCTACAGATGAAACAAAATTGGCTATAAATTGATGTGTGGAAGCTGAGCAACAGATATATGGGGGTTTATTCTATCATTCTCTTTATTTTATATATAGTTGAAATTTTTCCCTAACTAAAAAAAAGACAAAAACTGGTTGGGAAGTTGGAAATGTTCTGGAATTAGATAGTGGGAAAGGATGCAAAACAGTGAATATACTAAAAATCACTGAATTTTACACTTTAAAATTGGTGAATTTTATGTTATATGATTTATGTATCAATTAACATAAAATAAATTGTAACCAATTTCTGAGGAGCTAATCTTGAGTGGAAAGGGAAGCTTTATATACTCTGATTCTTTTACATCGTATGTTCCTCAGATCTATTAACAAATATTTCACTGACTTTTTTTTTTTTTTTTAGATCTCTGCTCTGAGGCTGGACAGTTAGCTCACTTGGTTAGAACACGGTACTGATAACACCAAGGTCAAGTATTCAGATCCCCTTACCAGCCAGCTGCCAAAAACCAACTAAGTAAAAATAAATCCCTGCTCTTTGTAAGGAGCTGCCATGAGACAAAGCAATACCTGATTCCCTTATAGATGAGAGTCACTACTACACCCATCTTTTTTCCATTTTCGTTAGGATGCAGGGAGGCAGACTATCACTGCACTACATATTCTTAGTGATATCTTATGGGGTACAGGACAGCAGGCCCGGTATTAAGGGTAAGTTGTGCCCCCAAAAATCTAAACAAGTACTTCATAATTTATAGAAGGTAACTCCAATGGCCTGCTATAGTGACATTATGCATAGGCCTGAAAAAATGTAAATGAACCAGAGGTAAAGAGCTGGCTAGCATTGACAGGAAACAAGAATGAGGAGAATATAAATAGTTGGGTTTCTAATTGGATGCTAGGTGGAAAAGGTTCTAAAAAGAGCACTTAAAATTGATGTGAATCAAATCTAAATTTCCCATTAAAATGGTGCTGTAATGGGGGTTAATGTCTTAACCCAGGTCCTAACCAAGCTTATCTGCTCAAAATTTAAAATACAAATTACAAATGCAATCTAAAGAAATTTATAAACCTCTGCCCAATATAAAGGTTTCTAAAGGTTATTTGTGTCCCATAAACAGGAAAATATACTTATCAAGCATAAACAATTTTAGATCATTTAGATAAAAAATACTGGGAGTTCTTTAGTATAAGAAAAAGGACAGTACCTAAGGAAAATTCTGAAGAATTTTGGAAATGGAGCTATATCTAAAGAAGCAAGTTAAAAAGATCTTAGAAGAACTATATGTGAAGTAAAGAGTAACTAAGAAAGCTGGAGGAGGCCACAAAACAAAGGGACAGAGCTGTATATATAGGAACTGGAGATGCCTTCCCAAGAGAAAGGACAGGGCCTTATAATAGCAGCTGGTGATAGTAACTAGGAAAAAAAAAATGGGGACTTGTGAATATTTCAGCAAAGAGAATAAATGGGTTACACAGTTGTAAAGAGAATAAATGGGTCACTTATTTTAAATGCTTTATTATTAACCTTTAAAAACTGAATGTGTGTTGTAGACATGAATGACTAAACACTGAATCACTAAATTGAGGACTGACTCAACTTTATCTGAAAATGGACTGACTACCTAATTCAATCATGTTTTATGATTAGCACCACTGAAAACTGGTCTAGCACCCACTGTATTGTCAGTGTTGACTGACATCTTAGCGGGAAAGTGCCATTTCTAGAAAATCAGAGAAAAAATGCTAAAACAAAAAAAGCAAAAATGTAGGGAAGAATGAAACAAAACACAAAGCAAACTAAACAAACAAAGAAAAAATACTAAACTTGGTATTAAAAGGAGATTGGTTGCTCTTTATAAATCGTTCCATAAGAAGAGACATAAAAGTGTGGGAAAAGCAAAAATGTAAAAAAAGAGACCACTTAGGAGCCCAATGACAAAAGATGTTATTGCTAGGGTGCTGGCAGTGGGAATGGAGAGGAATGGAAGGTTTCTAGCTATGCTTTGGAATAGATGTGACATAACTTGATGAAGAATTACATGTGGTGGGTGAGAAAGAAGATGTCAAGAATAACCCCTAGATCCTGGCTTGAGGACTAGGTGGTTCAAGGATTCATTTAGTGAGGTGAGAAAGACTAGGGGAAGAGCAGAATTAGAGGGTGAGATGAAAAGTTGTGATTCAGACATGTTAAGTGTTTAATGCTTTGGAGAAAACCGAGAGCAAAAGTGAAGGAGGCAGCTGGCTGTATTCTAGGCATATCTTCCAGCACCTAGTAAGGTGCCTGTCAGGTCCTCAATAAGTGTGTATCGTACTAAAAAATATATACAGCAAGCCTAATACAACTTTGCAACAGCTTTTGTTATGTTATAAACATTCGCATTGCTATTGATGAAGAGACACACAAAAACATATTTCCAACATGTGATTGGAATACATTTTCTCACAATTTTTAAAAAGACATTCAAGAAAAAGGTCAGAGGGCTGTTTTATATCCAAACCAGGAAACATTATAGAAATTTTTTTAAGAGAAGACAAGACAGGAAGATTATACTGCACTAGACAGAACTCTTCATTGTCTGTTGTAAACTGACAAGTCAGGCCTTGGTATAACAAATCAAACTGCTACAAAAACTTGAGACTGCAAAAGTAAAAAAAAAGCCTGAGTTGCATTATAAAAAATAAGCTAATAATAAAAAGTATACTTTGTACTGTGATGCTTATAAGTAAGGCTCAAAGAATATACATTATAAAATACAGATGAAAATTATAAATGAATTTTTTTTTGGTAGTTGGCCTGTATTATAAATAAATTTATACCAACACCTTCTCATCCATAAACTCTTTATAATTTAAAGGAAGGGAGAGGTTTGTTAATGGATACAAAATCACAGCTAGATAAGAAAAATAAGTTCTAGTGGTGTATAGCAGTGCTAGGCATCTATAATTAGCAATAACTTATTGTATGTTTTCAAAGGGCTAGAAGAGAGGAAGTCAAATGCTCTCATCACAAAGAAGTGGTAAATTTTTACAACAATGGATAATGCTAATTATCCTGATTTGAGTATCATTCATTGCATACATGTGTTGAAATATAACTCTGTACCCCATAAATATGTAAATTAATATATCTCAATTAAAAAAATGAATAAAACAAAAGAAGGAAGATGCAGGATTAGATGAAAATCACATATAAAATTTAATTGAAAGGTGATGCCAACTTCAGAAAGATCAGGAAAAGATGATATAAGCAGACTGCAGTTAGAAACATGAGCAAAGCATTATAAATTAGAATGGCTTAAAAAGTGTACTGAATTTTAGATTCAGAGAAAATATGATGTGAAATACAAATATTTATTCCATGGGATCAGATCCCATGTAAAATCCCAAGTGATGACAGTGAATCACACATAACAGTACATGTAGTCTGTGACATGATCCTGCGCCAAAAGGGGAAATGTACATATTACAAATGATGCTCGTTTTAATAAACATTATTAACACTGTCGTTAAAATCAATCCCTAGTTCTTATTTCCTACCTGAGACTGTTGAGATCAAGGTCATCTGTATCAAAATCCAAAAGGGGCTGTGGAGTATCACTTGGACCATGAGACTGCAACACAGATGAACTAGATGATATAACAGTGGTTTGGCCTGAGGGATGGATGGTTTTGAACTGGAACTGTGGACCCATCCACAGACGTCTGTGGGGTCCAGTGTGGGTTACAATTTCAACCTGGAACAGAGTAGGAATCATTATTTAAATTTATTATGACCTTTTAAAGGTTTTTGTGATTCCCCCATCCCTTCTCTCAATGCCCACATTCTCCAAGAAGCCCATCTTAACAAAGTGGGAGAAGGACAGGGTACCCACAATCAAAAGGCAATGATAATGACCGACTACACAGACATTCACATTATCCCTCTACTGGTTTTTATCAACTTAAATTAAAAAATACATTTTGTGTAATATATACATAAACAGACACACATGCGTGCACACACACACATATACAACACAAAAATCACATGAAAGTAAAAGGACCGGTTGCCTGTCTTGTATAACTAGCATCAGCTTCCTAGGGACTACCTTTTTCATTCATTCTAGACAGTACTTACCACGTTGTGGGCATGCACTGAATTCTACACCTATTAATCCACAGATTAAAAGTAATTCCTTCACAACTTGAAGTAGTTCTTGAACTATCCAAGGAAAAGAAAAGGTCTGAAATAACTTTTACACCCAAAGCCAGTTTCTTTCTACAATTAGTTATTATAATATTTTCTACACTGCCTTCAAAATCCCCCAAAATCCACTTTTAAATGAAGAAATTATTATATATTTTTTATCAAACTATTATTTTCCCTCAAACTCTCAAACTTCAATATACCATTACTTAAGAGTGTTTTCTCAATGGCCACAAACACTGACAAAAGCATTTTATGTGCTGCAAAACAGTAAACAACAAAACGCTTTATGAATTTCATGCTCCATGAAGGGGGTATGGAATGTTGCCAATATGACATTAAACATTGGAATGACAAAGTAGAGAGTAGAAGACATGGGGCAAAATCTGAAAATATACATTTTACATAATTTTAAAAATGATCAACATGAATAGGAGACTAAACATACAAACTTTCAGTGAAAGACTACTTCATAATGTCTTGTCACTCCTACATCCCTATTTGTACAAGTCCTTTATGGAACTGACTTCCTATGTATCTTATTTTTGCCCTGAGTTCTTTTATATTTAATCACATTTCTCTGATTGCCGTGAATAGTTCTTAACAAAACATAACTGAAAAGGTTCACAGAAGTGTAGTTCTGTTTGTGAGCCTGAAAGAGCAAAGTCATCATGGTCTTGAAACAATATTCACATTTCCACTAATCACAGGGAGAAAAATACTCAGATTGAGGACAGTGATTTCTGATTCAAGTAGTTGTATTCTGCAATGTAAATTAGGCCACAGATAAAGCATTCTGTGTATTTTAAGCTCAAAATCATCAGTGTCACAGAGCCGAGAGGTAAACAGATGCCTATGCAATTTCACTGAGGCGATGGCCAGATGTTCCTATTCACTCTCCTGTTGTGTGTAGGACAAACATATTGTATATACTTTCACACTGACAGCACACATTACCCCTTATTCTAACTGAAAAGCTGAAGTGAAGGGCAGTGTTTTCTTTGCTGGCATTCTCAGACAACATTTTGATTTTGGAAAACACCACACTTTTGGGGTTTACTTTATCTTGGTATCATCAAGAAAGGATGAACCTCCATACACCAGGAACTAAAGCACTGACCCTCCTTCAAGGAGCTTCTTGTGAGTATTTTTGGTGTAATGAAATAAATATATGTTACCTAGAAACTGTCTGATTCTTCAGTTTCCAGATTTACTTTAGTTTTTTAGACTCCCCTCCCTGAGAAAGCAATGAAACTACAAACAGCTTATACTTTTTCTGAGGCACCTGTCTGATGAAAAGCCACCAGACTGGTAATCTGAGACCAGTCATTAACTTCACAAAATGATGTCAGACTTGACGCAGACATAACAGTATTTGTAATAAAGTCATTTGTAATCTCATCATTTTGCAATGTGCCCAAGTATCTTTTATTTCAAAGTGTTTGAGATGAAGACGGCTTCAGCTGGCAAGTGTATGTACTATGACGGTCACTTAAGGCTGTTACAGGGCTAGTTTAGAGACCACTAGAAGCAGCATTACATGAGTCCAGGAGGGGAAACTCAGTCACGCACCATCAGAACATGTGCAGAATGGAACGCTGAACTTCCATAGCAAAAATACAAACCCAATCTTCAGAAAATGTTGGCTCCAAAACAAATCCCGAAGGTTGTTGAATGGCTTCACTGTTTGGTCAACTCTTTTTTTAAACCCAATAAAAATGTGTTCCAAAGAGTCTGTCTAAATCCAAGATCCTAAGGGCTTTAAATGGACTATTTGAAAGATATGCACATTTTATGCCCTCTGTATAAAAGCTAATATACACACACATATATGTATACTATAATGTATGTATATGCATTATGTATATATATAACTGCAGCAATATCTATCAGAAATTCATAACATGGTAAGACAATTGATTAATTCTTGATAATTCAAAAAAGAGTTATCATTTCTCCCCATTTTCCCCTAAAGAAAAAAAATAAAAACTGGATTTCTCTTTTCTTTTACATTAATATCCCAGATATTTCAAAGTTTTACCTGTGACAGCCATTCTTCATCTTCCTGTCCACTATGGTCAGAGGCTAAACTGTCGTAAGATCCATGTCGAGTAATGGGCCCAGGACTTCCAGGGGGAACCACTACGATAGAAAGAAAAAGGATTTAAACCACTTTTATCCATACAGTGGAAAAATGAACACAGGCACAAGCATCCTGGACACTGTGGTGACTTATCAGATAAAATACAACATTTAAAGCACAGAGGCACTCCAAACAATTAATGAACAAGTAAGACTGGAGTTCTTAGAAATAAGAAAGATCTGGGCTGAGCCCGTGGTGCACTCGGGACAGTGCGGCGCTGGGAGCGCGGCGACACTCTCGCTGCGGATTCGGATCCTATACAGGAATGGCCGGTGCACTCACTGGCTGAGTGCCAGTCACGAAAAAGACAAAAGAAAAAAAAGAAATAAGAAAGATCTCTATAGTTCAGAGTATAATTTTCATAATATCTATAGAAATTTAATAATGAAAACTTGTTTATGTTAATTGTACATTTTCATAGGGTACTATCTGCTGTTTCAACATATGCATATATTGTATAATGACTCAATCAGAATAGTTAACATATCCGTCACCTAAACACTTATTATTGTTTGTGGTTATAATATTCAAGATCCTCCTTTCAGGCTCTCCTGAAGTATACACTACAATTATTAGCTACAGTCACCCTAGAGCACCAGAACTTATTCTTCCTGTCTGTCTCCTCGTACCCATTAACCAACCTTTGATTATGGCTGATAAGTACATGGAGGTTTATTATATGACTGTTTTCTAGTTTTGTGTATGTTTGGAATTTCCCACAGTGAAAAGAGAGGAGGAGAAAGATCCTCTCTGCTCTCATCTGCATTTCATAGGAAGTAGTATAGATTCCAAATATACATCTAGTAGTATCCTTCCCTCTCCACCACATTTATCTATATTTTTAAATCTCCTCCAGTCTAGGTAGGAAGAACATTCTATGTTCACTGCCTTGGGGAAAGAATGTCATACCAGATCACAGGGGAAAAAAACCTAAGAACCTTGACCCTAGGATAAGAAAAAATGATCAAAAGAAAGTATGATAAGAGCAAAGCTTCCATACTCACTAATTGCCCAATTATTAGTATTGATACTCTGAGATTGGAGCAAGAGCAGCAGGGACAGAAAAGGGAAAAAAAAGAGGGTCCCCAAGGAGGGGTAAGGAATGACAGGATCTCAGAAAAAGTTTTAGGGACCAACAGCCATGAAAAATTGTGTCTTCATTCTTGGGTAGAGTTCAGGGAACACGGCACAAGAGCAGAAAAGGTATGGACACAGTGTGTCTGCACTTCTAGGTTTGTGATGACCTCACCATGTTTCCCATGGCTTAGGTGAGAAGGATGTTTCTTGTGTCCAGGAATAACACAACATAGTCCAGACAACTGGCAGGATTTAGATTAGAAACAAGGAGGAATGCTGCAGAGACCTATATGACCAATGAACACTGATCTTGTGGGGAATTGACACATCTCAGTGGTGACGAGAGTAAAATGTCCCCAAACCCTTTACCTCAGACTTTTAGACTCTGTAAGCTCTAGAGAATTTAGAAATAACTTTGGAGGGGAGCATAATTGATTGAGATTAATTTTTGCACATTACTTAGAACAGAGGTGCAAAAGAGAACTTATTTAAGAGAGCTTATTTAAAGAAAAAGAAAGTTAAACATCTTGTAAACCCAAGTTCAGTGGCCAAGATACACACCAGCTACCTTGGTTCTTAGGTAGTTAATAAATTTGGTACAGGAAAAGGATATCTTGACATGTCCTATCCCTGCCTTTAGTACAGTAATGTAAAACATGCCTTAACTAAAAAAGACACCTAACTAAAAAGGACATACTATCAATTTACTTTAGAGAATACAACTTCAAAAGTACTGTCTCTACATGCAGGCATTGGGTAAGTACAGATCAACAAGCAAGGGCAGGATGTGTAGCTCATTATAAGCTGACTGTGAGGCAGCCTGTTTATACTGTGCTCTCAGGAAAGAAGACCATGCTTATAGTGAGTAAATAAGAGCTAAAAAAAATCACTATGTGTATTTTGCTGTCTTACAGTGATGTATGGATGTGTGTGCGTGTATGTGTGTGTTTCTATGTATATATTTATATATTTTAATGTATGTTTATGTGTAAAGCAAACAAAAACAAATCTGCTTCAGACCTGACCTTTGCAAATTAGTCCTGTTAATCTAAATCAAAAATACTTCCAAATCCATAGAACAACAAAAATAAAATTATGAACAGAAAGATTAAATGGCCCATTAATAATATCCCCAAGTCTGAATCACACAAAATTTACAAGATTCCAAAAAGTCAATTCATCATAAAACTTTTCAAATATTCTGTTTTCAAATTTTTAGATGCCTTCTACAATATAACACAAAGATCAATTCATACAGAATTTTTTAAAGTTACCCACAGAAAATATGGTATTTATGAGTTACAGAAAGTTAAAAGTATTGCTTTACACACTGTTAAACTATAGGTCATCATAAAACTTTTCAAATATTCTGTTTTCAAATTTTTAGATGCCTTCTACAATATAATACAAAGATCAATTCATACAGAATTTTTTAAAGTTACCCACAGAAAATATGGTATTTATGAGTTACAGAAAGTTAAAAGTATTGCTTTACACACTGTTAAACTATAGGTACAATGTATTAAGCTATGCAAATAATAATTGATATATTAAAGATTTATAATCATTGTATTAATAGATATCTGAATTGACATCCTTAAGTTACTTCAAATACTTATCTCTTTAACATTATTTAATATATATTAGGATACGTGGGTTTGAACCAAGTACCAAGAATGAGCTATTACCAGTCCTGGAGAAATTTAAACCTCTTGATATTTTAGGTTTTTTCCCCCCAGAAGAATGAAAGTATAAATCCAATTTCATGGAATCCAACTCTTTCTAAAATGCCCCCAAAAGAAACAACTACATCCCAATAAGTAACTTCATCTTCAACAAACCTAGTCATCTACTAAGAAGATGAAAGATAAGTTTACATGTATATTTTGGGGGGGGGGGGAAGCTGCCTGGTACAGAGATCCATACCCTTGACCTTGGTGTTGCAACACCACGCTCTAACCAATTGAGCTAACTGGCCAGCCTATCATTAATATATTGAATACACTTTACATTAGGGCCGGTAACTAATTACTCTTCTTAGTGTGTTTGGCATAGTTTTAGACATTCAGGGGCAAAAAAATCAGACCTCCAAAAAATGAAGTTTGTAGGATTTAGGAATTGCCTTAAGATGAAAGAATAAAAAGAAAATTTACTTGTGTCTACCACTGTTTCATTTAAAGCAATGAAAAGGAATTTCTAATGCATATACAAGTTAAAAGACTAACAACATATAGGTTATAAGCATACTCTTTACATAAATGAAAACAGCATAATATCGAACATTGAGCAGTGCTTATTTATTAAACCAAAGAAGGGAAGATCTAGTTGGTTCTGTTCTGCTCTTGTGCTATTCTTCCCTACATTTCTTCAACTGCCCATAATAAATTATCTTAGCTGTATCTCTGGAAGCTATAGTGGACACAGGTGATCAACTACAGGTACCACTGTTAGTACACTCCAGCCTCCCAACTCCAACAGATGTTAAGAAGCTTTTCCATTCCCTAAAATTAATTGCAATGCTATTGCTATAAGGAAAATCTGCTTCTCAAACAAAGGTAAAAATGCTGATCCAATGGTACCTATTTTTGTATGTGAGCTAATCATAATAGCTATCTGCTTTAAGGTTCTGTTGAAAACTAAAATATGCTCATAGGCTGAATATAGTTCTAGAAGAAAACTTAGAGTTTTTTAATTTACAAACTCATTCTCTGACTTACAAATGATGATTAAATTTATTTACAAATTCAATTATAAATTTCAGATTCACACTCTGATTTATAAATGAAGAATCAAAGACAGACCCCACAGACTCTCATATGGAGAAGTGAGTGTGATCTGGGTCATACTGCCAGCTGACTTTTATGTGGGCAGTGGAATAAAGTATTCTTCATAGTCAGGACCCAGACATTTTTTTTAAATGTTTTGTTTTCTCCTACTCTCTACCATACCCACCCTCCACGCCCCTCTTCCTCCACAAACAATAAAACCCTTACCATGCTAAAGTCCTTAGGGGAACCTGAGAGGTGAATAATGTTGTGCCTGCATTTTTCAGTCCTTTAGGTTATTTAGGGGAAATACATACCTTTTTCTAGCAACAGAGAAATCTGTGAGTTAAATGACATCATGCTGCCTTGAATGAAACAGCTCAGGCTCAAAGTTCACCCAAAGGCCAACAGTGATAAACTCTCATCCAAGGACAAACTTCAACATATTTTCGGTACTTATTAAAAACAGCATTTTTATAGCAGCCATACAATAACAGAAGGCTCTTTACCAAACTCTGTTTCTGATCAGAAAGCACTCAGGATCTGAGGATAAAATTCTGCTTGGGAATGCAGTTTCTTAGTACAGAAACTAAAATTTGCTCTTTAAAAGGAAAGGCTCCAAAGACAAATAATCCAAACCCAAAATGGACAAGGGCAGTTCCCAACGAACAAACAATTCACAGAAAAGGAAATATAATAACCAACAAACATATATAAATATTAGTAATCAGAGATTTACACATTAAACAAGTCATCATTTCATACCTATCAAAGTGACAAAAATAAAGTATGACATTTTTGAATGACTGAAAAATGGAAGAAGTCTCAGGTTAAAAATGACATACCTAACTACCTTAAAAAATGGGTAGCATTAAAATTCCCACTGATTTATAGATGTTACAACTTAAATGTGAAGAAATTCACTGAATTTAATACAAGAATAGTTAAGCAATAGCACTATATATCAGTGGTTATTCTGTTTATTAGCAGCCATCCCTTATACCAGTGCAACAGCAATGAAGTGTTACAATACATAAAGGGAAACAAGCTTTACGTATGCTATAAATTAAACGAATCAATGATCTTCCTTGCACCCTGACCCTGGAGTACCATAGATGTTCTCTAATTAATTATTAAAGTTTTCTAACAGTCAGTATTGTACATCTCTGGTTTCACTTTCCTTTTATTCCACATTCCCAGGAGAACAGTCAAAGGCAATATATAATTAGAAAAATGATATATTCTATCTGTCTATGAAATAACAGATTTCACTGAATAACTGACAACTCTGGGTGAATCTTCCCCCTGCCCCACTCATCTCCTTTTCCATACCCCCAAAGTATTGTAATATTCCCAGAGAAGACATAAACTTAGAAACATTCATTTGTTATTCTTGCTGCCCTAAAGGTCATTTCACATTTAGCATCTCATCAAATTATACCTGGGAGGTAGTCTGGCAGAGCTCACAATTTAGTTTTACCTCTCAGTGTGACCCTAAATATCTCATAAAATGGAGAGAGAAAATAAAGCATAATGGGTTCATGCTATCAGCCAGATCAGTTACTCTACTGAGCAAAAACTTCAAAATATTTGCAAGGTCAAAACATCTTAAGGTCAAGGCAGAGTTTATTTACCTGATAAGATGTATACAATGTCTACTTCATGGGTGCTACTGCAACTCATTTGATAGTAAAACTACTCTACACACACACACACACACACACACACACACACACACACACACACACACACACACACACACACACACACACAAAATCAAAAACAATAGGATAGCTAGAAAAGGAAGTACACCCTTACTACTTACTATTTTAAAGGATGTATCGTAACTACAAAATAACTTGTTTGTAGCCTATGGATAACAACTTTGTTTTATATAATCTAGGTTATATAATCTGTAATCTGCCCAGATTTATAAGTATAAATGATAGTGAAAGCATTCTTATCAAGGCTCACTGCTGTGATTGAATTGTGTCCCCAAAGTTATATATTAGAACTTAATTCCTATTGTAACTGTTGAGGGTGGGAAATCCTATTACAGTAATTGAAAGGTGGGGCCTTGAAGAGGTGATTAGATTGTAGGACCATGCCAGAGTGAATGTATTAATAATGGTGGTCAGGAGTGAGGTTTTGAAGGCTTTACAGGAAGAGCACTTGTGAAGTTAGGCTCTCTCTCCTCTGACATTTTCTACCATGTGAGACCTCTGCGTTGCTGTAAGGCCACCACCAAAGAAGGCCCTCACCATAAATGTTCCCTGGACTGTGGACTTCCCAGACCCTGAAACTATAAGCAATAAATTTCATTTTCTTACAAATTACCCAGTTCTGTGTATTTTGTTATAAGCAACAGAAACGGATTAATACACTCACCTTTACAAAAGTGTAGAATATAAGCCATTAGTAATAGCAGTCACTTCCTGGAAGGGGATGACGAAGGCTGGGAAGAGGGAAGACCAGCTTCATCAACTGTTCAAACACATGATAGTGTGTGTTTCTGTTGAGGGGAATGACTATTTGCTAGAAGCTAGGAGCATCCTAGTCTAAATTCTATGTAGAATTCTCAGTTGTAATTCTTCAGTAGTGACAACTATCTTCTTACAACCAAACTAGCATGTTAGATGCATTTCTTTCAGGAATAATCAATTATCCATTCTAAATTCAAAGAATACTCTAAAATAGAATATCCTCTATAACAGAGTAAGAGGAGTACAGGGTATACGTAACTTCCCTGAATTGATGTTGTAGAGGTTGAAATCACTATTTTTGGTCGTTAAACCGTGTTCAGTTATCAATGTACCACTTTGTGCATGTAAGCAATAGGCCAGTTATTGTAAACTTATTGTTCTTGACCCCATCTACAATGGCATAGCTGAAAAGCAAAGCGTCTAATGTACTCAGTCCAGCCTCTACAATAAATCCTGACAAACAAAAAAAGGGGGAGGGGGGTTTGTTTGTAAATGTAAAAACGGCAAAATTCATTTTTTGCAAAGAGTTAATGCACCTTCTTCCATGCTTCATTTATTTATTATCTAGTTACATACTAGGAAAGTCCCAATCATTATACAGCAGAAAGAATTAAATACGGATTTTCTCTTGCCTAAGCAAAAGAGGTAAAGTTGTCTTGGCATGAAGAGATAAAAGCTTTTAGACCTGGAAGACACCAATGTTTTCAACCTATACTTAGGAACGTAATTTAAAATCTTTCTAAACAATCATTAAGGATCCATGATGTGTTCCATTTTTCACCTCTAAATAAATTAGAAAATTCACAGAACCAGGAGGATAGGGAAAACAGAGAACACTAGCCCATAACCACTGTAGGGTTTTCTCTATCTTTCCGAAAGCAAGAGATCATTTTCCAAGGCTTGATTTTCCTCTACTGCTCCACAATGTCAGAAAACTAGAAAGTATCACCACAAATCATTCCCACTGCCTCACCTATGTACTACGTAATGGCGTGGTACTTATGTTTTCTTGAAAAAGTTCTTATCATTAGATGCATACTGAAGTATTCATGGTTTAAAAAGACACAGTAGTGGGTGGCTTTCTTATAATAATTTATCTTCCCACACACAAAAACAGATTTCAAAGGAATAGAAGCAACAAGAGTGGCAGAATATTGTTAATTGTTGATGCTAGTAACAGATGGATTCGTTATACAATTCACTGTATTCTATATATCTTTAAATATTTCCATAATAAAAATTATAAGACTGTTTGATGAATGTTTGAAAAAACACAGAGCAAGTATTTCTGGATCTGCAGACTGATACAGAGTCATCTTCTCTCTTTTCATGTCTAGGGTATGAGATTTGTGAAGAACTCAGGACTATTCAATGAGCCATACATGAAATAAATCACACTAATATTTTTCTAAAGCATGTTTTTTTTCCACACAACACCATATGTGCCATCCATGTTAATACATTTAGCTTTGGTTTACTTTGATAGATGTATAACATTTGATTTCTACTCTCTATAACAAATTGAGGTAGTCCTTCCGTCCTCGCTTCTAGCTTTTACTTCCTTCCTCTCTCCCTCTTTCTTCCACTTTCTTTCATCTTCACTCTCTCATTAGTTTCTTCCTTCCTTCCTTATTCCTTTCTAAAAACTTTTTAAAAATAAACAATATTACATGAATACACGTTAATTGTAAATTTCAAAGAATATGGAGTAAAAAAATAAAGGTCCCTTTCATCCAGTCACTGGAATAGTGAATAGTGATTCCAATGAAAATCTCAGACATTTCAGAAGTTGTAATGTTAAGAGTCTTACCGTTTTAGAGAAAAGTTTCAGTCTTAAAGCAATTGTCAAAAAGAACTCCCAGCGTTTAGCCTTTTAGGATATGCTACACACCAAGAAAAATCTCACTCCCTACAAATTACTAAGGAAACAAAGATGCTCAAAGCAAATAGATCTAAGACAAATCTTCAATTTGCATTATATAATTAGAATGTCTAAGTAAAATTTCTTCCTATAGCTTTGAAAATGCACACAATAGGATCAAGCCATGCTTGTCCAGATGACCGCTTAAGATCGCAAGAAGTGTGATCTAACACAAACACTTCTCTTCACTGTTGTTTACTCAAAACCAAGCATCTTTACCTGTGCCACCTGGTCACATCTGTCACAAAGTACTTGGAATTTTGACAGACCTCAAATAAGAACAAAGATAGTAGTTCTATCATCACCACCTACAACCAACAGCTATCTTTATGAGTTGTTTTTGTTTTTGTTTTTCCCTATCCAAGCTATTGAGTGAAGTTTTTTGGATGAATTATCTCATTTACTCTAACAATGGTCCTATAAGGTAGGTAAGTATTAATTACCATTTTAAAGACAGAAAGACAAAAGTTCAGAGAAGTTATTTGCCCAAATTCACTCAGACAGCAAGTAGCAGAAACGGAATTTAAATTCGACTGTGGATTCCAAAGACGATGTTTCACTTCGCTAAAATTCCCTCAATTCATCACTTCCTTGTCTACTAAATTCATTATTTTTAATTAAATGTATCATATGAAACGTGGGAGATACTTATCCCCAAATACCAATTACATCATTGATTTAGACTCTCCAAAGTACTTTGTGTCACTACATTGGCCCACTACATTACATACTCTATAATACCCCTGATGAATTAGAATATTTCACTTTAGAAAGTATTGGTTTATTGGATTCATAGTTAAAGGTGTACATGACATAACCAAGGATGGCCTACCCACTAGCACCTGGAAAAGAACCTAGGAAGGGAGGAGAAGCCCAAGAGAAGAAAAAACAATGAGCCTCAAAAAATTCTTCATAAAATCTCTACTGTGACCCCAGATTTCACCTCACCGGAAGGTGAGGGAGGTACTGATGCTCTTCATGTGGTCATCAAATACAAAGAAAGCATATCAGAAATGGTAAGAAACTGATGGTATAAAGGCAATGAAGGCAGTACAGTGTTTCTCTCCACCAATTTCCACTAAACCACACAGCCAAAAGTCTCCTATCATATGACAACAATGAGGAGAACAGATTCAAACTGCAGAGAGACAACTTATAGCATTCACCCACCTCCCTTAGGCCTTGGTTACCTTCCATAGGAAAGATCATGAGAAAAAAATTTTTTTTGAAAAAAAGAGAAACTCAGTAATGACAAAATCCTATACACTACCAAAGTAAAATTAAACCTCTGACATGGAAGAAATAGAATTCAAGAAACAAAAATGTATTAAATATGTAAGTTTCATAATCAGTGGGCTAAAGCTAAAAGCAGGCTTTAGCATATTTTGGCTATGCTAAAGACAAAAGACTATTATTTAAAAATAGAAACTATTAAAAAGTATAGGAAAATCAAAGACGTGTACTTTAATTTGAAGGAAAAAGGGATTTCTCGTCCAAAAAGATTGCTTAGAAATGTTTATGGAACATACATTTTCTATAAAGAATAAAACAGATTCCTTTGCTTCCATTATTTTACAATCAGGAATTATTCACAAAATATTAGAAAATCATATTACTACATAAAATGCAAAAGAAAAAGAGTAACAAGACAAAGACCTTCACTTCTGGCATCTTAGCTCATTGTTTCCTTCTCTTTAAACATGCGTTGGTTCTGAATTTTCATGAATTTTGAGACAAGCCATAAGATTATAGGGCAGGGATCTCCCAAAATCTGAAAGCTGAAAAGGATTTTTAGTCCCTTAATCATAAAGGTGAGGAAACTGAGGTGTCTGAGTAATGACTCATTCACGTTAACAATATTAAGGAAGTCATAACCATTCATGTCTAGATTTCCTGTTTCCTAAGTAAAGGCCCTGCCAGATATAAACTCATGCTGGGGCAGTCAAAAATTTGTATAACAGTATCTGGGAAATAATATGAACATATAAGCACAAGATGGACAAATAGAGGTACAATTGAGAACTGAGAGAAAGGATGAGCTACAGGGTTTCCCTGGTATTTTCTGGAATATGTTAAAAACTATTACGCAGTTAGGAGAGCCTGAGTCACATCTCATCAATGAAGCAAAAATTACTTTTTAAAATTATTTAAGGGACAGTGGCTAAAAGAAGCCCTTCTATCACTGGCAAAAAGGTGTAGATACACACATAAGCAACACTACCATAAAGTAGACATTTTTGTTTTAGCAAAATCCATATTTATATGATTACATTTCCTATGGTTGAGAGCAGCTATAATTAATGGATTTCCCTCCTTCTCCTAATGCAGCCATTTGTCAATTCAAATACAGAATATCCAATCAATTTTGATGTATTTAGTAAGCAATTTGTCAAACGGTGCTACAATCCAGTTAATATATTAATTCTTGTCATGGAGAGAGTTCTAACAACTATAAGGTTTTCTGTAACTGGTTTGGAGAGAAAAATCTGTGCTTGGACTAAATGATTATTCTTGTGGAGATTACACTTCTGTGTCCCAATATCTGACAGCATGGCAGTAGCATACCTTTAATAGAAAAACTACTTTGCTGTACTAAAACCACTAAGTCTATTGGACAGTGTGGCTGCTAATTGTTTTTAATAAGCTGGGTTTCTTCAAATCCCATTAGGCCTTCCATACTTTCAATAAAATAAGCAAGCCAGTATATGTGACAATAAATACAAAATAAGTAAGCTTCAAGGTGAGAAACAGGGCTTTATTAATGTAAAGTATGCAACTAAAATTTTTAAAATGCCTTATAAAAAATAAAATTTTCATTTATACTCTCAAAGTTTCTTCATATGACTTTAAGAAGTGGTTCTCAATCTTTTATTTTTCCTGTCCCAACATACTTCAAGTAAATGACTGACTCCTATCAGTATATAACACAGACACTATACTAAGGCCACACAATTATTTACAGGTAGTCAAGACTCTTGGAAGGCTGCCACTATGCAAAGCTCTTACATTCCATCTATATGTCAGTCACTAATCACCATTCTATCTCCATCTTTTCCCAAGTCTATCTATGTACTGTGAGCTGGAGACAGAACCACTAGATATGCAGAGCTTTCTGGCAGGTGGTCCAAATTTATATCACAAAAGGAAATGTGGACTATAGTGAATAATGGAGTGTTAAATCCTTTCCCAACATTTTCAGTAGGAAACTTGGTCACTTTGGGCTAGAAGACAGGTTTCTAATGTCACAAATAACCTCCAGAGACATCCTGAGCACTTTTCGCAAACACTTTCCAAAAATGATGGCTCTCTCATTCACTACATCCAAGACTTTGTGTAGTTCTCTATCAGAAAATGCAAAAACCAGAGATTAAGGCAAACCATTTCTAGAAAACAACATTTAAAAACACGGCAATTTTTTAAAAAATCAGAATAAGAAAGAAGAGAAAAGGAACACGATTTTCCAGACATTAGGCTCGCCCTGGCCCATTTATGAACCATGCAAGAGCAAAGAAAAAAAAATTGCCAGAGTGATTTGGCACAAGTTTGTGTATTTATTTAAAAACCTGCAATGTATACTAGTCATCCAGACTACCAGACATTCCATTGTTTCATATGTCTGCTGAGAAAGGTGCCCTATGTGTCAGAAAAGCACACTGAATATTTTTCAGTGACCCACGGGGCAGAGGTCACTTATTATAAATGGATAATGAGACCTAATGCAGTTCTCTGAGTATGGACAAAGAAAGGTCTATCTATAGCCCCTGGTGGATTGGTCATTCAGGCTTTTATTTCCCCCACACACTTAATGGAGTCAAACAATTGACAGAAATTCTATAGAGAAGGCTGAAACTGAGAGAAATGACTATATTCTAACTCTGATAGACAGATACAAGTAGTGACCCTGAAATGGCGCCTGAAATCCTGTTACCACAAACATAGCAGACAGCTGTATCATTCCCCCTAAATTCCCATTTAGTCATTTATTAGCAATTAACCTTACTGATGGAAGTGATGGCACAAGCCACAAGCTCCTGCCAATATCAACCATTATATTACTACAGGTAAGCAAACAAACCATTTTATTTTAGCTCTTTATTTTTGGAAAAAAGGGCAAACAGATATCATTGTAGCCTTCATCCCCTATCCCCACTACCCAGTTGTCAATATGCTTATTCAAGGATATCACTATCTGTATGTAAGGACCTTAAACTTAGGTGGGATAGAGTAACGACATCAGAAGCAGAGGTACTGATGGTCTAGAGGCTTTATGACCAATAGATTATTTTTCTTTAATCTATCAGAATCAATATCCTATCCCAATCAAATCTGCCAATCCAATGCAAGAAATATTACTAGCGTCAATGGAAAAAATTCTTATTCTCAACTATACTTGAAAAACAGCAGGTCATAAAACAATCTGAGGGAACATCAAAATACTATTATCACACAGAATTTTGTAAAAATAAAGATATTTAAAAGTAAAAAGCAGCCCTTTCTAGACACTTTCCTTTTGTTTCATTTCAATTTTAAGAATAGTCATAACAGGAAGGTGGTTTGACATGTAAAAAAAACTTTTTGTTTCCAACTTGTAAATACCAAAGCAAGTGATAGAAAATGCCAAGATTCACTTCAGAATGGGGTACAATATCATTAGGACTTGTGATGTTGAAACATCTCAAGATCGGTAATGACAGAAAAACTCAATGAACTATTCCACAAGTCTGAAGATCTCTGTAAAGATGTGGGAATAAATCAGGAGAATTATACACCCCATAAGCACAAAGGGAAAAAGGGTAATCTAATCCAAACTTTTCAAGACATCACCTATAAAGCTTGCAGATTGTTGATGGTACTTTCAATTAACTATTTGATATCTTTTCATTGAACTAGAAATTTTAATTTCATAATGTTCCCCAAGTTATAAAACATACATGTGGCTAAATTCAGGGTCCGTATTTCTCAAACTTTTAGTTTCTTGAAGAAAAACACCAATTTGTTTCACTAAAATCATTTCTCTATGGAAGAACATAAGTCAATTGATAAGTTTAAGTATAAACAAGCAAAATAATCAAATATAATTCAATCTTAAGTGGTTTCTTAACTACCTCAGATTTCAAACCTGGATAAAGCAGTAGGACACACCCTATGACCAACAATGGACTATAAACACTCTTTAAATAAGTCCTACATTACAAGTTTCCTCTACAAGAGAAAAACATTTCTTTCTTCCCCTTCCACCCCTACCCACTCTTGGGCAAATATTTATTATGGACAATGCAAGGAAATATTGTTGAGTACCTCCATCATATTTGGTACATACCACAACAGCGATGCAATCAGGATGTTAGGTTAAATCTAATGTGACATTTGAGAGAGAGCAGCTCAGAAGAAAAATGCTGCATATTTAATTGCTTTTCCAGGGCACTGACAATGTCCAAGTAGAGAAGACTAATAATTTTTTTTTACTTTTTGTATTGTTGCCTTTTTTGTAGGTAGGGGGGAATGTAAAGTGGTACTAGTAACAAGCACAAAATATATCACCGTAGGATTACAAAACCAATGAAACAATAAGATAGTAAAATATTGTAAAATGACTTCATTCTACATCCACATGTGTGACTTTCTATTAGAATAAAAAATATTAGCTCTTTCCAGTCTTGTGGTTGTGGTTGGTAGACCAGCAGCACAAAATTTAGTTGTGAATCACATTCTCTAGAATCTGACTTTAATTATGTTGCTGACTTCTGATTTTAGTACTCTATATGTAAGGGAAAGCTCGATACTAATTTAAGGACAATCTACTTCATTGTATGAAAAGGCCAAAATAAAATTGTTAGTGAAATCTAAGAGATTAGTAAACCAATAACATTTTTTAAAAGAAGATAAATCAATAGACAGGTCAGCTCTTCAAAGGAAACTCATAACATACTTAGTTCTCTTTAGTATAATAAAAACTAAGATTTTTGTCACAGTAACACTACTGCTTCAAAGTCAGGTCCAATTAGACTTTTTAGAATGATTAACTCAATTCACACTACTCTTTCCTAATTCCCAAAGCATTGTCTCATGACTTCTAGGACACCACTCTCTGTAGCGGCTCATTCTAAATCACCTGTTTTTACTTCTCATTTGCTGTCTTCTAACATGTCATGCTGTCTAGGGTTCCATAAAATTCCATATGGTCAAACATGTACATAATGGGGAAAAGTTATAAAAGTTTATAAAGTTATAGAAAAGACCGAAATGGAACTTCCACACGTGAAAAATATAATACCTGAAATGAAAAATGCATTGAATGAAATTAACAACAAAGAATGGAAGAATTAACATACTTAAAGACATAGAAATAAAAATCATACAAAATCAAACATAGAGAGGAAAATAAGACTGAGAGAAACTGAACAAAGATTCAGTGACCTGGGAAAGTATCAAGAGGTCAACATAAATATACTTGGAGTTAAAAGGAGAGAAAAGGAGTGACAAAACATATTTGAAAAGATAATTGCATAAAAATTTCCAAATTTGATGAAAACTATAAACCCACAGATCCAAGAATTCCACAAACCCCAAGTTTGTGGATTGAAAACCACACCATGGTTTTCATTGATTTTTCTCTATTGTTTTTATGTTTTCTATTTCACTGATTTGCACTTCTTTTTTCCTGTTTTCTTTCTTCTGTTTTAATCTTCTCTCCTTTTTCTAGTTCTTTAGTGTGGAAGTTGAGGTCATTGATTTCAGACATTTCCCTATTATAATACAGGCATTTAGTGCCATCCACAAATCTTCCCGTTTTTCATTAAATTTTTTATTTTGAAATAATTACAGATTCACAAGCTCAAACCACTTTAAAAAAAAAAAAAACAACTGGGTAGTATTCTAAGATACGAATATGTTCTGATTTCAGTTTCATTCTTCATTCAGTGCAAAATAATTTCTAATCTCTTTTTATTTCCTCTGTGAACCATGGATTATTTAGAAGTGCATTAGTTTCCAAATATTTGTGGATTTTCCAGAGATCTTTCTGTTATTCGTTTCTTATTTAATTCCTTTGTGGTCACAGAATATATTTCGTATGACTTCAAACCTTTTACATTTATTATAACTTGTTTTATGGCTCAGAAGATTGTCTATCTTGGTCAATGTTCCCTATGCACTTGAAAAGAATGTGTATTCTGTTGTTGGGTGGAATGTTCTACTTAGTCTGATGTTAATGTAGCTATTCTAAATTTAAAGTGCGTTTCTTCTAAGTAGCATATAGTGAGGCTTACATTTTTATCCAATTTGACAATCTGACTTTTTATAAGGCTATTTAGACCATTTACAACTAATGTGAGTATTGATATGGTTATGACTACATCATCTTGTTTATTTCCAGCATATTTCCTTTGCTAGCAGATTAGATATAACATTTTGTTTTTATTTTAATGGATGCTTTTGGGTTCATCAAGTTACATCTTTAACTTACCACAGTTTGACTTCAGGTGATATTATACCACTTATACAGACTTTAAAAATCTTATAATAATATATAGTTCCATTTCCCACACTCCTGGCCTTTAAACTACTGTTGTCACAGACTGTATTTATATATATGTTTTAAAGGCTACATACACAAATATTATTTTTCTGCTAACAATTATATTTTAAATTTTAATTATTTAAATTTTTTAATAATTAGAAAAGGATCTCATCTATTTACCCTTGTTTTCACCATTGCCAGTACTCTTCATCCCTTTCCACCTGGTGTAACTTTTCTTCTGCTTGAAGGACTTCCTTTAACATTACAAGTAGAACATGTCTACAGCTGATAGATTAAATCTGCTTCTTATCTTTGTTCCCTGGTATGTAACATGTCTTTTTCTCTGGCTGCTTTCAAGATTTTTCTCTTTATCAATGATTTTGAGAAATTTGATTATGATGTACTACTTTGGTATGTCTTTCCTCATATTTCTTGTGTTATGGATTTATTGAACTTGTTAAATCTATGGTTTTATAGTTTATATCAAGTTTATAAATTTTGGGGCTATTACTTCTTCTGCCTCACCACCCCTTCTTCAGGAACTCTGCTTACTGGTACATGTTGTCCCACAGTTCAGCAGTATTCTTTTAAAGTTTTTTTTTCTTTCTGTGTTTCATTTTGCATAATTTCTCTTGCTCTATTTTCAAATTCACTAATATTTTCTTTCCTTTTTTTTTTTTCTCTTCACTACCACCAACAGCACTGTGCAGTTATATTAACCATTCAAGTACAACAACATCTGCTAAGATTGGGACAGAATTGGAATTGAAAACTGAACAGATATGCAGCAACTAACAGTTTGAAAGAAACAACTACATAGTCTTTTCACAAATGTTTTCACAGAGCCAATACAGTACTAGCCATTAACCCAGTGCACCAAGTGTACCGAAAGATGGAATAAGAAACACAGCTACATTAGAAAGACCAACACTTTAGAAAAAGAGTATAACACTTTTAGTTTCTCTCCTTTACCCCTAAAACAACATCTTACAGTCTGGATCTACCTATACTGTCCTACATCGGTTTCTAGAATATTCGTCAGAAGGGAAAAAATAAAATGACACTGGTTAGTACAGTCCTTGGATATTAAGGAAGGGGAAGGGGAGATAGTCAGTTCTCAGAACAAATTACTCAGCTTCAGTCTCATCAGCAGAACCTTTGGATTCTCTGTACTTCTGCACTTCTTCAATGTGCTTATCTGTCTCTAGCAAACGTTCCAGTCTGGCAGCCATTTGCGCCTCTTGGTTTTCTTTGTTAGCTTCCATTTTGTGGCTCAGTTTCTCCTCCACCATTTTACTGGAGTTGTTGTCTTCTAATGGTTTCTGAAGCACTTCTTTTTCATGTTCTTGTTTCTCAGCAAGCTGCTTCAAGACCTCAGCTTCATGGAACTTGTATCTTTCTTCTGCAGTTTCTAATTACTTCTGAATTTTCCCCAGGGAAAGATCCTTCTTCTTTGGAGAGGAAAGGGGGAATTCTGGGCCAGATCCTTTTGACTGAGGGCTGAGAATCAGCTCAAAAGCTTGGCCTGAGGCACAGTTCTCCAGTTCCTTCACCTGGGTATCAGAAGAAGCCATGGTGAATAGAAGACAAAAGCTGGCAGTGTATTCTACACAATCCACTGGTAAGAAAAGTGAGTTTTGGAGGACAGGAAGTCCATAGTCCAGGGGGCACATCTGGTGAGGGCCGCCTTCTGGATGGTAACGCATGCAGAGGAATGTCATGAGCAGGAGAACAAGTTCACTAATATTTTCTTCTGCAATTTATAATCCGTCCTCAATCTTATCCAGTGTAGCTTTCTCCTCAGACATTCTGGTTTTCATACTTAGAAGTTTAATTTGGATCTTTTTTTCTACACCTCTACCTAACATTTGAACATATGGAATAGTTATAGTAACTGTTTGGTGTCATTAGTCCTGACCCTGCATGAGTACCAGTGCCCTCTAAGACTCTCAGATGGTTGTTTCTTAGGCTTCTTACAGGTTCTTTATGCCCCTCAGGAGTCCCCTCTGCAGATCCTCAGAGTTTTCTCTCTGTGCAGATCTCCCATCTAATATCCTGTCCAACAAATTCTAAGTCAGGGTTTGAAAATAGCAAATATTTTGGGTGTTGTGGGTCATATGGTCTCTGCTGTTATAACTCAACTCTATGGTTACAGCTTAGAAGTGGACACAGACAATATCTACATGAAATGGTGTGGTTGTGTTCCAATAAAACTTTATTTACATAAGAGCTCATGACAGTTTGCCAACATCTGCTCTTCTTTGGGCTTACTGGACTCTCAACTCAGTCTTCCTCAACTCTGGGAGTCCTCTGGGTTCATCTTGGCTTCCCCCTTACTGTGACACAGCCTAGAAACTCTTGGGGCAATAAACTGAGGCAATCATATGGCTTGCCTCCTTTGTTTCCCATCTCTCAGAAATCACTGCCCTTTGTTTTCAACTGACTTGAAAACAGTTGTTTCATACGTTATTTCAATTTCTGTATGTTGTTCTTTTAAGCAGGAGAGTAAATGTGATCCCTGTTATTCCATCTTGATGGAAAGCTACTACTCAACTAAAACCTCAAGAAACAGTCAATAAAACTAAATACTATTTTCCCCCAAAATTTGAGATCAAATTAAAATGTATAAAAGGTTCTCTGCACCCTTCCTATATTAACTTTAAAGGCAGAGAAAACCAATTATTCCCCCAGAAACCTTAGGGAAGTTCTATAGATCTCAGTGAACTTTCTGTTGTATATCAAAGCTTTATTTCTGTAGAATGAATGTACATATCCATTACTGTTACAAATAAAACTTAGTTAGTTTAGGGAGGAACTTCTCACATACCCACAGATTATTTTAGAAAGAAGAACAAAGTCTGACACTCACGCCACACAAAGCTAATTAATGTCAACAACTTAAAAATACTGCAACTGCTAAGTTACCTGAAAGAAAAGGAGGAAACATTATTTTTCCCCTAAATAACATTTTCCCAAGTCAACTCAGTAAGCCCTGCTTTTAATTTACAGTTTGGAAGCTCTAAAGCAGACTAAAGAAAAAGTTATTGTCTGTTTTGGGATTGTATCCAAAGCTGGTTTATATTTATTGGTCTGTTCTAAGGTTTATCTTTGTTTCTGGCAAAGGAGTACACCATAATAAAATGCCTATGTCAGAAAAGGTAATTTTTATTTTGAAGGGAGAAAGCATAGTACTAACACAAAAATCACTAATCTCCTCTGCTGTAATCTTTTTACAAGCTATTTCCAAAATTTTTATGATCGAGGCAAAACATTTTTTCAATTATAGATTCTCGACTTTTACCTTTACCCTGCTAAATAGCAAGACTAAATTATCATCCATACATTTAATTTACATATATAAATTAATCTACTAGGTTGAACCATATGAAATTGCTGACATTAGGTCTACTTTACTTATTAAAAATGGCAACTTTTTAGCCCTTTCTTCTCATCCTGCTGACTGGCAAAAATGGCAATGGCATATGGTACAACCTAACAACAAAGAAGTCATCTCTGCCTCCATGGTGACCTCTGTATGGAACATTTTAGTATGATCCAGTTTGTGGTACACCAAAATTCCTCAAGAAGCATCAAAATTCCTCAATTTGGGTTATTCCATTCAATTAATACAGGCAGGAAATGTTACTATAGTTAAGAACACAAAATTTGGGGTATTTACTTACTTTACTTTAAAGTTAGGTAAGAAGTATTTAGTGGTTCAAGCAGGTGCCCCTTTGCTTCCCCCACCAGCTGCCACCCTTTTGCCACACATGCACAACTTTGTTTATCAACTAGCACTATATTTATTATTATTACCAGGCTGGAGGGGGAGCAGGGATTCCTTGCTAAACATCCTGCTGTCCTACTCTCATCTCCTTGAGACAAAGCCTCTTTCCCATTTCCAGTTACATCATTTTTTTGTCTACTATTATTATAACTTCCGGAGTCTGTGCAAGTCTGCTTCACTTGGTCCACAGATCCAAATGCTTGCGAGAGAAATGCCTGAAACATTTGTAAAGGCCTTCTCTTTAAACTGCCATAAGAATTTCCTTTACTGATTGTATTTCAGGCTTTTACTCCTCTGACCCAAATGTCCATGTTTTGCATATTTGATTGCTTCAGTCATAATATATCGGCATGTCCAGGACTCTCAATCAAATAGCTTATCTTTAGGTAAGAAAACCTGACTTTAAAATCCAGGCTAATTCTGTATCTCTCTTCTCAATGTAAAGAAGCAATATAATAATTATTACAGAATTACTTGCCTCAGATTGTTTATATCTATAAATTATGTCTATCATAATGTTTTACAAGGTAAGAAAAAAATAGATTTAAGTCTGTCACTTAGATAACAGATATTACGACGTGAGCAGAATCACAGTCAGAATAGGTATTCCATAATTAATGCTGAAAACTATCAAGAATTTGTGAATTTTATTAAAGTGAATTTTATTTGAAAATATGTACTTCTAAGATAAGAAACAAATGCATATGATATTTAAATGTATATATCGTTTTACTGTGGACTTTAGCATTGTTTCATTGATCATCATCATAAAACCTCTATAACATAAGAGCAAGTATTACGATTGGTATTTTACATTTAACAAGCTTTTGAGAGGTGGTTTAGAACTGGAGCCTATGCCTTTCATCCCTATTAAAATGCTAGTCCATCCAGAATTCAGAAGGTATGGAATGAAATGTACTGTACCAAGGTACTTCAAAAATTTGATGGATAGATTTGTATTATCTGCATTTCTATTTTCCACAAACTTTTTCAAATACCCTCGTATTCCACGTTTTAATTAGAAAATATTGATTCATCAGTGCTACTTTCTTTCAAATTGTTCCTAATTCTTTTCTATTTCAGTTCTTCACCATGCCACAAGTCTTTCCTGTCTTCTCTGTGATAACAGCCTTAATTAAAGCTCTCCTCTTGCTCTAACCTAGCCTCCACTCCCTTCCTCTGAACTTCCAGCAGCAACGTTGCTGGAGTGACCTTTCTTTTTTTTTTTTTTTTTTTTTTTTTTCGTTTTTTCGTGACCGGCACTCAGCCAGTGAGTGCACTGGTCATTCCTATATAGGATCCGAACCCGCGGCGGGAGCGTCGCTGCGCTCCCAGCGCAGCACTCTACCGAGTGCGCCACGGGCTCGGCCCTGGAGTGACCTTTCTAAAATGCAGTTCTGATGGTGTCAATCCTATGCTGGAAAGCATTTGATATCTTGCTGCCAACAGTGGTGGTTCCGAAACTGTGAACCGAGGGATTTTTGTTGTCCTAAGAATTGGACGAAGGTGTTGAGAGCAGCCAAAATCAAGTAATCCCAATCAGCTTAATCACTGGAACAAAAATTAAGAGATAGAGATAGTTGCATCTTTTTTGCTCATATCTTTTACTTAACTATTTCAGACTTGTTACTGTTTGTCTACAAAACAGACCTAATATGTATTAAGATAAAAAAATGAAACCAAAATTAACTCTGAGTCAACTATACTTAATTCAACAATTATTTTTGTTAAATAAATAATTATTTTTGTATTTTTCCAGTTCATATGACAGGTAAATACATGCTTTAAAAACCTAAAGACTAACAATGTCTATGTACTCTGCTTCTTGAACCAATCTGAAAACCAATTACGTATTATCTTTTAGTGAGGCCTCTGGCAACTTATGTCAACTGATCTCATAGGCCAAAGTATAATCATCTACTGATACTAGTATTCCATTTCATTATACTTTTTTACTAAATGTCTGTCTCCCTAATTAGGTAGTGAATTCATTGAGGATAGAAGCAATATACTATACTAAATCTCAAGTGCCTGATACATAGTAGGCACTCAACAAATAAGCTCTAGAACAAGCAGTAAAGTCAACTATAGAAGAGATCAAGACTGTCAACTATCAATTACAGTTGTGGAGTTTCACAACTTAAGGGCAAAATCTATAAAATTTTTGTTTCTCATAATACATAACATTATAAAAATGAAATAAAATAGTTCTAGAGCTATTTTAATTCATGTTTTATAATACAGCAGGCAAGATAATAAGTCGAATACAACAAACTCCATTAAAAAAAGTCAATGTTGATTTTTAAGACGTTTCTTAAGAACATTCAGTACTCAGAGCCATCAAGTTACATTAAGTATTCAGTCCAGTTTACAAAATTGAGTTATAATTGTAAAGAATTTTTAATTCTATGAACCTAAAGTGGATAATAAATATTAAATTGTCCTTTCATACCTCCCATACTAAAAAGACTGTATCTAGCTCAATGAACACAGTTCAGTCTCTATAAACATTAAGGCTTAGACATGAAAGTAAACAAACACAAAAACCAATGGAGCTGAAATCACTACTTCATGACTGCAAGTAAAATTCTACAGAAAGAAAAACCTGCTAGCATAGCTTTCACAGTGAAAACTCCTTACCTTTTTTCATGTTAGAAATAGATCCCAAGCTTCATAAAATTGTTAATTATATCCTAGTATTTTCATGTTATTTTTTGTTTCATTTTAAATTTTTAAATCTATGAGATATTCCCCTCAACTTACCCATTCTCACTGCAGGGGTATATTTCATAGGCAGGAAATATAAGCAGCCAGAGACACACCAAATGTGTGCTAAAGCTTATGGTTTACATTTTGTATTGAATATCTTACTCGCCTCAGTCAGATTGTTTAAGACCTATGACCTATGGACCAGTGGTAATGTGCACGGTTGTTTTAAAAGTCAGCATTTTAAGATGAAATCTAAAAAGACCATATGGAAGGAAAAAAACAATCAGAATTACTTACAGCCAGCAAGCAGGAATTGATAATACTGTACTGCATCTGCAGCGAGGAGCAGAGGGTGGTTTGCATTAAATGGTGGTTGCAATTCATTCCATTGAGGGGTTCTAAGGAAACAGCAGAATATTAATATTTAAGCTTAATAGATGGGATGTAAATCACCATGACTGTCATCACTTACAGACTGATGTAAACTCACACTATTTTTGTGATCATTAAAATAAACTTCTAATTATTAAAATGAATGTGCTGAAACCTGAAACACAAGCCATGTGATTAAAAAGAATAAAAAGGTGGCACTGTGTCATACAAATTACACAGAGCCAATATTTAGCTTAACTGCAGAAGGCCCTTCAATAGGTTAGATAATACAATCAGAAGATTGAACAGAGAGGAAGTGAATACAAATGTTATAGTTCTAATTTTATGTAATTTCTGACCAATGTTAGACCTCTTTATACTTAGAATATGCGTATATTTTAAAATAAAATGAAGCAGGTGAAAATGGTTAAAAAAACACGGCTGTGTAAATGAATGGCTTATTACATATCTAATTAGCATCCGAGTTCCAAAATAAGCCACTATTTCAACAGATAGTGTAGTAATTTTAATTAGACCTGCCCATTCCTAAATAAGCTTGATTAATCAATCAGACTCTGATCAGATCAATCCAGTGCAATAAAATAGTAGCAAAGAATGATGGAGCCTACAAAAATCAATATAAGAATATTTAAAATGTCAAAAGGAGAGTGATCATTTTCATATCCATTTCTGTCTGTTTCCTTCATACATGTCGGGAGCAATTTCTTCCTCTCCTGGACAATGCACTGCAATGAGCAGGCTTTATTCCGGGCTTCTTTCTCCCTCTTTGTGTTAGCTCATGAAGATCCTAATCATTATGCACTTTTGAAATGGACTCAGGTTCTTAATAAACATTTCTACAGTGCTTAACCATCATATCTTGGGGAATCACTTTAAAGGAAACTTTTGAATCTATTTATATCAGTTTCTATTCCCCTTAATGGCTGTTTTAATGCCACTCTCTATTTTCAGTCAGAATAGGACTGCAAACGGGAAACGTAAGTCCAAAAAAGGTAACACAAAGGTGCAAGGATAAAGGAGTTCAAACGGAGGTATTCTCCAAGCCATATACCCAAGACAGTCAAAAACATATATTCCCATGCAAAAATCTGTGCATCAATGTTCACAGCAACATCATTAATTATAGCTAGAAAGTAGAAATGTCCATCAACTAATGAAGAGAGAAACGAAATGTGGTATGTCCATATAAGAGAATACTATTTGGCCATAAAAAGGAATGAAGTCCTGGTAGATGCTACAACATAAATGGACCTTGAAAACATGCTCAGTGACAGAAGGCAGACACATGCTGTATGATTCCATTTATATGAAATAACCAGAGTAGGCAAATCTGTAGAGAAAGAAAGTAAATTGGTGGTTGCCTAGGGCAGAAGGGTTGGGGGAGAATGAGCAGTACCTGTTAATGGGCACGGAGTCTCTTTTGGGGGTGACAAAAATTGATTGTAGTGATGGATGCATGACTTTGTGAAAAGTCACTTTCAATGGATGAATTTTATCATATGCAACTTATATGTCAAATGAAGAAGTAACAAACTACTGTTTTGCTAGATAAAAGAAGCCACATAAAAAAGAGCACGGACTGTATGATTCCATTTATATAAAATTCTATAAGCTACAAACCAATCTATAGTGACAAAGGAGGGCAAAAGAAGGCAAAATTACAAAGGGGGGCAGAGAAATATTTGAGGTTAATGAATATGTTTATCTTTTTTTTTTTTTTTTTTAGGTTGAAATCATAAGGAAATTTTTATTGGGTCCTGTACAGAAGAGAAATGCTCAGTTGTCAAAAAACTACAAACAGATCATATGAATGTGGTGATGATTTCACAGCTGCATAAATGTCAAAACTTATCAAATACTAAATTATTAATCTTCTATGTCTCAATAAAACTGTTTTTAAAAAAAGAAAGAAAGAGGTACTACCTAACCAGAGTCCAGCTGGCTCGAGGTGATGTCATCATTTCCAATGGAGTGTCATCGCTAATTTTGGGGGCAGTGCTGAGGGGTCGCGGCTCCATCATATGCTCCACTAAGGTCCCATAGCAACTGATAACATATAGAGACTCAACTATGACTTGTTTGGACTGATCTAGAAACAAAAAAACAGAATCTGGATGTGTGATAATGGCATAAAAGGAGAATAGCATAATTTTAACAAGTTATCAGCCTTGTCAGTCTGCTTCTGAGGCTGCTCAGAGAATGAAATGACAGGAATTTTTTCACACGGTGCTTGCTCCTTGCCTAAAGTTGCCTCTTATACATAGATGCTAATACACATGAAAATCTCTATGCTATCAAAATATTTTCAAATCTCAAGCAATTTATTTCAGGAATGGTATAAGTATGCTCAAAATTCTAATATAGTATAACAATATTTTACAGTCTTTTGTTTTTGTCTACCATGCAATTTATCCCAGATTATGAAAATGAATGCTGTCAGGAGGGACAGGGTAGGACTGACTAAAAAGGGAATCGTGTATGGGCAAAGATTTTGTTATACTGGATGTACCCACTAAACTGCAAAAAAGGTTACCTGCATGCCTAAATCAGCCTAACGTCTTATTTACTTTCTCTTAGAAAACTGAAATTTAAAACTTAAATTTCTTGATCAAAACAAACAAAAAACCCCCCACACAATGTGTCGATATTGGTCCATCACTTGAAACAAGTGTACCACTCATGGAGGATGTTGATAAAAAAGGAGGCTATGCACATGTGGGGACAGTAGGTATATGGGAAATCTCTATAACTTCTGTTCAATTCTAAAAAATGAAGTCTATTCCATATGCACACATATTCATACACGTTCCCCTCCCCCAAATCCTCTTACTTCTTTTCTCTGAATGGGATCACTGGTCCTGTGGTAAATGAAGATCAACCACACTTTAGAAAGTCAGATGCTGAATATGGATCTAATCAAATGACTTTATAAGGAATACACATGTACTCACTACTAAAACAGGTTTAGTCCTCTATCTCAGGTTTTACAGCAAACCTAGGAGCATATAAAATCACTCATGAATGCTGGGTGGGTCACCTTATCTCTATGTCAGAAGACTCAATTACAGCTGATTTGAGAAAATGGCTAATGACCAGCTAGTGGGACATAAAGCAGCAGCAAGTTAAAAGGGTAATTAGAACAGTAGGGAGAAACATTTGAAATCGAGCTTCACAGAAGTTTTTAACTAGTAACAAAAAGTCCTTTTGATAGCATCATTAAACCTAAGGAGGTAACAAAAAAATAAAGATGGGATAAGGAAATGGAAGGCTTGCATACTTTACAGTATCCTCTCCCTCTTATGCAAGAAACCTGCTGTGCTTGAGATCCTATTACTACAGAAAGGGTCACTGAAAGGCGATAACAAGGGAATGGGCTCATGTCTGACTGCCAGTATCAAGCAGAAAGGAAAGCCATTTTGCCAAGAACAATACAGCCTGTGGAACTCACCAAAAAAATGCCCCAGTAACAAATCTGTTTTGTGTCCTTCTTTAATAATACTAAAATAATAAGGAAAAAGTCATAACTTAGCATTCCAAATTATATACTTGGTCTGTGAATGCAGGCATTCTCTTCTACAGAGACAATAAGGAATCACATAATAAAACATTAATTATATAAACATTTTAGGTATTGATCTTGGTGATCAATGCAGAGAAATCAAAACAGCAATGGTAACCACAAAAGTTGACCCTTACTTCGCAGTGGCAAGCTATTTCTTAAGTTTTAAAAATATGGTAGAGTTGTTGCCTTTTTAAAAAAATCAAGATTTAGCATTAGAAAACCAGGAATCGAACTCTGACTCCATCACCTTCTTTAGTGCTTCTAGCTAAGATATTTAAACTTGCTGATCTTAAATTCTTCATCTCTAAAATAGGTATAACAAGGTTCTTCCTCTCTACACTTTATTTATTTATTTTTTTTAAATTTTATTTTGTCGATATACATTGTGGTTGATTATTGTTGCCCCTTACCAAAACCTCCCTCCCTCCTCCCTCTCCTCCCTCCCTCCCAACAATGTCCTTTCTGTTTGCTTGTCGTATCAACTTCAAGTAATTGTAGTTGTTATATCTTCTTCCCCCCCGTTTTTTTTTTGTGTGTGTGTGTGTGTGTGTGTGTGTGTGTGTGAATTTATATATTAATTTTTAGCTCCCACCAATAAGTGAGAACATGTGGTATTTCTCTTTCTGTGCCTGACTCATTTCAGTTAATATAATTCTCTCAAGGTCCATCCATGTTGCCTCTCTACACTTTAGAGACAATGGTGTGCAATTAGTTTGTAAAAATGTAAAAGTTATAATATGGGTATGGAATTAACATCATTGAGATCACCTGTACACTGTCACCAAACAATACCAAATCACTAGACAGTTAATTCATTCTATGTTTCTAGTTAAAGAATAGCTTTTCTTTTTGGGTAGGCTTAAGTGGTTGAGGAGAAACAAGCTAATGAAATTTTAAAAACTGGTTTCTAGACTATTGATACAAGATTACACTAGGGGAACTGCTATCAATTTTCCTTAAGAAGCAAAAAATTATAATGGCAAGTTCAAGCCTCAGTAAAAACACATACCTTTTTCTCTTTTCAGACCTGCATTATTTGCAAACCATGACCTGGATGTTCCAAAGATAGCAGCCACACAAAATTCCCCGCCCATCGATTTGCTGGGTGAAATTTGCGGAGGTGGTTTAACTTTGCTTAAAAAATAAAATCACAGATAAAAAAAAATTACCATGATGAAATGACAGTCCTCTAAATAATGACAGATTTTCCTTTAAATTCCACCCTCCAATATGAACATGCATTTTGCCTTAAGTTAATAACGGTGATGTGAGACTATATTCTGGAGTAAAAGTAAAATTAGTTCAAAGTTCCAGAGTCTTGTCAACAGAACAACTTATGAGACCAATAAAAACTCCTTTTTGAAGTATGTGCTGGTGAAATCCAAGTCACTTCTTTTCAGATGGATGGCATTTCTCTGGAGATTTCAAATTGGAGCAGTAGTACTAGCATAAAAATCCCACAATAATAATGTTTTATCATTTCATTTTGATATATAAGACATGGGATTAACAATACAGATGAACGGAGCCAGCATGTGTGAAAATGAGATGATACAGAATGAAACCTTGAAAATGCTCTCAGCCATAATGCTATGTACAGTTAGATAATGTATGCGGAGAAGATATGCAATGATATTCACTAACTCTCCTATCTGTTGTCTCTTTTTTTTACTTGATTTATGAAAATGTGTCTATTTTTATTCAGAGAAAAGACCAAGGCAGAGTTAAATATTGATAGTCTCTAAAACATAAATCTTTTCTGTTTCTCATATGAGGACACATTTAGTAATTGCTATTACTTCATATAACTATCATTAAAAAGGACTTGCTTTCCTCTTTGTTTACCACTAATAAGCTTTCATACACCCAACATCTAATACACATTTCATCTTCTTTCAATTCCTATATTTCTGTTCTCTTTTGATTTACCACCGGCTTCCCCACAGCTCATTAGCAAGTTTGCCAACTACCTTATATAAACTATTTTCTCTAATTCATAGACCAGAAAATATCCTCACTGTGCACTGGTCAAGATCACAGCCCACTTGGGATACAGTGAACACTACAGCTCTCACGTTCCTGCTCTGCAAGTCAGTGTCCAATGTCAAACAACATTATTTCTACCTGCTTTTGCTCACCTTCCTTTCTCCCTTTATTTTTTAAAAAAGTATGATGGGATGTAAATAGATTGGTTTTTGGAGTCAGGAAGAAATCTGAATTTGAATCCCAATTCTGACATTTATTAGCTGTGTCACTTTTGGTTATTGAACTCTCAGAGCTCAGACTAATATGTAAAATATAAATAGTAATGCCTACCTTATAGGACTGTTTTAAGGATTATATTATATCTGTTCTCAAAGTGTGGTCCTTAGCTAGTAGTACCACCTAGGAACTTCTTAGACATGCACACAAATACTAATCAGGTCCCATCCCAGATATGCTAAATCAGAGATTCTGTGTTTTTTAACAAACCCTCTAGGAGATTCAGATATATGCTCAAGTTTGAGAACCACTGTATTAGATAAAGCAAGTAAATCTCCCAGGGCCGTCTTTCTCACATGATAGCACTCAACAGATCTTAACTCTCTTCTATATAGCACACGGCTCTCACCTAATTTACAAAAACTCAGGTTTTGCTTTTGTAATCTCAGTTTCCCAGTTCCTATGACACTTGAAATGGTCTCGCAGATATCTTATTTCCTGAGGCTTCTGTCTTGATATCTTCCCACTAAGGAAGCAAAAAGTTTTCGGTCTCCCTCTTTGAACTAAATCTACGGTAATGTACATTGCTACATATGAAACAGCCTCTTCATTCCATCATTAACATTGCCTGAACAAATCACATCCATGCCTAAAATATCAACACCAGTTGCAGTCAGACTACAGTGACAGGGAATGAAGACATCATTTCTTTAAAAAAAGCTTCTGTAAGGACATGAATCTGGTCCTACAAACAGTTTCCCTTCTTCACTGTTGCATCTCTGTCAACAGCAATAACCTACCTCCAGAAAAGAAGACTCCTGTCTACCCCACACCTGAACAAAAATGCACCTTCCCTTGATATCTGGGTCACTGGCATCAGAATTGTTCTTTCTGGTTATGATGCCTGTGCTGCACTACCTCAGAATGTAAGTTTTCCTTCAAGGCTTTTATCTTCATCACTGAGATACTATCATTGAACTGACAAATTCTTGTAATGACATCTTTGAAGTGCCACTGGTCATTTTTAACCCTTAGGGATTTGGGAAGGCTGGGGGAAGGAGGAGGGGTACACCATTCTAGAATTTTTTGAAAGGTGTTGGCAATTGTGCAACTGTGTGCTTTTACTAGAATCACCATCAGGGAACAATACTACTACAAATAAGCATCACAGAGGCAAATTCAAAGCTCTCTGCAAATTACTGGATATGATTTCCGTTGTTTTTAAATTACGTGGTAACTGACAAGTGAGTATCCACTTTTTAAGAGAAAATATGATTCCTCGAAAGGATGCATCCTAAACAGACTTAAAAATAGTTGCTACTGGGACAGATGGACACTTTTCTAACATAATAATAAAGAGTAGAGAAATGATAGGATACCAATTTAGTCTTTGGACATGCAAAAATATATTCTCTGTGTTTATTAGCTTACAGTCTAATCAGCCCATGTCAAAAACTAAAACCTCTTACACTTCTATAAGTTAACACATAACTCAGTTTTGGAACACAAAAATAAAAAGAATCAACACAGTGTCATTTTACATAAGCTCATTATTTCCTACAGAGAATAAGTAATTTATGGTAAAAGTATGACAAGCATTCTTATTCTTATATTTCATATGTCTTTTTTTTTTTTTTTTTTTTTTAACTCTGATAGGGCCTTAATAGATCCCATTAGTAAAAGTTTGTGTTTAGGGCCGAGCCCGTGGCGCACTCGGGAGAGTGCGGCGCTGGGAGCGCGGGGACGCTCCCGCCGCGAGTTCAGATCCTATATAGGAATGGCTGGTGCACTCACTGGCTGAGTGCCGGTCACGAAACCCCCCCCCCCAAAAAGTTCGTGTTTAATAGGAATCAAAGGAGTTTTCATCCCTAAAAATGACTTGCTACCTGCTGCATGACATAGTGCTGTGTACTGGGTATGAAGCATATCAGGTAAACATATTAATAACAAGTTATTTGTATCATCAGTCTACCTAGGGAATGATGTGGTATTTAAGGAATATAGAAACAAAAAAATATGTACATGTGTGTATACGACTTGCAGAGGAATAAAAAGGAGAAATAAGCTAATGAAAAGAATGCCATTAATAAAATATTTTCTATGTGATATATCCAAAGTTTGAAATTTTAACTTTGCCCTTTGCCCAAAGTTTTAAAAAGACTGAGTCCAGGAATGCTTGGTAGAAGTAGAATGGCTTTTCTATTAATGCGTGTCACCAACATATCATGTACGAACTTTTCCACAATGACCCAGAATATTCCTACTACAAAATAATCTTTTGTTGACAGAAAGATAAAACATTGAAAAATGATATATATGTTAATGGAATACAAAAGTGCTAGCCTTGTAAATCATGTAAATTTACAGATTGGTGATCTAGGCTTTATAGGAAAGCACTACAGTACTAACCTTTTCCTTTTTGCTCTCAACATCTCCCTTTTTCCCCTGAAAGAGGTCTTAACAAATCCCATTACGGAATATATCAAAGTTTAAAAAGAGCTCTTCTGGGTGTTTGAGGCCTTCTCTCATTTATTTATTTATTTATTAAATTCATAATACAATTATATAAAAATAATATTTCAATTTATATTGGTGCCCAGAAGTTTAATAGTATTGATTATATAAACTCATCTATACTGTAAAATGGTTACACATGAGAACAAAACATACTAATACCTCTGATGGACTCCTTTCTACTGATAACTCCTGCTCCTTTACTCCCGCCCCTTAGCTTCTGATAAATAACCCCATGTTCGAATTTTTTTTTTTTTAATTTGGCTTAACTTTTGAGCGAAACATAAAAGAAAAATGGAATGAATCAACTTTCACCATTTCAGAAAAAGTGATTATAAAACATCATATTTACTAAGTCTATTATAAATAAACATACAAACAAAATACCAAAATAAACCAATAAGGTGCTAAATTAAAAATGAAGAGTGTAACTTTCTGTCATTTCTTCAGAGGAATGGCTTAACCATCTAACCACAGAATGAAAAGGATTTTCACTGCCATCAGAGGAAGTTGTAGGGATATTAAAATGACTAGCAATTCAAAAGTGTTTACAAAGGCTATTGAAGTTCCCCATTTTTCTCCCATTGGCTTTTACTGTATTACATAATCCAGTCAGATTAATGTATTGAATTTCTCTTGCCTTTTTTTGTCCACACTCAGCTGCACACATAAGAAAAAAAAAAAAAATACAAAACTCTAATGATACCTGCACTTCAAAATTACAGGACAATGATCTACTGGATAATTTTACTATGTAAAATTAGTACCACATAATAGGATCAATGTGGTCTATCTGTGGATGGCGTGATAAGCAGCAATGCAGTACGATGCCTTGTTTAGAAGGACACAAGCATGGAAGAAGTTAACATGAGACAGAAGCACCACTTCTTTCCTCTTCTAAAACATACAGAATAGTTAATATTTCAGTTTAAATGTAAGACACAACATTGATGTAAGAATTATAAGGGGTATATTGGCTTTCTGTTAAAGAAGAAAAAGACTTTCTTTATATTCTTCACTATGATTAACCTTATAAAAGGAATTTTGAAGTTTTCTCTCACTCGTATTTTCTAAATAAGAGGGCAAACTGAAAGTATTAAATATTTTAAATAACTAAAGATGTTAATAATCTAAGATTATTCTAACACAAATTATTAAAGATCTAACAGATTTATGTAAACTCTTCCATCCCGTATAAATCTTACCTTTCAAAAAATGAAATTATAAAATTTTTAAATGTTCTCAAGAGAACAAAATTAGTTTACATGAATTATTTATATATTGACCAAATACTCTTAGAGAATGCTAATTAAAACTACATATAATTTAGTATTTAAATTTTAATTCTTCTTTAAAATTAACTTTATACAAGGATATTTCAAAAAGTTCATGGAAAAACAGAAATAAAAGATAATATGAATCTTTCCAAATGAACTTTCTGAAGTACCCTCATATAATATGACGACACTTTATGAATAAGGGATATATTCATATGAACTACTTATTGCCTTCTGTTGCATAAGCAATTCAAAAATATCAGTAGCTTTATCAGTGGTTAAACACATGCACATTAGGAGCTCAACAAATACTTGCTACTTATTAGTAATATTGAAAGCAAAATTCAGTTTTAAAAAGTCACACTGGAATTATTTCTCTTAAATTCCTACATTTCAAAAAGTATGTTACATGTGTAATCCTTTTACCTTATTTTATGTAGTCATTCAAACTCAAATATCCTACTTAAACCAACATAGAGGATACATAACACCGGAAAAGTCTAAAGTGACTAAAATGTCAAAGTAGCCTGTATAGCTTACTTTCCAACAAGCTTATTTTAATAATCAAAGAAAAAGACACTATTTTTAAACTGACTCAATCGAAATTGCATGAATGTAAAGAACTAAATCAGTTACATAAAAAATGAAGAATTAGTAGAAATTGTGATATACCAAAAGCAAAATCCTAGCTAACTATAAATATTGCAACTTGAAACCAATAAAAGATTATAAGAAATTTACATTTCATTTCAAGAGAAACTAAAAATTTCATTTTCATCCAAAATACATATATTACCCTACAACTAGAATTACTATAAACATACTTATTTAGAATAATGTTTTATTTCAGAACTGTAAATAAAAACATTCTCAGGTTGAATGCTAAATATCATGGAAAAATAGGAAAAACTATTAAAACAAAGGAGCTCTTACAAACAACATGGAAGAAGCTGTCGATTTTATATTCATTTTGCTGCCTTAATTTGAGGTTTCATTAAGATCTTAATGGAAAAAACATGTACCACTAGTAAAGTAACCTATTTTAAAGGAGGTTCTTTTAGTCTAGTATAAGTGACTAAAAACGAGTTTCTTATGAGCTAACGATGGCATCAAACAAACCACAAAGCAGTCTTCTAAGAGACAGGCAATGATTTAAAAGTCTACTATATTTCATATATCCCTTTCTTTAATCTGGCTCTTTTAATCTTGTTTCAACCTCAAATCATTTCTGGTTGACAAGTGCTTTTGCTTAAATTTGAGGAGCACATAAGCTGTTGGAGAAATGGACTTTTCTTATTTAACATACAACATTTGTTACTCCATCATTACTTCTATGCAAAAACTTCAGTCTTTATTAACATACTAAAACTCTTTTCTTTGTACTTAGAACGAGGAATTTATATTAAAATGGAATTTAATTCTAAGTTTAGTCTACAAAGAAATTTTGTAATATTTTGAATGTGGTATTTAAAATTCACTGCCACTATAAGATCAGATCTATGTATCTTATTTGTTTTTAGAAGGAAGCTGGTTAACAAAAAGAATAAAAATCAACTTTCATGGGATTTATACTCATGTACACCCGAATTTACTTAGAATAGTTTTACGAAATGTGTCCTAATTATCATACTGCATTTCAAGGAGGAAAATTTTATGTTGATTTATGTCACCTATTTTTATAATAATAAAATTTTCAGATATTCCGGTTGCATATAACACTGACTAAATTAATAAAAATTGATATACCCTAAATTTCCCAAAGCTGCCTTTTGGCTCACATACTCTTAAAAGTAAAAATCATAATCTAATTTAAAGAAGCTTCTTTTCTAACATGGTATTTTCCCATAAGCTGGAGAAGAAATAGCATAGTAGCAGCTAACATTTATTGTTTGCTATGTGCCAAGCACTGCTATGTACAGATGTATACTGATATAGACAAGTCCATTTAATCCTCACAATGAATGCATGAGGTAGGTGCTACCACTAATTTCATTTAATAGGTAAGGAAAACAAGAATCAGAAAAGTTTTAGAAAATACCCAAAAACATATAGCCAGTAAGTGTATATGTGAGTTGGGATTTAAGATCCAGGCAGTCTGATTCTGTAGTGCTGACTCTTAACCATTAAACATTTTATACCCAGTTCTTAATAAACTGTGCTTCACATTTTTACATATTCAAAATACTATTAAATACATTCTATTGCTTTTCTGTGATCATCACTTCTAAGACTGACAAAGCTTTATTCTATGTACTGCTATACAAGAATTTATTAAATAACTATGCTATTGTGAGTGGGTGCTAATAATTAAAAATAATATATTATTTAGGAGTTTGTAATGTGAAATACTATTTCCTCATCATGCAGCTCCTTAAATACCTAAACTATTCAAACAGAACTGAATGTGGTCCAACAAAATGCAGTTAAACCTTCTAAGGGCATTTTTGGTATACCTTAAATATATTTATATTTCAAAATAAATCATCCTCAAACATTAAGCATAATATGTAGGGAACTTCTATTACTTTAATACTCAAAGATTTAAACTTGGGTGTCTTGTTATCCACCATCTTCATGAGAGAATTCTATTTTCTTTTTTTAAAACCCTCATATGTGATTCTTATTTCTTTTACTTTTTAAGGAATAAAGTGGAACCCAGAAAACTGCTTTTTTAAAGCTTAAATATCAACATTCATATCCTATCTACAAATTATTCAGAAATTTGCTTCATCTATCTGTGATCAGGCCATGCAACTGAAAACAAAACTACAAAACACAGTTACTTTTTGAGAGTACGGCAAATGAATTAGGCATGCGGGACTGAACTGGAACTCACCATGGAGCTTTTATGGAAAAACACCCCGCTCCAAACAGATAAGGCCTTCATGGAAAAGGGGGGAAAATGCACAAAAAATTAGAGGAAAACTCATTTAACATTAACAAACACATGTATATCATACTGTTATAGAGTATGGATTAAAAAAACTAAAAAATTAGTAATCATTTGCAATTCTGCTGTACATACTGTCTGATACAACTGATAAACAGAATGATGTCTAGTAAGTAACAAGGCTCTTAATTTTCACTGTCAAGAATTTCAAAATTTTCTATTTCTCCCCCTTTTCTGGACCACCCCTGTAGCATTCTAAGTTAAAATAAAATAAAACTCAAGGCGGAGGCCCTTTAAAACAAAGTGCAAGTTAAATGGAATAATCAGATGGAGAAGAGTGAGATCAGGAGCAACCGATGTGTGGTTATGTGACACAAAATGTTTAAAATTAGCTAAAGACGACTTAATAAAAAATTTGATATTACATTGCTTGCTGTTCACTGGTCACACTCTCCGAGCCACGGAAATATAGCACATATTTTTCAAAGCTGCTTATTTGGAGTAAATTGAACTGCATATTGCTGGCCAAAGGAACATACACTAAGTACAAGTATTATGATTTTTCTCTATTTTTGATCACATTCCAGGAAATTAGCATATCTCATAAGAGTGGTACAAAAAGTTAGCTTCCTCTACCTGGCCTGTACTGGGCTAGGTTGGAATACAGTAAAATGAAGCCACAACTGCTTGTTTTAAATACAACTGGGGATACAAAGTCAGACTTCAATGTTATACATATTTCTTCTTAAAATTCTGTTCCAAGCATTTAAGACATGCTATGCATATTTGCTGACAAAGAAGACTGAGTGGTTTAATTATATCCAAACAGAACGTAACTATAGCATCTGATATTTAGAAGACATAACAAATGGAAGAAGAAAGCCCATTGGTAAAATTAGGGTATTTCCTTCTTTAAATTTGGTGCTAGAAACATAAAAAAAATCCTGCTAATTAGCATTAATTTCCCAGTAAAACAAGTATATTTGACCACAAACTGAAACTTGGAAATGTTTTCACAACAATGAGTACAATTCTGAGGCTTGAAGCACATTAAACACAAAGAAGAAAACATATATATACAAGAGGTAACTAGAAGAAAGTGATAGAATAGAAAGTGAGATTTAAAAAAAAAAAAACAGAGAGAAAAGAAAAGAAAACTTCAGAGACAACGTCAATGCTACCCAAGCAAAGATAGAGCTCTCAGAGAACACACAACCAGGGATATGATGTCATTGACCATATTTAAAATAGTGGATTTGGACCCATAGAAATACATTTTAAGGAACAAGCTGGTATGTTCACGAATACATACAAACAAGATTGCAGCAACAATTAATGAATGTGTTTTTAATTTGTAATAAACTTTATAATTTTCTACTTCAATATTTTGTAAACACTAATGATGGCATTTTGTTACAATGTAGATAAATGTATATCCTAACACAGTATGTCTAGCTGGGCCTCAGATTCTGTATTTCCAACAAGCTCCTAAGTAACACAAATGCCTCTGGTCTGCAGAACCAGCATCAAAATTGCATTTTATTATATTTTATTACATTAAAGAAAAAAATGCTGGTCACAATCCCCTTATCTTATTTCACAACTTACTAATAATATTGGAAACAAAATGGTACTAGAGCTCACCCTACACTTTGAAAAACAGATTTAAATAACTGAGACCACTGAGTCCAATCTCTCAGTGGCATAGTGATCCCTTGCAGAAATGATCAGAAAACGAAAGATTCAAACCATTTCTATATGCCCACAAATACCTCTAAAACGAAGAGGTTTTTGTTGGCACACAGTACCCCAAGTTTTCCTAATTTTATTTCATTAGGCGGGATACCTGAAATAACCAAATAGTCCAAATGCCTCTGGCAAAAGTGCTTGAGATCTGGAACATCCAGGCTTAAGTTGCATATTGCACCTACTCTGGACCTTCTCCTGTCTCATTCCAAGTATCAGAAGACAACCAATTTACTGCAAAGCAATCATGAGTTTTTACTTTCTCCTTATGACTGAAAAGGTTTCCCCATTGACACCAAAAACCAAACAAAAATGTTTCTACATTTCAAAAGAGCACCTGATGTTCCCCACCTAAAGAGCCAGTAAATACCTTTTCAAAGGTTTAGGTTTTCAAATATATGAAAAGGAAACATATGCTAGACAAAAAACATAATAAGAAAAAATTTTTAAATCTCTTAGATTTTCCTATCCAGGCAGTAACATATTACCAACAAGGAAATTTCTCTAGCCATTTCCTCACCTCACAATCCCAAAAGCACTGTAACTTTCCAAATACTATAGTAAACAGGCCTGTATTAAATAATAGCATTTTGAAGTTTAAAGATAATAAGATTCACTATTCACAAAGAAACCCAGTTGTGTTAGTTAAACTTATACCACTACAATCAAACAGGGATCCACTGGTACCACAGCTCAAAGAAAAAGGAGAGAGCTGGGGAGACAGAGTGAGAACCTGGATTACTATGTACACATGGCGTGTATCCAATCTACATTCACCCACTTTTGCCCAGACCTACAGACTGGAACTCTGCCATATACATGTGAAAGAAGATCCACAAACTCTGAAGAGTTATACCGACTGACGTAATTACTGACTTTGTGTGGGTAGTGTCAGCTGTTCTTTTGAAATGTGCCTGCCTCATCTTTCCTCAATAGCAAAAGAATGAAAATATAATGTCACAATGTACAAGTCCATGATCCAGCTGTCTTCACCTATGACTTTCTTCTTCCCCTCCAAAAGTCCACAGCTGTAGTTTTGTATGGATGTGGGACGGGGGTGGGAAGAAGAGAGAAGAGAGTGTGGGAGTGCATGCTGAACTAAAGAGTGTATTCACATATGCAACTCAATTTACTATATTCAGACCTGAGAATTTGTTTTTTCCAATCACTAATAAGTTTTAGCAGGCTTAGCAATCCTGCCATATGACATCTGTTCAATTTGTCATAATTATGTCTTTTTGAGATGAATTCCAATTGAGAAACCTCAGGAAAAACTGGTCAAGAGATCAAAAATCCAGAAATATTTATTATAGACTTATTTATAGACCACTGTGAAATGACCTGGCCATTAGTTCTCTAAGTATTTCTTCTGGAGATTCTCAGAAGATAGAAAATTTCATTTTATAACATACAGTTAATTAACACTAAGTCATTAAACTCAGATTCGTTTTGTTGAACACCACACATAGTACCACAAAGTCCTTGCTCTTACTAGCTGAAAACAAGGCAAATGTGAAGATTTTTTAAATGGAAGGAAAAGGTAAAACTAGATTTGATTAAAGCACACTCAACTCCTCTATAACCTGATTCTAGTTGCTAAAAGGTATTAATAATGATTCTGTTCAGTCACCTTCAGAGTTAAAGTAGTACTGGGAGTCTAAGAGACAAATTCTATAAACACACTCTATAAATCCTATTTTTCAATTAATCATGTCCTAGGAAAATTCAGGCATTACCACATAACAAACATCAGACTGAGCCCATATAAATATGAAATGTTCTGAATAAACAAAAAGTAAAGAAAAAGCTATACAACATTACGTGTAAAATAACAAAGTGAAGCCATATTTCTGTAAAAGTAAAGTCTAGGGACTCTAACGACCTCAACATTCTGTGTCCCCTCTGCTACACAGGAACTGAAGTAAACTCACATTTCCCATGTGCATATGAGCAAATTATTAGTAATATCATTTTCAAGTTTTACATTGAATTTTTTATGAACTTAATTTTAATTGCTCCCTACCAAAGAGACCCATGGCATTGCTGGTTCTCAATCTATTGATCAGTAGGGCAAACAGAAGCTGAAACAATTATCTAATTTGAGATATATTTAACATGCAAATTTAAATTATAACTTAAGATGTAGAAGATTTTCATTAGAAAAATATAGATTATGTTCAAATTCTGCCATACGTGGCAGAAAAGAAACTAGCATAGCATAAATAATGTCAAACTTCTGTGGAAAGTTATACCTGATAACTTTTAATATGGCAGATAACAGACTTCATTTAAAAAAAAAATCTCCAGATATATGGTAAAATGCAATAGACTATGGTGAGGTTTAAGCACTCTATTTAGCAAAAATATTGGAAACTCAAGCTACGGTAAATACATTGCACATGTATCCATATACATTCTAATGAAAATACATTGTCCATTATTTTACACCTGGAATGAAACATTCATAGCTTAGTGCTCTGGTTTGAATGTGCCCACCAAGTTTCATGTGTTGGAAACTTAATGGCATGTGGATTGTGCTGTCTTTGGGTGGTAGTCAGGGTTAGATAATGTTATCAGGGTGGGGACCGTATGATGGGACTGGTGGCTTTTTAAGAAGAGGAATTCCCACCTTCCAGAACTGTTAACTAAGTAAACCTCTATAAATTACCTAATCTGTGATATTCAGTTACAGAAATAGAAAGCAGACTAAGACAATTAGCTTTCAAGATAGGAGGGACAAGAGGTGAGGAATTGCTATGTGCTACTGTATCTGTTGGGTCTTTCTCCAAATATTTCTCATTTAATTCTCGAAATGTTGCCTATAAAGTTTAGGTCTGAGGTAAAACTGTCTAAATGACCCAAGGCAGATCTCTTGGATTTAAATAAGGAGTAGACCTTTTAGGTCTACTATATGCCAGTAGTATTTTCTAATGCAGCAAGAGCTGATGGCAGATTTGGTCTACAAATATCAAAGGGGAGATGTTCTAATAAAAGGTATTAAATGCTCCCATTTCTAAATAAGAACAATCATTTATTTTCACTGGCCTAGGGTTGCTCAACAGTAGAGGCTTAACAATGAGGTAATGGGATCAAAGAACTGGCAGGTACTCATACATGATAAGGCTGAAAGATTATAATCAGTATTTTTTTTCAGATGAGGAAACTTACCTAGAACAAACAGGTAACAGGTAGCAGAACCAATATGAAAACCCAGGGCCTCAGACTCAGTATTTTCCACTACATTAACTAACTTGATTTTACAGGGTGGGGCTCAAAATTCCTAACACTTATCTCTAATTCCTCACAAATAAATAAATATTAAGATGGGGAGAGAGAAAAGGAGTGGGAAGCCCATGCAAGAGAAAATCATCTCATGTTTCACTAAAAATGATTACCTAGGTAAGAGCAAGGAAGTAACTTCATTCTCAATTTTTATATTTTTTTATTCCCACGAAACTACTGTGAACTCTTTCTGAGATTTACTGTTTTCTGACTGTGCCCACAAAATAATGTGTGAATATATATATGTATATAATATATACAATTTTAGATTCAAAGTGGATAAAATTAAGCGCACTGCTAAAAATTTTTGTTTTGCAAATACATAGAAAGTATTTTTTAAAACTTTATCACTTATTTGATTCATTAATTCAACCAAACATCTATGAAATGTTACTAATAAATCCCTAGTACAAAAATCTAACATTCAAGACATGGAACAATTCTTTAGCACCCTATTTCACTTTTAATAGATGAGGAGAGCTGTTTTTATTTATATATAATAAAAACATGACAGATGCAGTAAACTGGGCTTTCTAATCCTCCAGTCTTAGACTGGAAAAAAATGGATATTGTTTGAATGGGCGATTGGGAAAGCCAAATAATTTCTAGCACTTCCTTCACCTTCATCATTGTATACCATCATTGAGTTAAGCAGCAGCTGTTGCCAAACAGGCCTTCTTTCCTCCAAGTGCTTTTTCAAGGTACTGAACAAGGAGGTGTAAATACATCTGTCTTTTGCCATTTGTAGTTCTACTGGCCTCATGTATGTCTTAGAGTAAGACAGATGGTCCCTGACACTGGAAGGCTTTCAGGGATATGTATTTGCAAAAATAAGAGGGCAGATGTTAAATGTGGTAAACACACGTTTTTGTCCCCTTAAGGTTTAAGTAGAGGCCTCTCTCTCAATTTGGGTATTTAAATATTGGATCCTAGGAAATCCTTAGAAATCTCTACTCTACAAATATAACTTTTTTTGGTTATTTTATGTCTTTATGCAAAATAACTAAGACATGGGACACATGAAAGGTGATCTAACGTAAGAAAGTATATAATCTTACTAGGTATATTACCAGGCATACTGGAGGTAGTCATAGAATCTATATGTCTATAAATGGGTCAGCTCTGTGTTCTCTTTCTAAATAATGCATATCAAATACTTCTTGCTAATTGAATGTTAAGAACATTAGGAAAGGAGTTTCATAAAAGCAAAGTTTGAATAACTAAGAAATTCCAGAATGAAAAGAGAACTGGAAAATGAAATCCCCATTTGATCATCATGCTGGTGACCTTAGAGTAGTGATCAAATTTCTCAGGAAATACAACAAAATGTAATTGAAATAATGAATGCAAATTAGGTACCTACCGTCTTGAGAATTTGTAACAGTAAAAAAATAAATAAATATAGCCTTTAAACTATACTAGGGTGAAATCTAACAGAATGAAATACTTTCTGGGATTTGCTGCAAAAAACTCAGCATATAGTAAAAATGGAATTCTAGAGAATATATTTTGTTTTCACAAATGAAATATTACTTTTTTTTTTTTTCCTGGAATTGACACACCAGAAATATTACTTTCTGGAAATAAGGAAAAATACATATATTTTAATGAAAATGTTAAATTCTAAGATAATAAAAACAAATTATATTACGAAAACACTACAATCGAATGTTTAAGAATGGTAAGGAAAGTCACAATAGCAATTTCTGAGTATGAAAGACAAACTCTTCAGAAAGTCTTATAATCCAGCAGTGGTCAAATATAAGTTATGACCACTATCATGATATTAAAAAAATATAGTAGGTGAGAAGGTTAAAAAAAAAAAAAAAAGAATCGTGGGTTGGGGAATTTGTGGTGCACTCAAGCTTGGACACAAGGAGAAAATTCATTACAGTCAACAAATATGTGGAGTAGAAAAAAACTAATAAAATTCACTTTAAGATTTCTTCTTTTGATAATTGTACTGTGATTATGTAAAAGAATGACCTTTCCTTTAGAAATTACACATTGATGTATGTAGGGATAAGGGGATATTAAGTCTGCAACTTATTCTGAAACAAGTAAGAAAAATATGACGTGTTACTGTATAAGCAGACAGAATGGAAGAATGTGGAGAATAAAGCAAATAAGTTAAACTGTAAACATTTGGGAAATCTGGGTATACAGGAATTCTTTTTAGTATCTTGAAATATTTTTGTAAGTTTAAAACTATGTCAAAAAAATTAAAACCAAGCACTCATTGTGGGACAAGTATGAATTATTCTCTAAATAGTTCAATACAAGACATGGTAAAAGGAATATAAAACCTTGGCAGAAATAATATGGTTTGAAAATTGAGACGCAAAGCCTAGGAAACAATATGATACAAATATCTTACATTGATATTAATTTTAAAGCACATAACTCAAATTCATAAATAATTATCAAGCTGTCCATAATACAAGAGAACACAGTATACATCCCCAAAATTTGAGAATTGTGAGCAAGTTCTTAAACATACAGAACTTAAACATACAGAATTATGTGCATGTTTAAAAACATATAGAATTTACCTAAGTTGATAAAGTATGGTAGCACAGGATGACACCAGATGATTAAGTTTCCTCCTATCTCAGTGTAGAGAGAAAGAGGGTAGTGAGAAAGAGAGTGAAAAAGAGATTTTATCTTCTTGTTATAGAAAATTTCAAATATAGGCAAAAGTAGACTCACTTCCACCTCTCCACACAAATATTTTGAATTAAAAACTAATGCCATATTTTATTCATAAAACTTCAATCACTATCTCAGAGATATATTTGGAGCTTATTTTAAAAAGAGAGCTAATTATTTGCATTGTAAAACAGCATTGCTCATGTTTAACACACACACACACACACACACACACACACACACACACACACACACACACACACACACACACACACACACACACACACACACAAATGAACACACAATGGAAACAAAACACCAGAATTTGCTTTCATGTCTCCAGGAGCCCTTTGAACCTTCTTATCTTCTCCTCACTCTAAATGTAAAATTAAATGCCAGAAGAACAATTTTGAGGATGTTTTCACTTAGATTCAGGAAAGACAGACAAAAATTTCTAAGTACTTTGTAGAAATGTATAATGCTGGGGTGAATCAAGAAGATAAAATTATATATTGACTGACTTCATTAGGTGAAAAAATAAATTTAAAATTATGATTCAAGATTCAGTCCCATTTTTATTTAATTCTATATCCTAGGAATGTAGTGTCATACAAACAAAAAAATAAGCTAACTAAATATAAGAATGTAACCCATTCACTATTCACAGCCTCTATTATTAAGGTATTTTAAACCAAAGAAACTAACACAGGAAGAGAAAGTCTAAATTCTATTTAAAATTACACTTCTACTGAACACAAAATTAAAAAGCTGAAATCAACTGAAAGATATACAGACCAAATGGTTGGTACCATAATACAGTCTCATTTGCAATGTAGGTTTACTGTATTTTTCCTTTTTTTTCTCCCTAGGATGCCAAAATTTAATTTTATTTCTGCATTCAGCAATAGGATCACTTTATACAAAAGCACTGCTAGGTAGAGGGCCTATTTCTATGTCATAGTAACACCTGAAGCTCAAAGGTCTCATTCCTGAAGAGAGTATTTCTTTTCACAAAAGTGGCCTCTGTAAACACTTTAACACCTAGCACAACAATATTAAGCTATATTGACATAGCAGTCAAATAATTTAATCTATTCCTTTTTGAGAAAGACCCTGAGGACTGTTTGGGGCCAAGACAAGGTTTTCTCCTGACTAGATTAACACAAAAATTTAAGACAGTTGCTGCATTTCAAATTAGATTAAACTTCAGGCTTGCTCATTGAGGAAAAAAGTAATTTGCCTACAGATATATATTTTCTGGTACAAAACGGATTTTCAGTGTTATTATACAACTGAATATCTAATGCTATCATAGACATAGATTATTTTCAGGAGCCCAAATAAGCGATAAAGCTTTGCGCACTGGCAGTATCGTGGCCAATGAGGTTTATCTGAGGCACGATTATTGTTAATTGAAAACTTTTCCCCAGTAAGTGATAGTTGTACATTCCTAACAGGTAGAAATTTTTTAAAAAGCTAAAACAAGCAGAAAGAAATCAAGTGGTGTGATGCTGGTAACACCAAGTTCGATCACCATACCACTCAGCTAAAAATAAAAAATAAATCATAAAAAATTTAAAAAATAAAATAAAAAACAAACCAAATGAGTCATCAAATGTCTTTAAGGATGCTAATGACCAATCTTGAATAAAGCTCCACTATTAGGACTACTGCTTTTGAAAATTTCCATAACACCACATTGTCCTGACACTAATGACAGATTATCATATGTAAATTATCCCTCAACAGAGATGATTTTCGAAAAGTACTAGAAATGTGTCTATCAAAATTTGGACGTCATTTTAAATCCCAATCATGTCTGCAATAGCCAAGAAAATGAAAATATACTTTCAGTCAGAGCCATGAGGCAGCAAGTATAAGACTAAGTAGATGAATCTGATTTATCAGCCAATACTAGTTTCACGACTTGTCACTATGGACGTGTGTGTACATGATTGTGTGTGAGTATGTTTGTGCAAGTTTATACTTTGTACTTCATCTGCTGCCATTAAGTCTCATATGGGCTGAAATGATGAACATAATCAAAAGTACACAATGAAAATGTTTTATTTTTATTCATTCAACCCTCTAGATCAGCTATTAAAAAAGCATCAAGCCTAAGGACTTACCCTGTTCGTTTGGTGATGGTCCCCAATGTCATTGGCTGCTTGATTTGTGCAAGAGGCATCACTACCATCAAGCTGGGGAGAGGAGAAAGCCGAGGGTTGCCAGGATTATTGTTGGTAAAATTGTTGTAGGACTCCTGGCTGTTCAGTTTCCCTGCAAAGAGAAAAATATAAAAGCATGACCACAGAAGCTTCACTATCTCTGATAGGGTTTCACTGACTCCAATGATCATTCAAGAAAGGTATCAAAGGCAGAACTGATGCCAACAGATTTATATGGATGGGAAGAAACCAAAGTTTGACCAGATTATAAATAGAGATTTCAGTCTTTGGGGATGGGGGATGAATTCCTTTTCTTTCTAAAGACAATCAATGTAGTTTTTTGCCCTTATTAAATGGGTCATTACATCCAACAAAATTTGCTGCTTTCACTTATACCTTGTCAATTTCAGAAAAAAAGCCAGCTAGGCTTTTGATAGGAATTACATGGAACCTGTAAATCAATTTAAGGAACATTATTGCTATTTTAATAATATTAAGTCTTCCAATCCAAGACTTTGGGATGCCTTTCCGTTTACTTGGGTATTCTTTAATTTCTTTCAATGTTGTTTTGTAGTTTTCAGGGTACAAGTTTTGTACCTCTTTGGTTTATTTACCACTAATTATTTTATTGTTTTTGATGCAATTTCTAAATGGAATTGTTTTCTTAAGTACATAGTATATAGAAATACACATAATTTTTATACACTGATCTTACATCCTACATGTTTGCTGAAGTCGTATCTTAGCTGTAATAATTTCTTGTGGATTCCTTACGATTTTCTACATACAAGATTAGGTCATCCTCAAAAAAGAGGATATGTGTGGATCTGCTTCTGGATTCTGTTCCATTGATCTAAGTGTTTGCCCTTTCACTGTACTTTTCAAGTGAGTCTTAATAATTCAACAACTTATAGAGAAGCTTTAATAAAAATTTTGCGTACTACAAAATGAGTCCAGTGTTTATAATCCAACAACTCTTACATACAAATAACATCTGACTGAACTAATGTTAATTTCAAATACCTGTTCTTGGTTTTTTATAAAAATTACCCCATTTATATGGTTAGCAGTAAATATAGCATTTTAAACTAATAGTCACAGTAAACACAAAAATTTTTTTTACTGATTTGAATTAAAGCAACAAACATGAACAATATGAACAAATATGAACAGCAAAAGAATCCCCCCAAAAAGTCCTAAACATTATCTTATTTCTAAAAGACATCCTGAAAGACATTCACTTTGACAATAGCATGGATTCAAGATAGAGGAAAAACTACCACACAGTATGAGAGGTCTTCAAAAATTTTATGGATAGATGCATACATCATTCAATTTCATTTTTCCATGAAATTTTGAAGTACCCTTGTATCTATTGGTACCTTCAGAGGTAGTGAAAAGGCAAAAATCCCATTTTTAAAAATCGTAAGAACAATGCCTTCAGAATTACAATGATGGCTTAACCAAATGCTCCTCCTTCTTTGGTCCCAAATCTATTACTCTACGGAATTAAACTTTGATAAATGTCTCTTTTGCAAATAAGAAGAAAAGTAAGAAATTCATGCAAATAAAATAGCCTATCCCCCCTCAATTTCCAATTCAGAATACACATTAAAGTTAACAGAAGCAAGCTATACCTGTTGCAGGGATATCAAAAGACAGCATTCATAATGTGCACAAGATGCTTTAGACTGTTTATTAAATTAGAAATAATAATACAACACTCATACAACAAAGAACCTTGTAGAAAACACAAAGAGGGGAATCCCATTACAATATTTTCTATTTCTGGAGGAATAACAGAAAAACTCTTTTACAGTTAAGTCATTAAATGTGATTTATTTATCACGCTTTCAAAGCCAATACAAATAGTTGTAAGATTCATCATTAGACAACTGGCTAATATAACCTTGGATCTGAAGTCAGACTGCAACATTAAATATATCAGAAGATAATGAAATTCAAGACCTGTATACTCCATACATATTTCTCAACTAGAAAACAAATATTTGTTGAGTGCTTTAGCCAAATAACATGCTGTGAAAAACTATATTCCCTATTATAATATGCATGAAACAGGAATAATTAAGTGCTAATTTTCTAGAAATAAAGATAAGAAGTATGGGAACAATTATTTGAAAAGGGCTCGTGAAGCAGATGGGATATGACCGAGGCTTTGAAAGATGGGCAAAATATGGCTAAGAACAGAAGAGAAGGAATGTTCTAGGCATGAAGAGTAACATGAAGGGAGAAGGGTGTAAAGGGATGCCATTACATGAGCAGTAGTGAGGAATCTCCACCTGAGTAGAGGACGGATAATGGAAAGCAGTGAGAAAAAACTATTTCAGTTTTAGGAGGACCTTTCAATTCAGGCAGAGAAGTAATAACTTAGGTAAGTTCTTCACCAAGGGAACAGTACATATTTTGAACTTCATAGATAAGAGGAGTGGACTAGATAAATAAAGTGATTGACTGAGAAGTTCCAAATCTTGTGATTTAGCTAGCCATGACTTAAAATGCTTCACTGTCTGACGAGGTTAAAGGACAATCTCAGAATAGCATACAAAGAACTTCAGACCTATCCTTCTCAGCCAGCTATTGTAGTCTCACACAACACCCAGATGTTTACGGTCTTCTGCTCTTGGTGTCCGTGTTTATAATGTAGTCTCTGTCGGAAACCTAGCACAGGTAAGAGAGTAAAGTAAGTTGTGCACATTTTATGCTCATGTTTATGTTCATAGAAGTAGTGTCTGTCTTATATACTGGATACGGCAAGCAATTTATAAACATACCTTTAATGAAAGAATAAATATGTTAATGAAATGTTCAACAAGGACAAGGTTCAGGAATGCAAACTCAGAGGAGGAAAAAAACTACTAATGCTGGTAGTCTTCAACAAGATAGTTTTAATAGAGAGATGGAAAAGTCAGATTGTAAGGCATAAAGAAAGGGACCGCTGATAGGATATATAGAATACAGAACTAAGATTTAAGGACTGCAACTAAAAAGAAGACATTAACAAGATACCATACCAAGCAAAGGTTTCATTCACATTCATTCATTCTTTCACTTCACACTTTTGAAGGCTTATTAGTGTCAGGCCCTGTTCTAGGACCTAGACTTCCAAAGACTTCATAACATAATGGTGCAGAAAGACATATTAACAAAAAATGAAAAATGGGAGAAAAACATGCTAAAAAAAGATACCTGAAAAATGTCTGAGGAACAAAGAGGAGGAGCCACTTCATTGTCGTTTTAAAGGACAACTTAAAAAGGGAGGTATGATACACGAATTTGAGAATAGAGGAAGGAACCTGTGTCTTATTTCCCTTTTCTAGTAGAAAAGAAAGGTTAAGATGAGAGATGTATGAACAATAATATCAGTAAAATGAGAGAGCTAGCTTAGAAAAGAAATCTCAGTAGCCGACACATAATGATCTACATGTAAATAATATACATTAAAAAAAAATCAGATAAAACAAAATAGTAGAATGATCCCTTCTTCCCTGTTCTATTATTAAAATCTTTGGTTATAAATGATTTGTTCTGTCATTTGATTTTCTTTGTTAGATTCTAGCTGAATCTATCCTCCACAAGACTGGAGTAGGGGCAGTGTCTTACTAATCATAAACAGCTCAGCAAGTGTTTGCTGAATGAAAGAAGCAAATATATTTTCCCCCACATCCATGAGGTGAAGAAAAATACAGCTCTATGATCTATAGAAAAAATAATTGTGGAGGAGACTCAAAGTACATCAGAATATAGCCAGATGACTGGAATCTACAGTTTTCCTATTTTGCTTAGTCTCATGTTGATTAGGCTAGAAGCCTAGACTTTATAATTTTAAGAATAGATCTTTAGACACTTCCGTGTGATTGTATCGAGGCTAAATTTCCAAGCCAGGATGTTTCATTAAACCTCAAGCCTCTTAGTATAATAAGGTTCAGCAAGAAAAAAACTTGTAATATCTGTCTTGAATCTATATTAAGTTGGTTCCTATTTTTTGTCTTTGCTTCACCTCTCAGGAATGTATATGACAGAAATAATAAAATGAAAAATTTCTGAGATCTGTGAAGAGAGTCACTACATAAATGCTAGGTGTCACCTTTACACTTTTATACTTTTGTTTACTTTTCTCTTTTTTCTTTACTGTATGAGTACAATAAAGAGTGCAGAGGTTGTTTAATTGCAGTTCTAGTAGTGGGCTTCTTGAAGCCTTAAGATACATAAAATATTTCACAGACCATTATACTTTCAAATTCCAGCTGGGACAAGACCTGTAAGTGACAAATGCCATGAGAATGGATATTCTCACAGTATTTCTGGCACAACCAGACAGAGGAAGTCCCAAAAATCTCATGAGAAAATAAGCTCTTCTAAGACTCTCATCCCAGTTTTTTGGGCTTACTTTATGTAGATAAACTTGCATAAGCCTTCAGGCTTTGGTGTCTTTATCCAAATCCACCAGAGCTTTGATCCTTTAGAGGTTTACCAGTCTCCATGATAGAGGAGTTCTCTTGGCGGGGGGAGAACCCAACTTCCAATAAAATGGTTTCTCAATAAATTAAGCCAGGAATTCTATTTGGGAATAAAAAACCATTTAAAAATCAGAATTTAAAAAACATCCCTTGATGTTTAAAGCTATGATTTTTGTTTTTGTTCTATTTGTTTACTGTTATTATTGTTTTTAATGTTAAAATACAAAGCACTAAACCAAAACAGTTCATTTGGGATCCAACCACTGACTTTCTGTGTTTAACTTGAACAAGTTTGCATTTTTGAAAAAGGAATTATGAAAACAACTTCATGTGCTTTTTTTTTTTTCCCCTGCCCCTTTGGGATAAGAGAATACCTGCAGGTACCTTGTCCTCGTACTTTTGGGAACAGAAACTCTCAAGCTCCATACTACCACATAGTATCACTGTCTGTATATATGAGATTGACATGGTATGAATCTGTTTACTGTGTTGCTAACTTCAAAATGCCATCTTATATATAAATTGTCCCAAATCATGTTTTCCCAGACATTTTATACTATAAAAACACAGAGGGAAATGGATTAAGTCGAGGATAAAAGTGAACAGAGAAAATAACAATGGGCTTTGTTGCTGCACTGGAGGAACAGCTTGTCAGGTCAGCTTTGCAGAGAGGCATATTCCCAAACCAGTCATCATTAACGGACTCACTTCCACAGGAAAAAAAAAAAAAAAAAGACAGAGTCTGAAAACTCCGGACAAAAGAAATCCCTGCAGACAAAGTAAAAACAAATTAAAAGACCCATTATAAAACACAGATGCTACAAGGAAAATAAACTTTCCAAGATTTACTGGGCTTTTACAAACTTCGACATTTGTGGAAAAGACATCAGCCGCAACTCCCAGGTAATGTGGCTGCAAAGCTAGACTCCTTTCTATTTTATCTTTACCCTCTGTGCAGAAGCTGCCAGGTTGGTATTCTTAGCTTCTGAATGCAGTGATGTGAGAACATGTGAATGTGGCAAACTGCCAACGACAAGAAATTTCTGAGGCCAGCAAGACCCTAAAATTGTTGAACAGTTCACATTACACTAAATATTAAAGTTAGTATTAGTGTACCTGTGTGTATGTATATATTCTTATTAAAAGCAAACAAGAGGAAAATTAGGAAAGAATGAAATTATATGCCTCCTCATCACATTCAAAAAATTTCCCTATCCTATCATATTGTGAACCAAAAGGAATAAAATCAGTTAAAATAACATAGAGCAATCGAAGGATAATAGCTGTAGATCAGAAAGTATCTTAGAGTAAAATATCAGTGAGACAGAAAAAACTTTTTGTTGCAGGTTTTACACAAGCTACAGACTATTGCTAACAGGGGTCAAAAGAAGATTCTTTATGAACAGAAGGTGTGAGAAACTAAGAAATGCAATAGAAAAAGTAGACCAATGGAGCATTTGGAGGATAAACAAACGCTATGCATTTGTTGTCATAAGGGATGTGGAAATAAATTGATATAAAAGTGGTAAAGATCATTTGCAAAAGAGCGAAAAGACACTAGGGAATGTTAATGGTGCTCTATGGGAGAGCACTGTTATGAGGAGGTCTGCATGCCATCTCACTTTTTCATTCATATCATGGATGCAGCTCTTAGACACTTTAGGCACTCTACTTTTCTGAAGATCTACAATAGAAATCTTCTATAACTCAATATACCAAACTCATACAATTGTATCATATTCTTTCCTCATCACCTTTCCACATATTTATCTAAAAGATCCATGGTTGTTCTAGGATATAAGCCACCCTGTCAGTGTCCTTGGTCTGCTATTTTAAACTATTGGATTTTGAAACTGGATTAATGAAGCACACTGAAACCCCATGTCAGTGTGACTCCCTGGCACCCCTCAGAAGACAATTCTACAGAAACAACCCTATTCCTAAATATTAACATTATTTTTGTCGTCCTTCCAACACTTCCTGCTCTAAGACATCATACAGATGTTCTATTCTGTTCATCACATCTTTCCAAAATAAAAACAGGATAATGAGTTCTATGGGTTTTTGTTTGTTTGTTTTGGGTTTTTTTTTTTTTTTTTTTTTTAATGCATTTTGCTTTCCACAGAAGACCAAAGCTTTTGGTCTGCTTTTAATATCCTGCTGTGGAACTGACAAGGATAAAAATCCAAAATATACCAAGGAGTCTAACTAAGTTAATTCTGTAGTTGAAAAGCTCCGACTTCTTGACTCTGTCAAAGAGTACAATGGTAGCTTGTTTTGAAACAGTCCCTGGAAATCTGGGCTCTGAAAAGTTAAAAATGCTGCTTAACTCTTGCTTGCCATCTAATTTAACATTAAAGCTTTTGCAGCCAAACTCTCAGTAATTATTTAATCAAAACCAAATAAAATCTTTTCAGAATATATAAAAAGTATCCTGTGCAAATGGGAATTTCCTGCATATGGGGTGTTTTTAGTTGGGATGCGAATTTCTATCTCTCTTTTTTTCCCGTTTCCTAGATGAGAATGACAAGCTTCCCAGATGCAGTTCCAGGACTTTCACCCTCCTTTTTGACCTTTTCTCAGGCATGTTCCAGTATAATCTGTAATCTACTCAAGTAGGAAAAGGAAACAGCAGCGCCCTGGTGAGAAACAGTGACTTCTGACCCACATACCAAACTGGGCGGAAGCAATGCTTGTTCACAGGATCCAAAGAGAGTAGAACACACAATTAAAAGACAACGAATTACACAGACACACACATACCTATATATATGTGGATACACACACATACTTTAAAAGAATGTTACACAGTTTAGGTGATGTAATAAAGACAGAAAACATTCAAGGACAATTCTGACAGGACATTGATTTCTTTTTGCCTATAACTTTTTCCAGGGGTGACAGATGGTGAAGTAAAAATACTGCAAATTTTTATGTATTTCAAGCAAAAACACTTGTTGCTTTTTTCAATGTCACCACAGACATTACTAATATACTTTGCCAAAGGGTGGGAAGGTAGGAAAATGAGACATTTTCCACAAAATGGACATGAAAATATAAATCCAATCTTTTTCTGCAAGATGGGGATTTACGTTATTAATGATATCATTATCACTTTCCCCCACTACATGCAAAGTAGCCTGCACAAAGCTTTATACCAGTGCTTATTAAATGTCTGTAGAATTAAAACTGCACTTTCAGGAAAATTGAAACTGCACTAATCGCTACATAAGTATTTATAAACTTACACATAATTATGTATAAATGCTTCAATAAATAATTTGTTAAGTAGTTTTCTAGTTGGAATACATTCTCACCTGCTCACTACTATCTTGATGTGCTGGTTACTATAACATGTAAATTTGAGAATGTTTCTTTCCTTAAAGCTAAAATAAATTACATAAACTTAGAAATTTCACATACAAAAACTAAAAGGCATAAAGAAATAATCACTGTTGCCAAAATTATAAGTAGAGCGCTGGTTAGCTCAGCTGGGTAGAGCATGGTGCTGATAACACCAAGGTCCAGAGTTTGATCCATCCCTGTAATAGCTAGCTGCCAAAATAATAATAATAATAAAATAAAAATAAAATTGTAAGTAGAGCAAGTGTAGCCTACACTATTCCAAAAAGGTACTCAAGCAGGCCTAGAACAAAAAGTTCCAAAAAAAATAGGAGGCAAAAATATGACTAAAAAAGGAGATGAGATCAACAGAAACAATGTTTATAAGACACAAGAATACAAAAGGGTAAAAGCAATAGAAGTGGCTGTGAGGAATTCTACTGAAATATTAAAAAAAATCTGTCTGAAAAATTTCAGAGTTTAGTCTTGATCACAGCCAACCCAATTTATAAAATGAACGAACAAAATCTCCTTCCTAAAAGTGGGAAGTTCATGACTTTAGTTTATTATTATTAGAGCACTCCAAGATTCTGGGATGAGGGATATGTATTAAGAGCTGGTGCTCTTAATATTTAAGAAGTTTTAGCAATTTTTAATGCATTTTAAAGATTAGGAATGTAGTATGACCACTCTTTTAACAGTGAAAAAATCAAAAAAAACAGAAAATAGACTGTATTTAACACAATAGGGGACAAAGCAAATTCTTCATATAAATAAGAACAATAAATAAGAGAAAAATATCTAGGGCCCTTTACCTTAAGACTCAAACTATTCCTAAATCTATCATATTAAAGCACCCTCAAAATTTCCCACTCCTCTGAATGAAGCTCAAATATAGTACTAGAACTTAGGTCTCAGAATTGAGGACTTTTAACTCTAGTGAAAAATCTCCAGAATTAAAACCCCATAATCTAGCATCCTTTTGACAAAATCTAAGGTGAAAGGAGCTCCCCAGAGTATTAACTCCTCATCGAAATTATTTCTTGAAAATCCTTTATACCCAACTCTCCCATCCTTATCTCACAATGATTTTTGTATTGTATTGAGAGAGCAAAGAAAGGACTTCACTGTTCAAGGAAAAGATATGAAATCTTATCTGCTTGATTCAACAAATATAACTTTATTACTTAAATTGGTAAGCATGTAAGATGTAGAAGTATTGACACTTGGTTCTAAATAAACACTCTGTAAAACAAGATGAAACAATAAATTAATTGCAAGATTTAAAATGTATTTTCGTAGACCTGGAGAACTCAAAATGATTTAACACTTGCACATTTGCAGAACTTGTCTTTTTTCAACTACATTAAACATTGTATTCTTTTTTTTTTTTTTTTTTCTTTCCAAGGTTGGCCAGTATGGGGATCTGAACCCTTGACCTTGGTGTTATAATGCTAAGCTCTAACCAACTGAGCTAACCAGCCAGCCCCCAAACATTGTACTCTTGATGAACAATTAAATACTAAAATGAAAGTATTTTCTGTGGAATAACAAGAGTAGCAGTAAAATGTAAGCAACTTTCCTAACAATCAGGAAGACATAAACCAAAATATAAAGACCCTCTTCTCCCTATAATCCCTCCGCTCTCCCTCACACACCCCCATGGAAGCCTTCCTTATTTTTACCCATGACTGTTAAAGATATTTTCTGGCTCTATTTCAGCATCATGACTCAGGTCATGAGAAGTGTCAAAGATGCATTTCCTTGAGATGGGAAAGAGCAACAGATTTTAACAACCATACGAAGATGGGCGTTCAGTGCAAAAGGGCCAAATCAGCATTTTGACAACAGGGAAGATAAAACCTTTTACATTCACGTATACTTTATTTCCAGCTTAAAAACATTTAAATATATTTCTATCAAAATATGCCTACAGATCCTTCTCGAGAAGAAAACAGGAAGCCAAGACTCAAGTTAGCTGCCTAAATTATCTACAATTTGTGAAAGAGAATCGTTCAGAAAAGGAAAGAATTCAAACTTAGCACAACATATGAATGTTAATAAATAGTTCAAGGCCTTGTCTTCTAAATTTACTTTTCCAAAAGCATATCCATGCTGTCCCTATTTGCCAATGACATGATACTATATATAGAAAAACCTAAAGACTCTATCAAAAGACTCCTCGAGCTGGTTAATAATTTCAGTAATGTTGCAGGAGACAAAATAAATGCCCCCAAATCAGAAGCATTTACATTCTCCAATAATGAGCTAACAGAAAGAGAAATCAAGAAAGTTAGCCCGTTTACAACAGTCACAAAAAAAAAAAAAAAAAAAACCCTAGAAATCAATTTAACCAAAGTGGCAAAAGATCCCTACAATGAGAACTACAAACCACTATTGAAAGAAATTAAAGAAGGGCCGGCCCGTGGCTCACTTGGAGAGTGTGGTGCTGACAACACCAAGTCAAGGGTTAAGATCCCCTTACTGCTCATCTTTAAAAAAAAAAAAAAATGAAAGAAATTAAAGAAGACACAAAATGATGGAAAGATATTCCATACTCTGGGATTGGAAGAATTAACATAGTGAAAATGCCTATACTACCCAAAGTGATCCACAGATTCAATGCAATCCCCATCAAAAGCATACCCATGAATTTACCTATGTACATAAAAACTCCTTTTATAAGAAATCATTGAGAGTAAGAACCACAAAGAGGAGTGATACCATGACCATCCTTGGGCACACTACACCTGAGAAATAATGACGCTTCTGTTTTCCCTGTAATTCTCTGCTATGGCAGAAACACTTTCTCTTAATTAGCTGGATCACTGCCAGAAAACTATAATCATTTATCAATACTGTCATCTTCTGTTTTCCCTCTTCCATGATTTTATCAAATGTGGACACATTTCAATCCACTCCAAAACTAGAGTGAAATACTATTGAACATTTATTAAGCATTCCCCACTAAGGATGGCTCTTAACACTGAAAATGGAATAGCCTATCTCTTCTGAAGTGGCCAACAACAACAATGTCCACATTAATTCCATTTTGTCTATTCTGAAATAGTTTCTCTCTGCTGCCTCATTCTAGCTCCAATATTCTCACCTCCAAAACCACATAATCCAATGTTAATAACTCTTTCAATGAACATTAAATCTTTTTCCTTTTCTCATCCTCCTCCAAATTCAAAATGCCATTTACACTATTATGGTAAGAGCCATCATAGTTTCTATTTTTCAGTATGAATAACCCTGCCATAGTCCTGATCCTGGTCTCCTTACCCTTTTATACTTTACAAATATCAATTAGCAGATTTCTAGTTCCTGCTCAGATTTTATCCTCAAGACTACTCATATCTGCTACTCTCAAGTCTAATAATTTCCACATCTATTCATTTAGGTCAATCATTCAGACATCAGCTATTACATATTCTAAGACAACTATCCACTTTCTTTTCCCTCTGCAATTTTTATGAAAACTGAATTTTGAAAAAATATGTCAAGTCTCACTTTAAGAAATGAACATTCGGTCCCTTCTCAAAGATCTGTTATCCCACCCAATTCACACTTCTTCATTTATTTACTTCAGGAACTAAAAATTCCATCTCTAGATTTCCACAGAAATATTTCTATTTCAATGGAAGCAGACCAGAATTTCTCACTTAACTGTCCTCCTCACTGAAAAAGTGAAGCAATATTCACATGCAAATACATTCTCCAAATCCTCTTTTTGTTACTCTAAACACTAGACTAAAATAATGTAACTCCTTCAACTCCCTGAAAATCAGCATCTATGTTTACTGCCAGAACGTCAGTCACTATTCCAACCCCACCTCAAACAGAGGATACAAGGATTCCTTTATGGGGATACTGACCAGTCTAAGTGAAATGACCTATGAATATCAACTATTGAGGGTATCCTAAAAAAAGGACAGTCCTACTTGATGGCCCACAGGGACCTACAAGGTGGTATGATTTTCTCACATTCAAAGAGCTTCCAATCAGTTCCTTAGTACAGATTTTTTGATTAGCTGAGTAAAAATTATATAATGAAATAAAAATAAATTAATAAATAATAGAATTTAAAATTAAAATAAGAATGATCAGTTAAGAATTCCCAGACATTGAGGTCAATACTTTGGTTTAATCAATCTGATGGAACCGAGACATCAATATTTTAAAAATCTCAGGCTGGCCAGTTAGCTCAGTTGGTTAGAGCACAGGCATATAACCCCCAAGGTTACAGGTTTGGATCCCCATATCAGCCAGCCGCAAAAAAAAAAAAAAAAAAAAAAAAAAAAGAAAAATCTATCCAGTTTAAGTATAGTGTACTGTCAGGGTTGAGAACCACTGCTCTAACATGAAAGATAAAATAAAAACAAAAGAAAATTGAAAAAGGAACTCAGAGGAAAAAGAGATAAAATAAGGAGACAAAAAGAAAAAAAGATGCTTCAAAAATTGTAACTCTCAAACAGATAAACAATATTCCATCTATAAAATAAAAGGAAATGATAATAAAAGAAACATTCAAAGAAAAGCATATCAAAAACATACTGTAGAAATAAAGATACAATAAGAAGACTGGAAGATAAAAAGCTGATGATACTCTCATAAAGTTTTCTAAAAAAAGACAAAGAGAAAATAGAAGTGAATATAAGTGAAGGGCTTAATGTAAGAGAGTCATTACACAACTAGTAGGATTTCAAGAAAAGGGCAAAAAATAAAACAGAAAAGAAGAAATTTTTAGAGTTGAAAACACAGGCCTCTGGGGAATGACACCTGAGAGCAGGAGAGTGCCTTTTTTCATCATAAAATTATGGTATTATTTGGCTTTTATAAAAAATGAATGTATTTCTTTGATAAAAAATAAACATTATATTAAATATCCAATCAATGTTAATAGAAAAGAAATTAACTTTTAGCCCTTCTAATGCCACATTGCCTTAATAGTGGAGTATAATCACTCTGGTACCATAAAGTACAAAGATAACAAGTCCTTTAATAGCAATATATAGTGAATCAAACAAAGAAATTTTTAGAATATACTGACTCCACTTACTCAAATGATATAACTAAAAAATCTGCCACTATTCAAATATTGGAATTCATTCATAGGAACTAAGTATTCGGATGGAATACTCAAAAAAGGATATTAAGTCATGTAATATAGTTCCAAAGTCTAATTCTCCAAGAAGACTTTGAGGAATAAATCATAGAAAATAAAATAAAAAGGAAGAAGGGTTATTATAAGATCTGATGAGATCAAAATCCATGGTACCCCAGGTCCATGCCAGGGTTGCCTTGATTACAATTACAGAAAGGCTGAGAAAATATTGCCCTCTAGAGGCATGTCTCATTAATCATTTATAAACAGAACTATTTTGAAACCTGGAGTTCATGATTTGCCAATGTAAAAAATACATAGAAAAGTAAAAATATTTCGTAAGCAGCAAAAAGCATCACAAGAAATACGGGGTTAGCTTCAACTGCTAACTACTTTATCTGGCATTTATTTTAAAGGCAAACTTACAGAGAAAAAAATATGGGATATTCAAAATGAAATACACAAAAAGATAAAATTCTTCATTAAAATTTAATTAGATTTAATTTTTTTCATTAGTTTTTATAGCATAGAATTTTAAAGTATAACTTAGAGGTAATCTAATATCTGCATTTTTTAATGATACCCCACAGGTAAATTTTATTTTCCTCAAAAACTATGCCATCTATACCTTCCTCTCAACTTTGCTGTGAATCAAAAACTCCTCTAAAAAAACAGTCTATTAAAACCCAACAACTATACTATCTTTATTTAGTGATTCTTAAATGAAAGCCATCTTGTTTTCGCGAAGATATTATGAGGTCACTATTTTCTATCTACCGTCCCTAACGACTTCATCTGCTCTGAGAAAGTATAGAAAATGACATAAAAACATTTAAAATATGTATAATTTTGGTTTATAGTAAATACACAGCATAATGTTATAGCACCATTTAAAAAAAAAATTCAGAGGAAAACAAATTCACCAGGGAAACTTTAGATCTGAACAACAAATTAGAAACTGTATCTGCACTAAAATAATAAACTACATGTACTCAATAAAAACCCAGCTTCTAAAGTAAAATATCCTAAAAGAAGATATTTCTCCATTTAACATGAATATACTATTTATATACTCTATGTCTTATGAGGCATAAAATTTAAAGCAGAGCTACACTACACATGATTGATTTTTCTTGGCAAAAATTAAAGCATACACATGGAAACTTCAGTCCACAAGTAAACAGTGATGTGGAAAGAGAAGTCAAGAAACATCACATTATTGTTGATTCTCTTAAGTAGGTGAAACTATATCAGGCTGAAATGTGTGGTTGCTTTGTATTTACAATTGTGATGTGGTCTATATCAAGAAGACTACTGATTAACACAAGTAAATAATTATAATAAACCATCAAATGAAGGTTATAAACAAAGTCTCCGAGTGGTAAAAAGAATGCCTCCTACAGACACTAAAAAGAAAAGTTATACTACCAGTTTTTTTTAAAGCACTTCACTGAAATATGGAGGCTCCAACTCTAAGAAATCAGAGGCCTCCTCCAAAGGCCTCACCAATTATACCCATTTGGAAAAAGCAGAATCTACAATTCAGACAGCAAAGACTTCTGACTCAAAGATGACTCCTCTGAGGACAAACAAGTTAATGGGAAAGGACACAGGTCCAGGAACTCTTGACAACTGCAGAGTGAATCCAATATCCCTCTGTTAACATAAAGGAAATAGCAGGCACAAAACAAATTCCTGAAAAGTTCTATGACATAATGAACTCTATGTTCTTGAACCTAAAATGGAAAACTAATTTGCAAAATGAAATCACGAAGGCTCACAAACAGGTTGATTTATCAAACTATTTTCTGACGTATAGAACTAAAATGAGCAAATCCAGATTAAAATAAAATAATACTATCATTACTTTCAGTTTTGTACTAGTGTCTCCCCTCATTTCAAAAATAATGTCACAGGGCCGGCCCCGTGGCTCACTCAGGAGAGGGTGGCACTGGTAGCACCGAGGCCTTGGGTTCCGATCCTATGTAGGGATGGCCGGTGCGCTCACTCGCTGAGCGTGGTGCAGACCACACTGTGCCGAGGGTTGCAATCCCCTTACCGGTCAAAAAAAAAACAAGAAAAAAGAAAAAATAATGTCACAAGTCAACTTACCAATACCAAGGCCTAGTAATGCTATAAAAGCCTGCACATAATAAGTTCATGATTGTATTTCATTTACTCATTATTCAGTGAATTAGTCATTTATTCAGTTCTCTGGATAAGAGGAACTATACCAAAAATATAAAAATGAATCATTCCATCATATTTCCCATATTAGTAGCCGTATCAATTATGATATTAATGATAGCAGCTAATCTTTTACTGAGTATTTGATATGTGCCAAACACTATTCAAAGTGCTTTGATTCTCACAGTAACTCTGTAAAGGTAATATTATTCTCATTTTATAGATAGAAAGTTGAGGCACAGGTAGATTAAGATTAGTGTTAGGAAGTCATGGAGGATAGCTTCTACCCTCAGGGAGTCTGACTCCAGGTCCTCCAAGGGTCACACAAAGGAAGTTACAGCTTAGTAATGGAGATCCTCAAAATAACAAGCAGAAGACGGTAAGCAATCAGTACTGTTAAACTGAAATAAGTTTGGTCTAAAGCTGCCTCCATATCTATTTAAAGTTTGACCTAAATGTTTCTCCATTCACAGTGAAATGAAACCCAACTTGATGTGTAAACAGACTGTATCCTAACATGCGAGTATAGTCTTATAACAAGTATCGGAGTCTCAGCCAAGCATAGCTACTGAACCTCTAGCCAATCACAGGCTGAAAGCTGCCAAAACATGACCATATAAGGCAAATGACAACTGCAGCCAATCAGATTGTTTCTGTATATCACTTCCTTTCTCTGGCTATAAATATGACCTGCACATGTGGTGGAGCAGAGCATTCTGAACCATTTTTGGTCTGGACTGATACTCAATTCACAACTAAAGTCAACTTAGATCTATAAAACTAGAGTTGTTGAAATTTTGTTTTTTAACTGTACACATAAAGGATACACAGAAGGAGCAAATACATGAAGTTTGATATTTTTCATAGAGGAAGAAAGTGCATGATAAACTAAGATTGAAAGATGGGGCTGAATGTGTAACTAAAGAAATAAGGGAAAATTAATTCACGTGTAGAAATGTGTGGTGTTGAAGCTGGAAAGCAAAAGCGAGTACAACCATGTGCCACATAACATTTCCATCATTGAGGGATCAGATATATGATAATAGTTCCATAATATTATAATAGAGCTGAAAAATTCCTATCACCTAGTGACACTGTAGCTATCATAATATCATAGCACAACCCATTACTCAGGTGTTGGTTGTGAGGCCGGTGTAAACAAATCTATTGTAAGATACGTTTTGGAGGAATGCCTAGCCTACCAATGGGGTGACCCTCCCAAAGGTAGCTCAGACCTTTAAGATGAAAGTCAAGCACTTGCCACATTAAGTGTGATCACAGGTGAAAGGATTATTGTCTACTTTAGAATTCTTGCATTTTAAAAATGTTCCCACCCATTCCAGTAGCAAAATAGTAGTTAATAAGTTACCTCTCACTCAGTGCTTGCTGAGTGCCAGGTACAATCCCTACCTGTAATTTAACTTTCACTTTGCAGGAGTAGAATTATTCTAATTTCCATTTAACAGATGAAGAAAATGAGGCACAGAGACTTAGTAACAAAAGTAAAGGACCCATGCTCATGCAACTAGTGGCCAGTGTAGATAACAGGAAAACTTATTGCTGTTCCCTTTTTTAACACACTTTTGCATAACAACAAAATCACCTAACAATGCATTTCTCAGACCATATCCCTGTCATAAAGAGATTCATGACTGCAATTAAATTTACTTGTGGCATAAATAATAGTGGAAGAGAGAGTTTATTCATTCAACAAAAATTTAGTAACTGGTAAATGTAATGCCTATTCTCCTACAGGATATTTCCCACCTTTGCCTTCCATCACCTTCAAAAGCTCCAATACATGAGTCCATCCTCACTATCCATTTTCCTGAGAAAAACAGAACCAATCTCTTCTTCCCCCTCTAACTTTTCCCATTTTCCTGCTCCCCTTTATATCCATGCTCCTTGAAAGCCTTCTTAATGCTGGTGTCAGATTTCTCTTTTCCCATTCTTACTAAATTCCAGTTGGACTAGGTCCCTACCACTCCATCAAAACTGTTCTTATCAAAGTCATAAGTCAAGTCTTTTATATTACTAAATTTAATGGTGTTCTTTTTTCTCAATTCATATCCTCATTGACCTACCAGTAGAATTTAACACATTACTCACTTCTCTCTGAAAAAATTTCTTCACTTGGCCCCTAGGATTTCTCATGCGTGGTTTTCCTTCTTATGTCACTGGCTACTTAATGCTGGAGGGTCCCAAGGCCCTGGGACATCTTGGACACCTTCTTTTTATACTCATTCATGCACTAAGTGATCTCATCCCACTTTTGGTTTCAAGTATCATCTATGCCTTCCAAACATTTATCCCCATACGAATGAATACTTTCTTTTTTTTTTTTTTTTTCGTGACCGGCGCTCAGCCAGGGAGTGCACCGGTCATTGTTATATAGGATCCGAACCCGCGGCGGGAGCGTCGCCGCGCTGCTAGCGCAGCACGCTACCGAGTGCGCCACGGGCTCAGCCCCGAATGAATACTTTCTACCGAACTCCAGACCCATACGAACAACTACCTACTTAACATCTTAAACTTAACATGTCCAAAATTTCTGATCCTGTCTCCATCCCCAAACCTGCTTTATCCACAGTGTTCCTCATTTCAGTTGATAGCAACACCATCCTTCCAGCTGCTCAGGCCATAAGCCTTACTAGTCACCCTGACTCATCTCTTCTTCCATACTTGACATAAAATACACCAAAAATCTTGATGGCCCTACCATAAAAACTATATCAAGAATCCAATGACTTCTCATAACCTCAACTACAAACAACCTAGTCCAAGCCTCTGCTTCTCTTGCCTGGATTTTTACAATAGTCTCCTAACTGGTCTCACTAGATTTCTACCCCGTCCACTTACAGACTGTGCATTCTTAACACAAATTTCCATTCTAATCCTGCCAAAACACAATATTATCCTGTCATTCTTATTATGAACACCCTCCACAACTCCCCCTCCTCATCTCACTCTGAGTAAAAGTCAAAGGCTGACATGATCTGGCCATATTACCTTGCTGACCTCATTATCTATTATGCATCTTGCATACTGTGCTTCAACCACACTGGCCTCCTTGCCTTTCCTTGAACATTCCAGACACATTCTCAACACAGAATTTTACATAGTCTATTCCTATATGCATGACCTACTCCTTTACTTCCATCAGGTCTTTGCTCAAATGTCATCTCAGTAAGGCCTACAGTACACATTCTAATTTCAAATTGCAATCCTCTCTAGGCATTCTCTAATCCCCTTCCCTCATTTTTCTCCATAGCTCCATAGGAACAGGAATGTTTTTCTCCTTTACTCACTGCTACATTCCTAGAGCTCAGAACATTGCCTAGACACAGTAAACACTAATCAATATCTTGTGTACAAATGAATGTGTCTTACAGATGTTACAATGAAAAGCAATGTTACCATAAATGAAAAGCTCTTCATTCTGGCAAATAATAATTTAGATTTCAATTTCTTAGAACAATTTCTAAAGATGTTTTAAAACTCTGGTTTAAAGTCTTAGAGTATACTTTTTACCAACTACTATTCAAAAAAACAAAATAAAAATACGAAACAGAAAAGACTTCATGGAGGTCAATGTAATAGGAGACAAAGACAGGTCAATGAATAATTACCATATTATAATATGATAAATGAATGTGCATGGTACCAACACCAAGATTGACACAGATGGTACAATATCAAGAGAAGGTTTAACAGAGGAAGTGATATTTTAACTAGTTTGGTAAGCATTCAAAGGGATAACAATTATTTCAAGCAAGGAAAGAATGCAAATAGGAAAGTTACCAAAAAATGAATACCTGTGGCATATTCAGGGAAGGGTACAGAAGTCTAGGTGTGGTGGAACAAGCAGGTAGAAATAAGATGGGACATTAATATTCTAACATTTTAAGCAAAAAATATGCAGGTCATATTTATGATTAACAAAGAAAATCCTTGTGATAGTAAAGAAAGGTTAGAGGTTACTGAAACAGATGATGGAAGAAATGACAATCAGAACATCTTTATCATTTTTGCATCAGGGACTATTTGGACAGTCTGGGGAACCCTGTGGACTCTTTCTCAGAATAATACTTATATAAGCATGCAATAAAGTACATATTAATTACAAAGGAAATAAATTATATTGAAGTATAGTTATCAATATATTAAAAATAAAGTTGTATTATAGTAATATATGTAATAAACTTAGATTAACATAAGGATTATATAATAATTTACAAGTAATTGTGAGTATAAACAATATTTCAAAACATACTCAATACTTCAGGACTTCACACTCAATACTTCATATATTATGTGATAGGAAAACATCTACATTTTCTATTGGTAATGTCACAAGCGTCAGTAATATTATTGTCGTATGCCTTCTATCTACACTCATAATAAGAGGAAATGCTTACTTTTGGTTGGAGGATACTAAATATAAAGATGTAATTTCTTTCCTATTCCAGTTCATGGATCTCAAGTTAAAAACTCTTCATCTAGACTAAGGTCCAGGCAACAAAATAGGAAACGAAAGAGATAGTTAGAAAGAATATATTTAAAATAAATAAATATCCTTGGGCAAGTTAAAAAAAAAAAAAAAGGCAAATAGATAAAATAATACTAACCTAAACTGGAATAGCTCCAAAGAGTAAAAAGGAAATACCCTCTATATCAACTGTTATTTAACAGTTTCCTTTACTTTGCTAAAAAGAGCACAGACAAACAACAGTAATAACGCCAAAACATGATTCATTTTCAAGAAGAATCCCTCCCTGTTCAAAGGTTTACATTGTTTTTAACCAGCATCAGATTGTTTACACATACAAACTGTAAATACACCATTTTTAGAACTAGCCAAAAACAATGCCCATTTTGTTTTGACATGTAAGGTACAAAAAGAACATGAAGAAAAATGTCCATCACTCCAACATCTATGCCTCAAAACTGAGAAATACTACTCAGAGTAATAGGGTGAAATTCAGAGATAATTTGTGCAAATATATGAGAAGAGCTATGAAAGCAATAAAACTGAGAGAAAATATATTTGACTCAGAAATCTAATATCACTTTTCAATTATTGCCCTTTTACAGATGACAAAATCCTTCTTTGACTGGCACTTTGAAACCTTCAATAAAAATATATAGAAAGGTATTTGTTCATAGTTTTTTAATATCTGTCTTTTCCCTTGCAGTAGAAGATACATGAGGGCAGGGATGACAATTTTTTGTGCACTTTACGCATATAGCCTAGCACAGAACCTGTTATGTGGTTTGCTTAATAAAGAAGCAAAAAAAAAAAAAAAAAAAAAAAAAAAGTAAGGATAAGAAGAAAAGAGAAACTCAAAAGAATATTCTCTGAAGATGAAGAAAAGTAAGGATTATATATACTTCTTAATTTATCTACTAATACATGTGTGGTTTCTCTTGCTGACCTAGCTGCCTATGTGCACACTGAATCTCCTTGCAAAAAGTCTTTGGTAAAACTTAAGAAAATTAACACAAAGAGAAAATTTCTCAATGAATCTATACCATACACCTAAATATATTACAAAAATTTTAAACCAAAAAAATGTAACCAATAGGTTTAAGTAAAATTTCTTGCAAATGGCTGAAAATATCACTATCTGGTAGCTTTCTAAACTTTGTTTTTTAATTCTAAATACTTTTTGGGCTGGCCAGTTAGCTCAGTTGTTTAGAGCATGGTGCCGATAACACCAAAGTCCAGGATTTGATGCCTTTGCAGGCCAGCGGGGTGGGGGGGGGGCGGAATTAATTCTAAATACTTTTTTAAAGGACTGTCTTCATTTAGGACTGATTCTAAAAAGTTTTCAAACTTGAAGACCAAGGGTCACTTGTTAAGATAAATTTACATAAATAACAACTGTTCTTAAAAAAAAATAATAGAGTGAAAACATAAGGTATGACCTTAGGAGAAAACCGAAGTCTCACTTTTTTGAGTTACAGTAGTTCTCCCCAGGATACCATTTACCTCGATATTTTTTCAGTCTATCTTATCTGGAATTAATTAGGTATTACAAAACAATATGTAATGTGGTCAGCATAGAAGCTAAAATTAAGGATAGGAATATACCCAAAAGAACTGCAAAAAAGTACTCAAAAAAATACATATACACACATTTTCATAACAGCACTATTCACAAGAGCTAAAAGGTAGAAATAATCTAAATGCCCATCAATGGATGAATGGATAAATTGTGTTATATTCATACAACAGAATATAATTCAGCTGTAAAAAGGAATGAAGTCTACATACTCTAATGTGGATGAGCCTTGAAAACATTATAATAAGTGAAAGAAGCCAGAAACAAAAGGTCACATATTGTATAGTTGTATTTATATGAAATATACAGAAAAGGTAAATCTATAGAGATATAAAGCAGAGAGTGGGGTGCTAGTGGCTTGGGGGCTAGAAAAATAGGTAAGTAACTGCTTGAGGAATATGTAATTTCCTTTTGGAATAAGGAAAATGTTTTGGAACTAGGTAGAAGTGGTAGTTGCACAACTTTGTGAATGTACAAAATGCCACATTTAAATGGTTAATTTTGGAGACTTCCAGTCAAGATAGCAGAATAGACAGTCCCCAGCGTCACTCTCTCCCACAAATCAACCAATTTACAACTATAAAAAAGCAACAACAGCCAAGCTGGGGCCACTAGAGCCCAGGGGAAGAAAAGAAGAGACCTATGGAGTACATGAAGCCAGAAAAAGCCATGATGAGAGAAAGAAAAAACTGCTCTGCCCATTTCGAGCTCCATCCACTTCCAGGCTTGGGCTGCTGAGCGCACCGAGCAGGAGCTGACAAAAGCCACAGTTGTGCCCTTTTTATGAAGTTGCTTGGAGGTGGCCAGGGAGAAGAGGGCCTTGGTGGCCCCCAGGCCAGCAAGACCACTAATAGGGTTCGTGTGTCCACATAGGAGCAAGGAGCTACAACAACTGAAAGAAATGAGCCACTTAGAGGCCAGTGAGTCATTGCAAGAGACTGGCACATGGCCCATCCCATGGGAGGATTTGTGGCATGGACAGTAGGGGAGGTGGGCCCACCAGGAAAACACTGGGGCACAGCAAGGACAGCAGATCTGCACCCCAATCAGCGAAGGACCACTCAGAGGAAACTGGTCAGGAATATAGAATTTCATGGGATGCAGTTTGATGAAAACACTCAGGCCCAGACCAGAGTTTCTGCACAACCCAGGCACACCAAATATCTCAAGAGCCAGAAGTACCTATAATGTCAACCATTAGAACCTGAGCTGCACAAAAAGCCTTCTCTAGGCAATCAGCAGCAAAGCAGCAATATAGCTCAACCACACAGCTCAAGTACTGGTCCCACAAGAAGTTCCCTCATTTTAGAAGTAAGCAAAGAACAACAAATTAGTTCCAGTGCAGAGTTAAATGGTGGGAACAGCAAATAATCCAACACAGAACTTAAAGTACCTGCAACCAGAGACAAAGTTTCATATTAACTAGTAAAGGTCTCATTTCACCAGAGATCACCTATAACACCTAGAAGGACAGGAAGGTCCCCTGGGCTACCAAACCAGAAAGGGGAGAGTGCCGGGAGCCTCGGCCATGGCCCCCGGCACCCACAACCAATCCCGGGGTGGGGGATGAGGGCCTCGGCCATGCCCCCCCGACACATGAAGCCAGCCCAGCGATGACCACCACAGGATGTACCTCAAACTCTCCCGAGCTGGGTAGGTGGGGGGCCACAGTCCTCAGCCACACACCCCCGACAGCACAGCCAGCCGAGCAGCGACCACCAAGCTGCCACAGGATGTGCCCAAGTCTTCCCTGTGGGAATGAGGCGGGGGGTGCCACAGGCCTCAATCCCGCCCCTCCTCCTTCTTCCTTTTTCCATCCCATTTTCTTCCCCTTTCCCTTCTCCCTCTCCCTCTCGCTCCCAGCTGCTACGCAACAACACTCTAGAATGTAAAAAATAATATTAATAAAATCACATTTTCTTTAAAAAATAATAATAAATAAATGGCTAATTTATGTTATGTAAATTTCAGATTGATTTAAAAACTAATGATTATTTTCACTGGTAACCATAATCTCTCTATATAAGATTACCCAATCTTGAAAATGATCATCTGTCAAGTAGAATCTGCAATGCTCCAGAAAGAGAGTCATCTAATGTCAACATTTTCTGTCATTCTGGTAGTAATTAAATGGTACAACCACTCTCAAATTATCTATCTAGGTTAAGATTCACATACATTATAACCCAGAATTTCCACTCAAAAAATGAGTATACATTTACACCAAGAAACAAGTAGAAAATTTTCATATCATCGTTATACCCAATAATCCTAAGCCATAAACCATGCAAATGCACATCAGCAATAGTAGAAAGGATAAATAAATAGAAGCACATTTGTACCATGGAATAAGTCAGAACAATGAAAACAGAAAAAGGAAACCTAACTGCAGCAACATAAAAGAATCTTCACAAATACAACGTTAAGGAAGCCAATATACCAAAAAATACATACTCTATAATGCCATTTATATAAAATGGAGACAACAGTGTCTAAGGATGCTTCCTCAGGAGTAGAACTATTTTTAAAAAGAAAGGAAGTGATTTCCGTAAGTCAGAATCATAGTTTAATGTAATGGAGAAGGGGTACAAAAGGGGGAATCTGGTAATGTTCAATTTATTGATAGAGATGATGGCTATACAATTACCTACTCTGAGAAAAACTATTGAGATACACCTTTGTTTGTTTTTCTTGTACCATATTAGTAAAAATCATTCTGAGATGTATTTGTAAATAAAATACAAATGCGGCTCTATCTAAAATACACAGAACTCAAGACTATTCCTCCTTAACAATGACTATTTCTTAATCAACTAGTGGGCTAGTACTGATCCATTAAAGATAGAATATTCTGGGACAAATATGTAGATATGAGATTCAGTTCTCTAAAGCTATAGTCTCAAACTTAATATTCCATAATTATGATACCAAATATCCCTTAAATCTTCAAACAGTTAGGGAGTTAATGCAGCATGGTAAAGATCACCATTACTATATTGGCTCCAATTTATGAAATGATTTATTAAATGAGAATGTCTCAGAAGAGCCAAACATCTTGTTTTTACATGAACAGAATAAAAATTTCTATTTTATCCCAGATCTGTAAAATTAAGGACAAAGGGAAGGAAGATTGAAGGGAACATTAACAGGAAGAAAATCAGGTTTACCATGCAGGGGTGAACCAGAAGGGCTGCTTGATAGACCTGGAACAGGGCTACAGCGACCTCCTTGCTTAGATGTCAGTTCTTGTTCAATCTCTTCCAGTCCGGCACTTTTCTGGAAACGGCTCATGCGATTCACTACTCGTGGTGACATATGTGTACGAACACAAGGCTGACCACCGTAGGGGTTGATGGGAAAAACGTGGGAAGTACCCCGGAGAGTACTGACCACAACCCAGCGACAGTCATGGCTGAAGCAGATGTCTTGTACCTAAAAATAAGAAAAGATACAAAAATGGCTGAAACTATTTGGATTTATCTAAGAATATCGTACATCACCAAATGTGAATAGAAATGGTTGCCTCATTACTGAGTTTAGCTAAGAGCATATTATAAACAAAATTATAAAATTATAGTGATGTTTCACAATTAATGTTGATCAAAACTCCATGCCAGGGGTTTAACAAAATCTAGAATAGGGAATTCTGTCCCTTGCTGCATAGAGTGCCAAGTCAGAAAACAGGAACTAGGCAGTTTCATTCTGTTGACCGACAGGGCTATAAGACAAAACGTATGTCAGGTTTATTTTTCTAAAGATTTTCAGTCCTAATAAGCATAGGATAGTAAAAATTTAGCAGTACATTATATAATGTAGGCAAGGTTACTAATTCATTGACTCAACAAATATTATTAGACACCATGCTAAGAAGTAGGATCCAAGAGGTAAATAAGAAATAATCTTTGTGCTCAGTCTAACAGAAGGAAATGACATATATAAATTTTATTAAAATATAATATATAAGTGAAATTACTGTCTTGTGTACAAGGCACAGTGGTAACAAAAAGGAAGGAAAATATGAACTCTGCTTCTGAGAGCAGCTTTTCTCCTCTTTTCATCAGGAGATAGTGAAGGTAGAGGGTAAGGAATGGCCCAAAAAACATTATTAGAAAAGGCCTGGATTCTGGAATTCAGTTTTGAAGTTGGATATACTTACAAAGAAAGGAGAGAAAGACACTACAATTAAGATATAATAGATACTCCATTTTAGATATAAATGTATAGATGTAAGATGGAAACGGTAGGTAAGTACTTCATTACGTGAGAAGCTCAACAAGAGTCAGGAAAAGCCAGAGCAAGAGGTGTTTCAATTTTATTTAAGAAATACTGAAGTCAGTATTTCAATTTTGGAAGGATGGTATTCTGAGTAAAATGTGGAGTAGATGGATATTAAAGAGGGAAGTAGCTGTAGGAAATTTAGGTAGGAAATTACTTAAATAGTCAGGGATATAGGACCCTAAAAAGAAGTGGAATGTAGAACACACACACACACACACACACACACACACACACACACACAAAGTGAACAACAGAAACAACTCATGTTATCTGCAGTGATTGGCAAACTTTTTCTAAAACAGGCCATATAGCTTTGTAGAACATAAGATCTCTGCTCTCTGCTGAGTCTACTAAACTCTGCCCTTGTACTGTCAAAGCAACAATAGAGAAATGCAAATCAATACCACATTGAGATATCATCTCACATCAATTAGACAGGCTATTATCAAAAAGAGAATAACAAATGCTGGCAAGGATGTGGAGAAAGGGGAACCCTTACACACTGTTGTTGGGGCTGTAAATTAGCACAGCCATTATGGAAAACAGAATGGAGATTTCTCAAACTGCTACAGGTAGAACTACCATATGATCCAGTAATCCCACTACTGGGTATATACACAAAAGGAATGGAAATCATATCAAAAGGATACCTGCACTCCCATATTTATTGCAGCTCTGTTTACAATATCCAAAATATGAAACCAACCTAAATGTTCATCAATGAATGACTGGATTAGGAAAATGTGATATATATACACAACAGAATACTACTCAGCCTTAAAAAAAGAATAAAATTCTACCATTTACAGCAACATGGATGAGCTTGGAGAAAATTATGTTAAGTGAAATCAGCCAGGCACAGAAAGAGAAATACTGCATGTCCTCACTCCTAAGTGGGAGCTAAAAAATAAAGAAGGAAAGAAGGAGGGAAACAATAATACATTGAACCTACAGAAGGAGAGAACAGAACTGTGGTTATTAGAAGTGGGAAGGGGGGCAGGGAGAGGGTTACCTAGAAGTTGGTTAATGGACACAAAGAATGATTACATATTCTAATGATGAATTTGTTAATTATCCCGATTTGATAATCTCATGTTGTACACAAGTACTGATAGTCAACTTTGTACTCTATATATATGTGTAATCAACTGTTTCAAAAAATAATCTGTTAGAAAAATAGTAATAAATATATGAATAAACACATTTAGAAATATATAAATAAGCACATTCAGAGTGTTCCCTAGAAGCCTCTCAATGGAATGTCTTTCTTTTAAAAAAACCAACCACAGAAAACATGTAAGTAAATGAGTTCGAGGAACATTATTTACAAAAACAAGTGGCTGGCTACACATCTGACCTAATGAAAATTAGTGACTAATTTGTATGACACTTATACACTAAATAAAGAACTTTCAGTATTTTTGCATTAGCAAAATGAATTTACTAATATTAGCTTGATGTCAATCTAATGGTGAGAACTTGAGCAAAAATATCTCTATTTACTTTTTTCATAAAACTTGAAAAAGAAAGCCAAGTAAAATCTGATATTGTTCTAAGCATTTTTAAGCATAGCCTATAAAAGAAAAGCAGGTAACAGATACTTATGAAAGGTTTTCTACAATGACTAAATTAATTGTCCACAAAATGAAACAGCTGTCAAACGAACACTTAAAAAAAAAAAATTCAGAACAGTAAAAGCACAGTAAAATAAGGAAAAGCTATTTGTAAGATTTAACATGAAAAACGTATATGTGTATATACACATATATGTGAGGCATATTAGCTGTCATTATACCAACATGAACTGAGTAAAATTCCTCAAGCAGTCAGGGAAGCACTTTCCAGTATATTAGATCTTCAAATAAGCTTATACTCAGACTAAAACCTTGACTAATATTTTGGAAATGTACCATGAACAATAGCTATAAAGTACTATTTTTTCTGTCAAAGTATAAGTGTCTAAAAGAGCCTGGAACCTTATATATATATATATATATATTTTTTTTTTTTTTTTAATTTAGTCTTATGTATCAAAACAAGATACTTTACTCCTAAACAACATTACCAATACATGGATGAACCCAAAACTCAACCACATGCCTGCCAATCTTGATAACTATGACATACCCAAGCAACATGTTAATATTATAATTAAAGGCTATTCTGAAAGCTGACAAATATACCTCTCAGCAATTCCAGTATTTCAGACAAAATGTCCACAAATGTTTAACCTCTGTAGTCTGCATACAATAGCTTTCGGCTTAACAGACTGTTCTGAGTGAATTGGGGATCCTATTAAAAATGGAGTGGAAGAGAAAGAGAAGGGTACAACAAAGAAAAGTATAAACAGCAGAAGCAAGAGAAGAGAAATACATTTCATAATGTCAAATGCACTTCCACATGGCAGAAACAAAATATAAAGGAGAACACCTTTACTTTAGGCTTGTTGAGTAATTTACGTTCCTCATTTTGGAACTGAACCATGTTGTCTAAAACCTTTTCTAAAACACTTAACAATCATGACCACTTCCTACTCTGTCAATGAAAAGGAGTTACCCTCTTTCATTTTAAGAATACTTGTGATATGAGGTGGTGTTAACAATCACTATCAAGGCAGGAAGACAGAATTCCACCTAATGCATATTTAGGAAAATGCTATTAGAGAAGAGATTTTGCTCTATGACCTTGAAGACACATCAGAATACATAAATGAGCAGAGAAAGGTGCTAAAGATATTAGTTGTCAAGAGAACTAGAGAAAGTTTAATCATTTAAATAACATTACAGAGGATAATAAGTTGCCCACCCACAAAATGCAGAGTAATATTAGTATTATCAAACTAGCTGGGTGGTTTTACTACATTATCTTTTTAAAACTATAAAAAATGGCAATCTACTAATAAATTAATGACATCATCTGAGTGATTTCTGGACCTCAATTTTATTTTATTTATTTTATTTTATTTTTTTGTCTTTTTTGTGACCGGCCGCACCGCGCTCAGCCAGTGAGCGCCCCGGCCATCCCTATATAGGATCCGAACCCGCGGCGGGAGCGCTGCTGCGCTCTCAGTGCCGCACTCTCCTGAGTGTGCCATGGGGTTGGCCCTGGACCTCAATTTTAAAACATTATTTCTATTTAACATTTTCTCATCATAAAACAAGAGAGCTAGATAGGAGTTATATCACTGATTTAGTTCTACGGTACTAAATATCATAGCAAATAATGTTTACCATGTACAGAATAGGCAATTTTGATAACAAGATAAACAAGTACAAGTACCACTCTATACAAACTCTTGCTCTCAAATTTAGGAAACAAATATATGAATACACAGTCATATGTTGCTTAATGATGGAAAAACACTCTGAGAAATGCATCCTCAGGCAATTTCATCATTGCGGGAATATCATGGAGAGTACTTACAACAAACCTAGATGGTATAGCCTACTACACACCTAGACTATATGGTATAGCCACCATAATCTTATGGGTGTATACATGTATACAGTCCACTGTTGAATGAAACATTGTTATGCAGTACATGACCACAGTTATATTTTTTAAAAAACACTCATTCACTATTCAAAACTCAAAACTAAGCAGATGTGGATATCAAGGGAAACATTGTATGTGCTCCTAGTTGGTCTTATAGTCAAGTCTTTAATCCATTTGGTATATGGCGAGAGATACAGGTATAGTTTCATTCTTCTACATACAGATGTCCAGTTTTCCCAGCACCATTTATTGAAGAGGCAGTCTTTTCCCCAACGTATATTCTTGGTGCCCTTGTGAAAGATCAGTTGACTACAAGTATGTGGGTTGATGTCTGGGTTCTCTATTCTGTTCCATTTGTCCAGTGTCTGTTTCTATGTAAGTACCATGCTGTTTTGGTTACTATAGCTTTGTAGTATAATTTGAAGTCAAGTAGTGTAATACTTCCAGCTTTATTTATTTATTTGTTTTTGCTCAGGATTCTTTGGCTCTTCGAGGTCTTTGTTATTCCATATGAATGTTAGGATTGCTTTTCCTATTTCTGTGAAGAATGTCATTGGTATTTTGATGGGGATTGCACTGAATCTACAAATTGCTTTGGGTAATATGGACATTTTCACAATATTGATTCTTCCAATCCAAGAGCATGGAATGATCTTTTTGTGTTCTCTTAAATTTCTTTCACACTGATTTATAGTTCTCATTGTAGAGATCTTTCACCTCTTTGGTTAAATTTATTCCTAGGAACTTTATTTTTTTCGTGACTATTGTAAATGGGCTTGCTTTCTTGATTTATTTTTCTGCTAGTTTGTTATTGGAGTATTAAAATGCTGATTTTTGCATGCTGATTTTGTATTCTGCAACTACACTGAAATCGTTTATCAGCTCTAGGAGGTTTTTTTGTAGAGTCTTTAGGTTTTTAGAGAGAGAGAGAGAATCATGGCATCTGCAAATAAGGACTACATAACTTCATTTTTTCCAGTCTGGATGCCCTATATTTCTTTCTCTTGACTGACTGCTCTGTCTAGTTGTTCCAATACTATGTTCCAATAGGAGTGGTGAGAGTGGGCATCTCTCGTCTTGTTCCTCGTTTCACAATGATACAGGTGGTGGGTTTGTCATATAGTTTTCACTGTGTTGAGTTACATTCCTTCTATATCTAAATTGCTGACAGTCTCTATCATGAAGCAATTTGGAATTTTGTCAAATGTTTTTTCTTCATCTATTGAGATAATCATATCCTTTTCGTCCTTGATTTTGTTGATGAGGTATATCACATTTATTGACTTGCACATGTTGAACCATCCTTGCATCCCTGGGATGAATGCCACTTGATCATGGTGTATAATTTTTTGATGTGTTGCTCTATTCTGTTTGCTAATATTTTGCTGAGGATTTTTGCATCTATGTTCATCAAAGATAGCGGCCTGTACTTTTTTTGTTCTGACTTTGTCTTGTTTTGGTATAAAGTTGATGCTGGCCTCACAGACTGAGTTTGGGAGAATGGCCTCCATTTCCATTTTCTGAAATAGTTTGAAGTGAATTATGGTGGATTTTTGTTGTTGTTGTTGTTGTTTTTATTTTTAAAGAACCAATATAAAGACCATTCTTTATTATGGTATTAGCTCATGGCAACTGAAAGAAGACATTATTTTCAGGAGAAATCAAGAGTTTCCAGCCTAAAGAACTCACCCCTCAATAATACAAGAACCAATTTTTAAAAAAGTAAATTTATAAATACATACAGAAGCTCCTGTTGGGTATGTTAGCAAGGGACAATGCTAGAAAACTCAAGAATTTAATGAATGATAATGTGCCTGTCCTAGAAAAAGGTTGGGTGGATCAAAAATGGCCTCTCTGATACAAGGCATTTCTACACAAAATGTTGAAGGTGTTTAGGTTTTCAAAATCCAAACTGATGGCGGCCACTGGTCCTTCAGACTGACCATCTTCTGGTGATATAGGCTCCTCTTGGTCTGAGCTGGTATTAATTCTTTTTTAAAGATCTGGTAGAATTCAGTAAGTACGGCCATCTGGTCTTGGGCATTTCTTTGTTGGGAGACTGCTGATTGTTGCTTTAATCTTGTTGCTTGTTACTGGTCTTTTTGGGTTTTCTATTTCTTCTTCATTCAGTCTTGGTAGTTAGCATGTGTCCAGAAACTTATCCATTTTCTTCAGGATTTCAAATTTGTTGGTGTATAGATGCTTATTATAATATCTCATGATTCTTTGTATTTCTGTGGTATTGGTCATAATGTCTCTTTTTTCATTTCTGACTTTTGTTATTTGAATCTTCTCCTTTTTTTAGCTAGCCTAGCTAATGCTTTATTTCATTTATCTTCTCAAAAAAACAATTTTTTGTTTCACTGATCTTTTGTATCATTTTTTAGGTTTCTATTTCATTTAGTTTGGCTCTGACCTTCATTATTTCTTTCCATCTAATTTTGGGATTGGATCATTCTTGTTTTCTAATTCTTTGAAGTGTAACATTAGGATGTTTTATTTGAAATATTCCTATTCTTTTGACATAACAGTTTATTGCAATAAAACTTCCTTCTTAGTACTGCTTTTGCAGTATCCCACAGATTTTAGTATGACATGTCTTTATTTTCATTGGCTTCAAAATAGTTTCTGACTTCCTGTTTAATTTCTTCTTGGACCCACAGAACACTTGCGAGCATGTTGTTTAATTTCCATGTATTTGTATAATTTCCAGAGTTTCATTTGTTATTGATTTCTAGTTTTAATTCATTGTGGTCTGAAAAGATACTTGAAATAATATCAAATTTTAAAAATTTGTTGTGACTTGATTTTTGACCTAACGTGTTCTATCCTGGAGAATTTTCCATGTGGTAATGAGAAGAACATAAATTCTGTAGTTACTGGATGAGTGTCCTATAGATATCTGCCAGGTCCAATTGGTCTAAGATATAGTTTAAATCCTGTATTTCTCTGTTGATTTGTTGCCTAGATGATCTGTTCAATGCTGAGAAGAGGGTTGTTCAGGTCCCCAACAATTATCGTATCAGGGCCTATTTCCTTCTTCAGGTTTAATAGTATTAACTTCATATATGTAGGTGCTCTAGTGTCGGGTGCATATGTATTTATGACTGTTATGTCTTCTTGCTGGATAATCCCTCTATCATTATAAAATGGTCTTCTTTGTCTCTTTTTATGGTTTTTGGTTTAAAGTCTATTTTATCCAATATAAGAATGGCTACTCCTGCTTGTTTCTCATTTGCGTGGTATATCTTTTTCAATCCCTTCAGTATTAGTCTGCATGTGTCTTTAAAGGTGAACGGAATCTCCTGTAGACAGCATATAGTTGGGTCTAGCTTTTTAATCCAGTCAGTCAGTCTGTGACTTTTGACACAGTGGGGAATTTAATCCATTTATATTTAGAGTTGTTGTTCCAATGTATTGTCTTACTCCTGGCATCTCACTGCTTTTTGTTTGGATGTTTTACATATCTTTTGTTCCTTTCTTCCCCTTTTATATTTTATCTTCATTATTTGTTGGTTTTTCAAGGTGGTAAGATATACTTTCTTTTTCTTGTTTGTATTTTTGTTCTATCAGTGGGTTTTATTTTTCTGTGTATTCATGGTAATGATTATTGTTTTCTGGATTCCAGATACAGGACTCCCTTGAAGATTTCTTGCAGGGCTGGTCATGTGGTGGTGAACTCCTGCAGTTTTTGTTTTTCTTCCTCATTTCTAGGGGACAGCCTTGTTGGGTGTAGTATTCTTGGCTGACAGTTTTTTTCTTTTAATATTTTGAATGTATCATCTCATTCTCTTCTGGCATGTAGAGTTTCTGTTAAGAAGAATGCTATTAGTCTGGTGGGGACTCCATTATAGATGACTTGACATTTTTCTCTTACTGTTTTTAGGATTCTGTCTTTGAGTTTTGCAAGTTTGACCACAATGTGTCTCGGTGAGAATCTTCTTGAGTTGAATCCATTTAGGGATATTTGAGCCTTTGGGATCTGAAGGTCTGTTTCTTTCCCTATACTTGGGAAGTTTTCTACTATTATTCAGTTGAACATGTTTTCAATGCCTTTTCCTTTCTCCACCCTTTTCAGAACACCCATGATTCAGATATCTGTACTAGCTCTCTTAGATTTTCTGTTTTTTTATTCCTTTTTGTTTTGTTGTTGTTGTTCACCCGGGGTTATTTCAAAAAGACTGTCTTCAAGATCAGAAATTCTGTCTTCTGCTTGCTCTAGCCTGTTGCTTAAGCTCTCATTTGTGTTTTTTATTTCACTGAATGAATCCTTCAGCTCCAAGAATTTTGCTACATTCTTTTTTAAGGTATTAATCTCTCTGTATATTTCCTCCTTCATATCCTGGAAAGTTTTTAATTTCATTGTGCCACCTAACTGTGTCTTCTTATATCTCACTGAGTTTCCTTAAGATTGTTGCTTGAAGTTCCTTTACAGTCATCTCAAGGATTTCCTGCACCGTGGGGTCTGGTACTTCACAATTATTGTATTCCTTTGGAGGTATATTTTCTTGTATTATATATCTAGTATCTCTATGTGGATGTCTAGTCATCTGGTAGAGCAGTTGCTTCTTCTTTACTCTGGAGTGGGCTCTGAGGAGAGAGACTTTCTCCTGTGGATGTGTTTTTTTATATTGACCATTGAGTAGGGTGTTTTAGTATTGGTTCCAAGTAGACACAGTAGTGTAGACTCTGTGTGGGTACTTCAGCTATATTCAGTGTTGGAGTTGCATGTTATTGCCTCCATGGCCTAGGCACTGGGGCACTTGGTAATTCCTTGCTGAGGTTAGTGACAGTGTTGCACTGTTGAGGATGTGGGCAAGCTCTTGTCTTCTCGGGAGGAGTGCCTGGGTGGCCTATTGCTCATTGACTGGGGTAAGTTACACAGAGTGGGCTTGTTGGTACCCTGGCTATTGTCCTCTGACCCTGATGGGTGTACTGGAGCTCCTCGACTTCATGGGTGACCCTGGCTGGGGTGTCTCTTTCTTCTTTCCTACAAGCAGAAGCTCCTCCTGCGTCCTTGCTTCCCCCAGTTGGTGGTGGTTTGAAACTTTCTTCTTGCTTTATTTGGGTATCTGAACTCTCCAGGGGTTCCACGTGTATCTCTCCCTGTGATAAAGGCAATCATGTGGGCTGCATGCACATACCTCCCACCCTCAGGTGTGCTACCACAGGGGGAGCAGCATAATTCCCCCTGTGGGTTGGGCCACGGGTTCACAGGTCTGCGCTCACTCATCTCTTTCCCTGGGCTCTGCTGGTGACCTTCCCTTTGTCAATGCAGTCTAGGGGTCTGCAGGCTGCCTGCACAGCAGCAGAGGTTGCTGTGATGGCAGTAGCTGCTACTGAGGTGGCAAGTCACCCTTGTGGCAGCAGGCCACACTTGTGGTAGTGGTCCATCCACATGGCAGCAGTGTCTACGGCTGTGCCTGGTGATGCGAAGGCACCCCACTTGCTCCTGCCAGCTGTCAGCAGGGGCTTCCCACAACTCCTGAGGTCTTTGCACACTCTTGCCAGGCTGTTGGCAGGGGCTCAATATACTACAGTTCTGCAAAATGTTATCATTGGGGGAAACTGGGTAAGGTGTACATGGACGCTTTTAGTATTATTTCTTACAAATGCGTGTGAATCTACAATCATCTCAATTAAAAAAAAAACCCAAAACATTCTGGTCCTGAGGAGGATTAAAAAGAAAAGAAAAAACGGTCAATGTAAACCTTGCTAATATAATAGCTAATATACTATAATGGGTTAATTATTTAATGGGTTATCATGAGGATGGATGGATGGCTTTATACGGAGAGCAAATGAGCATGTGAATAAATACTCTCACCCAGCCCTCACTATGTGAACCCCTGCCATCCCCAGGGAACTCTGTAGAGAATTCTCTCCAGGAAGAAGGCCTCCACCAGATGTGCCCCCTGGACCTTGGACTTCCCTGCCTCGAAAACAGTAAGAAATAAATTTCATTTTGTTATAAATTATCCGATTTCAGGTATTTTGTTATAAGAACAGAAGACAAACTAACATGCACACATTAAACACATCTGTCCATGTTTTCATGGGGGGAAAACATGCTGGAATAGGATGTAAAATGGCAGGGACCTTTAGTCCAATCCAATGTACTATCATTATAGCTTATGTTGATGAATGTATTAATGGCTTACATGATTGCACTTAAACACTTGTAAGTGTCAAAGGGTATCCTCAGCTGTGTATGCCAAGGTAATAGAGGGACAAGCGCACGACAGACCACCTATTAGGCTTCCATTTCCTTCTCATGTTATACACCAGAAACCCCATGAGGATAACGTTCAGGTCAAGACACACTGTACTCAGAGGTGTTATCCCAGTGCAATAGCGCCCCCTGCCTGATGCAGCAACTACGTACACTCCTTTTTTCAGAAGCAACTATTAAACTAAACTGCTACGAAGTTTTTGTTGGAGTTGAACAATGGACTCATGGAGGCCTTGTGACTTTCCAGACCCACTTTCGGATGAGTCAATGTGAACTCGAGAATGAACAAAGTGGGAAGGGAACAACAGGGACTGCTATTCAAATGGAAGTGATATATTCCAGAGTACAGCCAGCCTGGCCAGAGGAGCATCTTGGGTTTTACAGCTATTTTCTCTCCTACTCCATTGCCTGGAGCAACTCTACTGGCTCAATAGGCCTTTGATTCACAGAGCTTTCTGTAAATACTTGGGTCTGATTCACTGATGGTTCAGCTAAAATGAGACCTGATGATGACCAAGGGGCCGTGGCAGCTGTATAATCCCAACAACAATTCTGGAAGGCTGACTGAAGTAAGAAGCAATCATCACAGGAGAATAATGAAAACCCCTGCTTTAAATCAGGGTTTGGCAAACTACAACCTTGGGGCAACCATGACCATTTGTTTACGTAGTATCTATAGACGGTTTTGTGTGACAACTGCAGAGTACAGAGATGATATGAAATGCAGACTCAAAGATATTTACTATCTGACCCTTTAAAGAAAAAGTTTGCTGACTCCTACTTTAGGCAACACTCCGGGGAAATTTTTATTTTTACTGACTTTGGGGCAGTTGGCAATGGCCTGGCCAACAGTTTTGGAAGACTACTACATACTGGCAAATCACAGATTCCCCTCTCTGGAGCCATGAGCTGTGCAAAGAAATGCCAATTGAACAATTTGGGTCACTCATGCCCAAGGTAAAGTTCCGTTCACTAATGGGAATGACTGGAATCAAGCTGCTGATCAAGTCTACAGCGCCCTGCACCGCACATTGATCACCATCTAAATCCATTAATAGTAAACGTTTTGTCTGTTGTGTAAGTCCCATCTATTACCACTGTTTCATATCCACTCAAAGTATATATGCCATAACTGAAAATACATATTTTGCAGTTACTGGGGTTAGTTGTTTATCTAATACAACAAAGTGGTTAATGGTATTGTTCAATAATTTGTCTTTTTTCTCCATGTATTTTATCAAATATTGAGAAAGTGCAGTTAAAATTATCAATGCTTATTGCACAATTACTTATTCATCCTATTAATTCTGTTGATGTTTGTTGAAGATATTTTGAAACACATTTAATCTTCCTGATAATTTGATGCTGGAACATTATGAAATATCTCTGGTAATAGGCTTTGTCTTAAAGATGAATTCTTATGTTTATTATTTGCATCATGTATCTTTTAACATCCATTTACTATTATCATATTAATGTCTCTATATTCAAAATGAATCTCTTATAGGTAATTTTTTCCTTTAGATTGGCGTATATTAATATTGAATGTAATGATGCATATTTTGGTTTACCATTTAATATTTTTTCTACTTATCCCCTCATGTTCTTGTGCCTCTGCCCTTCCTTTTCTGACTTCCTTTGAAGTCAACCAAAGAATTTTTAGTATTCCATTTTGTTTTTTTAATGTATAGCATATTAAACCTTGTGATACAACTAACCTTGTAATACAGCTAGTATTACTAGTAACCTAGTAATACAACTCCATATATCTGCCCTATCCCAGCAACTTTTGTCTTTTGTGTCATAGTTGTCATATACATGTGTACATACAATATAATCCCCATAAAATAATGTTATAATTTATTACATATAAAAATTATAAAATTATAATTTTGTCATTCCTATTTATTTTAAACAAATTAAGAAAAAAAAATCACCCTTTGTATTCAATGAGAAATTTACATTTCTCATATTCTTCATTACTTCATAAAGACCCAAGTTTGCTTCTCACATCGTATCCCTTTGGCACATCATATGGATGTACTGGGTTTATTGCTCTATCATCCTTGAGGGATAATTTTGCTTGATGTAGAACTTCAGGTTGTATTTTATTCTTTCAGTACTTTTAATATGTTATTCTACTGTCTTCTGACTTCATGGTTTCCAATGAGAAGTCAATAGTTGGTTAAAATGTACTTTCCCTGGATGTAATGTATTTTTTCCCTCTGCCAGCTTTCATTTGTTCCTTACTCTGGTTTTTAGGAAGTTGACTATGATATCCTTAGACATGGCTTTTGTTGTATTTAATGCTATATGGTATTTGCTTGTCTTTTAGAAAGTGTAAATTTATGTCTTTCAACTAAAGTGGGAAGATTTCCAACTTCACATTTTTTTCTCCCTCCTTCCCTCTCTCCTCACCTATGAAAACTACATGTATGTTAGATATGATGTTATCCCACATACTGCTCAGCCTCACTTTTCTACTTTTCCTCTCTCATTCAGTTTTGCAATTTCTATCTTCAAATTCATTTACTCTTTATCAATTCTGTTGTTAACACATCCAATTCTTTTTATTTTTGATATTGTATTTTTAAATTCTAGACATTCCATTGGTTGTTTTTTTTATTCAATTTGTTGTTTTTCATATTTTCTATTTCTTTTCTGAGATTTCTTACCTGTAATTTAAAAGAAGCATATTTTCCTTTTACTGAGCATAATAATACTAGTTTCTTTAAAATGATTTCTATTTACTACAACCAGGGCATCTTGGGGTTCATTCAGCTAACGTGCTGACTGTGAACCTATGGACTGAAGCAAAAGCTCCTGCCCAAGAATTTCCAGCCTGACACTACTTATGGCCAGCCCTACAAATTTTGGGCTTGTCTAATCAGCCCTACAAACATGTAAGCCAATAAATCCCTTTAATGTCCAACTGATTCTCTTTCTCTGGTAGAATATTGATCAATATGGACATTTTATCCAGTTTCTATTATTCCATCATGGCTGGATGATGAAATTTATAATATGATTTCAACTTTTCCAGAATATCTCCCTGACCCCAAATGTCTCCCTTACTGCCTTTCGGAGTAACTTTACCAGTAAATAATGATTCCTTTGGATCTTCTGGTATTTTAATATCCTACTAACAAAAAAAAAAAAAAAAGATGCTAGTATCAAAAGTTTCACAGTTAGCTTGGGAGAGAAAGCCAAGGGTGTAGCTGGACAACATTTGCTAATATTTGGGACTAGTGACTCCTTTATTCTTTTCTGATTTCTGCCTTTTGGAATGTCTATACTATGTATATCCTATTTTTGTATTTTGGTAAGGGATAACTTTTATTGTAGTTTCACAGATCTATAGATAGAGAAAATTTTGCTCCAGGATGGATCTTAGAGTTTCAACCAAACAAGTTTGGGTAATTCAGATGACAAGATTGAGCTTTTGAGCAGATGATACTTTAAAGAAATTTTGGACTTAGAGTTGATGCTGTAATGGGTTGAGACTTTTGGGGATGTTGGTTTGGGGTAATGGTATTTTGCACATGGCATGAACATGAATTCTGGAGGCAGAGAATGAATTGTAGTGAGATAAAAGATAGTCCCTATAAAAGACATGTCCTTGTCCCTTACAGGGCAAAAGAGTGACTCTTTGGCAAAATATGTAATTAGGTTATAAATTCTGACAGCAGAAGCTTATCCATAATTATACAAGTTGATACTAAAGGCAATCACATCAATATCCATGAAACACAGAAAAGGAGAAGACAGAGAAGAGGTGCAATCTGACAATGAACACAGACATTTAATGATGTGGCTGTAACTCAAGGAATGCTGACAGCCACCAGAAGTTGAAAAAGGCAAAGGTGCATCTTTGTACCTTTGCTGAAAACCAGCCGTCCTTATGTATGGGCATGTTCTTGGACTCCCTATTGATTACTGTGGCTTTAATAAGTCTTGATATCAGATAGTGACATTCATCCTACTTTGTTTTTCTTTCTAAAGTTATTTTGCCTATAATAAGGCCAATGCATTTCCATGTGAATTTCAGAATTTGTTAATTTCCACAAAAAACACTTTACTGGGATTTGCATGGGGATTACACTGAATCTATTTGAATTTATTTTTCAAATTAATCTAGACCAGTTTGAAGAGAACTGATATTGTAATGTTAGGCACAGCACAAGAAATTGGTTTAACTCCCCATTTATCTAGGTCTTTATTTGCTCTTGGCAATGTTTTCCAATTTTCAGAGTATAGGTCTTGCACATTGTATGTCCACCCACATTTTATATTTTTAATGTTTTTTAAAGTATCATTTATCAATTGGTATGCAGAAATTCAACTGATTTTTGTGTATTGATATAATACCCTGTAACTTTGCTAAAATCATGTATTAGTTCTTAATTTGTTATAGACCCTTTTAGATTTTCTACATAGACAATCATATCACCTTTGAATAAAGATAGCTTTACTTTTTCCTTCTCAGTCTGATAGTGGTTGTTTCCATGTTCTCAGATCTCCTTTGCAGATCTCTGGGATTCTTTCTCTTTGCAGCTTTCATGTCTATGCTAATCTATGCCCTTGGTCTCCCTGGACCCTTAGCAATATCTCATCAACTTAGGGAAACTACCAGGCTTCACCTGCAGTGAGAACTAGAAATTCTTTCAAGGCAGTAAGCTGGGGCAATAATAGGTCTCCTCTAATTTGTTTTCCATCTCTCAGAGATCACCATCTTTCAATGACTAATGGACAGTGTCTAGAAAACCAATGTTTTTTAGTTTTTTGGAGTACAGTAAATCCAGTTCCTCTTACTGCATATTGGCCAAAAGTGGAGGTCTTAATATAGACTCTTTATTTGGCATCTACTGTCCCAGGTGCTTTGCTAAGCATTTTACATATAGTATTTCTGGTATTTCCACAACGAAACATTATGACATAGGTATTGGCTCTATTTTACAGATGAGTAACTTGAAGAACAGAGTAAGTAGTTAGCTTGTCCTTAGTTATATAATTACTATTAGCACCCAAGAACATTGAGGATCTGGGGAAATAGGAATGAGAACTGACTAGAAAAGTATAAGGATTTATCTTAAGGGTTATAAAGATGTTCTGAAATTAGGTAGTGGTGATTGCTTGCATAACCCTAAAAACATACTAAAAACCACTAAGTTGTACACTTAAAAAGAATGCATTTTATAGTATTTGAATTATATCTCGGTGCCCCCGGTGCCAGTGCATTAGCCCAGCAGGTAGGCCTCGCCACCGCCAGACTCTATCCCCAGCCCAGTCAAGTGTGCGCTGACCAGAGAGGTGCCTTGCCAGAGAGGCCTGAGGTCTGCAGAGACCACATGCCCCGCGGTGCCAGCGCGCAACCAAGCAGGTAGGCCTCGCCACCGCCTGACTCCATCCCCAGCCCAGCTGAGTGCGCGCTGATCAGAGAGGTGCCCTACCAGAGAGGCCCAAGATCTGTGGAGACCAAGCACCCCATGATGCCAGTGCGCAACCCAGCAGGTAGGCCTCGCTGCCACCAGACTCCATCCCCAGCCCAGATGAGTGCGTGCCAACCAGAGAGGCGCCTACCTGGAGAGGCCCAAGACCCGAGGCGACCACCCACCCAAGGCACCAGTGGGCGACCAAGCAGACACTGAGGCAGCCATGCCAAATTGGCAGCCCCAGCAGCATCCTAGCCAGACAATAGTGTCAAAGCAGTGGACCGTGAAATCCCCTGCCTAAACGTCAAAGGAAAGATACCAGAAATATGAAAAATCAAGAAAGTACACCACCAAAGGGTAATAACTCTCAAGATCTAGATCCTATAGAACAAGAAGCCCTTGAAATGACTGACAAGGAATTTCGAGTGATAATTCTAAGGAAACTAAATGAGATACAAGAAAACTCAGCTAGACAACACGATGAAATGAGGAAAAGTACACAGGACCTGGAAGAAGAAATGTACAAGGAAATCAATGCCCTGAAAAAAAATGTAGTGGAGCTTGCAGAGCAGAAGAATTCATTCAGTGAAATAAAAAACACAACAGAGAGTTTAACCAGCAGACTTCCAGAAGCAGAAGAGAGAACTTCTGACATTGAAAATGGGCTGTTTGAAATAACACAGGCAGACAAAAAAAAAAAAAAAAAGAATTAAAAACATTGAAGAAAATCTAAGAGAGATATCAAACAACCTTAAGCACTCAAATATCCGAGTCATGGGTATTCCAGAAAGGGAGGAAAAAGGAGATTGCATTGAAAACATATTCAACAAAATAGTGGCAGAAAACTTCCCAGATATAGGAAAAGAGACAGATCTTCAGATTTAGGAAGCTCAAAGATCCCTAACTCTATTCAATCCAAAAAGGTCTTCTCCAAGACATGTTATACTCAAATTGGCAAAACTCAAAGACAAAGAGAGAATCTTAAAAGCTGCAAGAGAGAAGTGTCAAATCACCTATAAGGGAGCCCTAATCAGACTAACAACAGACTTTTAATCACAAACCCTAAGAGCCAGAAAGGAATCGGATGACATATTCAAAATACTAAGACAGAGATTGCCAGCCAAGAATACTGTACTCCGCAAGGCTATCCTTCCAAAATGAAGGGCAAATAGTATATTTCTCAGACAAACAAAAACTGTGGGAGTTCAATATCACACGACCACCTTTACAAGAAATTCTTAAGGGCATACTGAGTTTGGTAACTGAAAAATAACTACCACTGCCATAAAAACTCAAGAAAAATCAAAACCCACTGGTAAAATAAAAATACCAACAATGAAGAGAAAAAAAAAAGTTTATCTACAACCCAAGGAACCAACAAATACAGAAGACAAACAGTAAATCAGAAAGAAAGGAACAAAAGACACTTAAGACATCCAAACAAAAATCAATAAAATGCTAGGAGTAAATCAACACTTTTCAATAACAACTCAATGTAAAAGGATTAAATTTCCCAATCAAAAGACACAGACTGGCTGCTGGATTAAAAAGGAGGACCCAACTGTATGCTGCCTTCAAGAGACCCACCTCACCTATAAAGACTCACATAGACTCAGAGTGAAAGGATGGAAAAAGATTTACCATGCAAACAGAAAAGAAAAACAAGCTGCAGTAGCTATTCTTATATCTGATAAAATAGATTTTAAACTAAAAACCATAAAAAGAGATAATGAGGGCCACTACAAAATGATAAAAAGATTGATCCATCAAGAAGACATAACAATCATAAATATATATGCACCCAATGTTGGAGCAGCCAGATTTATAAAGCAAACTCTATTAGACCTAAAGAAGGAAATAGACACTAATACCATAATAGCAGGAGACCTGAACACCCCACTATCAATATTGGACAGATCATCTAGGTAAAAAATCAGCAGAGAAACACAAGATCTAAACACTCTAGACCAATTGGACTTGGCAGATATCTACAGAACATTCCATCCAACAACCTCAGAATAGTCATTCTTCTCATCAGCACATGGATCATTCTCCAGGATAGATCACATGTTAGGTCACAAATCAAGTCTCAACAAATTCAAAAAACTTGGAATTATCCCATGTATTTTTTTAGGCCATAATGGATTAAAATTAGAATTCAATAACAAATGAAATTCTGGAAACTATACAAACAGCATTCTACTTAATGACATATGGGTCCAAGAAGAAATCAAGCAGGAAATCAAAAAATTTATTGAAACTAATAAAAACAATCATACATCATACCAAAACCTGTGGGATACTGCAAAAGCAGTACTAAGGGGGAAATTTATCGTATTAAATGCTTACTTCAGAAGAATGGAAAAAAGGCAAGTGAACAACCTAAACAACCAAAACAGCATGGTACTGGCATAAAAACAGACACTCTGATCAATGGAATAGAATAGAATAGAGAACCCAGAAATCAACCCACACACCTACAGCCATCTGATCTTTGACAAAGTCACCAAGCCTATGCACTAGAGGAGTGACTGCCTCTTCAGCAAAGGGTGTTGGGATAACTGTATATGCATACACAGGAGAATGAAACTAGATCCGTACCTCTCACCATATACTAAAATCAACTCAAAGTGGATTAAAGAATTAAATGTACACCCTGAAACAATAAAACTTCTTAAAGAAAACATAGGAGAAACACTTCAGGAACTAGGACTGGGAACAGATTTCATGAATATGACCCCAAAAGCACAGGCAACCAAAGGAAAAATAAATAAATGAGATTATATCCAACTAAAAAGCTTCTGCACAGCAAAAGAAACAATTAACAGAGTTAAAAGACAACCAACAGAGTGGGAGAAAATATTTGCAAAATGTATGTCTGACAAAGGATTAAAATCCAGAATATACAAGGAACTCAATCAACTTTACAAGAAAAAAACAAGCAACCCAATTAAAAAATGGGCAAAAGAGCTAAATAGGCATTTCTCTAAGGAAGATATACAAATGGCCAACAGACATATGAAAAAATGCTCAACATCACTCAGCATCCGGGAAATGCAAATCAAAACCACACTGAGATACCATCTCACCCCAGTTAGGATGGCTAATATCCAAAAGACTCTGAAGGATAAATGCTGGTGAGGTTGTGGAGGAAAAGGGACTCTCATACATTGTTGGTGGGACTGCAAAATGGTGCAGCCTTTATGGAAAATGGTATGGAGGTTCCTCAAACAATTGCAGATAGATCTACCATATGACCCAGCTATCCCACTGCTGGGAATATACACAGAGGAATGGAAATCATCAAGTCGAAGGTATACCTGTTTCCCAATGTTCATCGCAGCACTCTTTACAATAGCTAAGAGTTGGAACCAGCCCAAATGTTCATCATCAGATGAGTGGATACGAAAAATGTGGCATATCTACACAATGGAATACTACTCAGCTATAAAAAAGAATGAAATACTGCCATTTGCAGTGACATGGATGGACCTAGAGAGAATTATATTAAGTGAAACAAGTCAGGCACAGAAAGAGAAATATCACATGTTCTCACTTATTTGTGGGAGCTAAAAATAAATAAATGAACTGGGGGGGAGGGAGGGAGGAAGACACAATTACAATTCCTTGAAGTTGATGCGACAGCAAACAGATATGAGGTTGTTGTGGGGGGATAGGGAGGAGGGAGGGAGGTTTCGGTAATGGGCCACAATAATCAACCACACTGTATATTGACATTGACAAAATAAAATTTAAAAATAAATAAATAAATAGATAGATAAAATTATATCTCAAGAAAACTTATACTTTTTGGAAAAGAAACTGAAGAAAGATACATGACCATCGGACCATGCACAGGGTTGCCTGGTTTACCAAGTAAAAATACAGAAAGTCCAGTTAAATTTGAATATCAGGATAAGCATAACCACATAATCAATATGTGTGACATAGTCACACTAAAAACAAATATTTGCTTTTATCTGAAATACCCACCAAATATCAATTAATAATATTAAATAGCTAGACAATTTTCCTCTTAACAATTAAAGATACTAATCATACTATTTTACATTACAGTTCTAATATTGTAAAATTAACACTTACCTAATTTACAGATGTTTCAAAAGTAAGTCTGCCATTTACCAAAGTTAGCATGCTAAGTATAAAAAAGAACTGAGTCTGTTTGAGTAAGACACTATGGAAATACTTTATACTTAACTATTGAAAATAAGGACTGTTTTTTTGTACTGCATTATGTCCTTTATGAGAGAAATTACTGTCAGGTGCAGAGGATATCCCAAGTCATAGAATTCAAAACAGCTTAATTCGGCATAATGAGATCCACATACATGATTTTTCTTTTCCTAGCCTGATTAAAGTATCCTCACAGTTCATGGAAGAATATAGAATAACATGATTTTGTAGCACCCAAAGACAGCTAGAGAGACCATGTGCCACATAGATTTCCTTACTGCTGTTAAATTTTACCTGTTAGTTCAAAATAATTTTCAGTAAAACTTTATAAAAATTAATTTAATGTTCACTAATTGAGGTCTCGGATGTATGGTGATTAAAAATTCCCATCTTCACCACACACTGGATAGCTGCCAAAAAAATAAATTCCCAACCTCCTAAATTACAGGATGCGTCCTAGAGCAAAATCATTTTAATAATTTCTATTTGGTTTTCCTGTGTGTTAAATAGGAATAGCATTGGTAGTAATAAACATTTGTACCTACAATATGCAAAGCAATATTCTAAGGATGAGAGATACCGTGGTGCTTAAGCAAGATTTCTATTTCCATATTGGACTTATACATAAATTAGATCGCAAATAATACTAAGATAAAAGAGGTATCAAAAATAGGTGTAAAGTGCTTAAAATATTGAAATTCTAAAGAAATAAAATGTGCCCAGAATCATACTGAAATATTAAATCTTTACCTAAAATGCTCATCTAGGTGTTGGGGGTGGGGAGGCAGAAACAGCTGGCTGGTACAGGGTTACTACTCATCTAATTTAAAACTTTCATACAAAAGAAACAAAAACAAATGGTAACTAAACTTAAGAATAAGCAAGTTAGGTGCCAGAAAGTAAGGACATGCTCAAAATAATGATGGAGATATGTCAAAAGGACACAGACACCAAGTTAATGGGCTCCCATTGGCCAAATCTGAGACATTTTGAGCTTTAAAATAAATAAATACAAATATAACCCATTAAATGAAATAAAAATGTATGAGACCAAAATAATACAAGTAAACAAAAGAATTAATTAAAAGTTATAATGAGGAATGGGATATTTGCACAGTTTAAAATTACCTCCCCACAAAAACTTTCCAAATTTAACTGCAGAATAAAATAAATGAGATTAAGAAAAACATACAAATTCATTTCATTTCTGTAATCTATTCTGTATCAATCAGTAAGTTGCGTTTTCCCTTGCATATTCATTAAAATTAAAAGTACATAGCTATTAAGATCAGACAATCTTTAAATGTTAGAACTCAAATCAGAAAGGTTAAGTAAAATTACTGTTTTTAAATCTTCAGATCTCTAGTGCCAGGCTAACAATTGGAAAAGATACAATAATACTGCATTGTTAAGGACAAATTCATCTATGTAAATATGTACGCAAATTTGAAGAACGCACAACAGATTATGTACAATGTTACACCAAGCAAGGCAGCTTGGGTGCAAAGAGGTTAATGGGTAACTTTGATGTTTTGTTCCATATACTTCAGAATAGTCGAAAACTTACTTCGAAATGTTTCATGTATTACATGCAAAATGAGAAACATGATGCTAGAAACAGAGCAAAACAATAAAGTCAAAGAAAATAGAAAGTAGATATTTTAAAAGCTATTACTACTACAGTTGTACAATGTGTTGGAGTTCTTATCCAATGTAATAAGATAGAAAAATAAAGATGGAAAAAGTTAAAAAAGTGTCATGATTTTCAGAAAAATATATTCTACTTAGAAAAATCCAACCAAATTTACTGAAAAACTATGTGATCTTACAAGAGTCTTGCAAAAGCAGGAAGATATACATTCCACACAAAACAATCAATAGTTTTGCCAGACCCATGACAATAACTAATTATAAAATGTAATGATTCCTAGATGCAAAACGTCTATAATGTAAAGATGTCAGCTCAAACTGCATTAAAATGTAATTTCAATGCAATCTAAATAAAAAACTCTACAGAATTCTTTATATAAAGCAAGAGAGCTACTATAAATCACAGTAGCTAGAAAAGTTTATGAAAATGAACAATAAATTATGTTATGAAGCTAAAGTAAGTAAAATAAGCATAATGATCGTGAAGGGTGTTGTTTTATTTTTACTTTATATTAGAGAAATTTCTTAAGATACACAAAAGGATAGAAAATGCAATCATGAACCACCTACATGGAAATAACCTAGCTTCAATAATTATTAATACTTTGAAAATTTATTGAACCTATCTCATTGTGCTTTGTTTTTGACAGAATATTTTAAAGAAAATTAGAAATATCATATCATTTCATCTGTAAATACCACACTATGAGTTCGGGATATGTGCCTAAGAGATAAAAACATTAAAAAATAGAACTACAACACAATTATACACCCAGCAAATTAATAATACTTGAAAAATATTGTGTAATACCCAGTTGTGGTCAATTTTCTCCAATTCTCTCTTTATACTTTGTTTAAATCAGGGTCCAAACAAAGTTCACACATTGCATTTACTTGATGTGTCTCTTGTCTCTTCTAATTAACATAACCATCCCTCTATTTTCGTTTGTCATCTATTTGTTCTATTGCCAAACAAACCCTCTCCTACTGCTAGATTATTTAACAGCAAATTCCAGACAACTGTAAATAGTTTTTATCACTAAAAAATAAGGAGTTTCAACTCTTTATCATCATCTAATAAGTCAAATGTAAAAATCTCACCACTTGAATATAAAATATCTTTTTATACTTGGTTTGTATGAAAAAAGATTCAATTGAGGTCCATACTTGGTACTTAAAGGAGACTATAGAAAGTATCATATAATATATAACAGTTCACATTTCCCCCACCACACACCAACCTTTATTTTCCTGTTACAATTATTTGTTAAAGAAAACAGTTCACATTTTTAATATAAAACTTCCCACATTTTAGAGTAGGCTAGTTGCATTTTCATGATGTTAACCTACCTACCTATTTCTGTGTTTTCTTTAAAATGCTAATCATATCCAGAAGCTGAATTATACTCAATTAATTTAGAAGGCTGAGCAAGAGAATTTCATAGACTATGTCATATACAACCTCTTGCATCTCAAAGCACATAATATCTCACTGTTCCAGTTTAGTAATGTTAAGATTCATCAGCTAAAACCAGGCACAGATGATTACTGCATAGGTCCATTATTTCATTAGGGGTAGCAATTTAATGATTCTTAAGATTCTTTTCTTAACTTTTTAAGAAAATGTTTATAAAAAACTTTTAAAAGAATGTCTTAAAATTCTTTTATTGAACTTGGTTTATGTTGGAATTCTTCAACAGAAAAATTATTCCTCAGTTGTTTGGTTGTCTTATTAACTTGATACAAGAAAGGGTAAATGCTGGATGCCTTCCCTTTATTAATCAGTTTTCAGAATAATGAGTCAGTAAACAACCTACAGTAGTTCCCAATACCTTTTTTTTTTTTCCTTAGGAATTATTATAAACTCATAGATTCCTATACATTTAAAATATTTCATTCTATTATACCTATTTACTTTGGTGGAAATTTAAAAGAAATAGCACTTTACACTATTCGGAAAGGATGGACTATCCCGTAGATAGAGTAGGGTTAATACGCTCTCTCTTAGAATACGTATATACAGTGGTATACTGGTAAATACAAAATCACTGGTTCAGTGAAACTAAAGGATATTCAGGATTTTAAGCTATTAAGATAATATACGGTATCTATCATGTGATAATTTCAGGCCAGCCCATGGCTCACTTGGGAGAGTGTGGTGCTGATAACACCAAGGCCAAGGGTTCAGATCCCTATATAAGGATGGCCAGTTAGCTCACTTGGGAGAGCGTGGTGCTGACAACACCAAGTCAAGGGTTAAGATCCCCTTACCAGGCATCCTTTTAATAAAAAAAAGAATAATAATTTCACATGAAGCACTTAGCCTGGTGCCTAATACAAGTACTCAGTAAACTATATATATGATGTGTGTGCTCATGCACATGTGCATAGTTATGTGCTGATAAATATTTTAAAACTGGCTCTCTGAGGAAAAAATAGCCCTGATTTGTAGTGTTTGTCAATTTTCACAATAAAATACTCCCACCATGGGTGATTTCACATTACCAATGTGATGTCACTAAATGCAGTGTTGTTCAGGGAAGACATGCACGACTGGTTCTCCCTAGACATTGTGACCTGCTCCAGTATATCCATGTCCATTATGAAACTAAATTATTTTTGTGTATATGAGAATATGTCTGTGCTTGTATGTGTGCGTGTGTTACACACTAATGTATATAGAATCAAAAGGCATAGTAAAAGATCTTAAGAGACAGGTATCTAGTGAATGACAGGGTTTTTCTCTGGGGCAAGAAATGGTATTATGGTGAGAGGAACAGTATAAACAGAACATTTTCCTCAAAATTCATTAATTTTTTTCACAATAAGGTGTTCATCTATTGCTTATTTATTTATTGGGTCAAAATGGGATTTTTTTCTCTTAATTATCTACTCTATCACAGAAAGCAATATTTTCTCATTAACATTAACATTTTGCTCCAATGTAATATAAGTGATCAGCTAAATGAGATGTCATATTATACAAAGAAATCACCTCCTGAAAAAAATATACAACTTACTTTGGCTTCAGTTTCTCCCCTGTGAAGAGTGTACAGATGGTGGACAGCACTTTGTGAAGAAGACCAAGGATGAGTCAGAATTTGGAAGACATGAAAATCATGGCCAAGGGTGTCTGACGTAACTAGAAGCATTCCTGGAAGAGAAAAAACACAGGGAAAAATTAAAATGATTTTGTATGTGGATTAAATATTTTTTAAAACTACCCATCATATTTTAAAATATTACCAAAGGAAAAAAATTACCGAGAATAAGAAATTTACCAAAATGGAAAAATTAAAACAAAGTATTTTCCCATGAATACCAAACATAATGTTACATCAGTGTACTGGCAAGGTGTAAACATTAGATGTAAAGGTATTACGACATTTCTGTATGACTAGCAGAGAGAAGTTTTATGCACCTGATTTTATAGAGTTCGCAATTATTTTTTAAAACACAGATTGTGGGATTGGCCAGTTAGGTCAGTTGGTGAGAGCACAGTGTTACAACACCAAGGTCAAGGATTTGGATCCCCATACTGGCCAGCCACACCAAAACCAAAAGAAAAAAACCAACAGAGTGTGAAAATGACATACCTCCATAGAACTAAAACCCATTCCCTCTTTTTGCCATTTCTCCAAAATAGAATTCTAAGTTTCAATTTATCTACTGATCCAACTACTAACTCCATTTAATTCACCAGTTTAAAACTTGTTTCCACCCTGGTAGATTTATTGAATCTGCCTATAATGCCTTTCACAGAGCAAGTTCTTAATTTTGATGAGATGTCATAGCTAAGAATTCTTTGCCTAACCCAAGAGCACAAAGACTTTCTATTTTCGAAGTTTTATGTTTAAAATTTAGGTCTACCATCCATTTTGTGTTAACTGTTATATAAGGTGTGAGCTGTTACACAAGGTTAACTTTTTTGCATATGATGTCCAATTGTTCCAGCAAGATTTCTTGAAAACACTATTCCTTCTCCATTGAATCAACATTGTCAGCTTGCCAAAGATCAATCAGCCATATTTGTGTAGGTCTATTTTTGTAAGTTCTATTCTCTTCCATCGATTTCTATGTCTTTACTTTCATTATTACCACACTCTTGATTACTGTAACTTTATAGAAAACTTTGAAATCAGGTTGAGTCCTCCTTTTCTGACCTTCAGCATTATTTTAACTATTCTTGTTCCTTTACAGCTCCACATACAGAATCACCACTTTGATATCCACACACAAAAAAATACTTGGATTTTTTGGTGAATAGTATTAAGTCTATGAAATTAATTTAAGGATAAGTGACATCTTGAGTCTTCTGATCAATGAACACAGCTTACTTCTTGATTTAGATTCATTTTGACTTCTTTTCCTTTTTGTTTTGCCCACTGACTTTGAATATATATTTTTAGATTTATTACAAATGGCTGTTTTTAATACTTCAATTATCAATTTTTCTTTGGTAGGATATAGAGTTAAAACTGATACTTTTTACAATGACTGTGTATTGTGCAAGTTCTAGGAATTTTTTCGTAGAGAATAAGAATTTTCTTTAATGACAACTATTTAGTCTAGGAATAGACACAGTTTGATTTCTGCCTTTCCAATCTACATGCCCTTTTTTCCATTTTCTCATATTTGCTGAGGCGAACAACTGTGGTGAGAAGAGATATACACGCCTTGTTTCATGTCTTAGTAGGAAAGCATTCAATATTTAAGTACAATGGTAGCTGTGAAGGGTTTTTTGTTTGCCCTTCATGAAATATTCTGATATATTAGTCTGGCTTTGGTATCAGGATAATGCAGGCCTCAAAGAACAAACTTTATATTTGTAATTTGTGTCTTCTTTGTCTCTGTTTTTTTTTAAAATCAGTCTGGCTAGATCTTTTTAAGGCACCCTATTTTGGATTCATTATTTTCTTTGTTTTTCTCCTTCTAATTTCATTGATTTCTGCTTCTATTATTTCCTTCATTCTCCTTGTTTCAGGTTTATCTGATTTCCTTTGTTCAAGATTCTTAAGGTGGAAGCATAGATTATTTCAGGAATTTCCATCTTTTCCAGAGGAAGCATATATTGGTATGATTTTCCCTCTAGGCCTTCTTTAGTTGAATTCCACAAATTTTGATAGGCTGCATTTTCATCTACATTTAGTTCTAAATGTTTCCTAGAGACTTCTTCTTTTACTCATGGGTTACTTAAGGGTGTGTCATTTAGTTTCCAAATATTTAGGTATTTTCCAGATACCTTTCAGATATTATTGCTAGTGTAACTTCATTATGACAAGAAATTATTTCTTTTACATTTGTTAAACTTTGTTTTATGACTCTGAATGTGATATAACTAGGTAACTGCTCCATATACACTTAACCAACTGGAATGTTCTATAAATATCAATCAATTCAAGTTAATTAATAGTGTTGTTTGGATCTTCAGTTATATGTATTGGTTGACTGCTTACTTGTTCTATTACTGAGAAGGAGTTAAAATCTCCAAGTATAATTGTGGATATGTTTATTTTCCTTCTGTTTCTATATTTAAGGTTAGGTTCATATACATTTAGGATTGTTATGACTCTTAGGTGAATTAACCCTTTTAATATGATCTCCCATTTTAATCTTGGTTATTTTCCTTGCTCTACTTTCAAAGTCTACTTTCTCTGATGTTAATATCACCACTCCAACTTTGTTTTGATTAGTGCATGCATGGTATATATTTTCCCATGTTTTAATCTATATCCATGAATGAATTTAAAATGGCTTCTTTTAGATAATAGATAGTTGGTGTCTCTCTTGCTCTCACTCTCATTTTAATCCAATCTCTGATTTATAATTGGTGTTTGTTGTTCATTCCCATTTAGTATACTTATTGGTAGGGTTGGATCTAGGTCTACTATTTCATTTTTTAAAATTTTTCTGCTTTTCTCTTTGCTTTTGTTTTTATTTCTCTTTTCACGATTCCTTGACTTCTTGGATTATCTACTTTTAATATTTAATATTTAACTTATCTATGGGATTTTTGGCTATATATCTTTATATCAAATTTTTATTAGTTATTCCAGAGATTATAATACACATACCTAATATCGTGTGTCTGTCTGAATTTTGTCCAGATTTCATAACTGTTTTCTATAGAAAGGATGGTTTGTTAGCTTACACTGCTATCCCAGGAATGGAATCACATTAGTTACTTTAAAACTTTTCTTTGTTGAAAGAAAAGACATAAAAGTATATTAAGCATCTGTGTGAAAATAAGGTAGTAATTTAAATGAGTAGATTAAGTATATTTAAGTTTGCTGTTTCCTTAGCTAATCTTAGGTAGAGCTCTACTCACTACATTAGAATAAAATATCATCCTAGATGTCCTGGCTATTTCCAAGAGAATATGTTTCAGATGATGAAAAGTACCATTCATTATATATAATTAGACAAATTATTTATTAATCCTATAACAGTATATATAACCTTGCATCCCATAATGCATCTAGTTATGGTCACAAGTTAATTGACACACTTTATATTCTTTCCTTATTGTTGTATCAGAACAATAAATCTCTGAGGTTAGAAATGAATGATTTGTTATCCTTTTGTGGAAAGTATTTTTCCACTTCTCCTACATTTTTGCTGAGTTATAGCAAGTTTGAATTATCACCACTCCACTTCTGTCTTCTGGTTCCACCTCCCTGTAACAAAATGCTTTTCTGCACTTGAAAAACAATTCAATTGAAACATCATTATGACAGGAAGTAAGATAAACTTGCATTCATTTTACATACTCCATCCTCACATACTGCAAATAAACTTCCCTACATTTTTTAAACTCATGTCAACATTTTACTCAGAATGAGGGTTGAGATGAAAGTCCCCATTTGCCAAATCAAGACTATTACTCGTATTGTTTTACATATGAATGATAATCACAGATGAAAACTTTTCAATATGCTTCTAGCTTTTCAAACTGGCATATATCTCTGTTTAGATATTATTATATAAAAACAATCCAAATTTTTAGGGAAACACACATTGAAAAATTATACTATTATCTTCTGTGTGCCCTATCTCAAACGTTTTCTTTTCCCATTCCTTCGTCCAAATGCGGCTTCTATAATCCACCAATTAGTTTATTTTCTTCATAAAACTTTTAAAACAACATTAAAAATTGAAAGAGCAAGGAAAAAATGAAGAACAACTAGTGTAGAACTATATAATCATGTGCTTTCTTTTAATTTAAAATTTCCTCTTTTGCACATATTCTGTTAGGAAAATAACAAGCTTTATTCTTTTTTCTAGATAAAAAGTTTAAAAGCATATATACATAAAAGGAAAAACTCATACAGAGTAGACTGTGGCTTGAGAACTATTTATGCAGCATCAGAAGACTAAACCAGACTCTGGCCTGGCCATAAACTAAACCCACGCCCCAAATGAGGTGCCAAGCCACAAAAAGCATTTGCGTCATCTGGGAATACAAGGAAAAAGAAGGACTTCTAATTATAGGGCCTGGAAGCGGAAGCCTACAGTGATTAGCTGTTTAGGCACTGCTGTATGTTTATCTGGAAGCTTCCTCTCCCTCACTCTTTGCCTCAAGTTTGATAGATGAGCATTAGTGTCAGAGGGTAGGGAGTGAAGCTGGTGATGGCACACAGCGTTCTCCAAAATCTGAGGTAGCTGGAGACTGAACATTAAGGCTTTTGTGGCCTTCTAAGAACATAAGTCTTTTCAACTGGGCATCAGCTGGTTAGCCCAAAAAGCAAAATTAAAGAGTAACAAACCTCCACTGGGCATATGCAATAAAATCTTGGAAACATGAGTAGGTTTGTCTTTTTTGCCATATCCTATTTATAACACTTATCTAATTGTATGGTTCTTTATCATGTGCACACATGTGAAATGAAACATGAATTGGCAGCTATTTACATTCTTTTCCAAGAAGTGACACAAACACTAATATGCTGGATCAAATAGAAATCTTTAGAGGAATTCAGATTATATCACACATAAAAGAATTTTGTATATTGCCATTAATTCCTGTGAATGTAGTACCTTCTAATCAATACCTGTATAGATGCAAACTTATAAATTTAATTATTTATAGAAGTTAATAGCCAAATCTGTAAACACAAAAGAAAAAAAACAGAATCCCAGTACTGACAGAAATCTTTAACCTCCTCAGATAGCAGAAAACCATAATATCATAGACTACTAAAGTCTGGTTAATAAATCATTCAAACCAAATACCAATACTTGAAAACAATGGTCTCAAAGTCTCCATTTAGGCAGATCAATTCTTAAGCAGCTTACATCCGCACATTTCGTAAGCTGCTTAAAGATACTGGTAATCAAATTCATCAATGTATTCTCCCATTTTAGTAGCCCAGAATATAGTAACTCTTTATCAAACATACTATATAACAACTGTTAGAGGCAGTGAAGTAAACACTACCAAAGGAGATGACTTATTTGATCCCTTCCTAAAATCGCATATATCTGTAACCAACATAAATTAGAACAAAGTCTGTTATATTGCCCTTATTTGTCCCATGTGGAAAAGCCTGAAGCCAACAACTGGTTTTCTAGCTCGCTTTTTTAAACTTATTATATCCAACCTACTGCATTTTTAGCAGTTAGAAATGTCTTAATGACTTTATTTAAACATTAAATTAATTTTCTTTCTCTTTGAGTTGTGAAATTTATAGGTTTACAAAGATATCTTTAGCTGTATGCAATGGGTTTACATATTAAGTATTCTGGCATTCACTATTTTCAACAGATGAAATAAATATTTAGGAAACTGTGATACGTCAATGTGTGTTCTTATTTCTCTAAGAAGGTAAGTATGTTTCTTGCCAAATGCCAGAATATTTTATAAAAGTTTATTCATCCTTATTAATGCATAACTTACATACAATAAATGCATTCATTTTAAATGTACAGTTTAATGAGTCTGACAAGTATATACACCTATGTTAAGTACTACCATAATAAAAACAGAGAACATCTGAAATAATTGTCTTGTTGTCTCTTTACAGTCAGTCTATCCCTTCCCCATATTCCTGGCCCCAAGCAACCATGGATGAGCTTTCTGTCATTATGGATTAACACTGCCTGTTTTAGAATTTAATGTAAATGGAATCACACACTATTTTCTGAGTCTGCTACAAGAAAGAGTAGTTCATTTATTTATACTACTGAGTAGTATTCCATTTTAAGGATATACCACATTTTATATATCCATTCCCCAGTTGTTTCTACTTTTTGAATACTGTGATTCAAACTCCTAAAAACGTTCAAGTGCTAGTCTCTGTGTAAACATGTTTTTATCTCTCTTCAGTGAATACTTAGGAATTAAATGGCTGTTCATATATTAAATGCTTAACTTTATAAGAAACTGACAGTTTCTAAAGTTCCTATGTTTATTTTACATTCCCACAAGCTCCATAACCTCACCAACATTTGGATTTTTAAGTCTATTTAAATGTTAATCATTTCAGTGGGTATTTTGTTATTTCTCAGTTTTAATTTGCCATATTCCTCAGTGATCAGTGACGCTGACCAGTTTTTCATGTGCTTACTGGTGATTTGAATATTTTCTCTTGTGACATGACTGAACTTTTTTTCCTCATTTTAAATTGCACTGTCTGTCTATTTGCCTATCTGAAATTTTCTCCCTGTCTGTGGCATATCTTAACATCATCTTTCTAAGAGATTTTTAATTTTCATGAAGACCAATTTAGCTATTTGTGTTTCTGGTATCCTAGCTAAGAAAATTTTTTTCATCCCAAGATCAAAAGGATATAACCCTATATTTTCTTTTCAAAGTTTCACAGTTTTAGCTCTTATATTGTCTATTTCCCAATTATAGTTAATTTTTGTGTATGCTTGTTTTTTCCCCCAAAAAGATATCCCACTTGTTCCTGTACCATTTGTTGAGAAAACTATACTTTCCCTATTGAATTACTTTGATCTACTTTTGTACTCTATTCATGTCTATATTTATCCCCCCAAAATCTTTTCTTGAGTACTGTAACTTTAGATTTAACTCAGAAATGCAGGCAGTTTAAGTCTTCGAAATATATTCATCTTTTTCAAGATTGACTTGGTTATTTTAGGTCCTTTGAAATTCTACAAAAATTTAGAATCAGCTTGACTTGATTATTTTTGGTTTAAACATTCGCTTTTTAATAAAGTTAAAGATTAGTGAACAATAATAATAAACAAAACACTATTAACACAACATAGCATAAAAGTGACAAAATATTTTTTACAAAAATATGTTTTGGTATCATAACTGAATGACTTTTCTTATTTGTATTCTAACATCACAACATGGAGCATCACTGGCATGGCACAAGTATTTAATTGGATGAAGTAGTAGAATTAGGAAGATACGGAAGATTAATTTGACTTATAACTTAATTCAAGAAAATAGCAAATGCCACAATTTTACTGTTTCACATCTCAAAAAGGACTTAGAAACAACATTCTTGATTTCAATTAACAGATGTGATAACTGAAACCCACAGACCATGAAAGATATAAATTCAAAAGTCTAAGGATAAAAGTGTTAGTTTGTGTTTTCTATTATTATGTACCAACACAATTCTAGGTACTCATGAGGCATACGTATCTATACAACAGTATTAGACATGATGACTGACTTCAAGAAAAAATTATATACACAGAAATATACACACTCAACTAAAGCTAAATTAACGTCAGGAACAATAACTGCTAAAAGTGCTAATAAAATGCAGAGTGGAGGTTAGCAGGAATTTGGTAGACAGAGAGTAGAGACAAAGTGAAATATAAAAAGCAGAAGGCAGGAAGCAAAAATAAAGGAGATTATGATGCAGAGCAATCAGCATGAAGCAGATTGTTTATGTTAGGACTACAAAATATAATTTGAAAGGTAAATTTGGAAATTGGGAATTTCCAAAGGAATGACATTTGGTATATTTCAGAGATGTATGAAATAGATCTTTTGAAGTGTGTGGATGTTACTTAAAGAGGTGTGTATATATATACAAATTCACCAAGCTATACATGCAAAATTTATGCAATTTAGATAATGTAAGTTACAGTTCAATAAAAATGAAGAAAAGCAAAAACAAAAATGAAGGTGAGGAGCAAGGTAAATTTGGTTTGATAAGAGTGAATGGAGAAAGGAAAAAGACAAGATGTTAAACATATCACTTATAAAGTTAAAACACTTGATTAGCCCCTCCACTTCCATGGGGGAAAAATAAGGAAGGAAAGACAAAAACCCCAAACACAGCCGTCAGAGAGGGATGTACAGAAGAGACAAGTATTTGGTGAGGGGTCAAAAAAGAGGTCAGTGTGTCTCATACACGCAGCTTGGTCAAATGAGTGGTCAAAACACCATGAATCACAAGCTTTGCACATGCATGAAAATATAACAGTCCTGAATCAGAATTTTAGCAAAGGAGTTCAGAAACTTTGTAACTGATAGTGATTAGATGAAAGATAAAGTTTCAAAAATACCTATCAAATACTCTACTCCAAATTGCACATCACTAAACACTCACATGTCAGGTATAAGAGCAAATGTATCAAATATTAGAAAGTTACCAAGTGTCTCCAGAAACTAGGTTTGATTATCTACCTGACCAACCAGTATCAAGGCATGACTTTTTATTTTATTTTATTTATTTTTTTTTTTTGTCGTTTTTTCGTGACCGGCACTCAGCCAGTGAGTGCACTGGTCATTCTTATATAGGATCCGAACCTGCGGCGGGAGCGTCGCCGCGCTCCCAGTGCAGCACTCTACCGAGTGCGCCACGGGCTCGGCCCAAGGCATGACTTTTTGACTGTGTTTCAGGAAGAGCATGTATAAGAACAATGGCTGACATATAAAAAAGATCACTGGGTGGGCAGGCATTCCGTGCACAACTAAACTGTATATTTACTTAATGGATTGTAAAAACAACTAAAAAAAACAGGGAAAATCACAAAACCAGTTCATTTTTAATTATTATTTCTAACTACTTACTGGTTACTAGTTAGAATTAGAAGACCTGCTATCATTTTTTATTGTTGGGACCTTAAAAACTGTTAAGATTACATGTATTAATTCTGAAGACTAATTAATATGTATCACCATTGCCTTCTCAGTATTGTAGATATCATCCTTTTCAGACTTCAGATACATGTAAGAATTAATCACACTTTTCCTTTCATCCATGTGAATGGGTCCATACAAGAACATTCTCTTGCTGTCTTTACATTTTCCCTTTGATTCTCCATTTCTGCATCTGCTCTCCATTCCCTACTGCTTCTCACCCTCGGTATACACCAGATTGTATGTAATAAATTTCCTTCGAAATGTATGTGTCCTTGAGAAATATCTGGAGTGTTTTCAGAGTAATATTCAAAATATTTAACGTATGGCAAGAATACACACCAATCTGAATGAGAACAGTACTGAAATAAGCCACATGCTGTGGGAGGGTCAGGGCATTCTAGAAAAGAGGCAAGGGGAAGGGACAAGTATTCAAGCATTTCAACGTTTAACAATCAGTAAGGTCCTTGTGATTAAAAAAAAGTTAAAATCAACCTTAGCTGCTCTGCATGTATGTAGTTGGCTACACATGTCCCTCTTCACCTTTTTTCAAAATTTAATACTATGTTTATATTGTATTTCTGTTGTATCTGTTGTAGATAGCTATACTGTCACAAGTATATATGTTTACTTCACATTTTTACATACTATTCAAATGTATGCATTCACATCTGTGTTAGTCCACTTTCTGTTGCTTATAACAGAATACCTGAAACTGGTTAACTTATAAGAAAATGAGATTTGTTTCTTACAATTTCGGAGGCTGGCAAGTTCAAGATGGAGGGGTACATCTGGTGAGGGCCTTCTGCTTTGTAACTACTTGCTACAGAGTCCCGTGGCAATGCAGAAAATCACACGGTAAAAGGCTGAGCAAGAGCACTTTAAATGCTCACTTGCTCTCCTTATAAAGCCCTCCGTTCTCCCTGATAACCCATAAAACCATTAACCCATTAATCCATAACTGGATTAATCCATTCAAGAGGACATACTCCTCCTTGCATTCGAATCACCTCTTAAAGACCCTACCTTTCAATTACCATACTGGACATTTTCAACATGAGCATTGGAGTAGACAAACTTTCAACCCATAGCAACATCTTTCATCAGTTCATTCAATATTAGTCACACACTTTTGCTCAATTAAGAGAGAATACTGTGACAGTGATGGTGGAGAAGGGGCAGGATTCCTCACTTACTGCTGAACACCCAGGACACAGGACTGTATTAGAACTTCCATGGGACCTAAGCATTTTTGCCTTCATGTGCCCTCTCCTACATGAAAAATTACTTAAAATAATATTTTATGGCTGCGTTTTATTTTAGGACTTAATTCTATTAACTTAAAATTTTGTATTCTTTTGCTTTTAAAAGAAATGAAAACATTATGGTATAGGGCCCTGAAAGTATTATGAGCCCTAGGCACTGCACCTACCATACCTAATGGTAAGCCATCCCTGCAAATTTCCTTCTTAACTCTCATGTAATTACAGAGACACAATGCACAGAGAGCAAAGAGAACTAATTCTTCAGGGAGTAATCCATTACATAAGTAAAACACATCACTTTACAAGATGATGAAACAAAAGAGTAAATATAAACCTATAATGGAAACATCCCATTCTAAGAAAATAAATTCCTCAAGCTTCCTTTGCTTTGTTAACAATGTAGTATAGATGACTGGTAGTGATAAACCAGAAGCTGTCAGATGAAAAATCTCAAGCAACATTATTCTGTAAATCTGAGGCATTATAGATGTTAACAAAGATCAAGACAAGGTATTTCTTCTGACCACTTGCTGGGATCAATAAGAACAACTTTCATGCTAAAACAAACAAAACATCTAATTTAAACTTCTTTAACAATTAACCAAAGACCACCATCACTTTTCAATATACAGCATTTAAGTAACCAGAAGAATTTCAAGTCTGTTAAAGATGCAGTCAAGCATCTAAAGGGGTACATGTTTAATCTGTTTTCCTAGAGACTCAACATTCATTTTCCTCTTATAAATGGATGGAAAAGCAATTTCCCTGCCAAGGAGGGGTTAATTATTTAAAATGCAGATATGTTGCACTTCACAGCTCTCAGCTGCTCAACTGGCAGAAGTAACACCTCTGGAAACTGGACTAATTATTTACTGAATTAAAGACAGCATATCTAAAATATAGAAAAACAACACAACAACAGCAAAAGAAAAAAAATTTTTTTTTAAGATTTTAAAAAATAGACAGCATATCTGTTTTAGAAATGTTAGGATTATCACAGAGTTGAGGATTTCTTATGTTTGTAATTTTTAATATATAAAAACATATCTTTTTATGTTAATATAAGTTTTGGATTTCTTTATATGATTTTCATATTTTTTGATTTTAATGTAATTAATAATATACCAGTTTATTGTTCTTGTTAGGCAAATAAAATGTAGTTTCCACAGGATATTTTTAATTAATATCCATTACATATTTCGCTCTTAGCTATCTGTTATATGTATCTACATTTACTGCAATTTGCCATCATGGATCATTCCATAATTAAGAGAAGGAGACAATTCAAACCACAATTTCAAAATGAGTTGGTTTTAGTCAACAAATGAATAATTACAACGAATAAATGTCTTATCTCTGTCCTTCAGTAGTTTTTTCATGATTATAATTATTTAAAAATCCAATGTAATTAATTATTTCAATATATCAATTTATCAATATACATTTACTCAGCAACAAGTATGTGAAAGTTATTGGACTAATGCCTGTGGACAAAATAAAAGATTACCTCTAACATTGAAAGGATACTCTGATGGGTATAACTAAATAAAAAACGAGGATGAAGAAAACTAATAATAACAACAACAACTAATATTTATTGAAATCTCACTATGTGTTAGGTATAATTTCAGATACCATTACTAGCCCCCATTTTATTGGTGAGGAAACTGAGGCATTGAGAGTGACCCGAGCAGATTAAGTAAACTGCCCAATTAAGTGGCAAATGATTAGGAAAGGGTGACATGACATTTTACACAGGATCAAGGAAGACTTCTGAAATGATATTTAAGATGGGACTCAAGTGACAAATAAGAGTTAGCCCGGCAAAAAAGGATTCCAGGCAGAGGACAAATGATGTAACCTGTTTAAGGGACTGAAAGATACCTAGTATGGCTAAATGTTGGAAGGAAAATGTGGTTGAAGCAGTAACTAGTGCCAGGCAATACAAGTTAATTCAGTGCAATAAGGAAGTTAATTAAGATAGAAGCATTATTAAAATGCTACATTTCTTACAAAATATTTTGTTATTTTAAAATGGAAAGTAAACATGTAAATAAGTAAGATACAACAATCATGGTTAAGTAAAATAACTTATAACTGGGATAAGTGTTCTTTCGAGACTGAGAATAACAGAATGATTCTCATATGTACTGTTAGTTTGTGTCCCCCTAAATGCATATGTTGAAGTCCTAACACCCAGTATTGCTGTATTTGAAGATGACACCTCTAAAAAAGCAGTTAAGGTTAAATGAGGGGTCATAAGGGTGGGGACCTGTTATATATCTCTCTATCTCTCTTCCCCCCCCGCCCCATGAGCACACACAGAGGAAGAGCCAGCCATGTAAGGACATTGCAAGAAGGTGGCGGTGGCTGTCTGCAAGAAAGGAAGAAAGTCCTCATCAGACACCAAATTGGCTAGAACCTTGATCTTAAGACTTCTAGCCTACAGAACTGTAAGAAAATAAATTTCTGTTACTTAAGCCATCTACTCTATGGTATATGATTATGGCAGCCTGAGCAGATTAATACATATACACAGAATATTTTCTAAACCTAGTACCCTCTAAAAGAACATTCTACATGCTCAAAAGTGACTGGCGAGGAAGCTTCTGAGTTGAGTTTGAAAAATCACAAGAAGCTGATGTTCTCGCCCCATGATGAAAACAAACTGGAAAAACAACAAAATCACAGTTTAAAAAAATTTATTTGAATGTTTAGTACAAAAGAAAAAAATTAAGTGAAGGTAAGGAGAACTCAGCACACTTTTTTTCAATGACTCCATTTGTGACACCACAGATTCAAATGCAGCCCCCAAAATAGTGCTACTGTGCACTCAACTAACCAACAAGTTCAAGATTAATAATGCCAAAACCTTCAAACAAAAAGAGCTGAAAGAAAAAAAACCCATCAAACTAAAATATCATACTTAATGAAAATATTCTTCAAAATTATAGGCAAAATACAGATATTCCCAGACGGAAAAAAAAAAAAAACCTAAAAAAATTCATCTTCATCACAAAATCCATAAATAGCCCACATAAGTATTTCATCACTTTTTTGTGAAAAGTACAGAAGGAATTCAATGAAGGAAAGACTGTCCTGAAAAGATGGTGAAGTGGCAATTGGATATCCATAGGGAAATAACATGAACCACAACCTATATCTGACACATTAAACAAAAATGAACTCAAAACAGATCACAGATTTAAACGTATAATTAGAAAACTACTAGATTACATAAGAGAAAATCTTCAGGCGCCAGATTGGTGAACACCTCTTAGGCATGAATACAAAAACACAATTCATAAAAGAAAAATAAATAAGTAAACTGGATGATCTCACAAAAAGTAAAAAAATTTGCCTTGTGAAAGACCTTGGTAAGAGGATAAAAAGCCAAAACTCTCCTGGGAAGAAAACATCTGCAAATCACATATCTGACAGAGGACCTATATCTAAAATATATAAAATAAAAAATGGTAGAATACCAAATGCTTGTGATGATGCAGAGAAATCACATCTAAAGGATTAAGGGAACGTATAAGAACACATCTCACCAAGTAAATAATATTGATGAAGAGATAACACTGGAAAAAAGAACCAGGTCTGGCCAGTTAGCGCAGCTGGTTAGAGCACAGTGTCGTAACACCAAGATCAAGGGCACAGATCTCTGTAGCAGAAATACATACATACATACATACATACATACATACATACATACATACATACATACATACATACCAAACAGAATTTCTGGAGTTGAAATGGACCATAACTGAAATAAAAATTCTCTTGGAGGGGTTGAAACACTAGGTTTGAACAGCCAGAAGAGAGAATCAGTGAACTTAAAAACAAGTCTATTGAGATTATCCAGCTTAAGGAAGAAAAACATAATGGAGAAAGATGAACGACATCTCTGAGACCTGTGGGACACCATGAATGGTACCAATCTAAAAGGACCTGCAGTCCCATAAGCAGAAAAGAGGGAAAAAGAGGCAGAAAGAATGTTTCAAGAAATAATGGCTGAAAAGTCCCAAATTTGATGAAAAACATTTAAGGCACTGAAACGATTCAGTATGATACTACAGTGGTAAATAAATATCATCATACATTTTTCAAAACACCATGAGCAAACCCTAATATATTTGGTGATAATATTGTCAGTGTAGGTTCATCCATTGTTTTTACAAATGAATCAATGTGTCACAGGACATCAATAGGGAAGTTGTGCATGTGTACAGAAAGTAAGTATATGGAAACTCTCTGTACTTTTTGCTCTATTTCGCTGAGAACTTAAAACTGCCCCAAATAATAAAGTTTATTAATTTTTTTAAAAGTTCCCTAGAAAATACTACTCATTTTGTCCCTAAATAATTGAAAGCAACAAATTTACACCACCCATATTGAATCTGCCCAGATCTAAGCATGGTGACGGACCTGGCACTTCCAAACAAATCATAAATGCCACTATTAAAATATTTGTTTTAATGCTGAACTCAGAGTCACAGCTAATAAACGAGAATGAGAAAGAGAAATTGAAAAACAAACTGAATGCAGCTGCTGAACTAGAAGTTTCACAACTCTATTTAATGACATCCCTTAATTTCTTTTCTGAATAGGTCCCATACAAGACAGAACTGCATACCACCCAGTCAACCAACCTACATTTTCTCCTTAATTCATTTTGTAGTGTTATTCCATTGTATACATTTTACAGTATTTTTAACATTTCCCAGGAGTTGGCCACGGGTCTGGTTTGTTCTTGAATTTTGTTGCCCAGGTCACTTTTATAACACTGTCATCTAAAACTATGTCTCTCTTTTAAAAAAAAAAAAAAAAAAGACTACAAGAAATGTATTTATATTTCTGAGTATAGTAGTAAAACATACAGATAAACTGGTTTTAAAAAGATCAGCTTTAAGGCCAGCCACCAAAGAAAAACAACAACAACAAAAAGATCAGCTTCAAAAAGAAACAATCAAAATTTTTGTACGTCTTGTTTCTTTTAAACGAACTTGCCTAAACTAGGAAAAAGTATTCTAGAAGCACTATTGCTATTATTGTTATTATTAGCCACATTACATACTCCATGAAAATGCCTTTAATCAAATATAGAGAATTATTATAAAGTTAAAATAGTTAAAACTTCTTGATATAATAAGTTTAGAAACGTGTGAGTAAAGAAAGACTGGAGTATGTTACTGGAGTATCTATAAGTTATATTGAAATAAAAACTATAAGAACTGCACTAAAGCCCATTTAAATTACATCCCTTTGTACAAAATCAAAGTTCAGAACCTAACGAATATAATTTAGCCAATGAACAGAAAACTACCTCTTTTTCTAATATCACATTTGTTAATCACATTAGTAAATTTCTTATTTACTACTGGGGAGGACTTAACAGTTATCTCAATAACATTTTTAAAAACTACAACACAAATTTTAAGGGAAAAAAACTAACTACTGAGGCATCTATTTACAATTGGTAGTGCAGTGCTTCACTGAAACATACATTATGTACGTAAATATATCTCAATCCAAGAGAGTAAGAACAATAAATACAAACCAGAAACTAGATAAGCAAAATAAAATGTCGCCTAATGATAGGAGCTGATTGCTACAAGCCATGAACAAATGCAAAGGCTATCTGTAGGAAGCTGGGTAGTTACTGACTAGCATTAACTTTAACAACAACAACAAAAACAAATCAGGACCTCCAAATCACTGAGAATTGAATATTTTCTAAGTCCTTGCTCATAAGCAATGACAGTCAACATTCTGAACAGCAAAAATACTCAGAGCTGAACAGTAAACAACTAAGACGAATGGTAAGCAATTGCATAAAATCTCTGCCTACCAACTGCTATAAGGCATTGTGCAAACCAATTGTGAGTGGTTGCTGAGTTATAAACCCTTCGTTTAATTCAAATATTTAAACAGGTACACGGCATTTATAAAGTGTTGCAGAAATGAAAATACATCAAAAAACATTATCTGCTGTATAACAAACTGATGAGTCCACTTCCACTGTATAGACTCCACTTCACAATCTATTTCAAATGTGCTGCATTTTTCTTGCCTTATTCGTTAAATTAATATTTATTTATGTACCGGGCACTGAATTATTATTTCCTAACTAATCACGTTTTAAGTCCCAGATTAGAACTGATTTCCTTTTGGAGAACTAGCTCCAATAGTCCAAAGCCAGGTTAATATTCACCTCCTAGCACTCTGTCATTACTTTACATAGGGTTTTCATTCCTCAGACACAAATAATTCCTTATTTACTTGTATCACACCAGAAGACTCTATGTATAGAAACTGTCTCTTATTAATTAAATCACCAAGACTTTGCGAGGCAATGTGAATAGATTCAGTAGTGAAAAAGCTAGCTGAACCAGGTGAAACCACATCAAGCTTAAAATTTTTTATCAAACTCTTAAACATTTTACCATGAATACTTTTAGCAGTATGGTAAAGCTTAGAGACCTCTTTCTCAGAATAATACTTATTTAAAAGACAAAATAAAATATTTAGGATTACAAACAATTGAAATATAGTCATACATGTGCTTTTTCATTAATATATTAAAATATAGGCCCACCATAATTCTGAATAAGCAATATTTAATATAATAAAAGTGAAATGATAAGAAAATATCCATTATTTTTATTGCTCACAAATTCACAGGTACAGTTAATACTTCGGTGGAGAAATTCCTGTTATTTAAATTAATTTGCATCAACTCACAATTAACGAATATCTAGGGTCAGCATCCCCATAATTTCCAATGATATTAAGAGGCTTCATAGATTGCTATATGAAATAATTATATAAAATCGATATAAGGAAACTTTGTACACAAATAACCACCCCAAATTGAATAAATTCCAGAATACCTTAAGTAGACTTTAATTAAATATCAATAGAAAATAAGGAGAGAAAAAAGAAAAACAATAGATTGACCTATCCATGTTATTGTCAAAGCAGAGAATACCATGCTTAGCATAGTGCATATGTCCATAGTGGGAATTAGTTCAAAATAGTTCATTCGATGAGTTTCCTAACACTGTTTGAGAAACCATGCTAAGCACGAGAGATACAAAAATAAATGACATTTGATCACTACGTGGGAGGAACAGAGCGGTTAGCAAGGGAAATTATCATTTAAGCAAAAGATTACCCCAAAATAAATTATACATCATAGACTTATTAATCTAGTGCTCCAGGAACACAGAAAATTAGGTATAAGCAATCCCATTTTTAATCTTTTCATATAAACACAAATGTGGGAGGTCAGACAAATCAAATGGCAAGTGTAGAACAAAATTATGAAAGCATTTTTTGATAGAAAACTAACTGCTCACGATGATAGAGATGACTATGACATTCTTTAAATTATGTAATAAGTTGTTCTTAAAATGTAAAATTGTGGACAAGAAAAAATATAGTTTCCAATGTCAGAAGCATTTTAACTAGGGTTATATGAGATATACACTAATAAAAAAAAGATTTGACACAACAGATGGGATATCAAAACAAGTCATATTGGTTACTCCAAGTGGAGTGCTATAAGTGACATAACTTCCAGACTGTTTCTTCAAATCAAAATTAATTCCCACAAAATTCAGAGAAGTTCAACAAATGTTTGTCTTTATTAATTAAAGCAATTCTACCCATCACCAATCACTGCAAAAATTTTGCTCTATTCATCAAAAATGACTAAATTATTAGAGGTAGATTATTCAAAGCGCTCTACATTATTCTCTTACCATCATTCTTTATTTGAAAAGATGAAAAGAAGAGAAAAAGATGGGTTTCCCCACCAATTTTAAGCAATATAATCATTTTTGAAGAATAAGACAAAAATGGAAGGCTCCTCAGATACATCAACCAAATGGGTAAGATCTGAAAGAATTTAAGTTTATGAAGCCCTACACCAGAGAAAGCAAAGCGCAATTTTATCTTTTCTTTAGAAAGTTATTTTTAAAATAACTTGTTTCCCACTATTATAAGTATTTATACCAACTCCTTACTAAGAAAATTGGTAAAGAAAGAAAGAATTAGGAGTTTATCCTGCCTTTTATATACAAGAGAACAGTTCATTTCTGGCTGATGAGAGAAAATTCTTTTTCAGTAGAAGAACAGCAGTCAATAAATGCAGAAAAAATGACAGATTAAGAAAACACCATTCTGCAATCTCCAATGTTACAAAACTATTAACTAAAAATTTCTTTCAGAAATCAGGTCAAAATAACACTCCACAGAATACCTACTAATCTCCACAAGAAAAACCTATCTCCAATATGTAGACATTTGATGGTCACTAAGTTACCCATGTGATCAAACACAGTATCACTAATAGGGAGATAACGTGATATAAAGTGTCTCCTACTGGGATGAAATTGTGTAGACAGCAATACTTATGTAGTGGATTGAATTATGTCCCCTCAAAACTCACTGAAGCTTAATGGTGTCCCACAGGTTTTATGTATTAGAAACTTGGTCCCCACTGTGAATGTTAACAGGGTAGGAAATCCTATTATGTGACTGAAAGATGGAGTTTTGAAGAGGTGACTGGATTGCAGGACCATGCTATAGTGAACGGATTAAAAATGGTGGTCAGGGGCATGGTTCTGAGGGCTTTAAGAGAAAAGGAGTCTGTCTTTCTCTCTTTGCTCTGCTTCCACCATCTTGCAATGTGAGACCCCTGGGTCACTGTCGCCATCACCAGATGGATGGACTATGGACTTCCCAGCCTCAGAAACTGTAAGCAATAAATTTCATTTTTCTTTATAAATCACCCAGGTCCAAGTATTTCATTATAAGCAACAGAAACGGACTAATATAACTTATGAAATTTAAAAACAAACATAAAAACAAATAAACAACTCATTAGCCTAAATGGTTCTAAGCCTCTCTAGACCTAACTTCCAGTTAACAGAACTACAGGGAATGGAGAAATACAGAAAATATTATCGTAAGCGTAATGAAAAAATCTGACTAATCCAGAATTTCAATGAGACAACTCACCTGGACATTGCAAAATGAAAATTAAAAGGTACAAGTTCTATACTACATTAAAAAGAATCAAAAGGTAAAGAGTGAACCTTAATTAGACCTTGGTTTGAAGCAGTTATAGTACATACTTTTGGGACAATTGGAAAATTTTAAACTATGGGTTCAATATTAGACAATATTAAGTGTTAATTTTCTGGGCTACAATATAATATTTGGCTATGAGAGAGAAGGTCCTCATTCTTAGAAAACACATAGTTAATTTGAACTGGGTGAAAAGTCACAGTGCATCTAACATATTAAAATGTTTCAGCAAAACACACACACACACAACGGTACTTCAAAAAGTCTGTCAAAAAATAGAATTAAAAGATAATACAGGGCCGAGCCCGTGGCGCACTCGGGAGAGTGCAGCACTGGGATCCTATATAGGAATGGCCAGTGCACTCACTGTCTGAGTACCGGTCACAAAAAAGACAAAAAAAAAAAAAAAAGATAATACAAATCCTTCCATCAACTTTTTGAAGTACCTTCATATATACTTATAAAATGTGAACACCTGTTTAATCTAGGTAGTGGTACATGGGTGACTACGGCACTACTTTTTGAGTTTATTTTTATGTTTGGAACTCTTCATAATAAAAAGTTTGGAGAAAAGGTGAAAAGTAAAAATAGGGCATTCTACATTGCTAAAATATATCTCCTTATCAAATTTTTTAAGAACAAATAGAAAAACAACACCACCAAAAACAGGGAAAAATAAAACTAAAATGGCTCATAAAATGTTACAAGTTACAAGGAAAATACCATTGATATACATTAATATTCTAGTTTTGAATGTTAAAGTTCTTTGCATAATAATAACACAGGATTAATTTTACTCAAAAGCACTGTTTACCTATGGCTGCTATTCAATCACTACTTTATTGAGAGCAAAACTAATGTTGTGGAGAGGTTCTTAAATTTAATAAGCACTCACTGAGCACTACTAACTTTTCTGATATACACTGAGACATTAAGAATATTTTCCATTTCTAATAAAGCTAGCTGGAAAACCCATGATAATAAATGTCAAAAAAAAAAAAAAAAAAAAAAGGATTTACCACTGGTGTTAAAAGCCATACAGCACACTGGCTTCTCATGGGCAGGAAAGTGGGCCACAATACCATCGCTGTCAGAATCCTCACTCAAAAGTACCTTCACAAAAGAAATAAAGACAAATAGTGGTTAATACTTGTATTTTCTTACCAATAATTGAGCATGAAAACTATATACAGGTAAACCACAATACCCCTCACCAAATAACATGCTTCCCCTATATTGGAAGATTAATCTTGTCAATTTAGGAATGAGGAAGAGATATAACATGACGCCAGCACATCACTCATATAAACTCCAAATATAGTCAGGTGGCTTGACTGTGGATAACAGAGACAATTACTTCTTCAAGTATAGGTTCAGGGTGAAAAAAAAGCATAAAATCAATTCTTTTCGGAGTTACAAGATGGCAGTGGCTGCGGCGGTTGGCGCGGAGTAGCTGAGGTGGAAAAGGCGGCCAATGGGCCTAAGGCATCCGGGAAACTTGTGGACCTTCCTCTTGCCGTCTCTTAAGGGAGGACCGCTGCTGGTGGCCGGTCGTGGGGGCTGACCACCACTTTGCCCTTGGCAGGAGAGGCTGCCTCATTTACAGGCAACAGATTTGAAGTATGGAGCAGGAAAAGAACTGTTCCTTAGCTGCAAAAGCGAGTCTCTAAACAGGGAACACGGCGCCAGGGCTGCTATGGAGGCAGCCAGGATCCTGGAGGCCGGGGCCACGCTGAAGGCAGCCAGCTGCCCTATTCATGATTCGAGGTTTCAGGCCGACATAAAAGAAGATTCCTGGGAGCGCCCGAGCCGCGCCGCAGGACCGAGCAAGCAGCCCGAGGCGGCGGGATCTGAGAACGGGGAAGGTGACAAAAGCGCCCGACCTGGCACAGCCCTGTGAGTGACCCCAGACCAGCCCTGCTCGGGGGGGAGACGCCCACCCGGCTTCCGCCTGCATCACCGGGCCACTCACCGTCCCCGGGGCTGCCTCCATTTTCTCAGGTGGTGGCAGCTCCGGCCCGGCCCAGCCAAGCCTGTCCTCCTCACCTGGCTCGGCTCCTCACTGAGCCTTCCCACTTGCTTGCCCCAGAGCGGGACTTCCCGGGGCCTGCGGGCTGGCCTCCCCTCCCACTCCCTCTGCGGTACTCTGGCGGGGCTGGTGGCGTGGGGCATCCCCGGCCAGCGTCAGGAGGGCAAGGAAGTACAGGCGGGGCCGACTGTCACTCCACCGCACCCTGGGCTCCGGCCCCGGTAAACTTCCTGTTACTAGGAGGCAGATACCATCTCTGCGGCCACCAGTTGGGAAAAACGCCTAACCCATTTCTGGTTAGGAATAGTGTGGTTGGAGAGTTCCCAAGTCCACTTGAACCTGCCGGAGAGCTGACTGCGGGCGGGCACCAGACTCGGTCCGTGCTGGGGGGATACAAAGGTGAACCGTGTGCTGCGGGCTCCTCCCCCGAGGAGCTCACGCTCTGGTGTGGGAGATAAGACAAGTACACAAGTAACCGCGATACCAAGAGGAAGGTGATAAGTCCTGAGAAAGATCTACACGGTGTTACAAAGGCACCCAGAGCGACCGGTCGTCTGTGCCTAGCAGAAACCTGGTAGACTTCCTGGGCGAGGCGGTGCTGAGCAGGGTCTTGAAGGCCCAGCTGATAGACGAGGGGTGCAGAAGACATGTCCCAGCCCAGCCGAGTGTGCACAGAGTGGGCAGACGGGCGGCCAGGGAGGTGGAGACTCGACAGAAACCACACACCCTGTGGGGTCGCCACTGCACGATCCAACAGCCTGGGCCAGAGCACACGGAACAGGGAGAAGTCCTGCACAGGAAGTGAAAGCTCAACAGAGATCACACACCCTGTGGTACGTGATCCAGCAGCCCAGCAAAGTCCAAGCTGACCAGACGGGTGGCTCCCCGGAGAGGCCCAAGACCAGAGGCAACCATACACACAAGGCACTAAAGGCCAACTGAGCAGTCACAGAGGTAGCCATACCAAATTGGAAACCACAGCAACATCTTAGTTAGTCAAGAGTCTCAAACCAGTGGACTGTGAAACCCCCTGCCACAATGAATAAACATCAAAAAAAAGATACCAGAAATACAAAAAAATCAAGAAAGTACACCACCAGAAGTTAATAAATCTCAAACTCTAGATCCAATAGAATAAGAAGCCCTTGAAATGACTGACAAGGAATTTCGAGTGATAATTCTAAGGAAACTGAATGAGATACAAGAAAACTCAGCTAGACACCATGATGAAATGAGGAAAAGTATACAGGACCTGAAAGAGGAAATGTACAAGGAAATCAATGTCCTGAAAAACAATGTAGCAGAACTTGCTGAAATGAAGAAGTTATTCAACGAAATAAAAAACACAACAGAGAGTTTAACCAGCAGGCTTGTCGAAGTTGAAGAGAGAACCTCTGAACTTGAAGATGGGCTGTTTGAAATAACACAAGCAGACAAAAAGAAAGAAAAAAGAATCAAAGACATTGAAGAAAATCTGAGAGAGATATCAGACAACCTTAAGCGCTCAAATATCTGAGTCATGGGTATTCCAGAAGGGGAGGAAAATGGAGATTCCATTGAAAACATATTCAACAAAACAGTGGCAGAAAACTTCCCAGGTATAGGAAAAATCACAGATCTTAAGATCCAGGAAGCTCAACGATCTCCAAACGTATTCAACCCAAAAAGGCCTTCTCCAAGACATGTTATAGTCAAACTGGCAAAACTCAGAGACAAAGTGAAAATCTTAAAAGCTGCAAGAGAGAAGCGTCAAATCACCTATAAGGGAGCCCCAATCAGGCCAACATCAGACTTTTCATCACAAACCCTATAAGCTAGAAAGGAATGGGATGACGTATTCAAAATACTAAAAGACAAAGATTGCCAGCCAAGAATACTCTACCCTGCAAGGCTATCCTTCCGAAATGAAAAGCAAATAGTATATTTCTCAGAGAAACAAAAACTGCGGGAGTTCACTACCACACGACCACCCTTACAAGAAATCCTCAAGGGAGTACTGGGTTTGGTTCATGAAAAATAACTACCATTGCCATAAAAACCCAAGAAAAATCAAAACCCACTAGTATAATAAAAATGGCATGAAGAGAAAACAAGCAAACAAAAATGCTATCTACAACCTAAGGAACCAACAAACACAGAAAACAAACAGTAAATCAGAAAGCAAGGAACAAAACACACCTAAGACAACCAAACAACCAATAAAATGCTAGGAATAAATCAACACCTTTCAATAACAACCCTTAATGTAAAAGGATTAAATTCCCCAATCAAAAGACACAAACTGGCTGACTGGATCAAAAAAGAGGACCCAACTATATGCTGCCTACAAGAGACCCACCTCACCCATAAAGATTCACACAGACTAAGAGTGAAAGGATGGAAAAAGATTTACCATGCAAACAGAAAAGAAAAACGAGCTGGAGTAGCTATTCTTATATATGACAAAATTGACTTTAAACTAAAAACCATAAAAAGAGACAATGAGGGACACTACTTAATGATAAAAGGACTGATGCATCAAGAAGACATAACAATCATAAATATGTATGCAACCAATGTTGGAGCAGCCAGATTTATAAAACAAACTCTTTTAGACCTAAAGAAGGAAATAGAGACTAATACCATAATAGCAGGGGACCTGAACACCCCACTCTCATTATTGGACAGATCATCTAGGCAAAGAATCAGTAGAGAAACACAAGATCTAAACAAGACTCTAGACCAAATGGAATTGGCAGATATCTACAGAACATTCCATCCAACAACCTCAGAATATTCATTCTTCTCATCAGCACATAGATCATTCTCCAGGATAGATCACATATTAGGTCACAAATCAAGTCTCAATAAATTCAAAAAAATTGGAATTATCCCATGTATTTTCTCAGACCACAATGGATTAAAACTAGAAATTAATAACAAACGAAACTCTGGAAACTATACAAACACATGGAAGTTAAACAGCATTCTACTTAATGACATATGGGTCCAAGAAGAAATCAAGCAGGAAATCAAAAAATTTATTGAAACTAATAAAAATAATGATACATCATACCAAAACCTGTGGGATACTGCAAAAGCAGTATTAAGGGGGAAATTTATTGCATTAAATGCTCACCTCGGAAGAATGGAAAGATGGCAAGTGAACAACCTAACACTTCACCTTAAAGAACTAGAAAAACAAGAACAATCCAAACCTAAAGTTAGCAGACGGAAAGAAATCATAGAGATCAGAGCAGAACTCAATGAAATTGAAACCCAAAAAACAATTCAAGAGATCAATGAATCAAAAAGTTGGTTTTTTGAAAAGATAAATAAAATTGACAAACCATTAGCATGGCTAACAAAAAAAAGAAGAGAGAAGACTCAAATAACCAAAATTAGAAATGAAAAAGGCGATATTACAACTGATACATCTGAAATACAAGGAATCATTCAAGACTACTATAAATAACTATATGCCAACAAATTTGAAAATCTGGACAAAATGGATAAATTTCTGGACACACACAAGCTCCCAAAACTGAACCATGAAGACGTAGAAAATTTGAACAGACCAATAACAATAAAAGAGATTGAAGCTGTTATCAGAAGGCTCCCAACAAAGAAAAGCCCAGGACCAGATGGATTCACAGCAGAATTTTACCAAACATTCAAAGAGGAATTGACACCGATTCTTTACAAACTATTCCAAAAGATTGAAACGGACGCAAATCTCCCAAACTCATTCTATGAAGCAAACATCATCCTGATAGCAAAACCAGGTAAAGATATAACCAAAAAAGAAAACTACAGGCCGATATCCTTGATGAATATAGATGCAAAAATCCTCACTAAAATACTAGCAAACAGAATACAGCAACACACACATAAAATTATTGACCACGATCAAGTGGGATTCATCCCAGGGATGCAAGGTTGGTTCAACATACGCAAATCAATAAATGTGATACACCATATTAATAAACTCAAACACAAGGACCATATGATCATCTCTATAGATGCTGAAAAAGCATTTCATAAAGTTCAGCATTCATTCATGACAAAGACCCTCTATAAGTTAGGTATAGACAGAAAATATCTCAACATAATTAAAGCCATATATGACAAACCCACTGCCAATATCATCCTGAATGGGGAAAAGCTGAAAACTTTTCCTTTAAGAACAGGAACTAGACAAGGATGCCCACTCTCACCACTCCTATTCAACATAGTGTTGGAAGTACTAGCCAGAGCAATCAGAGAAGAGAAGGAAATAAAGGGCATCCAGATTGGAAAAGAGGAAGTCAAACTGTCCCTGTTTGCAGAAGACATGATCCTATATATCGAACAGCCTAAAACCTCTACAAAAAAACTCTTGGAATTGATAAATGATTTCAGCACAGTAGCAGGATACAAAATCAACACACAAAAATCAGTAGCATTTCTTTTCTCCAATAGTGAGCATGCAGAACGAGAAATCAAGAAAGCCTGCCCATTTACAATAGCCACCAAAAAAATAAAATACTTAGGAATTGAGTTAACCAAGGAGGTGAAAAATCTCTATAATGAGAACTACAAACCACTGCTGAGAGAAATTAGAGAGGATACAAGAAGATGAAAAGATATCCCATGTTCTTGGATTGGAAGAATCAACATAGTGAAAATGTCCATACTACCCAAAGTGATATACAAATTCAATGCAATCCCCCTCAAAATTCCAAAGACATTTTTCTCAGAAATGGAAAGAACTATTCAGACATTTATATGGAACAATAAAAGACCACGCATAGCCAAAGCAATGCTGAGCAAAAAAAATAAAGCTGGAGGCATAACACTACCTGACTTTAAGCTATACTACAAAGCTATAATAACCAAAACAGTATGGTACTGGCATAAAAACAGACACAGTGACCAATGGAATAGAATAGAATAGAGAACCCAGAAATCAACCCACACACTTACTGCCATCTGATCTTTGACAAAGGCACCAAGCCTATTCACTGGGGAAGGGACTGCCTCTTCAGCAAATGGTGCTGGGATAACTGGATATCCATATGCAGGAGAATGAAACTAGATCCATACCTCTCACCGTATACTAAAATCAACTCAAAATGGATTAAAGATTTAAATATACACCCTGAAACAATAAAGCTTCTTAAAGAAAACATAGGAGAAACACTTCAGGAAATAGGACTGGGCACAGACTTCATGAATACGACCCCAAAAGCACGGGCAACCAAAGGAAAAATAAACAAATGGGATTATATCAAACTAAAAAGCTTCTGCACAGCAAAAGAAACAATTAACAGAGTTAAAAGACAACCAACAGAGTGGGAGAAAATATTTGCAAAATATACATCTGACAAAGGATTAATATCCAGAATATATAAGGAACTCAAACAACTTTATAAGAAAAAAACAAGCAACCCAATTAAAAAATGGGCAAAAGAGCTAAGTAGGCATTTCTCTAAGGAAGATATACAAATGGCCAACAGACATATGAAAAAATGCTCAACATCACTCAGCATCCGGGAAATGCAAATCAAAACCACACTGAGATACCATCTCACCCCAGTTAGGATGGCTAAAATCCAAAAGACTCTGAACGATAAATGCTGGCGAGGCTGCGGAGAAAAAGGAACTCTCATACATTGTTGGTGGGACTGCAAAATGGTGCAGCCTCTATGGAAAATGGTATGGAGGTTCCTCAAACAATTGCAGATAGATCTACCATACGACCCAGCTATCCCACTGTTGGGAATATACCCAGAGGAATGGAGATCATCAAGTCGAAGGTATACCTCTTCCCCAATGTTCATCGCAGCACTCTTTACAATAGCCAAGAGTTGGAACCAGCCCAAATGTCCATCATCAGATGAGTGGATACGGAAAATGTGGTACATCTACACAATGGAATACTACTAATACTACTCAGCTATAAATCGAATGAAATACTGCCATTTGCAACAACATGGATGGACCTTGAGAGAATTATATTAAGTGAAACAAGTCAGGCACAGAAAGAGAAATACCACATGTTCTCACTTATTGGTGGGAGCTAAAAATTAATATATAATTCACACACACACACACACACACACACACACACACACACACACACACACACAAAGAAAACCAGGGGGTGGGGGAAGAAGATATAACAACCACAATTACTTGAAGTTGATACGACAAGCAAACAGAAAGGACATTGTTGGGGGGGAGGGAGGTTTTGGTGATGGGGAACAATAATCAGCCACAATGTATATCGACATAATAAAATTTTAAAAAATAAAATAAAATAAAATATTGAATCACACACACAAAAAATCAATTATTTTCAATTCTTTACAAAATGTAATCACATAGAATTTTATCCAAGGACAGGAAATATGGTTCCTACCGTGTTATGGACTCTGGTGGAAAAAAATCACAAATTTTTGCCCATTATTGGAATAGAACGTAAGAACAGGGAAAAATAACAAGTTAAACATAAACAAACAGCCTTACAAAAGAGGAATTGCCCAATAAAAAATTAATAGTAAAGTACAAAAGTTGTGGTCTTAAACTCCTCTTTTACAGATGGACACACCATTTCTATGAAAATACTACCAAGTCATAAAAGCAGAAGCACATTAGAACAGGTAGCTTTCTATCTCAAATGGAATTTCTTATATTTATTCCCATTAATTTTGTGTTGTTATATTGAAATATAATTTACATTTCAGACAATTTACCCACGGTAAGTATATTGTTCAACAATTTTTAGAAAAAATGTTTCACTTACCTAATGTGCCAGAAAGAAAAACTATTACACCAATATTGAATCATGTTATGAAACACAGAGAATTTCATTTTAACTAGGAAGTACTTCTATACTAGCAATGCTAATTTCTTTCTTTCAAAAAATGCACGTAGTCCCCAGCATCACTCTCCCCAACAACTGATCAATTTACAACCATTAAAAAGCAAAAGATGTACCAGCCAATCGCAAAAACAAAACAAAACAGCAAACACTGCCAACTTGGGCCTACTGGATCTCAGTGGAAGAGGAGGAGAGACCTGTAGAGTTTGTGAAGGAGAGAAGCCACAGTGAGAGAACAAGGGACTGCTCCAACCCTTTCAAACCTCAGACACTTCAGGGCCAGCCTGGTGAGGGATGGGAAGAAGTTGCAATACACAGAGCAGGAGGTGGCAAAACCCGCAGCTAAGCTCTTTGTGTGAAGTTGCTTGGAGCTTGCAGGGGAGAAGAGGACTCGGAGAATACCATACCAGCTCCCAGGCCAGCAAGACCACTGATAGGGTTCCCACAGACCCATATAGAAGTAAGGGGCCATAGTTGACCAAAGAAAGGAGCTACCCTGCAGCCAACAAGTCATCGCAATGGATCTGCGCACAGCTTGCCCCATGGGAAGCACCTGGAGGGGCGGGGGTGAAGAGGGTGGCCAGGAATATTGAGGCACAGCATGGGAAGCTGATCTGCCTTCCAACTGATCCAAGTCCACTCAGTGGAGACTGGTCAGAGTGACAGAACTGCAGAGGGTGCAGTGTGCTGGAAAGACTCAGTCCCAGGCCAGAATTTTCACACAGTCCACTTGTATCTGAACTTGCAAGACCCAGAAGCGATTAAAAGGCCAACAATTAAAATATGATCTGCATATAAAGCCTTCCTCAGAGAATCAGCATCAAAGCAGCAATTTAGCTCAACCACAAGGATCAAGTGCTGGTCCCCACAGGAAGTTCCCCCAATTTTGGAATTAACCAAAGGTCAACAAATTAGTTTCAGTGCAGAGTTTAAGTGGTGGTGGTAGCTAATACTCTTACATGGAACTGAAAAAACACACACACACCAGAGACAAAGCTCTGATATTAGCAGTAAAGGTTTAACACCACCAAAGAACACCTACAAAACCCAGAAGACATATCAGTCTTTCCAAATGCCCAGGCATCAACGTAAACACACAAATATCAATAAAGAACGGAGAAATATAACACCATTAAAGGAAGTAAACAAAGCACCAGCAATGGACCCAGAGGAACACCAGATTTATGAAATCTCTGACAGAGAATTCAGAATAACCCTCTTAAGGATGTTCAGAGAGTCACAAAAAAATACAGATAGAAAATTAAATGATATCTGGAAAACAATCCAGGAGCAGAACAAGAAACTTGACAAAGGAACTGAATCGATTTTAAAAAACCAAATATATGAATCTGGCAGTCACAACATGCCACGAGGGGTGACAATTAGCTTGGTATCTCTTGAACATTCACAATAATTTTTTTTTAATTTTTAAAAACCAACAAATATAAATTCTAGAAATAAAGAATACATTATCTGAACTGAAATCAACAACAAAAGGGGCACTAGAAACCCTACAAATACATGGACATTAAAAACATGCTCCTAAACAACAAACAGATCATGGAGACAAATGAAAATGAAAACACAACATACCAGAACCTATGGGATACAGCAAAAGCAGCTGTAAGAGGGAAGTTTATAGCAATAAACATCAAAAAAGAAGAAAGACTTCAAATAAACAACCTAATGTTACAACTCAAGGGACTAGAAAAACAACAACCACCAAACCGCAATCAGTAGAAAGAGAGAAATAACAAAGATGAGAGCAGAAATAAATGAATTAGAGATTTTAAAAAATACAAAAGATTGATGAAACAAAGAATTGATTTCTTGAAAAGATAAAATTGACAAACCTTTAATGAGACTAACAAAGAAAAAAGAGAAGACTCAAAAAAAATCGGAAATGAAAAAGGATACATTATAACTGATACCACAGAAATACAAAGGATCACAAGAGACTACTACTATGAACAACTATATGCGGACAAACTGGAAAATCTAGAAGAAATGAATAAATTCTTGGATATATACAACTTACCAAGATTGAATCATGAAGAACTAAAAACCCTAAACAGACCAATAACGAGTAATGAAACTGAAGCAGTAATAAAAAGTCTCCGAACAATGCTATGCAGAATAGCCAAGAGATGGAATCAACCTAAATACCCATGAACAGATGAATGTATTTAAAAAACTGTGGTATATATACACAATGCAATACTATACAACTATAAAAAAAAATGATAGCCTATTGTTTCCAGCAACATGGATAGAACTGGCAACCATCAAATTAAGTCAGGAACAGAAAGAAAAACATTGCATGATCTCAGCCATACATGAAATCTTAAAAAGAGGCAGGGGAAGGAGATTTCTTATAGAAGTAAAGAGTCAAATAATGGTTACCAGAGGCTGGACAGAGAAGGGTTTGTGGGGGGAGAAGGAAAAGTGGTGGACTAACGGGTACAAAAGTATGTTATCTACCCTAAGTGAATCACTGTGCAGAGTATGCATATTTTGAAACAACAGAATGTACCCCACAGAAATAAATGTACATATAATCAGCAAAGCTCTAAAAAAAAAAGAAAAGAAAAGAAATAAACTCTGCTATATATGATCAACTGATTTTTATTAGAATGTTAATACCATTCCATGGGGAAAGGGCAGTTTTTTCAACAAATGATGCTGGGAAAACTGGATATCCACATGCAAAAGAATGAAGCTAAACAGTTGCGCAGGGGCTGCCGCCCCAACCACATCATTCAAGGGTCAACCATACATACACTCAATGCAACACTACTCAGCCTTAAAAAGGTATGAAATTCTGATACATGCTACAACATGGATAAACCTTAACATTATAGTAAGCCCGACACAGAAGAATAAATATTGAAGGATTCCTCTATGAGGTACCTAGAATAGGCAAATTCAGAAAAAGAAAGTAGAATAGTGGTTGCCAGGGCCTGAGAAGACAGGGAAATCGGGAGTCATTGTTTAATGGGTATAGATTTTCAATCTGGGCTGGGGAAAAGGTTCTAGAAATAATGTTGATTATACAACAACATGAATGTACTTAATGTCACTGAATTGTACACTTTATATTGCTAAATTATATTACATTGTACATACATACCACATTGTATTTATCCACCCATTCATCAGTTGATGAACATTTGTGTTGTTTCCATTTTTTGGCTACTATAAACATTCACAAAAAAGTTTTTACTTGGACATATATTTTCATTTATCTTTGGTATATACCTAGGAGGTGAACTGCTGAGTCATATGATAACTTTGTTTAACATTTTGAGAAGAACTGACGAACTCTTTTCCAAAGCAGATACACAGTTTTACATGTATAAACAACAGTGTATAAGGTTTTACAAACAACAGTGTATAAGGGTTTCAATTTCTGCTTACTGGCCACTGGGGTATCTTTTCAAAGAAATGCCTACTCAAATCCTTTGCTCACTGAAAATTAGTTTATTTGTCTTTTTACTTTTGAGTTCTAAGAGTTCTTTATATATTGTGGACACAAGTCCCTTATTAGAAAGATGATTTCCAAATATTTTCTCCACTTCTGTGGGTTGTCCTTTCACTTTTAATATTATGATTATGATTATTATTTTCAGTAGCTACCTGGTACAGGGATGCAAACCCTTAACCACGGTGTTATAACTCCACACTCTAACCAACTGAGCTAACGGGCCAGTCCCTGTCTTTTCACTTTCTTGATGTTGTCTTTTTTGACACAAAATGTTTTAAATTTTATGAGGTTCAGTACATGTCCCCATTTTTAAAAATATAAAAATAAGTATTTTTATACATATATTGATTATCACATCAGACGTTATAATTTTATGAACTCATCAGAAGAGGCATATTATACGTGCCTCTATTTATACTCATTTCATTGTTGTTCTTTCCTTTCTGAAACTTTCCAAAACTTCTTTTATCATTTCCACAGAGAACTTCTATTTGACATTCTTTAAGGATAGATCTACTAGTGACAAATTCTCTTAGTTTCCTTTTTCTAAGAATGTCTTAATTTTCTCTTCATTCCTGAAGAGTATTTTCAATAGACATGGAATTTGGTGTTAACAGTTCTTTTATTTCCATACACACCTCATTTTATTGCACTTCACTTTAATGAACTTCACAGATATTTAACAAATTGAAGGTTTGTGGCAAGTTTGCGTTAAGTCTATTTATGCCATTTTTCCAACAGCATGTGCTCACTTCATGACTCTGTGTCACATTTCTGTAATTCTCACAATATGTCAAAGTTCCTCATTATTATTAAATCTGCTATAGTGGTCACTTATTCTTTTATGTTACTACTGTAATTGTTATGGGGCACCATTAACTGTGTCCATAAAAGACAGCCAACTAAATTAATAAATACTGTGCGTGCTCTGATGGCACCACCAACCAGATATTCCCCTATCTCTCTACATCTCCTCAGGACTCCCTACTCCCTGAGACACAACAACATTGAAATTAGGCCAATTAATAACCCTACAATGGCCTGTAAGTGCTCAAGCGAAAGAAAGAATTGTATGTCTCTCATTTTAAATGAAAAGCTAGAAATGATTAGGCTTAGTGAGAAAGGCATGTTGAAAACCATGACAAGTTGAAAGCTAGGCCTCTTGCACCAAACAGTTACCTAAGTTGTAAATGCAAAGAAAATGTTCTTGAAGGGAACTGAAAGTGCTACTCCAGTGAACACACAATTGATAAGAAAGTGGAACAGCCTTATTGCTGATATGGAAAAGTTTGAGTCTGGAGAGAAGATCAAACTAGCGACAATATTCCCTTAAGCCAAAGTCTAATCCAGAGCAAGGCCCTAACTCTCTATAATTCAATAAAAATTAAGAGAGGTGAGGAAGCTGCAGAAGAAAAGTTAGAAGCTAGCAGAGGTAGGTTGATGAAATTTAACAAAAGAAGCTGTCGTCATAACATAAAAGTGAAAGGTGAAGCAGCAAGTGCTGATATAGAAGGTGCAGAAGGTTATCCAGAAGATCTAGTTAAGATAACCAATGAAGGTGACTACATTTTCCCACTACACATTTTCAGTGCTGACGAAACAGCTTTATATTCAAAGAAGATGACATCTACGACTTTCATAGCTAGAAAGAAGTCAATGCTTGGCTTCAAAGTTTCAAAGGACAGGCTGATTCTCTTGTTAGAGAATAATGTAGCTGAATTAGTTGAAACTAATGTTCATTCACCATTCCTAAAATGCTAGGGCCTTTAAAAATTATACATTGTAAATGGAGCAACAAAGCCTGAATGACAGCACATCTATTTACAGCATGGTTTACTAAATATTTTAAACCCACTGTTGATATCTCCTGCTCAGAGAAAAAGATTCCTTTCAAAATACGACTCCTCACTGACAGTGTACCCAGTCACCCAACAGCTCTGATGGAGATATAGAGAGATTAACGTTCTTTTCATGCCTACTAAAACAACATGTATTCTGCAGCCCACGAATCAATGAGTAATTTCAACTATCAAGTTTTATTATTTAAGAAATACATTTTATAAGGCTGTATCTGCCATAGATAAGGATTCCTCTGATAGATCCGGGCAAAGGAAATGGAAAACTTTGTGGAAAGAATTCACCATTCTAGATGCCTTTAAGAACATTTCTGATTGATGGGAGGTGGTCAAAATATAAAAATTAACAGGAGTATGGAATAAGTTGATTCCAATCCTCATGAATGACTTTAAGGGGTTCAGGACTGCAGTGGAGAAGTAACTGAAGATGTGGTAGAAATAGCAAGAGAACTAGAATAAGAAGTGTTAGAAGTGGGGCCTTTAGATGAGACTGAGTTGGTGCAGTCTTTTGATAAAACTTGTAATTGTAGCATTTTATGATAGCAAGAAATGAAAACCACCTAAATGTTTAATTACAAGTGAATGCTTAAGAAAATTTTGGAACATGTATTTCATACACTATAAAGATACATATTAATTACTCATTTAAAGTGACAGCAAAAGTTATGTAGTTTTATAGAAACTGTTAAATATAGTACAGTTGCTATTACAATAAAACATCCACGAGACCTATGTTAAGCAAAATAAAAGTGTCTTTAAAAATTTTTTAACTATTTATGGTGGTTGTTTGCTGACAGTATTACAGGTGGTTTATTTCTCCTACCTGCCATGCTTTCTCAGTTTTTGTTTACGCAAATGCAACACTGCTACTTAAACTCTATCATGGAAAAGATTAAGTAACTTAATGTAAGTCAGTGCTATTCTGCAAGCGTAATTCATTTTATGTGACCTAGAACAGCATCCTGTTATCAAAAGAAAAATATACTTAATTATTTTGAGACATACGATATAGCTATTATAATAAAATGTTAATGAGAAAATATAGGTGGAGCGGAATATACTTTTCAACTTTGTTAAAAGCTTAAAATTTTTTATAATACAGTGTTGGGGATGCTTTCAAAGCATCATTTTTTTCCCCCTAAAATATTTATTTATTTTTGATAATACATATTTATGGGGTACAGAGTTGACTATCAGTACTTGTGTACAGCAAGGGAAACAATCAACAGTGAAAAGACAACCAACAGAGTGGGAGAAAATACTTGCAAAGTATACATCTGACAAGGGATTAATATCCAGAATATACAAGGAAACCAAACAACTTCACTGTAAAGAAATAAATAATTCAATTAAAAAATGGGCAAAAGAGCTGAATAGACATTTGTCAAAGGAAGACATACAAATAAATGGCCGACAGTAACATGAAAAAACTCTCAAAATCACTAATCATCAGGGAAATGCAAATCAAAACCACACCGAGGTATCATTTCACCCCAGTTAGACTGGCCATTATCAAAAAGACTGAGGATAACAAATGCTGGTAAGGATGTGGAGGAAAAAGAACTCTTCTACACTGTTGGTGGGACTGTAAATTGGTACAGCCACTATGGAAAACAGTATGGAGGTTTCTCAAACAACTATAGATGGAACTATCATATACAGAACTATCAGCAATCCCACTTCTATGTATATACCCCAAGGAATGGAAATCATGTTGAAGGGATACCTGCACTTCCATGTTCACTGCAGCTGCATTTACAATAGCCAAGATATGTAAACAACCTAAATGTCCATCAACAAATGACTGGATAAGGAAAATGTGGTATATATACACAATGGAATACTACTCAGCAATGAAAAGGAACTAAATCCTGCCATTTGCAGCAACATGGATGAGATTGGAGAAAATTATGTGAAGTGATATAAGCCAGGCACAGAAAGAGAAATACCACATGCCCTCATTCATAAGTGGGAGGGAGGGAGGGAGAAAGGGAGGGAGGGAGGAAAAATAAAGGCTACAATAAAACACTGAACTTTCAGAAGGAGAGAACAGACCTATATATTTACTAGAGGTGGGAGAGGGCAAGGGAGAGGGCAGAGAGGGATTAGGGAGTAATTGGGTAAGGGACACAAAAGTAATCATGGTTTGTAATGATGAACATGCTAATGATATTGACTCGATTTTCATGATAAAACTTTAAAGAATGAGTAGTTGATTCATATGGATGAGCAAAGAAAAGAAAGTGGTTTCTTGAAATGGAATCTATTCCTGGTGAAGATTGCATGAACACTGTTGAAACAACAACAAAGGATTTAGAATATTACATAAACTCTGTTGACACAGCAGCTGCACAGTTTGAGAGGACTGATTCCAATTTCGAAAGAAGTTCTCCTGTGGGTAAAATGCTATCAAAGAGCATCACATGCTACAGAGAAAACTCTCATGAATAAGAGATAATTGAGGTGACAAACTTCATTGTTCTCTTATTTTAAGAAACTGCCATAGCCATCTCAACTTTCAGCCACCACCACCCTGATTAGTCAGCAGCCATCATCAATATTAAAGCTGGACCCTCCACAGTAAAAAGATGACAATTTGATGAAGGCTCAGAAGGTTGTTAGCAAATTTTTTTGTTTGTTTGCAATTGGCCAGTAAAGGGCCAAACTTTCATGAGCATTTTTTAGCAATAAAGTATTTTTTAATTAAAGTATATACATTTTAATAGACATAATGCTATTGCATTATTAATACACTACAGTATATTGTAAACATAATTTTATATGCATTGGGAAACCAAAAATTTGCCTGACTTGCTTTACTGCAATATTCGCTTTATCATGATGGTCTGGAACCAAACCTGCAGTATCTCCAAGGTATGTCTGTCCTTTAAAGATGTTGTACCACTTCCTTCACCTTCCCTGGATTCAGTTGAGAAATCTATTGCCTATCATACAGTGCTGGTGGGAAGGTAAAATAGTACAGTCACTCTGGAAAATTGCCGAGCAGTTCCTTACTAAACGTGCACTTACACAACTCAGCAATCACACTCTTTGGCAATTAATACAGAGAAATTAAAACATATATTCACATAAAAACCTTTATACAAATTTTCACAGCAGCTTTATGTGAAATACTAAAAGACAGAAAAAACGCAAATGTCTCAATGGGTGAAGGGTAAAACAAACTGATATAACCGTACAAAGAAGTGCAACAGAGTGATTAAAAAGTATGAACTACATGGAGCAACCTGAATCGACTTCAAGGACATTATGTTTAGTGAAAAAAAAAGTCAATTTTAAATTTGACATACTGTATGGTTCCATTTGTATAACATTTTTGAAAGCAAAAAACTATAGAGATAATAAACAGATTAGTGGCTGTCAAGAGAAAGGGATGGAGGTAGGGTAAGGGATGGGCACGAATACAAAAAGGTACATGTTGATGGAACTGTTCTGCATCTTAACTGCTGTGCTGGTTACAAGAATCTATATGTCAGAAGAAATTTTATAAACTACAAACACCCACATACACACACAAATGAATACAGGTTAAACAAATGGGGAAAACTGAGTAAGATCTTTAGCTTAGTTAACAGTAATATGCCATTATCAAGTTCCTAGTTTGTATTGTACTATTCTGGAGCTGGAGGAAATAGGATGAAATGCATATGGATATATCTGCAACTTACTATGAGTCTATAATTATATAAAAATTAAAAATATAGTATATATTGCAAGCTTTTGAATTTCTTTGATTCTGATGGTGAAAAATGGTATCTCCATGTAGTTTTAATTTGCAGTTCTCTTACAGTAAGTGAAGTCATGGGTACAGATTTTATATCACTTGTACATATTTTATTTTTCTGTGAAATATTTATTTCTGTCTTTTGCTCATTTTCTATTTTAAACTTGATGTACAAGATTCCTTTTCCTTTCATATATTATAACCCTATACCTTATATGTCTCTTTCCAACACAATTATCTTTGAGTGCTCAATTTGATGGCAATCATAGAAAACGTATCCAGCAAAAAAGCTCATTTTTGGTCCATAGCAAAACCCCTTACCACTACATAAGATTCTTCGAATTTTCTCTTTACGGACTTCAAAAAACAATCAGATTGCATCAAACTTTTGGATTACATCATCACCTTGCCTAAAACACCAAACCATTAATACTATTGATATCCCAATATAATTTTCCTATGACATGTAATCTTTACTCACCACTTATCTAAGCAGGGTGAACCCCTAAGTATGTATTAATAACTTGACTATATTAAATAAAGCAAAGCACTTCAATTGGTACAAAGTGGGTAAGCCTTCATTACATTAATGAAACAGTTCAGAAGCCACTAAATAATTATGAGTAACAATTGTTCTGAGGGCAAGCAATAGCTCAAGCTTAGGTCATCATTCTAAGACATTTTATTTCTATTAGTGATTTTGCCACATTGCTAACTTCAATTAGATAAATGTGTGAAAGGCAAATTATACCACTTAACTTATCCTATTCAAGCAATGCTTTTAAATAAAACATGAAAGTAACACAGATAAAAATGGACACAAAGTCAATCAAATCCATTCCTCCCTAATGCAGTTACCACACAATGATCCCATCACCATAAAATCAAAATAATCAATACAACATCAGAAAGATTATGAATCAGATTTTATACACTACCACTGTAAACACAAAAATATCTTATTAAAGACTTGATAAATTTAAACAGTAAAAGTCAATGTAATGACACCTTTAGCTCCTCAGGTGTATATGGAAAAGGAAAAACATTACAGCAAGATTAAACATCAGTGGGAAGAGCTAAAAGCGTTAAATCTATGACATTAACCACTGCCATCATCTTAAAGCAATCCAGTATAACCTAAAACCAATCTTATACCACTACTGAACTATTCATCAGATATAAAAATGTCTTATTGACAAAAAACAGATTCATGTTAATAAAGACAGACAGACAATATCATACTGCAACTTACCATTTATTGAAAATCAATTTCATTCCTGTCTTATAAGCTACAAGTTAAGAAAATGTCATTAGTGGGAGATTATTGCTCCCAACCAATAACAGAAAAGATAAAATTTTTCACGTTGATCAACACTGTACATTTTTAACTTTTAAAAGGGAACATTTCTATGGTTCCTCCTAATAAACATCTTTATTTGTTTCAAGTGTTATCCATGCATTTATCACAGACAAATGAGCTCTTGCACCTCCACAATCATACTCCAAAACTGAAAATTCCTTTTTTTAAAGACATAAAAAGTTAATGAAGAACTTGAAGAAAAAATTAAACCACCTTTGAAAACATAACTCCTAATGAAATAATACATGATATCTTATATATTTCAAAATTTTCTTTTTATATGCCTCTATGCTTCAATATAATAAAGTAAATTAATATATTAGTTACACCTCTATTTCATCAAAAATATTGAGATAACAGTTTCTACTTTCAAATGAGCACAAATCTCTCTGTCAACAAATGCTAGATCTTCAACAGATGAATGCTCCTAAACAATGCTGAGGAGGGTTGTTACCAGGTAATAAAAGTAGGTGGTCTTGTAGATGAATCAAGAATGAAAGAACAAAAGGATTTTTTTTTTTACTTTAACAGTCATAACACTAAAGCTTTATATATATAATTCCAAAGAAGAAAGAAAACATCTGTGTCTATCCACATCAGCTAATTAACACACACACTACGATCAACTGAAAAGTTTGCTAGCACTTCATTAAAAAACAAGAGAAGTCTGAAACATATCTGGTTAACCACAAAGTTAAGATTGGAGGGACAGAGAATTATTACTACTCAGATTTCAAATAAATTACAACAGCCAAATTTAATAACCCAAAATTTCAAAGATTTTTTTTGTTTTAATTGCAGTAAAGTCCAAATTTTCTTGAAACACCACTTGATCTTATGATAGGAACCAGCACATAAGTAATTCTAGCACATGTGCTGCCAAATGTAATCTGTCATCAAGATGTCAGTGCATATATACTGAAAGCAAATTTTCTCAGAAGAACATTCAATATTTAAGATTAATACTTTAAAGGCTCACATAGGTTCTATGAATTGTGTTCTAAACACAGAATTAAATATGTATTATATATAAACATTTTAAAAATGTATTTCATAAATACTGCTACTTCTGTCTTATTCTAGGATCCAATATTAGATTGTATTTCTTATAGCAATAATGATGATAAACTAGAATTTTAAAAAATTATCTTCCATTCAGAAATGTATTTTTCAAATGAAGACGATGATACAAAAGAAAATAAAGTTTATGACTGCATGAGAGGAAATCAGAAACCAACTGATATCTTACCAGCAAGATTTAGATGCAAGCATAATGTATTTTTCCATGTTTATAATTGCCTTTTCTAAATGTTTCTAAACCTAAATTTTAAAAATTACAATGAATTGTTCCATCTGAAGATAGAGATACATAATAAGCTATTGCCATGTATGTATTCTGACATGCTATTTTAAGATTTCATTTATTTTTATATTTATAAATATCTGTGATGAATTTTGATGTTACTCACTAAATTAGGTCACTTACAACCATCGAAATTAGCCCATTAATTTTTTAAAAATTCTCCTCAAACACAATGTCCTGCTGATTGCTTTTACGAGCAAGCCTCTGCTTTTAAAAATAAATTTATTGATCTTGTGATTTAGGTTATAACAAATGTCATTACATACAAAAAAAGAAATAGTACTATTAACACAGTTTAAAGAGATATATAATTATGTATCTGTGAAACAAATGTCCCAATAAAGAGAATTTCTTCGAACCTCACCTTTACCTTCAAATTTGATGCATTAAAAATGTTTGAAACAACAGGTTTCAACATATTACCCGTTATTTCTTGAAAAGAAAAATCTGACCTGAAATAATCTCAATTTCTAAAACTCCAAATTAGTAGTATCCTAGGCCAAATACATTTTGACTAATATTGATCTTAGCCCAACCTCTGCATATAACATACATTGTGTGCACCAAAAGTTCTTACCTGACCCTCTCCAACTGTTTCAGTATCAATAACCGTGATGATGCCTGAGACCAAAGGACTCCGCCGTGAATTACTATGGATGGCAACATCATCTTCTGTCACACCGGAAGGTAGAGTGCCTGTCAGCTGAGTCACCACTTTCCCAACCATTGTCAGGCCACTTTTCAATGTCTGTACAAGGAAAGGTAAAATGAATGACTTCACATTAGTATTTGGATTCTAAATACAAATACGCATTTTATTAATTCTACTATTAGTTATGTTAAATTCTTTAACCACTTACAGTCTTTTATACAGCAGTAAACTGTCACAGAAATTCAGTCTGACTTATTACATGCTCTTGAATTTTAGTTGGAAAGTCACCATTAGTTTGAGGGAAGGGCATCAAGAAAGGCCCCAAAGCCAGCATGGTGGGAATAAAGCCATAGTTAAATAATTAAAGAACTCTGTTTCATATAGAGGTACAGTTATAGTTCTATAAAAAAATATATCTTTTATTCCCTCTCCTTAACGTATATTTCTTAAAATGCATGACATAATATTTCTGGAAATACTATAAATCTAAATTTATGTCAATTTTTTGGCATGAAAAAGACTGAGAAACTGGTAGAATACCTATGTGGAAAAGACTATACTTCCAAAGTAAATCTATAATATGCTGCTATATAATACTGTACACCAGGATTTGGCATATGGAAAATACAGTCTCTGTCCAAGATACTAATTACCAGATGAATGAAGTATCATATAAAATCAGCTAAGACGGTTCTCTTCTATATGGTAACAGGAAACAATACAATGTAGTGCTTCTAATATACTATTTCAACTAAAGATAACTTAAGGTGTTTTATAATTATATTTTAGTTACATTTCATTCAAAGCAAATAGGTAAAACTACCTCATGTATATATTTATCTGATTCATCTGATTATCCTCATATACATTAGTAAAAATTTTTTAAAGAGATTTTTTCATCTAAAAGGAAGAAAACTTAAAGAGGAAACTATGTGAGTCATAAATTGTTGAATAAGAGTCTCATCATTAGAGCCAAAATGGGTAGCTTAGATTACACAGATATATCAAATATTACATATTAAATAACATACATATGTTTTTTCCAATTCTCATGTTATGAGGAAAAATTTTTATTAAAATACTTCAAATTAATCTTCAATGAGGTGACTCTTTTCTAAGATAATTATGGGAAAAGTATCATTACATAATTCTGGTATATGCTACAGCTAAATTTTATTTTTTATTTATTTTTTTATTTATTTTATTTTTTATTTTTTATTTTAATTTTATTTTGTCGATATACATTGTAGCTGATTATTACTCCCTATCACCAAAACCTCCCTCCCTTCTCCCTCCCCCTCTCCCCCCCAACAATGTCCTTTCTGTTTGCTTGTCGTATCAACTTCAAATAATTGTGGTTGTTATATCTTCTTCCCCCCCCCCCCCGGTTTGTGTGTGTGTGTGTGTGTGTGAATTTATATATTAATTTTTAGCTCCTACCAATAAGTGAGAACATGTGGTGTTTCTCTTTCTGTGCCTGACTTGTTTCACTTAATATAATTCTCTCAAGGTCCATCCATGTTGTTGCAAATGGCAGTATTTTATTCGTTTTTTTTTTTTTTTCTGCAAAATCTGATGAAATATTTATTTATTTATTTTATTTATTTATTTTTTTAATTTTATTTTGTCAATATACATTGTAGCTGATTAATGCTCCCCATCACCAAAACCTCCCTCCCTTCTCCCTCCCCCCCTACCCCCCAACAATGTCCTTTCTGTTTGTTTGTTGTATCAACTTCAAATAATTGTGGTTGTTATATCTTCTTCCCCCCCCCCGTTTGTGTGTGTGTGTGTGTATGTGTGTGTGTGAATTTATATATTAATTTTTAGCTCCCTCCAATAAGTGAGAACATGTGGTATTTCTCTTTCTGTGCCTGACTTGTTTCACTTAATATAATTCTCTCAAGGTCCATCCATGTTGTTGCAAATGGCAGTATTTCATTCGTTTTTATAGCTGAGTAGTATTCCATTGTGTAGATGTACCACATTTTCCGTATCCACTCATCTGATGATGGGCATTTGGGCTGGTTCCAACTCTTGGCTATTGTAAAGAGTGCTGCGATGAACATTGGGGAACAGGTATACCTTCGACTTGATGATTTCCATTCCTCTGGGTATATTCCCAACAGTGGGATGGCTGGGTCGTATGGTAGATCTATTTGCAATTGTTTAAGGAACCTCCATACCATTTTCCATAGAGGCTGTACCATTTTGCAGTCCCACCAACAATGTATGAGAGTTCCTTTTTCTCCGCAGCCTCGCCAGCATTTATCATTCATAGTCTTTTGGATTTTAGCCATCCTAACTGGGGTTAGATGGTATCTCAATGTGGTTTTGATTTGCATTTCCCGGATGTACAGCTAAATTTTAAAATGTAAATTATCAATACATAGTACTTCAAATCTTAACTTATAAATGGTACAAAAAGAAGTTTGTGCATAATGGGCCAAATGTGATTTAAGCGAGAGGTCGATTACAACTGAGAAAGGGAAGTTAGAGCATGGTATTATAACATCAAGGTCAAGGGTTCATATACCCATACCAGCCAACCGCAAAAAAAAAAAAAAAATTAAAGAAAAAGTAAAGCACCGGAGAAGTCCTGTACAGAAAGTGAAAGCTCAACAGAGATCACACACCCTGTGGTACGTGATCCACCAGCCCAGCAGAGTCCAAGCTGACCAGAAAGGTGGATCCCCGGAGAAGCCCAAGACCCGAGGCAACCACACACACAAGACACTAGAGGCCAACTGAGCAGTCACGGTGGGAGCCATACCAAATTGGCAACAACAGCAACATCCTAGTTAGTCATTAGTCTTAAACCGGTGGACTGTGAAACCCCCTGCCACAATGAATAAACACCAAAAAAAAGACACCAGAAATACAAAAAATCAAGAAAGTACACCACCAAAAGTTAATAAATCTCATACTCTAGATCCTATAGAACAAGAAGCCCTTGAAATAACTGACAAGGAATTTCGAGTGATAATTCTAAAGAAACTGAATGAGATACAAGAAAACTCAGCTAGACATCATGATGAAATGAGGAAAAGTATACAGGATCTGAAAGAGGAAATATACAAGGAAATCAATGTCCTGAAAAAAAATGTAGCAGAACTTGCTGAACTGAAGAAGTTATTCAGCGAAATAAAAAACACAACGGAGAGTTTAACCAGCAGGCTTGTCGAAGTTGAAGAGAGAACCTCTGAACTTGAAGATGGGCTGTTTGAAATAACACAAGCAGACAAAAAGAAAGAAAAAAGAATCAAGAACATGGAAGAAAATCTGAGAGAGATATCAGACAACCTCAAGCGCTCAAATATCCGAGTCATGGGTATTCCAGAAGGGGAGGAAAATGGAGATTCCATTGAAAACATATTCAACAAAATAGTGGCAGAAAACTTCCCAGGTATAGGAAAAATCACAGATCTTCAGATCCAGGAAGCTCAACGATCTCCAAACGTATTCAACCCAAAAAGGCCTTCTCCAAGACATGTCATAGTCAAATTGACAAAACTCAGAGACAAAGAGAGAATCTTAAAAGCTGCAAGAGAGAAGCGTCAAATCACCTATAAGGGAGCCCCAATCAGGTTAACATCAGACTTTTCATCACAAACCCTAAAAGCTAGAAAGGAATGGGATGATATTTTCAAAATACTAAAAGACAAAGATTGCCAACCAAGAATACTCTACCCTGCAAGGCTATCCTTCCGAAATGAGGGGCAAATAGTATATTTCTCAGACAAACAAAAACTGCGGGAGTTCACTACCACAAGACCACCCTTACAAGAAATCCTCAAGGGAGTACTGGGTTTGGTTCCTGAAAAATAACTACCACTGCCATAAAATCCTAAGAAAAATCTAAACCCGCTAGTACAATAAAAATGGCATTCATGAAGAGAAAACAAGCTAACAAAAACACTATCTACAACCTAAGGAACCAACAAACAAAGAAACCAAACAGTAAATCAGAAAGCAAGGAACAAAAGACACCTAAGACAACCAAACAACCAATAAAATGCTAGGAATAAATCAACACCTTTCAATAACAACTCTTAATGTTAAAGGCTTAAATTCCCCAATTAAAAGACACAGACTGGCTGACTGGATCAAAAAGCAGGACCCAACTATATGCTGCCTACAAGAGACCCACCTCACCCATAAAGATTCACACAGACTAAGAGTGAAAGGATGGAAAAAGATTTACCATGCAAACAGAAAAGAAAAACGAGCTGGAGTGGCTATTCTTATATCGGACAAAATAGACTTTAAACTAAAAACCATAAAAAGAGACAATGAGGGACACTACTTAATGATAAAAGGACTGATCCATCAAGAAGACATAACAATCATAAATATGTACGCACCCAATGTTGGAGCAGCCAGATTTATAAAACAAACTCTATTAGACCTAAAGAAGGAAATAGACACTAATACCATAATAGCAGGGGACCTGAACACTCCACTGTCAATATTAGACAGATCATCTAGGCAAAGAATCAGTAGAGAAACACAAGATCTAAACAAGACTCTAGACCAATTGGAATTGGCAGATATCTACAGAACATTCCACCCAACAACCTCAGAATATTCATTCTTCTCATCAGCACATGGATCATTCTCCAAGATAGATCACATATTAGGTCACAAATCAAGTCTCAATAAATTCAAAAAAATTGGAATTATCCCATGTATCTTCTCAGACCACAATGGATTAAAACTAGAAATTAATAACAAGCGAAACTCAGGAAACTATACAAACACATGGAAATTAAAAAGCATTCTACTTAATGACATATGGGTCCAAGAAGAAATCAAGCAGGAAATCAAAAAGTTTATTGAAACTAATGAAAACAATGATACATCATACCAAAACCTGTGGGATACTGCAAAAGCAGTATTGAGGGGAAAATTTATTGCATTAAATGCTCACTTCAGAAGAATGGAAAGATGGCAAGTGAACAACCTAACACTTCACCTTAAAGAACTAGAAAAACAAGAACAATCCAATCCTAAAGTTAGCAGACGGAGAGAAATCATTAAGATCAGAGCAGAACTAAATGAAATTGAAAACCAAAAAACAATTCAAAAGATCAACGAATCAAAAAGTTGGTTTTTTGAAAAGATAAATAAAATTGACAAACCATTAGCATGGCTAACAAAAAAAAGAAGAGAGAAGACTCAAATAACAAAAATTAGAAATGAAAAAGGCGATATTACAACTGATTCATCTGAAATACAAGGAATCATTCGAGACTACTATAAACAACTATACGCCAACAAATTTGAAAATCTGGAGGAAATGGATAAATTTCTGGACACACACAAGCTCCCAAAACTGAACCGTGAAGACGTAGAAAATTTGAACAGAGCAATAACAATAAAGGAGATTGAAGCTGTTATCAGAAGGCTCCCAACAAAGAAAAGCCCAGGACCAGATGGATTCACAGCAGAATTTTACCAAACATTCAAAGAGGAATTGACACCGATTCTTTACAAACTATTCCAAAAGATTGAAACGGACGCAAATCTCCCAAACTCATTCTATGAAGCAAACATCATCCTGATACCAAAACCAGGTAAAGATATAACCAAAAAAGAAAACTACAGGCCGATATCCTTGATGAATATAGATGCAAAAATCCTCACTAAAATACTAGCAAACAGAATACAGCAACACATACGAAAAATTATTCATCACGATCAAGTGGGATTCATCCCAGGGATGCAAGGTTGGTTCAACATATGCAAATCAATAAATGTGATACACCATATTAATAAACTCAAACACAAGGACCATATGATCATCTCTATAGATGCTGAAAAAGCATTTGATAAAGTTCAGCACTCATTCATGACAAAGACCCTCTATAAGTTAGGTATAGAGGGAAAGTATCTCAACATAATTAAAGCCATATATGCCAAACCCACTGCCAATATCATCCTGAATGGGGAAAAGCTGAAAGCTTTTCCTTTAAGAACAGGCACTAGACAAGGATGCCCACTCTCACCACTCCTATTCAACATAGTGTTGGAAGTACTAGCCAGAGCAATCAGAGAAGAGAAGGAAATAAAGGGCATCCAGATTGGAAAAGATGAAGTCAAACTGTCCCTGTTTGCAGATGACATGATCCTATATATCGAACAGCCTAAAACCTCTACAAAAAAACTGTTGGAATTGATAAATGATTTCAGCACAGTAGCAGGATACAAAATCAACACACAAAAATCAGTAGCATTTCTTTTCTCCAATAGTGAACATGCAGAAGGAGAAATCAAGAAAGCCTGCCCATTTACAATAGCCACCAAAAAAATAAAATACTTAGGAATTGAGTTAACCAAGGAGGTGAAAAATCTCTATAATGAGAACTACAAACCACTGCTGAGAGAAATTAGAGAGGATACAAGAAGATGGAAAGATATTCCATGCTCTTGGATTGGAAGAATCAACATAGTGAAAATGTCCATACTACCCAAAGTGATATACAAATTCAATGCAATCCCCATCAAAATTCCAAAGACATTTTTCTCAGAAATGGAAAAAACTATTCAGACATTTATATGGAACAATAAAAGACCACGAATAGCCAAAGCAATGCTCAGCAAAAAAAATAAAGCTGGAGGCATAACACTACCTGACTTTAAGCTATACTACAAAGCTATAATAACCAAAACAGTATGGTACTGGCATAAAAACAGACACACTGACCAATGGAATAGAATAGAGAATCCAGAAATCAACCCACACACTTACTGCCATCTGATCTTTGACAAAGGCACCAAGCCTATTCACTGGGGAAGGGACTGCCTCTTCAGCAAGTGGTGCTGGGATAACTGGATATCGATATGCAGGAGAATGAAACTAGATCCATACCTCTCACCGTATACTAAAATCAACTCAAAATGGATTAAGGATCTAAATATACACCCTGAGACAATAAAACTTCTTAAAGAAAACATAGGGGAAACACTTCAGGAAATAGGACTGGGCACAGACTTCATGAATACGACCCCAAAAGCACGGGCAACCAAAGGAAAAATAAACAAATGGGATTATATCAAACTAAAAAGCTTCTGCACAGCAAAAGAAACAATTAAAAGAGTTAAAAGACAACCAACAGAGTGGGAGAAAATATTTGCAAAATATACATCTGACAAAGGATTAATATCCAGAATATATAAGGAACTCAAACAACTTTACAAGAAGAAAACAAGCAACCCAATTAAAAAATGGGCAAAAGAGCTAAGTAGGCATTTCTCTAAGGAAGATATCCAAATGGCCAGCAGACATATGAAAAAATGCTCAACATCACTCAGCATCCGGGAAATGCAAATCAAAACCACATTGAGATACCATCTAACCCCAGTTAGGATGGCTAAAATCCAAAAGACTATGAACGATAAATGCTGGCGAGGCTGCGGAGAAAAAGGAACTCTCATACATTGTTGGTGGGACTGCAAAATGGTGCAGCCTCTATGGAAAATGGTATGGAGGTTCCTTAAACAATTGCAGATAGATCTACCATACGACCCAGCCATCCCACTGTTGGGAATATACCCAGAGGAATGGAAATCATCAAGTCGAAGGTATACCTGTTCCCCAATGTTTATCGCAGCACTCTTTACAATAGCCAAGAGTTGGAACCAGCCCAAATGCCCATCATCAGATGAGTGGATACGGAAAATGTGGTACATCTACACAATGGAATACTACTCAGCTATAAAAACGAATGAAATACTGCCATTTGCAACAACATGGATGGACCTCGAGAGAATTATATTAAGTGAAACAAGTCAGGCACAGAAAGAGAAATACCACATGTTCTCACTTATTGGTGGGAGCTAAAAATTAATATATAAATTCACACACACACATACACACATACACACACAAACCGGGGGGGGGGGGGGGAAGAAGATATAACAACCACAATTATTTGAAGTTGATACAACAAACAAACAGAAAGGACATGGTTGGGGGGAGGGGGGGAGGGAGAAGGGAGGGAGGTTTTGGTGATGGGGAGCATTAATCAGCTACAATGTATATCGACAAAATAAAATTAAAAAAAAAATAAATAAAAAATATAAATAAAAAAATAAAAAAAAAAAAAAAAAAAAAAAAAAAAAAGAAAAAGTAAAGCACCATATTACTATGACTAGTAATATTTGCATTATTTTACTGTAGCTATCTTCCCTGGGATCTTTTCTATGGACTACAGACTGGTCAAGGCTCTTAACATGAACGATTTCTTCAATTTTAGAGAAGATAATATTGAAGTTAGGGAAGAAAAGTAAGATGGCAGCTCAAACAGCCAGCCAATGACAGAGCAGAATTCAAAGCTAGGACTGTGTCTCCTGAACCTGATTTTTAACCACTATCCTGTACTGCCTGTAATCCTATTCCTGCTATTGCTAGTGATCTCACAGTTAATGAATACAACATAGATGTCTATATGAGGGAAAAAAGGAAAAACTAAGAACCATAATAATGTATACTAATAACTACTTAAATAAAATGACCAGTAAAACCACTTGCTGAATCCAAGCAAAAAAGATATAATTTACAGCAGACTGAAACCAAGAAATTGCCACAAATCAATTTTAACTGTTTTGTTTAGTGCTAAAAACTCAAACTGCAGTGATTATAAAACACATTAGCATTCCTCAATTAGCAGCCAAATGTTCTTTCAAGAAATGACTTACACAAAGTCTGTTAGAGTATTGTCAAGTAAGCCTCTGAAGGACCAACAAAACCAGGCGCCACAGTGTATTGATGGCAAGAGCTGGCCAGGAAGCCTGATTAACTTCTGAGACGCCTCAGCTGATGTGTTTACTCCATTAATGCTAATGGAGAAACGCTCACTTAAATGTAGCTAGCCCTTTACCAAAGGAACGCCATTTAGTTTTAAAGTCGTTGTTTGTATATTCTCCGCATTCATGCTTTATACAAATGAATAGGAATAAATCTAAAAGAACAGCTGCACATAAAACATGGAAAGTAAAGTACCAAAGCAAACCACAAGATAATGGTAAAAGTTAACATGAGACTACTAGGGAAATGACCCACAAAGAGGGGTAAGACAGCAGTATATTGCATAATCAAAGTCTCATATTATATTAAGAGTTCTTGATATTTCTTAGAAAAAAACTATGACTATCGATGGAGTCATCTTATTAGTGGACAAAAATCTAAACTCCAAAATTAACCATAATGAGATCCGCAATTTGTACACTAAGCTACAAGATGTTAGGTGCTATTTATCATAGTTCATTAACTATGCAGGCAGAGAGGGAGTGTGAGGGACGAGTGACGAAATTCTCTGCATTAGTGAAGACCTTTGCATTGAGGATAAATTTGTTCCCAGGTTAGAATCAAGCACATCTATCAGTACTAATGTCCAGAAGTTATCTATAATGTTATTTAACATTTCTCACACACTATGTTTAGAAATTTAAATGTGAATCACCTCACAGTACTTTGTCTTTCCACTTGACTTTAATAGATACAGTATGTACATATCTGATAATTTCCTCAAATATGTGCCGCAGGGGGGAAAAAAGTGGCTGCCAAAAAAAAAAATGAGGAAGGCTAACTAAAAATTAGAAATAAGGAAATCTAACTTGGCCAAATGGAGATGATAAATTAGAATGAGTGTCCTCACAAAAAGAGGTATCTAAATATAAAAGCTCATTAAATGCCCAATTAATCTTTATAACAGTACTCACAGAACTAAAGTGTAGCTATAAGACAGCTGAACATCAGACTATAACAAAAACTGTGAGAAAATCCGTTACGACCCATAATTCGAATAAGCATGGTACTTATTCTGTTCTGTGGCAGGCAGATTTGCCAAAGGGTCACTAGTCATCTTTAACCTTTCCCATGCCATATCAGTTGTCCTCCCTATCCATTAGTGCTAATGGTGCTGCTCTCACAAAAGCTGTTAGTTGTCATTAAGACTTATCAGATAACAAGAGAAAACAGAGGCATTTTTATTAAATCAATTGATCATCCTGTGGTTAAAACACATTTATGAGGGAACTAGAAAATATTAACGAAGACTTATAAATGTATCAAAATAATCTCATTTGAATAATCTCAATATTTTTTCTTTTATCACTACCAGAGAATATTCATCACTTTTACTTGTATATTCTTTATAAGGAAACCCAAATCAATTGTTACCAAAATCTGGCTGGCTAGTTAACTCAGTTTGTTACAGCACAGTACTGAGAACACAAAGGTCCAGGATTCGATCCCTATACTGGCCAACTGCCAAAAAAAAAAAAAATTTATCAAAATCAAAGGGAAAATACCTAAAAGTGAAGATTAAAGTGCTATTTGGAAATACAGAAAATGTTTAAAAAAGAGTATTTTCTCTAAGGAGCTCCAAGTGCACATGCAATTAATGTATTTACCTTTGCAACTGCATAGTGAGACAAAAAATTAAAAATAAGAAAATTATTAATCCCTCTATAGCACAATGTGGTTAAGTAACCTCTATGAAGACACACAGGAAGTTGTCATCAGAAAAACATTAATGATTACTCTCTCAGAGATAGTAATTTAACAGTGAGTATGAAAGTATTTTAAGATATATATTTTTTAAGGAGCACATACTGCATGGCTTTTTACATACTTTCCACATCATATTGCAAAAAAATACCATATTACCAGGAAAAAACAAAGAAAATTATATGTGTTGATTTTAGAGGGGGCTGTTAAGAGACTAAGTGGTGCTTCTGACAGATGTGCAGAAGTAGATGGTTATACACTAGAGTCAAAGACCTGCCAAGGGGGTCTACCTGGTGACATTTCCTCCATGCTTTGGGTTGTACCATAAAGACATTTCCAATAAAAGAGTGAATGTGCAGTGATAAGGTGAGCCCAGCTATTTCAGGAGAGCTTCATTTAAATAATTTAAATAATCTCAATGCCTGAAATTGGATTAAGATGATCCAATACTAGCAGTAGAACTCCTTTATCATCCTAAATTCACAATTGTTTCTAAAAAAATTTTATACAAGTTTGGCAAACAAGGAATCAGACATTGTAAATGAGAACCAGCAGAAAAAATAAACAATATAAGCACACCCAAAAGGGAGCCAGACATTGGAGTTATTAGAAACAAACTTTAATGTGACCAGGTATATTGTGTTTACACAAGTTTGATAATTTGAGAAAAATGGAAATTCAGAGAAGCAGAAACTATCTCTATTTACAAAAAGATTTCATCAACGAATATATATACAATTTCATCAAACACTTTTTGTTCATCTATTGAGATAAGCATATAATTTTCTCCTATTTAATGTGGTAAATTACACACATTGATTTTGAATGATAAACCACCTTTATATTGTAGAATGATCCCAAATGGGTTTTGAAATATTACATTTCCTAAACGGTGTATTGCCTAATCTTTTTTCTATATAATCATCCTTCAGCATCATTGAAGAATTGGTTCCAGGACCCTCATTAGATACCAAAATCCGCAGATGCTCAAGTCCCTTATATAAAATGATGTAGTATTGCATATAACCTACGCACATCTTCCCACATACTTCAAATCATTTCTAGATTACTTATAATTACTAATACATTGTAAATGCTATGTAAATAGTTGTTATACTGTATTTTTTATTGGTTATGAATATTCATGAGATACAAAGCTGATTGTCACACCTCATGCCCATCATGTGACGGCCAGATTCATACCGGCAGCATACCCATTACCACAAACTGCATTTGTACCCTGTGTTCCCCACCCCATTATCCCCAACCTCCCTCTCGCTTTTCCTTTCCCCCCAACTCCACTTTGTAGACCAAGGAATGTTCTCTCCCTCTGTAAGTCCAATGGACCACTGTGGTCTTTCTTTCCTTCCTTCTTTCTCTCTTAGCTCCCACATGAGTGAGTACATGCAGTATTCATCCGTCTGTGCTTTGCTTATTTCACTCAACATAAGTTTCTCCAGGCTCATCCATGTTGTTGCAAATGGAAGTATTTCATTCTTTTTTATGGCAGAGTAGTATTCCATGGTGTATATATACCACAGTTTCCTTATCCAATCATCCATCGATGGACATTTAGGTTGGTTCCATGTCTTGACTACTGTAAACAGAGCTGTGATGAACATGGGAGTGCAGGTATCCCTTTGACATGATGATTTCCATTCCTCTGGGTATATACCCAGAAGAGGGATTGCTGGATCATATGCAAGATCTGTCTGTAGTTGTCTGAGAAACCTCCATACTGTTTTCCATAGTGGTTGTACTAATTTACAGTCCCACCAACAGTGTAGGAGTGTTCCCTTCTCTCCACACCCTTGTCAGTTTGTTATTCACCATCTTTTTGATTAATACTAATATGGTGTAAATGCTATGTAAATAGTTATACTGTATTTTTTAATTTATACTATTTTTTACTGTTGTATAGCTATTTTTAATTTTTTAAAATATTTTCCATCCACGGTTGGTTGAATCCATGGATGCAGAACCCACAGATATAGAGGGCCAAGTGTATTTAGTTTAAAATTTTTCATACTCATGAGGTAGACAGGGCAGTAGTTTCACTTTTTCATAATGCTCTTGGCAGGTTTCAGTATCAAGATGATCTGGCAACTTTGCAATATTGTCATTGTTTATTCTTAAATGCTAAATAAAATGCTCTGGAGAATGTTTCTAGGTCTGAAGATATGTTTCTGACATGTTTTTCGAGTAAACTTTATACTCCCTCAAACAGAGAAGAACAGAAATTATAAGTGTACAACAAGAGTTTTCAAAAGTGAACACACCAACAGAAGTATAACCCATAATGTAACAGCAACAAAAACAAAGAATACATTTAGAATTATATTACTTAATCAGGAAAGTCATTTTGATGTAGTTGCCATACAAAACTAGAATTGTTTTTATACCTCAGAAGGCTAATTTAACCAAAGATAGTATCCAATACCTTACCATTTAGGGCAGAAATCATTCCAACTTTACAATCTTTTCTATATAAAATATCCACACCTTGAAAGTGAAATGAAGGATCATTCAAACTAGCAAAAATAATTTGACAATATCTTTAAAGAAAATCCAATGTGTCAAAATATTCATGGTCTCTAACTCAGCAAAAATTTTTTCAAGAACATTTAAAAATATTTGAGTCAGGGATAATTATAAGTTAAAACATCAGGGTACAATATAAGATTGGATTGAAAGTATTTGTAAAAATTAAACATGTGAGAGTGTATGTATGAGGGTACTTCAAAAAGTTCACGGAGAGGCTGGTTTGCTCACATGGTTAAAGCAGGGATTGCCGACAACATGAAGGTCAAGGGTAAGGGTTTGGATCCCCCTATCAGCCAGCCACCGCCCCCCCCCAAAAGTTCATCTTTTAATTATATTTTTTCCATGAACTTTCTGAAGTACTCTTCTATACATACGGACATGCACAAGGCTATCACTCGGTGACATTAAAGTTCATGACTGGATTTTCCCCTCCATTTTGTAAATTTACAATCACAAACATGAATAAGCACTAAAATCAGGCAAAAAATATTAAAGTAAAATGAAACATTACCAACTTTATTCAAAAGCTAATGGCAGAATTTTACATATTGCCAGAGCTAATAATGAATTTCAATCGGCCTATTGGAAATTAACTGAATTAAGGTGTTATATTAAACATAATTTCTTAAAGCCCAAATGTGGAAGACAGGAGTATCTGCCTCACAGTTCCCAATAAGGAGGTGTGGTAAAGGAGGAAGTTCAGACCTTTTATTTTCAAAACCTATTAAGTCTGATCTCATTCCAGCGTGTCCACAGAAAAACACTGAATGAAGCAGATCACTATCCTTTTATGTATATACACAGACACATAGCAATATCAAAGAAGCACTCAAAATTTATCCCCCATTCCATAACTGAAAATTAAGCAAAATGGTAATACGATGAGCTATCCTGATCCAAGCATGTGAGACAGATGAGTCTGAAAGAAGTGTGATACTTGAGAGACAAATTTCATTGTTATATTCTATGGATAAACTAACAGAATAATATTTGAAGATACTGCCTAATTACTCTTAGATCGCTCTTTGTGGAAATAACCGCATAATTCTTATATACACAATGAAAAAAAGCAAGCAATCTTTACAGAGATTTCTAAAATCTAAAATACATTGTGCTATAAGCATAAAGGCTTATTCATCATTTCCCTTTTGAGTGAAAAATAAGAAATGCTTCTCTCATCAAACCAAGGAACACATTCTAAAGCACATCGTGTAAGCATTTGTGATCAATCTTGAAGTATTTTTGTATTTGCTTTACATTAAACAGTGTGACCTTTGATTCCCTCCCTGTGGTTTGTTTTAAACTGTTGTTCTTTTCTGAATAGTTGTGCTTTCTATTACATGCTGTCATTTAGATTCACTTTGTCATCCCTATTATTAGAATTGTTTTGTTGTATACTTCAAAATTCAAAAGGATAGTGGTTATAAGAATACCTTATAATCAGCATAAAGTTCACCAGTCATCATCAAAAATTAACTCTCACACACAAAAAAAGAACTCACTTGACAAACATAAAGGAGGGAGCCCCTTGATATGAAAGAATCTTTGAATGTGCCAGGGTACTGACTCAAGTTTTCATAAGGAATGATATTCTTTTTATGTCAAGAAGACTCAAAAACATTCAAACATGCAAAGGGATGTCAGTATAGGCAGAATGATGCAAATCACAAAGAATCCACAAGTCAATACTTAAAACATGTAAATCTTCTTTCAAATATGAAATTAATTAGATAACAAGATTTTAATCTAATATACTGAAACCCTAAAATATTTATAATAGAAAATAAAGTCTTATTCTGAACCTTTAGAGATAGAATATCAAATCGTGTAGACACCAATTCTCATGAATGACTAAACAATTCTGGTTTACTTAAGTTTATTCCACATTTGTGAATGAAAATGGAAAGGACAACCTCAATACAATTCAGGAGAGAAACCTGATAATTACTCCACATAATCACAACTCCCAGAGACTACTAAGGTACTCACTTTAGCAGCACTAATGACCGTGGCAGTATATGACTGAATATTATCTCCACAGGCTCCACCACGGGACTGATGACATCGAATTAACTGAGAAACAAGACAGAGAGAGAACCAGAAAGTCATTTCTATTAAACAGTTTAACTCTATAGGCTATTAGGATACAGTTTATTTACCATGCATAATGATAGTGGTGGGTGGGAATGTTTGCAAGAATATTTCAGACAAACAGCTAAAAGCCCTGCTGAGACACTTTTACCTCTTTTTATAATCTACTGGTGCCACTCAGACAGTCTCATGCTCAACTACAGTTTTAATTACTAGATGAATAGTCTTCAAGAATTCATAAACTCTGAAATGGTAGGATTTGGGATCTGGCAGCCTTTCCACAAATAAATTTCAAAAACATAATCAAAGGACTTAGACATTACTTCCTAACATTAAATATTTGACATGCTAGCAAACTGGATGTTTTGTCCTCTTAATTCTTCCAGAAAGATTATAAAAGGAAACATAAAAAAATAAACAAAAGATTTTGCTATATTTGCATTTTCAATTGTGTCAGTGGAAAGTGGCACAAATTATGCATAAATCAACTATGACCCATACACTACTGTCCATTTCAGAGGGCTTACTGCTTTTGTACCATTAGGAACGAAGAAGACATGCTCTTACTCATGCTTGACATTAATAAATCAAACTGCTAATTTTCAAGTTAAATCACTACTTTGATATTTACGATTCTCTCACATGCTAAGCAGTAAACCAGAATTAAATTCTCCACTGTCACTACATTTCTTATATCTAGCAAAAAAAAAAAAAGTCATTAGCCAGATTATGTTTAATTTTTTTCAAAATCAAATGACAATAGTATTAGAATAGCACTGCATTGTAATACATGCTTTCAAAAGTCTCTGGAGTTTACAAAGAATCGACATCTCCCAAAACATAAAAATAAAAAATGCCTTACATAATTTAAAGCCTGGTCCTTTGATGAAGATGAATATGTAATCCTTTCATTCTTAATTCAAGATTCCCTTCATCACTGACATTGTTTTTTTAATCCCTCAAAGCAATATTAATTTATTGTAATAGAATGGAACACCTTTAAAAGTCTGATAGTGATTTCAAGCTATTTTTAGGCAATCTTTTACACCACACTGAACAGTTGCTTAAGCAGATTTCAACGCAAGTGGTAAGACATTTTCCAAATGATATGTGATCAGCAAATGTGGCTTTACATAGAGTATATTAAAGAATTGGAGAAGTCATTATTTAAGCTAACAAAAAGAATCTCTCATTCATTCTTATCCACAAGTACACATTCAAAGAATTATGAAAATTATTCCTCTGCTGCCTCCTGCTGCATGAAAAAGGGAAGACAATATTTTGGAAAGTTATCATCTATTCCCTGCTTCAGTTTATTAAAATACTCGAGGACAAATATATAAAAATAAGCAACACTCTTATCTTTTCAATTTAACTACAACTCAGTCAGCATTTCTACATAAAAATAACAAAGCCAGAAATGTTGATCTAACACTTAGACTCACCAGAAAATTACTTTTGTACCTTGGTCCAACAAAATTAAAGACTATCAAACGGACTAATTTTCAAAAAAACCAATGTGCCAAAGAGCATATACAATGGTACTTTTAAAAGTTCATGGAAAACAGAAATAAAAGATAATACAAATCTTTCCATAAACTTTTTGAAGTACCCTTGTATACTGTTATCTTTTGTGAAATTATAGGAAATATATATATATGATATTGAAATATATAAACATATAAATAAAACATAAATATAAAAAGAAATGTACCCAATTATATACCAAAAAAAAAGGGAAGGTAAAATAATTTTTTTAAGAAATGAAGGAAGAAAGGAAGGGATGAAGGACAAAGTGTTAGAAATAACCTATCAATACAGTATTTGACCATGCACCTTCAGTCTTAGGCAGCAATGGGAATGGGCATAATTGCAAAAATGAAAAATGCTGAACTCTTTTCATTTGTTTTGATTTTTGTAGCAGTATGGGCAAGTAATTCTGCAACTGTTTTTCTGTACTACAGGATTGAACCAATAAGGAGATGTGCTTACAAAAGGGTATACTATGCAAAAGAAGAGACATATAAACATGAAATGGGGAAGGCAAGAAAGAACCCTGTCGAAGCATCAATGTGAAATAATAATTTCTAAAATAATATATGTGTGTATATACATGTGTGTGTGTGTATATATATATAAGTGAAGTATGTATGTGTATTTGCCTATTTGTGTGTGTGCGTGTATAAATATGTGTGTATGTACATGTATATGTATGTACGTATACGTTTCTTAGCTCTGTACATTGAAAAGGTCTAGAAGTAAAGACACCCCAGTAGCAATGAACACACCCACTAAACAAAGCTTAGTCTCTAATACCACTGCCAATTAAACACAACCAGGAGAGCCTGGAGTAGCAGATTCCAAGGCTGAGGCAGGATAAATACAAGATGAGTCTGGACATATTCTTATAGCAGCAAATAAAGAAATAGCAAAATAATAATAATAATAATGAAGGAATGTCACAAGGTCACAGGAACCTCTCTGAAGGGTTTTTCATTGATCTACTCTGGGACAATGTGAAAATCAAAATAATTAAGAATGATGATCAATTATAAACCATTGAAAAATAGGAATCCGTGAGTTCATATAAAAATATGAATAGATATCAAAAGGATAGATAGACAGACAAGGATGAAGAGTTCTTGCTTACAGTATAAAGCTAAGGGCATAGTGGTAAATGTGGACAGTGGACGTGGAAAATCATCATTTTGCAAGCATCATAGTAAAGACTGGTTCAGACAATAATTATGCATGGAAGTTAAAACTAGGCAAAAGTTTTGATGAAAAGCAGGATAAATGCATGGTCTCTCCAAATTGCTTATTAGTTGCAAATTTTTTAATTTAAAAAAATAGTGATTGTTCAATATAAAAATTGGACAAAACCTTGAAAAAATTAACATCACCAAAAAAGAAATGTGTATCATGTGCCTCCAGATGTGATGCTGTGAGAAGTACTGAACATTACTCATGTAGTATTCTGGCCAGAAATACATAATCTGAATATAATCAAGAGATAATATCAGACAAACTCTGAATAAAAATCATGCATGGGGGTTAAGGTAGAGGCTATATTCTTCAAAATATCAATTATGTAAAAGAGGAAGAAAGATTATGGAATATTCCATATTTTAAAAGTCTAAAGGGACATTCCAGAAAAATCTAATACCTGATCCTAGATTGGATCCTGTGCCATAGGAAAAAAAAATTCTGCAAATGGCATTATAGGGTTAATTGACAAAATTAGGGTATGGATGGTAGATTAGATAAAACTATTTTATCAATGTTAAATTGGCTGATAACTGAAGTGTTTAGTGGTAATGCTATATGTAGCTTACTCTGAAATGATTCAGAGATCAACCTGAATGAAGGGTACATGGGTGTGATTTGTGCTGTTTATAACTATACTTATCCTTGCAAGTTTTTGAAGAGCACATTTTAAAAACAAAAGAGGCACTGAAAAATAACCCTTATCAAGATATATGGCTTACTACTTGAAATTTTATAGTCAAAGAGCATTTTATTACTCCGAAATATAATTCCACAATCAGCCCAAAAGCTAAAATAAACAGAAAATGATAATAAATACTAGCTCTTAAGGAAATACTATGTAAAGACATTTATCTAGAAATGTTTCTAGATGATGACACAATCATTTGATTAGTAAACTCCATCTAGTCTCTGTATATGACACCACATATTACTGACATTCTGCAAAGGCAAAACAACTGGCACATATTCAGGCTATGCATCTATGAAGTGAGTTCTTTCCCCTCAAAAACAGTATGTAACTATACATAATACTTCCAATTACAAATGGGCAGTTTAATGGGTGAGAATACAGCTTTAGGAGTGAAGAGACAATTTATACAACTTCTTGGATGTCTCCAGTATTCAAGGGAAATGCGTTACAGATATAAACATTAGAAGATACCATTATATCACCACACTTAATTGTATGCTTCTTGTCTTGTTTGAAAAGAGTTATTTGAAAAGATCTATTCTTATGGCATATACTGGAAAATCAAGAGAAAGAACAGGATGGAACAAAAATACAGCATTTGGTAAAATGCAAAATATCTAACTGTTGCAGACAGACTTTTGGATAAAGAATCAGGAATTCATCTAGAAAAGTAATTTCCTTCACTAGTTTCTTGATTTTGTACATTCCAGAAGCTAGAGATTTATTAGATCTGTGGCTTCACCAAATAATTACTTAGCATATCCTGATTTTGTAAAGAACAATTTCGTATTATTTCATATTATACCCAAGATAGAGTAACTATGCAATCAGCAAAAATGAAACCAGAAATAATCTTCTTTGATGTCTGTAATAATTTTTAGATTTCATTTTATATTCACATGCAGGATACTAAATGGCATAAAAAGAATTTTACTTTTTCTTTTTGAAAATTCAAATTTACCTTTTGCCTTGAAATGGATATAAATAAAACTCTTAGTGTATAAATAAAATATCTTCACTTACTATGATAATAAATTGATAAATAATAATAAATGCAACAAAAAGTGTGCATGTATGATTTAGTTAATAAAACAAATGGCTGAACCATTGTTTAGATCTACTTATTACTGATATATAGTGAAAGTAAATTAATTTAGTCTACGCCCCATGTTTCCAATCTACCAATGAAGACAGAAGTCACTCCTGCCGCCTGATTTTTAACGCCATAGAAACTGCTGACTTTTGCATACCACCATGGTGGTAATCTCAATGCTGTGCTTTATTATTAATGGGGTAAAGTTCTCTATACAAAACTCAGCCTAGAAAATAAAGGATTTACAAAGTCTTGATTTAAGAAAAACTGTCAAACATTTATGAATTTTTTTAAAAGTCCAATTACTGGTTGCACAACTAAAACCAAACCAAACCAGGTAGTAAGATAAACATTGATTATTGGTAATCACCTACAGAGCATAGGTATATATAATGGAAAATCCTTCAACACTTGCTCCATTACAAATAAGCCAAACATGAGCCATGTCTTACCTTGTTTTCTGCATAAGCAAGCCAGCGGCTCCCAAGAGCAACAGGATTCATATTTGGCCCTGGACAAGGATAGCAGCCTGAAAAATTTCAAATGGCATTATTTGAAAAATTTCTTAATACTTTTTCTGCTACTGCATTATATGTTGACTCCAAAAAACAGAAAAATCAAATGCTTATATTTTCTCAAGTCTCACATAAAACTCCCATAATATTAGTCATTCTTTTAATGGCTAAATGAATTTCCTTTTGGTTTTAATTCTGTTCCAGTAAGAAACAAATCTGGGAAAAACTGGTAATCACTTTTAGCCAAAATTGAGTATTTTATACAGTTATTCCTGAAAAAGAGAATTAAATTAAGAAGGATCATTTAAAGTTCTTAAGCCTTAAAGTTCATAAATCAAGGAAGAATTTCGGGAGAAAAGAAAGAAAAAATAGGATAGGTTCAGGAATTTAATGGAAAAAGATAAATAAGATAAATAACACACCTGAAAGGAAATGATGATACTAAGATAGGGGAAAAAGAACAAGTATTTAGGTATGGGGACAGTGAGGGCAAGTAACACTCAAAGGGAGTTTCAATAGACAGATGTTCTTAAAAATTGTATGAAGGCAACACACTCTAATATATACTGTGCAATATTTACAGAAGAGCTTAGACTACCATTGAGTAAGTTAATCTTATTCATACAAAAATGTACTTTTATATATGTGTACACATGTCTTCCATTGAAATTTTCAGAGCTAGAGAAATAAGTGTAAGTATGCCTATAAGAAAGTTTCTTCCCGTTTAAAATCTCTCATGAATAACAGAACCCCTAACTCTCAACCAATTCTGATAACCACTTTAACCTCACTGGATGCTAGTACGTATATCTTCCTTTACAAATCCTCAAGGATACTAACGGAAAACATAGTTTACAATTTTTCATTCCACTTTTTGAGTCCATGTTTTCAAAAACTCAAGTGGACCTCAAGAATTATAGCATATTGTAATGAAAGCACATTGTTTTTCTGCTCACCAAAACACCACTTTATAGCTGGAATCAGCTGAATATCAGCCACTCAGCACTACTCCAACCATATAAGCGTGACTCCTCTAAAGATTAACCTGTCTCCAGCTAAACTTTGAGATCAGGTGAAGGGGGAAGGAGGAGGGGGCATGAACCTCTGTATTAAGAGGACGAATTCTAACATGTTTACGATATTTCTGAAGAAAGTAAGAAGAGAGAACTGCATATTAAAAGAATTCAGATTTCCCAATTTAAATGAATGTAAAGTCCAAGAAAGTCAAACTAAGTGAAGATTCTGCCATTAGTAAAAGGACACATGCAAATGATGCAATTTCAACTTTCTCCCAGAAAGTTGGTACTAATGGAGTGGTGACCTGAACTCAAAAACAAAAGGTTTAACTATCTCTGTGACACTTTACCATGTTTTTCCTGGCAAGGATAAATCAAAAGTTTCAAACTTTTTTTTTTTAATAGGTATCTGCACTTTTAATAAGTCAATGGTGAAAGATCAGTCTTTTCAACAAATGATGCTGGGAAAACTGGATAACCACATGCAAAAAGATGAAGTTGGACCCCTACCTCACACCACAGTCAAAAATAAATCTTTATTTATAAAACATTAAAGCTAAGACAATAAAACTTAGAACAAAACAATAAATCTTCACAGCCTTGGATTAGGCAATGGTTTCTCATATGACACCAAAAGTATAAGTGACAAAAGAATAGATAAATTGGATTTCATCAAAACTGAAACTTTTGTGCTTCAAAGGACACCATCAAGAAGGTGAAAAGACAACCTACAGAATGGGGGAACATTTTTGCGAAACATGTATCTGCTAAATGACTTGTATCCGAAATATAAAAATAACTATTACAATTCAATATTTAAAAGACAAATAACTCAATTTTAAAATGGACAAAGCAGAAACACAAATGGCAAGGGCTAGCTGGTTATCTCAGGTTAGAATGAGGTGTGGGTAACACCAAGGTCAAGGGTTCAGATCCCCTTACTGGCGTACCATGAAAATAAGTGGCAAATAAGTATATGAAAAATGCTCAGTGTCATTAGTCACCAAGGAAATGCAGATCAAAATTACAAAAACTTATAAACAAATATTCATCCCCCAAAAAACTTAAAACATATTTCTACATTAAATCTTGCACACTTGTGTTCAAACAAGCATTATCTATAATACCCCCAAAGTAGAAACAAACCAAATATTTGTCAACTGATGAATAGATAAATTATGGTATATTCACACAATGAAATATTATTGTGCAATAAAAAGAAATGAAGACCTGATAACAGTCACAAAGGACCACATACTATGTGATGTTCAGAAAAGAGTATAAACACCCTCCCTAGAAAAACACACAAGCCCACATGATACGAAATACTACTTTGCAGATTTATTTTACCATCATACAGCTGATTAATGACCTTCTTAAGTTTCCATGAGATTTCAGTATAAGACTTGTTTTATTTTTGGTTTATTTTTAATGTATAGGAAACATATCATGAATTTCAGAGTACTGCCATTCTGAGGCTCAATGGGTGGGAATTATATGCAGAGAATAGAAAAGTCACAAGTTATTTCATTGCAAACATATTCATAGACTGTCTGCTATGTATTAGGCACCTGCCCAGGCCCTAAAAACATCATAGCAATCTTGTTCATCTAATGCAGAAACCAGAAGAACAAGGATAGGTTTAACTTTATCTTTAACTGGGCTTAGATGTCACATTAACCTACCAATCCCTTCTCATAAATGTTACAAATTTGTTTCTTAACATAAAAAGCAAAGCTTCTTTTTCAAAAATTAAAAATAATTTTGCATTTTAAAGTTCCTTTAAATTCATTACCATTTGTTCCATTTGTTATTCATCATTAACATAAATAAAGAACACACATACAGAGGCTAGTTAGCTCACTTGGTAACGTATGGTGTTGATAATACCAAGGTTAAGGATTCAGATACCCATACCAGCCAGAAAAATTTTAAAAAGAAAACACATAACTAATATTAAGAAATAACAAGATTTTAAGAAATAATTTTTCCTCCTCAAAGTAAAAACAGAGGCCAATGGAAGGAGATTGCTTACTGTACACCCCTTTGGTCTCTCCAGAGACTTCATATCTACTTTTCAATTTAAGGACACTGAAAATGACTGCTAATGACATCTATCAGTCTTTGTTTTCCTAATCATACTTGGGTTTTGGATTTCCACATCAAACAGCTGCTCAAAGCCACCTTTTCTGTAAATCCAAATACAAAGGTGTCTCCTTTCTCATCATATTGGATGCTTTCCACCAACAGTTCTCTATCAGCTCTCATTACCTGTTCCCTCCACCCTTTGGCACAAATTCCCATGACGCTTGCTCTGATGGACACAGCTGTTTCTACTTATTTTACAGTCCTTTCATTGTATTCATTACATAACCAAGGCACTCAACTAAGAATGAGTTTTCAAACTGTTTTAGAAGTTAAATGACTGCATGACCAAAACAATGTCCTCATTAAATGGAGATCTTGTCATTCTACTGAGCTATGGTCCTACTTCTTTAAGAACTAGGTACTAATTGATACATAAAAACTATGTGGTACAGGCAAATGAGCTACCACAAATGCTACTAAACTCTTGCAAAATAGAAACTATGTCCCCTATGCCCAACGGGAAAACCCTTTACACAGCCAGGAGAGACACTGCAGGTATTAGACAGAGACTCAGCAGCTGATGTATACAGAGATACAATTCTCTAACAAACTCATGTTAGAAAATTTCTGAATTTACTCCAATATAATTTGTATGGAAGAAACTGCATTCATATATGTATAACATACTCATTCTTCTAAGTATTCACCAAACACTTACTGTTAACTTCCAGTTCAGTCCTTTGTCACTTTCCCTAAAGATCAGGACTGACCCTATATGAATAATTTTCTTCCTCATATAACTTTTAACAGAGTAGCATTACATTTTCAGACATATTCTTATCTCAAGTATTATGGTTAACTAAACATTTTGAAAAAGAACCACTGATACTTTGAAACCAGAACATAAATGTGACAAATGTTTTCATCTTGGTGAATTGCATTTTATTATTACAAGAACAAAGCAAAAAATAAACATCATTAATATTTTTACAATAGCCACAACATAATGAACATATTATACCTTCCACGGTGGACCTTACTTCCTTAATCCAAAACAAGCTGAATTACTTCTCTCTCAAGGAGATTACTGCCTAGTGGCAAGCACATAGAAAATGCATACAAGATAGAAAGCGTCTTAAGACAGGCAGAGATTATATTACAAAAGTATTCCCAAAGGGTGTTAGGTAACAACGGAGGTATGTAATTAAATAAATCTGGGAAATATGGAAATGTATTGTGGCTAGCCGGTTAACACCAAGGTCAAGGGGTTGGATCCCCATACCAGCAAGCCACAAAAAAGCAAGCAAACAAACAAAAAGAAACGTATTAAATCAATTTAAACAGATAAAATGGTAATCACTATTGCCATTCTCCATAAAAGGCAACATTTCCTAAACATAGTTGATCAGGGCATCCTGATTTACACAGCACGTTGAAGGTCTAGTGCTCTGCAGACAGACACTGCGAAATGTTATCTTTTGGGGATTTAGAAGAAGGAGAGGTTACTGTAAGATATGGTGGTCAGGAAAGATTTCATATAAGAACTACTATCTACACAGGGCTCAGAAAGATATATAGGATTAAGACATTGAGGGGAGAGAGGATACTAGTGAAAAGGCCATTCCACTCAAAAGAACAAAGGAAGGATGCACCTGCAAAAAACTACGAATAATGACTGGTTCAAATTAAATGTAGCATAAAAAGCATGAAATGAGTTGTAGAAAAAAAGATTTATCAAGGACACTGGACTCTGACAAAGAAGGTTTTGGTACACCAAAAACCTTGGGAGTTTGGTTGGTAGGAAACGAACAGAATGACCACATTGTAATGCTGGCCCAGAACTTTTCTAATTTACATATGTTGATCAAGTTAAATCCAGTATGGCATCTATACAAATCAAAAGACCACAGTTGGGAGAATAAATTACATGATCACCTGGCAATTTTGAAAACATGATTTTTGTACGTTCTTATTTTTTTAGACATAGATAATAAAATATTTACAAATGTCTGGGATAGGCTTTAAAATAATTGAGAAGGGGTATAAATAAAAAAGATTACCCAATGACTTGATAGTTGTTGAAAGTAAATAAGTACCTGGTGGTTCATCATATTATTTTGCCTAATTAGATATAAGTATGTATTTCTCAAAATAAAAAAATTTTTAAATTACCTTCGCAGGAGATGAAATGGTATATCTGTGGCTTTACAAATTTAATAAAATACAATATTTTTGCCATAGCACTAACTTATTACATCTACTTAATAAGACATATTCTTGAAAAGAGAAGACATTTATATCTTTAAGGTACATTTAATATTTTAAGGTGACTAAAAATATACTTTCTTTCTGGTAGAAATTCGTAATTTCAACAGCAATAAAAACTAAGAGGAGTACAGACTATTCTCTCTTCTTCTGCAAAAGATTTTCTCACTCTCATTTCCACAACACATCAATTACTTGAGAAACTATAGTAAAATTGGTAATATGAAAAGTTTTAAATTGCTTTCCTTGAAAATGCCAGTTTCTACACTGATTCTACATATTTACTTTTATTACTGTCATACAGATAATCTGTAAGTTGACCCAAGTGAGAACTTTCCACAAAAAAATTCTTCTATAGTAAGAATCTCAAACTGCCAAGTACCACTCCCAAAAAGTTGCAAATATTATCAGTTTACAAAAACAAACAAAACTTTCTAGGGAAATCATACTCATAGCCTTATCATATGGACATTTAATTAACAGTAAGGTTTTTTAAAAATTATTCTTATTTTTCGTTTTATTTTATTTGCAGCTGGCCGGTACAGGGATCCAAACTTTGGTAATATATATAACACTGTGTGCTAAGCAACGAGAAAACCAGCCATCCCGTAAAAATTCTTTTTAAATTTAAGTCCTTATTTGGAAATACATATCTTTTGTCACTTTTTTAAGGAATCATTTTAAATTATTCCTTCATAATGACACTGACTTTCCATTTTAAAATTCTATACTGGATATTAAAATAATTACTGGATATCTATATTTTTTACTTCTACACTAAAAAGCAACAATATAACTACACTCTATAAAATAAATATCTCCATTACTAACTTATTTGTATTTATTAACTTCTTTTTAGTCACTGCTTACAACTGACTTTATAACCTGCCATTTATTAAAAAGAAAATATTGGCAGCTATTAACAAATGTAGTATTACTTTCAACATATATAGTCCAGGAGAGCCTAACGCTTAAAAAGGCTTCAATTTCAAAACATACTTTGACATTTAAATAAACTATCTTTTCTTATATTTATTAATTTATTACAAAAGATATTACAAAGGATACAGATAAATATCCAGATGAAGAGATGAATATAGTGTGGAGCTTCCATTCCCTTTCTGGGAGAACCACTCTCCCAGCACTTTCATAGGTCAGCAACCTGGAAGGTCTAAATAAACTATCTCAACAAATAATGATTTTGAATCATTTCCTCCAATTTAACACTCAGCTGAGACATCAAGATATCTTTATTTTAGTAAAAAAGGTAGCCTTATGTTCCTGACCTGATTTTAGAGAAGTAGACATCTCTACCAAAAAATACAGTCTATAACTATAAAGTTAAAATGGAGTCAAAATAGAAATGTCTTACACTGTAGAAGCAATGACACACATCTCTGATTATCAGTGAACAGCAAAAGACTATTGATAAGATGGAAAAACAAATGCTCAAGAAAATCTGACATCTGAATCCGGCTGAAATATTCCTACTCTATTCTGATTCACTTCTCTATAACCCACAAAATTTGAAGAAATTTATAGGTTCATATTTGGTTCTTGGATAGGTTCTATTCCCCTAATTTCTGAAATTATGAGTATTACAAATACAACGTAAACTATTAATGCATAACGGCTATACATGTCTGAGAGATAGATTACAGGCACTAGAGGATGAGTATGGCTTATTCCTCTTATAATCTACAAAATGATAAACAATGTATTATAATGAATTATATATGTAATATATAGTATATAATGTGTGTAATAGCATATACGGATACAATACATATAAAATATATACACACACATGACAGTATATATAGAAGGTGGGGAGGGGAGTGGGAGAAGAAGCGTGGGGGAAGAGAGAGTGATTTTAAGGAATTGGCTCATGCAATTGTGGGAGCTGGCAAGTTCGCGATTTGCAGGGCAAGCTGACAGGCTGGAAATTCCAGCAGGAGTTGACATTGCAGTTGGAATCCAAAGGCAGCCGAATTTTTTGTTATTTTAGTACAATAATAGATGTCCCTCTGTCTTCTATGTTTAACTTCTACAACTGAACGTGGAAGCTGTAGCTGAGTTTTTTCAGAGTCTGACATGTAAATGCTTCAGAAATCATTTAATGGATCTCACTTTTGGTATGACCAGGAATCCCAATTGTATTTGTTGCAGCTCCTGAAATATCACATCTACTTACACAGATGTTTATTGAATACTATGTAGCAAGCACTGGGTTGTAGGCAGTACTCTTTTCCTATAAGAGCTCATGTTCTTGATACAATTAATACATTATAGGCTATACATAAGTACATATATATACACACAATGCATATAAAATTTCATACGTGTAATTTCATACAGTGTACAATGTATTAATTCTGTGTCTGCAAGCACACCATTTGGATCTAGATTCTATTGTTATTTCTGTACTTTTGGACAGCAGTAGAAGTTGTGGGGGTGGGGGAAACAGGGAACGAGGGAAAGAGACTGACATATTTCTGGGAATTTCAAATCCCTCACATAGAATAATCCAGGTATCTCCTCAAGTATGGTATGTTAATTTAAGAATGGCTTTGAAAGGATAAAATAGCTACATGAGACTAAATTAATCAGAACTACTCAAAGAGAGTATATAAGGAGACACCAAGGGTATATAGAACAAAGCTTGCTCAGTAATATGAAGAAATGCGCTGGAAAGTTGAAAATACGTATCATACAATTACACTACTGAATGAGGACATCCTCAGGATCACAGGAAGATCATCAGAACTGAAAGCCCATGAAATGCTGATAACATGATTACAATGAGTTTGCTGATTCTATCAAGTAAGTAGTATACACTCAAATGTACATGACAGGAAATAAAACAATGTGGTACATACTTGTGACAAAGAATTTTTTTGTGAAAGTACAGCTATCAAAGGCAGCGATTTTCTCCTGTAGGACTATGACCAGGATTCTAAAATTAGAGAGAAAAAAAACAAAACAAAAAGGAAAGAGAAGTGAATGTGAAATTCTATAAATTGAATAATACATAAGTTAAATCACCTGGACAAAAACAAGTATTTACCAATGCAATTGCAAAATCAAATATTTCTTATAATATTTTGGCTAGGAACATCTGCCTTTTAAAATGTAAAAATATAAACCTCGAAATCTTTTCTATAAGCAAGACAAACAAGACTAGAAAAAAAGTGATGGAAGAACAAATTATGATCTCAAAAAATGTTTTGTTGTCATTCATTTTGAATCAAATAAATCTACTTTAAGAACAAAAAAGATCAACAAACTGTTGGTTATCTACAAAAAGCAGTTTTGCAGTGATGCTTCAGTCATGGAATTGGACATAAAAATTATTTATGTAAGCTATCACTTCAAATGATTGCTGAATTTCCCAACACACCCATACAGAGACATATATCTAAAACAATGCTACTCAGTGCAAATAAGTCATTTCTGATTGACTCAATACATTAAAATTAATAAGAATCTATATAAACAGTATTTTTCCCAATACCCAAGATTTATAAATAATCAAGAAAATAATTTAGTTATACATATTTTTTAAAGTGAAATTCCTAAAATATATCCCAAACTACTACTTTATAATGTACTACTCCTTACAGTATATTAATAATAAGTAGCCAAGTTTAACAGTTATTCCAGGGCCAGCCCGTGGCTCACTTGGAAGAGTGTGGTGCTGATAACACCAAGGCAAAGGTTATAAAATCCCCTTACCAGTCATCTTTAAAAAAAAAAAAAAAAAAACAAACCACTTATTTCAAAAAATCAAATGAAAGATTATTATTATTAAATATCTAACATACTACTAGTTTATTTTGCAAAATTGAGGCAGGTAAATCTGAGTAACAGATGTTAATAATGGGTGGAAGAAAGAAAAATGGTATATTTAATATGAATGCTTTCTTAATTTTGTTCTTAATACAGAACAATATCATTTGCTTATGCAGAACAAACCTACTGAGTGATTACTGTGAGCTCCTTGTGATTTTCTTTCAGCTGGGACCGTTAAAAACTTTTCTCTATATTTTTTTACTATATTGTTATTACTAAATAATAATCTGCTATATGAGGGTATGTGCACTTTGTATATATTACTATAAAGAGGTAATGATAACAGCCCTATAAAAAAGATAACATGAAGTTTTAGAAATACTCAATAGTAAACTCCATTTGTGTTCTGTCACTACAACAGTGTCCCCACCACCCACATCAACTCAACATTCTCTTAACTCTCTGATAGAAGAATAGCATTTCGGTACGTAAATATTATTTACCAAGGTTTGTACTATTCTTTTACACAGAGTCCAACATAAAATATCAAATAATTAAACACACAATAAAGAAAATATGCACCATTATTAAGAGTCCATAGTCCTTATTAGTATAGAGTAAAAATTTTTAAAAAGAGCCAATAGAACCAGACAGTATGTATGCTGTATGCATGTGTATGTACATATGTATACATGTGTATATGTAAATATACTGTATATATGTGTATATATATGTGCACATATATATACAAGATACACAAACACAACGTTCTCTTTACTTCTCATAATTTCCTTTATAAACACAGAATACTTAAAACCCGAATAAGAAAGTAAAGAGAAAGTCTTGTTGCCTGTTATGACCTGATCTCCAAAGCTGTTCACCACCACTTCTGCTTTATTCTAGTCATTATAAGTCAATCAATAGGTCCAGCACACATTCAGAGTTGGCAAAATTAAATTCCAGTGCTTGAAAGGAGGAGTATAAAAACTCTAAGAACATTTTTAAACCACCATAGTTGCTTTATTTAAGTTTTCGTTTAAATTATTTAATTATTGACATTCCTCCCACATCCAAAAAATTCTCTCACTCCCTCTTTCAAAGCCCCTCCCCACAAAACCTCATCCCTTTATAGCATCAGCATCGGGTCTCATTGTCTAAATTAAGTCTAGGTGCAGGTGACAATCCACATGTACAATTCCTTAAATTCAGCTTCTCAGGTACAGTTCTTCCCAATGTGAAGATTGTGAATTAAAAAGACAAACTGTCTGTCCCCCTCCCCATACACACCAAAAATACAATGGGGGGGAGAGGCACCAGATAAATACTAATGTTAGAAAAGGTGCCTTTTAGTGTGTAAAGGTCGGGGGGTGGTCAGTCTTCTGAGTCAGTGTTGATACCTTGTTTCAGTAAGGCTTATTTCATACCTTCCATTCATTACATTCATTTATTTGGAGACATATTCCCCTTAAAATTGCCTGTCACACCACCAGCAGTTTTCAAGGCCACCTCTGTACTTTGCCAGTCCATTTTATCTCTTTAACTCCACAGTGCTTTACAGTACCTGGTCTCTGATGGTTCTCTGACCCTCTGCTTTTGAGAATAAACCACAGTTTACTTATGTCTCTTCCACACCAATAAATTTCCACCATATTCTCCTTTCTTGCACAATATCTCTCTGCCACGCCACTTCTTGCATGGGGGGCTCTTCATCAAGCTCTCCTGGTCTCAAATTTGAAATTTCAAGTTGTAGTATTCACTCTTGCTAGTTATGAATTAAGCATGGGCTGGCTATAAGTGATTTCACATGCTCTATTTATTAATCTGTTTGCTTTCTGGAGAATGAGGAGCAATTCAGATATAGGTGATTGCATTATCTCTGGAGAACCAGAAACATTTTTGTACTGAGTACCTAAAGCTATGCTACACATATACTTCGCAATTAATTTTAGGATGATATACAAGTATAGTTTTGATTTCCTCTTTAATTTAAATTGAGAAAACATTTGAAAAAAAATACGAAGAAGAGTTTGTTATTTTTTCTGATTTCTAGTATATGAGAGGTCTTCAAAAAGTTGATGGAAATGTGTATTATGATAAAACTATGCACAGATTGGTAAATTTACGGCAGCAAAATAAACCTGTACTAAATTGTTATACCATGTCTGAACAGGATCTAGTTTGAGGCACTATGAAGGATAAGACATCAGTTTGAAAGGAGCTATCACACCAAAAATAATGTTGCTAAAATTGAAGCAGAAACAAATATCTAATTTATGATGGTGCTTTGGTTGAATAATGGTGAAATCACTGATGCTTTACAAAAAGTTTACAGGCACAATGCCCCAGAGAAATCATCAGTTTACAAATGGATAACTTTTTTGCGAAGGACAAGACAGACTGTATGGTTAGTTCAGATGGTTAGAGCATGATGTTTTAACACCAAGGTCAAGGGTTCGGGTCCCCACATCAGCCAGTTACCAAAGAAAAAAATGAAGGGAAGAGACAATGTGGAAGATGAAGCCCACAGCAGCAGACCATCCACATCAATTTGAAAGAAAAAAATCAATCTTGCTCGTGCCTTAATTGGAGAGGACTAGTGATTAACAGCACAAACCATAGCCAACACCACAGACATCTCAACTGGCTCAGCTTATACAATTCTGAGTTAAAATTCAGACTTGAGCAAATTTTCACTTGATGGCTGCCAAAATTTTTGCTTGATGGTTGCAACCAGATGAGCTGCAGTGAAAGCTTTCAATGGAAATTTTATGTAAGTGGGACCAAGATCCTGAAGCATTTCTTTAAAGAATTGTAATAAGAGATGAAACATGGTTTTCCCAGTATGATCTTGAAGACAAAGGTCAATCAGAGCAATGGCTAATAAAAGGGAGAGGTGGCCAAGCCAAAGCAAAAGCAGATCAGTCAAGAGCAAAGTCATGGCAAAAGTTTTTGAGATGCTCAAGGCATTTTGCTTGTTGACTTTCAGGAGGACCAAAGAACTATAACATCTGCTTGCTATGAGAGTTAGGAGAAAATTAGCCAAAGCTTTAGCAGAAAACACCTGGGAAAGCTCCCTCAGAGAGTCCTTCTCCATCAAAACAATGCTCTTGCTCATTCCTCTCATTCAAACAAGGGCAAATTTTTTTTTTTTGCACAAATGGCATTTTATTACAGATGACAATCTAATTTACAAGTCTTTATACATTTCAAGGAAAACATTCAGGCATCATAAACATAAACATTTCAATATGCAAAATTCAAATTTACAGCAAGAAAAAGCAAACACAGAAACTTATTTTTGAACTATGTGGTTGTTACTGTACTACCTTTAATTCCTTATCCAGAGTCCAAAAAGTGTGGGCAAACCCTAAAATGTAGCAGAAGCATTTCCGCACACTGGTATCCATAATCTAGTTTGTGCAGAAATGTTTCCACTAGATTCATAGAGTACTCTTTTGAAGAAAGAGGTGAGAATTGGTCATTTGGTTGCCCTTCGGACATTCTGCAACTCTTCAATGGACTTCCACTCTTGGTTGATTGTTAAAAGCTTTCCAGGTACACTGGGATCCAAATGGGAAATCCTTAGGCATTCACCTTACAGTCCTGATTTGGCTCCTTCTGACTTTTTGTTTCCTAATCTCAAAAAATCTTTAAAGGGCACCCATTTTTCTTCAGTGCATAATGTAAAAAAGACTGCATTGACTGCAGGACCTTCAGTTATTTAGAATGGACTAAACAGCTGGTATCATAACTTTAAAAAGTATCTTGAGGGCTTGCCAGTTAGCTCGGTTGGTTAGAATGTGGTGCTGCTAACATCAAGGTCTAAGGTCCAATCCTTCTACTGGTCAGCCACACGGATGGAGAAAAAAAAAAAAAGGTCTCAAATTTAACTGAACTTGATGAAGCTTATGCTGAGAAATAAAGTTTATGTTTTTTATTTTTATCTTTTAATTCAATTTTCCATGAACCTTTTGAAGTCTCCTCATATTTATGTATTTGTAATACAAGGAAGTTGTGATCTAAAAATCTTCTCTGTTCCTCTTTTCAGAATGTGTCCAAATTTCTTCTTGGCTAAAGAACACGTAATCTAATTTGTGAAAGCACAAAGGAGTGTTTTCTGGGTTAAATTATCTACTTGATCCATCCACTCAATAGTGTTGTTTAATACTTTGATATCATTTTGACTTAACTTGGTGTCCCTAGCAATAACATATTAGGTATTTCTCCTACTTTCTGTAATTTTCATGTTTTGTACTTGAATTCTAATAATTATAGTATTAGTACCAAAATCCATGTTTTCTTTCTTTTTCATTTGTTGGGTGTATCTTTATTCTTCCTTTTTCACTGACCTTTCTGAGTCATTTTTGAAGTATCTCTTTAAAATCTAACCCGAGTGTCTTTGTTTCACTCAAATTTATTGGAATGCCAGGCAGGGTGGTTAGCTCTGTTGGTAGAGTATATGCTGAAAACCCCAAGGTCAAAGATTTATTATCCTGGTATCTGCCAACCACCTAAATAATAATAATAATAATAATAATAATAATAATAATAATAATAATAAGGAATGGCAGAAAATATTTCATGCTCTGTGTTTGATGTGTTTGCTTTTTGATGAGATGGAAGATTTATAGTTTGCATCTAAGAGCTTGATCAAGACATTTACCACCCTGGGTCTTCAGTTTTCTCAAATATAAGAGGAAATGCTGAGTATAAGACCATTCCTTAGGTTCCTTTCTGCTCTAACATTCTGTAGTTAATTCAGCATTATAGGTAGAGATCAGGTGGAATTCCAACCTAAATATTTTCTCAGCTATTTTAACAAAATAAATTTTAAAAAAGATAGTCTAGTCTCTGTTTTAGCTCTATTGTTACATTTAAAAGAGTAAAATATTTTAAAGTATTTTTTACAGTTCAGAAACATACTTTTCAAAAGTTTTGGTGAGTCCTCACAGCAAAATTACATTTTACAGTATTAACCAATAAACATATAGAAGCCTATGCATTACATATATAAAAAAGTTATATTATCTATATTAAAGGGTTTCTCAAAATAATACTTCATCTATGTTTGCTCAGATACTTTTCACTCTTTTCCATTTTGTTTTTAAATGCTGATTATACCCCATTCTACTGAAATCACATTTCCCTAATGGGTCAAAGCAAGATATGAGTAGTCACACTGATGATCTGGGGAAAAACATTGCAGAAAGTCACATTGTTGATCTGGAGAAAAACGCTGCAGAAGAACTTGAAGATGAAAAGAAAATACCTGCCACACCAAAGAGTTGAGGGTTGCTAATAATCTACACTGAAATCTGGAATACTGTTTTTCCAAGTCAAGAGAAGACCAAATGGCTTTTTACAGCTAACTACTATGTGTTGAGAGATTTTATATTACAAACTCTGCTTTCTGATCACATACTACATAGTTTATAGAGTGATCTCCCCCCAACATGCCCCATTTCTTGAACATCTTGGACCTTGATCAATTGTGCTATTAATTATTAAACACCTTTTAAAGTTTGAATATATTTATCAAGATATCCACTGGACAGATTTCAAAAGGTGTTTCCTTGTGATAGTTTTTAAAAATAAATCTAATGCAATGAAATGATACATTAATCTAATGTTAATGAAACTGATTGAGCTCTCCATGACCAGGAGGTATGTTACTTTATATAAGAAACATGAAAAAATGCTTACCGCTTGTTGCAGTGAATATCATAAATAGGTGTTTTAAACTGAATTGATTTGACCATCTCCCCTGTACGAAGTGAATATAGATCCACACAACAATAAGGCGGGCTTGTGCTAAAAGGAAAAAAAAGCCATTATTTTTAAAAAGGGTAAAGGGCAGTAAACTCGATGTTTTCTTATTAACATAATATTAAAACCCCTTATTAGTATAATATTAGTACATTGATTTGACCGTTACCCCCAAAAATAATCACAATACATTCCTTATCTTAAAAACAATCTCATTCACCAAATCAATACTATACAGAACAAAAATGATATAATTATTTCAACAGATGCAGAAAAGCATCTGATAAATTAAAAACCCAATCATGATAAGAAATATTTCCTTTATCTGATAAAGGGTATCAACCTTAAAACTAACAAACAAAAACTAGCAAACATCATATCCAATCATAAGTTATTGAAAGATACGACCCTAATATCAGGAACTAGATAAAAACGTTCATTATCATCACTCTCTCCAACACAATATGGAAGATTCTGTGCATAAGTCAGGAAAAGTAATCACTACAGGGTACTTCAAAAAGTTCATAAGATTTACATTTGTATATTATCTTTTAATTCTATTTTTCCATGAACTTATTGAAGTAACCTCCTATAAGGAAGAAATAAAGCTGTCATTATTTGCTGAAAACCTGATTATATAAGTATAAAACCAAATAATATAAATCTGTAAGTAGAAATATATATACAGACAATCCCACAATGAAAACAACCCATTAGAATTAACAGGTAGATTTACCAAGGTCACTAGATACAAGGTTAATATACAAATATCACCTGTATTTTTTATAAATTAAGAACAAACAATCAGAGAGTAAACTTCAAAACAATATTATATATCATATACAGTGGCATTAAAAATGTCAACACACCAGACAGCTGCCAAAAAAATTAAAATAAAAAAATTAAATATCAAAAATCAAATATCTTGGAATAAATCTAAGGAAAGATTTATAACATATAAGAAAGAATAAAATAGTTTTTTAAAAAAAAACCTAAATGAATGAAAGTAAATACCATACCCTGAAAGACTTTCTAAATTGACACAGTTAAAACCTCTTCAAAAATCTACCAGAAATGAAACCTCATTCTAAAATATATATGGAAATGCAAAATGCATATGGAAATGCATTCCGAACAATAAGACTCATTGTAAAAGGTACAGTAAATAAGACACTGTGTTCTTGACACAAAGACACATGAAGAAATCAGTGCTTCCATCTTAAGAAAATAGGAAAGAAAGATCAAGTTAAATCAAATGAAAGCAGAATGAAAAATTTAATAAAAATACAATAAGAAACCAAAGAAATAAAATAGAGGTAATCTTATAACACCAAGGTCAGGGTTCAGATACCCGTACCAGCCAGCTATAATAATAATAATAATAATAATAAAAGTAATCAGTAATCAACAAGGGGGAAAAAAAATCAGTAAAACTAAAACCTAATTCTTTGAAAAGTTAATAAAATTGATCTAGTCAGTGTTCAATAAAAAATAAAAAAGAGACAAGCCATATAAGAAAGGAAATGTAGGGCCGACCCTGTGGCACACTCGGGAGAGTGCGGCACTGGGAGCGCAGCAGTGCTCCTGCCGTGGGTTTGGATCCTATGTGCGGTGCGGCCACTGGCTGAGTGCGGTACGGCCAGTCACAAAAAGACAAAAAAAAAAGAAAAAAAAGAAAAAGAAAGGAAATGTAATACTCAGATGATATGAATAAATTCATTAAAACATACAAATTGCTAAAACAAATCTAAAAAGCAACAGATCATTTGAATAGCCCAGTATCTATAAGGAAATTGTATGTAACTTCTTGCAAAAAAAATCCTCAAAAATGCCTCCACTTGTAAATTCTAACAATAATTCAAACAAAAAAATTATACCCATCATACACTAACTCTCTCAGAAGGTAGAAGAGTCACTTCTCAACTTATTTTATGAGGTGAGTAGCACCTATCCCAAAGCTAAATAAATGCCTCACAAGAAAAGAAATAATAGATACACCTGTACTCATATATCCGTATGTCTCATGAATATACACCCAAAACTCCTTAAAGAATATTAATAAATCAGGGCTGGCAAGTTAGCTCAGTTGGTTAGAAAGTAGTGTTTATAACACCAAGGTCAAGGATTCAGATCCCCATACTAGCCAGCTGCCAAAAAAAAAAAAAGATAAAATAAAATATTAGCAAATTGAATCCAGCAATACAAAACCAAATGTAGTTTATCCCAAGAATGCAAGGTTGGTTTACTACAGAATATCAATTAAGGTAATTCACCACATTAATAGAAAAAAGAAGGAAACCATTATGATTATTACTGCATTAGAAAGATGCAAATACAGCATGAAATTAGGAATAAAAATGCAACACCTTTTCATGATAAAAACACTCAAACTACAACTAGAAGAGAATATCAACCTGATAAAGTGCATCTATAAAAAATATACAGATGTAAGAGTAAACACTTTCCCTGCAAAGTCAGGAACAAAGCAAAGCTGCCTGCTTTTACCACTATTATTCAACACTGTATAGAAGGTCTTAGCTAGTGAAATAAGGACAAATTAAAAAATTTAAAGCATACAGACAGTAAAGGCCGAAATAAAAGTCTTTATTCACAGATATAGTAACATCACATAGAAAATCTCATAGAATCTCTAAAAAAGCAACTAGAACTAGCAGTTCAGCAAGGTTGCAGAATTCAAGGTCTATACATGCAATCATGTTTTCATACAGAAATAAACAATTTGAAACAGAAATTTTTATAACACCATGTAAATATGAAATACTTATGTGCAAGTCTAACAGAATACATGCACGATTTGCATTCTGAAAACTACAAAATGCAGATGAAAGCAATCAAAGACCGAATATACCATGTTATCAGATTGGGAGGTATAATATTTTTAAGATGTCAAGTATCCCAAAATTGATCTACATATTCAATAATCACAATCAGAATCCTAACAGTCCTTTTTGAAGACAATCACAAGCTCACTCTAAAATCTTTATGAAATTTACATATAACAGTTCTTACATACGTGCATACATGACTTACATGCATGAGACTTATAAAGCTACAACAATGATCAGGATAGTATGGTACTCATGTAAGTATAGACACAGATATCAAGGAAACAGAACAGAGAGTCCAGAAATAAACTCATACTTGTATGGCAAATTGATTTTCATCAAAGATGGTCTTTGGAACAAATGGTGCTAAAAGAATCAGATATTTGTATGGAAAAAATTAAACCACCCCTACGTTATACACAAAAATTAACTCAAACTTGATTACACATCTAAAACTTTAATAGTCCAAACTATACAATGTCTAGAACAAAATATAAGAGAGATATCTTTGTAACTCGTTTCTTAAACAGAAACACACATACATACACACATGAAAACAGTTATAACTGACAAAGCATAATTCCTCAAAATTTGAATTTTTTCTCTTTAGCAGGTAAAAATAAGAAAATGAAAAAGCCATCTTCACATTGTGAGGAAATATTTGCAAAACAAACATCTGACAAAGGGTTTGTGTCCAAAATATAAAACGTATTCTTATAACTCAATAATGATGCATGCAACACATTAAAAAAAAATGGCCATAATATTTAAAAAGATACTTCACCAAAAAAGATATACAGATAACAACTATGCACATGAAAAGATGTTCAACATCACTAGTTATCAGGGAAATGCAAGTTAAAGCCACTAAGGGATATCAAGGAACTCACCAGAATGACTAAAATTTTTAAAAACTGATAATACAAAGTAGTACCAAGAATGTAAAGTAATTAAAACTCTCACACATTACTTTTGGTAATGGAAAAAGGTACAGTCACTTTGAAAAATAGTTTACCAGTTTCTTAAAAAATTAAGCATCTCTCCATTCCCATATATCATAACTAGGTATTTTATTATTTATAATAACAAAAACTAGAAACAATTAAATGCCCATCGACAGGTCATACAATGGAATACTAAGCAATTTTTTAAAAATTACCTAAAAAACAATAAAGATGAATCTCAAAACCATGATGCAGTGGGGGTTAGGGGGTGGGGGGAGTGGAGAAGGCCATACATAAAAGTCTACATCCTGTATGAGTCTCTTTCTATGGAAAGCTAAAAGCATCAAACTATAATTGCAGAAAGCAGATCAGTGGTTGCCAAGGGACAGGTATGAGAGGTATAGAATGCAAAATGGCATGAGAAACTTCTTTGGTGTGATGGAAATGTTGCCATATCGTTATTATGATGGAAGTTAACACAACTGTGAAAAACTGGAGGTGGGAGAACCTTGTAAAAGCCTGAACTTCAATCTCTAAAATTGACTCAATGCAAAAATTCTTTTCTTAGTATTCCCAACAAATTAATCCAGTCCTCTGCTGATAAGGAATGAGTTAATAATGAAAGAAATCTAACATTTTGTCTGACCAACTAGGAAGAAAAAACAGCCTGTCACCTTCAATTAGGAGCTCATTATGGGTACAACACACTAGATACTGGAATTCTGATCACTTCACTGGCATCACCCATACAATGTCACAACTGAGATTCTTCCTGCAAAAACCCTTCAATAGAAATAGACAAAACAAATGCTATGAAGGCTCGGTTTACAGCTAACTGAACAAGATATGGCAGAACTAAAAACTCTGTTTATGTACAGGGGAAAAAAAAAAACCCTCTCATTCAATGACTAATAAAGATAATTCTCTAAAATAAGAGTCTTCACAAATTCACACATTCACAAAGGAGTCAGCATGCTTCCTGCCAATAACACAGTTGTGTGCATGCCCGACATATCCTTTTGTTCTCTCTTTTCTCTTTTGAAAAGCCTTGACCATTTCCACGGGACACAGAAAGACAACCTTAATTTTCCTCATGGGCAGGCTGATGAGAGAGCTTTCCATAAAATAATCAGCATGTATGCCCCACAACATGTTATACTAAAATACACAGACATGAAACAAGCTTTCCTTTCTCCTCTATTATACGCCACACAAAAGGTGTAGAAAAATGTGCCACAAGAAAGTTTTATAGAGAATACACTCTTCATCTGATTTCTAGAGCTCAAATAGATTAGCATTTTTAAAGGTTTATGTTTGACATTTAAACACAGTACTATGACTTCACATTAAAGACAAACCTAATAGTTTAAAGGGGGAAAAGTTCCTAGAAGAAATTTTGAAAGCCAAGTTTAGAATGTAACTGAATCTATTGTAAGCAAACACCAGAGGCTGTAGAAAAAGCAGGAGTGATGCATTTTTTATTATTAAATGGTTGTTTAAAAACTTGTAAATTGTGCCTAGGCACCTATGCCTTTCCATACATATATATCAAAATACATAGTAAAGGTATTTGTACTTTTCATGATAGGTATAAAACAGAAATGAATGAAAATTCTACCTAACTGAACTTTTCTTTATCTAAGTAACTTGTTTTATAGGGAGTTACTGAGCACGTGTGTTGAAATTTGACATAGACCTATAAAGTAATTTATTAAGACTCTATTAAGGAAAAAAACATCTTCATTCTGATGTTTTACATTAGCCAAAGGTATAGAATTTAAACTCATTTCAGTGAAAGGGGTTGATTGCAACTATACAAAAAATGCTTCATTTACTGAAAATGAAAATGTTAAATTAAGCAATTATGAACTATAAAACAAAATATTTACTAGATTTCTTAAAAGGAAAAATATTTAAAATATAAATATACAAGACAAACATCAACAAGAAACTACTAAACATTTTCATCTAAACAAATCTATACTTCTAGAACACACTAGACAAACTAAAATAATTATACTTACCTACAACATTTTAAAATTCTCAATAATCATATATGTCTTATTCAGGCCTAAATTCTGAAATTCAGGTTAAATTCTGAAAATGTATCAACCTATTCCTCACACAATTTCTCCCTCTTTCTCCCTTTAATAAATAACTAGAGGTGGAGTCTCATTATAACCTATATAATAAAATACTGAGCCATAGGCATTTTCTATAAAAGGCAATTGTAAATAGTACCATTAAGTAATTATCCCAGGAGTATTAGAAATATTAAGTGACTTAGACACAGCCTTTTTATAAGAAGGTAAATAAGCACGGATATCTCATGAAAGATATTATACAGATGCATGATTAGCCATAAGGGAAATACAAAACCAGTAAGAGATACCACTACACACCTATAAAAATTGATAAAAACTTAAAATTAGTGACAATAAATGCTGGTAAAAATGAGGAGAAACAAAATCACGCACACATTGCTGGTGGAAATATAAAATAGAGCAGTAGTCACCCAGCCAAACAGTTTAGCAGTTTCTTATAAAACTATACCTGCAACTAGAAAATGAACATCCCAAGTGAGAAGGTAAGATAACAAGAAATCTCACAGAAAACGAATGAGTATAATATTCCATTTTTATGAATATACCACAGTTTGATAATCCACTGACTTACCAAAGGGCATCTTAATTGCTCCAGATTTTAGCTGTAATAAATAAAACTGCTATGGCACATTCATGTCCAGTTTCATGTCACTGTATCCATAGTTTTGCCTTTTCCAGAATATCATATATTTGGAATAACAGTATATAATAGCATTTTCAGATTGGCTTTTTTCACTGAGTATTATGCATTCAAGGTTATTCCATGCGTTTTCATGGCTTAATACATAATTTCTTTTTAGCACTGAATAATATTCCATCATCTGGATGTACTAGCATTTACCTATTGAAGGACATCTTGGTTGCACTGAAGTTTTGGCAACTATGAATAAAGCTGCTACGCACATCCCTATGCAGGTTTTTGTGGGGACATAAGTTTCCATTCATTGGGGTAAATACCAAGGAAGGCAACTGATTGAGTTTATGGTATGAGTATGTTTACTTTTGTAAAAAATTGACAAATTGGGACCCCCTTACCAGCCAGCCACCAAAGGAAAAAAGAAAGAAATGAACAAATTGTATCCTAAAGTACCTGTATGATTTTGCAATCCCACCAACAATAAATGTGCATTCCTGCTGCTCCACATCTTTGTCAGCATTTGGTGTTGTCAACGTTTTCAATTTTAGTCCTTCTAAATTGTGGTATTTAATTGTTATTTTGATTTGCAATTCACTGATAATACATAATGCTAAGGATATTTTCATATGTATATTTGCCATGTGTGTATCTTCTTTGGTGAGATGGCTGTTCGGGTCTTTTGCCTGTTTTTTAATAGGGTTGTTCATTTTCTTATTGTTGAGTTTTAAGAATTCTTTGTATGTTTTAGGTAAAAGTCTTTTATCAGACAGGTCTTCTACAACTATTTTCTTCCAGTCTGCAGCTTGTCTTCTCATAATTTCAAAAACATCTTTAACAGAGCAGAAGTGTTTAATTTTAATAAAGTTCAACTTATCGATTTTTTATTTTATAAATTGTGCTTTTGTTGTTCTGTCTAAGAACTTATCACCAAACCCAAAGTTACCTAGATTTTCTCCTATTTCATCTTCTAGGACTTTGGACATTTCACATGAACTTTAGAATTAGTACATATTCACAAAATAACTTGCTGGTACTTTGATAGGAACTGCATTAATTGTGTAGATCAAGTTGGGAAAAAACAACATGGTAATATTCAGTCTTCCTATCCATATACATGTAATCTCTATTTATTTGTACCTTCTTTAATTTCATGCATCAACATTTTTTGTTTACTCACACAGATCTTTCATTAGTGTTATATCAAAATATTATTTATTTATTTTGCTAATAAAAATATTGTTCAGTCCTGTACAGGCCAGCCACAAAAAAAAAAGAAAAAACAAAAAAACAAAAAATATTATTCAGCAATAAAGTAAAATGAGCTACCAAGCTGCAAAACAACAGAGAAATCTTAAATGCATATGACTAAGTGAAAGAAGCCAGCCAAAAAAGACTACATACTACATGGATTCTAAATATATGATACAGAAAAGGCAAACTAGGGAGACAGTAAAAAGATCAGTGGTTGCCAAGGATTGATAGAAGGAAAGGAGGCTAGAGGGAAGAATAGGCAGAGTACAGGGGATATACAGCACATGAAAACTATTCCATATTTTACTATAATGGTGGATACATAGCACTATACATTTCTCAAAAGCCATAGAATATACAACTCAAGGAGCGAACCCTAATATAAATTATGAACACTAGTTGCATAAATATCAGTTCCTCAATTGTAATAAGTATAAGAGGGTACTTGAAAACATTCATGGAAAGATTTGTATTATCTTTTAATTCTATTTTTCCATGAACTTGTTGAAGTGCCCTCATACTAGACACACTGATGTAACATGTTAATGACAGTGGGAAACATGCATGTGGAAAACTAAGGGGACATATGGGAACACTGTACTTCATGCTCAGTTTCTCCATACACCTAAAACTCCTCAAAAAAACAAAGTTTATTAACTTTAAAAGTAATAAAAAAATAAAATTTCACTAAAATTTTATTTTGTCCTTCCAATCTGTATACCTTAAATTTTCTTATCTTATTACATGAGCTAGTACCTCCACTAGGAATACTGAAAGTTGACATCCTTGCATTCTTCCTGATCTTACCAGGAATGCATGTAGTCTTTAACCATTAAGTATGATGTTAGTTGTAGATATTCTTTATGAAACTGAGGAAGTTTCCCGAGTTTTCATCATAAATGGGTGTTGAGTTTTGCTGAAATCAAACAAGTGGTTTTGAGGATACTGACGAACTAATTATAAAGTTTATATGGAAAGGCCAAAGACTCAAAATAGCCAACACAATATTGAAGGAGAAGTGAGTCAGAAAGCTGACATTACGTGACATCCAAGACTTAGTATAAAGATACAATAATCAAGAAAGTGTGGAATTGGAGAAAGAATAGAGAAATAAATAAAAGAAACACAATAGAGAATCCAGAAATGGACCTACACAAATATAGACAACTGATCTTTGACAAAGGCAATAATTCAATAGAGAAAGGACAGTCTTTTCTACAGATAGTACTGAAACAATTAGACTTCCACAAGCAAAAAAAAAATGCTAGATCTTTTTCTGAGCCACGTGGCTCCCAAACTGAGCAATGGCTGGTGTCAGTGTGATCAATCCAGTCCATGTTGCATGTTAGAATGTTGGCCAGTTCATCTTTGCCCAGAATGTGAGGCAGCCATGCTTGGTCATGTGGTAAGAAAATTAGCTGCAGAGAAATTAAATACCCCATGGAATTACATTTATTTGAAAAGTACTTCAAAAGGAAAATCAGTTCATGCAAATGACTCATTAAATCCTTACCACAACTTCAACTAGAATATCTGTTAAAAGCAGTACTAAATGCCACTTCCTGCTAAACCTGAGCTACAAGCTGGAACTGTAGATTCTTCTGAGATAAAATCTCTCCATGAACTTTTTTTTTAATATTGAGAGATGTGAACCTATGTATTACATTTAAAAATATATATCTGGAGAAAATTCAGCTCCATTTTCTTAATAAGGATAAAGAAAACAGACCATGCTCAAGCGAAAAATAAATACCCAACCAAGTCCTTTACTCTCCTTTCCTTCCTCCGCCAAAAAAAAAAAAAAAGCAATATTGAAAATAGGAAGTGTACAGGAAGTTGTAAATACAATAGTTCACAGTGAACTGAAGCACAGAACATTTCCAGAAAAGAGGAAATGAATAAAGAAATGAAAAGGAAGATAACAGACAAAAAGAAATATAGAGATTCAATTATGAAATTACATTACTGAAAACCATGCTTCAAGACTGCAATCAATCCTTACCTGATAGTTTCCTGTCTGCCAGCTCCCCAAATCACTAGGCCAACTCCTTGAAATGCATCTTGTGTGTGTGTGAGTGTGTGTGCGTGTACCTAAGTGTGTTATACACTGATATATTGGGGAATAGAGAATACAAGGCTTATACCTACAGCCAAACACTTGTTCAAAGAAAAATTGCAAGGATGCTAGGAATCTAGGCTCAGAGAAAGCAGGATGCGGGGGCTGGCTGGTTAGCTCACCTGGTAGAGTGTGGTGCTGATAACACCAAGGTCAAGGGTTCAGATCGCCTAACTGGTCATCCGACAAAAAAAAAAAAAAAAAAAAGAAAGAAAGAAAGAAAAGAAAAAAGGTGAAAGCTAAGGTAGAGTTGTAGATGGAGTCGCTACACATTCAAGGACTGTCCCTGCTCAGAGCCAATCTGCAAACACCAGAGTACTCTTTTATTCTTTGTGGCTCCTGCTGTTTGAAAAAACTTCTGTCATGTCACTGGCAGATGGCTAACATAAGAGAGATTTCAGTATTCACACGTGACAACAAACACAGTCTTTGGGAAAAAAAGACTTGGAAAAAAAAGTTTGGAAAAGTCGCTGAACAATGGATAGTTGTACACCTCAACAGCAAACCCAGATGAGGGGAGAGAATCTGATGTCCACAGTTGCCACATTACGATAGTCAAAATATCACCATTCAATAAAAAATTATAAAGCATACAAAGGAAAAGGAAAGTATATTCCATTCACAGAATAAAACTAAATAAAGAGAAGCTATCACTGGGGAAACCCAGATATCATACTTACTTCACAAAAACTTTAAATCAACTGTCTTAAAAATGTTAAAAGAAACTACAGACAAAGAACTAAAGAAAACCAGAGGAACAATAAATGAACAAATTGTTAATATCAATAAACAGCTAGAAATTATAAAAAAGGAACCAAATAGAGATTCTGGAAATGCATAGTACAATAATTGAAAGGGGAAATTAGAAAATACTTTGAGACAAATGAAATCTTATACACAGTATACCAAAATACATGGGATGTAGCAGAAGCAGTGTTCATAGAGATATTCATAGCTACAAATGCCAACATTAAAGAAGAACTCAAATCAATAATCTAATTTTATACCTTCGGGAACTAGAAAATGAAGTCCAAACTAAACCTTACGCAAGCAGAAGAAAAGAAATAGTAAAGATTGCAGCATATATAAAATAAAGACTATAAAAACAACAGAAAGAATCAACAAAAATTGACTAGCTAGATATAAAGAGAAGATGCAAATAACTAATATCAGAAGTGAAAATGGGTACGTTACCACTGACCTAACAGAAATTTTACAAAGAAATAAAAAATATATCAACAGATAAATAACCTAAATGAAATGAACAAATTTCTAGGAAAAACACAAATTATCAAAACTGATTCAAGACGAAACAGAAAATCTAGACAGACATATAGCAAGTAAAGAAACTGAATTAATATTCAAAAACCTCCCAAAAAGAAAAGTACAGGATTAGTCACTTCACTAGTGAATTCTACAAAAGACACAGTGGAATTAGTACCAAATTCTTCTCAAACCCTTCCAAAGAATTGAAGATAGAGAATGTTTCCTAACTCATTCTGTGAGGTCACCATACCAAAGTGAGAAAAATACACCACAAGAATAGAAAACTACAGACCAAAGCTGACCAGTTAAATCACTTGGTTAGAGCATGGTGCTACTAACACCAAGGTCAAATGTTTGGATACCCTTACAGGCCAGCTGCCAAAAAAAACACACAAACAACCAAAAAGAAAAAAAGAAAAAACAACAAAAAAAGAAAGAAATAGAAAATGGCAGGCCAATATCCCTTATGAATACAGATGGAAAAATGCTCCACAACACACTACTAGCAAACTAAATCCAATAACATATTAAAAGGATTATACACCATGACCATGTGAGATTTATCCCAGGAATACAAGAGTACTTCATAATAATATCAACAATCAATGTAACACACCACATTAATACCTAAGGGGGGAAAACCATATGATTATCTCAATTAATGGCAGAAAAATCATTTGCTAAAATTCAACATTTTGTCATAATAAAAACTCATAAGAAACTAGAAATAGAAGGAAATTTCCAAACATGATAAAGGGCTATGAGAAACCCACAGTTAACATCATACTCAGTAATGAAAGACAGAAAGCCTTCCCCCAAGATCAACTCAAGGATGCCCATTTTCAAGGATGCCCATTATTATTCAATATTGTACTGAAAGATCTAGCTAAAGCAATTAGGCAGTAAAAATAAATAAAAGGCATCCAAATTGGAAAACAGAAGTAAAATTATCTCCATTTATAGATGACATGATCCTATATATAGAAAATCCCAAAGAATCCACAGAAAAGAACTAGAACTGATAAATTCAACAAAGATCATCATGCAAAACCCAGCAATGAACAGTCCAAAAGGCAAATTAAGAAAACAGTTAGTCCATTCACAATAGCAATACAATCTCTACCAAAATTCCAATGGCCTTTTTATCAGAAATGAGAAAGCCAATTCTAAAAGTAAATGGAATTGAAAAGGCCCCAAATAACCAAAACTTAAGAATAAAGTTGGAGGACTCACATTTCCCAATTTCAAAACTTACAACAAAGCTATAGTAATCAAAACATCATGATACTGGAATAACATTAGACATACAGACCAATGGAATAGAATTCATAGTTCAGAAATAAATCCATATACCTAGAATGAATTAATTTTTGAAAAAGGTACCAAGTCCACTCAGTGGTGAAAGAACAGTCTTCAACAAATTATGCTGGGAAAGTGAATAACCACATGCAAAAAAATGAAGTGGACCCCACCCTCCAACTCAAAATGGTTATCATTACCTAAACATAAGAGCCAATCTGAATGATAATATGGTGATACCATTAAACAAGACAGGAAGTCAGTATGGGCACCTGTGTCAATACTCATACATTCAACCAACAGCCTTACATAGCCATGTTATTTACTATAAAGGCCCAACCTTTAGTTAGACCAGAGGAGTTCCTGATCCAAAGACAAGCAATTCACAGGTTGGCATGAAGTATAAAATTCTACTCATATAGAGACAGAGTACGGCATCTAAAAATAAATAGAAAAACTAAAATTTTTCATATAACTATATTGGGAAGACAGACAATTATAGGTGATGATGTTATATCCTAACATCTCACAATATCATAGAAGGAATTTATCTAAAATAGTTAAATAAATAGCAATGAAATTATATTGTGCAATATGGAAGTAAACAATGAACCAAAAAGGTCAAAATTAGGTCTCAAAATGATAGAAGAGAACTATTTTCTTTTATATTTTCATTAATTTATTCATTCAATAAATTTATAATAGTTGTACACTCTGTGCCAAGCACGATGAACAAAACAGGCCAAAATCTTTCCCTCACTGAACATATTCTAGTAGGTGAATACAAACAGAACACATAAATAAGTAAGATAATTGAAGGTTAGGGATTGATAAATAATATGCATAAAGAAAAGAACACAGTAAAGAAAAGAGGTAAGTGCAGGGGATAAAGCGATATGCATCACTACCCATACATAGAGCCATATGAAGATGAGCAAGTAAAATTGGTTTTTTTTTGAAAGACTGATACAAACCTATAAAACATGTACAATCCATAATGATGGTCATAAAGTAGATAAATGGCAGAATGGCTGTGAGTGTAGGGAGAAGAGCAAGAGGACATACCTTCCCAAGAGTACAGATATGGGATATCTTCTTAACATCAAGGAAGGGGAATGCACACAATGATCTTTAGATTCAGTGAAATCCCAAAGACCCAGAATAATTTTTTAATGGATATATAATAACATTTAAGTAAGACTGCTTTTTTAATAACTATATTTAAAGACAGGATTAAATTTCATTTATATAAGCTATATTAATGTATCAAATTAATTTCCTTTCTTAAAGAAGTATACTAAAAGAATTCAATAAATTTTGATTATTTAAATAAGTTTTTTAATGTTAGCAATACAATCTATTTTGAAACAAATCTAACTAAATGGGCTTCCATTGTTCTACTTCTTCTGTAACATACCAACATTTTTCTTATCCTAACACTTTTACTGAGACAATAGAGACACTTTCCAAATAATAAAATGAAGAAGCTCCTGAGCATTGAGCAATTTAAATTGAATGTTACTTAAATTTTCATAACTTATATCAGCAATTTGTTCTTAATTAATTGAGGTTAACCAGTTAAGAGATTTAACCAAAAGTAGACAACCACATCATTTGGTTGAGTGATCTGGAGAATTCTCAACCCATAACTTCAGAATCTTTTTATACACAAATACTACTATACATGTTGTAAATATGGGGAAACATTCCAACAGTCTGTTTCAGATCTAACAATTACTATTTAAGGAGAAAATCAAGAATGCAGTGAGGCCTAGTCAAATGGACCACTAAAAGAAGCCAAAACATGAATAGGTCAAAAGATAGAAATTAAACAAGATTTTCATGTATGTGTAATTATGAATTCCTGTGTAATTATATCTTTCACTGGTAGACTCAATAATCCATTTTTTTTGTCATAAACTAGAATTTTAGCAACTACAAACAGAGGAATGAGCTAGGTGCCCTGGGCTTTTTGTGAAGACTAAGTGTAATGCTGAATACTTTTGCATTTTTTAAAAATTATAATGCATGAGAGAAAGAAGATAACCTCACACTGTATCTTTGAAATGTGAATATCTCCTGAAAACAGTTTATTAGATAGATGCAAAAGGATCTTTCATGGGTGATGGACAACAAGAGTTAAAAATAATATAATACTGAATTCAATTCACAAAGTCAACTTTTTATAAATCTCTAACAAAAATATTTAAAGTAACAGTATGTTTTTTCCTTTACATTCATGTATATAATTAGAATCATAGCTATTTCCTAACCTGGACAATGTTTTCAAAATAGGTGTTTGGTTGTTTTTTTTTTTTTAATGCAATACAGTGAACATCACTTTAAAGCAATGTGAAATATGGCTTTTATGATTCCAAAATTCTAAACATTAATACCATTTTCCTTTAGAAAGACTTTTACTATTTTCATTTATGATACTTAACAGATTGAAACAAAATTAGGAAAAACGGAACAAAGTATTTGAGAAAGTGACATTTTCCAAGAATGTGCATGTATAAGTGAAACACAAAATAGCAAAGACATTTAAAATCTACCCCACAAATTGCAAGAAGCATGGAAACACTTATTTCTAAATGGGAAAAAGCTGCATGACCTTCAACATGTTTCTAAATCTAATCCTTTAAATACAAGAGGAAAATTTTTGATAGTATTACATTATTTGTATTTTTATTCAGTTCCTAAAGAACAAAAGCCAGTCAGAATTGTTTTTTATTAAGTAATTGAAAAGAAAAAGCGAAGAAAATGGAAACTTAACCATATTAAAAGCTAAATTTGTGATTAGCCTAGTTAATAATAACTTAATTCTGCATTTTTCTTCTGTAGAGTTCTAAATAAACACATGATAATTAAACCTTCCAACATGGTGACAATTTGCTTTGTACCCCATGAATATTCATAAGCAATAAAAAAAAATTTTTTCTAATAAATAAATAAATAAATAAATCTTCCAACATTCCCACAACTTGAGAGAGTGGTATTAATGACTGATTACACAGGGGGAGGTAACCAGGCATGTGTTCACACAAAAATAGAAGGTAATGTTAGAACTGGGTTTGGAACCAGACATTCTTCTTCAATAGAGACTTCACATACTAAATAAAAAGAAGCCAAAGACATAACATATTATACTTTTTTTTTAAAGTTTCTATTTGTAATTAAACATGAAGATGAGTTAGAAATACTCTACTTTCAAAGAGCTTTCAAAATAATTAGCTGATTTTGGTAAAAGGATTCAAAAATTAAAGTGTAATACAAGGAAATATGCTTAATATTCCTCAATGAAATACAAATGCAACGAAAATTCAAATTATAGATGAGATTAAAGGAATGGTCTGTCAGTTTAATTTGTTCATGCATATATATACACATAATGTAGTATATGCATAATAAAATACATACATAATTTATTTATTTATATGATACTATTTTCTACCTTGCCTATACACTCTTCCTCCACTAAAAACCATACATAAATACAGCAGTGATTAATATATCACTTGAAATTTCATTTAGGAAAAATTTTCAAAAATGTCTGCGTATAGTGGAAGTCAGTAAACCATGCCCCAAATCCAGGCCCCACTGCTGTGTTTGTAAATAAAGTATTATTAAAACACAGCCACACCATTCATCTCCTTATTGTCTTTGGGTTGAGTAGTTGCCACAGAGACCTTATGGTCCACCAAACTTAAAATATTTCCAATCCTGAAGAAGAAAGTTTGTTGACCTCAGATCTATAGCTTTTTATTTCAAGTGAATCTGGGCTCCTTTTTACTATCTTTCCCAGGGATCTTACAGGATCTGCTCTAGTTGCTGTGGGGGAAATTAGGTTTCCCCCTAATTTTCTTCCTCTTATTAAGGTTCCTGAAAGCCAGGAACTTTAAAATAATATATCTTAGAACTGCCCATTCTGAGTCAATTTTGCCTGGTACACACTGTGCTACTTCATTATATCAATTGGAGACTTTTTATTTCTGTAAAACTTTTTTAACTCACTATTTAAATATTTCCTCCATTGCATTATTTTGTTGTTCTTATTTGGAAACTAAGCACATATTGTAATTTTGTTCCCATTTTGTTAACTCTTTCATTCTATTCTGTTTTCTACCTATTCTTCCATGCCTTGAATTTCATAATCAATTCTGTGATAAATTTGTAGGGTTTTTCTTTCATTCAAATCTAAACAGATCAATTATTTACAAAGTTACAGTTATATAGGAAGAATAAGTTCTGGTGCTCCAGGGTGACAACAGCTAATAATACTGCATTGTATATTCTAAGATAGCCAGAAAAGAGAATCTTGAATGCTTTAACCAAAAAGAAATTATCAATGTTTAGGTGATAGATATGCTAACTATTCTGAGTAGATCATTATACAATATATGCATATAATGAAACAAAAAAATATACCCCATAAACATGTACAATAAAAAAATTAGTGTTTTTTAAGCTCTAACAAATTAGATAATTACTCCACTATGTACTTTTAATGATATTTCATTCTCTTATATTGTCAAGTTTGTTGCCAACTCCTTCTATTTCTTCAAATTTTTCACTGCAAAAAAATTAAAAATAATAAATAAGCAGATAAACTATTTTGATGTCTCCTAAGCAAGGTTCCACTAAATATAAGGTTGAAGCATAATCATATGACAATACAGCAAAAGTTAACATAATGTACAAGTCTGTCATCTTTTCAAGAATCATCTTCCTTAAGTTAAAACCCAGGATTGGGCTGGCCAGTTAGCTCAGCTGATTAGAGTGGGGCCTGGTAATACCAAGGTCAAGGGTTTGATTCCCCATACCAGCCAGCTACCAGAAACAAAACAAAAAACAAAAACTGGATCTACCTCCACAAAACAGATAAATCAACAAATATCAAAAAGAATTAGCAAATTTTAAAATGACTCAACTGGTTCTAATTAGACTACTGAAGTACAAATGAAACATATTTCAATTACTTTCCTATATAACCTGATCTAACGTGAAATAGTACATAACTAGGTTTAGATTACCGTAACTAAAACCCTGACACACAGGAAATATTTTACGTTTTGTAATTTTGATGTTATTAAAAGGGCGTGACCCCATCTAAGAGTATCACATGATAGCTCATAGTTCAATATATGTGTGAGATATTTGTAACTAACGTAATGATTAATGAAAAATTCCAACATTTCTAAGGGCAATGACAATAGAGCTCAAACCAAACAGTAAGTTTGTTCTAACCAAAAAAACAACCTCCCAGGATATTTCCATGTTTGCTTGTTTTTTATTATATGGAGATATGAAAACACTCTCTTAATGAAGGAATACAAACAACGGCACTAAACAAATCTAGTTCATGTCATCTGTACATTTTTCAGACTTATAAGCCCTTTTACAACTATAAACTTCCATAGGACAGAGACTAAGTCTTGTTCAATATTGTATGTTAAACATAGTACTACTTTTTAAAAGAATTAGTTAAGAATTAAGAGAAGAATTAAAAGAATTAATTAATATTAACTACTTGTGAAAAGAATTACCTACTCTGCATGATACTATAATGGTGGTTACATGTCATTATACATTTGTCCAAACCTATAGAATGTACAACACCAAGAATTAGCCCTAATGTGCACTACAGACTTTGGGTGATAATGAGATGTCAATGTAGGTTCACCAACTGTAACAAATGAGCCACTCTATGATGGTAGAGGCTATGCATCTGTCGGGGCAGGAGGTATATGGGAAATCTCTGTGCCTTCCACTCAATTTGGTTGTGATCCTAAGACTGCTCTAAGAAATCTCTTTTTAAAAAATCTATTGAAAGGTCTATTTAAAAAAAAAAAAAAATCTAAATGAACAAATGTATTCAAGAATGATACTTGGCAAAATTCCATTTCTGAAACAAACATCCTAAAATGTTAGACATTCTACCTTTTGTGAAGCTTACTTTTCTATTATGTCCTATGTCTGCTGCTGTCGGATAATCTCTACACACTGTACTTTCATCAAGAGAACCATGAATATTGTGCATTTGATAAATACCAGTCATTGTTATAAGGTCTTTTCATGTATTATTCCATTTAACCCCTATAATAATCCTTTCATGTAGGTAAAATTTTATAAAGGAAGGCTTTTCTTTAAACATTTGATTCATTTCTCAAAATAAAAAAGAAACACTTTAATCTTTAATGTTCAGCAATAAAATGTCAAGGAAAAATGTTTCTACCAACAGCAAAGATTTTCATTGCTGAATATGTAATATTTAAGATGCTGGTATTCATTTACTGGTTGGTTAGGAAAGCTACTTCTAGACACAGAAGAAAACCCATTTAAACGATTGAAGTTGCAACCTTGACTTTATTAGCATCAGATTTCCAAATAACCAAAGAGGAAACTAACAAATCAGTCTCTGGTATTCATGCACTAGATGTTATAATTAGCCATAATTATAACAGTTATAATTCTGGAAGATATATGAGTTTAAAGAGTTTAAACAGTCTATTAGAAAGTTTATTATACCTTCCTATTTTATTATTTCTGGTAGGAAAAAAGGAAACGACTGGCAGAGGAATTCAGAATAGAGGCAAAACAGACAAGTTTAAAATTAAAAATTAAAATTTTACTTAGTAATTAAGAAATTCATCATAAAGTTCCCCTAAAAATCAATAGTTAATTTTGAGTCATGATATTGTAAATGACCTTTGACAACTAACAGAATATACTAAGGAAAATTCATAAGCTACTTATGGTAAAAGCAATAGCACCAAAAAAAGAAGCAAAATCTTGCTTGGATTTATTTCCCTAAAAGCAAGATAACTTAAAACTGCTTATCAGTTATGATAAAGCAAATACAGAATCATTCTGAACATCAATAGATATGTATAACCATAGTTAACTGAAAAACATGAGATACTTGAAATGACAATATTCAAGTCTGGCTCAACTCAAAAAGATGTTAATTACACCAATTTCTGCCAAGCAAGCACAGAGTGGCCAAATACACTACACTGTAAAAAAGCATGCCATGTCGGGCCGAGCCTGTGGCGCACTCGGTAGAGTGCGGTGCTGGGAGTGCCGCGACGCTCCCGCCGCGGGTTCGGATCCTATATAGGAATGGCCAGTGCACTCACTGGCTGAGTGCCGGTCACGAAAAACCAACAACAACAACAAAAAATAAAAAATAAATTTAAAAAAAAAAAAAAAAGCATGCCATGTTTATTACTCTAGTATCACCTTAGTCTAAACAAACTACTTCATTAAACATGTCAAAGAAACCAAAAGTTGAACACAGCATTTAAGACACATTGAGAAATGAAGTAAAGCTAACACTAAGAAATTATACTTAAAATCTACTTATCAAAATCAAGGAATAACCTGTTATACCAAAATACAACAAGAGACGTTCTAGAAAAGAATATATATAAAAATTGATTACTTGTAAATTACTTCCTTTTCAATGCTTAAATGATAAATCTAAGCATTTGCTTTTTTTTTTTTTTTTAGGGAAAAACAAAACACCCTTTCTAAATCAATACTTCTAATTTGACATATTGTTAAAGTACAACAAAATCATTCTTACACCATAAAGTATGTTCATTCAAAACTTGGGAAGGGTGCTGGCTTTTTAGCTCATTTGGTTAGAGTGCAGGTGCTGATAACACCAAGGTCAAACAAGGGTCTGGATCCCCATATTCAGTTTACCTAAATGTTTTTCACATTGTATAATTTGTAAAAGAAGCCACATCAGTATAATTTATCTTTCCTTTAGTATCAGAATTGGAAAAATAGCAGAAAGATTTTAAATACATCTCATGATAATATGCGGTTATTTTACAGTGAAGCATAAATTAAATTGCACCAAATGCCTAAAGATATAAATATGGCTAAAAAATAAGTTGTTTTCAAGTTTTAACAATATTATTGCTACAAAAGATTACTTTTCATAGTAGAGAAGTAAAATGTTTTCTTGGCTTCTCTTGTAAAAAAGCATGTGGAATTGAGGTGAAAATCAAAGAAAAGTCGAATGACAAAGCAAATTGTTATAAAATACATCTACTGTGGATAATTACAATTATGAAACAACACATTAGAAGTGAAGATATATAATTGCCTTACCACTGATTAAAAGTTTTTATAAATATATCATGATCAAAATAAAAAGTATTTATAACAATTTTGAAAACTGGTAACTCAAAGAAATAGCCCTCATTAACAATTGACAAATAAAACTAATATATGAATTACCACAGCTACATTGCAAAAGTACAAGCACATAAAATGCGAAGTATTAAGGTTGTATTGGAACAACCTTGAAAAATATTTAAGACATCGTTATAAGGCATAAAAATTATCTTTATTAAGGAGCAAGAAAATTCATAGAATTCTACCTTTAAAAATTAAAGCTATTTCTATAGGAAAACTAAATAAAGGACTGCTAAAATAAATTTCTACCAACATGAAATCATAATTTTATTTGCTTTACAAAACAACAGTGCTAATAGTGTTTTTCAAGAATTATCTAAAGGGGCTGGCCAGTTAGCTCAGTTTGTTGCAGCACAGTGCTCATAACACCACGGTCTAGTGTTTTATCCCTCTACCAATCAGCTGCCAAAAAAAAGAAAGAAGAATTTTCTAAAGGGTATTTCAAGATTAGTTAAGGGCTAGAGTTGGTGATACAAGTTGGCACACGTGTACATGACACAAGAGCAGACTGTTTGAAATTTGGATTCTCTTAGAATACATAAAATGACTAGTCAATGTACTTATATACAATATAGAAACACTGCTTCTAAAAACAGGATGAAAAGCAGGTGGTTTTCAGAGAACTTATTCTTTTTACTTCCAAAATATGTATGAGGCCAGAAATTTTATGACAGATACACAGAATAATGTAAAGGGAGATGTCTCTTAGGTTCTAGTCCCAGTTGGATGGAGAGCTAAAAATGGAAACCGGAAATTCCCATTTCTACTTCCAGGATTAAACAATTTAATAGTTATCAATTTGGTACTACAAAAGTCATTAGAGCCTGGTGGGTTAGCTCAGTCAGTTAGAGCGCAGTGTTATTAACACCAAGGTCAAGGGTTTAGATCCCTATACCAGCCAGCCACCCACCCCCCCAAAAAAAGTCATTAGATTTCAGTTTGAAAAGACTCTTTAAGATGCAAATTCTCCTTTTTAAAAAATGGGTAAAATGTTTCTTCTCAATTATCAAAAATAACTTCCTTACATTTTGAACCTAAATTTTAAATTAAAGGAGAAACTTTAAAAATAATAATAAAACCTACCTCAGGCAAGCCCCAGTTCAATGGATCTATGTCACATTGATTTATAACAGTTATTTCTTGAAGGGGGAGGTCAGGGTGGAGAAAAAGCACACACAGATGCAAACAATTACTCTATTTTTGTAGGCAACAAGTAAGGTGGGTGGTAACTGAGAAATTTTTTAAAAATCCTGTCACAATATTCTGCTTTTTCTTAAGAAACCCTCCTCACACAACAAACGTTTGCCACATCAGAGAATTTCCAGGGCCTGAAGCACCACTTTGATTCCAGACCGCTGCAGGCATTAGCAGGAGGTAATTAGGGTAAAAAGTTCAGCCACAGCTCCATGTCTAGAGTCCTGCCAGAAATAAATTTCCTCTCTATTCACTGGTTTCTACTGTACCCTCCCTAAGAATCATATTGAAAACACATTTATCTTTGTAGAGTTTGTTCCTCTTCTAATTAACTTTATGGAGTTTACAGTGTTTAATAATTTAAAACGGCCCCAATTGCAGCAGTTTTATCTTTAATAGTAGAGGGGTGTATTACCATTTTTCCTATATGGCTGCCTCGTTTGACAAGTGACTCACAGAAGTAGGCACTGCAGCTGTTTTCATCAAGCTCTCTGGTAATCATAAATGTACATTTTATTTCCTTGTTTACGAAAAGTATATGAACAAAACTGACAGATGCATTTACAATGTGTTTTTTCAAGAAAGTAGAAAAGTCTAATCAGAAAATAAAGTTTAAAATAGGAAATGGTGTTACTTTGCAACATACAAACTTATTATTGTATTTTATTTTTTCCACAGAGAGAAATATGAAGTATTATCTGAATAATGATAAAATCTAAATACACCACACAACTGAGGGCTTATAGGTTAAAAAAAAAAACTCCAAAGGGGCACTCAAAAACCTTGTTCTGCATTCTTATCTTCTCGTTCACCCACACCCACACACAGAAGCTCTAATTAATATGCCAGTTACCTTATAATAACTGTTTTAACCCTATTTGTATATTGTGCTTGAAAAACAAAATGATAATAAAATTACACTAATGAAAAGAAAAACCCACTTGTTACAATAATTGCTTTTTAATAAGGATAAAATTATTTAATATAAGGGGCTGGCCAGTTAGCTCAGTTTGTTAGAGTGCAGTGTTATAACACCAAGGTCAAAGGTTAGGATTCCCGTACCAGCCAGCCACCACAAAAAGAACAAAAATTAAATCTTGCCCCGAGGATATTATATTAGTTAAAACAACCAGCTTATTGAGGCCAGAAAATTTATTTTTAAAATAATGATAATCTGTAAACATAAAAAAATATTTCAAATGGTAATTTTTTCAAGTTTTCTACGTCCTTATAAATTCTCTTAAAATATTTTATATTTTTATATTTAAGGTCCTCAGTATCCAAAGGTATGACTAACAACTATACACATAGAAATAAAGAATAAATGTGTGGCCCTCTGTGCCATCCTGCACAGAATTCGAAACCCAGGATCTTACAGCATTTTTAATAATTTCCTCTACCATTTCACTTGGCATGACCTTTACTACAGAGTAATTATTCAGTTGTTATTTGTCCTATTTTTCCCTTCAAGAAATGGATGACATCAAGCATTGCTGCATCTTTCAGGGAAGTTTTGCAACTAGACTTGTGTAACATCATGTTTTATACTACTACAGCTGGGTTTACATTTCTCAAACATAAAGAAACAAGGAAGCAAAATTAAGAAAAAAAGGTATATTTTAAATGACTACACATGGAGAAAAAACACAACCAGGATTTCAAATCCCAGTTTTTTGGGCAACTTCATAGAACTCATGGTATCATCAACATAGAATGATACAGTAAATGTGCATTATTTTCTAATCATATAATAATTCCTTATATAGTGGCAATAACAAATGTTCATGGAATAATAAAAATTGCTTGGATATATCTAACAAACCATAACTTATGACCCAGTGAGTCCACTCCTAGTTATATATACCACACAGAAATGTACACAAAGGGCTGGCCAGTTAGCTCAGTTGGTACTGATAACACCAAGGTCCAGGGTTCCACCCCTGTTCTGGCCAACTTTCCCAAAATAAAAAGAAATGTTCATATCAGCACTATTCACAACCACCAAAAAGCAAATTATCCAAATGTCTATAAATGACAAATACCACTTACCTTCTCTACTATTTTTTACATATCATTTATCACCATGCTACATATTCTTTTTTTTTTTTTTTTTTTTGTCTTTTTTCGTGACCGGCACTCAGCCAGTGAGTGCACCGGCCATTCCTATATAGGATCCGAACCTGCGGCAGGAATGTCGCCGCGCTCCCAGCGCTGCACTCTCCCGAGTGCGCCACGGGCTCGGCCCCATGCTACATATTCTACTTATTTGTTTACTGTTTTTCTCTCCATGCTACAATGTCAACTCTACCAGTGCACAGTTTTGTTTTCTTACTTCAGGGTTTTTCAGCCTTGACCATATCTACCTTATGGGCTGGATAATTCTTTGCTGTCAAGGGCTGATCTGCACATTACAGGATGTTTAGCAGCATCCTTGACTCTACCCACTAGATACCAGTACCTCCCTTTCCCCTGTTGTGACAACCAAAAATGTCCCTAGACACTGCCAAGTGTCCCCTGGGGACCAAAATCATACTCCCTTCTTTCCCTCAATTAAGAAACAATTGCTTGGAGCCAGCCAGTGGGTCACTTGGGAGAGTGTGGTGCTGATAACACTAAGGTCAACGGTTCAGATCCGCATACCAGCCAGCCACCAAAAAAATAAAGAAACAATTAATTGGATTACCACTATAAGAGTAGCTGACACATAATAGGTATCCATAAATGTGTCTTGAAAGAATATAAAGTCTCTTCTTAAAATAAAAGTAAAAAGAAAAAAAAATTCAAATAAACAATTCTTGAGATTACTACCTAAATGCCAGGATAGGTGATTTACAGCAAACATTTTGAAATCATAATACACAATATATTATCACCTAGTAGCAGACAAGGACTCCTTAAATCTCAATGAGGCTATGGCATAATTTACAGAGGAAGTTACATCTATATAGTCTTTGATTATAACAGATCTAAACTTCTGTCAAAGCAAATTACCTTTCTCAAATCAGCATACTTTGGTGCAAGAGAATAATCAAATAATACAATTAGTGACATTTAGGCAGGGTTTTATTCTGTCTAAATATTATATAGCTACATAAACAGAAGATTTTTTTTAAAAGATTACTGAAAAATACTTGATTTGGTAACTGTCATGATTCTCCATAATGAATTGCTTAATTGTCTACCTCAATTTTGTCTTTAAAATAATCACAATAGACAGTGATCTCTTTTCGGACGTATTCACTGTTCACATGCCCTGTTGGACCAGAAATAGAGTAAGCATGCCTGTATGGAATTCCGTAAAGTCAGAATCTATGCAGATGTTCTATTCCTTTGGTTTCCTTTAATTTGCAAATCTTGTAATCTAAGCCTGAAGTTGACTGAATCAACATTTAAATCGGTATAGCAATATCAGCCAAAAACTCAATCTGTTTTCTATTTATATGTCAAGACTGCATCCTTTTTGGTGGCTGAAAAAAACTGTTGTTTTGAAACGATTACACAGAGAAACTGCAAGCCCTTTAGTAGCTTTATAAACTGGTTCTCAATGGAAAGCTTCACTTGTAAAAGGTCTTTAAATTATAGAGCAGAAGAAAAAACAATTTTGAACTCAAGAACCTTTCCTTTATATTTTTAACTATATAGAAATGTCACCTTAAACTACATGACAGCGAAGTATCTCCCAAAAAAGCTTTTTACAAAGTGAAGATGTCACTACTATTTAAAGAGACTTACTACAAAGAAACACTTCTACTAAGAGAGAGACAGAAAGGATGCATTACAAAAGGACATGAGAAAACTATTGTGGGTGATGGACATGCTCATTATCTTGATTGTACTGATGGTTTCATGGGTATATACATATGTCAACTGTATACTTTAAATATGTGAAGTTTATCATGTTTCAAGTATACCTCAATAAAGATATATGTGTGTGTGTGTTTATATATACATGAGCTTCTTTAAGGAACATAAACAAATTATCATTTTCCAGTGAAAGTAAACACCCCTAGATACAGTACTGGGTTAGGCCATGAAGACTGACAAACATATAGCACAAGCACTGGATAAGGTGCACATAGCCACATTTCTCAAATAGTCATAGAAGCCAGCTTCCCTTCCCCTACCAATAAAAATATATGAAAAGGAATTCTTGATAAGGAGTGTTCCCTGGCTATCCTTCACAACTTTCTGACCAAAAGAATCTGAGGTACACCTAATATGTATCAGACTGCAGTAAGTACTTGAAAACATCATGTCATTTAATCCTCACAAAAACCAAGCACAGTAGTTATATATTAGCACCACTTTACAAATAAGAAAACTGAGCATAAGAACGGTGAATAATTTGTTTATACAGCTAGTAATTCACATTTAGGTCTGTGTGACTCCAAAACCATTGTTCTGTCCATTATTATACACTTCTCTCCATGAATTCAAGGATATCAATGAATACTGTGGAGTACCAACCTTAAGTAAAACCTATATATGAAGAAAATTATAGAACACATCAAAATCTGATCCACTGAAATATCACTATAGAACAGGTTCCTGTTAGTTTAACACTACAAAAGTTGCAACTAAAAGTACAATATAATCTACAACATCATTACACCAAGACTTGTTTTGTAGGTTTCTTTCTTCAAATACACATTTATAGAGTACTATCCTCTGATGATCATTCTTTATGTCAGACTTCTAGGAACTCCTGTAAAACTTCCAGGCTAATAGCTCAGGAGCGATGAGAGGGGAGACAAAAATGAGATGTGGCTAGTGGAAAATATACTTCTTTGCAACACTGCCACATGAAACATATACTGTAGTAAAATGGCTACAGATATGGTCCCATTTTAATAAATTTGTAGTCAATTTTTATCCTTAAGAAGTTTAGAATCAGATATTATACAAGCAAACCTTTCACAAACACTTTATTATTTTTTACCTTTAACAGTTTCTACAGTCTGAAAGCAAAAAATTCGTATGCTTAAACTTAATCACCAATGTGATAGCATTGAGAAGTGGGACCTTCAGGAAGTGATTAAGTCATGAGGGCAGAGCTTTCCCAATCTCATGAATGGGATTAGTAATCGTATAAAAGAAGTTAAAGGGAGCAACCCCAGGCCTTTTTTGTCTTGCTGACACATGAGGACACAGGGTTCAAGCTGCCATCTTGGAAGCAGAGACTGGGCCCTTACCAGACACCAAACCTGCCACTGCCTTGATCTTTGACTTCCCAGCCTCCAGGACTGTGAGAAATAAATTTCAATCATTTATAAAGTACCCAGTTTGTCGTATTTTGTTATAACAGCGGGAACAAACTAGGGTACCAACATTCTCTGATGCAAAATTTTACTAATTAAGAGGGAAAAGCCAGCAAGGTGCACATTAAGTACAACACAACATACATTTGTTTTACATATGTGCTTGTGCACGTGTATGTGACTACCCAACTACAAATATCTTCCCAAAAAAACACATTTCAAAAGAAAGCAAATAAAATTACCCCTAAATCACTGTACAGCATAACTAAGAGAGAGAAAAACCACCAAATATAAATAACATTTAGTTGGAGGGATTACAAACTTCAAAATTGGCTGAGCCTACTCCTAAGCTGGCACCAGAGCTGATCAGGTATTGCTTGGAAAACAAAGAGGGAGGAGAATGGTCCTTGGCATGGCAGAGCATAGATAAAATCGCCTAGGATTTATTTCCAGAAGCAGGGGATCTCCGAAACCAGATCTGAGATCTGTTGGATCAAAGCCTTGGGTACTAGAGAATCAAAAGGAGGGGTAGTGAGAACGTGTGCAGGACCAGAGATGTCAGTCAAAGGAAAAGCATCAGATATGGGATGTGTCCCTTGGGAACTTAGTGGTAAAGGAAAAAAAAAAAAAAAAAAAAAAGAAGGAATCTAAAGGTAAGGATCTTACCAGAAAATGAGGGGAAGGACTGGAGCCACTGTCCAGGGATGCCATTTAATAGAGAAACCCTATGCTTCACTATACTTATAGAAAAAGACACACTCCCACTAGGAAACCAGGTAAAGCACCCATACCCCTCCTACCACAACACACCGTCTCTAAAGTTGACTGGCTTTTTTCTTAATTAAAACTTAATTGATTATACCATTTGTGGGGTACAGACTTCAATATCTTTACATGTGTACATGTGGTAATCAAATCAGAATAATTAGTATACTCATGCTTACAAAACATAATCAATCTTTATGACCCTCAACTAATTTCTCACTAACCCCCCTCCCATTCCCCTTTTCTCACCTCTAATAACAACAGCTCTGTTCTTTTTTTTTTAAGTTCTATGTATTATTGTGATTCTTTGTTTCTTTCTTCATTTTATCTCCCACTTATTAGTGAGGACATGCAGTATTTCTCTTTCTGTGCCTGGCTTATTTCACTTAACATAATTTTCCCTAAGTTCATCCACATTGCTGTGAATGGTAGAATTTCTTTCTTTTTTACAGCAGAGTAGTATTCCATTGAGTATATGTACCATATTTTCCTTATCCTATTGTCTGTTGATGGACATTTAGGTTGATTCCAACTCTTGGCTACTGTAAACAGAGCTGTGACAAACATGGGAGTGAAGGTATCCCTTCAACAGGATGACTTCCATTCCTTTAGGTATATACCCAGCAGTGGGATTGCTGGATCATATGGTAGTTCTATCTGTAGTTGTTTGAGGAACCTCCATAATGGCTGCACTAATTGACAATCCTACCAACAGTATGGGAGGGTTCTCCTTTCTCCACATCCTCACCAGCATTTGTTATTCTCTTTTTGATAACAGTCAGTCTAACTGGGGTGAGATATTTCAAAGTGGTTTTAACTTGCATTTTCCTGATGATTAGTAATGTTGAGCATTTTTTCATATACCTGTTGGTCATTTGTAAAGTTGTTTGAATTCCTTGTATATTCTGGATATTAATCCCTTGTTGGATGCATAGTTTGCAAATATTTTCTCCCATTCTGTAGGTTGTCTTTTCACTCTGTTGATTGTTTCCTTTGCTGTACAGAGGATTTTTAGTCTGATATAATCCTATTTGTTTATTTTTTCTTCTGTTGTCTGTGCTTTGGGGATCTTACTTGTAAAGTCCTTACACAGTCCTACATCCTGGAGCGTTTCCCCTATGTCTTCTTCAAGTAGTTTCAAAATTTCAGGTCTTATATTTAAGTCTTTAATCCATTTTGAGTTGATTTTGGTGTATGGCAAGAGATACAGATCTAGTTTCATTCTTCTACATATGGATATACAGTTTTCCCAGCCCCATTTATTCAAGAGGCTCTCCTTTTCCCATTCTATGTTCTTGGTGCCCTTGTCAAAGATCAGTTGGCTGTATATACATGGGTTGATTTTCTGGGTTCTCTATTCTGTTTCATTAGTTGGCATGTCTGTTTTTATGCCAGTACCATGCTGTTTTGCTTACTATGGCTTTGCCATATAATACTATGCTGCCATATAATACTAATACTGCCATACATACTATGGCTTTGGATATAATTTGACATCAGGAAGTGTAATGCCTCCAGGTTTTTTTTTTCTCAGATTGCTTTGGCTATTCAGGGAATTTTGTTGTTCCATACGAATGTTAGGATTGTTTTTTCTATTTCTGTAAAGAATGTCATTAGTATTTTGATGGGAATCACATTGAATCTGTAGATGGCTTTGGGTAGTACAGACATTTTTACTACCTTGATTCATCCAACCCATGAGCAAGAAATGTCTTTCCATCTTTTGGTGTCCTCTTTAATTTCTTTCAGCAGTTATTTGTAGTTCTCATTGTAGAGATCTTTCACCTCCTCAGTTAAATTCATTCCTATGTATTTTATTTTTTCAGTGACTATTGTAAACGGGCTTTCTTGATTTCTTTTTCTACTAGTTTGTAGCAGTATTAAAATGCTAAATGCTGTCCCAAAAAAATCATACTGAATTTATCACAAACAAAAAAAGAATAACAACACTCAGATAAAACTACCAAAAGAAAAAACAGAATTTTATCTTAATGAAAATATCCCTCCCCAAACCCCACAAAATAGAAAATCAAAACACCACAGCACATTATAATTACATATACACATATGATGACTTAGTGACTAGAATTCATTCCTGAAAACTCTGCCACTAAATGAAAAGGCATTAAATGCAAAATCATTTCATTACTTTTAATATGAAAACTGTAATCATATGTATCCTGGCTCATATTTTCTCAGAGAAATAAAAATATATTAATTAAAAAGTAAACATAGGGCTGGCTGGTTAGCTTATCTGCTTAGAGCACGGTGTTGGAACACTAAGGTCAAGGGTTCAAATCCCTATACTGGCAAGCCACACACACACACAAAAAAATAAACATAGATTGTACTTAAATTATAAAATAATAAAAATTTATTATACTAGTCAAAATAGGAAAACACTTGAGTGTAAGTGGTTGTTAATAGAGAACACGAGGGAGTCGTTCTTTGGGAAGCGGTAGAATCAGGTGACCCATTTTCAGGTGGAAATTCAATATCAGAATCAGACATGCTTGATGAGAATTTTCTTTTCCTCAATGCTAAGATACTAAAATTAAAATAAAATAAACAAACAAAAACCTGGCATAGCCATAAAAGAAGAACATCTGTGTAAAAAGAGGACAAGATGGAAGACAGATGGCTTCCTCAAAGTTTGATAATATTAATCCACCACTGGTTTCATTTTCTATTTAGTATATTATGTACATTTTACTCAAATGCCATGTCTTGAAACATGTCTCGATATACAATTCAATTCCCTAGAACATACAACCAGTTCAAGAGTAAAGAAACTCTAAAGAGAATGCACTTCTCTTATTCTACATTCATTTTTTAAAATTTTTGTTTTATTTTTTTAACATCAATTTTCAATTATCTTTATAAGACCAACTCTTGCTTAATTAAAGCATTTTTCCTTTGTTTCTCTTACATCTGAACCATTCTCCTTACCAAATTTTCAACCTTTCTGGGACTCGTGAAACCAAACCTTGCTCTCAGACCACACAACAGCTTAGGACAAAATAAAAGCAAAAATCAAGAGTGCTCCTAAACACATGGAAACAGTGACTGCAAACAACACATTAAAGAGTCATGACAGTGCTACCACATCAACCCTCTAACTAGGCACACATAAACAAAGCAAAGCACTTTGTTTCAATATCAATTTGGTTAATTGGTTAATATGGTTCATGTATCTATTGCTGTATGACAAGTCACTAGAAATAATACTGGCTTAGAACAATAACCACTTTATTTCTCATGTTTGGTGAACTGGATGGGTGGTTCATCTCATAGTCTCTCCTGGGCTCATTCATGCAGCTATACTACACTTCTAGGTTGGCTGGGGATTGAACTCAGTTGGGAAAGTGAGTTGGGTCTCTCTTTCCATGTGGTCTTTCACCCTCACATGATAATGACAATGGTGGTTTAACAGAGCAAGCCCCAATATGAAAACGTTTATCAAGCTTGCATTTCTGGCATGTCTACTGACGTATTTTTGGTTAAAGCAAGTCTCACAAACAAGCTCAGACTCAAGTGAAAGGGGACTACAAAGAACACTGATAGGTGTGAACTGGAAGTGCAATTACTTGAAAGGCATTCCTGTAATAAATGGAAACTGTACATTTCAAAGTTGTTGGATATGATATTCTCTGACTAGAAACTTTTATTTTGATAACCTGAAATCATTTATAAAAAATATTACTTAACTTATATTTATTTATAACTGTATTTTACACAAAAACCATTATGCAAAAAAAAAAAGTAGCACAGCTTTTCAAGAGCAATTTTTGTAACTAAATAAGCTATTGCAGATATGAAAAAATATTATGAATCATAAGTTCGCAAACTCAGAATGGTCAAACAATAAGAAGATATGAAGGAAGAGTTAATTGAACTCAGGATTGAGAATAAAGAAAAAATTGTAAAAATGCAAATTAAAATTATAATGGGATACCACTACATTTTTAACAGAATAGCTAAAATTAAGAAGACTGACAATGCCAAGTGTTTCTGAGGATGCAAAAAAACTGAAAATCTCTTACACTACTGGCAAAAATGTAAAATGGTACAACCACACTGAAAACATACATCTAGTATGTGATTCAGCTGCTCTACCTATAGGTATTTGCCTAAGAGAAAAGAAAGCATATGTCTGTACAAAGACTTTAACTTAAGGTTCATGGTAGCATTATTGTTTCAGGCTAAAACCTGAAAACAACCCAAATATCCATCAACAGGTGTTTGGCTGGTTTAACTGGGGTGAAACCATACAATATAATATTAGTCGACAATAAAAATGAATAAACTTGATACATGGAACGACATGAATGAATCTCAAAATAAATGTTAAAATAAATAACTATGCTTCTAATAGAACCTAGACCAAAAAAAAGAGTACATATTATATGAATCTATAAATATAAAACTGTAAAAAATGCAAACTATAGTAACAGAAAGTAGATCAGTGGTGACCCAGGAGAAAGGAGCTTAGAGGGGCAAGAGGGACGAATTACAAAGGGACATGAGGAAATTTTTGGAGATAGTGGATATATTCATTACCTTGTTTGTGGTGATGATTTCATTGGTGTATACACACCAAACATATAAAATTGTACACTTTAAATATTTATAGTTTACTGTATGTCAATTACATCTCAATAAAACTATTAAAAATACGTGTAAACACACACATTACAGTCTCTCCTGATACAATTTGATTCTGCATGGGGAATGATGTCAGTACCTCAAAGAAATTACGTTAATAAATACAATTCACAGAACTTTAGTCTTCTGTGCTACAAGTTAACAGCAATTGAATACAAAGTACACTAGCTCAATTGAATGGAGAAAGCCAGGAGGAACCCTATACTTCCTGGCTCAATTTGACCATGTATGCAGGCTTGAAAGTGCTTAAAGCTTGTTTTTCCCTGGTCTTTGTCCACTTTGTTCTTTTCTCTATAAGTTAACAGTCTCAACTCTTCCTTATACTCTCATTTCATTGAGGTACCTTCACCTTCTTTAAGTAAAATCCTTTATTTACTAGTATTTTTTTCCTAATATTAACATTTCTTTTCAAATGCTCTTAATTTTTTTTGGCGGGGGGGGGCAGCTGGCAGATAGGGGATCTGAAACCTTGATGTTGGTGGTCTTAGCACCATGCTCTACCAAGTAAGCTGAATGTTCTAATTTTGCATTAGAATTATTGTCCTAATTACAATGTTGCATTTTCACCAAGCCTATTTCTATGAGTTTTACTGTAAAATTCTGCAGAATATATGTGTGCTGCCCCTCCAAATACATACTACATTCTCTACATCTTGCTCCTTGCCTCAGGAGACACTAGACCACATTCTAAGGACTGCATCAGCGAGCTCGCTGAACCTTCAAAATCCAGTCCCTGGCTTCTGGCTGGGTTCACCCATGGCAGGCATCTGAAGAAGAGTAAGGCTGGAACACCCCTGGCTGTCCTGTTACAAGTAGGCCAAATCCCTCTCCCAAAGGCTACAGTTCCTGTCAGTAACCCTCTTTATAAGGCTCTTTCTGCAGTTTCTGCTGATGCTTCTCTCCCCTTGCTTAGAAATGGTAACGGGTCTCAGCTCCCACATGTTCCATTTTATTTAAACTCTCCTCAGATTACTCAATTTGAGTAAGTTATCTGTTTCTAGCGAGGATCCTAACAGCACAGATTTTCAGAAACATATATATCATCTTAAAGCAAGTTAGGCAGTTCTTTAAAAAAAAATTAAACCAACAATCCTTTGGTTTGGTCACCTGTATGTAAACATTTTGGTAGGGCATTTGAAATTTGCATCAATTTCAATATCACAAGGAAACATACAATGTCTACAAATATGTCTCACACACCACTTAGATGTGTCCACAGTTCAAATACTATATTTTTAAAAAATACATAAAGGACTTTCCCATAGTTACAATTTTATATAATAATACACTGTATCACTAAAAAAAACCAATCTATGTGTAGCAGTTTACACTAACAGACCACTTTTACCTCCCACTGAGATTTGTCCAGTGTGTGTTTTAGATCTATTAAAATGTAAGCCAGGTGTGTAATGTCCTGGCTGTCTGCCTTACCCCCACACAAAAAGTAAAAATTTGTTTTAAGTGATTAAGTGAACTTGGATCATGATAAATGTTGCATGATTAACATTCATGCTAGTGACTCTCACTTACTAACGGCAGTGTTAACATTTCAAAATATATAAAGCATGTCCCTAAGCCGCATGAGAAAAAATAATTTAAAAGTAATAGTAACGTCATCTTATTTAACATTCCCCTACATCCATAATCAGATGAACAGGGATCACTTCTAGCATGCACTGAGGCCTTGGTAGTTCTAAGAGAATACTAAAACCTACAGGCCTATGTTATTAGATCTCCTAGTATGCTAACCCATCTCATTAAAAATGTCTGTGCCCATGTGATGGCTCTCAGCATAAATAGTATACCAAAGATGTAAAAGCCCATTCTCTGAGCAGTAAAGAGCCACAAAGCCATGGAAGAGAGCTAGAAGAAAAGTCACAATACCCACAGACTGCCTGAAAAATACCAGACAGATATGCAAGTAAAAGACTCAATGCCTGAATTTGGTGCCAAGGAACCACTGGAAAAGCCCATGTCTACAAGCAACAAAGACTAAAAAAATAGCATAAATCTATTTTGGTACTTACAGAAATAATACAGGTCTAAGCTGTGATTCCATCATAGCTTGCAAACACAACAGGAGAAAAATCAGTCAAAACTGGAAATGCTAGGTATCATATTTAAGGGCTCTGGGACACTTCACAACAAAAAGAAAAGTCAAATACCTATTATTACAAGCAATATCCCTCTACTTCTAATTAACATAAACTTTATTTACTTTAGAGAAAAGTTGAAATCACTTCAGTACCACTCAGGACAGTGATACTGTGTTTAACATATACCTAAATAACTATAGCTTTAGGGTACTGGCTTCCAAATACCACTGCATGGACTTCTGCCAATCTAAGATAATGTTTTTGGCAGTTTCTAACAAAATGAGAAAAACATTGTGAACTAAATGTATTCTACCTAATGAATAGGCCTTAAATTTGAAATTAAATCATTGCTTCTATTTAGGTATTACAATTATTTTGCTTTTCTCAAAGTAAGTTTAAGGTGATAACTGATATAACTGATTTTTTTTTTTTTTTAAACCACTATATGTTCATAGCTCTGATAGTCATTTCTGATTTTTTTTTATATGTCCTTGCTTGGCAAAAAGCTTAAAAAAATTTTTTTTAAAAACCAGTCTTGGAAACCATGGCCATAGAATACCTACTTAAGGGCCGGCCCGTGGCTCACTCAGGAGAGTGTGGTGCTGATAACACCAAGGCCACAGGTTCAGATCCCACATAGGGATGGCCGGTTCACTCACTGGCTGAGCATGGTGCTGACAACACCAAGTCAAGGGTTAAGATCCCCTTACTGGTCATCTTTAAAAAAAAAAAAAAAAAAAAGAATACCTACTTAATATAAGATGAGGGATTCCTAACCAACTGAGATAAAGAAATTTTCTCTCACTTGTACAAGAATTTCTCCCCACCACATCCACAAATGATGGGAGTCTCTAGACAAAACTTTTAACTTTTTTTTTTTTTTTTTTGGTGGCTGGCTGGTACAGGGATCCAAACCCTTGACCTTGGTTTTATAACACTATGTTCTAACCAACTGAGCTAACTGGCCAGACCTAGACTTTCAACCTCTTTTTTCACTTGTATAATTAGGTAGTTAAATTACAGAATCTTCAAGATTCTTTCCACTTTCAATATTCTTTGATTCTCTCTACCTAAAGGTCACATTTCTACATAATACATGTAACGTGAGTATAGCATATTGGATTAAAAAGTCTTCAAGGTCTACTGACAGTTATTGACTAATCTTACTCTTTTGAATTTATTCATAAGTAACCAATAATATAACCATAATCAGCTACATTCTGGGAATTGTTTGGAATATAATACACAATAAGCTGTGGTCTCCTAGCTCCCTCAATTTATTACACAAGGCACTGACTTAGTTCCTATACCAATAACACAATAAGCATTATCCCTTTCTAAGATTTTAAATGTCTTATCTGGAATGATTATGGCATCTCTCACCAAAAAAACGAAAACAAAAAAACCCCACTAGATTTCCAAAATAAATGGCATTTTAATGACCATCATCGAGGTGATAAGAACTGTTTCAAATTTTGGGCTAAGTGCAATACGTTTACATCTAAAGAATAAAATGTGAAGAACAGAGAATCTTTTCACAGCAATTCCCCTTTCTTTGAAAAGGCATGATGAATTTATAAAAATGAAAAAGTACACATCAAAAGAAAATCTTATTGAGTTTTCCCAAGAATAATTTAATTGGCAGTATTAGTTGTGGATATAAACAAAGTATAAACTACCTGGTGCTCAATAAATCATTCGCCAGGGAGATGGACGGCCAACTGCACATCCTACACCTCTCCAACAGGGGAGGGAAGTCCTAATATTTTCTGCCCTATTAATTTTGAAAATGTCAACAACCAGGTTCAGTACCTATAATTCCTCAGATTAAGAGATTTTTCTCGCCTTATAACACCCATGGGTTTGGATCCCCATACCAGCCAGCTACCAAAAAAAAAAAGTGACTAGTATGACTATTTATATAGCAAGCTTATTAAAATTCAATTAGTCAAGAAATATTTTTGAGGGTCTAACTAAATACAAGGCACTGTGCTTAATACCAAGAATGAAATAAAGACTTTTCCATATTGATTAACCCTTCCAGATATTTCACAGATTAGCAAAAACTCCACAGAAAGACTAAAACATTAAAACACTGAGGTTAGATTACCACTGATTAAAGAAACAACACTTTACAAAATGCCTATTTCAGTATCAGGCCTGTTAAATAAAAATTACAGAAGGCCATTTTTTTGGACTAAGTTCCTGCACTAGGCCCCAAAAGAACAAACTAAAAATCAAAACGGAGTCACTCCTGCTAAATTTAACATCACCATAATAAAACTAAGTAGTTATCTGACCATCCCAGAAATCAGGAGAGAGACATTACAGCTAATTTCCCCAAACAGGGCAGTTTAAATCTTCAGTTGGCATGATAATGAGGTTCTCTCTGCCCTAATACTTACACAGAGAGATAGCCAGAAGTAACCTGACGTTAACTAGTCAGCTATTTTTCTAACTTTGAAATGACCAATGCGCTTTTTGTTGTTTCTGCTTTTTTCAGCCTTTTCTGTCTATAAAACCAACCTCCTCTACTAAGCTCACTGGAATGCTAATTCTATTTTACGGAGTGACGTGAATTCTAAAATCGCAATGAAGCCAATTGAGACCTTTAACTAAATTTGCTAAAATGTTGTCCTTTGACAATAAACATGATAAAACTGTTGGAGTGAGCAAGACTGAAGCCATGCTGGGGCCTAAAACCACATGGGCTGTAGGCAAATTTTTAAAAAAGATTTTTTCTTGGCATGCATTTCTCTGAGTTCCCTCTTTTCCCATCGTTATTTGATATTTTGGACCTTGTTTAGGAGGCAAGATGACATAATTTACAAGAATGTAAAGTTGTTTTCCAGCCAGCCTGGAGCTGAAGACAAGACTGCACACACTATCCAGACACTGGGAAACAAAGGAAGACATCAATAAAGCTGTGCTGATTCCACCCCTCTAGCATGACCATGAGATAACAGCAAGGACCAAGGCAGACAGAGTCTTGGCAAGACTTTGCACCTGAGGCCTTGAAGGAAGCCCTTGCTGCTCACATGCCCGAACTTCTTCCTGTTTTTCATTTTCCTGTTTTCTTTTAAAACTCCTCAGTAAACCTGAGTCTTTGAAGGCTTCTTCAGCCTGGCCATTCTCCTTCAGGCTTTCTGGACAGATGGCTTTAGTCTAGCCATTATCCACCACGTTTACCAGAGACATGAGTTAGCCTAACATCTCTCCTCAGGTCACTGGTATCCCAGAATAAAAATTTACTTCCATTTTCACCAACACTTGACTTCCAGGTTGTTTGTTTTTTGTCTGGGGGCAAGCAGCCAGACCTGAGAGTACGGTATCAATTTTGGGGAGCCTCAGACAGGAGCTAAGTGTGCCCTGTAATAAAGTCAACATTCAAAAGATACATGTGACATTAAAGAATGTCTCCAAGCAACCACTGCATGATTACGTGTGGCTTTTGCCATCTCCATCTGACCCAGTCACTTTTCTATTTGCTGTCCTTTAACCACTTAATCTCCTACCCTATCCACTATTTCACTTCTTTCCATTAGCTCTCTCAATGGTTCTTCATATTGCTTATCTTTCTGCCAACAAACTTGAGTCTCACTAATTTAAATTACCTTGGATGTACTCATATTCCCTAATTTTTCAAGTGTACCCCATTTTGTTACTTTATTTAAAATATTGCTTAAAAAATTTAAAATTTGTAATTAAAAAATAAAATATTGGAAGTAGAGCTGGCCCCGTGGCTCACTCAGGAGAGTGCAACGCAGGTAGGGCTGAGGCCATGGGTCGGATCCTATATGGGGGTGGCCGGTGCGCTCACTGGCTGAGCATGGTATGGATGACACTGTGCTGAGGGTTGCGATCCCCTTACTGGTTTAAAAAAATATATATTGGAAGCAAGTAAGAGAATCTGCCTATTCTTTTTGGGGGGTGTGTGTGGGGGGGTTCTGTCCAGGAGAGGGATCAAACCCTGGACCTTAATGTTATCAGCACCACACTCTAACTGAGCTAACCAGCCAGCCCAGGAATCTACCTATTCTTGAAATTACTTTGTATTGAACATAAGCTGGCATTGCACTTTATTAAAATTCTAAGTAACTAAGTGGTTATGTACTAGTATATATCACACTGAGTAAAACAAAAGCAAAACAACAACAAAAGTATATTTCACTTCTGTAGAAATGCTGAAGAAAAATGTATGCCTAACAAAAACTCTCTTAAGAAGTTACTGCTTAAGGGCCGGCCCGTGGCTCACTCAGGAGAGTATAGTGCTGATAACACCAAGGCCTCGGGTTCGGATCCCTATATAGGGATGGCCGGTTAGCTCACTTGGGAGAGCATGGTGCCGACAACACCAACTCAAGGGTTAAGATCCCCTTACCGGTCATCTTTAAAAAAAAAAAAAAGAAGAAGAAGAAGTTACTGCTTAAATGCAGCTGTAAGTACAATTTACATTTATAACGGAAGTGTAAAGGCTATGTGTTAAGATTGATTAAAAGAGAAATAGCTTCTTTATTTAAATATCTATAATCTTTCAACTGAAAGGGATTTAGAGATATCTAATCCAAGTCTCTTTTTATAGGAAAGCAACTGAAAACCAAAGCACAGGTAAGAAAATTGCTTAATCACTCCTAAACTAACCTAACCTTTGTTACCTCTGAAAATAATTGGTCAGAAAATGAAAAGTAAGTGTAAATAAATAAACCTGAGGTAAAGGCACCTTTAATACACAGGCATGTTCCACCTACAGACAAGCAAGGTCTGCATGTATGGAGGAATGCCCTGTATAATGACAAGTAGCATGGTCAGCGGAAAGAACATAGCTTCAGAGTGTGAATGCAGGTTATACAAACTGTCATTCTTGTCATGCCCAAACTAAAACTGGTGTCAAGGGGCCAGGAGGAAAAAGAATTCAGGGCACACAGCACCTGCTCCAAGAAGAATTTTCTTCTTCCCAGCTGTTGAAACTGCCTGCTATAATCCTAAAACTAGTTTGTACCTACCTGCTGCTGAAACAACCTGTTGTGATTGTAGGACAAATTTTATCTAACACAGACACCAACCAAAGCCTGCCAACTCCCAAAACTTCGCTAGTGCCAATGACCTTTCTTTCAAATCAGTACATAACATTTCTCACTCTAATAAAAATCCCAGACTTTTCTTTCTACTTCAGACATACCAGAGACCACTCCAGTCTGTGTGTGTGCTCTAGACCACAATCCTGTTTTCCTCAATAAAACATTCTCTTTGAGATTCATATACGTGTGTGTGTGTGTGTGTGTGTGTATATATATATATATATAATTTTTTTTTTTTTAACTATAACAAGAGTCAGGCAGAGGCCTTTGTCCACACTAAATGTGTGATTGAACCTCTGTTACCTTCAGTTTCTTCATGCGTAAAATAAAAACACAATCTCCTTTACAGGTTTGTTGTGAGATTAAATGATGTCACATAATGGAAAAAATTTAACAAATCTGATACATAGTATGCCTTCAACAAAACTTACTTGTCCTGCCATCCCTTAGCGCTATCTTAGCATAGTGAACAAACATATGCCTCATAAAAAACTAGGGTTATAATTTTTTTCTTTAATTCCAGGACCTGGGAAACAGATTCTAAAAGAATTTATCTATAGCTACATTTCTGTCACTATATTCAACTTTGGAGTATGAGCTGATGGCATTTGAATTCCTAATGTCCCTTACCTTCCTAAAAGCAAAGCCATCCAAAAAAACTCAACTGTCACAGACACTATCACAAAACGAAGGACCATTTACCTTCCAAAAAATCACTTGTTTTTTCCATAAGTGCCCTTTCTCTCATCTAAAGAGTTTCTTCTCCCAGAAGTTCCCCTCTGCCCCTCCCCAACTCCTACTGAGATGGTATATAAGCCCCCAAATCTAATCACTTTCTGAGTCAGATTTCTTTGCAGACTCTTGTGCTTGTACATGTAATTAAATGTGATTTTTTAAATGTCCTCTTGCTAATCCATCTTTTGTCTGTTTAATTTTCAGACCCCCACTCAAAGGGGGCAGAGAAAAAGCTTTTCCTCCCCTAACAGTAGTTACTAAAGAGTCTACTCTATTCAACATCACCATCTGCTCAGCTACTACAAACATTTAGACAAAAACTTAAAATATATATACGTATATACACAAAAACCAGTTGCTCAGACAAGAAAGAAAATTCTATTCATCAACAATTGTAATATAACACTTAAAAGACACAATCCTATCCAAAAATGTCCTTCTTGAGACTATAAATATTTTGACAAAGACACAAGATTTTAATTTATTGTAATAAGATCAGCAAATAAATATACAAAAACAAAATGTTTCCTTCAGGCCAAACTCTTGCATCAAAAAGGTAGAACACCAGAGAGAAAAAGAGAGCATGCAGGCACATAGAGCTGTATGCAGGAATAACAAGATACATTATCCTAGTTATGCAGTCCATGAAATAACTATGAACTTAAGTTACATTTATTTATCAATAAACATTCTTTTAAAAAAAACAGCAAATGATACAGACATATAGAAGTCTCTTGCCAGAACAATTCATCTATCATGAAATAAATTAATTAAGGAGCAAAGATAGAAGCGGGGGGGGGGGGCTTACAGCAAGGGAGAGGCACTTGCTATATTAATCAGGATTACATTCATTATGCCTGTGATGATTAATTTTCTGTATGAGCTAGAACACAGCACCCAGATATTTGGTCAAACACTATTCTAGATGTGCCTGTAAAGGTATTTTTTACATAAGATTAACATCTAAATCAGTAGACTATGAGTAAAGCAGATTCTCCTCCATAATGTCAGTGGGCCTCATTCAATCAGTTGAATGTGTTAATAGAAAATACTTACTTCCTGCAAGGTAGAGAGAATTCTGCCTTCAGACCGGGACTGAAACTCTTCCCTGAGTCTCAAGCCTGCTGGCCTACCTTGCAGATTTTGGACTTGCTAGACTATACACACATACATATACCCCACTGATGCTTTTATTTCTCTGGAAAACCTCAACTAATATAACCCCTTTACCATCAAATTCATCCCTCAGTAAATGATCTCATCACTAACTATAATAACCCTACCCTTCCTTTTTGACATTAGTTTATAATAAAGTGATACTTCAATAAATGAATCCTATAAAAACAAATCTCCTTAATTATATAGTTAGCAGGGTTGGTAAGGAAAGGAAAATCTTTTTAAAACCGCAGAGCAAGATGAGCTACGCAGGTAGCTGAGTTCATTCTACAAACAAATCTTTTTGTGGGGCTTTCACACATCTGCATGTACCCAAAAATTTGAAATCTACAAACTTTTACTTCATCATAGTAGCTTTCCCCTTTTCTCCGTGGTTCCCATTCACTTTCAGTTCCATTGTCAACACATCATCCCCATCACTTTTCTTGTGCTATCTTGAATATGGTGTTGAGTTCCTCTAGTGAATTTACTATTTCATTTTTTATATCTTTTCAACTGCAGAATTTCCATTTGGTTTTTACATAATTTCTAGCTCCTTGTTGAAATTCTCTGTTTGTTGAGTCACTGCTATCACACTTTCCTTTAATTCTTTAAACATAGTTCATTTAGTTCTTAGACCATACTTATAATAGCTGCTTTAAAATCCTTCTCTGTAAAATTTAACATCTGGAGACTATCTCGGAGACTATTTCTATTGCCTGCATTTTTTCTGAGTATGCCACACTTTCCTGTTTCTTGACACGTATCATAATTTTATATTTGAAACTAGACATTCTATGTAAATATGGTACAAAACTCTGGATCCTCTGAAATCTGTCTTCCTCTACAATGTGCACTTAGTCATGTCTCTGACCAGTTTTATTATTTCTTTTATTCTTGCTTTATTGTAAAGCCTGGATTCCAGTGACTGCCCCCGTGTCTATGTATCTTAGAGGTCACCAACAATTCAGCAGAGGATTTGCTCAAATACTCTGAGTAAACAAAAGTTGTTGTACTTTGCCAAAGGGCCCTTTCATGGCTCCTCTGCATATGCATGAAGCCTCAGCTAACCATAACCTTAAGTTGTAAGCCACTAGCCTTCGAAACTCACCTGCCTCCAAGACAGTAACTTTCACAGATAATGTCACTAGGCATGGGCAACACCTGCCACTCCAAATTGAGTGAGCATCTTCCAAGCACAGCAGGAAAGGTACTAATCCTCACAGCCTTCCTCACCCTAGAAGAACTTCTACACCAACCAAGCTTGAAAAAGCGAAAGGGTTGAGAGGGATGGAAGCAGGTACAAGCATGAATGCCACAGATTTTCACTGTTATTGAGCGAAGTTCAGCAGTTTCTCAAGACTAAACACTTTTCAGATTGTTGTGTGCCAAGGTGAGTTCCAGAGCACTGCAATAGTTGTTTTTACCTGTTTTGCAGATGGCTTTAGCTCTAAATCACAAACTCCCATCATTCTTAAGTGTACTTATTCCAGTTTCTGTTCTACAGTTAAAGCTTTATAACCTACTTTGGAATTCCTTCTTCTTACTTTTCTACATCTACTGCAATACTTCTCATTAAGATCCAACATCCAGGGTTCAATCCTTGTTACCAGCCAGTCACCCCCCAACCCCCAAAGAAAGATCCAGCCTATGCTGCTGCTTCTCCATGAGGCTTTCTCCCATTAATCCATGCATACTGATCTCTCCCGTCCCTGAATTCCTATTACATATTATTATTTCACATGTTTTGTTTTTTTTCTTTTCAGCCATATTCTTAAGTCTTCGGGGGAAGGAATTGGGTTTTCATGCTTTCTTACCTTACCCTATACCTGGTATAGTACTGAGTACACAATAAATTTTTAAAGGCTTTATGCCTACTTCTACCCCAAAATTTACACTTGACAAAATTTGCCCTGTAGTCATGAAATCAAACCATACCCTTAGGTAGCAATAATCAAGACTTTATGTTCTAATCATGTTATATCATTAACACATTCTTCTCTTCTCCAATGCCCGGTGATCTAAAGTACACATTATGGGCTGAAAGCATGTGGCGGAGACTGCTAATTGTCAACCTAATATCCATTTGATCAGCTTCCTTACTAACAATACCATGATCATCTCCCAGATTTCCTTGTGGCTCAAGTTGAAGAGATGCACTAACTGAAAAGACAGTAGCCATCTTAAGACCATTAGGAAAAGGGGTTACATTATAAGGACATTAAAGCTAGAAAGAACAGAGGTCACTAATGACATCATAGAAACATTTCACTAGCTGTGGACTGCCTGTCCACAGACTTCTAATTACATGATTTGTATAGGCCACTGTAACTATACTAGCAGTTGAACATAATTCCTAACTGGAATTATGTAGTGAAAAGGTCATTATAAAGCTGACAATTAATTCATTGTAAGCCGCCGAGAAGAATATTATTCTCATTTAATATATGGAGAAAGTAGAGAAAACATTTGACTTCATGAATAATGAAATTTGTCATCATAGTCCACAGCCCTTGCATTGTCATAAATGCACCCAGCATGAAAATAAGAGCATGCCTGCTTGAGTTTGAATCCATAACTCTGCTGTGTGAATTAGTGCCTCAGTTTTTCTAAACAGTAAAATGGGAATAAGAACAGTATTTTTTCATAGTATTATGGTAAGGAATAAAAAAGAAAATTCATGTAACACCTTTAGAATAGTGTCAGGTACGTGCTACAGCATCAATAAATGTCAGTTATTGTTAATAATAATAATTATTACATTATAAAAATAAGTTGTCATTATTATTACCACCTAATAGTAACATTTAACTGTAAAAAGGCCATCACAAAAGTGACTGTACTAGAAACACATAAACTAAAAAACATTTTCTCAATGATGCTAATCTTCTATTTTAAAACTGTAATCTGATCTATGTTACTGGCTTTCTTTCGTCTCCTACAATCATCCTGCATATAAAAAACAATGAGCAGAGAAACAATAAGTTTAGTGACTGAATCACAGAAAACGCTAAATATGTTTTACTTCCTTTTCTTCTCTCTTTAGTCTTACGGTGACAAAAATTTTAAAACATCAAAGTTCCCACTCTAGAATAATAATAATACAAATGTGTAGCAGGTGATTCAAATAATTTTTAAAATTTCCTTACCCAGAAGATCCGATGCTCTTACAAACACCAAGGAGGGGTCTTTTTTCAGCAAAGTTATCACACTTTTGAGCACCTGATAGGGAGCATAAAACAAAATGTAAGCTTTGAGAAACATTCTTGTATACTTCCCATTATTTTCCTACTTTCAAAATATATACAACTGAAATGATAGAAAAGTATTGATTGTAAATTGATATAATTTATACACGTGACCGAACAAAAAATAGAAAATGTAAATAAACCTGCAAACATTAAAGAAATCGAATAAGCATGTTATTTAATTATATTATTATATTATATTATTTACTTATATTTATTTTTTTGGCAGCTAGCTGGCGAACCACTGACCTTGGTTTTACCAACACCACGTTCTAACCAACTGAGCTAACTGGCCAGCCCCTGAATCAGCAATTTTTAAAATTTTAATTGCCACCAACTTCAATCTCATACACATTCTCCATGAGAACAGAAAACCACCCCAACCCCACCAACTAATTACCTAAAACTAGTATGATCTTGATATTAAAACTAAATGAAGATAGCTCAGGACAGGAAAATTATAAAATTACAGGCCATTTTCATTGATATACTGATAAATGCAAAAATCCTAAACAAAATATTAGTAAACCAAGTAGCAATATATTAGGGGGAAAAAAAATCTCATAACCAAATTAGATTTACCCAATAGTAACAGTTTCACATTATAATATCTATTTACGTAATTCATCATACTAACATTTCAGCAGATGCAGAAAAAGCATTCAGTTAAATTCTAATCATGATAAGAACAAAAGAGAAGAATAAAAACAGGTTTCCTAACCCAATAATGGTTATCTATAAAAGATCTACTGCAAATATCATAGGTAATGGTTCAGAATATGCCCATTAAAATCAGTAACAACACAATATACTCAATCACTCCTCCCATTCACCCCTATGCTGCAAGTCCTAGTCAACATAATAATAACAAATGAACTCAACAATATTACTAGATATAAAACCAATATAATACCAGCAACCAGTGGAAAAAATAAAATCAGGAAATAGAAATAGCTCTGAACCATATGAAAAGATGCTCAATTTCACACCTGAGGGAAATTCCTTAAAACTATATTGATAATGGTGCTACAGGAATTCAGGACATACCAGCCCAAAATATGCTGCTTTGGTATATTGAGCTAAAAGCACTTGAAAAACAGTAGATGCACTCTGACCTCCCTTTGCTTCCTAGAAGCAGGAAAGGAAACCCCCAAGTGAAAGATGCTCTCCTTATACCAGGAGGAAAGAAAGATTCTAATCACCAGAGATGGGGAGTCCAGGATAAGAGAAATCTGTATTAACTTTGTTGAAGTAACCTTTATCTTCCTAATACTTTTCCAAAAATGCCACTCGTTGTTTAACCCTGTAAAAGCACTTAAGCCCTAGGCACTCACCTGGGTCTTCATTTTCCTGTAAGGATTCCCACATACATATAAAATTTTACTAGATAAAATTTGTATGCTTTTCTCCTGTTAATCTGTCTTATGTCAGTTTAATTCTTAGGCCCAGCCAGAGACCCTGAGAGATCAGAGGAGAAATTTTTCCTCCCCTATAATATTTTAGTTATATTTTTAAGATATCTTATTTTTTGAAATAAGTAATAAAATATTAACCAATAAAATGATATCTAGGATGAGAGTCAAAATAATATGGAGGGAGGGGAGTAGATGCTAATGAGAGAAAATTAGCCATAAAATAATGAGTGATGGGTTCTTAGGATTGTTATACTATTCATACTACTTTTGAATAAGTCAGAAATTTTCCACTTAAAAAATTTTAACTACAGATGTACATTGACATTTACCTAAGAGCTTCTCCAAAAATCCAAAATTTTTATTCTTTCACCATATTAATCAAAATTATAAGTACAAATACCCTTTAATCCAAAAATATCATTGCTAGGATTTCATACCATACATATAGTCAGGCATGAGAGAAATAAATTGTATACAAGATTATTCACTACAGCACTGTTTATAATAGCAAAAAACTAGAAAAATTTGACTGTATAATATTTCCTACAGCTGCAAAAAGAATGAAGTACTCTATGAAAACAGAATGAGATAAAAGACACGAAGTGGGCAAAGAAATACATACAATAATAGGAAAATACAGAAAAGTATACCTTTTTTTTGTATAAGGATGAGGAAAAGGATTTATTTGCACACACACACACACACATACAAACTCGGCAAGGATACATAAAAAATCTTATAATTACCTATGGGAGGAAAAATGGAAAAAGTGGAAGACGAAGGGAGAAATAGAAGAACACTTTTCATTGTATAAAATACTTTATACTTTTTAGTTTTCAAACCATATGAACATATAAATTTCCCCAAAATTTTCTGCTTTGTTTTAAATAAGGAGGCAAATGCCAGAAGAGAGAGCAGTAAGTCATTGTTTCAATTCTGAGTTAAGTTGATAGACTGAAGATATGTATTTCATATTATCCCTTTTGAAAATTCTAGGAAAATTATGTTAAATTAAATAGGGTTAAAAAATATATAATATCCCCCACAAACTGTTGAAACAGACAAGTGATGCTGACATAACAATCCTAAGTAAAAGTTCAAGGCAGTGCTGGAAGGAAAAAAAAACCCAAAAAACCTGAGACTCAAAGTACTTTACACCACAAAATCTTTTTGAAAGACACAATAACTGATAATATATCCAGTACACCTGGGATTGGATGTGAAAGGGAATGAAGCTAAAATAGAGGACTGGATTTGTTTTGGGCTATTTGAAAAACACATGGATCCTAAGACCTTCATTCGGGTTAAGCAACTCACCCTTCTCATTCCCAGAACAAGACTGAAACGCTATTCTCCACAGACAGTAAGACAGAAGGACACAGGCTATAGGCGAGTGCAAGCAAACAAACAAACCAAGAGGATTAAATGAAAACATTAATACTTAATATTGAAGCAGCCCTTCCCCATTCTCTATGTCCCTTCTCCCATTGTGCTTCCAGAATACTAGCACCAGAACTTTTTCCTTTGGGGCAGGAGCTTGTAAATCTTCTCTGGGAAATTAACAAATCCATGAGGAAAGACTGAAAAATACTATCCATGAGATGGCTCCAATGAACAAACAAGCACAACCAAAGCACCCCACAATATAGTTAAAAGTTGACAAACACGTACACAGTGCTTTTAATTAGCTTATTAGTTTTCTACTGCCAATCATGTGCAAACAGCCAAGATTAACAGTCATCTATACCAGCCAGCCACCAAAAAAAAAAAAAAAAAAAAAAAAAAAAAAAGTCATCTAGAAAAGTTTCTAACACTGTACAGGAAGAAAACATCAAAAATAAAAAAATACTATCATTTATAATGTCCGTGATTTAAGAGAATATGTTGCAGGCATGGAAGATTGTAGGAATACAATGAAAAATGAATGGCAGAAAATAAATGAGATTTCTCAGAAAAATTTTTAAATGGTAGATATGGCTGGACGGTTAGCTCAGTTGGTTAAGAGCACTGTGCTGATTACTTCCAGGTTAAGGATTTGGATCCCTGCCAGCCATCAAAAAAAAAAAAGTGTAGCTATTATTTAAAAATTCAACACAAGCATCAGAGTAACATTTTTTAAAATGTCCCAGAGAAAAGAGCAAAAACACAAAAGAGAGGAAAACAGCACTTAGACACACACACAAATTCTGAGAGGAACAGACTCAAAGAGCCAATAGATAAGAGGAGCTCCAAAAAGAGAACAAAGAAAATAGAGAAGGGAAAAATCATCTATGAAATCATTGAAAAAATTTCCCCAGAAGAGTATGAGTTTATCAGCACCTTCAGGTTCCAGCACAATGAATTAAACAGAGCTATATCAGGGTATATCATTTCGAGACAACAGAAACAAAAAGAAGCTTCTACAAGCCTCTAGAGAAAAAGCAGGTTGTTCATAGGATCAGGAATTCAAGTGGTTGCCCGGGGTATTAAATGATATAAATATAACTTATCACAAAAGCCTACAGCTAACATACAGACTGAATTCTTTCACTCTAAGGTCAGGTACAAGATAAGCATGTCCACTCTCTATACTGAGATTCAATATAATACTGCAAGTTCTACCCAGTACAATAAGTCAACAAAGAAAACGAGAGCCATAAAGATCAGAAAGGAATAAGTAAAACTCCCTATTTGCAGATAACATGATTTTTTACTTAGGAAATCCTGAGGAATCAACAAAAAAAAACTCCTAGAATGAGTTAGTTCAACAAGATCACAAGATAAAAAATCAATATACAAAAACATATAGTAGCCATAAACACATGAAAACTGAGATTTAAAATATAATACTGTTTATAGTTGCTCAAAAGAAACACTCAAATATAAATCTAACAAAGCATGTATACTGGAAACGACAAAATGCTGATGTAAGAAATTTAAGACAATCTAAATAAATGGAGATATATAATGGTATAAAGTTTAATGCAATTCCTACCAAAATCTCATCAATATTTTTGGTAATTATAGGTATGCTTACTCTAAAATTTATATGGAAAGGCAAAGGAGCTAGAACAGCTAAAACAAGTTGAAAAAGGGAGAAAATGAGAGAAGTCACTCTACCATATTTCAAGAGTTTTTATACAGCTATAATAACCAAGACTGAGTGGTACTGGCAGAGAAAAACAGATACACAGATTAAGGGAACAGAAGAAAATGCAGAAATAGACCCATGCAAATATGGCCAACTGATTTTTGACAAAGGTGTAAAAGCAATTCAAGTGAGAAAGAATAGTCAACAAATGGTCCTATAGGAATTGGATATCCATAGGAAAAAAAAAACTCAACCTAAACCTCACACTTATCCAAACTTAACACGTTTAAATGTAAAACTATGCAGTGCAACTTTTAGAAGAAAACATAGAAGAAAACCTACAGGACACAGGGTTTGGCAAACAGATCTCAGACATGAAACCAAAAAGTACGATCCATAAGAGAAAAAAATTTTTTAAATAATTAACTGGACTTAATTAAATTGAACTTAACAAATTTCGCTCTGTGAAAGACCCTTTTAAGAGAATGAAAACACGAGCTACACATACACTTAAAAAATACTTGCAAATCATATATCTGACAAAGGCCCACATCTAGAATATCTAAAGTAATCTCAAAACTCAACTGTAAAAAACAAACAATCCAATTAGAAAATGGGAAAAAGACACAGACATTTCAATGAAAAGAAGATATGGATGGCAAATAGCACAGGTAAAGATGTTCAACAGGATTAGCCACTAGGCAAACGTAAAATAAAAGCACAATGAGATATCGTTACACAACTATTAGAAGAGCTAAAATGAAAACTCATGTCAATAGCAAATGCTGGTAAGAACTCAAAGAACTTAAATCTCTCATACATTTTTGGTGGAAATGTAAAATAGTACCTACAGCCCCTTTGCAAAAGAGTTTGGAAGTTTCTTAAAAACAAAAAAAAGTGAATAGCAATCAGAGTCATGAGCACTTATCCCAGATAAATAAAAGCTTATGTCCACTCAAAAACTTGTACACAAATGTTCACAAGTTTATTTGTAATAGCCAGAAAATGAAATCACCCAAGACTCTCCTCAACAGATGAATGGTATGCCCATACCCTGGAATTCTATTCAACACTAGAAAGGAACTACTGATGCACTAAACAACTTGGATAAGTCTCAAGAGCACTGTACTAGTGAAATACTAACTTCAAAAACTTCACATATCACATAATTCCACATACACAACAATCTTGAGTGATAAAATTATTATAGAGATGGAGACAGATTAATGGTTCTCAAGGGTTAGGGATGGTGAAGGGAGGTAGCATGAAGTAGATCTTTGTGGTGATAAAACAGTTCTGTATCTTGACTGGTGGTAATTAACATGATAAAATGGCATTGAACAATTTGCGTGCATTCTACCTACATCAATTTCCTGGTTTTTATATTGTTCTATACCTATATATAAGATGTAACTATTGGGGAAACCTGGGTGAAGGATACACCAGACCTCTTTCTGTAGTATTTTTGCAACTTCCTGTGAAATGTAATTATTTCAGAATAAAGTTTTTAAAAATGAAAGATAAAAAGAAAGAGGAAACTCCTTGCTTGGACTGCTTTATTAATGAATTTCTGTAATATTAAATAACGTAGGTCTTGCTATTTTAAAAGGAACATATGTCAAAAGAATGAGAAGACAAGCCAGACTGGGAGAAAATTTTTATAAAGTACACATCTGATAAAAGGCACTGTTGGCCAAAATATACAAAGAAGTCGTGAAACTCAACAATAAAACAACCTGATTTAAAAATGGGCAAAAGATCTGAACAGCTACCTCACCAAAGATATACATACACAGCAAAAAGCATGTGAGGGCTGGCCAGTTAGCTCAGTCGGTTAGAGCACAGTGCCAGTAACACCAAGGTCCAGGGTTCCATCTCTATACTGACCAGCCGTCCAAAAAAAAGAATGTAAAAGGATGATCCACATCTCCATACTGTATGTATGACACTACAGTGGTGGGTACATGTCATTATACATTCGTGAAAACTCACAGAATGTACACCAAGAGTGAATCCTAAATTAAACAACGGACTTTGAATAATAATGATGTATCAGTGTAAGATCATTGATTCGTAACAAATGTACCACTGCGGTACAAGGAGATAGTTGGGGAGGCTGTTGCCTGTATGGAGATAGGGTATATAAGAGCTCATCTGTATTTTCTGTTTAATTTTGCTATGAACCTAAAACTGCTCTAAAAATTAAAGTTTACTAATTAAAAATAACTGTAGCAAGCATTTGCATACCCAAGTTCACTGCAGCATTATTCACAATAGCTAAGCACTGGAAGCAACCCAAAAGTCTACTGATGAATAAACAGATAAAGAAAAAGAGGTATATACACAAAATGGAATATTATTCAGCCTTAAAAAGAAGGAAATCCTGTCACATGCAACAACATGGATGAACCTTGAGAACATTATGCTAAGTGAAATAAGTCAATCACAAAAAGACAAATACTGCATGACTAACTGCTTATGTGAGTTATCTAAAGTAGTTAAACTCACTTAAACTGAAAGTAGAATAATGACTGCCACGAGCTGGGGGGATGGGGGAAATGCGGAGTAGTTAGATGGGTATAGAGTTATCTCATGCAACATAAAAAAGGTTCTAGAGATCTCTAGCAAAACAATGTGAACACACATAACACCAATGAACTTCATGCTTCAAAATGATTAAGATGATAAATTTTATTTTAAGTGAGTTTTACCACAACTGTAAAAAAAATTTAAAGGTACATATAATGTGTCTGTAGACAGATAAATAGATATTCAGCGTACATTAAATACTAACTGCATAAATACATAAGAAAGATAAACACTAATTTCAGGACAGGGATTTACTTCTTAGGGGATTAGAAAGGAGAAAATATTTGGGAGGTGTAGCCAGGGGACTTCAAAACTCTTTTTGTTTCAGGTTGGTAAAAAGCATTTGAAATGTTAACAATCCATGTTAATGGATCCCTCCAAAAATAATGAGACTTAATCCAAAGGAGGCCAGGTTAATGGTTATTACACATTTAGATTGTGACCTGACATAATATAATGCTTTTTAACTGTGATTATAATTGAGACTGAAAATTAAGACAAATTTTATCATCCCTTAGACACCAGACTATATTATCAATACCACAATAATAAAGATCAAAACTAAAAACAGAAGCAATGCTTATAAATAAAATTCTTTATAATTATTTAAATGTTTTAGAATTGTGTAACAATCAGTATCTACATCTTTTAAACAAATCTATGCCTATGTGTTAAAAAAGCACCAAGAATGTTTATTCAAACATAATTTACTATGGATTGTGTGTTGTTACCCCTGCTAAACAAATGAATCAGATTTCACAATTAACAATATAACTTTTGATCCAAGCGTAAGTTAAAAATTAACTGATCCAAAGCGCACAATATTTATGTTCCTAATTATTTACAACTGAACCTCATGTATACAGGGCCAATTTTTCACTCCTACATATTTCACCTTCTCCTTTAACAATACCCATTTTCCTTCTACCTCCTGGTCTTTACAGGGTCTTTACGGTTTGTACCTGTATTATACATACCAATTTTATATTTTGATGAATGAAACATCAAAGTTTTTAAAATGCAAATAATACTGGCAAGAATGCTTTGATTGTTATGCTCTTTCAAACCTGAATTGAGGAACTCCATTAGTTCTCACTGACCTACTGGAGTATAACACTCCAGCAGACTTTGCTCTTTCTGTCAGGCACATGACACTTACTAAAGATTTATACTGTTCATGGTTATTCAAAGAAGCAAAAATTTCAAACTACAAAATAAAAGCCCTATCCTGAAAACCATATAACCCCTGAAGCACCTACTAGAAAATCCATGCAAATCGAAAAGACCACAATCTACAGTAAGCAAATATTAACAAAACTTCCAAATTTATTCAAGGCATGTCTACAGTAAAAAAATTCTAATTTTAGAATGGAAAACAATGTGACAATATCTTAATTCTCGTTTAAATAATTTCATTGTGCATGGCTTGAATAATCACAATTCTTAAAGTGTTAGTATAAAAATTCTACAATCCCACAAACATTGTAGCTATTAACTTGTTTTTTCATGCAGTATAAATAGTAGCATGTACTCTTCATGATGCCTAATGGAGTCATCACCCTCCCATAATGTAATCCTCCAAATTGCAGCGGATTAACTTTTTATATATAAAATTGTGTGTTTATTTGCATGTACAATAGAGAGAATGACGTTACACACACCTGTTCTACAGCATTTAACAGAATGTACCATGATGATTGAAATGAAAAGCGGCTAGCCAAATCCATCAAATATAAAAACTATTGCAATCCTGTTGCAAAGTCCTTTTGTTAAACTCCTTTTATTCTAAATCCTTTTAATTCTGTCCTATAACACTAAAACATTTATAAAAAGCTTAAAATCCTAATAAATCGCACAATTAAAGTAATGAAAATGGGCTTGTCCACCAACTCACCAACTACTCTCCCACTCAACAAAATTCAAAACAGTTTGCTTGTCAGAAAATGTTAAATAATATCCCTCACCATACGCACCATTGTAAACTCATTTAAACCAAAGAGTTTAAGCTCATAAATCAGTCTTAAAGATTTCAAGACATCAAACAGAAACGGCTTTGCCTGGGTCCAAAAGCATATCCAATAAAAATCCAGCTGATAATGAAATATCCCAACTCTACTCTTTTGATGTTGAGGATGATGTCTTCAATACAAAGATTTTACATAAAAGTATGCTAACACTAATGAATTTTCACTGAGAAAATCTTTTCCAGAAGAATTTCATTGAACAGCTAAATTTATTTTATCAAACTATTTCTACGTCTTCCATTTCATCATTTATTTTACTGAAATCATTTTCTTAAAAATATATTTGATTCAATAAGTTTGTCCTTGGCAAGTTTTTTATGGATTCTCTCAATCTGAGCCTTCAAGATATAGTCAAATTTTGCAGATCTAAATTTTAGCCATAAAGTTTGATTCCATTGTCAATAAATTGTGTGGAAATGTTTAGATTCTGTCAGTTTTTGTGTTACAAAATTCTATTTTCTTACCAAATCTGAGCAATTTTTGAAGACAGAGAAGAAAGAGATAAAGCAGATGAGGAGAGAGACAAAGGAAAACAGATGCAGAGGCTACAAGTATCATCGGACTAACCACAAGAAAGAGAAACAGGACATAAATCTTATTACCTTGAATAGTTTTACCTAAACATGATCACCAAAGACATCCTTGCCATTTGTCTCAAATATCCAAAATATGCCTAGAAAGGCATTAACTTGTTTGAATGTTAAGTATGTGAGGTATCCTTTAACCTTCAGTGGCAACTTCTATTTCACTTGATGATGAGACCTCGGTACTCTTTTACAGATTAAACTCATCAGACCTTAAAAAGCACCAAATACAAATCATCCATTTTACAGAGGTGTAAACTGAACTTAAGGAAGGTTAAATAACTTGTCCAAATTTCTGCATGTAATTGTCATATATTCACACAATGGAATACTACTCAGCAACAAAAAGTAAAGATATACTGATGCATACATCACTATCAAAAGCAGGGAAAACTACAAAGTGAAACAAATTAGAATAGTACAGGCCCGGCCCGTGGCTCACTTGGGAGAGTGTGGTGCTGATAACACCAAGTCAAGGGTTAAGATCCCCTTACCAGTCATCTTTAAAAAAAAAAAAAAAGAATAGTACAAGCCTCTTGGATACATGAGGATGACTGGGGTGATGAAATGCTGTCTTTATAGATGTATTGGTTACAAGGATTGATGCACTTGTCAAAACTCAAACTATAACATACAAATCTGTGCATTTATCTGCTATAAATTATGCCTGAGTTAACGAATTTAAGCTAATTAGAAATATCTTCAGTGGCAAAGGATATTAAACAGCATGACATTAACAGTGGTTGAATAGGGGGCTTTTTCTTCTTTACTATCCAAAATGTGAAATAATATTAATAATAAGGCTAGATAAAAGATACACAGGTGTTTATTATCCTACTATTTCTACTTTTATGGAGGTTTGTTATTTTTCAAAAGAAAAGTTGAAATACATAAAATTAGAATAAAAAGTAATCCAATTCACTCAAAATGGTAATTACTTCAACTTTAAATAATAGCAAATACTACGACATAAAGCTTTAACAAGCTGCAGTCTGACCTCTCCATAGAAATGTTGCCTAAAAAACAAAATAATCTTACGATAAGCACTTGGAACAACTGATCTGTCTTTCATTTTAATTGCTGAACTGAAAACAAGAGCATAATCTTGCACAATCCCACACCGAAGTCAAATAATATGTTCAGGAGTCTTGCAAATGAGCAGACTGAAATTTTACATATTTACAATAACATACATTATTTTATATTTCACATTTACACTGACAAATACTGTATGTATTTTCACATTCTACTCATATGTCCAAGTAAACAATACTAACACCCTAAAATTGCTTCCATAATTTTATCCATGGTCATTTGATCATGAACAAAACATATACATTGTTAAATACAGCAGTTTTTTTTTTTCTTAGATGTTTGTTATACAGAATGGCATCATAGTAATTACATTACTCTGCATCTTATTTTTCTCACTCAATACCTTGTGTAAATCCCTCCAGGTCAAAAAATATATTATCTTTTAGTTCTATTTTTCCACGAACTTTTTGCTGCACCCTCATACATCTAACTGAGTGTTTAGTAGCTTCTTAATACTACATAGTGTGGCTACAGCACAGCCACTTATTTGACCATTCCTGCTGATGTACATTCAGGATATCTGACTATAAACCTTCTTGTAAATATACTGCATTCTTATATATTGATACTTTAGTACCTATTACATAGACTTTCAAAAGTGAAAGTGCCTAAGTTAAGGGACATGTATGGGGATGTTAGATATATTTAATTAGTAAATACTGCTTGCTGAATTACTTTCCAAAAATACTTTTAAAATTCACATTCCTCCCCAAATTTGTAAAAATACATCCCATCAACAGTACATATTATGACTTTTTTTCAAATCTGGTATTTTATGTGTGAACCCTTACTTTCTTCTATATTCCCAAATTTTACATATTATACTCCTTTAGATGTCTAACATCTTCAATAAAAGTTTTTGAACTTTGGCTTACTACATGCCTTGATTGCATTGTTTAATACAGGATTTTAACCATATTCCACGTTTAGATACTTTCCTGGCATCAACTCTACAACAGAGTACTGCTTTATATTATACAGTCATGCATTGTTTAACAATTGGGATTCATTTGGAGAAATGTGCCCTAGGCAATTTCATTGCTGTGTGAACATCATACAATGCATTTATACAAACCTAGATGGTATAGCCCACTACACTACACACATATACTATTTAGTATAGCTACTGTAGTACATATAGCCCCATCACTGACTAAAACTTCATTATGTGGTGCATGGTATGGCTGTACTTCATTTTTATGTTCACCCAGCCACATCTCATCCACTTTCCCATATTCAAGCAAACTTTGTGTGGCCAATTCTGATTGTAGACTACTGTTGCCCACAAAGAACTCTAATGAAGTCAAAGAGGATATTATAAAGTGAGATACAAACGAACAAAAAAGCAGAATTAGTCTCAAACCATACATGCAGTATTATCTCATGGTCTACAATATGGAAACTCTATATGTACCGGAGGAGTGGGAGAGGGGAAGGTACATTTCGTTTAAAGCAATTATGCCCAGGAAAAGAAGGCAAAGAGGAAGTTAATGATGAGAAATCTATTATCTAGCTATTATTAGAATAGAATTATATTGCCAAAAATCTTCAGATGCTTAGGAAATATTTGATTGAGACTTTATTTTCTTTAGAGCAGTTTTAAGTTCACAGTAAAATTGAAAGAGATCTCCCATATACACAGACACTGTCTACCCCACTGTCAACATTTGTTACACTTGATGAACCCACACTGACACATCATTATTACGCAAAGTCCAGAGTTTACATTAGGGTCCACTCTTGGTGTTGAACACATTCTATGGGTTTAAACAAATTTATAATGACACATAACTACCATTATAGTATCATATCAAGTATTCTCACTTCCCTAAAAATCCTGTGTGCTCCGCCTATTCATCCCTTCCTCCACTGAGAAAGATCTATATTTATGTACACAAATATGTAAATATACATATACATGCATTTAAGGACCCTAATTATCAACATGCTAATCCTTAATTTCCAAAGACCAACTAACATATTTTATAGTCACAACATTTGATCTAAATGGAAGTAATACAGAAAATTGACAGAGCATGGAATTTGAAGTCAAATAGGCAGAGATTTCAAAACTGACTTTTCCAACTAATTGCTTTATAACCTTAATTCTGAACTTCAACTGCGACATGTGTAAACTGGAGATACTACCTAATTTGGATACAGCAAGTGCTATATATCATAAACTAAAATGAAGACGTTCTGGAGGAGAAGTGATGTTAAAAAGTTGGTAAAATAACATAAAATTTTAACTATAAACTAAACATAGCAAGCAATTATTAAGCAACAATTACGGGTCTCACACTGTTCTATAAGCTAAACAGATGCAACACATAAACAAAAATATTTTTAAAGTAATCCCTCCTCAGTAGAAACTTCTGGACTCCTCACATGCTGGTTATCCTTAACTTTCAGTTCGTATTTAAGGCAAAAAAACTGTGTAGCTGGTGTGAGTTTCTTTTGCTATTGTGAAAGTTAGTCTGTTTTCTAGCTAGGTTATTCACCTGGTATATTGAACTCTTGACAGAAAGTTCTATGTTGAGCACGGTGAGAGCAATGTCAGAAAAATGAAAATAAAACATGATATTTAAAGAGATAAATTTAATATTCAAAGGGATAAATGGCAGAGAATTTTCCAGAATTACAAAAAGGCAACAATCTTGTGACCCAGAAAGCTTGGTAAATCCTCCAGTACAAAAAAAGAAATTCACACATAGAAAAAGGTCTGGAAACATCTATACCAACTGTTAATATATTAATTGATGTAGAAAGAAATGAAACTTTAAAAAATGGGTAAAGAAATATATATAATTGTACATTTCATTTTTATAAATAATTGTTTTGTTTTGTTTAAAGAATATGGAAAAAGAAATGTGGGGATAAGACAGAAACAATAAGAAGAAATGTGATCCAAATAAGTATAAGGTAACTAAGTTGAATAACAAGAAGGAGGAGGAGGAAAACTCTTTATTTGAAAAAGATGGCTAAACAGCCAAAAAATAAAACAAAACCATGATGACAAAATTACCTTAAAGGGCAACATTTAAGCATTTGTATGTACTCATATATCTAACAAAGTATCTACAGATATTCTATAATTACCACAGGAAAGTATCTCAAGACTACATTAGCTGTAACTCTAAGAAAGGTGTAAAGGACCACAGCCTGGAAATTAAAAGAAACAAAGCTGCTAAGAAATTCCCATCACAGTCATATCTCACCCCTCAGTGCTCAAGTAAATATAAACTAAATAGTACCAAGAATAGTTTTCAAATAGAATCATACCATCCTTGCATGATTTAGAAAAACTCAGTGACTGGTAGTATAATGTGGTGAGATAAAAAGCTGCATTAAGATAAATAAAGAGCACTACTACTGTATTAACCAAAAAGCTTCTTGCCAAAAAAAAAAATTTTTTTTTAGATGTAATAAACAATATCTGCCTAGGAAAAACCTACATCAGACACAAGGAAATTTTACAATAAGAATGTGTTAATATTTACATAACCCATACTTTTATTTTCCCACACAACCACATGCTACTTGTAGCATACACCCAACAAACATGTGTAAATCACTCAACTCTAGCCAGAACAACGCGACTGCCTGGTCAAATGCTACAGTTGGTCTTTTTATATGGTAGGTAATTATATCCTCTTATAAGGACATGTAAAACCACCCAGAGATCAACTATATCCACCCACTACTAAACGTTGGGAATCGATCCAATTCCTTTAAAGGTTTACAGTCTGCAGTGAAATAAATCTTGCTGAGTAACACAAAGTTCTTGCTGAGTAAACACCAATTCCCTAAGCATAACAAAACAAGACAAATGAGAATCAAGAGAATATAAAAGTTAATCATCTGCATATTGATCTCTACTAGTTTGTGGCAAATTATTTGAGGAAATTGCCCCTAGTCTCATTTGAAAATAAAGATTTATTAAATTATAGAACACAATATTAATTTAAAATTTTGCTCCACCACACAATAAAACAAGCATATAAGTGAATTCCATAAAACAGAACCCATTCTAATCATTTTTTATCAAAAAAAGTAAAAATGTATTTTGTTCAGTGGAGATGAATGAGTCAAAATTGAGAGGATGAAAGGATAAGCATAAAAGAAAGAAAAGGATGATATTCCTTTAAGACAAAAGAAATAAAATACTTGAAAATCATATATCCAACAAACAATTTGTTATTATTTGTTATCATCCAGAATATGTAAAGAACTCTCTAAACTCAACATTAATTGACAAAAGACATCAATGTACACTTACCAAAGAGGACACAGGGATTTCAAATAAGCACTTTAAAATATATTCATTATTAGGAATCCTGAAAGGAGTGGTCCTAGAGAAAACCATGAGATAACAACCTAATCTCCAAAAACAGAAAAGTAGTAACTGAGAAAGACTGGGATAAGCAAAAAGGAAAAAGCATTCCAAAACAGGTTAAGGATATAGGGGATTTTGCAGATGAAATACAGTGACTTCCAAGACGGCCCAATCAGAAGGTTTCAGGACTTGGGTTGGGGAGTGCGAGGGTAGGGGAATTAATAGAGAGAGAAAGTTTGAAAAGTAAATACCATATGGAGAGGGTAGGAGGATAAGAAATAGCCTGTGAGTTGTGGGCTTCTGGTGGTGATTGAGGTAAACAAGGATGAAGAATACAAGGAACTCAAGTGTCAGGATACTAGTCGCAGGATAACGCTGGCGATGCTTTTGGAGTACAGTGTGGAAGCAGGAGAATAAGGTGGTGATGGGAGAGACAGCAGCATTCTAAAGCCACTTCTACTATCCTGCCAGTGGTGGTATGGAGGTCCTGGTGTCCCCTCCTGACACTTGTTGATTTTAGAAGTTTCATCAGTTAAAAAAACAAAAAACAAAAACAAAAAAACGCTGTTTATTCATTTGTCCTCATGATATTCCTGTAAAATAGGTTAAAGAAGGACATTATTTAGATTTGAAAAAACTATAATACTAAGGAATAAAGGTTAAATAACTAATGTGAGGTCATACTACAGTGGCCAAATACAAATAAAAATACCAAGAGCAGATATTAGCTTTATACATGCAGTCATTCTGATTAGGGAAAACATAATACACGTATGTACATGTACACACACAGTACTTTTTAAAATGCAAAACTGAGCTAACAATACTGTTAAATTTAAAACATTAACAAAATAAGGAGCACAAATTTGTAGAAAATAAATTTATCAAGGCAAAATATGTACAGAGAGAAATGTCCTCTTTAATTCTACACTCCAAATTTTGTTTCTCATTTCTCATTTTCCAACCTAGTAAAGATTGCCATATTCAGTTTCTCTTGTTTGCACCTTTCTCCTCTCTATCTTGAGCACTGAGCACAAAGAATTAGGCCATTAATAATCCTTTGCTAATTTCTCTTCAGTGATGAATGCATGGACCTCTTCTTTATATTTTAACAATATAATAAACACCTATGAACCCATCAGCCATAAGAAGTAAAACACTGCCAATAACTTCCTTTTGGGGGCAAGGGGAGGCAGGTGGCCCATACGAGGATCCGAACCCTTGACCCTGATGTAATCAACACCATGCTCTAACTATCCACCCACTTACTTATATCAACTCAGACATCCTAAACCCTGTCACCCAATACCAGGTAGTCGCTATCCTAAATCCTGTGCTTATCACTCCTCTGTGCACACACAGTATTTGCTTTCCATATTTTAAAATTAGAAGGTTTTTATTAGTTCATGTATATGGTTATCACTGCTAACTATAAAGCTATATAAATCACCTGGCTTTGAATTAGATTTCCATGTTCCACAAATGAAAATAATAAAAACTCAAAAATATTCCCAAAGCAAATCCATACATACATAAACACTGCAAAGTACAGTAATGGCAACAAGAGGAAAAAAATTCAGTGAAGAATAGGTTAAACAGTACGTGCCAAGAAGATAGTTCAAATGATAACAACAGAGGCCCGCAACTCTTGTTTTTAAGACTAAAAGCATCATGGGGGAAGAAAAAAAAATGATACCAGTCTGTGAAAGGCAAGGATCATAGAAGTCCCTTGATGATAGCTAAGAGGGGAGAGAAAATTTAAGACTCCTTTACCTATTCAAGAGATCAAAAGAAATAAAGGAATCCCTTGGTGTTTTTATCATTTTCTTTTACTACAATATCTAGTACCAGAGAGAAGAATGCACAATTAATGCTAATGACATCTGCAAAAATTTCTCCATAACACTTGCATCTTTCAAAGGGTCTAAGAGTTAACTTCTGCAAAGATATATTAAAATTTTTAAACTCTACTACAAATAAAATCCAATTCCAAATTTATTTCTTTTCCTTATTTACAAAATCTCATACAAAGCATTCACTGTGTGCCAGGTGCTGTTGTAGGCAATCTTACGGAAAAGTATCCAAAACATACAATTAATGCAAAATGCTGAACTACATCCAGCCATAATGGAGTAACAGGAATTAGATTTACCCTCCTGTCAGAAAACTTAAGAAATAAATTGTATGAAAAAACAGTTTCTAGACAGTGAATAACAGCAGCCCAGACACTGATTCTTCAGACAAGGGAAACAATTGATGTGAGCCCTATTAATGCCCCAACTTACTACCCATTCCTTTAAAGTATTGTCAATGCCTGCTTTACCCAACAATGGCAGAGATGAATAGTGGAACAGATACTCTATGGCCCACAAGCCTAAAATACTATCTGGCCCTTTAAGAAAACATATGCAGATCCCTGCTCTATTCTAACCACTATTCTAGTCATACCTAACAAAGAATAAAAGAAAGTGCTGAAAGAATCAAATTATTGCCAAGTAAATTACTGTGTCCTATGAATAAAGACCAAAAATACTTAAGGAACACAAATATCAGCACTGGGCATCTTAAAATTCACAATGTGTGACACCCAAACAAAAATTTCAAGAGATGCAAAGAAAAAGAAAAAGAAAAAGAAAAGAAAAAAAAAAAAAAAAAAAAAAATATATATATATATATATATATAAAAGACCCATATTAAGGAAGAAAACCAATCAATAGAGTTAGGTTAGATAACAATAAAATTGCTATGATAAACATATTCCATTTATTCAAAGGGTAGAGGAAAGCAGAACATACTAGAGAGACACGAAGATCTCTGGATCTTGGAAGATTTTAAGGAATTGTCAGACTGTTTTTCAAAGTGCCCACACTATCTAACACTCCGACAACTCATGATTGAGAGTTCAAATTTCTCCACATTCTCTCCAACACTTGTTTTTATCTGTCTTTTGTATTACAGCTATCATAGTGGGTGTGAGCTGACAAAGAGGACTTTTTGTAGCGATGGTGAGGCTTTGTATTTTGATCGTGGTAGTGGTTACATAACTGTACCCATCTGTCAATATTCAGCAAATTGTACACTTAAAATTGATGAGTTTTATTGTACGTAAATTATTTCTCAAAAAAGCTGATTTTTCTTTAAAAAAATACTTATTTTAAATTAAGCATTATTTAGTAAATTATGAGTTTTCACTTTCACACCTACGAATGTGTTATGATAAGTGAACATAGATTTCTAAGACCACAAACTTGTCCGTTCACTAAGACACTCACATTCTTCTTTACAGTTCCACAGTAAAAAGTATTTAAGCTGTAATGATAATAATCACCATCTCTATTACACATCTGTTTATTCGGGTCAGAATCATTAAGCTCACATGTAATTTAGTGGCATCATGTTACACCTTTTTTAAAAAATATGATCTGAGAAATTGGTCACTAACCCTTTTGATGCACTTTTAGTAGTTTATTCCAAGTTACGTAAAAGGGAACCAACATTTCTTTTAAAGGCTTGATTTAATTTAAGAGGAGCAAAATTTGAATAGGCCTTTGTGACACACTTTATCCCAACAGCTTAAAATTTTAAATGTAGTGATGTAGAACAATGGCTTTTTTATATATTGATCTCCTTACTGACTATTTTCATTGCTCTTCACCCTTAGACTAAACAAAAAGGACACCAAATATAACGAAGACACTGAGATAACTGAACGTATCTTACACCTTCAAAATGGAAAAAAAAAAATAGAGAAAAACAAACTACTTTTTACATATTTCAATGAATACACAAGTGTGTGATTTCTGCAGTCAGAGAAGCAGCCTAGAAACACCCAGAATTGGTAAAAGTGTTTCCTTGTAGTAATGGAAAAATTATATACTGGGGACTGGGATACTGGGAGACTGTGAGGCCTAAGTGAGGTGAGCTTTAAAGTACAAATTTCAGCTCCACCACTTACCAACTGTGTGACTTTAGGCCAGTCACTTAATCTTTCTAAGCTTAAAGTCTCCTCACCTATAAATTAGGATAATGGTACTCACATTGCAGAATAGTGGTAAAGTGGTGATTATGTAAATAATCAACCAAGTACGTCATCTGAAAAATATCACCAAGCATTATAGTTCATTTAATTTATAAATATACTTCCTCTCTTTTCAGTTCGGTATAGTTCCTCTCTATAGCCTTCATAGGACAAGGCCCTAATTACTGAGTTTGGATAGTTATAAACCACGAATTCTCTTACATCAATTTCTCAAATCTAACACCATTATATAACCAAAACTAAATAAAACCCAGCACCTCTAAAGCAGACATTTTCCCCTAGAAACACTGTTCTCTGAAAAAACATTTAAAATTTTTAAGATGAACAGAACATATGTTCCCAAAGTATAATTTACCTAAATCACAGGCTTAGCAAAATAGTATAAAACTCAAATGATCATAAGCAGTAAGACCTCCATGATAAAGACTAGGTGTTACAAAAGAAATACACAATACACAAAGCAAACTGAGAAGTAATTAGAGCAGAAAACATTAGATAAGCCCTAAATCTCATAGTTTAGCCATTTAAAATGTCAATAAGCCTGTTTCCTCTTCTTTGCAATATACTGGTGATGACTGTAAGCAAATGTCAGTTGGCCTACTTTTGAAGGTTTGTTAGTGTTTTGGCTGAACAGACTTTGTATGCGTGTGTGTTCTGGGATTTACTTGTTTAACCAGTCATTAAAATTTTACACCATCCCCCCCCCCCCAAAATTACAGCAAACCCTTCTCAAGAACTCAATCATAAATTTTGACTTCATATAGATGAACAATCAAATAGTTCTTCTACGAACATGATAAAAACCACATTTAAGTTGTCTGAAAAAGATTAAATAGTTATACCTTAAGAAAAATACCAAACACTCAACACGTAGAAAGTACATTCATTTGAAAACTTACAAAAAATAAGCAAATTAAGAAAAAGTTCAATTGACTAACAACTCCAAACATATTCTGCTCATTTTTGTTTCTAGAAAAATAACCTCAGCCATTCATATCATTTAAAGAAAAAAAAAAGCAATAACTTGTATTTCTGTCAGCATGGATGGGCTGTTTACAAAATTACAAGCATCAGAAAATAGTTGCCATTAGCGCTCCAATATAGGAATAAAAGTTTGATTTTAAGTTTTCTTAAATCTTTTAATATTTTGAGATGGGAAGTTGTAAACTCCTTGTATAGCAGAATTAAAAATAGTAAGTTTCAAGCAGTAAGTAATACTGAAATAATCCAGAAGAAATAAAACACATTGCTGATGGTGTTTTGAGATGAGTGCCAGAAATGTGGCCCATAGACACTTTGGGAAACCTTATCTCCAAAGAGTCCTTCTATCCTCAGGATAACGGCATTGGGTTATAAGAGTTTATTTTAAAACATTCATAAAAGGAGACTGTTCAGGTGTTTAGGACCCTGAACTCCTAATGATAAAGAATAAAGTTGAATCTGCATTTCTAAGAAATGGTCGAAATGATTGTCTTCCTCCATGAGCAGTTAAGGAAACAGCAGGTAGAAAAGGCTAATATAATTTATAAGACTTGAAAGCTCTATTTGTGTAAAAAACAGCATTACCCATTTGGTCACTGATGAATGATAAACAACACTTTATAAAATGTGGAGTTCTAACTTCTCTTCTACAAAATATTGAGTAAATTCATTTTGGGGTAACACTCATATGCTTCATATTATGCAAGGCACTACAAAGAATGCAAAGATTAGAAAATCACAGTTCCTGTTATTCCAAACAAGAATTCCATTACAGTAGTGGAAAATCTACAATAAAAGAGAAATTTCCTCCAAAATCTATGAAATTCAGATGCTGTCAAGGAAAGAACTACTTCCTGACCCTGAACAATAAGTTAATGAGTAATAATAACAGAAGAAAAATACAAGTAACAAAAGAAAAAAATTTTAATTAGACTTTGAAGGAGAATCATGATTTAAAACCAGACATGGTGAAATATGGAAGCATAAAACTAAAGACAAAAATCACTTTAAAAAAACATAGTTTTCATAACATAAGACAAATAGCAAACTATATATGAAGTGTATAGGACACATATCCATAATAATATACCACTAAAAATAACCTAGTAAAGAGCTCAAATCAATAAGAAAGGAGAAAAGAATACAAGTGTACCATAATGGCAAAAATATGAGGATTTTCTACCCTCCCTAATAATCAAGGATCAAAAAATTATATATGAATAGGATTTTCTGTAATCACATAGGCAAAGACTGAAAAGATTCATAATAGCCAGTATAGGACAAAATAGGGAAAAAAGGAATTCTCATATTGGTATACTCCAAGAGGCAATTTTACATGCATCAAAATTTTAAACGTACACATCCTTTGACTGAACAAGTCTCCAACTGGGAGTTATCCTAAAAAAACTTCCTCATATATATATATATATATTTTTTAACGTATGTATATGGAAGTATATGACAATATAATGAGTAGTGTCGAAAAAATTGAAAACAATATAAATGTCCATACAATAGAATGCTACATAATTTTTAGCAATGATGAAAGAAATTCTTAAGTTTTGAAATAGAACAATGTTCACAATATAAACTGTTTGATATATTGCTCTGTACAAGTGATGCACTAAAAGCCAAAATGGCCTACTTAGAGTAATGAATAAAAAGAACTTGGTCAAGGGTTCAGATCAGCCACCAAAAAAAAAAGAAGAATTTATTTTACCTGGAATTAAGTTCTAGAAGGACAGATTTGAATGATGATTAGTAACAGTTTTGATCTGATATAAGAATACCAATTGATTGGTCACAGCTTTCTGGAATGTTTTATTAAAAAAATTCTTCAGCAGATATAGATTAATTAAGAAAGTTGTGGGCTGGCTGGTAAGCTCAACTGGATAGACATCAGTGTTGATAACAAGGTCAAGGGTCAGATCCTTAACACCATCCAGCCAGAAAAAAAATGGAGGACCCATTTATATTTTAAGAACCCAAGAAAGCCAATTCCTCCTCACCCTTGCTAACATTAATATCAGCTTAGACAGATTTTTGACATTGCCTTTACCTATTAGAAATCCTAAAAAGCCAAAAATAAAAAAATTAATAATTAAGTGATCAGTTATTGATAGTGGCCACAAAGAGGCAGGGAAGTACAAGCTATGTTGACATGAGTAATTCCCCTTAAATACAATGACAGTCTTCTGTGGGATAAAAGTACATCCAAATCCTTCAGTTTTTCACTTTTAGTTAGGAGACAGATTGTCCACAGAAACATCTTCAGAAAGGGAACTCACTTTTCCTCCAGATCATAACTTACAAAAGCAACATTCAGCAAATACTTATTAACATCTTGTATCAAGCACCCTGTGAGGCACTAAATATATAAAAACAATCTACAAATCTAGCAAGCAAGAGGCAAATAATTAGCTAAAACACAGTAAGTTCTACAGGAGCACACAATACCTACAGTGGATAAGGAGCAGAAGAGTTAAAAGGACGTGAGTATTTTAGAAGAGGAAAAACATAGTAAACACAAGGGACTATAAGGGAGAAGAGGAATCACTTGAGGAAATAAAAAGAAATTCTGTGCAATTATCACAAAGGAATGTCGTTGTGACAACTAGTGAAGGGGACATGGTAATGATGGCAGAAGATGATGATGGAAAAATACACGGTGAGGGGATCAGTTTACAAAGGACCTAATGAAGCTTGTATGCAGCAGCTCTGCTAAATTCACTTACTAATTCTAATGTTTGTAGATTCCATTGGATTTTCCATGTACACAATCATGTTATTGCTGAAAAAAAAATTGTACAACTTTCTTTCTAATCTTTATACCTTTTATTTATTTTTCTTGCCTTATTGTAATGGTTTGGCCCTGCAGTAAATAGAAGTGGTGTTAGAAGCTACACCAAACTCAGCAGAAAAGCATTCACTGTATCACCATTGAGTATAATGCTGGCTGTAGAGTTTTTAAATAGATAACCTTCATCATTTTCATGAAGTTTCTTTCTACTCCTAGTGTTCTGAAACTTTTGATCATAAATGGCCACTGAATTTTGTCAAAGGGCTTTTTCTACTTCTGTTGAGATGATTGTATGGGTTTTCTTCATTCTAATATGGTAAATTACATTGATTTTCAAATGTTAACCAACCTTGTATTCCTGGAATAAATCTCACTTGGTCCTGATGTGCAATTCTTTTTATACATCACTAGGTTCTACTTGCTAATATTTATATGTTAATTTTACCAAGAAAGCAAGCAAGGAAGGAAGTAAAAAAGGGAGGGAAGGAAAGTGGTGGAGGGAGGGTAAGGCAAGGTGGGGGAAGTGAAGGGAGGTAGGAAGAAAGGAAGGTGTTGGGTATGAGAAGTTGAAGATAAGAAAAACACGACAGCAGAAAAGAATTATTCAATGGCAGCATTAGTAAGCCACATTGAGACAATCTCACAAAAAGAACAGGAAAGAAATGATTTTTTTTTAAATTAACCAGTTCAAGAGGTCTAATACCGAAATAATATGAGAGAGAATAAAGAAAAACTTGAGGAAGAAATCATCAACAACAATTGAAGAAATTTTCTCAAAATTACAGGATTTGCACTTGCTTCCACATTGAAGGGGCCCAGCAAAATATATGAATAAAAACAACACTGCAATGCTTCAGAACACTGGAAACAAAGCAAACATTTTATAGCTCCTAGAAAGAAAAACAAGCCACATACAAGAAAAGGGTGTCAAAATGGCTTCAGAACCTTCAGCACAACACTAAAATTACTTCCAAATTCTGAAGTAACGTTATTTCAAAAAGTATTTGTTACCCAGCAAAATTTTCAATCGAGAGTTAAGGAAGTATAAAGACATATTCAGACAGACAATATCTCTCATTAATCCTTTTCAGGAAGCTACTAAAGGACTTCTTCCACCGTAATAAAAGAATAAAGCAAAACCAGTAACAGAGCAATTGGGTATTACTATTTTCCATTACAAATTTCATGTGATCAGGTCCATGTATAACTTAGAAAAAAAAACTAAAAAATTAATCAAATATAATAGAAGCTACACACAAGTAATTTTTTCAAGTTGTAACAGAACAATTGCCCATGTATAATTATATTTTAAATCTAGCAATGTATTTTTTAAGTAAGTATATTATAGTGGTGAAAGAAATCCTTTTTAATTAAAAAAGTAAGTTAAACCTCCTTTAAATAAAATTATACCAGCAATATTAAATTTTTATAGTTTGATACTTTCATAAAGTATTTCTAAGTTGAGAAAAGTTGAACATTAATAATTGGCATAAATGAAAAAACTTCATAAATAAAATGAAGAGGGAAAAATCTACCTCTGTGAATTATATATAAAGGAAACAAAGACAAAGCAGAGTCCTTTAGTAATAAAATTGTTCTTGATGCCAACCTTTCAAAGAGAAAGCTGGCTATTCCAAAATCCTCTCAGAAAAGGATGGTCTAGAATTTTCTTTGACAAAGTATTTCACCAAAATACAAATGCAACAAAAAACAAAATGAGACAGAGTGACAGAGAGGGAGAGAGTGAGTGAGAAAGAGAGAGCAAGACAGAATATGCGAGCGTGTGAGTTAAAAACAGAGAGAGACAGTTACAGAGCTGAAATCTGCACAAGCCATATAGCAAGGGAAAAACTCTCCCCATGACTGGAGGATATTGTTGCCTTATTACCGCCACTCTTCCCATTTCATTTAAGCAGATTTAATGACTAAATTAATCCCTAAAATTACTTATGTGCAATCACATGGTCCAAAGTTTTAGTAAACTTCATTCTCACCAGTTTAGAGAATTAACTGCCAAAAGAAGTTTTATAAGTAAGATTTTTCCACTTCAGGATAATCTTTAGAAATAGAATAGAATTAAAATATATTAGTCTTTGTAGTCTCTTTTTAGAAAAGATTTTGAAGTATCCAAAGATGATTAATATGATTATGTTCTTAGTGCACATACAAAAACATTCTTGAGTGAACACAGGCAAGTTAATGATAAAATACGACTAAAAGTTGTATTAATACAACTGTTCTTTAATACTTTTAGTTGTATTTAGACAACTAAAAGTATTAAAGAACAAAGAGTTATTTAGCCATCCAAATAGTAGATATAACATAAACATATGTTTGAAAATCTGTAAAATAAACATAAAACACATATACTATTCAAACACAACCTTAAGAAGTATTCCCTACTAAAGCAGAATTGCAAGGTTAAAAGCCCGAAACTACACTTCTTACATAGCTGGAGATGCAGACAACAGAAGCACCTACAACCGAGATAAGAGTGAAAACCAAGCTCCCCAAAGCAGTAAGTATAACTGAGAAGAAGGGCAGAGGCATGAGAACAGCAGAGACCTGAGGAATACCCACAGCAGAAAGCTAAGCCAGAAGCGTAACAAAGGCGGCACAGTCAGCAAGCAAGGGATCTGGGAAGAACGATGCCATGAAAACCAAGAGAGAAGAGGGCTTCAAGAAAGAGCCAGCAAAGACAGAGGCTAAATCGAGATCAAAGAGGACGAAGATAAATCAAAACCACAGCAGAAAGTGAATGGCCATATTGAACTGGTTAAGATTACCTATTTCCATCTCAACTGACAGAACTAAGAGTTTATCTTGTGGGGACGAGGGGAAGGGGGAATGGACACTTGGGAGGAACACAGACTTTAGTTATTGTTCTTGCTGTCTGTGGCCCAAGACCAACAAAAGAGAAACTCTTTCTGAATGATTTGTTTTTTCTCAAGGGCTACACTCACCAAACTGTGGAGCAGGCAAGATTCTAGCTGCTCGAATTGGGCCATGTCGAACAGAGAAGAGCTCCTGTGCTTCCCCACTGATCTGCATAACAGAACACAGAAAAAAATTTGGTAAATGAAAAAGCAGGTCACAATATTACTATACAAAAACAAGACCTCTTGAATATTATCATTATTGTTTGTCTAAAATATGTATACATACATATACACCCACACCCACACACATTTATGGTGGGTCATACACATTAAGTATATTCATATCTTAAATTACCATGAGCATTTTTAGAAAATTATAAGAACACACACTTGATATGAACAGGGAAAAAACAATCTCTCCTAGAAGTTCATAATTTTTATCTTATCAAACTACTAGAAATCTGTATAGTTCCTGCACCATTGTCTTCCATTTTAGAGCAAAGCAACTATGATACTATTCAGGAAAGCTCAATTTAAATACTGTAGCAACTTTCACAAATATGTTGTAAATGAGAAAAAGCAATACATATTGCAAATAAACACTTAAATGAAATGTGAATAACCTAGGTACCAGTTACAGTTCTGCAACTAACTATCTGCTAATTTTTTTTTTTTTTTAAGCGATGACCAGTAAGGGGATCTTAATCCTTGACTTGGTGTTGTCAGCACCACACTCTCCCAAGTGAGCTAACCCGCCATCCCTATATAGGGATCTGAACCCGTGGCCTTGGTGTTATCAGCACCACACTCTCCTAAGTGAGCCAAGGGCCGGCCCTCTATCTGCTAATCATAAGTTAATCATTTAACCTCCATGTGCCTATATTCATTTGCAATTATAAATAAGAAGGAAAAGCTGCTAAAAAGACCTCCAGGATACTTTAAATCTCAATATTCTATAAATAAAAAATTTATTTATAAATAAATTTTAAAGTTATATGTAAGCAACCTCAACGTCACATGTCATTATTTTTATTATACAAATAGATCAAATACTGTATGAATGTTCATTCACATTGAGTCATATCACATTTATTCCTCAGATACAAAGAGGATTCTACTAATCTAAAGGGTAAGAGGGGTACACTAATATGTATCAAGTGTGAAACCAACTGCTTTTCAACCATTGATTGAAGTATTGAGCAGATTAAAATAGAATTAATTAAGAATGGCTTTCCAGACCTACTGTAAGTGGTAATGCAGTTCTCAATACATCTTCATAATGGTCTAGTGTTTGATGGAATACGTAATATCAGCGATAACGGCAACCATTATGAAACTAGTTCTAAATATCCAAGATCTTAAAACAGATGTAATATACATAAAAATTCAATGCAAAAAAATTGTACTGAAATACTGATAGTAATTTTTTTAAACAGGCCTGCCAAACAAACAGTTTAAAATATCAAAAATGTATACATTTTAAATGATACATTTATCAACCTTCCAATATTAAACTATAAATCTGCAGAGCTACCTTTTAGAGTAACTACTTTTTTAGATTTTCAGCTTCTCTTCTGTCTGAATTTAAGAACAGCAAGTTATAAATATTTCTGTTTCTTATAAATGTTAAGTTATGGTAATGTCTAAATAGCCATCATATTCATTTTGCCTGAGATAATTACTACGACTAATTTACTGGCTGCAGTGGCAAAGCCTTCAATAGCACTTGGGATGCACATGACGTGAGGAACACTAGGACTAACAATGTGTGCAACAACAGCACCACCTATCACCAATGAAATACACAAAAGCTATAAACTAGCAAACTGTAAGAACTTATCTGCTCTACAAATTTCTTTGTGACCCTGAATTTTCAGAATGAAAACCATGGCCATTACACACTATGGCTCTTACATCTACATTATTACAAAACAGAATTTAAAATTTAGAAAAAGCCTTAGAAGTTCAGTTTTTTCCACCTCCCACACAGTGCACTAATCAGACATTCTCTGAAATCTAAAAATTACCATCTTGATTTTAAGCACATGTAAGTGTAAGTAACACTAATATAATCTAATTATATAACAGATGCATTATTGGCTATTTCCACCTACCTAACACTTGAAATTGTAATAATAACCAAAAGAACGTTTTTTAAAAACTGCTAAGTCATTTACATTTTGCAAATAAATTGTTGGGCAATGTTAGTCTTCTCCAATATACATATTATTTCTATTAATAAGAAAATAAAAAATAAGTTTTAAAATAATACTGTAAAACTTGCACTGAAATTGTAATTCAGAGTAATGGAAGACACTTCTCACTTATAAGGTTTACACTTATAACAAATTATAGTATTCTAACACAAAATCTACTGCTCTGTACTATTATTTCCATATGCCAGAAATCTAGCATTAGCTTTTGGTTCTATCAAATAGAGCCTTAATGTTGAAAAAAAAGAAAAAAAAAAGTATATCCATATTTCACTGAGCTGCTGTACTCAATTATATGAAGTAATAAAGAATAAAGCAAATCTGTCTTGGCATACTCATATGACAAAAGTTTATTATCACTGTATTTAATGCATAAGAGCTTAATTTGACACAGGAAAACATCGTGAAATCTGAATAAACCATGCTTTTCAGCAAAACAGCTTTCAAAACAAATCTAAATGCTCTATTCTGCTCTAAGTTTCTATTCTAAATCCCTCTTTATATATACAGCAACAGGTGAGAAAAAAACATTAGGACTGATTACGATTCTAAACTATTCTATGTGAGTCACAAATGTCAAATTTTTCAGAGAACTCTCCAAATAGTATGCGTACATTCTGCATGAATATCATCCAGAACAGAAACAGTCCTAACAGTGTATACAGATAGGATGTGCACATTTTAAAAAGGACAGAGGATGGATACATCCTTACAGATTCTGCTTTAACTATCATTCCGAATTGCCTCTAATAACTTTATATGGTATATTAACTGGTAATTTTGCTTTCAAATAAATGAGTGTCAAAAGGGATTTTTTTTAAAGGCTGTCAAAAATGATTTTTAGGTTTCTTCAAAATAGCTCCTTGAAAATGTCAAAGAATCTCAGAGATTAGGATTTTATAGATCCTGGAAAGAATTATATGAAGCTGTAAGTTCACATTTATACCAACAATAACAAAAAATACAAGAGCAGAACTACAAGAAAGGGGTATACTAAGCGGTGTTCCAACTTCCTGACAACTGTGGTAACTTGGGAAGAGGAGCAAACAAGGAAGAAACCACTCCAAGAGCTCCTCATGGTCTCTGCCTTTGTTCTTACTGGCATTTTAATTTCTGATGACAGACTTTTGTTGTTTGGGGCATAAACCGGAGGTACCAGTTTGGAGGCACAATAAGGAGAACAAAGAATGATTTGTTCACACTGTAGGAAAAAAAATCTTTTCCAACCATAGAAAATAGCTTTCGCATGGTGAAAATATGCAAATTACATACCAAACCCAAAAAAGAGTGGGAGGAATACAAGTTTAGAATCTCACAACTCAATCTAAGTCAAAAGGAAATTACAACACCCAAGACTATAATACACACACAGAAAAGGCTGTAAAAGTTCTCGAGGAGCTGTACAAATGCTTTCAGTGAATTTTAAAAGCAAATGAAGGACATTTAGCCCTGGGAGCCGACTTTATTTCTGAAATCCTGATGACTTTTCATAAGCTATCTGACTGCAAAATAGAAAATTCAAATAAAAAGGTCAGTAAAAACAATGCTCTACAATGCCACATAATTAAAACAGGAGTACGCATTCATACCCCCAACACTTCCCCTATAGACACTGGTCAAATGGAGGACTGTGGTCTACAAATGATTTTTTTTTTTTTTAGCAAACTTTATTAAAAGATAACAAACAAAAAATACTCAAATCATAAGTATATGTACAGCTTAATGAATTTTCCATGTTAATACACCTCTGTTACCAACATAGACATCAAAAAACACACATCATAAAAATCAGGTGGGCCTGCCATGTTCCTTCCCAGGCATAATCTCATCTCAAGAATAACCATAACCACAATCCTTTCTTCTAATACTCTACATAAGTTTTATTTGTTCAACTTAATATAAATTAGATCACACAGCATGTACTCTTGTGAATGGTTTCCTTCACACATTACTATGCATAAGAAATTAATTCATGCTAATATTGGTCTTTATTACAATGACTCCACAAGGGCAGATGATTTAAGACTTTTGTCTGGAAGGACCCTTGATTTCCAGAGATAGGTACGATAGCACAGAAAATGAATGATATTTGGGCCGAGCCCGTGGCGCACTCGGTAGCGTGCTGCGCTAGCAGCGCGGCGACGCTGCCGTCGCGGGTTCGGATCCTATATAGGAATGGCCGGTGCACTCACTGGCTGAGTGCCGGTCACGAAAAAGACAAAAAAAAAAAAAAAAAAGAAAATGAATGATATTCAAGAACTCACTTCAGCAGCTCTGAAAAAAGAGCATTTTGCACCTAATTGAATTTATGTCTTAATTCCAAATAGAATTATGAACAATTAGTTCCCTGGCACTAAAGTGAAATGGATGGCTTATAGCATCCCAATGTCCCTTGAAGTAGAAAAATATTGGTTTGTAAAATTCAGGGCTAGGGCTGGCCAGTTGGCTCACTTAGTTAGACCGTGGTACTAATAACACTAAAGTCAAGGGTTCGGGTCCCTATACTGGCCAGCCCCCAAAAAACCAAAAAAATTCAGACCTACACTTTCGAGTCTAACATGTAAGGAACATAGAAGTCTTCACTTTGCCCTAACAAGAAAAAGCCAAACAAACTAAAAATCAAGAACTCTTCTTAGATCCATCAGAGAAATGAGGTCATAGGACAAACTACTGCCCCCCAAATTAGAGAGAAGGGCAAGAGTAAAAAGAGAGTCACAAATTACGGGAGCAGAAATCCAGAAGCAGAAAACTCCACGGGAATCAGTACTAAGGTATAAAAACCTAAACCGTAATTTGTGAATTGCTAGAGGTTCCATGTGGACAAGCCTGAAAGATAAAAATTCCAGGGGGACCCAGTCATAGGAGGGGCCTCAGACTTTTACATGTTCTATCTACCTCCTGGAGCTCTATCGGAGCTCGACTGGGTCATAACAGTGAATATTTGAGAAAAATCCCCTTGAACCTCTGGCAGTGGGTGTCAAAGTAGAACCATTTTGAAATATGTCAGAGCATTCTGTCCTTCTTAAAAAGGCCTGCCTTCAAGAGAAACTATTTTACCATAGCCTATCCTGCTGTGGTTATATCAGAGCCTAACTTTCCTGGGGGAAGGGAAGTACCCTACTCCAGTCCCCTCTAGCCTTCCTGTCTCACCTAAGGTGGGGGACAGGGATTAAGAAGCACTTGTGAAGTTCAAAGTCCAAGGACACAAGGTCACCAAAAGACTGAGACCTAACCCTATGAGACCTAATCATAAGACTACAGAAAGTTTCCCCTCCCCCACTACCACAACATTACTAAGGCCCATTTACCACAGCTCCTTTAACCCAACACATCATGTTGTCTTTGGTTGAAAAATTAGGAAGTATACTAAAAGGAAAACACATACACACACACACACACACACACACACACACACACACACACACACACACACACACACACAAAATCTGAAGAGACTAAACAATCATCAGAACCAATGTCAGATACGGTAGGAATGTTGAAATGATCAGACCAGGATTTTTTTTTTAACTATGATTAATATACCAAGGACTTTAATGAGAAAAGTAGACAACATGCAAGAACAGATGGATGATGTAAGCAGAGAAATGGAAATTTGAGGAAAGAATCAAAACAAAAATACTAGAGATCAAAAACACTGTAACAGAAATGAAAAAAAAAATGCCTTTGATGGGCTCATTAGTAGACTGGACACAGCTGAGGAAATAATCTCTGAGCTTCAGGCTATGACAATAGAAACATCTAAAACTGAAAAGCAAAGGAAAAAAAAAAAGACTGAGAAAAACTGAACAGAATATCCAAGAACTGTGGGACAAAAACAAAAGGTATAATACACATGTAAAGAGAATACCAGAGAAGAAAGAAACAAACAGAAGCAATATTTGAAGCAATATGTCATTTCTGACATTAATTTGAGAATTTCCCCAAATTAATGTCAAAAATGAAACCACAGGTTCAGGAAGCTCAGAGAACAGCATGCAGAATAAATTAAAAAAAGAAAGAAAAGAAAAACTATAGGCATATCATTCTCAAACTTCAAAAAATCAAAAAGAAAAAATCTTGAAAGAAGCCAGAGGGGGAAAAAACACCTACCTATAGAGAAACAATGATAAGAAGAGAGTGAAATATTTAAAGTGTTGTAGGGAAAAAAAACCACTCTACATTTCTGTATCCTACAAATTATCCATCAAAAGTGAAGGCCAGGGCCGGCCTATGGCTCACTCGGGAGAGTGTGGTGCTGATAATACCAAGGCCACAGGTTCGGATCCCATATAGGGATGGCCGGTTAGCTCACTTGGGAGAGCATGGTGCTGACAACACCAAGTCAAGGGTTAAGATCCCCTTACTGATCATCTTTTTAAAAATAAAAAAATAAAAAGTGAAGGCCAAAAAGGACTTTCTTAGGGAAAACAAAAATTGAAGGAATCTGTTGCCAGTAGACCTGCTTCGTAAGAAATATTAAAAGAAGTTCTGCAGAGAGAAGGAAAATTATACAGGTCAGTAACTCAGATCTACATAAAGCAAGGAAAACACTGAAGAAGGAATAAGTGAAGGTAAAATCAAACTTTAATTTTTCTTATTCTTAATTGTTTTAACAGATAATAGTTTGTTCAAAATAATAACAGCAACAATGTACTCAATTGTGTATACTTATGTATATGTTGTATATATGTGTGTGTATGCACTTATATAAGTTCATGTATAAGTGAAATAAATGACAGCAATGATACAAGGGACAGGAGGGAAGAACTAGGAATATTTTTATATCATTAGGTACTGTGATGCCCTTGAAGCATTATGAGATAGTGTTGTTTGAAAGCAAACTTAAATTAGTTGTAAACATACATTCTAAATTCTAGGGCAACCACTAAAGGAGTTAAAAAAAAAAAAAAGAAATATAACTGATATGCTAAGGAAGGTAAAAAAATGGCATCATGTAAAATGCTCAATCAAACTACAAAAGGCAGGAAAAGTATGGAAGATAAAAATAGGAACAAAACAATAAAGGCAACAAATAAAAAACAGTAACAAATATGGCAGGCATTAATCCATCTATATCAATAATTACCTTAAACACCAATGGTCTAAATACAACAATTAGAAACAGAGCTGTGAGAGTAGATTAAAAGACAATACCCAACAACATGTTGTATACAAGAAACTCACTTTAAATATAAAGATACAGAGATTAAAAGTATAAAGAGATGTAGGAAGATATTCCATGCTAACACTAATTTTAAAAAAAAAAGAGACAGTAGGTATATTAACTCCAGACAGAGCAGATTTCAGAGCAACAAATGTTATCTGGGATAAAAAGGGATACTGCATAATGATAAAGGGGTCATTACTCTAAGAAGACGTAACAGTCTTTAATGTACATGTGCCTAACAACAGAGCACCAAAACACATGAGGCAAAAACTGATAGAACTGCAGTAGAAAGTGATGAGTCCACTATTAGAACTGGAGACTTTAACACACCTCTATCAAAAATGGACAGATTCTCCAGGCAGAAAATCACATGACTAGTTCAACTCATCAGCATCATCAATCAACTGAATACAACTAACATCTATAGACTACTTCCAAAAGAATACACATTCTACAAACTCACATGGAATGTTCACTAAGATAGGTACACATTCTGGACCAAAAAACAGAACTTAACAAATGTAAAAGAATAGAAATCATACAACATCTGCTCTGAGACCACAATGAAATTAAACCACAAATTTGCAACAAAACAGTAGCTAGAAAATGACAAAATACTTGGAGATTAAACAACACAATTCTAAACAACACATAAGTCAAAGAAAAAAGCTTGAGAGAAATTTTAAAATATTTTTAGCTAAATGAAAATGAAAATACAACTTAAAATTGGTGGGATTCACTGAAAGTAGTGCATACAGGGACATCTATAGCAGTGAATGATTATATTGGAAAAGAAGAAAGAACAAAAATTTAAAAACTAACCTTTCACCTTAGAAAATTAGAAAAAGGAAAGGCAAATTGAATCCAAAGTTAGCAGAAGAAAATAAATAATTAGAGCAGAAATCAATGAAATTGAAAACAGGAAATCAATAGAGAAAAATCAAAGAAACCAAAAGCTGGTTCTTTGAAAAGATCAATAAAATCGTTAATACTGTAGCCAGGCTAACTAAGAAAGAAAGGGAGAAGACCCAAATTACTAATATCAGAAATGAAACAGGAGAACACCACGGATCCCACGGACATTAAAAGGATAACAAAGGAACATTACAAACAACTCTATGCCCACAGATCTGATAATCTAGATGAAACACATGAATTCCTTTAAAGACACAATCTGCCAAAACTCAAACAAGAAGAAACAAACAGACCATCTGAATGGGCATATATCTATTAAACAAATTGAATCAGTAATTAAAAACCTTCCAAAACAGAAAGCACCAGGCCCTGATAAGTTCACTAGTGAATTCTACCAACAGTTATGGAAGACATAATAGCAATTCTCTACAACTGGACTAGAAGACAGAAGCTGAGGGAATACTTCCTAACTCATCCTATGAGGTCAGCATTAACCTAATACCAAAACCACAAAAAAAAGACATTGCAAGAAAAGAAAACTGCAGACTAGTATCTCTCATGAACATAGATAAGTCCTCAACAAATCAAATCAAACCTAACAATGTATAATAAGAATTATAAACAATGACCAAGGGGAATTTATACCAGGTATGCAAAGCTGATTGAATATTCAAAAAATCAAATAATGTAAGCCATCACATCAACAGGCTAAAGAAGAAAAATCACAGTCTTATCAACAGATGCAGAAAAAGCATATGACAAAATCCAACACCCATTCACCAAAAGAAAAAAAAAACCTCTCAGTGAACTAGGAGTAGAGGGAAAGTTCCTGAACTTGAAAAACATCTACAAAAAAACTACAGCTAACATCATACCTAACGGTGAGAAACTCGAAACTTTCCCCCTAAGATGAGAAACAAGGCAAGGATGTCCACCATCACCATTGCTTTTAACATTATCTTAGCTAATGCAACAAGACAAAAAAAAGGAAAATAAGAGGTATACAGATTTGGAAGAAAGAAATAAAACTGCCTTTGTTTACAGATGACATAATCATCTATGTATAAAACCCAAAAGAATCAACAAAAATACCAAAAAACCCTCTTGAAACTAATAAGCAATTACAGCAAGGTTGCAGAGTGAAAGTCAATCACAGTTTCCCATATAACAGCAATTAAAGGGTGGAATCTGAAATTAAAAATACATTATCATTTACATTAGTACCCCCCCAAAATGGAATGCTTAGGTATAAACCTAATATGTACAACCTCTATATGAGGAGAACTACAAAACTGATGAAAGATAAAAAAAAAAAAAAAAAAAAAAAAAAAAAACTAAATAAATGGAGAAACATTGCATGTTTATGGATAGGAAGACTCAGTACTATCAAGATGTCAGTTCATCCCAACATTATCTATTGATTCAACTCAATCCCAATCAAAAACCCAGCAAGATGTTTTGTGGATATTGACAAGTTTATATGGAAAGGCAAAAGACTCAGAATAGCCAACTCAGTACCGAAGGAGAACAAAGTCAGAGGAATGACACAACCCAACTTTAAGACTCACTATAAATCTACAGCAATTAAGACAGTGTAGTATTGGTGAAAGAACAGACAAATAGATCAGTGGAGTGGGACAGAGAGTCCACAATATGCCCACATAAATACAGTCAACTAAACAAAAGAGCACAGGCAATACAATAGAACAAAGACTGTCTTTTCAACAGATGTGCTAGAAAAAGTGGACATCCACATGCAAGAAAATGAATGGAGAAAGACTTTACGGCCTTCACAAAAATGAACTCCAAATGGGTTACAGATCTAAATGTAAAACACAAAACTATAAAACTCTTAAAAAATAACATACGTAAAAACATAGGCAGGTATGGTGATGACTGTTTAGATAAATCAAAGGCACCATCCATAAAAGAAAAAAAATTAATTAGCTGGACTCAGTTAAAATTATAAACTCCTGCACTGCAAAAAATAATGTCAAGAGAATAAGATAAGCCATAGAGGAGAGGAAATATTTACAAGAGACACACCTGATAAAGTAGTGCTATCCAAAATATACAAAGAACTTTTATAACTCAACAATAAAAAAATAAACAACCTAATTCTTAAAATGGGCCATCAGACATGGAAGATAATAGGGAAAGAATTCCTCGTGTTTATCTTGAGCACATTTTGCCTTTGGGTAAAATACCTTTCATGTCAGAGTCCTCTGGATAAATAACACCTCTAATTCCACCCAGGAAGAATTAGAAAGCAAAAGCAGCCAACACCTGACATGCTAGAAGTTTTATTCTTATTCCCCAAATCATGACCCATGGTAACAATACAAAGTACGTAAAATACACCAGGTCATCAGTTACAAATATCACACATCAACAACATCAATGACTCTAACAGTTTATTTTGGTAGAAAAAAACTAAACTGTGTTTATTAGTTATAAAAATTTGCTTAATCTGAATTTCACTTTAAAATAAGGGTAATAACATATCTATCTAATAAGGCAACTGTTAAAATTAAACTGTGTTTGAAAACATGTAACACATAACTGGCTCTCAATAAATGAGAGTTAAACCAAGGACATACTTGTTGAGTGAATGAACTGATGAATAAATGACTGAGTATACACTGGCCTCATTATTGTACCTTAATGGTATTCAGCATAATATGCCTTTGCCCTACCGCTCTCAAGTTATTAATATTTAACACCTAGATATTTATTATAATATCATATTAAAGAACACATTTTGGTACAACTCAGTTCTTGAACCCGCTGGTGTATTACTTCCTTTGCTTTACAGCCCTAGAGAAAAGGACTACTACCAAGGTGGTAAGCAGCATCTCATCAATGTGGCAGCTTTTATCACATGAGTCTTCATACTCCACTCATTATCAAGCCAGTCTCTACCCTTTCTAACTTTTGTGTTTGTAGAACGTTTGTACCTGCAACGTGTTTTCTTTACTACCGGTGATCTAAAAACAGTCCATTTAAATATACAAATGTGGAGTTATTAACCTTTCCAATTGTTTCTCATGTACTAACCATGGGAACACAACTGGAAGTTCCTCAATATCATTTCATTAGTTTTAAACTTAAAAAGTTAACACTAATAAAACTCTGTTTATTAGGGAGAAAAAGGTAATCTAAGGACTTTAGTTATTAATAATGTGTCAATAATGGCTTATCAAATGTTAATACCACACTAACGCAAGATGTTAATAATGGGGGGAAATGGAAGGAGTGATGGTGAAAGAATACGTGGGATCTCTGTATTTTTAGCTCAATTTTTGTATAAAACTAAAACTACTCAAAAAGATAAGGTCTATTAATTTAAATATATATGGAAAATATGGAAAAATGAAACAATCCCACAAGTAAATGTTAATGTTCCACGAGAGGAAAAAAAACAGGGTGGGGGAAGTGGGAGGAATAAAAGGTAAAAACACAGAGAGATCAGAGAAGAGAGAAGGGGAGGTAAGGTCTTATACTAAGGAATTCAGTCCCTAAAGGAGCAAAAGGACCTCACTTAGTCCATTTAAATACACAGGTGTATAGTTATCAATTCACTAATTGTTTCACATGTATAATCGTACAGACACAACTGAATGGATTGAAGTTCTCAAAAAGAAGACTGTTACATTACAGTTTTTAAAATCTTTAAATAATAATTTATTTTGTAATTATAATGGGGAATGGGGGAAGGTGGGACAGATATCATCTTATACTAAGGAATTCAGTTAAGAAGCTATAAAAAGACCTCACCTAGCTACAATGCAAGCTCTACTAAGAGTTGATAGTCTCTCCCTAGAATTACCCTGTAAGCCAATTTGATGATATATTTTCATTTTATAGATAAGAAAACAAAGACTGCCAAAAAAAATGACCAACCTACAGAGGCATCAGAATCTCCTGAACTGTATTCAAAAACAGTTCTTAAACTCAGGCCTTGTTTGTCTAACAAGTCACTGCAGGGTGTTATTTTATGTGTTACAGCTCTACCTCAGCATTTTCAAAAATTTACGATAGTACAGAGTTTGAGCAAAGCATTCTCAATAGTAAAGATAAGTCCTTTTGAAAGCTCCTAAAATAGGGGGAAATGGAAACAAGTTTTTTGTTTTATTTTTGCCTGCCTAACCAGTTAATAAATGATTCAGTTAATATCAGAGTGTTAGTATCTCTGTAACCCAATGTGTACAGCATCAAGAAAAAAAAAATGCAAACCACAAAAACCACCTAAAACATATATCTGTGACTCGTAACAACCTATAGAACAGATATTTACTAACCACATAAAGACTACAACCCAGTCTGTATTTTGTTCTTGACACTAAATTCAAAATACAAAACTTGAGGCAAGAAAGAAGTGAGTTTCAAGAACAATATGAAAACCACAGAACACAAATAATGAATGAAACTTGTAATCATATTTTCATACTTCCAAATTTTTGCACACATAGAAAGGAGTATTTTAAGGCAACTTTAATCTTTCCCCTTAAGCCTGATTTTCTAAAGGAAGATCAAAGAAAAGCAGTTTGAACTCACATGTTCCTTCAGTTATGCAACGCTGATTTAGACATTACACTTCAAAATCCCAGCCATTACTTCAGCACCCACCAATCCAAATATCATTCCAGTCCTTTGAAGCTGCCCTAATGGTATCTTCCATTTGCAACTAACACTTCTGTAGTCAAAAGATCTTACTCAGGGTAGATGTTAATGTAAAACCACTCAGACTACACTGACATGCATGCCTAGAGGCAGACTGGAAGGTGTTCAGAAGTCAATGTAACACCATTATAGAGGGTGTCAGCCTAGCAGCTGTCATAAACACTTCATAATCACTCAGACATACAAACTGGATTTCCTTTAATTCATTACTTTATAGCATGCGGAATAGGTGTCCAACTATAAAGTGAAGAGAAAAAACAGTGTAACAGATAAGCCAATGTTGGTTTATAGCCTCTTTGCACTTTCAAAAGACAGAGTTGGTTACATTTTATTGGCATTGTAAACCTATCCTGATATAATCCACTGTGAAGAAGATAGATTTGCAATAGATACCTAAGCAAGGAGACACTGATTATATTAAATAGAAACCTAAAATTTTTTTCTGTTAAATAGGTATTACACTAACTTGCAAGACTGACAGGATGATTTTAAAAATTACTGATACCACCAATGGTAGCAGTAAGTGGAACAAGTATAATTCTCAGATACTGCATATGGAAACATATAATGACGCATCATCTTTAGAAAACCTTAAGGCAATTTCTAATAAAGTTAAATATATGCAACCTACCCTTTGATCCAGAAATTTCACTCCTAGGTATATACTACAAAACAACAATAACAAAAAAGAATTCAAATCTCTATAAGAATGTTCATAACTTTATTCACTATAGCCAGAAGCTAGAAACACAAATGCCAATCAAAGAGAATAACTAAACAAATTGTGGTATATTTAAAACAGTGAAATAAAACAGTGAAATAAAACAGTAATAAATAAAAAACTACTACCAACATGGAAGAATATAAAAAATACATTTAACAAAAGGAGACACAAAAGGGTATACGCCCCCATTAATATGAAGTTCAAAACATGCAAAAGTAATCTGTGGTCAAAATAGTGATTACCTCACCCTGCAGGGAGGAGGGTTATTGACTGCAGAATTTTAGGACTAAGAAACATACTCTACATTTTCTTCCCGATGGTGGTTTTGCTTACTTATGTGTGTGCACACATATATGTATACATATGTATATAAACACACATATATTTACACACACACACACACACACGTAAAAAGCCAAACTACAGACTTGAGATTTGTGCATTTTACAGTATGTACAGTATATCTTTATTTTTAAAATTATATTTATCATAAACAAACTACTGTATGCCATACAGTGGAATATTATTCAGCACCAAGAAAAGAAATGTAGGAATCTTAAATGCATATTACTAAATAAAAGAAACCAATCTGAAATGACTACCTACTATATGATTCCAACTTTATGACATTTTGGAAAAGACAAAAATTATGGAAATGGTAAAAAGATCAGTGGTGGCCAGGGTTTAGAGGAGAAGGATGAATAGGCAAAGCACAGAGGATTTGGGGGACAGTAAGACTATTCTATATGGTATTACAATGGTAAAAACATGTTATTATACATTTGTCAAAAACCATAAAAAGTACACCACAAAACGTGAACCTATTGTAAACCATGGACTTTGGATGACAACACTGAGTGTTAACAATTATACCACTCTGGTGTGGGATGCTGATAGCAGGGGATGCTGTGCATGTGTAGGAGCTGGAGATATATGGGAACTCCCTGTACTTTCCACTCAATTTTGCTGTGAATTAAGTATATTGAAAAAAAATAAATAAAAGGTTTCAAATTTGCCTCCAATGGAAATTAAAATCACATTAAGATATGAATTAATACCACCAGAATAGTTAAAACAAAAGAAGTAGACAATACGAAGAATTGGTAAATACATGAAGGAACTACAACACTCATACAGAGACATATGCATACATCTGACCTAACAACTTCACTTCTAGCTATATATCCAATAGAGATGCAATACATGTTTACCAAAATACATGTACCAAAACATTCATAGCAGCATTATTTGTAAGAACTAATAACTAAAAACAATGCAAATGTCCAAAAAAAGTAAATGGTTGAATAAAATGTGGTATATTTATACAGTGGAATACTATAAAGGAAAAGAATAAACAAACTATAACTGAATGCAAAATGGATAAACACCAAACATGGCATTAAGTAAAATAAGCCAAAAGTAAAGGAGATGACGGTGCATGAATCCATTTAGAAAAAAGTTCAAAACAGGCAAAACTATCAACATTTATGGTGTTAAAAAAATGTAAATATCTGTTTCCTGGTTTTGACAGTGTCAAATGTCAAATGTTTAATGTCATCTTTGGGGGAAGCTGGGTGAAGGTGTACACAGGACTTTAAGTAGTATTCTGCAACTTTGTAAAGTGCTTCAAAATGTTCATGGGAAGACAGAATGAAAAGATAATATGAATCTTTCCACGAACTTTTTGAAGTACCCCCATATAATTATTTCAAAATAAAAAGGTTTTAGAAATCAATTCAAAAGTAGACAAACCAATAAAAAGTGCAGAAATTACCCACATATATGGTATTATTGTGATTAATCAGGGAAAGAATGGTCTCTTTAGGAATAGGTGCAGAATCAATTAGCTATTATTATAATTTAAAAAATAAAAATGAATAAGTAATAACCCTTGACCCCCTATCTCATACTACATACATACAAAAAAAAAAAAAAAAAAAACAATCTGTATTTCAAATAGATCTTAAACCTAAAGATAAAAACAACTCTGTAAAAGAAAATACGGGAGAATATATTCATGGCCTTAGAATAAACAAAAAGACACAAAAAAGCACTAACAAAAAGAAAACAACAACAACAACAACCACAGCAACGAAAACACAGAAAGCACTAACAATAGAGTAAAAGACTAAATACCTGAACCGGATGTGTTTTGTCAAAAAACAACACTGAGAAAATGAAAATGAAACAATAGCTATAAAGGAGAGTATTGGGACAAGTGATTAAAGTTGAATATGAACTGTAAAATCCATAGCAGTATTGTATCAAATTTAAGTGTCCTGCTTTTGATAACTGAGCTATGGTTATATAAGATAATGTGCTTGCTATCAGGAAATGTATACTAAATTATTTATGGAAAGGGAGGCATGATTTCTTCAACTTATAAATGGTTCAGAAAAATACATATAGATAAAAAGATTGAGATAATGATAAAGCAAATAGGGCAAAACATCCATAATTGGTGAATCTACATAAAGAGTAACAGGAATTCCTTGTACCAGTTATAAAATTTTCTGGAAGTCTGAAACAACTGCAAAATAAAAGCATTTTTAAAAACCCACAATAAGATACCAACACACACCCACCAGAAAGGTTAAAATTAAAAAGACTGACAATACCAGGTACTGATGAGAATACAGAGAAAATAGGACTTTTATACATTGCTGGTGGGAGTGCGAAGTCGGTAAAAGCACTTTTGAAAACTGTTTGGCAGTGTCTACTAAATTTAAACATATACCTACCCCATGACACAGCAAAAACCCTCCCACGTCAACACCCAAGATAAATGAATGCCTATGTCCACCAAAAAACATATACAAGAATGATTAGAGCAGCTATATTCATAATACTCAAAAAGTGGAAAGAACGAAATTGTCTATCAGTCATATAATGAATTTTTTTAAATGTGTTTTATTCACATGATAAAATAGTACACAGCAAAAATAATAACAAATTAGTGCCACAAACAGTAACATGACAGAGGGCCTGCCCCATGGCTCACTCGGAGAGTGTGGCGCTGGTAGCACCAAGGCCGCGGATTCGGATCCTATATAGGGATGGCCTGTGCACTCACTGGCTGAGCATGGTGCAGACCACACCATGCCGAGGGTTGCGATCCCCTTACCGGTCAGAAAAAAAAAGAAAAAGAAAAAAAAAAACTGTAACATGAAAGAATCTCACAATCATACTGTTAAGAGAGAATCCGGACACAAAAGAATACACACTTATTTAAAATCTATAATTTTTTTATGAAGTTCAAGAACACAAAAAACTAATCTCTGGTGATACAAGTCAGAACAGAAGTTACTTGAGGATAGAAGGAGGAAAGTATTGATGGATAAGTAGCATGAGGTATTCTTTTGAGGTGCTGGAAATATCTTAATATTTATTATTTTAATAGTCTATATCTTAATCTAGGTGATGATTAGAAAGTTATACACAAACATAAAACTCAATCTACAGACCTGTGCTTAAGATCTGTGCACTTCACAGTATGTATGTCCAATAAAATTTATAACAAAAGAAAAAATTGCCTTCCACAGACTTATAAATAAGCTTATGTCCAAAGAATATCTTGTTTTACAGTAAAAAAGAAATTAAAAAAATCTCAAATAAGATTCCACTTTACAATAATAGATTTCAAACTCACATAATGTCTACTGCTTATATCAAATCAACAAGTTACACAATACCACTATTAGAACACAAGGAAAAATTAAATTTCAGATGCAAGACTTCTCTGAAGTGACACCTTAAGAAATATACTAAAGAAAAAATATTTTCATTCACAAATATGGGTAGATTCCAGAAGTTATTTCAATATTACTCTTCATTTATGCTTTTACTCGCTTCATGACACCCAGTACCCTTCTACTGCAGATAACTAAAGAGCCACCCATTGTTTGTCTTTCCAGTAAAAAGACAATAGACCAAACAAAATAAGGCCATATTCTCAACACAGATAATTTTTGATTGAACTACATACTCAAACTTTCTCTGCTTGCCAGTATATTGAAATCACTAACATTATATTACTCCCAAATGAAACCCATAAAAAATCATTTCCTGGCTAACAATCTTAACATGGCAAGGTCTACTGGCACCCAACTTCTAATAAATAACAGACTAATTGGTATTTACCTCAAATATGCCCTTGCATATTTGCTTTAAAGCTTTTGGTGTGTAAAAGCTACGCTAAATATTTCCTTTCAAGGGACAGATACTTTTCTTAGCTCAATATCTTGGCGACACCTAGTGTCAAATCACTGAAGTACAGGTTTAGTATCCCCTATGCAAAATGCTTGGGAGCGTTGGTGGTATAGTGGTAAGCATAGCTGCCTTCAAAATGCTTGGGACCGAAAAAAAAGAAAAAGAAAACAGAGAAAAAGAAATAGGAATAAAAGAAATAAATAAAGGGCCGAGCCCGTGGCGCACTTGGTAGAGTGCTGCGCTGGGAGCGCGGCGACGCTCCCGCCGCGGGTTCGGATCCCATATAGGAATGGCCGGTGCACTCACTGGCTGAGTGCTGGTCACGAAAAAGACAAAATAAATAAATAAATAAATAAATAAATAAATAAATAATAATAAATAAAAATTTTTAAATAAAATATAAATAAATAAATAAATAATGCTTGGGACCAGAAGGGTCTGGAGATGGGACCCAGGTCTGAACATGAAATTCATTTATGTTTTGAATGCACATAGCCTGAAAGTAATTTTACACAATATTTTTAATAATTTTATGCATGAAATACAAGAGCCATCGCATGAGGTCAGGTGTAGAATTTTGCAACTGTGGCGTCATGTCAGCACTCAAAAATTTGAGTTTTTAGAGCATTGAATTTTGGAGCATTTTGGATTTCAGATTTTTAGATTAGGGATGCTCAACCTGTATATACATAGCTCCAAGAAAACACTATAAATGTTAACTGTAATAAATACATTTTCAAGATTTTCTTAAAATATTAAGCATTTCAAAAGAAGATGAAAGGGGCTGACTGGTTAGCTCGCTTGGATCTCCTTACCAACCAGCCACCCAAAAAAAAAAAAAAAAAGAAAATGAGAAGACTAAGTTGCCATTTAAATATACAGCAAAACAGTATGGAAAAATATCAGAAGACTTTTACAAATGTACTACCTTTGGTTTCTATCCATTGAAAATTTTAAAAGAGAATCCCTTATTACTTATAAGAGAATATGCTATACAATATAATATTTGCTTTACATAATTTTTATCATAATTTAAGCATTAAGTCTAATAATCAAATTCTTTTTTTTCTAAAACTATGCCATCTAACACACCAGGCAGCACCAGTCCCCAGGTCAAAATCTTGGAGGCATCTTTGACTTTTTCTTCTCTTCTAAATGTCTTCCTGCTTATCAAATGTCTTAATGCTTACCAAGGTTTTTTGTAATCCTCTTAAAACAAACTTAGTTCAGCCTCTCAACATTTAACATTTAGACAATGTTGAAACTGACTCCTAACTAGCCTCATAACCATTTCTTTTCTCCTTATCTTCTATTCATTCCTATGCACCACAAGATCAATCTCATTACCTTATAACACCAAGGTCAAGGGTTTGGATACCCATACCGGCCAGCTGCCAAAAAACACACAAACAAAAAACCAATCTTTATTAAATACAGCTTTTGGAATATAACTATTACTTAAAGATTTTCACTGAGTCCATATTGGCTGAAAAATTAAGTCCAACTCCTCATCCTGCAATCCAAATCTCCTCCCTTAAAATTCTATATCCTATTTCCATACCCACTAAGAACATATAACCCCTAAAATAATCATAGAAATGTTATTTGTGTTAAATAAAATAATAAATGATAGCACAGTATCTAAAACATACACATTGTCATAAACAAGTCCTCCTCCAACTGGACGCACTGTTGATAGAACTTTTCAAACCATCTGTGATAAAGAACCAATTACTTTAAAAATATTTTTTTAATTCCCTGTCTGGCACAGATACTTCTGTAAACTACAAATACATGTTTGGATGATGTGCACTGGCAAATAGCTATAGATTGCTAAAAACTTACTCTCATTTTTCTACAAACCTTGTTGCAATCAGTATCAGACAGTTCACTATAACCAGTTCATAGACCAGCAACAGTCAATGGTCCACACATTTAAACTTAACTCGCTATCTTCCCACCCAAATCTGCTCCTCATATACCATTCTTATTCTTAGAAGCAATATCACTATCTACATCTGTTCAAAATTCTCCAGTGTTTACATTTACTTTGAAGTGCATTGAGTAAGACAGAGAGATGGGTATGAGATAAAGCGAGTAAAATTTTAATGGTACAATCTAGGGATTGGGTATATGTGTTTTCACGGTAAAATTGCTTTAAATTGGCCCTATATTTGAAGTTTTAGATGTTCTTACAATGGTTAACAAAGCCCTAGCCCACAGCTACCTCTTAGACATAATCTCTTATTCTTCAACTTGCCCACCCCCACTACCTCTTTGCTGTTCCTCAATAGAGGGAACATATTCCCACCACAGAGTGTTTGTACTGGCTTGTAAAGCTCCTCCCTCAAACATTCATATGGATCACTCCTCCACAGCTCAGCTCAACTGGGTCATTGAGGGACTTTCCAAGACCACCCTATATAAAACAGCAAGCCACAGCAACACAACCACCCTACCATAACACTTCACCATCTAACAGGGAACATATTAGCTTATTATCTATCTATCCCACCCTCCAACTCATCTACCTAGAATGGAAATTCCACAAGAATGACTTTGCTTAGCTCAGTTGTTTACCCAGCACCTGCAATGCAGTCTGGCATGTGACAGGTAATCAGAAAAATCTTTGCTAAGTAAATGAATTAATAAATGAATGGGGTAAGAATAAATGACATGGCTTTATAAGAATGCAATTTGGCAGATCTATCAAGAGCCTTACTTCTATTGATCTCTCCAAATTACATGAGCATAAGATAGTTATCTCAATATTCTTTAAGTAGAAATTAAGTAGAAAAATTAAGAAATCTAAATCAATGTCCACCTTACAGCCTCTGACTGTGTTTGCTGTTTCAATCTCACCCTGACTAAACCGTATTTTTTTGTGTGTGGGTTTTTGGGGGGTTGTTTTTTGACAGCTGGCTGGTACAGAGATCTGAACCGTCGACCTTATGTTATCAACGTGTGCTCTAACCAACTGAACTAACTAGACAGACCTTTTTTTTTTTTTTTCCTTTTTAAATTTTGGTGGCTAGTCAGTACAGGGATCAAACCCTGAATCTCAGTGTTATCAGCACCACTTTTTAACCAACTGAGCTAACCAGTTAGCCCCCATTATTCTTTATTTCATATGCCACCTGTTTATCATAGTCTCTTATGCTTTCTTAAAATCATAAATTAAGTCGTATATTATTTTATTTAAATCTCTCTCTCCTCCAAGGCTCCATGACAGCAAAGACTATATCTATTCTGCTCACCACTGTATATCCTAGACCTTTGTTGAATAAATGAACACCATTTAAATCCTCATAATTCATGGCACCAAATCAATCAAGTCTAAGACTAGAAGAAAAAAAAAATCAAGTACAATATTGTAAAATAACTAAAATAAATACTAAGATAACAACAGCTAATAGAACTGAGTTAAAAAGAAGTACGGAACTGCTTTTTTTCCCATGTGAATCTCATAAAACTATTTGGTTTTTAATCTACGTACGTGTGTAACTTTGATTTTTTTTTTAAATTAAGAACTTAAGCAGGAGAGCTTATATCACAAAAAAGGGAATAACATTGTTAGGTGGAAAAAAGGCTTGTTTACCTAAAACACCAAGATAACAAACAATTATTCTTTCTTATGTTATATCAGATGTGTTGAAAGAAGAGGCCTGATGGCTAGGAAAGCTGGTGTTTTCCGGCAGCCATCTCATACACAAAGTGGTAGACATAGGCAATAGAGAAACTACTTCTGCACAGTTTTGCTTTTGAGCTAACTCTAATTATATTCATAGACATCATCTAAGCTCCATACATATTTGTATCGTTCATAAATAGACAATTTTTAAAATGTTTAACCAGTATATGTTTATTTTCTTAATCTGAGACTTACAGGTGGGGCTGTTATATAAAATCAACAAAAGGGAGACCTGTGTACATACATCAAAAGCAAAAACTGAACTATTTTGGTTTGGACAGGGGTTGACTTTTTGCCCACCCTCACTTAACTCAAAAACAAACATGAGGGCTGGTCCGTGGCTCACTTGGGAGAGTGTGGTGCTGATAACACCAAGGCCATGGGTTCGGATCCCTATATAGGGATGGCCGGTTACTCACTTGGGAGAGCCTGGTGCTGACAACATCAAGTCAAGGGTTAAGATCTCCTTACCAGTCATCTTTTAAAAAAAAAAAAAAAAAAAAAAAAAAAAGCATATATGATTTACAGCCTGCAAAGGTCCATTAAAGCCATTTATTTTCTAGGTTGGCCAACATAAGCTTCCCGTTGTCTTGCATATGTTACTGAATAAATGACTGGTAATAAATTTCAGAAGGGTTTAGACAGAGTATCGGCTAGCAGTCACAGTCGTCTATAAAAGATAATTATGAGTATTTGAAAGTACATCCTAAGCTTTTACAAATGAGAACTAAAACTAATCTACCAAACTACTTGCATGGCATATCTTTTGGTACCCCTTTTTTGAAGTGAAATACAACTCTTAAGTCATGGGCTTTGAATCTGAAATCAGGTAGAACTAGGTTTGAATTCCAATTCCACCTCTTACAAGCAGTGTGACCTTACCACCTGTAAAACAGAGTAACTTCTACCTTGCAGTATACACTAGATGGCATAAGTGTATATAAACCTCTTTGACCATACTGAGAGCCCAATGAATGGAACAGAAGCAGCTTATTTGGCTAGACTGCCTCCTAATTCTTGAAACAATACTCACAGGGATATACTACAACAGCACACAACTAGTCAAAGAAAACTCCATCAAGAGGGATAGCTAGTTAGTTCACTTAGAGAGAGGTGTTGGTTACACCAAGGTCAAGGGTTCATATCCCCATACTGGCCAACCACCAAAAAGGAAAAGAAAAGAAAAGAAGTTCCAGAAAGAAAAGAAATTCCATCAAGAAAAGATTATTCAAGCTTCTCAATCTGGGCTTAAGGACAAATAAAGATCTTTAAACTATTCAGAGATAAACACAAGTTAACTTAAAAAATATTAGAAGTCATACCTCTAATTACAACCAAAACAAGTGAGCAGTTAAAGCATCCTGAGTACCACCAAAGGAATCCAGTCAACACCCCTAATCACACAAGGCTCAACCTTCTTGCTAAAATTGCACCTTCCTCTTGCCTTCAATTCTGCCAACAAACAGCATAATGGAGCAAAATGAAGTCTCTATTAATAAAAAAAGTTACATTTACAAAATCCTTTCATCTGATCACAACCTAGCACTATTTCTCTTGGTAAGGGGAAAAAAACACTGCCAGACTTTAACTGCTTTGGCAGGATACTTAAATTACAAAGAACATTGCAGTGGCTTGAAAAGTATCAACTATACATCCCAAAAGGCAAAAGAGAAAGAATACTTCGAATTCCATGACATACCAGCAGGATTCTTCTACCTCTTCAAGATAAAGCCAAGCCTTTTTTGTTGTTGTTAGAACAACTCAGCAAAATAAAATTCCAGTTTTATTGTTGGACAACATTGTTTCACACGTACATCAAAGAGACCAAAAAAAAAACGAAAAACAAAACAGCAACTTCACAGACTTAAAAAGGGAAAAAAAGAAACCTTTTATCTTTTGCCTTTTTAACCATTTCATACAAACCGACTACTTATAGAACAGCTAAGTACATACACAAAAAAAGTTACTGGAATGCTCGGAATAAGATTGTTTTGTTGTTGTTTTTGCTTTTCTTTTTTTTTTACAAGGTTTTTTTTTTTTTTCTCCTTTGAGATTATAATGAACGTGGTCACACCAAGTAAAGTCAGAAGTAGGACAGAGAACGCTCCGAAGGCTGGTTTGGTCATCCGAGATCCGTAAAAGTGGCTGACCCCTAACATTATGCACAAAAATATAAAATGTAAATTAAAAATGCAAACAAATTTTCCTTTTTAAAGTACTTTTAAGAAGAAAAGCAGGGCCTTGGAAGTTTTGGTTCTTTTCTCCCTCTGTGGTTTGGCTGGTGGTGGAGTGCGCCTGTCGTCTGCTGGTGGCGCTGCCCGGGCGGGGCGGGTGGGCAGTGCTCTCTACTGGAAGGTGACCAAGTTTAGGTTCTAAGACAGGAAGGGGAGGGTGAATAGGTCACAGCGGCCTTTTTTTTCTTTAAGTTTAACTTTTCCTTTTTTGCTGTCTAGGCATCCTCATCGGTCTTCTACTTCTTGGTGTCAACGTCGCCGTCCTCCTCATCTTCATCTCCGTCCTCTTCCTCACCATCGCCTTCCTCCTCCTCCTCTTCTTCCTCCCCACCTTCCTCCTCTTCTTCGTCTACCTCGTTGTCAGCCTTCTGCTCCCCATTTTCCTCATGAACGTTCCCATTAGCAGGGGCGTCTCTTCCCCTCTCCGCCTCCTTCACAACTTCCTTCTTCTCCTTAAGTCCTTGGTGGCGATCTCGGAGCTGGTGTCCACGGCCGCGTCTGACATGGTGAGGCACACTGGGGATCCAATGCAACGGACTGAAAAAAAAGCGAGAGATCGGGAACTCCAGCGATAGAGCTGCCAGAGTCCACGGCGACAGAGAAGGTGGTTGCGGCAAGTGCAGAGCCAGACCCCAGAACAATGCAAAGATGGCTTTTCAGAGCAGCCAGTCGAGCCAAGCTGTTAAAAACAGAAAAACTGAACCCCAAATCCTAAACACTTAATAATATAATAATTACATGATTAGAATGAGAGACTAAAGTCATCATAAGTGATTTATCAAAGAATGAACAATTCGTTAACTTAGAATGTTAAGCAATGTGTTTGTTACTTAATAATCCTATGACACAGGGCCCGCCCGTGGCTCACTCTGGAGAGTGCGGTGCTGATAACACCAAGGCCATGGGTTCGGATCCTATATAAGGATGGCCGGTTGGCTCACTGGCTGAGCGTGGTGCTGACAACACCAAGTCAAGGGTTAAGATCCCCTTACCAGTCATCTTTACAAAAAAAAAAAAAAAAACCCTATGACACTAAGGCCAAATTCTGCACTCAAGAACATCCTGACTTCCATTAAATCTGGGGTAAATACAGGAGTACTTCAAAAAGTTCATGGAACTTTCTGAAGTACCCCTGTATATGTTTCCTTACAAATCTTTTAAGAAGTTAACCATATTACCCAAAGGAAAAAAAAAAAAAAAAAAAAAAACAAGGAAAAAAAATTCTGGCTGAAACACACACACACACATTTTTAGGGGGCTTCAAACAAGTGTGGTGCACACATTTATTAAAGGTACAAATTTAAATTCTATACTCCCAGAGCCTCCAGTTGCAAAAGAACCATAATAGTAGTCCACCCATCTACAGGACAGAGATAATATTTAGGCCATGCCAGACAATGGAAAATAAGTGAAACAAGCCAAAATACCCAGTCCTTACTACACCTCACTGAGCTGTGCCGTTTCCATGCCTAAAAGATTAGGATGTTTTATTTTTGTTTTAAAACAATTTTTTTTTTTTTTTTTTTTTTGGTGGCTGGCACATACAGGGATTGAGCCCTGGACCTTGGTGTTATCAGCATCAAGCTCTGACCAACCATTTCACCAGCCCTAGGACGATTTATTTTTGGTCACCCCAAGGAGGCACACATAGGACCCAATCGGCAAAGTAGGGCCAATATTTTGCAATGTAAAACATTTACCAAAATTACAAGTGCACTTAGCCTTTAACCCAATAATTCCACTGGAAGGAATTTATACTATACATATACACAGACATAAAATATCCTTTGTCCAAATTCATTCATTACATCATTGTTTTTCATACTAAAAAAAAAAGTTTTTCATCAACTAATTAAGGAAAATCCAAATAACAGAAGTATTATACAGCTATGAAAGTCAATGAAGAACCTGTCTGAATATCCACATTATGAAGTAAAATACAGCAAAGTTCAGATGAAGGGTAGAAGAAATATATTTATACATGTTTTTATTTGCATACAGCTGTAAGAATACATAAGAAACTAGAAATCCAGATTGTGTCAAGGTATGGGAAATGGAGGACAAGAATGGGAGGAATATTTTTACCCTTTTGTACCTCTTGAATTCTGTACATGAATGTTTTAAATGATTCAAAACATTAATGTAGTGTTAATACTTGCTCATTTTAAAAAAGAAAAACCTTCTGTTAGCCTCAGTTTACTTTTCTGTAAAATGGGAATAATAACAATACCTAATTAATAGGGTTACCATGAAGAAACATGAGACTTGCATGTAATGCAATTTGCACGATTCCTAACTCACTTTACTAGTCATTAAGAGCATCTTTGATTTGCCACTTGCCCCTCATTCTCAGTGCCTTGTATAGTCCTGTACACATAGCAGTCTCTAAGTAATTGCTTGTGAAATAAATAGATGAGACATTAATAAAAGTATCTCCAGATTTCACATAAGCTAGCATGCTAGAAAGTATTATGTTTTAGGGATTCAACCACCTTCATACTTACAGGGATGCTCCAGACCTGCATTCCATCACTGTAGCCAATCATAACCAGCAATGGTGGTTCATTCCCAGTGCTATGTATTTCATGAAATTCCAAATTTCTTGATGTATCTGCATTGGAATTAAGTAACAGAGAAAAGAATTTTAAAGATACAATGTCAATCAAGAAAATGACTGCACTTCTTTAATGCCATTAGCATAACAATTCTTTAAATTGTTTTTTCAATTTGAAAAGCAAGCAGAAGTAAATGGAAGATACCATTTAAAAGAAAATGAACAAGAAGCTGAAATTATAAAACTAGTAGGGTTTTTTTTAAACAGAGTAAAGTTGATCCTTGAACAACAAAGGGGAAAAGCACTGCCCTCCCATGCCCTTGACACCCCATCACTCTTATCAGTAACATAAACAGTTGATTAGCACATATTTTGTATGTTAAATGTACTATATACTGTATTCTCACAATAAAGAAAGCTAGAAAAGATAAAATGTTACTAAGAAAATCATAAGGAAAATAGATTTACAGTGTTTATTGAAAAAAAATCTATAACGTGAACCCACTCAGTTCAAAGCTATGTTGTTTGAGGATCAACTGTACCTATAATTATCAGCATAAATAAGGTTTTAAAAATCAAATCCTCCCGAGAAAACCAAGAAACATGAACATCAGGAACAAAACCATCAGAGAGCGAGCGCCCGACCTGGCACAGCACTGTGAGTGATCCCTGGCACAGCTCTGTTCGGGGGGTGGATGCCCACGCGGCTCCCGCCTGCACCACCAGGCCACTCACTGCCCCGGTGCTGCCTCCATTTTCCCAGGTGCGGGCAGCTCCGCCCTGCTCAGCCATCACTGAGCCCATTTGCTTGGCCTGGCGTGGGGCTTTCCGGACCCTGCGGGCCGGCCTCCTCTCCCACTCCCTCCGCGGTTCTCTGGCGGGGCTGGGGGTGTGGGGCGTCCCCGACCAGTGTTGGGAGGGCTAGGAAGTACGGGCGGGCCGACTGTCACTCCACCACACCCTGGACTCCGGCCCCGGTAAACTTCCTGTTACTGGGAGGCAGATACCATCTCTGCGACCACCAGTTTGGAAAAAAGCCTAACGAATTTCTGGTTGGGAATAGTGTGGTAGGAGAGTTCCCAGGTCCGCTTGAACCTGCCGGAGAGCAGGCTGCAGGCGGGCACTAGACTCGGTTTATACCGGGGGGATACAAAGGTGAACAAGACCCGAGAAAGATCTACACAGTGCTACAAAGGCACCCAGAGAGACCGGTCGTCTGTGCCTAGCAGAAACCTGGTAGACTTCCTGGGCGAGGCGGTGCTGAGCAGGGTCTTGAAGGCCCAGCTGATAGACGAGGGGTGCAGAAGACACACCCCAGCCCAGCACAGTGTGCACAGAGTGGGGAGACGTGCGGCCAGGGAGGCGGAGACTCGACAGAAACCACACACCCGGTGGGGTCGCCACTGCACGATCTAACAGCCTGGGCCAGAGCACACCGAACGGGGAGATGTCCTGCACAGAAAGTGAAAGCTCAACAGAGATCACACACCCTGTGGTACATGATCCACCAGCCCAGCAGAGTCCAAGCTGACCAGAAAGGTGGATCCCCGGAGAAGCCCAAGACCCGAGGCAACCACACACACAAGACAGTAGAGGCCAACTGAGCAGTCACGGCGGGAGCCATACCAAATTGGCAACCACAGCAACATCCTAGTTAGTCATTAGTCTCAAACCGGTGGACTGTGAAACCCCCTGCCACAATGAATAAACACCAAAAAAAAAAAACCGGAAATACAAAAAATCAAGAAAGTACACCACCAAAAGTTAATAAATCTCATACTCTAGATCCTATAGAACAAGAAGCCCTTGAAATAACTGACAAGGAATTTCGAGTGATAATTCTAAGGAAACTGAATGAGATACAAGAAAACTCAGCTAGACATCATGATGAAATGAGGAAAAGTATACAGGATCTGAAAGAGGAAATATACAAGGAAATCAATGTCCTGAAAAAAAATGTAGCAGAACATGCTGAACTGAAGAAGTCATTCAGCGAAATAAAAAACACAACGGAGAGTTTAACCAGCAGGCTTGTCGAAGTTGAAGAGAGAACCTCTGAACTTGAAGATGGGTTGTTTGAAATAACACAAGCAGACAAAAAGAAAGAAAAAAGAATCAAGGACATGGAAGAAAATCTGAGAGAGATATCAGACAACATCAAGCGCTCAAATATCCAAGTCATGGGTATTCCAGAAGGGGAGGAAAATGGAGATTCCATTGAAAACATATTCAACAAAATAGTGGCAGAAAACTTCCCAGGTATAGGAAAAATCACAGATCTTCAGATCCAGGAAGCTCAACAATCTCCAAACCTATTCAACCCAAAAAGGCCTTCTCCAAGACATGTCATAGTCAAATTGGCAAAACTCAGAGACAAAGAGAGAATCTTAAAAGCTGCAAGAGAGAAGCGTCAAATCACCTATAAGGGAGCCCCAATCAGGTTAACATCAGACTTTTCATCACAAACCCTAAAAGCTAGAAAGGAATGGGATGATATTTTCAAAATACTAAAAGACAAAGATTGCCAGCCAAGAATACTCTACCCTGCAAGGCTATCCTTCCGAAATGAGGGGCAAATAGTATATTTCTCAGACAAACAAAAACTGCGGGAGTTCACTACCACACGACCACCCTTACAAGAAATCCTCAAGGGAGTACTGGGTTTGGTTCCTGAAAAATAACTACCACTGCCATAAAAACCTAAGAAAAATCTAAACCCGCTAGTACAATAAAAATGGCATTCATGAAGAGAAAACAAGCTAACAAAAACACTATCTACAACCTAAGGAACCAACAAACAAAGAAACCAAACAGTAAATCAGAAAGCAAGGAACAAAAGACACCTAAGACAACCAAACAACCAATAAAATGCTAGGAATAAATCAACACCTTTCAATAACAACTCTTAATGTTAAAGGCTTAAATTCCCCAATTAAAAGACACAGACTGGCTGACTGGATCAAAAAGCAGGACCCAACTATATGCTGCCTACAAGAGACCCACCTCACCCATAAAGATTCACACAGACTAAGAGTGAAAGGATGGAAAAAGATTTACCATGCAAACAGAAAAGAAAAACGAGCTGGAGTGGCTATTCTTATATCTGACAAAATAGACTTTAAACTAAAAACCATTAAAAGAGACAATGAGGGACACTACTTAATGATAAAAGGACTGATCCATCAAGAAGACATAACAATCATAAATATGTACGCACCCAATGTTGGAGCAGCCAGATTTATAAAACAAACTCTATTAGACCTAAAGAAGGAAATAGACACTAATACCATAATAGCAGGGGACCTGAACACTCCACTGTCAATATTAGACAGATCATCTAGGCAAAGAATCAGTAGAGAAACACAAGATCTAAACAAGACTCTAGACCAATTGGAATTGGCAGATATCTACAGAACATTCCACCCAACAACCTCAGAATATTCATTCTTCTCATCAGCACATGGATCATTCTCCAGGATAGATCACATATTTGGTCACAAATCAAGTCTCAATAAATTCAAAAAAATTGGAATTATCCCATGTATCTTCTCAGACCACAATGGATTAAAACTAGAAATTAATAACAAACAAAACTCTGGAAACTATACAAACACATGGAAATTAAACAGCATTCTACTTAATGACATATGGGTCCAAGAAGAAATCAAGCAGGAAATCAAAAAGTTTATTGAAACTAATGAAAACAATGATACATCATACCAAAACCTGTGGGATACTGCAAAAGCAGTATTGAGGGGAAAATTTATTGCATTAAATGCTCACTTCAGAAGAATAGAAAGATGGCAAGTGAACAACCTAACACTTCACCTTAAAGAACTAGAAAAATAAGAACAATCCAATCCTAAAGTTAGCAGACGGAAAGAAATCATTAAGATCAGAGCAGAACTGAATGAAATTGAAAACCAAAAAACAATTCAAAAGATCAACGAATCAAAAAGTTGGTTTTTTGAAAAGATAAATAAAATTGACAAACCATTAGCATGGCTAACAAAAAAAAGAAGAGAGAAGACTCAAATAACAAAAATTAGAAATGAAAAAGGCGATATTACAACTGATTCATCTGAAATACAAGGAATCATTCGAGACTACTATAAACAACTATACGCCAACAAATTTGAAAATCTGGAGGAAATGGATAAATTTCTGGACACACACAAGCTCCCAAAACTGAACCGTGAAGACGTAGAAAATTTGAACAGACCAATAACAATAAAGGAGATTGAAGCTGTTATCAGAAGGCTCCCAACAAAGAAAAGCCCAGGACCAGATGGATTCACAGCAGAATTTTACCAAACATTCAAAGAGGAATTGACACCGATTCTTTACAAACTATTCCAAAAGATTGAAACGGACGCAAATCTCCCAAACTCATTCTATGAAGCAAACATCATCCTGATAGCAAAACCAGGTAAAGATATAACCAAAAAAGAAAACTACAGGCCGATATCCTTGATGAATATAGATGCAAAAATCCTCACTAAAATACTAGCAAACAGAATACAGCAACACATACGAAAAATTATTCATCACGATCAAGTGGGATTCATCCCAGGGATGCAAGGTTGGTTCAACATACGCAAATCAATAAATGTGATACACCATATTAATAAACTCAAACACAAGGACCATATGATCATCTCTATAGATGCTGAAAAAGCATTTGATAAAGTTCAGCACTCATTCATGACAAAGACCCTCTATAAGTTAGGTATAGAGGGAAAGTATCTCAACATAATTAAAGCCATATATGACAAACCCACTGCCAATATCATCCTGAATGGGGAAAAGCTGAAAGCTTTTCCTTTAAGAACAGGCACTAGACAAGGATGCCCACTCTCACCACTCCTATTCAACATAGTGTTGGAAGTACTAGCCAGAGCAATCAGAGAAGAGAAGGAAATAAAGGGCATCCAGATTGGAAAAGATGAAGTCAAACTGTCCCTGTTTGCAGATGACATGATCCTATATATCGAACAGCCTAAAACCTCTACAAAAAAACTCTTGGAATTGATAAATGATTTCAGCACAGTAGCAGGATACAAAATCAACACACAAAAATCAGTAGCATTTCTTTTCTCCAATAGTGAACATGCAGAAGGAGAAATCAAGAAAGCCTGCCCATTTACAATAGCCACCAAAAAAATAAAATACTTAGGAATTGAGTTAACCAAGGAGGTGAAAAATCTCTATAATGAGAACTACAAACCACTGCTGAGAGAAATTAGAGAGGATACAAGAAGATGGAAAGATATTCCATGCTCTTGGATTGGAAGAATCAACATAGTGAAAATGTCCATACTACCCAAAGTGATATACAAATTCAATACAATCCCCATCAAAATTCCAAAGACATTTTTCTCAGAAATGGAAAGAACTATTCAGACATTTATATGGAACAATAAAAGACCATGAATAGCCAAAGCCATGCTCAGCAAAAAAAATAAAGCTGGAGGCATAACACTACCTGACTTTAAGCTATACTACAAAGCTATAATAACCAAAACAGTATGGTACTGGCATAAAAACAGACACACTGACCAATGGAATAGAATAGAGAATCCAGAAATCAACCCACACACTTACTGCCATCTGATCTTTGACAAAGGCACCAAGCCTATTCACTGGGGAAGGGACTGCCTCTTCAGCAAATGGTGCTGGGATAACTGGATATCCATATGCAGGAGAATGAAACTAGATCCATACCTCTCACCATATACTAAAATCAACTCAAAATGGATTAAGGATTTAAATATACACCCTGAGACAATAAAACTTCTTAAAGAAAACATAGGAGAAACACTTCAGGAAATAGGACTGGGCACAGACTTCATGAATACGACCCCAAAAGCACGGGCAACCAAAGGAAAAATAAACAAATGGGATTATATCAAACTAAAAAGCTTCTGCACAGCAAAAGAAACAATTAAAAGAGTTAAAAGACAACCAACAGAGTGGGAGAAAATATTTGCAAAATATACATCTGACAAAGGATTAATATCCAGAATATATAAGGAACTCAAACAACTTTACAAGAAGAAAACAAGCAACCCAATTAAAAAATGGGCAAAAGAGCTAAGTAGGCATTTCTCTAAGGAAGATATCCAAATGGCCAACAGACATATGAAAAAATGCTCAACATCACTCAGCATCCGGGAAATGCAAATCAAAACCACATTGAGATACCATCTAACCCCAGTTAGGATGGCTAAAATCCAAAAGACTCTGAACGATAAATGCTGGCGAGGCTGCGGAGAAAAAGGAACTCTCATACATTGTTGGTGGGACTGCAAAATGGTGCAGCCTCTATGGAAAATGGTATGGAGGTTCCTTAAACAATTGCAAATAGATCTACCATACGACCCAGCCATCCCACTGTTGGGAATATACCCAGAGGAATGGAAATCATCAAGTCGAAGGTATACCTGTTCCCCAATGTTCATCGCAGCACTCTTTACAATAGCCAAGAGTTGGAACCAGCCCAAATGCCCATCATCAGATGAGTGGATACGGAAAATGTGGTACATCTACACAATGGAATACTACTCAGCTATAAAAACGAATGAAATACTGCCATTTGCAACAACATGGATGGACCTTGAGAGAATTATATTAAGTGAAACAAGTCAGGCACAGAAAGAGAAATACCACATGTTCTCACTTGTTGGAGGGAGCTAAAAATTAATATATAAATTCACACACACACATACACACACACACACACAAACCGGGGGGGGGGGGGGAGAAGATATAACAACCACAATTATTTGAAGTTGATACAACAAGCAAACAGAAAGGACAGTGTTGGGGGGGAGGGGGGAGGGAGAAGGGAGGGAGGTTTTGGTGATGGGGAGCAATAATCAACTACAATGTATATCGACAAAATAAAATTAAAAAAAAAAAAAAGTCTAAAACCAAAAAAAAAATAAAATTAAATTTAAAAAAAAAACCATCAGTAAATGATAAATAAAAATGAAAAACTATGCCAAAATAAATTAAATATAAATATGAAGTATAATCAATTTATACTATTTGTAAATTTAGCAATGGAAGAAAAAATATGTTCCTGATATAGGAAATAAATCCTGATATGTCTCAAGAAACTGGGCAGATGGCCCATTACAAAACAATTATATGTACTGGGTAATCAACTTTTCCAATTCACACCAGTAAATATTAAGTATCTGTTATATAATTGATACTATAAAGAATTTTATAGTAAACAAGACTCCACCTCGAAAATCCCTAATTCAAGCATTCTGTTGTTTGCTTTGTTTTTTGTTACCTACCACCTAAAGGGATCTAAACTATTGACCTTAGTGTTATCGGTACTATACTCTTCCAAATGAGCTATCTAGACAACCTGCAAGCATTCCATTCTAAGATTACAACCTCCTCTTCCAGCAAGTTTGTTCAACCATTTCATTATAATTTATTGTTTGACTTCATGAGGACCTTCAGGCCACTGACGCCTCTCCACCACTACTTTTTAGGACCAACTAACACTATTTTCCCAGATTTGATAAATTATCTCAGAAATTTTCTAACAGTAATCTAAATTCTGGGCTGGCCAGTTAGCTCAGTTGGTTAGAGCACAGTGCTGATAACACCAAGGTCCAGGGTTAGATCCCTGTACTGGCCAGACGCCAAAACCAAAACAGAAAAAACAATAAGCTAAATTCTCTTGTCCCTTTTTGTGGGATCTTTGCATGGCACCCAAATAGCAAAATCTCAATCCCAGATGAACACAACTACCCAGTATGCTAGTAAAAGGGTACTTCAAAAAGTTTATGAGAAAACAGAATTAAAAGATAATACAAGTCTTTCCATGAAATTTTTGAAGGACCCTCATATGTTCTATAACAATAAAGTATACTGCTAGACAAAAATCAAGCAACAGAACAGAACTGGCACCACCATAAATTAATTCATCTCCACAAACCTCAACTAGACCCTCAAAACTGCACAACAGACCACACTTTCCTCCACCCAACTGCCTCTTCAACTCCTGCTCATATCTCCAGCTTCACCTCAGCTCAGAATGGACCCCAACTGCTCCTGTGCCACAGGTGGCTCCTGAACTTGGGCTGGCTCCTGTAAATGCAAAGAATGCAAATGCACCTCCTGCAAGAGCTGCTGCTCCTGGGGCCCACTGGGCTGCGCTAAGTGCGCCCGGGGCTGCATCTGCAAAGGGGCATCAGACAAGTACAGATGCTCTGCCTGATGTGGGGAGAGCCTTGCTGCCAGATATAATACAGCAAGGTACACAGCCTGAATTTTTTTTTAGTGGAACCCTGACCCATTTGCTATGTTCCTTTTTTTATGAAATTGTGATTGATAATAAAAGTTGCCTACTTGAAAAAAAAAAAAAAAAAAACTGCACATGAAATTTACTTTATTTTCTGGAACTTATTCCATAGTTTCTTCAGTGACTTTCTTAAACCTTCTCCAAGCCCTGCTCCCATCCAATCTCTCCTCACTCAGCAGATGTCTCCTACTGCACAGGTAAACTAGAAACTCACTGCTGCCAAAGACCTACCTGCATCCATGCCATCCTCCTCTCATGCCATCCTATCACAGTCGTCTTTCCTTCTGTCTAAAGCAAACCCAACTGAGCTTTGGATCCCATCCTCTCCCACCTTCTCAGGACTGTTTTTCTAATCAGTCCTTTCCTATATCTTCACTTCTTCTCTCTCTACTGGATATCTTTGAGGAGCATTTAAACATGTTCAAGTATCTCCTACCTCTAGAAAACGTTTTATGGGGTCGGCCCGTGGCTCACTCGGGAGAGTGTGGTGCTGATGACACCAAGGCCACGGGTTCGGATCCTATGTGGGGATGGCCAGTTGGCTCACTGGGTGAGCGTGGTGCTGACAACACCAAGTCAAGGGTTGAGATCTCCTTACCGGTCATCTTTTAAAAATAAATAAATAAATGAATAAAATAAAAAATGTTTTATGTAATTCAGTACCGGGGATTTTAGGTATAAATGACAAAAGTAAGTTATAATATAAAAAAGCATTTTCATGACCCCAGTATAGGGAAAGACTTTTCTTTTTTTTCGGTGGCTGGCTGGTACAGGGATCTAAACCTGTGACTTTGATGTTACCAGCACCACACTCTGGCAAGTGAACTAACTGGCCTGCTGGGAAAGAGTTCTTAACAGGACACAAAAAAAACTCTCAGTATAAAAGACTGGCAAGTTCTACTACATTTTTTATTATATTAAAATGAAGAACTTCTGAGCCGCCCCTATCAAAAGCCTGAAAACGTAAGCCACAGTGTAGAAGAAGAGATTTACAAAAAATATAACCACACAAGGATTCGCCCAGAACACATAATTAAAAATCAATATAAAAAAGATGAGCAAGTCATTAGAAAAACAGGCAAGAGAAATGAAAAAGCACTTTATAAAAAAGGATATTCAAATAATCAATAAATATGAAAGGGGCTCAACATCATTTGTAATCAGGGAACCATTAATTAAAACCACAATGACAAAACCAACTGCTGGCAGGATGTGCAACAAAGAAGTTGCTTATTCACTGCTGGTGAATGTGAAATCAGTAAAATCACTTTAGAAAACAGTTTGGTACTGTGTAATATGTACTCAAGTTGAAGATATTCATATACTTTGACCAAGTAGTTCTACTCTAGGTATATACTCATTAGAAGTGTGACCATATTTATACCTAGAGACATGCACAAGAATATTCACAGTAGCATTATTTGTAGATAGCTAAACGTTGGAAACAACCCAAATGTCCATCAACAAAATAGATAAACACAGTGGTATATGACACAATGGAATACCAGTCAGCACAGGAAAATAATGAATTATTACCACACACTGTAACATAGATTAATCTCACAAACATAATGAGCAATCAATATCCCTTTCCCTTTATTTGATTTAATCTCTCTCTTCTCCTTCTAGAATCTATATTTTTGGGGCTGGCTGATTAGTTAGAGCACAGCCTGATAACACTGAGGTCATGGGTTCAGATCCCCATACCGGCCAGCCACCAAAAAAAAAAAAAAAAAAGAATCTAAATTTCTTGATTGAGTATTTACAGCAGAAATCTCTATTTTTTTCATCTCACATCCACCCCAAACCCATTTCATAATGGTTTCTGCCCCAAACACTCCTCCCAAGAGACTTTTGCTATGGTCACCAATAATCTCCAAGTTGTTAAATCCAATAGATATTTTTCGAGCACATCTCATTAGACTACTCAGCAGCTATAACCAATTCTCACCATTTCCTCCTTAAAATACTTTCCCTTGGCTTTCCAGGGATAATCCTCTTTTAATTATTCTTCAATCTCTTTAGTCACTCCACCATTTTCTCTGCTGACTCATCCTTTTCAACCTAATCTGTAAATACTGGGGTTACTCAAAACTAATTCTTAAACTCCTTTTCTTCTCACCATTTACTCTCCTCTAAATGATCTTATTCCACCCATTGCTTCAATTAGTATCTGCCAAAGACTTCAATTAGTATCTGCTGGTGAATCCTCCAGGGTTCCTTATTTTGGTGAATCGCATCATTATCTATCCTATTGACAAAGTCAAGAACCACTTTCTTCCCTATAACAGTAAATCTATCACAAATCCCTGTGTCTTCTTAAACAGCTCTCTTCACACCTCTTACTCCATCACCACCCCATCCAAGCTACAATATCTACTCCAAAAGCATAAATGGCTTTCTGAATCCACTAGCTCGCCAAATTCCATATTATAGTCAAAGTGCTTTTTTTTTTTTTTTTTTTAAGGATCCGAACCCACAGCCTTGGTGTGTTATGAGCACCGCACTCTCCCAAGTGAGCCACGGGCCAGCCCCAAAGTGCTCTTTTTAAAACACAAATAATGACATATCTCATCACCCCATCCCCTGCATTACTGACTTCCTGTTGCTCAAAAATAAAGATCAAAATTATTAACATAGCTTATACATCAGTAATTCTTTAATGCTTATTTTCTTTTGACAAGAATTCACTGGCACAAAGCTAATAGCATATGATTCGATATCCAGCAAAATTCAGAAGTATATACTCATTTAACCTAGGGCATAATTATCTTTATACCTTACATTTAAATGGTGTTTTATAATTTTCAATGTGTATTTATATACATCATCAAATCTGGCACATAAATCTTATTTTATATGCAGATGAGGGGTCAACTTCATTTGAGAAAAACAAGTTAGGAATAATTTGCTCGTAGTTGTATGAGAAATCTCATGGCTCTTGGTACTCAATGCAGTCATCTTTCTACTATAAGTACCACCTTGATTACAGGCTGTTACTTTTGGAAGGGATCAAATGTCACATATAAAATCCCTGAGGTTGTTGTATGAACAAAATCTTCCTCTTATTTTAGATTCTGTTTAGTCACTTGTTCTGGATGGTGGTAGTACAGCAGAGGTCATTATTCTTAAATGACGCACTTAATTTTGTTAAAATTTATATTATTCTTCAAAATTATCATATGTTTAAGTAATCATTATTCTTTATCTTTATATCCTCTATCATATCACTGTTTATTCTATCTATAACTGCTTTTTATCTTCTATCTTCTTTACTGGTTTTTTTTGGGGGGGGTCAACTGACTGGTACAGGAATCAATCCTCGGACCTTGATGTTATCAGCATCACACTCTTTTTTTCTTATTGCATCCCTAAATATGGACTTTACAGTCCTTCCTATCGAAACATCTAGCCACCAGTGTGGTTTTAGCTATCTCCAATGCCCTCGCCCCTCCTCTGATTCACTCAATCTTCAAAACCTTGTCCAGTCTTAACTTATCTGTCAATCTTCCCGTTACTCCACTCAGTACACTCTCCCTTCTTAGAAAATTATTTGCAATTGTGGAGAGAAGATGGGGCTATGGGGTTTCTGTTCACACCTCAAAAGTTGAGGTGTAAAGTGAAATTGAATCTTTCCTCTCAAACCTGCTGCTTCTGTATTTCATGTTCGTATTAACAGCAGCAACATACTGCTAATACGCAGTCTAGAAACTATGGAGTCATTTTTAGTATATGCTAATAGGTAAATGAGTAAAAGGCAAAAAAGAACATTTCAGCCTAAGGGCGCCTGAGAGATCCTGAGGCATGGTGAGTTCTGTGCCTTTAATGACCTGAGAGGCAAGTAAGGTTGGGGCACCAGTGTTAAGGGAAGATAGTTAGATGAGAAAAGAAATCAGAGAAAAAAAAAAAAAAGAAATCAGAGTTTGAGGCACTTATTGAAAATCTAAGAGAAGATGTCTAGAATGTAGCTGAAATGGGGACCCAAACTTCTAGAGCAATAGAGGCTTGTAGCAGCTATTATTTTGTGTACCTCACACAATTCCAACTCTGTACCTCCCCCTAACTAATCTTAGCCTCCATCAAGCACAGGGATAGGCACATAACCAGCTGAGCCAATTCTAGTACAGTCATGTGCCATATAACGATGTTTTGATCAACAATGGATCACATATACAATCATGGTCAGAGCAATAGGTTATAACATCGACCAGAGAGACCCAAGCCTCCCACCCACAGGCACCGAGGCAGCCATGCCAAATTGGCAGTCCCAGCAAGATCCTAGCCAAACAATAGGGTTGAATAAAGTGGACCATGAAATCTCCTACCACAATGACTAAACACTACAGAAAAGACACCAGAAATATGAAAAATCAAGAAAGTACACCACCAAAGGGTAATAATAACTCTCAAACTCTAGATCCTATAGAACAAGAAGTCCTTGAAGTGACTAACAAGGAATTTCAAGTGATAATTCTAAGAAAACTAAATGAAACACAAGAAAACTTAGCTAGACAATATGGCGAAATGAGGAAAAGTATACAGGACCTGAAACAAGAAATGTACAAAGAAATCAATGCCCTGAAAAAGAATGTAGCAGAGCTTGCAGAGCTGAAGAATTCATTCAATGAAATAAAAAACACAACAGAGAGTTTAACCAGCAGGCTAGAAGAAGCAGAAGAGAATTTCTGACCTTGAAGATGGGGTTCTTTGAAATAACACAGGCAGACAAAAAAAAAGAAAAAAGAATTAAAAACATTGAAGAAAATCTAAGAGAGATAACAGACAATCTTAAGCGCTCAAATATCCAAATCCTGGGTATTCCACAAGAGGATAGGAAAAAGGAGATTGCACTGAAAACATATTCAACAAAATAGTGGCAGAAAACTTCCCAGGTACAGGGAAGGACACAGATCTTCGGATTCAGGAAGCTCAAAGATCCCCAAACATATTCAACCCAAAAAAGTCTTCTCCAAGACATCTTATAGTCAAATTGGCAAAACTCAAAGACAAAGAGAGAATCAAATAAGCTGCAAGAGAGAAGCATCAAGTCACCTATAAGGGAGGCCCAATCAGACTAACATCAGACTTTTCATCACAAACCCTAAAAACCAGAAATGAATGGGATGATATATGCAAAATACTAAAGGACAGAGATTGCCAGCCAAGAATACTTTACCCAGCAAGGCCATCCTTCTGAAATGAAGGGCAAATAGTATATTTCTCAGACAAACAAAAACTGTGGGAATTCACTACCAGATGACCACCCTTACAAGAAATTCCCAAGGGAGTACTGGGTTTGGTACCTGAAAAATCACCACCACAGAGCTGGCTCATGGCTCACTTGGGAGAGTGTGGTGCTGATGACACCAAAGCCATGGGTTCGGATCCCTACATAGGGATGGCCGGTTATCTCACTTGGGAGAGCATGGTGCTGACAACACCAAGTCAAGAGTTAAGATCCCCTTACAGGTCATCTTTATAAAAAAAAAAAAAAGAAAAGAAAAGAAAAAGAAAAATCACCACCACTACCATAAAAACTCAAGAAAAATCAAAACCCACTAAAAAGAGAAAAATGCTAACAATGAAGAGAAAAAAAAAGTTTATCTACCACCCCAAGATACCAACAAATACAGAAGACAAACAGTAAATCAGAAAGAAAGGAACAAAAGACACTTAAGACATCCAAAGAACAATCAATAAAATGCTAGGAGTAAATCAACACTTTGCAATAACAACTCTTAATGTAAAAGGATTAAATTCCCTTCTCAAAAGACACAGACTGACTGACTGGATTAAAAAGGTAGACCCAACTATATGCTGCCTTCAAGAGATTCACCTCACCTGTAAAGACTCACATAGACTAAGAGTGAAAGGATGGAAAAAGATATACCATGCAAACAGAAATGAAAAACGAGCCGGAGTAGCTATAATTATATCTGATAAAACAGACTTTAAACTAAAAACCATAAAAAGAGATAAAGACTGCTACTATATAATGATTGAAAGATTGATCCATCAAGAAGACATAACAATCACAAATATGTACACACCCAATGTCGGAGCAGCCAGATTTATTAAGCAAACACTATTAGACCTAAAGAATGAGATAGACACTAATACCATAATAGCAGGACACCCGAACACCCCACTATCAATATTGAACAGATCATCTAGGCAAGGAATCAGCAGGGAAACACAAGATCTAAACAACACTTTAGACTAATTGGACTTGGCAGATACCTATAGAACATTCCATCCAATAACCTCAGAATATTCATTCTTCTCATCAGCACATGGAACGTTCTCCAGGACAGATCACATGTTAGGATACAAATCAAGTCTCAAGAAATTTTTAAAAATTGGAATTATCCCATATATTTTTTCAAATCACAGTGGATTAAAATTAAAAATCAATAACAAACAAAATTCTGGAAACTATACAAACACATGGATTCTACTTAATGATATATGGGCCCAAAAAGAAATAAACAGGAAATCAAAAAATTTATTGAAACTAATGAAAACAATGATACATCATACCAAAACCGGTGGGATACTGCAAAAGCAGCACTAAGGGGGAAATTTAGCACATTAAATGCTTACTTCAGAAGAATGGAAAGATGGCAAGTGAACAACCTAATACTTCACCTTAAAGAACTAGAAAAACAAGAACAATCCACACCCAAAGTTAGCAGATGGAAAGAAATTACTAAGATCAGAGCCGAACTTAATGAAATGGAAACCCAAAAAACGATACAAAAGATAAATGAATCAAAAAGCTGGTTTTTTGAAAAGATAAATAAAGTTGACAAACCATTAGCAAGGCTAACTAAAAAAAGAAGAGAGAAGACCCAAATAACAAAAATTATAAATGAAAAAGGTGATATTACAAATGATACCTCAGAAATATGAGAAATCATTAGTGACTACCATAAAACAACTATATGCCAACAAATTTGAAAATCTGGAAGAAATGGATAAATTTCTGGACACACACAAACTACCAAAACTGAGCCAAAAAGATGCAGAAAATCTGAACAGACGAATAACAATAAAAGAGATTGAAGCTGTTATCAGAAGGCTCCCAACAAAGAAAAGCCCAGGACCAGATGGGTTCACTACAGAATTCTACCAAACCTTCAAAGAGGAATTGATACCAATTCTCTACAAACTATTCCAAAAGACTGAAACAGAGGCAATTCTCCCAAACTCATTCATCACCCTGATACCAAAACCAAAGATAAAACAAAAAAAGAAAACTACAGGCCAATATCCTTGATGAATATAGATGCAAAAATCCTCAATAAAATACTAGCTAAGAGAATACAGCAACACGTACACAAAATTATACACCATGATCAAGTAGGATTCATGCCAGGGATGCAAAATTGGTTTGACATACACAAATTAATACATGTGATACACCACATCGATAAAATAAAACACAAAGACGATATTATCATCTCTATAGATGCTGAAAAAGCATTTGACAAAATTCAAGATTTGTTCATAATAAAGACTCTACAAGTTAGGTATAGAAGGAAAGTATCTCAACATAATTAAAGCCATATATAATAAGCCCACTGCCAATATCATCCTGAACAGGGAAAAGGTTAAAGCTTTTCCCTTAAGAATAGGAACTAGACAAGGATGCCCACTCCTATTCAACATAGTGGTAGAAGTACTAGCCAGAGCAATCAGAGAAGAGAAGGAAATAAAGGGCATCCAGATTGGAAAAGATGAAGTCAAACTGTCCCTCTTTGAAGATGACATGATCCTAAACATCGAACAGCCTAAAGCCTCTACAAAAACCCTCTTAGAGTTGATAAATGATTTCAGCAAAGCAGCAGGATACAAAATCAACACACAAAAATCAGTAGCACTGCTATATTCCAATAGTGAATAGGCAGAAAGAGAAATCAAGAAAGTTTGCCCATTTACAATAGCCATCAAAAAAAACCTAAATACTTAGGAATTGAGTTAACTAAGGATGTGAAAAATCTCTATGAGAACTACAAACCACTGCTGAGAGAAATTAAAGAGGACACAAGAAGATGGAAAGATATCCCATGCTCTTGAATAGGAAGAATCAACATTGTGAAAATGTCCATACTACCCAAAGTGATATACAAATTCAATGCAATCCCCATCAAAATTCCAATGACATTTTTCTCAGAAATGGAAAAAACTATCCTAACATTTATAGGGAATAACAAAAGACCACGCATAGCCAAAGCAATTCTGAGCAAAAAAAATAAAGCTGGAGGCATAACACAACCTGACTTTAAACTATACTACAAAGCTATAATAACCAAAACAGCATGGTACTGGCATAAAAACAGACACACTGATCAATGGAATAGAACAGAGTATCCAGAAATCAACCCATACACCTACAGCCATCTGATCTTTGACAAAGGCACCAAGTCTATGCACTGGGGAAGAGACTGCCTCTTCAGCAAAGGGTGTTGGAAAAACTGGATATCCATATGCAGGAGAATGAAACTAGACCCATACCTCTCACCATATACGAAAATCAACTAATAATGGATTAAATAATTAAATATACCCCCTGAAACAATAAAACTTCTTAAAGAAAACATAGGGGAAACACTCCAGGAAGTAGGACTGGGCACAGACTTCATGAATACAACCCCCAAAGCATGGGCAACCAAAGGAAAAATAAACAAATGAGATTATATCAAACTAAAAAGCTTGTGCACAGCAAAAGAAGAGTTAAAGACAACCAACAGAGGGATAGAAAATATCTGTAAAATATACATCTGACAAAGGATTAATATCCATAATATACAAGGAACTCAAACAAATTTACAGCAAAAAAACAAGTAACCCAATTAAAAATTGGGCAAAGGAGCTATATAGGCATTTCTCAAAAGAAGATATACAAATGGCCAACAGACATAGGAAAAAATACTCAACATCACTCAGCATTCGGGAGATGCAAGTCAAAACCACACTGAAATACCATCTCAATCCAGTCAGGATAGCTAATACCCAAAAGACTGTGAATGATAAATGCTGGTGAGGTTGCAGAGAAAAAGGAACTCTCATACATTGTTGGTGGGACTGCAAAATGGTGCAGCCTTTATGGAAAATCGTATGGATGTTCCTCAAACAATTGCAGATACATCTACCATATGACCCAGCTATTCCACTGCTGGGAATATACCCAGAGGAATGCAAATCATTGTGTCGAAGGGATACCTGTACTCCAATGTTCACTGCAGCACTATTTACAATAGCTAAGAGCTGGAACCTGCCCAAATGTCCATCATCAGGTGAGTGGATAACGGAAAATGTGGTATATCTACACAATGGAATACTACTCTGCTATAAAAAAGAATGAAACACTACCATTTGCAACAACATGAATGGACTTAGAGAAAATTATATTAAGCAAAACAAGTCAGGCACAGAAAGAGAAATACCACATGTTCCCACTTATTTGTGGGAGCAAAAAATAAATAAATAAATACACAAACGGGGGGGGCGAGAAGAAGACACAACAATCACAATTCCTTGAAGTTGTTAAGATAAGCGAACAGATTTGAGGTTGATGAGAGGGAGGGGGGAAGGGAGGTGGAATGGAGAATTCGGTAAAGGGACACAAAAATCAATCACATTGTATATTGATAAAATAAAATAAAATTTTTTAAAAAGTCCCTCGAAACAAGTGAAATTACAAGTACAACTTACCAAAACCTATGAGATATTGCAAAAGCAGTACTAAGAGAGAAGTTTACAGCAACATGTCCTTACATTAAAAATCAAGAAGTCTTATCTCCCCCTACAACGACACTTGATGAGCTTTAAAAAAAAATTAGGGCTTCTGGTCAAGATGGTGGAATAGACGGCAGCATCACTCTCTCCCACAAATCAAGCAATTTACAACTATAAAAATGCAACAACAGCCAAGCTGTGGCCACTAGAGCTCAGGGGAAGAGGAGGAGAGAACAGAGTTCATGAAGGCAGGAGAAGGCACAATGAGAGAAAGAAAACACTGCACAGAGCGTTTTGGGATGCAGCCACTTTAAGGCTGGAGCTGCTGAGTGCATGCAGCAGGAGCCGACAGAAACTGCTGCTGTGTCCTTTGGATGGAATTGCTTGGAGGTGGCAGGAGAGAAAGGGGCCTTAGTGGCCCCCAGGACAGCAAGACTACTGATAGGGTTCCCATGGACCCACACAGGAGCAAGGAGCCAGAACAACTGAAAGAAAGGGGCCATTCAGAGGCCGGTGAGCCATCACAATGGACCAACACACAGCCCATCCCATGGGAAGTGTTTGGAGCATGGGCAGTGGGAGAAACAGGCCCACCAGAGGAACACTGGAACACAGTAAGGACAGCTGATCTGCCCCCCGATCAGTGCCAGACCACTCAGAGGAGATTGGTCAGGAATACAGAATTGCATGGGGTGGAGTTTGATGAAAAGACTCAGGCCCAGATAAGAATTTATACACAACCCAGGTGCACCAGGTCTCTGGAGAGCCAGAAGTGCCTATACAGTCAACCATTAAATGCTGAACTGCACAAAAAGCCTTCCCTAGGAAAACAGGAGTTAAGCAGCAATTTATCTCAACCACACAGCTCAAGTACCAGTTCCCACAGGAAATTCCCCCATTTTAGAAATAAGCAAAGGAAAAAAAATTAGTTCCGGCCCAGGCAGACCACGAGTGCTTCAGGGACCTCCAGGGGACCTGAGGTGTGGAGCTGAGGACCGGAACCCCTGTCCACAACCAGGCACACCACCAGTGCGTCGGGGCCCACCTGGGGGCCTGAGGCTTGGAGCTGGACACCAGACAACCCCACCCACAACAAGGCACTCCGCCAGCACCTCAGGGCCCACCCAAGGGCCAGAGATATGGAGCCAAGGACAAGACTCCCCCACCCACAACCAGGCACACCACCAGCACCTCGGGGCCCGCCCAGGGGCCCAAGGCATGGAGCCAGAGACTGGAATCCCTCCCCCCAAAAACCAGGCACACTGCCAGTGCCTCAGGGCCCCACCCAGGGTCCAGAGGCATCTAGCCGGGACCGGACCCCCCCCAAGCAGGCACACCACCAGCGCCAAGGAGCATGCCAAAAACATTACCTCCATGTGGGTGGCCCACCACAGCCACCACAGTAACCATGGCTGCAGGAAAAGTGGCTAGACATCACAACCACACAGATGATCCACCAGCCAGTGGAGTGCACTGACACAAGGACAGTCACCAGCAGAGATCAAAGAAAAGAAAAGGATGTCTCTCTCCACAAAACCCATTCCAGAGTAACAGAAGAAGCATCTGCTATATGATAATATTCAAACACCTGAACACATTTCCCAGCATTTGACAGATCATCTGGGCAACAAATCAACAGAGTAACCATTACTCTTTCAGAGGGGGAGAAGAAATCTAGGGTTATCAGTGGTGGGAGGGGGAATAGGGAGAGATTGGAAAAGGGGTATAAAGAATAAGTACAATTTGTAACAATATATATACTAGTAATATTGATTTGATCAACATATGTGGCATTGAACCCAAAAGTATGTATAATCAATTGATTCAATAAAACAAAATAATTTTAAAAATTAAAAATTTTTTAAAAAAAATTATAAAACTGAAAAAGAACAGAAAGTCTGGAAATACACAACCTAATATTACACCTCAAAGAACTAGAAAAACAAGAACAATCCAATCCCAAAACTAGTAGACAAAAAGAAATAATTAAGATTAGAGCAGAATGAAATAAAAGAGACCCCAAAAATGATTCAAAAGATCAATGAAACAAAAAGTTGGTTTTTTGAAAAGATAAACAAAATAGAAAAGCCCCTGTCCAGAGTAACTAAAAAAAAAAGTGAGAAAACACAATTAACCAAAATCAGAAATAAAAAGTAGCCATTACAACCATTCCCACAGAAATATAAAGAATCGATGGAGACTACTGTGACCAACTATACACAAACAAATTTGAAAATCTGGAGGAAATGGATAAATTTCTGGAAACATACAAATGACCAAGACTGAAACAGAAAAGAAGTCCAAGAGAAATAGACCAAAAGAAGAAGCGACCAAGAAGAAATAGAAAAACTGAACAGACCAGTAATGAGAAACAAGACTGAAGCAGTAACCTGTAGTTTCCCAACAAGGAAAAGCCCAGGACCAGATGGCCTCACTGCTAAATTTTACCAAACCTTTAAAGTGGAGTTAATACCAATCTCTTTCAAACTATTCCAAAAAATTGAAAGAGAGGCCATTCTCCAAAACTGATTTTATGAGGCCAGCATCACACTGATACGAAAATCAAAGACACACAAAAAAAGAAAGTAATAGGCCAATATCCTTGATGAACATAGATACAAATATCCTCAAGAAATTATTAGCAAACAATATAACAGCACATCATAAAGATTATATACACCACGATACACCACAGCATACATATCATTATACACCATGATCAAGTGGGGTCATCCCAGGGATACAAGGATGATTCAGCACACAGAAATGAATAAATGTGATACACCACATCAACAAAATCAAGGACAAAAACATTACGATTATCTCAATAGATGCAGAAAAAGCACTGACAAAATCCAATACTACTTCATGATAAAGACTCTCAACAAATTAGGTATAGAAGGAAAATATCTCAACACAATAAAAGCCACGTATGACAAACCCACCACCAACATCATCCTGAATGGAGAAAAGCTGGAAGTTTTCCTATAAGAACAAAAACAAGACAAGGATGCCCACTCTCATCACTCCTATTCAACACAGTATTGGAAGCATTAGCCAGCAAAATCCGGCAAGAAAAAGAAATAAAGGGCATCCAAATTGGAAAGACAAAGTCAAATTGTCCCTGTTAACAGATGATATGATACTATGTATAGAAAAACCTATAAACTCTACCAAAAAACTCCTAGAACTGATGAACAAATTTAGTAAAATTCCAGGATACAAAATCAATATGCAAGGGGCCAGCCCGTGGCTCACTCGGGAGAGTGTGGTGCTGATAACACCAAGGCTACAGGTTCGGATCCCATATAGGGATGGCCAGTTAGCTAACTGGGTGAGCATGGTGCTGACAACGCCGAGTCAAGGGTTAAGATCCCCTTACCAGTCATCTTTAAAAAAAAAAAAAAAAAAAAATCAATATGCAAAAATCACTAGCATTTTTATTCACAAACAACAAACAGCAGAAAAGTAAATCAAGAAAGCAAGCCCATTTACAATAGCTACCAAAAGAATATAATACCTAGGAATAAATTTAACCAAGTAGGTTAAAGATCTCCACAATAAGAACTATAAAACACTGCTGAAAGAAATTAAACAGTACACAAAAAAACGGAAAGACATTGTAAGGATTAACATTGTGAAAATGTCCATAGTGCCCAAAGCAATCTACAGATTCAGTGCAATTACCATCAAAATACCAATGACATTCTTCACAGAAATAGAAAAAACAAAGTAAAGGAGCTGAGAGCTGCAGCACCCTCCACCCAGAAGCAGGCCAAAGAGCACACCCAGGGTCCTAGGCAAGAAGCTGAGGGCTGCAGCCCCCTGCACCTGGAAACAGGTCAGAGAGAACGCCTGTAGTCCTAAGCAAAGAGCCAAGGGCCGCGACTTCCTCCACCCAGAAGCAGACCAGAGCTCACATCTGGGGTCCTAGTCAAGAAGATGAGGGCCACATCACCCTCCATCCAAAAAAGACAAAAGAGTATACCCAGGGACCTAGGAAAAGAGTCAAGGGCAGTACCCCTTACCCAAAAAAGCAGGAAAGACAGCATGCCAAAAACACTACTTCCACGCAGGTGGCCCACTACAGCCACCACACCCACCACACCCACCACACCAGCCATGGCTGCTGCAAAAAGTTTGAAGCCACAGCAGCAGCCACAGCCATCCTGCACATAGCCCACCAGACACTCGACTGCACTGATATGAGGAGAATCACCAGCAGAGACCAGAAAAAGAAGAGGATTCTCTCTCCTCAAGTCTCACTCCAGAATAAGGGAAGAAGCCACTGCACAACCAGAACCAGACATTAATGTAGAGATACTAGAAAAATGAAAAACCAAGAAAATATGCAACCACCAAAAGAATACAGTCATTCTCAAACACCAAACCCTATAGAGCAGGAAATCCTTGAAATGACTGAAAACAAATTCCAAGAAGAAGACTCACACAACACAATGAAACAAGAAAAAAAATCCAGGATATAAAGGAGGAAATTTAGAAAGAGATTCATACCTTAAAAAAAAATGTAGCAGAACTCATGGAACTGAAAGATTCACTCAATGAAATAAAAACACAACCAAGAGCTTAAGCAGCAGGCTAGAACAAGCAGAAGAAAGAATTTCTTTCTTTCTTTTTTTTTTTTTTAAAGATGACTGGTAAGGGGATCTTAACCCTTGCTTGGTGTTGTCAGCACCACACTCTCCCGAGTGAGCCACAGGCTGGCCCAGAAGAAAGAATTTCTGAACTTAAAGATAATCTTTTCAAAATAACCCAGGCTGTATTTGTATTTGTCCTTTATGTGTTACTTATACCAAAATACCTGTAACTGGGTGATTTATAAAGAAAATGAAATTTACTGCTAGGGCCAGCCCGTGGCTCACTTGGGAGAATACGGTGCTGATAACACCAAGACCATCGGTTCAGATCCTATATAGAGATGGCCGGTTAGCTCACTGGGTGAGCGTGGTGCTGACAACACCAAGCCAAGGGTTGAGATCACCTTACCGGTCATCTTTAAAAAAAAAAAAAAAAAAAAAAAAAAATTTACTGCTTATGGTTTCTGAGGCTCGGAAGTCCAAAGTCCATCTGGTGGTGGCAACAGTGAACCAGAGGTCTCATATTGCAAGATGGTGGAAGCAAAGAGAGCAAAGTGAGCAAGACAGAGAGAGAGACAGACTCTCTTCTTTTAAAACCCTCAGAATCACACCCCTGACAAGTATTTTTAATACATTCACTACAGCATGGTCCTACAATCCAATCACCTCTTCAAGGCTCTACCTTTCCATTACCATAATAGGATTTCCCACCCTCTTAACAGTCACAGTGGGGGCTAAGTTTCTAATACATTCAAGTTTCAGGGAGTTTTGTGGGGACATAATTCAATCCACTACACAGGCAGGCCAAAAAAAAGGAAAAGGTAATTTTTTAAAAATGAAGAAAATCTAAGAGAGATAGCAGACAACCTTAAGTGCACAAACATTCAAATCATGGGTGTTCCAGAAGGGGAGGAGAAAGGAAAAGGCATGGAAAACCTATTCAATGAAATAATAACAGAATACTTCCCAAGTATAGGGAAAGACATGGACCTTCAGACCCAGGAAGCTCAAAGATCCCCAAACAGATTCAACCCAAAAAGATCATCTCCAAGACACATTATAAGCAAACTGGCAAAGCTCAAAAACAAAGAGAGAATCTTAAAAGAAGCAAGAGAAAAGTGTCATGTCACCTGTAAGGGAGCCCCTATCAGACTAACAGCAGACTTCTACAGAGAAACTCTACAGGCCAGAAGAAAATGGGATGATATATTTAATATTAAAAGAAAAAAACTGCCAGCCAAGAATATTATACCCAGCAAGGCTATCCTTGAAATGAGGGGAAAATTGTGTATTTTCCAGACACAGAAAAGTTGTGGGAGTTCACCACCATGTGACCAGCCCTACAAACATCCTTAAGGAAGTCCTGCACCTGGAATCCAAAAAATGATAATCACTACCATGAATACACGAGAAAGAACAAAACCCACTGGGAGAACGAAAATGCAAACAAGAAAGAGAAAGAAACTAAATCCTACCACCACAAAAAGCCATAGTGAAAACATAATAATGCCCCTACTTTATTTCTGATTTTAGTAATTTTAGTCTTCTCTCTATTTTCCTGGTCAGTCTAGATAAAGGTTTGCAAATTTTGTTGATTTTTTTAAAGAGTAAACTTTTGGTTTTGTTGATTTTCCCTATCATTTTTAATTCCTTATTTCATACATTTCTGTCATAATCTTTATTTCCTACTCAAATGTGCTTTTAATTTAGTTCGCTCTACTTTTTCTATTTTCTTAACATAGAAGTTTACATTACTGACTTGAAATTTTTCTTATTTAAAAATACAGGTGTTTACAAGTATAAATTCTTCTCAAAACACTGTATCAGCCCTGCATCTATAAATTTTTTAAATGTTGCACTTCGATCTTTATCTCGAAGTACTCTCTATGTTCCCTTTGATTTTTCTTTTTACCCATTGTTTATTTAGGAGAGTGTTGTTTAATTTCCACACATTTGTGAGTTTTCTAAATCTCCTTCTGTCACTGTGGTCAGAGAACATGTTTTCTATGATCTTGGTCTTTTCTTTAAGAAAAAAAAGAAAGAAATTGAAATAATAAACAACAAAAGAAAGTTTATGGAAAGTTTTCCATTATCTTTCTATTCTATTTTTCCACTAACTTTTTGAAGTGCCCTTGTGCTTATATTTTTTTTTTTTATTTTTTATGCAATTTATGTTGCTTAACTTAGATATTTATTTTCTGTTCTTTCTTTTTATTAAGTGAACTGGTTGATTTGCTTAGAAATTAATTTGCCTCTGAAAAGTTTATTCATCTTCCTCTGTTGAAATTAATTTGATATTTGCATGCTTTGGGAAGAATTTAGAGAGCTATTTTGAATAATTTGTAGAGATTATAAAATGAAATATGTGAATCTTAATGTTTTACATCTCCGGTTTTTGTGAAAATTTGAAGCCCCACTTTCTACAGAGTATTTTGTTTTTCATCTGTTATTCAGTTTATTTATTTGTTATTTGAAGAAATAAATGTGCATATCCCTGTTATACAAATATATAAATAAAATTTTTTTAAAAACTTTTAAAAAGAGAAAACACAATCCTAACATTCATATGGAACAAAAGACCCTGAATAGCCAAAGCAATCCTGAGCAAAAAAAAAATAAAGCCAGAGCCATTACACTTCCTGACTTCTAAGTATATTACAAAGCTATAGTAACCAAAACTGCATTGTACTGGCATAAAAACAGACACATGGGACAATGGAACAGAACAGAGACCCCAGAAATCAACCCACATATATATAGCCAACTGATCTTCAACAAAGGCACCAAGAACATACACTGGGAAAGGACAGCCTCTTCAGCAAATGGTGCTGGGAATACAGGATATCCATGTGTACAAGTATGAACCTAGCCCCATACATCTCACCATACACTAAAATGTATTAAAGACTTAAAGTAAGACCTGAAACTATAAAACTTCTAGAAGAATACAAAGGGGAAACATTTCAGGATGAAGGACTGGGCAAAGACTTCATGAATAAGATCTCAAAAGCACAGGCAGGAACAGGAAAAATAAACAAATGGGGTTATATCAAAATAAAGTTTCTGCACAGCAAAGGAAACAACCAACAGAGATGGGAGATGATTTATATATTTGCAAAGTAAACATCTGACAAGGGATTAATATCCAGAATATACAAGGAAATCAAACAACAGTAAAAAAAATAATAATAATCCAATTTAAAAAATGGGAAATGAAGCTGAATAGGCATTTTTCAAAGGAAGATATGCAAATGGCCAACAGGTACATGAAAAAAATGCTCAGCATCACTAATCATTAGGGAAATGCAAATCAAAACCACACTGAGATATCATTTCACCCCAATTAGACTGGCTATTACCAAAAAGAGAATAACAAAGGCCGGCAAGATGTGGAGAAAGAGAAACCCTCCTACACTATTGGTGGGACTGTAAATTAGTACAGCCTTTATGGAAAACAGTATGAAGTTTTCTCAAATAACTACAAATAGAACTATCATATGATCCAGCAATCCCACTACTGGGTATATACCCAAAGGAATAGAAATCATCATGTCAAAGGGACCCCTGCACTCCCATGTTTATCCCAGCTCTATTTACAATAGCCAGCTACAGAACCAACCTAAATGTCCACCAACAGAAAACTGGATAAGGAAAATGTGGTATATAAACACAATGGAATACTACTCAGTCATAAAAAAAAGAATGAAATTCTGCCTCTTGCACCAACATGGATGAACCTGGAGAAAATTATGTTAAGTAAAACAAGCCAGGCACAGAAAGAGAAATACCACATGTCCTCACTCATAAGTGGCAGCAAAAGAAAGGAAGGAAAGGGAGGGGAGGGACAGGAGGTAAGGGAAAGAAGGGAAGGAGAGAAGGTGGTAGAAAGGAAAGAACAAGAATCACAATATTTCAGGAGAACAGAGCTGAGGTTATTAGAGGTGAGAGGAGTGAGGGGAGACAGTGGGAAACTGGTTAATGGACAAAAGAAATGATTACCTTTTGTAGTGATGAACATGCTAATTATCCTGGTTTGATCATCACACACTGTACACAGGTATTGATATTTGACTCTGTACCCCATAAACATTTAATCAATTATTTTTCATTAAAAAAATAAATAAATACATAATAATCACTCAGTTTGTCAATAACCCAACATTTCTTGATAAACAATAGTCTTATGTTAGAGAATCTAACAGGGAGAAACACAAAATTCTAAGAGAAATAAGTAGCTGCAATAATTTACAAAAATCAATTTTGGGGGAAATTGTGGTTAGTAAATTAAAAATTCATCTATTCATTGAAAAAAATTAACTAATTAATTAAAATGGTTATGATGGTAAATTTTATGTTATGTCTATTTTACCATAATAAAAAAATGAGAAACAAACAAAAGATCATAGAAGAGATAAAGACTCAAGAGTATGATATCATTCAATGTCCAACTAGAAAATGAAAACAACTCAGTGTATTTAGAGTAGGGAATTTAAAGCAGACAACTAGTTACACAGGTTATGGAACAGCTGAGATGCCAAACAAGGAACTGTTTTCGATTAGCAAACAGCAGGAAGGCATTGCTACCCTTAGGCTAGGGAAACAAAGAGAGGAGTGCAGGGTGGCGGGTCACCTGGCAGAAAGTGGAATGCCATTTGGATTGTCCAGGTGAAACTAGAACCATGGAGGAAATGCAGCTGCTGACAGAAGGAGGGAGAGGAAATAACATTCTTCCCTTTGTCCCACTCTCCAGTTCAATTTCTCATCAGTGCCTCCCAAACTCAGCAAGAAGACAAGAGACAAGTAGCCCCCTTGCAAGAGAGGGTGAAAAAGAGCAGTGGGAAATATCTGAGAACAAACAGGCCTTGAGCTAGCATGAATTCTGTTCAGAAAGAAATAATTTTAAAGTCTAGAAAGTTCAAAACTAATGATTACTTTGCAATTATAAATCCTATACAACTGACCAAACTTGAATTAATAACTTCTTTTCTAAAAAAAGGTTAATGTACTTAAAGTTTAAGGCTACACACTGTTACAGTTATTTTAAGAAGCTGTACAATATACTAGTTCTGAAAAAGTTTCTGTAGTATGGTTCTGTTGCCTTTTTAATTAAAAATGAATTTATTTTGAAAACTAAAAAGTTACTATAAGAAAAAGGAATCTGACTAAAGTTCTCTTTTTGGAATCAGATCCACCCCAAACATTTAATTCATGTGTCCAAAAAAAGTTAAAACCATACCATTTAAATCTGCATTTTCAAATCTGACCCAGACTATTTTCTCCTTTTCTTCTGTTGGAGGTGTTCCACTGTAAGCCTGCATAGTAAACAGAAACATTTGAATAAAAATATTTTACAGCTCTAATATTACTGATGTTCAAAAAAGTGACTTAAATAAAGCCAACCCTAATCCTCTCCTACTTCACCAACCCTAAATCTTGGTAACTAGCACATTTTGAAACATCATTACTCCCAAAGAATGTTATCCAGGGGTCTGATAACCTTGGTCAAAGACATTTTTAACCTATTAAAGACTTGTAGAAACCGGGGTGGTCAGTTATCTCACTTGGGAGAGTGTAGTGCTGGTAACACCAAGGTTATAGGTTTAGATCCCCATAATGGCCAGCCTCAAAAAAAAAAAAAAAACTCATGGAAACCTAAAGTACAATGATCAAGCATCACTATAATTGGAAGGCACACAAAAAACTAAATCACCCCCTATACTGTCAACAAATAAGAAGGCTTAGGAAATAAATAAAACTTATCTGTTTGTTTCTAGGTGCTAGTGATCAGGCAAATACACTCCACCTACACTTTTCAAGAGTATTAGTTTTTCAGTCCCTTATCTGGCTTCCAGAACCAACTTATCAGCTAATTCCTAGAAGCCTGGAAGGGTCACAAAGATAAGCATTAACAGCCATGAAGTGTCAACAATATCCCTTAGTACTCAGATGTCACCTCTCCATAAAAACACATGCTTTTATTTTAAAATTTTTAAAGATAATATATACTTAGGAGCATTCAGAATATCAACAAAACAGCTACACCTCTTTTTTTGCAATTATAAAGTGATAATCAATTTGAAGAACAATTATTTAATATAAGCTGTATCAAAAGCATACAAAAACTATCATCCCACATGTAATTTGTTACATAGGACCTGCTATAAATTTCCATGCCACTTTACAGCACCCATACTATGCAAGGTTAATGGCTATTGAAAATAACCATAAAAAGCCAGGTTTACTTTACTACTAGGCATACTATATAAAAAAATTACCTTACACATCCATACAATTTCAATTGCCTTTTTTCTGTTTTGTTTTGTTTGTTTGTGTTATCAGCACCAGGCTGTCTCAATTGAGCTAAACAGCCAGATCGTCAATCGTCTTTTTTTAAAAACAATTTGTAGAATACAGGATGGCTGGTTAGCTCACGTGGAAGAGTGTGGTGCTGGTAACACCGAGGTCACAGAATTGGATCCCCATAATGGCCAGCTGACAGAAACCTAAAATACAATGAGAGGTGTACAGGGGCGGTTAACTGCCTTGGAAAAGAAAAACTCTGCACTGGAACCAACTAATTCATCAACTTTATCTTCAACCACCTCATTCTTATCTTCTTCCTAAGTCTATCTTGTTCTTTTCATCCTTGAAAACTCTTTTTTAAAAATAAACATTCTTATTTTGGAATAATTTTAGATTATTAAGTAACATTAATATTATTATTAATGTTAATAATATTAATATTATGTATTAAATATACAGAGAGTTGTCATTCTACTCACCCAGTTTCCCCTAATGTTAATCATCTAATCTAAGCAATTCTTACATTATGGTGCATTTGTCCAAACTGCAAAACTAATATCGGTGTGTTACTATTAACTAAATCCCAGACTTTATTTGGATTTCACAGTTTTTTCTGCTAATGTCCTTTCTCTGCTCCAGAATCCAATCCAGGATACCACCTTGCATTTAGCAGAACTTTTTTTCCTATGTCAGAATTTCCTTTAACCTGGTATAGCAGTAACCTTTTCAAAATTTTCTTCAGATTAAAAAACATTTTATAAGACTAATAGATCTGCAACATAACCAGCGCCACTTTAGACAAGCCCAAGTACAAAATGGTGCCACCGGGGGGGAGGGGGGAGGGAGAAGGGAGGGAGGTTTTGGTGATGGGGAGCAATAATCAGCCACAATGTATATCGACAAAATAAAATTTAAAAAAAAAAAAAAAAAAAAAAAAAATCCCACAAAATGGTGCCACCCACCTCCTCCCTTCCACTCCCCCCTTCCCTTTAGAAGCCTCCTGACTTAAACAGAAACCCCTTTTGCTTCCGCAAGGACGCAATTCTCCACCCCGATCCACATTAGCATAATGACCCTCCTTGATGGTATCAGCCAGCCCTTGGAGCACTATATAAGCTCTACCACCCCCACACCTGGTGCTGTACACCATTTTCAGGGCAGCCCTGGGGCCTGTGCCACTCTAAGCACAGCTCAGCAGATTTCTTTCTTTAATAAAGCTTGAACGGTACCCTGCATCTCAGCTCACTTTCTTTCAAAGAATGCTTATCATCTGCAGCATTATTCAACATTCTCTCAGTTCCAACATCTTCATGATGGTCTGCTTAGACTCCTCTGGGTGATATGCAGAACAAAACAAAGCCAAAGGAGGCCTTTCAATGTATTGGGATTCTTGAACCTCTTTTTGCTTTCCCTCTGAGGAAATAAGGCTTTCATAATGAGGCTTATATGCTTTTACTATGTCTTCAAGTTTTCCTTTCTCCATAGCAGACATGTTATTCTTTTTTATTAAGCATTTTTGAGAGAAAATTCTGTGAAGTTGACCCGAATGCTACTTCTTGTGTGCCTTCCTGTAGGTTTGCACAAAGAAGGCATGTGAAGTCATTCTGACTCTCAACTTCTTATGATCTCCTTTGCACATGTTTAGATGTTTTATTCTCAGTGCGACACAGACTCACCCAGTACCCATCCAATATTCACTTGCTGTCTTTATGGAGGTAAGTGTACTGCCACAGAAATTTTTTAATTTCCCTAGCACTGATTACAAGCCCTTCCTCTTCAAGCAAGATGCAACTCCTCTAGCCCTCTTATTTAGAGTCAAAACTTTCATCCCATTACTGACAAGATTTACTTCTTTTATACCTTATCTGTTTTCTAACACACATACACACACTCATAAGCACAAGGTTATTTTGGGCTTTTATAAAACACAACTATAATCACTCTAGCTATCATTCTGTATGCTGTCTTATTTTTCAACTGTACAGAAAATAACTTCCATAGTGTGCTATTGTCAAAAGTATAATTTTTAATTACAGAAAATTATTTTATATGGACCATGATGTATCATCATTTGCTTGACTGTTACTGATATTTAGGCTGGCTAAAATTTTTTACATTGAAAATGTGAAAATTTCACACACTGAAGAGAAAAGTTTTGAGCTTTAATTTTTTCTTTGTTGAATTAGTTTTTGGGGTCTGGCCAGTTAGCTCAGTTGGTTAGACCACCGCCTTGTAACACCAAGATTAAGGGTTCAGATCTCTATGACAGTCAACCACCAAAAAAAAAAAAAAGAAATTATTTTTTAAAAATAAATTTTCATGAGTGGAATTATTAGATCAAAGAGCACAGCTAAGGGCTCCTTCCAGCCATCAATGCTATAAGTGGAACACAACTATAATTAACTCAATGGGCGATAACTAAAGAAGCTGCTATCCAGTCCAACAACACATTTTCTCTTTGGGGGGTATTCGCAGACCCACAGAATAATTTCTAGGCTCCATGAATTTGATGATTCCCAAAATAGAGGAGTTGGAACAAAACATCAGCAGAAAATATCATTTCCAGGGCCGGCCTGTGGCTCACTCGGGAAAGTGCGGTGCTGATAACACCAAGGCCACGGGTTCGGATCCTATATAGGGATGGCCGGTTCGCTCACCGGCTGAGTGTGGTGCTGACAACACCAAGCCAAGGGTAGAGATCCCCTTACCAGTCATCTTTAAAAAAATTTTTTTAAAGAAAATATCATTTCCCAATATATAACTGCAAAGTACCAATGTGGGATTCTGAATAACATGTGGAAAAAATGTTAGAAAGCATTGTTCTCATGTCAACCAAACAGGAAAGAAAATGTGTAATGTAACAAAAAGTTACTCCCATTATTGCTTTCCTAAGCAAAATATGTTCAGTAGCTCCTAAAGTAACTATGTCCCACTATTACAATTAGAAATTATAATGTCTTCAGCTCATCTAATTATTCTGACTACTGATTGTAAACCATAAATATACATCTCTGGCTCTGGATCTCTAGTCTCCTCAGTCTCTCTGTGAGACTACTTAATATTTGCTTTACTTTATTTTATGCTTCATATACATGACATCCTTTATGCCTCAAAACAAACTCATAGGCTGGCCAGTTAGCTCAGTTGGTTAGAGCATGGTGCTGATAACACCAAGGTCCAGGGTTCGATCCCTATACCGGCGAGCCACCTAAAAACAAACAAAAAAAAAAACCAAACAAAAAAACTATAACAAATATGATGATTAAGCACATTTAACACCTAAGGGCACTAATGTTTAGAAGGGTCCAGTAACTTGTACAGAGCTAGTAAGACATAGAGCACAAATATAAACCCAGATCTCATATCAAAGTCTGTGCTCTTAATCACTAAGCTACCCTAAGTCCAATGTGCAAAATGTTGTTAAAATTTCTCTGCCAAATAAAGTAAATGCCTACCATTTTTTTTTTTTTTTTTTTTTTTTTAAAGATGACCGGTAAGGGGATCTTAACCCTTGACTTGGTGTTGGCAGCACCACGCTCAGCCAGTGAGTGAACCGGCCATCCGTATATGGGATCCGAACCCAGGGCCTTGGTATTATCAGCACCGCACTCTCCCGAGTGAGCCATGGGCCCGCCCAGTAAATGCCTACTATGATCCCATCACAATCCCACTCAATTTATCAATGTTAGATTTTATTCTGCCCTAAACCTCAATTCAAATGGCATTTCATTCACTAAGCCTTCTTTGATGTCCCCCAACTGAACTTAATTTTCCTTCCACTATTGTTATCACAGCACTGTTTTACCTTTATTATGGTACTTCCATTTAGCCATGTATTTCAGCTGTATATTAATTTTACTATAGACCATGGGTTACCAAATCTCGCCCATCATCTATATTCATAAATAAAGTTTTATTGGAATATAGCCACCTCCATTCCTTTCCATAAACAGTAGTACTGAGTAGTCGAAACAGAGATTGTATAAAGTATCTAGCCATTTACAGAAAAAGTTTGCAGTCCCCTGCACTAAACCATGAAGCCTACAGACTGACATCAAGCATCCCCCCAACTTAGCTCAGGTTGTGCCTGATCCACAGTGGGAGCTCAAGTAAATGCTTGCTGCTGGAATTTCTGCTTTCTTCCCACAGTAACTAGAATAATGACTTTCATACAGGGGACAAACAATATAAACTTATTGAATAAATATTCTTCTTAGAACCATGCCTGCAACATTTACTTTCATAGTTCCTATGCTGATCCAAATCTTCACAGCCATTTGCACAGATTAATAGCCTGTTAATTTCCTGTCTAACCTACATTCATAAAAACTAAATTAAGCTTCTAAATTTCCATTATTTTAGGGCCAGCCCGTGCTTCACTCGGGAGTGTGGTGCTGCAACACCAAGGCCACGGGTTCGGATCCCTATATTGGGATGGCCGGTTAGCTCACTTGGGACAGCATGGTGCTGACACCACCAAGTCAAGGGTTAATATCCCCTTACCAGTCATCTTTAAAAAAAATAAAATAAATTTCCATTATTTTTATCCTATCAGTTTTAGCAAACTCCTATTTTCCACCTACTAGAAATTACTCAATCTAGTGTTCTTGTTCCTCTAACAAACTCTCCAACTATTCTCTCAAAGATTCTGACCCCAGTCTCTCTCCTCCAGCTAACAAAAACCACTTGCTATGTAGGTTTCATAGTAGCACAAAAGGTGCCTTTGGGGCTGGCCAGTTAGTTCAGTTGATTAGAACATGGTACTGATAACACCAAGGTCCAGGGTTCAATCTCTGTACTGGTCAGCTGCCCAAAAAACAAAAAAACAAAAAAATCCTGTACTGGCCAGCAGCCAAAAACAAAACAGAACAAACAACAAAAAAAACACATCTTTGTAAAAATTTGATAAAGAGGGCCTTTAGGAGCAGAAAAAGAACAAAAATTTTTAAATGACTCTTCCATGGAACTGTGGCATCAAACCAGGGCTCAGGACCTAAGAGAGGAACAAACTGGATTTCAGCCCCCAATTGCTCTATCAGCCTGACACTCTGTGTAGAGTACAAGATGCTCTACTGTCACAGCAGTCCTCTTGCCTACCACATCCAGCTAGCAAGTGTCCTTCTACATCAAATACGCAAACTTTCCATTCATTTCAACTAATGCTACTTCTAATGTCCTTTGGAACCTGACTCTTTCACTCTTTCTTTGCTCTGCATCCCCTTAGCAATTAAATGTTCAGTTTGCACATATGTGTAACATTTACTGATATGTTGCTATTAACAATCTCTGGTTGTTTCAAGCAATTTGACTCCCCATATTAACCAAGTGTCTCTAGAAAGGAAAGTATTTATTTTTCCTTACTTGTGCCACAGAACTTGTTATTGTGGTCTATTTTCATTATAAATGACTGAACAGGGCTGGCAGGTTAACTCAGTTGGTTAGGGCATAACACTACAGTCCAGGGTTCGATCCCTGTACCAGCCAGCTGCCAAAAATAAAATAAAATAAAAATTAAAATGTCTGAACATAATAAAGCAATACCAACATTCCTTGTACTTTCCCTTATTTCATTAATACATTTTCTTTAATTTCAACTAAAATCTGGATTTTAGACTTTTCTAGGACACGCTCATAAAGCTAGGTAACTTGGATGGCTGATTCACTCAGTTGGTTAGAGCTCAGCCTTATAACACCAAGGTCATGGGTTCAGATCCCTGTACTTGCCAGCTGCCCCCTAAAAACTAAAAAAAGCTGGGACACTGGATCTATGAATGTCTTTTTTTTTTTTTTTTTTTTTGCTTAGTAGTAGCTGTCCACTACAAGATACGAATTTCCTTTTTGAACACTGAAGTAAAATACTAAGGCAGTCAGGGAAGACTGACAACCCATAAGGAGAAAACACAAAAAACCTTTCCTTTCTGTAGTTCCACTACAACACAGCTTCGCAAAGCTATCATTTCATAAGAATCACCTGAGATTCTTCCTACAAACGCAAGTTTCTGGATACCACCTCAAATTCACTATATCAGACTCTCTGGGAAAGAAGTGTGAAAATTCAGGCTTTCTGGGAAAGAAGCCCGAAAAAAAATTTTTTTTTTAAAGATGACTGGTAAGGGGATCTCAACCCTTGACTTGGTGTTGTCAGCACCACACTCAATCAAGTGAGCCAACCGGCCATCCCTATATGGGATCTGAACCCATGGCCTTGGTATTATCAGCACCACACTCTCCCAAGTGAGCCATGGGCTGGCCCCAAAACTGTTATTATTTTTAACAAGTGTACCAAGTGATACTTATGTTAAGTTTGCTGTTCTCATTCTTTATTCTCACATATATACACAGGGAACAGTAAAGGGCTTAATCTCATATAAGTTAGAGTAACCAGGCATACCCTACTTGGCATAAAAATACTACTCAAGGGGCCGGCCCATGGCTCACTTGGGAGAGTGCGGTGCTGATAACACCAAGGCCATGGGTTCGCGACCTTATATAGTGATGGCCAGTTAGTTCACTGGGTGAGCGTGGTGCTGACAACACCAAGTCAAGGGTTAGGATCCCCTTACTGGTCATCTTTTAAGAAAAATTTAAAAAAAAAAAAAAATACTACTCAACGTGAAAGAGATGCAGATTTATGCTCAGGCATAATATTTAGTTAATAACTAGTTAATGAAGTGCAGAATATACAACAGAACTTCAAAAGGTTCATGGAAGAATAGAATTAAGAGATAATACAAATTTTTCCATGAACTTATTGAAGCAACCTCGTATATTGTTTTTCTTACTTCACACAAGCAACACAACTAGAACAAAAGAAATATTTTGGAAATAGAACCCAACTAGAGAGTCTCAAGTTTTAACTCACCTTGATTCCTCTTAAGAGAGCAAGTCCTAATGAATAATAGTTATGTCACTGTCATGACAAAACTGAGGCACATCTACACAATAACAGGTGTAGTTCTACCCTACCAATGCTCAGGATGCTGAAACATCAAGTCTTTCTGAAGTTGCGGGCACAATTGTCAAGTTTAGAAAACAAAACATTTCAGAGCTTGCTGGTCACAAGTAAAACCTACTATTTCTGAAATCACAAAGAGATGCTTACCTGTGGCACAACATCCTGTAGAAAAGTCACAACACTTTCCATGTAGGACTGCTCTCTGGAAAAGGGTGAAATGGATAAAATTTATCATGATGGCTTACGACCAACCATGGAAAAGCTCTATTACAACCCTAATAAAGTCACTCACTACATTAAAACAAGAAAGACTCCTATCACCTGATAATTCTGCTAACTCGTTTTTGGTTTCATGAGTCTTTGGATATGTTATAAATATAGATGAGCTTTTAATATACTTAAATATTATCTCTTTTTAAAAGTCATGCTCTCCTAATTTCATAGAGATAACTTCTAACTCCTATTTGATGAACTGATGACAGAAGACCTGACTAAGCCAGGACCATCCTCTTGAGTCAGAGAACAATGCCCTAGTTAGAGCAGGAAAAACAGTTGCTGATGACTCAATATTTAGTGTCCTCTTTAAATTGGTTATGAACCTTCTCCCTTACCTATATGTAACAAAATGAGTCTGCATTTTGCTGCAGGTGCAGGCATTAGAACAAGTTATTAAAAAGTCCTCACAATGTGCTATAAATGGAGTACTGAAAAGAAAATGATCCTCGTGAAACTTTTGGCATAGACAAGGCACAGGAAAATATTAAAATGCATAGAAGGGAAAAAATTACATTAGGGACACTAATGTATTTTGGGGGTTTTTTTGTTGTTTTTCTGGTGGCTTGCCAGTATGGGGACCTGATCCTTGACCTTGGTGTTATCAGCACCACACTCTCCCAAGTGAGGCACTGGCCAGCCAAAATTAATATATTTTAAATGGAAAATATATGGATGACAGCAAGTGAAGAAAAACAATTTCTTCAAAATACTTAATCAAATTAGTTTCAGGACAAAATAAGATGAGTTATCCTAAATCCCATTTAAAAAAAGAAAAAAGCAATATGCCTTAAAGACCTACAAAAATTGATTAGTCCAGGGCTTGGCAATTAGTTCACTCAGTAGGGAGTGGTACTGATAAACACCAAGGTCAAGGGTTTGGATCCCCATACCAGCCAACTACCAAAAAAAAAAAAAAAAATTGATTAGGCCTCAAAAAAACCACTGATTTTTACCTCTCCAACCTCATTTTTTTGCAACTCTCCTAATTTACTCTGCTTCTGCCATATGCAACTTCAATTGCTAGAATACACCAATCTCTTCTTTGGCAGCTGGCCAGCATGGGGATCCAAACCCTTAACCTTAGTGTTACAAAGTGATGTTCTTTTTTTTTTTTTTTTTTTTTTAAAGATGACCGGTAAGGGGATCTCAACCCTTGGCTTGGTGTTGTCAGCACCACGCTCAGCCAGTGAGCAAACCGGCCATCCCTATATAGGATCCGAACCCGTGGCCTTGGTGTTATCAGCACCGCACTCTACCGAGTGAGCCACGGGCCGGCCCACAAAGTGATGTTCTAACCAACTTAGCAAACCAGCCAGCCCTCAGGCTCTTCCTTGAATCAAGACATTCACACCATCTTTCTTTCTGACTGGATTCCTTCCCATACTCTTCCCTTCCTTTCAGATCTCCAGCTTAAATGTCACCTCCTCAGAGAGACCTTCCCCGCCAGCATTATGTATACTACCCCTTGTCATTCACTATCATACCACACTGTGCACAGATCACAGCCTGTAATTATTTTATTTATTTACTTGTTTACATATTTATTATTTACAGGAAGAAATCTATCTCTCATTATTTATGTTATTATCATCAGAATTTATAAGCTAGTACTTATGCCTGCAATAGATGCTCAAGCATTATTTGTTAAAAGAACACTAAATGAATGATTAAAAAAAAAACACTAAAATTATATACTGCAACAAAATGCAATATTTTTTTTTTTTAAAAAGATGACTGGAGGGCCAGCTCGTGGCTCACTTGGGAGAGTGTGGTGCTGATAACACCAAGGCTACGGGTTCAGATCCCTATATAGGGATGGCTGGTTAGCTCACATGGGAGAGCATGGTGCTGACAACACCAAGTCAAGGGGTAAGATCCCCTTACCAGTCATCTTTTATGAGTTAGCCATGGGCCGGCCCTAAAATGCTATACATTTTGAACGCCATATGGTGAGGCAGCATAGAATACCATGTAAGTATATAGACTCTGGAGACAAACTTCAGGGTTTGATCCTCACTACCCCCTTGGCTGTTAAGAAGGACAACTTAATTTTTCTCTGCTTTGGTTTTCTCACCTGTAAAATGACAATTAAAATAGTACCTAACGCATAGCTAATAATATGCTTAACATGTTGCCACGGTCCATGGTGAGCAGAGAAATATACTTCTGGGAAATGTAGCAGGAAAAAAATGAAGTATTATGGCAAAATATCATATTACAGCCTGGCTGGTTAGCTCTGTTGGTTAGAGCGTGGTGCTGATATCACCAAGGTCCAGGGATCAATCCCTGTTACCAGCCCGCTAAAAAATAAAAAAAAAAAAAGTCTTTATGGTTAGAGTGTGGTGTCATAACACTAAGGTCAAGGGTTCAGATCCCCAAACTAGCCAGTCACCAAAAAAAAAAATATATATATATATATCCTATTATGCATATACTTTTCTTAGTCTAAGAATGCAATCTTTTGTTACATGCTAAATCACCCAATGGAAATAATCCAAAATTCTACAATTCTCTCTAACAGCATTTTAAAAGGCAGAAAACAAGTTTTGCCTCTGTAGCCAGGTACTGAAGGGTAGTAATTATCTACCCCAACCCACTTTATTTTATTTATTTATTTTTTTTAAGATGACCGGTAAGGGGATCTTAACCCTTGACTTGGTGTTATGAGCACCACGCTCAGCCAGTGAGCGAACCGGCCATCTGTATATGGGATCCGAACCCGGGGCCTTGGTGTTATCAGCACCGTAATCTCCCGAGTGAGCCACGGGCCGGCCCACCCCAACCCACTTTAAATAGGCCAACTTCCCTATATCAAGATTACATTTCATATATAAAAATAGCTTGCCTTTCCCACATCTGCTCATTTCATTCACTTTGCCTAAAATGTACCTTTGATTCTAATGTCTATATTCTATTCAGCCTTTAAAGATATACTATGTTACCTTCTTAACAAAAACTTCCGTTCACCCCACTGAAATACTCCCTCTAAATTCTCATACTGTTTTGCTGGCACCTTTTCTTTTTTACTGATTATACTGATTTTAAGTATACATATCTTTCAACTACATTGGATTATAAATAAAGCTCCTAGAAAGTATAGACATCCTTTGTCAAAGAACACCTAAAATTTAAAAATGTACTCTCTATGACACTTACTTTGAAACTTTCTGAGACCTAAAATAAGAAACACATTTTACATCACAATCTAGTAAACACAGACATACATATGAATATATCTGCGTGCATGTCATAAAACAAGACTAATTCCTAACTATATTTTCTATTATATTCTATTCCACTTTTTAAAATACTGGTCCTGACTCACTAAATAGATTTAATGACCCACTAATGTGTTAAACCTGGAGCTTGAAAAACACCGCTCTTCAAGATTTGGCACAGTGCTCTTCATGTACTCATAAATGTGCTGAATACATCAACTTAAGCCTCCAATTATTCCTTTTATTTGGCCTTGGCAATGAGATTTACTCATCTTGTAAAGCCAAAATTAAAAAGATTTTTACAAAAGTAAACACTGTTCAAAAAGAAAACCTGAATATTATCATTCTGAGTAATCTTTTCTTCAGCTATTGGGCTTATCTGAAATGTGCTTACGTGACAGCCTGAGGGCGAACCACAACTCCACCAGTACAACGACTGGGTCTTCTAGGGGAATCTGTAGCCATAGCTTCATGCATAAAACCTGTTTCCAGAACAAAAACATACAGAAAAAAAAATGCATCATTATTGTTGCAGGTAGGGAGGAAGGCTTATGGTTACTCACTATAGATCCCTTGACAAAAATGCCTAAAACGTAAGAAAGTTTCCCAGCAATACCTGTGTTATCGGAAAGGGAAAAGAGAAAGAAGTATATTTTTAAATTTTTCATATTATCACGAGGTTTTTTTTTTATATAGAACCAGGCCTCAGAACCACAAACCAGTTAAGACTCTTGCTGGACCGTTTCGTTTGCTGTTAAATTAGAAAGGTAAGAGAACCAGATCATCGGATGGGACATACAGCAAAGGGTCACTTAGAAAGTCAAATGCGGGCCGACCCCGTGGCGCACTCGGGAGAGTGCGGCGCTGGGAGCGCAGCAGTGCTCCTGCCCCGGGTTCGGATCCTATATAAGGACGGCCGGTGTGCTCACTGGCTGAGCGCGGTGCGGCCGGTCACAAAAAAGACAAAAAAAAAAAAAAAAAAAAAAAGTCAAATGCACTACCTCTATGAGACAAATGAACGAATTTACTGAAATTTTATGTGGAGATAGTGGAAATACACACGGTACAATATTTCAAGATCAAATAGAACTGTGACACGACACCATTCTATCTTCCAACCAAACCTGTCAGAATCTACCAGTAAGACTACATGGCAACAATTTAAATAATATATTTTTGTTACATCCTACCTCTTTATATATCATATTTCTAACCCCCTGCTACTGTAACCTAATCACCAGTCTAAACAAACAAGTAACATAAACTTACATGATGTTAGAAAGCCCTTATCCTTTCCCATCACATCACTAAATTCCTGATCCTTGAATGTTTAATGAGCCTCTGAATCACTGAGGAGGTTTTAAGAGCATGGAGTCTACTTGGTTTAAAAGTTTAAAAGAGGACTGACAACAATATTAAACATCTCCTACAAGGCTCAGGAAAGCCCACAACCTAGAACTAATCATGAAAGCACCTAAAACCATCACTTCTAAGTAGGGAGCATTTTATCAGCTTATTTGAAAACTGCTGAACTGATGAGCCCCAGGTCCTACAACCATAACACCCTTTGCCCCAGCTAGCCCAGCTACCCCTTCCTCAGGGGGTACCTTTACCTCCAGCCCTTCAGCCCTCTCATTTCTATTCCGCCCTCTTTCCCGAACCAGTCTCCCAAGCCCTGTCCCTTAAGGGCCCTGCCTGCTGAAGGCGACCCTCGCCAGTCCCTCAGGCCCCACTCTCCTGAAAGACACTCGCACAGCGCTACCCACTTAACCTCCAACGCGAAGCCACCGCTGCCCCCGGCCGCCCGCTGGCCCTTTGCCCTTCCCCCTCCTCCTCCAGTCTCGACAACCCTCCCCCGTCGAACTCCTGCCAGCCAAACCCAGGCCCCTCATGCTGCCTGACCCTCATCGTCCCCAAGCCTCCCCAAAGCCACAGCCCCGCCAGCCCTCTCACCGGCCGCCCCGCCGGTAAACGCTGTTCTCCAGCCCAAGGCTCACTGTTTGGAGTCTCCCCTCTTGATTGACGGCTTCCACTTCCTACCACGCCTCAGCGGAACCACCCCTGTAGCCAATCCCAGAAGCAAACTGGCTGTGGCCGGGCACCGCCCTTGGAGGTCAGCTTCGCCAACCAGCAAGTAGTAAAGAGGCGGACCCGCATCCTAAATTTATCCAATCCGCTGGGGCTGGAGGTAAAACACAACACTATGTATGTTCGGGTGAAGCCGACGTGTCAGGTTCGGTTGCAAACGCAGGCAAGTGGGGAGGAATTATGAACATGCCTATTTTCTTTACAGACAGCACCTTCGTAGTTTTGTCAAAAAAAGCAACATGCTCCAGACCCCTTCCCCCTCAGCCGAGCGTCTCGGATTGGGAGCCGGAGGACAGTGAGACTGGTGTGTTTACATCGAATTCTCGCGACAGATGGTTCGAAGCTCAAAGCACGTGGACATGGCAGCTGCCAATCACTTTTAGCTGGCCACTCAGCCATCCCGAGCCCGCCTTCTGTCCCGCCCTTCGCGATGTGTTTACCTTCCGGGAGCCTAGGCGGCTGAGGTCGGGAATCTTGTCAATTTGAGCTAGGTTTGTAGAACACACCTGATTCCTACCTTACCTAAGTTTCTATCTCCCATGTCTTTGGGGAGATCTCGCCTTTGTCATTTCATCAGTTACATTTCTTTTATAAGAATAATATTTATGAACTTATTGAACGCTCAGCATAGTCCTTCATATACTTCATATACAATACGTAATATGTATTATCAAATTTAATGCTAAAGACAGTTTCATGAGGATACAGCTTATTAATAGGCATGGAACTTGTAAAAAATTGACTGATACAGAAGTAAAATTTTATTATTTTTGTTTGTTTTGTTTTTGACGTCTGGCCTGCACAAAAATACAGTTAATCAGGGGCTGGAGATAGATATAGGTACAGATAAAGAGATGGTAGATAAAAGTACAGAAATAATTGTATCCAGGAAGCCAATCATTTACTCTGGATGCTCAATTAGTGTCAATAAACAGAACTCTCAAAGTGTGCCATTTTTCAACCTAATTTTTGAACGTTGGCTGAAAAAGTTTTTTTTTTTTTTTTTTTTCTAGATGACCGGTAAGGGGATCTTCACCCTTGGCTTGGTGTTGTCAGCACCACGCTCAGCCAGTGAGCTAACCGGCCATCCCTATATGGGATCCGAACCCGGGGCCTTGGTGTTATCAGCACTGCACTCTCCCGAGTGAGCCACGGGCCGGCCCTGAAAAAGATTTTTAATGTTCATCTTCCACTCCACAAATTCCCAGCATGATGGGCCTTTTAAGATTTGCTTCCTACATTAAACGCATAAAGAAGGAATCTTTCCACTATTCTGAATTCCTTCTGTTCCTACTGCTTACTTCTTCATTGTCTTTGAAATGTATTTTGGGTGTTTCTCTTGTGCATATCTCATTTTCTCCACCTAGAAAGTTAAACTTCTTCTAGGCATTAGTAGACTAAGATACTAAGGCTTTTACATTGTGAGGCAAATGTGGTGACCACTACGTTATAGAAAACTGGACTAGGCTTTTTACATTGTTGATTTTTTTTTTTTTTTTTTACTGGAATCCAAACCCTTGACCTTGGTGTTACAACATCTAATTCTAGCCAACTGAGCTAACCGGACAGCCCCTTACATTGTTGAATCCCCTTCAACTCCTAACAGCCCTGAACACACAACAGGTATTTAAAAATTCAAGCCTGGAAATAAATAATAAAAGATAAAATAAAAATTCAGACTTATTTGAATTAAGTAATTATTATTCTTATGTTATCCAGGATCCAGAGCAATAATCAAGGGGAAATCCAAGGAGACCAATAGGTAATAATCATAAAAGGTAATAATCATATATTAATCACAAATATAATAATAAATGTGATAACCAGTATTTGTATAAAGTTTTTCAATTTAAATAGGTGTTTTACCTTAAATAAGGAAAAGTAGAGGAACAAGACAGTGGAAAAAGAGACCAAGGCACCTGCCCTGCTGTGGGTACTCACCTGTCTCAGGCTTATGAAGAAACTGGTTCTTTTTTGTTTTGTTTTGTTTTTATTTTATTTAACATTTCCCATGCTGTGCCCACTTATAAGAAGAAATAAAATTAAGCTGAAATTATGATGAACAAATAAATAAATAGCTGTTTTATATGCATTATTAAATTCTGTAACTCTTTGTGTAAGATCTGTGCACCATGCACAGACCCCACACGTCGGGATGGCTCACCTCACAAAGACCATGAGACAGAGACTGATGCAATCAAGCAAGAGGAGTTTATTCCAGCATGCTGGGGTCAATCAGCATTCAAGACAAAAGCAACCCCGAGCTCTTTAACACAAGCACTTTTTATACAGTTTTTGTTTGTTTGTTTGTTTGTGTTTTGCAGACAGACTTTTGCAACAGGATGAGTTGTATACTGCTTAGGGTTATCTGAGATGACCTTTAGAATTTATGGGTGGTCTTTAGCGGGCTGACACACCGATAAGGAACAGTATATTTCTCAATCATTTATCTTTCTTGTGGTCAGGCCAGGCGGCCTCTAGATAAGGAGCTGGTCCCTGGAACCGGTGGGTGGTTCCTTTCTTCCTGGAATTTAGTGTGCCTGGGCCCGCCTGCTTGGCGCCTTAGAAGCTGCCTTACTTGAAATGGCATTAGTACAGAAACAAATTGTGCATGTTAAAGTTATATTTTACTCTACATTTGACTCTACAAAAGTATGGAAAAATCAAGCAAACAAAAGAACATAAAGGATACACTTGTACACGGTTCATTTATTCATTCAACAAATATTAGAGTACCTATTAAGTGTCTAGGTTTCTAGGTTTCTAGGTTCTGGGGATATAGGTTTTTGTTTTCTTTTGTTTTTGGCAGCTGACCAGTATGGGGATCTGAACCCTTTACCTTGGGGTTACCCACACCATGCTTTGATCAACTGAGCTAACCTGCCAGCCTTTGGGAATTTAGTAGTGAACAAATCAACAAATCAATGTAGTTGTCCTTAGCCAGAGAATTTACATTCTGGTGGGAAGACATAAATAAACACAGCAACAGAGAAATTTAAGTAGTGTAAAATGCTATGAAGAAAACAAAACCAGATAAATAGAGGTGGAAGATGGCTTATTTTAGATAGTGTGATCAGAGAAGGCCTCTCAGGAGATGACATTTGAACTTAAACCTCAATGAAGTGGGTAAGCCACTGAGGGAAAAGCAGTCCAGACAAAAGGAACAAGTATAAAGTCCTTTAAAAGGGAATGAATTTTGAGGGAAAATAAGAAAACCAATACAGGTTAAGCAAAGTGAACTAAGTTGAGAGTGATTACAAAGTGGTTAAGAGACACAGTAAGGCTAGGCCTGTGAACAAAACTGACTCCATTTTCCCTGCAGAAGACATTTTGTTACTTTTCCACTCCTTAGTCATGAGACCCACCGCCACAGGGCACATGATTACCCCATGGCCCACCCTGAAAAATAAACTGAGATAAGAAGGGAACAGAGAGTCACTGATTTGCAAATCCCCTCCTCAAGGCTTATTTACTGTAACTGTAAAAATTAAGTTACAGATTAACCTTATGACCCTTTTAGGAATCCCACATGTGCAAAAAATTTCAAGGTGATTTCTTCAATGACCCTCCTAGGGTGACGATAATGAACACCACCATCTTGGACCTACTGAGCAGGCACAAGGACCAAAGCCCTGAGCATGTGGCCATGACACAACCAGGAAGAACGGAATGGACCACCTCCAGTGATGCTGGCCTGCACCCTTAACTCTTTTCCCTATAAAAGACCCTGACAGCTCCCCTTGGGGGGCTAACTTTACTGTAGCTATCCCCCTTATGGATAAGTCTATCTCCTCTTTTAATAAAGTGTCGCTTGCTTTACTGTTGGGTGCATTGTTCACTTCTATGACTTTTGGACCGAGGAGCCTAATCTGGTAACATTTTTTTGGCAAGCTGAGCCAGGAGATAAGGTCACTCTGGGTACCAGGGATGGCCCTGGGATTTTCCCCATGTAGCACACAAGCTGCTCTAATATCTGCACCAGCAAAAATTGGAAAGCCTCAGGCACCAGAGAAGACCCCATCTGTAAGAGGCAAGTGGCACTGGGACTATTTTGCTCCCATGTCTCTGCTGCTGGTTAGTCTCTCCTGGAGCCCCCGGCTTAAATTCTGACAATATCTTATTCTCTTTTACTCTCCCTTTTTCTTTCCCCTTCCTTCCTCTTTAAAGTGACTGTCAGACAACTATAGCTTGAACTCCTTTCAACCTATGAGAAGCATGCTCCCTCTGGCCGCAGCAGCTTGCCCTGACAGGTAACTAGCAGAGTTGGGAAGGCCAGTCCTCCCCTGTGAAGATCTTGCTTGAGCAGGTTCTTCCTGACAGGGGTTCATGAGAGTAGTGGAGATTCATTCCCACACCACGCAGTGACTATAAGTCCTGAAGCCACTAGAATTCTCTTTACCTTTCTCTGATTTTCTGAGCCCTCTCCTGCTATTTGGTCGGATTGCATCCGCTACTTATATAGGTGCACCCTGGAGGATTCCCAGCTATGCTTTGTTTCTCTGACTTATAAAGTGGACCCCTACTATTCCTCTTTTCTCTTTATTTGCTTGTTTAGACAGTTGAATAATGGTTATCTCAATAAGCCTTCTCACTTTTGGACCTTTGAGTCATTTTAGTGGGAGAGGGCAAGCCAAGCCTAGTCTGCAGGTAACAGGAAAGGTAAGCAGCGGCCAGATGAAGTATGGTCTTATCTAAAATTACATGGAGCTTTAATTTTATTCTAGGGTGGGAATCTATTAGAGGAATTTCAGCTAGGACGTGTCATCATATTTACATTTAAAAAAAATTTTTTTTTGGCGGCTGGCTGGTGTAGTGGTTTGAACCCTTGATCTTGGTGTTTTGTTTTTTTTTTAAAAGATGACCAGTAAGGGGATCTTAACCCTTGACTTGGTGTTGTCAGCACTACGCTCAGCCAGTGAGCGAACCGGCCATCCCTATATAGGGTATGAACCTGTGGCCTTGTTGTTATCAGCACCTCACTCTCCCGAGTGAGCCACGGGTTGGCCCTGACCTTGGTGTTTAAACACTGCACTCTAACCAATTGGGCTAACTGGCCAGCCCTATGTACATTTTTTAAAGATCCTGTCTACTATACGGAGAGAATAAACTGTTGTGGAGGAGGGAACAAGAATGGAAGCAGCAGGTCAAATAGAGACACCGTTTCAGAAGACCAGGTGGGAGATGAAGTCTAGAACTACACCTAGAATTAAAGAAGTAAAGATGATGAAAAGTAGTTGATTTCAGAGTGTACTCGGGAGAATTGAACTTGGTAATGGGGTGGATGTGGGATGGAGGGAAAGAATCAAAGATGATTCTTGTCTTGATTCTTGAATCAAGGATGATTCACCTCTGGTGCCATTTGCAAATAGGATGAACTCTAACCGTTATACATTTTTTAGTGGGAATATATTTCTGTGCATTGGTTTCGTGCTTTGTAAATTGTAGAAAGAATAGCCTCTTGGGGAGGGCTGGGACGGGGAGGGGCTGTCCAGTCAGGGATCCAATCCCTAGACCTTGGTGTTATAACAGCAACACCTCGCTGTAATCAACTGAGCTAACTAGTCCAGCAACATCAAGCTAGAGTTCTTTGTTCTTCCAATTGCTACCACAGCCCATCATGATAAATTACTAATGACTAAAATTGCCTCTTCTATAGCCCTGGAGATCAAAAAACAAAAGCCCAAGAGACGAATCAGGAGCTTTTGCATAACTATCCATATACAAAACAAGTTTCAAGGTTAGTGTGTACTTTGGAGTTTTTTTGTTTGTTATGATTAAGATTCGGGTTTTAGCCTTAAGCATGTCATTGCCTCACCACCAAAAACACCTGGATAATAATCACATGATTTCAGCAGTGGTAAAATAATGTTTTCACACACAACCATGTTGAATATTAATATTTTAATTTTCAGTGAAGTAAAAGGAAAAATAGGTCTTTTAAAAAAACCACATTTCTCTAAAATCTTCCAATTGTGAGGTAAAAATACATTAATTCCTTACTATATAGCCTTTCTTTGATGCATTCATTAGGTTGAAATTTTTGAACATTACCTTTTTGATGGATCTTGGACGTGACCGGTGCCATCTTGGACGTGACCAGCGGCATTTTTGGCAAGGCCAAGGACAAAATGGCCCCCAACCCCTCCCCACTTCCCTTTACAAGAAGCCTCATGACTTCTGCAAAATAGAAACTCTTTTGCTTCTGCATGGGTGCAATGCCCCTCCCTCACAATGCCCCTCCTTGATTGCTTTCAGCCAGCCCTTGGTGCCCTACAGTATATTTAAGCTCTCCCACCCCCAGGCCTAGTGCTGCCCTCCACTTTGAGGGCAGCCCCGAGCTGCCCTCCACTTTGAGCACAGCCTGGCAGATTCTTTTCCTTTAATAAAGCTTGACCAGTACCCGGCATCTCGGCTCACTTTCTTTCACTTTTGTAGTGACAAAAGACAAGCTTACAACAAATTTAAAGATCTCAGTTGGCTTTTTAATTTTTTTTAATTAATTTGTTTTAGGCAGCTAGCTGGTTACAAAGGTCTGAACCCTTGACTTTGGTGTAATACCACCACACTCTAATCAACTGACCAGTCCTATTTTTTAGAAGATTATTTATTCATTTTATCTTCTCCTGTCACTCTCACCAGGATCTCAATTGGCTTTACTGAGATTCTAGAATGGGGCATTTAGATAGAATTTAATGGGGCGTTTAGTATAGAATTTAATAATTATATTAATATTTTATTAATATTCTATATTATTATAAAATTATATATTAATTTAATATTAATATTTATATATTATTTTATAATGTTATATATTTTTATTTTAATAATTCTATTTAATATTTTATAGAATTTAATATTCTATATTAAAATAACAATTTCACCATAACCAGCCACACACAAAAAAAATTCAGAGTGCAAAAATGAACGTTATACATGTATTTTGTTGTTACTCTAAAGCACAATCATGGCACAACAGAATGTTAATAATATAAGTATATACCACTCAAACAACTTAAAACAAAAATCCAGTAACATGAGGAACAGTTCACTGATTTATTAGATGAACGAACATATATACCCATATAATCAATGAAAACTGTATGATATAAAATAATTTAAGAAATGTTGGGAATTAGCAGCACCATCCATTACTGAAACAGCAAGAAAAACTTCACATAGTTTAAGCAAACACTAGAAGGGGGTAACTACCTTAAAACCTAATAATGTCATTGGTCTGGGATGACTGGAAAGGGCATTGTTTTAGGCACATGTACCTCCTTCTATGCCAAAGATTCAGTGAGTATTCTGGAATAAAGTTTTAGAAAAATGCTACTGAAGTAAGAGATACTGCATAGTATTTTAACTGGGACAAGGAGACTAACATCCAGCTACTTTAGCATGGCTCAACCTTTCTTCTATGAAAAATTTAGTTTTGAATTATTGAAATAAAAATAATTTTTAAAAGACACTAGTCTCTAAGAAACATTAAGTGGAACACAGGTCACTATGAAAATACATCACTTTTCCAGTCTGCTTAATAATTTACTTTAAAAAGTTGCGTAGTTTTCATCACAAGTGGCTTATACAAATTTTTTAATAAGCATTTTTAAATGTTCAAACATATTTCTAAAACCTAATAAATTCTTTTGATTTTTTTTAAACATTTAGCCCTGTTGTCACAATTACTGTGTATAAGAGTAAGAGACTGAGTCTGTGTAAAGGATACAAGTTTACACACATTTTACAGCAACTTATACCCTAACATCTACAAAATTCACATTTATAATACAAGAAAGTAAAAGGCCAGGATAAAACATGAATTCCAAAAGTCAAACTGTATCCTCTTTTTGTCTCCTTAAAAAAAGTTCAGCTTCGGCACCAAATTTTAAAAGCTCTCTTTATCCTAAGTTTGGAAAAACCCCATTTCCCAGATATATTTTAGCAAACACAAACAGTTTTCCTGTGCTGATGTAGTAAAGGATTTCCAATTTTCTTCTGGCCCCTAAGTCTGCGTCGCATGGTAAGTTTAACAGAGTTCTTTCGCTGTGAGGTTGTGGGCAGGCTTGCAGGCTGAGCACCACTACTTCGACTTAAGCAATTTCGTCTATGCTTCTTCATAAGGGGGCCAGAGTTGGATTCCTCTAAAGTCCTTTTAAAGTTTGCTGGAGGCGTTCTCTCAACTTCTTGGGCTTTTATTTGACCAGAGGTCGACATCTTTAAATTTTTTTGGTCCATGATGGTGTTTGTTGAATTGGTAGGCACAAGGCCAATTGACAGGCTATTATTCAAAGAATCATGTATCCTTAAAGTCAGGGCTTTAGCACAATTTTCTTCAAGTGGCTCTGGATCTTTTGAGGGTATGACTACAGCCTGGACACTCCCTCGACCTATCTCAGCTGGGACCTCTAAAAAATTCTCTGAGAAGGCATTACTGCGAACAAAGGCAGGTAAATGATCTTTAGAGTTGAGCCTTGGCCATGGATCCTCCTCCAGTGACTGAAAAACAAGAAGGTAGAACAAATAAGAAATAATTTATCCTAGAACTCAACAAATCCATGACATGTGATATGAGGCTCCTTATGAAGCTATTAAGATGAAAAAAACATGATATGCATTCATTCATTCATTCACTATATATACATTTTTTTAAATTGATATCATTCACTATATATTTAATTGAACTGTGTGCAAGGCTCTATGGAAGGAAGCTGGATGAGAAGGCGGCAAAATAAAGGTTGACAGTGACGTTGAATCCTGCGTTCAGGGTAATAAATGAAACAAAATAATCTATCTAAGTAGATTAAAATTCATGTGATCACAAGTATTTTCTGTTCACTAGCAGGTAACCAAAAATAAGAATCTTAAGAAACAAGATTTCAAAACAGACCCTACAAATAACCACAGGCACACATTTACTCTTCCATTATCCTAGCCCATTCATTCAGTAGCCAAACATGAAGATCAAAAGTACCACATTTTCTGTTTACATTTTATGTGTAGCAATAACATAATCCTGATGAAATGGTCTAATTATTTTACACAAATGCCTTATGTTTTTCCTTTGGGACCATCAAAAAATTGCTTTGAGGGCTGGCCGGTTAGCTCAGTTGATTAGAGCACAGTATTATAACACTAAAGTCAAGGGTTTGGATTCCCATACTGGCCAGCTGCAAGGAAAAAAAAAATTTCTTTTGAGAAGCCATTAACAACATCCTAATTTTCTGGTAATTCAAACAAATGTCAACCTATGTAAACAAATTTTCAATTTAACACAGGATGACCGGATGAAAAAGAACAGGTTTCGGGGCCGGCCCGTGGCTCACTCGGGAGAGTGCGGTGCTGATAACACCAAGGCCCCGGGTTCAGATCCCATATACGGATGGCCGGTTCGCTCACTGGCTGAGCGTGGTGCTGACAACACCAAGTCAAGGGTTAAGATCCCCTTACCGGTCATCTTTAAAAAAAAAAAAAAAAAAAAAAGAACAGGTTTCTATTCAAAGACATTAAGATTTACAGGCTCATGTATATTCTGATTCTCTTCAAATATTACAAAGAAAATAATTTTAGAGCTAGAATGGTCTTTTGACATAAACCAGTTAGCTTAATCATTGGTGGGATGGGTGGGTCTCACTAGGATAAGTGACAAATTTGTGTGGTTTTTTTGTTTATTTCCTACTTCCTAAAATCAAATTTCTGAATACTTAGTAATGTGGGAAATGTGGAGTACAACTTAAAGCAACTATGTCATAATAAAAACTCAAATCAATGTTGCTTTGCACCCATCCCACAAACATTAGACGCTGTTCGGTGATTTGAGAAAAGAACATATGGGACCCTATTGAGAATGGCTAGGGAAACCCTAAATAAATAAAACAAATGAGAATCAACAGGAACTTTAGGTATGGTTTTTTAAAGCTTCACAGGTCGTTCAGATGTGTACTACTACTTTAAGTGTAATGCTCTAGATATACATATACTCAGAATATCCTCCCATCTCCAGACAGGTAAGAACATTCTTCCTATCAAACTCAAACCTTTCAAAGTAATATTTTATAAAAGCATTGTCTTAATAGTTTCTCAAGGACAGAGTTAAAGTATAAATATTATCTCTCCCCCAAGTATGTAACATTTCCCTCAAGTGGACTCAATCAAATTCATCAAAATATTCTGCTGTAGACTGGTAAATGAATATGAATAAACACCTTTCTAAAACTGCTGTATAAAAGTAAATTTACAATAAAAATGTTTAATGTGTCTAGAATTAAAAGGAAGTTGAAAGCATCCAAAATCTTGTTTCTAAAAGTATTTCAACTTAACCATACACATGAACATGCTTTACTGAAAAAAGAAGGTCCAATGGAGACTGGATATCATAAAAGGACACAGAAATCCTAGTTCCTAATTTGGTACTTCCCCAAATACACTACTTCTCTTTTTTATTAAAACTATACTTTCTTTCTGGAGCCATTGATCCATTTATATATTATACACTGGACGGTTTATTGAAAGCCTAATTGTTCTTGTCTGTTTGAACACTGACTACATGTTGGGCAGCAATCTTAATTCAAGTTAATAGTTTGAGATAAGAGTAACAGAATAGTCTCTTTTCTAGGATATTTACATACGGCTTCCAGTATCAACAGTGAAAGCTGCATGTGAGTTTATCCCCCTACATTAGGTTGATTCAAATGTTTAGCCTAGTCACAAGAATGCTCTGGCAGATTTACAGAAAAATAAGTAATAGGGGCTGGCTGGTTAGCTCAGCTGGTTAGAGTACAGCCTTATAACACCAAGGTCACAGGTTCAGATCCCTGTGCCAACCAGCCACCAAAAAAAAAGAAAAAAGAAAAGAAGAAAAAGAAGTAATAAAAGTAATAAGTAATCATTGACCAAGAGTTCATGCTGCTATAACACAGAAAAAAAATGTGTAACAAGACCAGCCAGCAAGTAAATTCTGTAGCAGAAGGATTCCCACTGCCAAATAATCACATCACTACTTTGGGAACAACAAAAAAGGTAGGCATCAAGACATTTACTACAATAGAACATATTGCTCTAGCATGAATAACAAGGTTAGACATTAGATGGAATTCCTTTATAAAAGAAAAACAATGGGACAATTTCAGAGTTAACACAATTTATTATAATTTCTGTTTTGCTATGTCTTTTTAAATTCACAGATTATTTTGACACTTCAGTGCGCTGGCTTTTTTCCCCCCACTGCCTCTTTGAACTTTTCCTTTTCCTTCTTTTTTTGTTGACATTCTGTGGGAATACATTGTATATGTTAGTACAGTCAACTACTTAGACTTCTTGGACTCATCCCAGATAAATGTGTACTATTATTATTATTTTTTCTTAAGATGACCAGTAAGGGGATCTTAACCCTTGATTTGGTGTTGTCAGTACCACGCTCTCCCAAGTGAGCTAACCGGCCATTCCCTATATAGGGATCTGAACCCGTGGCCTTGGTCTTATCAGCACCACACTCTCCCAAGTGAGCCACGGGCCGGCCCCTAAAAGTGTATTATTGCTAAGCCTTCTCGCATATTCATAAAACATTTGTTGTAATACTGAGAGATCACCTCTAAAAATACATACTAAAATCTCACTGCTTCAGAGATCAACTTTCTCCTTTCATCTATTTTATAATCCAATATAAACAACTAATTACAAATTGAGCCTACAACATAACTGAAACTAAGTTTTAATTTTCTGAAACTCTTTCCTCTCTTCCCTCATTCCTTCTTCCTATAGCTCTTGGCTTGTAAAACATTCAAAATTAACCAAATTATCATTACACTTATCTAGATGTCGTTAAACATGAGATAACTATAAAGATGAAATAAATCAGAGATACTTGTGAGTACCCACATTTATGTCAGTTAAGGTTAAAAGAAAAACAAAACAATTTCTTGGACAGGAATTTGCTTTTGTTACTTATTAGATCAGAGTCAACAATACTAATTATTCCCTTGTTGTTTTCTTTTCTTTTCTTTTCTTTTCTTTGGTGGCTGGCCAGTAAGGGGATCAAAACCCTTGACATTGGTAGCCAACCAGCTAGCCCAACACTAATTATTCTGAATTGATCTAAATATTTTTTCATATTTGGGTGGGTCCTATTGGCTAACAAATAACAATGCCTGCACATAAAGTTAGTGTATAAATAAATCTCCTTATCTTAACTTTGGTATTATTTCTCAAATTTTAAAAATATATTGTGTGTACAGTTTTACTAATGCCAATCAGCAGATTACAAAAATTTTTTGTTTGTTTTGGTGGATGGCCATGTAATAATTTTTGAGGTCAATATTAAGAATATTAAGGTCAAGGGTTCGGATCCCCATACTGGCCAGCCTCCCTTCACCCCCGCTAAAATGTATATTATGAATATTTATTCCTATTACTATATTTATTCCTATCACAATACCCCTCACCCTGACCACTACCCTAATGCCTCCTTCTCTATTCTACCTAAAGGTCAGTTATTCAAATATGTCAGGGAACATAATAGTAATGAATACATTCAATATTCAGAATACGCAAATAACCTTCTTCGCAGATTTAATAAGAGAATAAAGAGACCTTAAGGAGTTCCAATTTACATCATCACTAAAGGGTTCTCAAAGAAAAGAAAGCATTGACAAGAAATTTCTTTTTTTTTTTTTTGTCGTTTTTTTTTTTTTTTCCGTGACCGGCACTCAGCCAGTGAGTGCACCGGTCATTCCTATATAGGATCCGAACCCGCGGCGGGAGCGTTGCCGCGCTCCCAGCGCAGCACTCTACCGAGTGCGCCACGGGCTCGGCCCGACAAGAAATTTCTTTAAGAAAATTAGTATAAAATAATTTGTCAGTTTCTAAATGAAAAGATTCCATTTCATTTTACCACATATACTTTTTGCCATATATATGTTAAGTAAAGAAAGCAAGCAGTAATAATAAATTTCCAAGTTTGTTTGTTTGTTTTGCAGCTGGCCAAGTACAGGGATCCGAACCTATGACCTTGGTGTTATAAGGCTGCTCTCTAACCAACTGAGCTAACTGGCCAGCCTTAAATTTCCAAGTATTGACTAAAGGATCACAATACCCCAAATTAAAGTTCTTTGACACAAAAAAACTGCCTGAATAGTTGACAAAATTCCACTGCAGGGCTGACCAGTTAGCTCACTTGGTTAGAGCACTGGTGCTGATAACACCAAGGTCCAGGGTTCAATCCCTGTACCAGCCAGACACCAAACCAAAACAAACAAACAAAAAAATTCCACTGTATTTCCCATTTTAATGATCAGTCTACTAAAAAATCATTCTCAGAAGACCAGGTTAGCCATGCTTTATATGAAAGTAGTTATCGATATTACTATTTTTTGGTAGAAAAAATTAGGAAGAAAATGCAATCAGGTATTTGAGTTCTTACTACATCAGAAAAAGGAAAATATGGTACCCATTTAAATTTACCTATTTCACAGCATATCTTAAATTCACTCAATATTAACATAGATAAGAAATATGAATGATGTTTCTCATCCATGTTAATATACAACCAGTTCTAAGGTCTGATATTCTCAGGTCCAGTTCAATCTTGATTCTATATGATCTTGTTCAGACTGTTTAATCTCTCATTATTATTTGGCAGCTGACCATATGGGGATCCGAACCCTTGATCTTGGTGTTAGAACTCTGTGCTCTAACCAACTGAACTAACCGGCCAGCCCTTCTCACCCTTATTATTGATAACATAAAATAATATAGCACTATTTCTGGGTTATGAGGTTCAAATGAAATATTACATATGAAAGTGCTTCACAAACTTCCCAATGCTTTAAAATTTTCATGGTATTAGAAAGGGATCAATAAATTCCAAACATTAGTACTCTTCAGTGTTATAACACCAGGGTCAAGGGTTCAGATCCCCGTAGCAGCCAGCCACCAAAAAAATAAAGATAAAAATTAAAATTAAAAATATATATATATTCTTCAGGGGCTACAATCATCTTTCTATTTGGTGCTATACACACAGCTGGCATTCAGATTAGTAGTAATGTGAAGATGGCTCTCTGACTATAAGTTACATAACAAACATTCATCACTTTCTTGAACTTAGTTCAAATCCAAAATCCCATTATATAAAAAATCCAAAAATTGTTTTCAGGCAACACTAACCAAAGAAATTCTGACTACTAAAACATTTAAAAATTACAGAACTATATACCTTAAGTGGTGGTGTAGAACATGGGGGAGGAGTCATCACGCAGGTTTCTTGGCTATTATAGGAAGGGCTATCAGTCAGATTCAGATAGAGCTCATCTTCGTTAGTGAAGTTTCCCTGATTGTCCACTCCTGGAGAGATGCAGATTACTATGGCACTAGTGTTATCTGCTCGGAGCATACGCTGCCTCCAGCGGCCTAATGCTCGATTCACAAGCATTTTAGCACAAGATTGTCCATGCTCACCCTGTATTTAAAAGAACAAAGAGAAGGAAGGTAATAACTAAGATTTAGTTGCAACTCTATCTGTATCAAATTAAAAATGGGGTGTTCAATGTGGCCTAAATAAATAAAGCTCCCAAATTTTCAAATAACCACAGTCCCCATAACTATGTAAAAATAGTACTTTTCTAAATTAAAAAAAATAAAACAAGTTCTTATCCTGTGGTTAAATTTCACTCATGTATTTTTATCAAAAAACTAAGTCGTCACTGTAACTTAAATTAGGAGAAGTTATATAGAAGTTACCTAAAAATGGAAGTAACATGAAGTTATTATAAGTAAACATAATCCACAAATAAGAAAATAAGGCATGGTGAAAAAACTCACTGCAAAGGGCCAATCTCCTCCTAATAAGAGCTTCTGCAAATAAAAGACAATGACCTAACACAAAAATTGTCAAAGAATATGAACAAAATTCAGAGACAAGGAAATATAAATGGCTCTTAAATATACAGACATGGTCAATGTCACTCAAAAGAGGAAAAACGTACCACAATAACTGGTTAAGGTACAGAGGGCAAATATATACCAACAGGAAGAGTAAAACAAAGCAGAACAAAACAAAAAGAATCTCATGTTATGCAAATAAAAGTAACCTGGAATAAAACTTCCAGTTTCATATACAAATTCAAAATTTGCCAATTTTCAAAGAATAAAAATGAAAATTTGTGCTCCAGCTTGGTAGCTTGGTTGTTTAGAGTGTGACCTTGTAACACCAAGGTCAAGGATTTGGATCCCCATACTGGCCAGCTGCCAATAAAGAAAAGAAAAGGTTGTACTCCAAAAAATAGGGTTCGTATGTCTTAAAAGTACCTTTAGTAATAACTGAATGATGAAAATGAGTGGAACAGCCGCAAGAAAAAAAAAAAACAAAAGAAAAGAAAAAATATGAGTGGAAATGTTTTAAAAAGAAATGTATCATAAACTATACAATGAAAAAAATTTTAATGTTCTATACAATGTGATAAAAAATATATTAATGTATAGTCTCCGTAACAACTTTTCAGTCAATGATGGATGGCACATATGACTGCATTAACAACTTTTTGTTCAATGATGGATGGCACATATGACTGAGGTCCCATAAGATTATAATGGCCATACCATATAACCTAAGTGTGTAGTAGGCTATACCATCTAGGTTTGTATAAATACACTCTAAGATGTTTGTGCAAGAGAAATTGCCTAATGACACCTTTCTCAGAACATATTCCCATAGTTAAGCAATGTATGACTATAATTATAAAAATATTAATGTACTGTATATTATATAATGTATTATAGTACAATAAGTAGTACATTAATATTTTTATAATTTACTATACATAATGTATTATAAGTCATCAGGTTGTCACCTATATCTCTGAAGTTTATATAATCAAACCGAATAAAGAACTGAGGTTTTTCATCCTCTCCTTGGGAAAACAGGGTATCATCTTTATTTGGGGTTGTCTTATCTCGGGCACAATATTCCCACAACACATCAGGAACAGCAAACTGCAAAAAACTCTCTCAGCAGCTTTGCTTACCACCCTAATATTAAGCCATCCTTGCATTCCCAAGATAAATCCCACTTTGTCATGATTTTTTTAAACTGTTCTCCTCCCCACAAACCTTTTCTGTCCAATTTTATTATCAAGATTTACTAGTCTCATAAAACAAAGGTACTAATCAAATTACAGCTTGGGGAGACTTTTCATCTATATTTCCTGAAATTGCTTTATAACATGGGAATTTTTTTCTTTCTTTTTAAAAAAAATTTACCATGGAGGTTTTCTGTTCTTTCAGTGTTTGCTAGAATTTGCCTATATTTGTTTTCATATGTATACTTTAAAACCAATTAAATTGATTTTATAGTTAAAATTGATTCGAGCTTTTTATTCTTCAATGAGTCAGTTTCAGTATTTTATACTTTTTAAAATAACTAGCCATTTTTCTCATTTTAAAAATTAATTAGCATAAAGTTGTTCTAGTATTGTGATTTTTAAAAACCTCTATTTATAAGTGTAACTATGTCTACTCAAGCTTTTTTGTACTTTTTTGCTTGTTCTAGAAAGATCAATCATGCCTGATTTGTCTTTTTAAAGAACTACCTTCTGGGTTTTGTGACTCTCTTTAAGTCATTAATTTCTGCTCTTTATTATTTTCATCCTTCTGTTTTAGATATTTTACTCTGATGCTCTTTATAATTCCCTGACTGGATCACTTAGATCATTTTCTTCATAGCGGATCATTTATTTAGGTAGTTTGGTTTTCAGCAGTGATTTTTTTTTTTTTTTACCATGAGCCTTGAGTTAATGAAGCACCATTTCATATGACACAAAAGAAAGAAAAAAACATTGTCAACTGAACTATGATGCACTATTCTGAAAAAACATTCCAGTCCCAGAGATGTTAAAAAGTGAAAACATAGGCACCTCAAATTGACGAAAGGCAGCATTAATCTCCAATTCATGATCTGTCTCATTACCCAGAGCACATGTTACGAAACTCTCCAGACATTAGCTTACTGAAGGATTCCCTTATCTTTCATTTTTTTCAGTGTGCCTCTGTTTCCCTCCCCAGCAAAGCTCCATGATAAAAGAAATCTATATAAGCCATTTCCACTATCTTACCTGCATTTTTTCCTCAGCTCATTAGAACTGTGCTGATTTGGGTCCCCTAATATTGTGTCCTCTTCTACCAAATAGTCTTTTAAGTAATCTCATATATTGCTACAGATTTACCTAACTCTTATTTACTCTCAAATGAGTATTTCCAGGCTTCTCTCTCAAATATTTATAACTGCCTACTGAAGATACCTATCTAGATGAACCACTGGCACCTTCAATTCAACATGCCTGCATCTGAACTAATTACCTCCCCCATTCCCCCCAATACTGTGTTTCTTCTTGATAAAAGCTCTACCAGTCACCAGAGTCAAAAATTTGAGTGTCTTCATATTCTTCCTCTTTAAAAACCCAAGTACTATCAATTCTACTACTCATGTATTTCCTTTGTGTTCTTTTGTTTTGTTTTGAACAATCACTGCTTTAGATCAAACTTGCAAAATTTCTTATTTTGAATATACCACCAGCCTCTAAAGAGAAAGTCTAACAGATCCATTAATAAAAATCAAACCAGTTACACTGCCAGAAAGGAAAGAATCAACATATGAAGAGAGGTGGAGATGGGCCATAAAACTATAGTTGTACTCATCAAAATTCACCTTTTCTTGCGGGTCCTTTACTAATCATTGCTGCCATCCATTCTCTTTCACTGCCAACCTGCACCTGTTTAGTTTTCTTAAGGTGCTGGATGGTTTTCCTACACCTCCTAATAGATATCCTTATATCCATTTTCATCTACCCTACATTTTATCTTCCACCCTGCAATGAGCAAGATTTTAGAAATGCATTTCTAAAATGCAGCTTTTCAAAAACTCTCCACTGCCTGACTATAAAGACCTAACTCCTTAACAGACCAATCAAAACCTTTCTGCCCATCTCCCTTCAGTTCCAAGGCATCCTGTCTGCCAGTCACACCAAGCTCCTTGTGAAACCTAAATACGTCACAAGCATCTGTCCTTCGTGACTTTACATATTCGATTTCCTTTGCCTGAAAAGTTTCTCTCTCCTCAATTGATCTATTACCTGGTAAATTGAATCCACCTTTAAGACTTGCTCGAGTATAACTCTGTTTCATGAAACGTCCTACACAGTCTCCCCAAATTTCCAATCTTCTCTTTCTCCCAGTTCTCACAAAACTTGTTCCAATTACTGTTATATGGATGCTTCCTTCAATACTCATTCTAAAAATACTACAGTGTTTATGAATAGGTAGGTTCTCCCATTTCCAGTATAAACTGGCTTTTATCTTCAATATGCCACTGAAATGACCTCTCTCAGATCATTAAAGAATTCTAAATCCATTAGCTAAAAGTCTTTATATTATTTTATCTTTCTTTGACATCTGATAATCACTGACCAAATGCAAGACACTAGGCCCTAAGGTTGCAAAAATGAATGAAGACAACTTTTACCTTTAAAGAAGTAACAATCTAATGGCACTGACAGTTATTTATATATTCTATTTGTAATAATATAGTATGTTCTGAGCAAGGGCCATTTTCTATTTACCTTTGCATTCCCTGAACCTAGTACAGATTGAGCATTCCTAATCTGAAAATCCAAAATCCAAAACCCAAAATGCTCTAAAATCTGAAACTTTTTAAGTGCAGACATGACACTCAAAGGAAATGCTCACTGGATTTCAGGTTTTTGGATTAGAGATGCTCAATCTACAATATTTCAAAATCTGAGGGAAATATTCTGGTTTTTTGTTTGTTTTGTTTTGTTTTGACAGCTGGCCAGTGGGGGTCAGAACCCATAACCCTGGTGTTATAAGGTTGTGCTCTAACCAACTGAGCTAACCAGCTAGCCCTCAAAATCTGAAAATCTGAAATCCTAAACAATTCTGGTCCCAGAAATTTTGGGTAAGGAATACTCGCCTTTAACCAATACATTAGTTGAGTGAATGAAGGCAGTTTAATACAGGTTCAATCAACTTGCCTCCTTTTCACCTCAAAATATAGCTTTACTATTCCTCTCATCTTAGAGATAGATCATCTTTTCCAAGGATAACCCATCCTCTTGTGCCTTTGATTCCAGATACTTCCATGTATCTGGACTTGCCTTCCATCAATATCCCTTATAGAATTCTCTTTTACTGTCAATCTTCTTCTTAAGATTAAAAAACCACTTTTTTTGAGACCCTATCTTTTCAACCTAACAATAGCACATTTCCTTGTCTTCTTGAACACTCACTACTATTTCCTGGGTTCATAAAGTATTCTTGATGATTGTTCACTTATAATCTGCTTAATGCCCTCATCACTTCTACCAAAACTTTTCATTCTTGATGGGCATTAATAAAGATACCAACTGTAATCTGTAAAGCCTATTGGTCTGTTCTCATCCATCTGCCTCTACTTTTTTGCAGCCTTTGACATTGCTGACTACTACCCCAAAACTTTTTTATTCAATAACACTGCATTCTTTGGGTTCTACTTTCTTTGTCATTGCTCAGAATAAATAGGAAGACAATTTTCAACTGAGTCAGGAAGAAGGAAAAAGGATTTTCCCATTGCTGGTTGTTTCTGGGTATGCAATTAATAAAAAAAGGATAGGACACACAGAGTAACCATGTGACCCAGTAATTCCATTCCTAGGTTTAAACCTAAGAGAACTAAAGACTTATGTCCATACAAAAACCTGTGCATGAATTTTTTTTTATTTTTTCTAAGCTGGCTGGTAAGGGGATCCGTATCTGTGCGTGAATTTTCATAGCAGTGGTCACTCATAATAGCTAAAAAGTGGAAACAACCCAAATATCCATCAGCTGATGAATGGACAGATAAATAAAATGTTGTATATCCATCAATGGAAAATTATTCAGTCATAAAAAGGAATGAAGTACTGATACAAGCAATAACATGGATGAACTTGAAAACATTATGCTAAGTGAAAGAAGCCAAACACAAAAGGCCACATACTATGTATTAAGGTTTTTATAAAATATTCAAAACAAGCAAATATATAGACAGAAAGACTGGTCATGATCAGTGATGTGGGTAGTGGAGGGTAGTGAATGACTGCAAATAGTTATGAGGTTTGCTGTGGGACAACAATGAAAATGTTCTGAAATTAGCGGTGATTGTTGTACAAATGTGGTACATTAACAATCAATGAATTATACACATTAAAAGGGTCCTTTTATTTTTTTTTTGGCATCTGGCAAGTACGGGGATCTGAACACCCTGGCGTTATCAACAGCATGCTCTAAATTACTGAACTAACTGGCCAGAAGGGTAAATTTTATGGTATGAGAATCATGCCTCAATTTTTTAAAAAAAGGACTGGTACGGTTTTGTAGGCCAGTAAGTCAAGGGCTGTTCATATTGAAGCCAGTGGTTGTGTGCTTTCTTATCTAGCTTCATTTATTTATTTCCTGTCCCATTCCCCTAATGATTATGTGCAGCAAAGGCTATGTTTTTACCTACTAGTAGAGCCAGGCAAATGCAAAAATCTACCCAAGGTAAGCATCCTTCATTCATATTAAAGACCCCTGACAAAAGCGCCACAGCAATGTTTAGACAACAATATCAAATTACTGAGTCAATTCTCACCATCAAGTATTTTTTCTCCTCTTGGTCCTGGCACATTGAGATGGCATCTTGAGGTGGAATCATATTCCAAAGTCCATCACTCCCCAAGATAATATACTTGTGCTTCTGGGGGTCAAGAGTGTGGACACTTGTGTCTGGTTCAGGTGACACCACAAACTCACCACTGAAGAAATCATAGCTCCACAAATCCCCTGGGGGAAGACAAAAGGAGCAAGAGGTATTATTTCCAAGCTAGTAGTATCATACCAACAGATTAAAGGAGAAAACCTACATGTTCATCTTAATAGATGCAGAAAAGCTTTTGATAACATTCAAAATCCGAATGCATGATAAAAACTTCCTAGCAAACTAGGAATAAAAGCGAACTCCCTTAACTGATAAAGAATATCCATTAGAAATCTATAGCAAACATCTTCCTTAAAGGTAAAATGTTAAAAGTATTCCCTTTAACCAGACAGCCGCCAAAAAAAGAAGGAAATTTTAAAAAAATCCCTTTAAAATGAAGAAATAAGAAAACTATGCCTTGTTTCATCACTTTTTTCCCCAAAACTATACTAGAGGTCTTTCCCAGCACAGTAAGATAGAAGAAAAAAGTTAGACAGATGAATTGGAAAGGAGAAAATAAAACTATCATTATTTGCAGATAATTTCATTTCTACGTGGAAGACCAAAAAGAAATTAGACAAATGATTTGACTTGATAGGAAAGTTTAGCAAGGTTGTTAAATCCAATAGTCTTTACTATTATCACTATTTTTTTTTTTTTTTTTGGTGGCTGGCCTGTACGGGGATCTGAACCCTTGACCTTAGTGTTGTAACACCATGTTCTAACCAACTGAGCTAATTGGTCAGCTCCCAAACCCAATATACAAAAAGCTGTATTTCTATACACTAGCAATGAATAGAAAATATTAATTTTTAAATAATCCCATTTACAAAAGTGAACCAAATGTAAGATACTTAGGAATAAATTTAACAAAAATAAACAAGTCTTTTACAGAGATTATAGAATTAAATTCTGAAACACTAAAAAAAGTATCTAAATAAATGGAGATGCAAACCAGAACTATAGATAGACTTAATTATAAAGATGTTAATTCTTCCCAAAATAATCTATAAAATCAATGGAATTCCAACAAAAACCCAAAAAGAATTTTTGTAGAATTTGACAAGTACATTCGAAAACATATAGGGAAATTAGAGTGTGGTGCTGATAACACCAAGGTCAAAGTTTCAGGGATGGCCAGTTGGTTCAGTTGGTATGCACACAGCCTTGTAACAATAAGAGCTCAGATCCCCATACTGGCCAGCTGCCCCCCCCCAAATAAAACCAAACAAAAAGCAGGTACTGGTCAGCTGCCAAATAAATAAATAAATAAAATGTATGGGGAAGAGCAAAGAGCCAAGATTAACCAAGACAATTCTGAAGAAAAAGGACAAGATGAGGAGAACTTGACTGATAAATAGGAGTCCCAGTGGGTATCTGAAAACCTAGGTCAGTAAAGTACCTACATCAAAACTTACAGATGTAAGTTGCAAAGCAAGAGGCATTGCACAGGTGAGTGCTGTATCACATCTGTGTCATTAAGCAGCAGAGAGAAGGGAGGCTATGTCTATACTCAGTGTTCTGACCCATGAATGTTTGAATGATTAATAGTCTAACACTTGACATTGAACTAGCCTGGCAAGGTGTGTTTGCCTGCAACCTGAAGCCTATCTTGTAACCTCTCCTGGTTGACTGGCCCATGTCATCTGATAGTCCTGCATTTTCACAGCAGGAGGTAGAAGTGGGTCAAGGCTGTGATGAGCTGAGGAGGAAGGAAGGTGGCTATTAACCTGGGAAGATCTAGCGTGAGTATTGGCCAGAATGACCAACAGTCACAGCCGCAGCCCGGATCAAGATAAGAGGACAGGAAGGATGTGGGCCTAGCTCTGTGTCATGTGGCCAGTCAGAAGAGCGTTGCAGATATGGGCTCTGGCCCTCCAGGACCTCATGTCACATCCTCAGGTGCAGAGAGTACCCAGCGTGTTTATAGCCTCATAGCAATTCTTTCCACATCATCTGCTCTGAGGTGCACCCATTCCAGAGGGGTATCACACCCCCCACCCCAGCACTATACAGCTGCAGTTTGTCCTCTGGTGCAGAACCACTTCTGGGGGACCCACCCACCCACTCCCAGCCTTGTCCTCTCCACCTAGGCAGTGCTGTGCACTCCAGCTATGTGGCTACGCCACAGCAAGCTAGGACCACTTTGCACAGCCTTTGTCTGCAGTGAGGGAAGGGCTCACAAGCTCTTTACTGCTAGAGGACTCAACACTTTCATCACAGTATCCTAATTCTTAGATTGTTCTGCCATTGTGGTATATTGGTAATAAATATAACCTTTTTTTTTTTGGCAGCTACCCAGTAAGGGGATCTAACATTAGTGTTATAATACTGGGCTCTAACCAACTGAGCTAACTGGCCAGACCAATAAACATAATCTTTTGACAGCGTTTTTGAATTTCCTAGAACTCCCCCCACAAAAAACAAACAAAAATTATAAAAAAAAAAAAAACCTTACAGAATGAGTTGAGTGCCAGTCACTTGGATGAAAACACCAGAAATAATAATGAGCATTGTGGGTTTTTTGGCAAGAAGCTGAATAATGAGCATTTTTATGCTCTTAACTTACCTTATGATCAGTCTATACAGAGCAGTAATTTTCCCTTTCAGTGAGTCAGAAAAAAAAGTTCTTACCTATTTATCCTCCTGCTTGACTAACCCCACATAAAATAATGCCCAAACTTCTGCCTTTCAGACCTATTATATATGAACCTCAAGATGTTCAACAAAAAAGAATTTATAGTTGACTGGGGCCATCGAAAAGATCAATAAAACTGAAATAGAAGAAAAAAATTACAGAAACCATCCACTCTTCTATAACACGTAACATAAATGAAACAATATAGACTTTTCTTTTATTCCCAGAAAGTGGGGCAAAGGAGACAGAAAGGAAAAAACATTAATTTTGTCTCTTTTGTTTGTTGTGAAGTACTCAGGGGAAAGGCCTAAATTAAAAGCAAAAGGTTTTTAGATAAAATTGAGATTGCATTGAACCTATAGACCAATTTGGGGAGAAATGCCATCTTAACATTATTTTCTCTCATTCTAAGAATATGATATATCTTTATTTAGGTTTACTTCGATTTCTTTCATCAGTGTTTTGTAGTTTTCCACATAGAGCTTGAGCATATTTTGTTGCAATTATACTTAAGTATTTCATGTTTTGGGGGTACAATTATAAATGATATCTAGTTAAATTTCATTTTGAATTGTTCACTTATAGTACATTAAAAATATGATAGACAGGCTGACCAGTTAGCTCAGGTGGTTAGAGTGCAGTGTTATAACACCAAGGTCAAGGGTTCGGATGCCTGTACCAGCCAGCTGCCAAAAAAAATAATAATAATAATAATGACAGACTGCATATGTTGAACTTGGATCCTGTGACCTTGCTGAATTCACTTATTAATTTCAATAGTTTTTTTGAAAATTCTTTGAGATTTTTAATGCAGACAATGCTGTCATCTGTGGATAGATATGATTTAGTTAATTGCTGAACCATTTGAAATTAGGTTACAGACTTAAAACACTTCACTTCTAAATATTAATACTTCAGCATGAGGATGTTCTCCAACATAGCCACATTCAGGAAATTTCATATTAATACACTACTGAATAATATAACGTCCATGTTCAATTTCCCCGGTTGACCTAATAATGCATTTTTAATATTCCAGGATCCATTCGAGGAATATTCGTCAAGATTTAGCTGTCATGTTTTTTTAGTCATTTTTAACCCAGAGAACATTTCCCTAAGTAATTTTGTTTGTTTTTATCCCTTGATATTGATAATCATGAAGAGTCCCAGGCCAGCTGTTTTGTAGAATGACCCTTAATTTGAATTTGATTATTTCCTCATATACTCACTCATGCTATAATGGTTAGTGGTTTTTTTTGTTTTTTGTGGGGTTTTTTTGGCCAGAATACTACATTGGTGAAGTTGTATGCCTTTCTCAGAGTATCACATGAGGAGGGATAGTATGCTAATTTGTCCTGTTATTGGCAATACCAAGTTTGGTTATTTGGTTAAAGTGCTATCTACTGGCACTGTAAAGGTGTCTTTTTCTTTCTGTAATTGATGAGTAATCTCTAGGGTGACAGTTTGAGACTGTGTGAAATATCCTGTTCTTCACCAAAATATGCCATATTTTAGCATTCACTGATGATTCTTGCATAAATCAATCATTACTATAATGGCTGTGAACTGATAACAGAATTAAAACATTGTAATACATTTGTTAGTTGACAGTCTTTTTTAAAGAAGAGCTTTCTATTCCTCTCTTACTTCTTTACAATTTTTTCTAGTATCAGTTTGGACTTCTGGATTCTTTTTTCACTCATTATATTTTAACTTATTCCTGTTATAATTTGCCTTAATGCTCAAGTTGCTTCAAATTTGCCAGTAAAAGTCTCTAGAATCTGAACTTTTAAAAAACTTACCAGATAACTCATATTCACAGCCAGTTCTCTTACTTTACCCATTAAAAAAAGTCCACATGGCTTTATCTCAGATCAAATAATTAGTAAGGATCAGAATTGGGCCTTTAACTAAGAGTTTTTATTATTAGTCTAGTGTTCCTACACCAAAATGGGATCAAAGAATGTCATTTCTGGAGTTGCTGAAGGGAGGAGCTTTGGACATTGGCAGATACAGTTGGTTGCCTGCTCCAATGGCCATTTCCTTTTTTCCCTCAGTAGAGGGAGCTAAAGAGACACCAGAAGAAGAGGGCTTTCTTCTGGTTCCAGTAAGCTTTTCTCTGCTTGTGCCAGTGTCACACAGCAGTCAGCAGTCCGCAGGACACCACCCCAGTGGTCCTCAGCCCTTGCAAATTTCAACTCTACCTGCCCCCCCCCCCCCCCCCGTGGATAGCTTTGCATCAACTTTTGCCTCCTCTAATCCATTTTCAAAACTGTAGTCAAAATCATCTCTTTAAAACCTAAGTCTAAAAATGTGCTAAAAATTTTTTAAAAAATAAAACATAAAAGATAACAAGAAGCATCATGATGATGGTTGTACAACAGTGTAAACGTACTTAATACTACCTGAACTATTATACACTTAAAATGTTAAGGTAAGTTTTATGCATATTTTATCATAATTTAAAAATGATACATAAACCTAGTGACGTTTCCCATTTCAACTCTGTAAATTTACTATTGTTCTTAAGATAGATACAACTCTTTATCGCAGCCTATAAGATGCAGTATTTTCTCACTTCATCCATGTCTCTTACTCCCTTATCTCTGTTCCAGCTACACTGGCCTTTGTGAGAGTCCCTTACACAACCACACTTCTTACTACCACAAAGCTTTTCTAAAATGTTGTTTCTATGCCTAGAACACTTTTTTTTTGGGGGGGGGGTGTCGTTTTCGTGACCGGTAAGGGGATCGCAACCCTTGGCGTGGTGTCACCCGCACCGTGCTCAGCCAGTGAGCGTACGGGCCATTCCTATATAGGATCCGAACCTGCGGCGGAGCGGCACTGCACTCTCCCGAGTGCGCCACGGGGCCGGCCCAGAACACACTTTCTTCTTCACTTAACTTCTAGTAATTTTTCAACTCTCAGTTCATACATCACATCTCTGGCCTCTCTGGCTCGGTAAAATATCCCCATTTTAAGTTCTCATTAGCCCATATATAAACAGTTAAGAGTTGAAATTTTTCAGTTCTTTTTGTGATCATGTGATGAATACCGTTCCCCTTCCCTAGACCGTAAGCTTCATGAGGGCAAAAATCACGCATTTGGACATACAGCACAGTGCTTCATACATATTGCACTGAAAAAGTACCTCCTCAATGAATAAGTGATTTGCAAGACTCAACCGCAATTCAGTCATGCAGCCACTATATGGCACCTTTGCTACACTTGTAATTACCATCAGTGCCTACAACTTACCAATTTTGCTAAGACTTCTCCGTTTCCCAAAAAACTGGAAGAAAAATGTTCATAGGCCTTAAGGGTTAAATACTAACACTTAATTTACTAAGGGCCAATAAATATTAGTATGCAATAAACTAAACTGAGAAAACTAGTAACATATTCTTTAAAAAAAATTTTTCACTGGGCTGCTCGGGAGAGTGTGGTGCTGAGAACACCAAGGTCACAGGTTCAGATCCCATATAGGGATGGCCGGTTAGCTCACTTGGGAGAGCATGGTGCTGACAACACCAAGTCAAGGGTTAAGATCCCCTTAACCCGTCATCTTTAAAACAAACAAAAAATTTTTTTCACAAGTGCCAGAATAAGAACCAGAAAAATAATGTGACAAAGCTTTTTTTTTTTTTTAAGCTTAAATGTTAAAATCTGAAAGTGCTTTTTTGTTTTTTTGTGGGGTTTTTTTGGGGGGACGTAGCTGGATGGTGCAGGGATCTTAACCCTTGACTTTGGTGTTATCAGCACCACACTCTAAACAAGTGAGCATAACCAGCCAGCCCTAAAAGGTATTATATTTGAGAATATTTATTAGGTAAAAAAGAAAGAAATCAAGAGAAAAAATAGAAGCAATTTTTTTCTCACTATATTTCATTTCTCCTATATAAGCCCTTTTATATCAAAATATTCATTCATTTCCATATATTTGTTTATAAAATTATGTCGAAATAAAGTAGTTGTAGGACACTACTAAAATAATAAACTTGTCTCTCCTACATGGAGTTTTCTCCTTTCTAGTGGATCTGTCCCATCTGTTTATAACTGCTATTATTTCTTTTCTCTTTAAGACTACAGTAGGTTGGCCAGTTAGCTCAGCTGGTTAGAGCACAGCCCTGTAATACCAAGGCCATGGGCTTTAATTTCCATACTGGCCAATTGCCAAAAAAAAAAAAATCATCAGTAAATAAACCCTCTCTTGATCCTACTTTCACTCCAGCTAAAGCCCATTTCTCTCCTCTTCCCTTTATAACAAAACTCCTACAAAGAATTGTCTAAACTTGCTATATCAAACTTTACTCCTCCTATTCAAAGTTGGTTCTTTCTTGAAGCAACTCCAAGCACAATTGTGGTCTCACTACTCCAAAGTTCCTTTCTTTGTTAAGGTTACCAATGATCGCCACGTTGCTAAATTCGATGGTCATTTCTTAGTCTTCCCTGTACCTGAATGACAACAGTATTTGAAACATTTTCTTTCCGGAAACACTTTCTTCACTTAGTTTGCAGGGCTCTGTCCTCCTGAAGTTCCTCCTATTCTCCATTCATATTCCCAAACTCTTAACAGTGAGAGTATCTCAGGGCTCAGTCACTGGACCTTTTCCCTTTCTATCTATACTGAATCATTAGATGACCTCATTCAGTCTCAAGGCTTTAAATATCCTCTATATGCTACTGGCTCCCAAACTGAAATCTCTAGCTTAGATCTTATCTGAAATCAATTCTCATAACCAGAAACCAGACATCACCAAAGGTGATTTGTCCAAAAATGAACTGACCTCCCCTTGCCACTGATGTTCCAGTCTTTCCTGTATCAGTTAATGGCAACTCTACCCCTCCAGCTGCTCAGTAAAAATCATGAGTAATAAGGATCTCTGCATTTGTTACTTCCTAAATTCTCTTTCCCCGGATATTCACGGATCTCACTGCCTCATCTCTTTCCACATACCATCGGTATTAGTCCATTTCTGTTGCTTATAACAAAATACCTGGAACTAGGTGATTTATAAGAAAACAAAACTTACTGCTTACAGCTTCTGAGGCTGGAAAGTCCAAAGTCCAGGAAAACACATATGGTGAAGGATTTCTTTGGTGGTGACTTCAGTGATGGCAGGGTATCACATTGTGAAAAATGGCAGAGCAGAGAGACTAACCTCCTCATTCACTCTCTTTTTAAAGCCCTCAGAACCATGCCCATGACAACTATTTTTAATCCATTCATTACAACACAGTCCTGCTATCTAATTACCTCTTCAAGGCCCCACCTTTCAATTACCATAATAAGATTTCCCACCCTCAACAGTTACAGTGGGGATTAAGTTTTGGGGGGACATTCAACAGAAGGCACCATCTTTTCAATGAGACTTCCTCTAACCATCCCATTTAAAATTACAACCCCACCCTCCACAGCATTCCCTACTTTAGTTTTCTTGGTAGCATTTCTCACTAACACAATATTTTTTTTTTTTTTTTAAAGATGACTGGTAAGAGGATCTCAACCCTTGGCTTGGTGTTGTCAGCACCACGCTCAGCCAGCGAGCAAACTGGCCATCCCTATATAGGATCCGAACCCATGGCCTTGGTGTTATCAGCACCGCACTCCACCGAGTGAGCCATGGGCCAGCCTAACACAATATGTATTCTACTTTTTATTTTAGTTTACTACATTTTCCCCTTACTAGAAAGTAAGCTCCATGGGTGCATAAATTTTTTACTGTTTTGTTCTTTGCTGAATCCCCAGCTCCTAGAATAGTACCTGGCACACAGCAGGTATTTAATAAATATTTGGTGAATGAAAAACAATCATGAAGAAGTGGTATCTGTGTGGTTTTAAAGTATGTCCACAAATTCTTTGATATACATGATGGTAGGCTGCACTTAGTGACTCAGTGCTAACAAAATATGGAGGAAGTGATGATGTGTCACTAATGACATTAGATCATAAAATGATATCGTGGCTTCTACCTTGTTCTCTTGGACCACTTGCTCTAAGGAAGCCAGCAGCCATGTTATGAAAATACATCAAGCAGCCCTGTGGAGAGGCCCATGAAGGAACTGAGGTCTCCTGCTATAAAGCCATCTAAGAAGTAGGGCCGGCCTGTTGCGCACTTGGGAGAGTGTGGTGCTGATAACACCAAGGCCACAGGTTCGGATCACTACATAGGGACGGCCAGTTAGCTCACTTGGAAGAGTGCGGTGCTGGCAACACCAAGTCAAGGGTTAAGATCCCCTTACCAGTCATCTTTTAAAAAAATAAATAAATAAAGCCATCTAAGAAGTAGATGCTCCAACCCTATTCAAACCTTCAGATGATTACTGACATGTTAATTGCAACCACATGGGAGATGCTAAGCCAAAACCACCCAACTAAGATACTCCCAGGTTCCTGAGCCACAGAAACTTTTTGAGATAAAATATGTTTTAAACTGCTAAGTTTGAGAGTATTTTGCTACACAGCAATAGTTAGCTAATAAAGTGAGATTCTAATAACCTGGCATAATCACTGTGGGGAGAAATTTTGTGATATCTAATAAAGCTAAAGATGTAGATATTTATGAACTGAGCTTCCCAACTGATATGGCTTTGGCGGGTTATGAGTGTGGCTTTGGGGCAGCAGGGTACATCTTGGGTGGCTAGGTCACCTCAGCCTCAAGACACCTCCTCTGTTTTTTTCTGGGTTTTTTTTTTGTCAGCTTGGCAAGTACAGAGATCAAACCCGGCCCTTGGTGTTATAGCACCATGCTCTAACCAACTGAGCTAACTGTTCAGCCCAAAATGTGTTCATGTTTTTATTTTCCAAGCATTCTGTAACTATCTTTTTCTTTTTGGGGGGAGCTGGACAGTACAGGGATCAAACCTTGGACCTTAGTGTTATCAGAACCATGCTCTAACCAACTACCTCCTCTACTTACTGCAGAAATATTATCATCTCGTACGAGTGTCATGATTTAAAACAAGATGGTAAGTAGCATACTATGACCCAGCAATCCTACTTCTAATTATATACTTCAAACAAATCTCATACATATGTACCAGAAGATACTTATTCCAGCATTTTTCATAATAGCAAAGGCTTGGATACAACATAAAAGTCCACCAATCAGGGTGAGGAAGAAATTATAGTTTCATACTGAAAATGAATATATAGCAGTTGATGACTGAACTAGTACTACAAACATGAATAAATCTCAAAAATAAAGCCCAGTGAAAAAAGCAAGTTGAAAAGGGCGTTTTGATTATGATGGAAAGTTGATTCAAAGAGCAACCATTTCAACAATATTTCAATGGACATTCAGAGCCCTTCAAAGTCCTATATTATCTAGCTTTCTAGTCAATGTAGAAGAAATTCCTGCTAACCACAATGGGTAGCCATTTAGCTTCTTGAATACTTTTAGTGAAGGGAAAGCTCACTAACTACAGTTCACAAAAGAATCATTACTGTCAGCTGGAATAATTTTTGTTTTAATAAGCTAAAATCTACTTCTCTTTTTTACAGTTTTCTAGTGCTATTTTCTTTTTAAAAAATCAGGCTAATTCCTCTTTGAGATAATAGATCTTCACAAATATTAAGCCAGCTACAAGTGTCCTCAATATTTCTATTCACGCTTAATCCTTCCAAATTATCCTGTGTCAGTTTAGGAGAATGGCAGCATGAAATAATAGAGTTTATATTCTTAAGTTGAACAAAGCTGTAATCAAATGCCAACAATATGGACTTAGTCAATTTAGAAGATCTGCTAAGGAAGTTTCTTAACTGAAAACCTGGAAATAATTCCTACCTTCCCACCACTATTTTATAAAGTGTAAAAATGAACTAACATGTAAAGCACTTCTACAGTAACTGGCACACACAAAAAAACAGTCAATTTGTTTTTCCTTCCTCCTACAATAAGATTTTAGAACCATCTTCAACTTGGAAACCTTCCTCTGGATGGATATATATATATATATATATATATATATATATATATATATATATATATATAAAATTAATTATTATGATGATGATGATGAATATTCATGAGATACAAGTTACCAGAAATTGCTTTTATACCCCGTGTCCCCACCCTATTGTCCCCCAACCATCTTCCCCCTCCCCTAGGAATGTCCCCTCCCTCTGTAAGACCATCGCACTACTGTGGTTTTCTTTCCTTTCTTCCTTTCTCTCTTAGCTCCCACATATGAGTGAGCACATGCGGTATTTACCTCTGGATATATTTTTAAGTATAGAGTATTGTGATATAACCACTTCCTTATTCTTAAAATTCTACTATTACTGAGTTCTAAGAGTGCATTATTTTTTTATAGCCAAGTTATACTCAACGCTGTTTGGATTGCTCGTGACTAATCAACTAAAAAGAATCCCTAGTTCTTTTTCATATGAAATACTGCTAAGAAAGCAAATATCTTCCAAATATTGTTAATGTTCTGTACTTAAGCCTAGTACCTTATATTTAATCCTATTAACTTTCATATTATGTCAGCCTATCTACCTTTTAAAACACTTTATTTGAAATAATTTCAAATATATAAAAATTTACAAAAATAAAATAAATACCCATATACTCCTCCCTTAGATTTAACTATCATTAACATCTTACACCACCTGTTTTATCATTTTCTCTACCTACATATATAAACATTCTCTCTGTGTGTGTACACAAATTATATCATATTTTTAATCATGGCCCTTTAGCCCTAAATACTTCAATGCGTATTTTCTAAGAATAAAGATATTCTCTTATATAACCATAGCACAGTTATCAGCTTCATAAACTTTCATTGATACAACACTTAACTAATCTACTATCTATCATCCATATTCCAAATTATCAGATAGCCTAATGATGTCCTTTATAGGATCCAGTCTCGGGTCAGGAATAGTATTTACTTGTAACATTTCTTTAACCTCCTTTAATTTGGATTAAGGTTATACATTCTTGGCTAGAATACTACATAGGTGATATTGTGTCCTTAGTGTACCATACATCTGGAAGTACACAATGTCCAACTATCCCTCATTAATGAGGTTAATTTTGATCATCCAGTCAACATGTTGCCTGATTTCTCTACTGCCTAATTACTACTTTTTCTTTCTTCCAACTAAAAAGCAGTCTGTTCAGAGTCACTTTAAGACAAAGTTAATATCCTGCTGCCCAAGAACTTAAGAATATTTGTGCAACATAAAAAATTAAGGTTTATACACTCTCTTTCTCTAGGTAGTTAACAAATGTGAAACAAGCTAGGGAAGAAACAGCACCACAACAATCAAGAGCTCTCCCTCCAAATACACACCAATCTATCAATCAATACAAAAGTTATTCTGCAAGAAACTCATCTTGTGCTGCTACAGCTATTATCCAATCTCTATCTCCTCACTCTCACACCACTCCAATAAAAACCAACAGGGTATGTAATAGAGAAACAATGTGGTACAGTTCTTAAGAAAAATATCTGGAGACCGGAGCTTAATTAGCCAACAATGTGATATGACTATTAAAATCTAATGACGGGATTCCAGTACCTCCACTAGTAGAAGTACAATGCTCAGGTAGCAGAAACTAAATATTCCCATTGTACTTTAAACTGGTCAAACCACACCTTATGAGACATGACCAGTATAATGAAGCATCTGAAATTGGCACTTTAGCCTAAAAGAAAGACCACAGAAACATGTTAACCAATTTTGAATAAATGACTGTCATTATACAACATGGTTTAAATACGTACACTGCCCTGTTTATTTTAGCACACAAAAACTAGGGCCAACATCTGAAAGATTCGTGGAGGCAGATTTTTAACTCACAATAAAAGAACAATTAGAGTTGTTCAATAATGTAAGAGTTTAAGTAAAGACTACTGAATATATTCAAGCAGGGGTTGAATTACTTATCTAAATTACTCCATAGAGTAGCACTGGACTGAGTAGGAATTTCTGTACCAGAAAAAAACAGGCAATTTTCCTGCTACCTCTCTATCAGTCTTTCTTTTCTTCCTCTACACAATCACTTAAGGGTTTCAAGGCTTACTTGAAATGCTTTGCACATACACTTATATATACAAAATAACTTGGCATCTACTTTCCTAAATTGAAGGTTCATCTTACTTTCGAACCTGAAGTAAGAACCTGCCCTCAGTCCAATGAGTTCCCCATAAACTAACCTTCTTTTCTTTAGTAATATTAATTCCTTGCCTCTCATGCCTCCTTTCAAAGTTCACTAATATTACAAAATGATAGTAGGCAATCTGACAGTGACCATTCACCTGAAATGTAAGCAGTAGCCAACATCTTCCCCTCTGTTTCCATGCTAACAACTGGAAGATCAATTGTATCAATGAATAACCTGGATAACTTAGCCTTCTGGTTCTGTAAAAAAAAAAAAAAAATCTATAAAATAAAGTGCCTAGAATATTTCAACAGGCCCCTACATGATATCTTTGCCTCCAATTTTATTTCCTTATAATCATAGCTATATAGCAACCAAAATGATTCTGTGAAACAAACTGTATCATGTCACTACCCTACTCCAATAAATATAATAACAACTAACATTTGTAGAGCACCTACTATGTGCCAAGTACTATTCTAACCACTTTACCTGCATTAAGTCATCCAGTACTCACAACAGAATGAAGTAGGTACCTCCTATGGTTTGAATATTTGTCCCCTCCAAAACTCTTATTGAAATTTAATTGCCATTTTAACAGTATTAAGAGGTGGGACCTTTAAGAGGTGATTAGGCCATGAGGGCTCCACCCTCATGGGTGGGATTGGTGTTGTTATAAAAGGGTGAGTTCAGCCCCCTCTTGCTTGTTTGCATGTGCGCAGGCGTTCACACTCTCATTCTCTTTCTCTCTCCCCCGTGATGTGATGTCATGTGGTGATGCCACAAGAAGTCCCCACAGATGCCAGCACCTTGATATCAAACTTTCTAGCCTCCAAAAGCCAATGAATTTCTGTTCATTATAAATTACCCAATCTCAGTTATTCTGTTATAACAGCACCAAACAGACTAGAACAGTATCATTAGGCCCCATTTTACAGATGAAAAAACTGTGTCACAAAATATTAAGTAATTTGCCCAAGTTTGCACAATAAATAACAGCACTGGAATTGAAACCTAAGCATTTTGGCTCCAAAGTCCCTCTCCTATCCACTATGATACACTTCCTCACATTTCAATCTCTTCCCAAAAACGTTTAAAATAAAAACTGAATTTCTTATCATGCTTTAGAAGACCTTGTAGGATTTAGTTCCTGCCCAGCTATAATGTCCTCACCAAATTCTGTACTTTGACCTGCATATTCCTTCTAAATCTGGTAAAGGTCTTCATCTCTGCCCTCATTTTATATCTTTACCTCCTTCTCTCACACTGGTTTGATTCCTCTTCTTCAAGGACACCAAGCCCTTTCCTTTTTATATTGGATTCTTTGCTTGCAAACAACGATTTCCAGTTCAGATTAACTTAGGCCAAGGAGGCAACTTAGAAGAAAATCAAGTAGCTCGCAGAATACAGAAGAAGCTGGAGAGCCAGGTACAGAAAAGACAGCTCCAAGCAACCAGGAAAGAAAACCCAACCACTTCAATGGAACACTGCCAAAGGAGGCCAATGTCACTAGGATGAATTCATTAACAATTTTTTTTTTGGTCCTTACTAGAGTCAAAATCCTAGTATAGAGAGTCTAATTGGCCTAGCTGGGGTCACGTGCCTGACAATTTACATGTTTTGTAAAAGAACCCTGAATAGGAATGTTTAAATTGAGACTGCACATAGTAAGAGACATAAGATTTTCCTGAAGAAAACCAGAGTATTATTGAGTAGGAACAGAGAATATATGCTGGACACCACCCCCCCAAATCAAATGACTCATTATCAAAGAGCAATTGGCACTGAAATACATACCTTAACCTTCCACTCAATTAGGTATTAAAGCATTAAATGTAATATCATATCTCTGCCTTCACCATATGCCAAGTAAGGGTTTAATTCTCAGTTTCCTCTTTTATTTTAACACCACATATTGTAGAAAAATCAATATGATTTCACCAAATATAAGTCCTACTTACCAAGTGCTCTTGCTACTGCCAGAAAAGGAATCTGGTCAATAACTGTGCTCCTTCTAACAGGTCCATTGTGAGTGAGACGAGGTCGTTTCCAAACTACACGATTCACCCCAGACTTGTTCATCACACTAAAAAACAAGGAGTTCACATAAATACTCTAAATGACTAAAATATAACAACTCAGATAGCTCAGTGCATTAAATAACTAATAAAATAAGATTATATAAGGGATTGGTTCCAGGACACACAACCGCCCCCAAAATCCACAGATGCAGAAGTCCCCTATATATAATGGCACAGTATTTGCATATAACCCTCTCATATACTTTAAACCATCTAGATTACTTATAATACCTAATACAATGTAAATGTTATGTAAATAGTCGTTATACTGTATTGTTTTTAAAATCTGTATTTTTTTTATTGCTGTATTTTTTTTTCCCAAATAGATTCGATCTGTGTTTGGTTTAATCCACCATGGGGAACCTATAGATATGGAACCCCTGGATATGGAGGGCCAACTGTATTATTACAAAACGATGACTATCTGTTCCAGATACAAAGATAAATTAGTCAAATTTCCTGTTCAGAGAGGAAAGACAAAATAGGGTAGTTTAGATAAGGAGAATTTGGAGATTACTGAAGTAGGCCAGAAAGAACTGAAAAGAAATAATGTGAAAAAAGCAAGACGACTAAAAAAACTGCAGGGAGAAGGAGAGCTTATATAAATGTAAGAGTGATTAAATAATGACAAAAGAGATTGAAAGAAAATGTTATATAGTGCTGAGGGTTTCTTCTGTTGGGGATGAGAGAACACGATAGAACTTCAGTTTTATTATTTTTGATTTAAGAAATTGACAGAAAATACCTCAAGTGAAATATCTGTGTATTTAAATATTTCTGTAATTCAAAGAGTGAGACTATACTGTGGAAAACAGATCATTTGTAGAGGTGTAGATTTGGGAGTCACAGAGTAAGAAAACCATCTTAGAAATGTGCCATGGGGGGCCAGCCTCGTGGCTCACTTGGGAGGGTGCGGCGCTGATAGCGCCAAGGCTGCGGGTTCAGATCGTATATAGGGATGGCCGGTGCGCTCACTGGCTGAGCATGATGAGACGGCACTGAGCCGAGGGTTGCGATCCCCTTACCAGTCAAAAAAAAAAAAAGAAATGTGCCATAGGAACAAGAGAAATGAAATCTGTAATCAGTACACAGAAGGTAGTACACTTTAGGGTGCCTAAAAGTTAAAAATATGGTAAATTCATTGGGCAAAAAAACTCATAAAACAGAGATGGTCTCTCAGCCTGTGCCTGGCATGACCGAAATGGGACTGATGATGTAAAAGAAAACTGGCCCTTATGTGAATTTAATTGTAATTTCTCTGAATTTTTTTTTTAAGTGTCAATAGAAGGGAAATGTTTCTCAGGAAGGCTAGAAAAGGTGGGGGAAGATGTGGCAAAGAGCATTTCCAAGAAACAATATTAGCCTACCTGATATTGGGTCCACCTGACAGAACTTAAGATAGATGTTGCTTTGCAAGATTCTCAAAGATATAGGACATTAAATTAATCTAATTATGTTCCTTCATTCAGGTCCCATGTGTACCCAGAAGTCCTTTGATTATAATCTAAATAATCTACAACGAAAAGATATGCAGACCAGTTGACAATAATATGCGGTCTTTCTGTCAGTTATTTTTATTACTAATAAGTAATATAACATCCTGGTGTGTATATCAGTCTCATAAGTTTACTATAGTGACTTTGAGTAGCATGACTCTATCCCCCTAAACCTGATAAAAACTGAACATATCTGCTCTGAAACTAAACTGGCTTCACGATTTGGAAAGCTGAAGACAGAACAGATAATTAATGATGAACACCTCCAAAGGAATGTCACTATGAAATGTCCTACACCTAAGGGGAAGCCAGCCAGTTCACCTACATCCATAGCTTTTCTATCTCTGATCTAACTTCACAGGAATGAAGATGCTAGAGAGAGAAGAAATAAATAAAATAAAAGTCCTAAGGGAATCAAAACAAAGGTATAAAACTTATAAATGAGAAAAGACCAATATTATTCTAAGCCAGGAAAAACATGAATATAGCACAACAGCATCAATCTTTCTAAAGTTGAAGACAAGTTCATTTTAAGAAGGAAGGCCAGATTTGAGTAGCACTGTCTCATGAAAACTTCCTGCAATGATGGAAATGTTCATTCTGCACTAATACAGTAGCCACTAGTCATGTGTGACAACTCAGCAGTGTAAATGTAACTTGGAAAAGTAAGGAATTGATTTTTTAAATTTTATTTAATTTTTATAAATTTAAATTTAAACAGCTACATGTTGCTACTGCCTACTATACTAAACAGTGCCATGGAGGACTGAAACAAGTACAGAATGACCAGAAAACATCATAGATGTTAATGTAGAGCAGAAATCCCAGAGAGCTGCTCACTTACCGTCCCTTTTGTGAACTAGTTTAGTTCTCAGTTCTGAAAGTAACAGATCACAACAAGAGTTACAGAATATCAAAGACAGTTATTTTATTATGCTTTCTTCAGTGCTGATCTTCAAAAAGCAAACATTAGAGTAAATTCTAAATCTGCCATTCAGAAGAATCTATAGCACACAAGAGTTAATGATAAGGGATGCCAATTGGATCCTCATACCCGCCTGCCACCAAAAAAAAAAAAAAAAGGAAGGGATGCCAACAGTCTGGCTTCATAGCATCTTTAAAGCCATATTGTTCTTTCCTAAATCTGCTCCCTAAAAGGTAAGCCTTATTATTTAAGTAATTACAGTAGCTGCTTCCAATATAACTGTACTAGAAGCTCTCTTGATACTTAATATTCAAATATATTATGGTCTCTGTGTTTCTGAGAAACAAAAAGACAAATAATGGTACTGGTTGAAACGTAAAAGTTTTAAATCCAGTGTCAAAAAGTCAAAGCAACACTATAAAAGATACTGCTTTTACTGCATTCCCTGTTGCTGTCCTGTATGATTAAAAGGCATATAAAAAGGAACAGCCTGGCATACAGAGAGCTGACTTAGCAGCAACAGAAGGCTGGAAAAACAGAGCACTGGCCAGTTGCCTAGGTTGGGACAGAGGAAAGTGAGGAAATAATTTATAATAAAACAGCTCAATTTTTGCAAAAAGACACCTGCTCCAAAATGGCAAAAAGCATCTGTCCAACTATCCAGATGGTATTTTGAGTGATAAGACAAAAAACATAAACTCTTTTGAAAAAGTTATTAAAATCAAAGAAAATATAATTTTAAAATTCAAGTAGAAAAATGAAAGAATAGTCAAGAAAAATAGTTTTAAAATAAAGATTAATGAGAAGAGATCGGGCTTATCATATTAAAAAATATAATAAAGTCCCAATTAAAAAATTATGGCACTAGTAAATGGACAGGGGGAAAAAAACCCAACCCATACAAAAACCCAAATATGTGGGAATTTGGTTTATAATTGCAAAGCCCACTTTGCATGACTACCAGTAGAGGTCTCAGATACAGAATGACCTTCATACTCACAGGATCAAATAGATTATAGCCTGAAAGCAGGTTCATTTAATTTTGCAGGATTTACAGGAAACACAGTATGCCAGTATGGCAGCTTCATGGATGCTGTCTTCAGCAGTGATCCCTACAGATAGCCAGGAGCCATTTTCTAGTTCCCCAAGTGACAGCTCTGTTTTAAGTAAACAAGACCACATGGTCTAGCTTAGGTAAGCTTCAGGAGCCACAGGAATCAGTCTTGTAATAGCCCATAATGTAGCTTTCTGGTCCCTACTCAAGTCAAACTGCATGCATACAAGGATGCCAAGGTCTGTTTTTCCAAACAGAAATTTATAGTTCATTTCAAATTCTTCCCTACTCAGATGCAGTTCCATTCAAGGATTATTCTGCAAAAAGCGATGCTGCCTTTTAACAGAGCTGACATTCCATGTTTATATTAACCAGAGAAACAGTACAAAGAGAAGGTAAACTCAAGGTCATCTTCCCACTAAAGGAAGGTTTTAAGACTGGTCAGCCTGCTAATCAGTAAGGAAAAGATGTGTAACTGTTCAAGTAGTTACTTGTAGCCATCTACAAAAAAAATATTAACTTGTATCCCTATTATACAGTTTAGAGTTTAAAATTCTAGAAAGACTGAAGATTAAAATATAAAAGATGAAACCATACAAGTACTAGAAAAGTGGTTTTCCAAATGTGGTTCTGCAGCTCTTGGTGGGGGTCCCTAAGATTTTTCCAGAGGGGAGGACTTACAGTCAAGATGACAGAATAGACTGTACCCAATGTCACTCTCTCCCACAACCAACCAATCTACAACTATTAAAAAGCAATAACTGCTAAACTGAGGTCGCTAGAGTTCAGGAGAAGAAAAGAAACCTACGGAGTTCATGAAGGTGGAAGAAGCCACAATGAGAGAAAGAAAGGACCACTCCAACTATTCTGAGCCCCAGTTGCTTCAAGGCTGGCCCTGGTGAGCACATGGAACAAGAGCTGGAAAAAGCCACTACTGTGCCCTTCGTATGAAGTTGTTCAGAGGCTGCAGGGGAGAAGAGGGCCTTGATGGCCCCCAGGCCAGCTAGACCACTAACAGGGTTCCCATGTCCCACACAGGAGCAAGGGGCCACAGGCAACTGAAAAAAAGAGCCACTCAGAGGCCAATGAGTCATCGCCCGGGACCGGCACATGACCCATCCGATAGGAAGTGTTTAGAGTATAGGGGGAGGGGAGACAGGCCCACCAGAGGAACACTGGGGCAAAGCAAGGACAGCTGATCTGCCCCCTAATCAGCACAGGATCATTTGATGGAGATTGGTCAAGACTGTAGAACTGCAGTAGGTGCAGTTTGCTGAAAAGACTCAGGCCCAGACCAGAGTTTCCACACAACCCAGGTGTACCAAACCTCATAAGACCCAGAAGTGCTTACAAGGTCAACAATTAAAACCTAAGCAGCACAAAAATCCTTTCCCAGAGAATCAGCAGCAAAGTAGCAATTTAGCTCAACCACAGGGCTCAAGTACTGGTCCCCACAGGAAGTTCCCCCATTTTAAAAGCAAAAAAAGGACAACAAATTAGTTCCAGTGCAGAGTTTAAGTAGTAGGAACAGCAAATAATCCAACACAGAACTGAAAGAAAAAACAAAGCACCCACAACCAGAGATACAGTTTGATATTAAACTAATAAAGATCTCATTTCACCAAAGAACACCTATAACACCTAGAAGGACCGGAAGTCCCTTGGACTACCAAGTCAGAAATGGGGGATGGCCCGGGGCCTCAGCCATGCCCCCCAACACCTGCAACCAGTCTTGAGGGTGGGAGTCAAGGGCCTCGGCCACATCCCCCTGACAAGCACAACCACCCCAGTGACGACCACTGAGTCGCAGCAAGAAGGGCCCCGGGTTCTCAAGCTGGGGTGGTGGGGGGTGAGGGCTTTTGCCACACAACCCTGACATCTGCACCCAGCCCAGCAATGACCAAGCCACTGCTGGAAGCCCCCTGGTCTCCCCTGTGGGAATGAGGGGGGTGCCACACACCTCAATCCCGCCTCTCCTCCTTCCTCCTTCTTCCATCCCATTTCCTTCCCCTTTCCCCTCTCCCAATCCCTCCCAACTGCTTCACAACAACATCATGGAATGTAAAAAAAAAGTAATATCAATAAAAAAAAAAGAAGTAAGCAAACAAATTAGTGCCAATGCAAAGTTTAAGTGGTGGTGGTAGCTAATAATCCAACACAGAACTGAAAGAAAAAACAAAAAACCCACAGATCAGAGACAAAATTTTGATATTAACCAGTAAAGGTCTAATACCACCAAAGAACACATACAAAACCTAGAAAGACCAGAAGCACCCTGGGCTCCCAAGCCAGGGTGGGGAGAGAGCTGAGGGCCATAACCATGTCTCCTGACACCCGCATCCAGACTAGTGACGACCACCAAGCCACTGCCAGAAATGCCCACAGCTCCTGAGCCAGGATGGTGGGGGGAATGAGGGCCTCAGCCACACCCCCCTGACATCTGTATCCAGCCCAGCCACGACCACCAGGCCGCTGCTGGAAGTGCCCCAGGCTCCCGAGCTGGGGTGGGGAGGGTGCTGAGGGCCTTAGCCACATCCTCCTGATGTCCCATCCAGTCCAGTCACGACCAAGCCACTGCGAGAAGCACCCTGGGCTCCTCTGCCAGAATGAAGGGGGATGCCATGGGCCTTGACCATGCCCTCTCCCCTTTCTTTATCCTCCCACCTTATCTCCCCCCCTTCCTCTCTCCTCCTCCACCTCAACTGCTCCACAACAACATCTTAGAATGTAAAAAAAAGTAGTAGTAGTAAATAAGATAATTTTTAAAAAATTAAAAATAAAAGACTTTTTTCTAGGGGGTCTGCCAAGTCAAAATTTTTTTCATGATAATACTAAGACTTTGTGTATACAGTGGAGTTTGTGAAAAGCTGCATGACTGGGTATGATATTGCATAATATTGTAAATATTTGGAATATCTGCATAACTCAGTGAACCAATATTTTCCAAACAATAAATCCATGTTATAAAATCATTCATGGGGGCTACATACCTTGTGATTCCAACTATATGACATTCTGCAAAAGGCAAAACTATAGAGACAGTAAAAAGATCAGTGGTTGCCAGATGTAAGGGGTAACGGATGAAGAGGCATAGCACAGAAGACTTTCAGGACAGTGAAACTACTCTGTGTAATACTATAATGGTGGACACATGTCATTATATATTTGCCAAAGCCATAGAATGTACAACACTCGAGTGAACCCTAATGTAAACTATGAACTTTGAGTAATAATAATATGTCAATGTAGGTTCATCAATTCTTTTTTTTTTTTTTTTTTTTTTAATTTTATTTTATTTTAAAAGATGACCGGTAAGGGGAATCTTAACCCTTGACTTGGTGTTGTCAGCACCACGCTCAGCCAGTGAGCTAACCGGCCATCCCTATATGGGATCCGAACCCGTGGCCTTGGTGTTATCAGCACCGCACTCTCTCGAGTGAGCCACGGGCCGGCCCAGGTTCATCAATTCTAACAAATGTACCATTCTGGTTAGGGATGTTGATAGCGGGGGAGGCTGTATATGGGAGTTGGGGGAGAGGGATTTATATGGGAATTCTGTACTAGGAATTAATTTTGCTGTAAATCTAAAAGGGCTCTAAAAAATAAAGTATTAATAAAAAAATGTATGAACAAAAAAATAATTCAACCAACGGCTCTTAATAGACCAGTGGCTCTTAATGTAAGAGTAGGAAAAGCTTATTGATACAGTTTCAGATATCACACTATACTCTTAATGAAACTATCACTTCTTGAGTTTTGAAATAGTATCAAAGAAGAATACACAAACTATTAAAATACTCTTTCCTTTTCCAATTATAAGACCAGATTATTTTTTAATTCAGCTACTGCTACCAAAATAACATCACAAACAGATTAAAGTAGAAGAACCTATGAGACTTTAGCTGTCACCTATTAAGCCAGACATTAAAGAGACTTGCAAAAATGTAAAACAATGCTACTCCTCTCACTAAATGTTTGTTTTGGAAAATATCTCCCCCCTACCCCCATTTAAAATGTTCTTTTTGTTAACATATGGGCTTATTATTGCTATTTTTAAATGAATTAAATATTTGAAAATATCCCCATTTTAATTTCTAATATGGTAAAATCAAGAGCTATAACCCACATAAACAAAAAGCTCTTTGAGGTCCTCAATTTTTAAGAAAGCAAAGTTTTCCTAAGAAGAGACTGATAAATTTAACTACATTAAAAAAAACTTCCTGTGGAAAAAAATTCCAGGAACAAACAAAAGACAAACTGTGGATCTGAAATTCACACCATATCCATTAGGCTTATTTCTCTAAGGTATAGGTAGCTCCTACACATTAATGTGCAGAAAAGGCTAACAACATTCCCCCAACATGAACAAAGAATTTACATACACAGGAAAAGAAATATAAACGGCCCTTAAACATATAAAAAGATATATAACCTTTCTCATAAGTTCAGTTAAAACATCACTGAGATGCCTTTTTTTAAAAACCTGAAATTGGATATGATCAAAAAATTCTATAACTGTGTTGCCAAGGACATCTATCTACACTTCTGGTAGAAGTATAAATTGGTACAACCTCTATACTGACAAACAGTTATCAACATTCACAAGACACTCTTCTTTGACCCAGCAATTCTACTTCTAGGAAATGATCCTAGAAATATACCTACAGGTATACAAAAAGACGTATGTGCAGGATTTTTCATTTTACAGCAGTGTTTGTATTAAGGAAAAAATTAGAAACAAATATCCTTCAATAGGAGACTAGTTAAATAAATGATGGTACATCTGTACATGGTTCAGCTTCATGTTAAATTTGATTGTATGTGAATATTTTTCTATTAAAGGACACACGGTAATAGTGGTTGCCTGTAAGAGGAAGGGAACCAGTGGCCTGTGGGACAGTAGTAGTTGAGTGACATTTCGTAGTATGTCCTCCTTTTATGCTACCTAAATTTTAACCAAATGAATGTTACCATTAAAAAAGAGGGAAGAGGGCTAGGCAATTAGCTCACTTGGGAGAGTGTGCTGCTAACACCACCAAGGTCAAGGATATGGATCCCCCTACCAGCCAGCCACTAAAAACAAAAAAACAAAAAAACAGTCTCTTCACTCAGAATATTGTTAACATTTGGTATATTTTATCCTATTTTTATGTTTCTGCACAGCTGAAATAACATTACAAATATAATTTTATATCCAACTTTTTTGTGACCAATAAGCATTTTCCTATATCATTAAAATTCCCCATGTGTATGACAACTCATTATACTACTCTTTATCTTATGCTTGAAATTTTTCAACTCAATTTTTTTTTTTTTTTTTTTTTAAGATGACCAGTAAGGGGATCTTTACCCTTGACTTGTTGTTGTCAGCACCATGCTCACCCAGTGAGCAACTGGCCATCCCTATATGGGATCCGAACCCATGGCCTTGGTGTTATCAGCACCGCACTCTCCTAAGTGAGCCATAGGCTGGCCCCTCAACACAATTTTTAAAAAATTTATCTATAAACATTATTTTTAATGGCTACATCATATTCAATGTTACGAATATGTACTAAATATACTTAACTATTCTCTAGCTGTTGAGCCTTAAGTTATTTCCAGCCTTTAACAGTCATTAAACAATGCTGCAATCAATAACTCTATTCAGATATTTTTGTCCACATTTCAGATTTCTTATAGTAGATTCCTGAAATTACTGACTTAATAAACATTTAAAGCTATCAGTATGTATAATTTTCCACACAGGTGATACCAATTTATAATCCTAACAAGAGGGTACCCATTTCAACAAAAATAATGAGGAGATTCATTTGGTTTTTTTAATCTTTCCTAATCCAATAGCAGGGAATGGAGTTTCATTTCAATAATGTTAAACATTTTTTTTCAAATGTTTACTACTCTTTGGCATTTTGTTGTTGTTGTTCAAACTCCTCTCCTTTATCCACCTATCCAGCAGTGGTGGCAGCAGTGCTTTGGTACTTTACTGATTTGTTGAACTCCTTATAGTTTAAGGATGTTAATTATTTTCCTCAATTTGTCATTTCTCTGAAAAAGACCAATTTTTATTTAATAAAAGCAAGAAAGAGGAGGCAAGTAATAATATCATGGGAAGGCTTTAGTTAAAATAATTATTTTATTTTATTTTATTTTTCTATTTATTTATTTTTTTAAAGATGACCGGTAAGGAGATCTTAACCCTTGACTTGGTGTGGTAAGCACCACGCTCACCCAGTGAGCGAACCGGCCATCCGTATATGGGATCCGAACCCGAGTGAGCCACGGGCCGGTCTAAAATAATTACTTTAAAAACACTGGATTTTACTTAATTTGCCTCAGATCTTCAATTTTAAAAAAATTAGTATTAGGATAATTTAAAATTTTTCTCATTATGTCATTATTCTCCTGATTTTTAGAATAATCTTTTATTTTAGTTTGAATCACAAAAATATTATGAGGAAATCAATTTTAGTTCCTAGTTTACAAACTACCTACACATTGAGATACTAAGTTGAAACAAAGAAAAGAAAATAATTGGAAAAGTTTGCAGGAAATATGAAATCAAAGAAAAAAGCTGAAGGTTAATTCTTCTTCTTCTTTTTTTTTTTTTTTAAAGATGACCAGTAAAGGGATCCAAACCCTTGGCCTTGGTGTTATCAGCACCACACTCTCCAGAGTGAGCCATGGGCCGACCTCTGAAGGTTAATTATAATTTAACTCTTTTCCCCAAGTCAGATTCAAACTGTTCTACTCTGGAATTCTAAGGGCTGCTCTGTCCAAATTGTGAAGATCATGCCCATCAGTATTTGTATAAAGGTTTTCGCTAAAACTTTGTGTATATTGTTCCTTGAGGCCCACTGAAGTAATATTTCCCTTTGGAGCCATTATCAGAAGTAAAACAGTCAATTCGAAATAATGTGGTAAATACTAATGCACATGAGTACTATATCAGGCAAACTAGAAAACCCATAATATGTACTAAGAAAAAAGCTTGAATTTGGCTAGTAAAGCACAATAGAAGAGAGGAAAAGAGAAAACAGCAGAATAATTACCTCCCACCAAGTCCTTCAATTCGTTCTCTTTCCTTGGGAAGTTCTGGTTTATGGTCCTGGGTCACTTCCACAGCTCTGACAAAACCATCCTTCGGGTCATCCTGAATTCCAAGAACCACTCCTGAGTCACCTACGTGAGCTACATACATCTTCATGCCCCGTATGATGACTACACTGGCAGTTGTCCCTGATGTGCTGGGAAGACCTGTCATAGTCTTTGGCCATTCTGCTGTAAAAAGAAACAAATATTTTACTCTTCCAGGTATAAACATTAACACAGTATCAGAATACAAATAGCAATATATCCTGAATTAGCATGTTAACATTTGAATTAGCACAGGAAAATTTAAGAAAAATATTTTGAAAACTAGTCAAGAAGAATTTATGTTAAAACATCAATCAATACATAATAAATTTTATAAGTAATAAAATTAAAATATAATTATCAAACCAATCCTAAGAGTGATATATGAAAGGATAGATTTACTATTTCCAATAACTCTTAGCTACATTTAGAGACAAGGATGTGTTGAGTTTTGATACCATTTAAGCCAGCCACTTAGCATGTTTATTAAACTCTCCTTGAAAAGATTTTCCAAAAAAAGGCTACTTGATTTGTTTTTTTTCAAACTTTATTCTTTTTTTAGCGAGGAATACTGTGTTGAGTTGATTTGTTTTTTAAATAACTACTTTGAATATTCATAACCTAACAAATAACATTTATTGAACACTCACTGTGTACCGGATTCTGTCTAAGAACTTTACACATACTATTTCAAATAATACATGTACCAGACCTATGAGACATAAGATTATTCCCATTATTTTTATCTGGCATATGAAAAAAATCAATACTTTAGTTAAGAAACTTGCTCAAAATAACTCCAATATAAGTGGCAGAACCTCCATATATTTAATTCCAAACCCTATATTGTCTGATTAAATTCAGTGTCACTCAAAATTCTGAAATATTCAGTAATACAAAAACTACAATTTATAGTTCATGATGGCAGACTACGTGCAAACACTGACCGCCAAAGTCCATTCTCCCCACCAAAATCCCACTGCAAGGAGAGAATGTGAATATTAGAAAAAGTCCATAGCAGTGGTGAAACACAGGGTAAAGTCATAAGCAAATATGAGGAATTCCTGAAGGTTTGAACAAATAGAATTATGTGAAGGGAAAAATCAGAATGCAGCCTTGTAATCCAAAATAAGCAAAAATATATGAGCCATTAGCAAAGGGAGTAAATCAGTTTTCCCTGTTAACAGAATCCCAGAGAGGTTCAAGAAGCAGTGGTAAAGGCTGATGACAGGTATGAATGGTAGGAGGTTGGTGGATTAATTTTTAAACTGTGCAGGAGCGAAACTCTCTGCACAGAAAGGTATAGTCTTAGTCCCAAATGTGCCCCTAACTATAATACAGTAGTCCCCCCCCAACACCCACCATGGTTTCAGTTACCTGCAGTCAACTGTCGTCTGAAAATATTAAGTGAAAAATTCCAGAAATAAACAACTGATAAGTTTTAAATTGTGCACCATACTGAGTAGCATGTGAAATCTCAAGCTGTCCTGCTCCATCCCTTTGTCACTTAGATGCCTCAGTTATCAGATCACGTTATCAGATCAACCATCACAGTACTGCAGTGTATGTGTTCAAGTAACCCTTATTTTACTTACTTACTTGCCCCAAAGTGCAAGAGAAGTGGTGCTGGCAATTGAGATATGCCAAAGAGAAGCTATAAAGTGCCTCCTTTAAGTGAAAAGGTGAAAGTTCTCGACTTAATAAGAAAAGAAAAAAAAAATCGCATGCTGAGGTTGGTACGATCTACAGTAAGAACAAATCTATCTGTAAAACAGTGAAGAAGAAAGAAATATGTGCCAGTTTTGCTGTCGTATCTCAAACTACAAACGTTAAGGGCACAGTGTGTGATAATGGAAAAGGCACTAAATTTGTGGGTGGAAGACACTAACAGACACATGTTCTGATTGACAGCAATCAGGTATGGTACTATCCAAGGTTTCAGGCATCCACTGGGGGTCTTGGAACGTATCTCCTGCAGATAAGGGGGAGACTCCTGTATAAGGAACCCTAAAGACCCCACCAAAAAATATTAAGAACTAATAAACCAATTCAGTAAAGCTGCAGGATATGAAATCAACATACAAAAATTAGTTGCATTTCTATACACGAACAGCAAACTAATAACACACTGATGTTAAAGACAAGTAAATGGAAAAATAATCCATGGTCATGGATTGGAAGAATGTTAAAATGTCCATACTACTCAAAGCGACCTAGATGCAATGCAATCTCTATCAAAATTCCAATGGCATTTTCCACAAAGATAGAAAAGAAAATCCTAAAATTGGTATGGAATCACAAAACACCCCTGTAGGAATGCTGGTCAGAAGTCACTCACTTGTGGCCCTCAAATCTCTGACTTCAATTGTTAAAATCTTTCTTCTGTACAGGTTGCTTGGCAAATGAGGCGGGGAAAGGAACAGAATGCTATGCTTGCAAAAGATAAGGGGAGCAATGCCAGCAACCCCAGGATAAGCTGCAAGACACCTAAGAATCTTCTACTTCTGCAGCCTCTCTCTTTGGCATAGCTCCACTTTTACCTCTAAGTCCCTTATAAGCTTCAACTCCTCCCCCCGGGGGCTGTGGAGAAAGTAGCTACTCAGCACCTGGATCAATATTCTCCCCAATCCATTCCCTGTAAGTCACCTGTCAATAATAATAATAAATTCCTTGTAAACCATATGGAGTGGCCTGCTTCATTCTTCAGTCTCAAGATACCTTCTTAGTTTGGTGGTAATTATACCCTTTGCTCACACTCAGACAGACCCTGAAGAGCCAAAGCAATCTTGAGAAAGAAGAACAAACTTGAAGCATCATACTTCCTTATTTCAAACCATATTAGAAAGCTACAGTAATCAAATCAATATGGCACTAGTATAAAAATAGGCAAAGAACCAATGGAACATAATAGAAAGCACAGAAATAAACCAATGAATATAAAGTCAACTAATCTTTGACAAGGGTGCCAAGAATACAGTTAGGAAAGGATAATCTCCTCAATAAACGGTGTTGCAAAAATTGGATATCCACATGCAAAAGAATGAAATTGTGCCCTTATCTTATATCACATACAAAAATTAACTGAAAATGGATTAAAGGCTTAAGTGTTAGACCTGAACCTGTAAAACTCCTAGAAGACAACAGAGGAAAAAGCTCCTTGACACTGGTCTTGGCAATTATTTTTTTTGGATATGACACAGGTAATAAAAGCAAAGATAAACAAGTGGGACTACGTCAAACTAAAAAGCTTCTGCACAGCAAAGAAAACAATCAACAAAATGAAAGGACAACTTACAGAATGGAAGAAAATCTTTGCAGATCCTATGTCTGATAAGGGTTTAATATCCAAAATATATAAGGAACTCATAAAACTCATTAATAAAAAACACAAATAACCCAACTAAAAAATAGGCAAAGGACCTAAATAGACATTTTGCCAAAGACATACAAATAGCCAACAAGCATACAAATAGATGCTCAGGATCACTTATAACTGAAATTCAAATCAAAACCACAATGAGATATCACCTCATACCTGTTAGGATGACTATTATCAAAAAGACAAGAGATAAAAGTGTTGGCAAAGATGGGGAGAAAAGGGACCACTTGTAAACTGTTGGTGGGAATGTAAATTGGTACAGCCATTATGGAAAACCGTATATAGGTTAATTAAAAATAAAATTAAAAAATAGAACTACCATACGACTCAGGAATCCCACCTCTGTGTATATATCCAAAGGATATGAAATCAGTACCTCAAAGAGACATCTATACCTTCATCTTCATTGCAGCATTATTCATGATAGCCAAGATACAGAAACAACCTAAGTATACAGTGATGGACACATAGATTTTTAAAATGGGGTGAAATTATAGCTAGATAGGAGGAATAAGTTCTAGTGTTTTATAGCACTGTAGGGTGGCTATAGTTAACAATAATTTATTGTACATTTTCAAATAGCTAGAAGAGAGGATTTTCAATGTTCTCGACACAAAGAATTGATAAATGTTTGAGGTGATGGATGTGCTGATTACGCAGATTTGGTCATTAACATTATATACATGTATGGAAAACCACATTGTACTCCATAAATATGTACAATTACTATGTGTCAATTTAAAATAATAATTTTTAATTGTGGTATATGTATACAATGAAATATTCAGCTACAAAGAAGGAGTCTGGCCAGTTAGCTCAGTTGATTAGAGCACAGCCTTGTAACACCAAGGTCACAGGTTTAGATCCTCCTATCAGCCAGCCACAAAAGAAAACCCCCAAAAACAAAAAACTACAACTGAAAAAAGCTGCTCTTCAGAAGATACCATTACTAGAATGAAAAGACAATTCACAGAATAAAAGAGAATATATTTGTAATATATATGTGAGAGTACTTCAAAAAGTTTGTATTATCTTTTAATTCTATTTTTTCCATAAACTTTTTGAAGTATCCTCATATACATGCCAAAGGAATGGCATCCAGAATATATAAAATGTTCCTACAAATGAAATTAATAAGACAAACTAACCAAATGGAAAAAATGGACAAAAGACTTAAATAGGCCTTTTTACAGAAGAGGAAATCCAAACAGCCAAAAAAAGAAAACACACACACACACACACACACACACAAAGGTAAATTGGTTGCTTCTTTAATCATCAGGGAAATACTAATTAAAAGCCACAAAGAGATACCACTATGTGATTACCAGATTGCACAAATAAAGTCTGACAATAGTAACTGTAGTTAAGAATGTGGAACACGTACTAACATCAACTACTGGTGGGAGTGTAAATGTACATTTCAGAAAACATTTTAGGCATTACTATTAAAGGTGAAGATATATACTCTCTGACTACTCCCCAGGCATATACCATAAATTAATGTACATATACAAACAATACATATGAATGTACAAAGCAACACTGTTTGTGAGGGCTAAGAGCAAGCAACAACCCAAATGTCCTAAAACATGAGAATGGACTACATATATTACATATAACGTTTAAGAATTTCACAAGGACTGGCTGGTTAGCTCAATTGGTTAGAGTGCAGCCTTGTAATACTAAGGTCAAGGGTTCGATTTTCTGTACCAGCCAGCCATTTAAAAAAACAAAGAAAAAAGAATCTCACAAGAAGCGTGAGATAAAAGAATACATACAGCATGATTTTCTTCAAAAACAATCTACCTTGTTTAAAGAGATGGTAAAACTATTGAGAAAAACAAATCACTACAGAACTGTCATCACAAAAGTCAGAATGGTAGTCACCTCTTGAGGAGAGACAAATATTAGATCAGAAAGGATATGCAAGTGTGCCTGGAGTGCAGCCAATGTTCTCTTTCCTAACTGGGTGGTGTTCATTTTATAATTATTCATTAAAGTATGCATTTGTGTTTTATGAACTTTTCTATACATATGCTATATTTCACAATTTTTTTAAGTTAAAAAAATAAAAAAGAAGCAGGGAGAAGGCATCAGTTTTGCTGGTATAGATCACAGCAGAGACAGCTCCCTAGCCCATCCAGTTCTTCAGTTTGGCTACAGAAGTCATTCCCAGAAGCTCAGCCTACAGTATGCTATAAGTTTCTTCAGCCCTTTCAATTATTTTGTGAGTTGACTAGCTCTTGATGAAATCTCTTCTTTTTAAACAAGCTGGAGTAGATTTTGTTTTCTGCAGCTAAGAACCTAAGGAAAATAAAATCTATTACCACAATGAATGTGAATGAGGTGAACTCCCAGAAATAAGGGTTCTCAAACACATGCAGAAAACAAAATTTACTACAGTATACAAGTAATCCACTTATAGGGCCGGCCCGTGGCTCACTCGGGAGAGTGCGGTGCTGATAACACCAAGGCCCCGGGTTCGGATCCCATATACGGATGGCCGGTTCGCTCACTGGGTGAGCGTGGTGCTGACCACACCAAGTCAAGGGTTAAGATCCCCTTACCGGTCATCTTTAAAAAAAAAAAAAAAAAAACAAGTAATCCACTTATAGCCACTTACAAAAATCACCTAAAACAAAATGGTAAGGAAAGAAAAAGAGTTAAAAATTAAAGAACATTCAGACACACAATATTAATATTATTTAAATCACATTTTTTTATCAAAAGCACTAACACGCATGAAGAGATATTTGGCAATCACCTAAAAATAATGAATAATCCATGCACTGCCTATTCATTTGAAATGTCACCTTTATTATATGCTACACTTTGCCTCAGATCTATTTCTGAACTCATCTTACTAATCTATTTATAGTACTTTTAATAACTGGGAGTTTAAGTGTCCCCCAATTACTCTTTATAAAAATTATTTTTAAGTATTTCTCCAAATGAATTTTAGAAGCATCTTGCAAAATAAAAAACAAACCCCTGAGATTATGATTGAAACTGCACTAAATTTATGTAATTAAGAAATTGATATCTTTAGAACATTGTCTCCCATAATTACAGTATTCCTTGTTTTTTACTTCATATTTTAAACTTTTTTATTTTTTAAAATGACCTAAAACTAGGGGCATTATCAAAAAAGAGTTTCATTGGTTAGAGCTTGGTGCTGACAACACCAAGTTCAAGTGTTATGATCCCCGTACTAGCCAGCCACCAAAAAAAAAAGTATCAGATAGCATATGAAGTCTGACTTAAGGAAAGCATTTTAAGGAAAAAAATACACAAGTCATAAAAACAAAACTTATAAATTTTTCTAAAATAAAAATATAAAATTTCTGAATTAAAGCTATTACCATATATTGACTTATTTAACTCTCAGGAGGTAAGTACTATCATTAGCTCTATTTTACAGATGAGTGTAAGGATACCATGGCACAGAGAGATTAACTCAAGGTCACACAGGTAGTAAGTGAAGAAGCTGGGACTCAAACCTAGGCAGTACAACTCTAGAGCACATACACACTAAACTAAGAGTTCTTACAGAATTCTAATCCCAAAGTAGTACAGAGATGTAAAAGCCTTCAGGAAAGCAATTTGAAAACACTTATCAACAACCATCAAAAGGCATACAGTGGGAGACCGGTTCCAGGACCTCCTGCAGATACCAAAATCTGTGATGCTCAAGTCCCTGATATAAAATGACATAGTATTTGCATATAACCTATGCATAACCTCCTACATACTTTTAAATCATTTCTAGATTATTTATAATACCTAATACAATGTAAATACTACGTAAACAGTTGTTATAGGCTGGTCCAAAGGTAGTGAGTTATCTCAACTGATTGCTCAGTCAGTTACATATCAAAACCCTTGTTCTACTCTTTCCCCACTTTTCATGACTGCATTTGACTATTCTTGAAAAAAAAATTTTTTTTTTTTTATTATAATGTATTGTTTAGGGAATAATGACGGGAAGGGGGGAAGTCTTTACATTCAGTGTAGACAATTTTTTTCCGAATATTTTTTTTGGGGGGGTGGGGTCTTTTTCATGACCGGCACTCAACCAGTGAGTGCACCGGCCATTCCTATATAGGATCCGAACCCGCGGCGGGAGCGTCGCCAGGCTCCCAGCGCCGCACTCTCCCAAGTGCGCCACGGGCTCGGCCCGTTTTTTCTGAATATTTTTGATCCACAGTTGGTTCAATCCATAAATGTGGAACCCACTAATACAGAGAGCCAACTGTACATTGTTTAACCAAATAATTCAACTTAGAGAAATTTTTTCTGAGGAAATAATTGACATGAACGAAAAAGCTATATTGCTTTCACATTAGCCCTTATTAATAGTATTAAATATAATGCACACCCATCCAGCATCCTCAAACCCAGTGGAATCCCCAACTTATCCCACAGCTAGTTTAGTCTCTGAATAACCACAGCAACTAATAGCTTCCCCTCATAGCTCATTTTTTTGGTCACTGACCAGCACAGGGATCCGGAGATCCAATCCCTTGACTTTGGTGTTATAACACCGTGCTCTAACCAACCAAACTAACCAGCTAGCTTTTTCATAGCTCTTAACTGACACATTAGGAAGCCTATTTTGGTAGAAAAGACCAAGCACAAGACTTTGGAGCACCTCAACAATGATACTTTCCTCCAAATTAGTAATTTAAAAGCATTATCACATCCCTCAAAGAATCACGAAGATTGATGCCACCAGAAAAACAGGAAAGAAGCAGGGGTGGTGATCTTATATATTCCATTCTATAGTTTGACCACTGCAAAAGTCTGATAGCTCTTAGAAAATGACAGTATATTATCATAATCAAATGGTGATTCCAAATGCAGCTGCTATTGCTGATTTATCTTTATTCAAACGAATAAACATAGCCTCTGTTACCTGGTATGCATCCAGCAGCAGGACCCTGATGAAACTGATACCTAGACTCTTGGAAGTACCTAAGTTTATGATCTTTCTGAGACCTACTTTTTCAGCTTCACTTTTTTTGCAAGAATAACTCAAAAAACTTATTTTTCTTAGCTAATAGTGAGTAAACCGCCAAAAGATATATATCATCACCCCTAAATATTTATAGTATCTAATTACTACAAACAGAGGATTCTCCTTTATAACTGCAATCAACTATCAAAATCAGGAACCTGGCTCATCTGAAGGTAGTGAGTTATCCTGACTGCTTTTTAAATTTTTTTTTTATTTTACCTTATTTTATTTTACTTTGCAGCTGGTTGGTATGGTGATCCGAACCCTTGATTTGGTGTTACCAACACCATGCTCTAACCAACTGAGCTAAGCATCCAGCCTTGATTGTTTACAGTCAGTTACAGACCAAACTCCTTGTTCTACTCTTTCTCCCCTTCTCACTACTGCACTTGACCATCTCAAAAAAAAAAAAAAAAAAAAAAAAAAATCAGGAAGTTAACATTGATACCATACTACAATCTAATCCATAGACCCCTTTCAAATTTATCAGTTATCCTAATAATATGCTTTATATATAATAAAGGATAAAATCTGGGATCTCTTGTTATACATACTTATGTCTCTTTAGTCTCTTCCAATCTGGAACAATTCCTCTGTGTTTCCCTAATGCTTTTAAGGAGTAGTAGGCCAGTCATTTCAAAAATGTCTCCCAATTTGGGTTTGTTTGATGTTTCCTCATATTTGTATTCAGGTATGGGTTTTTGGCAAAATATCACAGAAGTGTTAACTATTATCTTCTCGTTGCAGGCAGTATACAATTTCAATTTGTCCCATTAAAAGTGCTGCTACCTTTGACTGCTTGATTAAGGTGGTGTCCATTATAAATGTTAATCTTGGGCTGGCCCGTGGCTCACTCGGGAGAGTGCGGTGCTGATAACACCAAGGCCATGGGTTCGCATCCTGTATAAGGATGGACAGTTCGCTCACTGGCTGAGCGTGGTGCTGACAACACCAAGCCAAGGGTTAAGATCCCCTTACTGGTCATCTTTAAAAATTAATTAATTAAGTAAATAATAGATAGATAGATAGATAGATAGATAGATAGATAGATAGATAGATAGATAGATAGATAAATGTATGTATGTATGTTAATCTTTTTCTTTTGTAATTAATAAATGTTTTGTGGGGAGGTAATCTGAGACAATGTAAATATCTTTTTAGTGTGTTGAATGGTATCCTCCCAGCCCCAAACAAAAAGATAAGTCTACCCAGAACCTGTGAATGTAACCTTATTTGGAAAAAGTGTCTTTGCAGATGTAATTAGGTTAATAATCTTAAAAAGAGAACATCCTGGATTAAAGTGGGCACTAAATCCAAAGACAAGTGTCCTTAAAAGAGTAAAGGAGAGAAGACAGAGGAGAAGGTGATATAAAGACAGAGGCGGAGACTGAGTAATGTCTACAAGCCAAGAAATGCCAAGGAGGACTGTAGGCAGCTACCAGAAACTAGGAGGCAGGCATGGAACATTCTTCCTCAGAGCCTCTAAAAAGGAACCAACTCTGCCAACAACTTGATTTCAGACTTCTGGCCTCCAGAACTGTGAAAGAATAAATACCTGCTGTTTTAAGCCACCCGGTAATTTGTCATAATTCTGTTCTTAATTTTTGCTCACTAGTTTTAGCATTCGTTGATGTTTCTTGGCTGAACTATTATGATAGTTACCAAATGTGATTTTCTAATTTTATCATTCCTTCTGCATTTACTAGTGGTCATTCTACTGTAAAGAAAAACTTTGCATCAGCTTTGTTTGTAATAGCCAAAAACTGCACACAACCCAGATGTCCATCACCAGATGAATGGATAATGCACTTGGCAATAAAAAGAAATGAACTATTGATATACTAATATGGATGCATCTCAAAATAATTATGCTGAGTAAAAGAAGGAAGACAAAAGAGTATATACTGTAAGACTCCATTTGTATAAAATTATAGAAAAGCAAAATAATCTATAGTACAGCAAACAGATCAGTGGTTGCCTGGGAACAGAGGTTGGGCAAGGTCGGGTAGAGTAATTACAACTGAACATAAGGAAACTTTTGGGAGTGATAGACGTTTATTATCTTGACTGTTATGATGGTTTGACAAGTGCACATGCATGCACACAAGTATATAAACACATATACACGTACATCAAAACTTATAAAATAGTATTTTTTAAATGTACCATTTATTGTATACCAATTATACCTCAATAAAACTGTTTTTTAAAAAATTAAATAGCCACGTGTAGCCGGTGGCTACTGTACTGAACAGCACACATATACAAGGATAAAACCAAAAATAGGGCTGGCCCGTTAGCTCAGTTGGTTAGAGCACAGTATTATAACACCAAGGTCAAGGGTTTGGATCCCCAGATCCCTGCACCAGCCTGCCGCCAAAAAAACAAATGAACAAAAAACTAAAACAAAACAGAAAATAACAGAGGGACATAACAGTGAAAGGCAAAACTGTACCTCTTAGAAGAGAACACAACGGCACCTTTATAACTTTAAAGTATAGAAAGATCTCTTCAATAAGACTCAAAAAGCTATGAACTATACAGGAAATTTTTAATAAAACTGCATTAAATTCAAGTATTTTGTTCATTAATAAACATCATGAAGTGAATAGACAAGCTAAAAACTGAAAGATATTTGCAACCTCTATGACAAAGGATTAATATCCAAAATACATTAAAAACTTCTATAAATAAGCAAGAAAACAATTCAAAATTAATATGGGCAAAAAATTAAAAGGTGTTTCATAAAGGGAAAACCCAAAAATATCCTACATAAACATGAAACGGTGCTTAATCTCATTAGTAATCAGGGAAATGGCAATTCAAACCACAATGAGATACAACTTTATAACCTACGAGGCTGACATACAACACAGTCTGACAACTCCAAGTATGCAAGAAAGTGGAAGAACTATACTCCCCCGTGCAATTTGGCAATACCTAGTAAAGTCCAAGATGTACATACCCCATGACCCAGCAATTGTTCTGTTAGCACACTAGAGCAAGGTCACCAAACCTTTTCTATAAAGAACCAGAGAAATATTTTCAGTTTTACAAAACATACAGTCTCTTTTACAACTGCTCAACTTTGCTGTTACAGCGTGAAAGTAGTTATGGACAATACATAAATAAATGATTGTGGCAGTGTCCGATAAAATTTTACTTACAATGCTGGCGGTGGCCCAATTTGGCCTATAGGCTTAGTTTACCAAACAATGACTTAGAGAAACTCTCAAACATTTGAACAACAACAGTAACAAAAAGACATGTACAGGAAGGTTCCCAACATAACTGTTTTTAATTATAAATAGTTGGAAAAGTAAATATCCATGAAGGATACAATGGATGAGCCTCATATTGGCATATTTATGCTATTAATAAGTGAAAATGAACAAATTAGACCTACATATATTAATATGAAAAATCACTAATATCGAGCCAAAAATGCAAGACCCAGAAGAATACACATAGTAAGATATCATTTATAAGTTATAAAAAAACATGCAAAATATACTGTATATTATTTAGAGATACACAGTGACATACTAACATTATAAAGAAATCTGTGATTTCTAATATTAATCAAAAGTAATGATTGATTAACAAAAATGGAAAAAAATTAATTTGTACTTGACAAACAACATGGCATACAACTCTTTCATAACATGTGATGTAGCAGAAGGTGAAGGTCCTTGATAGTGAAAAATTGGAATGACCAGAGAGAAATAAAGATACAGGCTTAAAATTTTATGATTTAAGAGATTTCTTCAAATTCAGTTCTCTCTCTTTGGTCTCTTTCCATTTTATTTATTTATTTATTTTAAGGCTAGTCAAGTGAAGCAGTGGGAGTGGAGAACAAACAAATCTGTAACTGGTTGTTATTAATCAGCTGCTAATGCCACTGCACTCAGACCAGCCTCTTTCCACTTTAAAATTAATGCAATGGGGTCGGCCCGTGGCTCACTCAGGAGAATGTGGTGCTCAGAACACCAAGGCCACAGGTTCGGATCCCATATAGTGATGGCCAGTTGGTTCACTGGGGGAGCGTGGTGCTGACACCACCAAGTCAAGGGTTAAGATCCCCTTACCGGTCATCTTTAAAAAAAATAAAGAAATTAAATAAATAAAAAATAAAATTAATGTAATGAAAAGTAGCTGCCAAACCTAGAACCAACAATTTATGTTTAGACTAGCTTCTTCATAATTCCTTTGGTCATACTCTTTTAAAATAAATGCTCTAATCATCAGTTCAAATTAACAAACTAAACTTCCATATTTCACCTTCCTTTACAAATACTGCCACTGATTCCCTGTAATCCACCAGAGATTACACTTCACTTATTCCAACACAATCCTATCTTTATTAGCTCTCTTGATAAGACTATGATGCACAGGTAAAAGCTGCACTTTGTTCACCATCTTCTTTAAACTATAAAAGAAGGGGGTAATAACAACACTATTTCAAATAAGTAAACCTAAAAAAGCCCATATAAACTTTAAAATATTATTTCTTAGAAGGCAAGCATAATAAAGGACAGTAAACCCATATATGTAAATATACATAAATTAGGTAAAAACTGTAACTTATGATCAGGAAGTAATGGAAATAAAAGAAAAATAATGACTTTTTAAAAATGATATATTCATATATTCTCTCATTCCATGCCATATTCATCAAATCTCCCTACCTCAAGACAAAAATAAATCATTTTAAAAATTTTAGATAAATTAATTTTCCTTTGTTAATTTGGGAGAGATACACAAACACTAGAAAGACCAAGCTTAATATTAATTAAATAAATCAAGAAGGGCTTAGGAAGACAGAGAAGGTAAGAAAGGCCTTCACACCCATTAAGATGGCTATTATTTTTTAAAAAGTGAAAAATAACAAGTGTTGGCAAGGTTGTGGAGAAACTGGAACCCTCATGCACTGCTGATAGGAATGTAAAATGGTGCAGATGCTGTGAATACTGTCTGGCAATTTCTCAAAAAGTTAAACAAAGAATTACCATATTATCCAGCAATTCTACATCTAGGTTTATACCCAAAAGAATTGAAAACAGGGACACAGACACTTTTAAACCAACGTTCATAGCAGCGTTATTCACAATAGCCAAAATACGGTACAACCCAAATGTCCATCAACATATAAATGAATAAACAAAATGTGGTATATACACACAACAGAGTATCATTCAGCCTTAAAAAGAAAAGAAATCCTGACACATACTACAACATGGATGAACCTTGAAGACATTAAGTTAAGTGAAATAAGTCAAACATAAAAGGACAAACACTGCATGATTCCACTTATATGAGGTACTCAGAATAGTCAAATTCATAGGGACAGGGCCGGCCCTTGGCTCACTTGGGAGAGTGCGGTGCTGATAACACCAAGGCCACAGGTTCAGATCCCTATATAGGGATGGCCGATTAGCTCACTTGGGAGAGCGTGGTGCTGACAACACCGAGTCAAGGGTTAAAATCCCCTTACCGGTCATCTTTAAAAAAAAAAGAAAAAAGAAAAATTCATGGGGACAAAAAGTAGAATGGGGCTGGGAGAGGTGGAAGTGAGGAGTTACTGTTTAATGGGTACAGAGTTTGGGATGATAAACAATTTCTGGAAATAGACAGTGATGATGATTGCACAACACTGTGAATATACTTAATGCCACTTAATTGTACACCTAAAAACAATTAAAATGGTAAATTTTATGTTATGTGTATTTCATCACAATTTTTTACAGAGGAAATTTTTTAAATTAAAAAACTCTAAGAGCCAATTTATTTCATCTTTACACTCAACAAAAATTCAACAAAACTCAACTAGTTGTTGAGCAGCTACTCTGGGCAAGGTATTATGTAGTCAACCCTACGAGGATCAATTATACAATGAGTAAGGCAATGTCTTTGCCCCCAAGGACGTCAAGATTTAGCTGAGAGACAGACATTATAGCATATTGGTATCCCACAGTGGTCTATGTGATCTTCATAGGGATTCCATAAGGACAAAACTATTTTTATAATAATTTTAAGAGTTTATCTGCCCTTTTCACTACATTGACATTTGCACTAATGGTACAAAAGCAATGGTTGGTAAAACTGCTGATGCCTTGACAGGAGTAAAGGCTGTGGCACCAAACTGAGCTAATAGTCATTGTATTTCTCACAGCTACTCACTTACAGTTAAAAACAAAAAAATCAAGCCAGTTTCACTTAAGAATGTCCCTGCTGATGCAATAAAAAATTTTATTAAACCTCGACCCATGAATACACCTTTTTAATACTCTGTACAAGAAAAAGGGGAGTACACATAACAGGCTTCTGTTACATACAAGGGTACTTCAAAAAGTTTTGGAGCTGGCCAATTAACTCAGTTCGTTATAGTGAGGTGCTAATAACATCAAGGTCAAGGATTTGGATCCACGCACTGGCCAGCTACCAAAAAAAAAGGGGGGGGGGGGGCCAGCCCGTGGCTCACTTGGGAGAGTGTGATGCTGATAACACCAAGGCCATGGGTTCGGATCCCTATATAGGGATGGCCAGTTAGCTCAATTGGAGAGCATGGTGCTGACAACACCAAGTCAAGGGTTAAGATCCCCTTACCAGTCATCTTGGGGAAAAAAAAAAAGAAAAGTTCATGGAAAAATTAAATTAAAATATAACTCCAATCCTTCCATGAACTTTTTGAAGACCCCTTGTTCTATGGCTATCTAAAGGAAAAGCACTTTTGATTGAGTCATGAAATGAACCAGCACATTTTTCATGGACCATCATTTTTACTTAAAGGACTGATTAAACTGTGTTAATAAGACTTGGGCATTTGTTATACATTTTCTTCAAAATGAACAAAGTGAGCTTTTCACTTCAAGAAAAACTACTAGCAGTATTTGTTGCCAATGACAAATTTCTAATTGTTGCTTGAAAAACTCACATTTTGGAAAATGTGCATCCACTAAAGTGAACTCCATAGCTTCCCAATACTTAAACATTTGTTTGATGACATCAGTGATACAAACACGTGATTTTTCTGATGTTGCATAATGAAATGTGTCGATATTGAGAAGATGTTTATAACTAAGTAAACCATTATTTTCCAAATGACTAATGCACCATGTCACAAAATCATATATAGGTAGAAGATTCATTGAAAGTGCAAGACAGATTAACGGATCTTAATATGAGTACGAAAAGTTCATTAATAAGCTCCCAGATTCCAATTCAACTAATCTTTTTTTTTTTTTTTTTTTTTTGGTGACCGTTGGCTTGGTGTCGCCCGCAACACGCTCAGCCATCCCTATATAGGATCCGAACCTGCGGCCTCAGCACTCCCAGCGCCGCACTCTCCCGAGTGAGCCACGGGGTCGGCCCAATTCAATTAATCTTAAGAAACTACCACTTCAGGGGCTGGCCGGTTAGCAAAGAGGTTAAAGCACTGCCCTGTAACACCAAGGTCAAGGGTTCCCCCTACCAGCCAACCACCAAAAAAAAAAAAAATGAAAGAAACTACCACATCAGTGCAGAATATCCAGAATTATCTGAAAAGACTAATAAAATATTTTTTGCTACTACAGACATGTATAAGGCTTTTTCTTTATACACGTCAACCAAACAGCACAACAGACTGAGAGCAGAAGCAGATATGAAAATTCAGCTGTCTTCTATTAAGCTAGACATTAAAAGAAATTTCCAAAAATAATATAAAACAATACCACTCTTCTCACCAATACTGTGGAAAAAGATGGTTTTTCATTAAAAAAAAAAAAAAAAAAACCCTAGCATAATGAGTTTATTATTGTTTTTAAATAAATATTTTTTAAATTTCTCAGTTTAAATTTCTCATATGGCAAATAACAGATGTAGCCCACATAAACAAAAGCTCTTTGGGGTCCTCAATATTTAAGAGTACAAAGGGTTCTAAGAAAAAAGTTTGAGAACTGTTGCTATAACCCAATATGCACTATGAAAGGATGCGCAATTACAAAAGAAACAGAACTCTTCATAGAAGAAAACATATTGACTTGTAGTCTGTATGATGAATATATATATATATATATATATATATTTTTTTTTTTTTTTTTTTTTTTTTTTAAAGATGACCAGTAAGGGGATCTTAACCCTTGACTTGGTGTTGTCAGCACCACGCTCACCCAGTGAGCAACCGGCCATCCCTATATGGGATCCGAACCCATGGCCTTGGTGTTATCAGCACCACACTCTCCCGAGTGAGCCACGGGCCGGCCCTGATGAATATATTTTTGAAACGGAATATTTCAATGTGCCCTGGATAAAGAAACAGAAAACGTGAGTAAGAAACTTAAGTGAATAGGGAGGCTGAATGTGGACCTGAAAGGGCTTGGCCTGTAGATTACAAACTGCAGAGTTTAAGTTTCTTTTCTATAAAATGAGGAGCCATCTATGAATTTGTGACTGAGATAATTTTTTTAAAATCTGCATTTCCTGTCAAGATCCACATATCCTCAGCATACTCTTTTTTTATTCAAGTTTTGAGGATGGAGTCAGAGGTTTAGCTGTGGTACAAAGTAAACTTTGATATTTGTCTGGAGTATAAGGCTCTAAACTGCAACATAAGAGTGAAGGCTTGATTCAAAAAGTATGTGTATGTAAGAAAAACATACACATTCACATTTAACAGCATGGCCCCTGCTTTACCAAAAAATGTTCAACTAATCGAGTTTATACCATAAAGTTTTTTTATCCTAAAAGTTCAAACATATGGCAAATTCATGTTGCCTCAAGTATACCGCAAAACAGGACTCTAAAAAGTTCTCTGTGTCTAATCTTCCTCTATCTTGTTGCTTTGCTGTCTACTTCTAGTTGCCCTGCAGTCAATGATATAACATATTTCTAGAATATACAATGCTCTCAGTTCTACCCTGCCTACACAAAAACAAAATAAATACATAATAGAAACCCTTGGGATTGAACAGGAAACGCCTACGACAGGCCTACTGGTTGGTCTTTGAGTCAATCAAATAATTCTTGGCAGAAAGCCAAGCAAATGAAAAACAGACTTTGAAACCAGATAGCCTACAATCTACAACACCTTTCTAAAAATGTCTTGTATTTGACAAATCTTTACCGCTCATTTCTGCCTCTGTTCCTCTGCTGAAAATAAAACAACTTTATCATGCTACCATATACAAGATTTTTTTTCTTTTAAGCAGAAGAGTATTATCTTCTTTTCTCTACAAAGATGCATGTCATTTATTCACAGCAATAAATAACTATAATCCTGTATGATAATATATGCTGGGTACAGAAATAGACTGCTTTACAAAACATTTAAAACTAAGATTTAACTACAACTACACCGAATTTTTAAATGTGAAGATCACTGTTTCCTTTTAGTATACAGAATTCCTTACCTTTTGCTACTTTGATGGACATTTACAACTTAGAGGTACTTTTAACTCAGAACTGTTGAGAACTATCTCGAAGCAATTAGCTAAGGCAAGTACCAAAAAAAAAAAAAAAAGTTTCAGAGGTAGTAACACGTTCCGCGCTTTTATTTTTCATAAGCAATACAAACTTATGATCCTAAAACATCTTATGATCACCACAATAGAATTCCTTCCAAGACTTTAAGTTATTGGATGTTTACATTTCAGCCCTTCTAAATTAGCTTACAATTATTCCAACCACCAGCCATCCGGGGTCAAATTGGAAAACTGACACCACCGGTAGGAGGCAACCGAGAGGAACAAGACAAAATTATGACAGTTTCTAAGGAAACACTCCAATTTTTTCCATCCCTCACTTCCTTTGCCTGGCCCAAGAGCAACATGATTTCAATTTTTCTCTTGGCCAAACTCTGGCGCCAGGTTTCAAACATTTTTTCGCTGGCTGACACCAAAGTGAAGCAGTGAAAGGAGACAGGACTGCCTCCCATTGATCCTTGAAGGGTGGAAATAAAGCGAGGAGCGGTTGCAGGGAGACAGCAATCCTATCTTTCCCAAGGCCACTTTGTTTGCCCGAACCTCCACCCTGAAAAGCGCTATTCGACAAGAGATGCATCTTCACTTCTATCAATTTTAACTTTGACTGCGCTCTCCGTGCCGGAGGCATACGCGACACTGGTGCTATAAAAGCCCCGAAACTGCCTGAAAAAGAGGCGGGCGCCAAAACAAGCCAGGGAACTTACCCAGTTTCTTCCACATGGCGAGGTGACAAGCGAGGAAGCCTTTGCGGATAGCAGCGCAAACCTTCGCCGGCTCGGACGAGGTGAAACCTTTCTGCTTCTTAATGAATCCCCATAAGTGCTCCCGGGCAAACTGTGCCGCCTCCCGCCCGCCGTGCCCGTCGCACACGGCGAAAAAGGCCACAGAGGAACGACGGCGGCAGCAGCGGCCGGGAGCCGGCGAGGCCCTGGCGTCCGGGGGAGGGTCGCGAGCTTCCCCGGCTGCCACCGCTGGGCCTTTCTCCGAGACTTCGCTGCCAGGAAGAGCGGGCGGTGACGGCTGTGAGGGACAGAGAGGCCGCCGCGGCGAAGGCTTTTCTTCAGCCGTCGGCTCAGGCTCCACAACGATCTGTGTAACATCCTCCATGTACTTCCTCCCGCCTTGGTCGGAGAAGACGCTCACTCCCAGCGAGTACAGCCCCGCCATGGCCGGCTGGCCGGGATCCCGCCGGTCCCACACAGCCCGCCGAATCCGGCGGCGGGAGACACACTCGGCGATAGCCGGCCAACTATTGTTTATCTTCGACGACGCCGAGAGAGGAGGGGGCGGTCCCGGAGGGGGGGGGTGGCGCGCGATGTCTGGACTTGTCCGCGAGAACTGGGCCAGAGAGCTGAGGCGAGAGGAGCCGCGCAGCTGCGCCTGCGCACTGCGCATCCCCCGCCTGCCCGCGCCCACCACACAAATCAGGCGTTCTCACTGGCTGTCGTCACTCAGCTCTCTGGGCCCGACCAATCCGGAGTCGAGCGGGGTGAACCCGCCCTCCGCCCCCAACCTTCGCTCCTCCTTGTAACGGCCGCGCTCCCTCCTCCCGCCGCGAGTGTTGGGCCCGCGCGCAGTCCCTAACGTTCGTCCCTCGCCGTGGGTTTTTGAGTTCTCCGGGTTTTCCGCAATTGCTGAGCCCTTAGGAGCAACTTGGTCTGTCACCTTTTTATTCGGTCCCTGAGATCGTCATGCGGCCTACAGCTTTTCGCGTGCCGCTGCTCTCTTTGCGGGGAAAGCGGTCTAGTTTCGGGCCTCCCGCTAGTATGTGGAATGTGGGGAAAAAGATTTCACTTTTCACTCCTCGAAGTGAAATGGCGGGAAACCCTTCGGAAGGTCGTTTGGGAACAGGCTGGAAAAAGTGTGGCACCCTTGAAGTAGATTTGGGTGGGACGTAGCCGACTGAGAATTGAGGAGGGAGGCAATTCAATTTTGTTGCTAAGAAAACTTGGGGAATTTCCGAGACCAGCAGCTGCATCGTTTCACGTAACTAATTATGTCAGACTTAAGAGGGCCAAATTTTAACTAATTATTAACAGATCTTTTCCGCTTTCGTTAAACGTAGTACTTTTCCCAAAGAGCCCTCGCTACAGCATTTTATTCCTGCGGTATTACTTCAAATTATCATTTGGAAATAGCTTACAAAAACTTCTGCCAAGAGCTCCAGTACTCTAACAGTGTGGTTTTCGTCCCCTTTCCTATTTGCCCAGTAAGTCACAGTCCTAGCGCTAAAACCTTTGTGCGGATTTCCAACGGAACTAAAATGAGCCTGAGTGGATAAATTAGCATGTTCTCAGTAGCAAACGTTTTTCTAGTGAATCAATTTGAAATTCATTTTTTCCATTTTTGGATACTTCATCACCTCTCCTGTATGCTCTTTGCTGTCTGTACAGCCTTTGAGGTTTACAATTTTCCCCCCCTTTGGCGGATGGCTGGTAAGGGGAACCGAACCCCTTGACTTCGGTGTTAAAAGAGATTTTTCAAATGGGATGATACTAGTATGGGAATGGGGAAAATGTACATACAAAGTTGGCACAAGAAATGCAAATAGAAAGCATTCTTTAATAAAAATATAAAGCAAAAATGACTCAATTAAATAAAAATGAAAATGTAGACAAGGATATTCCCTACCCCAAAACGCACTAGACAAGATGGTTCCAGAGCATCAAAATGTTTGGGAAAAATCCCAGCCTATTTTGAGAGGTGATCATAACCCTGTTAGCAAAACCTAACAATAATAACTCTAAAAGGATACCTGTAGACCATAATTTATAACTATGAATACAAAAATCCTAAATGAAATATTAGCAATTATAATCTAGCAGCCTCCATACCACAAGACCTACAAGAGGACAGATTACGTAGCCTGTATTATCCATCTTAAACAGTTTACCCACCTTTGACCCAAGAAATTATCAAAAGATACAGGCATACCTTGGAGATATTGTGGCTCTGGTTCCAGACCACCACAGTTAAGAGAATATGGGAAAAAAGCAAGTCACATGAATTTTTTGGTTTCCCGGTACATATAAGAGTAATGTTTAGAGGAAAGATTAGTGAGAAATTGGTAAAAGACCACAAAAAAAGATAACATTTTGTAATGATAGATATAGTAATAAAAAGTTATTTTTAGGGCCGGCCCGTGGCTCACTCGGGAGAGTGCGGTGCTGATAACACCAAGGCCCCGGGTTCGGATCCCATATAGGGATGGCCGGTTAGCTCATTGGGTGAGCATGGTGCTGACAACACCAAGTCAAGGGTTAAGATCCCCATACCGGTCATCTTTTATAAAAAAAAAAAAAAAAAAAAAAAGTTATTTTTACGTTATGCTGTAGTCTATTAAGTGTGCAATAGCATTATGTATGCATAAAAAAGTACTCAAGAAAAAAGAATTTTTTAAAAGGACATACCTTAATTTAAAAACACTTTATTGCTAAAAAATGCTAACCAGCATCTGAGCCTTCAGTGAGTTGTAATCTTTTTGCTGGTAGAGGGTTTTGCCTCGATGTTGATAGCTGCTGACTGATCAGGGTGATAGTTACTGAAGGTTGGGGTGGCTGTGGCAATTTCTTAAAATAAGACAATGAGGTTTGCTGCATCGATTGACTTTCACAGAAGATTTCTCTGTAGCATGTGATGCTGTTTGACAGAATTTTACCCACGTAGAATTTCTTTCAAAATTGGAGTAAATCCTCTCAAACCCTGCCAATGCTATGTCAACTAAGTTTATGCAGTATTCTAAATCATTTGTCATTTCAATGTTCACAGCATCTTCATCAGAAGTAGATTTCATTTCAAGAAACCACTTTCTTTTTTCCTTCATAAAAAAGTAACTCCTCGTTCATTAACATTTCATCATGAGATTGCAGCAATTCAATCATATCTTCTGGCTCCACTTCTAATTCTAGTTCTGTTGCTATTTCCATCACATCTGTAGTTACTTCCTCCACTGAAGTCTTGAACCCCTCAAAGTCATCCATGAGGGTTGAAATCAACTTCTTCCAAGCTCCTGTTAATGTTGACATTTTGACCTCCTCCTATGAATCATGAATGTTCTTAATGGCATCTAGAATGGTGGATCCTTTCCAGAAAGTTTTCCATTTACTTTGCACAGATCCATCGGAAGAGTCACTATCTATGGCAGCTATAGCTTTACGAAATGTATTTCTTAAATAATAAGACTTGAAAGTCAAAATTACTCCTTGATCCATGGGCTTCGGAGTGGATGTTGTATTAGAGGCATGAAAACAACATTAATCTCCTTGTACAGAGCACTTGGGCGACTCAGTGCATTGTCAATGAGCAGTAATATTTTGAAAGGAATCTTTTTTTCTGAGCAATAGGTCTCAACAGTGGGCTTAAAATATTAAGTAAGCCGTGCTGTAAACAGATGTGCTGTCATCCAGGCTTTGTTGTTCCATTTATAGAGCACAGGCAGAGTAGATTTAGCATAATTCTTAAGGGCCCTAGGATTTTCATAATGGTAAATGAGCGTTGACTTCAAGTCACCTGCTTCATTAGCCCCTAACAAGAGAGCCAGCCTGTCTTTAGAAGCTTTGGAGTCAGGCATTGGCTTCTCTGTACCTATGAATGCCCTAGATGGCAACTTTTTCCAATATGAGGCTGTTTAGTCTACATTGGAATTCTGTTGTTTAATGTAGCCACTTTCATCAATTATCTTAGCTAGATCTTCTGGATAACTTTTGCTGCAGCTTCTACATCAACACTTGCTGCTTCACTTTTCACTGTTACATTATGTAGATGGCTTCTTTCCTTAAACCTCATGGGCCAATCTCTGCTAGCTTCAAACTTTTCTTCTGCATATTCCTCACCACTCTCAGCCTTCAGAGAATTGAAGTGAGTTAGGGCCTTACTCTGGATTAGGTTTTGATTAAAGGAAATGTGGCTGGTTTGATCTTCTCCAGACCACTAAAACTTTCTTCCTATCAGCAAGAAGTCTGTTTCACTTTCTTATCATTTGTGTATTCACCAGAGTAGCATTTTTTATTTCATTTAAAAACTTTTCCTTTGCACAAGTTTCCTTCACAGGTTGGCCGTTTGGTGCAAGAGGCCTAGCTTCCAGCCTATCTCAACTTTCAACATGCCTTCCTTACTAAGCTTAATAATTTCTAGCTTTTCATTTAAAGTGCGAGACATGCAACTCTTCTTTCACTTAAGCACTTAGAGGCCATTGTAGGGTTATCAATGGGCCTAATTTTAATATTGTTGTTTCTCAGGGAATAGGGAGGCCTGAAAAGAGGGAGGGAGATGGCGGACAACTGGTCAGTGAAGCAGTCGGAGTCCACACAACATTTATCGATTAAGTTTGCTGTCTCATATGGAGGAGGTTGATGGCACCTCAAAACAATTACAATAGTAACTTCTTTATTTATTTTTTGCAGCTGGCTGGTATGGGGATCCAAACCCTTGATCTTGGTGTTACTAGGCTGCTCTCTAACCAATTGATCTAAACAATAGTAACTTTAAAGATCATTGATTACAAATCACCATAACAGATATAATAATAATAATAAAGTTTGAAATATTATGAGAATTACCAAAATATGACACAGAGACACAAAGTGAGCACATGATGTTGGAAAAATAGTGCCAATAGACTTCCTTGACTCAGGGTTGCCACAAACCTTCAATTTGTAAAGAATGCAATATCTGCGAAGTTCAATAAAATTACATATACCTGTAATTCCATCATGCTTTATAATCTTTTTCATCTCAATCACAACCAGTAGCCTCTGGGTCATCCATCATACCCTGCCTAGTATCTTCATACTACTCTCTACTTCTGTTAATCTGATTTCATATCCCACTCTTCAAGAACCATCCTAACCATTTCACTCCACACTTTAGATTTCAACTTCTGTTATTAGTCAGTTCCCCTTTATTCTTAGCCTCCTCTCTAAATGTTCCCATCAACTTCTCATTCCAACTGAAACTTTATCACCAAGCAAAAATACCTCCCTTGCAACTTTTCAAATGCAGGAGGTTATTTTTCCTCTCACAGGCATTTTCATCTTATGGCCTGCTCTTCATGTTGCCTTCAAGTCACTTCAGTTCCTTCCTCTTTCAAAAACCCAAGTTCTTTTAAAGTTAATGCAACTACTCTAAGATGTTGTCACCTACTGATCCCTGGTAACTCTCCCCTCAGTTATTTAAGGCCCACTGTTTTCCTTTCTTCCACTATTCTTGTCACTTCTCAGCCACTTTATTTTTCAAAATATTATCCACATTTTCCATACAACAGTTTGGCTCCACAGTTCCTCATCCTCCTCTTCATGGTGAAGTGCCCTTGCTACTATCAAAAGCAACCCCTCCAATTGTGTCCTTTCTCCTCTCTCCTTTTCAAGAGCTTTGCTCCAACAATTATCCTTTCTTGCTCTTGCCTCATCAATTTCTCCTTTTCTACTGGCTCATTTTCATTTGCGTACAAACATATTCTGATTTCTATCTTAAACAAACAAACAAAAAACTACTTTGATTCCTTATACTGTCCCATTTCTCTGGTCCCCTTCACAGCAAAAATTTTTGGAAGACTTCTGTCTGGATACTATTTCCAATTCTTACCTCATAGTTTCTCCTAAATCTATTCCAATCAGACAATCCACATCTCAGACTGCTTTTATGGCATAACAAGACCTCTCTGTTTCCAAAGCTAATGACAACTTTTCTATTCCTCTTTTTGACTTCCGATCTAACTGAAGTAGCAAGTCAAACCATTGCTTCCTTCTAGAAACTTTCTTCTCTTGGCTTTTAAGAGGCCATACTTTCCTGGTTTTCTTCCTACTTCATTGACTGACTACCCCTTCTCATTTTCCTTTGCTAATTTCTCTCCAGCTCGACCTCAGATTGTTGAGAGAGCCCCCAGAACTTTATCCTGGGCTCTTTTATCTGCCTATGCACTCTTCCTAGGTAATGTCATCTAGGACCATGGCTCTAAAATTATCTGCTAATGACTCCCAAATTTATGTCTCTAGTCCTAATCTTTACCCTGAATCCCAGACTCTATATACAACTTCATACTTTACAGTTCCATATAGATGTCTAATGGGAATTTCATCTTAATATGGCCAAAACAAACTTGATTTCTTCCCCATATCTCCTCCTCCCTCAGTCTTGCCCATGTTAGTAAATGGCATCACCATCCACCACACTATTCAACCAAAAAACTTAGGAGTTAGTTTTTATTCCTCTCTTTCCTTCATTCTCTTCCCCTTCTCCCTGCCAATTTCCATCCTTCTAATTCATCAGCAAATTCTTTTGGCTAAATCTTCAAAATCAACACTGAGCCCAGCACTTCTCACTACCTCCACCACTACCATCCTGGTCCAAGCCACTATTACCTCTTACCTGGACCACAATACCAGCCTTTTCATAAATCTCCTTTCATTTATATTTTTGGTCCTCTGCAATCCTTTTCCCACTAGCTACTACACTGATCTTTTAAAAACCATAAATCAGATCAAGTTATTCCCTTATTCATTATACTCCATGGCCTCCCATCACATTTAAAATAATATGCAAACTCCTTATGAAGGCCTACATCACCTAGAAGTATTACACTTTTCTCTACCCCACTACCCTCTAGCTTCACTGGCCTTCTTTTTGTTCCTTGAAAACACCAAACTATTAGAAGCCCTAGACCTTTTTGCATTGGCTGTTCCCTCTCCTTGGAATACTCTCCCCAACAGATTTACAAGGCTGACTTCTTCTTGCTATTCACATCTTACTTTAAACATTAAAGGACTTTCCTAACCATTCAATCTAGAGTAACCACCCAAAATCTCCCCATCACATAACCCTATTTTAATTCTCTGCAGAGGACTTCTCACTATCTGATCTTGTTTCTTTGTTTATATATTTGTTTATTGTTTGTCATTCCAAATTAGAATATAGGCTCCACACAAACAGGGAATTTGTCTTCGTCTTGGCTGAATACTCTGAGCCTAGGGCAAAGAGTTGTTATGTGAATTAATTAGTTGGCTAATCAATTCACTTAGCTTAGTTAATCAATTCACTTAGCAAGAAATGTCACAACTGACATGAGGAAAACTATGCAACTTTACTAAAGAAAAAAAAAAAGCCCTAAATAAGTGAAAAAATATACCATGTGCCTAGATGAGAAAACTCAATTTGTCCCAAATTAATCTACAAATTTATTATAATTTTAATCAAAATTCTAATTGTATTTTTTTTTTTTTTTTTTTTTTTACTTGAAAAGTTGACTCTAACATTTATCTGGAAGAAAAAATGGATAAGAATAGTCAAGATGTTATTGAAAAAGAACGTGGTTAGTTGCCATTCAGATATCAGAATATTCTTTATAGGTGACACTGACAGAGAAGTGACCAAATGGATGACTAGAGCAGAAGAGAGTCCAGAAATGGATCAATGTATATATGTGACAGAGTATATAATGGATGTGGCATTTCAAATAATTGGGGAAATGATTGATTATTCACTAACTGATGTTAGCACAACTGGCTACACCTTTGTTGGGACAACTTCTATCCTTGGTGGCGGGGGAAGAAGGTCAAGCCCTTAAGTCATACCACATTTAGGGGCCGGCCCATGGCTCATTCGGGAGAGTGCAGTGCTGATAACACCAAGGCCACGGGTTCGGATCCTATATAGGGATGGCTGGTTAGCTCACTGGCTGAGCATGGTGCTGACAACACTAAGCCAAGGGTTAAGATCCCCTTACCAGTCATCTTTTTAAAAAAATAAAATAAATAAAATAAAATAAAATAAAATAAAATGACAGGTGGATGAAAGAGCTAAGATTAAGGAAAAACATATAAAAGTCCAAAAAGAAACAATGAAATATTTTCACCTATAAGACTGGCTAAAAACCTTTTAAGTTTACTAATTTACAGAGCTGAGAAAGGTGTGAGAGACAAGCGCTCTCATAAGCTATTTGTGAAAAGGTAATTTGATATTTCTATTTCAGTCCATATTAATTGAAGTTTTAACTACATATATCCTTTGACCTAGAAATTCCACTGCTAGGAATTTACCATACATGCATCTTTGCAAAAGGTACATATACAAGGACTTTCACAGCAGCATCTGTTTATAGTAGTAAATGAATATATTTAAAATACTAGAAGAAAATACGAGATAAAATATCCTAAAAAAATCTTTCAAACTTTCCTTTGTTATATTTTCAGTAGTTTTATGCTTAAAATGTCCTTTTTACTTCTAAGATCAGTGAAATATGACTAAAACTTTATGTTTTCTTCTAGTGGTTAAAATGTGTTTTTACATTAAGTTTATCTGGAATTATTTTGACATAAAGTGAATTTGTTTTCTTTTTAATTTTGGCAGCTGGCCAGTACAGGGATTGAACCCTGGCCCTTGGTATTATCAGCACCATGCTCTAGCCAACTGAGATAACAGGCCAGCTAAAGTGAATTTTAATTTCTTTCAGATAGGCATGTTTCCCAATTATCTTTTGTAAAATGACCCATAAAAATCGATTGGTTAGTGATATTCCCTTTATTAGATAGCAAGTTTTTATATCCCCTTGGATTTATTTCAGGGTTAACTATTCTCATCCACTGATTTGTTGATTTAGGAATCAATCACATCTTGCTTTTAACTATTGAGTTCAAAATTATCAAACATACACTCTAAGAATTAATGAGAAGCAAAATAAGAATCTACAGCCATGTGCTGCATAACAACATTTTGGTCAACGATGAGCCACATATAATGGTTGTTGGAACAATAGGCCATACTATATAGCCTAGGCATGTAATAAGCTATACACTATCTAGGTTTGTGTAAGTACATTCTATGATGTTCACAGAATGATGAAATTGCCTAATGACGCATTTCTTAGGATGTATCCCTGTCATTAAGAAACACATGACCGTAATTAATTTGCTATTGTTTTTTTCCATAGCTAGAAAATATCACTGATATCTACCAAGTAGTAGTCCATTTGTTCATCTATTAGAACTGCTCTGTGTATTTATAACTGATTGATAATGCGTCTCAAGAGGTTAAATTCTGCAAACCTGCCTTTCCTCTTACCCTGTTGTTTTTGCAACTCAGTATTTAAAAAAATAATCAGTTTGATCTGACTACCACTGTCACATTTATTGTGTCAAATTTATTGTGTGTAAATTGGTGGGAAACAAAATTAGAATCCCTGCTGCCATAGTCCCAAAAGTCTCAAGCCTATGTGTGTTCTCAATTAGCCATGGAAATTCAATCCATCATGTTTTCTACTAGTTTCTGAGTAATTAAAGTGGGAAGAACATTCTTAACTTTTCTCTTCAGATAGCTCTGCTTATACACTTAGTTTAGGCTTTTCTCTAAAGAGATGGCCTATATTTATTGCTTTATTGCTTTTCCTTGATGAAAAATTCCCTTTTTCTTACTTTCTGAAAATTTAAACAAAAGCTATTTGTTTAAATAATTTGGAAAAAGCATTTTTTTCTTGAAGAAGTAATTACTGTGGTTTAGTTTTATTCAGCAGTACTGTTTACTACATTTCTGTTGGAAAAGGTTTTAAGCCCCAATACTGTGCCATTCAGAATTTTAAACAAAATCAGGGAAGACCACCTTTAACATAGAAACCAGTAAAATTTAAACATTAAATTTGTTTTCAGGGGCTGGCGGGTTAGCTCAGTTGATGAGAGCATGCTGCTGATAACATCAGGGTCCCGGGTTCAGTCCCTATACTGGCCAGCCACCAGAAAAATTTTGGTTTCTGAGCTAGCGCAGGAGCATATTATTTTAGAACACTCACTGACTCCACTGTGCTGAGCTGTAAGACACAACATTTTTTTTCCCCACATTTTCTGCCTCCAAGTCTGTGAGACTTGAGCAAACTTAGAAGCAACTTCAGAACTTTTAAAGGTGAGCTATTAAATAGCCTATTTAAAGAGGGAAAGCTTGTATTTTTAAATAAATATTGCCAAACTAGCAAGAGGAGTCAATACCCTATAATTTGCTTTTGATATAATACTTTTTTTAAAAGTCCGTTCTTTTTGATTCTACCCGTATTTTTTTTTTCACTTTTATTTATATTTATTTTTATAGGGTAGAGTGTGTTGTTTCAATACATGCATATACTGCACATTGTTCACTTAGGGTAGATAGCATAGTTTTATCCCTATTAGTTCACCTTTCCTCTCCCCCCCACCCCCAACCTCTGGGAACCATTATTCTTTTTTTTTTTTTTTTTTTTTTTTTTAAAGATGACTGTTAAGGGGATTTTAACCCTTGGCTTGGTGTTGTCAACAGCATGCTCAGCCAGTGAGCCAACCGGCCATCCCTATACAGGATGCGATCCCATGGCCTTGGTGTTATCAGCACCACACTCTCCCAAGTGAGCCACGGGCCGGCCCTGGTGACCATTATTCTACTCTCTACTTTAAAAATTTTTTTTAACACATAAAGATTAATATTCTTATTGCAAAAAGAGCTCTTAAAAATGAATTAGAAAAAGCTAGGCAGGGGCCGGCCCGTGGCTCACTCGGTAGAGTGCGGTGCTGATAACACCAAGGCCCTGGGTTCGGATCCCATATACGGATGGCCGGTTCGCTCACTGGCTGAGTGTGGTGCTGATAACACCAAGTCAAGGGTTAAGATCCCCTTACCGGTCATCTTTTTATAAAAAAAAAAAAAAAAAAGCTAGGCAGAAATTTGGTGAAGGACATGAGCAGACAAGTCACACATCCCAAAGAAACACAAGTAGTTAATAAATACATTCTAGGATCTGGTTGCAGACAGGCTTGGCCTGGATATCAGGACCCATGGGCCTCGGCTGGCTCCATCACTTGCCTGGATGTTGATATAATCCTTATTTTTTTCCCCAGAGTATTGTTTCATTAGACAAATCCCAAGATTTTCCCCCCAGCATGTGCTTTAACAGAAAAGTCTATTTCATTTCCTAGCTGTTTAGCTTGGCACAAATTACTTAGTACCTACCTCCTAAATTGTAAAAAAAAAAAAAAAAAAAAAAAAGGATAATGCATGGAAAATGTCCAGGATAGTGCCTGCATACAATAAGAATTCAATAAATATTAGCTCTTATCACTGTTATTAATAATTTCTTTCTTTTTTGTTTTTTTCAAAGGATGACCGCTAAAGGGATCTCAACCCTTGGCTTGGTGTTGTCAACACCATGCTCAGCTAGTGAGCCAACCGACCATCCCTATACAGGATCCGAACCCGTGGCCTTGGTGTTATCAGCACCTAATAATTTATTTCACTGGCCAGCTGTCAAAAAATTTTTTCTATTAAGTTTCTTGATTAAATTTTATCAATAGTTTTATTTTTCACCTTATTCTTCTATAACCTGGCCTCTAACCTCTTTCCCTTCCTGAACCAGCCATTTTTTACCTCGTAATTACCAAATTCAATCCCAGTTTTCTTGCTCATTGACCGGTCTGCTTCATTTGAGTTTTCACCACACCTATACACACGTACCTTAAACATTTTAACTTATATTAACACATTCATTTGCCAATTTTTTTGGTGTAGGGTCAAAACTTTGAATGAGTCCACCATTTGGAGTTCAGCATCCCTTCCTCCTCCATAACCACATCAACAGAGCATCACCTATGACTTCCAGTTTTGACTTTTTTTTTTTTTAAAGATGACCAGTAAGGGGATCTTAACCCTTGACTTGGTGCTGTCAGGACCAGGCTCTCCAAAGTGAGCCAACCGGCCATCCCTATATAGAGATCCGAAACTGTGGCCTTGGTGTTATCAGCACCACACTCTCCCAAGTGAGCCACAGGCCGACCCAAGTTTTGACTTCTTCAAAGTGGCACAAGAACTTAAAAACATACACAAATTGCTCTCAATACAGAATTCCTCTGGATTTTATGACTTCCTTACCCGGCCATTAATCTTTTACGGTATGCTTACCTGTACCTCACTGACAGCAATTTTTTAAGTTGTTTTGCCTTTATTGAGTCTTTCCAAAGTATTCAATTTATTTTCATAGACAGAACTTATTTTTCTCCCACTCATATTTCATGTCATGTAACCTTTAATTAAATATGTAATTAAAACCAGAACAACTGGAACAAACAGGTTTGTGAACAAGCAGTAATGTCTGGCTGTGTCAGAGGGTTGAAGTCTATCCCCAAGGGTTCAGCACACACTGGGTTTCAGTGTCTTTTTTAGAAGCAATGAAAAGCATTGATTAGCTAGGTATATCATTTAAGTGGTGATTGGTGGAAAGAGCTTCTATTGTGAAATTATTCTTGTACAGGCTTTAATGAAAAATTAGGTGAAGTCAAAGAATTCACAGATAATGAGACTATCTTTGTAATGAGAATATTGTAGCTTACTTTGCCTATTTACATACAATTAACTAAAAATCACATAAAGAATGTTCTGATATTCTAGTGGACATTTTATTTTTTCTGTCCAGCATCCATTCACTCCTCTTTTGGTAAAATGATACAGTGATTTTCTTCTGGGTAATTACTCCCTCCCCACTCTCAAACTATGTGATTGGGTAGAATTGGTCCCAGCCCCAGTTCTGGGAGAGGGACGACGGGATTATGCCAGTCAATACATTCCATCTCCATGGCTTTAGTGGTGGGTTCATTAATGAACTCATAGCTTAATCAGAAATCAGTGAGGACATTTGCTGGGGCTTCTTGGAGAGGAAAGCTTTTTCTTAAAAACAGAGCTACTAGAAGAGAAACTAACTCTTCCTCAGGACTTGGTGCTCTATAAATGTGAAATTGGGACTGCTCCAGCCATTCTGCTACCAGGAAGAGAACCATCCTGAAGATGAAGGTAACACTCAGAGGAAGAAGACGTGGGAGCTAGGTCCTAGTGACATTATTTGAACTTTGAATAAAGTCATGACCATCCCTAGACTTACAGCAGTCTTTTCAGTTTCCTTTTCTAATGAAACCAGTTTGCTTTGGGTTTTTCTTCACTTACATAAAAAAATCTTCATTAACACAGACAGAAATCTCCTGTTCCTCCATGTTAGGGAGCTGAGAATGGACTGTAACTAGCATGATCAGTCTTGTTTGTTTGGGCTGTAAACTATCCTGTATTCCTCTGTGTTGCTGTGGTCTTTTCATCCCATGTGATCTAAGATTTCTGCATCTTTGTGTGCCTTTTTGATATGTCCTAGTTTTCATTTATGTACTAAGCCAGAATACAGTTTTTATATATTGAGACTTTATTTATTGATTTCTTTGTAGCAGGAAATTATTTTTACATGTTTACTGGTTTTCCACACCCAGAAATTCCTATTCCCTCATGACCCTTACGTCACTGAAGGACATTTGGGGTTATGCTTTAAGAAAGTGATGTTAGAGAGAAAAAAAAGTTAAACATTTGGCTTTTTTGTTTCAAAAATCTAGGTCCTGGTATTCAAAAATATACAACTCAGAGCCAGTTTTTTGTGCAATGAGGTGATAAAGATTTTACAAACTCACGAGAAGACATATATGCAAGGATGTTCATTGCACCATTGTTTGAAAGAGCAAAAATTGGAAACAAGCATCAATCGTGGAATAGATAAGAAAATGTGGTAAATTTATATAACTGGAATCGCATCAGTTGGTTAGAGCACAGTGTGATAACACCCAAGTCAAGGGTTCAGCTCCTGTTACTTGCCAGCTGCCAAAAAAAAAAAACAGTTCTTGGAATAGCAGTTAGAAGGAATGTTCTTTTAGGAATAGTGTATCAGACATTGGTTGACTGACCCATCAATCATTCCTAACTTCTTTCTCCCTTTCGCCACCTTCTCTGTAGTGCTGAAAAGGTAAACTACCTCCTGTACCAAACTTCATTGCACCTAGGCTATGGAAAAATAATGATTAATGAGATATAAATGAAAGTTTATTGAGGAATTCTGGAGAAAACTGCAGCTGGCACTGCCTTTTTCCCCTGCACACAACCATGAAGTGCCAGAAGTATAGAGATTCTGGTCCTGACATTACTGAGCTAGAAAAAAAGTCAACAGGTGTTTACCTCCAGAGTACTTGTTATGTGAGAAAGAGAAAAAAAAATTCCTGTTTGGTTAAGTCATTCTTGGTTGGATTTTATATTATTCTTAGCCAGAAGCATTCCTAACTGATACACTGGGTCAATGTAGAAACACCTCAAAAATAATGTTACAAGATTATTTAATAATGTTACCTCAATGAATAATGTTAAATGAAAACACAAATTGATATGGTGTAGCATATTATGTGTATACATTCTTTATCCTTTATATTGCTAAAGTAAAATAATCTAACATCTACATAATACAAAGCAATGTAATGTGTGTAGAATCTAAAAATTGTACTGGAAAAATACAAACAAATATGGTAGTCACTGCCTTCGGAGAGAGGGCACACATGGGTAATAGGGGTGCAGAGCAAGAAGTAAAGGGATGTAAAATTTATATGTAATATTTATTTTATTTAAAATAGGGCAAAGAAGTACAACAAAAGTGTTAATCTTCAGTCCTTGGCAATGAAGATGTGTTCATTTTATTATTTTCTATATTTTTCAGTATAAAAGGTTATCACTCCCAAAACCCCTAAGTAAAGGGCATAAAGAAAAATTATTTGTAATAATAATGTTTATAATTTTTAAAAAGTTATAAACAAAAAGAGAAAAAACAAATGATTCTATAGGCTGTAGAATCTGTATGGGGAGGAGAACTAGACTAAAGCACTTAGATAGTGGTGTGCCCAAGAGTAGGTTATCCTGTGACTGGTCCTCTCCACAAGCTAGATGGTAAGGGGCTCAGGTACAACAGGCATGCCTTATTTTCTTGGGCCAACCTGGAAAGTCAGGCACCAGCCTTTAAGTGCAGCATTGTGAGGCATTAGGAGAGTAGAAATGTGTTTCTGGGATTTGGGATATGCACCCAAGGAACCTCATGGTGCCCACAAAAGCCAGAGTGTCATGAGAAGCAGCAGAAAAAGCAATCTGAGCAGATGCTACAGCAGATGAATGATGACTTACTAACATTTGCCCCTTTCACTACTCAATTTAAATAAATTTCCACATATGGGAGCACCTGGATACAATCAGCCCATCTGAATTATTTGAAAGAACATTAAACTTATTAAGATTAATTTTTCATTAACTTGGTGAAATGGAGATATTAAATATAAACTTAAAATAAGTTTACATTTCTTGCATACCTGAGTTTGTGTACTCAATACATATGAAGGTCTTTGATTCTCTCCAAGGCATTCTTGCAAAACTGTGAAGAAGAATCTATGTGATGTTTTCTGTAGATTCTTCTTTTTCTTTTCTTTCTTTGCCATCTTAAGAATTCTCAGCTCTAATTTTTGTATTTCCTTTAAAATATTAAGTATCTTTTTTTATTTTGATGAAATTGAAGAGGAATTTATAAAACCCTTTTTGTGAATCACTATCTGAAAACAGAAGGCAAATAAATTATCTAGCACTTTAATAAACTTCCAGTAGCAATCTTCTTGCTTTGAGGAAATAGTGTGCATGTACAGAAAGAGAAGCACCATCTCCTGCTCAAATGTCCATTCCTTGTACCTTATCTTGCTGGAGAGTCTTGAAGGTGGTTGTCCTGGGTGGTCTGTGATTTAACCAGGTTTTGAGTGGGGCTTCTAGAGAGGATTTAAATGATACTGAGGGTGCAGAGAAAGTAGGATTGAAAACCATAATTAATATCAAACAAGATACAGGAGAGTAATAATTTGCTAAACATGAATTCTGTAATGGCAATATAGGTGAATCTGTCATACTGTCACCCAGAGATACATGGACACTTTTTGAGTATCCATTTTAAATAATAGGCATGCTCATCCATCTCTCTGATTTGGTGGGCAGTGGACTTAGAGATCCTTGAAGAATACCCTCCTGTTAGGAATATAGATTATAAGAAACACTGCTAGGGACACATGATACAGGCATAACACAAAGCCTATTTGGGAGTTTATAGAAGAAGAGTCAGCAGAGTGTGCATAGTCCCCTGAGCTCTCATTATCCTATTCAGAGGCAAGCTTGGGCCAAGCACAGCTGGACATTCTATGTATAGTGCTCCAGGAAAGGAACCTGCCCCCAAGTTGGTCTACGTTTTTATAGGGAAATTGGAAGAGAGTGGGGAACACTAATCAACTAGAATATTCTGGTTGGAGGGACATTCTGTGGGACAGTTGTCTAAAGGAGTTCAAATACCAGTGCTTGTATCTGCTAGCGATGTTGTAGCTCTCTCTTCCTGTTGAGATGGCTGTTTGCTAAGCTGCTCATGGGTAGAAGGAGTTGCCTCAGCAATCCAGCAGATAAAGGATTTGGGTTTGTCTCTCTCTCTCTCTCTCTCTCTTTTTTTTTTTTTTGGCAGCTGGCCAGTAAGGGGATCCAAACCCTTGACCTTGGTGTTATCAACACTACACTTTACTGAGTAAACTGGCCAACCTCTCCTCACTTTCAAATGTGGGATTTAAATTGAAGGCAATGGTTAGAAAGGAATGAACGATTAATGGAGGCAGATCCCATCAAAAATTTACTGGCAATGATTGGCATCAGGGGGATTGTGTCAGAAAATAAATGTGCCACTATGAGGACAATGTCAGATCTATAGAAAAGATTGTCTCTGAGATAAAACTCAGGGTTTTCTGGGGGATGTTTGGTTATCAGTCTCTTCATTCTTTGGGAGTCAGGGATTCCCAGGTTGGTCCTTGAGCCAGGCACAGGTATCCTAAGCATGGTCCAAGGCATGTGACAAGTAGACTGCCCCCAAACACTTCTGCTTATATCCCTTGGCCAGACCTTAGTCACATGGCTACACCTAAAATTTTTTCTGAGTGGGCCATGTCCAGAAAAAAAACTATGACTGTAGTGAATTGAATTATGTCCCCCAAAACTCCCTGAAGCTTGAATTATGTTCCAAGTTTTATGTATTAGAAACTTAGCCCCCACTGTGACTGTTATGAGGGTGGGAAATCCTATTATGGTAATTGAAAGGTGGAGCTTTGAAGAAGTGATTGGATTGTAGGACCATGCAGCAGTGAATGGATTAAAAATGGTGGTCAGGGGCATGGTTCTGAGGGCTTTAAAAGAAGAGGAGAGTCTGTCTCTCTCTCTCTCTCTGCTTCCACCGTCCCGTAATGTGAGACCCCTGGGTCACTGTCACCACCACCAGATGCACTTTGGACTTCCCAGCTTCAGAAACTGTAAGCAATAAATTTCATTTTTCTTTATAAATCATCCAGTCTCAGGTATTTTGTTATAAGCAACATAAACAGACTAATACAATTACTATAGAAGATTGGCAGTCTATACCAAACCCCTCAAGATAGTGTAAGTTATAAAGGATTTGTTATATAGATACCAGGTGTATCTCATGGAACTAGAGGGCAGCCAGGCCTGATGAAGACCTTAAACAGAGACTTGTCAGGAATCAAGGCAATTGTTCTCTTTATCTTTCTAGGAGCATAAAGGGTCCCAGCTATGTCCTCAGCAGACCAGCCCTTTGCTTGCTCGTCAGCACACTCACTCAGCAAATATTTACTGAACACTTACCATGGATTAGAACTGTTCCAGACACTGGGAATAGAGTGGGAATCAAAAACACAAAAACACATATTCGAGCCCCTCAGGTCTACATGTCCTTTCAATGTCCTTGGAATTCAATAACTCATCATTTCTGAATTTCTTTTTTTTTTGTGTGACCAGTAAGGGGATCGCAACCCTCTGCTTGGTGTCACCCGCATGGCGCTCAGCCAGTGAGCGCACTGGCCATCCCTTTATAGAATCCGAACCCACGGCTCCCAGCGCCGCTGCGCTACCAGCGCTGCACTCTCCTGAATGAGCCACGGGGTCGGCCCATCATTTCTGAATTTCTTGATTCTATTTCTCAATTCTAATTCTTCAACAGGAGAAAGCAGAAAGCTTAAAACCCCCCTTCGAGTTTCAAGTTGGAGCAATGCAGCCTCCTGTCCTAGTGTCAGCAAGGATGCAATTGAGCCAAAGGTGCAGTGAAAGAGATTTCAAGATCCCAGCCAGCTCTCTTCTGACTTCTGTGTTCCACATGTCCTTCAGCTGTGCAGAGAGCTGTTTTGGAGATTCCACGTTGAGGCCTGGGAGCTGAGAGTCATCATGACAGTGGTGAGATGCTAGCCTCCATGTGAAATGTGTAGAAAGAGAGCAAAAGGTAGTGTGCACTGGGAAAACTGAAGTAGAAAACCAAACACAGTGCTAATAAATTGTCAATCTGAAGGGAACAGGCTGAGAGACAAAAAAACAGAAGGAAATGAGACAACAGGAGACAAGATGAATAAGCAAGCTTGGAAGGTGTATTAGTCAGGACTAAATCCAGAGGAGGGGCAGACATCAGGAATGGCTGATCCAGTGATTCAGTGTTGTCATCCAAAACCATCTTTCTTCATCCATAGTTATAGGATGGCTACCTGTAGCAATTAACACTAATGCTTCCACAATGTGATGGGAGAGGAAGAATAGCTTCCTATAGCCTTTCTCAAGTGAAGAACTTTCCTAGAAGTCTTCAGCAAACCTCTCAGTGTTTACCAGGACTGAGTTACATTTGATTACTTTTAGACCAGTGGTTCTTAATCATGGGCAATTTTTCTCATGAAGGGACATTTGGCAATATCTGGAGACATTTTTGGTTGTCACAAGTGGGAGAGAGGGGGTGCTACTGGTATTAAGTGGGTAGAGGCCAGGGATGCTACTAAACATCCTGCAGTGCTCAGGAAAGCCCCCCACAACAGAGTCAAGAGTGCTGAGGCTGGGAAACTCTGCTAAGACCAAGCAAGCTCACTCCCCTGAAGTACCCAGGTTAGGTGTGAGAAAGGTGGGTACTAGAGAAGGATGATAATGAATGGTCAGAAAGGTAGGAGAAGATGGAAATAATGTCCTGTTCAAAAGTCATAGAAGAATTTTAAGAAGGCAAATATGGTCAATAATGTCAAATCCTGTAGAGAGGTCAAATACATTTTTTGTTTATGTTTTTTGTTTTTACGGTAGCTGGCTGGTATGGGGAACTGAACCCTTGACCTTGGTGTTACAAGGCCATGCTCTAACCAACTAGACTAACCAGTCAGCCCAGGTCAAGTAAGTTTATGACTGAAAAATCATCCATTCAATTTATCCCCAAAGGGGTTATTTGTTACCTTTGACCAAGAAGTTCTAGTAGGGTGGTAGGGACAAGTTTAGGCTGATAGGGATTGAGGAGTGAGTAAGGCGGTGACGAAGAGACTCTGATTATAGTATAGGCAAGTCATTCAAGAGGCTTGCCTGTGAATAGGAATAGAGAGACAAGTGAAGAGTGAGCAGAATAATGCTTTTTAATATTGAAGAGACATAATCACCTTAAAATGCTTACAGAAAAGATCTAAAAGAGAGAGAAAAGTAAAAGAGACAGGGAAAAACAAAGAAGGTCCCTGAGAAAAGACTGCTATCTAGAGCAGTCCTTCTCAAACTTTTTTTTAAAGGCAAGTCAAGTGAAGCAGCGGGAGTGGAGAGGAACAAAGAAATCTGTGACTGGCTGTAATCAATTAGTTGTAAACACCACTGCACTCAGACCCACCTCAAACTTTAATATTTGGGGATCTTGGAATTACCCAAGGAATCTTATTAAATGCAGATTCTGATTCATTAGGTCTGGGGTGGGACCCAAGATTCTACATTTCTTGTCTTCTTTTTTTTTTTTTTTTTTTTTGCAGCTAGCTGGTACAGGGATGGAATCCTGGACCTTGGTGTTGTTAACAGCACCACGCTCTAACCAACTGGGCTAACCAGACAGCGCCCCCCCCTCCCAAGCTTCTACATTGTTAAAAAGCTCCCAGGTAATGCCAATGCTGCTGGTCCATAGGCCCCACTTTGAATAGCAAGGATTTAGAACAGTGGTTCTCAAACTTTAGTGTGCATCAGAATCACCTAGTGGGCTTGTTAAAATGGAGATTGCTGGGCCCCACTCCCAGAGTCTGATTCAGTAAGTTGTGATGGGGCATGAGAATTTGCATTTCTAACAATCTTCAAGTGATGCTAATGCTGCTAGTCCAGGGACCACACTGTGAGAACCACTGATTTAGAGTACATGTGGAGAAAATCACCTTAAGAGAGAGAGAGCTCCAGCACTGATAAGGGAAAAGAATTGACAGGGTTATAGAGAAGTTTGCAGGCTTCAGGAGAGATAAGATGCTGAAGAATTTACTGCCCTTTGGCCTATGTCTTCTCTGTGAAGCAGGAGTGGAATCATCAGCCTTGAGAGCAAGGAGGAGGTTAATGGAATAGGATCTGTATCAATTGTATGGGATACAATTTGGTGTTTTGATACATATGTATTGCATAATGATCAAATCAGGGTATTTAGCATATCCACTATTTCATGCATTTATCATTTCTCTACTAGCTATTTTGTAATGTACCTTATTAACCATTGCCACCCTACTGTGGCAGTAGAACACCAGAATTTATTCCTCCTCTCTAATTGTAACTTTGTACCCAGTAACCCACCTTTCCCCATCCTCCCTTCTCCGCACCCCTCTCCCCTTTCCAGTCTCTGGTAACCACTCTTCTTCTATTCTCTGCTTCTATGATATCACCACTTCTTTTTTTTTTTTTTAAGACTTCACAAGTAAGTGAGATTATGCAGTATTTGTCTTTCTTTGTCTAGCTTAATTCGTTTAACATGACGTTCTCCAGGTCCATCCATGTCATCCCAAATGACAGGATTTCATTCTTCCTTACGGCTGAATAGTATTCCATTGTGTATACATACCACAGTTTCTTTACTCATTCATCTGTTGCTGGTGTTTCATTATTAGAGGAACATTTTCCTTTTTCTTTTTTTTAATCTTTTTTTTTTTTTTAGAATTTTATTTTTTTATTTTTATTTATTTATTTTTTAAACTTTTATTTTGTCGATATACATGGTGGTTCATTATTGTTGCCCCTTACCAAAACCTCCCTCCCTCCTCCCTTTCCTCCCTCCCCCGCAACAATGTCCTTTCTGTTTGCTTGTCGTATCAACTTCAAGTAATTGTGGTTGTTATATCTTCTCCCCCGCCCCCCGGTTTTTGTGTGTGTGTGTGTGTGTTTGTGTGTGAATTTATATATTAATTTTTAGCTCCCACCAATAAGTGAGAGCATGTGATATTTCTCTTTCTGTGCCTGATTCGTTTCACTTAATATAATTCTCTCACGTTCCATCCGTGTTGTTGCAAATGGCAGTATTTCATTCGTTTTTATAGCTGAGTAGTATTCCATTGTGTAGATGTACCACACTTTCCGTATCCACTCATCTGATGATGGACATTTGGGCTGGTTCCAACTCTTGGCTATTGTAAAGAGTGCTGCAATGAACATTGGGGAACAGGTATATCTTCGACTTGAGGATTTCCATTCCTCTGGGTATATTCCCAGCAGTGGGATAGCTGGGTCATATGGTAGATCTATCTGCAATTGTTTGAGGAACCTCCATACCATTTTCCATAGAGGCTGCACCATTTTACAGTCCCACCAACAGTGTATGAGAGTTCCTTTTCCTCCACAACCTCGCCAGCATTTATCGATTTTAGCCATCCTAACTGGGGTTAGATGGTATCTCAGTGTGGTTTTGATTTGCATTTCCCAGATGCTGAGTGATGTTGAGCATTTTTTCATATGTCTGTTGGCCATTTGTATATCTTCCTTAGAGAAATGCCTACTTAGCTCTTTTGCCCATTTTTTAATTGGGTTGCTTGTTTTTTTCTTGTAAAGTTGTTTGAGTTCCTTATATATTCTGGATATTAATCCTTTGTCAGATGTATATTTTGCAAATATTTTCTCCCACTCTGTTGGTTGTCTTTTAACTCTGTTAATTGTTTCTTTTGCTGTGCAGAAGCTTTTTAGTTTGATATAATCCCATTTGTTTATTTTTCCTTTGGTTGCCCGTGCTTTTGGGGTCGTATTCATGAAGTCTGTGTCCAGTCCTATTTCCTGAAGTGTTTCTCCTATGTTTTCTTTAAGAAGTTTTATTGTTTCAGGGTGTATATTTAAATCCTTAATCCATTTTGAGTTGATTTTAGTATATGGTGAGAGGTATGGGTCTAGTTTCATTCTCCTGCATATGGATATCCAGTTATCCCAGCACCATTTGCTGAAGAGGCACTCCCTTCCCTAGTGAATAGACTTGGTGCCTTTGTCAAAGATCAGATGGCAGTAAGTGTGTGGGTTGATTTCTGGATTCTCTATTCTATTCCATTGATTGGTGTGTCTGTTTTGTTTTGGTTATTATAGCTTTGTAGTATACCTTAAAGTCGGGTAGTGTTATGCCTCCAGCTTTATTTTTTTTTGCTCAGCATTGCTTTGGCTACGCATGGTCTTTTATTATTCCATATAAATGTCCGGATAGTTCTTTCCATTTCTGAGAAAAATGTCTTTGGAATTTTGATGGGGATTGCATTGAATTTGTATATCACTTTGGGTAGTATGGACATTTTCACTATGTTGATTCTTCCAATCCAAGAGCATGGGATATTTTTCCATCTTCTTGTATCCTCTCTAATTTTAGAGGAACATTTTTCAATTAATTCATCAAGACAGGTTGACCAGGAAGTTAAGCGGTGCAGAGAAAGGATTAAGATTTTCCTTTGGCTGGTAACTAGAAACACCTGCTTGGCAATTTCCAAGCCTGTATCTTGTTGACTCGTGCTCTGATATAAAAACTTAGAAGTTCGATTGATTTTTTTTTTTTTTAAGATGACCGGTAAGGAGATCTTAACCCTTGACTTGGTGTTGTCAGCACCACGTTCTCCCAAGTGAGCTAACCGGCCATCCCTATGCAGGGATCTGAACCCGTGGCCTTGGTGTTATCAGCACCACACTCTCCCAAGTGAGCCATGGGCTGGCCCTTCGATTGATTTTAAAAGACATACTGGGCAGGTTCCCTGCCAAGCCCGTCCACGCTCCGCGGCCGGGGCAGTGCCAAGGTCACCAGGGCCTGCGGGGCCCCTGTTCATCGGGTACTGCATTTACTTCGACCCCAAGAAACGGAGTGACCCCAACTTCAAGAACAGTGTGTGAGAACAAAGAAACAGAAGTGTGCCAAGGAGAGAGGACTTTCCATGTTACGTGATCTTAAAGATGCTGAAGCTGTTCAGAAATTCTTCCTTGAAGAAATACAACTTGGTGAGGAGTTACTTAGCTTAAAGTGAATATGAAAAGGGTGTGGACCATCTGACAAACGCAATTACTGTGTTGGGCTACGGCTCACAGACCCTTCAAACCAGTTATATAGACCCCTCACATACAGGTTGCGTGCTAGGTAATTGGGAAAGATCCTGGGAGCCGTTGGCAGACAAGAGCTCAGTTCTCAGCTTCCTCAGCAGCAGCTTACAGCAGCCTCCAGCAGCAGCAGCGGTGGCCTCCTGGAGCATCACCGGGGGCCCTGGCAGCAACAGCCTCCAGCAGAAGTAGTGGCCTCCTCGGGCATCTCAGGGGTGGGGAGTACTGTGGATTAGAGCCATTCCTCCTTTATAGCTAAGTCCAATAACCCAGGGACACTTTGGTACAAGTCAGACAACCAAACACCTGGGTGCACATGCATATTTACATCAAATACTTGGCAAGATCCTGAACATCTGAGGGATCCTGACCATTTACCTTCACTTTCCCTACACTGTGTGTGGACAGCCACAGAAGTTACAAGCATTACAGCAAATGCTTCTACCCAGTTGCAGTGGATTGTATTATGTCCCCCCCACCCAAGCTCCCTGAAGCTTGAATTATATCCCCCATGTTTTATGTATTAGAAACTTAACCCCCACTGTGACTGTTAAGAGGGTGGGAAATCCTATTATGTAATTGAAAGGTGGAGCTTTGAAGAGGTGATTGGGTTGCAGGACTGTGCAGTAGTGAATGGATTAAAAATGGTGGTCAGGGATGTGGTTCTGAGGGCTTTAAAAGAAGAGGAAAGTCTGCCTCTCTCTTGCTCTGTCTGCTTCCACCATCTTGCAATGTGAGATTCCTGGGTCACTGTTGCCACCATCAGATGGACTTTGGACTTCCCAGCCTCAGAAACTGTAAGCAATAAATGTCGTTTTTCTTTACAAATCACCCAATTTCAGATATTTTGTTATAAGCAACAAAAATGGACTAATACACCAGTGTTCCAAATGCTTCTGACTAAGCTTCCAACAGTTAGCCAAAGAATTGTAAGTGCTCAAAGCTTGGCTGAAGATGTGGAGTGAGAAACAAATGTCAAAATAATAAAATCTCAGTTTAAAATATTTAAAAATGTTTTAACTCAGAAGTTGAGCATCGCTGGGGGAATAAGAGCAAATATGCTTGTTTTGGACTGTCCTACACTGAAATCTACAAAGTTAATGTTTATTTTGTGTAGATTCATTTGTCTGTTTTATTTCTTTTTCCCAGTAAAAGGTGTATTTTGATAGAGAACATTTCATTTTATAAATACTACAAGTTATCAAAAATTAAATAAATAAAAGGCATACTGGCATAGAATTTAAGGGGGATGGGACTCCAGAACAAGAGGCTCTGGCTTCTAATTCTGCCTCACCATTTACCATTGTAAAACCTTGGGCAAGTGAGCTAACTTCTTTGGGCTTTAATTTCTCACCTGTAAGATGGGGACAATAATGATACCTATCTCATAGAGTTATTGGAAAGATTAAATGAGAGAATAAGTGCTTCACCATGAAGTCAATTTCTCTCTTTGAGTCAGTCTCACAAAAGTCTTATGAGATAATTGGATTAAATCAATAAGCCACATCCATTTTCATCCATAATTGAAGGTGATCATTCATGTGAGGTTGCAAAAAGAATAATATTGTTATTACTGTAATAGCTAAAATTTATTAAGCCATTTCTGTGTGCGTGGTGTTATTTTGAGCATGTTAAATGTACAAATTCATTTGATTCTCAAAACAACTACATGAGGTGAGTCCTATTATCTCCATTTTATAGATGAGGAAACTGGCACTTGCAGAAAAATAACTTGTTCAAGGTCACACAGCAAATAAGTGGTAGAATTTGTTTTTTTCCTTTTTTTGGGAGGAGAGCAGGCAGGTGGCTGGACAGTATGGGGATCTGAAGCTGTGAACTTGGTTTTATAAGGCTGTGCTCTAACCAAGTGAACTAACCATTCTAGCCCGTAAGTGGTAGAGTTTGAATTGAGACAGTCCAACTCCACGGCTATACTTGTAACCACCTCACAGTATAGGCTCTTCAGGGCTCTTTTTAAGGAATTAACTTCAGATTATGTATCAAATAAATGGACCAGATAGGTAACTGTCATTTGTTATAAATGAATCTTAGGATTTCAAATTCTAGGATTTGGTTTCAGGAATAAGCTCTCTCTGTTCTTGCCGAGATCCCAACAAGATGACCTTGTGGCAATCATTTGGGTTAGGCACCAGTTAATCAGAGCAAATTACTTTACATAAACTCTCAATAGTTTTCTCTTTAGGTGGCCAAATAATTATTCCTATTTAACTTGATTGTTATGAGACTTAAATAGTATAGTTTGTGTAGACTAAAAATTATAATTATGGCCACTATTTGTTGAATGACTATTGTCTACTAGATTCCTTAATACAACAGCTCTGTAAAGGTAAATACTAATGTCTCCACTTAACAGATGAGAATCTGAAGCTAAAAATTTGCAGTAAGTCAAGAAAGTTCCCAACTTTCGAATGAAAATAATTACTTCAAAACACAGAAAGACATTTTCCTCTGCCTAATCTGGCAATGGATTGATTTCCCTACATTCATGTCAGAAGCTTGAACTTCTCAGTCAATGTCTCTTTTGGACATGTTTCATAGGATGGAGTACAATTAACTCTTCCTCCCTTCTCAACCTCCTCCTCAACAAACACACATTCCTACCCAAGATTAAGTTCACCTGGTCAATACTCCTATCATTGAGCAGGATGGTCTCTCAGCCATCATTTCCAGTTCTCTGAGCCAGCAGACCCCCAACCTGACCCGATTCCCCAGTCCTATGATTATTGAAATGGGAAAGAAAGAATAGCTGAGATCTTCAGGATTTTCAGCCCTTTGGAGATTTCATTTATTTTCTTTGGTTACACCTAGTCCCTTTTGTTGAACAAATAATGAATATACTTTGAACATCCACTATTTACAATGGCTTGGAAATGATTGAATGACAGAGCCAACCTAGACCTACTCCAACATAGCCACCCCAGCTCCTTAGACTGGATATCATAATACAGATCCACTGAGACCTTATCTGAATATAGCCATCCCGGGAGACCACCTGAATAGGACGCCAGAGTTCCATCTAGATGCCAGCTGAACTTTCCTGTCATTTGGATTCTACCCAAAATGTGAACATCTCATCATTTAGCCGCTATAGCTCCCCCCTGTTTTTTTTCTCTCCTGTACTTCCAGACCAATGCCACTTTATTCTTCCTTTTCTGACTCATCCTTCCACTGTTCCCCTCCCTAAAATATTTTTCCATCCTGACTTTTTTTTTTTTTTTTGATAAAGATGACCGGTAGGGGATCTTAACAGCACACTCTCCCAAGTGAGCTAACCAGTCATCCCTATATAGGGATCCGAAACCGTGGCCTTGCTGTTATCAGCACCACACTCTCCCAAGTGAGCCAAGGGCTGGCCCTCCACTCTGACTTATGGATGATTATTCTCATTATAAATAAAGTCTCCCACATTCTCCCCTCTTCTACAATTTTTCCTCCCTGACCTCTTTCCTGTCTTATCCTGAAAATCCTACTGCTGGTACTATCCTTTTGACACTAGGGAGTTCATGGTCTCCCATAATTCACACATCAGAGGCGCTGGAGGGAATTTTGAATTGTTCTCATTTTCATTATTAACAAATCAATATTGCTCTCAGATAGGTAAAAATCCCCCTACCACTTTTATGTCTTATCCACCAGCTTATGGTTACTATTTTACATTTATGAGAGCCTCTAGCACCTGGCTCACTATCTATCACTAAACCCTGTTGCTTTGCCCCCCACAGATTTGTCACCCCTTTTCCCCTGGGTGACAGAGCTGCAAAGGATTACTCAAAGCCCATCTCTTCTGAGCAGTGAGAAGCCCCAAAGTGGTTAATTTCCTGGAACCCTCAAGAGAGAGGCATTCCTTCCACTTGGGAAATTAACCACGAATTGGGGTTCTCTTCCTGCATTCATTCTCCAGACCAGGAAGTTACAGGAAGAGAAAATAGGTGGGGTTATAGTTAAATAACATAGGCTGGTAACATTCAATAAAACAAGCCAGATGACATTCCATAAGGCAATTTAATTGATCCACCAACAAAAGCTTGATCTTAGCAAACATTCCCTCCCCCTAAGCAGCTTCCCAGTAACTTTACATATCAATCAGTAACCTGTCTGTCTTTGAGCCAGCAACCTTGCTGTGTTACAACTCTTTATCTTACAACAGAGACTATATGGCCTGGGGAAAATTTCCTGTTTTTCGTAAAGTCAATATTTGAAACTGCAAGGATTTGGAAAACCAGGCCCTGTGAAGTACATCTGCTTTATGTATACTCCACAAAACCCCATAACCTCACACTTCTGTGACTTACTCAATTCAAGTGACATATACCATAGTCCCCCCTTATCCACTGCTTTGCTTTCCATGATTTCAGTTACCCATGGTAAACTGCAATCTAAAAATGTTAACATATTTTGAGAGAGAAGGGGAGAGAGAGCACATTCATATAACTTTTATTACACTATATTGTTATAATTATTCTATTTTATTATTAGTTGTTATTGTTAATTTCTCGCTGTGCCTGATTTATAAATTAAACTTTATGTTTAAAAAAACATAGTATATATAGGCTACTATCCATGGTTTCAGGCATCCACTGGGGGTCCTGGGACATATGCCTTGTGGATAAGGAGGGGAGTACTGCATTTCACCTCAGGTCAGCCATATTCACATGTGACCATACTAGAACTGCTCCACTTTACAAGTCTTTAACTACAGTGTACCTGCTCTTCTCTGTCTTCCACCTTTCTTTCCAGATCTCCCATGTCCTAACTTCTACTCCTACTCTTCTTACATCATAGAGACCTATAGTTTCATGATCCTTCTATGTTTTCCGAACCTATTAGCTCCACAGCAGCCTCTCTGGTCTGACCCTCCTCTTCCTTCCCTCTCTAGTCAGACCTCCATGGTTTGTCACCTCAGCTACTCCCTCAGGAGCATTTTACCTTCTTTGCATCCCTTCTTTCTTCTATCAACCTGAACATCAAAATGCCATCCCCAGAATAGATCCTGTGCTGTCTTCTCTGCCCCTATACCAAGAAGGATGAGGAATCCTATGAGGATAAGTGTTGCTACAAATTTCTGGGTCTGTTGACCCAGACTATTCTCAAATACCTTATTCTTTGTCCTTGTTCTACTCCTCCCTCTCACATTTTCTTCTTCCACCATTCCAAGCTTTTCCCACTCACCTCAAGCCCCCTTAAATCCATAGCTACTCACTCTGCAGCTCACTTTTTTTTTTTTTTTAAAGCTGACCAGTAAGGGGATCCGAACCCGTGGCCTTTGTGTTATCAGCACCACAATCTCCCAAGTGAGCCACGGGCCACCCCGCAGCTCACTCTTGACTAGTTTTTAAACCATTTTCATGTTATACATTTGTAAAGATTTTCTTTCTTGGTCGGTTTTGATCATTTTTATTTTTCTTAAATCTTTCACTTAATCCAGATTTCCAATATAATACATATTTCTTTTCATTTATATCTGGAGAATGAATGTGACTGATGCATAGAAAATAACTGAGATAAGAGATAAAAGAGGGCTGGCTGGTTAGCTCAGTTGGATTAGAGCATGGTGTTGGTAACATAAAGGTCCGATGTTTGATCCCTTTTACCAGACACCAAAAACTTTTAAAAAATAAAAACAAAATTTAAAAATATATAGAAGAAAAAGACCATATTGCTCCCCTTTCAGTCCACCCCATCCTTAGTTATTTGAGCTAGTAATCCTTTTCTACTTAATTTAGTATAAATTGGATTTCTGTCATGACCAAAAGTACCTTAACTAATACATCTACATCTTGTGTATGCTATTTGTTATTTTTGCTTATGTTTCATGATAGAGTCACAGACCCAATGTTTTTCCTCATTATTCATATTTGAGTGTGAATAGGTCTAGATCAAGGGTCAGCAAAGTACATCCATGGCCAGCCACCTGTGGGATTTTTTTAGCCCACATTCTAAGAATGATTTTTATATTTTTAAACAATTACTTTTTTTTTTTTTTTTTTTTTTGGTGACTGGCCGGTACAGGGATCTAAACCCTCCACCTTGGTATTATGACACCACTCTCTAACCGACTGAGCTTACTGGCCAGCCCTAAATGATTACATTTCAAATAGTTATACTCACATAAGCACCTAGATATTAGCCTTGATTGTGTCTCTTGGACCACAGAGCTTGAAATATTTACCTATCTGGGCCTTTAAGAAAAATTTTGCCATCTGCCAAGTTAGGTACACATAATAATTGACTAAAAATATTCTGCGCTTATTTTTCTTGGGTTTCTCATTACATGGATGCAGTTGGAATCTTCCATTATGTGTGTTTAAATAAACAGTTCAGTTTAAGCATGCTGCACAGGGTTGAAAGGAAGCCAGTGCCATGGGTCATCTTAGCCAGAAGTTTGCCTTTGTGGACCATTTCCCACTGTTAGTTCAAATTGCTGCCCCAGGTGACAATTTTTGATGTCTGATTTTCTGTTTAGCCTGGCCTCTGCTTTAGGTACAAGACATGGCTGTGGATGGTTTCTTTTTCTGGTTGTTTTATAAGCTGAGATGAGGGAAACTAACTCATTGCCCCTAACAATAAGGAAACTTCACCCAGTATTGAGATGAGCTATCCACTCTGATTTGATGTCCAATCAGGGAAGATCCTCACCACAGACTTTTCTGTTTTTATGGACTCCTTTACTCTCCTAAACTTAGTGCAATTGCCTTTAGGTACTGTTGACCTGTAGCATCAAAAGACATTCCAGGGCCAGCCCCGTGGCTCACTCGGGAGAGTGCAGTGCTGGTAGCAACGAGGCTGCGGGTTCAGATCCTATATAGAGATGGCCGGTGTGCTCACTGGCTGAGCGTGGTGCAGACAACACCGTGCTGAGGGCTGTGATCCCCTTACCGGCCAACAACAACAACAACAAAAAAAGACATTCCAAGTAAAATGGCCTTCGTCCCTTCAAAGGACAGCTTTTTCTAGGAGATCTTGTTTCAATGATTTAAAATTATTAGTGGGGATCTGCCAGAATTTCCCGTACTAAGTCCTAATGATACTGCACTATTCTCTTAGAAATGCTTACATGTAGGTTTTACCCTAGCATTCAATTCTGTGTGACCATTATCTAGAGAAAAATTCTCCTATGACTGTGGTATATCTATGTCGTCCTCCCATCATTTTATCACTAATGTTTACTTTCACCCTGATATTAATTTTCCTTTGATCATTTTAATCAGTTGCATGGCAATATGGAGCAGGTGTCTATTTCTGCATCCATACCCAGTCACTGGGGAATACCTAGAACTCATTAAAGACAGAAAGTATATCTTATGTCAGACTACTGTCTGTCTGGGACCCCAAAAAGGCAGTTCATGTCCCAGGAGTAAAGTCATAAATGGCATGGGGACAATGTGAACTGATTCTCAGGGGAGGGACTGAGAAACCTGGAGAAAAGGCATTATTGATTGACTCCAGTAATGCCAGATAAGAGGTATAGAGCTAAGCAGGAAGGATTAGCACCTCATCCCAAGTAACCCACAATGTTTTTCCCTTCCCCCCAGGTAGAAATGATGGATCAAGAACACATCCTGGATGACGGTTTGGATAGGAAACAGAATCAGAAGAATCTATTGGGATTTGTTCCAGCCAAGGCACTTGTACAGACTTGACAGTATTCAAGTTATCATTGTCTGTCTAAAATGCTACTATCAGTAAGCAGTTTTCTATGGTACAGAAGGCTACTGTAATGCTCTTTATGAAATATGTTCCATTGATCTCTGGAAATACCACTTAAGAAAACCATACATCTTAAGGATAACTGAGGTATTCCACTTCAGAATAATCTTAAATCATACTGTGATGAAGATTCATGGTCTGACCTTGAGTTTGATGGAAACAGTACAAACTTTAAATAAAGACTTTTCCTGCAGATATGCAGGAGGCATGAGAAGAACCATGTTTAGGAATGAGCTTGCCTGGAGATCGGCTTCTAGAATAGCAGAGTGAGGAACAAGGGGTGAACTTGCTTGTCCACAAGAACAATGAAAGTACTGGCAAAATCACTAAAATCAACCACTTTAAAGACTTTGGAAATTAACCAGAGCCAAAAAGCAAACTTAAAATTGTCTATGCAAGAGAAAGTACTGGAGATCAGTTAGGGTCTGTGATATTTTAACTTGTGGGTGGGATGCTATACCCATCTACCTCAGTAGAGGTAGCTGCAAAAAGCCTGCAGTCTCAGCCAATGGAGAGGACTCATTCATCTCTTGTGGAGCTCAGTTATAAAAAACATTTCCTGAGTATAATCAATATTTTGTTCAAACTTGCAGCTCCTTGGAAAATCTCTATTCCTGTTGAGGTATGACTATTTGACTTAGAACTCAGCTCAGCAGGAAAAATGCCCTACCCCCAGGGCATTATCAAAACAATAGCCACCTACTGGCAATGTTGAAGCTGCCTAAGTGCTTTCACTTGGGGTAAGCAAGAGATGAACTGGGAATTTAAAAGCACATCCGTGAGGCTGGCTGGTTAGCTCAGTTGGTTAGAGCACAGTGTTGTAACACCAAAGTCAAAGGTTCGGATCCCCATACCAGCCAAAAATAAAGGTACGTCCAGGAAAACTAGACAACCATAGGGAACTTTGAAAAGTTCCAACATATTCCAGGGGATATCAAAAGTTCTCTGAAAGCACAAGGTTGTGCACATACCCAGGAGAGATATGGGAATGGAGAAGGTCCCAGATACTAACCTCTGGCTGACCTTAAGTCTCTTTGCAAGCAGAGAGTGAAAGCTAAGGCATCTTATAAACTACTTCTCATACTGATCTCTTGGCAAAGGATAGACAACATAAAGACATGGCATTAAAGGAAATCTTCTGGTTGGTCATTGATTGATCACTAAATTATATTGACCCAGGGACTACCACTAGTAATCTAGGCTTAAAAATAAAAACAAAAATTTTTTGAAAAGCTACCAGAGAAGTCAGTGGCCACACACTGTAGAGAATACAGAGTCTACAGAATTAGTCCAAGAAAGTCATCAGAATTAGTCCAAGAAAGTCATCAGACAAATAAGGAACAACAAGAAAAACAACAACAACAAACCCTGGGAAGTATGCCACATACACAGAGCAAAGAGCAGCCAACAGAAAATGTCCCTAAGGGGACTCAGAATTTGAACTTATCAGACAAAGACTTCATTTATTTTTTTCTTCACAGCTGTATTATAACTTTATTTAACAACTTAGTAAAAGCCAAAATTGATAGTTCTCAACCTGGTGTGTGGAGAACAAAGTTAAAGAACACAAAGTGCCTAAAATAGAAGCATTCTGGGCCGGCCCATGGCTCACTCAGGAGAGTGCAGTGCTCATAACACCAAGGCTACGGATTCGGATCCTACATAGGGATGGCCGGTTAGCTCACTGGCTGAGCCTGGTGCTGACAACACCAAGTCAAGAGTTAAGATCCCCTTACCAGTCATCTTTCAAAAAAATAAAAATTAAAAATAAATAAATAAATAAAATAGAAGCATTCTGCTCAATACTGGTTCCTTCAATATTACCAAAAAACTTCTTTGAAAGAAGCCTTATAATAAAGACAGACTAACTGCAACATGAATGGTGATTTTCAAAAAGCTCATTTGCCAATTTTAGCAATCTAGAAAAAAAAGTCTGACTATAATACTTGACATAGACATCATGTTTAAGTAGAAAACACAAGAATAAAAAAAAAGTAATTATCCCTGAAAATATTGTACACTGTCAGCTGTTTCCTCCAGATTTGCTTTATGTAATTGAGTGGATACAAATTAAGGAAACAGAAATTTAAGCAAGATACATGTAATAATTTAACAGAACCTGATCATCTAATTTCTTTTAATTTTTCTCAAATTCATCTTTAAGTTTTCCATCATGGGGCTCATAAGAAAATTAACCAACATATGGATATTACAGTTGAATGTCAAATCTTTAAAAAGTACTTATGACATACTAAATTCCTCTATAATGCAATTATGAAGAACCTTCAAGATACTTGTGTTTTGTATGCAGAAAAGTATTACAGTCAAATATTCAACTCAACATAAGATAATAGGAAGAAACACTTCTGATGTTTGTTAAGTTGAAATTGCTTCTCTTTTTGCTAATGACTCTTAGCTGTAATATCACTGAGCTGGATAAATAAGTCACCTTTGAGTATATGAGGAAAAATAAATACATGCTAAGTGGATAAAACATTACTACTACATCTTTACTAAACCATCTCTACCTCTAACACTTCAGAAACTTAGAGATTTAGAGTATTCTTACATTAACTGAAAGCAAAAGATAAAGGAGAAATTCCTTTTTTAAGATCACAACTATGAAGTCATGTGGTTATCTGAATTCTACATTAGTGTGCAAAACATGAAACACATTTATTTTTATTCTCTCTGCTTAGTATTGTGAGTCAGCCAGCAGGACTTAACAGATAACTTTCCAAAAAACAGAGACTAAGATATGTTTTATATAACTTCGATAACCTCAGGACTATAGTAATGAGAGAGGCAGAATCCTTTTGCTATGGTTCAAGACAACAGGGAATGTCACAGGAGAGAGAATAAATCGAAATGATTACAACAGAGAAACTACTTTTCCTTAAGTTTCACCATGGTGCCACCTTCATTTTTATATAAGCATGGTGACATAATTCAAACTCAATAAATCAGAAATCTTAATATTTCAAATTTACCTTGACTTTCAATTATCACCATATTAAAACCAAAATAATTAGATAAAACCCATAGGAAAGGGAAATGTTAAACCCTACTTTACTAGAGTTGGTTTCTTGACACATTAACTCATTTTTTATAGAAAAGGGATAGTCCATCTCAGTTTGCTTACAAGCTAGGGAATCACTTTGAATTCTGCATTTCCTAACTGCAAACAGAATATAGCACTTATAATAGGTTATAAATAAACTGGTTTTCAAGCATAGAGCCAGCCCCAATGGTAGTAATACACTACTTAAAAAGACCTAAGGCAATGAATCTAATTTCCAAAGGGAAAAAAGAACTGTGTTAACAAGCTTAAAACTACTTTTTTGTGGCAGTCTTATAAAATGTAGCTTTAATAAAACCTTGACCCAAATGCCAGCCACTTCAGAAAATGTCAGCAACTTTGGGGAGGGAGAGAGAAGAATGTTCTTTAAGAAAAATAACCACTATCTTTTTCCTAATCTTCAACACATAATTTAAACATATACAGTTGCTGGGACACTTTACACAATTCCTATGTACTGGAGCAATGACGAGATCTAAATACAATTATATTTTTAAACACTGGGTCAATGTTTTACATAAAAATACCATCTTACTTTTCCCCCTAAGTTTCTAAAATATCATATACTTTTCCCCAACCTCTGCAGATGTCCAGGAATTTTTAGGAAACTTCCGTGCATGATCTTAATTCCTAATCCCTGGCTCTTTGTGCTCAGTCAAAAAAGATCAAAACTTCCAAAAATGATGGTTCACTTGAAGTCAGATGAGAGACCTGGGCTCCATTAGTCTCATAGGATGAAAGCCGTGCTGCATCAACTGGCTCCATGCAGAAGGGGCATGTGAAGGATCTCAACAACCAGTCGTCTATACAAGCCAGATGATAGATGTGCGTACATGGCAGAAATCGAATTGGGTCCCCATAAACAAAGTCCATCATGCAGATCACATACTCTGGATCTTTTTTTCTGATTCATCTCTTCCAGGGTCACAATCTCCTTTAAGCAGGTGGTGTATAAGGCTTATTCTTTGAGCTATCCTAATTTGTTCCTCTTCAATCAGGTGAGTTGCTAGCTGAGTATGGCTAAGTGTGGGATGACAGATTGGAACTGGGGCTTATTCCTGATAGGTGGCAGTGGCTCCTGATCTGGCTCTGTTCCCTTGCCAAAGCAAGCCCTGTTGGACTCAGACTCGTGAAGCAGAGAGATGTCATCTGAGGTGGGAGATTTAAAGCAGTTCCCCATATTCTGGAGCTAGGGTGTGTGTTGTGACAACTAGGCTCTGTTTTAACAGCCTTCTCCAGACAAAGACTTTAAATCAGCTGTTATAAATATGTTCAAAGAACTAAAGGAAACCATGTCTAAAGAACTAAAGCATGACAACAATATCTCACCAAATAGAGAATATCAATAAAAGATAGAAATCAGCTTACAATAGAAATTCTGGAGTTGAAATATACAATAACTGAAGTAAAAAATTCACTACAGGTGCTCAACAGCAGATTTGAACTGACAGGAGAAACAATTAGCAAACCTAAAGACAATTCAATTGAGATCCAGCCTGGAAAACAACAAAAAATAAGAAGAATGAAGCCTCAGAGAACTATGGGACACAGTCAAGTGTACCAAAATACACATAATAGGACTAACGGAAGGAGGAGAGAGAAAAGGGTAGAAAGAATATTTGAAGAAATAATGGCTGAAAACTTCTCAAATTTGATGAATAATATTAATTTTTACATTCAAGAATGCAAGGTACACCAGGTGGAATAAACTCAAAGATTACACCTAGGGCTGGCCAGCTACCTCAGTTGATTAGAGTGCTACCTTTTAATACCAAGGTCAAGGGTTCAGATCCCTGTAGCCAGTTTAAAAAAAAAAAAAAGATTATGCGTAGACACATCATGGTCAAATTGCCTCTTCCAGCTTCTGGTGGCTGCCAGCATGCCTTGGCTTATGACCACGTCACTCCAGTCTTCACCTTGATGGTTGGTCACATTGCATTTTCCTGTTCTGTCTGTCAAATATCCCTCTGCCTTCCTCTTATAAGCATACATGTGATTCTATGTAGGGCCCACCTGTATAATCCAAGATAATCTCCCCATCTCAACATCCTTAATTTAATCACATCTACAAAGTTCTTTTTTCCCTGAAGAAAACATTCACTGGTTTCAGGGATAGAATGTGGATATGGGGGGGGGGGGATCATTATTCAGCGTTCCACAGTTAGTATTAATCTGTGCTATATTGTTTTAAATTAAGAAGATGATTGCAATCTCCAAGATAATCACTAACAAAATGCTGTGCTCCCCCCACCTCCAATGTAGTAAAAGAAACAACAGGGAATTAAAATGGTACACTAGAAAATATCTATTTACCACTAAAGAATGCAGTAATCAAGGAATAGAGGAACAAAAAAGGCATGACATATAGAAAACAAATAGCAAAATGGTGGATATAAATTCTACCTTATCCGTAATTATGTTAAGTGTGAATGGATTAAACATTCCAATCAAAAGTCAGAGATTGGCAGAATGGAGTTTTTTGGGGTTTTTTGGTTTTTTGGTTTTTAAAAAGATAACCGGTAAGGGGATCTTAACCCTTGGCTTGCTGTTAGCACCACACTCTCTCAAGTGAGCTAACCAGCCATCCCTATATAGGATCCAAACCCATGGCCTTGGTGTTATCAGCACCACACTCTCCCGAGTCAGCCATGGGCTGGCCCTCAGAATGGAGTTTTTAAAATTCTATGTACATACTGTTTATGAGACATACTTTAGATTGAAAGACACAAATAAGTTGAAAGTAAAATGATAAAAAAAGATATGCCATGCAAGCAGAACTAAAAGAGAGCTGGCGTGGCTACACTATCAGACAAAATAGACTTGAAGAATGAGCTTGCCAGATGTTGACCCACTTCTGCACATAGGGAAAAATGAAGTATAGCTACTCAGAGCAAGATAGAAATATTAGTGCTCTTTCTCAGTCTCTGATTGCCACTGAATAGAATCTCTTGTAGCCTGGTTTCTACTCACTTGCCATTGAGAACTATCACAGCAAAAAAATTATGTCCCCTGGAACAAGGAGCTAAGGAGCTCACCCTGTCTTGTCCAGAGGTTGGAGCACCTTCTTAGGAAAACATACCTAGGATAGTTCACCTCAAATCAATGCATCTGAGTGCTAATTCCTCAAAAGTAGATTTACTTAAAATTCAACTTACCATCAATTCATTTAGGAATTGTTACAATTTGAAAAATATGGATTTTAGGTGTAAATCATTATGTATACTGATCATTAGGCAAACTATAGCTTTTAGGTAAATTGACTTTAGGAGAATTTATTTTTTAAAGAAAATTAAAATAAAACTAGGAATACATGTGTGGATATTAACACTCAGCTATTCAGAAAATATACATGGCTCTCCCTTCCTCTAATCAGACATCAAAAGCTTACCAACCCTCCCCATCCCTATCAAAAAAGACTATGAGGTATAAAGTTAGTCATACGCCCCACCCCATACTTCCAGAATTCCTAGGAATTTTCCCAGTTTCCTTCTGAGTCCTGCTACCTGGAGAGAACACTTATCTACCATCTTCATGAAGCTGACTCTGTCCTATTCCCTCATGTATTTAGGCCACTGAACCACCCACATTGGGTAGTACTACTCTTGCTATAACTTTTCATCCCTTTCCACTTAACTGAATGGTACAGTGCGTGGGCACACAAATCCTGGAATGAACATTACCTTTGTATGAATCTTTGATCTTCCACTTCTTAGCTGTTGTGACCCATTGAGAACTATGTCCTCTTGTAATCTCTGTCCACTAGTGGCCTCTTGAGATCATCAGAAAACATCTTCAGAGTTTGTTTCTTGCAAACGGAGCCTGCCTAGCAATGGAGCAGGACGGCAAAGATGCCCACCCTCCAGCAGTGCTTCAACAATGTGGGAGGCAAGTGACAGATGCTACCTCTGAAGGAACACGTCCATGAACATTTCATTTGCTTTATGAGAAGCTTAGAATTCAGCCACCCCAACTGAAGAATTTTTTTCACCCACATGGTTATGCTTGCATTATCTTACTTCAAGGGCCTCTTTACCTCTTTACCATTTGTCACAGATGTGGGATTTTTTGACGAAGTCTAGGTTTGTCACAGATTGGAGGGGTCTAAGGAGATTTGACAACTAAATGCAATGTGGGAAACTGGATTGGATCCTGGAAAAGAAAAAGAATATTAGTGAAGAAACTGGTGAGATGAATAAAGATTGTAGTTTCTTTAAAAAAAAAAAAAAAAGTAACCGTGGAAAATAGAATGGATATAAGATTAATGTTGGCCATTCACTGAATCCAGTCTTAAAAGATTTTACAAATTTATCAGTGAAACAAAAGTGCTTCCCGGAGGTGAGGAACTGTCCCTTGTGCAAGGAAGAAGATACAGGACTTTTAAGAAGTTTTCTACCTATTCTTTCCTTTCCCCTCTTTTCCCCACCCCACAACTTTCTTAAGTATACTTTGAATATGTTATACCTGTATGGGGTATTGTATTAGTCCATTTCTGTTGCTTATAACAAAATACCTGGAACTGGGTGATTTATAAGAAAACAAAATTATTTGCTTACAGTTTCAGAAGCAGGGAGGTCCACGGTCCAAGGAACACATCTGGTGAGGTGACTCTACAGCAATGCAGGGTGTCACATGGCGAGAATGGCAGAACAGAGAGAGATGCTCACGTGCTCTGCTTTTAAAGCCCTCAGAACTACACCTCTGACCACCATTATTAACCCATTCAGTATGGCATGGTCTGACAATCTAATCACCTCTTCAAAGCCCCACCTTTCAATTACCATGATAGGATTTCTCACCCTTAATAGTTACAGTGGGAATTAAGCTTCTAATTTATGAACTTTGGAAGACACAATTCAATCAATCCACAACAGGTATAAAGGTCAAAAAAATGCAAAAAGATATACAATGAAAGTTCTCCTTTTCTCCCCTTCCTCCAACCACTCAGCTCCCTTCCCTAGAGGCCACAAGTATCATGAATTTCTTTTTTTTTTTTTTAAAGATTACCAGTAAGGGGATCTTAACTCTTGACTTGGTGTTGTCAGCACCACGCTCTCCCAAGTGAGCTAACCGGCCATCCCTATATAGGATCTGAACCCGTGGCCTTGGTGTTATCAGCACCACACTCTCCCAAGTGAGCCATGGGCCAGCCCATGAATTTCTTGTGTGTCCTTTCAGGGATATTTTTACTTAATAAATGATTTAAAACATTTAGGTATATTTCCCCCGTACAAATGATAGCAATACTTTCGGCTCCTTGATTTTTTTCCTTTAACATACATTGGAGTTCTTTATCAGAACTTAGATCCTGTACTGCTTCATTTTTTTAAAAAACAGCTAATGGAATTCCATTTTGTATGTGTATTATAATTAATTTAACCTGCCACCTATTATTGATGGACAGACATATGGGTTGTTTCTGATCATTCATTATTAGAAACTACATATTCTAAATACTCGCATACAGCATTTTGCACATATTGGAGTATATCTATAGGATAAATAACAAGGAGTGGAATTGCTGGGCCAGGATATGTTTATGGGTTTTGTTTGTTTGTTTGTTTGTTTTTGTCCTCACCCTATCTTAAATCTTTAGTGTCCAAACTAACAGAAGTATTTCAGTCCAGAATAAGAAAAACATTGATCTTAGGTACCCGCTTTGTTCTGAGACAAAGTTGTAATAGCAAGTATCCAAAATGGAAGGTAAAAGAAGGGAGCAGAGATGGTGGAAGTTGGTGAAGGAATGTTGAGCCAAAGGACACTTTGCTAAGAATGGCAGATACTGGAGTAGTTAGAATATTAACAGGAATAAACCACCAGGGAGGGAGGATAGAGCAATGCGGTGAGTCATGTAACTTCCTCCCCCATGTTTCAAACTATTGTGGATGAGAAAGACTGCCAATGAAATTTGAAGTCAGTCTACTTGCTCTTTTATCTCCAAGTTCCTTCCTCCATAGTACATTTCTACAAGGAATTTCTTCTTTAAAATTAACCTCAATTCAAATTACTTTTGATCAGTCATTGGAATTTTGGTTTCCCAAAATCTTCTCTTTTGGATTTCAATAACTGAATGCTGTCACCCCACCTGACCAAATTATTTCTGCCCCAGGACTAAAATGCAAAGCTTCTTCCCTCGAATCTCCCCTTAGGCTGGTGGGGAAGGATCTAGTACTTTAGAGAAAATGTTGAGAGACCTCTTTGGATACCATTTTCACTAAGGAAAGCATAACAAGGAAGTTAGTTCATCAGGATTTCCCTTGGTCTTTAGCCAGGGAAACTACTATGTGTATGTTTGCATGTGTGCTTGTATGGGGCAGGGGAAGTTATGTTTAGATGTTCACACCTGGTAGAGAACTCTTGTAATTCACTCTTTGCCAATGGAACTGTCTTGGTTCAACCAGTGGACTCTTGTGTTGCGTGGATATGGGTGACTGCACCTGGCCCTTCCACTGGCCATAGTCATTATTGGTATTTGCGTTCTCCATACAAGGATTTGGATATCTTGGCACCTGGTCCCTCCAAGGAACTATGGCTGGCGGCATGTGGGAACAAACTGATGGTTATGCCTATGGGAATATACTGCAGAGAGCAGAGACAGATAAAGGAGGAGAGAAAGAGTCTACACCTGGACAAGGCAGAAGAGGAAGGGGTTTGAGGCAGCAGGGAGGAAAGTGAATGGGGTCCTGGGCCATCCAAAAGTAAGCATCCATTTTCACTCTAGGGAGGAGACTAGCTCAAGACTGTGCTGAGGCTAAACTGACATGTTACTCCCCCTTTCTATTCTTCCTCTAATTCTTATTCTGACAGCTCAGTGATTCTGTGAGCCCCAGACACATGCAGGAGCATGCAGCAATGGCTACTGTCTCCATTCCATGGATGATATAAGACAAATATGAAAACTCTAACGAGAGAAGAGAGTGCATGGTTCAGGCCTATCCCCAAGGATCTCTAGTTCATTTCCACCCTTCCTTATCCCTTTTCCTCCCTGCTTTTCTTGACAACCCTATCTGGCCTTCAGGTAGACTTGTATGATAGATTAGAGGAAAGCCAAGGCTGCGGAGCTTTTCACTTTCACCCTGTGTATTCAATTCTCAGGCCCAGAAGTCATGGCCCAGCCTCAGGGTTGGGGTCACTTTTGTACTCTCACAGGATCACCCTTACATCATTTCTCAGCTTTTCCCCTCTAATTTGTCCAAAGGGGTACTCGTCTTCTTTTTCCCACATCCCTTGGGAATGGGGTTCTAGATCCTGTTCCTCACTTCCTAGACTTAAGAAGAAAAATTAAAGCCCGTTAGAAGTAGGGGATTTCCTATGAAGGTGGCTCAAAAAGTCCTTAACCTTTCCCCAAACCATTATTATTCCATTATATCCGCCACCACCAGAAGAGCAATACTAAGGAAAGTATCACCTGCTCCGTTCCCACCAATGAACTAGGCTTTATCCTAGCATCTCATCTAAAAGGCAGGGCTATCCATGGAATAAAGACCTCCCTTTCTTTTCCTCTATGAGAGGAAGGGTAGAATATTGGAACTTTTGCCCTGCCTACCACTCTTGTATTGTGACTTTCATCAAGGTCACTTCATTTTCCCAAACCTCAGTTTCTTCATCTGCAATGATGATTACAGACGAAGAGCCAATGATTGTTCCATACGTTATCCTGCTCTGGTCTGAGACTGAGAAGTGACCTTATGCAATAATTTTCAAAGGGAGGGTTAGTTTTCTCTTTACTCATTCCATCATCCCCCCTCTTCCTGTTGGTGGGGTCAGGTATGTCAGTCCATGGAAATGGAGCTTCTGTAGCTTGAAAATGCAGTGATATTGTTCAACAGTGGGAGAGTATACTAGTTATCTATTGCTGTATAACAAATTACTCCAAAACTTAGTGGCTTAAAACAGGGATAAACTTGATCTCTCTCAGTTTCTGTGGGCCCAGAATTCAGAAGTAGCTTATCTGGGCAATTCCAGCTTAAGGCCTCTACCTGTGGTTGCAGTCAAGGTGTTGGTTGGGGCTACAGTCATCTGAAGGCTTGACTAAGGCTGGAGGTCCTACATCTTCTTCTTCTCCTTCCTTTTTTTAAGATAAATAATTATATGTTTATTCTTTTTGTTTGTTTGTTTCATTTTTGTTAGTTTGTTTTTTGGCAGCTGATCAGTATAGGGATCTGAATCCCTGACCTTGGTGTTATAACACCACACTCTAACCAACAGATATGTTTATTCTTTGAAAGTATACATTTTATTATCTATACTTATATAATGATACATTTTATTTTGACTGCTTTGAACTGATTTCAAGAATAAATGCCTTGTCGGAAACAACTTAGAATCTAGTAACTGATATGGTTTAAAAGCACAAAAAGATGCTCTTCTGATAGTGCCAATTTATTTAATAATTTCATAGCTATAGTTGGTATACAGCACGTTTAAGCTACACTGCTCACTGAGTACTTATGATGCTGTATGTTTTAAAGAGAAAATTTCAAGTCAGAAGTTCTGAAAGGGAGAGGCAAAAGCTTTTAATATTGACTTCTAGAAGCTTGTTGTTTGGCTAAGAATAATTTTTACTCAAAACTCATCAACAGATTTGTATGTAACACATATAAAAAATCTAGAACAGGCATCCAGGCCAGCAACGGAGCCAATTGATGCCCAGGGGTTCTGAGACAGGGGCTGCAGGCCTTAGCCCCGCCCCTGCTGCTCATCCAGGTCACCAACAGAGCCAGCTGACATCCAGGGGCCCGGGGCCGGGGGGGTGAGCCAGCCCCCCCACCCCGCAACCTGATCTTAGAATGTACTTATTAACCACATGTGTTTCTTTGGTGGAGGACCTACTTCTAAAGTGGTTCAACCACAAGGCTGGTGAGTTGGTGCTGGTTTGGAGAGAGGCTTTAGTTCTTCCCCGCACGGGCCTCTCCACAGGGCTGCTTGAGTATCCTCATGACACGGTGGCTGCCTGTCTCCAGAGTGAGTGATCCAAGAGAGTCCTACGTTGAAGCTGCAATGTCTTTTATAGCCTAGCCTCAGAAATCACACACTGTCACTTCCACAATAAACTACTGTTCACACAGGTCAACCCTATTCAGTATAGAAAAGGATTATACAAGGAGATGAATACCAGGCTGGAAAGATCTTCAGGAGCCAGTTTGGAGGCTGGAGAAAGATGGAGTTACAATTATACTGAAAATGGGAATTGCAAGTTATGAAAGAAAACATACTGTATGATTCCATTAATATAAATTTCAAAAACTTTCAAAACTAAACATGTTGTTTAGGAATTCTAATACATGAAACTATAAAGGAAAGTGTTTTCCCTGAACTTCTCATTTTGAAAAAATATAAAAGCTACAAAAAGTTGGAAGTAATAATAAATAATCACGTACCCTTCATTTAGATTCATCAGTTATTAACATTTTGCCATATCTATCTATATTTATTTTGATGTATGACTCGAGTAATGTTCATTTTCTTAAAGTTGGTGGTGACTACATACACGTTCATCATATCATTATTCTTTATACTTACATATATTTTGTGAACATTATTTTGTATCTATTCAATATTTGATAAAATTTAGAAAAATAAAAGAGTAAGTCTGAATAAGAATGTACAAAATAATGTATAAGTATTTAAATCTATGTAAGGAATAAGCATCAAGGCAAAGGCTCAAATTCTAATGGTGTCTTTGAGAATGACTGAGATTATCAGTAGTAGCAGTTTCTCTTCTGTTTATTTTACAATACAAACAATTTATTAAATAAACAAAATAAAAGTAGGAATCAGCATCAATAAAATCAAAATGCTACTATATCATTATCTAGGGCAATTTATACGTTGACTGGATATAATATTTGACTCTGAGCTTACGGGAACTTCAAACAAAAGAAAAAAAACATGAAGAAAAGAAAAGAACTTGATAAATTAGAGTTCACAAGTCTAACAAGTCAGGGCCAGAGTATTTCTGGCAGAGGGAACTTCATAAATGATAGGACATTGCTTTTTAAGATAATGAACACTAATTTGGATGGTTAGAGCTTTGATTTTGGGAACAGGGAAAGGAATTTAAAAGGTAGTCTGGGACCAAATTGTCTCAAGGGCAGAGCTGAACAATCAAATGCCAGGATTAGGCTTCTACTTCCATACCACAAAGCAGAAAATAGACGAGGCAGACTTAGAGGAGAAATAAATCCTTCCCAGTCATATCAATTCTTTCTCAAATGAGGTCATAGAGATGAGGTTTTCCCTTAGCCCCTGAATACTCCAGGACTGGTCTCCTCAACAGCCCCTCCCCTGCCTCTCAGTCACTTCCATCAGAAAACACACAGCTAGCAGGGCATCTGTGCACTTTTAGCTGGGGGACACCTTTCCATCAACATTCAACCGGTCTTAGTCTGGGAGACAGTCCTTTCTCTCCCTAATTTTCTGTCCTTAAGAAAGTTCCTTAATTATTCTAGGATGTGCCAACATGGTCAGAAATGACACAATATCTCCAGTACATTAACTATCCCAGAACATAATCTCTTTATTTTTTCCCTCCTTCCATCAACATTTGTACTCATTTGACCCCATACTACCCCACCCCAAGGCAGGATTCATACTTGGACATTTTCTACTTTATTTACAGAACATGCTAAAGTCAATAGTTCATCCAGATTCCATGCTTATATAAAAAATAACTTCTACCAAGATTATCTTTTTTAATGCTCTACCTCAACCCTTTGATATATGTAGAGGGAGAGGTTAGGCTGCCCTTTCCCAGACACCGGCTGGCTGAGCAACCTCTGTTAAAAAACCATATTTATTTCAATCATGAGTTCAAGAAAAGATTATTAATCCTTTATGAGCAAAAGGAGATTTATTAATCAGCAATTGTGTATTGAGTGCCTATTTTTACTTGGATCATAGGTTCTAAATGTGTAAGAAATAGATGATAAATAAACAAGTGAACAAATTCATTGGATAAATTCATACCTACTGTGAAGAAAATAAATCAAGTTGATATGTTAGAGTGATGGGTGTGTGTGTGTGGTGGCTACTTTTGATGGACAAGGTAGTACTCCTTGAGGAAGTGACAATTGAATTGAGATTCAAATGACAAGAAATTGCCAGCCACATGAAGCCACAGAAGGAAAGTGTTCTGGGCAGAGGGAACGGCTACTACAAACACCTTAACTAGGAGTGGGCTGGTTTGTTTGAGAAACAGAAAGAAGGCCAGCGTGCAACAGCATATTGAGCATGAAGGAGTTGAAAAATCAGAATAGATGTCACCCCACTTAACCAAATAAAAAGGTGGGAGGAAATGAGTATACTCTTCTGAAATTCCTAAGAGGAAAAATGGACCTCAGAATACTTTGTTTCTCTCTTGTCTACTACAGAATACAGATTGAGTTCACTTGCAAGCACAGCCTGAAACAAGGAATTGAGTGAAGTTAGTTTATTTGGAAGGTGATCACAGTAGGGGCTGAGGACAGAGTAAAATAGAGAAGGAGTAAAGATCATATAAGAGTCATTATCTAGGTTGTTGCTATGGGCAATAGGGGCTCCCGTCAGCTAGGTCCTCTTGAGAAACTACAGAATCAGGGCTTCCTAGAGTGGTCCATCCCAAGGACGGGGGGCTGGATCATCATCCACTCCCATCCCCCTTTGGATGACATTGCCCTGAACTGTACTTGTATATGGGTCTAGTAGACTCCTGCAGCACTGGAGAATGTCCTGGGACAGAATGCACAAGATGAAATGTGTGTACTCATGGGCACTGACAGTGCTAGGTGCATCTGAGCTCACAAGGAACTGTCCACCACACCCGTGTCTGAAAGCAGAGATGGTTGGAGGGGATATAATGCGGGACCCCAGAGGGCCTGCTACAGGCCCTCCCCATGATTTTTAAAATGTTCTCATCAGAAGCCATTATTCTCCACATAACTTCCATGGGTGTTTATTTATGTCACTTCCACTAGCTGAAATTCAGATGTGAAATTCCTGGTTGGCAGAGAAGGGGAAATGTACTTCCACCAAACCTAGAGAGAGTAACACAAGGGAAGAAACAGTAAAGTGCTGTAATGGGCTTCCCTGTGACTCAGAAAAAGCACAGACACAAATAATTTGAAGTTTCAAGTACTTGCATAAGTTTCAGGTAATTTTTCTGTTTAGACTCAGAAATTGGATTTCAGTTTTGCCTTGATATTTCTCAAGAGTAGATTTCAAGGATCTTGTCTGAAAGTTCTCTATGTCTGAGGCCAAAGAATGCTTCTTTCCTTTGTTTAAAAGATTTCCAGAGTTTTCATTTTTTATTTATTTTTATTTTTTTGTGGCTGGCTGGTAAAGGGATCCAAACCCAAGACCTTGAGGTTATAAGGCTGTGTTCTAAGCAACTGAGCTAACCGGCTAGCCCTCCAGAGTTTTTATTTTTATTTATTTATTTTAATTATTTTTTTTTTTTTTACATTCTATGATGTTGTTGCGGAACACTTGGGGGTAGGAGGAGAAGGGAAAGGGGAAAGAAATAGGATGGGCGAATGAGGAAGCAGGAGGGGTGGGTTTGAGGCCTGTGGCACCCCCCTCATTCCTGCATGGGAGACCAGGAGGCTTCCAGCAGTGGCTTGGTCATTAGTGGGCTGGGTGCAGAAGTCAGAGGGGTGTGGCTGAGGCCCTCAGACCCCACCCTCTGGACTGGTTGTGGGTGTCAGGGGGCATGGCTGAGGTCTGCAGCCCTCTCTCCTCCCTGGCTTGGTAGCCCGGGGACTTCCGGTCCTTCTAGGTGTTATAGGTGTTCTTTGGTGAAATGAGACCTTTACTAGTTAATATCAAACTTTGCCTCTGGTTGTGGGTACTTCATTTTTTCTTTCAGTTCTGTGTTAGATTATTTGCTGTTCCCACCACTTAAACTCTACACTGGAACTAATTTGTTGTCCTTTGCTTACTTTTAAACTGGGGGAACTTCCTGTGGGGACCAGTACTTGAGCTCTGTGGTTGAGCTAAATTGCTGCTTTGCTGCTCATTCCCTGGGGAAGGCTTTTTGTGCAGCTCAGGTTTTAATGCCTGACTTTATAGGTACTTCCATCTCTCAAGAGATCCAGTACACTTGGGTTGTGTAGAAACACTGGTCTGAGCTCAAGTTTTTTCATCAAACTGCATCCCATGCAATTCTATATTCCTGGCCAGTCTCCTCTGAGTGGTTCTTCACTGATTGGGGGCAGATCAGCTGTCCTTGCTGTGTCCCAGTGTTCTCCCAGTGGGCCTGTCTCCCCCACTGCCCGTGCTCCAAACACTTCCCATGGGACAGGTCGTGCTCCAGTCCCTTACGATGACTCACCAGCCTCTGAGTGGCTTCTTTTTTCAGCTGTTGTGGCTCCTTACTCCTACGTGGGTCCATGGGAACCCTATTAGTGGTCTTGCTGGCCTGAGGACCACCAGGGTCCTCCTCTCCCCTGCCACCTCTAAGCAACTCCATCCGAAGGGCACAGCTGTGGCTTTTGCAGCCGGGCTCAAAAAAGTCAGGGTGGTTTTTCTTTCTCTCATCATGGATTCTTCTGCCTTCATGCACTTCATAGGTCTCTCCTCCTTTTACCCTGAGCTCTAGTGGCCCCAGCTTGAGTGACATTGGGGACCATCTATTCTGCCATCTTGACCAGAAGTCTCCCTCCAGACTTTCAATTGCTACTCTTAGGGGCTGGGAGAAACAGCCATGATTTGTTTTTTCAAATAAGGTACCTATAGAATTCACATATGATGTATGGGATTTTGATTTAATTTTCCTGTTGGGTATTAAGCAGTCTATGCTGTTGGGTAGTGGACATACTAACTTCCCATCATTGCCTAATACCTGAACATGTGCTCCATGTACTTTCCCAAAATATTTTGCCACTACAATAGCTAACAACTAGGACAGTACGATAAGATAAATTGGAACAATGAACATTTTCCTTTTACTGATTGTATCATGATTAATTTGGAGCGAAGCCAAAAAGACAAGAGAAAATGTGGTGGGCTCATCACAGGCCATTTTGACTGGTTTGCATGATGGAGTCGACCCAACTGGAGGTCTGTTAACCCCCTGGGGTCACTCTCTTGATTATATCATGACCCATTGTGACTGATTGCTACGATGGAAATTATACTAGTTCTCTCCACTGGGGGGCATTTTTAAAATATGAGTAGAATGTATAAAATTATGTTGCAAGATGTGCTCTTTTCTAATTGGGGAATGATCCAAAGTTATACGGCTGATATCTAATTTCAGAGAGGGCATGTTCTTTATGAAGAAACCAGCCCCTTTAAGGACAGTTATTAGTGGAGAAGAAAGGTATTATGTATTGTCAGGATGTAAAAGGCATTTCTGTTGCCAGCTGTAACATGGGAGCCCCAAATCTGAAAGGGCACTTGCGTAGTGTTTACCTATTCTGAAGAAATCACTCAGAGGTCCAGCAGGTAAAGACACTGGTTTGTTATAGTCACGAGAGGCCCTGAGGGCAGCCAGTCAGTAAGAAGTCTGCACCACCACAGAGCGCACACAGCAGTTATATAGTTAATAGATCAAAGTAAGAATGTAAATCATTTTCACATGCAAGCTCTCAACCAGCTAATGTAAATCATTTTCACATACTTAGTGTTCTGCTTCTTCCATCATCCTATTTATCAAAAGGGGATGTGACTTTCCTTAGATAACCACGTGGCCAGGAACAATCCACCCAGGAAGGAGGCAGGGGAACTCTGGTATGCAAGGGAGGGGGGAATAGGGCTACGTCCAGAATCTACCCTCTTCCATCCTCACAATCTTCGTGTCACATTAATTTTCTGTGTATCCCCTAGGGTGTAGTAATGAGTCGCACGTTGCATCCACAAATACTATACACCTGCAGCCACATCCATTCAGTCTCATTTACTGATTGCATTGTCCATGGCAGGCCCAACGTGCAGATACTGGGAACTCTGAATGGACCCTGCGGGCTGATCTATTATGTACTCAGGCCAGGGTCGTAGCCCATTGTAGATAGGTGTTCCCCGTGGTCATACTAGGGATGAAAAGAAAGATGTTTAACAGGTACTAAAAAACAGTAGGTCATGTTTATCAGGTATCACAAAAGCAACAGTTTTATCCTGAGATAATATAGTAACACTGAGGCGAGGCTTCCCCAGCTTAGCATACCAAGCTCCATCAGGCCCAGGGGCTATCTTATCTATGAGAGGAGCAGGGAGGACCCGAGAACTCCATAGAGAAACAATAGTCCCTTTCTGTATAATCTGGTCTATGGGGTTGTAACAACAGGGAGCACCTGTGAGGTTCAGTTTGAATTTCCCAGGGCCAAAGGAGTGGATTCACTCCATGTACTATATCTTGAGGGGCTGGCAACGACAAGTTGTTTTCACTTCCCCACTGAGGTCTTAGTAAAATCTCTATAGTCTTAATTTTCAGTCTTATAGCTGCTGTCCAAGGCTGCATCAATGTGTCCAGCAGGGAGGGGCATCCAGATCTGGGCTTCTCCTTCAATGTTCTTAGGGATTCTGCTAACCTCGTTGTCCACCCCTGCAGAGTGTGCTGTTCCAGCTTCAAGGCCTCCTTAAGCATTTCATTGTATCTTTTGATGAGGCCTGCTGCAGGTGGATTATAGGGAAGATGAAACTTCCAAGTGAAGTTATGGGCATCAGCCCATTGTTGTATCTGTCGTCCAGTGAAACGGGTGCCTTGATCACTCTCAGTGACTTCAGGTGTCCCATAGGTGGCCATGAGCTGCACCAGTCCTCTAATCGTAGTTCTTTGGGTGGCCCATTTGCTGGGGTAAGCTTGCAGAATACCTGTACAGGTGTCTGCACAGATTAATATGGAACAAGACCCTTCTGATAAGAGGAGTGGCCCTATATAGTCTATTTGCCAATGATTTAGGGGTGCATCTCCCCTATGCACCTGTCCCATCTCTTGAGGAAGCTTACACAGATATCATTCTGCACAGACAGGACAGTTCTGACAGGTAATCAAAATATCAGCACACTGGATCAGAAGCCACCAGGCTTTGGCCACTTCCCATAGTCTCTTTTGTCCAGTGTGTTTCCTTTTCTTATGTAACCAGGCAGCCATATCTTCAGCAGGGGCTTCTTCCAGCCATCTCACATGGGCCAGGGCATCAGTCTCTTCATTGCCCAGACTGCCTAGCTTGTGCCCAGACACATGGTACACAGCCACTGATTTACGTTGGCTGATAGCATAAATATCTTGCCACAGGTCTTGACCCCACAGGGGCTTATTCATGATTAACCAGTCCTGTTTTGTCCATTGGGGCAGCCACAGCATGAGACCCTTAAAAACTGCCCAACTGTCAGTATAGATGATTACTTGGACTTTCTCTTTAGCTGTCACCATCCATACTGCTCACAGTTCAGCCCATTGGCTACTTTGCCCAGTACCATTATCCATCCAGCAATTGGTAATGCATTCCTTACTGTCATGGCTGCTTGTCTGGTGACTGGTTCTGTGGTTAGCAATGCTTGATAAATAATGTTTACTTATTGTTCTATGGGGCTATATCAGGCCTCTGCTCCTTTCCACATCTAGGACCAAAACCCCATGGGGATGCCAGCTTTCCCCTGTCATTGTTATAATCCCCAAGCATAGACCTTCTGAGAAATATTTACATCCAATTCACAGGGTAGTGCTGGATTTAGAACTCCCTATGCATGCACTCCTCTACTGCTGCTTTTGCAGAACTGAGAGCAGCTTGGCACTCAGAAGTCCAATCCCATTGTGCTCCATTTTTTACTAGCTTGTATAGGGGCCTCGTTAGCTAAATGGGGAATGAACACCCTCCAGTATCCTGACAATCCTAGAAATTCCTGTAATTGTTTAACAGTAGTCAGCACAGGGTATGCCTGAATCTTGTCTATTACTGTGGACAGCATTACTTTTGTCTTACCAGGCCAGATAGCATCCAAGAATTTGACAGATAACCCAGGTCCCTGGACCTTGGTTTGGTTTATAACCCATCCTCTTTTGTAGGTGAGCAATAAGAGACGGTGTGGCCTCTTCCAAATTGGCAAGAGAATAAGAGGTTAACATAATATCATCAATCTAATAGAATAGTCTCACTGATGGAGGTGCTGTCCATTTTTCCAAATCTTCAGTGACCATTCCATAACAGATGGTAGACTATGCAGGTAGTCCAGCAGCAATACCATGAATGTCCAGTGGCGTCCTTCTACATGAAGGTGACTATCTGAATGGACATCAATACTAAAGAAAGCATTAGCCAAATCTAAAACAGCATAACTCAACATGGGGCCTCCAGTTGACCGAGACAGCCCGCATTTCCTCTGTCCTTTGGCCCCAACCCAGGCTTGAGACCAAGGAAGCACAAAATCTTTCTTGTCTCCCTCTGGAGGAGCACTTAGTTCCTCCTGAAGTGCACTGAAGAGGCCTCCCAAAAAGGGTGGCTTCATGAAGTCCTTCATCTGCGGCTCTGCGTGCCCTCCCCCTGAAAGAGACCATTCCCTTATCAGATGCACCTCCAGCCATTTTTCCAGCAGGTGCTGGAATCATTTCTCTTTGGGCAGCTGTTGCCACAATTAGAGCAATGTTTCATTCGGCTGCTTATCTATTTTTGTGGATCGACCCCTGCCTTAGTTAGGACCACCCGCAGCTGTTTTCTAGTAATGTTAACTGGCTCCTCTCACTTTCCTTTTCCCCTCTTTTCCCTTTTGGTGTTGCTTCCTTCGCTTTGTGGATCCCATTCTTCTCTTGTATAATTTTTAAACAAGCCTTTCTCTCTAGCCTTGACTCTTCTTTCAACCTGTGTCCTTGGCTCCACGACTCAATTTCCTTCTTGGTCACTAACCTGAGCCCCCAGAGGAGCAACCATGCCACCGCAGCAGCAACAGCCTTGTTGTATTCCTTTTCCTCCTGAATACCTCCTCTTTCCTTGACTGCCTCCAATGCTCCAGCAGTCCTGCTGGCATCTTCAGGCCATCCTCGTACTCCTGCGACAGTCCTCAGCTATCTACCAAGCTGGCGACATTGGAGCACACTGAACCAGTGGCCCACCCAGGTATTTCCTCCTGCAACATTCCTTTTGTCCACCAGCTGTTTACCAGGCTGGTGACATTGGAGCACACTGAACAAGTGGCTCATCCAGGTATTTCCCCCTGTGATATTCTTCTCATCCCCTCTGTCTCTCCTGCAGCCACTTCAATGGGGAGTTTCTCTGGAATATGCTTCTTACTATGCCAATTATAATGCAGGAGCCTCAGATCTGAGAGGGCACTCGTAGAGTGTTTACCTGTTCCGAAGAAATCACCCGGAGGTCCAGCAGGTAGAGACATTGGTTTATTAGACTTATGAGAGGCACCGAGGGCGGCCAGTCAGTAAGAAGTCTGCACTGCCACGGGGTGCACACAGCAGATACATAGTTAACAGATCAAAGTAAGAATGTAAGTAATTTTTGGTTTTCATGTGCAGGCCCTCAAATAGCTAATGTAAATCATTTTCACATGGTGTCCTGCTTCTTCCAGTATTCTGTTTATCTAAAGGGGACACGCCTTTTCTTGGATAACCACTTTGGCCGGGGCAATCCCCCCAGGGAGGAGGGAGAGATACGCTGGTATGCAAGGGAGTGGGGACTAGGGCTATGTCCAGCATCTGCCCTACACTAGCCCTCAGTGAGCTACAGAGATTCAGGTGTTGTCTGGGCTCATGATGAACTTTTTATATAGAATTGGCAGAGGGTAGACTAGGGGTTATCAGGGTGTAAAGGAGAAGAGAGGTCTATCAGGAGGAAAGGCTGTGATCTTACAAGTGAAAAGGGCATATGAAAAAACTTTTACTCAGATCTAACAGTATTGAAAAATAGGGAGGACATATGGAACCCCAAAAGATTTAACAAAGTAGAAGTCAAGCAATGATCTCAGAAGTAGCTTGGTCTCCCCCAGAGAAAGCCAAAATGTTGAAAGGTACCCTGTGAAAACAGCAAATAAAGAGGACTAGGGTGAGGGGAGGGAGGCGCCGAGTGTGCACAATTTAAGGAGGAAGGCGCTCACTCTCAGGGTCCTGCAAGGACAAGTGTGTATCAAATATAACATTTCTACAATTCAATCTTTTTTTTTTTTTTTTCTGACGCATGGATAAAATTTTATTTATATACCAAAGGGAAAACCAATATTCACTTAAGGCTGCTGAGTCCATATTTCCAAGAGTGAAGGTGTTTAATTTACTATTCACCTTTAAAAGGCTTCAAATAAAATATAGCTATGAATATACATAAAGAATTCAGATTATACAACCCTTTGGGTAATTAATGGTCATAATAATATAGGAGGTATAATTTAAGAAAAGCAGACTTCTAGGAGTCCTAACTGTAGTTTACTTGAGAGTACAGACAATCAGTACCAACTTTATTTACCAAGTTGTAAGAGGCAATTGTAAACAAACAGGATCAATCTGTGTAACTTTAAAAAATTAATCTGAAGTTGTTATAAGCCGTATAAAATTGATATTATTCTTCCAGTTCTCCCCAAAGTTCTATAAAATCAGTGACATACCATTTGACGTTGTCCTTTATTTGTTGCCTGATCACATTTCCTCCAGATCCAATGAAAACATCAGCAGGAGGACAGGCTTTCATGTTGGTAGCTCCATCTCCAATCGTGACTATTTTCCTAAAATGAAAATTTTCATTTAAAAGTTTAATAACTTTTCTTTTCCCACGAGATTTGGCTGTTGGCTGTGTCTCATCAAAACCTACATATTCAAGGGCCGGCCCATGGCTCACTTGGGAGAGTGTGGCGTTGACAACACCAAGTCAAGGGTTAAAATCCCCTTACTGGTCATCTTAAAAAAAAAACCAAAAACCCTACATATTCACCATTAAAGCAGAATTTCAGCCTACTGACAAATATATTGATTGCTGGGATACTGAGCTTTGAAGCTACACGCTCTACAGTGCTCCTAAAGCCACCAGACATGGGGAAAACCTGAACATTTTGCTCTTATAGGTGATTACCAGTTCTTTTAGGCCGGGGGTCAGGTGTGGGGGGTGCTCTGCTATGAGCTTTTGCACCTGCTCCCTGCAAGGCTGGATCAGCACTTAATGCTCAGTGAAAGCAGCTTTGAAAGGCAACCCCCCGCCCATTGCTTGCCGAGTCAGTCCTGACACGGCATACTCAACTCTACAGAGTCTGGCCAGCTCATTAATGCCCTCTTCTCTGACGACTGTGTTATCAACATCAAAACACACTGCATCAGCTGAGCAGAAAAGTTACTTCAACTCTGAATGGGAGACCATCCTTGGAAGAATTTTCCTCGTTTCTGACCTTAAGTCCCCATACTACCTAAGGCAGAAAGTGATCTTGCTAATTTAAGGCAAGCTTAATAAAATTTACTTATATCTCAATTTGTGTTTAAAATATATTATGTTTAAGTTTGTTTCTACTTGGTCCTTCTTCCATCTGGAGTTTATACTCCTGGGTGGGGTAAATGCTACCATAGTGGTTGTGGGCATGAGGAGAGATTGTGAAATTCTCAGTCTCTGCCTGTCTAGTTCTCTGCTGACTGATTTTATCTACTTTCTTAATATGTATACATATTTTTTGCTTGAACTTACAAACCAAAATTTAGCAACTTTCATTCCTGACATTCCACAGTGATGTCCCCACCTTCCATTCCAGTTTTCCCAAAGCAATGGGAGATTCAGAACTAATTCCAGGTTGTGGAAAAATCTCTTCTGGAAGAAATGAAAAACAAATTGATGATGACCTAGACAGTGAGGAAATACAGATTAATATTTGGAATATTGTGGTCCATTCCACACACAAAGAAAGGCACATGCTACATGCAACACACTTAGGGTATTTATGGAGCTGGGGGTCTGAGGTAAACCACAGACACTGAAATCCACTACATGGGAACCAGACAGCACCATACATGGCAGCACCACAAGAGGTCATGTGTGAGAATAGTTTGGGTGCTGGGCTGACGGTGGAAAGCTAGTTTCCTTAGAAACACTAAGGAGGTGTTGGGTTAAGAGGAAGATTTTCAGACTTCAAGCTCATTGACGTCATAGCTTATATAGAAAAACCCCACAAGGTAAGAATTGGGAGAGCGTATTGTGAAAATATTTCTAAGTGCCTGAATTAGTATTCTAGGCTCTGTAGCAAATTATCACAAAGTGGGTGTCTTTAAACAACAGAAACTTATTGTTTCTCTCACAGTTCTGGAGGCTAGAGGTCCAAAATTAAGCTGTTGAAAGGGCCATGCTCTCTCTGAAGATTCTAGGAAAGGATTTTTTTTTTTTTTTTGGCTTAAATAATGAACATTTATTTCCCACTGTTTTGGAGGCTGGGAAACCAAGTTCAAGGTGCCAGCAGATCTGGTGTCTGGTGAGGGCATTCTTCCCAGTTTGCAGACAGTGATCTTCTCATTGTTTCCTAATTTGGCAGAATGCAGAGAATGGGAAGATCCTCCTTGACTCTTCCTAGCTTCTAGTGGTTGTTGGCAATCCTTAGCATTCCTTGTTTTGTAGACCCATGACTCCAATCTTTGCCTCTATCATTACATGGTATTCTTTCTGTGTGTCTGTGTCTCTGTGTCCAAATTTCCTCTTCTTATGATGACAACAGTCAATGGATTAGAGCCTATCCAAATCCAGTATGACCTCATCCTGACTCGATTACTTCTACAAAGATCATGTTCCTAAATAAGGTCATATTCTGAAATAGTGGAGGTTAAGACTTCAACATATCTTTTGGGAAGACAATTCAACCTTAACAGTCCCTGAAAATAGAGAAAATGTATAGGTAGTTTGGTGCTAGCATTTTTAAAAAATCAGCTTCATTAAGACACAGTTTATATGCTATAAAATGTACCCCTTTTGATGGCCGGTTGCTCACTGGCTGAGTGTGGTGCTGACAACACCAAGTCAAAGGTTAAGATCCCCTTACCAGTCATGTTTTTAAAAAATAAAAAAAATAAAATGTACCCCTTTTAAGTGCACAGTTCAATTTTTTTTTTTTTTCCTGACCGGTAAGGGGATCGCAACCCTTGGGACGGTGTGGTCTGCACCACGCTCAGCCAGTGAGTGCACCAGCCATCCCTATATAGGATCTGAACCCGTCGCCTCGGCGCTCCCAGCGCAGCACTCTCCCGAGTGAGCCACGGGGCCAGCCCAGTTCAATGTATTTTAACAAATGTATACATTTGGGCTGACTGGTTAGTTCACTTGGTAGAGCATGGTGCTGATAACAGCAAGGTCAAGGGTTCAGATCTCAGCCAGCAGCAAAAAATATATATATATATATTTATATATGGTTATATGGGTGTGTGTGTTATATAAAACATTACCAGTTTTAAAAAGTTCCCTCATATGCAGTCAGTGCCCTCACCCCCAACCCCAGGGACCCGTTGATTGATCTGTTTTCTGTCACTATATCCTATATTTGCCTTTTCTATAGTTCTGTATAAATGCAAGCATACAATATGTAGCTTTTTGTGTCTGGCTTCTTTAACTTATTGTAATAATTTTGAGATTCGCCCATGTTGTTCCATGTATCAGTAGTTTGCTGCATTTAATTTCTGAGTAGTATTTCATTGTATGGATATATTACAATTTGTTTGGACATTTGGGTTATTTTCAGGTTTGGCTATTTTGAATAAAGCTGCTATGAATATCCTGATGATGTCTTTCAAAGAGTAGAAGTTTTTAATTTCATAAAGTCCTATTTATCATTTTTCTTTATGGTTCATCTTTTTGTGTCCTCTCTAAGAACTTTATTTACTGCATGGACATGAAAATTTTGTTTATGTATGTGCATATATTGAAACAACATGCTGTACCCCACAAATATGTACAAGTAAATATTAAAACATTTTGAATAAAAAAATAAAAGTTGTGCTAACTTTTTGAACAATGAATTGGTGAGAGAGAAACTTTTCAGCCAGTCCAGGAATGCAAACGATAGGGGGACTTCACCTGGAAAACAGGAAATACAGCTCTTAGGAACTGCGGAGCAGGAAGCAGCAGCGGCAGCTGCCACTGGGGCACACACAGCAGCAAGGGGCTGCAGAACAGCAGAGATGAAACTGTGGGGCATACGAATCTCTAAACTCTGCTTGGAGAGATATCCACTGTAACTACGTGGAATCATACTCTAAATGAAAGTGGAGACCATATCCTAAGACTCTCTTCAGCATTGGTGTGCCAGGAATACAGAAATCAAAGATGAAATGGAAATTCAGAGGTTTTAAATATATGCGATGAACACTAAAGGAAAGCAGGGAGATGTGAACCATTTGTAACTGTTTTTGGCTGTTCAGCATCAATCTTCCCTCTTTGGGAGTATCCCTCACTTTGTATATTCTTGGAGGAAAGATATTTGGACGCGTAAAATCAATGCAATACTGGCAAATCAGGCTCAGAAAATGAACAGAGGCCAAGACAATGCAGGCCCAAGAAGCAGGAATCACCACAGCTATCTTTATCAAGCAGTATCTACTGTTGCTGCTATAACACCAAGAGGAACTGTGCCACTGCAGTCCCTCTTGTGAATGAAACATCTTTTCTTCACTTACTCCACATTCAAATTCCTAAGTAGGAGCATTTCTTTGATTTTGTGTTCGGGCTGCTGGGAAGGAAAGAGAGGAAGGGAGATTTGCCCCTTTGTTTTCTGTAGAGGGAGGTGATCTACTGGCTTTTCCCATGAAAGAGGTTGGATAATGGAGAGCCAAAAGAAAAGAGAAAAAAAAAAGCCTATTAGTATAGGCCTTAGGAATAGCCATTGCCCATTGCCTTTTTATTATATTTTTTTGCAAAGAGACAAAAGTAACTCAGGTGCTGTTGTCTAGGAAAAGTGGAAGTTTATGGATGGGGTAAATCATTCTTCTCAGGCCATGAGAAGCTTACTTCTTATTGTAGACCTTCTCCCAATTGAGTTTTTATTTCACGGGTGGTGTGCTCTAAGTATTTGAAATGGAGTGATAAGACTCACGGTAAATCTAAAACGAGGAAGTTCTTTCTCTATTCTCTCATCCCAACAATACAATTCCTGCTATGGTCCATGATTGGTACCTAGCCTGTGGATTTAGGTTGCTACTCCGTTACAGAAAATCACTAGAGCTTGGGAAATAAAATTTTGTAGACAAGGAAATTATGCTGGAACATTTTCATAGATCTTCTATTGGGTTAGAACATCCTAAGAGGAGCTGGAGAAACCATGGTGGGTCTAGTAGAAGATGGATACAGCTGTGGTTGTCAAAGAAAGAACCCGGACAATAATCTGGCACCTGATTGAGACCTCCAGCCAGAGCCCTGAAAAAGAACTGGGAAAGGGAAAATTGGGGGATTTTAGTGCTTCTTTGAGAATTGTTTCGTTTTGGGAACATCAGTTTCTCTTAAAACATAAAGGAAAGGAATCAACTGTTAAATTTCAAATGTCGTGACTTTAAAAAATAACTGGCAGAGTATTATTTGGGTGGTGTCACCTAATAAAGTAGGTTTGAAAATGTACCTTAGTAAATAAGCTGTGACTTCTCATGTAGTGTATAATGTGACTGTTGGATAAAAAGTGAATGTTCTGTCTTGACCCATTTCAAAGGCTTTAGAGGTCAGTATCAAAGAGGCATTCATGAAAGCCTTGAGGAGCTAGACTGCTTGTCTTATTTGCCCCAGGCCAGGATCTGGGAGCCTGGCCCAGAATGTGTGGGCAGGACTTGTCTGATGGTACCTTGATGTCCTCCCCTGGAACATCCAAAGAGCACACTGTGTTCTAAGAAAAACTGATACAAAATGGTCAGAATAAGACAAATTCTAAAAAACTTGCCTACTGGACTTCAAGTCTGATAAGATACTAGAAAACATTAAAAACATGAAACAGCACACACAAAAATTTAAACTACTTTTTCTTGAGCCAAAATCACCATAAATGAAGATTAAACTCCAAATGACAATCCAGGAAAAATATTTTGCACCACTTGCTAGAGGATTAGTATTCTTTACACATATATATATATATATATATTAGAAGCAAACTCGCTAAGGGGGAAAAAAGGAGAAAAACATAAACAAGAAGCTCATAAAAAATAGCAAACAAATGGCTAATAACATGAAAAGTTTTTGACTTCATCAAAACATTTAAAATATGAACAGATGCAGCAGTGAGAAAATGTTTTCACCGACTAGAGAGGCAGCAATATAAAAAACCAATATTACCCAGTGAATTTCCAGGTTACAGAAATGAGGCATTCGTGTCTTGTTGGTAAAAATGCAAATTGGCATTGCTTTTTTTGCAGGGTTATATGAAAATGCCCATCAACATTTACACTGTGTATTCCTTTTAAACATCAGTTCTTCTACTAGAAATGTGTGTGTATGTGTATATATATATATATATATTTTTTTTTTTTTTTTTTTTTTTTTTGACAGCTAGCCAGTATCAGGAACCCAACCTGTGACCTTGGTGTTACAAGGCTGTGCTCTAACCAACTGAGCTAACCGGCCAGACCTATAAATATATCTTAAAGATATATTCATACAAATGAAAGAAGATATATGTACAAAATATTATAATAAGAATAAAACACTGGGTTCAATGTAAATGTCCGATCGGTAGGAAAATGGTTAAATAAATTAGTAAACATTCATCCAATAGAAAATTATGGAGCCATTAAAAATAATGAGATCAATATCTTTTTAGTGCATCAATGTTCTGCTCAATAAATTATCACAAAGCAATTACACCTGTTAACAGCCCAAATGCCCCCCCCCCAATGCACTCTCCCAGTCACAGCCATCCCCCCAGAGGCAAACACTTCCTAATTTCTATCACTATAGATTACTTTTGCCTGTTTTGAACTTTACATAATCATATAGCCTATTTTCTTCTGTGTCTGGTTTTCCTGGTCATTATTGTTTGCGAAATATATTCATGTTGCATATTCCAAAATTTATTTCTACAACTCGTTTCTTTACAGTTTGGGGCTATGATGAATAATAATTCTATGAACATTTCTGTTATAAATTTTTTAGTTCACGTGTCTACATTTCTGCTGGGTATATACGTAGGAGTGAAACTATTGTGTGTATATGTATATATTCAGGTTTTTTGTTTGCTTGTTTGTTTTTTTAAAAGATGACCAGTAATGGGATCTTAACCCTTGACTTGGTGTTGTCAGCACCACGCTCTCCCAAGTGAGCCACAGGCTGGCCTTTATATATTCAGTTTTAATAGATGCTGCCAAACAGTTTTCTGAAATGGCATGCCAATTTATATTCCCACCAGCAATGTATGAGAGTTTCAGTGGCTTATATAAAAAATTTGGAAGCATATAAATTAAGCTTAATAGTAGCTACTTCTGAGGAGTGGGATTAGGGAAAATGGGCGACTGTTAGTTTATACACTTAAGTACTTGCCCTTTTTAAAAACAACAGCATGTATTTCTTTAAAAAAATAATTTTTTTCTTTTTTATATCCCATTGATTTTATAATTTTAAAAAGTAAAGTCTTAAATATAAGGACAGAAATATGATCCAAAGGAATGGAAAAGATAATTAGGTTAATAAGAGTTAGCAATAAGAGTTCAATAAGTAGGCATCAAATTTAACTTTGAGCTGCCTGACAGCCCAGGCAGTAATTCTGAGTAACTCAAAGTAAATAGGTGTTCTCAATATTGACAAGATGTGTAAAGAGCATGGGGAGCGTGATTCATCGTGTGTTACTCGATTAGGCAATGGCCAGGGTTTTTTTGGCAAAGTTGGAGACCAGATTTCAAGAAATAGAGGAGTTAGGAGGTAGGGTGGGAATAGGGAAAGAGGCTGAAAAGTAGGTTTGGATTAGACCATGAAGGGCTTTGGGAGCCATATTATGAAATGTAGACTTTATGATATGGGCAATGATGAATCACCAGAAGTCTTTAAGCAGGAAAGTAAAACAGAATATTTATACTTTAGAAATATACCCTGATATCAGTAACTATGTAACAGTAAGCTAGCACCCCACTTTTCTGGCTTCTTGCTTCAAGGAATATAGTTTAATACAACCACTAGCAGCAGAGATCAGACCTCGACTTCCCCATCCACCTAGTGGACCAGCAGATCAACAGTGAAGCCGTGGGGCGTCCTTCCAGTCCCCAGCCAATTCTTTTTAAAGCCAGGTCTGAGAAACAGATCCCAATATCTCTATCTGTGACATGGAGGATTAATTACACTTTGGAGGTACATCAAAGGAGCTTCACCATTTGGGGGCAGGGGGATGAGATATTTAGCTATTGCTGTTGGAAACCAGACTCATCAGGCCCGATAGAAATTGAGGAAAACAGGGTTTGGGACTTCAATTTATAAGAGGAAGGGTATTTCATTTTTTGACTTTGATTTCTCTTCAAGAATCCCTGAGTATGTGGGTCACAAGATAAGGATGCAGGCTAGAAACAAGAGACCTTATTTTGGCCTCAGACCTAAGCTAAATGACAACTTAGGAATACTGGGGTCTGGTCCATATTAATGGAATTGTTCTTCAATTCCCATTTGACCGATTTTTTTGGTGCATGTTCTCCATTAATCAGAATTGGAGTGGAGTTGGGGAAAGGAAGATCCAAAATCTCCAATGACACTGTTCATGAATGTGTGCATTGATATGACATTTTGGGGGGAGGGGAATTTGGCAATATTTATCAAATTTTTGAATGTACATTCTCAGCAATTTTGTCTCTAAGAATTTATCTTAAAGATACACAGGTGTATCTTTAAAGAATGTAAAGAAATGTAAAGATGTAAAGAATGTGGTAATACTAAGAATAGTGAGGGCCGGCCTGTGGCTCACTTGGGAGAGCGTGGTGCTGACAACACCAAGTCAAGGGTTAAGATCCCCTTACCGGTCATCTTTTGTGGAAAAAAAAAAAAAAAGAATATTGAAAACGAAATAATTTGAGTGTCCATTAGGAGGAGATGAATTAAATTATGGTACATCCATTTCATACTGTTAAGATTCTTCCATTTATAAGCAAAAGAAACAGACTCTGGGTAGTTTATGGAAAAATAAAAATGTATTAAAAATATACTATATTTCATGAAAAAGAAAAAAATTAAAGAATTAATATTTATGAATGGATGGAATCAAGGCAGTTTCAGAGAATAACAAGGGAGATGTCTTATTTCATGTAATTTTGTATTCTAAGTGTGTGTTTAACAAGATTGACACATATTTATAATTTTTGAAATTTTAAGAATTTTGTTTTTACAAAGGCTAGCATGAATAATGTATTTGTAGGGCAGCAGTTTAGATTCATTAAGCTCAGTTTTACTATTTGTACAGACCTCTGAGTAACTCTTCAAAATTCTCCTAGATATAGTATAGTAATTATCTTTTTTTTTTTTTTTTTTTGTCTTTTTGTGACCGGTAAGGGGATCGCAACCCTTGGCTTGGTGTCGTCCGCACCATGCTCAGCCAGTGAGCGCACCGGCCATTCCTATATAGGATCCGAACCTGCGGCGGGAGCGCCGCTGCGCTCCCAAGTGCTGCACTCTCCGGAGTGCGCCACGGGGCCGGCCCAGTAATTATCTTTTACCACATAGCAAATTACCCCAAAATTTGATGGCTTAAACAAGAAACATGTCTTATTTCACGGTATCTAAGGGTCAGGAAATGGATGGTTTAGGCCAGGCAGGAAAGGAAGCTTTTCACTGTGCATATTTTGGAACTTTTTTGAATTTTGAACCCTACTGAATATATATATACACACACACATACCCTTTTTTTTTCTTCTTGCGGCTGGCAGGTATAGGGATCCAAACCCTTGACCTTGGTGTTTTCAACACTGTGCTCTACCAAATGAACTAACTGCCCAGCCCACTTGTTGAATATATTACTTATTTAAGAGAGTAAAGGAAAAAATTCTCCAATCTCTGATTCTCCGAGCAGGCCCTACTGTTGGAATGAGCAGGACTGAAGCCATGTTGGGACTTAAAGCTGCCTGGGCTGCAGAGGTGGGGAGCATTTTTAAAAGGACAGTTTTTTTCTCTCCACTCCTTCTTCCCATCCCCTGACTTTCTTATCACACTCATTAAGTAGGAAAACAAGGCAGAGAAGCTAATTAGTACTTTGCAAAGGTAACAGTTCTATCTTTGAGACTTGTAGAGTTCTGAGAAATGATCAAAGCCAAATGACGGCAGCTGACCTTGGGCACCAGCCAAGTACACCAGCGCAAATCAAAATCTAGAAGGGTCCTGAGATAACAGAGAAGATGAGAACAGAAACCACATGAGGCTTTGGCAAGACCTTGTACCTGACCCATTGAAACGGACCCCTCATAATTCACGTCTCCTTCTCTCCTGCTTTTCACCTCCCACATTCCATCCCCTCAACCCTTCCTTTAAAAAACCCTTCAGTAAGTGTAAATCTTTGAGATGGGATAGCCTACCATCTCCTTCAGCTGCATACAGCTGTTTTTCTAACACCAACCATTTGACTTCTTAGTTTTTTCTTTCCTTATCAAGGGGGCGGGCAGCCGGACCTGAGTACAGTAACACTACTGCTGCTGGAAGCTGTTGCTGCCAGGCCCCCCGGGATGCTTTGGGAGGCTGCTGCTGCTGCTGCTAAAGAAGCTGAGGATTGAGTTTGTGTTGGAATGAACCTGTCAACTCTGTCAACGGCTCCCAGGACCTTTTCCAATTACCTAGCTCACAACCTGCATGTGAGGGTCTGTGACGCAACCTGCATGTGAGGGTCTGTGACCCACCCTGCCTGACAGATGAGAGGTCTGTGACCCAGCCTCCCTGGCACATGAAGGTTCTGTGTCCCAGTCTGTACAGTGGGTTTGAAGGGTCTGTGAGCCCTAGCCTGACAAGTTCAAATTGAGATGTGCTGTAAGTGTAAAATACACATTGGGTTTTAAAGACTTAGTACAAAAAAAAAAGTAAAATATCTCTAATAATTTTTTTTTTTTTTTAAAGATGACCAGTAAGGGGATCTTAACCCTTGACTTGGTGTTGTCAGCACCACACTCACCCAAGTGAGCTAACCAGCCATCCCTACATAGGGATCTGAACCTGTGGCCTTGGTGTTATCAGCACCACACTCTCCCAAGTGAGCCACGGGCTGGCCCTCTCTAATAATTTTTATACTCTATGTTGAAATAATATTTTAGATACATTAGATTAAAGGAAATATATTGTTAAAAATAATTTCACCTGTTTCTTTTTACTTGTTAGTTACTAGAAAATTTCAAATTACATCACTTGTTTATTTCTATCGGACAGTGCTGATTTAGACAATTCTTTCTTCTGTCTAATACTGTGTCCTTTAACACTAGGATTTTGCTAAGACTGGTTAATAAATGTGATAGAATGATAGTCTAAATTGTTAATAGGTGATGGCTTAATAGGTTCACTCCCAGTTAACCTGTTTTCATTTGAACAGGAGCCTCTAAAGGGCTGGCCGGTTAGCTCAGTTGGTTAGAGTACAGTCTTGTAACACCAAGGTCATAGGCTTGAATCCCTGTACTGGCCAGCCAGCTGCCAAAGGAAAAAAAAAAAAAAAAGAGTGAGCAATGAACAGGAGCCTGTAATGTCCACATATAAGAGAGTAAGTACTAGGGGGAATTTTCTGACTTCTTGGCAGTTAGGTGGAAAAGATACCATTGGTTAGGCAGGCCTTTTCAACCCTTCTCAGCCCCCAGTAAACTCCAGCCACTTATGTCACTGCCACTTCAGCTCATGGTAGGACAAGGCCTGAAGGCAAAAGAACAACTCATTTCCTTCTCTCAGCTTGAAAGTTTTTTCTCATAAAACAGACATGTTAAAAAAGAAAAGCTAAATTAATGTGGAACTAGAGAAGAACTGTTTTAAAGGTTTTGAGTTACTGCTTCATGAATGTCATATGTTGTTTTTTAAAGTGAGCCAAAGGAATGCATTGAATCTACACACTAATAAACCCTTTCACAACATTTAACTTAATCATTTGTTAGTTATTTTATCAGGTAGAAAAATTATCTCTTAATATCTGTATAAGGATAATAATTAGCCAGCTTATTTAGTCATTATGAGTTATTTAATTTTTAATATAGTATTCCAAATAGAATTATAAAAAATATTTTGTAATTAGCTTTTTCAGGTTGTACATTCACATAATTTAGAGAGTCAGATAGTTCTATAAGTTGTATAATGTAAAAGAGCAGTTCTTTCCATTTTCTATTCCCAGGTTGCTTTAGATTGGAATTTGTTTTTCCCTCAAAGTCATTCACTGAGTCTATGTGCTACTAACAGTTTCCCAACAATGGTGTTTCCCAACAATGGTATTCCTGGTGAGAAGTTTGATGCCTTTTTAATTTGTTTACCCTTTTTATGAACTATTTTCCCAAGAGGCAACCAATTTCCACCATTTCAGGTAATTCTTTTGGAATTTTCCTCCATATCTAAAATAATATGCAATGCAACTTCCTATTTTTCAAATTCAAGGGCTAGCTGGTTAGTTCAGTTGGTTAGAGTGTGATGCTGCTAACACCAAAGTTCAGGGTTCAATTCCTGTGTTGGCCAGTGACCAAAAAAAAATCAAATTTGGGCATTATCTATTGTCATCTTCTTATGGAAGATCAGGATTTAATTCTCCTTTGCCATCCCCTATCATGTCACACATGCACCCTTCCCATTTTCTTATCCTTCCCATATACATAAATTATAATTTTTGTAGAGCAATATACAGAATTTACTTTATCATGACCCTGTAAATACTATTCTTATAAAAGCTAGTATCATACTATGATTAATTTTCCTTTCTTTCACTTTTTTTTTTTTAAAGATGACCGGTAAGGGGATCCGAACCCATTGCCTTGAGCACCACACTCTCCCAAGTGAGCCAAGGGCCAGCCCTCTTTCTTTCACATTTTTGTCTTTTGTGGAGTTATTATCTTTTGTTCATTTATTTGGCTTTCTAATTATTTACCATTAATTTAACCCCAAACTTCCTTCAGTTATATAAATCTGCTCTCAATACATTAAAAAACATTGATATTCTAGTAGTGATAGTCCATCAAGTTAATCTTTTAGACATCTCTTCCTTTTGGCCTGCTCTATTCTGCATTAGTTCCTCTCAAGGCCTCTACCATTGTCTTGCTGGTATCTGCTTTTACAATCATCCTAGTGGTTCACTTTACCTCTTGATGGAGTTTGGATGTGTTGTTCCCTCCAAAACTCATGTGGAAATTTTATCTCCAATGTGGCAGTGTTGGAAACTGATTGAGTCATGGGAGTGGATCCCTCATGAATGGATTAATGCTCTCCCTAGGTTGGGGGATTAATGAGTGAGTTCCTCCTCTATTAGTTCCCATGAGAGCTCGTTGCTTAAAAGACCCTGGCACCTCCTCTCTCTCTCTCTGTCTCTCTCTCTGTCTCTCTCTCTCTCTCCTCTGTCTCTCTCTCTCCCCCCCTCCCTCTCTCCCCCTCTCCCATGTGATCTGCTTGTACCCACCAGCTGCCTGCCACTTTCTGCCTTGAGTAGAAGCAGCCTGAGGCCCATGCCAGATGCAGCTGTCCCAAAATTGTAAGCCAAATAAACCTCTTTTCCTTATAAATTATCCAGTCTCAGGTATTTCTGTTACAGCAACACAAACGGACTAATATACCTCTCTTTTGGTTGAACCCTTAATTTTGCATCACATTTTTTCATCTTTCTGGGTTTACTCCTTCATTTTGGTGGATTCCATCCACTAGTAGCTTTTTGAGAAAGAATAAACAGGGAGCAATTTTTTGGAAGATGTTCTATGTCTGGAAATACTTATACTTTAACTTCACCCTTCACTGATGATTTGGCTTGAGTATAGAACATTAGGTTGGAAATGATTTTCTCTCAAAGGAATTTCCTGAGATGATCCTCAGGTTATCTATGTCCTTTGGTCTGGGAAAATTTTCCTACATTATTTCTTGATTATTTTTTCCACTTTATTTTTCTCTTTTCTTTTTTCTGGAATTCCTAATGTTTAAAAATGTTATTCCTCCTGTTTTTGTTTTTGTTTTTTTCCTTTTCTTTTTTTTTCCTTCTTCTATTTCCCATCTTTTTAAGTTTAGTTTTTCTTTAGCTTTCTGGGAGATCACCTCAACTTTAACTTCCAAAATCACTATTTAGACTTTCATTTCTGTGATCAAAAAAATTGGGGGGGGCAACTGGCTAGTGTGGGGATGGAACCCTGGATCTTGGTATCATCATCACCACCTCTAACCAACTGAGCTAACCAGCCAGCCATCTCTGTTCATATTTTTAATTTCCATTGGCTTTTTTTTTTTTTTTTTGCACCTAGCTGGTATGGGGATCTGAACCCTTGACCTTGTTATAACACATGTTATAGCATGGTGCTCTAACCAACTGAGGTTAAGGGCTGGCCAGTTAGTTCAGTTGGTTAGAGCATGGTGCTGATAACACCAACGTCCGGGGTTCGATCCTGTGCCCACCAGCCACCCAAAAAAAAGAGTCCCCTTTATTTATTTCCTCAAGTTGCTTTTTGCTGTTTGTTTTGGTCACGTGTTTTATATTAGATGCTTTCATCTAATGTCTGGTGACTCTTGGCTGAATGCTCAGATTTAATGTTGAGCTGCCTCTAGGCTCTATATGTGAGTGGGGCCTGTTGACTGTCCCCTTCACTGTATGGTAACCTGACTCAGCTGTTTTGTTGAGAAACCCCAAATGTCACTTTCTATAGCTCGTTTGGACTGTTTAGACTCCCTAGAGGAACCTCTTCTGCCTGGAGGGTACAGACCTGGTTGTCAGCATTTTGGGAGCGGAGGCAGGAAGAAGGCTGAGGGTGGAGTATCCAAACATATACCATAAAAATTTTCATGTAGCATCCATGTTTTTAGTTTACATACCACTGAATCTGGTATATCTCAGACCAGAGACCCTATGTTTTGCCCACTGATGGAGATGGGTTGTGTTGTCCCCTCCAAAACTCATGTGGAAATTTGATCTCCAATGTGGCAGTGTTGGAAACTGATTGAGTCATGGGGGTGGATCCCTCATGAATGGATTAATGCTTTCCCTGGGGGAAGGGGAATTAATGAGTGAGATCTCGCTCTATTAGTTCCCATGAGAGCTCGTTGCTTAAAAAGACCCTGGCACTTCCTCTTTCTCCCTCTTGCTTCCTCTCGCCATGTGATCTGCTTGTACCCACCGGCTCCCTGCCACTTTCCACCATGAGTAGAAGCAGCCTGAGGCCCATTCCAGATGCAGCTGTCCCAAAATCGTAAGCCAAATAAACCTCTTTTCCTTATAAATGACCCAGTCTCAGGTATTTCTTTTTTTCTTTTCTTTTTTTTTTTAAATTTAATTTAATTTTAATTTAATTTAATTTAATTTAATTTTATTATTATTATTATTTTTTAAAAGGATGACCGGTAAGGGGATCTCAACCCTTGGCTTGGTGTTGTCAGCACCACGCTCAGCCAGTGAGCAAACCGGCCATCCCTATATAGGATTCGAACCCGCGGCCTTGGTGTTATCAGCACCGCACTCTACCGAGTGAGCCACGGGCCGGCCCTTTTTTTTTTTTTTTTTTTTTTTTTTAAAGATGACCAGTGAGGGGATCTTAACCCTTGACTTGGTGTTGTCAGCACCACACTCTCCCAAGTGAGCTAACCGGCCATCCCTATATAGGGATCCAAACCCTTGGACTTGGTGTTATCAGCACTGCACTCTCCCGAGTGAGCCATGAGCCGGCCCAGGTATTTCTGTTATAGCAACACAAAACGGACTAAAACACCCACTCTAAAGAATAAACTTCATGGAGTTGCCAGGCAGATGTGGGCGGGTGGGCACCATAGAGCCTAACATTTCCTAAGCAGATTTTCAGTCAATCCTCCTCTTTTTAGCCCTTTCTTTCCCCCCAGTTCCAGAGGTACCTGTTGTCACCAATTCCTGAGTCTGTTGTGAGTTCTGTGATACAAATCAGATTGATTCCCAGTAGAGAATTCCTTGTTGCTGCCTTAATTTTGTGCTTTCCTAGGTCTACTAAGTCAGTCAATGTCCATCCATCTACATTCCAATTGCCAATGTTTTGTTGATGTTCTTCCCATTTTTGTTTTCTTTATTCTTGTAGGTTTGAGCCTTTTAAAAAATATATCTTTACTGTTGTTATAATGGAGTTTTGGCAAAAAAGTGAAGTTTTTGGCAGAAAAACTCAGTTGTTCAAACCACCATTTTTAACTAGAAGTCAGGAATATCTTAAGTACTGTCTTGGAAAAATATTAATACAAAACAGATGTTGAATTGGTGGTGTTTCAAATCACACATATTCTACTTCCCATCTCTCCATCCTCCTGATGGATTGATTCAAGAATTGTAAAAAGAAAATTTTTGTCATGCTACTGGAAACTAACTAGAAACCACTTTCACACCTTACCCTTCATGTAATTTTCCTGAAGCTGAGTTAGATGAAAGGTTTGGATGAGAGAACCTGCTGTATGGATAATTTTTTAAAGTTTGGGATATTCTCATTTTGGGATGAAAAAGGGGACTTGTTTATTGAGATTTTCCACAGATGACCTCTATTTGGGAAAAAAAAATGGATATTGTCTACATTTTAGGTTATTGACAAGAGAGCCAGTAACCTAAACAGTATCAGTAAACCTGATATTTAAATTCAGTGGGCATCTAAATATATCCTATTCATTCAGTTCAACAAATATTTATTGGGCACCTGCTATTTGTTGGACTGTTCTAGTCACTGTAGATAGAACAATGAACAAAGACAAAAACTCCTCCCATTGTGGAACTTACATTCCAGCAGGAGGAGAGACAGTAACAATAAATAATAATTACTAGTTTATGTGGCATGTTAGAAGATGCTAAGTGCTGTGGGGAAAAAATAAAGCAGATAGAGAGAGCCAAGGTAACAGAGAAATATTTTACCATAAGAAAACAATAGTGCAAGCAAAGATTATAGATATCAACTGAAATTCACCTTTCATTTTGGAAAAATAACATAGAATTACGGGGACTGTGGTGCATCGGAGGGCATACATCTCCTCTAGGTTAGCCAGCCACCACTCAGTTACATGGGAGACTAGGGGCCTTACATTATAGACCTTCTAATTTTTTAGGTGTGGATAGACATCTAAATTTCTATGTGAAATATCCAGATTTTTTTTTTTTTTTTAAGATGACCAGTAAGGGTATCTTAACCCTTGACTTGGTGTTATCAGCACCATGCTCTCCCTAGTGAGCCATGGGCTGGCCCTTAAAATATCCAGATTTTGATTTTTATTTTTTATTTATTTATTTTTTTAAAAGATGACCGGTAAGGGGATCTTAACCCTTGACTTGGTGTTGTCAGCACCACACTCAGCCAGTGAGCGAACTGGCCATCCCTATATGGGATCCGAACCCGGGGCCTTGGTGTTCTCAGCACCACACTCTCCTGAGTGAGCCATGGGCCGGCCCAATATCCAGATTTTTAAATGTTGGCTCAAAAAAATGTAAAAACCCTTTTAGGCAGAAAATAAAATTTAAATTAAAAAAAAAAACGCCAGCAATATCTGTGGGCTGAATATAAGCTATCAGTTTGCAACCTATGATGTAGGACTTCAAAATTACTAAAGAATAAGAAATACAAAATACATAAGCCAAAATGGCAGGAATAAGAACAAATACATGGCTGGAGAAAATTATGTTAAGTGAAATAAGCCAGACGAGAAAAGAAATACCACATGTTCTCTCTCATAACTGGGAGGAAGGGAGGAAGGAAAAAAGGGGAGGAAGGGAAGGAGAAAAGACCACAACAACACCCTGAACTTTCAGAAGGAGAGAACAATCCTGAGGATATTAGAGATGTGGGGGAGGGAAGGAAGGGATTTGGGGAGTGATAGGTCAGGTAAAGGGCATAAAGAAAAATCACAATTTATAATAATAAATATGCTAATAATAAATAATAAAAATTTTAAAGAACAAATACATGAATAATCACAATAAAAGTAAATGTAGTAAAAAGGCAATCTGAACCCTTGACCTTGGTGTCATCAGTATCACTCTCTAACCAACTGAGCTAACTGGCCAGCCCTAAATGTTGTAAATTCCGCCATTCAAAGTGAAAGTCATGTTGAGAAAAGAAAAAACCCTAGCTATATGTGATTTACACAAGATATACCTAAAAGAACATGACTAAAAGAGTTTGAAAATAAAGGGAGATGTTTGTATTAAAGGAAATGCTAACAAAAAGAAGGCTTTTGTGGCTAAAATGATAAGAAACTGTATTGGCTCATATAACTGGAAGGCTAAGGTAAAGGTGTGGCTTATGGTTATTTATTTCAGTAGCTCAATAATTTCATCAAGGACCCAATTTATTTGGTCTAACTGGCTTTCGATCCACAATATCACATTCATCCTAAAGCTGGCATCCTTTATGACAATAGGATGGCTACCAGCTGCAGTCTGAATATAGGTTTTCATGTTTATCAGTAGTGGAAGAGAGTTGCTCACCCAACTGGTTTTTGTTTTTTTTTTTAAGTCTGTCCCTGTGTTCTAATTGGAACAGTGTATGAACATGCCTGTTCCTGACCAATATGGTTCACCTGGAGAATACCATGTACAGATCGGCTTAGGTCTGGATTCCTAAACCAATCTCGTATTAGCTATCTATTGCCACATAACAAATCACTCTAAAACACAATGGCTTAAAACAATATTTATCTCTCAAGGTTTCTGTGGGTCAGGAGCAGCTTAGCTGAACAGTTCTGGCTCAGGATCACTCCTGAAGATGCAAACGAGATGTTAGCTAAGGCTGCAGTCATCATCTAAAGGTTCAGCAGAGGTTGGAGAATCCACATTCAAAGTGGTTCACTCACGTGGCTGGTGCAGCAGTTCTTCACGGGGTCCTCTCCACAAGGCTGCCTGAGCGTCTTCTCAGCTTGGTGGCTGGCTTCCCCCAGAGTGAATGATTCAAGGAGAGCACTGAGTGGAAACTATGTGCTTGGAAATCACATAGCATCACTTCCATCATGTTCTGTTTGTTAGATGTGAGTCACAACAGAGAACAGAAAACTTCTGTTTCCTAATAGTTTCAATGAAAGTTCCAGAATTGAGTCCCATTAGCCTTGCTGGGTTTGTTATTACTCTGGTCAAGCCTGGGTGTTATGCTAGTCTCCGGGACTGAGCAGTGTGGGCTCAGTCTCATGAAGCACATGGACTGAAAAGGGGGAGAGATAGTTCCCCAAAGGGAAATGAAGGTGTTGTTACTAGAAGAAGAGAGACTAGATGCTGGTCAAGCAAAAACAAAAGATGTCCACTATAATGCCTCTGTATTATTTGAAATCTTCATAGGAATTGTGCATTACTTCTGTGAAAAAAATTAAAAACACAAGAAGTTTAAACATTAATAGTGGTTATCTCTGCATGTTACATTTTTTCCCTAGTTTTCTATTTATTCCAAATTTCTGTTCATGGGTATCCACTGCTTTTATAATCAGAAAATAACAATAGCTATTAGTTTATAAAAGGTAAGTTCACCACCATAAGAATGGAAATAGAATACAGTACTTCTAAAACAACAGATTTTTACGGGCTGGCTGGTTAGAGCATGGTGCTAATAACACCAAGGTCCAGGGTTTGGTCCCTGTACCAGCCAGCCGTCCAAAAAAAAAAAAAAAGTAAATAAAACAACAGATTTTTAAAAAATCTATTTAGTCGAAGTCAGGAACTTTTTTTTCCAGAGAAAAGAAAGGAAGCAAGAATATACAATGAGTGGAAAATATAAACCAGGATGGCTTAAGTAAAATCAGATATACCAGTTATTAATATATGAAAGGGATTAATTCCTTTGTTAAAGGGCAAAGACTGTCAGATTTAGCATTTGCAAAAAAAAAAAAAAACAAGTTACAGCTATATGCTATATTGACTACAAAAATGACATGAAATGGCTGAGAATAAAGAAATAGAAATTACATCTTCACAATACTGTCTTTCTCTCTGGGAACAAAGCATGTCCCTCCTTTCATTAAAATCCTCTTTTACATCCCCGTATTGTTTTTTTACATAGATTCTTTACATATCTTGTTGACTTTATTCTTCAGTATCACATTTTTATTGCTCTTATACTCTTCCCTTCCGTTATATTTTCTTCTATTATATTCTTAACTTGTATATATATTTTATGCTTGTATATAGTATACATATAGTATATGTGTATATATGTATATATATTTGTATATAGGAAAATGACTGCCACTACTGGCAGGAATGTAGATTAGTAGAGTAAAATATTCTTAGAAAAAAATTTCAGGGCCGGCCCATGGCTCACTTGGGAGAGTGTGGTGCTGATAACACCAAGGCCACGGGTTCGGATCCCTATATAGGGATGGCTGGTTCGCTCACTTGAGAGAGTGTGGTGCTGACACCACCAAGTCAAGGGTTAAGATCCCCTTACTGGTCATCTTTTACAAAAAAAAAGAAAAAAATTTGGTCTAAAAAGTGGTTGTATCTCTCCAAATAGATCTAAGGGAAAAAAAAAACATAAGAGCATCAGGAGTTATAAATAAGCAGGTGAATATAAAAGACTGTTTTCTTTCTTGTAATTTACTTAAAAGACAATGACTATAAAACCAGGGTCAAGGGTTCAGATACGCTTACCTGCCAGCTGCCAAAATAGAAAACCGAAAAAGACGATGACTGTTTAAAGAAAACAAACAAACAAAAGACAAAAAAAGACTGTAAGGAGCTTATAACAAATATAGAAGGAAATGATATGACAACAATCATATAAAGCACGGAAGGACAGTTAAGTTTATTTGTAAATTTTTTATTTGTTGAAAAGTTATTTCATTGTGAAGCAGGAAATATCCCATAAGTAGAGAGAAGGGTTCTATAGAAAGTGGGAGGTGGTAAGCGTAAAGTGTTAATTGTGAAGAGATACAGTATCAACTCTAAATAGACTCTGGAAATTTAAGGACACATACTCTTAGCCTTAGAGCAGCAACCGAAAAATTAATAAAAAGAGGTGCAACTAGGAAGCTAATAGGAAATAAAATGGAATATTTTTAAAAGATTATTATTCCATTTATAGTATATGAAATTCTACAACAGGCAAAACTAATCGATAGTACTAGACATTACATCGATGGTTGCCTGTGGTAGGGCATTTGGGGAGACTGATTGCAAAGGGGCACCAGGGAGCTTCTGGGGAGATGGGAATGTATACCTTGATTGGGGTGGTTACATATGTGTGTACATTTGTCAAAAGTCATCAGTTATGCACTTAAAACGTGTACCTCTTATTGTATGTAAATTATGCCTTAATAAAGTTGAATTTTTAAAAAATTGTGTCTTTGACCCTGTAAATTCATTTAGTGAATTTGGCTGTGGTAGACATTTGCATTTTTTGCTCACCAGACTTCCCTGCTCCCATCTTTTGGTAATATCACCTGAATTGTTACTTAGGTTATTACCTCTTTTCTACCATAGGTAGCCTTGTTCTCTCCTGGCCAAAGATGGACAGTGACCCAAGATAGCCAGTCTGATTCTCTATCTCTAGAATTTGAATCTTGAGTCATGTGATCCAAGAACCAAAAAGTGGTTGGAGCTGTTTCACCCTGCTAGTGATCAACATCTGCAGATGGTCCATGTCCTGTTTAACCACTGGTCACAGTTCATGCCCATCGCTGTGCTTTCCTCCTTTAAGATCACAGAACTTCTTGAGAGACAGATTTCTCTCTCCCTCTCTCAAGGGCACTCTCTGGTACATTGGAATTGTCAGCCCCTGTGACAGGCTGCAGGTGGCCAATTCTGGGAGGCTGTCTGAAGTTCTTGGACTCAGAAATCATTCTGTTTTGTTGAGCTATTCTTGGGTTGCCCAAAGCACTTCACAGATGCTGGCTACCCCCAGGTAATTCAAAAGAGTCACTACAACCCCCACATCCTGCTGAGGGGCCCTGTGTTGTTCCTTAAGGCCCATCGACCTGGGCATATCAGAGAACCATTCTCACTTTGGGTTCTTACTGGCTTTCTGAACTGTTCCTATGAAAGTAGGCCCTATGTACTCACATCCCCCCAAATCTTTTTCTACTTGTTTCATTTCTTCTCTGGGGTCCATGTGGGAGTGGAGGTGGTGGTAAAGGGACAGGGTACAGGATACTTCCTCCATTATCAGGTCCCTATACTTTCTTTCTTTTTTTTTTTTTTAAATTTATTTTTTATTTTTTTAATTTTATTTTGTCGATATACATTGTAGCTGATTATTGCTCCCCATCACCAAAGGTCCCTATACTTTCTACTCTTGGCTTTCCCTCGTTTTCCTTTCTCCTCTCCAGGAAAACTGGCTGGTGTGAGGGTTAGGGAAACCTTTATCAAGTCGTTCCCAAATATACTGCATATGAGTTGTTTCTGTTTCCCTACAGGGCTCAGACTTTTGAAACACAGAAACAAAGAAAAGGCTCCTTGTTTCTTTCTTCTGTTCACTCTCACTTAAAACAAATGAATATAGAAGCACACCAGCTGCTGCCTTGGTGCAGGGGAAAGGTAACAGAGTAACAACAATTCATATTTTAAAACTGTTATCTTACCACATAAACAAACCGTACAATCATCCTTAAATATATATTTACTTGAACATGTGAGGAAACATCTATAAATCAAGTTGGAATGTGCACATTTTTTAAGGCTCTTGATATGTTTACCTAAACATTTTTTCAACGTAACTTTAGTGTCTTCAACTCTGTATTTAATATACTTTTCTTATTGGGCTAGGTCATCATCATACTACTGTGAACTTTTGTGAAACACAAAAATATCTTAATATCATTTCACACCCATTAGAGTGGCTATTATTAAGAAAATGGAAAATAACAAGTGTTGGAGAGGATGTGGAGAAATTAGAACCCTTGTGCATTGCTTGTGGGAATTTATTTTTTATTTTTTAATTTTTTTAAAAGGATGACCGGTAAGGGAATCTTAACCCTTGACTTGGTGTTGTCAGCACCATGCTCTCTGAAGTGAGCCAACCAGCCATCTGCATATAGGGACTCGAACCCATGGCCTTGGTGCTATCAGCACCACACTCTCCCAAGTGAGCCACGGGCGGCCCTGCCTGTGGGAATTTAAAATGGTACGAATGCTATGGAAAACAGTTTGGCAGTTCCTCAAAAAGTTAAATATTGAATTGCCACATGGTCCAGCCATTCTAGTCCTGGATATATTTCCAAAAGAACTCAAAACAGGAACACAAACAGATACTTGTACACCTACGTTCATAGCAGCATTATTGACAATTGCCAAAAGGTGGAAACAACCCAAATATCCATCGATGGATGAGTGAATAAAAAAAATGTGGTATGTACATACAATGAAATATTATTAAGCCTTGAAAAGGAATGCGATTTTGATACATGCTACAACATGGACGAACCTTGAAAGCATTATGCTAAGTGAAAGGAGCCAGTCACAAAGAGTCACATATTGTATGATTCCAACATATTAGATACCTAGAAAAGTCAAATTCCGAGAGAAAAAGTAGAAAGGTGGTTGCCAGGGCCTGGAGGGACAGGGAAATGGGGAATTATCATTTAGTAGGTACTGAAAAGACAAGTCGACAGCAGTTGACGATCCACCAGAGAGAGCTCGTTTTAATAGGCAGCACACACACACATATATAGGGCTTTAAGGGAAAGCTGATTGGTTTACAATACAATCCCTATTTAGCATACCGCATGGGGCTTGGGGGGGAGCTGATTGGCGTGCGATTCGCGCTGGCGGGAAGGAGAATGCGGAAGAGAAGGGCAACCAGCACCATGATGGGGTGCGGCAAGAAGGCCTTATGTGATCCCTTGGGGCATTCGGGTTATTACATTCATCCTTTTTTCTTTTTTTAGGAAAGGGGACGTTGAAGTCATCGAGCTACCGCCTGCTGAACTGGGGCGTTGTGGGGGGGGGCAAAGGGAGGAAGGTACATAAATACCCATTATGAAACCCCAAAGGAGGGTGGAGAAACAAGTAATTTCAAAAGTGGAAAAGTCCATAAACGTTCCTTGAAGCCACAAGTCGCACATGCACTGGTTCCATTGTTTGTAGTTGGAGACTGGAGGGGGCAGCCAGGCGTTGGTGGCGAGGGCGTGTAGGATGCGTTTCCTCTGTAAGGTGGTGTCTCTTCAGCATCGGCTGAGGCGCTCACGAGATGAAGCGGGGGGTTCATCAGTATCTAGGAGCTGGTAGTTTCTAAGTAAAAGCTGGTTAAAGGCCTGATTAGAAATTTTTCCCACTTGGGCTTGAAGAATGATGCAGGGCAAGAAAAGGCAGGCTATGAGGAATAACAGCATTCTTCTCCAAGGAAGATGCAAGTACCTCCTTTTTCTGCAGTGAGGAGGTCTAGTGCTCTACGGTTTTGGAGGGTGACCTGAGCTAAAGAGGTGATTTGTCTCTGTAGAGAGGAAAGAGATTCGGCAGTGGAGGTCAGAGCCCCTTCAAGTTTAGCATTGATGTCTTCAACCGCCCATAAACTGTGTCCTGAGGCTCCTCCCGACAGGCCGGCAGCGACCGCTGATGCTGTTAGGGAAATACTGACCATGATTGGGAGGAAGGCGGCCCGTTTTTGTTTTGAGGGGGGATGAAGAAGATGGAACAGTTCTGAACTGGTGTACAGAGTGAGTTGAGGGACGATGGTGACAAGAAGGCATGGGGCAGTAAGATTAGACTGGATGGAGGTAGAGAGGGTTCCATTGCACTGGAAGAAAGAGCCTGGTGGGGCGACGGTGTGGGTATGAATGGTTGAGGAAGGGAAGTGTTTAAGGGGACGGCCACCAAGAGCGGTCGCATGAGAGAAAACAATTTCCGGGAGAGAGAGAGAAAGATGAGTGGGAGAGCTCTGGTCTTGAGTAGAGTGAGAGGTAGAAGACGGACCCAATCAAGGTGTAATTCCAGAGACAATTTAGTTAGTATGTCCTTTAAGGTTCTGTTGGTTCTCTCTACCTTTGCAGATGCCTGAGGTCGGTAAGGGAAAATCGCCTTGCCAGTCGGCTGCAGGTGTGAGACCTCTGGCCTGGTGGGAGGGGTATGGCTCACGTTTGAGAGGGGTGTTAGGATTGGTCCGCTGGCAGATTGTGCATGAGGAGGAGATTTTTTGTAAGAGGGCTTTGTCAGATGGGGTGATTGAGAAGAAGGCTTGTAAAAACTGGGATAAAGCTTGGGGGCTAGAGTGAAACAGGTCATGGAGCAAGCGAAAGAGAGAGGACTTATCATCATTAGGCGGTTGAGGCTGAGAGGGAAATGGGATGCCTCAATTAATGTGGAGATTAAAGCTGAGTTGGTGATTGTGTTACCCTTGGTGTTAAGCAGACCGCGTTCTTTCCATATGGCAGCATGAGAGAGAAGTATATGAAAGACATATTTGGAGTCCGTGTATAAGTTAAGAGTTTTTCCTTCAGCTAGAACGCAGGCTCGCGTGGCAGCGATAAGTTCGGCCTGCTGGTTGGTAGTACCCTTGGGTAAATGTTGGGCCTCTATAACCGAATCAGGGGAGACTATGGCATACCCTGTGCAATGAGTGTTTCCTTCCTTGAATGAAGACCCATCCGTGAACCATGTGAGATCAGCGTGAGACAGGGGCCCCTCAGTGATGGAAGAGCGGTAAGGTATAAAATTTTGAAGGCTTTCTACGCAGCTGTGCAAAGGGGTGTTGGGGGAATCGGGTATAGGCAGTAGGGTGGCCGGATTTAGGGGTAGGCAGGTAGTGAAGGATAGGGTGCAGGATTTTCCAGAAATGAGGCTAGGAGGGTTAGGATTCTGGAAGATGGGAGGGATTGGAGAGCCTTATAGATAAGGAGGTCTTTTAGGTGATGTGGTGAGAGAATTCTGTCCTAGAACACCCAGAGTTTGTCCCGTATTTTCATGAACATAGAGGAAAAAGGGTTTAGTTAGATCAGGGCGATGAAGTGCAGGGGCTGTTAGAAGGGCCTGTCGAAGCTTGAGAAAAGGGTGCTGAGGTGAGGAGAGTAAAGGTTCTTCAAGAGGACCCTTACTCATATTATAGAGAGGTCGGGCTAGCAAAGAGAAATTGGGGATCCATGCTCTGAAATATCCGGCTAGACCCAGGAAAGATAGGATTTCTGTTTTGGTTTTGGGGATGGGCAAGTCAGTAAGGAACTGTTTCCTGTCCAGGGTGATTTCCTTCTTTCCTGGGGAGAGGAGAAAACCAAGGTAGGTTACAGACGGCAAGGAGATTTGGGCCTTGGCAGGGGACACTTGATATCCCCCACCGGCTAGGAAGTTAACCGAGAAATGGGTAGAGGTTGCTGGGACTTGGAAAGAAGAGTGTATGGATTTGATACAAGGGGTGAATGGGAATGACAGCGGCGTTAACAAGGCGGAGATCTTGGATGAGACGAAAGGTGCCATTAGGTTTTTTTACAGCGAGTATGGGAGTATTGAAAGAGGAGCGAGTGGGACGGAGATACCCCTTTTTTAACAGGTCCTGAATGATGGGGCTTAACCCGAGGAGGGCTGTTGTGGTTAATGAGTACTGAGCCTGACAAATATATTTGGAAGGGTCTTTTAGTTTTATGCGTACAGGGGAACACTGGGCCAGAGCGGGGCTGGCAGTGTCCCAAACTGTGGAGTTAACAGGGTGCGTCAGGATGGGTAAGGACTTCTTTGGAGGTGTGGGATTAGTAGGATCTTGGGCTTGAACTAGCGCTAGGAGGAAGGAAACGGGGGAAGAGGAAGAGGACAGGGGCAAAGTAATGGAGACTTGAAGCCGTGATAGAATGTCCCGACCCAACAAGGGGATGGGGCATTGTGGCATGACTAGAAAGGAATGGGAGAAAACGGATTGAGTGCCTTGAAGGCAGCAGGTTAAAAGGGGTTTTTTGGGGAAAGATTTGTTTACCTCCTACCCCGACTATAAGAGAGCTGCTGGAGGTGGTGGGGCCTTTATATTCCCTTAAGACCGAAAAGGTGGCTCCAGTGTCCAGGCGGAAAGATATTGGGTGGCCGTCCACAACCATGGATACCCTGGGCTCCTGCTTTGTTTTAGAGATGGTCGGGAAGGGCCCAAGGCTCCATCAGTCCTCCTCAGCGAGGCCCACCATAGGTGGTGTCCACGGTTCGGGGGACTGTGGGGCAGTTGGTCCCTCACCCCTTCGGGCGAGGGGGCAATCAGATCCCCAATGTCCCTTCTTTTTGCATTTTGGACAAGGAGTGGTGGGTGGCCTGGGGGTGGGGCAAGCCTTTGCCCAATGCCCTTCCTTTCCACATTTAAAGCAGGCTCCAGGTGGAGGCTTAGAGGTGGAGGCTGTGGGAGGGCGCCCAGGGGGTTTGATAAGCCGGGCCAACATCTGGAAGTTGGCGTGGTCGGCCTTTTGTTTTCGACGTTCCTTTTCCTCCTCCCAATTATGAAAAACCTTGAAGGCCACTGACAGGATTTTGGTCTGAGGGGTTGCAGGACCCTGCTCTAATTTTTTAAGTTTAGTTTTAATGTCGGGATAGGATTGGGCCAGGAAATAGGTCATAAGGACATGCCGGCCGTCTTCTGAGTCGGGGTCTAAGTTAGTGTATTGTTGAAAGGCCTGAGTTAATCTACTGAGGAAGTCAGAGGGAGTTTCCTCCTTTTTTTGGACAATTTCTTGAATTTTTTGGAAATTGACAACCTTGCGAGCCGATTTTTTGAGGCCAATTATTAAGCAAGAGGCAAAATGGTCTCGAGCCTGGATTTCCTGGGCTGTGTTATAATCCCAATTAGGTTCCTGTTCTGGGACTGCTTGGGGGCCTGGAGGGTGATTTGGATTGGTACGATGGGCGTCAGTGGCATGGGTTTGAGCTGTATCCCAGACCCTGCGGCATTCCTCGGGGAGGAGGGTATTGGCTAGGAGCATGAAGATGTCATGATGTGTGAGGCTGTAGGCCTGCAGGATCCATTGGAATTCTTTAATGTAGGTGGTAGGGTCGGTAGAGAAAGAGCCTAGTCTTTTTAATAATTCTGTAAGGTCAGCTAGGGAAAAGGGAACATGGACCCTAACTACTCCTTCAGCCCCAGTACCTCACGTAGTGGGGCAATTGTTAAAGGGGCAGGGGGAGGTCCTCGGGAACAGGTGAAAGGGGGGCTTAGTGGGTCAGGAGTAGGTGAGGGTAAAGACGGGGGAGTGGATGGCGCAGGAGGTGCAGAAGGTGACGGGGGAGGAGGAGGTCGGTAGAGTGGGGGTTCATCAGAAGGTGGAAGAATCGAGGGGTGACTGTGAAGATGGTTTACAGGCTAAAAGGACTTGAGAGGGAGCACAGGAGGAGCAGAGGGTGGGGTTCTGAGCCAAGAGGCAAAAAGCCTCGATGTAGGGGATCTCCTTCCATTTTTTTAGGCGCTGGCAGTAGTTAAAGAGGTCTCAAAGAATGTTAGGATCTAGTGTGCCCTCAGGGGGCCATGTGTTTTGATTATCTAAAGGATAATAAGGCCAATCTTGTGTACAGAATTTGGTGAGGAGTTTGGGCTTAATATCCGGCCTGAGGGAAAGGTTGGTGAGGTTTTTCAGAAGGCATTGAAGTGGAGAGTCCCCTAGGGAGGAGGAGGAAGCGCCCATTCTGGTCTCTTAATGGGAATTTAGACAGAAATTGGACAGAGATTAGTGATAAGACAGATCCTTCGGCCCGGTTGGGAAAGGCGGGATCCTAGAGGGTGTCCCCAGTAGGTCACGTCAGTCCCGGCAGGTTCAGGTACGAACCAGGAGGAGAGAAGGGAGGTGTGGGTCGTCACTCAGACCTTCACTTCTCTAGGGCAAAAGCCCGGTGCCTGAAGGAACCTAGTGCTAGGAATTTCTGGTCGGGTCCCGGACCCGGGAAGTGGAGAGAAGAGAGTGGTGGACAGGAGGGTGAAAGAGAGAAGGAGAGAACAGAATGGGGCTTTTGACCTCCAAAAATGAAAGTAAAAGTTTACCAGCGCTTTGGAACCTGTTATAGTTTGGGAATTTATGGTGGTCGTGAAGACCGTGGTGGGTTGGGGTATGGGTGTTAGGGGCTACCAGATGATCACAGCTAGACTCCCTTTGGTAGCCTGAAAAAGGGCTGGTGCCCTTTAGGAAAGGGGGCTTACCTAATGATGAGCCAGTGGTGAGCGGAAGGAGCCAGCGCCGAAAAGAATGGACGAGGGTGGACCGTCAGTGGTGAGCGATGGAAGGGAGGCCGGTCCTGGCAGGACGGAGTTCCCGAGGGGCAACTCAAAAAGTGTTGCCGCTGCGATTCGAAAAGTGTTGCCGCTCGAGGGAGCCCCAAGGGGCGACTCGGAAAGTGTTGCCGCGATCCGAAAAGTGTCGCCACTGGAGGGGAACTCTGTCCCAGGTTTCGGCACCAAATGAAAAGGATGAGTCGACACCAGTTGACACTGGAGAGAGCTCGTTTATTAGGCAGCACACACACATATATATAGGGCTTTAAGGGAAAGCTAATTGGTTTACAATACAATCCCTATTTAGCATACCGCATGGGGCTTGGGGGGGAGCTGATTGGCGTGCGATTCGCGCTGGCGGGAAGGAGAATGCGGAAGAGAAGGGCAACCAGCGCCATGATGGGGTGCGGCCGAGAAGGGCTTATGTGATCCCTTGGGGCATTTGGGTTCTTACAGGTACAGTTTTTGTTTGAGATGATAAAAAACTTCCTGTAAATGTATAGTGGTGACCGTTGCACAGTACTGTAAATGTACTTAATGCCAATGAATTGTACATGTAAAAATAGTTAAAATGTTAAATTTTATATTATGTATATTATACTACAATTTTTAGAAAAAGAAAAAATAATCTTAAGTGTATGTTTTTCAAAATTTGTGTTTTACAGGAAGTAAATATTTTGCGATACAGCAAATTGTATGTTTTCTCCCCCCACTAAAGAAAGATAGGAAGCATTATTCATTTATTAATCCAATTACTGAAGGCTCATTCTATATCTGCACTAGGCTTGTGTATTAATCAGGGTTTTCCAGAGAGATCAAATCAATAGGATATGTTATAATTATATGAGAGGGATTCATTAGGGGAATTAGCTCACGTGACTATGAAGAAAAGTCCCACGATAGGCCGTCTATAAACTGGATGCCAGTAGCGTGGCTCAGTTCAAGTCCAAAGGCCTCAAAACCAGGGAAGCTGATGGTGTCCTTGGTGTAAGTTCTCGAACCCAAAAGCTGAAGAGTCTCAAGCTCTGATGTCCACAGACAGGAGAGAAGAGTGTATCACAGCTCCAGCAGATGAGAGAGAGCTTCACCTCTTTCTTCTGTCTTTTGTTCTCTCTGGACCCCCAGCAGATTGGATGGTTCCCACCCACACTGAGGGTGAGTCTTTCACACCCAGGCCCCTCAGACTCTCATACTAATCTCTGCTGGAAACACCCTCACAGACACACCTAAAATGATAGCTTTACCAGGTTTCTCAGCATTCCTTCATCTAACCAAGTTGACACCTAAGATTAACCTTCACAGCTTGGTACCTGAAATACGTAATATTTATGGTTATGTCCTCAAGATGCTTATGGAGGGCTGGCCTATGGCTCACTTGGGAGAGTGCGGTGCTGATAACACCACGGGTTCAGATCCCTATATAGGGATGGCCGGTTCGCTCACTTGGGAGAGCGTGGTGCTGACAACACCAAGTCAAGGGTTAAGATCCCCTTACCGGTCATCTTTAAAAAAAAAAAAAAATGCTTATGGACCAGTTGAAGAGATAAGGCATCCAAATATATTGCTATAATACAACTAAATTATGACATCATATTAAGAGATGTTAGAAGGCTGATTATAAAGTGATCTCTTAATTTTTTCTTTTATTTTTCATTTATTTATTTATTTATTTATTTTTAAGATGACCGGTAAGGGGATCTCAACCTTTGGCTTGGTGTTGTCAGCACCACGCTCAGCCAGTGAGCTAACTGGCCATCCCTATATAGGATCTGAACCCGTAGCCTTGGTGTTATCAGCACCGCACTCTCCCGAGTGAGCTACAGGCTGGCCCAGCCCTCTTTTATTTTGAATTATACATTCTTCCTCTCTTTTGGTAATACAGTTGTCATTCAGCATCCACGCAGGATTGATTCCAGGACCCTAGAGGATGTCAAAATCTACAGATGCTCAAATTCCTTATATAAAATGGTATAGTTACAGTATTGGCATACAAACTATGTACATCCTCCCATATACTTTAAATCATGTCTCAATTACTTATAATACCTAACACAATGTAAATGTTATGTAAGTAGTTGCTATCCTATATTGTTTTTATTTGTATTATTTTTTATTGTTGTATTGTTATTTTTCATTTTTTTTCCCAAATATTTTCAATCCAAGGTTGGTTGAATCTGTGGATGCAGAACCCTCAGATGTGGATAGCCAACTGTACTCTCTTATCTTCATCTATCATTAGCAATTATCAAGTATTTTTATGCAATCTTGAAATTTTTCCCAAGTCTGCCTGAGTATATTATAGACACATCATCCTTAATAAATCCAAAATTCCTCAGTATGTTGTTAAGCTTAGAAAATAGCCTCATGTCTTGTTCTAAATCAAGGACCTGTGTTATTTGCATGTTTTAACTAAGATGTTTTGTGGGGGGAGTAAGGGGTATGTGGGATCACTTAGACAGGATAAAGGTATCTCTATCAAATGGCTCAAGAGTTATCGTTATTATTTCACTATATTACATTGCCTATAATTTACCTTGTTCCTATCACATTGAAAAAGTCATAACTTTTCCTTGTCCCACATGAAGAACTCTGACCTTGATTCACAATTTTCCATGTATTTTATTCATTCTGGTAATTAGAAAATTTCCCAGGGGTCGATCCGTGGCTCACTTGGGAGAGTGCGGTGCTGATCACACCAAGGCCACAGGTTCGGATCCCATATAGGGATGGTCGGTTAGCTCACTGGGTGAGCGTGGTGCTGACACCACCAAGCCAAGGGTTAAGATCCCCTTACCGGTCATCTTCTTTTTTTTTTTTTTTTTTTTAAAAGATGATCGGTAAGGGGATCTTAACCCTTGACTTGGTGTTGTCAGCACCACGCTCAGCCAGCGAGCTAACCGGCCATCCCTATATGGGATCTGAACCCGGGGCCTTGGTGTTATCAGCACCGCACTCTCCCGAGTGAGCCACGGGCCGGCCCTACCGGTCATCTTCTAAAAAAAAAAAAGAAAGAAAGAAAATATCTCCAGAAAATTTCACCCAAGGGTGATGTCAAGGTGAAAATGGGGCTGGCTGATTAGCTCAGTTGATTAGAGCATGGTGCTGATAACACCAAGGTCAAGTGTTTAGATCACTGTAGTGGCCAGCCACCAAAAAAAATAAATAAATAAAGTGAAAATGAACTCACTTATAACTGTTCAAGTAAATCAGTTCCAGCGTTATTTTCCTGTGAACTTCACTGGAACTGTTATAGCATTATCACTTTCCAAAACCACGTCATAATCTCCTCCTTGATATTCCTGTAGTATCCTGTGCAAATCCCATAACTATTTCTCACACTGAACTGTTATTATTGGTTACATGTCTGTCTTTCCAAGAATGATCCTTAAGCCTTTATTCCATACATTGGACTAGCATTGGCAGCACAAATCTAAAACCACTCAGTCCTTTTATGCTGATTGTCTTCTTCAGATTGTCAGGGTGAGTGGGCAGACTGTGCAGGGCAGGTTCCACGTGGACTTCCTCAAAGTAAGGATTGACAAACGATAGCCTATATTTTCCTTTGTTTTTTAGGGCCAAATAGGGATGGTTTATATGTTAATGAAGACAGTACAGATCAAGAATGGGGTTGGGGGTGGGGGAAGCCTTGCAGGTAGCAGTCCGGATTAATTTTGGAGACAGAATGCACATCTAGCAAGGTAAACTTATTTATTTATTTATTTATTTATTTATTTATGATATTTATTCATTTAAATCGACACATTGTAATTGTACATGCTTATGGAGTACGATCTGATGTTTTGATACATGTATATGTTGTATAATGACTGGGTTGGGGTAGTTAATGTAACCATCATCTCATGCATTTACTGCTTCTTTGTGGCAAAAACTTTCAAAAGCCTTTCCTCTAGCTATTATGTAATACACAAAACTTAACTGTTAACCATGGTCACCACCGTGTGCAATAGAACATCAGAACTTATTCCTTCTATCTAAATGTAATTTTGTACCCATTGGCCAACCTCTTTCTGTTTTCTCCCTCCCCTCCCCTCCCCATCCCCCATCTCTGGTAACCACTGTTCTACTCTCAGCCTCTATAATACCCCCTTTTTTTTTTCTAGATTCCACATGCAAATGGATATACCCTTGTAACCCACACCCTATCACGTATTCCAAACATTTCCATCTCTCCAGAAAGTCTTCTTAGCAAGGTAAATTTAAAGGGGGCAAGACAAGATGGACAGTAACTGTGAACATGTCTGGGAAACTCTTGAGTTTTCTACAGATACGGGTGATGACTGATGATAATTAGGCTGGATTTCCTATCTGTATTGTTTCCCCAGGTGACCACAACTTATTGACAAAGACTTGCTCTGATCTCTGGTAGTTAAAAGTTTCATGGGTCATTACAAAATGACCCAGTCATTTTGCTTATATGATGTGTGGTGCTGTAGGTGTGCCTTAAAGACCCTGTTTATGAGATCCATGTGGTTGTTAGTCTGTGGCTGATGGGTGTTGAAAATAAGGATTTAGACTTGGAAGGTTCTGAAAAATACTCTTCAGATTTAGGACAAAAATTACTGTCTTCATTTTGATACTCTGTGGCTGGGCAGTTCACTCTTCTAAACAGTGTAGCAGAGCCATCCTCAGAAAGTTAAGAAAGTTAACTGTACAGGCTATGAATTGTATCATTTTTATGAATGAATTCACATGCTTAGTAATACGTAGCCCTAAGGGGGAACAGGTTCCTTATGGAGACTAAGGTGATGGATTTATGGGAACTTTAGGTGATAGGAATGGGATGGTCCAGTTATCTATTGTGGCATAACAAACCACCCCAAACTTAGTGATAAAAGTGAGCCATTTTATTATGCCCCTGTGGGTCAGGAACTCAGACAAAGCACCGCAGGGATGCTTGTCTCAGGTCCATGATGCCTGGGTCCTCATCTGGGAAGACTGAGGGTTACTCAAATGTCTTAGAGTTGGAATTATCTGGAGGTTCTTCACTCAAACATCTGGTACCTGGGCTGGGATGACTCGAAGGCTGCTCTTTGGAACTGTTGACCAGAGTGCTTACATGTAGCCTTCCATGTGGTTTCTGCTTTCTCAGGGCATGGTGGCCTCTGAGTAGCTGATCTTTTTACATGGTGGTTTACGAATCCAAGAGTGAGAACAAGGTGGATTCTGCATGGCCTTTCTGATCTAGCCTCAGGAGTCATGCAGTATCACTTTTGCACACTCTATTGGTCAATGCAGTCACAGTCGACCCAGATTCAAGGGGAACTTACCTAGACCCCATCTCTCAATGAAGGAAGCCTCAAAAAAATTGCAACTTAAAAGTTGTCCTAATATGAGGGCCGGCCCGTGGCTCACTCGGGAGAGTGCGGTGCTGATAACACCAAGGCCACAGGTTTGGATCCTATATAGGGATGGCCGGTTGGCTCACTGGCTGAGCGTGGTGCTGACAACACCAAGCCAAGGGTTGAGATCCCCTTACTGGTCATCTTTGAAAAAAAAAAAAAGAGAGAGAAAAGTTGTCCTAATATGTATCACAGCCTCTTAGGATTTACAGGAATCTTTCTGGACCAGGTTCATGTCTCAGATATCTCTATGTGGTGCAAGGCCACCTGCCAAATTTGAGGCTACTAAAGTCAAGGCTTAAAGGATTTGGTGGACTGTAGGGGTAACTTTGTGACACAGAGGTCACGTATAGGTGACCATGATAGTTTATCAGGCCTCTTCTGTATTTGACCCTTCTGGAGCTGGAGTACGTGATTCTAGATCTTCTTTTGGCTCTCTCTACTGGTCATAGATTATTGCCATCTTCTTTCTAACAAAAATCTGATCCTTTTACTTCCCTGCCTATATCCCTTTAAGGACTCTCTATCATCTCCAAGATAAAGTCCAAGGCAATTAGCATCACATATAAGCCCCTTTATGATCTGGCCCTGGCCACTGGAAACTCAGAGTCTATGCAATAGCCCCCAATATGAAAAGCATAGTATAATTATTGCATTAAAATCCCAGCTGTGGGCCAGCCTGTGGCTCACTCGGGAGAGTGTGGTGCTGATAACACTAAGGCCGTGGGTTCGGATACCATATAGGGATGGCCGGTTAGCTCACTGGGTGAGCGTGGTGCTGACAACACCAAGTCAAGGGTTAAGATCCCCTCACCGGTCGTCTTTTATTAAAAAAAAGAAAACCCCAGCTGTGAGGCCTTATTACTTTCGTGGGGAACTATGAAAGACCTTTCTTCCCTCAGTTGAGGACAGTCCAGAACAAAAATGGCCTAGTTTCTACAGGTTTCTCTATTTAGCCAGTTATTGAGGGTCTAAGCCTGCAAATAGATTCTAATTTTGGAGCCAATGCTCTCCTTTCACCCTTGACTCTTTGTATAGATGCCAGCCTAATGGTTTTGACTCCTCTAACTTTCATGGTGAATTGTTTCTCAGGAGCCTTATCTCTTTAGGCAGTCTGTCTGCTCCTGGTTAGGGCCTCCCAGTCCGTCACACACATTTTAATAACTTTCATTATTAAAGGAGTGAAGAAGGGATCAAGAGGCCCTTTCATCCAGAGTCTCTGTGTCTACATACATTTTTTAAATGTCTAACTCTGCCTATCAGCATATAAGGTCCATATAACAATCAACACTGCATGTGTGTCTGCCACAACTTCACCTGTTTACAAGACCTAAGTCCAGGTCTTGGTTTGGCCAAAATGTTCCAGAACATGTGCAATTTCAAGGATTCATGGATCCTTTGAGGTAGGACTGATGGATAAAATACAGACACGCAATTAAATATGAATTTCAGGTGAACAAATAATTTTTTAGTGTAAGTCCTGTGCAATATTTGCACAGATAATGGATAATCATGAATTTTTGTGGGGAGTGTATCCAAATGTTTACCTGAGCTTCAAAAGAGTCAGTGTCTAAGAATTCCTGAAGCAAGACTGGAAGGAACTGATGCGCTTGAGTGACTCACAAAGAGAGGGTAAATCTATTGCATGGAACATACTTACATTTAAAAATCATCCATTGTTTACCTGTAATTAAAATGTAATTGGTTAAGGGCCAGCCCGTGGCTCACTTGGGAGAGTGTGGTGCTGGTAACACCAAGGCCACGGGTTTGGATTCCTATATAGGGATGGCTGGTTCGCTTACTTGGGAGAGCGTGGTGCTGACAACACCAAGTCAGGGTTAAGATCCCCTTACCAGTCATCTTTAAAAAAAAAAAAAATGTAATTGGGCATTTGTATTTTTTTTTACTAACTAATTCTGGCAGCCCTATCTCGAGGCCAACTACAGCTTTCCTAAATTCATGGATTGTAGACTATATACTGAAGAAGACTACATGTTTTCCTTTTTCTTTCTTTTCTTTTCTTTTTTTCTTTCTTTTTTTTTTTTAACCATTATTGAATTATTTAATCATTCAACACTGAAATACCAGGGCAAAGGGTTAACTAAAAGAACCCCTTCCAATTCCTTTAGCTCTAAATAGTAGGACATTATTTTTGTTGTCTTTGGGAATTACATTATTGTAGCGTGAATGTGAGATTGACAATGTCACCTACAATTATGGCTAGTAATTTCCTTGTTAAATTTCTAGAATAGGAAGACGTCGCATCAAGGCGTTGAAACCGCAGACCTAAAAAAATGTAATTACATCAACAGCAGATGTTCAGCCTGAGGAAGGAAAGGAGCTGAAACACGTACTCCCAATTATATTCACCAACCCCCTGAAGCCGGGACTACAACTCTGGGAGAAAAATGAAATCTTCATTTGTCTTACTATTAAGACCTATCACAGCCACCGTTTAGCCTTTTTTCTCTTATTACCATTTGTAATTCCATAATCAGGCTAACCTTTCTACCAAATTCTTCTAGAGGAGTTCTTTTTCCTTTTTTTTTTTGGTAAATTTTATTCGGACAAAGAAACATGGTGAAAAGTTCAAAAGGTGCAAATGGTTATATGTACAATGAAAATAAAGTCTCCCTTTCATCCTGAACGAGGGTTCCTGGTTCTTAACTTGAGTTAGGGACCGGAGTCTAAGGGTGGATTTTTAAAGCAATGTGAATTCCCTGAATGCATAATTTTCAATGTACGATTACTGTGCGCTTGTGGGGGGGGGAGACGAACCAAACTTCTACCTAAGCCTCAAAAGAATCCGTATCTACGAATATCCGAGGCAGGACTTGCTGAAGGAACCGATACGCCCAAGTGACTCGGAAAACCCAGTAATCATTTGTCCCTGAGTAACAAGCCTACCCTTCTCCATCCCAGCCCGGGTGCCCTAGGGAAGTAAGTTCTCTACGGGAGGGATCACGCCCCTTTCTTCCCAAGTTCCTCGCCCGCCGCATTCCTTCCCTCCAGCGCGTCGGCGTGCGCTGACGTCATGACGCCGCACACGCAGTCCCGCCCCTGCAGCGATCGCGCTGGGACGGAATCCGGGTTCCTCTCAAAGCCGGAATGTGAGGCTTTGGCCCTGCTGTTTGGTTTTCCCTGTCCCGCTCTTCAGCCGGACCTGCGTCCACTGCCGCTGTCCCCCAGCTCGCCCCAGGAGGAGCCAGGGCGGCTGCGCCCTTCTACTGTGTGCCCGCGTAGCTACCGTGCCCTCCGAATCCTCAGGGGCCGCAGAAGGGGTTCGCTACGGAGGGAGGCGGGGGCCTTCGGGAGGAGGAGGCGGAGGAGGCGGAGGAGGAGGGAAGGAAGATGGCGGCCGTGGAACTAGAGTGGATTCCAGAGACTCTCTATAACACCGCCATCTCCGCTGTCGTGGACAACTACATCCGCTCCCGCCGAGACATCCGCTCCTTGCCCGAAAACATCCAGTTCGATGTTTACTACAAGGTACGGACCGTGGGCCTGCTCTCTGCTCTCCTGCCACGACCCCTGGGGCCGCACCCCCTTCCACGTCTGCGAACCCCCGCGGTTAACCGCTCACCACTCGTAGCAGGATCACCTCCCGAGACGTCTGCTGTGGGGTCCTCGTTGCCCGTATAGAACCACCCTGTCTCCACATCCTCTGTCTCTTAAGCTTTTGGGTCTTCATTTATTATCTCCTCATGAGTCTTGCCCACTGTTGGTGTTCCCTTCTGCACAGTGGCCCCCTTGGGTAGGTCTTTGCGTGGACTTCCTCTGTTGTGTCCCTGTCCCACCAAGTCCTTCTCTTACAGCCAGTATCTTCGGGATGTCTTCCGTCCTCTCCCCCCAGTTAAATGTCATTGTCAGCTGGACTTTTTGGTCTGCCCGCCCCCACCCCTCTTCCTACTTTCTTATCTCTCCGCCTTCCCTCTCCATGTGTTTTTCTCTGCTTTATGTTCCTTCGTTTTTCCTTTCTCTTCCCAATCGGGAGGGAGTTAGGGATTATTGGAAATAGTCTGTGCGCTTTGTTTGAATATTCTTTAAAGCTTTGCTTTCTTTTCGTTTATACTTGGGATTGAATTGGGGATTGAATGTGGGAGTTGTTGATCAACTGTTTGAAAAGGAAGGGGAGAAATCTTTCCTGAAAGAAAAAATACTTTAGAATTTAAATTATGTCCATGTATTTGAAAGTTGCAGTCTTGCAGTATTCTTAAATCTCTCCCCCTCAAAAATCTGAACAGAATGTCTCCAAGTAACTCTCCAAGGAGTTTCAAGGATAAGTGTCTTTAGACGTGGACAGTGTTTGCAGTGTTTGGAGAGGGAGGAGAACTTTATGGACTTGGAGACTCCCTTTTCCTCTCCCCCACATTTGAATGTGAACACTGGCTTTATTATTCTGTCCTTCTTGCTTTGAATTGGCGTGGAAAACTCCTGATCTACAGTAGCCAGCCATGCAGAATGTGACCAGAAGTAGAGTATTATTTATTTTTTAGATCTTAAATACTTCCTCTGGATTTGTAAGTTGGCTGGAATAGTGTAAACTGATATTTAACAGATGTGTATATTCTTATATATGTATGGTGTTTTATGGCAGTTGTTTTATTGGGAAGATTGCCCACTTTCTTCACCCCCAGAATATTTTTTCAGAATTAGCAGCTGATGTGCTGCATTCTACTAAATCCAGTTGCTTTGCACCAATTCTAATAATTAAAATGCCCCCCCCCCCCAATATTTGGAGATTCATGTTGGTCACGCTTACTGCTATTTTGGGATTTAGAGTAAAACCTCCCTCAATTCCAAATCCCTTTGATACATTGGTTTACTTTTGTGTATGTCTAAGGAAATTTTGCACATTTAAGATACATTCCTCCCAAGAGAGTATGACTTAGATTTGTCTTTCTCAGCCTGGGAAACTCCAGCTTTCTGTGTGCTATTTCTGCCCATTTTATTAAATCATATGTAATCTTGTATACTTTTTAGAAGAAATCATTGGGAATTTAATCTATCAAAGTACATTTACTTGTTGAATTCCCTCAAAATACTTGGATATCTTCTAGTAACTTTCACTTCTAATTGAAACTTTTTATTTGAAGATTATTATTAGTGAGTATGAACAGGTGGTGCTTGTGATATTGTGAAACAGGTATTTGGTCTTTGTCCCTATTTCCTGGCATACAACTTCTAAAATCCTTGGATTTTCCAAAGCGTTAAATGTATTTTTGTATGTTAATGAGTTGACTGAAGACAGGCAGCCCCTAGGTAGCTTTGGAATGGGGGCTGGTTCCCTGAAAGACCAAGGCCTGAGTAGAAGGTTGGGACTTTCAGCCTCACCCCTAACTTTCAGGGAGAGGAGAAAGACTGAAGGCTAACTTGATCACCAGTGACCAGTAATTTAATTAATCATGTCTCTGTAATGATGCCTTCGTAAAAACCTAGAAGGACTGGGTTCAGAGAGCTTCAGGATAGCTGAACATGTGGGGGTGGGTGGCGCCCCCAGAGAAGTAACTTGCCCTACATGTCTCTTCATCTATATCTTTTGTAATATCTTTTATAATAAACTGATAAACATAAGTAATTGTTTCTTGAATTCTGTGAGCTGCTCTAGCAAATTAATTGAACCCAAGGAGGGGATCATGGGAACCCTGATTTATAGCCAGACGGTCAAAAGCACAGGTAAAACAGTCAGAAGTGGGGAGGGCAGTTTTGTGGGACTGAGCCCTCAACCTGTGGGATTTGATGCTGTCTCTGGTAGTGTCAGAATTGAACTGGAGGATACCTAGCTGGGTCTGCTGCTGAAGTACTATTTGCTTGGTGTGTGTGGAGGCGGGGGGTGGGGGGGGTGGGGGGTGGAACCCAACCCTCACACATCTGGTCACAGAAGTATTCTATGTTGATTGTTGTGTAAGAGAATAGGAAAAGCACTTTCCCCCCTCTATATCCTGAGTGCTTTTGTACCATTTTCTGTTTCACATAGTTCACAAAATCTTATGTTGCTGCTTTTGGTACACTTTTACCCCTTAATCAATGTTTATTGGGAGTATAGCACTGTGCTAAGGTGAAGGAAGGTATTTGACATGTGCCTGGAACTGTGTTAGTGCTTTTACATGTGTTTTCTTGTTTAATCCTTGTAATTAAACTGTGAAGTAAAGTATAACACTTTCATAGCTGAGAAAGTTAAGTAACTTACATCACTCAAGCCCTTAATCCTAATATTTAGTTCCTGAGTACCTTGCTTTTTGGTTTAGAAAGATTTTATATTTTGAGGTAGTAAATTATTTTATTAAAAGATATAGAACTAATTTTTTATTAGTTCCTATAGAAGTAGATAGAGTAAAAGTCAATCACAGGACTCCAGTCTTTAATGGAGATACAAGAAGGAATTTTTCTTCCTTTTTAACACTGCATCAGAACATAAATATAAGATACTGTACTTTTTAAGCACTTTAAATATACACATAAGTGTAAAGTATTCATCCCCTGCCCAACTTGTGAATATTTTAGGGGGCTTATGTTTATAGTTTCCAATTTTCTTCAAGGAGAAACTCATAATCAGATAGATCCCTCCTGGAGTCCTAATTTCCATCAATAGGCATAGTCATAGACAAAATTGTAATATTTGTGGGATCAAAAATTTCCCCATCCTTCTTGATTCGTGTAGTCCAGTGTCACTGTTAATTTTTGTCAGTAGCTTCAGATGAAGGCACAAAGCATTAGGAGAGGAGGTTATGGAATTAATGGGAGGTGAAGAAGTTGGAATGTTAACTGCTCCCTAGGAAGGGAAGGGAGAGAGGTTTAAGTAGAAAAGGTAAAATATGAAGTGATTTTTTTTTAAAGAGTGGAAAACATTACAACATATTTGTGACTGAATAGCAGAAACCAAAAGAAATTGAATAGACAGATGAGGTGGGAAATAAATTATGGAGCAGAATCCTGAGCAGGATCATTAATCAGTGAGTCTTCTTTTTTGGTCTTTCATCCTTCTCCATGTGTAAAGGTATTAGTCTTAAATTGAAGTTAGGGAAAGAATACTTCTCTAAGATCAGAAGGAAAGAGTTAAAGATGTAAAGTGTCTATAGGTAAGTTTGCAAGGAATGTTTGTCACAAATTAAGAGGTGAGATCGATCATCTGCTGAGGGTAAAGGGTAAGAGTGGTAGCTTTTAGGTAGTAAGGCCAAACAGAAGTTGGAAATTGCTACTTAGGCATATGGGAAGGGAAGCCGACTAAAAATCTGTAAAGAATTTGACAGACAGTATATAGATGGTTCAACAAAAATCGATATCCTACAAAATAATGGCTTTGATTCTGAATGTTTTTTCTCCAATGGCACTCAGCCATTTGGTTATAAACGTGGGTAGGATGATTTGAAAGAATTGTAAAATTGTATACAAAGTGAAAGCAAATAGAGTGAGGTCCTGAGTTCTTTAAAGAATGCAGTTTTATTATCTTTTGTTTTTCTTTTAATTGCTGAATGGTCTCTTTTGTGTCCCGTTTCAAATACAAGGTTCGCTGCAGAGATAAGTTTTGCATAGGCAAATTGTTTCAGTAATGTGTTCTATTTATTGTTTTCAGTCTTAAACTTAATGATTTTGGTTTTTTAATTATTGTGTCATGCTGAAAATCATACTAATTAACACTTTAGGGTTAGAATTAATTTTCTCTTTTTCTGTGTATATTTCTGTTATGTAACTATGTACAGCCTCAACCAGTCTTCTGAGAATCATTTAAAACTAGCTGGTAACAACTTGGAAAAAAAATTTGCAATGTATTTGAAAACCAAAAATTTAATATTCTTTTTATATAAATAGCTCTTAGGATCAGTAAGATGACTCAAACTTTATGGGGTGGGGGTGTCTGGCTGGTTAGCTCAGTTGGTTAGAGCATGATGCTGATAACACCAATAGTTATCAGCAGGGTTAGATAGTCCAGGGTTCTATCTCTACACTGGCCAGCTGCCAAAAAAAAAAACAAAACAAAACTTTATGGGGGAAGGGATGTAAAAGAACATAAATAGATGGTCAAATCATGTATCTGGATGGGAAGGTAATATGTTATAAATATTTTATCTTGTTGCAGTTTAAGCTGTGAATTTATCACAATTTGAACGAGAATCTCAATTATATTTAGTATAGAAAACTGATTAAATATGGAGAAATTTATTTATAGAACATAGTAGACAGTCTAGAAAGAAATCAAAGCATATTTAAGAATTCACTATATGATGAAGTTATGAGACTGTTATAATTCCGATCAATGAGGAAATATTAAAAAATGCCCCGGGCAACAGGCTATTTAGGAAAAAGACCTCTACTTCATACCGTATACCAAAATGAATTCCAGATGAATTAAAGATTTAAATTTGGCAATTGAAGTCATAAAAATATCAGAATAAATTATTGGGTCAATATCTTGCAGTGGGAAATGACTGAAATTTCTTCTTTAAAGAAATTATTTTTAATTTATAAACTTTTAAAATGTCAAACATAAGTAACAAGGGTAAAGCCCTTGTTACTTATCTTGCCAACTGTAATGCCATCATGGTATGGAGAAGGCTTTTCTAAGCATGAAACCAAAACCCAGGAGGAAAATAAGAAATGAGTACGTTGAAAAAATAGGGGTAAAAATTGTAAGCACATTTAAAAAAGACTATTCATATGACAACATTTGACAGATAAAAGACAAGTTTCCTAATACAGAAAGATCTAATACTAATTAGTATGAAAAAGGCAACCAATTTGTGTCCACTGAACAGCCAACTTATAGAAGAGGAAATATGAATGGCCAGTGAACATTAAAGTATGTTCAACTGAAATGCACATTCAAATTCAAAGCAATCGTGAAAAAGAAAGAAATTCTAGAGGACTTACACCACAAAATACCTAGCTGTAGCAGTTCAGATAATACGTTATTGGCACATGGATAGACAAATAGACCAATGCAACAAAACAGTCCAGAACAGACTGACACATATACTGTCACCTGCTTTGTGATAATAGTGACATAGCAGTACAGTGGAGAAAGGAAAGTCAAATAAATGGTGTTGGTCAATTATGTGTCTATGGGAGAAAAAAAGTATCTTGACCTTAACTCATACCATGCCCCCAAATCATTTTTAGATAGATTGGTGACCAAAGTGTGAAAAATGAAAAAGCTTTTTTAAAAAAGTTTTTTCATTTTGTCAGCAAAGATTAAGTAGGATACAAAATCAGCTAAATATAAAGTTTAATAAGTTGGTCTATATTAGATCAAGAGCATCTGTGTATCAACAGATATCATTAAGAGAGTGAAAAGCCAAGCCATAGAATAGAAGATATCTGTGCATGTATCTGACAAAGCACTCATCCTGCACCTTAAGAGCTACAAATTAATAGCAAAGAAAAATAAACCAGTGGTTTTTTTGTGGTTTTTTGGAGCAGGGAAATATCTTGAATAGGCATCCAGAAAGAGAAAATTCAGAGGGCCAATCAAACATTGAGAAAAGCTGCTCCAACCCCATTTTGTCTTCAGAGAAATTCTGTTCTACTGTATACCCATCAGAATGACTAAATGAGAAAACAAAAAGATGTTAGCAAGGATATGGAGCATTCAAGGCACTCCTACACTGTTAGTGGGAGTGTAAATTGATATACCATCTTGGAAAACTAGCATTATCTATTAAAACTGAACATATATATACCCTATAGCTCAGTAATTCCACTTCAAGATGTATACACTTAGGAATGTTCATAACAACACTACTCATAATAGATAAAAGGTGGAATCTGTCCAAATGCCTATCAGTAGGAGAATTAATAAATGAATTGTGCTAGTCATACAGTAGAATATTATACAATGAAAATGAATGAACAACAGTTGCTTGAAACAATACAGATAGACCTCACAAATGATAGCAATTGAAAGAAACCAGTCACAGGTATACCAGGCTTCCAAACTTTCTCCCTTCACAATACTTGGTTCACACGGCACCCCCAGGCCAAAAGATATACCTTTTAAGTAGTCTGGTCCAGACAACTAAATAATATTTATGTCCCATCAACTTAAGATCTTTTAAAAAAAAAATACACAAAAATTAAAACAATGGGATTATTTCATTTTTAAACAACCACAGTTACTTAGTAACGGGATATTTGTGGAGTCAGACTGGATACCACCACCCTCATTTCCTATTCTATATTGATTTTTGCACATTACTTTCTATCGGAGCAAGCACTGAAAACACATCTTCATAAATAGATCATTGAAAGTAATATAGTTGGCATAGTGTAATGCTGATGAATCACAGTTGGATATTTTTTCCCTCAAATATAAAATATCTTGCAGTGCCCCAGGACACCTTGGTGCACAATTTGGAAACTGGGAATTACAGTGTATGATTCCATTTCTATAAAGTTCAGGAACAGCAAAATTAAAGTGTTGAGTTAGGAGTGGTTACTATTGGAGGATAGTGACTAAGCAGGGGATGAGGTAAGGCTTCTGGGATTCTGATAATACTCTCTTTCATGATCTGGATGTTGGTTACATGCATGTTCATTTTGTGAAAATTTATTGCACTTTATATTTAAAATATGAGTTGTGCATTCTTCTGTTTGTATGTTAAGTAAAGTTTTTAAAAATAGTGTTAGTTTTCACCTATCAGATTGTCAAGGTTGGGAAATTCAAATCATCACTCATACCCTTTAAGAATTTTTCCTATAGGAATGCTTGTCCAGTGTGCAGAAAATTCTATTCAAAGATGTTCAATACAGCATTGTTTATGATGGTAAAAAATTGAAAATAACTATATGCTAATCAGAAATGAAATATCATACTGCGTTTATAAAGACTGAGTATTCTATGTATACTAAGGTAGAGAAGCTTGAGCATAGAGCAAGTGGGGAGAATAAAAAAGCTTGTTACAAAGTAGTGTGAACAGCACAGTTTTGTGAGGTTTTTTTTGTTTTGTTTGGGGGGGGGGTTTGGTTGCTTACCAGTATGGGAATCTGAACCCTTGACCTTGTGTTATCAACACCATGCTCTAACCAGCTAGCCCTAATGTGGGTTTTTATTTTTATTTTTTTAAAGTGGGGAAATATATATATATTTCTGTATATGCATTGAAAAAAGAATCCAGAGGAACGCCACAAAATTTTAGTGGTACAAAATTCTAAGGGATAGGATTGCAGTTGCTCTTTAATTTAATATCCTCTATATATTTTTTAATACTTGGATTTTTATGACGATATATTACTTTGGTAAGCAGAAAAAATATATATATAAAAAGAAAAGTAAAATAGAATTTTTAAGAATAAGTTATCTGGGACATAAAGTTGTACTAAAAGGGGAATAGCCTGAGTACTGATAATCTTAAAAAAAAAAAATTTATTTTTTGGCAGAATGAATGAGAAGTAAGTCCAAGTGGTTGTATAAAAAGAAAAATAAGGGCCGAGCCCGTGGCGCACTCGGGAGAGTGCGGCGCTGGGAGCGAGGCGACGCTCCCGCCGCGGGTTCGGATCCTATATGGGAATGGCCGGTGCACTCACTGGTTGAGTGCTGGTCACGAAAAAGACAAAAAAAAAAAAAAAGAAAAATAATAATTCAACTAATTAGTTGATCCGTTAGCTAGCCAAATCAAGAAACAGGAGAGAGCTTGGGAAAGGCAAGGCAAAAAGAAAAATAGGAGAATGCTCATATTCTCAAATTAAGAGTGAGAAAGGGAAAAGAACCATAGATACAAGGGGAAGGAGAAAAATAATTTTTTAAATTGTAGAATAGCTTTTTCAGATGTAGAGTAGCTTGTATAACGCTTTGTTAATCAGTCTGCAAAACTTATTGAAACTTATTGGAAATGACCATAGAAACAGCTTAATACACACAAAAAAACCCATGAGAGAAATTAAGAAACTATATTTCTCCCTCTGTTTCCCTCTTCCCCCAGCAAGCAAGCAAACAAAAATAACTTCCACCAACTTCAAACACTTTCTTTGGTATATTCAAAGAACTGTTGATGCTATTGGTATTTAAATTGTTCTAGACCATCCTAATTCCTTCCAATTTAAAAAAAAACAAATAGGCCAACATAACACTGATACCTAATCCTAAAATAGTAACAAAAGGAAAACCTTATTTGTGAATCTTGAGGCAAAAATTCTAGATAAAATAATAGCAAATGCTAATCAGCAAGTCTGTTAATATAATTTATCATACTAATAGGATAAGGGAAACTCATTTGTAATGGAAAAATCCAACGTTTCTTCCATTAAGTTTTAAAAAAGGAATATATAGATATTTCTGTGACACTAAGAACATATCACCTTATCAAAAGGTAATATATATATATAAATAAAAATGGATAGTGGTAAAACATTTAAGATATTTTGGTTAAAATCAGGACTATAGTAAGGTATCTTCTAGTAACAGTATCTTTTTTTTTTAAGTGAAGACTTTTACTGTGTACTACATATTCAAAATTCTTGAAGTGCTAACCAGTGCAGTTCGAATAAAGAAAAAGCCAGCAAGCAAAATCAACTGAAAAAACCATAGCAATAAGATAATTCGGTAAGGGGACTGATTACACATTTATAATTTAAAATTCAATTTTTTTCTGTATGCAATATAGGAAAGATTATGTGTTACGTAAAATAATAAAAAGCATGCCAAAAAGTAAATCCAAAAAGAGATGTAAAAGTCTTCAGTAAGTGTGGAAGATACATATTTTGTCCCTAGATTGGAAGATCCAGAGTTTTAAAAGATGCAGTTTTTCTGTAAGTCTATATATTCAGCATAAACTTAGTAAGATTCCCAAAAATATTTCTTGGAATCAGGTTTAAAAACTTAAAAATGTGTAATGGAAAAAAAAAATGAAAAAAATGTTTTTAATTTACATAATGGAGGATCAAAGTTTATGAAATACATGAAAAACTCCTGCAAATTAATAAGAGGACTGAAAAGAAATGTGCCATTTCATTATATTGACAGTGATTTTTCTCTAGATGGTAAAACAGAGTGAATTTTTTTCTTCTCTCGCAATTCTCTTTATTGTCTAATTTTTAAAAAAATGCATATGAAATTCTGAAATCAGAGGAAACAAATGTTTTAAAGTTGGTTATCTAGAATACAGAATGAGTTTTCTTAATAGAGGCAGAATGTGTTCTCTTAACCATACTACCCTCTCCTACTGCCTCATGAATACATGCCTAATTTTCACCACAGATTGGTAGTGAAGCTTCAAGAAGAGAAGCTGAAAAACTTATCCCAGATACACAGATCAGTGTTGTATATCGAGTTATGAATGACTGGTTATCACTATTGATTATACCTTACATCTAATTAGATTTTTGTTTTGAGCTTCCATTTGTATTGTGGTCAGTTGTTAAAAAAAAAAAAGTATGACATAGAACTAGTGAGTGAAGAGCAGCTGAGAAATAAAAGTGTTAATAGGAAGCAAGAAATGTAAATGTTGGTTTACTTTTAGAAAAATGCATTTACCTTTTAATTACATGGTCACCATAGTTACCACTATATTCCCAAAACCTAGCACAGTGCCTTACACTGATTGATATTTATTAAGTTAGTAAAAACAAATATTAAGTAGACTGTTCCTAGTTGTAATATTCTTGCGTTTGATGTGAAAAATCATGAAGACATAACAGGTACAGTAAGCTAAGAGTTTCATATAACAAATATGACAGAGTACTTGGTAAAAAAAAAAAAAATCAGATGTTAAGATAGGAAACACCTATTTTTGTCTATAAATTTAACCAGCTATATTTATAATTTGTTCTTCATTTTTCCATTTTTGTGATTTTTCTCACAATTAAAAATTTAAGGTAGCTGTTCCACTAGATGCTGGTAATTTATTGGTCTTTATGACTCTAGCTTATTAAGTTTTCATCAAATTTGTTCTCAGAGTTTATAGCATGAGCTTGTTCTATGCCAAGTACTGTAAAGACAGGATCTAGACTGCGTGCTAAATCTAAGTCTTTCTCTTTAAAATACTTGTAGTCTAATTGGAGAGACAGTAGTAACTATGTGAAATTGGGGTTTTTCCTCTTAGTGTCAAATTTACCAACCAGATGAATCTGGACAGTTTCAATAAAGATAGAATAACAAAACTATGTACTTGATTTTCTTTTCTTTCTTTCTTTCTTTCTTTCTTTTTTTTTTTAAAGATGACCAGTAAGGGGATCTTAACCCTTGACTTGGTGTTGTCAGCACCACACTCTCCCAAGTGAGCTAACCGGCCATCCGTACATAGGGATCCAAACCCATGGCCTTGGTGTTATCAGCACCACACTCTCCCAAGTGAGCCACAGGCTGGCCCTTATACTTGATTTTCTAATTATAAACTCCAGAGTAGAGACTGTCTTGATTTTTGTTTTTTTGTTTGTTTCCTCTGAAATTCTGAGTTTCACCTAAAGTAGGTAACTAGCAATTTGGATTATTGATTCAGAAAATATTGAATGTGCACCCAGTGCTAGGTATTGGGGATATAGTGGTGACTATGGTTACCTCACAGAGTGTAAAGTGTAATGGAGTGATGTAATTTAACAAATGACCACTTAAGTGAATGCATGCATGTCTTGGTACTTCTATGGAGGAAAAATAAAGTTGTGTCGTGAGAAAGTATAACAGGGAACAGAATTTAGATTGGAGGGTCAGGGGTATGTCTCTATGGGAAGTGGTATATTAGTTGGGGTAATGTGGGTGAGTTACAGATTAACCAGGCAATGAATCATGGTACCAGTGCTTCATGTGAAGGCAGCAGCATATTTGTGCAAAAGTCATGAACTAAAAAGAAAGCTAAGGTGACAGAAATGTAGGGGGCAGGAAGAATGGTAAATGATGAAGTCAGGAAGATACACAGGTCGGATGACTTTTAGGAACTTGTAGGTCACATTAAAGGTTTGGATTATGTTCTAAGTGTATTGGGGGTGCCATTGAAAGGTTTTAAACAAGTGAATGGCATGATATGATTTACTTTTTTAGAAGATCATTCTGGCTACTGTGTGGACAGTTGATTAGAGGGGGACAACAGATAGTGAGAGAGACCAGTTCTACCAAACTCATAGTAATCCAGATGACAGGGGAGGTGGAGGATTTGAGATACAAATTCTATACTGTAGATTAAACATTTTATTGACTGTCATTTCAGATTTTTATATGTATGCAATATAATAATGTAGATACACAATCTAAAAACAAAAGTGGAATTATATTACTCAAACTTTTTGGAAACTTGTTTACTTCACATATCATGATCATTTTTCCTTGATAACAACCCATTTTTGTTTCTGAAGATTTTTGCTGTTTAATGACAATCAAAGATAGAGTTCCAAACATAAATGAGATACATGAGTTTCATTGTGTGTGTATGTGTATGCATGCTTGTTTGTGTTACTTTTCATAGTTATTCTTAGACCGTAGTTTTGTTAAATCAACTTAACAATAACCCACAACGCTCGGACCAACTAGACCGTAGTTTTGGATTCAACTTTCTTTTATATCTTTTTCTAAACCTTTCTAAGTTTTCATTGTTGGGAATTAAACTACATTGCCTTGGGCTGGCCCACGGCTCACTTGGGAGAGTGTGGTGCTGATAACACCAGTCAAGGGTTAAGATCTCCTTACCAGTCATCTTTAAAAAAAAAAAACTACATTGCCTTGTATGCTAATCTGATGTTAAGAGTAAAGTGTTCACTCTTATCCTGTGGTAAATTCAAAAGCATTTGGTGAAATTCTAGTGAGTGAAAGAGCAATAGTATTTGTCTCTTTTTAACGATATGCATGTATTATTTGAGGTAAATATTTAACATGTCTACTAAAATGTTATTTTAGATAGCAGTTGTAAAGCCAGTTAGAATGTGTAAATGATTATGATATGATTAGGAATCCTTACATCCTGGATTACTATAGACACACTCTACTGATAGTTTGTGAAGTGTCAAACTGAGATTCTTAAGGTGGTCTGAAAAGCCCCTAGTGGAACATATTGATCAAGCTGTGTTTTCTGGACATTATCCTTGCTGTTATTTTGACAGTTTTACATTAACTATCCAGTTTGTTTAAGGAAAAAAGTTAACAGTTTTTTGAACGTAAGTTTCTTGAATATAACAATTTTTATGTTTAATAAATATGTAATTTAGCACTTTGTAGTCCTTACCATGTTTCAGGTACTGTTCTAAGTGTTTTATAAATGTTAATTCTTAACAGTTATATACAAGTATTAAAATGTTTTTGTATGAGTTGTAGAAATTTGTTAAATTGGTGTTACATTTTTCTTAGTGTTAGCATCTTTCCTGATATTGCTGTGTAGTCATACTCACTGAATCATATTCATTAAGCTCATCAAGTATTAAATCCATCAAATTATAGCCATCAAATATCATTAAAGTAGAAATTAAAATTAAGTTAAAACTTTTAAAAATCTTTTTTTTTTTAAATTTCAGCTTTACCAACAGGGACGCTTATGTCAACTGGGCAGTGAATTTTGTGAATTAGAAGTTTTTGCTAAAGTATTGAGAGCTTTGGATAAAAGGTAAGTAATTTTCTAAAAAAATAGGTAAAATATACATAACATAAAATTGACCATTTTAACCATTTTTAAGCATACAGTGCAGTGGCATTAAGTATGTTCACATTGTTGTGCAACCATCAATACCATCTATTTCCAGCCTTTTCCTCATTCCAAACAAGAACTAAATAATGAGTCCCCTCCTGCCCTCAGGCACTGGCAACCAATATTCTGCTTTCTGCCTCTATGAGTTTGACTACTTACTCTAGGTATCCCATATAAGTGGAATCCTATAATGTTTGTCTTTTTGTGTCTGTCTTATTTCACTTAACATAATGTTTTTAAGATTTATCTGTGTTGTAGCATGTCAGAATTTCATTCCTTTTTAAGGCTGGATAATATTCCATCACATGCATATACCACATTTTGTTTATGTGTTTGTCTGAAAATGATATTTGTGTTGTTTCCATCTTTTGGCTACTATGAATAATAATACTGTGAACATGGGTATACAAATATCTCTTAGAGTTCTTCTTTCAATTACTTTGATTATATACCCAGAAATAGAATTGCTGGATCATACAGTAATTCTATTTTTAATTTTTTGAGGAACCTCCATACTGTTTTCCATAAATTAATTTTTAAGTAACATTTATTTTTTACTGATTTTGTATGTGTTTTGGAAAGTATTTCTTAAATATGATCATATCAGAAAACTTAGAAAGGGTAAAATAATTTTGCCTTCGTAAGTACAGTGCTAATATAGGTATGTAAAGTTGTTTCATTGAGAAATTGTCTCAAATTGGGTTTTTCATATACCTGGTATTATTTTGCTGTGTGTTATGTTAATTTATTTGCAGTTGTTACCAGATCCTCAGAAACTCTGTCCTGCCTTTTTTCAGTCACTACTTCCTCTACCCCAGGATAACCCCTAGATTCATTTTGCAAGAATGTTCACAGCAGCACTGTTTATGATAACTAAAAACTGGAAGCAGCCCAAATGTCCATCTATAATAGAATGAATAAATAATGATATATCCATACAGCAGAATACCATACATACACAGCAATGAAAATGAAAAAACTACAACACATAGGTGATTCTCATAAACATAATATCGAGCAAAAAAAAGCCAAACACAATCTTCATACTGTATGATTCTCTTTATGTAAAGTTCTAAAACTTTATATAAGATTTTGTGTTATATACAACCGTCGTTTTTTCATTCTTGTTGCTATACATGTGTCGTATGAATATACTGTTATTTATTCATTCTGTTATCGATGGACGTTTGGGTTGCTTCCAGTTTTTAGCTATTATAAATAGTGCTGCTGTGAACATTCTTGTACATGTCTTTTGGTGAACATATGCATGCATGTCAGATATATACCTAGAAGTAGAATTTTAAAGCATTTTATATTAAGACTTACAACTTGAGGAGTGCTATCCAGAGTGATATGGAATTTAATAAAAATGTTGTCACAGTAATTGTACAGGCCAAACAAATGAACTTGGTGACAAAGAGGAGAGAATTTGTTCCACTTGCCTCCATCCCCTTTGGAAAGTTAATACTCTGGCAGTTTAGCTTTTTGAGTTCAAGAAAGGGAGACTGAATTTATCTTCCCCATTGTAGGTATTATCATATAGTGGGAGCCAAATAGAAATGATCTGGCCTTTGATCGTACTTTCTGTTCTCTTTAGCATTTCTTCCCTAAATTTACTTTAATCACCATTTCTTTTTCCGAACCTGCATGTCTAGGAAAATAAGAAGATAATTTTGCAAAATACTGCTGATTTCTAATATGAACATTACTCAGTTGTTTCATTTGTTCAACAAATTAAATAAATACTTGTTGAATGCCTAGTTTGTGCCAGGTACTGTTCTAGATGCTAGAGGTTCAGTAGTGATCAAGATCTGCAGGGTCTCTTTCTCATGGAGGTTATTATTTAGAGAAGAATGATGAGATAATAAACATGTACATAAATAGCATGATTTCGGTGTTAAAGGATAACTTTGAAATGTGGTCTGTGTACTAAGACTATAGAGAAACTTCTTGGTTAGATGACTAATTAAAATTAGTCTATTCACAAATAATAGAAGAGAACTTCTCAATTTTGGTATAAAGAAGCTTTTTGGATAACACCAAGGTCAAGAGTTGGGATCCCTGTACTGGCCAGCCACCAAAAAACAGAAACAAAAAGCATTTTTACTCTGCAGAGAGGGGTTAGCTTTCTGGGATTTGAATTTTATGCAGTTTGGAACATGGCCATTGTAAAGATTTAGTGGAATACCTCTTTTTAATCTCTTAAGTTATCTTTCACCAAGTCCAAATCCCTTGGTAAGTGTTTTATGTATTGGTGAAACTAAAAGAATGTAATTTGACATTTTTTTCCCTTTATTCAAAGCAGCAACTCCTATTTACAATTTTGGTTTTTTTAAAGATTTTTTTATTGAGATATAATTTACATAACTATAAAATCTGCCATTTTAAATTGTACCATATAATGGCTTTTAGTATATTCACAAAATTTTGTAACCATCACCACTGTCTAATGCTAGAATATTTTATCACCCCAAAAAGAAACTGTTAACAGTAATTTCCTATTTCCTCTTACCCTCAGTCTCTGGCTGACCATTAATCTACTATTATTTATTCTATGGATTTACCTATTCTAGATATTTCAGATAAATAGAATCATACAATACATCATCTTTTTTGACTGACTCTTTCACTTAGCATAATGTTTTCAAGATTAATTCATGTTATTGCTTCTGTCAAAACTACTTTCCTTTTTTATGGCCACATAATTTTCCATTGTAAGAATAATACTGTGTTTTGTTTATCCACTCATCTATTGCGGAACATTTGGGTTATTTCCACCTTTTGACTGTCATGAATGATGCTGCTATACATGTTCGTGGGCAAGACTTTTTTTTTTTTTTTTTTTTTAAAGATGACCGGTAAGGGGATCTTAACCCTTGACTTGGTGTTGTCAGCACCACGCTCAGCCAGTGAGCTAACCGGCCATCCCTATATGGGATCCGAACCCGGGGCCTTGGTGTTATCAGCACCACACTCTCCCGAGTGAGCCACGGGCCGGCCCGTGGGCAAGACTTTGTATGGACATATTCTTAATTTTCTTGAGTCTGTACCGAGGGTATATGCGTATGGTAACCTTATGTATAATTTACTGAGGAACAGCTAAACTTTTTCACAGTGGCTACACCATTTTACATTGCCACCACCTATGTATGAAGGTTCCAATTTTTCTGCATCTTGCCAACACTTTAAAAAAAATTACTGTAGCCATTCTATTGGGTATGAAGTGGTATCTTGTTGTGATTTTGATTTGCATTCCTTCCCTGAATCACTAATTATGTTTAGCATCTTACCTTATGTTTATTGACCATTTGTATATCTTTTTTTAGAGAAATGTCTATTCAAATCCATTGCCCATTTTTAATTATCTTTTTATTTTTGAATTATAATTTGGTTTTTCAAGCTGATTTTAAAAGTTAGTTTCGTCCTTCATTGCCATGAACTTACACACTGTGTACTTTTCCGGAGTGTTACAGGATCACTCAGTGATCCACTGAGTAGAGATATTAGGCTAAATTTCAAATTATTATAGCCTCATAATTCATAAGGCGAAACACTTTTTATCTTATTTCATTTTGGAAAATAATGATAACTGTTATCTAAGGGGTTTTTTTGTTTGTTTTTTGGTGGCTTGCTGGTAGGGGATCCAAACCCTTGACCTGGTAATTACCTTGGTGTTACCATGCTGTCCCAAGTGAGGTGACCGGCCAGCCCTGATACTGTTATTTAAAAGAGAAGTAGCTAGCACATTCTAAAAGGACAAAAATAAGTTACCTCTATAAAATAACCTTTTCCTCTCTTTCAGACATTTGCTTCATCATTGTTTTCAGGCTTTGATGGATCATGGTGTTAAAGTTGCTTCAGTCTTGGCCTATTCATTCAGTAGACGGTGCTCTTATATAGCAGAATCAGATGCTGCAGTAAAGGAAAAAGCCATTCAGGTTGGCTTTGTTTTAGGTAAGTAATGGTAAAAATAGAGGAGTGTTTTTCCTGCTGATAGACTCAGAATTAAACCAGCTAACAATAAAAGATTCCTCCGGAAATTTTCTAATGTCTACTTAAGGAGTTTATGAGAAAAACATCAGAAGAACTAGGTATGATTTATTAACCATTAACTATACTAGGCATTTAATGGTATCATTCCAAATCCTCATGACATTCCAGTGAAGTGATGGTATTAATAGCATTGTATAAATGAGAAGCAGACTCAGAAAAGTTGAGTAACTGGTTCAAGTCACCTAGCTAATAGTATAACTAAGTTTAGAATCCTGTGTCTATATGTTTCCAAAGCACATATCTTTCTACCATGTCATCCTGCCACCAACTTTTTACCTGTTTTTACTATATGCCATGGTATGGGATTTAATCTTTTTGGGGCCTCAGAGACACCAGCAACACCCAGCCAGGTGCCCCTCCTAGGGATGTAGATCCTAGACCCATGGACCCCCTTTGCAGAGCTCTAAGGCACCAGTACCAGCCTAGCAGCATCACAGATCCACGGGGCGTCTCCTCAGACCCGTAATAGTTTGTAAACTTTGGTTTCTCTGTGCCTCAGGTTTTTTCGTCTATTAAATTGGGGCACTAATAGCATTTAAATGGTAGGTGTGTTGTGAAAATTAAATGAGAGAATTCATGCGGAGTGTTTACCACAGTACAAAGTGGTTTACACGGTGAAGTAAAAATGTATTAAATGTTAACCATTATTATGGGTCAAGATCCTCAAAAAAGGTGGACAGTATTCTGAGGAAATAATGTCCAGTACATTAGGACTGTTGGAGGACACTAAATTAATTTCTTGCTAAAAAATGAGACGAGTAAGCATCACCATCTCTTTTATTTGTGTATCCTCTGTGATGTGCTGCTATTCTAAGAAGATTAAGTTTATTCAGATTAAAGTTCCTGGTTTTTCTTGTTCTTTAGGTGGCTTTCTTTCAGATGCAGGCTGGTACAGTGATGCTGAGAAGGTTTTTCTGTCCTGCCTTCAGTTATGTACTCTGCATGATGAGATGCTTCATTGGTTTCGTGCAGTAGAATGTTGTGTAAGGTAAGTTGGAACACATCCTACAATTATGTGCTGCAGTGGTATTTAGTGGCTTTTATAGTTTTAGTTCTTCTAAGTATATTCCAACATTTCAATAAATCTCTGAGGTGATATTTATGTCATAGTTTTACTTGTCTGGCCTCCTGTCTCCCATCTCCAGAATATAATAGTTAACATGCTATAGACATCTTAGCTTTGATTTGAGTGTTATGAACCAGAATGTGTATCTTACATACATTTTTGCTTTGTCATACGGCTTCCTTGTTCATTCATTCAACAAGTATTTATTGGATACTTATATACTAAGAACTGTGCTAAGCTCTCAGTGCTAGGACCCTAGAGAAATGTACATTTTTTCTTGGGTTTTATTTTTTACTCCTTCTTTGGTTACATTTCCATAGTTGTGCATAACAAGATTAGTATTTTACTTATGAGTAACTGTTTTCTTTGAAGATACATTTATTTATTTATTTATTCAGATGTGCTTTAAAGAAAAAACAAGCAAATTTAGAAGTAATGCTGCTTTTATTCTAATTTTCTCTACATGTGTAATATTTAACTTTAGCTGTTTTTGTATAGGTGCTCTCTGTATCCCCCAATTTGATTTGACATTTCTTAAAAAGAATTTTTATATAACACTAAAGGAGAGTAAAAATAAAGTCAAAAAATAAAACAGAAATTCCTTGTCATAAGTTAACTAAAGTTGGGTCAATTTACTGAATTTACAGTCTTCTATTTTTATGGAATTAAGCGTCATATTTCCTAGGTATTTTAGAGATGGGTTGATTAAATCTGAACCCCTTCAGAGCGAGAATATAGATTTCTCTATAAAACCATTGATTTAAGCTAAAATTGAGTAAAGCTCTCTTCTTCTTTAAAAAAAAAAAAAAAAAAACCAGCAGGATTTCATTCTTTTGAGGCTGTCAGTGCCCTGTTTTATACAGGGATTACCTGAGTTAGAGAAACATCCAAATTCTGAAGTTAATTTTGTAGTGTGCAAGCATAATTATAAATAACATTATAGAACCTTATGATAATTTCCCAAATATACTTTAGAAGTATATCATAGATCATAGAAATATTTGTGTGTAGGAACTATAAAGGGATTGGCCTATAATTTGTGGTACTGATAAAAGTAATTTGTGTCCTCTTTCCTCTTCTGCCTATTCTAGTCTCCTATTCCTACGAAGATAGACTATTCCATATGGTATTTGGGGGGGGGTAGTTAAATATGAGGGTACTTCAAAAATTTTGTGGAAAAATAAGGTTAAAAGATAGTACAAATCTTTCCACGAACTTTTTGAAGTACCTTTGTATTTCTATGTACACGAACTAGTTAATTTGGAACAGAAAAGCCATTTTATATGATTTCGTTATAGATTTATAGTAGTCTTAACCAAAAGATAAAGCATTTTATTTTTGTTTGGGCTTGATTTTTATGTACAAAATCAGGTGATTTATTTCACCCAGATTCCTAACATTTATTCTAATTTGATGGCTCCTATATACATTTTGCTTTACCCTAACCAAAGGGTTTAGTTTTCTCACAGGACCAAGGCAAGTTCTCTTCTTCCTAGTTTATCATCTTTAGCCTTTAGCAAGTCGTTCACGTTATTATGGTTGCAAGTGTTATAGGCAGGGAGAAGGGGGAAGGGCAAAAGGTTCATGCCGAGTCTGCTTTTTCTTTTCTTTTCTTTTTTTGAAATTTTTCTAAAAAATAATAGCTTTCCCAGAAACCTAACCCTATCTCTTTGCTAACTGCCTTTTTTTTTTTTTTTTTTTTTTTTTCCTTTAAAGATGAGCAGTAAGGGGATCTTAACCCTTGACTTGGTGTTGTCAGCACCACGCTCTCCCAAGTGCGCGAACTGGCCATCCCTATATAGGGATCCAAACCCGTGGCCTTGGTGTTATCAGCACCACACTCTCCCAAGTGAGCCACGGGCCAGCCCTGCTAACTGCCTTTTAAATTGGGAAATTGGGACACATTCTTCACATCATCCAACCTGTATGAGGTGGTCTGGGGAGCAAAACATTTTTAATTGTGCATATTGCTACCCTGAATGAACTCATGAGTCTACATTAAGGAAGAAGGGGTGGGAGATATTGAATAGGGAACTAACAATATACAGTGACTACCTTGGCTGTCTTTGGAACAAGCACATGTGAAATTAGAATATTGTCTGGACTAAGAAACAAAACCATTTATAATAACCAGTTTACTAGAGATCCAATCAAGATGGCGGAATAGACGGTCTGCAGCATCAGTCTCTCCCACAAATCAACTAATTTACAGCTATAAAAATGTAACATCAGCCAAGCCGGGGCCGCTGGAGCTCAGGGGAAGAGGAGGAGAGACCTATGGAGTTCATGAAGGCAGGAGAAACTACGATGAGAGAAAGAAAAAGCTGCTTTGAGCATTTCAGGCCACGGCTTCTTTAAGGCTCGAGCTGATGAGTGCATGGAGCAGGAGCGGGCAGAAGCCGCAGCTGTGCCCTTCAGACAGAGTTACTTGGAGGCGGCAGGAGAGAAGAGGGCCTTGGCGGCCCCCAGGAAAGCAAGACCACTAATAGGGTTCACGTGGACCCATGCAGGAGTGAGGAACCAGAACAACTGAAAAAAGGGAGCCATTCAGAAGCCAGTGAGTCATCACAAGGGACCGGTGCATGGCCCATCCCATGGGAAGTGTTTGCAGTACGGGTGGTGGGGGAGACAGGACCATCAGGGGAACACTGGGACACAGCAAGGACAGCTGATCTGCCCCCCATTCAGCACAGGACCACTCAGAGGAGACTGGTCGGGAACGCAGAATTGCATGGGGTGCAGTTTGATGAAAAAACTCAGGCCCAGATCAGAGTTTCTACAGAACACAGATCCACCAGGTTTCTATAGAGCCGGAAGTACCTATAAGGTCAACCATTAAACCCTGAGCTTAACAAAAAGCCTTCCCTAGGGAAACAGCAGCAAAGTAGCAATTTAAACAACCACACAGCTCAAGTACTGGTTCCCACAGGAAGTTCCCCCGTGTTAGAAGCAAAGGACAAAAAATTAGTTCCGGGCCAGGCACACCACCAGCACCTTGGGGCCTACGTGGGAACTGGAGGCTTGGATCTGGGGACCGGATCCTACTCCCACTTCCAGGCAAACTGCACCAGTGCATCAGGGCCAGCCTGGGGACCTGAAGCATGGAGAAGAGGACTGGACTCGCCTCCCACAACCAGGCACACCAAGCCAGCACCTTGGGGCACACCCACGGTCCCGGGGCATGGAGAAGGGGACCAGACCACCCTCCCACAACCAGCCACACCACGCCAGAACCTTGGGGCCTGCCCGGGGACCCGAGGCAAGGAGAAGGGGAATGGACCTCTCTCCCACAACCAGGCACACTGAGCCAGCGCTTCAGGGCCCACCCGGGGACCTGAGGCATGAAGAAGGGGACTGGACCTCTCTCCCACAACCAGGCACACCACGCCAGCACCTTGGGCCCTGCCCAGCAACCCAGGGCATGGAGAAGGGGACCGGACCCCTCTCCCACAACCACGCACATGGCGCCAGTGCCTTGGGCTCTGCCCAGGGACCAGAGGCATGGAGAAGGGGACCAAACACACCCCACAACCAGGCATACCGCCAGTGCCAAGGAGCATGCCAAAAACAGCACCTTCACGTGGGTGGCCCACCACAGCCACCACAATAACCATGGCTGCTACAAAAGTGGCTAGACACCACAACCACCACACAGATGGTCCGCCAACCACTGGAGTGCATTCACACAAGAAGAGTCACCAGCAGAGACAAAAAGAAGAGGATGTCTCTTTCCACAAAACCCATTTCAGAGTGACAGAAGAAGCATCTGCTCTGTGATAATATTGGGGGACCTGATCACATCTCTCAGCACTGGACAGATCATCTAGGCAACAAGTTAACAGAGTAACCATTATTCTTTCAGAAGGAGAGAAGAAACCTAGGGTAATTAGAGGGGGGAGGGGGAGAGAACGGGGGAAGGGGAGAGGTTGCACAAGGGGCATAAAGAATAACTACGATTTGTAACTATGTATGCTAGTAATACTGATTTAATCAACATATCTCAATGTTCAACCCCAAAAATATGTATAATTGATTTTGATTCAATAAATAAAATAAGTTATTTTTAAAAAAAAAAAATACCAGCTTATTGCCTGTGTGCCAAGACAAGAAGTTTTGTCCTTAGGAATTTGAAATTTCAGAATCAAGTTTGCCTGTACACAAGTATAATTGCCAAATTCTCAGTCAGTACAGGTGTGTTTAATATAGTTTATAATATATAATATTGTCATCTACTTAATATTGTTTGAAAAAAAGTTTTAATTTTAAAATTCAAATTTTTATTTTTATTTTATTTTTATTTTTTATTTATTTATTTTTTTTAAAGGATGACCGGTGAGGGGATCTTAACTCTTGGCTTGGTGTTGTCAACACCATGCTCAGCCAATGAGCAAACCGGCCATCCCTATATAGGATCCGAACCCATGGCCTTGGTGTTACCAGCACCACACTCTCCCGAGTGAGCCACGGGCCAGCCCTTAAAATTCAAAGTTTTAAGAGTTTAAGTTAGGGCCGAGCCCGTGGTGCACTTGGTAGAGTGCTGCGCTGGGAGCGCGGCGACGCTCCCGCCGCGGGTTCGGATCCTATATAGGACTGACCGGTGCACTCACTGGCTGAGTGCCGGTCACAAAAAAACGACAAAAAAAAAAAAAAAGAGTTTAAGTTAGCTTTTTATAAGGCAGAAAGAAATTTGGGGTATTAGTTGACCGTTTAGTTGAAGTGGAAAAGAAGCATTTTGCAGAATAGATCCTAACGAAATCCTTTGGCCAATCCCAGGGGCTTTGAGCCTGGTGCAAGAGTAAGAATGTCTTTTTCAATTTAATATCACAAAGCCAATTTCTAATCTGGGACCGGCATCAAAACATTATAGAGCAAATGTCAGAGAACCTCCTGGCCTTTCTGTAGTTAAATCTGGTACCATTTTCAGTCTTTTTGTATTCTTTGGGGACTCTTGCCTGTTTCCCTTTTCTTATTTTTTGTTTAATAGCTTTGTTTTTTCCTCCTTATACATTTCCTTGCCAAGCAAATTTTAAAAATAAAGAAAAATATGAAGAAGAAAATAAATGTTATCTCTAACCCTACTGCACAGAAGTAACTACAGTTACTATATTGGTGCATTTTTAGAAGAGGACAACCTAAAAGCACGTCCTCAACTCCTTTTTCTAACCTTTTCTCTGGAATTAATCAATCCATGTAAGCGTGCTTTGTCTAAGGTCAAGAGTTCTCGTGAGACCTCCAGAGGAGAGAGCAGAGGTTGCCTTTGGGCTCATGAGGGTAGTGGGACAGAGCAGACTTGCTTTTTATTTTAAATACTTTTCTATTATTTCTTACCTTGTAAAACCATAGACATGTACAACTTTGATTTTTTTTTTTTTTTTTTAAGTGAAAAAAATAACTTCCTGAACTGGGTGGGGAAAGACTTGAATCTGGATTGAAAGAGAATTGTGAGTCCAGGCAGTTGGATTTCATGAAATCCAAAGACAAATAGAAATTAGAAGCTAGAAGAAAATAGCAGTATATCATTTATTGAGAAAATACTATGCCTCATCAACTTTTTGGGCAAAAGAAAGAATTTTCAAATATAAAAAGACCCAGTATGCCTCCATGTACTTATCTGAGGAAATCCTTGAGGAATTTCTTTAACCACATAAAAGTTCAAAAGTAACAGATCTCAGAATAGGAAAAGGCTGTCTGGAAACAGTGATAAGTAACAAATATTGTAATGTATATTTTACATGTAAATGGAGTAGGAAGAGAATGAAGAACAAACTGTGGCAATTTGTAATAGGTCTTAAATAAGGATTTTTTCCCCCTAAATTGAGATGAAAGAAAAATTTTAGAAATAACATAAAACAGAAAATCTCAGTCACCACATATTCTTGGTACAGGGATCTGAACCCTTGACCTTGGTGTTATCAACACCACTCTAACCAACTGAGCTAACCAGCCAGCCTACCATATATTCGTAAATGTAAGATAAAGTTGGGTGTTTTTCCCCCCAAAATCATCTCAGTACAGAGAGTTATTTTGTTATATAATGTCTTTAGAAGTCTATTATTTTGAACAACAAAGTACTATTTGGAAGAAAAACGTTAACGTAAAACTTTGGTCAGTTCTAATGTCATAGAGACCACCTGGAGAATTTTCTTTTTAAAGAAGTAATGAAATTTAACAGATTTAGAATTATTCTGGAGGTCATGACCTTACAATTGTTAAGTATTGGATATCTTCATTAATTGGCCTGTAAAAGATTACTTTGAAAAGTGATACAGAAAAGTGGGTTAGGAGGAATGGAAAAGCTCAGCAGTCCTAGTGCTTTGCCAGTGGTTTCTGGTAGCTTTGGATAAAATTTCTGGTGATGTCATACACACTCAGAAGTACTGATTTTTTTTTTTTTTTTTTTTTTTTTTTGGTGGCTGGCTGGTATGGAGATCCGAACCTGTAACCTTGGGGCTATAAAGCTGTGCTCTAACCAGCTGAGCCAGTGGGCCAGCCCCTCAGAAGTTCTGATTTTAAAAACCAGTGAAAATGTTTTATTCTGAAGAGCTGTCAGATGACTCAGTAAGCAGATATGGTGATGATAAAGACAAATGTTTAAAATACAGGTGAATAGTTTGAATAATGTTGTTTTGTAAATTATGAAGAGAAAAAGCAATATTGAAATTTTAACTTAGATTTAAAATATGTATAACAGAAGATTTAAATATTAAAAGTTTTAAAATGTTATCACGTTGGATATAATGACTTGTATAATGGAAAAGTGAGATAGAACTTCCAAGTTACGGTGGGAGTAGGGGTAAGAGTGATTGGAAACCTGACCATGCTAGATATAAGCAGAAAGAATAGAGGAAATAATTTAAGTATGATAAATGGAAAAAAACTGATTAATGAGAAATGAAAAATAAGATGAAAAGTTTGAAACCAATATAATTATTATCACAACACATGTAAATAGGCTCAATTCCTCTACATAAAGATAGCAGTTGCCAAAAGGGCTAAAGGATTAAATCTAGTTATAATTATTAAAAGGAAACACCCCAAAACAATAATTTTAATAATAAAGAAGAATTCAGAATTAAAAATATTAGTTGATATAAAAAGGATATTGATAATAGAATGTATAATTCACAAAAAGGTCTTAAACCTATGCAAAGAAGATAGGAACCGCCTAAATAAGCAATGTACCCTAAAAATAAAAAGAATTTGCTAAAAGATAATCAATACAATGTCGAGTGCCTGCAGGGCAGGTTAATTCAGAATTCATAGAGATTATCAAGGAACTCTGCTATCTTTTCTCTGTGTACTGGTTTTGTTTTTGGCTCACTCTCCAGTGGTTTTAAGGTTGCTGCAGTGGTTTAAGGTATCAGGTGCAGATTCCATGTTGTCCAGCAGAAGAAAGACTCTCTTCTGAATCATCATTTTTTTGTCTTTAAAGACAGGGAACCTTTCTCAGAATCCATCTATCATACCTACCCTTGAGGCTTATTAGCCAGAGCCAGGTCATTTGCTGACCTCTGAATTAGTCACTGGCAAGGAAAATGGTATCCCTATACTATGATCGCCTTAAAATAATCATGATTTACTCCTGAGTCCTATGTGAAAGGAGTCGATGCCTGAACAAAACCAGGGCTCTTCCACAAACAAGAGGAGGGGAGAATGGCTGTCAGTTAGGGAGCCAACAATGTATGCTACATCTCACAGTGATTTCCTACCAGACCTAAAATTAAAACCATACGAGACTGTCAAAAAGAAAAAGAAGGAAGACGTAAATAACTAAAATCAGAAATGAAACTTTGGATGTTACTACCAACCTTCCAGAAATAAAAAGAATTATAAATGAATCTTATGAAAAGTTGTACACCAACAAATTAGATAGTGTAGGTAAAATGGGCAAATTCCTAGAAATGCACAAATTACCTAGATGGCCTCCCCTCCTCCCCTCCAAAATAGAAAATTTCAACAGACTTGTAACAAGTAAAGAGATTGAATCAGTAATCAAAAGCCTTCCAACAAAGAAAAGTCCAGGACCAGAAGACTTCACTAGTGAATTCTACCAGGCATTTAAAGAAGAGTTAGCACTAGCTCTTCTCAAACTCTTTCAGAAAATTGAAAAAGAATGAACACTTCCTAACTCATTTTATGAGGGTACCATTACCCTGACACCAAAGCCCAAAAAGACATCACAAGAAGACAATTGTGCACCAATATCTCCAACAAATATTATATAGATGCAAAAATCCTCAACAAAATACTAGCAATTCATATCTGATAGAATATTAGAAGGATTTTACACCATGACCAAATGAGATTTATCCCAGGAATGCAAGGGTGGTTCAACATAAGAAAATCATACACCACATTAATAGAATGAAGGAAGATACATGATTATCTCAGTTAATACAGAAAAGGCATTTGACAGAATCCAACACCCAGGGCTCTTCCACAAACAAGAGGCTCTTCCACAAACAGAGCGTTTATGAAAAACCCACAGTTAGCATCACACTCAGTGAAAAACTAGAAGGTTTCGTCACAGGATCGGGAACAAGACAAGGATGCCTGCTCTCACTCGGGGTATTCAACATTGTACTAGGTGTCTTAGCTAAAGCAATTGGACAAGAAGAAATTAAAGGCATCCATATTAGAAAGGAAGAAGTAAAATTATCTCTAGTCATGGGTGAATTGGACCTCATCAAAATAAAAAATTTTTGTGCCTCAAAAGACATTATGAAGGAAGTGAAAAGACAGAATTTTCTCCTACAGAATGGGAGAAAATATTTGCAAATTACACAGAGGTAAGGATCTAGTATCCAGAATGTATCAAGCACTACAAGTCAATAACAAACAACACAATTTTTAAAATGGGCAAAGAACTTGAATAGACATTTTTCTGAAGAAGATGTATAAATGGCCAATAAGCACATGAAAAGATGTTCAGTGTCACTAGAGAAATGCAAATCAAATACAATGAGATACCTCTACACACTTATCGGGATGGCTACTATTAAAAAACAAAAACAAAAAATAGAAAATAAGTGTTGGCAAGGATGAGGAGAAATTGGGAACACAGTGGGAATGTAAAATGGTGCAGCTGCTGTGTGATACAGTTTGGCAGTTTCTCAAAAGACTAAACATAGAATCACCATATGACCCAGCAGCTTTACTCTAAGGTGTATACTCAAAAGAATTGAAAACAGGGACTCAAACAGTTATTTGTACACCAGTATTTACTGCAGAATTATTCACAAGAGCCAAAAGGTAGAAAAATAGATGAATAGATCAACAAAATGTGGCATATACGTACAATGTACATATGGTTATTCTGCCAGTTCTGATACATGCTACAACATGGATGAACCTTGAAAATTTTATGTTAACTGAGATAAGTAAGACACAAAAGGATAAATGCTCTATGATTCCATTTATATGAAATATCTAGAACAGGCAAATTTATAGAGACAAAGTAGATTAAGAGGTTACCAAGGACTGGGAAGGTAAAGGGGAATGGGAAGCTGCTGTTACTGGTTACAGAGTTTCTGTGTGGGGCGATAAAGTCTTAGCAGTGGATGGTGGTGGTGGTTGCATGACATACTGCATGGAACTGATGCCACTGAATTATACAGTTAAAAACTGTTAATGTGGCAAATTTTATGTTGTATTCATTTCACCGCAATAAAAAATTTAAAAGCCCGTTCCAGTCTTTATTTTCATTATCCAATCCTCCCCTTTCAATTTATCATTTATTCCCCAAATTTTTAACTAGTTCTTAGAAAAAGGCACTTCTAAGAAGGAAAGAAATTCTTTTTTAATTTACTTTTTTATTTTGGTCAGCTGGCTCGTACAGGAATTGAAGCCTGGACCTTGGTGTTATCAGTACCATGGTCTAACCAGCTGAGCTGACCAGCCAGCCCGAGATTCGTTTCCTTTAAGTTTGCTTTTAGTGTATTTTATTTTTGTCATGTGTAATGAGGATCTAACTAGTCATCTTGCTCAATCTTTTAGTAAATATATTCACAAACTAAGGACTTACACATTTGTATATTTTCCATTTCAAAGAATGAATAGTTTATCCAATTAAATAGTATTTGCTTTTGACAATAGCTGTTGATCGGGTAGATGTGATTTTATATTGTCATAAAAGTACAATATGCTTCCATGGTCGCGCCACATTTGAAGAACCTTGAGAACTTGTCTTTTCCTTAGGCTGAGTGTTGAGACAAAATTAGACCGTCAGTTGAACCAAAAGTTCCCTGAATCCTGCATCTTGCTTTGTGTCAGCCAAGATGGACACACAGACCCTAGAGTCTCCATATGTTTAATTTGCCCTTTTATTTCAATAGACAACCAGCAGGAACTGGAGAAAATATCAGGCTGTGCTTTTCTGGCATAAAATGTTTAGTTTGCTACCTCATCATGTGCCAATTACTAAATAATTTCTAGAATTTGTTATTTTAGGAGAATACTTATAATGAAGGCTATTGGGAGTACAATTCTTAGCATTGTGGAAATGAGAAGCAAGAACTGTTCTTTTCATTCTCTAAATTGACAGCCTTTGTCTGGGTTTCTCCTTTTTCTCATTCAGCCATTTGGCAAACTGTCAAATCGTATTTCTCTTTTGTTTTTTTTTTTTAATTTTTATTGAATCAAAATTGATTATCATATTTTTGGGGTTCAACATTCGGATATGTTGATCAAATCAATATTTCTAACATATGCATTGTTACAGATCGTAATTATTCTTTATTCCCCTTGTCCAATCTCTCCCCATCCCCCTCTTTCTCCCTCCTCCCCCCTCTAATTACCCTAGATTTCTTCTTTGCTTCTGAAAGAATAATGGTTATTCTGTTGATTTGTTGCCTAGGTGATCTGTCCAATGCTGAGAGGTGTGATCAGGTACCCCAATATTATCATAGAGCAGATGCTTCTTCTGTCACTCTGAAATGGGCTTTGTGGAGAGTGACGTCCTCTTTTCTTTATCTCTGCTGGTGACTCTCGTGTCAATGCTCTCCAGTGGCTGGCGGACAATCTTCATGGTAGTTGTGATGTCTAGCCACTTTTGCAGCAGCCATGGTTATTGTGGTGGCTGTGGTGGGCCACTGACATAGAGGTGATGTTTTTGGCATGCTCCTTTGTGCTTGTGGTGTTCCTGGTTGTAGGAGTGTCTGGTCCCCAGATCCATGCTTTGGGTCCCCGGGCAGGCCCCAAGGCGCTGGCATGGTGTACCTGGTTGTGGGAGGGGGGTTGGGTCCCCAGGCAGGGCCCTGAGGTGCTGGCACGGTGTGCCTGGTTGTGGGAGGGGGGTCGGTCCCCTTCTCCATGCCTCAGGTCCCCAGTTGTGGGAGGGGGGGTCCGGTCTGCAGGTGGGCCCGGAGGCACTGGTGCAGTGTGCCTGGTTGTGGGAGGGTGGTCCGGTCCCCTTCTCCATACCTTGGGTTCCTGGGCAGGCCCCGAAATGCTGGCAGTGTGAGTGGTTGTGGGTGGGGGTCCGATTCCTGGCTCCATGCCTAATGTCCCCTGGCAGGCCCCAAGGTGCTGGTGGTGTGCCTGGGCCGGAACTAATTTTTTGTCCTTTGCTTACTTCTAAAACAGGGGAACTTCCTGTGGGAACCAGTACTTGAGCTGAGTGGTTGGGCTAAATTGTGGTTTTGCTGCTGTTTTCCTAGGGAAGGCTTTTTGTGTAGCTCATGGTTTAATGGTTGACCTTATAGGTACTTCTGTCTCTCCAGAGACTTGTTGCACCTGTGTTGTGTAGAAACTCTGACCTAGGCCTGAATGTTTTCATCAAACTGCACCCTATGCAATTCTGCACTCCTGACCAGTCTCCTCTGAGTGGTCCTGCACTGATTGGGGGGCAGATCAGCTGTCCTTGCTGTGTCCCAGTGTTCTCCTGGTTGGCCCATGTCCCCCACCACCCATGCTCCAAACACTTCCCATGGGACAGGCCCTGTGCTGGTCCCTTGCAATGACTCACCAGCCTCTGAATGGCTCCTTTTTTTCAGTTGTTGTAGCTCCTCGCTCCTGCGTGGGTCCACAGGAACCCTATTAGTGGTCTTGCTGTCCTGGGGGCCACCAAGTTCCTCTTCTCCCCTGACACCTCCAAGTAACTCCATCTGAAGGGCACAGCTGTGGCTTTCTCCGGGCGCTCAGCAGCTCGAGCCTTAAAGCGGCAGTGGCCTGAAACGCTCAGAGCAGTTTTTTCTTTCTCTCATCGTGGTTTTTCCCACCTTCATGAACTCCATTAAGTCTCTCCTCCTCTTCCCCTAAGCTCTAGTATCCCCAGCCTGGCTGATGTTGCATTTTTATAGTTGTAAATTGGTTGATTTGTGGAAGAGAGTGACGCTGGGCCTGCCATCTTGACTGTAATTCCCAAGTCTGTATTTCTAACACTAACGCTTTTTTTTCTCCAGGATTTTTTTTTTTCCTGGACCTTTGTAATATCTTCTGTCCTGGTTGCTTTGCTTCCACTCTTGTCTTTGCTGTAATTCATTCTGCACACCTCAGCCAGAGCATGTTTCTAGAGTTGCACCATCATTTCTATTAACCATAGGTGACTATTTAAATTAATTAAAGTTAAATTAGTTAAAATTTAAAATGATTCCTCAAACTAGGCATATTTCTAATACTCAGTAGCCACTTGTGGCTAGTGGCCACAAATTGAGCAGCACAGGTATAGAACATTTCTAACATCTCAGGAGATTCTGTTAGCATTGTTTTAAAGCATAAATCAAATTACCTCACTTATTTTTACAACCAAAACTTCTTTCCATGGCCAGCAAGGTCTTATACAGTCTTTCTTTAAAAAATCTCTCCCTTCCCACTTCTCTTTACATAATTCTTTATTCACTGTATTCTGGCTACATTGGCCTTCTTTCCGTTCTGACTATACAAGATTATTTCCCTCTTATTCAGGGCCTTTGTACTTCTTGTTTCTTCTGTTTGGACATGCTTCCCCCCCAGATTTTTAGATGGCTGAGTTATCATTATTTAGGAGTCAACTCAAATGTTCCCTCCTCAAGAGAATTCTTCCCTGTGTACTCTAAGTACCTCCTTTAAGAAGCTCTTGACTGTATTATACCCTGTTTTTATTATTTTCATAGCATTTATCCTTAAATGAATATTTTACTTGTTACGTGTGTCTGCTTACCCTAACACCCTTCTCCCTACTGGAATGTAAGCTTCTTATGGTCATGGATTCTTTCTCTCTTGTTCACCACCACACCCTCCCATCTAGAAAACGGGTTGGCACATTATAGGTGCTCAGTCAATACTGGACTGTGAGAGTCTCTCAAAACATTATCATCTGAACTACCTTATTTTTTCTTACTCTAATCTTTTCCTAGATTTGAGTTCTGTTTTCTTATGTATGGCTTATTTTCCATTTTGACGGAGGTCATTACAAACTACTACTTGGTCATCAGGTTAGCAATTTGACAGGTGACATTGTTTCTTTGTGAGTATACTTATGTTAGCATGAAAAGTCTGTATACTAAAACATGATTTTTTCCACTTTTTTCTATTTCTGCTTAAAAATACAAGGGTGCTTAAAAGTCCATGGAAAGATTAGTTTGTTTTTGCAGGTGGCTGGTAAGCATATTCTTTTTTAATTCCATCTTTTCATGAACCTTTTGAAGTACTCTCATATAAATCCAATCCACTTATCATTCTAGAGTAGCTTATAAATTATTGTATTCATTTCAGCTTTAAATTGGAATTTGATATTATGAAGGATATGCCAGAATTTTGGATTAACCTTAGTATATTACTTTGCTTGAGGGCTTTCTTTTCTAGAAACAGATAACTGTATGGTGAAACAGATAACTGTATGGTGAGTGCTGAGAGGATACACACTGGCATTATTTAGTATTCACCATGTTACTGATTAGTCCTGGTTCTTTTGAAGTTATTTTCTCTGTTTTCCCTGACTCTACAGAGGAATGACAAGGATTAGAAAGACTGTTTGATTCTTTTTTTTCTCGTTTTAGGTTATTGATTTGTTGTTGTTTTTGGTGTAAAAATAAATTTTAAGTATGTGTTGATTTTATACTCCTGAAGAATGCAAAAACCTCTCCATACTTGGTTTTCTTTTAAATGGGTTTTATACCTTTGTTCCTTCTGGGGCTGAGCATTTTCAGAAAATTGTATTGGCCCTATACATGGACTTAATATTCCTTCCATCATTATAATAGACACAAAAATATTTGTCCAGTCCTAACACTATTCTGTGTTGTAAGTCTGTGCTATCTAGACTTCAGTCTGATCTAAAGCATTTTACTACGCTTGCATATCATTAAATAGTCAGCGTGGTTGTACAGTTACTTTGTGTAAAGAACTCTATTTTCCACTGTAGAGGATAAAAAGAAGTCACTGACACTACTATTATTTTCAGTTATCTTATTAGAAAGATAAGAAAAATTGAGCATTTATGAAGCATCATGAAATCAGTGGTAATTGATCAAATATGTTAAAAATAAGAATGGAAGATAATGGTAGGTAATACTTTATCGTTGATTTTTATTTTCTTCATTATTTTCCATATTTCTTATACTGAAATTGTATTACTTTTGGAGTTGGAACAAAAAATAAATTTTATTTTTTTTAATTGTAGCACATGCTGAGAACACAAAGTATACAAAATATTTTGAGAAGATAGGGAATCAAAGTTAGATGAGATTAATCATGGGCCGGCCTGTGGCTCACTCGGGAGAGTGTGGTGCTGATAACACCAGGGCCACGGGTTCGGATCCTATATAGGGATGGCCGGTTGGCTCACTGGGTGAGCGTGGTGCTGACAACACCAAGTCAAGGGTTAAGATCCCCTTACCGGTCATCTTTTAAGAAGAAGAAAAAAAAAAAAAAAAGATGAGATTAATCATGAGAAGCATTCTGAGAAGAGCATGTACTTCCTTAGTCAACCCGTTTGGGCCAGACAGTTGTTTTCCGATGCTGTCTTCATTTCTTGCACCTAGGTACCTTAAGTCACTTAGTTGCTACATAGTGATCTATAAGAGGTTATTTGGTCCACCTTGCTGGAAATATAAAATATAGAGGACTGTTATTTGTGTTTTTGCAGGTTGCTTCATGTGCGAAATGGAAACTGCAAATATCATTTGGGCGAAGAAACATTTAAGTTAGCTCAGACATATATGGATAAACTGTCAAAACATGGCCAGCAAGCAAACAAAGCTGCACTCTATGGAGAGCTATGTGCACTCTTATTTGCAAAAAGTCACTATGATGAAGTAAGTGTTTTGAGGTACATTTAATTATGACAAGTAAGAACCAGTGAAATAGGATAAAGCAAATACTCTTCTGTTATTTGTGAGGACTGTTATTTGTCTTATAGATATCATTTTCATATAGTAGGTTTAATGAAAGCAGTACACATTTGTAATGGAATATTTAAAATCAGACAAAAGGAGTATTTGTGAGATGGATTTTAGATATGTATGTGTACATTTTTGGACCAATTTTGTTTTTTGACCAAATGTCTCTGTGCCTAAATTGTTTTGATGGGCATGCACTATGCTCTGTTAACTGAACCTCTCTAACAGATACTTTTGATTGGATGTATAGCTCTGGGTAACTTGGATGTGTAGCTCTCATAACTTGAAGACATTCATTTTAATGGGAAGCTAGATTTTATTTATACCGTATAGCATTGCTTTGCTCCTTTCTTTCCTTTGCCATATGAGAAAGAGCTTAATTCCTGGCTTTTATACTATTAAATGAATGCTTTGGTGCTAATAAACACGTAGATGAGAAGTGATCTATGTGTGTTTAACTCCTTTGCTTCTTTTTTTATTTATGGAAGAATATCATGATTATTTCATGTTGCCAGATAGCTGTCATTTAGCTTTCAGATTTTAAAATTATTCCTATCTTGTTTTTTGCCCCCTTAATATAAATATATATATTCCACATTTAAAGGAAAATTACAATTTTAAGTGAAACCAGAAAATTTTAGGATAATTGTAAAGTGAAGTTTGTGCAGCCCAGATGCTAGGATCATCCTGCATATAATATTTATTTAAGAATGCATCAGACCCACATTGTAAAAAATGTAAAATCCTTATCAGGATGCTTGTAATATTTTTATGTATGTACTTCTTATTTTTGATGCTGAGTTTCTGTGTCTACTGATTTCATTCTGTTGATGGATTGTTTTGCTGCCCCTTGTGTGTGATAACTGTTCCATAGTTTATCAACCCAGATATAGCACCTGGCACCTTTGTGTAATTTTCACACACAGAAAACACAGAACCCATTCATAGAACATCTTTGTGCAGATAGCCAACTTTACTGAAAATTAGAGTAAGGTTAACAACATTGAATTGAGTAAGTAATGCCTGTCTTAAAAAATCTTCAGGTGCCCTACCACCTTTTTTGGGAGGGGTGGGCAGCTGGCCAGTATGGGGATCCAAACTCTTGACTTTGGTATTATCAGCACCACACTCTCCCACCATCTTTTTATACCTCTGCATGGAAACTCATTTTAGCCATCTCTGGTTCTTCTTTTCATAATTTCTTTTTATCCCCTATTTCTCATACTCCTCTCTGAAACTATACTCTTCTTTCTGTTACGTAGGGTGATTCATATCTTGCTGTTCTTTACTCCCTGCTCAGCTCCAGGCCCATCTTAATATGTCCAGACCCACCTTAATATGTCCAGACCCACCAGTGTACTCAGTGGAACAAAAGTGCCCTTTACTCAGGGTCTGGCTGTTAGCTCAGTTGGTTAGAATACAGCCCTTTAATACCAAGGTCAAGGGTTCAGTTCCCCGCACTGGTCAGCCACCAAAAAAACAAAGTGCACTTTACTTACCAGTTTCCACTTTTCTTTCTTTACTAGGCTGTTACAATTTAATTAACAATTATTTTCTTTCTACATTTGGATTGAGGTATTTATACTATGCCTTATTCATGGTCTTTGCTACTCTCAGGACATTCATGAGGAATGTTTAAGTCTGTGGATGTTTCTTTTAATTATAAATAAACTTTTCATTGATGTCTACAGAAAAGTACACAGATCTTGAGGATATAGTTTGATGATTTATTACCATATTCTTATACTAGTCAGCATAAACTAGGCTATGCTGAGGTGATATCAGCCCCCAAATAGCAATGGCTTGGAACAATAAAAGTTTATTTCTTGCTCATGCTGTATCCCTGTCTTGGGACAGCTGTGGCTATACTTAACATTATATCTACACTTTGATTAAGACCCATTGTGGTTTAGGTCATCTTCTGGAACTTTACCAGCCTTGGAGCAGAGGCAGAAACATTGTGGGGGAAATAATGCTGGCTTTTAGAACCTTCTCCCAGAAATGGCCCATTTTACTTCTGCTCATATTTTAATTGGCTGAAGGAAATCACATGGCCACACGTCTTTCTTTAATGTGGAAGGGAAGTATATCCTTCCCAAAGCGGGAAGGGAGATGGGGGCAATAGATATTTTAAAATATGGGCTGGCTGGTTAGCTCAATTGGTTAGAGTGCAGCTTTGTAACACTAATGTCACAGGTTTGGATTCCTGTACCAGCCAGTCATCAAAAAAAGAAAAAAAAAAGCAAAGCATTACAGTCTACCACAATTCTAAAGATTATATACCTATTACTTTGGAACAAAAACTGCTTATTTGGTATCTTAGAAACACAAACCAGGTTTTTTGGCCTAAATCTGAGTTGGGTAAATAGTTTTTATTTTATTTTTGCATCAGAATTGTTTACCTAAAATATCTTTTAGGTAAAATGCAAGAGGGAAGTTACAGAAAAGAGCAAATGTTTATTTTCTCATATTTTCTAATGTATTCTCCCCCCATTCGTTGTGATCCTTTGTAATATTGTTTCTCTATAGCAGTTATCACTATCCAAAATAATTTCTTTTGCCACTTTTTCCCCTTTCTCCCACTAAGCACTAGGAGAGAAAGGACATTTTCAGTTTTGTTTCCCACTACTATCTGGATGTGCTAGCACATTGCCTGCCACTTAACCTCTCTGCACCTCAGTTTCCCATAATAGTACATATCTCTTAGAGCGGTTGTGTCAATTAAATGTGTTAATGCACATAAAGTGCTTAGAACAATAGCACAAAGTAAGAACTCAAATAAACAGGCAATTAAGATATAAAAAATTAAGATATATAAAATCAAGATATAAAAAAAGTGTTACAGTAGGGGAAGGAAAGTATGGGAAAATACAAGAAACCTAATCTAGGGCTAAAACCTAAAGACAAGTTATGTGAGTTAAGATGCTGGAGGAAGGGGGGATGTATTCTAAGCAGAGGGAACACTATGTGCAAAGGCTTCTGGGCAAGAGAGAACATGCTTCTGATTTCCCGAACATGTGTCACATATCCTCAAGGTTTGATTCAGACAAGCTGTAGATATTAAGAGAAAAAATGATGTAACAAATTTATACTTGCATGAAAATTTAGCCTCTGAGAGAAAATTTAAGTGTAAATATTTTGTGTGTGTTGTTATTTAAATACTTGAAAGCTTGCAGGAAAAATCTGCAATCATTTCATTAAATACTGTCAATCTGATTTATCACAGTTCTGTCTCTTCTGTAATATTTATTTTTTTAGGCATATAAATGGTGCATTGAAGCAATGAAAGAAATCACAGCAGGCTTACCAGTCAAAGTCGTGGTGGATGTTTTAAGACAAGCTTCTAAGGTGAATATAATGTTAAAATTACTAAGTGAATTATATAAATCGTCAGGCTTTAAATTTGTTATAGTTAACCAATTATTTAATATATTAGTTACAGTATACTCCATAGACTAACAAGGTCTGTTTTCTAAGTTTCTGTGCTCAGTTTTAGGAACCTGATTTCTTTTTTTAAAAGATGACCGTTGGGGCCGAGCCCGTGGCACACTCGGGAGAGTGCGGCGCTGGGAGCACGGCAACGCTCCCGCCGCGGGTTCGGATCCCATATAGGAATGGCCGGTGCGCTCAGTGGCTGAGTGCCGGTCACGAAATAGACAAAAAAAAAGAAAAAAGTAAAAGATGACCGTTAAGGGGATCTCAACCCTTGGCTTGGTGTTGTCAGCACCACGCTCAGCCTGTGAGCTAACCAGCCATCCCTATATAGGATCCAAACCCATGGCCTTGGTGTTATCAGCACCGCACTCTCCCGAGTGAGCCACGGGCTGGCCCTAGGAACCTGGTTTCTAAATAGAACTATCTCCCATAGACTTTAGCTAATTTTTCTTTGCCAAGAAAACCTGTGACATAATTCATTTCAGTAACTGTTTCAGCTCACTGAAGTACAGTTCAAAGTAGTACTTTGATGCCATTCTGACTTGAGTTTATTTTTGTTTTACTTAAACTTATATAGCAGCCTGAATTTCTTATGCCAAAATTGTGTGGGATTTGATCACTTTTCTCCTAAAGGATAGAGTAGTATTAAATCTTTCAGTCACAGTATTGCATTCACAGTAAGACAGCTTGTTGTAACTTGACCTGCTGGGTAGTCTTTATTTGCTTTTTTTTTAGTTTCTTCTTGTTTTGTAAATAAATGCATTAACTCTTTGAGGTCATTTAGTAGTATTTAAAAAGTGCTGCTTTGGTCTGCTGAGTCCTTAAAGGATTAATGTAGTTTTCAGGTATGCTTTTTCTACCCAGAAGTTTCTCAAATTTGAATATTCTATTTTGGTTGGTTTTTCTCATGGAAATTTAATTAGAAGCAAGATTCCAAAATTGCAGTATTCGAAGAATCTAAGGTTTCTGTGAAATTTATTAAATTAGTCATTTTAGAGCAAGTAAACAGTAAAATTCATATTATCTATTAATTCTATTTTTCCATGAACTTTTCAAAGTACCCCCATATTTGGGTTACCATCAGAGCTATAAAAGAGATATTAATTAGTATGTTTTTAGTTAAATGAATATCCAAATATTCTGAATTAATATACAGACAGCATAATATTTATGCACTATTTATATTTTTATATGCAAATGATATTTAGAGTTTAAAAAACTACTGGCTATCCTTATGTTTCAAAATATTTTAAGAAATAATAGGAAGACTTGAAATTCTATGCTTTTAAATATTATTAAATAAAAACTATACAAGAGTGTTGTAAGCCATTCCAGTACTCTAGAAAATACTATAGTAAACCCTCCCCCACCATTTCATTTTAATGATAATGATGGGAATATACTGTCTTTGTAAGGTAACTTTGTTATAACAGGTTTGCACTGGAAAGGACTTTCAAAATTTTTAACTTTATAATTTTCCAAGGAAAGAAATTACAAGTAGAACACTTCTGTTTTTGTTTGAAGATTTTTTTTTCTTATTGACTATCATAGTTGGAACATACTTATTTTCGCACACTAATGAACTGTTTGAGAGTTATTTAACAATTTTTCACTTTGTCTTTAGGCTTGTGTAGTAAAGCGTGAATTTAAGAAGGCAGAACAGTTAATTAAGCATGCAGTGTATTTGGCACGGTAGGTGATTGGTATTAAAAATATCATTTTAAATTGTCTTTCTACTTTTTATCCTAATAGTTTTGTATCTTTTTATAGGGATCATTTTGGATCCAAACACCCAAAATATTCTGATACACTGCTAGATTATGGGTTCTACTTACTCAATGTAGATAATATCTGTCAGTCTGTGGCAATTTATCAGGTATGTCAATGGTTACCCTTTTTTTCTTTCAACCTAAATTGACTTGCTGACCTGTATTTGTTTGTAGTATATAAACCTCTCTAAAAATAACTCTTTGAGGCCTCCCCCCTCTCCCCCCATATAGGGCACACCATTATTTTACTAAATATAACCTAGAAGGCTTAAAAGTTAATATTTTAGGAATTAAAGAGAATCATTCTGGAAAGGAATTGTTGGGTCGTGGGCTTATATTTAGGAGTACTTTTCCATTTTTCATTTGCTCAGATGATGGCTTGTCTATGTGTTTGATGTAGTAAGTGTCACTGTAGTTGTGTTTATAATAGCAAGGAGGGCAAATAGCAGTCATTTTAGGCCTTATCATAATCATTCTTAGGTAAATGAACATATTATGCCATAGCTCTAGATGAGGTATTTTTGATTTTACAGTTCACTTTTAAAGAAGGGCATAGAGAAAAAACACTGATGTGATTCCCAAGACATAGGAATAATTATTATTAAGCCATTGCCTTTTAAGTCTGACTCCATCTTCAGAAAATCAGGCCTTCCAGGTGACTGTAATGTTCTACTATGATTTAAATGCATCAGGACTTTCTTGCTTCAAAACTTATGGGATTGGATGTATAGAATATATGTTTAAATTACTAGGATGTTTAATTAGGTGGTATTTTGTAAAGATTTACAGTAGTATCAATTTTTTTTACTGTTTCAGGCAGCCCTTGACATTCGACAGTCAGTATTTGGTGGCAAAAATATCCATGTAGCAACAGCTCATGAAGACTTGGCTTATTCTTCTTATGTTCACCAGTATAGCTCTGGGAAATTTGACAATGCACTGTAAGTTTTCCATTCCTTTCCAGTGAAGGATTAAGTACTGTTTTTTAGTTTTCCCCTAATAGTACTTTATGTACTTTAAGGATTAAATTGGTCTTCCTGGAGCTTTAACAGAATGCCTAAAATATTCTTGAAATCACTTAAAATTATAACAATTTATAGGCCATTTATTTAGAATTAACGTAGGGTTTAATATTGGGATTTGTATATTTTCATGTAGAATATGACTTATCTTTTGAGCATTTCCTTAGTTAATGTTTCTTTGAGGCTAACAGAGATACATAATAACTTGGAAACTTATCCCTCAAAAAACAGAAAATACTGAAAAAATGTAACAATCATCTTTTTTAAATGCATAAATGAGTGTGCAAGAGAGAGGGGAAATCCCCAAGGGCCAATAATTGACACTAAAATCCAAAGAGTTAGGCATGAACTATGGTAAAACTGCTCTGGGGTTGTGGGAAAGCTGAGAAGTTTCTGTAACCTTGGTTGAGCAACAATCCTGAGTTTAAGAGACATTTAGCCCACAGGAGGCTGTGAGTTAGAACTGAAACCTTCACATGAAGCCAAGGTCAAAACTACACCAATAGGGAAAGGACATACCAGGGAGAAAAAAAATCTGTCCATTGACAGAGAGATGACAAGGAAACTTGTCCATCTGAACTTGGGTTGACAGTTGAAGAAAAAAAGGATCCTCTCAGGGAAATTTATAACTATAGACCTGTACCACTCTTGAGATTTGGAATCATGCATGCAGGAACCCCCAGACTGAGGAAAACATTAAAAAATACCTTGGGGCTGCTAGTTCTCCTAGAATGCCTTATGGGAGAAAATGCAAAACTGTTGGAAGTAATGAACCGTCAATCCTAACCATACAGATATCTCATGGATCTAGCTCTAACTAAAATGAACTCACTGTCAGAAATTACAAACTGTGTAAGGAGAGTCAACAAACATAATGAACAGTATCATTGTTAGAGCCTTAAGAACTTTAGCTAACAAAACTTCTTTGTTTGATACTATAAAGCACATATTCTTAAATGATTAGCTATAAAATGGATTGGCAAATAGTTTGAGTAAAATATAAATAAAGTTTTATTGGAACATAGCCATGCTCATGCATTCATGTATTTTCTATTTCTGCTTGTACACTACAACAGCAGAGTTGAATAGTTGGGGCAGAGAATGTGTGGCCAGCACAACCTAAAATATTTACTATCTGGCCCATTACAGAAAAAATTTGCCAACCCTTATACAAAAGAAAGAATCAGTAGTATTTTGGAGAGAAAATAAAGAAAAAAGGCAGATTCTAAAATAAAACAACTGATACATGCTACAACATGAATGAGCCTTGAAAACATTATGCTAAGTGAAAGAAGCCAGTCACAGAGGATCACATATTGTATGATTCCATTTATGTTACTTATCCAGAATAGACAAATCCATAGAAACAGAAAGTAAATTGATGTTACCTAAGCTGGGGAGTTGGACGGAAATGATAGGGAGTAAATGTTAATGAGCATGGGTTTCTTTTTGGGGTGATGAAATATTGTAAAATTAATTGTAGTGATGGGTATACAACTTTGTGAATATATTAAAAACCAATGAATTGTACACTTTAAGTGGGTGAAATGTGTGGTTATGTGAATTACATCTTAGTAAGAGAAGAGTATTTATAAAAAATAAAGTAAATAGCTAGAAATGAAAAACAGTCATTGACATTAAAACTCAGTAGACAAGTTAAATAGCAGATTAGTTACAACTAAAGAGAGAATTAGTGAATTGGAAAACAGATTTGAGAAAATTAATGATTTCCTGGGTAGGGGGTTTGGAGTTGTTTGAAAGGTACTGGCAGATAAAATAGATAACTTACTTTCAATTTGGTGAGATGGACCATAAACAACCAAACATCTCAGGCGAGAGTACATCTGAGAAGAAGAATAAAGTAAGTTTAAGAGTTTAGAGAGTGATGGTAGATATTTTTAGAAACTTTTTTTTTTTTTTTTGGTGGCTGGCACGGAGATCTGCACCGTAGACCTTGGTGTTATTATCAACCCTGCTCTGTAACCAACTGAGCTAACTGGCCAGCCCTTTATGTAGTCCAGTCTGGAAAGGCCTGTTCAATGAGCAGTGTGCCATGTGGATATTCAGGGGAAGAGCATTGCAGAGAGAGGGTAAAACAAGTATGAGGGTGAGAGCATGCTTTGCATGTTCAGGAAACTGCTAAGCCTGTGGAGGTGAAAGAGAGGGGTTGATCTGAGAATGATAGGAGATAAAGTCAGAGAGGTAGCAGAATGAAAGATCATGTTGAGCCTTGTAGGCAATAATAAGGGCTTCCTATTTTATTCTGAGAGAGGTGGGAGGGAATCCATCGGGTGTTAAAAGTTTGTTCCACACAGATTGGAAATTTAAAACTAACAAAAAGCTGGTCCTTTATCACAGATAGTTTTAGAAGTACTTTCTATAAATATTATATTATGTATTGTGATTTTTTCAAATGCTTAAATCATTTGTAACTAAAAAGAAATGGCAGACTATATCTATCTGTATTGCAGATTTCATGCAGAAAGAGCTATTGGTATCATTACCCACATCCTACCTGAAGATCATCTTCTTTTGGCTTCCTCAAAGAGGGTGAAAGGTACCCTTTGTAACCTAGTCTCAAATATTTTTTAATTGAATGATACATGGTATAAAATAAGGGTGTTTCTTTTCTCAGAGATGTTAGCACAGGATTAGACTATATCTATTGTTACTAAGATAGCCCATTCATGCAGCTCCACTTAAGGGTTTCCAATGGTTCATAATGAAAGATGGTTTGCTTCTCTCATATAAGCTTAGTAAACCAGGATTTCTTTCTTGTGTCTCTTCTCTCTTTCTTTCATTTATTCATGCTTTTCTTCTAATCACCACCAGCAAGGCTCTTTTATTTAATGAATTTAGTTTGCTGACATGATTGAGTTATCCATAAGGTAATTCTGTGCATTTTGGGTAAGTTTTACCTTAATTCTGGAACTGTCTTTTTTTTTCTCTCTCTTGGTTTGCATTTTTTAAGTTATACAAGTAATACATTATTAATGTCAAAAATTAAAAGTTAGATAGAAAAGAGAAAAATAAATTAAGCTACCCCAAATCCCACCAATCCCAAATCAAAATTTTGGTAAAGATTATTTTAGACTTTTCTTTTTTATTTTATTTTATTTTTTTAAAGATTCCTTTTTTAAAGGAATCTTAGCCCTTGACTTAGTGTTGTCAGCACCACGCTCTCCCAAGTGAGCTAACCAGCAATCACTGTATAGGGATCCGAACCCTTTTCCTTGTTGTTATCAGCACCACACTGTCCCGAGTGAGCCACGGGCTGGTCCTAGACTTTTCTTTTTTAAAATAAGATAAATGAATAAAATAATAAAAATAAAAGATAAATGAACATTTTTAGTTTTGTAATCTGATTTTTTCACTTAATATAACAAATATTTTTCTATTTCAATACATGTACGTATTTTTTTTCTATTGTATTTACCCTCACCTTTATTATTATTATTTATTACTATTATATATAACACTGCAGTGAAGTATATCTCTCTTATTTACATTTGTACACGTAGACAATTTTCCATGAAATAAAATTACTGGTAATAGAACATGTTTTTAAGGCTTTAGATGGAATGAAAGTGTTGAGTGCATCTTTGAAATTGAAATGCCTTCTTACCTGATTTGGTTGGTCAAGTGAATAGAAGGAAAACAGTTCTTTTAGATGTATTTGGTTAAAGGTCATGCTTTATAAAGTGTGGTTGCAAAATTTTCAAAAGTACTTAGGTACTCCTTGACACAGTTTCATAACTTTAGAAAATTCACCTCTTCTTCAATTTACTTTACAAAACAAATTCACATCATGAAAGTATAGCAGCCTGTTAAAGTAGAAGCTAATTCTGCAAAATAATTTGATGTATGCCATTGTTTTTCTTAAATTGGAACTAATTATACCATGCAAAATAGAATGCCCCCCCCCCCAAACTGTACTTTTTTGTTAAAGGACAATACAGTTATCCTCTGTATGGGGAGGGGATTGGTTTCAGGACACCCTTTGGATACTAAAATCTATGTATGCTCAAGTCCCTTATATAAGATTATGTAGTGAGTACATACAACGTATGCACATCCTCCCCATATACTTTAGATAATCTCTAAATTACTTGTAATACCTAATACAATGTAAATACTAAATAAATAGTTGTTATACTATATATTTTGTTATTTTTATTTGTTTTTATTGTTTGTGGTTTTTTCCCCAAACATTTTCAATTCTTGATTGGTTGGTTGAATTGGTGAATGCCAGTCCATGTATATGGAGGGCTGATCTTGACCAATTAAAAACCATACTCACATATAAATATTAGGGGGTCCTCAAAAAGTTCTTGGAAAATGCATATTATGAAAAAAAACTATGTGTGGATTACAAAATTTTTTTGCACCAAAACTAACTTGTGCTAACTTGTTATAACGTGTCTAAACAAGATTTAGTTTAAAGAACTAAGAAGAATAAGACAGTTTGGAAAGAGCTATCAGACCAACATGAATTCTGCTAAAATTTAAGCAAAAACAAACATTAAATTTATGATGAAGCTTGGGTGGAAGAATGGTGAAATCATTGATGCTCTATGAAAAGTTTATGGGGACAGTGCCCCAGAGCAATCAGCAATTTACAAATGGATAATTCCTTTTAAGAAGGGAAGAGATGATATTGAAGATGAAGCCTGCAGTAGCAGACCATCCACATCAATTTTTAATCTTGTTCATGCCCTAATTGAAGAGGACTGATGATTAACAGCATGAGCATAGAACCATAGACATCTCAGTTGATTGATTTTACACAATTCTAACTGAAAAATTAAAGTTGAGCAAACTTTCCACTCCAGTGGGTGCTGAAATTGCTGCACCCAGATCAGCTGCAGATGAAAGCAGAGTTTTCACTGGAAATTTTTTTTTTTTTTTTTTTTGGTGGCTGGCCTGTACAGGAATCAGTGGTGATCTTAAACAAGTGGGATCAAGATCCTGAAGCATTTCTTCAGGAGGTGAATATGGTTTTGCCAGTACAATCCTAAATACAAAACACAATCAGAGCAGTTGCTACCCAGAGGTGGAAGTGCTATGTATAGTTAAAGTAAAAGCAGGGGGCTGGCCAGTTAGCTCAGTTGGTTAGAGTGTGGCGCTAATAACACCAGTGTCCAGGGTTCGATCCCTGTACAGGCCAGCCACCAAAAAAAAAAAAAAAGTAAAAGCAGATTGTCAAGAGCAAAGGTCATGGCAACAGCTTTTTTGGATGCTCAAGGCATTTTGGCTGTTGACTTTCAGGAGGGCCAAAGAACAATCACATTGCTTATTATGAGCGTCTTTGGAGAAAGTTAGCCAAAGCTTTAGCAGAAAAATGCCCTGGAAAGCTTCACCAGAGAGTGCTTCTCCACCATAACAGTGCTCCTGCTCATTCCTTTCATCAAATGAGCAATTTTGCAAGAGTTCCAGTGGGAAATCATTAGGCATCCACCTTACAGTCCTGATTTAGCTCGTTCTGACTTCTTTGTGTTTCCTAATCTTAAAAAATCTGTAAAGGGTACCCATGTTTCTTCAGTGAGTAATGTAAAAAAAGACTGCATTGACATGGTTAAATTCCCAGGACCCTCAGTTCTTTAGGGATGGACTAAATGGCTGGTATCATCACTAACGAAAGTGTCTTAAAATTATGGAACTTATCCTAAGAAATAAAGTTTATATTTTTTATTTTTATCTTTTAATTCATTTTTCCACAAACTTTTTGAAGTCCCCTCATGTATTCAGTAAACATTTGTATTATTTAATTTTAAATTAATGTTTTGATTAGTTTTAGTGAATGGTTTGAAGTGCACTGATTTAATACTTTCTTTATTCAGCACTTATTTTAGAGGAGATTGCAATCGACTGTCATAATAAGGAAACTGAACAGAGGTTGCTTCAAGAAGCTCATGATTTGCACCTGTCTTCACTCCAACTAGCTAAAAAGGCTTTTGGGGAATTTAATGTACAGACTGCAAAACACTATGGAAACCTTGGAAGGCTTTATCAGTCAATGAGAAAATTTAAGGTAGAAACATGTTTTACTATATTTTTGTCTCTAAGTAATCTTAAATAATTTTTAAAAAGTACAGTCATGTGGTGCTTAACAGTGTTTCAGTCAGTGATGGCCGGCATATATGGCAGTGATCCCATAAGATTACAATGCTGTATTTTTACTGTACTTTTTCTATGTTTAAATTTGTTTAGATACACAGATACCGTTGTGTTACAGTTGCCTGCAGTATTCAATACAGTAACATGCTACACAGGTTTGTAGCCTTGGAGCCATAGTCTATACCATATACCCTAGGTCTGTCTTATGCTGTACAGTCTAGATTTGTGTAACTACACTCTATGATAATCACTCAAAGAGGAATCCACCTAAAGAAGCATTTCTCAGAACATATCCCCATCATTAAGTGATGCATGAATGTAAAATCTTACATAATAAATCTGAAATAATAAATCTTCTGTAATTTTAAATAGTAAAGTATACATTTATTATACTCCTTTCTTATTCCACAAATGAATTGAGAAAATAGCTAGTATAAAACAGCATAATCAAAATATAAATAAAATTTAAAAATCGGAACCATGAAAAAAAAACGTTTCGAACTGAAAAGGCTAATATTGTTTCACTTAGACTTCAAACATAGTTCTTAGGTAAGTTAAGTATGTACATCTCTTAGCAGTATGCCCAGCAGTTGGTAGGTATGCAAGAAATGTCAGATATTGCAAGTATTATTAATTGTAGTAATAAATTGTAGTAATAAAAATTACTAACTTTAATTCTCTTTTAGGCTTTTGGGTTATAAATTCGTGTGTGTGCGTGCATGTGTGCGTGCGTGCGTGCGTGCGTGCGTGTGTGTGTGTGTGTGTGTGTATTTTGTGGCTGCCTGTTATGGGGCTCTGAACCCTTGACCTTGGTGTTAAACTTCACCACACTCTAACCATCTGAGCTAACCAGCTTGCCCCTTGGGTCATAAATTCTTAATACTGTCCATTTTCAATTCACAGTAAGGAAAGAATGAGTCTGCCTAAGATGTTCGTTTTTACCTGAAAATCACTCTATATGTATATCCCTTAATTAACATGATTTTAGTTTGTTGGAATAAAAATTGTCAAAACCCCCAAAAAATAAATGAAGTTTATGCCTATATAAGTTAACATATGATATGGAGTTTCTTAACAAGGTCCAATTAAATTTTGAAATGTGTCTACTAAAAGAAATAATTTCGTTTTAGAATGTTTTGTTAATTCTAACAGTTTTGTTAATTTCTTCTATGTTGTTAAATTCTTCTAGCAATTTTTTATTACCAGAACAAGTTTTCTTTTATCACTTTTGTCATAGGGCACTATTACTACCATCAACTATGTGCAGTTTTCAAAAACCAGCAAGGCTTCCCATAGGCAGTTATTAGAATAACATAGTATATGTTCTTTGATGTGATTACCTCATGGCAATCATAAGATGTCTTTGGCGTTTAAAAGAACCTTGCTTATTGGGTAAGAACTGTTGACATAAGGAATAAGTATAATCTAATGATTGATTTTGCATAATTGTTTTTCAGGAAGCTGAAGAAATGCACATCAAAGCAATTCAGATTAAAGAGCAACTTCTTGGTCAAGAAGATTATGAAGTAGCCCTTTCAGTGGGACATCTGGCTTCTTTATATAATTATGACATGAATCAGTATGAAAATGCTGAGAAACTTTATTTGCGATCTATAGCAATTGGTATGTTACTTTTAAATTTTCTTAAGTCAATTGATTAGAGATCAATATGTCAACATGTCTATAAGTTGTATAAGGGAACTATTATTACTAAGACTTAAATGAGTTTAAAGCTGTAAAAGATATCCAAGAACCATCCAAAAACCATCTGGAACCCTTCACTAAAAGTGCTTTTTTGATGTTGAAGTTAGTAAGAGGTGTGGCAATAGAGTGTCAGGTGGAGTCAAAAGTAGTTATTGAAAGGAATAAAATTCAGCATCAGTTAAAGGATGAGACACAAACGCAAGGCAGCTCACCGGAGAAGGTTTTTTATTCAGCGGGCACATCTGCTTTTATAGGGTTAGAAGAGAGCTGATAGGTTTGCTGAGAGCACGGGGTATTCGGGGATTGGATCGGGCGTTGCTAAGGGGTCAGGAGCAGGGAGCCTGTGGTGATTGGCGTGCGATTCGTGCCCGCGAGAAGGAGAAGGCGGAAGAGAAGGGTAGCCAGCGCCATGATGGGGCGCAGCCCGAAGGGTTCTCATATGACCTAATAGTTATTTCATAAACTGTCCAATTATTACCCCCACTTCCCTTCCCCTCCCTTCTCCTGACTTTAACATCATTACCTGTTTTTGAATTTAACATAAATGGAGTAATATTGTATATTTTTATGTGTCTGGCTTCTTTTGCTGAACATTTATCCTGAAATACATCTGTGTAGTTGCTTATCAGTGTCACTTGTTAATTTCTAGTGCTGTATAACATTTTATTGGATGAGCATACCATTATGTATCTATTCCATTGTTAATGGACATTTGGAACATTTGGGTGTTTTCTATTTCAGGGCTATTACAAAATATGTTGTGATCATCATCTTATGAAGTACCTGTTAAAACTCTTGTCCATTTTTATGTTGAATTATCTTGTCATTTTCTTTTTTTTGGTGGAGGGGGCGGGCAGCTGGCCAGTATGGGAAACCAAACCATTGACCTTGGGGTTATATGGCTGTCCTCTAACCAACTGAGTAAGAGGCCAGCCCCCATCTTGTTATTTTGTTACTGACTTATAGACAGTGGATATGACAGTCCCTTTGTTGGTTACATGTGTTGCAAATATCTTCTCTTGTTCTCTGATTGTTTCCTGATGGTGTCTTTTAAAGAGTTCTTAATTTTGATGTAATCAGATGCATCAGTCTTTTCTCTGTGGTTAGCACTTTTTGTATTCTGTTTAATGTATCTTTTCCTACCCCAAAGTCATGAAGGTATCCTTCTAGATTGTCTTCTGTAAACTTTGTTTAACAATTCACATTTAGATCTACAGTCTTTAAATTGATTTTTGATTTTTGGTTATGGTGTGAAGTAGGGATCAAATTTTATTTTTTTCCGTATGGATATACAGTTGACCCAAGACCATTTCTTCATAAGAAGTGCTGTGTACCTTTGTCAGAAATTATGTCCCTCAGCTGTGCTACCTTTATCATAAATTATGTATCCATATATATGTATATATGGGTCCCCCATTATCCATAATATATGACTGACTTGCTCAATTCTAAAATGCACATAAAGTAGTTTGAGAATTTCTAGCCTATACTACTGTGAAAAACAAACCTACTTAGAATTTAATATTTGTTTACAGCTTTTTTGTCTTTAGCCTGAAGGTTGTATGTATTCAGAATACTGTATTCAAAAGTTACTTGAGGAGCTGGCAGATTAGCTCAGTTGGTTAGAGTGAGGTGTTAAAACACCAAGCTCAAGGGTTTGGATCCCTGTTCTGGCCAGCTGCCCCCCCCCCCCCAAAAAAGTTACTTGGAGTTGTTTACCACCCCCTTCGGTGTGGTCATGTTGTTCATTTGAAAACCAAATTAGGTTCATTTGTTTGTTTGTATTAAATTTTGCCCCCTCCATCTTTGTTTGTTTTGTTAATTTTTTAAGGATGTGAAATATTAACAGTCTAAAATCAGAACTATGCAGAAAGACATGCTCAGAGATATATAATTATTCCCTAATTTCTTCTACCCAGTTCTCACCTATCCACTATGGGTAATCACTCTCATTACTTTCTGCTTTATCCTTTCTATATATCTTTTTGCACAAATGAGCAGACAAATATTTTCTTATTTTCTCTTTTTTATACAAAAGGTAGCATACTATAGATACTCTTTTGTAATTCACTTAATATCAGTTCATAGAGAGCTGACAGTTTCCTTTTCAGTTTACAGCTGCCCATTGAGTGAACGTGCCACAGTTGATTGAACCATTCTCCTGTGTATTTTCGTTCATTTGTATTATTTTGCAGTTACAAACACTGCTGCAATGAATAGCCTTGTGCACATTTATTTTTCTATTGTTGTTGCTGCCATTTTTCTTTACTTTGAGATCTCTTTAAATCAGTCCCTGTAAATCATGAAATTTTGTCATTCTGTTCTAGTAAGGCCAACTTTTTTAGACAAGAGAAATTTTTTTCTTAAGTCTTAGAGATAGTTCATGGGTAGGACTGGATTGGGGGGCACTGATACAAGAATTGTATCTATTACTTTCAGGGAAATAAAACCAAGCCACCCTATTTAAAGAATTGAACTTTTGTTCCTGTTGTAGAAACCACTTGTTATTTCATTATTTGAACTTTTTCTTTCTTTTTTTTTTGGTTACTTTCAGGGAAGAAGCTTTTTGGTGAAGGCTACAGTGGATTAGAATATGATTACCGAGGTCTCATTAAACTTTACAACTCCATTGGAAATTATGAGAAAGTGTTTGAATATCACAATGTTCTGTCTAACTGGAACCGGTTGCGAGATCGACAGTATTCAGTGACCGATGCTCTTGAAGATGTCAATACCAGCCCCCAGTCCACTGAAGAAGTCGTGCAGTCCTTCCTGATTTCTCAGAATGTAGAGGGACCGAGCTGCTGAGGGAGGACCTCAGTTATCCAATTATCTTTTCCCAGATTCCAGGGAATTCATACTGTGAAATCAAAACCATGTTGTTTTTTGGGGGGCTGGAATTTGTATTGAAACACTGGTCCAGTCCATTGAAGACCCTATTTTGGGTGATCCCTATCTTGCAGAGTGTCCGTAGGAATAAGCATATATTCATTTATATTCAGCATGTACCGCATGTATAAGTAGTCTGGCCCACATTTTCAACCTAGTAGAACTAACATGAAATTTTTTTTTTCTTTTTAAAAAATAACTCATTTTGCAGAAAGCCCGAAAGAAAAAAAGAACCCTAAATAAAACTATTTAAGAGTTTTAAAAGAGTTGCATTCTTATTCTGTAAGGATGATTTCAACAACTTTTTTTAACGTATAATTCTTCCATGTGGAGGTATTCAATATTGTACTGTAAAGAAATTTTATGGGGAAAATCTTTATATGCCGTATAGAAAAGTTAACAGAAGTACTGAGAAAAATGGGACATTCTGACTTAGGCTTGGCTACCTTACCCAGAGAAGTAGATACAACCACTCCAGAACTATATTACAAGGCTTAAAGGACTGTCAGATTCATCTGAACTGGACCAGTGTTGATCTGTAAGCAATAGAGAATCTGATAGTCTAGCAGTTTTAACTTTTTTTTTTTTTTTTTTTTGGTACAACAATGCAAGATGCTCTGATAGCATTTGCTAACAGGACCAGGAGGATGAAAAAAGGACCAGCCTAAGGTAGAAGGTGGGTACTTGGACCAGAGGCTTTAGATTATTATTTTAGCCCCTGCATATACATTTCTCAGTAGAATATTTCATGTAGATGTATAATGAAAAGTGATAATGCAAAAATTATGTTCATGTAGTAGATACCAAACTAGGGAAGTTTGGCAATTTCATTGGCATATCTTCCGTCAAAGGTACACAGATGGAAATGCCATAAGCAAGTCTATAAATATCTGCTGCAGCCATCCCCCTCGTTTTAAATGTTACACTAATAATCAATGCAATTAACAAGTATATTGGCTAAGAATCATGAAATAGCTCATGTCCAGATGGAAATTTTAGGTTACTGTATGGTTTGTGGGGATTAATGTTGAGAAATAAGTCTTCTTAGAAAATCCTTCATTTTTATGGTAAATAATAGTACAACTGGGTCATTTTATTTGAAATCCAGGAGTCAAATGGAAAGATCCCCCAGTGATATGTCTATTTTACCAACTTGAATTTATTCAGTTTTGCTTTTATTCCTTTTTTTTTTTTTTTAAGCCAGTCCAGTTATTTAATGTTGAGGTAATAATCAAATTTGAGAAGTTGGGTGACATGTAGCAATCCAAGAAATAAAAAGGTCTTTTGCTGTTACCTCAATTCTTATTATAGCGGCCCATCTGGCGCCTCTATAGTTAAGAATCTGGGTTTCCCCCCTATTTTCAGGGGTTCATGACTTTGCTGTTAAAGATGTTGCTCCTGGCTGATGCTTGGGTAGTCTGTGGGTGAATGGATGTGTGTTGTATTTTGTTTTTCATTTGACATGCATGTTGGTAGGGAGGGGGAGAAATCTAAGCTGTCTTAACACTTTTTTGAACTTCCCAACTCTCACCTTGTTTAAAATTGTTATTTGCAGTCTGATTAGTTATGAGCCAGTGCATATAAGTTCCCATGAGGGATCAATTGGGGGATGTACCTAAAGAGACGAAACACGTCCACACCCTAAAATGATAACTATGTGATTTAGAAACCTGGGTTTATTCCTCAAATTTAATTATTTTCTTTTTAAATTTTGGAAAGAGTAAATTGGCACACCCGCAGTTTATAAAGCTGGTCCCCCTCCCAGTTAATTGCAATCTAATGCCAAGTGGCACCTCTTTATTAGTTACCAAATAGTTTGTGTGACCAAGGACTAACATTTTAAAATTACTCAGCTCTATCCTCATGGGCCTGTATATTTAATACCTCCAAAGATATTTTCAGGATAGGCTTTGTATACTTTTATTGGTTATTTAGAGTCCTGTGGTATGTTTGTGGTATAGGAATGTCATGGTAAGTTGTTTTTCAATAAATATTTTAAAACTTATGTTTCCATATGAATTTTTTTTTTTTAATTTATGTTTTTTTTGTTTTTGTGCATGTATAAGATTTCCTAGGATAAAATCAAGCAAATGACTTAAGGCCTTATCCTCCTTAACTCAATTTGAACTGAACTTAGCTCACACTCAGTGATAAAGCAACATGATATTTAGAAGCCTCAGATCACAGGGTGATGTTGTCAAATGGCAACCAGTTATTTGTTTTTTAACATCATTATCGGCAGTTTCTCCTTATCACCACTGCTTTAATGTAGTTTTCTCTAAATCCATACAGTTTGATTTAATACATACACTAAAGTTTAAGAAAACAGATTGCAATTTTCTATGCTATTATTTCTGGTTCTAATGAAAAATACCCTAATAATTTTAAGTGTGGGATTTATCCTTTTAGTAGGGGTGTTTAGGATAAGTTAGAGAGATGAATGCCACCATGATTTATGGTGTTAAAAAAACTCAAAGGAAGAAAAATAAAATTTACTTTGCAATAACCAATAGCTTGCAGAAACTTTTTGCATTTAATAGGGTTGTGTGTAAGGAAACCCTAGCCAACTTAAAGATTTTTCTGGAGGTTCAGCGAAGAAATGTTAAATAAGAGGCCTTTGGTCTCAGCCTTCCCTGACTTTTTCTTCTCTTCTACACACTCTTTTTCTTAAGTTTGGTTCTACTCAAGTTGGGTGCATCAGGAAGCTTTGTTAACACTTGCATGTGACACACAGCTGGTCAGTCACTCCTGCATTCAGTTTAATACAGCCAGTTGGGTTTTTTTAGAGCATAATCTGTATAAGTCCCCAAAGCTGACTTGCCCAATGGAATAGGAGCCCTATTGCCATCAAATCTGTTTCTGCTTGATTAAAAATGATCTCACTATTGCTTTATAGTAACCCCTGCCCAGGTATTCTGTTAAATGGGAAAACAAAGGATTTGACAAAGACCTTAGTTCCTAACCTATTAGGAGGAGTTTATAGTTTAATGAAAATTAGGTGCAGAGGCTGCTCCTTATAGGGCAAACAGAAAGCTCATAGTAAACACATGCCTAAAACGTGATTGAAGCTTTTGGCCAGAACTTTACAAATTGAGAAAATGATTTGCCAAGTAACAGGTATTGTTAACTGCCTCTTATTTTTATGTTTTCCCCAGGATTTGTAGCTTTGCTGCTTTGAAACTTCTTTTTCTAGATGGCAAAATTACTACTGGAAAAATACTTATTTATAAGTACAAATGTTTTAAAAAGTTTTATTTTTGCTTTAAAAATTAACAAATATTTCACCTCTTGGCTTTGAAAAACCTCAGTTACCAGGAAATTCTTTTATTTTTTTAATATGACATTTGGATTAATCTCTAGCTTGAACACTAGTGGTTTTTTGGTCCGGAAATCTCAGGAATGTTTTAGGCAGAAAACTGGTTTTACCCTTGATGATCTGAAGGAGTGTGCTTTAGGATTTATTAAATAATACTATTCTTTAATTGCAACCCTAGGTATCTATAGCATGAGTGGCCTTAGTGAGTTTCTTGAAGTGCACATGTTTTTCAAAAGTAAAATTTAAGATTAAAAATATATGCTATATAGAGGTATCTAGAAAACTTGGTTTGTAGTGCATAGTTAAGTGTTGGATCACTGAAAAACCATTGCAGGTACCATTTGTGTAACATTACTCATTTCTGTATATTCCTTTTATGGGAAGATATGTTGCCATGGTAACTAAAACTTTTCAATTTAATTCTACTTTTATGATGTGAATGAATGCTACATTTTATTAAATATTACCAAGTCAGTACTATTTTTATACTTTATTAAGCAACAGGGGATTTTAGCTTAATAGGCTCAAAATAAAAATCTCTTAATGGAACAATTAAAAGCAAATCACTAACAATCTTTACATGAAAATCCCCACTAATAGTGCCACAGTAATTTCTATAGAAATATCTAAGGTCGTTAATAAAATTTTGAAGACAGTTATTCATTGTGTCAGAATGACCTTTTCATGCCATTCTCACCGACTTGTAGTACCCGCCATTATTTGTAACTATTAAACCATACTAAGTATGTTTGTAAACAGCATTGTGATATATTCTGTACTTGTATTGCTAAAAATGAATTATTGACCTAATAAATATGGTGTTCCCGCATTCATAGTGTATCTGTTTCCAGTTGAGTTTTAATTACTTTTGGTTGGGACTTGGGATTATTTAAACTTTACAGACTGTTTTTATTAGAGAGCAGTGTGAGAGAAACTGTTGGAACTAGAACAAAAGGGCTCTTGTTCAAGAAAATTAAGATGTGTGGCAGAGGAGGCACATGGTAACACCATCTGGAGATAATACTCATGAAAGCACTTTGGAAAAGATAAAATACCACAGTAATGCAAGGGGATTTTTTAGTCTCTACAAAACTAACTATACCATACTTTTCCCAAGTCTTGTAACTCTAAAAGGCTGAAAATGGGTGATAAGAGACTTAGTAAAGTTCTGGGAATAGTGGAGAAAACCCTAGATTTAGGTTTCACTTCCAGGTCTGCCTCTGAACTGTGGGATTTTGAGTTATGTCATTACAACCTTTGTGTTTCATTCCTTCACATGAATGAGGGAGTCAAAGTAGGTCTTTAAACTCCACCATGAAACAGCATAAATCTTAATAATCACTCAACAATTACAGGAAATGAAGCCACCACATTTTTTAAAATTATAAAGAAAATTAATATTTTAGACAAAATCTCACCTTCACTTGGAATAATTGGCACTAGCTTCAATGCCTGGCACCTTCAGCAATACTGAATTTTTAAAATTTTTCTTTTTTCTGTCTCCATGACTTTGAACCTCTGAACATGCTGTTTCCTCTTCTATGTGGAATGCCATTTCCTGGGTCAAGTCTTACTCATCTGTCAAGCTTAAAGGTCAAGGGAAGTGTGTCAGTCCGTTTCTGTTGCTATAACAGAATACCTGAAACTGGGTAATATGTAAAGAACAGAGGTTTATTGGGCTTACCATTCTGGGGCATCTGCATCTGATGCAGGCCTCAGGCTGCTTCTATTCATGGTGGAAAACAGCAGGCAGCCTGTGGGTGCGAGATCACATGGCAAGAGGAAGCAAGAGAGGGAGAGGGAGTTGCCAGGGTCCTTTAACCAACCAGCTCTCATGAGAACTAACAGAACAAGAACTCACTCACTACCCTCCCCTCTCCCCCCAGGGAGGACATTAATTCATGAGAGATCCACCCCCCATGACCTAAACAACTCCCAGTACTGCCACACTGCTGACCAGATTTTGACATGAGCTTTGGGGAAACAAAATACCCAAACTCTTATCAGGAAGCCTTCCCTTAAAGTTTGAGTTGCCACTTCTTGGTACTAATGCAGCATTTTATTCAAAGCTTTGTTAAAGCAATTTCCATATGGTCATATAACTTGCAGTATTAAGACTATTTTCCACTTGCAAATTTTACTGATTTGTGCATTTATTTAACAAAGTTAACATAGTTACCCTGTGTACAGATAACTATTCTAAGTGTGTTCACAAACCACACTTGGTTAATTTAAACACACTTATTTATAAGTCCTAAAATCCAAGACAAACTCAAATCCATTATGACAGCTATTATGAAAAATAGAAAATAAGTGTTGGCAAGAATGTGGAGAAATTGGAACCGATGTGCACTGTTGGTGGGAATGTAAAATGGTATGTCTGCTGTGGAAAACAGTTCTGTGGGTCCTCAAAAAATTAAAAATAGAATTACCATATGATCCAGCAATTCCACTTCTGGGTATATATCCAAAAGAATTGAAGGGGTTTCAAACATATATGTACACCCATGTTTATAGCAGCATTATTCACAATAGCCAAAGGTTTAAGCAACCCAAATGTCTACCCATGGACGAACAGATAAACAGAATGCACATGTACATACAATGGAATATTATTCAGCCTTAAAAAGGAAGGATAATTCTGACATACTACAACATGGATGAACCTTGAAGACATTAAGTGAAGTAAGCCAGTCACAAAGAGACAATTACTGTATGAATTCACTAGGTATCAAGATCATATTCATAGAAGATTTCTAGATCGTATTCATAGAAGCAGAAAGTAGAATGGTGGTTGTCAAGAGCTGGGGGGAGGAGAAAACGGGAAGTGGCTGCTTAATAGAGTTTCTGTTTTGCATATTGCAAAAGTGTGGAGATTGGTTACACAACAATGTGAATATAATTAACACTAGTGAATTGTGCACTTAAAATGGTTAAGATGGTATACTTTATGTTAAAGAAGAGGATCTCTCTCTCAACAAAGCTCATTCCAGAGTGACAGAAGAAGCATCTGCTCTACGATAATATTGAACACACCTCTCAGCATTGGACAGATCATCCAGGCAACAAATCAACAGAGTAACCATTACTCTTTCAGAAGGAGAGAAGAAATCTAGGGTAATTAAAGGGGGTAGCAGGGGACGGAGAGGAGCTGAGGAGAGGTTGGACAAGGGGCATAAAGAATAAGTATGATTTGAGGGCCGGCCTGTGGCTCAACTCGGGAGAGTGTGGTGCTGATAACACCAAGGCCATGGGTTCAGATCCCCATATAGGGATGGCCGGTGGCTCACTGGGTGAGCGTGGTGCTGACAACACCAAGTCAAGGGTTAAGATCCCCTTACCAGTCATCTTTAAAAAGAAAAAAAAAATAAGTACTATTTGGAACAATACATATGCTACTAATATTGATTGGATTAACATATGTCAACGCTGAACCCCCAAAATATGTATAGTCAATATGATTCAATAAAATTTTTTTTTTAAATCAGGAAAATCCCCATACCAGACAGTCGTCAAGATAATAAATAAAAACTTAAAAATCAGAACAAAGGCTTTCAACTTGCATTAGCAGTTAAGTCAGTCATGATGCATAAAATTTGAAAAAAATCTGTGGATGACGACTTCCAGACAGTGCCTTGGTGCCTCTATTGTGATTTATTTCTGAATGAGAACTTTGATGTAACATGTTGAAGTTCATTTACGTTTAAATTCCTACTCAGCATAAAATCAGCCTTTGTTTTTCACTCTTTCTATTACTCAAATAGCTTGAGAATTTTTCTTTCCTGTTACATAATGTGTAGTTATTTCTCTATGATGCTAAGGGTGATCCATGATCTAGATGTTGCCCATTGTTTAACTTGACCAAGTTTTTAGTATCAATGACTGTTTTCTTATTTCTGAAAATTCTATTTGGTTCTTTTTAAAATCTGTATACTCTTTTCCTAACACATTATTGTAGTTTGTTTTTCTTCTTTTTCATTAAATCCTAGCCCTATATGGACAGAGATCTGACCTGTGGACCAGAACAGAGAGTTTAGAAATAGACCCAAATAAATCAGGAATTTAATATGTAAGAAAGGTGGCATTTCAAATAAGTGTAAAAAAGATGGAAATTTCCCCCTATATGATATAGCCTATAATAATACACTTTCACATGTGTAAGGACAGCTATTTAGCCATCTGAAAAAATACATATTGGATTCCTACTATACAACTTAAAACAAATAGATTTTAGATAGCCTGGTAATTTAATTGTAAACACTGAAACCTGAGCAATGCTAGAAGGAAATACAGAATTTTAAATATTCTTTGAGTGGGGAAGGCCTTTCAAAGTCATAAAAGCCGTAAAAGAAAAGACTGATGATTTAGCTTTATAAAAACAGAAAATGTATGCAAAAAAAAAAGTCTTGACACAAAAATCCAATGAGAATTGGAGGCAAAACACTCTGCTGTCTTCCCTGAGTTACATGCATTTGTCATTATTATGAAGAACAGACGGGGTGACTCCCGGGAGACTGGGGTGGGAGTGGGTTAGGCAGTGTTCATTCATTACTTTGTGGTTAGGAGCCTCTTCCATTTAAAACTTTAGGAATAGTATACCTTATTCTCTAGAAGAGGGACCCTTCTTGAGGGCTGCCTGGTCTGGCCATCAGTGAGGCATTTTCTCTAGGGTGAGCCTTACCCATAAGGCAGCATAGGCCGAGGTGTGATTTGGGGGTTTCCACCAAGGCTCCTCACTTCTAAATAGCTTCCCCTAACCACCTCTTTCTGGTGTCCCCAAGTCTACCATTAAAGAGTCTTACTTGGGGTAGACAAACTGTAAATAAGAAAATACAAACAATCCTAGAAGTAATACATTTAGTCTTGTGGGTTTATATTCTGTGAGAAATGAGTGTTGGCCGAGAGTGAGTAGGTGGGACACATGTCATTGGTGCCTGGAGGTGTGCTGGCCTGGGGGTCATCAGGCCCGACTTCTAGTCCCAGTTGTGGTGATAACTTTTGTACAACTTGGAGATGTGACTTTTCTTCTTGAGTCTCTGTTTTCCCCTCTGAACTAGGAGGTGGTTGAGCAAGATGCTCTGTTTTAGTTCAATTCTTCAATAAAAGTTTGTTAAGTACCTACTATGTGCTGGGTATTAGTTTAGTTGCTTGGGATACAGCAATGAATCAGACAGACAAAAATCTGCCCTTGTGGAAATTATATTCTAAGGGAAGGAGATAGTTAATAAACAAGACATATAATCATTAAATAAATGATACAATATTTGAGGGGTGTAAGTACTTTAGGTAAACAAAAACTGAGCAAGGGATATTCAGAGTAAGGGGCGGGTTGCAATTTAAAACAGGGGGACAAGCTAGGTCACATTGAGGAGTGACATCTGAACAAAGATTTGGAGGCAGTGGAAGGAGTTAACAAATTGGGTATCTTGGAGAAGAGCATCCGGACAGAGGACACAGCCAAGGAAAAGGCCCTGAGGCAGGAGTGTGCGTGACAAGCACGAGAAAAGTAAGGACGAGGGCAAAGATGTAACAGAATAGACAGTGGGGATAGATTTTAGAGGGCCTTGTAAGGCCCTTGCATGACTCTTGACTTTTACTCTGTGAAATGAGGAGCCATTAGGTGGTTTTGAACAGAACAATGACATGTTCTTTTTTGATTTCTAAGATCCTACTGATTTTGAGGAAAGAGTTGAGAGGGCTCCAAACCAAGCCTCACCTGTTACCGATTTTGCCTTCAGGCATCTGGACTCTTCCCAAGGAATATGAACACCGTTCACCCCCACCCACTTCTCTTGGTCTTCATCTTTCTTTTTGCACATGCGCTGCCCTGGTTGGAAAAAAATGGCTGTAATGTCCCACAATTCATCTAGGTGGCAATGCTGCCTTGCATATGGGGAAGCACCTCTCTATTTTGGTCTGTTCCCAAAACAACCAGTCCTTTCCCTAGGACTTGTCAGTGAAACCACTCAGGGGTAAACAGAGTTGGAGAGCCCCTAACCGTGGACACCCTCCAGCCTGCCTTCCCTTCTCTCTCAAATCTTCCTTGCTTTGTCAAAACCATCAGGGACCAGCCAAGCAAAGATGACCCAAGGCCTGTGCCTTAGCAGTCTCACTTTGCCACTTCTAGTAGTCAATGGGTATACGGAAAGGAGATGGAGCTGCCCTACTCCCACTCGCTTCTTTCCCCATCTGTGCTTCCCTGTCCTTGTTCTTGAAAACTAGACTGATATTCATTTTAACATATTAACTATGATGATATTCACTCCTGAATACAAACTGATGTAGGGAAGGAGAAAGGGTCACACACATTTTGCCCTGGCCCTACCTGCTCCAGGGCAGCCCTGGAGCCTATATGCATCTGCCTTAGACAGAACCTTGATTAAACTGTCTCTTGTGTTTTGGGGAATTGCTTAGACTGGCTTCCCCTCCTGGAGTTGACTACCGTCTACCTGGTCTTTCTAGCTAGAAACAATGTACCATCGTTACTTGCTCCCTGCCTTCCTTTTTCGTCTCTCACATCTGTTGCCAAAAACTGTCAATTTTACCTTCTATAATCTCATAAATTCACTACTCTCCCTTCTCTGCACATCTTCATTTTGTATACTCCAGGGGTAGCAAGTACTAAAGGCTACAAGGGTCACACAGGTGATCTAAATGAGTGAAGGGACTTCTGGTCAAGATGGCAGAACAGACAGTCCCCAGCATCACTCTCTCCCCCAAACCAACCAATTTACAACTACAAAAAAAGCAACGACAGCCAAGCTGGGGCCACTAGAGCTCAGGGGAAGAGGAGGAGAGACCTACGGAGTGCATGAAGGCAAGAGAAGCCATGATGAGAGAAACAAAATACTGCTCCGTTTCAAATCCTGGCCACTTCCAGGCTGGAGCTGCTGAGCGCATGGAACAGGAGCTGGGAAAAGCTGCAGCTGTGCTTTCAGATGAAGTTGCTTGGAGGCGGCAGGGGAGAAGAGGGCCTTTGTGGCCCCCAGGCCAGCAATACCACTAATAGGGTTCCTGTGTACCTGCATAGGACCAAGGAGCCACAATAAATGAAAAAAAAGAGCCACTCAGAGGCCGGTGAGTCATTGCAAGGGACTGGAGCATAGCCCATCCCATGGGAGGTGTTTAGAGCATGGGCAGTGGAGGAAACAGGCCCACTGGGGCACAGCAAGGACAGCTGATCTGCCCCCCAATCAGCGTAGGACCACTCAGATGAGACTGATCAGGAATATAGAATTTCATGGGGTGCAGTTTGATGAAAAGATTCAGGCCCAGACCAGAGTTTCTATACAACCCAGGTGCACTGGATTTCACTAGAACCAGAAGTACCTATATAGTCAACCATTAAATCCTGAGCTGCACAAAAAGCCCTCCCTAGGGAACCAGCAGCAAACCAGCAATTTACCTCAACCACAGAGCTCAAGTACTGGTCCTCACAGGAAGTTCCCCCATTTTAGAAGTAAGCAAAGGACAGCAAATTAGTTCCAGTGCAGAGTTTGAGTGGTGGGAACAGCAAATAATCCAACACAGAACTGAAAGTAAAAACAAATACCCACAACCAGAGACAAAGTTTGATATTAACTAGTAAAGGATTCATTTCACCAAAGAACACCTATAACACCTAGAAGGACTGGAAGTCCCCTGGGCTATCAAACCAGAAAGGGGGGAGGGCCAGGAACTTCAGCCATACCCTCTGACACCCGCAACCAATCCAGAGGGTGGGGGCCAAGGGCCTCAGCCACACACCCCTCACAAGTGCAACCACCCCAGCAATGACCACTGAGCTGCCGCAGTAAGTGCCCTGGGCTCTCCCAAGCTGGGGCAGTGGGGGGCCGAGGACCTCAGTCATGCCCCCCAACACGAGCAACCAGCCCAGTGACGACCACTGAGCTGCCGCAGAAAGTGCCCTGGGCTCTCCCAAGCCAGAGCAGTGGGGGGCTGAGAGCCTTGGCCATGCCCACCCCACACCCACAGCCAGCCCAGCGACAACCACTGAGCCACAGCAAAAAGTGTCCTGGGTTCTCAAGCTGGGGAGGTGGGAGGCAAGGGCTTTTGCCACCCCCCTGTGACATCTGCACCCAGCCCGGTAATGACCAAGCCACAACTAGAAGTCCCGTGGTCTCCCCTGTGGGAATGTGGGGGGTGCCACAGGCCTCAAACCTGCCCCTCCTCCTTCCTCCATCCCATCTCCTTCCCCTTTCTCCTCTCCCCCTCCCTCCCAACTGCTCTGCAACAACATCCTAGAATGTAAAAAAATAATAATATTAATAAAATCAAATAAATAAATAAATAAATAAACAAATGAGTGAACAAGGCCAGCATGTAAGGCCATAGGGAGAAGTGGGGACTGTGGTGAACTGGAAAGTATATCAGCAAAGGCTTATTAACTGCTTCCCAGCCCAGCCATTGTTGTCACGTGGGAATGCAGGCCCAAGTGTGGGCAGTTTTTACGGAAGCCAGAAATCTGTTGTTGCTTCTAATGTGAAATATACCAAGTTTTAATATTGGCAACTAATTTTTTTTTAATGTTTTAAACAACAAGTGGAACACCACCAGGGACAAACAAAACATATCGGTGGTCTGATTTTAGCACATAGGCTGCCATTTTTGGACCACTGGCTTGAACCACCATCGTAAGACTACTGGCGGTGTTTCTTCTTCCGTCTGCCGCCTCTAGCCTCACTCACTTCCATGCCCTTTGCTCACAGTTACCATTGCATCTCCCAATAGCCAAGTCCAACCACAGCATTCCACTGCTTAACACCTCCCCACTGCCCACCCCAAGTCACCCACGAAATGAAGTCCTGATGATTTGGGCAAACTGCCAGACTTTGACTCTCTGACCTCAGGATCTCTCCCTCCCTACCTGTGCTCTCCCCTTTCCAGGCCTCCTCCAGTCACGGGTATTTACCCTCTGTAATGTCTATTTACATGTCTGTCTCCTCCACTAGACTGTGATGGTGACCCAGGTGACCACATCTTACTCATTTGTGCATATGTGAGGCATCTGCCACTTACAAGGTGGCTGACAAATATTTTTTAAACAAATAAAAAATGAATGAATGATGACTGTTAGCTATGTAAAGTAGAACTGCCTTAATGATGTTTATTTATTCATAATTAAGACCTGAGCATCCTTTTGATAAGGGTAATTTTCTTCCTTCCCCTCTTCGGTCCCCATCTCCCCAGGTGCTGAGGTGGTGAAGACGCACAAGTGCTCTGGGACCCAGGGTGAGCTGGCCCTCTGTCCCGGCAGGTCTTCTTATGGGCAGTTCTCTGGACTTTCTGGGGCTTCCTTAATCCTCTTTCTCTGGAGTTTTGGTTTTTGAGAAAGTTTCCTTAAAGAATCTGAAAAAGGGAAGGTCAGAGACAGTCCCGATGACATCACAAATAGTGAGAGAATCTGTCAGTAACCTGAGGGGTCAGTAACCTGGGGTGTGGTGCGGGCAGAGAGGAAGAGCAACAGAGTCTTCCTTCCAACCTACGTCTATTACTCTTTTCTCACAGAAACCCTGTGCGGTAGGGAGATGGCAGGACCCCCAGTGCACAGGTGAGGCCTCTCACCCAGACACAGAGTAAGGAAATGACCTGCCTGAGCCTTACAGCCCATTCGTGGTGGTCCACGAGATATGATGTGCTTTCTCGTGTAACAATGGGAAGAACACAACTTGGCCTCTAACGTGTCCTAGCCAAAAAAATGTTTAACTTGAATCTATCAAGACTTTCGGTCTAAACATTCACTCAGGAGAGCGTGGTGCTGATAACACCAAGTTCAAGGGTTCGGATCCCTGTACTGGCCAGCCGCCAAAAAACAAAAACACCCTCTAGGTGCTGGGTGACACTTTTCTTCTTTTTAACCCTTGTCTGTACATTTAAAATTTTCTATAATGAGTATACCGGGGGGGTGGGGGGAGGAGCATAAAAAGAGAAAAGAGAAAGTGGAAAAGGGGAAGGAAAGAAGAACAGACAGAAAGAAAAATGCAGGATGAGGAGCAGAGGGAAAGGAGGGAAGAGGAACTTGTCGGGCTCAGGGCAGAGGCTCCTGGCTGCTTGGGTCTGCCCCCGGGAACACCCAGGCCCCATTCACAAAGCCTCTCATCGTCCTGGCATGCCCCCTACAGCAAGGGGCATTACCTCTCCCTCCACGGAGCCTGGATCTGGGCTCCCCCAGCAGGGAGGCCTCACGGTCTGGGGCCTGCATCTTGGACAGCCTCTCCGTCACACCGTTGATGTTGCTCTGCAGCCCCCAGGCGCTGCAGAGCTTGGGCAGACTGTCTTCCTGGTCAGCCAGCGAGGATCTCTCCGGTGTGTCCAAGGGGCAGAAAGCCACCTGCAATGGGGCCACAGTGTTGAGGACAGTGTCAAGAAGAGAGAAACCTAGGGCTGGCTGGTTAGTTCAGTTGGTTAGGGTGTGGTGTTAGGACACCAAGGTCCAGGGTTCAGATCTCCAGCCTCCAAAGAAAAAAGAGAAGAGAGGGCCCTGGATTCTAGAGTCTTGACCCTGCACTTGTTAAGAAACTGCTGAGGTCTGACTGCACCTCACACTTGCCTAGCCAAAAAGATGGGGTGAGAAACAGATGTGGGAGAGAAAGGCCCTTGGGGACATTGAGGCCAGGCTGCCAATGGTCTCTTCTTGGGTTGTTCTTTATTTTGAGATCATGGATCATGTCCTCCATCTCTTTTTGGAGTTACAGTGTCTTATTTGTTTGTAATGAAACAATGGTACCTGTTTTGTCCTAAATTAACAAAGTCCTAACTTAGCAAAATTTAAATTGAGAGCCTGAAGATTTTTGAAACTTCCCTGGTAGGCAGCCAGCCAATTAGCTCAGTTGGTTAGAGCACAGCCTTGTAACATCAAAGTCAAGGGTTCAGGTCCCCTCACTGGCCAGGTGCCAAGGTGGAATCCAGGAATCACTAAAATCTCAGTTCCTGATATTCAGAGGAGGAATCACTGAAATGATCCAACCACTCACTTTCAGAGGAAGAAACAGAAAGGCAGAGAGGGAGAGGATTTGGCTAGAGCTGCACAGCTAGAGTGGTGGTGTGGGTCCGTGGTTAGGGCAGGGCTTTCATCTGAACCACATGGAGGTTGGAGGTGGAACCCTGGCTCTTCCTTCCCACTTGCTATGTGGCCTGGGACAACTTACTTGACCTCTCCACATAGGGATCTTCATTTATAAACTGCAGGCAATAATTCTTATTACCACTTAGGGTTGCTTTTGAAGATTACACAAGGGAACAGAAAGTGCCAGCAAATAGAAAGCTTTATAACTGTTACCTATGATGATTATTTTGGATCATGGTTCTCAAAGTGTGCTGTGCAAATAAATCCCTGGGGTACCCCAAGATATTTTTACCTCACTGGCCCCCTGAAATGTGTGGTCCATTTCAAGTGCAAAAAAGAGACCAATGGATTCTAATGAAACCTAGTATGAAAATTGTATTGATACAAATCTGAAAAAGGTAAATACTACATGATTCCAACTATGTGGCATTCTGGGAAGGCAAAGCTATGGAGACAGCAAAAGATCAGTGGTTGCCAGGGGTTTGGGAAGAGGCAGGGAGGGATGAATAGGTGAGCAAGAGGGGGTTTAGGGCAGTGTAACTATTCTTTATGTTATGGTGGATACATGTCACCCTACGTTTGTCAAAACCTATAAAATGTACAACACAAAGAGTGAACCCTAATGTAAACTAAGGACTTTAGCTAATAATAATCCATCAGTATTGGCTCCTCAGTTATAACAAATGTATCACTCTCATGCAAGATGCTAATAATTGGGGAAACAGGTAGTGGGAGTATATGGGAATTCTCTGAACTTTCCACTGAATTTTCTGTTAACTTAAAACTGCTGAAAAAAAAGTCTAATAATTTTAAAGAATTCATTCAAATGATTCAGATTCCATGTTGCAATTAAGAAACTGCTACTTGTTGAGTTTTGCTGTGGAATCAGAGAAAAACGTCCACAATTATCTGGAAAGACTAATAAGATACTCCTTTTTTCAACTGCATATCTGTATGAGGCTGAGTTTTCTCCATGTATTTCAGTCAAGTCAATATTTCAGAAGAGACTGACTGCAGAGGCAGACATAAGAATCCAGCTGTCTTCTGTTATGCCAGGCACTAACAAAATTTGCAAACATGTAAAACAATACCACTCTATTTTGGAAAATATAGTTATTTTTCATAAAAATTATTCATGTTAACATGGAATGTTATTTATTTTTAAACAAATTATTAAGTCCATATTTAAATTTTTTTCTTTAGCTTTAATTTCTACTGGGATAAATATTATTAGATAAGGGGCTGCGGGTTAGCTCAGTTGGCTAGAGTGCTGCCTTGTAACACCAAGGTCAGGGGTTCAGATCCCTAAACCAGCCAGCTGCAAAATGTGTGTGTGTGTGTGTGTGTGTGTGTGTGTGTAAATAGATATAGATATAGATATAACCCACATAAGCAAGTGCTTTTTGGGGTTCTCAGTGATTTTTAAGAGGGTAAACATATCCTGAGGCCAAAACGTTTGAGAACCGCTGTTTCTAGAGAAAGCCAGGTCAGGCTCTGTCAACCGTCCCCGGACACTTCCCCAAGCTGCCATGCCTTTCTGCCTGGCCTCAATTGCTCCCACCCATGGCTCCTTAGGGATGTCCCTGCCCCTGCTAACATCGAGGTGTGGATGTGGACGGTGGGAACTTGACACTGAGCACCTGCCCTCTTCAGCCTCTCTCTGTGCCCTGTATAGGGGTAAAAGTAAGGACATGGGAGTCTTCCTCAGGCGGTGAGCCCTGGAAAGGACCAGAGGGCCACTCAGTCCCAGGCCTCCCCCCACACCAACCCTCAGCTGGGCCAGGGAGGAGCCTTCCCGAAAGCCTCACCAGGAACTTGGCCGTCTGGTTGTCCTTGGTGTACCTGTAGAGCCGGCGAAGCTGCTTCGCTTCCAGTTCTGAGAAGAGGGAGACGAATTGCCAGAGCATCCTGCAGGGGACAGATCCCGGGCTGAGGGCGGTGGAGCACAGCTCTTCCTCCCTCCAGCATTGGTCTTGGGCCTGGGACCCACCCAAGGAGAAATGAACCACATGCTGCCTCCTCGGTTTTCTGTTGGGATGGAGAAGTGGGGATTGGCCAGAACTGTCTTGGAGACAAGCACCTGCATACAATAATTGTTCGATCAGAGGTCATTCTCCTCAGGGCTCGAGTGGTCTTTGTCCACTGTGTGTACCGTCCAGGTGCAACCACGGTGCTGCCCTGAGTGACTAGGAGGACCCCGTTCTCTCCACCCCCTCCACATAAGATGGACTGGGGGATTTTGACTAAAGTGTAACCTTGAATGGAGGGGGATGGGCCAGGAGTGGGTGAGGGGAGAAGGGCAAGGAGGCTGCCCTACTTCCTCCAGTGCTTGATTTCCCAGGCTCGGCAGTAATGCTGCAGAAAGGTATTGATGTGGTCCCCTAGGACCACAAGGCTCTGCTTCATGTACTTTAGCTTCTTCTTCTGGGGCAGGTTGCCGGGCAGGTGCAACTTTCTCAAGAACTTCTTCAGCGGCCTTAGGTATTCTTTACACTGAGGAGGCAACAGGCAAGGTGAAGGGTCATGGGAGAAAAGAGGCAGATGGGCAGCCCTGAGTAACAGCAAACTGGCCTGGCTTCAGCCCTTAATGGCCCAGGAAGGGTTATACATGATTAGTGAGGAAGCTCCAGGGGACCTTTCACCCCACTTCTTTCCCAAGGGTGTGACAAATGGGGCAATGAGCTGTGTGAGGCCTGCCAATTCTTTTTTTTTTTTTAGTGGCTGGCCAGTATGGGGATCCAAACTCTTGACCTTGGTGTTATAACACTGTGCTCCTCTAACCAACTGAGCTAACCGGACAGCCCTGCCAATTTTTTTTTTTTTTTTTTTGGCAGTTGGCCAGTATAGCCTGCCAATTCTTAAGCCAGGTCTCCTGACCCATGGGGAGTAGGGGACAGGGTTCCAGGCTGGCTGCTTACTCACAATTTTGAAGGTGTCTTCGCCTAGGCCCTTGGCGTGACGCACAAGTGAATCTCCCGCAGGGATGGTGCTGGAGCTCCTCTCTAAGCAGGGTACGTATGTCACCTGGCAGGAGGAGGCAGGGGGGAGTCAGCTGGGGGACTTGGGACACTGCTCCTGAGGGGCAGTGCTGGGCAAGCATTGGCCCAAATGGCAGCCAAAGTCCTTCTCCATTCTACCTATGATCTCGTTCTTGACCCAGCACCGATGTGAGCAAGTCCTGGGCTATCTGAAAATCTCTACTTAGAAAACGTAGAATATTCTACCTATTTCTTTTGTAATAATCGTAGCACGTTATAGTAGGTAACTTTGCAAAGCACTTGACAAACATTAACTCATTTTATCCTCCCACAAATTCTGTGAGGTTAGATATTAATATCCCTGGTTACAGACGAGAATACAGAGGCATCAAAGGGTTTAAGTGACTCCTTGAGGGAATGAGCAGGGGTTCATTTATTCATTCATTAATTCGGAAACGATTATTGATTGCCTAAATCCTGGGCCTATCTCTTTGCATTCCTAACCTCTAGCCTTATGCCATGCATCTAATAGGCAGTTAGAAAAAACGGGTGATGCAATTAAAAAATGGGCAAAAGAGCTAAGTAGGCATTTCTCTAAGGAAGATATACAAATGGCCAACAGACATATGAAAAAATACTCAACATCACTCAGCATCCGGGAAATGCAAATCAAAACCACACTGAGATACCATCTAACCCCAGTTAGGATGGCTAAAATCCAAAAGACTCTGAACGATAAATGCTGGCGAGGTTGCGGAGAAAAAGGAACTCTCATACATTGTTGGTGGGACTGCAAAATGGTGCAACCTCTATGGAAAATGGTATGGAGGTTCCTCAAACAATTGCAGATAGATCTACCATATGACCCAGCTATCCTACTGTTGGGAATATACCCAGAGGAATGGAAATCATCAAGTCGAAGGTATACCTGTTCCCCAATGTTCATCGCAGCACTCTTTACAATAGCCAAGAGTTGGAACCAGCCCAAATGTCCATCATCAGATGAGTGGATACGGAAAATGTGGTACATCTACACAATGGAATACTACTCAGCTATAAAAACGAATGAAATACTGCCATTTGCAACAACATGGATGGACCTCGAGAGAATTATATTAAGTGAAACAAGTCAGGCACAGAAAGAGAAATACCACATGTTCTCACTTATTGGTGGGAGCTAAAAATTAATATATAAATTCACACACACACACACAAAACCGGGGGGGGGGGGAGAAGATATAACAACCACAATTACTTGAAGTTGATACGACAAGCAAACAGAAAGGACATTGTTGGGGGGGAGGGGGGGAGGGAGGTTTTGGTGATGGGGAGCAATAATCAGCCACAATGTATATCGACAAAATAAAATTTTTAAAAAAATAAAAATAAAAAAAAAGAATAAATAAATAAATAAAAATAAAATGAAAAAAAAAAAAGAGAAAAAATGGGTGATGGTGATGAAGAGAAAGAAAACTTTGAAAGCAAAAGTGGGGCCAAAAAAAAAAAAAAAAGCTGGAAATTGGCAGAGACAAAGTGACTGTGAAATAATGCTAGAAGTTAGAGCACAGGATTAGATTGACACAACTGGATTTGCACCTCACCTTTCAAAGGCCTGTCAGAAAAGTGAGCATTAATTCCTGTGTGTGTTCAGGGGAAACGAAGAAGATCCATGCCCAGGCCACTCTGAAGGGGAAAGGGAGGGAGGTAGATAGAGACAGGATGGGACACAGGCTCCTCCAGGCCCTAGAGAGAGGGGACGCTGGCTGATCAGCTCCGTAAACACACCACACAGCCACACACACAGACCGTAACGCACATGTGTACACACACACGTACACACGCACATGCACGCCCTGAGTCTTTACAACCGACAGTGTGATGCGACCCCTTCCCATCACCTTGCCAGGAAAATGGGTCCTTGATAAAGACGTTTGACTGAATTGATGTTCTCTTCCTCTCTAAACCTCTTCCTAACTCATGTACCCCATCATTTTTCCTTCTACCCTTCTTCCTTGAATTTCATGTTCTCTGCTTTCCAATACTAGCCCCTCAGGGACCCTCCTTCCCTCTCTTCCTCCCATCCCCAGCCCCCCTTCACCTTCTCTAGTGGCTGGTCCCCTTCACCTCCTTGCCCCTCTGAGGACTTCATCTCAACAGGTGTGTTGGTAGGCTCCAGGGTGGCACTTCTCATGTCCCCTCAGCCTTCTGACCTACTGCTTCTGTGACCTGAGCGTCTCAGGGAGTGGGCAGGTTGGCTCCAGAACTCGGAGCAAAACCATGGCAACTGCCAGCACAGAGCCGAGCCCCCACGCCCCTTACTCTCATTCCACCAGCCACCTCCTCCAGCTGGGAACTGGACCAGGGAACTGAGCAAGACTTGCTGGAGAGACTCAGGGTGCTGTCCGGGCTCACAGCTGGCCAGGACGGGCTGGCATCCCTTCTCCCAGGAGTACTGTTGATTTTGAACCTTGGTGAGGCTTTTGAAGTAATTTTCCTGCGTGTGTATCACTCCTGCCTCCTCAGTTACACCGTGGGCTCCCTGACAGCGAAGACCGGGGTCTGTAACACTCCTTTCTGGACTGAGGATTACGGGACTAGAGGGTTCACTGAAAGAGAGAATGGAATTGAAAGACTCCCGCAGTGGGTAGTCAGTCAGTTCAGGGAGACCCTCCCAAGGAACAGCGAGACCACGGCTTCGGATGCAAAAACAAGAGGTTTATTGAACACACAGGTACCCGGGCGACTCAGTCTTTCGAAAGACTGGCGCGCCGAGTAGAGCTCCTGGGTCCTTTTTATAGCAAAAAGCGCGGGTACAGAAGCGAGAAGCAAGGTAATTGGTTAGTTTAAATCAAGCCAGGGGTGAACTTCGGTCAAGTGGGAGTCCTTGAAACAGCTGAGGGGCACTCTTGAAACTTTAACTGACTTGTCTATTTCTGGGAACTATCCGCCCTTTGCCTCGGGCCGGGGCCCAGGTGCATAACCACAGATATCCTGTTTGACTCTGTTCCCCTTGTTTCTTAACTTGACTTTTTGGCTGTATTTTCCCTATACCCTTGTAAAAAGCACTTCCTTCATTCCCCCATTTCTCTTGTGGATCGCTCTAATCTTAGAGCGGAATTAAAAGTTATCTTCGCCATTTAAGGTTTGGTATTTTTGCCTAAGGACCAGAATCTTAACTGCACTTACCCTATCATTGATGAATTGGACTAGTCTATTGATGACGTAGGGCCCAAGGGTGAACAACAGAAGGAGGAGTAATAGGGGCCCGGCGATGGTTGACAGTAGGGTGGTCAACCAAGGGGAGTTATTTGATCTGGTTATAAGCATTTTCATAGTTTGAGTCAGGAGGCCTGACTCTTTTAGAGGCCGGTGCATCAATTTCTGGAATATCCCAAGCCTCGAGACCCGCCGCCAGGGCACATATATCAGGGGTAAGGGAGGGCCACCAAGTCCAAAGGGGGTGGACTTCTGTCTTGAACCAGACAACCTTTCCAGTTTGGGACAGTACCTGCCAGGTGAGGGTGTTGGGCTGGTTAGGGTTATTACTTGGTAGGCTTGCTCCGCCGCCGCCGAATGCGCAACTTAAGAGGATTATCAGTCCTCTCCAGCTCCCAGGATTCATCTGGTACGGAGGGTGGCGCAGGCTTGAGGTGAGAAGCATGTACCCAGGCTGCAATGCCATCAACTTTTACTGCGGTCGGGGTGGTCAGCAATACCAGATACGGGCCTTTCCACCGAGGCTCAAGGTTGCTGGGTCGATGGCGTCTGACCAGCACTTGGTCTCCGACCTGGAACGGATGAGGGATGGCCACGGCACCTGGCTCGTATACCTCCTTGATCTGGTCCCAGATCTGGGTTTTTACAACTTCTAAAGCCTTTAAGTGAGTAAATAAGACAGGAAGAAAGTTATCATCGGGACCCAGTGTTCCTCCCAACTCAAGTATGGGGGGGGGTCCCCCGTGGAGGATTTCATAAGGGGTCAGACCAAGCTGGCCAGGGGTATTCCTGGCTCTGAACAGCGCTAAGGGAAGGAGGGCCACCCAGTCTTTTCCACCGGTCTCTAAGGCCAATTTAGTTAAGGTCTCTTTGATGGTTCTATTCATTCTCTCTACTTGACCTGAGCTCTGGGGCCTATACGCACAATGTAATTTCCAATTTATTCCCAGTTGTGTGGCCAGTCCCTGGCTTACCTGAGCAACAAAGGCTGGGCCATTATCTGACCCGATCACCTTAGGGATCCCGAAACGGGGCAGGATTTCTTCTAGTATCTTTTTACATACAGTCAGGGCCGTTTCAGTTTTGGTAGGGAAAGCTTCTACCCATCCAGAGAAAGTATCTACAAATACTAGCAGATACCTGTTCCCATACCGGCCAGGCTTTACCTCTGTAAAGTCTACTTCCCAGTATACGCCGGGTCGATCTCCCCGTTGTCTTTTTCCGGTCTCTCGGTAGGTGGTAGTCGCATTAGTCATGGCACAAGCCGGACACCGATTGGCGACTTCTTGAACGGTGGACCGGAGATTCGGGATGGAGAGGCTGGTGCGGCTCGTTAGTTGAAGGAGCTTTTCTGGTCCTAAGTGTGTTAGCTGATGTAACCGCTAAATGAATTCTTTTCCCTGGTCAGGAGTGAGCTCTCTTGGCTTGGTCCTAGCTTGAGCAGGCTCGATTGGCTCTTGAAGCTTTATAGTTTCTGCTAGCACCCTGACCGACAGGGCGGCTTGTTTTGCAGCCTCGTCGGCCCTCCGGTTCCCGGCCGCCACAGGGTTATTTCCTCTCTGGTGGCCCGGGCAGTGGATAATGGCGACCTGCTGTCCGTGTAGATGTTGATGTTTTTTCCTTCGGCTAGGCGTAATGCCTGCGTCAAGGCGATTAGCTCGGCCTTCTGGGCTGATGTCCCTTCTGGCAGGCTGCTTGCCCATACCGTCCGTTTGCCATCTACGATGGCGGCCCCTGCTCTCCGCTTACCTTCCACAATGAAGCTGCTACCGTCTGTATACCAGGCAGGCACTCCGGGCAATGGCTGGTCCTTCAGGTCCCGTCGAGTCCCAGCTTCTTCAGCAAGGATTTCTGAGCATTGGTGTACTGGGGTGGATTCTGACTCGACTGGTAGTAGGGTAGCTGGGTTCAGGACAGCAGGGGGCGCGAAAGATATCCTTTCGTTTAGCAGCAAACTCTGGTAATGAGTCATTCTGGCATTGGTCATCCACCGATTGGGGGGCTGCCGCACAATACTTTCGAGGCTGTGGGAAGCAATCACAGTCACATTTTGCCCCAAGGTTAACTTATCAGCGTCTTTGAGGAGGAGTGCCACTGCAGCAACCGCTTTTAGGCAGGTTGGCCACCCACTGGCCACTGGATCCAGTTTTTTTGATAGATAAGCTACTGGCCGTCGCCATGGTCCTAGGGTCTGAGTAAGCACTCCTCGGGCTACACCGGCTCTTTCATCTACGTATAGAGTAAATGGTTTGGTGAGGTCTGGGAGAGCCAAGGCGGGGGCAGACAGCAAGGCTTTTTTTATGTGGTCAAAAGCCTTTTGATGCTCCTCAGTCCAGGTAAAAGGAATGTTTTCCCTTGTCAGGGGGTACAAGGGTGCAGCCAGGGAAGCAAACCCAGGAATCCAGAGCCTGCAGAATCCGGCAGTACCCAGAAATTCGCGGACCTGCCTGGGGGTTGTGGGAGTAGGGATCTTCATAACTGTAGCTTTCCGGGCCGGGGTCAGCCATCTTTTTCCCTCCTTGAGCAGGTACCCCAAATAGGTGACCTCTTTCTGGCATAACTGGGCCTTTTTAGCTGATACCCGGTACCCCAACTTACTCAGTTCCTGCAAGAGCTTTTGTGTCCCTCTTTTGCAGCCTTCATATGTGGGAGCTGCCACTAGGAGGTCGTCCACATATTGGAGTAATATGACCTGGGGGTTGAGAGCCCTAAAAGGAGTTAAATCCCGGTGGAGGGCCTCGTCGAAGAGAGTGGGTGAGTTCTTGAACCCCTGTGGCAGCCGTGTCCAGGTCAGCTGACCAGCGTTACCTTTTTCTGGGTCTCTCCACTCGAACGCGAACAGTGGCTGGCTGTTGGGGTGTAGTTTGAGGCAAAAAAGGCATCCTTGAGATCCAAGACTGAGTACCAAGTGTGACTAGGCGGAAGGGAACTCAGGAGGCTGTATGGGTTTGGGACTGAGGGATGAATGTCTTGCACCCTTTTGTTAATTTCTCTCAAGTCTTGGACTGGCCGATAGTCATTGGTCCCTGGCTTTTTTACTGGTAGCAGAGGGGTGTTCCAGGGCGACTGGCAGGGCACTAAGACCCCTAGGTCTAAGAACCTTTGGATGTGGGGTCTGATGCCTTCCCGGGCTTCTTTAGTCATTGGATACTGTCGGACGGCCACCGGTGAGGCACCCGATTTCAGCTCTACTACTACTGGTGGGACGTTATTGGCCAGTCCCATACCTGTCTTTTCTGCCCATACGGTGGGAAAAAGTTGGAGCCAGGATGGGTCGATGGAGGGAGAGGCCGGCTTTTCATACAGCCGGTATTCTTCTTCTAGGTTTAGGACCAAGCACATGGTAGAGTGATCTCCCCATGTTACTTGTGGGCCCTCTGTAGAAAACTGGATTTGGGCCTTTAGTTTGGTCAGAATGTCCCGGCCCAACAGAGGAGCAGGGCACTCAGGTATGACCAAAAAGGAATGGGTCACTTGTTTATGTCCAACCTTTAAAAGTCTTTGTGTGGTCCAGGGGTAGACTTTGCTGCCGGTTGCTCCTACTACGACTGTCCGCCTGGACCCTACCTTCCCCATGGGTTGGGTCAACACCGAATGTTCAGCCCCGGTATCGACCAGAAACTCGATGGGGGTCCCCTCCACAGTCAGTGTTACCCTAGGTTCGGGGAGGGGGTCCGAACCCCGACTCCCCTAGTCATCTAGGGATAGAACCTTGGCTTCTCTGATGTTCTTTTTCCGGGGACATTCTCTTGCCCAGTGACCCTTCTCTTTACAGTACGCGCATTGGTCTTTGTCTAGAGGGGGTCTTCCATCCCTAGGTGTTTTCTTTGCCCGGTTGCTCAGGTTCCCTGTCTGCCTATCTCTAGACCCTCTTTCACCTACCACTGCGGCCAAAATCCTAGTCAAGTTTTTTTCTTGGCGCCTATCGCGCCGTCTCTCTCTCTCTTCTGTCTCTCTTTTTTCTCTTTCTTGTTTTTCCTCTTCTGTCTCTCTCTTGTGGTACACCTTTTCTGCCTCTCTCACTAAATCTTGTAAGGAATAATCTTGGAGCCCCTCTAGCCTCTGCAACTTTTTCTTGATATCTGGGGCTGCCTGTCCGATGAAGGCCATTGCAACTGCCGCCTGCTGTCCCTCAGAAGAGGGGTCAAACGGAGTGTATCTCCTATATGCCTCCATCAGGCGTTCCAAGAAAACCGAGGGGGGTTCTACCGGTCCCTGCAAGACCTCTCTTACCTTAGCCAAATTGGTGGGGCGCCGGGCTGCCCCTTTGAGACCTGCCACTAGAGTCCGGCGGTAGACCAGAAGACGCTCCCTACCTTCGGCCGTGTTGTAATCCCATTGAGGTCGATTGAGGGGGAAGGCCTCATTAATGAGGTTCTCGAGTTGTGTAGGGGCCCCGTTGTCCCCGAGAACGTTCTTGCGGGCCTCCAGAAGAATCCTTTCTCGCTCTTCAGTGGTGAAGAGGATCTGGAGTAGCTGTTGGCAATCGTCCCAAGTGGGCTGGTGAGAGAACATAAGGGACTCAAGAAGTCCCGTGAGTCCTGCTGGTTTTTCAGAAAAAGACGGGTGGTTAGACTTCCAATTGTAAAGATCTGCTGAGGAAAAAGGCCAATACTGTAGAGGGACCAAGCCATTAGGCTCAGCTGGGGGCCCTATGGCTCGGAGGGGCAAAGCTACGGTGGAGTCAGGACCGGAGCCGTCTCTCGGACTGCGAGGTTGGCGGCTCCTAGTCCCCGCAGCCGGTCCCTCAGGGCTAGGATCACCGGGCGCTCGGCCTGGTGCCGATCTGTTTCCCTGAGGGGCCAGAGGGGGCAGCGGAGCCGCCGGGTAAGGTGGGGTTTCAGAGAGAGAAAATAGGTCATCTGGTGTCGGGAGGACGGGGGGTTGGGGAGGGGCGGAAGGCTTCCTTGTAGGTGGCCTTTGAGTATTTTCTGATCCCGAAACAACAGCGACTTTGCTGGAGGGTGGCACCCAGGGAGGGGGATTCTGGGCGAGGTCTTGCCATACCACGACACAGGCAACCTGGTCCGGGTGTCCTCCGGTCTCCTGAAAAACAATCTTTTTAACTGCAAAAATGACAGTAAGATCAAAGGTTCCCTCTGGCGGCCAACCTACGCCGAATGTGGGCCACTCAGACGAACAGAAAGTCTGCCATTTTCCTTTTTTGATCTCCATGGACAGATTGTGAGCCCTGGCTTTGACATCTTTCCAATGATCTAGAGTAAGGGAGAGGGGCGTAAGGGCACTTTGCCCCATCTCGAAAATTTCCAATAGGGGAACGACGACGCAAAGACCTATCACAACTAAGACAAAAAGAAACCAGAAACGGCGACGAGACCGAGTGCCGTAGAAATAGAAGAAAGAGTCCGATGGCAGAGCGCGCCTCCCGAGACGCGGTGAGACCAAAACACAATAATCCTCTGCCAAGGGGTCCACCAGGCGTCCCTGGTCCTCCCCTGATCCTGGGACGTCTCCCAGGATTGCCGGGTGGCGAGCCCCCGAACACGTCTGTTCGCTACCCGCACTTCGCTCCCAGAGCGACTAACCCGGAACAAACTGAAACCAAAATGCGCGCGCTCAGAAAAGACAGTCGAAATCACTGAGTCAGACACAGAGACGAGACACAGAAACGAGACACAGAACGACTGCTGGCCAGCTTACCTCCCGTTGGTGGGTCGGTGGTCCCTGGGTGGGGGTCTCCGATCCCGGACGAGCCCCCAAATGAAAGACTCCCGCAGTGGGTAGTCAGTCAGTTCAGGGAGACCCTCCCAAGGAACAGCGAGACCACGGCTTCGGATGCAAAAACAAGAGGTTTATTGAACACACAGGTACCCGGGCGACTCAGTCTTTCGAAAGACTGGCGCGCCGAGTAGAGCTCCTGGGTCCTTTTTATAGCAAAAAGCGCGGGTACAGAAGCGAGAAGCAAGGTAATTGGTTAGTTTAAATCAAGCCAGGGGTGAACTTCGGTCAAGTGGGAGTCCTTGAAACAGCTGAGGGGCACTCTTGAAACTTTAACTGACTTGTCTATTTCTGGGAACTATCCGCCCTTTGCCTCGGGCCGGGGCCCAGGTGCATAACCACAGATATCCTGTTTGACTCTGTTCCCCTTGTTTCTTAACTTGACTTTTTGGCTGTATTTTCCCTATACCCTTGTAAAAAGCACTTCCTTCATTATACAGTGAATCTCTACTGAGATACATCTTCTCGTCGGTCCCCCTGCAGCCTCCAGGGCGTTAGTGAACTAACTGTGTTGGGTGTCAGCAGGGTGGCGGTGGTGTTTCTAAGGGGGCCGGGGGGCAGGGGTTGTGAACAAAAGTACCAGCCAACGTGTGTTATCTCATCAACCCTCACAACCACCTTCCCTGGGGTACCAGTATGAGCCCCTATCGTAGAAGAGGAACCGAGACGCGTAGAGTTCGTGTCACTTCCCTAGGTCCGCAGCCACTAAGCCGGGTGCGGGATGTTGGCAGGATCCCGACCGCTCTGGCTTTTCCCACCGACGTGCCCTCCGTGGACTCCAGGCTGCAGGAGCAAACGCGGCCCTGCCATCGTGGCGCCTGGCCGGGACGCGCTCCGCGTCGCCTGGTCCATGCCGGGGTCACCGCGTCCCTAACGCGGCACAAGCGCCCCCTCGCGTCCTTCAGCAGCGCTCAGGGCGGGTTCCAGGCGGTGATAACACCGTTGCAGCCGCGGTTTACTCGCTTAAGCCACACCTTCTTTCCTGGAACGCTGAATCCATCTCCTGGGCCTTCCCTCGTTGCTTCTGGGCCCGGAGCCCAATTCTCCCCTCCCAGTTTGGCCCTGTTCTTCCCCTGCCTTCGAGGACACCGGGTCCGACTGCCGCCGGCCAACGGAGCCGGCGCTAGGATCGCCCCAGGCCTCCCTCTCGCCACCTAGCGGCGAGGCGGGCACATGACACTGTGGCTCTTAACTGCTTTAAAGAGGGTGGCCAGGACCCGAAGTTTGGACGAATTCCCCTTGAGTCCTAAACTCTTTTTAACCTGTTCTCTATGCCATCGTGTTTAACAGATGTCTTTGACTTTTGAGAAGGAATAAAATTTCCCACTTTTCTGCCTCCAAACCTAAAAGTCTGTCCTCTGAGCATTTATTCGGGACTGTTTGGGGGCTGTTAAGATAATTACCTTGGCAAGAGCGGGGGAAAGGAACTCTCACGCACACTTCTATTAAGAGTATATTTCAAAATGTTAAATATGCATTCGCTCTCTCTCTCTTTTTTATTTTTATTTTGCAGCTGGCGGGTTCAGTGCGTCCCCTTTGACCCACCAATTCTACTTCTAGGAATTAGTCTTAAGGAGAAAAGATGGTGTTAAAATAGTGACAATTTGGAAACAACTGAAATGTAATCAATAAGATAAATCGTTGCATACTCATAAAAGAATTAAAAATGCTACTCTTTATCTATATGTATTGACATGGAAAACAGAAACTAAAACAGCATGTATGGTATGATCCCATTTTTATATCTTTATAAATGCATAGAAAAAGTCTTGAAGGACTCACTTCAAAATATCACGGGTGATTTTTTTCACTTTCTTTGCATATTGTATGCATTTTTAAAAATAATGAATATGCTTTACTTTTAACAGACAGAAAAGAGTCTGTTCTTAAAAGCTACTCCTAAGGACTAAATAACAACATTAAAAACATTATATAATGTTAAGTTTAAAAACAGAACAAATGCACAAAAGGGTATATACATTACAACTTATAAGGGGATGTGAATATGAACCAAGATGGAAAAAACAGAGTTAAAAAAAAAAAGAAAAAAATATGAATATGTGTGTCCCCCAATATCTACAATTCAGAAGGGAGAAATCATTGTTAGAACCTCAAAGCTTAGCTGTCCCTGCCTGTTCCCTCAACCCACTCCACCCCTCCTTTTCCCTCCCAGAGCCTCCAGCAAGCCCTACGCTCTGGACGGCTGCCCAGTTCTCATAAAGGTTTTATTTTCAATCATTGGGAGTAGCCTGAAGAGACTAACCTAAAAACAGCCAGGAATAATGGCTCAACGCACAACAGTAACTAAGACAAAACAAAATTTCATTGCCTTTGGGAGACATTCTTCAAAATTCAATTAGTCAGCATAAAATGACTCTATAGGACAAGTCAACTCATTGAACAAAGTTATTCCCCTCAACATTTATTAGAAAAACAAACCAAAACAAAAAAACCCCAACTATATGCCATGTATTTGGGGCATCGGTGGGAGGAGGGATGGCCAGGGGGTGGGGGCTCTTAATTTGTTCATTCTCTACTTTATGTAGACTGGCATGCCTCCTGATGGCACAGACCAGTTTCATAATCATCACACTTCACCTCCACCCCACGGTTCACATGATAGAAGTAGCTCACAAAATTCTTATGTCCTGAAGTAAGTGAACATGGAAAACGACGCTTAGAATCTACTGGTTACACTCCCCTTCACAGATCTGAAAATCTGTCCATTTCTTTCTCTTTATTAAACAATGACACAGAAACTTTTTCTTTTTTTTTTAAAGTTGACCAGTAAGGGGATCTTAACCCTTGACTTGGTGTTGTCAGAACCATGTTCACCCAGTGAGCAACCGGCCATCCCTATATAGGGATCCGAACCTGCGGCCTTGGTGTTATCAGCACCACACTCTCCCAAGTGAGCCACAGGCCGGCCCCTATGACACAGAAATTTTTTATTCCCCTAAAGAATTCTCCTCTATCCCTTTCCTTGATAAGAAACTCAAGGTTATTTCAGGACGCCAAAAACACCTCTTGATCTTGCTCCAAATTACCCAATTATCCACTTAGAAGTGTATCAAGACTCCAGGAAGAGGAAGGCCATTCAAATTCTCGTCATTGGGGCCGGCCCGTGGCTCACTTGGGAGAGCGTGGTGCTGACAACAGCAAGTCAAAGGTTAAGATCCCGTTACCCATCATCTTAAAAAAAAAAAAAAAAAAAAAGTGTCATAGCTGCCCGTGCTGGGTTTGCAGAGCCTGTCAGCAGCTCTCAGCTGAGGGCCAAGGCATCCTTACTCCAAAGCCACCAGTGTCTTACTTACTACCTAAGACAGAATCTCTTCATGGGATCCACTGATGGACTTGAGGGAATCAACAAACCCCTGAAACTCTATCCAGCAAATTGATGTGAAGACTCAGAGAAGTCTGTAGGCCCAAAGATGTTAGGAACTAATGACCTAAAAAGTCTAACCTAAGGGTGTGGACTTTCTTCTCAGCAGTGGTTTCCAGAGTCAAATGGATCTTTAAATCTGAGGTCACAGAGGTCCCCAAATAGAGGCACTCTGAGAAACACCAGAAGCAGGGCTAGTCACAGGGGCTGGCTGGTTAGCTCAGTTGGTTAGAGCATGGTGCTGATAACACCAAGGTCCAGGGTTCAATCCCGGTACAGGCCAGCCACCAAAAGAAAAGAGAAACAGGGATAGTATCGACAGAAAAAGGACAGAGGAAGAAGGCAAGTGAGTTTAAAGCTTGACTAACCGATCGTATTCCAGTCCAACCCAAGGAACCAGGGACTACGTAGAAGGCTAGTGAGATCCTTGATCATGTACAGTGAAGCTGAAGTACTATGTCCCCCACCAGCAGCCTACATCCAACCCTTACCAGTGGATAGGAAGTTCTTCCTGTGCTAACACAAGGCATCAGGGCCTGTCAAGACAGGTGGCAGACAGAAGCCTTTCTCTCCCCTGCCGGCAGGACAGACACATCTCTGCACATGGGCCATGAGCATCTTAAAATACTTCTCAGAAACGTTTGGTCTTTTTTCTTCACTCTTTTCTGATATTCACTGTAGTTTTCCATTTAATGGAGCCCTGGTTTAATTTCACTATTTTTTTTGCAGCAGTGTTTTAATTTGGCTTCATGTGCACCGAAAATATCTTGTCACAGTATCAAAATAATGCCGCAGAATAGCAACCTTAGAATTTTAGAGCATGTAAACAGTGTAATGATATACAAGTGTGATTGTGTCAAATTGCTGGGCCTTTTCGCTTGGCTCTTTCTGGAAGGTTTTCTTTTCCTAGACAGGATTCAGGGAGATGAGCATGAGAGAATTGCAGCGTCAATGTATATTGGAGCTGGGAATGATTTTAGAGAGAAAAAATGTATCCCAAATTTTGCAACAATTTCTCACCGAGTTCACTCTAGCCTTCTCTCTTCCAGGTCACTGTATTTGTATCATCCCCCTTCAGGCCCAGATTTGGTGGTACTGGTGGCTAATGTCAGAATTTTCCAGACTGAGAAAAATCATCTGGCCTCACATATTCAGAATCAGAATCTTCCAAGAGGGCGTGGGAATCAGTATTATAATAGATGTCCTAGGCAATTTCTTTTCTCTTTTCTTTTCTTTTGGCAGCTGGCCTGTACAGGAATCTAAACCCTTAGACCTTGGTGTTGCGACATTGTGCTCTAACTAACTAAACTAACTGGCCAGCCTTAGGCAATCCTTATCATCAGATAAATTTGGAAAATACGGTGTGGGAAGCTTGAATCCTAAATTGGCCCTTGTTTGGGTCCAATTGGGTAAATTACAGACTGTCCGGTATTATGCTAGAGCCAGGTCTAACAGGCTGACCAAAGCTGACTATTAATTTTCAGCAATTTTGCTAGCTGTTTTGTTAAACACAGGCATTATTAAATATTACAATATTACACGATATTGAAAGCAGGAGATGGCTGGTTAGCTCAGTAGGTTAGAGCACAACCTTATAACACCAAGGTCACAGGGGTACCGGCCAGCCACCAAAAAAAAAAAAAAGAAGGAAAGAAATCAGGGACTCAGATACTTTTTCACCAATGTTCACAGCAGCACTGTTCACAACAGCCAAAAAGTAGAAAGAACCCAGTGTCCATCAACAGATGAATGGATAGACAGAGTGGAGTGTATCTATACAATGAAATATTATGTAGCCATAAAAAGGAACGAAATTCTGATATATGCTGCAACATGGATGAATCTTAAAGACATTATACTAAGTGAAATAAGCCAGACACAAAAGAACAAATACTGTATGATTCCACTTATATGAAATACCTAGAATAGGAAAATTCATAAAATTTACCAGGGTCTGTGGGGAGGGAGGAATGGGTACAAAGTTTCTGTTTGGGATGATAAAAAAAAGTTCTGGAAATAGTGGTGATGATTATACAACATTGTGAATGTACTTAATACCACTTAAACATATACTTAAAAATGATTAAAATAGTAAATTTATATATATATAAAAACAGTAAGTTAAATTCTGTTAAAAAATACATTTACAATTAAATAATATATATATTTTTTTGATGCTGTTTTTTTAAAAAATATTACTTTTTTACATTCTCTGATATTGCAGAGCAGTTGGGAAGGAGGGGGAGAGGGGAAGGGGAAGGAAATGGGATGGAAGGAGGAGAAAGGAGCAGGGGCAGGATTGAGGCCTGTGGCACCCCCCTCATTCCCACTGGGGAGACCAGGGGCTTCCACCGGTGGCTTGGTCATTGCTGGGATGGCTGCAGAAGTCACAGGGGTGTGGCAAAAGCCCTCGCTACCCCCCAAACCCAGCTCAGGAACCTCCGGTGCTTCTTGCGGCAACTCAGTGGTCGTCACTGCGCTGGTTGTGTGTGTCAGTGGGGGGTGTGGCCGAGGCCCTCAGCCCCCACCCTCTGGACTGGTTGCAGGTGTGGGGGGGCATGGCTGAGGTCTCAGCCCTCCCCACTCCTTAGCTTGGTAACCCGGGAGACTTCCAGTCCTTCTAGGTGTTGTAGATGTTCTTTGGTGAAATGAGACCTTTACTAGTTAATATCAAACTTTGTCTCTGGTTGTGGGTACTTTAATTTTTCTTTCAGTTTTGTGTTGGATTATTTGCTGTTCCCACCACTTAAACCCTGAGCTGTAACTAATTTGCTGTCCTTTGCCTACTTCTAAAATGGGGGGACTTCCTGTGAGGACCAGCACTTGAGCTCCGTGGTTGAGCTAAATTGCTGCTTTGCTGCTGATTCCCTAGGGAAGGCTTTTTGTGCAGCTCAGGTTTTAATGGTTGACTTTAAAGGTACTTCCATCTCTCGTGAGATCTGGTGCACCTGGGTGTAGAAACTCTGGTCTGGGCCTGAGTCTTTCACCCCATGCAATTTTATATTCCTGACCAGTCTCTTCTGAGTGGTCCTACACTTACTGGGGGCAGATCAACTGTCCTTGCTGCACCACAGTGTTCCCCTGGTGGGCCTGTCTCCCCCACTGCCCATGCTCCAAACACTTCCCATGGGACGGTCCATGCGCTGGTCCCTTGCAATGACTCACTGGCCTCTGAGTGGCTCCTTTTTTTCTGTTGTGGTCCCTTGCTCCTATGTGGGTGCATGGGAACCCTATTAGTGGTCTTGCTGTCCTGGGGGCCACCAAGGCCCTTTTCTCCCCCACCACCTCGAAGCAACTTCATCTGAAGGGCACAGCTGCAGCTTTTGCCAGATCCTGCTCCATGCATCCAGCAGCTCCAGCCTGGAAGTGGCCAGGCTTCAAAACAGTTGGAGTGTTTTTTTGTTTCTCTCATTGTGGCTTCTCCCACCTTCATGAACTCCATAGGTCTCTCCTCCTCTTCCTTGGCTGTCATTGCTTTTTATAGTTGTAAACTGGTTGATATCTGGGAGAGAGTGATGCTGGGAACCATCTATTCTGCCATCTTGACTGGAAGTTTTAAATAACATCTAAAACAAAATACTCAAAACTCAGCACTTCCCTATTATTCTTCTACATTTTTACAATTATCTTTACTGGTTGTTTTTTTGGGGGGGGGTGGGGCAGGGGGTGCAGCTGGTCAGTACTGGGATCCAAACCCATGACCTTGGTGTTATAAGGCTGTGCTCTAACCAACTGAGCTAACCAGCCAGCCGTGAGGTTATTCACGTCTATTGTATCTGTGTGGTGAAAATACTATTTAATGGTGTACTGCAAGGCATCTCTTCCCAACTACACGTTCAGTCATGTCACCATGGTAGCTGGATATTAGGAGTATTTACACTGCAGTCAGGTCTCTTCCTCCCTACCAAGGTAGTCGTTAAGCATTTACCAGCACACCACTGTCTCTGTGCCACAATTTCCTCAATAGTAAAAAGGAAATAACAAAACTTACCTCACAGAGTTTCTCTGAGGATTAAGTGAAAATAGATCAGGTTTAAAAGGGCCCATCGACATGCTTGCCACATGGTAAGTGTTCAGTTAGCATTTGATCCCTTTCACTACAGGCCATGAGCTCCTTGAGGGCAGAATCCTGCTTGAATTAGCTTTATATCCTTTGTGAGAAGTGCACTCACTCACCTAGGGCCAACCCATGGCTCACTTGGAGAGCGTGGTGCTGACAACACCAAGTCAAGAGTTTTAAGATCTCAGGGGCCGGCCCGTGGCTCACTCGGTAGAGTGCGGTGCTGATAACACCAAGGCCACGGGTTTGGATCCTATATAGGGATGGCCGGTTTGCTCACTGGCTGAGCGTGGTGCTGACAACACCAAGCCAAGGGTTGAGATCCCCTTACCGGTCATCTTTTTTAAAAAAAAAAAAAAAAAAAAGAGTTTTAAGATCTCCTTACTGGTCATCTTTAAAAAAAAAAGAAAGAAAGAAAGAAAGAAATGCACTCACCTGTCCAAGGACAAAGGATGGACACAGAGACATGAGGTACAGCAAAGTGAGACTTTAATTATGGCCTTATAAGTTTCGGGTGTCTGAAGGACAGGCACACACAAAATGGTTACATCAAGCAATTTATTCCCTAGTGCACAAGTCCCTCCCCCACTTCCTCATTGGCTGAGTACTACTGGGTATACAATCTTTCTGAATGACGCCTAAAATTTATTACCCCCTTGCAAGAAATTCCTTTGTCTGGGGGCACAGGACAAGCCCATGAAAAAGGCTGACTAAAGCCCTGTGAAGAGAATGAAGAAAACAAGAGGGGCTAGTAACTAATTACCATCTCAATAAAACACCCTCAAATAAGTCATTTTTTTTTTTTTAAAGATGACCGGTAAGGGGATCTTAACCCTTGACTTGGTGTTGTCGGCACCACGCTCTCCCACATGAGCTAACCATCCATCCCTATATGGGATCTGAACCCATAGCTTTGCTGTTATCATCACCACACTCTCCAAAGTGAGCCACGGGCTGGCCAGATAAGTCTTTTCTGAAAATGAATCACTTAGATTATTTTCTTACATCCTTCAAATTTCTATTACAGGGGCTCAATAAATGTTTGTTGAATTGAATAAATGAATGGATGGATGGATGTTCCTGGTAGCAATGGAGAAAACATTATGTGAACAGATGACACCAGAATTACTTTTAGGAAAGGAAACAACTTCAAAAGCTGCTGGGGCAGAAGGTGAGACCTGAGGGCATGGCATCAAAAAGAGATAGGTAAGTTGCTTTGAAGAGAAAAGTGAAGGGCCAGCCCACAGCTCACTTGGGAGAGAGTGGTGCTGATAACACCAAGGCCACAGGTTCAGATCCCTATATAGGGATGGCCAGTTTGCTCACTTGGGAGAGCGTGGTGCTGATAACACCAAGTCAAGGGTTAAGATCCCCTTACTGGTCATCCTTAAAAAAAAAGGAGAGTGTGGTGCTGAAAGAGAAAAGTGAGAAGAATTTGATCTTTTTTTTTTTTTTTTTTTTTGATCTAGAAAAGGATGCCAGAAATGAGAGGAGGAGAGAGGGGGCACTGCAGAGATAGAAGCCAGCAATACAAAGATGGTGAGAGGCTGGGGTGAGATAGGGTTGGGAAGGACGGAGACTACACTTCCAGTAAAACATTCCTGCAGACAGAGTAGCCAAAGGATCAATATGGATTGTATTTATTTGCCATAGGGTACAAGATTCAACCTTTCATTATGAACCACAAACCTTCAGTAAAGTTTCTAGTCTACTCAAGAGCCTTGAATTTGTGTTTGGTTTGAAACGGGATGAATCAAAAAGAAGCTGGATTATCCTATTTTGGGCCCAGGCTTCTGGTGGAGAGTTTAAGAGCTAGAGATGACAAAATGTAGTGTTAGAGAAAAAAAGGTAGCAGAGGCAAAAGATGCAATCAGAAGGGACCATCATGATGACATAAATTCCTGGGAATTTGGAGAAATTTTGAGAAGCACTTTGGACTTCCATGGTCTATATGTTGGAGATCTGAATCAATTTTTTCTATATTTTAAGGAGCTGGGGGTTCCCAGATGCCAATATGTTACATTCAACTATCTTGAAATTTTTAGAGTTATATAATGTTTCATTGCTTGACCAGTGGGTATTAACAAATTTTGGTGTATTCCTATGGTTCACAGTGTTAGACTTTGAGAATATTCTCTGGACTCCAGCTTGAATTAGAAATGTTCTGGGTAAATAACCTCTGTCTCAATAGCTTCAGATTACCCTGGCTCTCTTAGAAACGGCTTTTGATACCCACCAAAATATGAGCTATACAAAGAATAGAGTGTAGGAGATGAGAAAGATAGTAACTTCACAGTGGAGAAGCTGGACAAACACTGCATTAACCAAGTGATGAAGGTTAACATTACCAATGATGTCATGTGGATATCATGTACTCTCACATATGATGTGATGAGAAGGACACTTTACCTCTGCAGTAATTCTTTTTAAAAAAATCCATAACCCCAACGTAGTCATGAGAAAAACATTAGATAGACCCAGATTGGGGGACATTCTACAGACTATCTGGCCAGTACTACTTGAAACTGTCATGGTCATTATAAACAAGGAAAGACCAAGAAACTGTCAGACTAGAGAAGACTGGAGAGACGTGAAAACTAAATGCAATGGAATTGGATCCTGGAACAGAAAGTGAACAGTAATGGAAAAACTGGTGAAATCCAGATAAAGTCTGGAGTTTAGTTAATAATATACCAATGTCTATTTCTAGCTTTGACAAATGTACCACAGTAATATAAAATGTTAGCAATGGGGGAAACTGCATAAGAAGTATACTGGAGCTCTCCAGACAATCTTTGCAACTTTTCTGTAAGTCTAAAATTATTTCAAAATAAAAAGTTTATTTATTTTATTATTATTATTATTATTTTTTTTTTTTTTTTTGGTGTTGTCAGCACCACACTCTCCCAAGTGAGCTAACCGGCCATCCCTATATAGGGATCCGAACCTGCGGCCTTGTTGTTGTCAGCACCACACTCTCCCAAGTGAGCCATGAGCTGGCCCTTAAAAAGTTTATTTTTAAATAGTCTGTGTTACATGGCTACACTCCGAGCTTTTCTGTTTAAGGGAATATAATGATATGGTTTATTTGTGCCACATGATAGAGTGTGTTTTAAGGAATTTTCACTGGCAAAGAAACAATAACATTTATTGTTGTTGTTAGCTTATTAGGTGTTGCTAGCCTACAAAAAAGAGATGCAGTCAGGAACCTGGTCCCAGGAAAGACATTATCCCTTAAGCTCCTTCTGTAGGATCAGACCTGGCTTCCTTTCCAGCCCACACTCAGAGATGAATTACCCATGGATGTTTCGTTCATGCAACAGTCATATACTGAGATCTAGTGCAACTCTGTGCAGAACTCTGTCCTGGATAGTTGTATAAGAATGGAAAAGAGGGGATGGTTAGCACAGTTGGTAGAGTTATTATAACATCAAGGTCAAAGTTTCAGATTCCCTAACTGGCCAGCTGCCAAAAAAAAAAAAAAAAAAAAGAGAGGGACACAAGGGGAAGAGGCCAACAGGTTGCACTTGGAAGGAGTTTATAGTTGGTGAAAAGTATCATAACCACATATAAATCCATTATGATGGTACAAGTGAGTGACATCTCCATAAATACAAACGCCCCATGCTTCAGGTTGAATCCAAAGGGCTGAGGAGAAGCAGAGCATAGAGGTTGAGAGGTGTAAAGCAGGAATGGTTTCCTAAAATAAATAATTCATAGGCCAAATCTGATGAACTGGCTAGGAGGGACTAGCATTTCTCTTGGTGGGAGGAATGGCATAGGCAAAGACGTGGAGGTAGGATGGAAAAAAGGAAGAATTATGTGGAAGAAAGAGATCACATTAACTTCACTGAAGCGGAGAAACCAGTTACAGAGAAGAGATGAAAATGTCAAGGAATGCAGCCACCTAAGCAAGGGCAGCATCTCTGATATTATCTACAGGTAGAGAAGTGAGTCACACAGGTTAGAGGACTGGGAAGACAAAAGGGAGAGGGAGAACTCACAAAGGGCAGGGCAAAGTGAGGTGTTTGGGGGCAGAGTTCCTCCACCTGTTGGGTTCAAGGAAAGCAACTCCTCACCTGGGAAACAGAGCCAGACTTTGTGCTTGTATCATTATCTTGTGGACCTTGAATGCAGTACAGAATTCAACCAACAAATATATTTTGAATCTGTACACTGTGCCAACCAGACCCTGGGGATGTAGAGATAAGTCAGGCCAGTCTCTGCCTTGGAGGCTTACTCTCTAATGGGGGAGAAAGACATCGGTAAGTAATCCCAGAAAACTGTAAATATACAAATTGTGACATCAGATGTAATGAGAGCTATAACAAGGGTCGCTGCTGAACAAGAAATTTGCAAGTGACTATAGTTTCACAGATTCCCCTGATGCTGGAAGGGATAAATCCTTAATAGGGACCAAGAATACCGTATATACTGGAAGAAACTTCTTCTACATAAGCAGCATTAACTATTTATGCATGTACATTTGTTTCGTGGGATTTTTTTTTCAATTTTTAAAAATGAAATGTATTGAGATAAATTTTGCATAAATTAAATTGTGTAATTATAATTTGTATAAAATTAACCCATTTTAAGTGTAGAGTTCAGTGAATTTTAACAAGTACACCCATGTAACTTATATAACTACAATTAAGATACAGAATACTTTCATCACACCCCAAAAGTTCCTTTTTGTCCTTTCCCAATCTTCATTCCTCACCCTGCCCCCATCCCCACCCAGCTCCAGCCAACCACTGGTCTGTTTTCCCTCACTCTAGATTAATCTTTTCTACAGTTTCATATGAATAAATAATAGAGGATGTACTTTTGGTAACAAACACGTCTCGTAGGATTCCCTTTCACTGTCAGCCAATGTGCGAGAGGCCAACTTAGGGGAATCCCTGACCTGTGTGGGTCTGAGTGCTCCAGCTAAAGTATTGCCTATCACACTTGCTGGACAGAGTTTAAAGGAAAGGCTTTTTATTTCAGAAGACGTCAACTGGGAGACAGAGGGTAAAGTCCCAACTGCCTCTCCAATCTACTGAGGGCTGGGGTTTATATAAGTAATTGTATCAGGCAAGATAGGATGCTTTGAGAGATGAATACATGATATAGGATGTTTTCAAGTGTGATGGACAGCTGCTTCCTGTTTTGCAAGACAGGATGCTGTGAGAGAGATATCAGATGAGATGGTATGTCTGCTTTTGATACAATCTTAGGTAATCATTAAGGGCAGGCTATAAAGGGAAAACAAAGTTCTATAGCGTTTACACAAGTGTGTGTGTGGGTTTCCTAGTTTATAAGTTTCCCACCCCCTTTTATTAGTAACTTCTGCAATCCTGGAGAAGAAATGGAGCTGCAGACATCTTACCTAGCTACTTCCTGCTGGACAGTGTCATCAAATTCTAAGGAATCCCCATGTGGAATTTCTGAGCCTGCAAGTGAACTTCTTCAAGGGTTACTGTATATCACAATAAACACTGTCCTGAATCACCCCACTTCTCATGCACTCATAGGCCCAGGGCTATGTTCCCTGGCTACAAACAAATACAAAATCTGAAGTTATGATGGTCCAGAACTGACTGTGGTTTGGGGTGACATAATCTCTCCCAACAGTGGGAGAGATTTCCAGAGGTAGCCAGGGTCTGAAGAATTGTCTTCAAGAAAAGAAATACAATAATGTCAATCATTTTCATGTAAATTTCAACTTTGAATCTGTAATTCAAAGTTGGACTTCCCAGCCACCTGGATTGTATCTCTTCACGTGGGTATAATGTGCCAGGTATTGAGTCCCTTCAGCTTTACTGATGAATGGGTGTAACGAAAGTAGAAAAAGCTTAGTCAGGCTCACTTGCCTCACATCTGTTACAAATGGGCAAGATTCAGCACATTCACTATAAACAAGTTACAAAAGTAATGTAACTGCGCATGTGTGCCCATTTACTGATTCAGCATGATTGTTGTAATTATGTAATGCTTGGCTTGTGGGCTAAAAGTATAAAGGTAACTGCTCTGAACTGCTGGTCGGCGGAGCACAGAAGGAGGTCAGAACATGGAGGGTCAGTGGAGTAGAGCCTGAGCTTGTGTCTGAGAATAAAGCATGTCTGTGAAGCTCATATCTGAAGACTAAAATATGTCTATCTTGCATAAAGCCTCCAGGGTCTTCTTTCAATTACCTGACTCACAACCTGCACAGGAAAGGGCAGAAGGACTGAGATTCCTGCCTGACAGTGGGTGACAAGTAACCCATCATAAGGTCGGACCCATCTTAGTTGCAGTGTGAATTAGAGTATTTTTCTCTGCAGGTCTTGATCACATCACTACTTTTTATAGCATGTAGAGGGACATCTGCTGAGTAAGCCAACTGTTAGAAGCAAACTCATGTAACATACTTACAGTAGCTCCAATTTGTTTTACATACTGTTTTATAAGCAATTCTCCTTTTGGGGAGGAAGGGTTGGTAGGCTCCTGTGCCTGATGAGTCAATGGTCTCCCATGCAAAATTTCATAAGGACTTAAACTTACCTTGCTCCTGGGGGCCACCCATATATTTATCATCCACCCATAGGTAATACTTGGATCCAGGTTAGATTTGTTTGTTGACAAAGGATGGCTGGTGCCCTTTTCAGGATTCAATTCATCTGTTTGGTTTTCCCTGTGGACTGTGGCTTCCAAGGAGTATGTAGTTTCCAACTGATGAAGTTTTGATATATTGTCCTCCCAGAACTCATGTGGAAATCTGAACCCCAATATGGCAGTGCTGGAAGCTGTTTGAGTCATGGGGGTGGATCCCTCATGAATGGATTAATGCTCTCCCTGAGGGGTGAGGGTCCTGAGTGAGATCTCGCTCTATTAGTTCCCGTGAGAGCTGGTTGTTTAAAAAGACACTGGCACCTCCTCTCTCTCTCTCTCTCTCTCTTGCTTCCTCTCGCCATGTGATCTGCTTGTACCTGCCGTTTTCCACCACGAGTAGAAGCAGCCTGAGGCTCATGCCAGATGCAGCTGTCCCAGAATCGTAAGCCAAATAATCCACTAAATTCTTTATAAATTACCCAGTCCCGGGTAATTCTGTTATAGCAACACAAACAGACTAATACACCAATTTATATTTAACAGTCTGGCCACTTCTTGGATGATTTTGTAAATGAATGTTGCTCCACTGTCACATTGCAATGTTTGTGGTAACCTGAAATGGGGAATAATCTCCTGCAAAAGTACTTTAATTACTTCTGTGGCCTTTTCTGTTCAAGTGGGGAAAGCTTCTACCCACACAGTAAAAGTGCCTACTAAAACAAGCATATAACAAAGATTTCCTGGAGGCTTGGGCATCTGTGTGAAGTCCATTTGCTAATCTTTACCTGGGTAAATGCCCTGCCATTCTACTCTTGCTGTTGGAATCTTGGGGCCACCACTGGGTCCCCAGGAATTACTGCAGGCACAAATCGGACAGCTAGAAATGATATAGGAGGTGCTCAGTTTCCCTCGGTTCAGGTTTTAGGACATCCCTCTAGGTTTCCAGCCACTCCCTGAGGTCTCAGGTCCTTTCCTCTGAGCTCTCCCCTGGAGGAAAGCTACCATTGCAAGTTAGACCTATTTTCAGCACCAACACAGGGAAAATGAGAAAACAAGGAGCTGTCTTATGCAAATCCAATGGCTGGGCATACTCAATAGAGAGCACAGAATATTCTTGAATATGCTTGGTGCGTGTGATAGGGTCTGACCAATGAACACGCTCCAGGAAGAGACAAACAGAGTATGTGTATGACGAAATGTTACATAACTTGGAACCACCTCCTTAATTGAATATTCATTAGATAAAGAAACTATAAAAGCTGAGTCCCAGCAGAAAGCAGGGTTGTTGCTCACTTTCCTGGAGGCAACCTGCACTTCACTGGCTGAGGTGTGTATACTTTACTTTGTATCAAATTTATTTGAGCAGTTGGCTGCTCTGCTCCTTCTCTTGAGCCAGACTGCACTTCGTACTGAACTTTAAGTATGTTATATTTCTTGCTTTTATGTTAGACTTGATGTCTGTACTGAACTTACTTTTGCGTTAAATTTGGTGTGGGCCCTGCTCAGTCTCTGGAGCTGTGCTGCACTCCTTCTATGGAACCTCTATTTCTTATCTATTATATTAAACTTGTTTTCATTTTCAACTCTGACTTGCCCTTGAATTCTTTCCTGTGGTGGAATCAAGAACCTGGTAAGAGGACTGGGTGGGTTGAAGCCAACTCTTGGGCCCATTGAACCCTATCTTTGACATCAGAGACAACACTTGAATTGTCCTTTGCAAGTTGGGTCCTATCAAGTAAGGTTTTATCCATTTCTGGGTTGCATCACATCCATTGTGAGTGCTCTGGTGTATTTGGTTAAGGACAGATCTCATGGAAGTGGCTGGTAAAAGTGGAATCTATCATCCACCCAGTGTCAGAGTACAGCCTGAAACCCCATTCAGCATCTCTCGTGAGTTCCTTGAATGTGTATACAGGTTTTTGAGTCAAATCTAGAGGAATTTGAGGAATCAATGCTAGGTGCAGAGGGGCCTGCTTTGTAGCCCATTTATCAGCTTCATCTGCTTTATTATTACTTTGGGTTACCTTATTATCCATCTTTTGGTGACTTCTACAATAGATGATTGCTACTTCCCTAGGTAGTAAAGCTGCTTGCAACAGTTCTAATATCTGGTCTGCATGTTTTATTTCTTTGTTGCCAAGGTCAAAAGACCTCCCTCTCTCCAGATAGCCACATGAGCATGATCTATGATAAAAGCATATTTACAATCAGTATGAATATTTACTTTGATTCTTGTAGCCAGAGTTAGAGCTCGAGTCAAAGCAACTAGTTCAGCTTTCTGGCTGAGTTACCAGGAGGAAGGGCCTGGACTGCTATTACCTGTTGAAGTGTAACCATAGCATATCTAGCTCGACATTTCCCCTGGTCCACAAATCTACTGCCATCCATATAAAATTCCATATCAGGTACCTCAAAAGGTTGGTCAGTCAAATCAAGATGGCTAAAATAAACTTGGTCAGTTATTTCCTGTCTACTGTGGTGCAGAGAGGCAGGTAGAAGAGTGGCAGGACTCACAGTAGACAGGATGACCTGATATTTGCTGAGCCTTTCAGTTGTCAGTCAGTTTCCTACTTCTGTTCTAAGAGGGGGAGTACATAGTACAAACTGTGTACCATATCAAGCTGACCCAGGGTAAACTTTTCAGGCTTTTCAGCTTTTTGGAGTATGTCATAAGTTGCAGCCACCATCCATAAACATGTGGGCCATCCTTTAGTCACAGGTTCCAATTAATTGCTTAGAAAAACATGCCACTGGTTGCTTATGGTTTCCCAAATTCTGGCTCAAAATGTCTAACCCAATCCCTTGCTTCTCTTGTACAAAGAGGTCAAAGGGCTTCCAGAGATCCAGGAGGCCCAGAGCAGGGGCAGTCAACAATCTTTCCTTAATGGTCAAAAAGGCTTTGTGGCATTCACTAGCCCACATGAGAGGTTCTTTTTGGTTCCCTTTTAAGGCTTCATATAGGGGTTTGGCTATGAGCCCAAAGCCTGGAATCCAGATGCAAAAAAAGCCTGCTGTTCCCAGAAATCCACACAACCGTTTATGGGTTTTAGGGACTGCAAGAGGGGAGATTGCTTTCCATCTATCAGACAATAGATATCTTTGCCCTTGTGAGATTTTAAATCCCAGATACTTTACAGTCGCTTGGGCACTCTGAGCCTTCTTTTTTTTTTTTATGACCAGTAAGGGGATCTGTTTAATCCTAGACTTGGTGTTGTCAGCGCCACACTCTCCCAAGTGAGTCAACCAGCCATCCCTACACAGGGATCCAAACCCTTGGCCTTGGTGTTATCAGCACCACACTCTCCCAAGTGAGCCATGGGCCGGCCCTACTCTGAGCCTTCTTAGGGGAGACTTTATATCCTTTTTCAGCCAAATAGTTTAGTACTTGACAAAAACATTGAAGAGAAGCCTTTTCATCTAAGCTGGCAATCAAAATATCATCGCTATGTTGTAGAATTTTCCCATTTAGCAAAGTCAATTGACACAAATCTTGGGCTGATATTTCCCCAAATATGATGGGAGAATTTTTAAATCCTTGGAGCAACATAATCCAGCAATACTGTTGTTTAGTCTTAGTTTCAGTATCCTCCTATTCAAATGCGAAGAGTTCCTGGGATTCATGGCCCAGTGGGATACTAAAGAAGGCATCTTTCATGTCCAAAATAGAAAAGTATGGGGCTGGCCCGTGGCTCACTCGGGAGAGTGTGGTGTTGATAACACCAAGGCCACGGGTTCGGATCCCATAAAGGGATGGCCGGTTAGCCCACTGGGTGAGCGTGGTGCCGATAACACCAAGTCAAGGGTTAAGATCTTACTGGTCATCTTTTTGAAAAAAAAAAAAAAATAGAAAAGTATGCAAAGTCCCTGGGCAAAGAAGTAGTCGGTGAAGTGTATGGGTTGGCTACCACCAGTTTGATATCTTCCATTGTCTGATTGAAAACCCTCGAGTGCTGAACAAACTGGTATTTTTGGGTCCCTGGTTTTAATGCCAGGAGTGTAGGAGTGTTATAAGGGTTTCAGCAGACCAAGTTGCAAACATTTAACAACCAATTGTAGTAGTTTCAGGAGGTACTAATTCTTGGTTTCTTGTGCCCAGCCTTAGTTTTTATTACCACTGGGGTGGTGTCTACTTTCCTGGGGGTACCACAGGCCCATGCTTGAGGGTCTACTTGGTCCTTTATAGCCTGCAGGATTACTAAGTCCAGTCTAGTTTCAGAAACCAAGACAGCCTATAAAGTCCTTGTTTGCTCTTCTGGAACATGGATATGAAGCTAATTTTTTCCAGAAGTAATTTATGCTTGGAGTTAATAAATCTCATCTCAATGAAGGAATTTTTAGGCATATACAAAGAGCTGTGGGTTAGTATATTTGAGCCAATCTTGCTTTCCAGGAGCTGTAAGAAATGGCGCTGAGTTGGCTTTTTGGATACCCCTGTTACTGACATACTTTCAGGGTTAATTTAGCTGACTTTAAATTAAGAACAGAGTAGGTGGCTCTAGTGTTAATAAAAAGAATCAGTCATTTTTCCTCCCACCTCTAAAGTTGCCCAAGGTTTTTGGTGGGAGAGGGATACTGCAGGTTGTTTTTCTCCTGACAGTAAAAGAACCTCTGGATCATGTCATTCAGTTTCTCTTCCATCTAAGCCGGCCATCTAGAGTACATTTAAATTTTTGTTTTTCCTTCTTAACTTTTGACAATCTTTATGTCAGTGACCTTCTCCTACCTTACATTAGGCACACTGAGTCTTAGTTAAAGACGGCTTAGATGAGGGCCTCTTCTGAGGCGGCTTTCTATTTTCTGGGCTTCCTTTCATTTTCTGATTTTGAGCTAGGGCCACTACTATGAGTCAGGTCTGTCTCTTATCCTTCTGTTTATCCTTTTAACTGATCCCAACTGAGAAAAACCTTATAGGCTACTTCCCACTAGGTGGGACACTAGCAGGGTTAAGTCTTCTTCCAATTTTTACAGTTTTTGTTGGATATCAGGCAAACTTTGTCCAATAAAGGTCATATTAACCAAGTGAGTATTTTCTGGATTATTTGGGTCCACATCTGTGTATTTATGGTAAGCCTCCAGAATCTGTTGCAGAAAGGCAGATGGATTTTCATTAGGTTCCTGCCTTAATTCATGTACTTTGTTCAGACTTTTGATTTGTGGTACCCCTTTCCACAATCTCACCACTATTCATGCCTGGAAATTTTGAATCCTACTTTCATCACCGTTGTTGGGGTCCCATTCAGGACTGTAGTAGGTGACAGCTTCCTCGGCGCCGGCTCTTACCAGGTCGTTGGGGTCCTCGGCATGTAGTCAGTTGGCTTCTTCCCTGGTTTTCTCCAGTACTAATCAGTGTTCCTCCAAGGTCAATAAAACAGTGAGAAGATTCTGTATGTCTACCCAAATAGAGTGGTGGGTGGTAAAAATAGACTCAGAGTTCAGTCATTTCAGTAGGGTCCTCCTGATAAGTGGGGTTATTTTGTTTCCAATTATAAAGGTCAGAGGTAGTACAAGGACCGTATACCCACATCATTCTGGCTGGTTGTCCATCTTCATTTAATGCACCTATGGGCATTTGTCTTAAGGGGTATAGCCCCACTGTGGAAGAGGGCACCCAGCCAAATTGAGTACCCTTTCAGACAAGACAGGGAGACCATGTTCTCAGCTAGGCCAGGTTCCTTTCCTATAAGTAGATCCGGGGATGGGTATATAGTTGGAGTTGAAACTCCAGGTCCCTTAATATTATAAGGTGGGGGTTGAGTAGGGGTAACATTTCCTGGCCTATTAGTTAATGGTTGTGTACCTGCTTTTTGTGGGTCCCCAGCTGGCACTGGCATCAAGATGGGGGCCAGACTGAGAACTGACCCAGGAATTGGATCAGGCAAATAAGCCTGGACAAGTAAAGGATGAGGAGTTGAGGGCATAATAGAGACAGATGGTGGGGGAGTACCTCTCTCAGCTGCTCGCTCCACCAGAGGTGGAGGCAAGGGCCATTCATCAAAGGATCTAGCTGTGGGGCCGACCCGTGGTGCACTCGGGAGAGTGCAGCGCTGGGAGCGTGGCGACGCTCCCGCCGCGGGTTCGGATCCTATATAGGAATGGCCGGTGCGCTCACTGGCTGAGTGCCGGTCATGAAAAAGACAAAAAAAAAAAAAGGATCTAGCTGTGGAAGCAAAATCTTTTTATTTTGGTACTCCTCCAACCTTTGCATCAACAATTTACAGATTTCCTGATCTGTTTCACTTTTATACAACAACATAAAAGATTGGACATACAGAATCTCATCCTATTTTTCCTGATTATGACAAAATAGATCCAACTGTAGAATGGTATTATAATTTAAACTTCCATTTACAGGCCATTTCTCCTGATGTCCCAAGGTATATTGCAGCCCTGCATTATTACAAAAGAAAATCATATTCTTCTTCATGGGCTCATAGCTATACTCAGCCCAATTTTGTAATACATCTTAGAGGACTAATAACTGGGATAGATGGTTGATTTCCCATATCAACTTGCACAAACAACAGACTTAGCAAAGTACTATTCATAACAAATAGCCCACTTATCATTATCAAAATACTACTCACAACAAACAATACACTTACCAAAGTGCTATTCACCACAAATAGCACACTTACGTATAGGTATGTCAAATGAATCCCTGGTGAGTCCTTATAACACTATCGGCAAAATACTGCAAATGGGTTTCTCCAAATACTATACAACTTCCCAAGTGGGAGTTCCAAAAAGACTCACCAGTCTGGACCAGAAAATCCAACACTTTCCTTTATGGGTGAGTTTCAGTTTTCCAAGTGCAACTAGCAGAGTTCTGGGGAGCTGGGAATTCCTGGCCATGTCCTCTGCCTAAAAAGGGCTGAGTAGCTGCTTGGACAACAAATGTGTGTGTGTTTGGAAGCGTGGTTTCTATGTTTACACTTTTCTGTACCTGACTTCTTTTGCTCTGCATAGTGTTTTTGAAATTCATCCGTTTTGCATGTTGATTTCTTTCTTTTTTTTTTTTTTTGTCTTTTTCGTCAAGGAAAGAGGATCGCAACCGGTAAGGGGATCGCAACCCTTGGCTTGGTGTCGTCCACACCACGCTCAGCCAGTGAGTGCACTGGCCATTCCTACATAGGATCCGTCACTGCGCTCCCAGCGCTGCACTCTCCCGAGTGCGCCAGGGGGTCGGCCCTGTTCATTTCTTTTTATTGCTGAGTTGTATTCCATTGTTTTTGTTTTTTACATATGGCTATCCACTTGTTCCAACACTATTTGTCGAAGAGACTCTTATTAGTTATCTACTGCTAGGATAAAAATTATTTTAAACTTAATGGCTTAAAACAGTAAATACTTATGATCTCAAACATTTCTGTGGGTCAAGAATCCAGCAGTGGGGCCGGCCCATGGCTCACTCAGGAGAGTGTGGTGATGAGAACACCAAGTCCAAGTTAAGATACCATTACTGGTCATCTTTAAAAAAAGAAAAAAAAAGAAAGAAAGAATCCAGCAGTGGCTTAGCTTGTGATTCTGACTTAGTATTTCTCATGAAACTGTAGGCATAATGTCAGCCAGAGCTGGGGTCATCTGAAGATTGGACGGGGCTTGGGGATCCATTTCCGAGATGGTTCATTCACATGCCTGGCAAATAGTGCTGGGTGCTGGCAGGAGGCTTCAGTTCTTCACTACCTGGACCTCTCCACAGGGTTTCTTGAGTCTCCTTACAATATGACAGTCATGTCAGACTTCTAACCTACAGAACTGCAAGATAATAAATTTGTGTTATTTTAAGCCACTAAGTTTGTGGTAATTTATTATTGCAATAGAAAACTAATAAAACAGATCATAAAAGGGATTATGCCTTCTTTTCTTCTTTGCTCCCTCTTTTCTCCCTCTGATGACTTGCTTTGGGGGAAACCAGCTGCCATGTGGAATTTTTCATTTCCAATATTGTATTTTTCAGCTCTGGAGATTCCATCTGGTTCTTTTTTGTATCTTCCATTTTTTTCCTCATCATATTCATGTTTTCCTTTAAATACCCAAATATAGGCGGGTCTTCAAAAAGTTCATGGAAAGATTTGTATTATCATTTTTTTTATTATACAATTTTTATTTATTTAAATTTATTGAATCATAATTGATTATACATATTTTGGGGGTTCAACATTTAGATATGTTGATCAAATAAATATTATTAGCATATATATTGTTACAAATTGTACTTATTTCTTTATGCCCCTTGTCCAATCGCCTTATGGGAGATTTCCTTCCCCCCACTCTAATTACCCTAGATTTTTTCTCTCCTTCGGAGAGAGCAATGGTTACTCTGTTGATTTGTTGCCTAGATGATCTGTCCAATGCTGAGAGGTGTGTTCAGGTCCCCGAATATTATTGTAGAGCAGATGCTTCTTCTGTCACTCTGGAATGGGCTTTGTGGAGAGAGACATCATCTTCTTTTCTTTGGTCGCTGCTGGTGAATCTCCTTGAGTTGATGCACTGCAGTGGCTGGTGGACCATCTGCATGGTGGCTGTGGCGTTTAGCTGCTTTTGCAGCAGCCATGGCTATTGTGGTAGCTGTGGTGGGCCACCCACATGGAGGTGATATTTTTGGCATGCTCCTTGGCATTGGCGGGTGTGCCTGGTTGTGGGAAGGGTTCTGGTCTGGCTCCAGCCTCAGGACCCCAGGCAGGCCCCAAGGTGCTGGCAGTGTGCCTGGGCCAGAACTAATTTTTTGACTTTTGCTCACTTCTAAAATGGGGGAACTTCCTGTGAGGACCAGTACTTGAGCTCTGTGGTTGAGCTACATTGCTGCTTTGCTGCTGCTTCCCTGGGGAAGGCTTTTTGTGCAGCTCAGGGTTTAATGGTTGACTTCATAGGTACTTCTGGCTCTCCAGAGACCTGGTGCACCTGGGTTGTGTAGAAACTCTGGTCTGGGCTTGAGTCTTTTCATCACACTGCACCCCCTGCAGTTCTAAATTCCTGACCAGTCTCCTCTGAGTGGTCCTATGCTGATTGAGGGGCAGATCAGCTGTGCTTGCTGTGACCCAGTGTTTCCCCTGTGGGCCCATCTCCCCCACTGCCTGTGCTGCAAACACTTCCCATGGGACGGGCTTGTATGCCCATCCCTTGCGATGACTCACCAGCCTCTGAGTGGCTCATTTTTTTCAGTTGTTGTGGCTCCTTGCTCCTATGTGGGTCCATGGGAACCCTATTAGTGGTCTTGCTGGCCTGGGCGCCACCAAGGCCCTCTTCTCCACTGCTGCCTCCATGCAACTCCATCCAAAGGGCACAGCTGTGGCTTTTGCCAATTCCTGCTTTGTGTGCTCAGCAGCTCCAGCCTTAAAGTAGCCACAGCTCAAAATGCTCTGAGTTTTTTCTTTCTCTCATTGTGGCTTCTCCTGCTTTCATGCATTCTGTAGGTCTCTTCTCTTCCCCTGAGCTCTAGTGGCCCCAGCTTGGCTGTTATTGCTTTTTATAGCTGTAAATTGGTTAATTTGTGGGAGTGAGTGACACTGGGGACCATCTATTCTGCCATCTTGACTGGATGCCCTCAAGATTTGTATTATCTTTTAATTCTATTTTCCCACAAACTTTTTGAAGTACTCTTATAATAGCTTTTTTATCATTCTTGTCTTTTAATTCCATCATCTCTGTCATTTCTGGGTCTGTTTCTGTTAACTGACTTTTCTCCTGGTTATTATTTTCTCTGCTTCTTGGCATATATAGTAATTTTTGATTGGAGGCTAGGATATTACATTGTTAAATGTCTGTATTTTGTAGTGTTCCCTTAAAGAGTATAGGTCTATGCTTTACCAGGCAGTTAACTTACTCTAAGATTAGTCTGATGTTTTTGAGGCTTATTTTTAAACTTTGTTAAGCAGGTCTAGACTTTAGGGCTAGTTTAGGCCTATCAATAAAGTTTGATTCTTCTGAAGTCTCTCCTGAACATATTGGGTGGTCACTGAGGTATTTCTACTCTAGTTGGTCAGAATTTAAATGTTTTCCAGCCTTGTACAAGCTCTGAGAATTGTTCAGTTATATCTTTTTGACTGTTCTTGGCTCAGCCTCCTGGAATTTAACTCTATGTATGGCCACATTAATATTCAGCAAAGATTCAAGACATCATACATATTTTTGGAGCTCTTTTTTTGCATACCTTCTTCCTCTTTGGAATTCTGCACAACAATTTCCAGCTGCCTCAGGTTCCATGAACTGCAATCTCTGTGTCCTCAACTCAGTGAGGCAGCCATTTTCTTATTTTATGATCCAGAACGTGCCTGTAGGCGCATGGCCAGGGCAGTTGTAGAACTCACCTCATTTGTTTTCCTTCTCTCAATGATGTCAGTTCAGCACTGCCTACCAGTTGTCCGATGTCTGAAAACAGTTGTTTTATATATTTTGTCTAACTTCCTAGGTGCATATGGCAGAAGAGTATATATGGTTTAACTTCATCACAGTCAGAAAGAAATTGGAATTTGATAATCATAAGCCAGTTTTTGAAAAACTTATCAACCTGACAAAAGGAGTTTGTAAACCTAAAACTTCCCCAACTGAGGTGGCTGTACTAAGAATAATGTCAACTTGGGAGGCCTTTTATGGGCAGCCAATAGGCTTGTCCAGGTTACATCTCACACCCTAATTTCTTACACAAAATTCTTACACAAATTGCTCCACAAATATTTGTTAAGTGAATTATTGGATAAACATAATTAAATTTAAGCATGGTCTTTCTAGGACCGAAAAGAAAGGCCTGATTTGCTTTATTCTAAGAATTTATTAATTCCTTGTTCTATTAGTCTAATGGCCAAGAAGTTATCTAATCATACTCATAGTGAGAAACAAGATTAATTTATCAGAGAATAAATGTTTACAAAATGTGTGGCAGAGAAGAAACTTGCCAATATTCTTAGTAAGGAAAAATAACTCACAAAACTAGTAACGTGTTTCAGCTCATATTTCCTTTTCTAATCCATAGTGTTAATATAGTTTTTTTTTTTTTTTTAAAAGATGACCGGTAAGGGGGATCTTAACCCTTGACTTGGTGTTGTCAGCACCATGCTCTCCCAAGTGAGCTAACTGGCCATCCCTATGCAGGGATCCGAACCCTTAGCCTTGGTGTTATCAGCACTACACTCTCCCAAGTGAGCCATAGGCTGGCCCCTAAGTACAGGTTTTGAGCATAATTCTGGATCCAAATTCCTTGGGTTCAAACCCCAGTTTTCTATACCAGCCAGCCACATCCCCTCTGTAGTGGATTGAATTATGTCCCCCAACACTCACTGAAGCTTGAATTGTGACCCCCAAGTTTTATGTATCAGAAACTTAGCCCCCACTGTGACTGTTAAGAGGATGGGAAATCCTATTATGGTAATTGAAAGGTGGAGTCTTGAAGAGGTGATTGGATCATAGCACCATGTGGTAGTGAATGGATTAAAAATGGTGGTTGGGACATGGTTCTGAGGGCTTTAAAAGAAGAGAGTCTGTCTCTCTCTCTCTCTGCTCTCTCTGCTTCCACCACCTTGCAATGTGAGACCTCTGGGTCACTGTTGCCACCACCAGATGGACTTTGGACTTCCCAGCCTCAGAAACTGTAAGCAAGGGCCAGCCCGTGGCTCACTTGGGAGAGTGTGATGCTGATAACACCAAGGCCAGGGGTTCAGATCCCTATATAGGAATGGCCAGTTAGCGCACTTGGCGGTGCGTGGTGCTGACACCACCAAGTCAAAGGTTAAGATCCCCTTACTGGTCATCTTTAAAAAAAAAAGAAAAGAAACTGTAAGCAAATAAATTTCATTTTCCTATAAATCACCCAGGTATAGGTATTTTGTCATATGCAACAAAATGGACGAATACACCCGCCCATCCCCCTCTTCCCCCCAAATCCCAGTTCCATCATTAACTAGTTGTATGACTTTGGGCAAGTTATTTAAACTTGTTGAAACTCAATTTTCTTCATTTGTAAAATGGAGATAATAACAACCTATATCTCATAGGGCTGCTTCGAGGATTAAATAATTTAATAATGTATGTAAAATGCCTAAAACCAGTGTCTTACATATGTGAGCTTAATAAGTGCAAGGAATTATTATTTTAAGTTATTTAAGAGGATTTGCCTTGATTATATAACTCTTATGAAATGAACTCTTTATATGTTTTTGGTATGACTAATTACTTATTTTTAGGTGATAACATTGGATGTAGATCCAAGGATTTCAGAATAGTAAGATTTGAGGGCTGGCTGATTAGTTCAGTTGGTTAGAGAATAGCCTTAGAACATCAGGGTCACGGGTTCAGATCCTCATACTGGCCAGCTGCAAAAAAACAAACAAACAAAAAAATTAATCAATTTTAAAAAGAATAAGCTTTGAAAGAATAAAACTGTATGCATGATGGTTGTAAATAAATTTATTAAATGGCCATCATGTGCCTTTAAAAGGTACTAACAGTCCCTAAAATGGGACTTTTAGCAGTGATTATTCCTTGTTTGGGGATTGTAACACTGTAGCTAAAAAAGACCTGCCTTCTATTTGAGTGTCCTTTTCAAAATGGAAACATGAGAAGGTTGTTTCTCAGCAGCCACTATTTTTAGAATTTGTGTTCTGGAAGTACAACGATGGTGTTTCAAGGGAGTTAATCTCATCTCTTTTGTTACAAGGAGGCTGATGTGCATCCTTCTACAATTTCTGTATAAGCGAAAGGCAGCATCAAGATGCCTTTAGTGTGGTAGGTTATTCAAAGACCATTGAAAAGTTGAGTTTCAGTTTGGTCAAATTTTTCCTCTCAAAGAGAATTTCTCCTAGAACTAGCTCTTTAAGGAAATGGGATGTGTCTTCTTGTAAACATCTGGGCAAAGGGGGAACTAAAGAGTCTTCATCAACCCCCAAAGATCAATACAAAAGTCAAGTCAGGATTTGTCCCTGGAATTAAAATGTCAAAATATTAATGCTCAGGACCTATTCCATGTGCATCACATTTCAAAAAACTTTTTATCTGGAAATAATTTAGATCTTACAGAAAAGTTGCAAAAATAATAGTACAAAGAACACTTACATACCCTTCACTCAGATTCACCTATTAACATTTTGCTCATATAACATTTTGCTCAATTTGCTTTATCATTTGCATTCTATGTGTGTGTGTGTATACAAATATACACATGTATATAATACAGTCATGCACTGCATAATGATATTTCAGTTAATGATGGATTGCATCTGTGGTCTCAGATTATAATGGAGCTGAAAAATTTCTATTGCCTAGGGACTTTGTAGTTGTCATAAAGTTGTAGTGCCATGAATTACTCATGTAGGGGCAATAGGGTATAACATATAGCCTAGGTGTGTAGTGGGCTATACCATCTAGGTTTTTGTGAGTACACTCTATGATGTTTATACAATGACGAAATCACTTAACAATGCATTTCTATGAATGTATCTCCATGGTTATGTGACACATGACTGTATATATATATATATGACCTAGTCTCAGGTGTAACACAGTGTCACTTCTGCTATGCTCCATTTATTGAAGCAGTCATAGAGTTCTGCGCATGCTCAAGGGGTGGGGAAATAATTTCCAGAAATGTGTGTGAGTATACACAAAAAAATGTATATATTTGTATGTAGTCTCCAAATATATATGTGTGAAAAAATACATAGTTTCTTTTTATCCTGAACCATTTAAAAATAAGTTGCATACATCATGGCCCCGTTTCCCTAAAGAAACTCAGTGTATATTTACTAAAAACAGGTGTTCAAGTCAAAAGGTACTGTATTTGAGGAACCATACCTCAGGGGCCTCATTCACACCTGGACCTGATCTACATGATGAGGTCCTAGACCCCCTAGCCTGAACCTGATGCTATAATGATGGTTTGGAGATAGGAATTAATGTATCTTGCATGTGGGAGGAATCTAAATTGTTGTGACCAGAGGGCAGACTGTGGCACAGCAATATTTCTGGAGATTAGTTCTCTTCCCCTGGAGCTTGGGCAGAACTTTGTGACTGCTTCAATGGCTAGAATGCAGAAGTGACACTACATTACATCTGAGGCTAGGTCATAAAAGAGGAGACAGCTAACCTTTCTCTCCCCCACCTTCCTCTCTTTCAAGATGCTTACCTGTGGAACCTAGCCACAATGTTTGAGGAAGGAGGAAGTGCAGTAGGTGTAAGTGTTCCAGCTAACATTTAAGGTCTCAGCTGACAACCAGCATCAACTGGCAGACATGCGAGTGAACAAGCTTTTAGAGATTCCAGTCTCTATCTTTTCAGCCATCACAGCTGACACTAAATGGAGCAGAGGTTAGCTGTTCCTCCTGAGCCTTGCCCAAATTGCAGATTCAAAAGAAAAAATAAATGTTGTCATTTTGGGGATAATTTCTTGTGCAGCAATGATAACCCAGAATCACATTCAGTAGCACAGGTACACTTGCTTGTGTAAACAAAGATAACGAATATATATGTATAATATTAGAATGTGATTCTGATCAGTGCTTTAGCATTTCAGAAGAATGAGAGATCAATGATGAATGGGCTATTAAAGGATGGAGAAAATACTGTTCCCCTTCTAGATTTCCCCTTTTGAGGAGACAACCACTAGAATGGAAGATCTTTATATTAGTGTTTGTACAATGCAAGATTAGACGCAGTTAACAAATGTACTCAGGGACCTATTAACTAGAATTTAACTCTGCCCACCTTCAATTTTATTCCATACCCCCAGAAACTAGAAGATTTGGGATAATTTAGCATTTTCTACAGAGGTTGCCCATGAGGCCACTACAGTACATAGTTTGAGCTACTAATTAGGGGAGAGTTTATCTCAGTGGGAGTGTTATGGAAACGGACTGGACAAGAAGCAATCGACACTCAGAGGGTTGGAGAGTCAGGTATTTATTAGGCTGGTGGGCCCAGACAAGCTCATGCTTGAAAATCTGGACCCCAAGCTCAGCTCTCACAACATTTTTATAGGCAGACTCTTCCGGGGTTTTTACATTTCATTTTCTCAGCATTTACGAGGCTAGCATAGCAGTAAGTTTCAATTCTCAGAATTCATGTAGTCCAGGCAGATAAGCAAGCTTGGTTACACAAGCCAAAAATGCAAGTAGTGATTAGAGAGACTAGTGTAACAAGCAAATATTGTTTCAAAGACAAAATATTACTTCAAGGACAAAACAGGCTTATGAGAAAATTATTTTTGTATTTTTTCCCAATAGGAGAAGTTTGAATCCTTTCCCTGTGGATTTTTTAGGGACCTGCTACTCCCTTAGATTTTTTGCATGAATTGATTGGGTTGTTAATATTATCTACTAATCCACACAAAAGTTTGGGCCTCAATACTCTCTTCTGAGTGATATCCAGGCTGAAGTTCATGCATAGGCAGAGGCTTGTTTCAACCCTTAATTATCATACTTTAACCCAATTCAATATTTTAGAAAAAATTTTCAGGGTGCCTATTGTTCCCAGAACCTCCTGTCAAGTATTGCCCATTAATACCTCACAGAAAAGCAAAATAGAAATCTGAGAAAAACCACTGAAGCTCTTAAAATTGACCTGAAAGCATTCCTCAACTGCTTATAATTCTTACCAAGAGTTAAAAGTGAGAAATATTACCTTGCCAGTTAATAATGGATTTTGATTTTTCAGTTGTTTTATTAGCTGGCTTTGATTTTGTTTGTACAAAAGGCATTTCTGAAGAGGCAGAGCTTCTTATCTTTTTTAGTTCTGCTTTATATCCCTGTGCCTTTACTCACAATTTTCTTTCTTCTTGGTAAGCCCTCTCCCCTCTTTGGTTTCCTACCTCACTGGCTTTGCCTTCTCAGTCTTCTTGTTCCTCATCTCCCTGAAGTTTTTTTTTTTCATCATCACACATGTTTATGGGGTACAGCTTTTTGTTTCAATACATGCATATATTGTATAATGATCTAATCAGAATAGTTAGCATATCTATCACCTAAACATTTATCATTTCTTTGTGGTTATAACATTCAAGATTCTCTTTTCTGGCTATATTGAAATGTACAATACAATATTATTAGCTACTGTCATCCTAGGGCACCAGAACTTATTCTTCCTAACTAACTGTACCTTTGTAAATTTGTACTGGTCTACCAACATTTCCCTGGATATCCCTCCCCGCTCATTTTCCCTGCCTCTGTTAACTACTATTCTTCTATTTCCTTCTTTTTTCCCCTCTCTTTTAAATTTATTTTGCATAATTGACCCATGATAATTTTACATATTTACAGAGTACAATATGATATTTGGGTACATTCATACCGTGTGCAATAATCATATTAGAGTGCTTAGTATATCTATCACCTCAAACATTTATCACTTCTTTGTGTTAGGAACATTTAACATCATCTCGAGTAGTTATTCAAAGATACACAGTACTTTGTCGTTAACTGTAGTCTCTCTACATTACTACAGAACACTAGATCCCATTCTTCCTGTCTCTCTACTATTTTGTATCTACTAACCATCCTGTCCCCATTCACCTCTCCCACTTCTCCCCACCAGTATCGAGTAATAACTATTCTACTCTTTATTTCTATGAGATCGTTTTTAGTTTCCACATGAGTGAGAACATGTGGTATTTCTCTCTCGGTGCCGGGCCTATTTCACTTAACATAATTTTCTTCCCTGAACTTTTAATGTTGGAAACCCCAATTACTTTGGGAGTGGATCACACCCTTGGAGATACCATCAATCTCTAAAGACTTCTCAATTTCTATCTCTAGCCTGGGCCTTTGCTAACTTCAGACTTAAATATCTACTCTCTATTCAACGTCTCCATTTAGATGTCTAATAGGCATCTCAAATGTAACAGGACCAAAGTTGAGCTCCTGATTTTAACCCACAAATCTCCTCCTATTGTGTTCCCCATCTCAGTGAGTAGCAATTCTATACTTCTAGTTACATAGGCCACCAACTTTGGTGTCATCCTGGAATATTCTCTCATACATCTCAACCTAATATACCAACAAATCCTGCTAGCTGTTCTCTCAAAATATATGAGACCCAACCTCTCACCCCTTAGCCTTCACTGCCTGGATTACCACAGAAGCCTCCTAACTGATCCCTGTATCTGCCTTTTTGTCCCTTCTCCTCCCACTCCAGTTCATTTTCAACACAGCAGTCAAATATACCCTTTTAAGATTTATGATGGATCTCTTCTCCATTCAAAAACCTGTAACATTAGAATGCAGTGTTATAACACCAAGGTCAAGGGTTCAGATCCCGGAAATGGCCAGCCACCAAAAAACAAAACAACACCCCCTGCAAAAACCCCTGTTACAGTATCCCATTTTCCCAAGAACAAAAGCCAAAGTCTTTAAGAAAAATCTGCCCCCATCCACTTCCCTCACTGTTGCAGTCACACCTGCTTGTAATGCTCTTGCCTCAGTGCCTAAAACCATCTTCCCTTGGATAGTGACAAGGTTTGCTCCATCATCTCGTTCAGATTTTGGTTTAAATTATTTTATTTGTTCCCTCTCTGACCGTTCTATTTTAAATTGCAGCCTTTATCTCAGCACTACCTGTCTCCCTCTTCTGCAATTTTTTTTTTCTCAGTTCGTCTCATTCAATCATTCATTCATTCATTTTTAAATTTTATTTTATCGATATGCAATGTGGTTGATTATTGCTCCTGATCACCAAAACCTCCCTCCCTCCTCCCTCTCCTGCCTCCCACCCACCAATGTCCTTTCTGTTTGCTTGTTGTATCAACTTCAAGGAACTGTAGTTGTTATGTCTTCTTCCCCCCCCCGTTTTGTGTGTGTGTGTGTGTGTGTGAATTTATTTATTTATTTTTAGCTCCCACCAATAAGTGCGAACATGTGGTATTTCTCTTTCTGTGCCTGGATCGCTTCACTTAATATAATTCTCTCAAGGCCCATCCATGTTGTTGCAAATGGCAGTATTTCATTCGTTTTTATAGCAGAGTAGTATTCCATTGCGTAGATATACCACATTTTCCATATCCACTCATCTGATGATGGACATTTAAGCTGGTTCCAACTCTTGGCTATCGTAAAGAGTGCTGCGATGAACATTGGTGAACAGGTATACCTTCGACTTGATGATTTCCATTCCTCTGGGTATATTCCCAGCAGTGGGATAGCTGGGTCATATGGTAGATCTATCTGCAATTGTTTGAGGAACCTCCATACCATTTTCCATAGAGGCTGCACCATTTTGCAGTCCCACCAGCAATGTATGAGAGTTCCTTTTTCTCCGCAACCTCGCCAGCATTTATTGTTCAGACTCTTTTGGATTTTAGCCATCCTAAGTGGGGTGAGATGGTATCTCAGTGTAGTTTTGATTTGCATTTCCCGGATGCTGAGTGATGTTGAGCATTTTTTCATATGTCTGTTGGCCATTTGTATATCTTCCTTAGAGAAATGCCTACTTAACTCTTTTGCCCATTTTTTAATTGGGTTGCTTGTTTTTTTCTTGTAAAGTTGTTTGAGTTCCTTGGATATTCTGGATATTAATCCTCGGTCAGATGTATATTTTGCAAATATTTTCTCCCACTCTGTTGGTTGTCTTTTAACTCTGTTGTTTCTTTTGCTGTGCAGAAGCTCTTTAGTTTAATATAATCCCATTTGTTTATTTTTCCTTTGGTTGCCCGTGCTTTGGGGGCCGTATTCATGAAGTCTGTGTCCAGTCCTATTTCCTGAAGTGTTTCTCCTATGTTTTCTTTCAGAAGTTTTATTGTTTCAGGGTGTATATTTAATTCTGTAATCCATTTTGAGTTGACTTTAGTGTATGGTAAAAGGTAAGGGTCTAGTTTCATTTTGCTGCATATTGATATCCAGTTATCCCAGCATCATTTGCTAAAGAGGCAGTCTCTTCCCCAGTGTATAGGCTTGGTGCCTTTGTCAAAGATCAGAAGGCTGTAGGTGTGTGGGTTGATTTCTGGATTCTCTATTCTATTCCATTGATCAGTGTGTCTGTTTTTATGCCAGTACCATACTGTTTTGGTTATTATAGCTTTGTAATATAGTTTAAAGTCAGGTAGTGTTATGCCTCCAGCTTTATTTTTTTTGCTCAGCATTGCTTTGGCTATGCATGGTCTTTTGTTATTCCATATAAATGTCTGGATAGTTCTTCCCATTTCTGAGAAAAATGTCATTGGAATTTTGATGGGGATTGCACTGAATTTGTATATCACTTTGGGTAGTATGGACATTTTCACTATGTTGATTCTTCCAATCCAAGAGCATGGGATATCTTTCCATCTTCTTGGATCCTCTCTAAATTCTCTCAGCAGTGGTTTGTAGTTCTCATTATAGAGATTTTTCACATCCTTAGTTAACTCAATTCCTAAGTATTTTATTTTTTTGGTGGCTATTGTAAATGGGCAGGCTTTCTTGATTTCTCTTTCTGCATGTTCACTATTGGAGAATAGAAATGCTACTGATTTTTGTGTGCTGATTTTGCATCCTGCTACTGTGCTGAAATCATTAATCAACTCCAAGAGTTTTTTTAGAGAGGCTTTAGGCTGTTTGATATATAGGATCATGTCATCTGCAAACAGGGACAGCTTGACTTCATCTTTTCCAATCTGGATGCCCTTTATTTCCTTCTCTTCTCTGATTGCTTGGCTAGTACTTCCAACACTATGTTGAATAGGAGTGGTGAGAGTGGGCATCCTTGTCTAGTTCCTGTTCTTAAAGGAAAAGCTTTCAGCTTTTCCCCGTTCAGGATGATATTGGCAGTGAGTTTATCATATATTTAATTATCATTATTATTATTATTTTTTTAAAGATGACCGGTAGGGGGATCTTAACCCTTGACTTAGTGTTATCAGTACCACGCTCACCCAGTGAGCAAACTGGCCATCCCTATATGGGATCCAATCCCATGGCCTTGGTGTTATCAGCACCGCACTCTCCCGAGTGAGCCACAGGCCGGCCCCTATATGGCTTTAATTATGTTGAGATACTTTCCATCTATACCTAACTTATAGAGGGTCTTTGTCATGAATGAGTGTTGAATTTTATCAAATGCTTTTTCAGCATCTATAGAAATGATCATATGGTCCTTGTGTTTGATTTTATTAATATGGTGTATCACATTTATTGATTTGTGTATGTTGAACCAACCTTGCTTCCCTGCGATGAATCCCAAATGATTGTGGTGAATAATTTTACGTATGTGTTGCTGTATTCTGTTTGCTAGTATTTTAGTGAGGATTTTTGCATCTATATTCATCAAGGATATTGGCCTGTAGTTTTCTTTTTTGGTTATATCTTTACCTGGTTTTGGTATCAGGATGATGTTTGCTTCATAGAATGAGTTTGGGAGATTTGCGTCTGTTTCAATCTTTTGGAATAGTTTGCAAAGAATCGGTGTCAATTCCTCTTTGAATGTTTGGTAAAATTCTGCTGTGAATCCATCTGGTCCTGGGATTTTCTTTGTGGGGAGCCTTCTGATAACAGCTTCAATCTCCTTTATTGTTATCGGTCTGTTCAGATTTTCTACATCTTCATGGCTCAGTTTTGGGAGTTTGTGTATGTCCAGAAATTTATCCATTTCCTCCAGATTTTCAAATTTGTTGGTGTATAGTTGTTTATAGTAGTCTTGAATGATTCCTTGTATTTCAGATGAATCAATTGTAATATCACCTTTTTCATTTCTAATTTTTGTTATTTGAATCTTCTCTCTTCCTTTTTGTTAGCTGTGCTAATGGCTTGTCAATTTTATTTATCTCTTCAAAAAACCAACTTTTTGATTCATTGATCTTTTGTATTGTTTTTTGGGTTGCAATTTCATTAAGTTCTGCTCTGATCTTAATGATATCTTTCCGTCTGCTAACTTTAGGTTTGGATTGTTCTTGTTTTTCTAGTTCTTTAAGGTGAAGTGTTAGGTTGTTCACTTGCCCTCTTTCCATTCTTCTGAGGTGAGCACTTAATGCAATAAATTTCTCCCTTAATACTGCTTTTGCAGTATCCCACAGGTTTTGGTATGATGTATCATTATTTTTATTAGTTTCAATAAATTTTTTGATTTCCTGCTTGATTTCTTCTTGGACCCATGTCATTAAGTAGAATGCTGTTTAATTTCCATGTGTTTGTATAGTTTCCAGAATTTCGTTTGTTATTGATTTCTAATTTTAATCCATTGTGGTCAGAGAAAATACATGGGATAATTCCAATTTTTTTGAATTTGTTGAGACTTGATTTGTGACCTAATATGTGATCTATCCTGGAGAATGATCCATGTGCTGATGAGAAGAATGAATATTCTGAGGTTGTTGGATGGAATGTTCTGTAGATATCTGCCAATTCCAATTGGTCTATAGTATTGTTTAGATCTTGTGTTTCTCTGCTGATTCTTTGCCTAGATGATCTGTCCAATATTGACAGTGGGGTGTTCAGGTCCCCTGCTATTATGGTATTAGTGTCTATTTCCTTCTTTAGGTCTAATAGAGTTTGCTTTATAAATCTGGCTGCTCCAACATTGGGTGCGTACATATTTATGATTGTTATGTCTTCTTGATGGATCAGTCCTTTTATCATTACGTAGTGTCCCTCATTGTCTCTTTTTATGGTTTTTAGTTTAAAGTCTATTTTGTCATATATAAGAATAGCTACTCCAGCTCGTTTTTCTTTTCTGTTTGCGTGGTAAATCTTTTTCCATCCTTTCACTCTTAGTCTATATGAGTCTTTATGGGTGAGGTGGGTCTCTTGTAGGCAGCATATAGTTGGGTCCTCCTTTTTAATCCAGTCAGCCAGTCTGTGTCTTTTGATTGGGGAATTTACCCTTTTACATTAAGAGTTGTTATTGAAAGGTGTTGATTCATTCCTAGCATTTTATTGATTATTGTTTGGTTGTCTTAGGTGTCTTTTGTTCCTTGCTTTCTGATTTACTGTTTGTTTTCTGTGTTTGTTGGTTCCTTAGGTTGTAGATAGCCTTTTTGTTTGTTTGTTTTCTCTTCATGAATGCCGTTTTTATTATACTAGTGGGTTTTGATTTTTCTTGGTTTTTTATGGCAGTGGTAGTTATTTTTCAAGAACCACACCCAGTACTTCCTTGAGAATTTCCTGTAAGGGTGGTCGTGTGGTGGTGAACTCCCACAGTTTTTGTTTGTCTGAGAAATATACTATTTGCCCTTCATTTCGGAAGGATAGCCTTGCAGGGTAGAGTATTCTTGGCTGACAATCTCTGTCTTTTAGTATTTTGAATATATCATCCCATTCCTTTCGGGGTTTTAGGGTTTGTGATGAAAAGTCTGATGTTAGCCTGATTGGGGCTCCCTTACAGGTGATTTGATGCTTCTCTCTTGCAGCTTTTAAGATTCTCTCTTTGTCTTTGAGTTTTGCCAGTTTGACTATAACATGTCGTGGAGAAGACCTTTTTGGGTTGAATACATTTGGAGATCGTTGAGCTTCCTCGATCTGAAGATCTGTGATTTTTCTTATACCTGGGAAGTTTTCTGCCACTATTTTGTTGAATATGTTTTCAATGCAATCTCCTTTTTCCTCCCCTTCTGGAATAACCCTGAGTCAGATATTTGAGCACTTAAGGTTGTCTGATAGCTCTCTCAGATTTTCTTCAATGCCTTTGATTCTTTTTTCTTTTTCTTTTGTCTGCTTGTGTTATTTCAAACAGCCCATCTTCAAGTTCAGAGGTTCTCTCTTCAACTTCTGCAAGCCTGCTGGTTAAACTCTCTGTTGTGTTTTTTATTTCATTGAATAACTTCTTCAGTTCGGCAAGTTCTGCTACATTTTTTTTCAGGACATTGATTTCCTTGTACATTTCCTCTTTCAGGTCCTGTATACTTTTCCTCATTTCATCATGATGTCTAGCTGAGTTTTCTTGTATCTCATTCAGTGTCCTTAGAAATATCACTCGAAATTCCTTGTCAATCATTTCAAGGGCTTCTTGTTGTATAGGATCTAGAGCTTGAGAGTTATTATCCTTTGGTGGTGTACTTTCTTGATTTTTCGTATTTCTGGTATCTTTTCTTTGATGTTTATTCATTGTGGCAGGGGGTTTCACAGTCCACAGGTTTGACACTGCTGCCGCTGCCAAGCCGTAGCCGGAGCCGAAGGGAGTCCCTCTTCTGCAATTTTTCTCCATAGAACTTGTTAACAACAGACTTACCATTATTATTTTACTTATTTTGTTTTTCTTTTCCTTCCTTCTAGAATATAAATTCCATGAGAGCAGGAATTTTTACTTTGTTCAGTTCTGTATCTTCAGTGCCTAGAACAATGCGTGCCACATAGTAGGCACTTTAGATTTGCTGGAGTGAATGAATGGCTGATTTCTTATTTATCGTTGAAGACTTACATCCTCCAGGCTTCCTGCACTCCTCCCACTCATTCAGCTTGGACTAAAACCTCCCCCTACTATGGGTTCTCATACCATCTTGTATTTATCTTGATCATAGTACTTCCCAGAGATTTAAAAATAAACAAAAAAACTTTGTATTCCCTCGGGTTTGGTGCACAGAAAGTGCTTTATAAATATTAAAATAAACTAGTTGTAGTAGGAAGATGTTAATTAGGCATGAGTGAGGGATTTGCCAATTTCCCCTTTTTTACATGAATTTCCTTCCTCTTTCTAAGAAACCCAGATTCGATTCTCTTCCCCCAGCCCCTACCCCAATAGAGTACCAATGATTAAACACAGTTGCCAAAAAACTTTTGACCAAATGCTATTTTACAGCTTTCAAATCTGTTTGGAAGAAAATATTGGAATTTTTAAAGATGTTAATTGTTGGAATGATACCACCAAGTGAAGTTTTACCTAAACCTAGAATTGGAAATCACATGCTGCATATCTAGCTTCATTCCCTAACTCCTTTTAAGACTGTAATAATTTACCCCATCCTCACTCCTAATGTAAACTCTAAGTTTTCAAATACCAGAATTACTGGCTATGAAATACCTATATCAGCACCACACTCTAACCTAACTGGCCAGCTCAAAATACTTATATGTAGGCAGGCACATCTGTGCCTTAGAATTTTTGATTATCAGGAATTCCTGAGTGTCAGAACAGTAGTTATTGATCAAAAGGAGGCCTGGAGTTAAGAAAGGGACAATTATAAAAACAGCAGACTAGTAGTTCAGTAAAAGGTGGGAAACAGAATAGAAGTATTGTACTAATAGCCAGGTGAGGAAAAACTGAACCTGAATTAAAAATAAAAACAGATTTTAGCTGGCAAGAGAATGTACATGTCAGGCTGGCAAGTAAGCTCAGTTAGTTAGAACATGGTGCTGATAACACCAAGGTCCAGGAGTCAATCCTTGAACTGGCCACACACCAAAAAACAAACAAACAAACAAACAAACAACTCACAGAATGTATATTTCAAGAGATAATAAGATGATAGAATTTAAGAACTGGAAAATGCCTGATTAATGCCTCTTATCTACAAAATGAAGAAATCAAAGTCAAAAGTACACAGCTAGAGTTGACATTTCTCTAATATCTAAGAAAGCATATTAGAATGATAAGCCGCACTTAAGATGATAAAGTTATTTACAACCTAGAAACTGAAGGTATATCCTATGTGTTCAAAGCTGGATTCGGTATTATTCTATGTGTTTTAATGCTGATGAGAATTCAAGTCATGTACTTAATTTCAACCTTGTAATTTGTATTTTGCTGGAAAAGACTTGCCTAAAGGGACAATCCAGCTGCCACGTGATGATACTGGAGGAGAGGGTCTGGGCAGACCCCATAGCTGTCCTCAACCCACCCTGTCCTCTTACTGGGTTCTTGACTCTGCCATAGGAAAGAATTCAAGAGCAGAGTCACAGTAGAAAGTGAAAGCAGGTTTAATGTAATGAATAAGAGGTATAGACTTCACAGAGAAAGTGCGGCCTAGCTCCAGAGACTGAACAAGGCCCGCACCAAATTTAACACAAAAGTAAGAAATAGACATTCACAAAGTGCAGGATGGCTCTAGAGTGAACAGCAGTCTGCTAAAGGCAAGTTTGATACAAAGAAATACACACCTCACGGGAAGTGCTGGGATTCCATTTTTATAATTTTGCTAATATGTATTCATGATATCTAATGAATATTCAACTAAGGGGGTGGTTTCCGGTTATGTACCCTAGTTTTTCACAGGCTCAGTTAGTCTCTTTTAGAGCATGCTCCTTGGTTAAATTCCATCACATGCACCAAATTTATATATTCAAATATATAAGTGTCTCTAGCGCCTCCAGTGGGAGGTCATTCAAGGGATGAACTCTTTTTTTACTGAGCATGTTCGAACAGTGAGCTGCCCCCTGGTCTCAATCTCCATGTGCTGGTATGGAAAAAAGGTGCTATAGGCCAGAGGAACTCAGGACTCAGAGGCAGGGCCTAAGTCCTAGAGGAGTGGTTTGAGATACACGGGAGTGGCCTGAAACCAATCCCGTGGGAACTGAGAATCTCCTATCTCAGTGAGAACTACATCAGAGTACTAAAATGGAGCTACCTGATTTTTCAGGAGCTAGCAAGAAAAAACAGCCACTGGTGTTACTGTTATAAGACCCATTCCTTAACCTTTGTACACTATTAATTTGAAGGAGACACGAATACAACTTCATCGCAGTTGGGGTGGAGAAAGATAATATAGGAATAGTATAAAGAGTAAACATTTACTCACGGGTTTAGTGAGGAGTGTAAATTGTTTGCCAAGTATGGATTGTGGTAAGATAGAAAAGGAGAACCTCTAAGGTAGGTCTAAGTTAAAGGTCCTTACTGTGAGTGTTTTATTTCATTCCCACTTATTAGTGTTAGCTTATGTTATTTCTGAATCTTAAACTCTTAGGAAATAGGCCCTATTGAAATTTTGCCAATTTTAGGCACCTTTTTGTTGGGGAGAGGGCAGTTGGCTGATAACAGGAACTGTTTAGGCACTTTTTAAAGAAGGATAAACAGAAAAGAGAAATATCTTTAACTGCAGATTAAAGAAGGATGTATTTTTAGTCATTCTTCCAATATATTGTCCAGGTTTCAAATGAAAGTAGGGTTGGCCAGTTAGCTCAGCAGGTTAGAGTAGTGTTAGAACATCAAGGTAAAGATACCCGTATGGAACAGCCACCAGTGAAAAAAGAAGAAAAAAAAAAAAAAAAAGAAACTTAACAACTAATGCAATTCTTCGTACAATTTCTTACAGGTAAAGGGTAATGTCAAAAATGCGCTTACATTGGTATTAATGTTAGCAAGGGTGAGAAGAAATCAGCTTTCTTAGATAATTAGAATATAAATTGGTCTTTTTCTTTTTGCTGTTGGCTGGCTGGTACAAGGACCAAACCCTGAACTTTAGTATTATCGACACCATGCTCTAACCAACTGAGCTAAACAGCTAGCCCTGAACCCCCTTTTTAGGCAGGCAATTTGGCAACATCTATTAAAACTTAAAAGGTGTGTATTCAGACCCTACAATTCCACTTCTGGAAATTCCATCTACAAATACACTTACAGAAGTAAACAAGGATATTTACTGCAGGGTATTTATTTGTCTAGGATGTTTATTGCAACAATGTTTATAATACTTAAAGCACCTGACAAAATCTAATGTTCCTCAATAGGTGATGGGTTAAATATACATTAAATACACACAACTGGCATACTATGCAATCTACTGATGGCATGAAAGATAGTCTAAGATACATAGCTGAGAGAAATTTAAAAAAACTGCAGATCAGTATGCAGACTATAAAGAATGCATGTGAAAAGAAAGGGAGTATAAATGTACATTTTATATGCATGGAAAATATGGTGAGCGTAGTCACAGAAAACTGGAAGGATACACACTGTATTAGAGTTCTCCAGAGAGACAGAATCAACAAGATATGTTATAAACATATGAGAGGGGATTTATTAGAAGAATTAGCTTACGTGATTGTGAAAAGTCCCACGATAGGCCGTCTGCAAACTGGATGCTTGTAGCGTGGCTTAGTCCAAGTCCGAAGGCCTCAAAACCAGGGAAGCCAATGGTGTCTTTGGTGTAAGTCCTGGAACCCAAAAGCTGAAGAGTCTCGAGCTCTGATTTCCATGGACAAGAGAGAAGAGTGTATCACAGCTCCAGCAGATAGAGAGAGCTGTTCAACTTTTTTCTGTTTTTTGTTCTCCCCAGGCTCCCAGAGGATTGGATGGTTCCTGCCCACATTGAGCACGGGTCTTTCCCACCCAGTCCACTCAGGCTCTCATACTAAGACTCTGCTGGAAATACCCTCAGGGACACACCAGAAATACAGCTTTACCAGGTTTCTCGGCATTACTTAATCTAATCAAGTTGACACCTATAATTAACCCTCACACACACTCGCCTCTAGGGAGTGAAACTGAGTGAAGCAGGAAGCGATCTTTTACATTATATATACTTGTGTATTTATGGAAAAATTTTTTTTTTTACAACGAGCGTGTATTACTTGCATACAAATAACTTTAAGTGCTTTAGTGTAAATAATATAATACAAATGACTCCTTCCTCATACTGTGTCACTATAAAGTAACAAGTCCATAATACTGAAAAATCAATTCTCTTATTGTATAGTCACACTTCATAGACTGTTGATGTCAAGTTGTGGTAACCAAGTTATACATAAATGAGGTGTTGTTCCACCCCTCTTTATCGTATTTACCTCCCTGTCTCTACTTAACCTAAGCTTTTTCAGCAAGTACTAAAATGACTCTGTCCTATTTTTATGTAATTTCTCTGGGAGTACAAACTGAAGAACACTGTCATTTAGGTTGCCCAACTGGAAGTGGAAATTATATACCAACCTCCCATGCTTTAAATCTTTGTATGGACAACCCTTTCACAGGCATGTAATTATAGTTAAAGCAATGGTTTCCTAAGAACAACCTAATGCTGCAAGTGAGGTGGCTGGCTAACTTTTCAATGGATTAAGTGAAATACAATGAAACAGAACAAACTAAATGATTAATAGAATTCCCTCCAGCACAAGTAGACTTTAGATTTTCTACATCATCAGACTTAAGTACTGTATCAATTTTAAGTTATAGAGGGATGTTTAATATTTGACTGCCTGATACAGTGTGATACAAACCAAAAGAAAGGTTTCAATTCCAGTTTAACATTTCAAATTCTCATCAGACATGACCATCTGCTTCACTGACTTCAATAATATGCTTAATTTAACTCAGACAAAGGAGAAATAGTATTTCTTAGTTAGCTATCTCAACTCACAATTTTTAGAAGTGTTTAATCCATGGCAAACTCTGTGATGGAGTGAAACTTTTTATGGCCCTAGGGGAAGCCAGGCCTGAAACTTGAGGAATTTTTAAAAGTTCCAGTGTAGGGCCGGCCCGTGGCTCACTTGGGAGAGTGTGGCGCTGATAACACCAAGGCCACGGGTTCAGTTATTTTATTTTATTTTTAAAGATGACCGGTAAGGGGATCTTAACCCTTGACCTGGTGTTGTCAGCACCAAGCTGTCCCAAGTGAGCTAACCGGCCATCCCCATATAGGGATCTGATCCCGTGGCCTTGGTGTTATCAGCGCCACACTCTCCCAAGTGAGCCACGGGCTGGCCCTTACTGGTCATCTTGAAAGAAAAAAAAAAGTTCCAGTGTATTAGTATTGCTCTAAATCCTACATTATAAAGTTTATATTCTAGTCTTTCCTATTTTGTAATAATTTACTATCTCATGAGATAGATAAATTCCAACTGTAACCCATCTTTCAAGTGGGGCAAATGCCACAAAAAGATAAAATAATTTGCATCCCCATTGTACATCAAGTGGGTAGATAAACACCCAGGCCTATTCTTTGTACAGCCATACAAAGGTAGGTACTGATTGTTTAGCAGGGTAATAATGTTTGTGGTATGTTGCAGTTGAATTCTGGAGGGTCTTTCCCCTCACAAATTGAGTTAACGGGAAGATTCACTTCCGATTAACTACAATAATTTAACTCAGAGTTCGTACTCTGCAGGCTGAAGATGACTGAGTTGTTTTGTTTGAAGACGTGCCTACAGCAAACTAACGACCTGGCAATTAAAGGCTTTGAAATACATACCCAACCCCTTGCTTCATGGCCTTTTAGTAATGCAACTAATCTGAGGTCTTAGAATTAACTGCCTTACAGTGAACTGGAAAGGGCAGCACTGTGACTAATGCCATGCTGCTAATCTGGTCTGCCAGGAAAGGTGAGTAGAGAAACACAGAATATTACCTTCTTTCTCTAGCAGGGCATATTAGAATCTGTTGGTTTGAGGAACTGAAATCCTTCTGCTGACTCTAAATTACCTAACTGGCACCTTGAGTATAATCTAATCCAAACGGTTATTTTTCAGTGTTTCCTTAACCAGAAGCTTCATACTGTAACTTTCAGGGTGAAGACTAACTAAAGCAAACAAGTTAAAAAGTAAGGAACGGAATAATAAATATTGCATTGTACATATGTATCACATTTTGTTTATCCATTCATGACACTTGGGTTGTTATCACCTTTTGGCTCTTGTGAATGATGCTGCTATAAACATGGGTGAACAAATAGCTGTTCATGTCCCCGCTTTCAATTCTTCTGGGTATACACCCAGAAGTGGAATTGCTCGAACATACGGGAAATCTAGGAAGTTTTGACACATGCAACAACAGGATGAACTTGGAAGGCACTATGAAGGCTAAGTGAAATAAGCCAAACATAGGAGAAATACAGCTCCACCCATAAAACACTTAAGAGTAGGCAAATCCACAGACATAAAGTAGAACAGGGATTGCCAGGAGCTGGTGGGAAGAGGTAATGGGGAGTTACTGTTTAATGGACACAGTGCTTCAGTTTTGCAAGTTGAAAAAATTCTGGAGATGAATGGTGGTAATGGTTGCACAACATAACGTACTTAATGTCACTGAACTCACACTTAAAAATGGTTAAAATGGTAAATTTTATGTATATTTTAACACAATTTTTTAAAAAGCAGCAAGTTACTCCGTTATAAGTCTTGTAACCCTCACATTTCTGGTGGGGAGCAACTCTCGGAAAGAAGCAAGATAAGCGTTTTGCAGAGAGGTCTCCAGAGAACCCGTCCAGGAGGAGGCGGGCTCCGAGCGGAGGCGGCCGGCGCGGGGCCGCTGGGCCTGCGCGAACCGGAGGCAGCTGGGTGGGGGGATGGGAGGACGCGTAAAACAAGATATTCTAAACTTCGTTCCAAGGCTCACTTCCCTTAGGGATCTCCCCGCTCGGAGTAAGAATTCTTTCGTCACAGGAAAGCCGCGATTCCCCTTTCCCTTCACAATTCCCGTCCAGTCAAAAACTTCCTTAACATTTTGGGGTTTCCCGCTTGCCCACTCCTTTCACGAACCCCATCCCTCACATGCCCATTCCCCAAGATTCCACTTGTCTTCCGAGACGGGTCTCGGTCACGGCCGCACCAACGATTCAATTGCTGGAGTCTCACCCGTCGAGCGTCAGAAGGAGTGGCCGGGAGGGACAGTCCCCGAGTTCCCCGGAAGTTACCGCCCTCCGCCCCCGGTGGAGGAGACAGAACAGGCCTCACGGCTTGGGATTGGCGGGAAGGTGCGGATGATGCGTTACGTGCGGCCTTGCGGCCCCTCCTCTACGCTCCTGCGCGCGGTTAGAGTGGGGCGGGGTGGAGTGTGTGGCTCCGGGCGGCCATTACCCGGAACAATCCCAGGCCTCGGGTCAGGTGACCCTCGGCGGGGCTGGCGGGAGGGGCGTGAGGAGGGAAGGGAAGGGAGGAGAGAGTAGGGCGGAGTGGGAGGGAGGGGAAGGAGGCGGGGTGAGATCGGTCACGTGATTCGGCATGGAGGCGGTGGCGGCGGCCGGGAGGAGCCGCCGGGGCAGAAGCCGCACTTGTTAGTGTAGGGCGAGGAGGGGGCCGGGGGACGCCGACACCGTCACCCAGGCACGCCGAGGAGAAGGCGGAAGGGGGGTGGGGCGAGATCAGGCTCCGACCCCCGGCCGAGGGGATGAGGGGAGCATGGGCGCCAAGGAGTCACGGATCGGATTCCTCAGCTACGAGGAGGCGCTGAGGAGAGGTGAGGGGGGAGGGGTCTGTGCGAGCTGCCGGGGAGGCCAGCGACGGGCTGCCCAGAGGGTGGGTGACCGGGGGAGGGGAGGGGAGATTGAGGGCGTGGGGCGCGGAAGGCGGAAGGGAAAGGAGGCCAGCTCTGTGGACTATTAGGGGAGGGAGGTCGGGTGGGAAGCAGTATTGGGAACTGGGACCGTATGGAAAGGAACGAAGCTTTCCCAGAAAGAGAGGTATCAGGCGCTGGCAAGGCAATGCCGTGATCTCTGGTGGCGTTGTTATCCTGATGTGTCCAGGGAAGTCCTCCTCTCTTTTCTTGGGTGGCTCCAGCCCTTCCAGTCCCCCTCATCCTTCACTGCCATTTTCTCATATCACTCCTTCGTTAAAACCTCCAACAACATCCTAACCTCGTTCCCCAAAGCCTTGGCTGGAAGGGAGAGAGGAGGCGGCTGCAAAGCCCTCTTTTTTTTTTTGCTACTGCTACTGGAAGCCCCTTCCTATTGGGTAATCTGTCTTCTTCGAGGGCCTTTGACATTTCCTTGGGGGCTATGACCATCCATTCCTGCCACCCCTCACTCTTTGAGCGTCTGGCTTTCATAAGAACGACCCGAAATTAAGTTGTGTTTGAGGTGAGATGAGATTAGACAGCTGGCGTTGCCACAAGACCTTGTCTTAGGTTTTAGCTCCTCAGACGTTGACCTGAGCCTTTTGCTGCACTTGATTCCCAGTTCTCACCCCCCTCCATCCCCATAAAATGGCATTCGGAAATCCGGCATTCTGATATTGTGTTATAGCTCCCTTTAGAGACTGGCCTTGCTGCCAGTCCTGGCCTGCTGCTTATTGGCTCTGATGCACAGCATGTTGTTAACAGCCCCAACCCCCTACCACTTACTCTGATACCGCTGTCCATGATCACTAACTGGGAGTGTCTATTGCACAGTTTATGGCCGAAGTGTGACTTAATTTTTCATGATTGAGGTTTGAGTGTGTGTATATCTGTGTGTGCTTGTATTTCTTTTCGACATTTAATGGAATTTTTGGTAAGAAGTGAAAACATTAAGCAGATTAGGTGCTAGGCATTATTGTTAACAGGTTTCTAAGTAAAAAAACCAGCCCCGTTCCGGATGGTTTTAGTAGCTAAGAATATAAAATGAAAATTAGATTAGAAGACAGGCATTCAAAATGAATATTTTTGAGTGAACTCTTGTGTATGTATAGGAAGAAGAGGGATCAGTGGGCCGTCACCTGACAGTAAGATACACAATTTAGATAAATTGGTTGTGGACTTACCAGAATAATAAAAATATGCTTTTTATGTCTTTCTTCCTGCAGAACAGTATAATGATTGTTCTTATGGACAATCTTGCTTGAACTTTTTTTCCCTGCCTTTATATGAGAAATATTCCAAATTCTTGATATGTTTCCAGCCCTAGTAGGCTAGTCATTTCCGGGATACTGTTGAGCCTGACAGGTCTGGCCTCAATTAGGCAATGGCTTTACATGGCATGAGAGAGGACATCAGTCAAACTAATTTACAGCTTCAAGGTTCAGAAGTGTTTAGTTTCTTAAGTTTGAGGGTGTGAATAACAGTGATATACCTTGCATTAAGAAATTTTAAAATTAAACTTTTATCCAACTCTAGCCTGCTTAATCTCACATCAAACTGAGATTGTATGTAAATATAAATGAAGTTCATGGTACATTTCAAATTGATCTAACTGAAAGTTTTTGTTAAAAGTGTCTGCCTGTTGTTTTTTAAAACATGTATTTGAAGAGATGAGAAAATATCTGTTAAACTCTTATTTGTAACTATTCCTTGAATGAATTTGGTTTATCAGTTTTGCTGCAGAGACATTAAAACAAAAGAGAAGAACAAGTTGATAAAATAACGTTTCTGAATGTGAACCAGGAGCCATTTTTTTAAAAAATGGGTAACTTTTAAACATGATACCATTTACTGTAGTAAATGTCAGACTTTAGTATAGAGTTTCTGTCACTAATTTTTACATAAAGAGTTCATAAAGCTTTGATAGAACTAGAAAATGGTTTGAGAACCTTTTTTTTTTTTGGCACTTGAATAATGTAAGTAATTACTAAAACCTGTATCCATTAGTTTTATCTGCTTGTTTGTATTGTATAAGGTGAAGGGCGGGTAGATAAAATTTGACGAACACACTGTGTTATGTGAATCATTCTACCAGTTAAAGAAAAGCTTGATAATACTACTGAAATACTTTCCCCCTTGGCTTTACTTAAAATCGTTGAGCACTAAATAATGCCTAGTCATAGAATGTAGTATTAAAAGAAATAGTCAGGTATGTATTACCACCTACAAATGTGGAATTGCAGGCTGTTTATCTTGCATAATGGGGCCTTGGAAATGAAGTGTTTTAATGACAGATGACACTTACTGGACCTGAATGAAAGGGCCCTCTAGTGACTTCATTTACATTTCAGAAGCTCTAGAAATTAAGGAGATTGGTTTTTTTTTTTTTTTTTTTTTTTTAAAAGATGACCGGTAAGGGGATCTTAACCCTTGACTTGGTGTTGTCAGCACCATGCTCACCTAGTGAGCAACTGGCCATCCCTATATGGGATCCGAACCCGTGGCCTTGGTGTTGTCAGCACCACACTCTCCCAAGTGAGCCATGGGCCAGCCCAAGGAGATTGGTTTTATATTGCCATTTTAGCTAGACTGTATGTCAGTTATGTAAACCTTAATGTTTTTGTGAAAGTATACCTTCAGACCTTTTTTGGGAGGTATATTAGTGGTGGCTTTTACTTTTGGCTTGTATATATCTTTCTTAAATATCTTGATTAGAATACAAGGGAAGGCTTTATTCTTGTTTAGATTGCGTGTGTTTTCAAAGGAAATATACCAGTTGTACTTCATGGATACTGAGAATTTTAGCAACCATGTTCTTCATCTCTATTTTATCTCCTTATTGCAAAGCTAATAAGGAGTGGCTAAGTTTGTGGCTTGTGTGTTCATTTTATTCATTATTAAAATTTTATTTTTTATTTTTCTTTAATTTTTAAAAAATTTGTGTATTCTTAAAAATGTATTCTACATGCTTGAACACAGCATTTAAAACACATTGATGAGTTATGAGTTGCAGTTTAGAGCATTTCAGAACTCCAAGAAACCTTAAAAATCTCCAGTTCTTTAATTCTTCTTCCATGCTTCTCTCTTCCTTTCATCCTTCTGGAAACGGAGTATTACAAGGCTTTTTTTTTTTTTGATGCAAGAATTGGCTGGATTAAAATGGTTCTTAGCATTTAAATTGTGGTAATGGAATATAATGGGTGAATTTCTTCTAATCCCCTTTAAGTGGAATTTGACACTCACATTGGACTAAGTAGCTGCATGATGAACTATATATAGTGTGTCAGAAAGTTATATTGTGGATTCATGTTTTCTAATGTCCCTTTGCTCATTCATTCAGCAAATTTTTACTGAGCACTGGCTATGAATTAGGCAGTGAGGAAACATAACCAAGACCCTCTCTCTAGCATCATATAATCTGGGTCAGTGATCCCCCTAAAGTATGTGTACCTTAAAGTGTATGCAAAACTGTCCATAGGGGGGAAAAAACTGTCTATAGGGGGTGGGAATAAAACGTTAGAACTTCAATTCATATTCTAATTTGTGTATGTTAATAATATACATACTATATTCAAAAGTAGTGTATATGCATGTCATTTACAAATAATTAACTTGGCATATTAAGTACTATAATGCTATAGAAGGAAGTGCTGTAGGGATGTAGAGTGTGTGTAGGTGTCTGTGATGGCCTGGAAGTGCCCCTACCACTGCACTCTTTTCATAGTATGTTCTTGCTGTGGATTGAATGTCCCCCGCCAGCCAAACTCACTGAACCTTAAATTATGTCCCCCAAAGTTCCAGGTATTGGAAATTTGGCCCCCACTGTGACACTGTTGAGAGGGTAAGAAATCCTATCATGATAATTGAAAGATGGGGCCTTGAAGAGGTGATTAAGTTGATGGCTAAACGGTGGTCATGAGCATGGTTGTGAGGGCTTTAAAAGGAGAGCATGTGAGAGTCTGTCTCTGTCTCTCTGCTCTACCACTTTCTGGCATGTGAGACCCCTGCATTGTTGTATAGCCACCACCAAAGAAGACCCTCACCAGACGTGTTCCCTGGACTTTGGATTTTCCAACCTTGAGAAACTGTGAGCAATAAATTATGTCTTCTTACAGATTACCTAGTTCCAGGTATTTTGTTATAAGTAACAGAAACAGACTAATACAGAAAATTGGCACCAGAAGTGGGGTGTTGCTTATAACAAATACTTGAAAATGTGGAAGCAGCTTTGGAACTGGGTGTTGAGGAGGAGGCTAGAAGAATTTGGAGGAGCAGGCTAGAAAAAGCCTAGCTGCTGGTGGAAGCTTAGAAGACAAGAAAACCAAGGAAAGTTTGGAACTTCTTAGAGACTGGTTAAATGGTGGTGACCTGAATGCTATTAGAAATATGGACAGTAGGGCCGGCCCGTGGCTCACTCGGTAGAGTGCGGTGCTGATAGCGCCAAGGCCCCGGGTTCGGATCCCATATACGGATGGCCGGTTCGCTCACTGGCTGAGCGTGGTGCTGACAACACCAAGTCAAGGGTTAAGATCCCCTTACCGGTCATCTTTAAAAAAAAAAAAAAAAAAAAAAAAAAAGAAATATGGACAGTAAAGATCATTCTAAAGAGGTATCAGGTAGAAATGAGAAGGAGCTTGTGGAAATTGGGGCAAAGATCACCCTTGCTATGTAGTGGCAAGGAACTCAGCTGCATTCTGTTCATGCCCGAAAGTTTTATGGAATGTGGAACTTCAAGGTGCTGAGCCAGAGAATTTGGCAGAAGAAATTTCTGAACAGCAAAACATTTAGAAAGCTGCATGGTTACTTGCAACAGCTTGTGCTGAGTTATGGTGGCAAAGATGTGATGTAAAGCCAGAATTTATGATTAAGAGGGAAGCAGCAAAAAGATTTGGAAAATTTGCAGCCTGGCCATGTGGTAGAGAAGCAGAGAGCATTTTCAGGAGAACAATTCAATGGTGTAGCATAGCGACTGTTTGCTAAGGAGATGAGTACACAAGGAAGGGATTATCAAGAGAAGGGAAAAAAGATTGTGAAGGAATTTCAGAGATCTTGTGGGCTGTGTCTTCCATTACATGCCTAGGGAGACAGAATGGTCTTTGGGGAATAGGCCCAAGGTGCCCTACTCGGGCTTGGTGCCCTACATGGGCTCACTGCCCAGGGCCACCTCAGGATGCTGTTTCCCACACCAGCCCTCCAGCTGCTTTGGCTGTTCCAGCTGTGGCTAAATTCACCACAGGTGTGGCTGGACCCACAGCTTTGGAAGATACAAGCTGGAAGCCTTGGCTGCGTCTATGTGGTGTTAGGTCTGCTGGCTCGCAGAATGACTGAGCTGTGAAGGCTTGGGACCCTCCACCCTGATTGATTTCAAAGGATGTATGGAAAAGCCTGGGGGCCCAGGAAGAGATCTTTCACAGGGCAGAGTTACTGCATAGAGCCTTTGCTAGAGTGATCCCAAGAGGAGATGAGGGGTTGGAGTTGCAGAAGAAAAACCCCACCAAGGCAATGCCTTGTGGAGCTGTGAGAGTGGGACCACTGTGAAGACCCCAGAACTGTGGAGCTAGTGTACAATGCTAGCCTGAGATCATTAAAGCATGACCTCAGACCAAGAAAACCATCGGAGTGACGCTACTTGAGGACTTGGGGGCCAACCCCTGCACAGGCATGCAGAGGACATTAAACCTGGAGTCAAGGTGCATGATTCGCTAGCTTTGAGATTTAATGTCTGCCCTGCTGGGTTTCAGACTTGTTTAGGACCTGTTATCCCTTTATTTTGGCCTATTTATCACTTTCTGAATAGGAATATGTAGTCTATGCTTGTTCCACCATTGTATCTTGGAAGTAGAAAACTTGTTTGGATTTCACACATGGGACTTTGAACTTTGGACTTTTGATTTGAAATAAGTTAAGACTTTGGGAACAAAATGAATGTATTTGTATGTGAAAAGGACATGAGTTTTGGGGGATCTTGGGTGGAATGCTGTGGATTGAATGTCCCCCCCCACCAAACTCACTGAACCTTAAGTTGTGTCCCCCAAAGTTCCAGGTATTGGAAGTTTGGCCCCCACTGTGACACTGTTGAGAGGATGGGAAGTCCTATTATGATAATTGAAAGATGGGGCCTTGAACAGGTAATTAAGTTCTGGTTTAATGGTGGTCATGAACATGGTTGTGAGGGCTTTAAAAGGAGAGCATGTGAGAGTCTGTCTCTCTCTCTGGTCTGCCACTTTCTGGCATGTGAGACCCCTGCATTGTTGTAAAGCCACCACCAAAGAAGACCCTCACCAGATGTGTTCCTTGGACTTTGGACTTTCCAGCCTCAGAAACTGTAAGCAATAAATTATGTTTTCTTACAAATTACCTAGTTCCAGGTACTTTGTTATAAGCAACAGACTACGTCTAAGAAACAGACTAATAGAATGCTCAATAATTATGTTAAAAAACTTAATTTCCTAGTCACTTAGAGTCTGTTGTATTTGCTAGTGGAATAATTAAGCATGTAGTAGTTGTAGATTTCCTTACTTTTCATTTTGTTTATCCATTAGCCCTAAGAGGCCCTAAAACATTAACTCCAAGTAAGATTTTGTTTAGCAAGTTTCTCAGTGTTAATATTAAAATTGCATTAGAATTATACTACCTATGATGTGATGTTAGCTGGTTTAGCATAATGTATCATTCAATAAATGAAAACTGAATTTCACAGTCAGTACCTTCTGGGATGCACAGATTATTCTCCCTTATTAAAGCACTTTTTGCCTTTGTCTATATTTGTTAAATTGTAGGTTTTGGTGAAGACTTTTACAAGTACCTAGTCTTATTACTTATAAAAGACAAAAATGGGGCAGTTTTATATTAGTCTGCTTATATGTTGTCACCTAAGTAATTATAAATATGCTGTTCTTCACAATCTCGTTTATACATTTGGAGTATCAGTGACAAAAAGAAGATAAATATACCTGTGAACCCTGGATTTCGGGGGGGATGAGCAGAATGAGGTGACTTGCTGATTAATGACTTCCCCATTTACGAAAATGGACATCTGTTTGGTTTTTTGTTTTGTTTTGTTTTGTTTTTGTCCATTGTCTGTCTTTGTGCTTAGTTAGTGAGACTTTACAGTGACAGCATTCAGGATTGCCTTCCAGAAAGATATGTAAGTAATTTAGAGTTGGGATTGTGATGCCCAATCAATAGCCAGCTATTTTCTCAGGGGGAGGAAAGGAAGGTTTTTGGCACTTGATTATATACTAGGTCACAGGAAAAGTGATTATTATTCTTTTTTCGTTCTTTCTTTTTTTTTTTTTTTTTTTAGAGGGAAGGGGGATCCAAACCCTTTGACCTTGGTGTTATAACACCATGTTCAAACCACCTGAGCCAACTGGCCAGCTTTTATTATTATTCTTGCTGTAACTGTAGAAAATCTGTTTTTGAAGCACTGGAAATTAATGCAGATAGTTTGGATTAGAAGCTTTTTTTTTTTTTTTGTCCTTTTTTTTGACCTGTTAGGGGATCGCAACCCTTGGCTTGGTGTCGTCCGCACTGTGCTCAGCCAGTGAGCGTACCGGCCATCCCTATATAGGATCTGAACCCGCAGCGGGAGCACCGCTGCGCACCCAAGCGCCGCACTCTCCCGAGTGCGCCACGGGGCTGGCCCTGGATTAGAAGCTTTAATGTTAAACATCTGCAGTGGTGGAGGGATTTTATTTATGAATTAAAATTTGGTGGTTTGATAATGGTGCTGAAAAGACTAAGGTGGGACTAACAGTTCTTTTCATAATGTATCCAGGAAGCGTGGCTTCTCTTTTCAGGGCTTGTTTATGCTTCTGCTTTTCCTTTTGGGGCCTTATGATATTTGTGTTTGTTTATTTTCTGATGAAGCTTCTTTGAGGATTTCTAATTTTTTATTTAAGAAAACATTGTAGTGGTCTTACTATATACCCAGCACTTCATTATGCTGATGCAGATACAGCAAAGACATCATCCCTGCCCTCAAAAAATTAAAAAATAGGATTAAAGAAACAATTTACATAATATCTGGAAAATTTGCATGTAGAGGAAAACTCAGGCCATGTGGGAGCCCAGTGATGGGATACCTAGTCCAGACATGATTTGGGAAGTGGTGGCACAAGAGGAGAGTGAGGATTCCAGGAGGAGTGAGGGAGGTGTGAAGGTCAACTTGAGAAATGAAGGTTGATACAGGATGTGTCGTGATCATTCCACATATTATGATGTTGGCAATAGTGTCAATAAAGATAGTTGAGGTTGATGAAGGTGTAAATATTTGTGATAAAGATAATTTTTGTTGCTCTTACTCTGAGGAATTTACTACTTCTTTTTCCCATAAAGATGAATAAATACAACAAACTTTCCAGTTTACTGCCATTAGAAATGTGTTTACTTTGAAGTTGGTATTAAGACTTCCGCCAACACCATCCTTGTACTTTTCTTTCTTCCTTTTTTTTAAAAATACTTTTTCTTTTTTTGTGGCTGGCCTGTGTGGGGATCTGAACCCATGACCTTGAGGTTGTAAGTCTGCACTCTAACCAACTGAGCTAACCAGCTAGCCTCCGTCCTTGTACTTTTCTATCTCTAAATATTCCTTCTCCAGCACAGGCCCAGACCCACTGACCTGACCATTGGCCACTTGATCCTAATATAGGCAGTCATGCTGCTAACCCTGGGGTTCATGGATACAGACATTTTGGGGTCTCAGAACCTCTGGAGTGACATCACATGTAAGTCAGTTATTTACCTGTACAGATTGAGCAGGGGCTTCTCTTTGTACCACCTGCTTGCTCAGCATCCTTCAGGCCATCACCGTCACCCCAGAATCTCCTGTTTGGCAAAGTTCAAACATAAATCCTCAAATCACATCCTATATTTCTTTCTCTTTCTCTGGGTCTTCAATATGTCCAATAATGGTCTTTTCCTCATCTTTACTGTTGATACCCCCAGTATGACCTTGGTGCATCTTCTGTTTGTCACTAAATCTTTCTCTCTTTGGCTTATGAGTTACTTTTTCAGGTACATATTTTTTACACATGTGAACTTCTGTGATGTCCAGTTTATAGGGCTCGAAGCCCTCTCAAGTAGATATGTGGTGATTCTCTTGCACAGGCAAAAGAGGCAGTCCCAGCTTCTTCACAGCACCAAACTTTCTCCAAAAGCATCCCCAGAACAAACACCTACCCAGACCATTCTGTTACTCATGAGCTTCTTTGTAGTCATGCACTTTTTGGACTGCATTATCTCTTCCTACTGAGTAATGTTGTGGAACAGACCCAGTTCATCTCTGTGTCTGAATGCTTGTGGGCAATTTCTCTGACATCATCAGTTATTTGGTGCTAATCAGTACCGTGGAGGTGGCCCCAGTCCTCCTGAATCCTCTGTGGTGTCTCCTTGGTGAGTCCTGAGGGAAGCAAAGCTATTGTCTTCACTGTGGACAAGGTGCCCATGTCAGCAGACCAATATTTGTGTTTAAATTGAGCCATTACATCTCTTTTCTGCATGCCAGTAAGTTCTCTTGTTCCCTTTAATAAGAAAGAGCTCTTAGAGGTTAGAAGTGGATAGTTAGTTAAAAGCCTGATAAAACTAGCTTTTTGAGTATTTACAGTTTACAGTCACAAACTTATCTATTCCCAGACCTATCTATTCAAAGTGACCAGTATTTAAGGCCTTCCCTTAACAACCCCTTAGGGATTTAATACTCATTAGCATTAGGCTGTTATTTTAGGAAATTCTCAAGTTCACTATCTTGTAAATAAGATTCAGGAAAATCGATATTTTGAAACCTTGCTATAACACGCTTCTCGGAGTCCTCGATACTGGACTGCGTTAAAAGCAAACTATGCTAAAATGAGTTCTTACAGAGAAAGTTTTCCAGCCTCTCTTTTATTTTCTATGAGGAAGTTAGGTTGTCCGAACATCTTACGCCTGTGGGAGAAGCCTTTTAACATTTGCTATGGTTGCATTTTGGTAATGACTCTAGAAAGATTCCATTATGAGAAGGATCCCTCTATCAAGATAGGCCTCCACTAGTCTTTGCCATGGCAATAAATGGCACCACTATTCCAATTCAATTGCTAAAGCCAAAAATCTAGAGACATCCTCAGTTCTTTCCTTTTCCTCACTATCCAACCTATCCCCATGTCTCCAGTTTAAATCTGTCGCCAAGTTCTGTTAGTTTGCTTTCCAGTCAACTCTTCACTGCCTTTAGTCTAATCCCAGCTGCCATCATCTCTTGCTAAGCCACCATGCTTAGTAGTTTTTTTAGTTTTTTTAGTTTTTTAGTAGGTTTTGTAGTTTCACACAGCATTCAGTGTACTCTTAAAATCAGAATCAGATTTTGTCGTTCTTTTCTTTAAAGCCTATAATTACTTTAGAAAAAAAAATGTAGTCCTTATAATGGTCTACTAGGCCCTAGATAATTTAGTTCCTACTTAAAGCTCCATACTCGATCATAGCATATTCCTTCTTTGCCTTCTGTACACTAGCCATACCTAGCCTTCGTTTTGTTCTTATTCTGGCTTGCAACCTTTGCATTTGCCAGTTTCTCTCAGCCTGGAAATTCTGTTTACAAATTTTTACATGTCTGGCTGATTCTCATACCTTATGCCCCAATTCAGATGGCCTTAGGGAGGCCTTCCCTTATAACCTTATATGAATTGATATTCTTCTGTCACTATTGGAATATTCTGGATAATTTATTTATATCCTTCATTGTAATATGTAATTACCATGTTTGTTGTCAGGCATGTTGCTGAATCCCCAGTGCCAGGATAGGTGCAGTGTCTGGTGTATTTTAAGTGCTCAGTAAATATGGCTGGGTGAATGTATAAATGTACAAATGATGGAGAGAAGATGTGGAAAACTTGCATAATGTTTGTAAGGTTGGGGAGTGAAAAACGGAGTGCTAACAGAGATTGAATATAATAGCAATGTATCCATCTCAAAATTTCTTTTCCTTTCAGCAGCTTTGAAAAAGTGTGTGCTAAAAGTTTTGAATGATAGTTAGAAATGTAAGTCTTAAATGTAATATGTAATTTTGTCTGTTTAGTTCAAATACTTAAATTTGATACCTAATGTAAATTCCTGAGAGACTAGTGTGGGAATAAGTGTTGTGCTTATGAACACTTGATAATCCATTTTGGTTATAAAATTTAATAATTTTGCTTATGAAATAATCGTTTTTATACTATGACCTTCATGTACTTTTCATCCATGATGAAAAAAATATCAAATGACTGCCGTACATGAGGTTAGAGTTGAAAACTTGTTTGCTTAAAATGTACAGAGTTATTTTGGATGCTGAGAATTAAATTCAAATCAACACACAGAGCTCTCTCTCATTGGTTCTAAATAATCTAGGTGATTTTAAATTAAATTTTATGATAAGCTTTTTTTTTTTTGGTCTGAGTCTTTTTCTCTTATGCTCCATGGCTAATGCTTCTCTCCTGCCTTTTTTAATCTTTTAGTTTTATTTTTTTTATCATTTAGTTTTTATTTGTTATCACAGTGATATATGCACATATTTTAATTCTTTTTTTTTTTTGCTGCCCAGTACTGCACATAATTTAGAATCAAATGGTAATACAGGACTTGTTATGCAAACAACAGTACTGTTACCCTTCTTCTACCCTCTCTGAAGTTTCTTCTACCCCATCTGCCGTACCTTTAACACTTTAAATTTATTAATTTGGGCCGGCCCGTGGCTCACTCGGGAGAGTGCGGTGTTGAGAACACCAAGGCCCCGGGTTCGGATCCCATATAGGGATGGCCGGTTAGCTCGCTGGCTGAGTGTGGTGCTGACAACACTAAGTCAAGGGTTAAGATCCCCTTACCGGTCATCTTTAAAAAAAAAAAAAAAATTTATTAATTTGGTCTTTACCTTTATATTTCAAAATAATATGCTTATACTGCTGTTTCTCCCCTCCCGCATTTAAGGCTTATTTATTGGCTTCCCACTATTGAAGATGAGGATTTAGCTCTTTATTAGACTGCTGTCAGTCTCCCAAACACACACACACGTTCCTCTTATCCTTCAATTTCCTCATCCTCTGTATATGTATATTGTAATTTTGGTTAGATCAGTGTTAGTGTTTACATAATCAGGCTTTTATAAATGCTGTTCACAGCTACAGCTAAACCATTTAATAAGAGTATACTTCATAAGTTCATGGAAAAATAGAATTAAAAGAAGAAAATATGAATCTTTCTATAAAGTTTTTGAAGTATCTTCCTGTAGTAAAATACTTTCCTATATACTTGATTTCCCCCGAAATATTTCTTTTAATAATTGCCTTTTATTTTTTTGATTATGTTTCTATTTATTATAATTCAACCTTCAAAATTCCCATCTACTCCATATGTTCAAATATATGAGATGTTTACTCCCTTCATCATCTTGGAAAAAACTGGTCTTGGAGCCTCAGGCATGCTCCATTCTGTCCTGATTGCCCTTTTGCTTAGAGCATAGCTGCCATCCTGGGATCTTCCTTCACCATTATCCTAGACATTTCCTTTTTTGTCCTTCGTTGGATTCCCTGTTTTCTGTATTCCTTGTTTCTTTTTCTTAATTTCTTACATTTTGGTGGAGCTGGTAGTTGTGAAAAAAACTGTATGGGAGGTAAAGTTTTGAGACCTCACTCTTGAGCTGGTACTTTCTTGTTTTAAGATAATTCTTAATCTCTGCTCTTTCTTTGTACTCTTTCGTTTCCAAGATCCTCTATTTCTTTTACCAAATAATTCTTTTTATTAATTATTTATTTCTTTTGCTGTTCGATACAGGGATTAAGCCCCAGACCTTGGTGTTACCAGCACCATCCTCTGACCAATTGAACTAACTAACTAGCCTCAAGTAATTATTCTGAAATTGCCTTTTTATAATCCTTATGCTAGATATCTGGTCATATGAGTCTTGGTTTAATCCTCAGGGCAGATTCATTGTAGTGATCAGTTAGAGGACTGGGGTTGAAGGAAGATGTTGCCCTAGAAATGTAGTTTTCATGATCATGTGCCACCAGACTGTAAAACTCATCTGTCTTTAATGCTATGTCTGTAGCAGTTGCACAGCGCATGCCTCACATTAGCTACTCAATACATATTTGTTGAATGAGTGAATTGCATATCAAAGCAATCTTTTCTAAAAAAGAGATTTGTTTAGAGAAAACTTGGTTCAGGATACTTGTGTGCATGCTCTGAGGCTTAAAATTATATACCATTTACTTTATTTTTTCACTGAATGCATGAGGTTCTTTAATGCTTCTCAATCTGTTACTTTTAAAAAATGGGTAGTTGTATTAAACATGTCATTATGCCATTTTTGGCTTTGCTTTAAACATGGTTTTTGGAATCTGTTGGTGAGCAACTATGGTGGGAAGCTGTGGTGGCCTTTTGACAGTTGTTTGATTAATAAATTTGGTTTAGAGATTCTTTAGTTTATGCAGGCATCCTTAAATGAAATCTTTTACTGAGTGGAAGATTATAGACCATAAGTTATTCTTTGTCAGAGATGCTGACTTGAAAATATCTCATTATAGATGACTATGAAAAGGACAAAAAGTGCTTATTCTTTATAGGCTTAGAAGTGTAGTAAGGAGCAATTATCTAATGATGGAAGCATTTTAGATTGTAGGATCACTGATACCATAGAGATTCAAATTGAAGTTGACAGAAGATTGCCAAGCAAATATATTTAAGTAATGAAAGAAATTGGAGGTCACCTGAATGAACATTTCACCATATTTAAAGTTTCATAGAAAAGTGTTGTTCCATTTTGAGTCAAGCATATTTTTTATATTGTTTTGGTAAGTGTACAATTAGTGGCATTAAATATATTCACTATATTGTGCAACCATCACCACTATCCACTTCCATAACTTGTTGATCATCCCAAACAGAAACCCTTATACCCATTAACAATAATTCCGTGTTCCCCTTTCCCCAGTCCCTGATAACCTTTATTCTACTCTCTGTCTCTATGAATTTGCCTATTCTAGATACCTTATATAAATAGAATCATACAATATTTATCCTTTTCTGTCTTTTTTCATTTAGGATAATTTTCAAGGCTCATCCATGTCATAGTACGTAGCAGAATTTCATTTCTTTTTATGGCTGAATAATATGTATAGAACACATTTTGTTTATCCATTCATCTGTTGATGGGACATTTGGGTTGTTTTTACCTTTTAGCTATTGTGAGTAATGCTGCTTTGAACATTGGTGTACAAATATCTGTTTGAATCCCTGCTTCCAGTTCTTTTGGGTGTATACCTAGAGTGTAATTGCTGGGTCTTATGGTAATTCTATGTTTAACTTTTTGAGGAACTGCTAAACTGGTTTCCACAGACACTGCACTATTTTACATTTCCACTAGCAATGCAAAAGGGTTCCAGTTTCTCCATATCCCATTCAATGCCTGCTATTTTTTGTTTGTTTGTTTTTTAAATTAATAGCTATCTTATTGAGTGCAAGATGGTATCATTGTGGTTTTGATTTGTAGTTCTCTAATGGCTAGTGATGTTGAGCATCTTTTCATATGTTTATCGATCATTTCTATACCCTCTTTGGAAAAATGTCTATTCAAGGCCTTGGCCCATTTTTGAATTGAGATATTTGCTTTTTTGTTGTTGAATTGTAGTAGTTCTTTATATATATTCTGAGTATTTATTCCTTATCAGATATATGATTTGCAAATACTTTCTCCCATTCTGTGTGTTGCCTTTCACGTTCTTAATAGTATTTTTTGATGCTCAAAAGTTGTAAATTTTGATGAAGTGAGGTATGTGGTTTTGAAATTAAATGTTACTGATTGTGCAGAGGATATGAATAACCACAAAATCCTGGTAGATTGATCTCACGGCTGCAGAAAAAAAGAGTGGAAAGAACCGTACTCATTATCCCCAGAAGACCTCCCAAAATAAAGAGGATCCTTTGGAAATAATTTCCAAATAATCCACACAGCTTGTGGGTAAATTACAAACAAACACTAACTGTAAAATCAATGCTGTCTGTGATGGAAGCACAGGAGAGACAACTTTATCATCAAATCGTAGCCAGAGTGGAAAATCAGGATAATCATCAAAAAGGTCAGCCTTTATGACTGCAAACATATACACAAATGGTAGTAGGTATCCTTTACCCTAAGAATGAGAAATGCTTTCCATCTTTATAAATTCTGAAATTTAACTTTTGTTAAATTTAACCCAGTTTCTTTAGGGGCCTAGGTTGTATTAATTATGTATGCTGCTGGAGTAGAGACCATGTGAAGATTAAGAGGGTGCTTAGTGATGCAAATAACATTTCTGTTTTAAAATCTCTTGATTTTGTAGGTACCCTTTTAATAAAAAGTCTGCTGTGTTTTTTAACTTTCTTTGGGGAAGCAGGTTCTCTAAAGATATTCTATCTTAATGGACACATATAGATTAATAGGTGAGTTTAAGGTGGTGGTAAATACTGGCTGTAAGAGGCTTCTTTTAAGTATGTAACCTCTCAAATGTAGCCCTTTGCATATCAAAATTTTATTATGACAATGTTCTTTGTGCATTTTTATTAGAGGTTGTCAGCCATTCATCTAATGACTCTTACTTCAGAAGTTTTTATCTATTGGCAGTGGCCTTTTCCAACTTCATATATTGGAAAAAACTTTTATTCTAGACTGAAGACTGATATGCCAATGTGTTAGTATGGAATTTTTTTTCCAAATTTTGAGCGTTGTTTATTTGAGTGGCTTTATTTGATGATTAATGCTTTAATATTGTGTTAAACATTAATGTTCAATAATGAGCTACTGTAGCTTAGTGTAGTTACAGTAAGGTACTCTAAGGAAGAAATTAGATTTTCTTATCTTTTAGAAGTTGTTACTTTTCATAAAATAAACAATCAGATTATAATTGGCAAAAAATTGGGTGAGAGTGAAAATGCAGTGCATATTCTGATTTACTGTTTTTTGATTACACACATTGGATGGTAGGAATTATCTTGTCTTTCAAATTAGTTTAGAAATTAAAGATTTGTTGGAAAAATTAAAAGAACAGGTCAAAATTGGTATTTACTTTTTAAAAACTTTTCTCCTATTGTCATTTTATGCTTATATTTCATTATTTTTATTTTTATTTTATTTTATTTTTTTGGTGGCTGGCCAACACAGCGATCTGAACGGTTCTTATATTTCACTCTGATTGACATATTAGACTTACTCGGGCAGCTTTCTGTCAGATTTCCTCTCCCATAGTTAATGGGATAAAGGTAATCGTACCTCTAGTCTTATCCATAGAATCGACTTAGCTCTACTACTATAAAAAGGAAAAACATTGTTGACCAAAGAGATAATTTGGTATGTAATATTTGTACACTTCTTGGGTGTGCCTTTGTGTTTGATCCTATAATGCAAATTCTTACATTGTGCTCTATGGTTTATGGTGCATTATAGATGTCCCTTTAAATGCTCAATAATAATAAAAAAGATTAAAATTACTAAGATGGAGAATAAGTCTATATTATATGTAGGCAGTTCTTGATTTGCACAATCGTGTGGGACTATAAAAATGACCATGCAAGCTGAGGCTGTTCAAAGTGATCATAATAATCAGTGGGAAAAACTATGATTGGTCTGTGTGACCTTTAAAAATTTTTGTGAAAACATTAAAAACTGTCTTATAGTTGGTTATAAATGTACAGAGAAATTTAAAAAGATAGTAAAACTAATATTTATGTAGAGCTCTGTAATTTAGAATATCTGAATCATAGGCTGGCCAGTGGCTCTTTTGGGAGAGTGTGGTATTGATAACATCAAGGTCAAGGATTCGGATCCCCTTCCCAGCCAGCCACCAAAAAATAAAAAAAAATCCAAATTAAAGTGTTTTATTTCTTTGTTTTTTAAAAAATGTGTGTCTGTATATATATCAAGAGAAATTTGAACAGTGCTTGCCTTCTTGTTGTATAACTTAAAATAATATGGATTGATTATCTTTTCTATGCCTTGGTGAATTGTCATACTCCTTTCTAAGTTTGGATGAACTTTCAACATTTTCTCTTCTCTGTTTTCAGTATTGTGAAATATCTATGGGAGTTTCTTTAATGTAAAGTTTTTTTGTCAGTGTTGCCTTCTCTGGACATCTTCATCCTTTTCGTCATAAACACTTTCCTCATTTAGGTGGAGAAGTTCACCTTTCACTAAATTCCTCTGGCTGCATATTCAGTCTCTTGAAAGATGGCGGTCCAGCATTCTGTGTTCAGCTATTTCTTCTAAATCTCAATCCAAATGCTCTTCTGAATGTTCAACCCAAATTTAACATTATCACTTTTTCATTTCTTTACTGCACTTTCATCTTTGTTGGGCAGTTCCCTCTTTTGATTATTCATTTTCATAAAATGTCACATGGATTTGTCACACGACTATAGTGTTGTTCTCCGTGTATGAACTGAATAACAGTTGTGTGGTGACCAATCACTGACAGACTTTGAAAGAAGTGATATGATTGGTCACTGATCATGATGTGCATCTGTTATTTACATAGGGTTTTATGGACTAAAGAGCTAGCTGGAAGTTTGCACTTTATGCTGTTATACACAGTTGATATATTGTGATGACTGAAATTTAAGCTGTGTTTTGGGGGACTTGCGTAATTTAACTAAACTTTGGTAACCAAAATTCATCCATATTGTAAACATGCAAAGAGAGGACTGCCTTTATATTAAAAAGAATTATCCTTAGTGTCTCTTACTGTTTGAGAAATGTACGTTTTGGCGATGACTTCCTTTCTCAAGAAAGGAAGGAATGTGTGGTTTGTATCCTTTGTTGTTGTTGTTCTGTTTTGTTTATTTGGCGTCTCGTCAGAACAGGGATTGAACTTTGGACCTTGGTGTTCCTAACCACCACGCTCTAACCAACTGAGCTAACCAGCTAGTGGAATATGTGGTTTGTAGGGAAAAGTATGGGTGGCTTTGCTATATAGCCTCAGTTTTTTATCTTATTCTTACATAATTTTGCAAACTTTCTGCTTTTTTTTTTTTTTTTTTTTTTTAAAGGTGACCGGTAAGGGGATCTTAACCCTTGGTTTGGTGTTGTCAGCACCATGCTCAGCCAGTGAGCGAACTGGCCATCACTATATAGGATCCGAACCTGTGGCCTTGGTGTTATCAGCACTGCACTCTCCTGAGTGAGCCATGGGCCAGCCCTACAAACTTTCTGCTTTTAATATAGTATGGTGTGCTTATTTTCTGTGGGTAGATATTTAGGGTTAGATGTTTTGTTTCTTACTTTTGTGGAACTGATTAGCAAAGATATTAATTATATTTTCACCAAATGATTTAGTTAAAAGCCTAGTGTAGATTGTTTATAGTTTTGAAAAAATTATGAACAGTCTAAGTGTCTACCAGTAGGAGATTAGTAAAATAAATTGTTATATCTATACAGTGAATATCATATACCCCTTAAAATGGATACTGTAGAGAATATTTAAAGACATAGAAAGCTGTGGTTTCACTGTACATTGTGATACAGTGGGAAAAATATGAAATATTGTAGTATATGAGCTTGTGCTGTCCTGCCGTACAAATTACCACTTTGTCTAGCATATCCGTGCTGTATACGCTACCCACCCATTAGTCACTTAGTAGCCATCTAAGGTTATCAGATTGACTGTCACTGTATTGCAGTGCTTGCGTTTAAATAACTCTTATTTTACTTAATAATGGCCCTACTAACTAATGTTGTTATTAGTTATTATTGTTAATCTCTTACAATGCCTATTTATAAATTAGACTATCATAGGTAAGTACGCGTATGAAAAAACAGTATATATATAGCATTCAGTACTATCCGTGGTTTGCATAACTTATTGTTTATATAATAAATATGGATTCAGAATTCCTAATCTGAAATCCAAAATGCTCCAAAATCCAAAAGTTTTTGAGTGCCCACATGATGCTCAAAGGAAATGCTCATTGAAGCATTTTGGATTTTGGATTTTTTGATTGGATTAGGGACACTGAATCAGTTAATATATATTACAAATATTCCAAAATCAAAAAAATCCAAAATACTTCTGGTCCCCAGCCTTTTTTTTTTTTTTTTTTAAGATGACTGACAAGGGGATCTTTACCCTTGACTTGGTGTTGTCAGCACCACACTCTCCCAAGTGAGCTAACTGGCCATCCCTATATAGAAATCCGAACCTGTGGCCTTGGTGTTATCAGCACCACACTCTTCCGAGTGAGCCACGGGTTGGCCCCACGTCCCCAGCATTTCAGATGAGGGATAACTCAATCTGTAGTTCCATTTCTTCTGGTATTTCAATGGGATTAAAGTCTTACTGTAAAATTTTTGTGACCTTTAGAGCACAGTGTTGTAATACCAAGATAAGGGTTTGGATCCCCTGTACTGGCCAGCTGCCAAAAAAAAAAAAAAGAATATTTTTGACTTTTTTTTGGGTTGTTTTTTTCAGGTTAATATGTGAGTGCTTTTTGTGTGTTTTACAGCTAGTTTAATGAAAATCGATTTGTGTTTTGTGGTGTTTTCGACAGCTTTTATTTATTCCTCATTATTTAACAGCTTTTTAAAGTTTTTTGGGCACCAGCAAAATTGCTATTTGTTGGTATCTCCATCAGAAGTGTTTGTGTTGATGCAGAATATGATCAGGTAAAGAGCTCTAGGCTTTGCTGATCAATATAATTGAAAAATCTTTTCTTTTTTTTTAAAATATGAAACATTCTCTTCAACATCAAAGTTTAGAGAACTGTTTGATAGCTGTCTCCTTTGAACTCTTGACCTTGGTGTTATCAACCATGTTCTATACACTCTTACCAACTGAGTTTACCAGCTCGCCCTCTTTCATTAGCTTTGGAAGGATTTAAGACTTTTGAGTTTATCCTTAAGGAAATCTAGATAGGTTTCTTTCTTTTTCTTTTCCTTTTTTTTTTTTTTTTTACAGCTTTACGGTATGGAGACCTTGGTGTCATAACACTGTGCTCTAACCAACTGAGCTAACTAGCCAGCCCCTAAATAAGTTTCTAGTAAAGATTTGAAAAATACTTTGCCAGTCTGAATTCTATAGAGAAGTTAAAAGTAGACCATTTAAAAACTGTTAAGGTTAAAAAAAAAAATAAGAAATCACACTTCTCTTTTAGGAGGCTGTTCTGTGTGTACAAGAGCTCTTCAAAAAGTTACAAGGTCAGGGGTTCAGATCACAGTACTGGCCAGTTGCAAAAAAAGAAAAAAAGAAAAGATTCATGGAAAAATAGAATTAAAAGATAATATGAACTTTTTGAAGTACTCTCATGTATTTATTAGCTCCTTTTGCCTTTCTTTCCTCTTTTTAAAAATTTGTGGTTCATGCATTAATTTGACAAAAGCAATTGAATTAAATGTTTAGTAATTAAATATTTATTGTGCCTATGCTGTTCTAGGCTGTGTGCTGAATGCTGGGGTTACCAAGGCAAGTAAGATATAGTACTACCCTTGAGGAGCTTCTTATCCTTATATGATGAGATACAGCAGGGGCATGGAGGAGAAGAGTAGTCTGGTGATGAAAGGAAAGAGGAGGTGATGGTTTAAACAAGACTTAAAAGAAGATTAGATGTTGTTCAGATGGCCTTGGTAAGAAGTAGGTAGTATCCACAGAGAGGGAGGGAGCATTTTAAGCAAAGGTAAACAGGAATATCAACTATCAACCAACAGCACTTTCGAAAAACTTATTTAAAAATTATAAAAGCAATATAACAGCAGTATGGAGAGATTGGAAAATAAAGAGAGAAAATTCCATTAATGACCCTATCATCTAACACAGCTAATTATTTGCTTTTATTTTTTCAAATTAATGTTTTATATGTTTTAAAAATTTTTTTATTGAAACATAATTGATTGTTCATATCTGTGGGGTTCAGTGTTGAATATTAATACCAGTGATATTAATACCAGTGTGCAATATGTGATATGCTCAAATCAGGATAATTAGTATTTTCAACATTACACAATGTAATCACTTTTTGTGGCCCTTTACCAATTTCTCTCTAACCCTCCCTTCCCCTCTTTCTTTGTTTTGTATTGTTTTACTCATAATGTACATACAATTTTGTATCTTGTTTTTTCTAAGATGTTTATTTTCTATCAATGTTATGCGTATAATTTGAAGTGTTAAGTAGTTTGAACATGATTTGTTAAATGAAAAACAGTTCTCTAATTTTCCATGGCATTTCCCCCTTCCCAGAGGAGATCACTTTATATTCTTTTAGTTGATCTTTTGTATTTGGTATTGGTTTTTCAGTTTTAGGCATTATCTGTTGACTTCCCACTTTCAGAGCATGAGATTTAGCTTTCTTTCCCCTCCTTTCCCTTTAGCCACTTTCCCTTCCCTTTTCCCTATTACTTCATCCTACCACAATAGTTACACAGTAATTTTGATTAAATATTCAGTGTTTACCTTATTATGGCCATGTATGTATGATTCATAGCTGAAGTTATGTAGTAAGCTATGATTACTTTTCTAGCACAACTTTTGTTTTCCCTTGAGCTAATGATTATTGGGGTTTTCTTTTTGTTTGCGGAGGGGGGAGGGGAGTGGTGGAGGGGGTGGTGTGGCGGAGGGGGCAGGGGGCGGGGGAACGGGGTGGTGTGGGAGTGGGGGAGGGGACAGGTGACGGGAGGGTGTCCGGCGAGGGACTGCTCAGCATGGGCACTGGGATTGGAGCGAAGGCGCCAGCGGGCCCACGCAGGTGAGTACGACGTTCCCACCTGGGGGATAAGGAAACGGGCTGCGCACTTAGTATTGTAAGTACTTGCCACAAAATCCTAAACTCTGTCACTTGCCCAAGTCTCCTCTCAAGAATACCAGATTTTGGCTGTTTCTTCTTCTAATGTCTCATGTGGCCTTCTCACTGGCTTCAAACTGGACTAGTTATTCTCTGGTTCCTGGAAACTCCCTTCACCTTTATCCTGGGGATTCTCCTTTAGTAGATCTTTTGTTACCTGTATCCCATATCTTCTGCCTTGTGGATTTTGTCTTGTTTTGGTGGATGACTTCCTCCAGGAACTTTTTGAGGAAGAGTTCATGTGGGGTAATTTATCTGAGATTCTTAAGTTTGAAAATACCTGAAATCTGTTCCGATACTTGACTGAAAGTATATCCGAGTTAAAATTTTAAGTTAGAAATCATTTTTTTTTCAGAATTTAAAAAAGATATTGCTTCATTTTTGGCCTAGCTTTCCTTGTTGCTGTTGAGATATGCAGTGACATTTTAATTCTTGGACTGTTGTTATTTGTTTCTATCTGTAGAAGTTTATAGACTCTCTATCTACAATGTTCTGAAATATCACGATGATGCCCTTTAGTATGGCCCTGTTTTCACCTATTTGCTTGTAAAAATGGATTTCTTTAATCTGAAGGCCAGTGTTCCTCGATTCTGGAAAATTTTTAAAAATTATTGTATGGATGACTTCTCTTACTTTCATTTTTCTTCTGAAACTCTTGTATTTGGATGTTGGACCTTCTGAACAGAGCCTCTTAATTTTTTTTTTTTTTTTTTACCTTTTTTCATTTTTCTCATTTTGCTACTTTTTGGGAGATTTCTTCAATCCTATCTTATGCTTTATCTATTGATCTTTGTTTTTCTGCTCTCATTTTTAAATTTTTTTTTTTTTTTTTTGTCTTTTTTCATGACTGGTAAGGGGATCGCAACCCTTGGCTTGGTGTCGCACACACCCGCACCGGCCATCCCTATATAGGATCCGAACCGCGGCGGGAACGTTGCTGCACTCCCAAGCGCCGCACTCTCCCAAGTGTGCCACGGGGCCGGCCCTCATTTTTTAATTTTTAAGAGCTCTTAACATTTTTCATTTATTGAAAATTTACATGTTAAATTTTACATGTGGCAAAATGCTCAAATGTTAAGTGTGCACTTCAGTGAGTTTCAAAATGCATACACACATGTAACCCACACTCCTACCAAGATACAGATCATAAGTGTACAGTTCAGTGAATTTTGATGGATGCTTTAAACTTATGTTATGACCACATTTAAGATACAGAATATTTCCATCACCCCAGAAAGATCCTTTGTGCTTTTTTCCAATCATTCCCACCCCGCAGAAGCAACCACTGATTTGATTTCTGTCTCCATATGTTACTTTTGTTTGTTCTTGTGCTTAATGTAAATGGAATTATATAGTATGTACCCTTTGGTGTCTGACTTTTTTGTTGTTGTTCAACATGATGTTTGAAAGATGTGACATTCATCCATGTTGTTACTGAGTATTACACAGTTATTTGTTCTTTTGATGAACGTTTGAATTTCCAGTTTTTGGCTATAATGAGTAAGACTGCTACTGTAAACATTCTTATACAGGTTTTTCTAGGTATGTGCTTTCATATATATCTTAACTATATACCCATGAGTGGAGTGGAATTGTTGAGTCATAGAGTTTAGCTTTAGTTTTATTAGAACCTGCCGGATAGTTTTCCAAAGTGGTTATAACATTTTTTTTCACTTCTACCAGTTTCAGTTTCTCCATCTCCCCACCAAAGGTTGGTGTTGTTAGTCTTTTTAATTTTAGCCATTTTGATTGGTGGGAAGTAGTATCTCAGTGTGGTTTAATCTACATTTTCTTGATAACTAATCATGTGGGACATCTTTACCATTTGTATATCTAAGAGCTCTTTTTTCTATGAATTTTGTTAAATAGCATTTTATTTTTTAAATCTTTGTAGCATCTTATTTCTTTGAGGATATTAATAATCTATTTTTTGAATTTTAATTTATTATTATTTTTTCTCAATCCCCAATATGGTATTAAGTAATCTATTTTTAAAAGTCCCCCCCCCACCCTGCATGAACTGTTTCCTCAAAAAAAATTGTTTTTCTGTTTGTTTTTTGCTGCTTGCATATTAGAGGCTTTCCTTAAATGCTTGGTAATATTGTTTCTCTGCTCATAAAGCTGATTAGAAGTGTTTGGGGCTTGTTATATGGGTTTTCTATAGGCTGATGTTACTGAACATTTTTATTGTGAAACTCCCTCCCTCAGTTCCCTCCTCCTCCCCTACCACATACAAGTCAGTATCTTTAGGTCTTCTCTCAGATTTCTCAAAGAAGGCTCCTCAAGTCTTCTGTCTGGAGGTTAAACATCTGGTTGCTGAACTAGAAGCTCAGAGGAGGAAGGGAGGTATCTCTACATTCTTAGTGCATGTATTTATTTTACTACCTCTGTTTTTAGAATGGGTTAGCTAACCTCATTTATGTCTCATGTCCAGAGATAGATTTTCTGGTGTTCTGAGAAGTGTTTTGTACCTCCCAGACAATAAACTTCTATTTTTTTTGCCATGGTTGGGGAGACTTGGTAGCCAGGCTGTGTTGAATGGGAGAGAGGGGACCTTTGGAAGTCACTGCTTCTTAAATAGCTTTCAGCCAATAGCACAACGACTTTCTTTACTGCTGTCTTCTACCTGTTCTAGAGGTACCTAGATCCCACTAATTCTGAGCCTTTATGGGATTCTGCCATATATAAAGCTCACCTTTCCCTATTGTCAGTTTAGAATTCAGCTTTCTGTGTCTTTTATGTGTCCTTTAATGTGTGTCCATCTGCTTTCTATTTTCCAAAATTTTCTTTACTTTATTTCCTATCCTGTTTTCTTTTTCTTTGTGTTTATGCCTTTAAAAAAGAAACCAATCCCTTTGAGTTTTTGTGGGTTTAAAGAAAGGAGTGAAATTAAATGTTTCCATCCAGTCAGTGTTCTTTTATCAGAATTCTATATTTTTGTCATGTAGTATATCATAGCTTTTTTTTCAAGTTACTGTGTTTTCATAATTGTAATTTTTCTTGATTGCTTAATATTCCATTGATTGGATTGCCCATAATTTATTATTGCCTTATTGCTAGATATTTAAGTTTCTTAGAGTTTTCCACTAACCTGTATTATTTTCATTCATAAAGTTTGCCCCCTTTTGAGGATTATTTCCTTAAAATAGATTCTCAGAAATAAGAATCTTTGGACTCAGCCATTTTTCGAAAGTGGTATCTGAGTGCTGATTTTTGATGAACATTTATCAGCATTTGGTATTATAATTTGCAAGAAAATTCTATGCTAATTGAATAATTTCAAGTGGCAGCTTGTTTTAATTTGTATTTTTTGCATTAGTGTCAAGGTAGAACCTTGCCCCACGTTTTTGGTAGTTGTATCTCCTCATTATTTAATTGTCTTTTTGTCCTTTGTTCTTGTTCATCATCATTTTTAGTTCTTAAAATTGTATTTTTTAAAAAATCGATTTGTAGACCTCTATAATAAATATCTTGAATGTTAACATTTTCACAAATTTGCTGCAACTATTTTCTCCAGTTAGTTTACTATCTTATGGCTATTTTTTTTCTGTTTTTTTTTTTTTTTTCGATTTTTAATGTGCATGAATTAAAAATTTGTATATAGGGCCGAGCCCGTGGCGCACTCGTGAGAGTGCGGCACTGGGAGCGCAGCGACGCTCCCGCCCCGGGTTCGGATCCTATATAGGAATGGCCAGTGCACTCACTGGCTGAGTGCCGGTCACGAAAAAGACAAAAAAAAAAAAAAAAAAAAAAAAAAAAAATTTGTATATAGTCAGATCGGCGCCAACTGTTGTGTTTTTGTTTCACTTCTGAAGTTTCACATTTTTATTCTTACATATGTCTGAAAAATAATTCTAATTTGTGACTTCATATTTTTAGTATTCAACTTAAAATTTTTTTTTATTCTATGGTAATTTTGTTAAGAATTCAGCATTTTTATTCACCTGAAATGAATCTGAATTTATGTTTTTTTTTTTTTTTTTCTCTCTCTAAATGGCTAAGCAGCCAATCCAGTATGAGCTAGGAAATAATTTCCATTCTTAGTTTTAAAAACATCTTACAGTAAATCCTATTCTGCTTAATAAAGTAGTCTTGCATCAGAAACTTGAGTATTTTCTCAGAAAATCTTGCATTGCATCAGATGAAGTCCGGACTTCCTCATTTTAAATTATTTTGTTCTGCTTAGGTTGTTTGGGAAGTGTTTGTACACTTTTGCTTTTATGTAATGAAACTTCAGAATGTTGCCATTTGAGGTTGTGTACAGAACCACGTTTGGTTATCAGGAAACTACTGATAACTATGAAGTGCTAGTATGTGCAGTAAAGAAAATAAACCCCTAGACTTATCTTATATTTATTACTTTTTGATAGCCAGATTTAATTATTGGCTTTAATAGTTTTTGTGTATATTTGGTTTTGTTTTGATTTTTGTTTTGTTTTTTTACTAGGACCCTCAGTTTAAAATATATTTTGTCTTCCGTTTTTTTGTTTGTTTGTTTGTTTTACTGCAAAACTAGTAGCCTTGTTTTATTTGAACCAGGGCCTTTTGGTGAAAAGATTATCTTCTAGTGAAGAAGCTTCTTGGAGCTGGCTAGTTCTCAATTGGTTAGAGCATGTTTGCTGATAACACCAAGGTCCAGGTTTTGATCCCTGTACTACTGGCCAGCTGCCCTACCCCCTCCAAATTTTTTTTTAAAAGAAGCTCCTTTATTCTTATTTTATTTTTTGGTGGCTGGCAGGTACAAGGATCTGAACCCTTGACCTTGGTGTTACCAGTACCGTGCTCTCTCCCCCAAGTGAGCTAACCAGCCAGCCCAAGAAGCTCCTTTAGGTTTTTGTATCAGGATTTCTTACTAACTGTAACCAATTGAACTACTCTTCCCCTTGACTTCTATGAAGTGAAAATAATTTATTACATATCAGAATAAAAAGCAATCTAATATTTATATAACCCTGTCAAGTTAAAAAAATTTTTTTATATAAAATAATACAGCAAATGGATTATTGTCCAGAACTATAATACAGTGTGAAGTGCTTCATTAACTCTAAATACTGTATTTCTCTTGCAGCAGGAATGATGGAATTGTGTCTTATGAAGCAAGATGAAGTTGGTTAGGTGGAATTTTTACTTATCGACAACTGTTGAATTTTCTAAGTTTTTTTTTTGTTTGTTTTCTGTTGCCAAGCTTATATGGTTCTTTGAAGTGTATGAGATTCTTTTAAAAAGTGGGCTTAATATTCTAATCCATTTTAATAATAGCAAAGTGTTTCTGTTTCTGGGAGAAAAATAGTACCAAAATTTTAAACAATAGATTTAAATGAAAAAATTAGAATATTTTTAGAATTATAGAAATCAAAAATCAATAGGAGACTGTTACCAAATCTGAATTATTTTTAACTTTTCCTAAAAATACAGTGAAATGCTCATTTTAGTTTTAAAAGTTAGGGTTCTAGAACTATTACTATTTAAAATGGGTTAATTTCTCAAGTCATTTCGAAGTCAGTACTTTGCAGAAGTTTGGATTCAAAGCTGAATCTTTTTGGTAGCTTTATTGTAGTTTTCTGTTATATATTTGTTCTGTGGCATTATTTTTGGTATTTTTTTTCTACACCTGCTGAAATGGGATATTTTTGGTATTTTAATAAAAGTGTGCATAAAATTTTATTTATAAAAACATCTTCTCTGAATGAATCCTTTTGAGTAATTATTTTGTTTCTTGACAACTTCATAACCATTACCATGCAGTCACAGTGTAATGAAAAAAGTAATAAAATTTTTGTGCTTAACTAGGACAAGAATTCCTTGGGGAAATATTAAGTGAATGATTACAGGGAAGGTAATTCTTTAGTTACAGATTAATTGCTTTGCAAGTTAAATTCAACATTAAAACAGCCGTTTTTAAAGAACTAAACTCATTTATTAAATTAGATTAACTGAATAATTAGAGCTTAGTTGTTAAGGAAGACTGGAAAACAATGAACACTTTATTCATTTAAATAAAACTAAACCTCACTTGTTGAAATAACTTTCTTTTCATTTTTCTTCAAACCGTAAACTGGTAATGCTGTTGTCTGTTCCTTTACTGAGTTTTTGGTAGTACAGGAATAACTTTTTCTCATGCTTCTGTGTGAAGTTAGAGTATTGCCGTCTATGCTAATAGTTCTCTCGTCAATCACCTATCTGAATGCTATGATTGAGAGTTTAGGATGGAACGAGTATATATTATTGCTTTTAGAAAATCTGAGATCAGGGAACTAGGAAGCAACAATATCTAAAATAGTCATGAAAATAAAGTTCTATGGTACAGGAAACCTTTCTACAAAGATCTGAAGCTGTAAGATCTTGTGATAATTTTATCTTTTTTTTTTTTTTTTTTTTTTTTTTAAAGATGACCGGTAAGGGGATCTTAACCCTCGACTTGGTGTTGTCAGCACCACGCTCAGCCAGTGAGCGAACCGGCCATCCGTATATGGGATCCGAACCCGGGGCCTTGGTGTTATCAGCACCGCACTCTCCCGAGTGAGCCACGGGCCGGCCCATCTTGTGATAATTTTAATTAAAAAAATTTCACAATGAAACATTTGTTACTACCAGGGTTGGTGTGCACTTTCTAATCACAAACTATTGATATAGAACTCCTGAGAAAAAATATAAAGAACTCAGTTTGACAGTATAAACATGTGAATTTCTTAAAATAATTTGAAGTTCTTCATACCTCTTATCCATATAAATAATTCTTTCAAAATTGCTTTTCATATCAAAAGGAATAATACAGGAAGGTTTGTTAGATGTTATATGTCATTAATAATAATGAAAATGACGGTTTTCCTGTCATTTCTTAGATGTAGTGGTTGCTAAGACATCAGTCTGTTTTCAGTAGTATTTCTTCCCGAATGACAGCAGCATTGAGAAGTGAGACACTATATGTGTTCTTTTTCACAAGTTTTCCAAAACAGATGTTTAAAAATCTGTTATTTCCATTTTATATAGAAAGCAGAATAATAATTCCAAATTTTATTAATGTTTTCTTATAATAGATCCTTGGTTTTTTATTTCCGCATGTTATGGATTTGTTCTCATCTAAAGTGTTTTTTTGTAGTGCCTTTCAACAAGGATCTCATTGACTCATAGAATGGGTGAATTCTCATAGAATTATAGGAAAAATTTCATTACTTAACTAAAAAGCACAAGGAATTAACTTTCAACTTGAATATTATGGATTTAGCTGGTACTAGTAGTAGCATGTAGAAGATCTGACCTTTCTGTAATCATTTGATGAAGATGTAAATCTGTGTTGTTATTTGTGGCTTTACTTACACATGGGAGCCTGTAATATAAAATTTGACTTGTATGTGGAAAATGAATCTCACTGCTTTTCTTTGCAAGTGTTTTAGCGAACAATGAAGTTTACGGAAAAGGGAAGTTTAGGGTAAGTTATGGTCTTTATTATACTGTAAAAGACTACTCTTAAAAGTGAAATAGAATGGAGGTAATAAATGATTGTAAATTCATGAATATTAAAATATGATTGACTTAGCAGGTGCTATAGTCTGAATGCTTGTGTACCCCTCCACCCCCAAAATTCGTATGTTGAATCCATATGTTGAAATCTAATTCCCAATGCAGTGGTATTAAGAGGTGGGGCCTTTGGGTGGTGATTACGTCATGAAGGCAGAGCCCTCATGAATAGGGTTTAGTACCCTTATAAAAGAGGTCCGAGGGAGCTTTCTTTGCCCCTTCTGCCATGTGAGAACACATAGAAGGCACCATCTAAGAGGAACAGGTTCTTATCAAACACTGAATCTACTGTGCCTCCATCTTGGACTTCTCAGCCCCCAGAACTGTGAGCAATAAATTTCTGTGGTTTATAAATTACCTAGTTTATGGTATTTTGTTATAGCATCCCAAACTAACTAAGGCAGCATGTTATGGGGGTGGGGATGAAAGAGAAACATTACTGGCTCCTTTAGGGAACCTGAAAGCTTGTAATCTTGTGAGTGTGATGGCCTGCCTCCCTCCCTCTCTTCCCCTCCAAAAACCAAAAGAACCAACACAGAGATATATGTTATCTTTATCTCATAAGACTATTATAAGAATCTTTTGAGATAGTATATATGAAAATGCTTCTTAAAGGGTAAAATGCTAGGTTAGGTACAACCTTTATTATTAATCTTAGATTGTTTAATAGGTTAAAGGCATTGAAGACAACCTGTTATTACACATTTTGATTAGATTTGCAAAGGGAATTGGGTTATTAGATGTCTTTTGATTGAAGTGGTTTCTTTTTCTCCCCTGGGGGAAGGAGGGTACTTGGAAACGTTTGTTTTAATGTAGTTGAACTGATGAGTGCTGTGTTGCTGATAGCTTTGGAAGTTTATGAACCAGGGGAATGATAAATTGTGTGTCTGAGTTGAGAAACTGCTGGAATTAAGTAAATAAACTAAAAAACTGTCATCAACATATGTTAAATAGTCATTTTGTTTTATTATGGAAAATTAAAAATCTAGTGAATACTTAAGGGCATTCTCTCTATGATATTTTTGACTCTTTTGCAATGTTTAAGTATGCAACAGATTTCCTGTGACTGTAAACTAAGTGATGTCTTTTTTTGATTTATGTTCTGTTCTTATGGGCGGTTATCAAAGACACATTCTTCCCCAGAAATTATTTGAAATTGTTAAATTTATAGTGGCATGTTTGACATGTTTCAGAATATGAGCTGTCATTCTTAGTAGAAGAAAAGTTGTACAACTTGCATGTTTCTCCATTTTGCTCTAAAGTTTAGAAATTGTTATGGTTCATTCATTGGCAAAGTAGCCTTGTGACCCAGATTTCATTTTATATTACTTTTTCTTCACATGTTTATGCTTGTTAATAGGAACCTTTTAATAGAAGGGAGGAAGCAGAATTTTCTCTTAGACTATTTCAATTTTTTATATATTGCAGCCAAACTCAGGGATGCTGGGAAACAGAAGTAGTGGCAGATGGGGCAACCTGATGCTCTGCAAAGATAGGGTAGTTAGTTTTGAATATAGACACTGGTAGTCTGTGAAGTGAAGATATGGAGCCACAATCCATTTTGCAGGCTGTACTAACCATGTGTGTTGAGGTAAAGCCAAGAAAAATTTCGTATGGACATTGTAGGAGAAATGACTGGATCTGGGTGTATACTCATACGTAGCAGTACTGTTAACACTATATCTTTGAGCTTTGAGGCCAAATGGTCTATCTATTGACACTCTGTTTTCTACTTTGAATTACAGATGATCTGCTCAGGGATATAAACTATGATATAATATTAGGAAGACAGCTTTATACCTTCTCAATGATAGTAGAAGTGGAAGTTTATTTTTCTTTAAATAGCTACCCTTAGATGGGCTATATAGGATAGATTTTTTTAGAATTTTTAAAAAATTTGCATTGCAGGGACTATATAAGCAATAGTGAATAATAAAAGCCTAAGAAAAGTGCAATTGTGGGAATGTAAATTGGTAGAGCCACTTGGAAGGAAGTTTGGCAATATTTATTAAACCAAAAAATGTGCATGACTCTAGTGCTTATTATGGAAATACTCTACATATATATATCTAAGGAGGCATTTGCATAATTCTTCATTACAAGTGTTGTATGGAAGAAAAAATGGGAAACAGCCTAAATATCCAACCATAAATGAATAGCTAGATAATCTGTAGTATTGTTATGTAATAGAGTACTATGCAACACATAAAGAAATGAGCTGTATGTGTAGCAAGAGTAAGTTGCATTCTAATACGTGTAATATGATACCACTGGGAGTTTCTATGGGTACGTCTTATAAAAGCATGAAAAAAGATCTGGAAAGAGACAAACCAAACATTGATCACCTCTTGGGGAAATGTGAGTGGGGGTGGAAGGGATTAGGACTGGAGGGAAGAGGTGACTAGGATTTGGTGGTGGTGGTATCTTTAGCTTTATCTGTATGTACTGTTTGAATGCATTTCCTTATTACTTGTTTAATAAAAAACTAAAAACAACTAATTCCAACAATCACTCAATACAACAACCAGTTTTTTTCACATTATTACTCACTTGTGTATATATTTTGCATAGTTTAAATCATCTTTGGTTTATCTATTATTTTACACACGTTTTCATGTTTCTATGAAGACTTTATTACCATTTTTAATTATACTCTGAAATTATTTCCATAAGATAAATTCCCAGGAATGAACCAAAAGATCAAAGGCTATGAACATTTCTGGGTGTATCTGGGGTGTGTGTGTGTGTGTGTGTGTGTGTCCCCGTTGGCTTGGTGTCGCCTGCTATGAACATTTCTGGGTGTATCTGGGTGTGTGTGTGTGTGTGTGTGTGTGTGTGTCCCCGTTGGCTTGGTGTCGCCTGCTATGAACATTTCTGGGTGTATCTGTGTGTGTGTGTGTGTGTGTGTGTCCCCGTTGGCTTGGTGTCGCCTGCTATGAACATTTCTGGGTGTGTGTGTGTGTGTGTGTGTGTGTGTGTGTGTGTGTGTGTGTGTGTGTGTGTGTGTGTGTGTGTGTCCCCGTTGGCTTGGTGTCGCCTGCACCGTGCTCGGCCAGTGAGCGCATCGGCCATCCCTATATAGGATCCGAACCCACGGCCTTGGCGCTCCCAGTGCTGCACTCTCCCGAGTGAGACATGGGGTCGGCTCTTCTTATGCATTACTCTACAGAAGGATTATACCAATGTGTGCTGCTACTAGCAGTGATAAAGTACATTAACTTCATCACAACCTCACCATAAGAATTCCTTTTTAAAAGCGTAATATGCAGATTAAGAATGTGAACACTAGAGCCTAATTCCCTGGGTGCAAGTCCTGGCTCCCACGTGCATTAACTGTATGACCTTGGGCAAGTGACTTAACATTTGTGTTTCAACTTTCTCATCTGTAAAATGGGATATTAAAATTTTGGGGGGGGCCGGCCTGTGGCTCACTTGGGAGAGTGTGGTGCTGTTAACACCAAGGCCACGGGTTTGGATCCCTATGTAGGGATGGGCGGTTAGCTCACTTGGGAGAGCGTGGTGCTGACAACACCAAGTCAAGGGTTAAGATCCTCTTACCAGTCATCCTTTTATTTTTAAAAAAATATCTAAATATATTTAAATTAAATATTAAAAATAAAATAATATACAATAAAATATAAACATTAAATATAAATATATTACATATTAAAACATGTAAATATATTTTAAATATTTAAGTATTACAAAAAATAGCAGTATCTGCCTTGTAGGGTTGTTACAAGGATCAAATGAGTTAATATTTGTAAAACACCTAGAATTGTGCTTGACATAAAACAAGTGTTCATTAAAGTTTTTTTTAAGAAATTATAATTTGGATGAGTTTTGGAGCAAGACTGTGCTGCCTCATTTGGTTGATTTTGTATGATATTTTTCCTTTAAAATTTGTTACTTTTTGTACTTTGAAGCAAAATCATACTTCATAAATGTATAAATACATAATTTTTAATTTTTATTTTGGTGGCTGGCTGGTACAGGGATCAAACCCTCAACCTCGGTATTGTCAGCACCATGCTTTAACCAACTGAGCTAACCAGCCAGCTCCTACGTAATTTTTTATTACAAGCTATATTCTCTCGCTTTTAGTGATAAGGAAAAAGATGCTTTTATTAAAAGTAAGAGTTTTTGAGAAAGTCATCATTTGTTTTTTGGCTTTGGGCAGGTAAATGTTTGAATTACACCTATTCAGCACTTTTAGAATTAACATACCATATTTCCCACCTGGGTTTCATTTAGTAGGTTACTAAGTGAACCTGATTCCAGATTGGATCTCAGGCTAAGGAAAGGGATGTTTAAGGGAGGAGACACATTTAGTGATGACAAACATCAGCTGCGAGAAATAATGACAAAATTTTTATTGAGCTCTTACTGTGAGTCAAATATTGTTGTAGATGGTGTGGTTCAGTGATAAGCATAAGGTTATGAACAAGAGAATAGATACACATTCATTTGATAATTTTAAAAAATTTGTTATCCAAAAATTTATTGAACATCAATGATATTTAAGATTCTTTGACAGGTTTTGGGGAAGCAGATAAATAAGGTCATTTCTTTTTCTTTCTTTCTTTCTTTCTTTTTTTTTAAAAGATGACTGGTAAGAGGATCTTAACCCTTGAGTTGGTGTTGTCAACAGCATGGTCTCCCGAGTGAGCTAACCAGCCATCCCTATATAAGGATCCGAACCCTTGGCCTTGGGTGTTATCAGCACCACACTCTCCCAAGTGAGCCATGGGCTGGCCCTGATAAGGTCATTTCTTTGTTCTCAGAGACCAGAAGGGAGATATATAATAATAATTATTTGGGGGGGGGTGGTGGCTGGCTGGTGCTGTAATCCAAACCCTTCACTTTGATGTTACAACACTGGGCTCTAACTATCTGAGCTAACTGGTCAACCCTAGATATACAAATAAACAAAATACAGTATAAGCTGTGTTGTTTTAAAGCTAAAGCATCGAAAGTTTGATGTAGAGGAAGTGATTGTAAGGCAAGTCATTTTGTAGGAGGGACTTCTAACTTTGGTGGTGGGATATGGAAGCATTTGCAATACGCTTTCAGAAAATAAAGGAGGGACATCAAGCCAAGTCATGAAGGATGTTGGGCCAATCGGAGTAATTGGGGCTCACAGGCAGAGGACACTGCAAGCAAGCACAGTGGCAGTAAACATAATGTGGTTAGGGAATGGTAAGTAGTTTAGAACAGCTGGAACCTCTGGTGAGTATCTCTTCTTCTGGTTCTAAAGTTTGCATTTTAAATTTTTATTATTTATTGAATGTTAGAACATTTTAGATCTTTTGGTCTAAACCATGGATTCTCAGCCCTGTCAAGTGATGTCCTTCCTGGCCTTGTAAGCATAGAGTAAGCTATATGTTCTTAGCTTCTGGTTATGTCCCATGACGTAATATCAAAAGCCGTGAGAAGCATCCTCATCATCATGGTCTCATCTAATTTCTTCAAATTAGATCTATATTAAACTTCTGTAAAAATTACTTTCATTTTTAAATCTATTTTTTAGATATAAAAACTCTTAGCCTCCTGTTTTTGGAGTGGTCTTTAATATTTTTGATGTAAAGAGGAACATTACCTTTATTGAAACTTGCCTTTCTTTACTGGTATTCTGTTCTTTTGAATTTTGCATTATCTACATTTTTCTCATGCTACTTTTCAGTTATGAGATTCAGACCTATGACTTCTAATTTTTCTTGTTGCTTCCTGTACACTTTTAAATGTTTCAAGTAGGTATTGCTTTTTATATACTTCTTTTTTTATTAGATACCCAGAGCTAGTCCAGAAGTTGTTACTTTCTACTAGATGAATATATCTAGTACCTACCTTTTCACATATTCAGTCTACCCATGCCAACCATAATTTATTCATCACTAGTTTGTTCTTTTCGATTTTCCTGCTTGTGTCATGTTCGTAGAAATTTTTTTTGTTTCTATCGCAGGATTTCTTCTGTATTCTACTTTTATACTTGGTTGTTTACATTTTACCATTCTTTTTCTTTCTACTGGGTAGTTTGGAAACTTTGGAAGGATGATTATTTTTGGCTTTACCTTCCATGTTTTAGTTTAGAGTCAAAACAAAATATTGTGAATACTTAAAGGAACTTATAAAAATGTCACTTTGGTTGGCCGGCCCCGTGGCTCACTCTGGAGAGTGCAGCGCTGGTAGTGCTGAGGCTGTGGGTTCGGATCCTATAAGGGATGGCCTTTGCGCTCACTGGCTGAGCGTGGTGCAGACCACACTGTGCTGAGGCTTACGATCCCCTTACCGGTCAAAAAAAAAAAAAAAGTCACTTTGGTAAACTTGTTTACTGTTAAAGATTAGATATGTACTATTAAGTAACTTAAGATTAGAGAAACATTGGCTTAACTATTATAATGTATTGTTTGTCATCTGAGAGGAAGCCTAGTTTTCAAGTGCTTTATAGTGTTAAGAAGTTTATCTGGAATTCAAAAATTTATTTCTCCATCAAAACTGTGTTATCAATGATGATTAGGTTCATAGGGTGATGGGTTACAGAAAATTGTCATAGTTTAGCTGAAATACTGTATATTTGCAATAAAAATTAGTAGAAAGAATACTATGGGAATGCTAGATGAAGCAGAATAACAATAAAATGGAAAAAGTCATTTAAAAATGTATCTAAATACTAATGCTTGAAGATATGGAATACTCTTCCCTGCTAGGTCAGCCAACCATTTTCAGAGATTAATTCAGCTCCAACCTAAGAGTGTTTATTGGTATTAACTACTATTAATCACTTAGAGGGATAAGGGTATCCTTAGGGAATTTTTGTCCATTTGTAAGGAGCTGGGGATTTGTCAGTAAATCAGACATTTGTATTTGTAGGACTGTCTGTATGTATTTGGGTTAAGTTTATTTTTATAAATGGATCCTTTATGGCTTCTGATAGAGTAGGTTGGTTTAATTAGTTACTCTGATTGTATATATTTCTTTTTTTTTTTTCTTTTGTGGCTGGTCAGTATGGGGGTCCAAACCCTTGACCTTGGTGTTACAATACTGGGCTCTAACCAAGTGAGCTAACTGGCCAGCCTTGTATATATTTCATGTTATGTGAAATCCTGCAGATTATTTTATAGAGGTATTTATGCATCATTTCTTTAAATTGGTATAATTCTGTAATTTGCATTTCTTAATCATTAGGGAATGTTGTTATTTATCTTTTTAGGAAGTATTTGCTTCATTGCTTAGGGTATTATATAACACTTTCTTATTCATTCAACAAATTATGTGGCTGGCAGTGTTCTAGGTGCTGGAGTTGTGAACAACAACAACAACAAAGAGACATGGTCCCTGCTCTCATGGAACTTGTAGTCTTGTGGAGAAAACAAATATTAATCAAATCCATCAAATATATGTAAAATTAACAGCTGTGGAAAATGCAATGAAAGGTATATGATGATGGTACCTGACCTAGTCTAATGGGTTAGGGAAGATTACTCTGAGAAGGTTGCATTTCATCTAAGATCTGAGAGATAAGTAGGTTTTAAGAGTAGTTGGGAGTGTGTGTGTGTGTGTGTGGGGGGGGTGATAGTGTTCCAGGCTGTGGGAACAGAAGGGGCAAGGCAGTATGGCAGGAGGAATTTCAAGAACAGAAAGCTACACTGAAGATTTGGCCTTCATTCTAAGTGTAATATGAATACATTGAAGAATTTTCATGTATCTGGGAGTAACATGATTAATTTTGAGATTTAAAATCTTATTGGTGATAGTATTTTGATCATGTACAATTTAGTAGGTTATTAATAGCAGGTAAAAGTCATGAGATACAGTCTTGAGCTTTTTAAAAACTTTTGGAGAAAATAAATTATATATATAACTGTCCTTAAAGTTTTATCATTGAGGTACCTTTATAACTAAGGAAGTGCTCAGTTTCATATGAGCTTTAGTTGACTTTACAGCACTCAAATTCAAGTAAATTCTGGATACTTTGAGAGGAAAAGATGTAATACTTTTGTTAAATAATTTATATTCAATTGATAATTTAAGATAGGAAACTAGAAATTTTAATTTAGTCTTTGTTCACAGTTTTATAATTATTGCTTTATGCACTTCTTTTAAAATAGATAGGAAAACAAAGGGTTGTAAACAAATTTATACTGTGTTTTTTATGTTTTTAGGCACCTTTACCAGTGCTCTTTATTTCGTTGTGTGGATTCGAGTTACTGTCTACTATCCTTCAATCTGAGGAGTCTCTTTAGTATGTATTATAGGCTAGCAGTGAATTTTATTAATTTTTCTTTGGACTGTTTTAATTTCTCCCTTGTTTCTGAAGGATAGTTTTGCTGGATATATAATTCCTGACTGACATTTTTTCTTTTCAGCACTTTGAATATGCCATCCCACTGCCTTCTTGTATGTGATGTACATGAGTCACTTTTCTCTTGCTGCTTTTATGATTCTCTCTTTTTGACTATAGACATTTTGAATATGATGTGTCTTAGTGTAGATCTCTTTGAATTTAACTTACTTGGAATTCATTGAGCCACTTAGATATGCAGATTAATGTTTGCACCAAATTTGGGAATATTCTTTCTGTTCCTTTCTCTTCTCTCCTTTTGGGACTCATGTGTACATTGTTATTCTTGGTGCTGTCTCACAGGTTTCTGAGGCTCTGTTCATTTTCTTCATGTGTTATATTCTTCCTGTTTCTCAGACTGAGTAATCTCAATTGACCTGTCTTTAAGTTCTGTGATTTTTTTTCTTCTGCAAGTTCAAATTTGTGTTGAGTTCCTTTACTGAATTTTTCAATTAGTTATTGTACTTTTTAAGCTCCAGAATTTCTAATTGGTTCCATTTTATGATTTCTATCTCTCTATTGATAGTCTTTTGTGAGACAGTGTTATCGCACTTCTTTAGACCTGGTTTTTTTTTTAGTTCTTTGAACATGTTTATAGTAGCTTATTTAAAGTGTTTACTTACTAAGTCTAATATGTGGACTTCATCAGGGACAGTTTCTGTTTACTGCCTTTTTCCCTGTGTATGGTTCACATTTTCTTGTTTCTTTACATGTCTCATAATTTTTTTGTTGAATACCAGACATTTTAATTAGTATAATGTGGCAACTGTGGAAATTGGATTTCCTCCCTACTCAGGGGTTGTTGTTGCTATTTGTTGTTCCTACTATTATTTATTTGTTTAGTGACTTTCCTAGACTGAGTTTGTAAAGTGTGTATTCTTTGTTGTATGTGATCAGTTCAGTGGTCAGCTAATGATTGGCCAGAGATTTTCTCAAATGACTTGAGCCATTAAATCTCCCAACCTTGGCTGAGGGGTTCTATATGTATTGCTGGAGGAGGCAAATTGTAGTCAGTTTATAATTCTGCTTTAACCTTCATTTCCTGCTTGTGTTGAGCTTCAAGGTTAGCCAGAGGTTAGAGATGGGAATTTTGGGGCATGTGCACAGCTCTGCATATGTGGGTGGCTTTCTGGATTCCCAGGAATATGTCAGAGCTTTTTAAGCCCTCTGTGAACTTCCTATTTTCCAGTTTTTCCTTTTAAGATTTTTGGTCAGCCTCTTATTAGCTCTCTTAGGCAGCTGCAAAGTTAAACAGTTGCTGCTGATTTTTTTTTTTTTTTTTTTTTTTAATAAATGCTGTGGGGTAAATCTTACTTGTGCAAAATGAGTTTGAGTCAAATCAAAGACAAGCCCTGAGGATGAAACTTTTTAGTGAACTATCAGACAGGTCAAATATCGCCATTTATTTTGGGAAGCTATAAACCCATTCTGCCTCCTTTAGTGTCTACTTAGCTGTTGGTTTTTACAGCCACTGAGTTGAGAGATTGTTGGTTTTCAAGGCAGCTGCATAGCTGGGGAGAAGGCGATGGGAATAGAGCATGTTGAAACATGACATATCTTGCTGTTCTTACAGAGATTCAGCCATTTTTCTTGAATTAACCTTGGATTTTTCTGAGTATTTGGTTGATTTCTAGAATTCTGAAAAAGTTGATTTTGACAGTTTTTGTCAGTGTTCCTGTTGCTTTTATAGAAGAATGGATTTTCAGGTCTTTACTTTGCCGTTTCAGAAGTTAGCCACCTTACAGTTTTTTGGGGGGGAGTGGGGAGGAGGAAAATTTTACATATCATGAAATGCAAAAGTCTTAAGTGTCAGTGAGTTTTGACAAGATATGAAACATACATAAAATCCATGGAAGTTCAGCTGTGCTTCTTCCTAGTAAATCCTCACCATCTGCAGAGGTAGTGACTTTTCTGACTTCTGTCACCATTTGTATTAGTCCATTTCTGTTGCTTATAACAAAATACCTGGAACTGGGTATTTTATAAAGAAAACAAAATGTATTGCTCACATTTTCAGAGACTGGGAAGTCCTAAGTCCGGGGAACACATTTGGTGAGGGTCTTCTTTGGTGCTGATGCAGGGTATCACATTGCAAGTAAGGCAGGAGCAGAGACCTAACCTCCTCATTCACTCTCTTTTTAAAGCCACTAGAACGAATCCCATTATTCCAAGAATGGATCAATCCATTTATGAGGATACAGTCCTCACAATCTAATTACCTCTTCAAAGCTTCACCTTTCAATCACCGTAATAGGATTTTCCACCTTCAACAGTTGTAGTGGGGATTAAGCTTCAGTGAGTTCGGGGGTGGGGGCATTCAATCTACAAGCACTGTTGATTAGTTTACCCTGTTCTAGAACTTGTGGAATCACACACAGTATCTACTCTATTTTATCAGCTTTCTTTTGCTCAGTATGATATCTGTGAACTTCATCCATCTTATCATATTAGTAGCTTTTTCTTTTTTATTGCTGAATAGTATTCTGTCATAAAAATGTATTATAGTTTTTTGATTCATTTGTTCATGGATATTTTGGGTCATTTCCAGTTTTTCACTATTATAAATGAAGTTATTGCGAACATTTTTTTACAAGTCTATTTGTGGTCATCATGTTTTCATTTCTCTTAATTAAATACCTAGTAATAAAATTGCTTGGTAATAGGATAGATGTATGTTTAACTTTATTAAAAATTGCTAAACCTTATTCCAAAGCAGACATACCATTTTATGTTCCCACTAGCAGTAAATACGAATTTTCATTCCTCTAAATCTTTGCCAACATTTGATGTTCTCAGCCTTTTAAATTTTACATTGTAATTGTATAGTGGTATCTCATCATAGTTTTAGTTTGCATTTCATTGGTTACTAATGAAATTGAACACACTTTCATATGTTTATTGGACTTTTGGATATTCTCTTTTATGAAATGCTCATTTAAGTTTTTTTTTCCATTTTTCAATTCAATTGTCTTTCTAATATGCTCTTTAAAGGAAGATAAGGAATCTGATACTGAGAGATCATTACTTGTGAAATAAAGTTGTAGATGCTCAGAGAAGTACAGTTAAATACTCTTAAATCTGGCAGTGACTGTTTTTTAGATTGACCAGGGGTCTTAGCATTGAAATTTTGATGATCTCATATGCTTTTTATATTTTGATGGACTGAATTCAGAATATGTGGAAAGCTTGTTAAATTTAAAGTATAATATTAGGGCTTATAGTTTGGGTTCACAGGCACAACCATAAACATATTGTTTTTCATTAGAAAATTAGTTATCTGCCCCAGAAACAGTTTCTATGAACAATGTCAAAAGTTCTATGAACCATTACTTTTTTTGAGAGTAATATTGCTTGGGGTTCAAAGTTGTTAATTGTAGTATTAACATTGTCCTTGATCAGTAAATCAGTCTTTTGGTCTCATAAAAATTGGGTACTTCTTCCTCACTTTGTGGAGATACTGTGTCTTAATTTGTTATTGCTGCTGTAAAAAAATATCTGAGATTGGGTAATTCATAAAGAATGGAAATTTATTTTCTCACAATTCTGCAGGCTGGGAAGTCCAGGATCAATGTTCCAACGGGTTTGTTTTGTTGTCTACTGACGGCTGCTCTCTGCTTCCAAGATAGTGCCTTGGTGCTGCATCCTCTGTAGGGGAGGAATGCTGTGTCCTTACATGGGGGAAGGCAGAAGGTGAATGGACAACCTATTGCGTGAAGCCTCTTTTATAAGGGTCTTAATTCCATTCCTGAGGGAGGCGCCCTCATGGCCTAATCATCTCTTAAAGGCCCCACCTCTTAATACCATCACATTGGTCATTAAGTTTTAACATCTGAATTTTAGAGGGGACACATTCAAACCATAGCACACTGTATAAAATTGAGTCTCTCAGAAGTCCTTTAATCTTTTTTGAGGGGTTTTTTGGTGGCTGGTCAGTATAAGGATCAAACCCTGAACCTGTTGTTACAGTGCCGTGCTCCAACCAACTGAGCTAACTGGCCAGCACCCTTTATTTATTTTTATTTACTTATTTATTTATTTTTAATTTATTTTATTTATTGAATCAAAATTGATTATATATATTTTTGGGGTTGAACATTGAGATATGTTGATTAAATCAATATTACTAGCATATAAAATCATAATTATTCTTTATGTCCCTTGTCCAATCACTCCCCTTCCCCCATTCCCTCCCCCTCCCCCCTCTAATTGCCCTAGATTTCTTCTCTCCTTTTGAAAGTATAACGGTTACTCTGTTAATTTGTTGCCTAGATGATCTGTCCAATGCTGAGAGGTGTGATCAGGTCCCCCAATATTATCATAGAGCAGATGCTTCTTCTGTCACTCTGAAATGGGTTTTGTGGAAAGAGACATCCTCTTCTTTATCTCTGCTGGTGACTCTTCTTGTGTGAATGCACTCTAGTGGTTGGCGGACCATCTGTGTGGTGGTTGTGGTGTCTAACCGGTTTGGCGGCAGCCATGGCTATTGTGGTGGCTGTGGTGGGCCACCCACATGGAGGTGCTGTTTTTGGTATGCTCCTTGGCACTGGTGGTATGCCTGGTTGTGGGGTGTGTTTGGTCCCCTTCTCCATGCCTCTGGGCCCTGGGCAGGCCCCAAGGCGCTGGCACCATGTGCCTGGTTGTGGGAGGGGTGGCCGATCCCCTTCTCAATGCCTCAGGTCACTGGGCAAGATCTAAGGAGCTGGCTTGGTGTGTCTGGTTGTAGGAGAGGGGTCCGGTCCCCTTCTCCATGCCCTGGGTCCCTGGGTGGGCCCTGAGGTGTTGGCGCAGTGTGCCTGGTTGAGGGAGGGCAGTCTGGATCCCTTCTCCATGACCCGGGTCTCTGGGCAGGCCCCAAGGCACTGGCGCCATGTGCCTGGTTGTGGGAGGACGGTCCGGTCCTCTTCTCCATTCCTTGGGCGTACCCAAGTGGGCCCCGAGGTGCTGGCATTTTGTGCCTGGTATGGGAGGAGGGTCTGGTCCCCAGCTCCATACTTCAGACTTCAGGTCACTGGGCGGGACCTGAGGCACTGGCTTGGTGTGCCTGGTTGTGGGAGAGAGGTCCGGTCCCCTTCTCCATGCCTCGGGTCCCCACTGGCCAGCCCCCTTTAATCTTTTTAGAAGAATAAATATGTAATCATTTAAATCTTTTATTTTTACGTTAGAGTTAATTTCCTTGTATTCTTTTTGTTAATGCTTAACATGCATACTAACCAACTTAAAAACATAAAATGAAAATCTACTTTGAAGGAATTGAATCCCTTTATATTAGTAGAGATTCTAGTTTATAGAACAAATGTCAGGCCAGTTTCAAAATGTCCAATTTTGTGCCACTTAGGGGCCGGCCCGTGGCTCACTCGGGAGAGTGCGGTGCTGATAACACCGAGGCCACGGGTTCAGATCCCATATAGGGATGGCTGGTTTGCTCACTGGGTGAACGTGGTGCTGACAATTTTGTGCCACTTGATTAAAGATTATGAATACAAGTGAAAGTTTAATCCTTCAACTTTGCTCCCTTCCCCTTTTTTATTGGATCTTCAGAGGTCAGTTTGATGCTTTGCCCCTTTTTTCAGAGAAAAAAGCTCATAAACAACATTTAATCATAGATACATTCTGAAAGTCTGGTGTTGTGTTCTTGACAGTCAGCAGTGGCAAAAAAACTTGCTGGTTGCAGGCTGCCTCTTGCCTGAGATATTCCATCTGGGTTGCCCTTTATCATCTACCCAAAGTGGCTTTGCAGTAGCTTTTGTAGTAGGAAGCCTGCCAAAGAGACTTTTGGTAGGTAAATTCACTTCAGCTTAACTGCACCAAGCACACTTTCAAGTTAATGTTGGTTGTGATTTCTTTGCTGCATTAGACATTTTGCTTTTTGTCCTGTGTTTGTAAATTTTTAATCTACTTTGGCAGTAAAAGACATATTTCTCAGTGTTTACCTCTGTGGTTATCCTCCGATTCAGATGTTGTTAAATTTTCATCTATGCCTTTTGGAATCAAACTGTTAAAACAGCAGCACCTACCCTTTGGCAAAAATTTGAATGCATGGCACTGCCTTATGTCTATCAGAGAGAGGAAGAAGTAGAAATGAAGACTAGACATGTTACCTGCTCTCAAGACACTTCAAATCTACTTGGAGAGATAAGACTTAAACATTACCTTTGAAAAAAAATTAAGATATAAGACAGTATGTAATAAGGGTGTAGAACACCACCAGTATTGTGGTCTATTGTGAAATGTTTTATGGCCATATAATAAGTAATAATGAAGTACTGAACTTTGTGTATTTGTAAAAAAAGCTTACCTTTACAAAAGTGGATTAAAATTCATGCATAAATGTGATTTTCTGAAAGAAAGTGAATAGAGTGTTGTTACAGCTAGAATTCAGGGAATGCCTATGGGAATGAAAACATCCATTTTGTGTTACTGCAGAAAAAGGTTGATAACTACTTTGTATAGATGAGAAAAACTAAGAGTTTAGGGATGATAATGAACATTGTGTTCTCTTATATCGAGTTCATTTTGTGCAATTCTTAAAGTACATGATTTTATTTCAGTGAGTTCTGATTTTTCATATGACTCTGCAGAAGCCATTTAAATAGCTTCTTTATCTAAATCAGAAAGGAGGAGTTGGCCGATTTATCACTGGTACTATAGAAATTGTATTAGTCTACTCAGACTGCCATAACAAAATACCAAAGAGTGTGTGACTTAACAGAAATTTCATTTGCTGTTGAAAATAAGGTTTGGTTTCAGAAGGATTTTGTTTCTGGTGCAGGCTCTCTTCCTGGCTTGCAGATGGCTGCCTTCTTGCTGCATCATCACATGGCTTTTCCTCTGTGCCCATGTGGGGAGAGAGTGCTTGAGCTCTCTGGTATCTTCTTATATGAACACTAATCTTATCAGGTCAGGGCCCTAACTTTATGACCTCATTTAACCATAATTACTTCCTTACTCCAAATATAGCCACACTGCGAGTTAGGGTTTCAGCATATGAATTTGGGGGAATACATACATTCAGTCCATAACAGACTATAAAATATTCTAATTCTCCTGTAGACTTGATCTTCATCAGTGACACTGACCTATACCTTAAAACGAAGCAGACACCTATAAATCATCAGTGATAATTTTTTCCTTCTTGTCCTTTGAAGGCTAATTATTCATGGAACCCTATTCAGTTAACTTTATTATCTCTTGAGTCTGCCTTACCTTCCCTTTTTAGTTTATGCCTTCATCTCTTGTATGCACTAATGCAGTAGCTTCTCAGCTGGTCATTATGCCTCCAGTCTGGCCCTTTTCCAATCTGTTTAACACATTGACACCAGTGTGAATATAAATCTGATTGTTACTTTTTTGTTTAAAAGAAGGAAAGGATTTTTAACATGGCTTAGAGTGCCTTTACATAAATTTGCACTTGATACCTGTATCAGTTAATATAAAATTTGGATGTATAGTGTCCCTTGGTATCCATGGGAGATTGGTTATTGGACCTCCCTGCAGATACCAAAATCCACAGATGCTTAAGTCCTTATATAAAATGGTACAGTATTTGCATATAACCTACGAATATTCTCCTGTATATTTTAAGTCATCTCTAGATTACTTATAATATGTAATACCTTACAAATGCTACATAAATAGTTGCTTTACTATATTGTTTAGGGAATAATGTTAAAAAAAGTCTGTACATAGTACAAACACAGCCATCCATTTTTTTTTCTGAATACTTTTGATTCATGGTTAGTTGAATCTACTGATGCGGAACTATAGATAAGGAGGGCTGATTGTATATTAAACAAAATAATGATTTAAATAGGCGTTTATTTTTCTCACACATAAATCTGGAGATAGGATATCCAGGGGTTGTATGGCAATTCCTTGGTCATCTAGGCCTTTTCTATCTTTTTGACCTCACAGTCCTTAGTGTATGGTTTATGACTTTGAAGTTCACTTGTAGTGTAAACTAGCTGTTGGAGAGGTAGACATTGCATCTGAGTCGCAGGTGGGAAGAAACGACAAGAGCAAGAGGACATTTGCCACCTGTCACCTTTTAAGGAGCCTTCTTGGTGGTCCCCATAGCAATTTCTATTACATTTCATTGGCCGTTTCTAATTGCAAATGAAGCTGAAAAGTATAGCCTTTTAGCTGGGAACATTATCACCTTGAATAAAGTCAGAGTTTTGTTATGTCTGCCACTTATCATTCCAACCTCATTTCTTTTTTTTTTTTTAATGAAACCAACCAAAATGTATTTATTTAATGTACATCACAAGAGCTCAACCAGATACTTAATTTAAAAAACAGAAATAATACAAAAATAATGCCGCAGCTCAAGATACAGAGTCCTGTACAGGAATCAAGGAAAGAACAGCCTATCTAAGGAGAAAATAAAAAGATGATACAAGGGATTTACTGGACAGCCTGGTTCAGGGCTCTTGGCTGGAGACCCGCTTTGAGTAGTTTTCTTGCAGGTGCTTCTTAAAAGCTGTGGGGTTTTTCTAGAGCTTAGCAGCGTGTGTGTTCAAACGGCTGTGGATGTCAGCTTCTCCTAACAGGCTCTGGATGGAGAGCAGGATGGTCCTGACATCATACAGAGCAGATCACTTGTCCTTTAGGATGTCCAGGCAGATGTTACCCTGGGTTTCCACATGGGGGTGGTAGTAGGGTGTGAGGAACTTCACTTGTGGGCACATTGTAAGGGTAGCCACTGGGGACCTCAAAGGAGAGCTTATATCTCTAGTTCTCATATACTGTGCCAGCTGCTCCATGGATGGTCCCTTCCCATTTGAAAAGGTTGTCTGATTTAAGGAAGGTGGAAATGTCTTTGCTGCCAGACATCATGAGATTCATCAGCTCCTGTTGTAGCCTGCGGAGGATCCTGGCAGCATCCTTACCCTCCCGTCTTCCTTTAAGAGGGTCTCAAAGAACAGTCTGAGCTACTGGCTTCTCCTCAGTTCTCTGAAATTGCACCTGCTCCTGGAGGTGGGGGTCCCAGAAGTCTCCTCCCTCAGCCCCAATGCTCAGGGCATGGCAGTCCTGAGCTCCTCCATCCTCATTTCTTATAGCTCTGCTTTTTGTACCCTGTACCCCATTTATATCATGCTACTTGCAATTCTCTGGTTATCCATGCTACTTCATTCTTTTATATGTGTTTTCCCTGCATGGAATTCCCTTGTGCCTTTTTTTCCCAGGTGAATCCCTACTTTTCAGGGATTACCACCCCTTGGAAGTCTTTCTTGACCAGCAACTTGGAATTAATCACTCCCTACTTTGGGACTCTGTTGTAATACCTCCACTTTAATATTTCCTACCTTGTATTGCAGCAGTTTTTGTTGTGTGCTTATCTTCCCTACTAAAGTATTAGAATGTGGGGACTGTGTCTTACTGATCTTGCCTGTGACTGACGCATAGTAAATGCTTAATAAATCCTTGTTGAAAAAAATCAGCTAACAGTACAATTTAAAAATAGCTAGAAGAAATGTTATGCTTATAGACTGCATGCAGTTAGGAACTACCTCTAGGAACTGTAGAGATAACGATTATGTATGGCATACAGACCACAACCTTCAAATGATGGAATTATAGAAAGATCTGAAATCCAAGGTTGAATGATTTGAAGACACAGTTGACCTTTGAACAATGCAAAGGTTAGGGGCACTGACGCCCTGCGCAATCAAAGATCTGTATCTATCTCCAAAAAATTTTTTAAAACGTATTTATTGAAAAAAATCTGCATATAAGTGGACCTGTACAGTTTAAACCAGTGTTGTTCAAGGATCAACTGTATTTACTGCTTAAAACAAAGTTAAGCAGAATTAGCTCCAAGCATTCCTAACATCTTCTGACCTCTGTGCTATTGATTACTCCTTTCCTGCAACTTGACATGTTCTTCCTTTTTGTCTTGATTCTTGATTTTCTTGCCGGAGAATAGCCACCTTTCTATGAAACTTTCCTAGATTCCTTCTCTGTAATCTCTTCTTCCCTACTCTCATAGCACATGTTATCCCCCTTAGGCTATTACTTTCTACTTTGCATTTTTATTATGCTAAGTATGCATTAATTTATTTAACATTTGAATCTCTGGACCCTTCCTCAGGAGATTCTGATGTATTGGTTTGCCTGGGTATCCAGTATCTTTATTTTGGCAGCTGGCCAGTACAGGGATCTAACCCTGGGCCTTGGTTTTATTGGCATCGTGCTCTAACCGACTGAGCAACCAGCCAGCCCCATCCAGTGTTCTTTAATGCTCATTAGGTGGTTCTAATTGTACAGTCAGGGTTGAGAACTACTGGAATAGTGGTGATCATTTCACGATGCATATGTATATCAAAACATCAAGTTCTATACCTTAAGTGTATACAATTCTTATTTGTAAATTATACCTCAATAAAGCTAAAAAAAAAAAAAACCAAACTACTGTAATAAAGATGTAACAGTGCCTGGCTTGTGATAAGCACTCAAATATTTGTTGACAGATTAAGTTTTTAAAGGCAAGGACCATGCTTTATCTTTGTATCCCCCATAGCACTATTGCCAATTACTATATATATAATTTGGCAAAATATGTTGTCTATTAATTTTTGTGGTATTTCATATAGTTGTGTGGTCTACTCAGAATATGAGCTTGGATTACTTTTGTAACCAGAAATTGCTAAACAAAACTGAAATGTTTTTCTGCTCTTGTATTTTATTTTATTTTTTCATTTGTATTTTAAAAAGCAAAGAAAAAATACGATTTAGGAAAGTCTTGGATTTAAAGATCTCTGAACTTGTCTTGTGCTTGATCCATGGGTTGAATAGAATTAAACCCCATTCTTAAATCTTAAATCTTCTGTTATAAGGTAGTTTTCATAAGATACTGAATTCTAGGTCACTTTAGTCCAACTATGCTTAATTAGGAGCTCTTAGAAATAAATATAGTAAATATAGCAACTGAATCTACCTATGCTTTGAGTAAATACCTACCTGTAGCCAGTGAATGCAGCAGAATTACCAGATTGCACCAGTTGACTCCTGGCTTGCTTGTTTTATGTAGTGTTGATTGCAAAATTTGTTTTATGAAGGGAGATTTCATTTTCTTTATAATTTTACAGAATGTTAGTGACCTTTTAAACTTTATGAATATTCATAGTAATGTGATTTATCTGCCTTTGAGTAAGGCAGCACTCATGCTCAAATCTAATATAGTGACGGGTATATTCTTTCAATGAGTGACAGTCCTTTTCTTGATATTCCTCTTCCCCTTTTGCTCTCTCCCTTTTTTTCCTCTTTGTTTCAGTATTAGGTGCATCTAGGTCTGCTGGGTTGGTAATATTTGTCTATATGTAAGGAGTAAAGAGGATGGGGAAAAATAATATGTTTTGTTTATTTTGTTTTGTTTTTCTGTGTACCTACTTTCTCCAGTCCTTATTTTCATAACTTTCCTTCTGTTTTCCTCCAGTTAGGAGTAGAAAGGGAGTAGTGTAGACCCTCATTACTGTCAAAATGCCCTCCTCCCAGACTACCATTTATTAAGCATCTGTTATTTTTCAATCTTTGTTAAATCCTGTAATATAAATCCTTAAATAAGTAAATAAATCACATTACTATGAATATTCAAAAACAGTTTAAAAGGTCACTAACATTTATCATTAAATCCTTTTAACAGTACCAGGAAGTAGGTGGTATTTTCTCCATTTTACAGATGAGTAAGCCAAAGCACAGTTATTAAGTAGCTTGCTCATGTTCTCACGGCTAGTAAGTGAGAAATGCCAGTTCAATCATAGTTTGCAAATATTTTCTCCCATTCTGTAGGTTGTCTTTTTACTCCATTGTTTCTTTTGCTGTGTAGAAGCTTTTTAGTTTGTTTATTATTTTAGTTTGTTTATCCCATTTGTTTATTTTTTTGTTGTTGCCTGTGCTTTTGGAGTCTTAATTCAGTCTTTTCCCAGTCCTACATCTTGAAGTGTTTCTCTTATGTTTTCTTTTAGGAGTTTTATAGTTTCAGGTCTTATATTTGTCTTTAATGCATTTTGAGTTAGTTTTGGTATATGGCGAGAGGTACGTGTCTAATTTCATTCTTCTACATATGAATGTCCAGTTTTCCCAGCACCATTTATTGAAGAGGCAGTCTTTTCCCCAGTGTATGTTCTTGGTGCCTTTGTCAAAGATCAGTTGGCTCTAAGTATGTGGGTTAATTTCTGGGCTCCCTATTCTGTTCCATTGTTCTGATTGTCTGTTTTTTTGCCAGTACCGTGCTGTTTTGGTTACTATAGCTTTGTAGTATAATGTGAAGTCAGGTAGCGTAATGCCTCTGGCTTTATTATTATTTATTTTTGCTCAGAATTGCTTTGGCTATTCAGGGTCTTTTTTGTTTCATGTTAATGTTAGGGTTGTTTTTTCTGTTTCTGTAAAGAATGTCATTAGTATTTTAATGGGGATTCCATTGAATCTGTAGGTTGCTTTGGGTAGTATGGACATTTTCTCAATGTTAATTCTTCCAGTCCAAGAGCATGGAATGTCTTTCCATCTTTTTGTGTCCTCTTTAATTTCTTTCAGCAGTGATTAGTACTCCTTGTAGAGATCTTTCATCTCCTTGGTTAAATTTATTCCTAGGTATTTTATTTTTTTGGTGACTATTATAAATGGGCTTGCTTTCTTGGTTTCTTTTTCTGCTAATTCATTATTGCAGTGGCAGTGGTGGCAGGCCATCCTTGAGGCAGTGGTGGCTGTGGCGGACCACCTGCATGGTGGCAGTGTCTGTGGACTGGTGGGCCACCCATGCCTCAGTGCCCCCAAATCCTGCTGTCTGTCAGTGGGGGGCTGCCCTTAGCAGTTTTGACAAAGGGTACCCACTTGGGTAACTACCACTCCAGTCAAATATATATAATATTTTTATCACCTCAGAAGAGTTCACTCCTCCTTCTTTGCAGTCTTTGTTCTCTGTAGTCTCACTCACCCACCCCTCATTACACTACCTATCAACCACTGATCTCTGTCACCATAGCTAGTTTTGCCTGCTTAAGACTCTCATATAATGAAATCAGAGTGTATAATGCAGTTAGGTAGTTTTTGTGTCTGTCTTCTTTTGTTCAGTATAGTTCTTAAGGTTCATTTTTGTTGTATGAGTCAGTAGTTTCTTAATATTTATTGCTGAGTATTATCCCATTTTGTAAATACACCACAATTTTTCATTCACCTGTTCATGGACAAAAGGGTTATTGGTTCCAGTTTTTTTATGGCTCTTATTAATAAAGTTATTTAATTTCTCTCAGGTAAATAACAGAGAATGGGATTTCTGGGCCATAGGATGAATGTATGTTTAATTTCGTAAGAATTGCCAAACTGTCCTTTTTTGAGATCTGAACCCTTGACCTTGGTGTTATCAGTACTATGTTCTCCCAAGTGAGCTAACCAAGCAGACCCATGCCCATTTATTTTTGAGTGGCACATCAAAAGGTTGATTGGAAAGTTTGTGTGTTTGAATGTATCACTTTTTTGACTTGTGGATTTTCCTGTTGGGTAATTATTTGGGAACCCAACCATTTCTATAGGAAGAATAGAGAACCTTCCCACACCCCATGTCAGTAGCAGTAGGTCTTTGTTCAAGGATCATTTACTCACTTCAGAGAAGCCTCATTTATTCTGCTGAGGTGATATATATGTGCGAGTAGGGCCAGGGAAGGAAGCCAGATGTAAATGTTCACTTAATATTCACCCGTTTTCATACAGCTCTTCATTATTCCATCTTTAGCTCTCAGCTATCTGGTGTTCCTACGTACAGAGCCTTTCTGTCTCAGTTTCTCCAGAGAATGTATTTCTGGTCTCTTGATATATATCTATATCTAAAAGGTTGGTGTGAAAGTGGTGGTGGTGTGGGTAGCTGGTAGATTGATGCCTTACTCTGTCCTGTGCTGCAAGGGGCCCAGAGATCTAACCACTTCTCATAGACTTTCAACCCAGTTTCTCTCGTTTTTGGCTCTGCCTTTTAACCCACTACCTTTTGCGGTAATTGATACCATCAGTACTTAAGCCTTTAGGCCTGGCTGGTTAGCTCAGTTGGTTAGAGCTCGGTGTTATAATACCAAGGTCAAGGGTTTGGATCCCCGTAGCAGCCAGCCACCAGAAAACAAAACAAAACAAAAAACAACCTGAGCCTTTTTGGACTATGGACAGGGTAAATTAGTTTGCTGCTTATTTCTATTTCTCAACTGCTGGTGCTTAGGTTTCAGTTTTCTTTGGTTTGCTTAGGTCAGTCACCACTCCTCCAGATGCTTAATATTCATCAGAAAAATTTTACTGTCTCCTAGGTCCTCAGTTCTCTTCTCCTAATCTCTTTGTCCATATGAATTTGTCTTTTTTAAACATCCTTTTTTTATTCTCACTGTAATTTTAGTGAGGTAGAGAGTGGGGGGAGAAACAGAGAGGGAGGGAGGAGATAAAAAATGTGTTCAGTTTTTCTTTTTTTGCTGAAATAGCTTTCTCTTTCTAATACTGAAATAACTATATTAATATTACACTTTCTTTAAAAACTTACTAGGCTTGATTCTATTCTGTCTTGCTTAAGATTTTATTTAAAAATTTTTCACTTGTATAATAACATTTTATGTACATTTATGTACTAAATGTTCATCATTTTTGAATAAATAAAAATGCTGTTTATGTTTAGTAAATATCGATCTGTGGCAACAATTTAGTGTCCGATATATTCTATTTTGAGTATGTACAGTAACTTGTTCAACTTGTCCTCTGTTGATGGACATTGGTTGCTTTAAACCTTACTTATATGTACATTTTCCTCCATTATAAATGAATATATTCATTAGTTAACAGATTCCTATTTTTAAAAAAACATATTATCAAATAGTCCTTCAAATCTGTAACCAACTGTGTAGGATATTACTGTATTATATGCTAATATTGAATTTTTTTCCTCCTCTGCTAGACTGTGAGCAACCTAGTTTGTCAGTTAAGCCATTAATGAAAATTAGGCATCTTGAAGAAATAGATATTCTAGTAGCTGACGTTATCTTCTCCATTACTGTAATTTTTCTTTCTTTCTTTTTTTGGCAGCTGGCTGGTACAGCATTAGTGTAATTTATGAGATGAGCTAGTTTTTTACTTTCACATTCTAAAAAGAATAAAAATCAAATTAGTGTATTGGAGGGGTTAATATTGTGTCCAATTTTTAATGAGTTAAGCACCTAATATTCACACTTTTCTCTAGCTATTTATTCAAGTATTAATTCTTACTGTTTTATCTTTGCCCTACATGTTGTTGAACCATGATCCCTTCCTGCTTACCACAAACGTCTATTGAATGAATGATTAGCTATCTGCCAGATAGTCTTCAGTCTTTATCTGGCTGGTCCTGTCTGCCTTACTTGAATCTATTGATCAGCCCCTTCTTCCTGGCCTTTGGAGACTACATTCTTCTGTTTCTCCTCTGTCCTTCTAACTATTCTTTATCAGCTTTCTTTCTCTTTATTTTCTTTATTTTACTCTTTATTTCCTTCTTCTTTAGACATGGTAAACATTGGTTCCTTCCAGTTTTGTATGTCTCATTGTATGTCTTATTCTTGGTTTTAATTATCACCTATATACAGATGACACCCATCAAACCTCTTCTAAGCTTTACACCCATAATTCTATAAATTCAGTGTATCTCCCAACATCTCCCATATTCAATATGTCCTTAACAGAGTTTATTATCTTTTCTTCCTTATTTACTCTTTTGTTACTTTTTCTGTCTACATGATAACATCATCCTTCAAGTTTCCCATGATAGAAACCTGGTTATTATTCTAGACTGCCTCTTCTGTTCTCAGTCAAGCTTCAAGTTCTACTGACTTCTTTCTAAATATTTCCCAGATTTAGATCCTTTGTTCTTGTAGTAGCAATCTGCTTTTTGCTTCCAGTTTTCTTTTCTATGCTATTGGTAGAGTAAGCTATCTGAATTTTATCCCACTGTCTTGTTTTCTATCTGCCTGGAGTTTATATTTGAATTGTATCTGACTGTATCCCCTTCTTATTTATTATGACAGAAGAGTCTCTGTGACTTAGTCTTGCTACCTCGCTAGGTTTATCATTTACTACTATCTGCCTTGCTTATTTTGCTCTAGTAATATATGATACATATCTATACATCATTGTACTTTGAAATAAACTATTACCTCTGAGTCATATGCACTTGTTCCTTTTGCTTGGTTTAGCCTTTAAAATTTAATGTAATCCTCCTCTCTGTCCAGAAGCCTTTTCTGTGTCCTTCAGCATGGGTCAAAGGAACCATTTCTGTGCCTCATCATGATTGTTGTATCAACCCCGTAATATTAAAGGGTATTTATGTCTCTGTCCTTGCAGACAGAGGTGGTTCTATACATTGGAAAAAGACGTCAGGGCCGAAAATGAAGTAATGACTCTGAAATTTTTTGGTTTTGATATTTTAGGTTGTTAGTATCATCTATTATAAATTATTTTCTTTCTAAATGATGACAAAATCTAAGCTAACCTTGAGGACTATCTAGTACTTAGATAGATATGTGTTCAAGAAGTACAAATGATATAATTGTTATCACAAAAGAAATGAATGTATTGCTGCTGAAAACTTTAATGCCAGAATCCAATGCCATTGAGCTTACCTGCTAATTTGAAACATTTGTTACTTATTCCTTGCCACAGCCTAAAATTTGTATGCATGTTTTAAACTTTTGTCTTTTGAAACTAGTGGGTCAGGAATTTTTGTACTTATTTTCTAGATTAGATTTGAAAATATTAGAATTATGACTAAATATCATTGGGTTTGTTTTACTTACCTGAAAGAGAAGTAATATTTGCCGATTTTCTTAGGAACTGGCTTGAAAAGATTTTAAGATACTTTTGTTCTCACTTGTTTTCTTACCTGTCTTCTATTTCTAAATTGCAGTTACAGATGTAGAGCTGAAACGACTGAAAGATGCCTTCAAGAGGACCTGTGGACTCTCATATTACATGGGCCAGCACTGTTTCATCAGGGAAGTACTTGGCGATGGAGTGCCTCCAAAAGTTGCTGAGGTAATCTCTGTGTTCTAGATTTTTCCTTTAAGGTAGTTATCTGCTAGCTTAAATTCTTGAGGGGCCTCCTGGACTTAACAGATTTAATTTTCCACAGTTATTTTTCTTGCTGAGTACGTAAACAGGTTTTGTTTTATATGTCAATATGGCTGTGTCCTTAGAGCCCAAATGGGAGTACTACAGAGATGCAATTCTGCTTCTTTTGTACTTTTGAGCTTTAATAGCCACTGATTATAATCATGGGGCCGTTTGTATGGTTGGCTTCTCATTCTTACAAACTTCATCTCTCTGACATAAAATTTTTATGTTCTGAGTATGTTTTATGAGTTTTATGTTAAAGAAAATATTTTCATATAGTAAAACCTAGTTAATACTATAAAATTAAATGTTACAAGTGAAACACTAGTTTATTGGAACTTATTTAAATTCTTACTTAAACTCTACTAAAATGTTCAGGTAGAGATAAAAACTGCTTAGTTGATACAAATATTCCCTTTCTAAAAATAAAAATTTTACTATTTTGTAGTTATGTACGTAGATATGTATTACGTCATTCTAAATATGAAATAAGAATAAAATTTATAAAACAATAAAAATTATGATAGGAATTTTATTATTATTTTTTTTGGCAGCTGGCTGGTGCCAGAATCTGAACCCTTGACCTTGGTGTTCAACACCATGTTCTAACCAACTGAGCTAACCCACCAGCCCTGTGATAGGAATTTTAAGTTTGGTATAGTATATAGAACCTTAATTAGTCATTTTTAATTAACACAGTTTCTCTTTTGAACCTTGTTGTTTAGGTAGTATAGGGATTGCATTTGTTGTTGTCTTCGTGGGTTTTTTTTTTTTTGTATGGGGGGTGTGAGATACATGTTGCATTGTCTCTTACATGCATTGTGTAGAATTGTATACTTTCTTGTCATTTCAGATTTATGACAGGGCTAGCATTTTTCTAATTCTCTTTACTGGGCTCTCTGTTTCAGTATGAATTTATTTTTGTATTTTCTTTAAATTTTTTTGTCTTTAGTGCTAGTAACATAAAAACTTGGAATTTAGAATTTTCCATTTTAGGACCTAACTAGCAATTTAGTATGATAATGTAAGTTTCCAGTTACAGGAAGGGACTTAAACTAAGTTCATACTAATTAATACAAAATGCTTCCAAATTCAAATAGTATATAACTTCAGTTTTTCTCCCCTCAGTTCCTTTCTTAAAGTCAAAACTGTCAGACCCAGTATATTTATGGTGCTGAGAAAAACTCAGAATATATAACCCATCTCTTTGGATGACAGTCTACATATGTGCATATATGTACACCTATAAACACATCCATTCTGGTTGTTGCCCATTTTTTAATTGGGTTGTTTGTCTTTCTGATACCTGTTTTGTACCTACATTTGTAACTACATTTTACTTAATTTTTTTCTCTGTCTCATAAGGATGTATGCTTTGACACTTTTTTTTAATTGAATTATAATTGATTATTCATATTTTTGGGATTCAATATTGACTTATGTTGATCAAATCAATATTACTAATATCTATATTGTTACAAATTGTACTTATTCTTTATGCCCGTTGTCCAATCTCTCCCTGTCCTGCTCTCCCTCCCCCCTCCCACCTCTGATAACCCTAGATTTCTTCTCTCCCTCTGAAAGAGTAATGGTTACTCTGTTGATTTGTTGCCTAGATGATCTGTCCAATGCTGAAAGGTGTGTTCAGGTCCCCCGATATTATCATAGAGCAGATGCTTCTTCTGTCACTCTGGAATGGGCTTTGTGGAGAGAGACATCTTCTACTTTTCTTTGGTTTCTGCTGGTGACTCTCCTTGTGTCAATGCACTCCAGTGGCTGGCGGACAATCTGCATGGTGGTTGTGACGTCTAGCCACTTTTGTGGCAGCTGTGGTTACTGTGGTGGCTGTGGTGGGCCACCCACATGGAGGTGATGTTTTTGGCATGCTTCTTTGTGCTGGTGGTGTGCCTGGTTGTGGGGGTGGTCTGGTCCCCAGCTCCATATCCTGGGTCCCCAGGTGGGGCCCCAAGGTGCTGGCGGTGTGCCTGGATGGTGTGGGGGGGGTCCAGTCCTGGCTCTATGCCTCAGGTCCCCTGGCGGGTCCCGAGGCGCTGGCAGTGTGCCTGAGCCGCAACCAATTTTTTTATTGTTTGCTTACTTCTAAAACGGGAACCTCCGGTGGGAACCAGTACTTGAGCTGTGTTGTTAAGCTAAATTGCTGCTCTGCTGCTGTTTACCTAGGAAAGACTTTTTGTGCAGCTCAGGGTTTAATGGTTGACCTTATAGTACTTCCAGTTCTCCAGAGACCTGGTGCACCTGGGTTGTGTAGAAACTCTGATCTGGGCCTGAATCTTTTCATCATACTGCACCCCGTGCAATTTTGCATTCCCAACCAGACTCCTGCGCTGATTGGGGGGTGGATCAGCTGTCCTTGCTGTGTCCCAGTGTTCTCCCGGTGGGCCCATCTCACCCACTGCCCATGCTCCAAACACCTCCCATGGGACAGGCCCTGTACCATTCCCTTGCAATGACTCACTGGCCTCTGAATGGCTCCCCTTTTTCAGCTGTTCTGGCTCCTCGCTCCTACGTGGGTCCACAGGAATCCTGTTAGTGGTCTTGCTGTCCTGGGGGCCATCAAGGCCCTCTTATCCCCTGCCACCTCCAAACAGCTGCGGCTTCTGCCGGCTCCTGCTCCATGTGCTCAGCAGTTCTAGCCTTAAAGCGGCTGCGGCCCAAAACACTCCAAGCAGTTTTTTCTTTCTCTCACTGTGGCTTCTCCCCCTTCATGCACTCTGTAGGTCTCTCTTCCTCTTCCCCTGAGCTCCAGCAGCCCCATCTTGGCTGTTGTTACATTTTTATAGTTGTAAATTGGTTGATTTGTGGGAGAGAGTGATGCTGAGGACCGTCTTTTCCGCCATCTCGACTGGAACTCCGGCTTTGATACTTTGATACATTAACTTTACACAACACTCATTAAGTGACAACTATGGGCACTTTATTGAAAAGGGGTTACTAAAGTTATGGTAATATTGAAACAATTTATTTTTCAGTTAGTATTGCCAGGGCTGTGAAGAAAGCCATCTGACAAAAGTAATTAGCGTTGAGTTCCTTAGGATTAACGAGGAGTTGTCACTATTAAAAAAGGAGCTTGTTTTCCCAGATTTCTAATTAGTAGCTTTAGGTAGTTTTTTTTTTTTTTTCTTTTTTTTAAATTTTGGTTATTTTTTATGGTAAAATTTCCATTTGCTCTTTTATATCTTCTATTCCTATGCTGAGATTTTCCATCTTTTCATTTATTTCAAGTGTGTCACCTTCATTTTGGGGGGGCATTTTTATAATAGTTGTTCTAAAATCTTCATCTTATAAATCCAATATTTGTGTAACTTAATTGTTGGTACCTGTTGATTGTCTTTTCCTAATCGAATCAAAAATTTCCTTGTTCTTTATATGCTGAGTAATTTGGGATTATATTTCTAGACTTTTGTAATATGGTTATGAGGTTCTGAGTCTTGCTTAACTTCTACGGAGATGTTGATATATTTATTTTATAAGATCATTGTTAATGATGATCTTAAGGTATAAGTAAGTTCTCACCAGTCTTCTGTTGGTTGTAGTTCCAATGTCAAAGTTTTCTCTTTGCAGTGCTATTTGGGTCTATGCCACGTGAGTGCCACTCAGTGGCCAGTCTAGGACCTGGGCAGCAGTCTATCCTGAATTTTAGTTCTCAGACTTTGGTATGCTGTTTAGGGTCATATCCATGCATGTGCAGCTAGGAGATAAACCCAGGAATTCAAAAAACAACTTTTCAGAGCTCCTTCCTCCTCTCAATATCCATCTTACTTTTCCTTTCCCTGAGGAGCTCCCATTTTCAGTCCTCCAGTTAGAGAGGTGGGGCTTTAGTTAGCCTGCTATGCCACACACTTCCCACAATACTGTGCCTGTATCCAGAGCCAAGCAATAGGTGGTTGGAGGACAGAAAGAGGGAAAAAACAATGTGAATTTGTTCCACCTTCTTGGCACCATAGCTACTCTGATTGGAGGGTATACTAGGCTAAATAATGGCCCCCCAAAGATCTCCAGGTCCTAACTCCTGGAACCTGCATGTGGCATGCATCTGTGGAATTCTGGTAGTCAATGTACATGTTCTAAAATGCCAGGTTTATTACTTTTTACTCTATCTGAAAATATTTTTATTTATTTAATTAGGGAAACACTTCTTTGACTACTGGAAATAGGTTTATGTAACTACGTATTCTTGGTAGCTTGTTTAAATATCAGCTTGAGATTTTTAACAGATTACTCTCTGAAAATTTGTGAGGAAGAATTACTTGTTCTAATACTGATATTGAAGATATTTATAACCAGTCCTCTCTTGTTTTGTAATGAGTATTCTAGTTGTCCTTGCGATTTAATAAAATAAAATTCAATTGTTGACACAGTGTTTATTATTCTCTCATACAAGTTGTTGAGTTAGGCTTTGATTTTTCCACTTCTCATAGAGTTATATTGTATTTACTTAACAGCTGAGTGGTATAGTGTCTAGGTCAATATAAGTTACTAAAGTGGTTGTAGGTAAGGGCATGAGCCTGGCATGAGTTTAGGAAGATTTTTCTCTGAGCATGCCTGTCTGTTAGTTTGAAAGGGGAGGTCAAGTTAATAAACATAGTTCATAGTTCAGTTTGCTTATTCCTTGTCTAGGTGAGGCAGTTTTTGACTGTGAAGGTAGTACTTTGAAGAATCTTGCTTACTACAACTTTTACATTTAAGAAATAGGAATGAATTACTAATAGATCTAATCTTTCTTTATCTCAAAGGACTTCTGAAAACCTAAGAAAATAACCTCCCTTCAAATCTTGAGAGGTATTAATGAGATGAGGATGATGTAGAGTAAGGGCGCACAGGTAAAGGAAGTAACCTGACCGTAAGGTTACTTATCCAAAGCTAATGAGGAGAACCAGGATTCAAGTTACAAGTATCCAAGTCCATATTTGCTACTGTTCTTTGTTGCCTCCACTGATGATGATGATAACTGACATTTATGGAGTTATTTGCCATGTACCTGTACTGTGCTAAACATTTAATGTAAATTATCTCATTTAATTGTCACCACACCATGTGAGGTATATGTGCTATTATTAATCCCATTTTCTAGATGAGCAAGCTGAAGTTATATAATTTATCCAAGGCTGTATTACCACTAAGTAGAAGAGCTGGGATTTAAATTGGGGTCTGTTTGGTTCTAGAGCTGTTAAACACAGTGTTTCACTGAAAACTCACCTGTAATTGCATGCCTGTAATTGATTTGCCATATTGAATTTTTTTTTTTTTTTTTTTTTTTTTGTGACCGGTAAGGGGATCGGAACCCTTGGCTTGGTGTCGTCCTCACCGCGCTCAGCCAGTGAGTGCACCGGCCATCCCCATATAGAATCCGAACCTGGCGGGAGCGCCACTGCTCTCCCAGCGCCACACTCTCCCTAGCAAGCCACGGGGTCGGCCCATATTGATTTTTTTTACTTTTGTATGAGATGCATAGCATTGTCTTATTTGGTGAGACGGAAAACTGTCTTGTATGGTGATTGTGATTTCAGCCTTTGTCCGAGTTAGGTCTCTGTCAGTATAATGTGGCTTGTGAGGGCAATTGAAAAATATGTATCTTTTTCCTTTCTTTCTCTTACTGTCCTTCTATAATTTTTAACAGATTTTGTGTTCTTATGGTTCACAATTTAAAAAGACAATCCCACAGTCCCCCAGCTACTAAATTTTCTTTCCAGAAGGAAGGATCTTATCAGTTTTTGATGTATTCTATCAGAGTTAAGATGCATCTTACAATTTGAATCGGTATATTTACTCTTTTTTTTTTTCTTAAGGTTTCCTTAGGTTTCTAAAGTAGTTAGTTACCTGGGAGTTTGCAGTATCTAACTCTAGGGAATTTACTTTTTGAATTATTGTATGATTGGGTCAGTGCAGTGTTTTTCATGCTTGATGATATTCCAAGTATGCTATTTATGTTAAGTGTTAACCTTTGGTTACTGAAGAAACAAGAAAAGAACGTCTTGGCACAAACTTATCATTCTTCAAAATAGCATTTTGGAATCCATATCCCTTTAAAGGTAGCCCCAAGCATCATCTGCATATGACAGCATCTCATGGACATTCCCAGGTTTCATTGTTGACTTCTTTCCAGGTGTATTGCTGCCAGTAGCCAATGTATATTTGTGTAAAAAGTGTGCTCTATGCCCGGTTGACTCGTTCTTTCTTGACTGGAATTGGATTCCTGCAAATAAGAGGAAGGAATGAACAAAGGGTAGCCAAACATGTTTCTAGCCTGCTTGATCCTTGGAGAAATAGTGGTTCAAGTTCTGGGAATGTGATTTAGGGATGTAAGGACCTGATAATGTCCCCTGCATCGACTCTAGTTGTTTACTCTGTTTCTTTAGCTTACTCTTTTCTGTCTAGTAATCTCAGCAGTGGGGACTGGAAAGGACCAGAAAAGGAAAGGGAGATGTACAGAGGCATATATTTATGTTGTCTTTTTATTACCTTTCACTACATAGTACAGATGTTTCCTCCTGGAAACAATGTTCTGTAAATGATGACTGCATTCGCAGCCTAACTGCCAAGCTTATTTAGTTCATAATACAGATGAATTACTCAGTATTTTAACCATGTTATAATTTAAGTAGAATTTTGCGGGTTAGCCAGGGGAAATCTAATGGTTAAATGCATTATGTGTTCTAAACCGTCATTTTAACAAACTGTAGATACATAGTTTACTTATAAGTTGGGAATGATTTTCTTTGTTTCTTAATAACTAGAATGACTTGTGAGTTATTTTAATGACTGCCTTTGGGTTAGGTTCCAGTTGATTTTGCTCTGTAATCAGTTTTTCAATTTTCTAGGTAGTTCCATGAGGCCACATACTTGGATAGATGAGTGAACTCACATGATAGGTCAGGATTCAAGTGAGTCACTGTGCAAGGTACCACTGACCCTCAAGAGGGCCAGAGAAATGTACCATGTGGCACCTTATACTTTTGTATTTGAAAACTAAGAAACTAAGAAAATGCTTTTTTTTTCCTTTCCAAAGCAAAGGGTACACTCAGAAAAAATTGGAAAACATCTCTAGCATGATGGTATTTAATAGGCTTAGGTATAGAAATTATTGACTAAATTTTTTCTTTCCAGAAAAGTGATTCAACAAATTAAGTACCATATTCATGTAACCAGTTCTTTGCCATTTGCATACCTCTGTCTTGCTACACCTCCCTTGAAACATAACCGGCAAGACCAGACCAAGTGTTGTGTGCAGATTTCTACTCCTCCCTTTAATAAGCACACTATGCTTTAAGTTGAACCTTGTAAATATTTTGCTGTTAAGAAATCTGGTTCTCATCATAATATACAAGTAGGAGTCATCAAATATATCATGAAACGATGATTGCCTAAATTACAGGCTCCGAATGTAACCTGGCTAAGTTTAAAAATCTTAACCTGTTCTAATAGCCAATGAAAGGGCTTGCAGAAACACTGTCCTTTTTTTTAAAACAAAACACATGTATGCTTTCTTTTTTTTTTTTTTATTATTATTACATGTTAGGATTCTTTTCTAGGCAGTGAACAGATGTTCTTAATTTTTTATTTAAACATTTTAGTTATACAAGATTTCATCTAGACAGCATAGTAACTATAGTTAATAATGATGTATTCTTGAAATTTGCTAAGATAGTAGTTCTTAAGTGTTCTTACCTACACAACACACAAAGATAATCATGAGGTGATAGATATATTAATTAGCTTGATTGTGGCAGTCATGTCATAATGTATACATATATTTAAACATCAAATCGTATACCTTATATATAATTTTAATTTATTAATTAAACCTCAGTAAAGCTGCAAAAAGAACCCATATTGCTGTTCCTTGAGTAGTGTTAGAAAGTCCCATTTAGTAGATATGTAATTTTGAACTTAGAAAATTATTAGAAAAGCATCTCTTTCTGAAGCTCATGCTTTATGAGAGACCAAGAAGATGGGTGTGAAAAGTTTATTCTCTTTGCTGTTATAATTCTTTGTATCTATTATCTAGTTATTGGTGCTTTTTCAAACTAAAAACAACCACCACCACCCAACATTATACTCATTTCCACCTGTGCTTTTCAAACTAGGACTGCAGGATGAGCCAATGATGCTTAGTGACTTTTGTGATTATTCACTGAAACTTGAAATATCAAAAGCTATTTGACTGCCTTTTCTAATAGCTCGATTTTACATGGTTAGGCTTTTGATATTGGCTGTGCAATCAAATGTTAAAAGTTGCTAAATACCCAGCAGCAAGCAGTTTCAGAGACCTAGATTCACCACATTGGCCACTAGATGTATCTTATCTGTTGTTAATGAGAAATAAGAAGAAAATCTTTTTAGGAAATGATATTTGAGTGCATCATTATGTCTAGTTATTTATCCTTCCAGGTATTGCTCTTAAGTATGTTTTAATAAAGACATATTTACATTATTTTTTGGTTGTATTTAATACACATAACCTATTCATTGGAGCCTGTGCTTTGGAAAAGGCAACACAGAAGCAAGTACTTGATGTGTTCTTATTATACTACACTAGATGTATAGTGAAAACAATATCAGTTGTCTAAGTTAATCTAAAGTGAAAGAGCTGTGTTGAAGTTATCATAAATAGCTATATTTTGGAAAATCTTTTTTTTTTTAATGAAATATTTCAGACATAAAAATACACAGGGAAAAATGTTCCCTGGTACTGCCTTGCTGCTTAAGAAATGAAATATTGCAAATACAATTGAAGCCTCATATGTACCAGTCTCTAATAACGCCACCATCACCAGGAATCACTATCTTGATTTTTATCATTGCCTTCTATATTATTATATTTTTGCTAGATACTTATTAATCCCTGAGGAATATATAGTATTGTTTTATATAATAACAATTTTAGAGTAGTTCAGAAAGTTTGTGGGAAAATAGAATTAAAGATAATAAATCTTTCCATGAACTTTTTGAAGTACCCTTGTAATTCTTAACAGTTATATAGTGCTTACAATGTACCAGGTACTCTTCCAGGTGCTTCTTCTATATTAACTTTGTAAACCTCTCAGCAGCTCCATTTTGCAGATGATGAAGTTGAGGAACAGGGAGATTAAATAACTTGCCCAAAGTCACACAACTAGTAGTAGAGCTTAGATTTGAACCTAAGTAGTAAGTATCCAGACACAGGGTTCCTAATTTGTGAGCACTATACTGTTCTACATGTTTTTAAACATATGCAAATAGAATAATATACATATTCAGAAGGGTCTTTCTTTAGATATAGTTGAGGAAACTGGCCCAGAAAAGCGGCTTGGGCTTGATGTGTCTGAGGTCCCTTAGCCTAGTCTATAGCATGAACTTGATTTTGCTTAGGGTAATGGTATACAATTTTTTAAATTATAAAGTAAGATATTGTATTCAACATTAGCTATGTTTAGCTTATAAGGATATGAAGAAAATTCATTCTTATTGAACTGGAAAAGGGAAAAATTTCTTCATGGTTGGATAGAAACTTGTATTTATTTAGCACCTGCCATGTAGTAGCTGCTAGGCTATGAATTCTGTAGATGTTACTACATTTAATCCTCATAAATGCCATTTAGTATCATCACTCCCATTTTACAGATGACAAAACTGAGGCTCAGAGCTGTTAAGTAACTTGCTTCCAATATCTGCTTTTTCTCCAAAACCACACCAAAATACCAGATCTTTTAAAATAATCTCTGTACAAGTGAGCTTTATTTATTTGGTTCTGTATATAAGGCTTATGTGATTTCTCTTGACACTTCTTCAGTTAGATTTGAAATTAGCATGAAGTTTAAGTACCTGCATTATTCTTTATTGAAAGCATGCTCTTTGATGTACCCTAGAAATTTAAAATCTAGCTATAAAGTGGTAATCCACGTTCTAATTAGGTTACCACTTCATTACAGTTTGTGTTACTAGAGTCTTATCAATTTAAACAATTCATGATATGCATTTATACATAACAATCACTACATTCTAAAATACCTTGCCTCTGTCTTCTAATAAACTTGTAATAAACTTTTTTATGCCTGGTATGTACGTTTTTTGAGAACTTAAAAACATTATTTAGCATTATATGACTCAAGGTTTGCCAGCCATGTTAAAATAATCCTTTATTCCTCAGTAAGATTGTTTCTAATTAAAAAATAAACATACTTTCTACCCAAGTGTTTATTGTACTAGTATTTATTATCTGAGTATTCTTAATCTGACTCCCTACATTTCACTATGTTTAAAATTTTTTTTATTGTGGTAAAATATAAACAACATGAAATTTGCCACTTAACCATTTTTAAGTGTTCAGTTCAGTGGCTCTAATTACACTCACAATGTTATTTAGCCATTAACAACATCTTTTTCTAAAACTTTTTCATCATCCCAAACAGAAACTCTGTACTCATTAAGCAGTAATAATGTTCCCCCTTTACTGTACTTTAGTCCGTGATAATCTCTAGCTATGTTTGGCTTTTATAAATTTGCCTACTCTAAATATTTCATGTAAGTGGAATTATACTATATTTGTCCTTTTATGTCTGGCTTATTTCACTTAACATAATGTTTTCAAGGTTCATCCATGTTGTAACATGTATCAGAACTTCATTCATTTTTATGGCTGAATATCATCCCATTGTAACTAATAACTCATTTTAAAAGCAGTCAGTTTTTCACTTAAATCTTTGTCTTTAACATTATTCTTACAGCGTAAAAGTTTTTGTATCTTGCTAAGTGTTGGATGTTGTAAATTGATGTGGTGTAAGTCAACTTGAAAAAGATGTAGAGTAGGGCCGAGCCTGTGGCGCACTGGGAAGAGTGTGGCACTGGGAGTGCAGTGACGCTCCCGCCGCCGGTTCGGATCCTATATAGGACTGGCCAGTGCACTCACTGGCTGAGTGCCGGTCACGAAAAAAAAAAAAAGATGTAGAATATCAGGAATTCAGTGAAAAGTTCTTTTGATTCCATGCCATTTAAATTTGGGGGCATTGAAACAGTTCTATAAATTTGCCTAACCTAGTCCCAGCCTCATTTTCTGGTTTTGGAGATGGTGGCTGGAGATAGAAGCCACTGGTGATTTTGTCACAGTATCATAATCCTAAAGTTTTTGCTGTCTTTACTTAAGCCCCTATTGGAAATCTGCTAACTCTTAGAGATGGCATTCAGATTGTTGAATTGGGAAATTGGAACATTCGTTTCTAGAGACATGAACAGGTCCTTTTCCCCTGCTGCTTCTTAACCATAGTTAATATGCATACTGGTTAATCCCTTGCTGTTCTCTAGATGGAATTAGATTAGTGAACAGTAGGAGAATATTTAATTCTTCAATCACTACCATGCAGCATAAAATTGTATTAGTTTAACAAGCAGAAAGGTCATAGCTTTGTTGGCTGAAATTTCCAAGCTTGATCTTGTTTTTCTATCCTTATATATACTGAGCTTTTAGGAAAACTGCAATTTAAATGTTATATTTAACCTTGTTGCTTTTAGCCAGTGTCACAGCCTAAGGTGGATTTGATTCTTAATTCTATTACCTATTAGCCATCTTTCCCAGCTGCTTTGTCATTTACAAAATTACATGCTTTCTATGTCATAATCCATATCACTGATAAAAAATTTTTAACAGTCATGATCAAAAACAAAGGCCAGTTGGCATTCTTTTAGCACTTTCTTTCCAAGAAGATACAGAATTTTTAATCAACACTGGTTTATGATTCTTCAACCAGATTTGCATGGCCCTGACTATAATTATTCAGTTCACAGTTTACTGTATTATCTAAAATGTAATATTATGAGACTTTGTCTAATAATACTTGTCTAAACAAAGTCAGCATACATTTACCTTAATTCTTATAATTTAATTTGATTACCATTTAAAATATCTAGAACATAAACTTTGTCATGACATGAAATCAAACTTTTTGGTAACTTCTAGGCTAGCTTTGGGTTAAGCATTTGAAGAGGTTGGTCTACTTGTGTGTGATTTCTTAAAGGGAAAAGGAATATTCAAATACAACATTAACTTTGATAATGGTTTGAATTGAGCCCTTTGTTGAAGAAGTAGAAGGAAAGAATTGATATATACAATGATTAAGAGACTGTTTTATTCATTTGGAGTTAGTTATTTACTGAATAATATTCTAAATAATATATTATATTATTCTAAATAATATTTGCATTGTGTGTATGTACCACGTTTTATCTATTCATCTGTTGATAGACACTTGGGTTATTTCAACCTTTTGGCTATTGTAAATAATACTGCTGTGAATATTGGCATACAAGTATCTGTTTGAGTCCCTGTTTTCAATTCCTTTGCTTATATACTTAGGAATGGAATTGTCAGGTCATATGGTAATTCTATGTTTAACTTTTTGAAGAACTGCCAGGTTGTATTCAACAATAGCCACACTCTTTTACATTCAAACAGCAATGTATGAGGGTTTCAATTTCTCCACACCCTTTTAATTTATTTATTTTATTATAGGATCCTAGTATTTCATTGTGGCTTTGATTTGCATTTCCCTAATGACTAAGGATGTTGGGCGTATTTTTATTCAAATCATTTGCCCATTTTAAAATTCGGTTTTGTCATTTTATTGTTGGATATAGAATCCCAGATTGAGTTTTTTCTTCTTCATTTTAATACTTTAAAGGTGTTTCTTCCATTGTTTTCTGGCTTGCATTGTGTTTGATTAGAAGTCATTGATTATTCTTGTTTTTGTTTTGCTATTTAATATGTCCTTTTTTCTCAATGCTTTCAAGATTATCACTATTTTTCAGGAATTTATGATGTACCTTTTTTGGTTTTCTTTGTTTATTTTATTTGAGGTTCCTTCAACATCTTGGATCTTTGTGTTTTTCATCAAATTTGGGCTATATTTGGTCACTATTGTTCAAATATATTTTCCCTTTCCTTTTCTTGGCTTCCAGTTACATGTATGTAAAATTGCTCGGTGAGGTGAGTTTTCACAGGTTACTGAGACTGATTATTTTCTCTTTTCTGTCCGCCCTTCCCCCCTCCACTTCTAGCTCTTTTTCTTCACTGTATTTCTGATTGTGTAGTTCCTATTACTCTTTCTGGGATAGTTCCTATTGCTGTTTATTCAAGTTCACTGATCTTTTATTTGGCAGTGTTCAATATGCTTTTAAAGTTGTGCAGTAAACTTTTTATTTTAGATCTTGTATTTTTTTTACTCTAAAATTCTGCTTGTTTCTTTTTAAAATGTAGTTTCCATTTCCATGTTTATATTTCTGTTTGAGTCTTTGAGCATATTTATAATAGCTATTTTAAACTTTTTGTGTACCAGTCTTTATCATCTCTGTCATTCTTTTGCCTGTTTCTTTTTCTTGTAATTGGTTACATTTTCCTGTTTCTTCTTACATCTAGTAATTAAAAAAAAAAAAATCTACTAGACATCTGTAAACCTTATGTTTTGAGTATCAGAATTTTGTTGTCTTTATTTAAAGAGTGTTGGATTTTATTCTAGAAGACAGTTAAATTAATTGTGGATTAGTTAATCCATTTGAGTCTTATTTTAAAGCTTTGTAATGGTAGACTTTTCTCTAAGTCTGGTTTAGCACTAATGCCAAGGATGGACTTGGGGTCTGTACTCAACGCTGGATCTTAAATGAAGTCTCTCTTCTGATTGGTCATCTCAATGTGAGCTTTGGGTATATTTAGCTTTCCAGTCCCTGGTAGTTGTTTCCTCAGTATTTGTTCTTTGCTTAGCCTTGTGAAATTCACACTATGCATTTGTATCTTATTGAGTCAGAATTTCAAGGGGCCCTTTATTACCTTTTCAGAGATAAGTGTGACTTTACCTTGTGATCTTTCCATGCAATATCTACAGTTAAAAGAAAAAAATGATTAGTATTATGAAATGCATTTGAAGAAAAGAAACATTTTGTTGTAATAGACTCTTCCCTGCAGAGATAGTAATGTAAGCAAAAATATTTTTTAGCAGTAAGAGGAAAAATCTTTTTGATACACATATGTAGGAGCAGTGCTTGCATTTAAATATCAACATGAAATTTTATCAGTATTAGGTAAGTTGTATGCAAATGAGTGCTTAATGTTTTCATGATGTATAGTGGGTCTTTTTTTAAAAAAATGACTGGTAAGGGTATCTTAACCCTTGACTTGGTGTTGTCAGCACCACGCTCTCCCAAGTGAGCTAACCGGCCATCCCTATATAGGGACCCAAACCCGTGGCTTTGGTGTTGTCAGTGCCACACTCTCTCAAGTGAGCCATGGGCGGGCCCTAAACAAAGATCTTGCAACAAATTATTATAATAATAGCTCACATTTATTAAGTGCTTGTTGAAAAAAAGGTGTCAAAATATCCTTGCTTATTTTGTGCACACCTGTTCTCCTCAATCCTGAAAACAAAGCTGAGTAGCAATGAGCATGGCACTTAATATTCCCTAAATGTTAAAGCACTGTCACTGTAGTGACCATTGATTTAAAAATGTTTTTTTGGGTTTTTTTTTTTTGATGAAAAAAAAGATTACACATTAGATGTGTTAGATGCATGCTGATTTCTGGAATATTAATAAAAGGTGGAAAATATGTACATCATAGAATTCAGGAAATGTGGTGATTTTTCCCAGGCCTCCTTTCCTCTGTCAAATGAACTAGGTAATTTTAGAAGGTTATTGATGTTACTGTGTTTTGGGAGTGATAGGGAGGCATCAGTATATTCCAACATTCCAGCCAAGTTTATTCCAAACAAAATCTTTCACATTCTATAAGTACTTGCAAAACTGAAAGTCATATCTTACCCAAAATTTCTTTATTAACTTTACCCTATTTTACTCTTATTGTATTAAACTCAGTGAAATTGTCAAAAGTGAAAAAGACTGGATTGTAAAGTTATAGTGGGGTGGGAAAGGGAGGCCAACCAAAGAAACTGTTTACCAATTGAGTTTGTGATTATTTAAATTTCTTAGTTTAATCTTCAGGAAATTTTACAAAAATGGTGTATATCTTGCTAGTAATGTCTTTCATATAATTCTAGAGAAATTAATTAGAAATTAACATATATAATTATATAATAGAACTGTTAGTTTCAGGAACCTGTCTTGCCTAGGTTTAAATTCTGACTTCGCCACTTCGTTGATGTATGACTTTAGATAAGTTACTTATTAATCTCTTTGGGCTCTAGGTTCCCCCAACCATAAAATGGGACACCAATACTTTTTTCATTGAGTCATCTTGAGGCTTAATACTGGTAGAGCATTTACAACAGTTATATGACACATACTAAGCATTTAAATGTTAGCTATTGTTTTTATTATTATAAGAATTTATTAATAGGGTTAATGTTGGGTTTAAACACTAGAGTGCTAAGATTAAGTAATTTCTTGCTGACTGACAGTATAAAGATTGAGATGTACTACACATGAATTGGTGTATTAAACAACACTTATACGTAGTATACCACAGTATATTTCCAATTCCCTTCTCCTGTCTTCTGTGTTATTGTTGTCATGTGTTTTACTTTTATGTGTACTATATAAACATATATTGCATTTCTACTATTTTTGCTTTAGACAGCTAATTATCTTTTAAAGCAATTAAAACTAAGAAAAATAATTTTATATTTACCTTCATCAATGCCACATCCAGTACTTCTTTATGGGAGTGCATGTGTCTCTATGGCATCATATTTCTTTCAGCCTGAAGTACTTTTTAAATTCTTTTATATCGTTCAGGTTGCTGATAATGACTTTTCTGTTTTTGTTTCTCTGAAAAAGTCTACTTTTTCCTTTCTTTTTGGAAGATACTTTCGCCCTGTATAGAATCTTGGTTGAGTTTTTTTCTTTTAGTGCTTTAAACATGTCATTCCATTGGCTTCTAGCTTACATAGGTTTTGAGAAACCTGCTGTAATTCTCTCTCAGTGTAATGTGTCTTTTTTCTTATGGTAGCCTTAAAGATTTTCTTTTTGTCTTTGGTTTTGAGTAGTTTGCGTATGGTTTGTTTAGTTGTTTGTGGAAGTTAGACATGTGATTTATTTTGCCTATTCTCTGAGCTTCTTCCATTTGTGCTTTTGTGTCTTTATTAGTTTTGGAAAATTCTCAACCTTTACCTCTGTAGATATTTCTTCTGTCCCAGTCTCTTTCTCTTCCAGGATTTTGATTACACATATATCACATCATTGATATTGGCCCACGGTTCTTGGATTTTCTGTTCTAACCACCCTTTGGAAACCTCCCCCCCCCTTTTCTTCCCTTTGTGTTTCATTTTAGATAATCTTTTACTCACTCTATTGAGTTTAATATTGAGCCATTACAAAACATTCTTCAACTGTGGTACAATTTTTTTCCTTTGTCTCTGACAGTATGTTAGGGTCTTTTTTTTTCCCCTTCGTGTGACTTATAATTCGTGGTTGAAAGACGGGTGTTTTGTATAGAATGGTAGAGACTGAACTAACTAGTATTTATGTCTTGAGCATGTGGTGTTGAGTCAATCTAGTCTGTAGCTGAGCTGTAGTTTTGGTCTTGGTGTAGCTGTGGTTACCCTCGGTGCACACTGCAGGCTTCAAATTCCCTTTTTTTTGTTGTTTAGGGTCAGGAGCTCTTTGCTAGAGAATTTTTCTAATATCTGCTCTACTGTCTACTTTTGAGCTTTTCTTCTTCGTTGTTGTGCCTCAGAGAGGGTCCCTGTCCAGACTCTTCCCTCTCCTCTAGCTGAGTACTGTTGTTATTTTTTCCTCAGTGCTTGCTAGTGCAGTGTGGAGGTGGGAAGTGCCGGGGAGGTGGACATTCTGTGTTCTATTTCTTTCTTTCGTTCTTTTTAAAAATTTATTTCCTATTAGCATATTCATTGTTACAAATCATACTTATTCTTTATGCCCTTTGTCCAATCTCTCCCCTTCTTCCTTCCCCTCCCTCTTCCTCCCTTTCATTCCCTCTCCTCTCTAATAACTGTAAATTTGTTCTCTCCATCTGATAGATTATCTGTTCCTCTGTTGGTTTGTTACCTAGATGATCTGTCCAGTACTGAGACAGGTGTGATCAAGTCCCCCGTCTTCCCCTATTATCATAAATCAGATGCTTCTTCTATTACTCTAGAGTGTGCTTTGTGGAGAGAGAGGACCCCTTTTTTTGGTCTCCACTGGTGTCTCTCCTTATGTCATTGCAGTTGAAAGTTTGGTGTGCCATCTGCATGGTGGCTGTGACTGCTGCTATAGAGACTAGCCACTTTTGCGGCAGCCACGGCAATTGCGGTGGCTGTGGTGGGCTACCCGCATGAAAATGGTGTTTTTCGTGTGCTCTTTACCTGGTTGTGGCTGGGTTTGGCTTCCCCTGGCTCCAAGCCTCAGGCCCCTGGCATCTCTGTTCTATTACTCCCTCAGTTTTAGGCAAGCATTGTGTCCTTGGGTCTCTGAGGTGAGACTTTCTCAGTGATTCTACCCTCTCCCCAAATGGTAGGGGTTCTCTAAAGGTCCGTGGCTGTTAGGTTTCCTGCCCAGGGATAAAGCATTTTTTCTGTTCCACCAGTTGGGGGTGGGAGGTGGGGCAACTAAAAATAGTTATTCCACAAAGTGTGTGTTCTGGTTTTTTATATTTTTTATGTTCTAATCTGCAGCCATTTCCCTTGGTTAGTTTTTGTTTACTAGGTTGAGCTATCAATGGCACTATAGGTATATAGTTTATGGCACCAGTTGTCAGTGTTATTAAATATATTTATAAATGTTATTTGATGAATATATATTTTCAGTTTTCATATTGGCCATTTAAGTTTTATTTCTTGAATTATTCTTTAATCATGCATTTTTCTGACAAAAATTCTCCATGGCAGGTACTAGGCACTCAACAAAGAATTATCAAATGAGTGAACGAATTTATAGTGATTGTTGTTGCTGACCCTTTCTTATGCATAATTTTTCTTCTTTAATTCTGATTTACTGTACACTTACTCATTTTTGAAAGTGTAAAATAATTTTTTTCAGGTCTCTTTGTATTTCTCAACACTCAGAGAGTGTCTTTTTTCCCAATGAAAATAATATTGTGTAAGTTTTACTGAGGTTGAAGGAAGTTCTGTAATTGTACAAAATCCTTATCACATTATTGGGGTTATTGAAGGAGGACCTTTATCCTCTTGGACCTTGTTAAGAACTCCACAGAGAAATGATAAGTATTCAGTTGTGTGAGCCTCTAATATATGTTTTTTAGGGTAGATGCAGTATATTCTCGGCTGAATGCATAAGATGCAAAGGAGGAAGAGCAGGGAGAAACTTAACATCATTTCTCTAAAATTTACCAGAAAATAAATAAATAAATAATAAAAAATTTACCGCGGCCTTCTCTGGAGATGAAAACAAGATTTGTTAATGGTGATACCCACCTCAAATTCCTCAACAACTGAAACATCTCCTAAGATTTGCTTTATCGTTTTCTTTTAGGTGATTTATTGTTCATTTGGTGGAACGTCCAAAGGGCTACACTTCAATAACTTAATAGTTGGACTTGTCCTCCTTACAAGAGGCAGAGATGAAGAGAAAGCAAGATGTGAGTACTTTTGTTATCTCAAAATGATAATACCACATTTGTGTGTAGAATAATTTTCCTTAAAATTTTGATGACAGGCAAAGGATTAGAATTGGCATTTCTCTAAAGAAGATATGCAAATAGCCGATAAGCACTTGAAAAAAATGCTCAACATAATTAGGCATTAAAGAAATGTAAATTAAAACTGGTTCTTATCCACTAGAGTGGCTAAAATAGAAAAGATAATAAGTGTTGACGAAGATGTGGAAAAATTATAACCATCACACATAGCTGGTGGGAGTGTAAAATAGTGCAACCATTTTGGAAACCAGTTTGGCAGTTCCTCAAGCTGTTAAACATTAAGATACCATATGACCCAGCAATTCCACTCCTAAGTATATAACTAAGAAAATTTAATACATATACTCACAAACAAAAAAAAACCATGTTCACAACTGTTCATAGGAGCATTGTTCATAATAGTCACTGTATTAGTCCATTTGTGTTGCTATAACAGAAATACCTGAGACTGGGTAATTTGCAAAGAACAGAGGTTTATTTGGCTTGTGATTCTGGGACAGCTGCGTCTGGCACAGGCCTCAGGCTGCTTCTACTCATGGTGGAAAGTGGCAGGCAGCTGGCGGGTACGAGCAGATCACATGGCAAGAGGAAACAAGAGAGAGAGAATGGAGGTGCCAGGGTCTTTTAAACAACAGCTCTCACAGGAACTAATAGATTGAGATCTCACTCCCCAGGGAGAGCATTAATCCATTCATGAGGGACCTGCCCCCATGACTCAAACAGCTTCCAGCATTGCCACATTGGGGATCAGATTTCCACATGAGTTTTGGCGGGGGCAACATATCCAAATTCTATCAGTCACTAATTGGAAACAATTCTAATGTCCATCAGCAGATGAATGGATAAATAAATGGTGTTATATTCATATAATGGAATATTACTCTACCATAAGAAGGAACAGAGTAACTGATTCATGCTACAACGTGGATGAACCTGAAAACATTTTGCTGAGTAATAGATTCTAGTCACAATAGGCCACGTATTATATGATTCCATTTATATGAAATTTGCAAATTAGGCAAATTCATGGTGGCAGAAAGTAGTAGATTAGTGGGTTGCCAGGATCTTAGGGAGAGGGAAATGGAAAGTGACTGTTCATGAGTTTCAAGATGGCGGTGGCTGCGGCGGTTGGCGCGGAGTAACTGAGGTGGAAAAGGCGGCCACTGGGCCTCAGGCAGCCAGGAAACTTGTGGACCTTCCTCTTGCCATCTCTTAAGGGAGGACTGCAGCTGCTGGCTGGTCGTGGGGGCTGAACGCCACTTTGCCCCTGGCAGGAGAGGCTGCCTCACTTACAGGCAACAGCTTTGAAGTGTGGAGCAGGAAAAGAACTGTTTCTTAGCTGCAAAAGCGAGTCTCGAAACAGGGAACATGGCGCCAGGGCTGCTGTGGATGCGGACAGGATCCCAGAGGCCGGGGCCGCGCTGAAGGCGGCCAGCTGCCCTATTCAGGATTCGAGGTTTCAGGCCGGCATTAAAGAAGATTCCTGGGAGCGCCCGCGCCGCGCCGCGACTGAACAGCCCGAGGCGGCAGCGGCCGAGAACACGGAAGGCGACAAACCAGAGACAGAGAGCGAGCACCCGACCTGGCACAACCCTGTGAATGACCCTTGGCCCAGCTCTGTTCGGGGGGCGGATGCCCACCCGGCTCCCGCCTGCACCACCAGGCCACTCACCGCCCCGGTGCTGCTTCCATTTTCCCAGGTGCGGGCAGCTCCGCCCTGCTCAGCCATCACTGAGCCCTCCCACTTGCTTCGCCCGGCGCAGGGCTTTCCGGAGCCTGCTGGCCGGCCTCCTCTCCCTCTCCCTCCGTGGTTCTCTGGCGGGGCTGGTGGCGTGGGGCGTCCCCGGCCAGTGTTGGGAGGGCAAGGAAGTACGGGCGGGCCGACTGTCACTCCACCACACCCTGGACTCCGGCCCCCGGTAAACTTCCTGTTACTGGGAGGCAGATACCATCTCTGCGGCCACCAGTTTGGAAAAAAGCCTAACGAATTTCTGGTTGGGAATAGTGTGGTAGGAAAGTTCCCAGGTCCGCTTGAACCTGCCGGAGAGCAGGCTGCAGGCAGGCGCTAGACTCGGTTTATACCGGGGGGATACAAAGGTGAACAAGACCCGAGAAAGATCTACACAGTGCTACAAAGGCACCCAGAGAGACCGGTCGTCTGTGCCTAGCAGAAAGCTGATAGACTTCCTGGGCGAGGCAGTGCCGAGCAGGGTCTTGAAGGCCCAGCTGACAGACGAGGGTTGCAGAAGACACGCCCCAGCCCAGCACAGTGCGCACAGAGTGGGGAGACGTGCGGCCAGGGAGGCGGAGACTCGACAGAAACCACATACCCGGTGGGGTCGCCACTGCACAATCTAACAGCCTGGGCCAGAGCACACGGAACGGGGAGAAGTCCTGCACAGGAAGTGAAAGCTCAACAGAGATCACACACCCTGTGGTACATGATCCACCAGCCCAGCAGAGTCCAAGCTGACCAGAAAGGTGGCTCCCCGGAGAAGCCCAAGACCCGAGGCAACCACACACACAAGGCACTAGAGGCCAACTGAGCAGTCACGGAGGGAGCCATACGAAATTGGCAACCACAGCAAAATCCTAGTTAGTCATTAGTCTCAAACCGGTGGACTGTGAAACCCCCTGCCACAATGAATAAACAACAAAAAAAAGAAACCAGAAATACAAAAAATCAAGAAAGTACACCACCAAAAGTTAATAAATCTCAAACTCTAGATCCTATAGAACAAGAAGCCCTTGAAATAACTGACAAGGAATTTCGAGTGATAATTCTAAGGAAACTGAATGAGATACAAGAAAACTCAGCTAGACATCATGATGAAATGAGGAAAAGTATACAGGATCTGAAAGAGGAAATGTACAAGGAAATCAATGTCCTGAAAAAAAATGTAGCAGAACTTGCTGAACTGAAGAAGTTATTCAGCGAAATAAAAAACACAACGGAGAGTTTAACCAGCAGGCTTGTCGAAGTTGAAGAGAGAACCTCTGAACTTGAAGATGGGCTGTTTGAAATAACACAAGCAGACAAAAAGAAAGAAAAAAGAATCAAGGACATTGAAGAAAATCTGAGAGAGATATCAGACAACCTTAAGCGATCAAATATCCGAGTCATGGGTATTCCAGAAGGGGAGGAAAATGGAGATTCCATTGAAAACATATTCAACAAAATAGTGGCAGAAAACTTCCCAGGTATAGGAAAAATCACAGATCTTCAGATCCAGGAAGCTCAACGATCTCAAAATGTATTCAACCCAAAAAGACCTTCTCCAAGACATGTCATAGTCAAATTGGCAAAACTCAGAGACAAAGAGAGAATCTTAAAAGCTGCAAGAGAGAAGCGTCAAATCACCTATAAGGGAGCCCCAATCAGGTTAACATCAGACTTTTCATCACAAACCCTAAAAGCTAGAAAGGAATGGGATGATATTTTCAAAATACTAAAAGACAAAGATTGCCAGCCAAGAATACTCTACCCTGCAAGGCTATCCTTCCGAAATGAGGGGCAAATAGTATATTTCTCAGACAAACAAAAACTGCGGGAGTTCACTACCACAAGACCACCCTTACAAGAAATCCTCAAGGGAGTACTGGGTTTGGATCCTGAAAAATAACTACCACTGCCATAAAAACCCAAGAAAAATCTAAACCCGCTAGTATAATAAAAATGGCATTCATGAAGAGAAAACAAGCTAACAAAAACACTATCTACAACCTAAGGAACCACCAAACAGCCTAAAACCTCTACAAAAACACTTGGAATTGATAAATGATTTCAGCACAGTAGCAGGATACAAAATCAACACACAAAAATCAGTAGCATTTCTTTTCTCCAATAGTGAACATGCAGAAGGAGAAATCAAGAAAGCCTGCCCATTTGCAATAGCCACCAAAAAAATAAAATACTTAGGAATTGAGTTAACCAAGAAGGTGAAAAATCTCTATAATGAGAACTACAAACCACTGCTGAGAGAAATTAGAGAGGATACAAGAAGATGGAAAGATATCCCATGCTCTTGGATTGGAAGAATCAACATAGTGAAAATGTCCATACTACCCAAAGTGATATACAAATTCAATGCAATCCCCATCAAAATTCCAAAGACATTTTTCTCAGAAATGGAAAAAACTATTCAGACATTTATATGGAACTATAAAAGACCACGCATAGCCAAAGCAATGCTCAGCAAAAAAAATAAAGCTGGAGGCATAACACTACCTGACTTTAAGCTATACTACAAAGCTATAATAACCAAAACAGTATGGTACTGGCATAAAAACAGACACACTGACCAATGGAATAGAATAGAGAATCCAGAAATCAACCCACACACTTACTGCCATCTGATCTTTGACAAAGGCACCAAGCCTATTCACTGGGGAAGGGACTGCCTCTTCAGCAAATGGTGCTGGGATAACTGGATATCCATATGCAGGAGAATGAAACTAGATCCATACCTCTCACCATATACTAAAATCAACTCAAAATGGATTAAGGATTTAAATATACACCCTGAAACAATAAAACTTCTTAAAGAAAACATAGGAGAAACACTTCAGGAAATAGGACTGGACACAGACTTCATGAATACGACCCCAAAAGCACGGGCAACCAAAGGAAAAATAAACAAATGGGATTATATCAAACTGAAAAGCTTCTGCACAGCAAAAGAAACAATTAAAAGAGTTAAAAGACAACCAACAGAGTGGGAGAAAATATTTGCAAAATATACATCTGACAAAGGATTAATATCCAGAATATATAAGGAACTCAAACAACTTTACAAGAAGAAAACAAGCAACCCAATTAAAAAATGGGCAAAAGAGCTAAGTAGGCATTTCTCTAAGGAAGATATACAAATGGCCAACAGACATATGAAAAAATGCTCAACATCACTCAGCATCCGGGAAATGCAAATCAAAACCACACTGAGATACCATCTAACCCCTGTTAGGATGGCTAAAATCCAAAAGACTCTGAACGATAAATGCTGGCGAGGCTGCGGAGAAAAAGGAACTCTCATACATTGTTGGTGGGACTGCAAAATGGTGCAGCCTCTATGGAAAATGGTATGGAGATTCCTCAAACAATTGCAGATAGATCTACCATATGACCCAGCTATCCCACTGCTGGGAATATACCCAGAGGAATGGAAATCATCAAGTCGAAGGTATATCTGTTCCCCAATGTTTATCGCAGCACTCTTTACAATAGCCAAGAGTTGGAACCAGCCCAAATGCCCATCATCAGATGAGTGGATACGGAAAATGTGGTACATCTACACAATGGAATACTACTCAGCTATAAAAACGAATGAAATACTGCCATTTGCAACAACATGGATGGACCTCGAGAGAATTATATTAAGTGAAACAAGTCAGGCACAGAAAGAGAAATACCACATGTTCTCACTTATTGGTGGGAGCTAAAAATTAATATATAAATTCACACACACACACACACGCACACAAAAACCGGGGGGGGGGGGGAGAAGATATAACAACCACAATTATTTGAAGTTGATACGACAAGGAAACAGAAAGGACATTGTTGGGGGGGAGGGGGGGCGGGAGAAGGGAGGGAGGTTTTGGTGATGGGGAGCAATAATCAGCTACAATGTATATCGACAAAATAAAATTAAAAAAAAAAAAAAGAAAGTGACTGTTCATGGGATAGGGTTTTTTTGGAGAGGTTGATGAAAATGTTCTGGAATTAGATAGTGGTGATGGTTTCACAACCTTGTGAATATACTAAAATCAAGGAATTGTACACTTTAAAAGGGTGACTTATGGGATGTTAATTATAGCTCAATAAAGCTGTTACTTAAAAGTCTGATGACAGACTTAGTAGTCTATTCGTTTCTTCACAAACAAAACCAAAAGTTTACATACTTGATAATGTTGTATACAAATTCTTGGTAAAAGGCTTAATTCTTTTAATGTTTTACTTTTAATTTCAGAAATTAATTTTATTAGGTGAATTATCTCAGCTTAGAAGAGGCTGGCACCTCATCCATTATAATTACCTTTCAATCTTACTAAGCATGGAAGTGCTATAATGAGAAGGCATCATTTACCCTCCTAAGCATGAGAGGGAAGATAATCTTAGTTGATCAGTGTCCACCTGTGTTTCTTAGTATATGAATTTATTTACTTATTTTTTATTCATTCAGTTGTTTATAATGTTTTTTGTCCCCTCATTCTTTTCTTTGAGCTCCCCAAATCTGCTCTTACCAAAAACATTAGTAAGCACTGTTAGTTTAATTGAAGGTTTCCCAGGAGAAGCATAGGCAGCCATTTATAGCCACAGAATGCAAAATTTTGCTTCAAAAATTCTGAGATTTTTATTCTTGGTCACTGGATGCTGGGTTTCTCTCTCTTCTTCCTTACTTTTCTAATCTGCATGCTATGGTCTGAATGTTTTTGTTCCCCCAAAATTCATGTGTTGAAATCCTAACTCCCAATGTGATTCTGTTAGGAGGTGTTGCATTTGGAGGGTGATTAGGTCATGATGGCTAATACTAAATGCTTCATGAATAGGATTAAATACGCTTATGAAAGAGGCCTTAGAGAGACCCCTCGCCACTTCTGCTGTATAAGGATACAATGATAGCCATCTATGAACCAGGAAGTGGGCCTTTACTGGACACCAAATTTGTCTTCTCCTTGATCTTAGACTTCTGAGCCTCCCAGAACTATGATAAGCCACCCAGTTTATAGTATTTTGTTGCAGTAGTTAAGCAGACTAAGATACTACCTTTGGACTGCTTCTTCTAAATCTCTCAGAATCTTCTCTCTTGCTCCTGAATCTATTCTGTTCTTCTTAATCCTTTTTTTTTTTGTTTTTGACAGCTGACCGGTAAGGGCATCGGAACCCTTGACCTTGGAGTTATCAGCACAGTGCTGTAGTCAAATAAGCTAACTAGCTCACTTAATCATTTTTTTTCTTCTTAATTTTTTTTTAAAAACCAGTTTTTTTGAAGTATAATTGATATACAATAAAATACATGTATATAAAGTATACATTTTGATATGTTTTGACATATGTATTTACCCAGTAAACCATTACCATAATCAAAATAATTAACATATTTCCATAAACCCTATTTTATCTATTGGAGTATAAGTGTGATCCTGGTTTTTCCAAATTAGCATCCCTCCACCAAAACACACATAAACTGGCTCCAGGCAGCAGTAATTAAAAATAACAATTTTCTGAGTCACAAACACAAACATAGTTTTTAAGTTTCTTTATTTTTACTGTACAATTGTGTTAGTTTCCTACGGCTGTCATAACAAAGCACTACAAACTGGGTGGCTTAAAACAACAGATACTTATTATCTCACAGTTCTGAAGGCTAGCAGTCCAAAATCAGTGTCAGCAGAGTCATGCTTCCTGTGAAACCTATTGGGGAAAATTCTTTCTTCTTCCTCACTTCTGCTAATGGCCATCAATCCTTGACCTTCCTTGACTTTCACCTGCATCTTTCCAATCTCTGCCTCTCTCATCACATGGCTTTCTTCCCTTTGTGTCTGTCTTCTCTTCTTATAAGGACATATTAGATTGGGTCTCACCCTAATGAACTCATCTTAACATTATATCTGCAAAGACCCTATTTCCAAATAAGCTAACATTCACAGGTACTATCTTTTGGGGGATACAGTTCAACTCATAACAACAGTATTTCAGACATATGTATACTATGTACTTCTATCCAGCTTTATTATTTCTTAATGTTGTGTTGTGTTTGTCCCAGCTCTTGATTTTTAAAAAATAGTATAACTAAGGTAAGGCTGTCTTTGTATCCTTTTATGATCCCATTCCTATTTTTCCCTTCATAGTGGTTACCACTCTCATGAATTTGGTGATCTTTCATTCCTCATGCAGGTTTATACATTTCAGAACATGTTTACATATCCTTAAATATATATATCTCCAACTATTTTGCTGGTTTTAAACTTTTTAATAAATGGTATTCCATACAGATTACTTTGTAATTTGCTTTTTTCCCGAATGTTATGTTTTTAGACATTTATCTGTCTTGAAACAGTTCATTTATTTTAATTGGGACATAATCCCATCGTAAGTGTAGGAGCATCTGTATAGTATTTCATGTGTGTGTGTATGTGTGTATCTCACTTACCTGTTGTTGACAGACACTTTTATGTTGCTGGGTTATTTTGAGGAATAAATTAAATTATATTTATGAAGTTCTCGGCCCTAGTAATCACTCAATTGTTGGTACCTTTCTTTTCTCTCCCTACTTCTACTAAGGTATATTTGACCTATGTTGAGATTAATTTATCCTATTTTCTTTCTCCTTAGACATTTTTAGTCTTTTTTCAAATGAATCTGGGAGTTATGTTGTACGAGAAGAAATGGAAAGAATGCTCCATGTGGTGGATGGTAAAGTCCCAGATACACTCAGGAAGTGTTTCTCAGAGGTATATTTAAAGATTTACATTTCATCCCTTCCTGTTGACAAAGTATTAACTCTTAGTTGTGTAATAAGTTCAGCTATGATGAATAGATGTTTATGTGCAGAATATTCTTGACATTTTGTATTTAATGATTGATCTTTCAACTATGTGCTATACTCAAAGGTCCATGACTCTCATTACTGCTATATTTGTGAATGTGAAAATTTCCAATTCTGCTGTAAAGGTGACTGTTAATACTTATACTATAATAAAACACAAACCTACAGTCTCACACCAACACACATCAACACACGTGCACACACACGTGATCCTTCAGGAACATGAAACAGTGCTCACATTGAAGGGATGTATATATTGGTGTGTCACTTGTAGGGATGTATATATTGGTATGTCACTTGTTGGCCTTGAGCTATTCTGTTATCTATTTCATTAAGGCCTATTTTATCATTTATTTTACTTAGTTGATTTGTACAGTGAAATATTTGGGTTAAAAAATTGTTACTTTTGTCTGTTTTTAAAAATAATATATTTTCATCATATCTTTAGCATTAGAAACAATAGAAAACAATAGAAACAAACAATAGAAAATATGTATCTTTAACAGAGAAAATTCTTTTATTTTTCTTTTCAGAGTTCTGCTAATATGTGAAAAGTCCCTAGAGATGGTAGAGTAAAGTCTCCTTTAGAAGTTTCTGATCCTGTCATGCAGCACTTATTGCTGCTCAGTTTCTTTTGGGTGGCTGTCTGACCCTCTTTCATTTCACCAGTGTGACAGTCCTTCACTGCTGTTGGTTTTATTCAGGGAGTTTAGCTATACCTTCCTGACTCTATAGGCATTGATTGTTGATGGTCAGTATGTATATGTGTGCTTCTAATATCTCTGTGGTCTATCTTTAGCTTCTTAACCATTCTGGCTTTAAGTTTCTTTTGTGTTGATAGCACCTGATGATTTCCCTTTCTTGCTCTTGAACTTGATTGTGCATGGTGGTAGTTATGATGTTTGTTACATTTTATGCAGCATTTTTACATGTGAGGTGCAAAAGGATGGGCTTTCTGCACGTTTGGTTCTGACATTTTGACTGGAAATTGCTGTGATAGTATTTCAGTACTTTAAGACAAACTGGGACTATGGATTGTTTGTTTTTTCTTATAATACAAATTTGCTGGTCAGTGACACAGGGACCTGGGGAAAAATAAAAAAATACCTTAATAAAAAAATTTGCTGGTCAGAGAAAAAAGTAATCTAATCTTTGCAAACCTGATTAATTGGATTTTTTTCACAGAGATGTCAAATGCATTAATAACCTTTACTCTTTTTCAGGGAGAATGTATATTTTTTCATTTACATAAGGTTTGTGTAGATACTCCCATTCTGTAGATGGGAACTAAATGTGGTTGGCCACCCAGTTCTCTAAAATTCAGGCACAATAACAGGCACATGTATTAGGTGATAGTGCTATAGGGAAAAATAAAGTTGAATAAAGGGAACAGGTGGCGATAGGGAGCAGGCAGCTGAGTGTTGCTATTTTATATAGGATGGTTAGGAAAGGTCTGTCAGAAAAAGTGCAATTTGAGCAAAATATTTACAGCAAGAGAGAGAGAGAAAACCATGAAGATATCTGGGGGAACCACCTTCCATGAAGAGAATACAGCAAAGGTCCTAAGGTGGGAGTGTGCTTAGAATGTCCAAAGAACAGTAAAAAGGCCAATTTAGTTGGAGTGGAATGAGCAAGGAATAGTAGCAAATGAAGTAACAGGGGTTATTGGGGAGTGGGAAGTGGATTATATATGACCCTATAGAACAATACAATGCGAGTTCTTTGACTTTTACCCGGAGTGAGATGGAAACCATCAGAGGGTTTTGAGCAGAGGAATAACATAATATAAGGTGTTTTTGTTTTTAAAGATGATCACTTTGAATCTTAGTAGAAAGTGAGCTGAACAGAATCCAGTTTAGGTGTCTGAATCATCCAGGTAATAGGTGATATTCATTTAGATCATGGTGTAGCAGTGTGAGGTTTTTAGATTCTGCATTTATTTTGAAGGTGTTTTGACTGAATCTTTTCTTGTTTTGATTATGGGCTGTGACAGAAAGAATAGGTGAAGGATGAGTAATGTGTTTGGCCCGATTTAGTAAAGTAATGGAGTTGCCATTAACTGAGATTGTTAATTGGAGAAGGACATTTGAGGGTTGGATATCAAGAGAGGTTTAATTAAATTTGAGGATCCTAGTAGACATTCAAGTGGAGTTGTCAACTGTGCTTTTAGACATATTAGTCTGTTGTTCATGGGAAAGAACTTGTTGGCTTATAGGTAAGGATAAGATCATCTAGGAGCAAGTTTAGGAAATAGATTGGAAGAATGGGTCCTGTGCTCCAATGTTTAAGGATTGGCAAGATAAAGAGGAATCAAGGCAGGAGAATAAGGAATGGCCTGTGAGGTAAGAGAATTACCCAAATAGTGTCCTGGAAGCCAAGTGATGAGTGTTTCAAGAAGGAAGGAAATCTCAGCTATGTCAAATACACTGAAAGGTCAAGTGAGTTGAACCTTGATCACTGAAAAGTGATCATTAAATTTGGCAATGTGGAGGTAGGTCATTGGTGTAGGTCCTGTTGTGTTCAAAAATCACTAGAGTCATGATGCTAGAATGCTTAAAATTGCAATTATGGGAAATAGAAGAGTTATTGTAATAAAAAGATCAGAAGACTATTATAGTAAATGCCTGGGTTGGTGTTATTTTTAATGACAAGATCTTTGGAAGAGAAAAGAAATGCAAAGCCAAGTTTTAGAAGCCTCAGGTATTTGAATTATTAGATACCTATGGTTGGTAAAAAACCAGCACTGTAAATAGGCTGATGTTATCTGATTCAACTATTTGATGTATTTACATGCTCTAATTTCTGAGTAATGTGTCTGGTGACTGCACCCAGGCCCTTGCTATCCAAGTTGCCATATTTTAATACCAGTTTATTTATACTTGAATAGGTTTATTCAGACCTTCCCTAACAATGCTTTATGTTATTTTTCCATCCTTAAGGAAAAAAAAAAAGCTTTAAAAAGAGAAGCACTTTAGCTAAAAGGGTGGACCTAGGACCTAGAGTTAAGTGACATGGGTCTCAGCTTTTTCTATCTTGTGCTTTATTATTAGTCTTGACACATGAAAATCAGCATAGAGTGGTATTGTTTTTTTCTTGCTGAATTTTTTTTGGGGGGGTTTATTTATAAAGTAGAAATCTGTATTTTATTCTGTTCTTCAAAGATGTATCAGTTTCAGGAGTCTTTATTTTTAATTGCCTTTTCTGGTGTTGACAATATTTTTTCTTAGAGAATTTATAAAAGAAGACTTTCCCTTTACTTCCTTTTTTAGAAGAGATTCATGACACAAAAAGTTAAAAAATCAGGTTTGACAGATGGAAATTTGGTGCTACCAATTATGTAGAGTGATTCCCAAAGCACAGGTGGATTTCAGAGATTATTTTATATTTCACTAAGTCAGACAGGCACTCAGAGTATAGTATATAGCTAAAGCACAGGGACTTTGGAGGCTGTACTACCTGGGTTCGATCCTTTCTATGCCACCGTATAACCTTGGGCAAATTACTCTTTTGGTGACTTGGTTTTCTCTTGTGTAAAATGGGAAAAACAGTAGTGTCCCTATAGAGGGTCCTTTGAAGATTAAATTAATATGTAAAATATTTAGAACAGTGCTTAGAACATTGTAAACACTCAGATATTAGCTATTTGTGAGGGTGGTAGAAGTGCTTATTATAAATTGGCAGCTTTTTTTCTCTCTTAGTAGTGTGTAAAGGTGCATCTTATAATTGATGACATCTTAGACTCACTGAAACCTTTGAAAGTAACATATTTCACTGAATCTAAGATGCCATTGGTCTTAAGAAGCACCTTTATATACCACTCTGAAAGGAAAGAACAAACTTTTTTTTCTACTCTTCTCTTTCAACACTGATCACTTCTGTGACCTCTGGTCACCAAAATGTGAGTGGGATTTCTCCTCACTAGCAACCAATTCTCTGGCAGATTCTTCAGCAGACATGATTGGTGTCCTCCAGTTTAGTTCAGTTCTCACACTGTCTACCTGGAGATGGTGTCAGATCCCACAGATTGAGGACTCCGTCCCAGAAGACTGCCCCCCACTTCATAATCCAGTCACAAGTAATAGGTTGTCACCTGCACTTCTGACCCGCTATAAACTGAAGTTCCCACAACCCTGTCCTTGGGTTTGATTAATTTGCTAGGATGGCTCACAGAAGTCAGGGAAACACATTTACTGGTTTATTATAAAGGATGTTACAGAGGATACATATGAAAAGCCAGATGGAGTAGATGCATAGGGCAAGGTATGTAGAAAGGGACATGGAGATTTCATGCCCCCTCTGGGTGCACCACTCTCAAGGAACCTCCATGTGTTTAGCTATTCGGAAGATGCCCGAACCCAGTCCTTTTGGGTGTTTATGGAAGCTTCATTACATAGTCATGATTGATTAAATCATTGACCATTGGTGATTGACTCAGCCTTCAGCTCATCCCTCTTCCCTCCGGGGAGGCCAGGGAGCGGGGCTGAAAATCCCAACCTTCGGAAGATTCCAGGGTCTTTCTGGTGTTCACCCCCCATCCTGAGGCAATCCAGGATCCACCAGCCTTCAGTCAACTCATTAGCATACAAAGAAACACTTACCACTTTGGAGATTCAAAGATTTTAGGAGTTGTATGCCTGCAAACCAGAAGATAAATATATATTTCGCAATATCACAACCACTAAGAAAAAAGCCACCAATTATAATTAAAGGATGCTGTTGATTTTATGACTTATCCACTGTCAGAGATATTAACATGGGTAAAAACGTGCATGATGGTGAAATTTCTACTGCTAAGTCTCTTTCTAGACTAAATGTGGGGTAGAGAAAGCATGTGGGGAGGATCCTTAATCTCTAAACATGTTAGTAATGTCCTCATGACATGTCTGTCTCTGCAACAAGTTTTAGTGCCATATTCTTCTATTCGGAAAAACAAGGCTGTCAGGGTCCTCTTGATTGTTTAGATTGCACTGATGTTAAACGATCTGAAATTACTAGGCTAAGCATATCGCTGTACGTAATAGGATGCCACTAACTAATGGAGAAATTTTTTCTACCATATTTCTTTTAAGTTATTGTATCCTTTAATGTCTCTATTAAATCTCTATTAAGATTATAGCTTCTAGGTTCCTGAATGTCATTCTTCATTGTATTTCATGTGAGTTGCTTCTCCTTTCTTCTCATAGAAACATCTGGCCCTCACTAAACCTAGAATCTCTTGTCTTCCAAGCAAAGGGATTGACTTGGACAGTCATGTGATGCTCTCTTTTAGCCTTGACAGTTTTTTCTCCAGAGATTTAGCAAGACAAATACTTGGAAACAAAGCAAAGAAGTAGAAATCAGTTTGCCTCTTTTTGTACTGTAGTCGACTTGTGAATACATATTTTCAGTGATGTCTTTTGGGATCCTGATTTTCCATTCTAGGAGGACTCCTGAATAGTTGTTTTTAATTTGCAAATGAAATCTAAAAGAGCATTTTAATTTTATACAAATTTAGTGAAAATATGCTAATTCAGACAGATTGAGGAGTGCTAGAGAAGAGGGATAAGGCAAGTGAAAAATTGGATTTATTAAATATTGAAATAAATGCAGTTTACTGATTTCAGGATATACCTTAGCTAATAAAATATGGCTTATTATTGGCAGTGGACTACTTTAATGAACTGATGAAATAATTTGCAAAATAGCATATAGATTTTATGCAAATAGAAGTTCTGAAATACAACTATATTTTAAAACAGTTTGATTTCCAAGCATATATACTCTGTAGTATAATTTAGATAATGCTTTCTTTATAAATAGTAAAAGGTAAATGTCAACTAATTGCAAATTTCAGGTTGTGCAGGTTTCAAGTAAGATACCTTAAAATTTGACTAAACTCATGTTTTGTTGTTTAATTTTAGGGTGAAAAGGTAAACTATGAAAGGTTTAGAAACTGGCTTCTTCTAAACAAAGATGCTTTTACCTTCTCTCGTTGGCTACTATCTGGAGGTGTATATGTTACCCTCACTGATGATAGTGATACTCCCACATTCTACCAAACTCTGGCTGGAGTCACACATTGTAAGTAATGGCATTTCATTGTTTTCTGTTCACCTTTTAATGTAAATTGCCTGGTAATATGGGAATATGCTTATAAAGAGAAATTTTTTGTCAGTGTTTTATTCTTCCAAACTATAATAAAATGAAATGCTGGAGGGTGGAAAACATAGCCCTGTATGAATTTTCCTTAGCCAAGTTATATTGGTTTCCTAGAGCTGCTGTAACAAATTAACCACAATTCATAAACCAAAATAAAAGAAATTTACTCTCACATTTCCAGCAACTGAAATCAAGCTGAATGGGGCTGTGTTCTCTCTGAAATCCCTGGGGAAGAGTCCTTCCTTGCCTCTTGCAGTTTTTGGTGACCCCAAGCATCCTTGGTTTGTGGCAGCATAACTCTATTTTGTGTCTCTGTCTTCGTGTGGCTTTCTCTGTGTACCTCTGTGTCCTTTTCTCTTATAAGGACACCAGTCGTTGGATTTAGGACCTACCCTAAATCCAGAATAATTTCACCTCAATATCCTCAACTCATTACATTTGCAAAGACACTATTTCCAAATAAGGCCACATTCCAAGGTTTCAGGTAATCATGAATTTTGCAGAGACACTATTCAATCCGCTATACAGGCCTGAGTGTTAACATCTACTGTTCTTCTTTCTGGTAGTTAGAAAAAACTACCTACACTCTGCTATGGCTTATGCTACTTCTTAACACTGAAATGCCTTTCCTTTTGCTTCTACCTGTTAAATCCTAGTCATCCTTGAAGACTTAACTCACATCTCCCCCCCTTTTTTTCATGAAACCTTGCCTTCCTATCAAAAATCATCTCTCCTTCCTTTGAACTCTCATAACACCTTATTTGTAATTTTCTTCAGTGAATTAATCACTTTCATCCTTGTATTATAATTATTTTAGCATTCTGTTTATTTGTGCATGTCATCTCTCCTAAATCCTAGGATCCTTTTAGACAGAGTCTATATTATTATTATTTTCTTCTCTTCCTTTGCCAAGCCTAAAATAAATATTTGTTGACTGAATAGAGGACCTTAGGTGTCAAGTGCTATTTGTATCTATTGCTTTATGTGACTTATAACTTGGCTACTAATTACACACCAGCTACTTTCTCTTATTTTCAATTTGTTTGTTACCAGAAGTTCTGACTAATAAGTTCTGGCATGAGTAGGCAGTGAACTTGAATCCGCTACTTTTCAGTGCCCTTGTCTTTATTATAGATAGGAAAATCTTTTTAAAAAAAATTATTTTGCATATAAAAAAAATTTACGTTCACTGTAAGGTCATCTAATTTACCTTAATATTTAAGTTTTCAGTCATATGGATATTCTGTTGAACTTTTACTTTCATTTATGATTGTATGATGAAGTATTTTTCTTTTAATATTGGCCAAGAGTGTAACTGCTTTACTTGAATACCTTGTTGTGTTAAAGAAAAAATTATCCTGGCCCTTGTTAAAACTGTAAGGAAGACATTATTCAAGAGTACTGTAATAAGAGTATTGCAGCAGGGGAGAAAGATCAGGCTGAACTCTGAACAAGGACAAAATGGGGATTTATAGCCAAGGAGAAGGGTGAATTGGTCAGTGGATGGAAAAATTTACTGATGGATCTTGGACATGACTGGTGCCATTGTGCACAAAGTAAGCACAAAATAGCCCCCGGCCTTGTCTTCCACTCCAGCACCAAACCCCTCCCCCCTTCTCTTTAGGTGAAGCCTTGTGGCTTCTGCAAAACAGAAACCCTTTTGCTTTCATAAGGGCACAGTTCTCCACCCTGGTTGCATAGCTTCAACATTAGCATAATACCCCTCCTTGACAGTATCAACCGGCCCTTGGTGCCCTATATAAGCTCTCCCACCCCCTACATCTGGTGCTGTCCTCCATTTTGAGTGCAGCCCTGCAGATTTTCTTTTCCTTTAATAAAACTTGATTGGGTCTCCGGCATCTCAGCTCACTTTCTTTCATTATGGTGCTGAAACCCAGGAAGGGTTTTGGCTGATGCTGTTGGACAGTCCCCACCTGGGTTGATTGGCCCTTGGCCACCCTTCCTGGACCTGCCAAACTGGGTGCCTCCAGGACTCTCTCCTTTGCCGCTTCAGACCAATGCATCCAACATTGGCCTGAATGCAGGGTGAGTCAGTGGGTCAGTTCCCTCTTGCCTTGGGTTCCCCTGACTCGCTCTCTCTCTTGTTCTCGAAGCCCAGGCACCTAGCCAGGGGAACTCCTCTCATGCCCCCCAGCTACTGGAGGACGCTTCATTAGCTGGTCGTGGCTTTTCTCTTGAAAAGAAGGTGGACAACAAAGAGGACGCTCTTTGTTGGCACTCTTCTTTTACCAAGACTGCCAGTTCCCTTTCTCACCCTCTAAATGGGATCTTCATAATCCAAACCTCCATGTTTTACACCCTTGGGCTGTCTTCTGGCCAATTTACCCCTCGGCCTCCAGGGAGACATTAAACCAAGATGTCTTGTTTTCTACTGTACTCCGTGCTCTACGCCTCCGGGCTGTCTCCTGGACAATTTCTCAGCCTCCAGGGAGACATAAAAACTCTAACCCCTCATTACAGTGGATCCCAGTGGCCACAAGATGGAACTCTCGATTTAGATACTCACCGAAATGGCAAAAGTGGGAGAGATTCTTTATGTTCAAGCCTTCTTCTATCTCTGAATGCATTCTTCTCTCTGTCAAAACTGTCCTACATCTCAGATTCTCCTAACTCATACCCAATCTCCCCTTTTGCACTTGGATTCATCTTTTAATCTGTCAGACTACTCTGCTCCCTGTATGGGCCACCTCGACTACCTCTGTATGCTCCAAATCCTTCACTGGCCCCTCCAGCTTTTCCCTCTTTTCCCCCTCAGCCAACCCCCCTCTTTCTTCCCCTTTATCAGGTAACAACCCTGCCTCAGTTCCTGCTCCTTTATATCCTCGCCATGAAGTGGCTGGGATGGAGGGATTGTCCAAGTTCATGTCCCCTTTTCTCTTTTGGACCTTTACCAAATCAAAAAAACTACTGGAATCCTTCCAGTCCAACACGGACATGTATCTTTCCCCTGAGGAAAAGGAGCAAGTCTGGATAGTGGCCCACTAATAGGCAGATGAGGTACATGCTCAAAATAATAGGTGGACTGTGGGAGCTGTTGCTGTTCCTTGCATGGACCCAAATTGGGACTACCAGGCCAGCCATGGGGATCGGGATCTCCAGGATAACATGATCACACACTTGATTTACGGCCTCCCAAAGGCTACTAATTCCTAACCCGCCTCTCTGAGGCTGTACATAAATACACACGTATAGATCCAAACTCACCTGCAGGCATGGCCCTTTTACACTATCTCCTCAACACAGCTTTCAAGGTTTTTAACAATAGACAGAAAAAAAAAAGAAAGATTGTTACAAAAGAGGTCAGGTCAAATACCAACTCCTGGTTAATGCCATCCATGGCTCACACACTCCAAAGCTGGCTGCCTCTAGGGGCAAACCACCAGGAGCTGCTTCAAATGTGGTCAGCTGGGCCACTGGGCATGGGCCTGTTCTAACCCCAGACCCTGTCCTTACTGCAAACAGCCAGGTCACTGTGGGGATTAACTGTTTCATTTGCCAGAGAGGGAGTGGCCCAGTCCCCAACCCACAGCCTTTGGCTTCACAGCTATCCCTACCGGAGCTTCTTGGCTTTGCCCAAGAGGAGGACTGATGATGCCAAGAGCCTGAGGCCCCCATGGAGATCACCATGTGTGAACCCAGGGTAGTAACTAGCCTCTTGGCAAGTAAGCCAATCTCTTTTGTCATCAATACAGGGGCCACTTAACTCTACCCTTCCTGAATGTGCAGGACCAACAACCCTGCCCTCTATCACAATAGTAGATGTCATGGGATCAGAATATCACCCACGGATCACTCAACCCCTTTCCTGTACCCTACATCACATCCAGTTCACACACAAATTTTTAATAATGCCTCAATGCCCAACCCCCTTACTGGGACGGGGCATTCTTTTCAAAATCAAAGCTACTCTTACCCTAAACACTTTTACTCCAGCTTCAGTATTCCTGTTACAGGCCACTTGCAGGCCTATCCCCTGAGGCTTCCACCTTTCTCTCCCCCTGAGACAAGGTTAATGCCATAGTATGGGACACTTCTTCTCCCTCCATTGCTATGCACCATTCCCCTATCCTTGTTAAGTTGCAGAACCCCTCTTTGTTCCCTAATGTCCCACACTACCCCATCGCTAATAAACACCTAATAGGGTTAAAGTCCCTTATAAACAAACTCCTTTAGTCTCATCTTATACGACCCACCCCCTCGCCTTTTAATATACCCATCCTTCCTGTTATAAAGCCTAATGGCTCATATCATTTAGTACAGGACTAATCCTGATACACGCTGTTCCCAACAGCTCACCTGGACAGTTTTGCCCCAGGCATTTCAGGATAGCCCCCGCTTCTTCAGCCAGGCCTTAGCTCAAGACTTATCTGAACTTCCCCCAGCCTCTAGCACTTTAATACAATATGTGGGTGACCTCCTTCTTTGTAGCCCCTCCTGTGAGAATTCACAGGCCCACACTGTTGCTCTCCTTAATTTCCTGGCTTCCAGGGGATATCGAGTGTCCCCCAGCAAGGCCCAAATTTCTTCCCCTTCAGTCACCTACTTGGAAGTCCACCTCACTCCCAAAACCAGAGAAATCATGGTGGATCACAAGAGTTTAATTTCTGAACTCCCTACTCCTACTACAAAGGGTGAAATACTTTCTTTTGTGGGGCTTGCAGGGTATCCTTGCCTATGGATTCATAACTTTGGCACACTAGCAAAACCACTTTATGACGCAGCCAAAGGGGATCCTGCCATTCCCTTAGATCCCACAAAGCCCATTCATTCTCCCTTCCAGTGATTAAAGCCGCTCTCCTTGCAGCACCAGCACTATCCCTCCCAAACCTGTCCCATTCTTTTATCCTTTATGTCACTAAAACCCAAGGATTGGCAGTTGGGGTTTTGGGACAAGAGGCAGGAGATATTTTCTCCCTGGTTGCATACCTCCTTAAACCACTAGACACCACATCTCGAAGATGGGCTCCCTTTTTATAGGCCTTGGTGGCAGCCACCCTTTTAGCACAAGAAAGCTCTAAACTAACTTCTGGACAACAGTCAAGACCTTCTCAGCCATAAGGCCAAGTCAATTCTCTCCCCTTCCCACCTACAACTTATTCACCTTACTTTCATTGAAAATTCCCAGTTTTCCTTTAAACCTTGCCCTCCCTTAAATCCAGCCACTCTCATCCCAGAACACTCATGACCCTTTAGACCTCTTTCTCAATCCCTTCCCACACATCTCCCTGCATCCCATTACGTGGCCCCAACATACATCGTTCATAGATGGGAGCGCCACCTCCATGCCCGCCCCCCTGGGCAGGTTATGCCATAGTAAATCTAACACACCTCACCAAGCTGTCCATGGAACTTCACCTCCCTTGGACCCCACTTCTCCCTTTAGCACTCACTCACTTGCGAGCTGCCCCCGCAAGCCCACAGGCCTCAGCCCCTTCAAGCTTCTGTATGGTAGACCCTTCATTCTCACACCTCTCCCTTCCAGCTCATCACCTTTAGGCCAGTATCTCCCTACTCTTTAGCTCATTAGGGATCTTCTTAGGAAACAGGCCAACCTTCTATTACCTCATCCTTTCCCCACCACCCCCTCAGACTTTAAGCTGAGCCTGGGACAGCAAGTGTATATTAAAACCTGACTCCCAAAGCCTCTCTCACCATGTTGGGAAGGGTCTTATACAGTAGAGAGACCCCTTGGTATCACTTATCCTTGGCAAAACTAGCACCTGAGACTATACCCAAAGAATCTGTTAACAACAAGCCAGAGGAGTCCCTCTGCTCAACCCCCAACCCAACATCTCTTCACACTTTGTCCATTTTAGGACCCACAAAACTAAAAATCTCCAGGACCTCCACTCTTCCCCCAATCCCAGAAGAAGGATGATCTTTCCCCAGGCGATTATCCTCTCACTCTTGCAGGCCCACTTCACGTCCTTCACATAGGAGCCACTCCAAGGCTGGTCCCAACCTGCTATCTTGGGGTTGCCATCATGGAACATGATAAGTATATGCCACCCTGTGTCCCTAACCTTTATTATACTATCTGTTCTAGTACTTGCTACAGGATTGGCCAGTGCTGCCCCAAAGGAGTGTAACATTATAAGAAGATTTCTCCTGGCACTCCTTTACCTCCTATGAGTAGGATGCTTCTTAGCAATTTCACGGTGGCAGTGTGCCCTTTAAATTCTTTTGTCTCCCTAACTCTTCGCATCCTTCCTGTGTTTTTCCTTCCCCTTACATGGAACATGGAGGTTCCAGGTTCGCAGGGACGATGCAGTCCTCAGCGAATTAGACTGGTCCCCAAGCGACTCATCTGTCTCCCACTTCATGAGAAACTTTTTGTGGTCACACCCCCCACACACACCCTCATTGATGCAACCCACAATGTTTCCACAAACGTCTCTTCACTTTCCTCTAATTGCACCTCAGTGGGGACTGTTAGCATTGTATGGGGCCTGCCCACACTCTGCCTAACTGATACCACCAAACACTACCACTCACTTACCCCCTCCTCATCCATGCCCTAAAACTGGAATATATTTCCTTTGTAAATATATTTCCGTTATCCTGTTGCTTGCCCCCTAATGCGATTTCTTGCATATTTGTCTCCTCCCCTGGCATCACCATCCAGACAGATGGAGGGATGGAGACAGGACTGGGACTAACTTTGGCTCCCCCTCTCAGGAAGTGCCCCTGCTCCTGTAGGGCACTAATTGTACCTTTTTAAAATTGGGCAGGAGTCCTTCCTGCAACTGGGACTGACATAGCGGACCTTGCTACTGCCTCTCAATTCTATCAGAAACTCTCTATATTCAATCTGCTTGTGTTTTCATAACAAACCTTTCTGGATGAATGTCCAGGGTACTAATAAAGTGGTTGCCTGTCTGGTGGCAGAAGAGCTTGCAGAAAAAAAAAAAAAAGAAACTCTCAGAAGAACTAAGTATAGATAGCATCTCTTCCTTCCAGCGACAGGTCACCTCACTTGTGTAGTCGCTTCACAGAACCGTGGGGCGCTTGACCTCCTTAAGCTGGGAAGGAAGGCACCTGCCTCTTCTTGTGAGAGGAATGCTGTTATTACGTAAATGAGTCCGGGGTGATCCAGAAAAACTTAAACCATTTAAAGGCAAGCATTGATCGCTGATGCAAAGGGTTACAAAACACAAACACACCTTGGGGTGTGACCCCAGTCACAGAACCCTTGGATACTCTAGCGTATGCCCTTACCAGGACCCCTAACTGTGCGGGACACATCCTACTTTTTGGTCCCTGTCTCTTTTGTGTTTCTCCAATTCCTTGCAGGAATGAATGCAGGCTTTCACCAACCAAAAGGTCACCGAATTGTTCCTGCAAGAAGGATATCAGCCCCTCAGAATCAGTGACCCTTCCCCAGAAGAATACATCCTCCCCACACAAAACCAGTACCCCGCCACCTAATTGTTTTACTTGCCAACATAAATCTTTTATTTTTTCCATATCTTTGCCCATCTCCAGCAGGAAGTAGCTTCAGAAGAATGAGACCTTCGCCCTTTTCCCCTTCTCCCTGTACTTAAAAGGTAGGAATGATGGATCTTGGATGTGACCAGCGCCATTGTGCACATGATGAGCACGAAATAGCCTCCAGCCTTGTCTTCCACTCCAGCACCAAACCCCTTCCCCCTTCCTTTTAAGAGAAGCCTCGCGACTTCTGCAAAACAGAAACCCTTTTGCTTCTGCAAGGGCTCAGTTCTCCACCCTGGTTGCATAGCTTCGGCATTAGCGTAATGCCCCTCCTTGATGGTATCAGCCAGCCCTTGGTGCCCTATATAAACTCTTGCACCCCCATATCTGGTGCTGTCCTCCATTTTGAGGGCAGCCCCGGGCTGCCCACCACTTTGAGCGCAGCCCAGCAGAATTTCTTTTTCTTTAATAAAGCTTGATCAGTACCCAGTGTCTTGGCTCACTTCCTTTCAGTTACTAAGAGGAGACATCAAGGGTAGGGGATTTATGCTAAAGGCAGCCCAAAGACTTATACATCAAAGGGGAAGGTATGAAGAACTTGGTCAGGTATCAAGGGTAGGGAAATGATTTTAGCAGGTTTCTTTGCTAAGACTGGGCTGGAGCGAGTCTTTGTCAGTTGCTTAAATTACTTTGTGAGTGGAAATGCTTTTTGCCTGTTTTTGAAAACATTGTATTATTAAATATTACAAACTTATTTAATCAGTCAAATAACTTTTAAGATGTTAAAAATGTCATCCCATCATTTGGCTTCATTCTTATTTGAAACTGATTTTTCCTTTTGGTTTTTGGTGACTGGCTGATACAGGGATCCGAACCTTTGACCTTGGTGTTACAACACCACACTAACCAACTGAGCTAACTGGCCAACCCTGGAGCTGACTTTCTATTTAGTTTTTTAATTAATTGGGAAATTTCTTGGATTTTTAATAGTATCTAAAAGTTAAAAATGCCTTTGCCTTGTTAAAAATATTTATCTTGAATTATTTAAAACAAATATTAATATAGATTCATTGTTTCACCTACAGTAATGACCTGAGTTCTATACTGAGTGTTTTCTTCTTAGTTTTATGTACCTACTAACATCTCTGCAACATTTTAGCACTATTGACCATTCAGTTTTCTGGAAACTCTCTTATCCTTTGGCTTTTGAAACATTGTAGCTTCCTACTATTATTTCTCTTGAGTTTTCCTTACTGCTCCTCTTTTACCATCTAATTTTTAAGTTATTTCTCATGGATCAGTCCCTACCTCTATTTTATTCTGGGATGACATGCATGCTTTGCTCCATCACAGCCATTTGTATTGCTTCACCTATCCTTCATATCCTTGCAGGTGATAACTAGATGAACTTTTCTGGTTTTGAGGTATCTTTCAAACTGCATATTCATGCCTCCTCATTATATTTCCTAACACCTTAGTTTCATATCTAAAACCGAATTCATCTTTCCCTGCCTTGATCCACCTAAAGATAAAGAAAACAAACAATATGTTCTTCCTCCTGTATTTTCTGTCTTGGTTTATAGTATTTGTAATTTGAGATTACCTTTAACTTTTCCTTATTAACCTTCATACTGTATCCTATCAATTTCATCTCAGCCTCCTTTCTTTATTGCTGCTATCATTACAAGTTATTAAATTTGTATTACTGCCTCTTTTTTTGTGTGTGTGCTAGTAAAGGAATTGAACCTGGCGTATTACTGCTTCTTAATGATAGGAGATACTGCATGTCCTCACTTATAAGTGGGAGCTAAAAAATAAATAAGAAAGGAAGAAACAACAATACATCATGTTGAATTTTCAAAAGGAGAGAACAGAACTGTGGTTAGTAGAGGTGGGAAAAGGAAGGGAATTAGCAAGAAACTGGTTAAGGGTCAAAGGAATGATTACATTTTGTAATGATGAATATACTAATTATCCTGATTTGATCATCACATATTGTACACCGGTATTGAGTGATATTCAACTATGTACCCCACCAATATGTATAATCAATTATGTTTCAGTTTTAAAAAATGATAGAGAATGAAGGACAACATTTTTTTTTTTTTTAAATAAAAGATCAGTTTATTTTAAATACAAGGGAATTATTCATCTGAACTAATGATTTCATCTAGTCCTGCAGTGCCTCCTTTGATTTCCATGGTAACCATGGAAATAAGTTAGTAGTATGTGATGTTGACCTGAAGATGGAAACCCTTGACTTTGATGTTATATCGTGGTGCTGTAACCAACTGAGCCACCTGGCCAGTTACCAAGATATAAGTATCTTGCTCTTTAAACAACCGCTAAGTTAATAAGTAAGGGTCACATAGTCCATTTCAACTTCTTCAGATTAATTTGTAGCTCCATGAGCTGGCACCATGTTTGGAATATAGGCCCAAAGTAAACCCTTTAGCAATGTTCTAGGATGTGAGAGCATGACTGCTGCCACATACTAGACCTTCCAAGGCCTTGGGAATTTAGCTGACTTCAGTTTATTGATGCTGGAGCAATTTTTAATTTATCAGTGGTAAAGCAAGTAGAAATACTATGCTTCCTATTTTCTCAGTTGTGACATTTGTCTTAGCTGGTATCTTAGTTGAATTTTGTCCTATCCTTGTTTCTTGTAAAAGGAATACCCCAAAATAAAAAGTGAATCAACTGTAAGCCTACTATATGGTATATTGGTATTTAATAGCCTTTATTGAGCATTGGAATTATTTGGAGAGAGTATTAAAAGTGCAGGTAACTAACTGGCTCTATCAGCAGATTTTTATTCAGTGGGCCCTAGGACTCCGTATTTTGCAGACATCCTGGGTAATTTTGATGTAGATGGACCATCAACTGAATTTTAAGAAACAGAATAAAATGTTTAGAAGTTCTTCAGACCCTGAGTCAGACAGACTGCCCCTGCTATTCACTGATTCATGTAGCTGTGGGAAATGTATTAAATCTCTGTGAATTTTTTTTTCTCCTCTGGAAAATGGGGATAATGATGCAATTTACCTCAGGACTGTTATAAGAAGCAAATGAGATAATCTTTTAAAAAGTACCTTGTGTCTGGTATAGAGTGTGTGTTTTACAATGAATATTCGTCCTCTTGTTCTAGTGAACACTTGGCTTGTGAATGGCAGTGGGCTTCACCTGTCTCTAGTGAGTAATTGTTTTGGGATCAAGCAATTTTCTATTAGAGGGCTGTAGATCAGTACAAACATTAACTTGCCCAGATCTGTAGGAAGAAAGTGGTTTTCTTACCAGTTTGTTTGTTTTTGTTTTACAATTTATAGATACAAAGAACCAACAATAAATTTAGTTCAACAGACAGCTGAATTGCTACTGGCTTCAGACAAGCAGCTACTTTCTTGGTGGGCTTTAATGTGAAAGTATTATCACAAATTCAGAATTACTGCTAAATTGCTTACAGAAATTCTGACATGGGCAGGTTTACATTCTGAAGGCTATGATTTATTTATCTATAAATTCTCACTCTACTTCTCACTAATTTACTATTGATATCTTTGTAGGATCTTCTACTCAAATAATATTTGGTGCATTGAACTTTTCAAATAATGTGTCAGAAGTACGGAAACCAAACCTGTAATAAAAATAGGGAATGTTATTAACTGATTTATGAATAGACAGAAAATATTTATTTTAAAGCATCAGTGATTCCATCTAAATTTGTGTAATGAGCCAAGGTATCTAGGAAACAAAAAGGAATTACAATTTTTCACTTGTAAATAACATTTATGTTAGAGTGCAGATGGCTTTAATTACTCTTTTATACACAATTGTAAAGTAAAATTTGAAGTCACAATAAGTTGAACACGCTGCAATATTTAATCAAAATTTGTTCTCTTTCATGTAAATCACAAATTAAACTGGAGAGCTCTTTGCATAATTAACTTATTTGATATACACAGATTTAAAAAATTTCATGGCAAGTACATTTTTCAGAATGGCAAATTCTAAACTGTTATTACTTTATTTAAATTAAGAAACCAAATTAGAACTTAGCCCAGAGTTTAAGTTTTTATGGTATAGTAGATTTTAACTAATTTTTTTTATCAAGGCTATTGTATTTTTCTATCAAAATTTGCTATTTAAATACCTAAGATTAGATTTTGTAAGAACATTTTATTTGTCAAGTATAGGTAGGGTTCTTAATGACATATTAACTTTCATTAATCTTTAAAGCCATTTGTGTTGGTGATAGATTGATGTTTGTGATGATGCTGAACATCTCATTGATGATGATCAGAGTCCAAAATCCTGTATAGAGATTATAAATGTTCTATATAATTAAATACTTGAACTAGGTTATTACAGGTGTTATTATTTATTATTATTATTATTTCTTTTTTTTTTTTTTTTTGTCTTTTTGTGACCGGCTGCACCGCGCTCAGCCAGTGAGCGCAATGGCCATCCTTATCTAGGATCTGAACCCGCGGCGGAAGCGTCGCTGCGCTCCCAGCGCCGCACTCTCCCGAGTGCGCCACGGGGTCGGCCCTATTATTATTATTTCTGTATTTGCGAGATGATTCTACTTTCAAAGACCAAACCCTATTCATTTTGTCTTTTTTGCGTACACCCCTGACCCCATCCATTTTTTCCCCATCGTTATTTAGCATACATAGTGTTGGAGTTTGGAGAGACAGACGAAATGCAAAATGTGATTAGTTTTAGTCATCTCTTCACAATTTTAAGTCAGTGTATCCTATCTTCTATTATAATACATGAATAGTCCTAACCAAGCCTACCTGCTCTCTAAGAGTTGTTCTCTTCTTAGTCTTGAAGGCTCATGCTTGTTTGTTGATGGCTGGCTCCTAAGTGGATCCGAACCCTTGACCTTGGTTTTATAACACTGTGCTGGAACCAACTGAACTAACTATCCAGATCCTGAAGGTTCATGCTAATTTTTGAAATTGTGACTTAATTACCTACTAATTCTAGGTTGAACTGTTGTCTTTAATACTCTTTGTCACATGGAAGGTAAAATTCTTTCCTGATTTTTGCTTTTTCTCTTGGGTTCATGGCATAACTCCTTCCGTACGTTATCCTTTTCTTTGTTTCTGAATTAAAATAGTACAACAGCTTTTTCCCCCTTTTCTATCCTGTTATTACTGTCTTGCGTTTTACACATCCTGTTTTCCCTCTGCTTGTAATATCCTTCTTCTGCCACATTCCTTTCCCTTTAGATGTTCTTCAGATACCTCTTTGAACATCAAGACCTCCAGGGCGTGTTCACATATGTGCTCCCAGAAAACCTGGTGTCTATTCCTTCATTGTACTTTCCACACTAGATTAAAATGACCAATTATCACTTCTCGTAGACTCCTAAACATAGTTTTCTTGTTCACAATTATATCTTAGTTTTTAGTATATTGTCAGGCACATAATATTAACATGGTTTTACTAAATGCTTGCAGAATAGTATATGGTTTTTTAAAAATTAGTTAATTTTTAATTGACAATAAATGTGTGTATTATTGATTGTAGCTGTGTACTTTTTTTCCCAAAAATACTTTGCCTGGTGGAAGGTTCTGTCTTACCACATGTAAATTGAGCACTTACTAAAAGAGGCACTGTACTCTGTGGACATCATCTTATTTAATCCTTTTGCCATCTCTGAGGTTTATTTCATATTTATTCTAAAAATGAGGAAACCAAGACTACGAGAAATTAAAGAAACTTTCTCAAGGTCAAATAGCCACCAATTTGGCTAATAGGTGGCCAAACTGGGATGTTTGAACCCCAGTGTGCATGCTTATTATCATTTTAGGACTGAGAGACATTTTATTCTTTAATCTTTTGTGAGTAGCTTGTAATTTCAGATAAAAGGGGTTGGTCATGTGGTAGTTGTGGTTTGGTGAGCCTTCTTCAGACTCACTTCAGGCTATCTTGCAGATTCAGTTTTCCAATTTTCTTTTTTTCATTGGGGTATTTACAAATGATTATTTTTCATTTCTCTTCAGTAATTAATTTCATTTGATCCAGGCAAGGTTGTCAAATGATTGCCCGTTTACCAACAGTGAAATAGGTAATGGAAAGCTTGAAATTGTTTTTTTAAGAACTATTATTAAGAATTATTTTCCTTAATGTTGATCATATTCTTCTATAGAATTCAGCTATGTTTGGAAGAAAATATGTGTGCCTGTTCTTTGTTGTAAATAAGCTTCCAAATAAATTAAGAAAGAATTTTTGGAGTTTCCCCAAACTGTATTGTAAGAGTGAATAAACTTGTTAACTCAGTTGTGATTTCTTTGAATGGTAGAATCTGGATTCAGAAGTAATTTTTTTTTTTTTTTTTTTTTTTTGGTCGTTTTCGTGACCAGCACTCAGCCAGTGAGTGCACCGGCCATTCCTATATAGGATCCGAACCCGCGACGGGAGCGTCGCTGCGCTCCCAGCGCCGCACTCTCCCGAGTGCACCACGGGCCCGGCCCTTCAGAAGTAATTTAATTAACATCATATTTTCAGTGAAATTTAGGGCCATATAATTCATTTTGATTATTTCCCTTTTCATATCTAACTCAAGAAATTTATATTGTATAAATATATATTTTAGTTCAGATAAATGCTAACACAGACAAGGACAGTACGTTCCCTTACCACATCTTAGTTTACAGTGTTAAAAAGCCTTCTTTTTAGTAGGGAAAGGAAGTACTTCAATGATTCTTAGACCCTAAACCACCTAGTAAATCTGTGTGTCTCTCCTTCATTATCCTCTTATCTGTTAGTAATGATGTAAAGCTTACAGCCATTTTAAGTAGATCTCAGAAGGTCATTGCTTTTGAGAGCAGGTTGTTTTCTCAGAAAAGTTAAAGAGCTGGGTTACTGTATGAAAATACTTGGATATTGTGCCTGTCTTTTTTTTTTTTTTTAAATGAGGATCCACTTTTGGCCTTAACTATTTCTGCAGCTAGAACCTTCAGTGAGGTGAGACTTGATTAGGATGGCCCAAAGTGTGGGCCAAGAACTATTTAGAATGTTGGGAACATGGTTTGCTGCTGTCGTGACCCAGGAAAAATCATACCTATAGGTGGGTGATAAATTCATTCTTATTTGGCCAGTAGAATATGTGTTTTGGTATTTATTTACAAATTGCAAATAGAAAGGTTAACTACTGAAATTACTGCCTGTAACTTCTTTAAGTGAAAAATAAGGTTAGTTGAATTCGTTTCTCCCAGCAATTGAGCTGCCAATTCATATAAAACATTTGGTAATAATAGCATGCTATATATAATTTACTTTTGCTTGCTTTTGGCAGATGTTTGATTAATGAATTTGCAGTCTGTATCCAGAAAATGAACAGATCAAACAAGCTTAAACATGGTTTTAATTGGTGACCATGACTAGTCTGATAATTTTTCCTTCTAAATATGCTCCACTTGTGTTTTTGCATTTCTACTTTAGCAAAGAAATTGTGTCTTTTAAAGGAGGTTGATAAAGTTTTCAAAGTAAAAAAAAAAAATCATTTTTCTGTGTTCTACTTTACCATATTATGTTAATACCAGTTAATTATGTATTACAAATTATGATGTAGAACTACTAGAGAACTACATCTCTAGTAGTTCTTTCTAGTTGATAGTTTTTTTTATAGATGCCATTTCTTCCCTCAAGGTATTCATGTTTTTCTTTAATTTTTGAGATATTTATAACAGATATTTTAAAGCCTTATCTGCTAATTCCATTGTCTGTTATTACTAGATCCTTTTCTATTGACTAATTTTTATCCTGATCTGGGCTCACTGTTTCCTCCTTGTTTTCTTTGGATGCTAGACATTGTGAATGTTACATGCCTAAATATCTGGATTTTGTTGTCTTTAAAAAAAGAAGTTGTGTTTTGTTTTGATAGACAGTTAACTTACTTGTGGATCAGCTTGATATTTTTAAGGATTGTTTTTAAGGTTTATTGGCACAAGTCTGGATTAGCCTTTACTCTAGAGTTAGTTTTTCCTGCTAATTATGTAGTGACCCTCTGCAGTCTGCGAATGCTCCTTCTGTCTCCACTCTGGTTGGTCTGAACTCAAGACTTCTCCCAGCCCTGTATACACTCAGGGAATTTTTTCAGCTTACACTTCCCCAGCATTTGTTCCTAGCCCAGCCTCACACTGTGCATACACAGCATAGTATTCTGCCAGAATTAACAAGACACCTGTGGAGATTTCTGGAACTCTTTCTTTGCATAACATTTTCCTCTCCAGTACTCTGTTCCGCAAATTTCAGCTACCTCATCCTCCCTCCAAACTTTGTTCTTAACTTAGTGAAATCTCTCTGCTTAGGTTCCTCATCCCTTCCTAAGGTCTGGAAAGTGACAGTAGGCAGAAAGCCAGGGCAATGAATGGAATGGCTCACCTTATTTGTTTCCTTTCTCATGCAGATCAAAGTCCTGCAATGCCAGCTCTCTAATTTCTAGAAACAATTGTTTTATATATTTTGTGCAGTTTTCTAGTCATTTATGGCAAGGTGGCAAATCTGGTGCTAGTTACTCCATTATGGCCAGAAGTAGAAATTCCCAGATTTACATTTTAATAGTATTACTTTGGTTGCTGTTTTTGAGAAAAAACGTCTTGTATGTACTTCTAAATTTTACTTTAGTTCTTTGGAGGAAAAAAGAGCCATATAAAATGTAACTGGTTGCAGCTTATCGGTGATTTTTGATATATCTTCTGATGAATGAAGAGAGAAAGATGTTTATACTTTCATGATTTTGCTGTCACCTATCACATTGTGAATCCTACTCCCACCTTCTTTGTTGTTTATTGACTTAGTTACTTATAACATCCTTTACCATATATGTTTTTCATTTGAATGTGGAATTCAGTTACCATATTGACAGGATTAATTAGACACGGGTCCTGCCATTTCGATGTTTACAGTGCAGCCAGGAGAGAAGATGTCACAGAAACTTTAAATCCAAGATAATGATTAAAAGTTAACAAAAATGAGTAGAGATGAAAGTAATGTGAGAAGCACGGAGGAATTGGCTCAGTTGTACAGAGTGCTTCAAAAAGTTCATGGAAAGATTGTATTATGTTTTAATTCTATTTTTCCATGAACTTTGTGAAGTACCTTCATACATTATTTTACGTATTGGATTTAAGCAGCGTGCTTAATGGGAAATTGCAGATTTTTTTTTTCTTATTTTAAAGCCTCCTTTCACTCATTTTGATTTAATTTTTCTGCCATTGTAAATATAATAAATTTATCCTCCAGAGTTTTGTTTTTGGTCCTGATTATTTTTAGCAATTGAGTTGGGAAATTAAAATATATCCTTGGAAGATATATTATCAGGATGAACTACCTACCCAGAAGAGAATTCTGAGGTTTTATAATCTTGTTTGATTTGACTCACAGTAGAAGAATCAGACATCATTGATCTTGAGAAACGCTATTGGTTGCTGAAGGCTCAGTCTCGGACTGGACGGTTTGATTTAGAGACATTTGGCCCGTTGGTTTCACCACCTATTCGTCCACCTCTAAGTGAAGGTAGGAATCATTATATTTTTTACAAATATTCATTGATAAACACACCTGAGCCCATCTCTTCTTTATAACCAACACATTTTAACTCTAAAAGGTCATATTCTTACAGGTTTACAAGGTTCGTTCTTTCTTTCTTTTTTTTTTTTTTAGTAGCTGACCAGAACTCTTGACCCTGTTATCAGCACCACACTCTAACCAAGTCAGCTAACTGCCAGCCCTCATTTGCAAGTTTCATACAAATATTGTAGTATAGTGGGAAAAAAACTAAAAAACTAAACTGGGAATTAACACTGCAATCTTGAGCTTCATATTCTACCTGTGTAAGCTTCCTTAAATCAGTTTAGCTCTCTGCACCTGAATATACTCATGTATAAATTAGTTTGACTTAAGTTTGTGTTATGAAATTGTGGTGCGGTACGGTACATTAGCAGGCGATGTAGAGACTGAGGTGGTGGCCATTGCATGGGCTGAGCTCCAGGTTTCTACAAATGACTCTTTTAAGAAACTACTAGACTAGACCATCATGAGGTTCCTTCTAGCTCAAAACTTACTGCTATGACATTTTTTAAAAAGAAAAAAAAGGATAGAAGGAGTAATTGTAGGTGACATAAAATTATATTTAGAATCTGAATACTTGGGTTCTGCTTTCAGTGCTGACCTTTTTTAACTTATGGCAAATCACTTAACCTCCTCTGAGCTTTAGTTTTCTAATCTTTAAACTGAAGGCCCTGAATTACATTCTTGGAATATACAGTCTGTCTTCTTCAGATTCCTAGGGTACTTCAGAAATACCTGTCCAGAACAGATAGTGCTCTTGGTTTCCACTTACTTCAACAGTACAGTTGTGTTTTTACTTTTTTAGAATTGGAGATTGATATGTTATTTTGTTTGAAAGCAAAATTATTCCATTTCTTTTTTTTCCAAAAAGTTTGAAAACCACAGGATTACATTATAAATTCCCTTTTCTGAAATTTTAAATATTCATGTGTAAAAGTTAAGTAGTATGAAGAAGAGGCTGCAGTAGAGAATTTCTTTCTCTCTTGTAATAGTAATATTTACTTCATGAAAGAACTTTATGGGACCTTATTAATGATACCATAGTATACCTTTGAGTATTTGTTTAATAAACAGTTTTTCTCTCTTTTTTCCTTTTCCTTCTCAATCTTTCTAAGTAAGTATAAGTGGTGTAACTTCTGATAATTGTTGTGACTTCCTTTTTTTGGCTCTTAATTTTTATGTATTGACTTTTAAAATAGATAGGCATTTTCAGCTGTTAGAATTTATACTAGATAGATACAGACGGATGTAACCAAACATTGAAGGATTGTAATGTGTTTTCTGCTAGGATCATAACTTTCAGTTATAATTATACCAAGAGAAAAAGAAACTCTTCCTGAGACATTGGGAACTACTGAGAAAATATTTTTTTAAAAAGATTCAGCCAGTTTACAGGAAAAAGTCATTTCTCCTTTCGTGAACAAGTCAGTATTAGCATTAGGAAGTTTATTGGCTGTGATTTATGGTGTCTTTTCCTATTTTACAGGTTTATTTAATGCTTTTGATGAAAATCGTGACAATCACATAGATTTTAAGGAGATATCTTGTGGGTTATCAGCCTGTTGCAGGGGACCCCTGGCTGAAAGACAAAAATGTAAGTGTGTTAAACATTGCCACAAAAATTGCAAACTATGCAGAGGGAAAATCAACTGTCCCTCATGTAAAATCATCTGTGGATAAAAGCTTGAATTTTCATAACTTTGTTAGGTTGGTAAATATTGATCTCATGCTGCAGTTTTTTTGAAGTCGTTCTAAAATATCAATTATGTATTCTTTTTTACTATGGAGTAATTTGGGATCTTCGCTATTAACAGTGGGGTTAATCTTCCTGAAGAATTTGTAATTCATGATAAATGAACCAAATCAGCCATGTCATATTTGAAAATTTTAAGCATTTAGGAAAAATATTCTGGTAGTCTATATAGAGAATTTTGTGTCTTGCATAGTTTGAATTGTAACTCATTTTCTGTCACTTGTACACATTAATGTGTCATTGGCAAAATTTAATATCAAAACACAATTTTATTAAATACTAAAATGGCCTTTTTAACCTAGCTAAAATGTTGTTATAGCATAATTTATAAGCATAAGTATATTGCATTATTAAATCTTAACCATATTTGAGAAAATACAGCAGTTTACATTTAATTGGAACATAAATATATTTACTGGGTTCATTATCTCTGTGTCTTTCTAAAATAGAACTTCACAAAATGTTGCCTATTTTGGGTGTGGTGTTTGATATTTTTCTCTTATTTAGTAATATTGTACTATGATGCACTCAGTTGATTTAATACCATAATTATTCTATTATGGTGGGGTATATGAGATAGATAACTTAAAAAAAATTTTTTTTATTCTCTCTTTTTATTTTTTTGTTTTATTAGAGATAGGTAACTTTGTAATCTTAATATTATTATTTTTTTGATGGCAGGCTAGCATGGAGATCCAAACCCTTGACCTTGGTGTTACAAGGCCACACTCTAAACAACTGAGTTATCCAGACAGCTCCAATTTTTTAATCTTAAAAATTCAGATTTCTTTTTTTATTCCCTGTTGATATACCGTTATTCCAAACTGTCTTTACGATACATTATTGTTGCCATTAAAATTTAATGTTAAATAAGGAAGCTGAAATCTCTGCTTCTCAATTAGGGTTAATTATTGCCTTAAAATTTTTTATTTTTTAAATTTCTTTTTTGCTGATGAACTAATGGAAGTAAACTAGAACCATTCACTTGGAGTTAACTGGCAAAGTGCTGATTTTCTAATTCTTAGCATGTTGTGTGTGAACTTTATTGAAGAGTTGAAATTTTTAACAAGAAACTGAGTGTACCTTAGTAAAATTGGGTAGGTAAAGTGGAAGCAGGCTATCTTTAACACCAGCTTGTTGTTACTGATTTTCAATGTAGATGGTATATTTTAAGCATACAATGATCAGGTCTGAATATCAGAAATTAACTTAAGGGCTTGCATTACCTCCTCAAAACCTGTAAGGTATTATACTTTTTGATAAATAGTGACAGTCCTTTCTTCCCAGTTTGTAAGGAATTCAGCTCTATATTTGGCTGAAAGATAGGGTTCCCTCAACCTCGGTAATGATTCAGAGAGAGAAATTCATGAAGAATGTGGAGGAAATCCTACATGTTCTGAGGACTAAAATGACATAGCTAGTCTGCTTCAGGATATACTTGCTTGAGAAACTAAGTAATTATACAAGGGCAGATTCTAGTAAGACGTATTATACTTCAGAATATAAAAATAATTTCCATCCATAAGAGTTTCTTTTCATTAGTTTGCTTCAAGGTGTTTGATATTGACCGTGATGGAGTTCTCTCCAGGGTTGAACTGAGAGACATGGTGGTTGCACTTTTAGAGGTCTGGAAGGACAACCGCACTGATGATATTCCTGTAAGTTCTGGTTGTGTACATCTTATTGCATGTAAGATTCCAATAGGAAAATGGAGTGAATGACAAAGGAGAAAATAATTTTTTATTGCTTTTAGTTGCTATATTATGCTATTGAAAATATTCATAGCTGATGATGCAAAATTAGGAAGAGAGTTTGGCTTAGAAAAGGTTAATAAACTGAACTTACTGTATAAAGTAAGAACAAAACAACAGGAAAATTATCTTAATTTTAAAGCAAATATGAGAACCTACTTATGGAAATTAAAAAAATACTTGATCAACATACTGTATACTTTAGCCACTGAATGATAAAATAAAGATTATATTTACTTACTCTTTTCTAATTACTCATTTGTGTTGCTGTTTTTAAAGGAATTACATATGGCTCTCTCTGACATCGTAGAAGGCATATTGAATGCACATGACACCACAAAGGTGAGTCTAGCTAGGACTAATTTATCATTTTCTAAAAATATAATGTTGGCTGGCCAGTTGGCTCAGTTGGTTAGAGCATGGTATGATAACACTAAGGTCCAGGGTTCAAGCCCTGTCCTGGCCAGCTGCCACACACGTGCGCGCGCACACACATACACACACACACAAAATAATACCATGTACTCTGAATTGGGATGTATAATTTGTATATATGCCTGAATCTCTTCTGCATCATCCCCACCAAGTACTTATCTGGACTGTGGTTAAAAATACCTCCAAGTTTTCTCTAAAGATAGCCTATTCCATCTTTAAACAACTCTGAAGTGTAATATATATATATGAAAACATTTATTATAAGCCCATGCTAGGCATTTTATAGAATTAAGTAGGCACAGCCCTTCGCATCTATAATTTGTGATCTTTATTTCTTCTATTTTTATAAGGTATGATATGGCTAACCTCATATTGAGCAAAAGTAGCTAAACAGAAATGAATACATCTGTATAATTCTATTTATATAAAGTTTAAGAAAAGAAGTAAAACTAACAATGGTGGAAGTTGGAATAGTGATTTCAGCAGTGGGTGGATTAACTAGGAAGGACCATAAGGATATATGAGATGACGGAAATATTTTTTATCTTAAGGTGCATATATTCTTTCAAAAAAGTTTTTAAAATAGTTCTGATAAGGGCCTCTCCTGAGTCCTTTAATAGCAGCCAGAATAAGCATGTAATAGCAGGAATAAGCGTGTACTTAACAGGGAATAAATCCTTGAATTGTTTAGTTTGGTAACATTTATAAATAATGATATCATAGTAGCTTACATTCTTATGATGTCATTGTGTCCCTGTGGAATTGAAAATAATTTACATATGTGATGCACGTTTGGTTTTTTTTTTTAATTTGTAAGAAAACAAAATTTATTGCTTACAGTTTCAGTTTCGGAGGCTGGGAAGTCCATCTGGTGAGGGTCTTCCTTGGTGGTAGCTTCAGTGACACAGGGTTATTACATTGCAAGATGGTGGAAGCAGAGAGAGAGAGTCTGAAGTGCTCTCCTTTTAAAGCCCTCAGAACCACCCTGTGACCACCATTGTTAATCCATTCACTACAGCATGGTCCTTACAATCTAATCACCTCTTCAAGGCCCTACCTTTCAACTACCTCAATAGGATTTCCCACCCTCTTAACAGTTACAGAGGGGATCAAACACCAGTGACTGTGGAGGGCCATTCAATTCACTGTATTCCACCCTGTCCCCACAAAACTCATGTCCTTTTACTACAAACACATTCATTTCATCCCCAAATTCTTAACTTGTTTTGACTCAAAAGTACAAAGTTCAAAATCCCATTTGTGAAATCAAAACAAGTTATGTACTTCCAGGATACAAGTAAGACAAACATAGGGTACATATTCCCATACAAAAAAGGAGAAATAGACAAAAAGAAAGGGATGACAGGTCCTAAGCGAGTCTGAAACCCAGCAGGGCAGGCATTAAATCTCAAAGCTGGCAAATCATGTACCTTGACCGCATGTTTAATATCCTCTACACGCTGGTGTGGGGGTTGGGTCCCCAAGTACTTTGGCAACTCTGCTTCCATGGCTTTCCTAGTCTGAGACCATGCTTCAGCTTTCCCAGGCTGGCATTGCATGCTGGTAGCTCCACAATACTGGGGTCTCCATGGCAGTTCTGCTCTCATGGCTCCACTAGGCATGGTGCTGAGTGGGTTTTTCTGCTGCAACTCCAACTCCACGTTTCCACTCAGCATTGCTCTAGCGAAGGCTGTCTGCAGTGAATCTGCCCCTGGGACAGATCTCTTCTTGGGCCCCCAGGCTTTCCATACATTCTTTGAACGGCTGGAGGCTCCCAAGCCTTCACGGCTCTGGCATTCTGTAAGCCTCCAGTTCTAACACAATGTGGACGCTGCCAAGGCTTCCTGCTTATATTTTCCAAAGCTGCAGGTCCAGCCATACATAGGGCCAATTTAGCCACAGCTGGAGCAGTGCTGGTGTGTGTTCCTTATGCTCTATTATATAGTGTTATTCATGATTAAACGGATCTTAACAAAATTCCTAGCTGTGGGACCTTGAAATTCATGTGCTAAATTTATGCTAAGATCATTCAATTAGCATTTTAGTAATACTTGAAAGTTTTGTTTTCTAGACTAAATACGGGCCTAGGGTAAATTAGAAGTAACCAATCTAGGGCTGGCCCGTGGCTCACTTGGGAGAGTGTGGTGCTGATAACACCAAGGCCAAGGGTTCGGATCCCTATATAGGGATGGCCGGTTAGCTCACTTGGGAGAGCGTGGTGCTGACAACACCAAGTCAAGGGTTAAGATCCCCTTACTGATCATCTTTTAAAAAAAAAAAGAAGTAACCAATCTGATGGTTACATTTTTCATTCCTATTTTATTTTTTTGAGTACTTTTTTCATAGTTATTTGTTTAAGAAGATTTAAAAAATCATTGCACTTTGTTCAAAAAATAATAAATTTATATAAAAAAAATTGAACTATGGGAATCAAGCAAGTTTCTGCTGGGATTTGACACCCGAATAATTATTTATATTGTGGTTAACAGAAGTAGTATGAAAGGTGATTTTTAAAAGAGGGAGTAGCAGGTGGTAGGATAGAAGACATTATTGTGTAAAACCGCCTGGAACTCCAGATAGTCTGATGAGGCTGGAACAACAGATGTAAGTGTTGGAGGTCCTAGACCCAGATGGGGCCACATGATGAAGGGCCTTGGGTACAAAACTCAAGAGTTGAATTTTATACCAAACTATGGGGAGACTTTGAAAGATTTAAGTAGAGCAGAGCAATGTGACCAGCTGACACCATTTTGAAACTCAAGGCCACATTTAAATGGAAGACATTTATAAATAAGTCATATAGTCCACAATAAGTTTGCTTGAGGAAAAGTTTATATGATTATACGTTGCTTACACTATCCCTACTGACAATCAGTAAAACATCCATTAAATTGAAAGAAAATAAGGGAATAAACAACTCAGAGGAAAAAAAAAAAAAAATTTGAGAGAAAATAAAATCCATTTACAACTCGTTTGTAAGCATAATGCTATGTATGTTTTTACAGTGAACATTAATTATTGTTTAAATGTCAGTATAGGGCTGGCTGGTTAGCTCAGTTGGTTAGAACACAGCCTTATAACACCAAGGTCAAGGATTAGGTTCCCCACACCAGCCAACCACCAAAAAAAAAAAAAAAAAAAAAAAAAGTCAAATGCAAATGGGCCTTTGACTGTCTTGTATACAAGAGGAATCTGTACAGTAATATGTAGTATTCCCTTTCATGATGTTTTGTTCCTTTTGGACAATATTAACATATCTTTGATGTCTTTGTACCTTCAACGTGAAAATTGTTCCTTGAATATTTGTGATTACTAGTTTAACTACATAGAACAATGAAATTATCATCCTAAAAATCATATCTTTAACCATGTTAAGCCTTTTATATTTAGGTCTTTGTTGATATAGAAAGTTCTCATACTATGTAATTTATTACACAGTATATCAAATTACACTGGTACTTTTTAAACGGCATTTATTTTATTTTTATTATTAAAATCTTGGATTTTCAAGTAACAAAGCAAAATTAATAAATATTATGTTTTCATATTTCACTGTGGTTTCCCTGTCCATCTGTCTGTTCTAAATGCTAAATGATATAAAATTAAAATGAGTTTATACTTGCTATTAATTTTGTCATTAGTGCAGAATCATTTGAAATTAATTATTACTTCAAAGATAAAAGATAGCATTTTAAAATAGAGGTTTTTGTCAAAATAGCTTCTTCCTCTGTTGGCATTCTTCATGTTTCTGTCCTGGAATTTTAGTTTTTGATTGTTCAGTGTAAAACTTCAGGATGAGTTCAAATTTATCAGAATACATGTATGTATACCTTTGGAGTCCATTAAGATATTGCACATGTTCCTCTTTTGCCGCCTTTCACTGAGGTATATGATATGGCAGAACCTACAGATCCTCTGTTTTTTTTTTTTGTTGTTGTTAAGAATTAAAATTCTAGTTATTCTGAATGGGTAGTGGAGGGGAGTATATACTGTTCTGACATTAAGCTTAGTTTAAGTTTTTATATATTGTGTGTTTTATATTTTAAAAATTGAATAATACTATATAAACCATTCTGCAACCAATTCTTTTTTTTTATTTAACAATATAGCATCAACATTTTTCTAAATTTCACAAATGCTAAGTACAAAACTATTTATACAGAGAAATTTATCTTAGTTTTTTCAGCATCTGCATAGTAGTTTATGAGTATTCCTGTATCTTTTAAAACCATATTATTCTACTAATGATGGATGGTTATGGAAGTAATTGACAGTTCTGATATCATTGTCGGATGAACAACAGACCTCTGAGTCAAAGATCCTTTTGCATATTATGTATTACAGATCCAGATGAACTTCTTGTACTGTATTGGGGAGGGCATGAGGAACCTCCATTCAGAACACTTTCTCTTTGTTTTGGGTGAACAGGAAAATTTTAAAAAGTGATCATGACAAAAGAAATTCTGTGATTCACTGTTAGTTAAAATCTAGTGGTTTACCTGCCACCTCTCCCTGCTTTCTACATTTTGAACAAGGACTTGTTTGATAAAATAAAAATGAGGAGCATTTGTCTTCTTTTCCTTTCAGCTTGTTTCTCTACCCAGATTTGGAAGATTTTCTTCACTATTAAATCCCTCACATGGCTGTTGTTTAGGTTTAAAACAGTTGAAATATACACTGAAGCAATTCTGTAATCAACTGTTTTTATTCTTTTTTTTTTTTTTTTTGGTGGTGGCTGGCTGATAAAGGGATCGGAATCCATGACCTTGGTGTTATCAGCACCACACTCTAACCAACTGAGCTATTGAGCCAGCCCTTTTTTATTCTCTTAAAAACAATATGTTGAGTGTATTTTCATTGTTAACAGTGCAGCCTACCACTGGTATATTTGAGGCATAAAAGAAAGTGAGAGCAAATAATGTTACTAGAACATCTTTGATGATTTAGTTGTCTAAATTTTTTTAAAGAAAATGGGCAGTATTTCTTACTGTATTTGTGAAATTCAGTAAATATTTGTATTCGTAGGCCTACCTAGTTAAACTACATATGTTTCTATTACCACACACCATAAAATATTGCTATTAAATGCATCTAGACAGACATATGCAGGTACTTCAAAAAGTTCATGGAAATATAGAATTAAAAGATAATACAAGTCTTTCCACAAACTTTTTGAAGTACCCTGGTACAGGAATGAACTTATGATAGTTTACCCTATTATAAACTGTAGGGATGTTAGGAAAGTGAAGAGGAAGAAATTGCTTTTCTGTTTTTAGACAACATTTAGACTGATATTAACCTATCTAAATAGAAGTTGAGGGCTGGCCCGTGGCTGACCTCGGAGAGTGGTACTGATAACCCCAAGGCCATGGATTCAGATCCCTATATAGGGATGGCCGGTTAGCTCACTTGGGAGAGCGTGCTGCTGACAACACCAAGTCAAGGGTAGATCCCCTTACTGGTCATCTTTTAAAAATAAATAAATAAATAAACAAATAAGTAAATATATAGAAGTTGTATCATGAAAGCCAGTAATATAATCAGAGTAATTTAAAAGCTTATGTATCATATAATTATATAATGAAAAGACTGTATCAATATTATTAAATAATAGGGGCCGACCCCGTGGCGCACTCAGGAGAGTGCGGCACTGGGAGCGCATTAGCGCTCCCGCCGCGGGTTCGGATCCTGTATAGGGATGGCTGGTGCGCTCACTGGCTGAGCGCAGTGCGGCCGGTCGCAAAAAAGGCAAAAAAAAAAGATTAAATAATAAAAGCTAAAAACATTATTATTCATCTAGGGTTGTTAGATAATTGTTGAACACATGAAGTCACAAACATTTAGCTATATATTTGTCTGACAGGAAAAAAATATATTGACTTCTGTATGTATATGTGATTTTTGGTACACATTGACATGGCGATAATGTTGCTTTGCTCAATTTATAAAAGAAATGTTAAATTGTATTTTGGAGAAATGTAATGTAGATGTTCATTCTTCATATAAAGTTCCTTTAAATCTCTAAGAAGTCTGTTATTGTTGCCAGATGTTTCTAAGATCTTAGAAAATTATTAGGATGAAAGAGCATAATCTGGAGAGTCTACTTTTTGGTTTCATAATTAGTAAGTATTCCATTTCACCTACCCACGGACTTGTGTGGTTTTCCATACAAACCCCTGAAGCAGAAATATTTTAAGTTATTTCCCAGATCTTATAGGGGAAAGATGATTATTGAAGATAAGTTACCTTGTTACCATTGACTGCTTGAACAGAATTACAAATGGTATTTGTATAAGTTTTGTCACTTTTAAATTTATGCTAACTGGCCTGCTTTTCAGATGAACACATAGCATCTACTATAAATTATTGGTTTGCTTTCAGAAACATGACCTATGTAAGTTTAATAAACCTGATTTTATTCAAATGCTGTGAAAATGAGGACATCTTTTTTTTTTTATATCTATGTATGATATTAAGTTTATTTTTTTAAACTAACTCCTGCCTTTATTATTATTATTATCATTATTATTTTTACATTCTAAGATGTTGCTGCAGAGCATTTAGGGGGGAGGTGGAGAGGGGATGGGGGAGAAGGATAGGGTGAGAGGAAGGGGGTGGGGCATGGTCGAGGCCTGTGGCACCCCCTTCATTCTGGCAGGGGAGCCCAGGGGGCTTCCGGTGGTGGCTTTGTCATGGCTGGGCTAAATGCTGATTTTGTGGGGGCATGGCTGAGGCCCTCAGCCCCCCAACCCCCCACCCTGGGATTCCAGGGTGCTTCTGGCTGCCTCTTGGTAGTTGTTGCTGGGCTAGATGCGGACATTAGGTGGGGAATGAGGACATCTTAACATGAGATCTTTTTGAATGTCTCTCTTTCAGATGGGCCAACTTACTCTGGAAGACTATCAGATCTGGAGTGTGAAAAATGTTCTTGCCAATGAATTTTTGAATCTCCTCTTCCAGGTATGGTTAAGATAAATGACAGTTACAGAGGGTAGTACCACCAGTAGTTCTACATCTTTTCCATCATATAAAGATAGAGTTATTGCATCTGGGCTGCAAAATCATGTATTATAAAAGTGCTGAAGCTTCTCAAAATAGTGACGTGGGAAATAGGAAAGCAGAATGTAGATGATTGTGTTTATTCATCTTATTATAACTCATGGTAGAATAGCATGTAGATATATAGAGAATAAATTACAAAAGCCATGGTAATTTGCTATATTTCTTCATTGTTGTCTTTTTTAACAAGACCTCACTAAAAAGAAAGGCAGTGTGAACAAAAAGATGGATCATAAGTAGGTAACTGTATTAGTCTGTTTTTGTTGCCTATAACAAGTACACCAAACTGGGTATTTTATAAAGAAAAACAAAATTTATTGCTTATAGTTTCTGAGGCTGGGAAGTCCAAAGTCCTTCTGGTGGTGGCCTCAATGACCCAGGGGTCTCACATTGCAAGATGGTGGAAGCAGAGAGAGTAAGAGAGAAAGACAGACTCTCCTGTTCTAAAGCCCTCAGAACCATGCCCCTGACCACCATCTTTAGTCCATTCACTATGGCATGGTCCTACAATCCAATCACCTCTTCAAGGCCCCACCTATCAATTACCATAATAAGATTTCCCACCCTCTTAACAGTCCCAGTGGGGGCTAAGTTTCCAATACATAAAACTTGGGGACACAATTCAAGCTTCAGGGAGTTTTGGGGTGACACAATTCAATCCAGTACAGTAACTATAAATTTTTCAAAGTATACAGTCTCTCTAGTCATGAGATCATCTTAGCTACAAGGCTATTTGTTAAGTTTTATTCTTTAGAAGGTCTGAGAAAGATTGACAAGAGAAGGACGGAAGGAAACTTACCAAGAATGAACATTAAGTCATAAATCTGGTGAGATTTTAACTGTTTCCCTAGTTAAACTAGTTCTCTTGCTCTGATTTTTAAATGTATTTTATATTTTCCCATTTTCATAGTTCTTTATAAATATTTAAGTTGATTTAAGTTGATTTTATTTTAGTTTCTTCTTATTTTGTTTTTCTTTCCTTGTAAAATTACCCCTGTGAAGGTCAGAATGGTTTGGTTTGTTTATATCTATTATGCTCTTCCATTTTAGATAAAGAATAACTTGTCTGTGACACAGCTGTATTGGAATAAATGGAAATTGATCATTTCCTGACAGCTAATGACTAATTGTCATCTATTTAAAATACAACTTGATAAGCCTGTAATATCCCCTTGAATAAGTCACTTTCCTATCAGCTATAATTTTCAGCAGGAATTTAAGTTGATGGATTTATAAAATACATATGAAAATAATATAGATCACCACTGTAAACAGAATTGACTTGCTTAATAACGTGAACACTGGTCAACTGTTTTTATCTCATTTAAAATAATATCCTCAGTATTAGGTCTGTAGGCTCTTTTACTGTTGTGACTTAAAACTGCTTTATCGTATATTCAATATATAAACATTTTCATCACATAAATTTGTGTCTGAATCATCTTTTAGCCCTCACATAGTATAGCATTTTAAATTTTGGTATTGCCTTTCTTATTTCCTCATTATTATCAGAGACTTATAGTGGCACATTTTTCTATGACTCTAACTTATAAACAAGCATATACTTGAGATTTGCTTATGTGTGTATATATTTCCAACATTTTATTATGAAACTGTGAAAGATTTTTTTCTTTAAACATCCATAACCTACCTATCCACCATCTAAATTTTATCATTATATTTTACTTTACTTGCTTTATCCCACATTCAGATATGCTTTTAAAATTATATATTCAATTAATATATGAGTAAGCAGACAGTTATGCTAAGTTGTTTTATTTTCTATCTGTTTTAAAATTGGTAAAGTTAGCTTATAAATTTAGCGATACAATATTGAATTATGCTTTTATTTTGTGTGCCAAGATCTCACCCTTGGTTGAGGTTTTTGGGTATTTAATATATAGCATATGGAAGTGTCAATAGAATTATTCTGAAAACTGTTCCTGAGGTAATAACTTATTTTCATTCCTTTTTGTACAGGAAGCATGCCAAACATAATCAGAGTCTTCTGTCTTGTACATTTGTCAAAAAATATCAAGTGTTAAAGAGTATAGTAGGCAGATTAATGACCACTCAAATATCCATGCCCTAATCTCTAGAACCTGTGAACATGTTATCCTCCATGTCAGAAGGGACTTTGAAGATGTATCAGGTTTAGGATTCAGAGGTAGGGAGATTAGCCTGGATTGTTCAGATGGGCCCCATGTAATCACATACATCTTAAAAGTGGTGAACGTTTCCCAGCTGTAGTGAGAGAAAGAGAGAGGTAACATTAGAAGAACAGACAGAGAGATGCAACATTGCTGACTTTGAAGGAAGGGGCCATCAGCAAAAGAATGTTGGTGGCTACTAGAAGCTGGAAAAGGCAAAGAAATATTTTTATTAGAGCCTCTAAGAAAGGAATGCAGCCCTACTTATATCTTGATTTTAGCTTAGTGAGGCTTGTGCCTGACTTTTGACATACAGGATCTAAGATAATAAATTTGTATTGTTTTAAGCCACTAAAGTTGTGGTAATTTGTTATAGCAGCAACAGAAAACCAATACAGAGGGGATCATCCATATTTATATAAGGCTCAATACTGTAAAAATTTCATTTCCCCTTAAATTGATTTGTAGATTTGATGCACTCACAATTATAGTCACAAAAGTTTTATTGTTGTCATTTTTTTTTTGGTCTTTTGTTTTTGTTTTTTTTTATGTGTGTAACTTGACAAGTTGATTCTAAATGCATCGAGAGTACAGAGGGCCAAAAATAGCCAGTTAGAGAGGACTTATGTTACCAGATATCAAAACTTATTATAAAATAGCAGTAATTAAGACAATTTGGTATTTGCATAAAATTAGATAAATAGATGAATAGAACAGTCTTGAGTCCTTAAATAGACCCACACACATGTGGTTACTTGATTTATAACAAAGACAACATTGCAGTGCAGAAGAGAAGGGATGGTTTTTTAAATAAATGGCGCTGGGTCAGTTGGTATCTACCTGGGGAGAAAAATGCATCATTATGCCTAACTCACACCTTCCATAAAAATTAATTCCAGGATAGGTTATAGATCTAAATGTGAAAGGCAAATAAATAAATAAATAAAGCTTCTAGAAAAAATGTAGGAGAATATCTCAATGATTTTGAGGTGGCAGAGAGTTCTTAAACAGGTCACATAAAGCACTGACCATAAAGAAAAAGATTAAGTTTGACTTCCGTAAAATTAAGAACTTTTTAAAATCAAGAGATACCATTAAGTGAGTGAAAAGATAAGCAAGAGTGGGAGAAGATATTTGTGATACCTATATCAACAACAACAACAACAAAAGACTTGTATCCAGGGCTTACAAAGAATAAAAATCAATAAGAAAAATACAGATTCCCAAAATGTACAAAAACTTGAACAGGTGCTGTACCAAAGAGAATATCTAAATACATAATAAATTTATAATAAATACATAATAAATTTATCCTAACCTCTGTAGTTATCATGGAAATACATATTAAAACCACACTTGGTGGTACAAGGCTGTGCTCTAACCAACTGAGCCAACTGGACAGCCACTAAAACCACACTTGGAATATAATTAGATGCTCACCAGCATAGTTAGTTTATAAGTGATATGAAGTATAATTGAGGATAACAAGCAAGTGGAACTCTCACACATTGCTGGTGGGAATATAAATTGGTATAAACAGTTTGGAAATTGACAGTGTTTATGAAAGTTGGATATATGCATACCCTGTGAACCAACAAGTCACATATACCACATGTGTATACCCTGCAGAAACTTCAACATCTGAACACCAAAAGACATACAAGTATGTTTTTATAAGCACTTTTTGTTATAGCTCAAAACAGAAAAGGACCCGAATACCTATCAACACTAATTAGATAAATTAGTTGTGGCACATGCATATAATGGTATGCGTTGCAGTACTTTGAGGGCTGGCCGGTTAGCTCAGTTGTTTAGAGTTTGGTGCTGATAACACCAAGGTTAAAGGTTTAGATTCCAATTCCGGCAAGCTGCCAAAGAAAAAAAGAAAATATACTTTGTGAGAGCATTATATTAAAATATGTAATATTAATGAAATATTCTTTTTCTTTCTTTCTTTCTTTCTTTCTTTTTTTTTTTTTGGTGGCTGGCCAGTCAGGGATTGAACCCTAGACTTTGGTGTTACCAGCACCATACTCAACTATGCTAACCTGCCAGCCTTAATGAAGTATTCTGAAAACTACTTCCTTTTATTTTCTCCTTCTCTTTCCCCTTTCCTTTTTCCTTCCCATTTCCCTTTCCCTCTCATTCCCCTTCACTTTCTCTTGCCATTTCTTCCCACTTAGACATTTGGAAGTTAGCCTCCATTGGAGTACTTTGCATTAAAAAAACAAAAATAAGAAAAACACAGTTAAAGTTAAAATTTGTTCAGGTGCATCATTGGTAATTCATCAGTTGAAAGCTATTGCTAACTCAGATTCCCAACTAGAAAGTGGATCTCATGCAGACAGTGTAAAATATTATGCAGTCCAGTCATTGGCTTCAGTCGATACAGTTTGATTTGCCATTTTTTCCCTAGGTCTGCCACATAGTTCTGGGGTTAAGACCAGCTACTCCGGAAGAGGAAGGGCAAATTATTAGGTAAGTTTGTAGTTTCAAAGTATTTTTCATTTTATAGTTGAAATTTCTAACACCTGAAATATAGTGGTTATTAAGTAACAGCATGTCCCATTTTAATATAATCATTTCAGTAAAACCCTATTTCTCAAAAATAGATACATATTAAATTTTTTTGGTGGGGGGTGGCTGGCTCGTATGGGAATCTGAACCCTTGACCTTGGTGTTATCAGCACTATTTTCTCCCAAGGGAGGGTAACTGGTCAGCGCCCTTAAAATATTTTTAAAGTACTTCCTAGCCAAGGGACTGGATTAATTTAGAAGTCATATTCTATTTAGCAGTAAAATTGTACTGAATACTAAATTTAATTTGTAGAAATCAAAAAGACACTTTATAAGATAAAAGGTAGCCATTTTTCTTTAATTCAAAAACAATTCAGGTTTATGTAGAAAAATTAAAAATGGGGCTAAGAAGAAGTGAAAAATAACCGCAATCTCTGTATTTACACATAATTGTTATTGACATTTTTATATTCACATAGTCACAAGTTATGCCCACAATGACATTTGTAAAATTTTTTTTTAAATGGGAATATTCTGAAATACTGTCTTATTTCCTCTTTCATTTTCATTCTAGGTCACTTGAAGTGATACTTTTATATGTAAAAGCCTTCTTCAGTATAACTTGAAATGATTGGCTAGTAGCCCTATTCGTCTTCTGTTATCTCTATTATTCTTTAGTATAAGTATATTGGAACAATTTAGTAATAAAGTCTATATGGCTTTGCATAAGGATTTACTTAGGATAAATTACTTAAGGTGAAATATCTGGGTTATATAAAAAGGTCTGTACATTTTATAGCTATATTTGAATTTTTAATAACCTTGAGTATCTTTCATTGATTTGTGCCATTTGCCATCATACTACATGTTTGTGTAGAAAGTTTCAGAAATAGGACAGAATCTCTACTAAACTTTGCTTTTAAAGTAAACTCTCAGCACCTTGTCATTTGACTTTTTTCTTAAAAGTATTATGTATACAAATTTTTTAGTAGTTTCTTCAGTCTTGGGACTTCTGGATACAGGGCAGTTTACTGAAATAAAGTTGTGTGGCATACCTGAGAACAAGATTACATATTCAACTTTTTAAGTAGGTTTTTTAAATGGTTATTTCTTAAGAAGATTAAGCAAAATCTATTTTTTTAATGTTACTTTCATGTAGTCTTTTTAATTTTCATCCTCAGAAAACTCTGTCCTGTTTATGATTTTCAGATGTTCTTGACAATGTTGTCTTGATTTTCTCTAGTTTTTAGCTATCATAAAATAGATAAAATATATTGACATGTGTAAATGAGCTATTTGTAAGGGAATACTTAAAGGCTTTTATGTAGCTACAGTGGCTTTTTTTTTTTTTTAACACTATTACAATCTAATGTCATGCTATAGTTATACATAATATAGTAATATGTTCTGAAGTCAGTATGACTTAGCATAGATAGACTCCCTTGTAGCCTGTTATTTATATTTCTCAGTTTATTTTGCAACTATTTATAGCTTCACTATTTTTTTAAAATAATACTGATATACTCTTATATTTTTAGAGAAATTTATTCTTTGCACAATCTCTCACCAGTCATTGGCTGACCAGTAAGTTAAGCTAACCCCAAGAAAGCCAGGCTTCAAAATAAAAAAAAAAAAAGAATTAAAAAGAAGAAAACTGATAAGAAGCTGAGTGTCCTCACACTGCAAGACACTATGCAGGGAGACAGACTCTACAGAATTAGTACCAGAAGTCACAAAATAAAAAACATGGGGGGATCAGAATTCAGAGTTGCTAAAATACATTACCAAATGTGTCCAATTTTCAACAAGAAGAAAATTATAAGACATGGAATAAAACAGTAATCGTGACCCTTATAAAGGGAAAAAAACAGTTAATAAAAACTGTATCAGAGGTGGCCTCATGTATTGGGTATTGCACACAAAGACATCAGTGCAGCTATTATAAAAATGTTTTCGAAGAGGTAAGGGAAGCTATGTTTAAAGAACTAAAGGAAAGTATGAACTCAATGAGTTATCAAATAGAAAATATCAACAAAGAGAAATTTAAAGGGAACCAAATAGAAATTCTAGATTTGAAAAGTGCTATGAGTGAAATAAAAATTCACTTATCAGGCTCAGCAGCAGATTTGAGCTGACAGAGAAGTATTCCACAAAACAGAATATAGATCAATAGAGATTAATCTGAAAGAGAGACAAAGAAGAACAAACAAAAATGCACTGAGCTTTACAGACATTGGGATGCCATCAAGTCTACCAAAATACACAGAATGGAAGTCTCAGATGGAGAAGAGAGAGAAAGCAGCAGAAAAGCATTTCACAAAATAATGGCTTTAAGTTCCAAAATTTCTTGAAAATATTAGTTTAGGAATCTCAAGTAGGTTAAATACGTGAGATTCACACCTACACCTAAAGACAAAGAGAAGATCTTGAAAGTTTCAAGAAAAAAATGACTCATCATGGAGAGGGGAACTGCAATATAATTAACAGCTGATTTCCCTTTAGAAGCAGTGGAGGCCAGTAGGCAGTGGTATGACTAAATGCCAAAAGGAAACAACTGTCAACCCAGAATTCTTTATCCAGCAGAACTATCATTCAGAAATGCAGGTGAACTAAAGACATGCCAGTATAAACACTGCGAGAATTTCTTGGTGGGAAACCTGTCTTAGAATAAATACTAAAGTAAGTTCTTCATGCTGAAAAGAAGTGACACCAGACAATAATTTGCATCCAAATTAAAAAAAAAAAAAATGAAGTAAAGAGTACCAGTAAAGATAATTACATAGGTAATAATAAAAGACAGTATAAATATATTTTTTTCAATTTCTTTTTGCTGATTTAAAAGACAATATCATAGGACAATAACTATAAAACTCTGTTATTATATAAGGATGTAATATGAATGACAATAGCACAAATGTGACAGTAGAAGGTGGACTTATATTTGACAAAGTTTCTATATTTTACTGGAATCAGTTAGTATTAATCTGAAGTAGAATATGTTAAGATCCCTAGAGTAACCTCTAATAGTCCCAAAGAATAGTTTTGTTAAAAAAGGAATTAAATGATATGTTAGAGAATATCTATTTAACACAAAAGAAAGAATAGAGGAACAAATAAAAAGACTTGAGATACATAGAAAACTAGTTACAAAATGGCAAAAATGGCAGACATAAATCCATATCAGTAATTACCTTAAATATAAATGGATTAAACTCTTAATCAAAAGCCAAAGATTATGAAAACTGGATTTTTAAGGAAAAAAATCCAACTGCTTGAGACACAAATAGGTTGAAAGTAAAAGGATGAAAAGGTATGTCATCATAAAAATAGTAACCACTAGGGCGCTTGAGTCACTTTACTAATAATTAAGGGGAAAATGGCTTTTAGGTGAAAAATGTTTCTAGAACCAGGGAGACATTTTACAGATGATAAAAGAGTCAATTCATCAGGAAGGTATAACATTTATAAATATATGTGCACCCACAAAAGCAGAATACATTCAGGTACCCACGGAATATTGTCTAGGACTGATCATGTACTAGACCAGAGGTCAGTTAGCAAACTCTGGCCAACTGGCCAACTCTGGCCCACTGTTTGATTTTGTAAAACCTGCAGGGTAGAAATAGATTTTACATTTTTAAGTAGTTGACAAAATCAAAAAGGGATTAATATTTTGTGACACATTACAATGATATGAAATTCAAATTTCAGTGTGCATAAAGTTTTATGTCTGGTTGGTTAGCTCAGGTGGTTAGAGCACAGTATACTGATAGCACTAAAATCAAAGGTTCAATCCCTACACTGGCCAGCTGCCAAAAAAAAAAAAAAAAAAGTTTTATTGGAGCACAACCATACTCATTCAAAAAAACCTTTGGGGAAGGGAAATTCCTCAGTCTAAGAAAAGGTATCTTGAAAAGCCTATACCTGACATCACACCTAATGGTAAAACTCTGAAGATTTTTCCCACAAGATCATGAAAAAGGCAAGGAAACTTGCTCTCACATCTGTCAACATTGCACTAGAGCTTCTAGCCAGTGAAGTCAGGCAAGAAAAAGAAATAAAAGGCATCCAGATTGTAAAGGAAGAATTAAATTGTCTGCAGTTGCAGACAACATAAATCCATATGTAGAAAACCCTAAAGAATCAACAGGAAAAACTATTAGAATTAATAAAATGAGGGCTGGCCAGTTAACTCAGTTGGTTAGAGCACAGCCTTATAATACTAAGGTCACAGGTTTGGATCCCTGTACTGGCAAGCCACTAAAAAAAAAAAAAAGAAAGAAAAGAAAAATAGAATAAAACAAGTTCAGCCATATAACAGGATGCAAAATAAATACATTAACAAATCAAATGAATTATCACGTACTTGTACTGAATAATTTGAAAGAAAATTTAAATTAAGACAGCAGTCTGATTCAGTGTTATCAAAATAAAGCCCTTAGAAACAAATTTAATAGAAGTGCACGACTTGTACACTGACGACTAAAAAGCATTGCTGAGAGAAATTAAAGATAATCTTAGTAAATGTTAACAAATTTTTTGTTCATGGATTTATTTGAAAACTTAATATTGTCAAGATGGCAATTCTTCCAAATTGATCTATAGATTCAACACAGTCCCCATCAAAACCCAGATTTTTTTGTGTGAAAATTGATAAGATACTCATAAATTTTATATGGAAATGCAAAGAACTCAGACTAGAATAAACAACTTCAAAAAAGAACAAAGAGGAGAAGACTGAAGCTTCCAGATTTTGAAACTTACTATAAAGTTACATTAAACAAAATATTAGTATAAGGAGAGACATAATAGATCAATCAAATTGCATTGATAGTTCTCAAGGAAGCCCTTATGTTTTTGGTCAATTGATTTTTCTGCAAAGATGACAAGAAAATCAAATAGAGAAAGGATTGCCTTTTTCAACAAATAATGCAGAGGTAATTGGTTGTCCACATGCAAACAGATCAACTTAGATCTCAACTTAGATCTCATACTTCACACCATGCTCAAAAGTGTACTCGAAATGGATCCCATAGACCTAAATATAAGAGCTAAAACTTTAATACTTCTAGGGAAAAAGGAGTGTAGAAAAAGTTTTTGTGATTTGGGGTTAAGAGAAGAATTTTTAGATACAACACCAAAAGCACAATCCATAAATGAAAAGAATGTGATAAATTGTGCTTAGCAAAAATTAAAAACCTTTGAGGTGCAAGAGGCACCATTAAGAAAATGAAAAGCCATGGCCTGGTGGAAAATATTTGCAAGTCATATATCTGATAAAGGACTTGATTCCAGAATATATTAAGGCTATTACAACATATTAAGAAATCAAAAAAATCTAATTTAAAATGTGCAAAAGAGTTGAATGGACATCTCACCAAATATATATGAATGACTAATAAATGCATGAAAAGATACTCAGCAGCATCTTCAGCGAGGGCAAATTAGAAGTATAGTGAGAGGAGTGACTCAATGGAAATGGTGTTTCTCTAACAGCCTGACTCTCCACAGAAACATTGAAAAATAAAACACAAACTGTCAAAATAAACTTTGTCAGAACTCTTGAGAGTAAAGGAAGCTGAGACCTGCACCACGTTTTTCTCTTCCCATTCCTTCCACTGCTCCTTGCAAACCAAAGCTTGATCCTGTTGCTCACTGGCCTATCATTGCTTTTGCTGTGGCTCTTAGTGATACTGATGTGCAGAAGCAGATTAAGCATATGATGGCGTTTGCTGAAGAAGCCAGTGAGAAAGCAGAAGAAACATATGCAGAAGATTTCAAGAATAGGCAGAAGAAGAGTTTAACTTTGAGAAAGATTGTCTTTTGCAAACCCAAAGACTGAAGATTATGGGATACTGTGAGAAGAAAGAAAAGGAAATTGAGCAGCAAAAGAAAATTCAGATGTCCAGTTTGATGAATCAAGCAGGGCTCAAAGTCCTCAGAGCAAGAGATGGCCTTATCACAGTGAGTAATTAACCCCTATTAGTTATATATATAACTAAATTAGTTATAAAAATATGAAATGTTTATTCATTTGCTTATTATAGAGAATCACTAGTTAATACTAGTTAATTCAGGAATTGATGAATAATTTTTAAAGAAAAAACATTTGTTCATTATACTAGGTATTAAGATAAATAAAAAAATGAGTAAGAGACAAGCCCTGTCTTCAAGGACCTTCTTATTTAAAGAGCTTATAAAACTTTCCTGGATATTATCAAAAAGACAAAAAACAAGTGTCACGAAGATGTGGAGAAAAGGGAGCACTTGCGCATTGTTGGTGGGAGTACAGCCATTATGGAAAACAGTGTAGAAGTTCCTCAAAAAATTAAAAATAAAACTACCATATGATCCAGCAATCCTTCTACTGGGTATATACCTGCATTAGTACATTTCTGTTGCTTAAAACAAAATACCTGGAACTGGGTAATTTGTAAGAAAACAAAATTTATTGCTTACAGTTTCTGAGGCTGGGAAGTCCAAAGTTCAGGGAATGCATCTGGTGAGGGTCTTCCTTGGTGGTGATTTCAGCAGTGCAGGTTATCACATTGCGAAAATGTTGGAACAGAGAGAAAGAGAGACTCTCACATACTGTCCTTTTAAAGCCTGTTGGAGCAGAGAGAGAGTGTAGTGGATTGAATTATGTCCCCCCAAAATTCACTGAGGCTTGAATTGTCTCCCAAGTTTTGTGTGTTAGAAACTTAGCCCCCACTGTGACTGTTAAGAGGGTGGGAAATCCTATTACAGTAATTGAAAGGTGGAGACTCAAAGAGGTGATTGGTTTATAAGACCATGCAGCAGTGAATGGTTTAAAAATGGTGGTCATGGGCGTGGTTCTGAGGGCTTTAAAAGAAGAGGAAAGTCTGTCTGTCTCTCTCTCTGCTTCCACCATCTTGTACTGTGAGACCCCTGAGTCACTGTCACCACCACCAGATGGACTTTGGACTTCCTAGCTTCAGAAACTGTAGGCAGTAAATTTCATTTTCTTTATAAATCATCCAGTTTCAGGTATTTTGTTATAAGCAACAAAAATGGACTAATACGGAGAGACTCTCACCTACTCTCCTTTTAAAGCCCTCAGAACGATGCCCCTGACTACCATTATTAATCCATTCACTACGGCATGGTCCAACAATCTGATCACCTCTTCAAGACTCCACCTTTCAATTACTATAGTAGGATTTCCCACCCTCAACAGTTACAGTGTGAATTAAGCTTCTATTGTATGAACTCTGGGGGACACAATTTGTGGCAGCATGGATGCACTTGGCGGTCATTATGGTAAGTGAAGTAAGCTGGGCATAGAAAGGCAAATACCATATGATCTCACTCATATGTGGAACTTAAAAAAAAAAAAGTTGATATTATAGAAAAGAAACTGGTGAGGGGAGAGTAGAAAGGAGAGGTTGACCAATGGGTACAATATTACAATTACATAGGAGTAATAAGTTTAGGTGTTCTCTTGCACAGTAGTGTGACTAGAGTTAACAGTTAAGTTTTGTATGTTACATAATAGCTAGAGAAGAGCTTCTAAATTTTTTCACCACAAAGAAATGTTTAATGCATGAGGTGATGATTACATTAACTACCTTGACCCTATTCTTACACAACATATATACATGTCAAAACATTAGATTGTACCCATAAGTATGTACAATTACAATGTGTCAATTAAAATAAATTTTATATATGTATAAACAACTCTTGAAAAGAGCTGAAGATTTATAGTGACCAAGCAAATGCTGAATTAAAAAAACAACAGAGTCAGCTACCAAAAAACAAGCAAAGAACTGTGGCATTTATATTTGCCCTTGCCTGGTTCAGTGGTAGTCTTGAAGATGGCAGTTTACGTTCCCTATGGGCACCTGGTCCCTGGTTTCAGAGGGAGCAGAGCATACTTTATTTACAAAGAGTTGCATTTGTCTATTCTAACCAGTCTGGGTCTACCAGAAGAACTGCTACAAGATGCTGGTCTCTTTTATTTAACTCAGAACTCACCTAGGCCTGAAAAGCTGGGCATTCCTCAAACATACTGTAAGGCAAATGAACAGCCTGCAGCTACCTGGGGAAAAATTTATAGTTGAAGCATAGAGGACTGAAACTCTGGGAGGAAAAAATGAGCATTTCCTTGGGAAATTAGGATATTCAAAAGCACACTTGTATACTAGGCAATTTAGAAAGCCTTATACATGCCTAGGGCAAGATGTACACTCAGAAGAAATCTGGTAAGACTCCTAAACTTTCACATCTGGCTGATCTCTAGACTAAGGGCATGTAGTATTGGCCAGCCGCCAAAAAAAAAAAAAAAACTTCTAGACTAAGGGTGTGCAGGAAGTGAAGGCTAAAGCAGGGTTGTAAACAGCCTGGCTAAGCACTGAAGGAAAGTCCAGCACAGACTCATTCTGCAAAGACAGTAGTGGTTTTTGTTTTTGTCTTTGTCTCTCTCTCTCTCTCTCTTTATCTCTCTCTCTTTCACTTCCTGCCATTCTAGGAAATCTGTCAAAACACTAGGTGAATACAAGTGAAATGGAGAGAGACTTAAGAAACCACACATAACAAAGAATATAGACTTTACAACAAAGTAGTTTACAAGTCACTAAACTAACAAACAGTTATAGCAATCAACAAAAAGCAAACCCTGAGGAGAGGGGAGATCTGATTCCATTTCAAAATGTCCAGTTTGCACAAAAAAATTATAGAAACAAGATAGTATGTCACTTTCACAGAAGAAATGAACAGAAACTCTCTGAAGAAGCATAGACATTGGACTTAAACAAATATTTTATTTTATTTTTATTTCTATTTATTTATTTTATGCAGCTGGCCAGTAGGGGTATCTGAACCCTTGACCTTGGCGTTATAATCCTGCAATGTAACCAGCTGAGCTAACCGGCCAGCTCAGACAAAGATTTAAATCAGTTATCTTAAATATTTTGAAAAAGCTAATGGAAACCATGGACATTAATGAACTAAAGGAAACTAGGAGAATGATGTATGAACAAACAGAGCATATCAGTAAAGAGATAGAAAATATAAAAGGAACCAAACACAAATTTTGTTGCTGAAAAGTACAATAACTAAAGTAAAAATTCATTAGAAGGGTTCTCCATCAGATTTGAGCAGACAAAATAATGGATCAGTGAACTTAAAGATAGGATCATTGAAAGTAACTGAAAAGCAGAAAGAAAAAATAATAATAAAAACCAAATGAACAGAGCCTAAGAGATCTGTGGAACAGCATCATGTATATCAGCATAAGAATCTCAGAAGGAGAGGAGAGAGTGAGAAAGGGGCAGACTATTTGAAGAAATAATTGCTGAAAACTTCCCAAATTTAATAAAAGACATGAACCTGTACATTCAAAAAGCTCAATGAACTTCAAGAATGATAAACTCAAAGAGATCTACACTGACACATTCTAATGAAATTTTCAAAAGCCAAGGACAAAAGGAGAATTTTGAAAGCAGCAAGAGAGAAACAACTTGGTACACACAAGAGGACCATCAGTAAGAATAACAGCTATTGTCTCCTCAGAAAGCATGAAATCCAGAAGTGAGTGGGATATTTTTATTAAAGAGCTAAAAGGGAAGGAAAAAAAAAAAAAAAAAACCAAAAACTATATCCAAGAACTCTACATCCAACAAAATGATTCTTTCAAAAATGATCTGGATTTTGAAATGGATACATAGATGTGACACCAAAAGCATGACTAAACAAAGAAAAAATAAATTGGACTTTACCAAAGTAAAACTTTTATGCATCAAAGAATATTATCAAAAAACTGAGAAGACACCTTACAGAATTAGAGACAAAATTTGCAATTCATATATCTTATAAGGGTCTAGTAACCAGAATATATAAACAACTCCTACAACTCAGCAACAACAAAAAAACCCAACTAAAAAATGGGCAACTAATAATGGACTCGAATACACATTTCTCCAGAGATGTTCAAATGCTCACTAAGCATGTGAAAAGATGTTCAGTTTAGTTAGTCGTTAGGGAAATGCAGATCAAAACCACAATGAAATTCCACTTCTCACCCACTAGGATGATTATAATTTTTAAAATGGTAAGTTTTGGTGAGGATGTGGAGAAACTGCGACCTTCATACATGGCTGATGGAAATGTAAAATGTTACAGCCACTGTGGAGAACAGTTTGGTAGTTCCTAAACAGAATTATCATGTAACAATTACATTTAGCAATTACATCTAGCAATTACATTTCTAGGTATGTACTCAAAAGAATTGAATACAGGTACTCAAACACTTGTACACAATTTTCATAGCACCACTACTCACAATAGCCAAAACATGGAAAGAATCTGTACATCTATACATCTATACATGAATGGATAAATGAGACATGGTATATGCATACCACAGACTGTTATTCAGCCATTCAGGATGAAGTACTAATAATACATGAAGTACTAATAGAACATGGGTGAACCTCACAAACATGCTAAATGAAAGAAGCCAGACATAAAAAGCCACATATTGTATTGTTCCATTTATATGAAATATCCGGAATAGATAAATTCATAGTTATGGAAAGCAAATTGATAGTTGCCAAGGGGTGGGGGAAGTGGGTAATGAGGAATAACTACTTAATGGAGATTAATTGGGGTGTATGAAAATATTTGGAACTTAATAAAGATAAGGATTGTGCAGCACTTTGTTGTTTTTGTTTTTGTTTTGTTTTTTGGTTTTGTTTTTGGCAGCTGGCTTGTATGGGGGATCCAACCTATTGACCTTGATGTTATAATATTATACTCTAACTAACTGAGCTAACTGACCAGCCCGGCATTTTGAATGTACTAAATGCCACTGAATTGTATGGTTTATAATCATTTCATATTAATGTGGTTTTCACCTCAAAAATGAATAGTTTTATTTTTGGGGCAGCTGGCCAGTATGGGGATCTGAACCCATGACCTTGGTGTTACAAGGCTGGTTCTAACTAGCTTAGCTAACCAGCCAGCCCCATAGTTTTTTAAAAATCACAATGTGACACCACTTCACACTTACTAGAATGTGGTCATAGAAAAGACTGACAATAACAACAGGTGTTGGCAAGAATTTGGAGGAACTATAACCCTCATACACTGTTGATGGGACTGTTAAATGGTACAGCCATTTTAGAAATTGGTTTGCCAATTTAAAAAGTCTGTCAAATGATGGATGGATAAACAAAATGTGGTATATATATATATATATATATATATATATATATATATATACACAATGGAGTACTATTCAGTAATAAAGCACAAACTACTGATACCTGCTACAACATAGATGAACCTGAAACATAATGCTAAGTAAAAGAGGCCAGATGTAAAAGATCATGTTTTGTACCATTCTGTTTATATGAATAGTTCAGAAAAGGCAAATCTATAAGAGACAGAAAATAGATTAAGTTGTTTCCTGAGGCTGAGGGTTGTAATAGGGATTAACTAAAAATGGGCATGGAGATCTTTTTGGGATAATTGAAGTGTTCTAAATGATCTAAAACTGGATTGTGGTAATGATTGCACACATTTGTAAATTTAACAAAATTATTGAGTTGTACACTTAAAATAGGTAAATTTTATATTATATAAATCATTGTTTTAAAAACCATCAAGGCTGGCCAGTTGGCACAGTTGGTTAGAGCATGGTGCTGGTAACGTGAAGGTCAATGGTTTGGATCCCCTTACCAGCCACCTGCCAAAAAAAAAAAAAAAATCTCTACGATACTTGATAGTGATTTAGGAGTATTGGAATTGGCCTATCGATGGAAACAATAATGTTTCACTAATTGAAATTTTGTGGAGGTCTTGCCTATGCTATTCATTTCATGTTTTTCCTTTGTGAAACTTTTAATGATGATTTGTGGGTGTTGTCATCTGTTTCACACAACTTCATTTGATGTATTGAATTTCTTTTGTATGTACAGAGGATGGTTAGAACGAGAGAGCAGGTATGGTCTGCAACCAGGACACAATTGGTTTATCATCTCCATGCAGTGGTGGCAACAGTGGAAAGAATATGTGAAATACGTGAGTTAGATTTCTGTTTATCTATATTTCTCATAGGATTTTCAACTCCATCAGACTTTCTGTGACTACTGGCCAGTAATAAGATGCTCCAACTTAAAGATTTGAAAGGAAAGGAAATGAATATTTATATGATACTTGCTGTGGGCTAGGCTCTGTGCTTATAATTCCACATAAATTTCTTCCCTTGCAACACCCTGTGAGAAGAGTAATGTTGGGCACAGGGGTGCCTTTAATGTCATGCACCTCACATCTCATTTAATTCTCACTACATCCCTGTGAGGAAGGTGGTGATATACCCATTTTACCTGGGAGGAACCTAGTGCTGAGAGAAAAAGTAACCTGAGTATCTTGCTTAGGGTGGAAGATCTGGGATCAAACCTAAGGACTGACTTTAAAGCCTGTGTTCTCTCAACTACATCATTTACATTGTCCTTCATTAGTTCACCTTTTCCATCAAACATTTGAAGACCCTTGGGTAAGAAGTGTTGATTTACTATTGAAGAAAGTGATTTCTGAACTAACATTTGAACTCAGAATTTCTAGAAGATAATCTGCTCTTGTTCCAAATAAAGACTTAAGAAAGAAATTCTCATTACTGAATATTCTATAGTCTTATTTAAAACAGAACTCCCCCCCCCCCCGAATTAGAAAACTGAAAAGAATAATGTCAGGAATCAGATGTCTTCATTCTTGGACAGCCAGTTGATAAACAGACTCATTGTTATTTGCTAAATGATCACTAACCAAAATTCTCATAATTTGACTCATACTGTTTCCTATATTCTTTTCTGTCACTGCTTATTACCAGAATTTTGGCAGTTAGGTAGACTTTTTAAATTATCTACCTCATCATTCTTTCTTGTTCTTTTTTTATTTTGCAGAGTTTAGTAGTGTTTTTATATCTAAAATGTATTCATTGGGAAATACGGACTTTGGTGTCTCCGAATGAATAAAAGTAGGCAAATAACTTCAAGGTCCTTGTAGGTAGATAATGATGGTGAATGTAGGTAGAAAATGCAAACATTGGGGTAAAGCACCGGTTATTATTTTTAAATGCTCTTTGGTCTTTATATTCTTAGTTTGGCCTTAGAATGAGTGGTTATTAATGTCTTAGTATAGACTCAAAGAATCACCCAGTTTTGTCTTGGATGTATTACTTTTTGTTTTCTTTAGGAACACGATAGAGGTCTTGCTCTTAGCAGTATGTCCCTTATAAACAGACAAGTGCATTGACAAGATCATGAACACTGTTTGTTCTTGCCTGCCATAACACTTTTGTGCATTAAAGAAATTAGGGGAGGATAGTAAGGGAGAGAGATGCAGTGGGAATCTACATATCCCTCCCCCCACTCTGACATGTTATATTAATGTCTAGTCTGTGTCTCAAATGCAGACTTGATAATCTACTTTAAAATGCAGGCTGTTATGAGAATCCTGGTGAGAGTATCAGTTCATATGGAGGGGAAGGAGGCAAAGAAATATGGCAACTTATTTAATGAGATGGGGAAAAAATGTAAGTGGAGTAATAGAAGTCTTTTCTGAAGATATGTATTACTTAGAATTGTTCTTTACAAAATAAAAGGTAACTTACTTTTACATGCAAATAACCTCTTTAAAAAGTGACTTTCTGGGTCTCATTTTTCACATCTGTAAAATGAGAGTAATAATAGTAACCTCCTTCATAGAGTTGTTAAGAGGATTAAATGAGTTGGTACAAGGCTACTTCAAAAAGTTCATGGAAAGATTCATATTATCTTTTGATTCTATTTTTCCATGAACTTTTTGAAGTATCCTAATACTTCAAAAAGTGTCTCAAAACAGTGTCTGGCACATAGTAAGTACAAGTATTAGCTATTATTATGAGAAATCAGTATAAGGTAATCATAGTGAGCTTGGACTCTCTGCCACTTGTTATATGACCTTGAACAAATTATTTGTCCTTTTCGTACCTCAGTTTCCACATATGAACAACAGTATTAATAACAGTATCTAAAAAAAAAAAAGTATTTCAGTACGGCTCTTATGAGAATTAAATGAGTTAATACATGTGAAATACTTAGCCCATGCTTAGTAAATAGAAATCCTGCATAAGGTTAGAGGTAGTAATGGTGGTGGTAGTAGAAGTAATTGTGGCAACAGCAGCAGTAGTGATTAATTTAGTAATTTAAATTTATTTTTCCAGTACATATGGCAACTTTAACAAATGCCTTGTTTTTTAAAAATATTAGTTTTTTTAACATGTTGGATAATTGATCTTACTCTGGGCTTTGTCTGCCTCCCTAAGACATCACTTAGCTTTAGTTAGTGTTTTCACAAAATGGCATATTTGCTTATGTGAATTACTAATTTCTGTGAGAGCAGAACTTATGTTTTAGATAGTGGTATGCCTCAATGGAAAGATCAGAGACTAAGGAAGTAAGCCATCCTTTCCTAGAAGGGGTTTACCCCAGATTTGCCATGATTCACTTGAGCTTGAATATGATTGTTTTCTGCTCAAGGGATCTTACCAATATTTTCCCTCTTTAATGAGCCAAGCTTTTTTCTTCAGCGAGGAATCTCATGTAAAAATTTCAGTGGGAAGGAATGGTAAAATCTTTTGTGTTTATCACCACTGTAGTATATATGCATGTCTTCCTGTTTGAGAACTGTGAGGGAGCAGCTATTACTATTCATGTACAGTTTTTACTATTTTGTTATCATGTAACTTTAGAGCTAGAAAATTCTTTAACGCACATCTTTTCTAAATTTACAAATGAAGCCTCTGAGGTCCCTTTAGACTTTATAATTGCCCAGAGCTGTATTAGGCAATTTCTTTATACCTGATCTAGAATTTTAGACCTCAAATCTCCTGATTCCAGCCTTAATATTATTATTCCATACTGCCTGGCATTTTTCCAAAATCAGCATTTCAGACTAATGAAATATAAAATTGACATACCTATTAGTTATTTAAGATCATTAACACTTGTAGCATATATATTTATGAGGCACTAAAAAAAGTAGGATCACCAATAGAGAAAAAAGTGGATTCTGACTCGTATTTTTGAACATATAAGCTATTCATAAACTCGGAATCATAAAATCCTCAAAGTAGAATTCTTTTACATTAAAGTACCCCTTAGCCCTTTTAGGAATTGTTGACTCAGAGAAAGTGAGGAAACTTCTCACCATGGGTGAAACTTTACCGATCTAGAAATCTATCTGAAAGTGTAACCTTCTAGGATAACTTCAGATCGTTCCAGAGTCAGAAGTCAGTAAAAACAAAACAAAATTCTTTGATGTTTAAGAAAAAAAATTACCCAGATCAGCCAGAAACAAATAACACAGTCAAAAAGAGCCAGGGACTCTAAGATTCTACAATATATAACCATAATTGATTTGCTAAACATGTAGAAGGAAAGTAGTGAAAAGATTACTTGAATAAAAAGATTAGCTATTTCACTGAAAGCCAAGAATCATAGAAGGAATAACAAAAAAATAATGGTGGCGGAGGGAGAAGAGGAATGAACCTGAGTAGTGGTGATAATTTCAGGCAGTGGAAGACACTGAGAGCAACAGATTCTTAAAATAGAGAAGAAAGCCAAAGACAGTGAGAAGACAGACCACTCTAGTTTGGAGCATTGGGAAAGAAGTAAAGAAAAACCCCTATTCTCAAAGGCTAATTCACTGTGGCATGTTAAGTATATGGTGGTCAAGGGTTCAGATCCCTGGACTGGCCAGCTACCAAAAAAAGTATATGGTAAATTTGGCAATATCTGGAGGCAAAGATTGCAGCCTCTGTAAAGCAATTATAATCATTCTATTGCTAAATTATTATAAAATTCAACCTAACAAATTTAATGTCTGGTAATATTTTTATTATCCTATTGCCAGTGATATCTATAGATTCAGCCTATGGAGTGAGCTGTTCAGAATAAGAATTATTATAGGAATGGTTTTATGTAAATTTTCTTTAGAAATATAGGCTATGTAAGACTTTCAAACTCATTATAGCATTTAAGATGCTTGAATATTACTTCTTGAAATTCTGTTCAATGCCAAACTTAGACCAACCATATGATAGTTATGCAGATATCATTTAAGTTCAAGAACAGTTATGGCAAGAATAAAGTGATTTTTCTGGAGGAAAACGAAATGACCTGAGAGAAGACTTTAATTTTTCTGAATGGTGGCACTGTTGTTATTCTTTCAAAATAGCTATGCCATCTCTCACTCCATCTTTATGGGAAAGAAGCAAATGACCCAAAAGCTAATAAAAATCTGAATCTTTTTCTAAAAGGCAAGTTCCAGAGCAAGTCATGGATTCAATTACAGATCAGTTACTTAACTCTTAGCATCTGGAGCACATTATAAAAACAAATACATGAGACTTTTCATCCTCACTAGGGTAATGGTTATCAGTTCTGGCTGCATGCTACCATAACATAGTGAGTTTTTTTAAAATGCCTTTGCTCCACTCCAGAGCAGGAGAATCAGAAAACATAACTGAAGAAAAAGGTTGAGTTAATTTAAATAAGTCATATATGTTTACTGAAAATTTTCTTTTGAAACCTAATTTAATATGTTTTGTGTTGGTATGGATTCAATATTAGAAAAGCTGTGAGAAGCTCAATATTATCTTTAAGAAAATAAACTACTTAGGCCTGATTTACATTTATACTTCTTTTGGCCATAGGTCAGTTTCTATTGCTCTCTTATCTATACATTTTGACTTATTTAGTGAATAGTGAATAGTCCAAATTTAAAAGACAACTGGTCCGAAATCCTTATTTAATATAGATTCCTACTTCTTAGTCATTTGTGTACTATGGTCACCATTTTTTTTTATTCAATGCCCATACTATTATTTACTTGATATATATAAATAAGTTCATATAAATATATATGTAAATAATTTCACCATTTTTACTTAAATGTATTTGTAAAGAAAACTTTATATCACTGTCTTAATTGGAAAAATCAATGTCACTTGCCCAGAGGAGGAAGGCAATAATGAGTAAATCCAGCTAAATAGTATTGCCTTTTTATTTTTTATTTTTTTTGGCAGCTGGCTAGTACAGAGATGAACCCTGGTCCTTAGTGTTATCAGCACCATTCTCTAACCAACTAAGCTAACTGGCCAGCCTAGTATTATTGCTTTTTGAAGTTTCTGCTATTGAGGACTGTTCTCTTTTTGTTAAAAAGAAATTATCAGTTGTTAAGTTAGCATATTCGCACCCTTTCCTTGAAGTAATCAGAGGATGAAAAGAGAGTTAATGAGGGAATAACTTTTTCCACTGTGAATTAGGGTAATTTAACACCCTCCCGAAGCCTGGTACTTTTCCCTTACTTTAGTAAAGTTAATAATTACCAGAAGATGCTAACATTTGGATCTGTTATTTATACTCTTAAATTATTTGGAGTTTTGACATTAAGGCTGTATTGCTATTTAAAAACTTAAATCCAATGTAGTCAGTTGGTATGTGGACAGAAACCAAGGTTTTGTTCTAATTCTTCTTGATACCCTTTTAATTAAAGGCCCTGGAATTTCTTCAGAGCTGGCTTCTAAAGGATCCATAGACTGATAGTGTTCATCTGGTTTACAGATCAAAGAGGAGAAAATAGCTAATAAATTGGAGGGGGGGTTGTTTTTGTTTTGATGGCTAGTACAGGGATCTGAACCCATGACCTTGTTGTTACAAGGCTGCATTCTAACCAACTGAGCTAATTGGCCAGCCCCTGATAAATTGTTGATCAATATCTCTTTATGTTAGATAAAATTAGGGATGCAGTAATTGCTTTAAAAGAAACAAAACCCTCAACTCTTTAAAAAAACACTGACAGATACACGTTTTCATAGCACCGTCCCTTTTCTTCTCCTTAAGACTTATCTCTCTGTGTTTTTTCACTGTTAAACTTAATGGAAAATAGTTTTGTGCTAGCGGTTTCTGCTTTTGAGACTTTACAATGTCCTGATTTTTCTTTCTCTCTCTGACCACTCAGATTCAATGTCCCAACAACATTCTTCCACTACCTATCCTATAAATATTGTTCACTGCTCATTCTACATATGCCATTTTCTTGTGCTTCAGGAAGTCTGAACCCCACAGCTTTATATCCAGCCTCTTTCTCTGTCCTGAGCATTAGATTTGTATGTCTAGGTATCTCAAACCAGAATATCTCAAATAAGCTCATTCCTAAACTCATCTCATTCACCCATATACCTTATCTTGTAACGGTGTCAATTCTCATCCAGTCTTCTAAGCCAGCACCTCATGTTTTTCCTTGGCATTGTCCTTGCTTCTTTTTTGTACATAGTTAGTTGTCAGATTTTTTCACCTCCTAAATCACTACGAAATCCATGCTCTTTTCTCTCCTTGTCCTTATTTCTGGCTCTAGCTTGGTTTAGGAGTTCATCATCTTGCTTGAATTATTATAGGAGCCTTCTAATGTAGGTCCTAATTTCAGTTTCTGCCTCTAGTCCTTGCTACACACTGCACTAGAGTTTTTTAAAAGCAAAAATTGGATTATGCCATTTCCCTGTTTAAAAGCTTTTCACAGAAATATCCTATCAATATAATGTTAAGTGAAAGAAAAAAAATGCTGTATTTAAAATGTGATTTATTTATTTAACCACAACTATAATGATAGTTCATATTGTATGCCAGGAGCTTTACATGCATCACTCATGTAATCTTCATAACAACTCCATTCAGTAGATACTAGTATTTTTAACCCATGAAGAAACTGAGGCTTAGAAATTTGCTTGTTATGAAAGGTCTCATAGCCGGTAAGTCATAGCCATGCCCTTAACTCTTTATACTCCACTTATTTTTACATACACATTTTTTCAGTCACAGGAAATAAAGAAAAAACATCAAAATGTCAAGTATAGTTATTGCTAAATGATGGAATCTGAGTACATGTGATATTTATTTTCTTCATTTTTTCTGTATTTTGTACAGGGACCATGTAATCTTTAATAAAAAAAGAATAAATATTAATTTTTTAATATTAAAAAAGGTTTCCAACAGAGTAAAGTGTAAATTACTTTATGTGGCACAGAGTTCTTCACAGTCTGTTCCCAGTCTGTATTACCGATTTTATATACACACTCTTCCCCCCCTAAAGAGATTAAAATTTAGTTATAAATCAAAATGTTTTTAAATGTCTGTAGCCAATCATAGGAGAATTAGAAACAATAGATAATTGTGAGATTCATTTTTGAAGACTGCATAGTTATCAGATTATTAAATTTTGCTTCTTCTCTGACTTCATGATTTTAGGATACCAACCCTGTTGTAATTGAGCCATCATCTGTTCTGAATGGAGGAAAATATTCGTTTGGAACAGCAGTACATCCTGGGGAGCAGGGTGAAGAGAGGATTGGAGGCAACCTCACTCATGTGAATACCACAGAAGAGAAATTTTCAGACAGCATTTCGACTGCATCTGAAGCCTCAGAAACTGCTGGCAGCAGTAAGTCTGACTTGTTTCTCATGTGGTTTAGTCATGATGGTTGTTAAAGGACTCTAGTTTGGCAGAGGGTGTGGTGTTTAGGATATTGGGCATCAGGCCTCTATACATAGAAATAAGTTTTGAATGAAATAGTCAATTATAAGATTCTTGAATGTATTAGTAGCTTTACAAAGGAAAACTCTTTTTTTATATTATCCTTCATTAATTTCTCAATATGAAAATATTTTCACTGTTTTCACTGATCAAATCACATCTCTCTGTATTGCGATTAAATTATTTTTTTAATAAATTTAAATTTGGGAAAATAGATTTTGAGAAAATAAAATTTTCTATCACTAGGGCTCTGTGTAACCATAAGTATAAACATAGCTTCGTTGGATTAAATACACCCTCACATCAGATTCTATGGACATTTCAGGCCAGAATTTGGAGATTATTTTGTTAAAAAACTGAGAAAGAGTTTGTAATGCCTCCCATAATTCCCTTTAGTCCTTGATACTTACCTAAAACTTAGTGGTTCCACACTAATAGGGAAGATGGTTTGATGTTTTAGTGACCCAACTGAATTGAGTTGATCCTTATTCTCCTCCTGATATAGTAGCAGGACCTTCAATTTTACCCTGTTGTTGTTTGCTCTGAGATTTTCTCTACTTTTCTGTGGAGAGAGTAAGCTAATTGGATAGAGCTAGCATTTTCTCTGTAAAGGTCTTTGTAGACTGTACTGCTTCTTTTTCCCTGTCTGGCAAGTGCTCTGATCAGTTTTAACACCAGCATTATTTCTTAACACTGTCTTAGGTCCTGTTTAGTATGTGCGTACCATATAACGTGTTACCACAGGCTAAGCAGTACCACAGGCAGGTTACAGAGTGATTGATGACTAGAATGTTTACCTGAGAGTTGAAATACCTTAAAATACCATTGAGGTTCACAACTCTAAGCCATCATTAATCATTTTCCTATGAGTATTTTCCTATTGTAAAAATACCTTCCTTTCAAATAGATATATTTGTTAACAGTTTCTAGCCCCCTAGCAATCTTTAGTTGGAGTTCTTGTTTTAGTTCCTTTCCTTTAATTTAGAGATGTCCCATCACCATTATCTACCAAGAGCATTTGGAATGTATTTGCAAGTAGAAGAAAAAAATTAAAGGAGACTGTGAAATCCCAACTGCTTAGCCTCACCTCTTCTCTTCCTATCCGAGGACATATAATTCTCATCATGAATTATTAGATATTCTAGGAGGGTGTCCAAATGTTTAACAACTTTTAAAGGTTTTATTTTACTTAATGCCATGCTACATATTGTCCAGAAATAAATACAACCGTATTTTCTATCTTTGACAGATTTATCAGAATCTAGCACTGTACTGACAGAATAATAACACTAACCCAATACATGGACATTAAATTCATGTCTTCAAGCCTGTATATGTATTACTAAAAATAAGAGATTCCATCCTTTTTTTTTTTTTCCATAGGCTTTCTGTATTCTGCCACACCAGGAGCAGACATGTGCTTTGCTCGACAACATAACACTTCTGACAATAACAACCAATGTTTGCTAGGAGCCAATGGGAATATTTTGTTGCAGCTTAATCCTCAGAAACCAGGGGCTATTGATAACCAGCCACTAGTAACTCAAGAACCAGTAAAGGTAAGTAATTTGACACTAACCTTAAAATTATTCTCTTTCAAGTTACCAATAAATTTCATATTAGAGGTTTTAGCACATAGCAAAATGTTGCAGTTCGTATAATTAACCTCTTGTAGATGGAAATCTCTGCATATTACATTTCTTTCTTTTTACTTTTTTGTTTTATTTTTGACTGCATGTTACATTTCTGTGCAAATATTTTATTAATTAGTAGTTGCATAGAAGTGGTATGGTGATCTTTGGAAACATTATTTTTGCTTAGGACAGCTACTGTTTCACATGTATATGGATAATTTTTTCCCAAAATAGTACTTTTTATTGTTTGAAAGAAATCTGTGAAAACTGGTCTTATTTTTTTCTAATGCTCCGGTGATTTTTCCAAATATTTGCCTTAAGTTCCCTTTCTTAAACAGTTTATTTTGAAACTCGAAAAATTAAAAAATCTCTCTTAGAAAATTCAGTTCTTCCAGCAGCATGAAACTAGGTAGTGACATAAGAGTTTGTTCTCCTATGTCTAGGTTTTGTTTAAACATGAGAGACTTTGTAATATTAAAAATCAACATTTACATTCCATTCTTTCGAAGGCCACATCATTAACACTAGAAGGAGGACGATTAAAGCGAACTCCACAGCTGATCCATGGAAGAGATTATGAAATGGTCCCAGAACCTGTATGGAGAGCACTTTATCATTGGTATGGAGCAAACTTGGCCCTACCTAGACCAGTAAGTATAGGTAATGGTACCTTATATAAGCAGCAGTCATAGAGGGGATCTTTTACTACTTTTTTATATGAATCTCACTATCTACTGATTAGTTTTTACCTTATGGTAGCAGAATACTCAGAACCTGCTACAATTAGTTGAAAAAATAATTTTAGTTTCCTTTGTATTTGTTCACCAAACATTTATTGAGCACCGTATTAGGTACCAACCATACAATGATATGCCTGTGGTTGTAGGTGGCTAAAAGGGAGTAGAGTCAAGGAATTAGGAGGCTGGGCTATTAAATGTCATCCACATAGACACGGACATCACCTAGGATAATGCGGAACTTAAGCTGGAGAGGAAGGAAGGCTAAAAACCAGTGTTAGAAAATTCAGTGAATATAGGGAGTTGGTGCAGAGATTATTTCTGAAATCACTATTCCCATTAATCATAGGCATCCAGTTAGGGATTGTGTTGTTCTTGTAGCTTTTGGTGGATTTTTGTTGTTTACCTTCTTGAAGGAGAGGCATATAAAAGATCACAACATATGACAACAGGAATTCAAAGCTAGTGAATTCTGATTGTTGCCATCACTAGGGTGAGTCATTTAGAGTAAAATGCTCTAAATTAGAGTATGTGACATTAAACTTAGTAAATTGCCTATATAACATTATTTATTCTGCTTATACAGTAAACAGCAGGACTTACTTCTCTGGGCACTCTCTTTTTACATTGTTGATACAGTAAAGTACTTTGTTGATACAGTAAAATACCTTGGTATATAAAGAAACACTTTCCCTTTTTTTTCTGGTGCCTGTCCAGTACCCAGTAAGGCGGTCCAAATCCATGACCTTGGTGTTATAAGGCTGCTCTGTAACCAACTGAGCTAACTGGCCAGCCCACTTTCCCTTTTATAATGTCCAAGATAGAATTTCCTTGTACCAGGAAGGTTTTGTATACATGAAGTATGGTAAGTGAACTTCCAAAAATAGAGTCTACTATAAAGCTTCAGTCTATAATTTTGATGTTGATTTTGAATTAATTATTATGTTTAAGTAGGAATCGGGAATTTAGGGTTTGTGATTGTTGGGTACGAAGGTTCCTACTGTATTCAGCATCAGGACTCCTAGATAAACATATATTCTTTTTGATTTATTGGGGGGGTGGAACAGTCTTTGAGTTAGTCACTTAACTTCTGGGGCTTTCCTGATCTACCTTAATCTTCTCTATCTGTAGGGGAAGTACTGTGATATATTGTGTTCGATATATATATATATATATATGAGGGAACATCAAAATTCATGCAAAAATTGAATTAAAAGATAATACAAATCTTTCCATGAAATTTTTTGTTTGTTTTTTGTTTTTGGTGGCTGGCCAGTATGGGGGATCCGAACCCTTCACCTTGTTGTTATAACACCATGCTTTAACCAACTCTATGAACTTTCTGAAGCCACTTCATATAGTTTGATGTTTCAGAGCCTGTCTGGATTTAGACTGCCAGTCTTCCAGCTTCTAAATCTTAGTGTTCTCTTCTCTAAAATGGGAGTGATTTTACTTATGTCATTAGAGTTGTTTTGAGGATTAAGTAATACATATACCGTTTAGCTCAGTTATTAGAGTGCCATGCTGATAACCTCATGGTCAAGGGCTCAGATCGCCGTACTGGCCACCCACAAAAAACCCCCACAAAAAACAAAAAAAAAAGATAATAGCACATCATCAGATTCATAGTAAGTGGTCAATAAATGTTGACTATTGCTACTATCATCATTATCATGATTGTAATTATTAAATGGGTTTTGTAAGAGCCTTTCAAAAGGCCATGTTTTTTACATCAGTGTCAGGTACATATTAGTTTAATTCATAATCATATTGTATGATTGCTGTCCTAGTCTATTTTTCTCTCTAAATATGATAAATTTGCCTGATTATAGGAAAAATTGCTTTAAAAACATTTAAAATATGATGTTCCTAGTTAGAGAACATTAAATATATTTGCCATGGCAAGGATAAAAATGAATGTGATCTGCTGTTTTTAATCTAACATAGATGCTACTGATATCTTTGGTTAATAAATTTAGAGCTGTACCATTATTTTTAATAATTGAATAGTGTTCCTTTATATATATTACATACATACACATGTGCATACATACATAAATCATAATTTATTAACCAATCACCTACAGATGGACATTTTGTTTACCTCTAGCTTTTAGTTGTTTAGAGCAATTTTCTGTGAACATTCTCTTTCCAAATGTGTGTGATGATCTCTTTAAGGTAAATTCCTGTAAATGGAGTTGTTATATCAAAAGATACGCACATTTTTACATTTTGATATGTATTGTTACTCCTGTCTGTAAAGATTAATACCCAAACTAGTTTTTAGATGAAGGGATTATATTGCATTTGTTGTTTGCTGGGTAAAGTTGAAGGTAAAATGTTCACAGACAAGAATAATTAAAATGTTAATGAGTATGTGTATGTGTTTATGAGAATTTGTTGAGCTATAATTTACTCACAAAATTACTTGTTGTCTTGGAAATCCATATACCTATTATAAAAACTACTTCATTATCAGTTAAGATTCTGCCAGAGGTATGTTTTTATGTAATCTGACAACTACAGAGCTGAATTACTAATCTTTCTGAAAATCACACTTAAACTGAAATCATAAGAAGTCGTGATTGGCTTTACAGCCGTCAGTGCCTATGTAGGAGAAGTAGACAGGTTTTGTTTCTTCCAGTATTCCTAGTGTGTCAGGGAGAGCTTCTTTTGTTGCTTACCAATGAAGTAGGAGTTAAAAATTTCCCAAATGGAGGCTTTAAGGTGCCAAACTATAGCAAATTGGAACATGTAGAATAATTTTAAGAAATAATCCTTAAAGTTTGGTTTTTATTGTTGTTTTTATTTGATTCTTTATTGCCCCCCCTTTTTTATTATTAAAAAAAACCTTTTTTTATTGCCCCCCATCTTGATAATGAAAAGTGTTTCGTGGCAGAAGACATTAGTTATTTGGGCAAAGGGAAATGAAATAAAGCCTGATCACCTGGGACTGTTAAAGAAGATGCTGTAGGATTTTCTGCAGAGGTTATTAACCCTATCCTTTTAGAATATAAAATTAATAATGTGCTACTCTTAAAACCCACAAAACTATGTTTTGATAACTAAATGTTTTCCTGTGTCTGTGAGCTGGTAAGCAGGTTAGAGTTACTTAAAAATCCTGTTGCAACAATGTGAAACCAGTTTTGTGTATCCAATTTTGTTGTTGTTTGGGGGCATGGTGGGGTTTTTTGGTTTGGGGGTTTTTTTTTTGCCTGTCCCTCCCTCATACCCTTCTTGACCTTCCCAATTTTGTTGTTCATAGTCAAAAAAAATATGAACTGACCAGTTTCACAAGTAGAACATAGTAAATTTTTTTACATAAACAGTTTTATTCTCACTACTAATACAAAAAATAAAATTTTGAGCAAATTTATTATACTATTCATAAGTATTAAAGAAACAAGTGTGTTTTAAATGATGTCCAAATAATAAGATTTTGTGAGAGTACTACACTCGTACATTACTGGAAATAGTTTAAACTGTTAAACTTTGGGAGGCAGTATTGCTATGTAGTTAATGACATGAATACATCTACAGTTTTTGACTTGTAATTCCAGTTCCATGAATTTGTCCTTAAAAAGTCAGTCATTTATATACATGAAATATGTAAAATTGAAAAGAGTTATGGTGTGAAGGTAGTAGAATTATAGCTAATATTTAAGGTTTTTTTTTTTTCCCACCCTTAATTTTGTTGATAATTGCTTTTAAATGAATGAGGAGAAAACAGTCTTAGAAGATGGGTTTAGGAGCAGGAGCCTGAGAATATTAAACCCATGTAACTTAAATATATGTTTCAGTAATCTACTGAAATATTGGTAGTGAACTTCTCAAACATTTTAGTTTAGAGATAAGTCTCAGAATTTAGATTAAAATTTCTTCTTTTAGAGTGATGACTTTTTACCTTTTAAAACAATAGGTGATCAAGAATAGCAAGACAGACATCCCAGAGCTGGAGTTATTTCCTCGCTATCTTCTCTTCCTGAGACAGCAGCCCGCCACTCGGACACAGCAGTCTAACATCTGGGTGAATATGGGTATGATGAGCCTGAGAATGTTTCCTCAGCATTTACCGAGAGGTAACTTAAGAATGCAGCAAGAATGCCATGCATTTTCTTAAAAAAAGAAAATGAAAACCAAGTTGCTAAAAGTCTGGTGCCACTGTACATTAGTACACATTCCTATCTGCTTTCATGCAGAATCAGTAAATCACTTGTGGGGCTTAGATCTATGGTCATGCACAAGACTAATGGGCAGTAGAGGCAAAATCCCAGCAGTAAACTGAGAGAGATTGTTTTCTTTTTTAGTTTGTAAACTTGTGAAGGTAATAAATACAAATAGATTTTACACACTTTATTTCTTTAACATAAGCCATTGTAAATTGTTGCTAAACCTAAGTTGTAGTCTGCCAGTCACTGACTGGTCTTTTTAACTCTGCTCAAATTTGTAAGTAATTTCTTTGGCACTGTGATCTTTTTTGTTTGTTTTTTTGTTTGTTTATTTGACAATATGTGATACATTTTTCATGCTAGATCTAAGGAGGCTTTCTAGGAGACAGATAATATAGAGCAAAGGGTATATTTTTTTAAAATGAAAGCGACACATTTGCTTTGAGAAACACCAAGTCTATCAAAATGGCATGTAAATTAATTCCCATTTTAGTGTATAACATATAAAGAGTTTCCCTATGTTTTCTCTATAAGGTTAAGTTTTGTTAATAGACAAGACTTGCCCTGTGTTTTTTGCTAGCAAGTATTTGAAATTGTTCTCTAGCAGTAAAGAAATGAGTTCATCCATTTACACAAAGTCTGAGACTTTGTGTTAATGATGCCAGAGTGTTATTTTAATTTAATATAACTTATTGTGCAAGAACCACCTCTGAACCCAAACCAACCCCTATTTAAGTACTGGCCCTCCTTTGCAATTGAACAGGGTTAGTTTTATGTCTTCCTTAAAGGTTATATTTAGATAATATATGAAGATTCTTTTACATATTGTTTTGTAAGAATTAGAGCAAAGCAGTGGCCTCTGCCTAACCTAACTTTATCTTTGGGGAAAACATCAAAATCAAGGAACAGTGAAATAGAATCTATGTGAAACATTCTTGATTTCATATGCCACTGAATAGAAGTATTAGCCTTGCCTCTATAGCACCCATAGCACAAGTCTTTTTCAATTCTCTTTGAAAGATAACATGAGAGGCAAGATGTGTTGTGCTTTTTCTTTCTAACTCTTGTGCTGATCCTAGATTTTTGCCGCTTCTGTAAATTCTACTAGGTTTATTGGTGCTATTCGAAAGCCCAAAATTATATATAATAAGTGGCTGCCTGCTTGATGATCTATGCCATAAAAACTGTCTAGAACTCAAATTTTCTTCTTGTGGCTTAGGACAATAGCGATTGACTTGGACACTTTACTTGCATGTGCTTCTGAATCTTAGAACTGGGTGGTTCTGATGCTCCAAATTTGTTCTTAATTTGAAATTTTATTCCTTACTAATTAGTTGTGAAATCAATTATTAATCATTTTGAAGTTTATAAAAACATGCTTTCTTGCTGTAATCTTATAACTAATCCTCTGAAATACAATTGGAAATTTTGCTCTTTTGTTTTTTTTAGGGATCATCTTTTGCTTGCTGATAGTAAAAGATTTGCTTTGCTGTGTGTTTAAAAATTTATCATGGTTGGGTTTTGTTCTGCCATAACATAATGTTCGTCTTAAATACTCAATTACAGCTGTGTACTAGGCTCTTTTAATCCTTTTGAAGTGACTGGTATACAAACCTTTTCCACAGTTACAATGACTTTAAATGTAACCTTTCTACAGACAAGGCTGTAGAAGTCATTGTTCCTTAGATGATTTTCCATCCTGTCTTAGGTGAGTGAATTCTTTTTGGAAGCTCTAAAAAAGCAAATTGTATTAGTCCATTTCTGTTGCTTATAACAAAATACATGAAACTGAGTGATTTGTAAAGAAAACAAAATTTATTGCTTACATTTTCAGAGGCTGGTAAGTCTAAAGTCCAGGGAACACATTTCATGAAGTCCTTGGTGGTGGCAATAGTGACCGAGAGGCCTCACATAGCAGAAAATGGCGGAGCAGAGAGGACTTCTCATATGCTCTTCTTTTAAAGCCCTCAGAACCAGGCCGTGACCACCATTATGAATCCATTCACTACGGCATGGTCCTACAGTCTAATCACCTCCTCAGTGTCCAGCCTTTCAATTACCATAATAGGATTTCCCACCCTCATCAGTTACAGTGGGGATTTAAGCTTCAATGCAGTTGGGGAGCACAGATGATGCCAGTTTTTTCCTCAGCTTTGTTTTGTAGGTGAATACTCAACTAAAAAGCACATTTAGTGGGAGGAGAAAACTAAGTCACCATTGAATGGATGGAAAACTACCTGGAATGTATACTTGTACACTAGAGGGATTATATTGATATTTTAAGTTTATACTTTTGGGTTGCTCAATAAAATACAGACTCTTGTAGGCAGAGATGACCATTATAAGCTGCAGCTTTTATCTGGATTTAGGGCTGAATAGTTAACCAGAGTTTAGCAAGTTTTTTTTAGCAGCCGATCTTTGATTTGCATAATCTGCTGTCATTTATTTTATCCCCCCCCTTTTGAAGTATGTAGTTAGACTATATATATTCTTCTTTCACTACACTCTTTTCTCCTATATTGCCACTCTTTTTGTTTCCATGTTGAGCCCTTCAGGAACTCAAGGTCATGTCTGCTATCATCTTATTGGGCAGGCAAGCTATATGATTTTTATTCCCTTCTACTTTTCAACAGGGCCATTACTTAGTTTATTCATTCGTTCGTTTGTTAGTTATGAGAAGCTTCTTGGCCTCGTTTTAAAACTGGCCATGTGAAGTCTATACCTATTCAGAATTCTAAGCAAATTTTTTTTGTGTAATTGTATCTATGTGTCAGGTAATTGGGCGATTTAATGATTGAGTATGATGGGATTAGTACTTGGAACATAGTTTATTTTAAGAAAGTGGATCAGGCAGATTCAATTATCTTTCTGTGGGATTCAAATCTAGTCCCATTTTATCTCCTCCCCCTTTTATACTTAGTTTTATTTCATTTTGCTATTGAGTGTGACCCATCTGAGGGCAGCTAGATACCAATGTCAGTTGTTTGCTAGCTTGTTCCACTCTTCTTGGGATCCAAATATTGGCAGTTACATCGTCCTCTGGGCTTTCGTTGCTCTTCTTTTCCAAATTGAGGCTTTGGACTCATTTTAATACACTTGGATTTCCTGTCTTCATTTTAAAACTTTAACGTACTCTTCATTTATAAAATTATTAAACCTGTAATTCTCATTTCCTAAAATAGTATAGTCTCCATTGCTGAGAGGGGTGCTTTTTTCTTATACCTGCCTTTTTCCTTCTTGTGATTACTATAACCACAGGAAATGTACCTTCTCCAAATGCACCGTTAAAGAGGGTATTAGCCTATACAGGCTGTTTTAGTCGAATGCAGACCATTAAGGAAATTCATGAATATCTATCTCAAAGGCTACGCATCAAAGAGGAAGATATGCGCCTGTGGCTATACAACAGTGAGGTAAGAGGCATTTCAGAGTCATGGAGAGTCGGATTAAGTGTTAAATCATATTTCATGAGTGTGGGATTTTTGTCTCTACTAATTATGCTGAAAACCATGTCTGGGATCTCAGTGAGGACTTCAACTTTTAGATTGCTAGAGACAGTCTGTGGCTTAACGATGGTTTGATTTACAATTTTTTGACTTTACAGTGGTTTTATCAGGGTAGTAAATGCATTTTCAACTTATGGTATTTTGGACTTAGGATAGATTTATCAGGATGTAATCCCATCATAAGTTGAGGAGCATTTGTATATGTATACATGTAGATATTTGTCACCTGAGACCCATAATTACAGTTGATCATTATGGATAATACCATGTAAATATTATCATTATATTATGAAGTAATAGTAAATACCTTTCTTTTGTACTAAATATATTTTATTTTGGATTTGTTTTAAGTTAACTTATAAATATATATGTTTAAAAATACAAACAATACAAAAGTATACAGTGAAAATTCCTCCTTCCATCTTTTGGCCCCTATCTGCCACTCTACTCAGAGGCAATGCAGTTAGTTGCTTATATATTCTTCCTGACATATTCAGTATAGATTATACTCTGAAATTGGTTCGTAAGTGTGGTTTTAACCAGTTCTCTATTTCCTAGTATGTTCTTTCCTACATCCTCCTTTGGTTGCCATTGAGAGACAGTATCTTACAGTAGTTAAGAGCACAGCTCATGGGGCTGCACTGCCAGGAACCAAATCGCAGCTCTGCTACTTTTTAGTTGTTAACTAAGGGCAAGTCACTTAACTCTTTGTGCCTCAGTTTTCTCATGAGTGAAATGGGAAAATAATAGTAACTCCCTCAGGGTAGTTGTAAGAATTAAAAGAAATAAATTTGTAAGCACTTTAGACAGGGTGAGCATAAACCAAAATGTGTAATTCAAATGCTTGCCGTTTGGTTTTAAAAACATTTTCAGTTCCTAGTAAGTGATCAAGGTTCATTCAGCACATTTACTGAATTTCATACTAGGTGCTAAAGAAAATGTCTTTTCTGCAAGCTCTTCAGAAAATCTGTCTTAATGAACTTTGGTTTGATGTGTGATCGATCTCCTGGTTCCCCCCAAATTACATATAATTTGTTTTAGGGGTATAGATGTTTATTAAGTACATGTTGTCTTTCCCTCATTTTGACACCTAAATTATAAATATTCCTGAACAACTATAATATGCTGAATATTTGTAACAAGAGTTATGTAACTGCAAGGAAGTTTTTATTTGTCATTTATTTTTATTTCCCTATTTGTTTCAAGTTTACTATCCAACTTAAAAACGTTTCCTTTTTACACAGAATTACCTCACTCTTCTGGATGATGAGGATCATAGATTGGAATATTTGAAAATTCAGGATGAACAGCACCTGGTAATCGAAGGTATAAGATGGAAGCATGCATCTATGTATTAGATTTTGGGGGGAAGAATTTGAAGAGTTACCAATAATCAATTTTATAATTTCTCCCAAGACAGTTATTATTTGATCATTATGTTCTTTATGGTAAGGAAAACCCATTGAACTCTTATGTAATCCTACCATACTATTTAGATGGCTTTAAAAGAAAAATAACCTGTAAAGTCATTGGCTGACAGGGGGTAGAGATGGTGGGTAGAAACAAGTGACTTCATTTATAAGTTTACAAAGTTCCTTAAAAATTTCAAGCTGTCGGGCCGACCCCGTGGCGCACTCGGGAGAGTGTGGTGCTGGGAGCGCAGCAGTGCTCCGCCGCGGGTTCGGATCCTATATAAGGATGGCCGGTGCGCTCACTGGCTGAGCGCGGTACAGCCGGTCACAAAAAGACAAAAAAAAAAAAAAAAATTTCAAGCTGTCTCTTTGAGTTTGAGTAAGGAGAGCAATGTTCTTCTGTTGTTAGTAGCTCAGGCTTTCATTAGACAGCAACACTGGCTGCTCCCCGACAGAGGAACTAGCATATTCACACATAGATTTACACACTGGCATACACATGTCATTGAAAAGTGTGTCTTTTCCCATTCATGGAAACATTTCTAGCTGTCTTTGTATTAAAATGAATAGATTACTCTGACAGTTGTTACAATTTAAGAAGAATTGTAATGTTTCTAATGTTTTAAGTTTGAGAAATTCCATTGTGTCTCAGCTTTAATTCCGTAAATGATTGGGTATACTATTTACTTCAAGTAGTTAATTGAAGGAATAGTTTATTAATTCTAACCACGTGACTTTAAGTTCCCAATATAAAGAGTAGTAGTGGTTTCAGAGCCAGTTACTAAAATTAATTTGATTTTTTTTTCAGTTTCTGATTTGGAAATAAGATACCCCCCTCCTTTTTTTTTAAAGAAGCAATTGAGTGGGTATGAACTGGATGGATAAGAAATTAATATGTTCCTATCTGTCCTTTCAGTTCGCAACAAAGATATGAGTTGGCCTGAAGAGATGTCCTTTATAGCAAATAGTAGTAAAATAGACAGACACAAGGGTAAGTCTCCAGTATATTATTTTTAAAGAGATGATTTCATTTTATTTTATTTATGTTTCTGACAGCTGGCTAGTACAGGGATCTGAACCTGTGGCCTTTGTGTTATAAGGCTGCACTTTAACCAACTGAGCTAAGCGGCCAACTTAAAGAGATGATTTTAAATTTCTTCTTTTTCTTTTTCTTCCCTCAATTTTTAAAGTACTAACAATTCCTGGGTTTCTAGTTCAAAAGTAATTAGGCCCCTTCTTATTTTTCTTTTCTGCTGAAAGAGCATTTATGTTGGTAAGCCCAAAATCAAATTATTTTCTGAATTTCTTTCTAGCCTTGCAATTCAATAATTTGTATATTTTTAAAGACATACCAGGAAAAGAATTGTTTAAATTCTCAATAAAAAAAAAAAAATCATAGCAATTAAAGAGAATAATTGCTGCTTCTGAATTACAAATGAGCATGGATCATTATGATTGCCAAAGACACTCCATGAAAAACCTTTCCTACTTTAGCATTTGAAATATCTGGTAGAGAAAGATAGTACCATTTAAAATTACTGCATCAAGCCTGGCCAGTTAGCTTAGTTAGAGCGTGGTGTTGATAACAACAAGGTCAAAGATTTGGATCCCCAAACCAGCCAGCTGCAAAAAAAAAAAAAAAAAATTATTGCATTGAAGACAAATAACTTTTATTCTATGATGTATTACTACAGCTATGCTTTGGTTCTTATATTGTTTGTTCCAGTTCCCACAGAAAAGGGAGCCACAGGTCTGAGTAACCTGGGAAACACATGCTTCATGAACTCAAGCATCCAGTGTGTTAGTAACACACAGGCACTGACACAGTATTTTATCTCAGGGAGACATCTTTATGAACTCAACAGGTAATCTTTCTTGAGCCATTGTCCTCTTAACCTTCTATGACTTTGATTTGAACCCAGTATCACCTAAGTCTCCTCTTTCTTCAATCTGGAGGAGAAGAATCTCATCTTATTTGCCTTATTTGGTATGAAATAAGGGTATGGGATATTTCTCTTGTTTCAAAAAGAAAAGATATTTTGATGTGATATGCTAGACATTTCTGTACCCACGTGATTGTGATTTATGAGAATCTTTGGCAACACATTTTCCTCTCAAACTTCTAGGACAAATCCCATTGGTATGAAAGGGCATATGGCTAAATGCTATGGTGATTTAGTGCAGGAACTTTGGAGTGGAACTCAGAAGAACGTTGCCCCATTAAAGCTTCGGGTAAGCAGGTTAAAATGATATAAAAGTATTTAATTCCTAAACAATTGTTTAAGTAATCATTTTACTCTACATGTTTTCTGTGTTTAGCTTTTTAGTTTAGTTTAATCTATGTTTTTAGATTCTTCACTAGGCATAAACAAGATGTCAGACATTTTTACTTGTTCAAATAGATGCACAATATGGCTGTGTATATAGTGGACAGCAAAACATCAAAGGCATGGTCTGAATTTGGGATGTTCATTTTACTAATTTATCAAATATCTCACTTGTATGAATAGTAAACCTTTTTTGGTAATCCTTCATTATTAAGAGTATTCTAACTGCAAGGTGGAGATCAGAGTCTAATTAATTGTATCTGATACATTATCACCATTACCAAGATGGTTAGTTCCATCTGTAGAACATAAAAAAGTAGCAGAATGAAAAAATGTAATTAATGGATGCAAGTTTCATGTTAATAGCATATATAGTGGATTTTAGTGAAGTTCAGATTATTTATTTAAAAACAAGGCAAAATCTTTTTAGGTTAAAAATTAATCATTGTAATAGTTAAAAATCTGACTGCTTACCACTTGCCAGGGACTATTCTAATTACTTTATGTGTGTTAACTCATTTAAAACTCTGGATAATTCTATAATGTAATGCAGTGTTGTTATTCCCATTTTGTGGCTCAGGAAACTAAGGCTCAGAGTAGTTATAGAGGTTGCTCAGTGTTGTAGGCTAGTGAGTCCTCATAGTTAAACACTATGCTATTCTGCCTATAATAATAAAAGTTAGGATGCAATAAGACCAGAAAAGGTAACTGTGGAAGAAAACATTACATAGAATAGGAAATCTTTCAATGTGTGAGCAAATGCTATTTTAATATTTCTTTCTTAAATAACATCTGTATCCCTAAAGAATTTAGTTCATTTATATGGTACTGAACTGGGAGATAGTATTGGCCAAGCTGCTTCTCTTTTTTTGGTCATTTGAAATTAAGATTGGAGAGATTTCATGATTATTCAAAATATATTTGCTGAAATAGAGACAGATTAAACACTGTTTACTTTCTTATAATGCATCTGATTGAATTATGAGGCATGTTCATTCCAAATATTATGGGGTAGGAAATAATGACTGTGACTCCCCTTATATTTATAGTGGACCATAGCAAAATATGCTCCCAGGTTTAATGGGTTTCAGCAACAGGACTCCCAAGAACTTCTGGCTTTTCTCTTGGATGGTCTTCATGAAGATCTCAACCGAGTCCATGAGAAACCATATGTGGAACTGAAGGACAGTGATGGCCGACCAGACTGGGAAGTAGCTGCAGAGGTTTGTTGGTTTTGAGTTTCTAATGTAAGCAATAGATAAAATGTTCTGGCCACAAATACATGTAGCACAACTTAAATGCAAACTGAACTATTCTATGATCAGAATTTTGTGAAAACAAAGGAATTTTTATTTCTATGCTTAATTCTATGCAGTAATAGCCAAAAAAAAAAAAAAGAAAAATGTTGCCATTTCATATTGTAAACTTTATGCAGTGAAATGTAGGAATAATTATCTAGTGAAATATAAAGCTTACCCGTAATTGCTAAATTAATGAAAACAGTGACCTATAGGTATGTTTTATCTGCTTTTTAATGGACAAAGAACTTTAATACTCACCATTGTTAGTATGGGAAGAACAAATGAAAAATAGAATTTTCCATCTGAATTTAATATTTTATAGGTTGCACAGAAAGAATCACATTCTTTTCAATAACTGGTTTTCTCTACTCTCAGTAGGCAATACATTTTAAATTACATATCTGAATTATAAATTGGTAGGCAAAAAACTTTTATATATATATTTTATATATATAGTGTATACATTTATATATAAATAAATATATATATATATATTTTGTGGCTGGCCAGTGGGGAAAGCTTTTATATTTTAAGTGAAGATTAAGGACTGTATTCTTGATATTTAAATCCCATATATTTAACAGTTTCTTTATAGATTTGTGTGGACATGCTTATCTTTTAAATTTTGGAGGAAAAAAAAAAAGCTCTATAATCTTTTTCCTTGGTAGGCCTGGGACAACCATCTGAGAAGAAATAGATCAATTGTTGTGGATTTGTTCCATGGGCAACTAAGGTCCCAAGTCAAATGCAAGACATGTGGGCATATAAGTGTCCGATTTGACCCTTTCAATTTTTTATCTTTGCCACTACCAATGGACAGTTATATGCACTTAGAAATAACAGGTGGGTTACAAAATTCTGAAAAACTATTTTACTCCTATTTCCTTTACCTTATTCAAGCAACCTGAATTGATAGTCACCATATTATAATCAAGCAGTCTAGTTTCAGGCATGATTTGAGGTTTGAAAGATTTGGACTGTAGGCCCATTTGTATGCTCATTGATTTTTTAGTTTCAAACATGTCAGAAACTGTCTTTTGCAAAGCCACTCACGCTTCTGTATCAGATGAACATCACAAAATATTGAATTGACTCAATATTATCCCTAAGTACCATCTGTTTTAGTGTTCACATACAAAATAAAAATTCTAGGCTGAAACGTTTGCTGATTACAAGTCAGATATATCTACATACAACGTGTAAGGCTTTCAATGAAATCTTCATTTACTGATAAAAGATCTTTTTTTTAACTAGTAATTAAGTTGGATGGTACTACCCCTGTACGATATGGACTAAGACTGAATATGGATGAAAAGTACACAGGTTTAAAAAAACAGCTGAGTGATCTCTGTGGACTTAAATCAGAACAAATCCTTCTTGCAGAAGTACATGGTTCCAACATAAAGGTAATATTAACCACTTTTTCTAGGAAACCTTTGATTTCATCTTTCAAAGATCACAGTTTTCTCAATTATTATTAATTCATTGTTATGATAAATGATCAAGGGAGATACTGCAACATAACAAAAACCAAACAAAAAAACTTATCAAATTTTTCAACTAGAAACTTAAAAGGGTTGTCTACCATCTAAGACATTCTCTTCAAATACATCATAGAAATAATTTTTCCATTTTATCTGAAATACCTTCCCCTTCTCATCTTGCTGCTTTTTCTGTAGAACTTCCCTCAGGATAACCAAAAAGTACGACTCTCAGTGAGTGGATTTTTGTGTGCATTTGAAATTCCCATCCCTGCCTCTCCAGTTTCAACTTCTAGTCCTATCCAGACAGGTAAGCTAAAACTAGCACTCCTTCTCACGATCTCAGCTTTAAATATTGGTCTAAGGGGTTGTCATCTTTTTATATTTGTTTGTGCTGAGGATATTAGAACAAATGAATTTTGGAGCTCAAAGGAAACATTACTGATCATTTCGCTCAAATTCCTCATTTTATAGATGGACAATCTAAAATTCAGACAACCTAAGTGACTAAGATAGTTATTAGCTAATATACTATTGGAATTCAGGTCTCTCTTAACTTTTATATACTAACAAGACAACAGATGGTATAAGAGGGACATACTACCACAAAACATTTATAGCTAAAAAGCAATCTGTTTATTGTATTGTGGAATCAATATTGTATATGGTTTAATATGGTTACTCATTGAGTCCTTTTGGCCACTAATATGCTTTGTCTATTCTTTATACTGCTTGTAATTAGGATAATTCCCTAACTATACTGCTTGTAATTAGGATAATTCCCTAACTATACTGCTTATAATTAGGATAATTCCCTAATTATAAAGGGCATCATAGAGAATGAGCTTCTTCTCATTGGCATGTAGTAGATAGTACTCATGGTGAGTTAGTGGATGATTTAATGTTGCTTTTTGTTTAGGGCTTCACTGTCCAATAGAACTCTGCAATGATGGCAACTTTCCGTGCTCCTTGCCATCCAGTACAGTATCCACCAGTCACATGGGCTGTTGTGCACTTGAATTGTGGCTAGTGAAACTGAGGGATGCATTTTTTATTCAATTTTAATTTTAATTTAAAAAGTAGTATCTGGCTAGAGGCTACTATATTGAACAGAGCATTTTTAGAGGAATGGAGAAATAAATTTTCAGAGAGAGGAAAGAGAAAACAAGTGGTAAAACTGTTTGTGTCCTATAACATATAGTGCTTATATAGATTAACAGTTCCAGTAATTACTTTTACTTTACCATTTACTCATAGATGTGGGTTATGGAAGTAAAATCTGAAATTTACATCTTCTGATAAATCTAGAATTACTATTTGAAGTATGATTTCTCCCTGTCTGTTAAAAAGACCACAGTGTCGATGATCTGGTTCCTCAGGGTATTTGAGAAAAGAGCAAAAACAGAAGTACCACAAGCTTACAACGTTGTACTTACCTTTGAATTTGTAGATTTCTCCTCTTCCCCATCTGCAAATGGGTTCACCCTGACTACTAATGGGGACCTGCCACGACCAGTGTTTATACCCAATGGAATGCCAAACACTGTTGTGCCATGTGGAACTGAGAAGAACTTCACAAATGGAATGGTGAATGGTCATATACCATCTCTTCCTGACAGCCCCTTTACAGGCTACATCATTGCAGTCCACCGAAAAATGGTTAGTTAAGTATTAGACAACTTACTGCTGGTCTTGCCAGTGTCATTTGTAAAACATAGTCATTTTGTCTTTGCAACATCTTTATTGAACGCATTTTCAATGTGTTGTATATGCTAATGTAAGTGATCAGAGCCAGGATTTAGTATCACACATAATGGCCAATTTGTGAAATGACATTTCTCACTCATATATTAAGAGGCAGCAGGATAGCCAATGCATCCAAGCACTACTTTCTTTAAAAATTTGTGTCTCTTATGTGTTCATGGAGGCATGTACATCTTCTCTGCCATGTGAATGTAGGTGCCTTTGGAGAAGGTTTTTTTGTTTTATTTGGGGGTTTTTTTTGAGGGGGGAGGTTGTTTGTTTCTTTTGGGGGGCAACAAGAATGTTCTTGGGCATGGCAAGTTGTGTAAACTCTTGATAAACTAATATATAATGATAACATTAAAGGCTGACTCTGATAGAAACAAAGGAATATCAGAAAACTGTGATCAGTAGATAGTTGTTAAAACTGGTAACTTGGTAGAGTAGAAAGAGCACTGGGCTAGGAATTGAGCAACCTTTGGTTCAAATTCTGCCACTAGGTAGCTCATTGAGCTCTTTGGACTTTAGTGTTCTGATTTTGTAAAATAAAGGAGTTAGTCTGCTAGGTAATTTCTAAGATCCATTAGTTACCCCTACTTCTGTTCAAAAATTCACACTATTTCTACTTTTTTATTTCCATCTTATTTATTATATTTATTGGATAAAATGTACTATTTCCTAATCATTTAAAAAGCAGATGAATCGCTTCTCGGCCTTTTGGCTAAGATCAAGTGTGTAAAAAGCAGATGAACTGGGTTTTTTGAAGATGTAAAGTCAATGTAAGAAAAAAAAAATCAAATGCGTTAACTATATAACAACAAGACGAGAAAACAAAATTATAAAAAATGTGCTGTATTAGTTTCCTAGGGCTGCTATAATAAATTACCATAAACTCGGTGGCTTAAAACAATAGAAATTTATTCTTTCACAGTCTGAAAGCCAGAATTCCAAAATCAAGGTGTCAACAAGGCTGTGCTTCCTCCAAAGGTTCTAGAAGAAAGTGCTTCCTTGCCTCCTCCACTTCTCCTGGCTCCAGGCATTACTTGGCTTGTGGCTGCATAACTGCAATCTCTGCCTCTTTACATGGCCTTCTCCTTCTCCCTCTGCCTTATAAGAATAAGGACCCTTGTCACTGGATTTAGGGCCCATCCAGATAATCCAGGATGATCTCATCTTGAGATCCTCAACTTAATTAAATGTGCAAAAACCCTTTGCCAAGTAAGGTCACATTCACCTGTTCCGGGAGTTAAATATGGACATATCTTTTGGGAGGCCACCATTCAACTCACTACAGAGACTACAGTATCAAAAAAATTAAGTACCTAGGAATAAACTTCTTTTTTTTTTTTTTTAAAAGATGATCGGTAAGGGGATCTTAACCCTTGACTTGGTGTTGTCAGCACCACGCTCACCCAGTGAGCGAACCAACCATCTCTATACAGGATCCGAACCCTTGGCCTTGGCGTTATCAGAACCACACTGACCCGAGTGAGCCACGGGCCGGCCTGGAATAAACTTCAATAACATTATGCAAGGCATCTATATATAAAACAATAAACTATCGATAGATATTAAAGAAGACTTGAGCTGGCCAGTTAGCTCAGTTGGTTAGAGTGTGATAACACCAAAGTTTAGGATTTGATCCCTATACTGGCCAGCAAGAAAATTAATTAAGTAATTAATTAAATATTTGAAGGAATAGACCATGTTCACGGATTAGAATATTTGATTTTTTTTTATGTCCTCCATTATTATTTTTTTTTTTTAGAATATTTGATATTTTAAAGCTATCAGTTCTCCACAAACTAATCTATAGATTCACTGCACAATCTAAAAAAATGCTAGTGTGCGTGTGTGTGTGTGTGTGCGCGTGTGCGTGTGCGTGTGCACCTGATAAGCTGATTCTAGCATGTGGACATACTAAGAACCAAGAATAACTGAGACACTCTTGAAGAAGAATAAGGCATGAAGAATTGAGGTACCAGATGACTAATTTGAAAATGGTAGTAATGCCTGTTATTGGCAGTCTTAGAAGAGCAAAAGAGAGGAATCAGAGACCTGTCTTCTCAGCTCTCTCTTCTTTTGGTTGTACATATAGATGAGGTCAGAACTGTATTTCCTGTCGTCTCAGAAGAATCGCCCCAGCCTCTTTGGAATGCCACTGATTGTTCCATGTACTGTGCATACCCGGAAGAAAGACTTATATGATGCGGTTTGGATTCAAGTATCTCGATTAGCCAGCCCACTCCCACCTCAGGAAGCTAGTAACCATGCTCAAGATTGGTGAGTTCAGGGAATCAGCCTAGACTCTTGGTTTCCAAACTCCACGAGGATAATTTATATGATTTTTACATGATTTATAGGACCTATTCCATATCAAGTTAATCATGCTTGGAAGAACCGTTCAGAGAGCATATAATTCAACCATTTGGTTTGATATTTTGAGTAAGAGAGACTGTACAGCTTCCTTTCGTCACCTAGATATTCTGTTGTCTAATAGTAATCCTTCCATTCTCTTATCTCTTGCCTAAATCCTCTGTTAATGCTTCAGATAATGTCCTTATTTTCTGTTATTACAAGAGTAGAGTATGAATTCACCAGGAAATTTGTATCATTTCAGTCCTCTGAAATTCAGAATGGAGTGATGTTGTGTATATACGTGAACTTTGAAAAAATCTCAGGCCATAACAAATGTTTCAATTGGATTGTTTCCATGCCATGTCATTTTAACATGGAACAATTTTATAAATTTAGGTAAAGATAATAAACATTTTCTGTTTTCTTTTCATTCCTCCTAACCCTGTTCTTTTGGACTAGTAAGTGCATTTACTTTGAATAATCTTTGGGATTGTGATCCATTACTCAATATCTAAATTGAATTGCAAGTCATTTTCTTGCTATCATGGTGCAAATAAGAGATCTGCTTTTGTGATAACTGAGTAAAAAAGTTCTCTTTGCTTATTTGCTATGGTATGGGGTCTTTTGATGATTAGGATAAGGCTTAAGGTAAATAAATCTTAAAGGAAAACTGCAAATAATAGATAAACAATTTAGTTGATGAATGTTGTGTTTAGTAAAAATGACAATTGGGTGAGATTACATTTAAAGTGAAAGTCTGATTGAATTAGGTGAGGACTTTGCCCAGGACTTGGTAATGAATTGGATGTGGAGTTTGAGGGAAAGAGGAGTCTAGGCTAGGTTTTTAGCCCAAGCAACTGTTTGTGAGTGGTGATACCACTTAATGAAAAAAAAAGGAAACTGGAGAATGAGCAGATTTTTGCAAGAAATGACAGGAAACAAGTTAAATTCAAGATGTCTGTTACGTTCAGGTGGAAAGTTCACATGAATGTTCTTTGCTAGAGATATACATATAGGTGTCATCAACAGATAATTGACATTTAAAGCCCTGAGACCAGATGATATCATTTAGAGAGTGAGAGTTAGATAGAGAAGATGCCCAAGATCTAATTTCTGACGCTTTCCAACATTTAGAGGTTGAAAAGAGGAAGAGTAGTAACAAAGGAGATTGAGAAGGAGTAGCTAGTGATGTAAGAAGAAAACCAGGAGTGAGCAGTTAACCAGAAGTTAGGCGAAGGAAGTATTTCAAGGAAGGAGTGATGAATTGTTTCAAATGCTACAGGGATATTGAGTGAGAAGAGTACTGAGAATTGCCTAGTGGATTTGATAAAATGACAGTCTTCATTGACTTTTGTAAAACTGTTTTAATGGAGTGGTAGATGAAGGCATGGAGGTTAGAGTGGGTTAAAGAGAGAATGGCTCCACAGACATTAAAAAGATAATAAGAGCTTATCTTTTGGAAATACACACTGAAATATTTATGGATAAAATGATAAAATGCCTCTGATTTTTATTTAAAAAATCTGCTGGGTCACAACAGGTGGAAACAACCCAAGTGTCCATCAATGGATGAATGGATAAACAAAAAGTGGTATATGCATACAACGGAATGAAGTTCTGACACATACTACAACATAGATGGATCTTGAAAACATTAGGCTAAACAAAATAAACCAGACACAAAAGGACAAAGATTGTATGATTTCACCTTTATGAGATATCTAGAATAGGAAAATTCATAGAGACTGAAAATAGTCTCTGTCTCTATCACTACCAGGGTCTGCTGGTCTGGTGGCAGGGAGGGGCTTAATCATTGCTTAATGGATAATAGTTTATGTTTGGGAAGACGAAAAAGTTCTGGATATGGATGGTGGTAATGGTTGTACAACATTGTGTATGTACTTAATGCCACTGAATTGTATACTTAAAAATGGTTAAAATGGTAAATTTTCTGTTATGTATATTTTATCACAATTTTTTTTTTGATGGGGGAAATATAGACTGTAGTGGGGGTGGGGGGGTAGGGGTATGGATAAAGTAAGAATGGCCAGGTGTTGATGATTATTGTAGTTGGGTGATGAATACATGGGGGTTCATTGTACAGTTCTCTACTTATGTGGGTCAGAAGGAAAGTGAGGATTTGAGGCCAGAGATTGGAGGTTTCTATTTGGCCAAAGAATTGTTAAGAGTAGAGATATTTGAATAAGTGATCTAAAAAGATAGGAGAGTATGGTTGCAAAGTAGGATACTTAGAATTGAGATTTTGGAGATGGTAAAGTTTGTATTGACAAGGTCTAGAATATGACAGTTGGAAAGGGTGGATCATATGGGGTAGAAGAAATTGTTTTTTGGCAGAGAGAAGGCCAAGATATTGTTGTATTAGTTACATTGATGTTGCTGTCACCAAGAATAATAAAAGAAGTGATGGAGAGAAAAACAGTGAACCAGGTGGTAAAATCTTTAGTGAATATAGTGAATGAAGAAGAGATGATGCACCTACCAAGGAGGAATAGCAGGTGTCATAGTTCAGTAGCACATGCTACAAAGAAGCTGGAATTTTTTAGAAAAAGAAGGAAGGAGATTCATCTAGAAGTGGCAAAGAGGAGTAAGGAGGTGATCCATATCACCTCCAGGTTCTGGGGTATGTGAGAATAAACGGGATCCTCAAGAAAGGTAGGCTTCATTCAGTTAGAACAAAAAGGTAAAGGAAATTTTCAGGAGGGGGGCTGCACAGTTCCCCATGAGAGTGCTACTTGATCGTTTTGTCCCTTTATCTTTCTTTTGATTCCTCACTTACTGTTGACCTGATTTGGACGTGATTCTGGACAGTATGGGCTATCAGTAATCATTCTCTAGATGAGTTATGCCCAAAGATGGGGACTCCTATGCCAGATGTGATACTCACTTTTGTCCATACAGTGAGTCTTTTTTTTTTTTTTTTTTTTTTTTTTTGTCTTTTTCGTGACCGGCACTCAGCCAGTGAGCGCACCGGCCATTCCTATATAGGATCCGAACCCGCGGTGGGAGCGTCGCTGCGCTCCCAGCGCCACACTCTTCCGAGTGCGCCACGGGCTCGGCCCCATACAGTGAGTCTTTATCACGGTTTTATTACCTTTAGCAGCCATGTAAAAGACTACCAATTGCCAGATGAGCTGTAAAATATACTGCTCTGATGTCCTTGCATTGCTTTGTCCCCAAGCCCAGCTTTACTGAACTATTATTGACAAATAGGAATTGTATATATTTAAGGTATACAACTTGATGTTTTGATATATGTATAAATTGTTACATTGCTTCTTCCTGGGGCAAAGATAAGTACATTTTTTTAAAAGTTGGAGAACTCACAAGGCTATCTTGACACAATTGTTGACAGTTAAAAGAAGTTACTCCAAGAATAGTATGTAGCTTATAGTATGTATCACATCAGGGATTCTGATTAAAGAATGCTTCTTAGTATACAGCCTTCTGTGTCATGTCAATGTTTTTGACATGGAAAGGTTTAATTATTTTAGTTTAATGTGCATTAAATCCTCTGATAGGATTAGGGCTGAAGGATAATTGGTGTTTGATTTCATGATTAGGTTATCTTATAAAATTTTCGTGAACCACATGGACTCTCTTAGAGACATCTGGCAGTCTAGTATGTCTCCCCTTCTGCAAGCAGAGATGCAGCATGGGAGTCAAGTTGGTACAAAGTATGATTGGTACAGAGTGTGGTTGGTAATGGATTAGGGTAAGCAGCATTGAGCCATCAACATGAGCATACCACTGTGGCAAATGCCCCTTCCTAAGATTGCTTCAAGGGAAGAGGAAGAGGAATTGGATCTCAAACCAGAAAAACTTCTTACACTTTTTGGTTTATTTATGTTCTCTTCTGTTTCAGTGATGACAGTATGGGTTATCAATATCCATTCACTCTTCGAGTTGTACAGAAAGATGGGAATTCCTGTGCTTGGTGTCCATGGTATAGGTAAAGTGACCTTCTGCAAAAGAAAAATTTTCGTAGAATTGCAGCTTCAGATATTATAGCTTTTTCATAAGATTTTCAGTTTTGAGAAGTGATAGCAAGTCATGAAAAGCTTGAAATAAACTTGTTCATCTCTTCCTTGTGAGGTCAAAAGCTAAGTTTTGCTTTTGAGACTTAGCTGGTTTTATAAACTCCACAGTGCACACCAAATTCATAGCTTATGGTCAACATTTATTATTCTATACCTTCTGCTCTTTAAATGTAAATCAGTTTTCTAGACTTGGCTGGAAGTCTAGTTTTGGTTTTTAGAAGAGTTAGGGAGATTGATTGGTTGTTGCTGTTACAGCAGGGAAATTGCCTGACAATACTGAGTTAACCTTTAGAGAATGTAATAGACTTAGCAAACTGAATCTAAAATAGGGATTGGAGCCATGGCTTTGTCATGCACCACTCCTCCCTGCCCCTCACAACATGATAAATTTTTGTATACATTTATTTAATGTGCCATTTTACAAACAAGGGCATAGGTGTTTCTGTACCAGATAAATCGTCCTACGTCAGAGCATTAAATAACTGAATATAGAATTTCTTTAGAGCTGTATTAACTTAAATAGCCAATTCCCATATCATTTATTTGCCATAAAGCTGACATCTTCTTGTGTATAACAGACAGTTATCAAGTACTTCATAAAATCAGAGGCTCAACAAGTGATAAGCATGATTCCCTGAAGTAATAATTATTATTAATAAACATTCCGGCATTTGTCATAATCTGAAGTTAGAAGCCAAAGAATAAAGTAGAAAAGTTAGGAAGGGAGGATATGAGGGTACTTTAGAAATTTCGTGGGAACATAGAATTAAAGGATAATATGAATTTGTGAACTTTTTGAAGTACCCTCATATTTCTTTTTATTTTTGCCTGAAAAAAAAGCACTTAATACCCTCGTATTTCTGATTAAGAAAAATTAGATTCCTTTATAATTATTTCTTCCTCTGTGGAACTGTTTCCCCCTTTTAGATTTTGCAGAGGCTGTAAAATTGATTGTGGGGAAGACAGAGCTTTCATTGGAAATGCCTATGTTGCTGTGGATTGGGACCCCACAGCCCTTCACCTCCGCTATCAAACGTCACAGGAACGGGTAGGTGCTTGGGTGGGGCCACCATAAGATGGTAGTTTTTATATGGGCAATTTTCGCCAGTTTAACTATATTATATGCCATTTCGGTTTTAGGTAATTTAAATGCAACTGGAAAAATGTTTATTGGCATTCTTTGTCGCTTAATATATTGACGTGATTGAGTGGATTTTTCAGTTTTCCAGCTTCTGGAGTTAATTGTTTGGGAGCATTAAATTTCAAAACATTAATAAATAAAGTAAATCTTGAAACAAAACTGTGTAATTAAGAAGTTATATTCTTTGGCCATGACATACCAATAAACGTCTCTCTGCCTGTTAAATATTATTGAAGCTACAGCATTTGGTAACCACAATTAACTTATCTCAAATGTGTCCCAGGACTATAGCAGCTACTTTTAATGAGAATAATGATCAGAAAACTTAGAGAAAGGATTGAAATGTTTCAAGACTGGATACCTGAGTACATCTCATTGGCTGTTCTCCACACGTCGCATTCCCTCTACTGCCATGCTCCAGCCAGAGCTACTTTTGAATTCTGAAAATCTTACTTCAGAAAGAATAATAACTACTAACTCCATACGTAAAAATGTTTGCTTCAAATAGTTTTGGTGTTTTTTGTTGTTGTTGTTGTTCTTTTTTTTAACAACTATAAGGAGGTAGAAATGTCTCAGGCAGTTTTTAATCAACCAAATATTGTTTGAAGTTGTAGATGTTTTAAGAATCTGATGGAGAAGTAAAAGCAAAAGAATGAAAGGACTGTCTTTTTTTTTCCCCCTTTGGTTGTGGCTGGTAGCGAGATTTGAACCGTTGATCTTCAATAACACCACACTCTAACCAACTGAGCTAAGTGTTCAACCCTTCTAAGGAGTTTCTTAAGTCCATGAGGAATTGTAGTAGTTTTTGCATTTACAGGGCTCTTGATTATTGGCAAGTTTCTTCACTATTTCTTAAAGCATTCCCTTTAGATAAGTTAGTAATGGTAATTGACTGTTTTGTCTTTTTATGCTATTGAAGAGTGGGGAAACTACCAATTCAGACCTAGGTTCCTGTTTGGATCCCTAGATATACCCTTATACACCCTGAGACTTTTGGTAGCTCTTTCTAGCCCAGGATGAGTATAATTTGTTGATACTTGTTAAATGAAAGATCACTGGGCTAAAGAAACTGAAGAGAAGTTGCTGTTCTACATCATGCTCACTATAGCAAAGTAATTCAATAACTTCAGCCATGCTTCCTTTGAAGAGGGAAAATTTTAAATCTTTGTCAGCACAAAATCTGACAGGACATTATTCTGACAAGACACTCCTGTCAAAGATGAAAAATTATTTAGCTCTGTAAATCTCTTCCCCTTTCAAACAAGCCCAACATGCAAGCTCTGGAGGACGTCCCACTTATTCGAGGAAGAGCCTACGTGACCTGTTAAATTTCAGCTCACTTTTACTTTCAGTGATGCACCTAGGCTACCATGGAAACAAGCAGCTATTGAGATATTCTGCCTTGCTAGGGTATGGGGCCACATGACTAATCTGGGCTCTTCCTACATGTGGTTTCTGTATGTGCTTAGAGAGTCACATAGACAAAGGAGGTTCTTTGGCTCAAAACTGAGATTATTGCCCATATCCTTTATATTTTTTATTCCAGTGATTTTCCTTCTAGGAATTTACTCTAAGGGAATAGGATAGTCTATAATTTGCAGACATGTTCATAAGCATTTTTTAGAATAGTAAAAAATTAGAAACAACTTATTTCTGTCCCACATTAGAAGAATGGTTAAATAAAGCATGATATATTCGTTGAATAATATATTATGCAGTCGTTGATAATGATGATAACCAGGAGTTTTTACTGACATTTATGGGAAGATACTTAATGATATCATGTTAAGTTTTTATAAATAGCAAGATATAAAATTGCATATACTGGAAAAAAATCTCTTCAGTATTAAAAAAAGAAAAAATGCTGTTTAAGAAAAGGATGAAAGAAAATCTGCCAATATTTTTACAGTGGTTGCTTTTGTATTAAGAATATTTGGATCCCCATACTGCCTAGCTGCCCGCCCCCCTCCAAAAAAAAAGAAGAAGAAGAAGGGGGTTGGCTGGTTAGCTCATTTGGTTAGAGTACAGATTTGTAACACACCAAGGTCAAGGGTTCAGTTTGCCAGACTGGCCAGCCACCAAAAAAAAAAAAAAAAATTAAAACTTTTCCTCCCTTTTTATATTTTTCTTTTCTTTCCAAAATTTCTGTGTGAATATTTTATTTTGTAATTAAAACAAAAATAGAGGGGCAGTTGCTCTTATTCTTTGCATTTTCCCACTGTTTGGACCTCACAGTCCTCAAAAAATTTTTCTTTTTTATTCTCAGTAAAAAATTAAACTAGATAACTCATTACATCTTTCTCTTTTTTTAATAGTCTTATAATGTATGAAAACTATTACTTCATTCGTGTTAAAGGTGAGCTTTAAAGCTACTTAGAAAATAAAAGAAGAGGGTGCCTATAAGTAATTTAGACTATTTGAACAATAGTAGAGGATCTGATCCAGGATCTCAAGAAGTAAAGGGACTCTTTATCATTTAGGGAAATTTTATTGATAAATAGAAAATTATTGTCAGACCACAAATGTGTTTCTAATCAGCCTTCCTTCCTCCCTGTTTCTTTCTAGCTCTGTAGCCTGTGTTCCACAGAAAATGTAGTCAAGAAAAATCAGCACTCTTTACTAGCTTACTATAATTTGTGGTTGGCCATAAGGCATCCCTGGTAGAGATAATAGAGATAATATTTAACTTGCTATGAGAAAAGAGACTATACTGTACAAGGATACTTTTAAAAGTTCATGCAAAAACACTAAGAACAAATAAGAAAAAAAATTTTTAAATGTTCATGCAAAGATTCATATTATCTTTCAATTCTATTTTTCCATGAACTTTTTGAAGTACCCTCGTATTTGATACACCTCTTTTGCTACTCATTCCAACAACCATGACGCAGCATGTTTCCTTTTGAAGCATGTCAGTTTTTCCCTTGAGTGACCAGCTTAAAAGATGATGAGAGTTAATATCTTGTTACTACAGAATTTGTGCTGAGAAAAGAAGTCAGTGACCCAAGGTCAAGCCAGGTCTCCTTTTCTAAAAAAAGAATTTTCTCTAAGTTCCCCTTTTTAAATGACTTCTTTAGACTGGATGGTGATACAATGCTAAAACTTTAATTGCGTGATCAACCCCAACTGTGATAGCTTGTTAGGGCCATTTGACAGCCTTGTAACCTGTCCTTTCCTATAGGGAAAAGGTCTCACTTGAAAACCTGTTCTAAATTGAATGTCCTGAGCTGTGCCAGTTTGTAATCCAGACAGCTCAGTGTTCCCATCCTGAGTTTTAGGAAGGGAAATGTGGGGGAAATCGCCTCAGGGGAAGAGAACAAGTCCACCTCTGGAAGGGAGGAGCAATAAGTAGGGTGATGGACATGCGATGGTACTTCAGAAAGTTCGTGGACAAATAGAAGTGAAAGATAATCTGAACCTTTCCATGAACTTTCCGAAGTGCCCTCGTAGATGTGACCTTTGCAGAAAGAGAGGCAGTCATTATTGGACTTGTAGTCTGGGCTCTACCTTGGGACAAAAATCTCCCTGTGTGAAGTCTCATGGTAGCGTTCATCATTCTGATACTTTGCCTAACTCACCTTCTCATTCATAATAGAGACCAACAGAAGGGTCCTAGCTCCTTGGGGAGTTTTTTTGGTGGGGGGGTGGAGAGGGGTTTTTTTGTTGTTTTTTTGGTTTTTGCAGCTGGCAGGTACAAGGATCCATGGTTCTTGATTGCTTGCCAGGTGTCAGCCAGGTATGGGAGAGGGGAAAAAATTCTTTTCTATTGCGTTCTAGGTCCTTCCTTCTCTCCCTACCCCCCATTCTATAGCACCCGCAACACACGTTTGCACACACCTACCCCGCTTTGCTCTCTCTCCTTTTTTATGCTTGCCTCCTTCTTGCTCCAAAGCCTACCTAGAAGGCCCAGAGGAATTAAGGGCCTTCTCAACAAAAGGAGCATGCTCTTTTGAGCTTGCTGTTCCTTTTATTACCACCTCAGATTTTTAGAAATCCCTGTGAGACAGTAGACAGATAATGATACAAGAGGTATTCCAATAACTCTGTGTTATATAGTGTCAGTATGCAAATGAGTTGCATCCTGTAGAGTTTAATGCTGTGATTTTTTACTTTCTCACGGTGAACTTTTCTGTACCCTTTCTTATTTCATACAAATCTGGCATCTGTGAAGCCTACAGCATACTAACAATGCTCTGTCTTTCTGGTTAAAAAATAAATGGCTTACTTGCAGCACCCCTGGCTTGAGGGTTAGCTCACATGTAAACTGTTTCAGGATTCCAAAATTGTGAAATAAACAGTCAATTCCTTGTTTGTTTGTTTTTGTTTTTGTTACTTTGAAGCCTTCAGAAATTTTTCAAGAAAAGCTACAAGTCATATAAATAGAGATTTTATCCAAGATGTTACTGGTAAGATATTTGTGAACAAATGCTAGATGCTGTATTTGCTCAAAGACTCTAGTTTGGGTTGTATTTTCTTTTTCCTCATGTAGAGTAAGATAAGGGTGAGTAAACGAGAGCATGATGCATAGCTGTGTGACAATTTTAAATGCCCTCGCCATAACCCCCATTCCTCCCATTCCCTCTTCCTGCAGGTTGTAGATGAGCACGAGAGTGTGGAGCAGAGTCGGCGAGCACAAGCTGAGCCCATCAACCTGGACAGCTGTCTCCGTGCTTTCACCAGTGAAGAGGAGCTAGGGGAAAATGAGATGTACTACTGTTCCAAGTGTAAGACCCACTGCTTGGCAACCAAGAAGTTGGATCTCTGGAGGCTTCCCCCGATCCTGGTATGTGACAGTCCTGCTTCTGAGAGAGTAGAAGTTTAGCATAAAGGAAAGAAGTCATGAACAAACAGGAATGTTTGTTATTTTTGAGAATAAGACCCTTCCTACAGCAGTGTTTAAAACACTTTTTCTGCGCAAGGTTTTTATGTTGAGCACGGAGATGAATTATTCAGCAGATGTTTGATAGTTTCTTTTTCTAAAGAACTTACAGCCTAGGAGAGAGACATCATATAGACCAGTAACTGCAATTCACTGCAATGTGAGAAGTGCCACAGTGGTACACCCTGATGAATTTGAACACATCTGGCTCTATGGAGCTTTAGGCTAGCTTTAGGCTAGCTTTTCATAGCCTATAGAAGAGCAACTGAGTTGGGAGCTCCCATTACTGCTGCACTTGGTCACAGGCTGTGGCGTACTGCCAAGTTATGTTTGTGTGCACAAGCACATCAGTGCACTGAGCCTTATATGTTCTTTTAGATTTGATTTACTTCTGCCTTCTCCCTTCATGGATTTGAAGACTCTCCTGTTGCTTGTCAGGAGAATTTGAAGTGACAAATCTTCCTAATTGTTTAAGGAAGCCTTTTCCTTAAGGGTGGAAGTACCATCAAATGTAACTGTAAGGTACTAGTATATTTTAACCGGGCGTGTATGTATTTTCTTATTCATGTCTTCATCCTACTACTCTGTGAAACTGAATGTAGGTTTTTCTTTCCTTAGACCAGAACAGCTTGCCAGGGAAGAATGCACAAGAAATGAATAATATTGGTTAGCTAGCTCCAGGGATGGAAAATGGGAGAAGGGAACAGGGTTAGGGCTTAGGGATGTGGTAGATGGGGAAGGGGGAGACTTATTTTAAAATTAAGGTATAACTAACATACAATTAGATGCATAAATTTTAAATGGCCAATTTGATAAATTTTGGCAATTACATAACATCATATAACCACTACATAAAATACATCGTGGAGTAAAGGCATTTATCAAAACCATATTTTTGAGGTCTTTAAAGAATAATGAAGAATAAATGTTATGTTGTATATTTTTGAGCATTCATATGTATTAGACCTTTTTTATGCAAATATCTTCAGAACACTTTAACACAGATGTTTTCTACTTTTTGTTCTCCAGATTATTCATCTTAAACGATTTCAATTTGTAAATGGTCGATGGATAAAATCACAGAAAATTGTTCAATTTCCTCGTGAAAGTTTTGACCCTAGTGCTTTTTTGGTGCCAAGAGACCCCGCTCTCTGCCAGCATAAACCACTCACACCCCCAGGAGATGACCTCTCTGAGCCAAGGGTTCCAGCAGGAGAAGCGAAGAAAGTGGATGCCCAGAGCTCAGCAAGGGAAGAGGAAGTGCTCCTGAGCAAGAGTCCATCCTCACTCAGTACAAACATCATCAGTAGCCCAAAAGGTGAGGAGGCCTGGGGGTACCTAATGGAGGGGCTTTCTTGGGACCCTGTAGGCTGCATATTTCCCTTGGTCTTCTGCTCTGGAGCAACAGTTTGGTGGGGTAGAAGGAACCTATCTGGAATCAAACCTATCTATATTTGAGTTATGTTGACTTTTAACAAGCTATATAGCCTCCCTAAGTCTATTTTCTTATCTGTAAATGGAGATAATACTAAGTTCACAGGATGTGAGAATTTGATTTATCAAGAGTGGAGCAAGGGGCCGACCCCGTGGCTCACTCGGGAGAGTGCAGCGCTGGGAGCGCCGAGGCTGCAGGTTCGGATCCTATATAGGGGGATGGCTGGTGCGCTCACTGGCTGAGCGCGGTGTGGGCAACACCAAGCCAAGGGTTACGATCCCCTTACCGGTCACACACACATAAAAAAAAGAAAGAGTGGAGCAAGGTCAAGGGTTCAGCTTGACCTGTACTGGCCAGCTTCCAAATAAAAAAGACTGAAGTACTTTACATAATGCCTGACATATGGTAAACATGAGTGGTACTTGTAGTTGTCATTCTTGTTCCCTTACAGCAGAGGTTCTTATAGTACAGTCTGGGAACCCCTAGAGGTCCCTGAAACCCTTTCAGGGGGTCTGGAGGATTAAAACTATTTTCATAAGAATAAGTTTCCTGGGAGTGTAGGCACATGCCCGCTGGGGTGGTTTAGCACCCTTATGCCCTTGGGCCGCAGCCAGGTGCCCGCTGTCCCTTGCAACACTTTGCTGAGCAGGTATATGTGCAGCTGTAATGTGTCTGCTCCACTGCCTGCCATTTTGCCCACTGCTGGGAAGGCCACCACCATATTGATTTTCCTTCATGGATTGGGAGATACCAAGCACGGATGGGCAGAAGCTGTTGCAGATATCAGAAGTTCACATAGCAAATATATCTTCCCGCATGTGCCAGTTGTGCCTATTAAATAAATTTGAGGGGTGGCCGATTATATTAGTTGGTTTAGAGCGTGGTGCTGATAACACCAAGGTCCAGGGTTCAATCCCTGTACTGGCCAGGTACCAAAAAAAAAAAAGTTTAAATATGAACATGGCTATGCCTTATTTGTTTGATATGATTGGTCTTTCACCAAATTCATGGGAGGGTGAACCTGGAATTAAACAGGCAACAGAGAATATAAAAGCTTAGATAGACCAAGAGGTGAAGAGTGAAAAATAAGTAAATAAAAAAATAAAAGGAGGAAAAATGGCATTCCTTCTAATAGAATTATTTTGGGAGGATTTTCTCAAGGAGGAGCTGTAACTTTATATACTGCTCTTACCACACAGCAGAAACCGGCAGATGTCATCACACTTAGTTGCTGGCTTCCGTTTTGGGCTTTGTCTCCACAGGGTCCTATTAGTAGTTCAAGAAGAGATCCTTCTGTTCTCCAGTGCCATGGAGATTGCAACACTTTGGTTCCCCTAATATTTGTTTCTCTTACTGTTAAAAACTAAAAACATTGGTAAAGCCAGCCAATGTAACCTTTAAAACCTATGAAGGCATGATTCACATGTCATACCAATGGGAAATGATGTCTGTCAAGCAATTCATTGATAAGTTCCTACCTTTAGTTGACTGATGTCACTAAGAGACCTTGTGTAGAAGAAGTACACCAGCATCACTGTAGTAGAGTATAAATCTTTTCTGAGCTCAATCTTGAAACTTCTAATGTTTGCAGTGTTAAAATGTTTTGCAGATGCATGCCAGTGACACAGACTAAATAATGTCTCTTCGTGGGGAATTTATGATCATTTAAGTTTCTGTACATGTATTTGTATATGATCCAGAATATATTTGTATTAAATAGATGAAGCAGCTAGCTTATTTTTTTCAAATGTAATTCAGCAAAATAATAAAATACTGCAACCAGAGTTTTTATTACATCATTTGAAAATTACTAGTGTGCTTAATGAAAATTTGTTTAGGTATAAACGAGCAGTTAAGATACAAATGATTTTTTTTTTTTTGTCTTTTTCGTGACCGGCACTCAGCCAGTGAGCGTACTGGCCACTCCTGTATAGGATCCGAACCCGCGGCGGGAGCGTCGCTGCGCTCCCAGCACCGCACTCTCCCGAGTGCGCCACGGGGTTGGCCCAAGATACAAATGATTAAACAACTTAAAAGTAAAAAAAAAAATCCAATTGAAAAATGGGCAAAGGAGCTGAATAGACATTCTCAAAGGAAGACATACAAATGACCAACAGATGCATGAAAAAATGGTCAGCATCACTAATCATCAGGAAAATGCAAATCAAAACCACACTGAGGTATCATCCCACCCCAGTTACACTGGCTATTATCAAAAAGACAGAGAATAACAAATGCTGGCAGGATGTGGAGAAAGAGAAACACTTCTACACTGTTGGTGGGACTGTAAATTAGTGCAGCCATCATGGAAAAAGAGTATGGAGGTTTCTCAAACAAGTACAGATAGAGCTACTGTACGATCCAGTAATCCCACTACTGGGTATATATCCAAAGAATGGAAATCATGTCAAAGGGATCCCTGCACTCCCATCACTCTCTCTCTCTCTCTCTCTCTCTCTCTCTCTTTCACGCACGCACGCACGCACGCACGCACACACACACACACACACGAATACTACTCAGCCATAAAAAAAAAGAGTGAAATTCTGCCATGTACAGCAACGTAGACAAGCTTGAAGAAACTTATGTGAAGTGAAATAAGCGAAGCACAGAAAGAGAAATACTGCATGTCCTCACTCCTAAGTAGGAGGGAAGGAAGAGAGGAGTAGGAGGGAGGACAATCATAATAATAAGTTGAACTTTCAGAAGGAGAGAACAGAACTGTGATTGCTAGAGGTGGGAAAAGGGGAGAGGGAGAGGGATAGTGAGAATTTGGTTAATGGACACACAGAATGATTGTTTTGTAATGATGAATATGCTAATTATCCTGATTTGATCATTACATATTGTACACAATTATTAATAGTCAAGTCTGTACCCTAGAAATATGTATAATCAATTATGTTTCTATAAAAAAAATAAAGGATTTATGCATGCTGCGACTTAGTGTATGGATGTATTCCAAAATTGCTTAGTCACCATGCAGTGCTTGTATTTTTATATATGTATTCATATATACATAAGTGTACTTCATAATAAGAATGAAGTGGTATTACATTATTGCTAATAATAGGTATAATGCTTTTAAGTTTCATTAAAGAGTAATATTGCTCTCTTCAATTAATGGCCCTTTTATTTCGGGGACTGAGCTTTTCTTTTCCCTGATATTATTCCTATTTAATATTCTATTCTCACAAGAAAAAGAAAATACGTTCTTTCTTTGTTGTCCTTCATAGTGGACCAAATATCACCTCCCTGCCATAGAAAGCTACTGTCAATACATGCTGTAGTTTGACATTCTGAATCGTAGATAGATGATATTTGAAATCTATTTATACTTTATAAAGAAATCAGGGCTGGCTGGTTAGCTCAGTTGGTTAGAGCATGGTGCTGATAACACCAAAGTCCAGGGTTTAATTCCTGTCCCAATCAGCCACCAAAAATAAAAAAAGAAACCAGGGAGAGTAATGTTACATAGTGGAGAGAATTGAGGAAGCTACATCTGACTCCCATTCTTACAGCCACTGAAGTACATTGAGCTCCATAGAGACAGTGCTGGGGCAAGTGAGAGCCAGGCAGGCACTGGGCATCTCTGTGCCTCACTGGGGAAAAATAAATAACCACAGGCAAAGGAGATCCTAAGAAGCCAAGAGGAAAAATGTCATTATATGCATTCTTTGTGCAAAATTGGTGGGAGGAGCACAAGAAGCAGCACCCAGATGCTCCAGTCAACTTCTCAGTTTTCTAAGTGCTCAGAAAGGTGGAAGACTTATGTCTGTTAAAAAGAAAGGAAAATTTGAAGACATGGCAAAGGTGGACAAGGCCCATTATGAAAGAGAAATGAAAACTTATATCCCTCCTAAAGTGGAAACAAAAAAGAAATTCAAGGATCTCAGTGCACCCAAGAGGCCTCCTTCAGCCTTTTTCTTGTTCTGTTCTGAGTATCGCCCCAAAATCAAAGGAGAACACCCTGGCCTATCCACTGGTGATGTTGCAAAGAAACTGGGAGAGATGTGGAACAGCACTGCTACAGATGATCAACAGCCTTATGCAAAGAAGGCTGCTAAGCTGAAGGAATAATACAAAAAGGATATTGCTGCATACCGACTTAAAGGAAAGCCTGATCAAGCAAAAAAGGGACTTGTCAAACCTGAAAAAAGCAAGAAAAAGAAGGAAGAGGAGGAAGATGGGGAGGATGAAGAGGATGAGGAGGAGGTGGGTGAAGAAGAAAATGAAGAGGAAGATGATGATGATGAATAAGTTGGTTCTAGCACAGTTTTTATTTTCTTGGCTATAAAGCATTTAATCCCCCTGTATACAACTCAGTCCTTTTAAAGAAAAAAATTGAAACGTAAGGCTGTGTAAGATTTGTTTTTAAACTGTACAGTGTCTTTTTTTTGTATAGTTAACACACTACCAAATGTGTCCTAAGATAGATCTGTCCTGGTGGTATTTTCAGTAAATACTAACCTTGCCTGGGGGGGGGTTGTAAATTGTCATGGAAATTTAAAGCGTGTTCTTGTTTGGTGCACAGCACAAATTAGTTATATATGGGGATGGTAGTTTTTTCATCTTCAGTTGTCCCTGATGCAACTTATATGAAATAATTGTTGTTGTGTTAACTGAATAACTACTCTGCAATTGAAAAAAAACAAACTTGCAGCTCTTTTGTGACATTCTGAATGCTTCTAAGTAAATACAAGTTTTTTTATTAAAAAAAAAAAAAACCAAGATATCGTGTAAAACTTCCTGTACTATTTTTTTCAAATAACTGTACTTTATTCCAAATTTAGACCTATTTATAGTTGGTTAGAGTGAACACCAAGGTCAAGGGTACAGATCCGCATACCAGCCAGCTGCCAAAAAAAAAAAAAAAAAAAAGAAATTAGACCTATTTAGTTATTAGAATCTTCAGTCCAGATCACAGGAATGATTCTGTGGTTTTATTTTTCTGTAAGCAACTGAAAGAATAATTAGGTCATATTTTAGTATGTTTTGAAATATTTAAGACTGATCTTAAAAACAAACCTCTAAGATGATTTGATATACTTGTAGCATAGAGCTCAAATTTACTTGGTTTGAAACTACTGTAAAAAATGAGCAATCTATTAGAAAAATTTGTTTTATTTTTATCTGCCAATGAACTCATTTGAAATTTCCACCTTAGTCAAATGCTTTTTTTTTGTGCAAACAAAAATAGTGATCGATTTTAAATAGTAAAAATTTCCAAATTAATAATAAAAATTATTTCAAAACAAATTTATGGGTAATAAAAGTTAGAACCCTATATGTATGGTGTAGTTACCATACAGTTTAATATATGGCAAAAATGTATACTTGATATTTCTGGACTGTGTTAATTTTTCTGCTGTATTCCAACTGACCAAAACAATGTTAGGAATGAATCTTTATAAACAGGTGCTAATTGATAAGGGAAATGATTTTGTAATGGACTATATATAGGATGTTATTAATGAAGCCATATATTTATGTCTAGATTTAAAATTTTTAAACAATCATTTACTAAGTAATTTTGCTTTGCCTTGAAGAACATAAGCTGTTTCAGTTATACAGATCAGCAAGGTCTTATTTATGGTAAGAAGTATTCCACTGAAATGTTGTATTGTAACATGGAAAAATGTAAATGTTTTTCATGGTTTCTATCAGTATAAAATAAAATTTAATTCTGAAACAAAACCTATTTTTATAAAAGTACTAAGACAATATGTGCCTTTTCACTTTCATTTTCTCACAAATATACATTGGAGTCAGAGACAGCATGGCATGTGATGATAGCATTGCACTGACTTATGTGCTTGTGTATTGTAGTTTTTAAATTCCTCAGTTTTAATTTCTAATGAGGGATTTTTTTTTCTTTTTTGACAGCTGTCCAGTACAGGGATCAAACCCTGGGCCTTGGAGTTATCAGCACATTATGGAAATCTTGATAGATAACATCAACATAAACAAAAGTTCTAGGGTCCTTAATCATTTTTAAGTGTATAAGAAGGGTGGTGGGTTGTGACCAAAAAGTTTGAGAACCACTGCTTTACAGGATTTTTTTGAGTGGTAGATGTAATAGAGTTCCCAGTACCATGCCTGATAATAGTAAATACTTAATAAATAATGGTTATATTTTTTGTCTTGTTTTTTAAAAAACATGTATTTGTTAAACTCCTTAGTCTAATAATTATATTGTTTTGAACTGAATCTGACATAAATCACTTATATGCTATTTTCTAAGTCCCTACAACATACTTTACATATTTAGGACATTGCTGCCTATAGAGACTTGGTATTGAGGTAGAGAAGAATGTTACTTATTGGCTACATAATAGAAAGGAAAGAGTAGCCAGTCAAGGCTCTCCTGTCTTTACCTTTATGTGCACATTGGTGAAGCTGTTTTCAAATTTAGTATTTGGTGGCTGGCTTAACTTGTGGAATTTGGATTTATGAATCTTTCTTTCTCTCCCTTTCACAGGTTCTCCTTCTTCGTCAAGGAAAAGGGGAACCAGCTGTCCCTCCAGCAAAAATAGCAGCCCTAACAGCAGCCCACGGACTTTGGGGAGGAGCAAAGGGAGGCTCCGGCTGCCCCAGATTGGCAGCAAAAATAAACTGTCAAGTAGTAAGGAGAACTTGGATGCCAGCAAAGAGAATGGGGCTGGGCAGATCTGTGAGCTGGCTGATGCTTTGAGCCGGGGGCACATGCTGGGGGGCAGCCAACCTGAGCTGGTCATCCCTCAGGACTATGAGGTAGCTTTGGCCAATGGATTCCTTTATGAGCATGAGGCATGTGGCAATGGCTACAGCAGTGGTCAGCTTGGAAACCACAGCGAAGAAGACAGCACTGATGACCAAAGAGAAGATACACGTATTAAGCCTATTTATAATCTATATGCAATTTCGGTAAGTGATTTGTTGTATGGTTTTCAAAGAGTGGTCTGCACTTTTTAGTGGACTTTTCACTTTTGCTCACTTGTTTTCAGTCATTCATCAGCAAGCATTTTTTCAGGAGCTGCTTATTTCTTAGGCATAAGCTTGGTGATAGACAAAGTTAATATAGAAATCTTGGTCTTCTGGATAGAATCCAGGGAGCTCACAGTATGATGCAGGAAATAGTCATGTAATTATTGTAAGTGGAGTCACAGGTTCAAGTTATTAATAATTGTGTTCCTAAGGAATTTTTAACTTTCTAAAAGATAATTATAACTATAAAATTGTTGTTTATCCACACAAGACTTGGAGCTTATGACTTTTCAATTTTACTTTTTGTTTATTTTGTTTCTGGAAAAAATGAGATGGTTCGAAAACACTTTCTTAACCAACTAACTATTCAGTGTTCTCCAGCTCAGATGCTAGTGCTATGCCCTATCCATAGTACTGTTAACCACTAACATACCTCCACTTTCTTCTCTCTTGCAGTGCCATTCAGGAATTCTGGGCGGGGGCCATTATGTCACTTATGCCAAAAACCCAAACTGCAAGTGGTACTGTTACAATGACAGCAGCTGTAAGGTAAATATTCTTAATTTTTGAATGAAGTTAGAGGCAGAATGTCAACAGATCTGGGGAACATTTGTTGAAATAATGGACTTTCTCCTGATTAGATGTTTTTATTAGGATCAGTATATAGATGCTATCAGTATTAAGGGAACAAAAGTAATATGCAGAGTGGGGAACAAAAACATGAATAGTGAGGAAAAAGAGGTGTTAGTTAATGAGAAAAAGTTTCTATCTTTTGAACTATTAGAATTTGATGGGGTTTTAGGTAAGTCTTTTGACTTCGGTCAGAGTATTTTCCCCAAAATAAACATTGAGAATTATGGGGCTCATTTTAGGGTCAGGTGTGAGACAGCCAAAATATTAAGCTGATTAAAAGCAATCAGGTTTAGTAATTTGAGAGAGCACAAAATCCTAACCAACAGGAAGGTTTAGTAATTAGAAAGGGTTGGCCTTCCTTTCCCTGGCTAGGATTACGAGCCAGCATAGTGATGGCTTTTTTGTTAAAGGATTTTCTTGCCCCTTCAGGAACTTCACCCCGATGAAATTGATACCGACTCTGCCTACATTCTTTTCTATGAGCAGCAGGGGATAGACTATGCACAATTTCTGCCAAAGATTGATGGCAAAAAGATGGCAGACACAAGCAGCATGGACGAAGACTTTGAATCTGATTACAAAAAATACTGTGTGTTACAGTAAGCTACCACTCTGGCTGCTAGACAGGGTGCTGGTGAGGGAGATGACTCCTTGTAGCTGACATTTGGCAAAAGCATCATTGAAAGGCAAGCTAAATGTAGTTATTTTATCCTGTGACCCTGAAGCACAAAATAAAAATTCTAATTAAAATAGTTAACTTTAAGAGTAGTAATAATTTTGTTTTGAAGTCTCACTCAAGTTCTCTGGTAGAGAACTTTCAGGCAGATCACACCATTAGCCTGTAAACAAAGGGGTTTGGCACCAGCCACCTGGGACCAAATAATAATTAAATTGTGCTTGTCCAGATGTGAACAAACATGTAGTGAGTATAGAGTTTACCAATAATCATTACAGAATACTAAGGATTTCCTTGGAGTCAAAGTAAAAAATAAAAAAATAGTAGTGTTGTCTGGGGACGACATGATATGCTACCTCCTTTTTCCTGAAGTTTTATTCCATTATATTGACACGATGGAGAAAGCAAGATCATGAAGTGTGCAAGTGATTCTTGTGGCATGGGTGCAGATTTTTTAATTTATTTTTTAAACCGTTTCCCTACTTTTTATGTCTTTCTTGCTCTTTTTGTTTTGTTTGTTTGAGACATAACCAGTCAGTGGCAGAGGCACATGGTGGTCAATCTGAAAGGGAGAATCTCTTACAAGATTCCACCCAGGGCCTTGGTTGGGAGACCCAGTAGAAAGAAAAAGTGTTCTGGGAAATCCAGGCAAAATGGCCCTCCTGATAACAGCATCTTCCTCTTAGGATACTTTAAGTATTCTCAAAAATTTATCCCCTCTCCCTACTGCTGAGTGTGGCAGGGTAGTTGCCATTATTTGTACCATCTTTACATGCACGTGTTGCACAAAGAGCTGGGAAGGAAGTGGCATCAAAGCTAGATGGTGTTTCATAATTTTTCTTTCTTTTGCACTTTTAAAAAAAGAGAATACATGCAAATGAACTTACTTGTTTGTATTGATGGCTCTAAGGGCTATAAATTAACTCTATTGGGGTATTTTCCCACATCATATTAAATTTAAAAACAAAATCCCAAACATTGATAATTCATAAGTATTTTTAAAGAAATTGATGGTTAGGATACTTTGGTTTTGTTTGCATGTCTTTTTTTTTTTTTTTTTTTTTTAATTTTACACTAGTCATCAAAGTTATATTTCTTGCTTACTTCATTGTTTCCTCTGATTTTTCAAGACTGGAACAAAACTATAAATGTTATTTATTTCCGGCAGCATTTTTTTTCCTGTGTTGTTTTTTAATATGCATTCAAAGGAAATGTTCCACCTTTTTGTAGTCTTTTTTTATTATTATTAATTTACACCTTGGAAGTTGATTCTCATTAAGTCAGATTCCATTGCACTTTTTCCTCATGGGTAGTAAGAACCAATGTGATTAAGCATTTGTGTTCTGTTATCTGAGGCCAGTAACTATCTAGTTCTTCTCAGAGCATGTGAAAGGTTGTCGTAAATGACTACCTAAGTTGAAACCCCTTTCAGAAGAAGAATATAATTACAAGTAAGAAAGAGTGCCCTAAATGGTATAATGTAATGAAGTCAGACAAAATGCATACTTAATAGTTTCAAGATTTTTATTATATAAAATCTGTCCATTCTTACCTGGACAAGTCCCAGGAAAAAGTGGAAGATTTTAAATTTCCTTACAAATGTTTTATTTAAGCAGGTAGCACAATCTACTAATGTTGTTTGATCTGTGTTTGTTATATTGGTTATAATTAATTTTTTTAATTCATGAACTAGCATAAAATTTATTAAATTAACTATTAACTACATTCATCTTGTAAATTACTGTATAAAACTTGTTGACAATGCACTGACTTTAGAAAGCTGTTAATGTACATAAATAGAGTGTAAATAAAATAGTGTTGATGTACTGAAATATGAATTGTATAAAAAGTATTGGTGATTGTATATGGAGTGTACCTGTTTATCTGTAACTATTATCTAAACAAATTAAATACTGTGGATCCCTCTATGTGCTGTTTTTTCTCATACAAGTAAACACATAAAGTCAAATTCTTCAGTCTTTCTGTGATCCTGTTTTAGTTCTCCTACTTGAATAATGCCTATCAGACTTTATAGAGTGGTTGCTCCATTTCTGAGGGAATGGAAACTGTTGAGAGTAGAACGATACCTGCAGTGACCAGATGAATTTGATTTAAATGTGGCTCATATCCCTTTTAGAAAATTATTTTGGAAGGCATTGAAGGGTGGGGGGAGGAAAAGGATAGAGAGCAAGTGGTGAACTGAGGATTGGTGGGGAGGTCCTATGATAGTTTTTATGCACATTAGGAGGTTAGGTGAAGAAGAGGAAAATTTCTCATTTGCATAATGCCTTGAAATGACGCTAGGTTTCTAGGGGTCACTGAGAAACCAGGATATCCCTAGTTGTCTTTCTGGAACATCTCCAAGGAGGCAGTGCTGAGACGAGATGAAGCTTTAGAGCAGTAGGTTCTTCACCCTTAGCCCCTTTTTGTTTACCTATAAAATTTGCATTGCTTAACAGTGGGGATGCATTCTTAGAAATGTGTCCTTAGGCAATTTCCTCATTGTGCAAACATCATACAGTGTACTTATTCAAAGCTATTTTCTTTATTTTTGATTTATGTGCTTTTTGTTGTTTTTCTTACACAAACCTAGGCTATATGGCATAGCCCATGGCTCTTAAGCTACAAACCTATACAGCATGTTACTCCACTGATCAACACAATGTTAATCATCTGTGTATCTAAACAGAAAAGATACAGTAAAAACATAGCATTATAATCTTATAGGACTATGCGGTCCATCGTTGACTGAAGCATCATTATGTGGTATATAAATGCCTGACTGTTTCTTGGAGTTTGATGAATGTGAGATTTTAGCCCCAGGAGATTCAATTCTGTTTGCAAAGGGTTTTTTTTTTTTTTTTTTTACCCCCTTGCTGTACTGATACTAAAATATTTTAATAGCTCTCTGCTCACATTCTCCAAAAAAGGAACACACATTTAAAAAATATAAAATGAAATGTGTTGAACGAGCAGCAGTGGCAGCTTGTTTAACGAAAGGAACAAACAAACAGAAAATGGATCCAAAAAGTTATAAAAAATGAAGCACATTTCCTAAAGTGCCAGTCTGTGTTCCTAGCATTTTAACAGCCTTAGAAGGACTAGCTTATGGAGAAGGACAAGCATTTCGTTTGTAGTTTCTGAATGGCCCTGTAAGTTGAGAGAGGTCTTCAGCCTCCCATCCTCTCTGGTTGAGAGTGGTGATTCCACATGTCTTCTCTCCACCACCTGGTGGCGTTGCTCACTCTGGCTTCTTTCTTAGTTGGTGTCTGCAAATGGATGATTTGCCACATTTTCTCAGTTATTTTAAAGGTTTAAAATAGAATTTTACTGGGACGAGCCAGAATGTGTAACTTGGGAAGCAGAGCTCTCAGTTTTCCTTGATGATGGTTGCTTAGTATTGAAATCACAAAGTCAGAAATGCACACGCTTCTATGATCAGAGACTCATGCAAAACAGCAATGAAAAGAGGCTGTCATTAGGTTTGCCAAACTTCCTGACCAGTGGGAAGCAGGATAGTAGATACGTGTGCAGCAGTTGCAAACTCAAGCCTGTATTACCAGGTTGGTAATAGAATAACGTAAGAAAGCTAGTCTAGCCGTGGCTGAGAATGAGGAGTGGTGGCGACCGTGGTAAGTTCTAGGCATATATCCATCTAAAGGCTCCATCTGATTGTTGCCGTATAAGAATGTGGGCCCCAGTGTTAACCAAATCTTTTTTTTCCTCCTAAAGAGAAGCCAGAAATCCAGATATTAATACAAAACAATCAATTTAGAAATGCAATTAGTTTTCAAAAATTTTAAACATTGTACTGCCCAAATAAAAACTTAACCTGCAGGCCAGGTACAAGCCACTAGTTCATGCCCTCTAGTAACGAGAAAGGTTATGGACTTTGAGCCCATTCAGTCAGAAATCAGATTCTGGCTCTGCTGTTAACAACTGTGAACTAAAACAAGTGCCTTAGACCCTCAGGTGTCTCATGTCGAATGAGAATACTACTTTATTTCCAAAGGTTATTAAAAGTAATAGATCTTAGCCGGGTACAGAAAGAGAAATACCACATGTTCTCATTTATGGGAGCTAAAAATAAATAAATATACAAACAAGCGAGGTGGGGGGAGAAAACAACAATCACAACAATTCCTTGAACTTGTTAAGGCAGGTGAACAGACATGATATTGACGGGCGGGAGGGGAGTGAGGGAAGTGAGAAAGGAATTGGTAAAGGGACACGAAAATCACCTACATTGTATATTGATAAATTAAAAAAAATTTTTTAAAAGGAATAGATCTTGTATATAAATAGGCACAGATCTTTCCTCTTTAGGTTTCGAATAAAGTATTCTTTCCACACTTAGGGAAACAACACATGTATAAAATAACAATGTTATGATCAACTTCATGACTAGTACAGAGGCATACAGGTAAACAACATGTGAGCACCTACTGTGTACAGAACTTTGTGCTAGTTTCCCTGGGGGCAGCAGTTCTCAGCCTGGCAATTCATCAGCATCATCAGTATCAACTAGGAGCTTGTTAAATATGCTGATTCCAGAATCACACCCATTATTTTCATATTATATCTGTGTTCTGTACCTATTTACACCCATATTTGTGAGATCATTCTTTTCCATGCAAAAACTGCATTTTAATAAGTTCCTCAGGGGAGATTCTTTTGTAGCCAGTTTGTACTGGTCTGCAGATTGATCATTTATGGAAACCACTGTTCCAGGGAATGAATCATTACTTCCTGTCTAGTTAGGAAAAGATACGTGTGCACATGTAAGGAGGAGTGATAGTAATCATCCAAAAGCTCCCTAGACATAATTGTCTCTAATGAAGTGCTGACATAGGACGTCAAGCAGTAGGTTGTTGATGAGGTACTTAGGGAAAACTAACTGGAAAAAGAAAGAGTTGTGCCATGAAGATCAGGATTTTATTGTCAGAAGTGTGGCGAGCAGTCCAGCAGTCTAAACAGACAACAAAAGAGCAGAGGCAGAATTCAGGTTATGCATTCCAGAGGCAGGGTAGGCATGTTTGAGCTGAGCTGAAGGTACGTGAGAAGCATAGCAGAAGATAAGGCAGAAACCATGTTTGAAAGCCTCTGAAGTTCAGACCAGTTATAATAAAAGCATTTCACGTTGCCAGGTATTTTGGTATGGTTGCAAGATGTTATCATATGGTTTGCATAAGTTCATACTAACCTATTTTAGACCATTTGTTGTAAACATAAGTTTTGTTTGCTGAAATTTCAATGTTTTGTGTTTTGTTTTCTGTTTTGTTTTGGTGGCTGGCCTGTATGGGGATCTGAACCCTTGACCTTGGTGTTACGACATCACGTTCTAACCAACTGAGCAACCGGCCAGCCCTGTTGGCTGTAATTTAACTTTCTCTTTTTCATACACACAATCCACTTTTGCTGGAATTTCTTTTGATAATGAACTTTAGACCTTACCACAAGCACAAGAGGAACTCATGGATGGATATTAGGCTTAAAGTGCTCCAAGTAAAGGAGAAAAACAAAAGGAGTCAGGCAGGAGAGGGAGAAAAACTAGAAGAGATGTGGACAGGAAGAAGGCATGCCAGAGCCCAATCATAGCTGAGTGCAGCCCAGGAAGAAGTGTGCCTGGTTGGTGGAGGCATCCAAGGCCCTTCTCTGCTGCCACAATGGTTTTTTCAGTGCCACCCTTCAATTCTCCACAGCAGGATTCTCTGCTCCTGATGGCTAAACTCCAGTACCTGCTGGGATTACAAAGTGGGCGGGGGGAGAGGTACTCTCTTATTGGGGATCAGCAGGGAGCTTCCCAGAATGGAGTAGGAGATGCCTGTGGTTGTCGTCAGAGGCCGCTGTAGCCTCATGTTCAGAGCAATCATCTTAGCTGACACCATGAAAAGCAATGGACTGGAAGTCCAGTCCAGTGTTTGCTGTGCACCTTGCAGAATTTTATGACCTTTGCAAATCAATTGCCTTCTCTGTGGCTCAGTTCCTCTTGTGAATTAGGGCAGTAGTCTTCAGCTTTTCTTTTGAAACATCAGGACTGAACCCTTCTTCCAACCATATTTTACCTGAAGGACCAATAGCTAAAGCAGATGAGGTTGGAGTTGCTTGGGTTGAAGTGAGGGTAGGGGTGGAGCTGCCTGAGCAACCTCTGTGGGCTCTGGATCAGATGTCCACTAAAACACCTTTCACCTCTAAGTCAATTGTGCAGAGCTCTCAGAGAATTGTCCCCAGCAAGAGGATTTGGTAGCATTCCCAGGTGAACACTCTCTTTTGGACTGCTGGAAATAATGGTGGCAAGAGGCTGGGCCTTTCCAAAGGCCGTTTTGCTATTCTCTGTACATCTGGGCAGAGGGGAAAAGCCAGCCAACTAGGGTGAAGGCTGGTCAACCTCCCTCCTTGTAGAAACCATAGGTAGTGCCTGGAGCAGCCCACCTGCTGTCTGGCCTCTGTCCCAGGACTGGGCATCTATAGGGAGCCAGTGCCAGGGCATGTGGCCTCTAATTCTTGTACCAGCTAGAGAAAGTTACTGCTGCCACTCCTTGTTGCAGGACTCTGTGGCTTGGAGCTGCAAATAAATGTCTCACTTGGGAGAGATGGGGAAAGGAAGAGAGCTGAGTTTATCACTCATTCATCAAGTGCTTTTTGAGTACCTACTGTGTGGTTTAAAGAATAGTCCTGAGCTTGGAACCAGAAGAAAGCTGGAGAGGGGACTTAGAAATTTAGTGGATTTCTACTATTTGCCAGACTCCAGGCTATGCATGTTTCATTCATTATTTAACACCACAGCTCTATGAGGGATGTATTATCATTGCTTTTTGTAGACGAGGAAGCTGAGACTCAGGTTAAATCACTTGCCCAAGGTGTCACACAGATGTAATATTTCTTTTGGACCTGTGAGGGGATCACAACCGTTGGCTTGGTGTCCTCCGCGCACCATGCTCAGCCAGTGAGCGCACCGGCCATCCCTATATAGGATCCGAACCCGCGGCCTTGGCGCTAACAGCACAGCACTTTCCCGAGTGAGCCACGGGGCTGGCCCCAGATGTAATATTTCTGAGCTGGATTCAAACACAGTTTAATCTGGCTGTTTCTACACCACTGCACTTCCCCCTGAACTGGAGTCTGTGATCCACCACAGAGCAACTCCTGGTAAGACAATCAATCACCCTGAACCTCAGTGTCCCCATCTTTGATGAGGGATGAGGGTCCCATGACCCTGACTACCTTCTACTATTGTGACAAGCACCGAATGAGAAAGTGAATGTGAAACCCTTTACAACCTGTAACACTTGTGCAAGTGCAGAGTACCTATTGTGACATAAGGAAAGGAAGAGGGTGTCCTGAAAGCAGTTCCTCCTCCTGTTCCTGGAAGATAAAAAACTCTAAGCCACAAATAAATAGTCATGCAGTGATTCTTGACATAAACTGACATCCTAGGTTTGTTCTCTTCACCTCTGGTAGCCCAGGGACCTTAGGAGCTAGACTTCGGAGTGTCTCATAGTATCTTAGAAAGTTTACAGGGATGTGATAGTTTCAGTGGCTGATGGGAAAGACAAGGTTTGAATGAGCTATTCGTGGGGAGTCAGCCACCAGCCACAGCAGCCATGCGAGTCCTGGGTCCCCACTGGCCCTCTGCCCGGCCCGGCTACCTGATGATACTCAACCCACTGAAGACAATGCCTTCTTCCTTAAACTGGAAGCTTTTCCTTCTTGGCCTTTCCTGGGAAGGGAGAGAGAACGATTGAGCCTGAGCATTGATCCCCAGGTGTTTGCACCCCAGCAGCCTGGGCTCTAAACCAAATACCACATGTCCATGCGGCCGCAGTGGCAGCTGCCTGCATCCATCCTGCATCCATTAAGTCCTGACTGTGCTGCGTCCTACAGAGGCAGTCCGTGGTCTTTCCCCCTGGGCTTATGAGCCCAGCTTTGGCTTTCTCATCTCTCCCCTTTGATGATAACGGAAATGCTAGGCCTCAGTCCGAAACTGATATAGATCCAAAAAATGAAAAAAAAAAATCATGCTGATATAGTTTGGATATGTTTGTCCTCTCAAAGCTCGTGTTGAAATCTGACCCCCAATGTGGCAGTGTTGGGAGCTGTTTGGGTTATGGGGGCGGATCTTTCATTAACAGATTAATGCCCACCCCCCACTGGGGATGGAGGGCGACAGCGAATAAGATCTCTATTAGTTCCCATGAGAACTGGTGGCTAAAAGGAGACTGGCACCTCCCCTCCCTCTCTCTCATTTCCTTTTGCCATGTGGTCTTGCACCCACCAGTTGCCCTGCCACTTTCTGCCAGGAGTAGAAGCAGCCTGAGGTGCACGTTTCCGAACAGTGAGCCAAATAAACCTCTTTTCTGTATAAATTACCCAGTCTCAGATATTCTGTTATAGCAACACAAAAACAGAGTAATACATATGCCTAATTTGGACTCTGGGGACATAGCCACTATAAATTTGGAGGAAAATCTAAACTCTATAACTGACTTGAAAAGAAATGTTGGAAGTCAGAGCCTGCTACCCTGCCCAGATAATATCCCCTCTGGAAGTGGCAGCTTGAGTACCATGCCTGCAAAAGTTCGGATGAGTCATTTCATCTGTAACAGTGTTTGCTTTGATAGTTTGTGCTCATCTACAGCATAAGCCACGTTCAGCCTACTCCCCGAAGCATCACTAAATTCCAAGCATTAGTGTCTCTCCATGAATCAGCTTCTATGCCAGCTGAGTTGTCCTGACTATAGCAGCCTCAGTCTCAATGAAAGGTCACTCACTGTAGTGACTCAGGTTTCATTGGATCTCACCCTTACCCCCTGTCCCCCACAAAGTCCCTCTCTTCTGCTATTGATGGAAGCCTCCAGAGGGTATCTCAAATGTACTCTTGAACTAGTCCTTTGGCTGCCATGTGGTGCTGCTGCGCAGGACCGCCTGATCTTCCGGATACCCCTCATTGAACACCACCACCATTGCCTCCTAGACTTCATCTCACAGACTGGGCACCAGGGTCCAGAGTATTCCCAGAGTAGAGCTGCTTATCCCCCGCATGTTAGTGTTCTGATGAAATCACTCTTTCCATTTTCATGTGCAACTTCCATTCTCCTTAGGACCCCACTGTGAATCACAGAGGCTAATGGACAGGTGCCACACTGAACTCCGAGTCCCTTCTCCCCTACAACTCTGAAGCTTCACTTGGACCTAGCTTGTCACACCCAACCCTGTTCCCTTAAGAGAGATATCTGCCAGGGGGCCACTCAGGCAGTAGACCGAGCCACGTCTTCCTATCAGTGTTACAGCCAGTGTAAATTTGGAGGAGCTCCAAGCAGCTCCTGATATGGCTTAATCCCACGGCTGAACATGGAGCCACGGCTCAAGCTGGAGTGAAACCCCAATTTACCCTGCAGCCTCATGGAGATTGTGGCCAGACCAGGCCCACAGAATGGAGGGGCAAAGCCACCTAGGGCTTAGGGATTGGGAAGCAGAGTCCCTGGGGAAGACACATGGGGCTGGGGCAGAGCGGAAGCCGAGAGTGAAACACCTCATACAACCAAGCCCCACATGTGGAAACAGCTGTTCAAACTGTAACAAAATCAGGCTGCTCGTGTCAGCCACTGAAGAAGGGGCGGCGTAAATTGAACTTGGGAAACCAGGCTTTTCTCTCAGGATTGCCTATGCGCACGGTAAATATTTAGCCCCAGCCCTGGAATGGTGCCTGGTAATTTCATTCTTTGCTATCATATTTCCTTTTATTCATTCATCCTGCAGACGTGTGCTGCCTGACTCCCTCTGTGTTGCCACCCTTGGCCTGGGAGTCCTGGGGGAGAAGGGGAGCAGAGGTCAGGGAAGGCTTCACAAAGGAGGCACCTTTTAAGCTGGGTTTTGACTGATGTGTAGACTTCATAAGAAGAACCATGCTGGGGGCCAGGGGGTGCAGGGGACAGGATTCCAGGTCTAGAGAACAGCATGTGTCCCAGCCTCTCTGGCTGGCCTGGCTGGAATGGCCCTTAGGAGTCACCCTGAGTTGGGCCAGCCTTTTATGCCCCCACATCCATCAGTCATTGGCTGTGGGCCGCCCCAGAAAGGAGTGTGACCTTGAGGAGGAGGCTCCCTCTCCCTGGAGAGGCTGAGCCTGAAAGCATCTGCACCTGACCGCACTTCACTTGACAGCACTTGCAACTGGAACAAGCCCATCCTTGAAGGGAACTCTGGGCCGTACATCACAGTGTTCACCCCAACATTGAACAGAATGAGAGAAACCCCTGGCGTCCTGGAGAGACTGCGGAGGGAACTGATATTCAAAAGGTTGCTGGCAGGATTAGGTGAGATAACAGGTGTGAAGTCCAATCTGTCCTCCATATCTCTGGGTTCTGCACCCATGGATTCAATCAACTGTGAATCAAAAGTATTCAGGAAAAAAAAATTCCACAAAGTTCCAAGAAGCAAAACTTGAATTTGCCACACACCAAGTACTACATTGAATCTGCACAAATGAAGTGATGTGTAGGCATTGTGTTAGGTGTTATAAGTAATCTAGAGATGACCTAAAGCATACTGGAGGATGTGCATAGGCTATATACCAATACCAGGCCATTTTACATCAGGGACTTGAGCATCCAGGGGTTTTGGTATCCTCGGGAGGTCCTGGAACCAATCCTCCAGGGATGCGGAGGGACAACTGACCTGGCAAAGGTCCTGGCATAACAGAGTAGACGTGCAAATAAGGATAGCTAGGACAGATTGGGGAGATTACAAGGCGGAAGGAATTGGACGAAGAGCATCTAAAGTGAGCAGAGGGAGCTCAGCTCCTTGCTGGTGCCCGGATCCCACTCTTCCGGCCCTTCAGGCTGTGACGTGAGTGAGTGGCTCCAGCCTAGAGGTCCTGCACCTCTTGAGTCTCTCTTTTGTTTGTAAATAAAACCCTAGGGCTGGCCAGTTAGCTCAGTTAGTTAGAGCAAGGTGCTGATAACACCAAGGTCAAGGGTTCGGATCCCCATAACCGGCCAGCCGTCAACGACAACAACAAAAACTCTGGCATCAGGGCCCTCCCTAGCCCATCCATGGCAGCCAGGCCCTGCCTAAGGGTTCCCTTCCGCAAGTGGTGGCTGGAATGACGAAGGAGCTGAGTCACAGGAAAGGACCCCTGGAGGCTCCAGCTCAGCCTGGCGCAAGTCAGGCAGAGACCAAGGAAGAAGGAATAAGATTTTCCTGGCACTGGCCTCTCCCAAGTTGTTAGAAAACTATGGGGAGGAAATCCACAGGCAGACGGGCCTGTCCAGGGCCCTCTCTGAGGCATGACAGCCACACCTCCCCATAGGGAGCCTGATACCAGAACCACCCAGGAGGGAAAACCGCCTGACTTGGCTGCTATTAGTTCCTGGAAGGAATGTCTGGCTCGAGGAGGGGAAGGATGGCCAAGAGGAGGACGGGGTAGTGGCAGTCGCGGTCAGTCAGTCCCTTTCTCCTGCCTACCTTTCTGTCTTGGCCTCAGTTTCCCTGAGGTAAGTGAGATGGGGGTAGGATCGCCAGACCTGCTAAATAAAAATACAGGGCAACTAGCTAACTTTAAGTTTCAGATATCGGTGAGGGTGTGGTGCTAATAACACCAAGGTACAGGGTTCAGATCCCTGTAACAACCAACCACAAAAAAAAAGAAAAAGAAAAAGTCAAATAAACAGTGAATAATGTTTTAGTATAAGTGTGTCCCGTGTAATTTGGGAGATATACTAAAAAAGTTAACTGTTCATCCAAAATTCAAATTTAACCAGGCATCCTGCAATTTATCCTGTATTTTACGTAGATGGGCATAGGCCTTGTGCTGGGGACAGCCTTTAGCAAATCTAGACAGGAGAGGCCTATGGGCAGACAGAGCCAGTGATGGAGAGACGGACACGGGAGAAGCACACTTGGTAATTCTGTGGCTCCTTGGGAAGAGGGAGAGAAAGGGTTAGAGAAAGTGAAATGAAAACTGGACCCAAGCTGGATCAATCCCCACAGCCAGAAAGCAGGAGGGGCCCTGTGTCAAGGAGGCTTTCTTTCTGGAGATGTGGGCTCAGCCTGATTCTACCCCTGACATTCACCCAACAAGGCAGGGACACGAGAACTGCTGACAGCCCTGGGCTCAACAGGCCCCCTTTCTTTCCTCTCATATTTTGGGTGACCTTAGGCAACCCTAGACAAAGGTCCGGCTGGGAAGTCTGCCTCATTGGACTGCTCTGTCCATGGTTGGGATGGGTCCTGGGAGATGTCCCAGAGTGTCTGAGCAGAGAGGTGGCCCCATGAGGGACCTTGTGGTTTCTTCCTTGGATAGGAGGGGGGCTGCCACCCTCCACACACCTGTTGCTCACCACACAGGTGGATTGAATCTGTGCATCGCTCCCCAGAATTCCCCACCCAGAGCTGCTCTGTAGGTCCTACCCATCTTAGATGCTCTAATAAAAAGAATCACAATAATGTCAAAAGACAAAATTACAACAACTTAGTTTAAAGATGTTAATTGGCTTTATTTGAGATTCTAGAATTGAGCAACACTTTATTCCATAAAGTAGAATAAGTGCTTCAATGAGTTGAGCAAAGGGGGTTGGTTTTATAGACAAAAGGTCTTTAAGAAAGCAGAAACACACCAAGGTTCAGAGTTCAATCCCTATACCAGCCAGTACCGGAAAAAAAAAAAAAAAAAAGCAGAAACATACAACAAAAAGTGGATTGGTCATTTCAAAGTTACCTTCCTCCTAAGGTGAGAACAGGGAGACCGAACAACAGAAAAATAACTGGTTGATTAACATCAGGTTACTCTGGGTTACTTTTTGTCCTAAGGATTAAAGGCAGAGGTCACCTCATTATCATGCCCATTGAAACTGGCCTTTTAGTAAATGTGGCTGTCTCTCTCTGCTGATTTCTTGGAAAGTCAGATGACAACTTAGTTTTGGTTTGGTGATGTAGAACTTTAGCAGGGGTGACTCCATTTTGGTTTTCAGTCTGGTCTGCTGGGGCCTACTGCAAGAGGTTAGTCCAAAGCAATGGCTTCCTATAGTTTTTATTTAACATTAGTAAGAACAATTTTTTTTTTTTTTGCGGCTGGCCTGTACAGGGATCCAAACCCTTGATTTGGTGTTATAGCACTGCATTCCAACCAACGGAGCTAACCAGCCAGCCCAATAACTATAAATTACTGAATAATTTGTAATAATTATTGATTATTGATTAATCAAGAATAATTACTGATTCTCTTGGCCAGGAATCTTGTTTCATCTTTACAGCAGCCCTATAAATGCCATCATCATCCCCATTTTACAGATGAGGAAATTGAGGTTCCGAGAAGTGAATTAGGTTAACAAGGGTACCTAGCTAGTCATCAGTGGAAAAGGACTCAGTCTAAGGGTCCAAGCTCTAGTGTCTGCACCCCTCTCCTGGTACTGCTGGGCCCGATGCGTCTGCTCTGTGGTTGGAAGTCTTAGAGGAAGAGCCCAGACTGGGTTTGTTCTCCCTGAATCTTCAGTCCTTGGCACAGAGGAAATAATAGTGTTTGTTGAAAGCCTAAATCTTCCAAAACAGAGCCAAATCTCTTCCCTGTGTCCTGCTCCTCTGTCCCTCTCTCTGTCCTTCCAGACGTTGCAGCAGCCGACACTTGGAACAACCTGAGGAGCATCTCACGTTTCCAGTCTCAGCTGAAACTAGGGCCCCATGAAAGGAGCTGGCCTGTGACTCCTCTGTCCTGTAGCTCTCCTCCAGAGGAAGCCCCTCCCTGGGCCTGCCTGGGCCCTAAAGCTTCATCATTCTCCCTAGAGGAAGTAATGCCTTTGTCCCTAATCAGATAAACAAACAGAGCCTCTAGGACATGTGTAATGTGAGGTGCAGGAGCTGTGCCCCACCCACGGAGACAGACCTGGCCTTCCTCCCAAGGTCACCAGCAAGAACCTGGGGACGGCTAGGCCCAGTGAAGATGGGAGGACCAAGCTTATCCCCTTTTGCAGACGGGTAAACCGGGGCCCAGAGCAGGGAGCCATGCCTCCATGCCAGTAGGGCTACCAGAGTCCCAGCCTCTCCCCACCCCAATACATACAAGCTCAGAGCTTCGGGCTTGCACCACCCTGGGGACACCATTCACAATGTGGTCTCTGTAGAGACTCCCCTGCAGTTTGGTGACACAGCAGCTTAATACGAGTACGTGTGCACACGTGTGTATGCACACACACACGCACCCCACCCCTCGTGACTTTTCTACTCCTCGCCCCACCTTGCACTGTGAGATCAGAGCCACAGGAAGCAGGGCCAGCAAGTGTGCAAACTGAGAGCTAAGATGGGGAAGTTTATTTTCCAAGAATCATCTAAACACATGGGATATATTTTTAGTCCCTGGCTCCGACCAGATGCCATATCTAAGCAGGGGCCAGAGAGAGATGGCCTACTGGGGATAGAAAGCAATGGGCAGAGACAGGGCGGGACAGGATTCCGCAGACCCCACACCCTGCCCTTGGTCACAGATGTCTGATGACTCCACCAAAAGAGAAAGCTGGCCATAGGAGCCAAGGAGGTGCACAGAAGTGACCCCGGGTTCTGACAGGTTCCCTGACCCCTCTCTATATCTCTATACCTCAGCTTCCTCATCCACGCAACAGAAAAGAATACTACCCTGAAAGTGTTGTGGTGAGGCCCACATCCAGCACATAGTAGGCATTCAACAAACATGCTTTATGTTCTGTGCTGGGAACCTAGTAGGAAAGAGCCAGTGACCCTCAGAGAAGTCAGGCTGTGACCAAAACGATCAGCCCTTGAGCCTTCCCCAGGCCTGGCCAGCTGCAGTGAAGTGTGTATGTACATGTGTGTACACATGTGCACACCCATACAGAAACCCAAAGGGATATCAGAAGTGAATGAAAGGAGGGCTCGGGGGGCTAGGCTGGGCACAAGGAACTCAGAGCCACCTTCTCCAGAGAGCGGTGGGAGCAGTGAGGAAGTGAATTTCCTCAGAAGAGGAAGTTCTTTAAGAACAGACACATGTGTGCATGTGCACACACACACACAGACACACACACACACACACAGACACACACACACACACAGACACACACACACACACACACACACACACAAAAGAAGGAATGCCCATGGCTCCAGCCTCTAGGGCATAGGGGACAGCTCAAGGTGATAGGCTGCCTGCTCCTGGATGGCTGGCCAGGAGAGAATTAGCTGGGAGAGGTACATTTACAGTCACGAGCTGGCAGCACCTGCTCTGGCCTCCAGGCCAGAGAGAGGGCAGGCAGGACACAGGGAGGTGGCCTGAGCCCTGGGCCCTGGACAAGCTGTGCCCATTCTGCTCCCACTGGCCAGGGCAGGGTTGTGTGCCTTTGCCTGGGGTTGGAGGTGCCAGGACTCCCCTGGTCTCTTGCAAAGAGGTGGGACTTTCTGGGTCTGCTGCCACATAATTCACCGAATGTTGCCTTGAAGGCAGGGACAAGGGTGGGACATGGGGAGTAGACAGGACAGTTCTGACCTCAGAGACCTGAGCCTTTGGGGGGGTGGGGTGTAGATTAGATTCCCGAAGGCTACATGGGAACTAAAGGCGAACAGGTTCAGTGTCCACACACCCCTGCTGACACAGGCTACCTGCTGTTGCCATGGCAACAGCACACACACACACACACACACACCTGCACAGCTGTGTGGTCAGTCACTGGTGATGGGAAGGAGGTACTTATTCTTGATCAAAAGGAAAAAGGGAGGGGAAGGGTGGTCGGAGGGGTAGCAGCCCTTTTCCCTCTCCCCAGGCTTAGCTGGGGGTGGTCAGGGGCTCAGAGGGGATCAGGGGAGGAAAAGGCTTAGAGGTCACCTCTTTCTACCAGCTCTCCTCCCTAGACCCACAGCCTGAAAGGGCCTCTAGGATGGGTAAGGGAATCCCGCAGATGCCCTCCTAGCTTGCACACCTTCCGGTGGGGAAGCTCACCACCTCCAGACAGCAGAGCTTATCCCACACCGAGCCAGGACAACCTGGCCCCAGCCCTGGCCCCTGGGTCTGCTCACTCCACAGAGCCTGTCTTCATCGCCTTGCTCACTTCTCAAGTCTCATGCTCCGCCAGAGTCCAGCCTTGGCCTGGATGGTGAGGTCTGAGAGCCTGGGCCCAGGCTGCCCGTGGGCCCCTTCCTTCTTCTCTGGTGTTCTGGACCTCCCCACCCCTCCTGCCTCCTCCTAGTCTCACGCCCTCCACTCCCTCCTTGGGCCCTAGGAGGGCAAAAAAATACTAGAGACACAGTCATGGTGGTGGACGGTACCTTCATGGACAAGTCTGAGGCTCAGGCTCGAAACCCTTGGATCCCCCATGACCCCTCTTCCTCTTACATCTGCTGCTGACCCATCAGCAAATCTTGCTCCTGGACTAGTGCAGTAGCCTCCAGACTGTCCCCCGGCTCTGCCCTCACCTCTGCAGCCCCTGCTCCACATGCAGCCAGATTATGGCCCTCTGTCCAAACCCTCTGGGAGCTCGAAACCCCGTCCTTACGAGATCCTACAAGGATCCTATAAGCTGCACCACCCCCCACACGCACACACTGCCCTCTGACTCCCTCCCTCCACGCTGAACACTGGCTGTCTGCAGATGGCCTCCTTCCCTTGCCTCCCTCCAGTTGCCCCTTGCCCCTGATCCCCTTCCCTGACCACCCATGGAAACTGCAGACTTTCCTGATTTATCTTCCTCTGTAGCACTTACTGCCTTCTGATGTATTAGACGACGTGTCTATTTTATGTATAGTCTATCTCTCCACTAGACTAGGAAGCCCAGGAGGACAGGCATTTCCGTCTATTTATTCCCTGCCCTATCCCCAGTGCCTAGAACATAGATGCTCAAGAAATACTTGGGCAAACAAATGAAATCCCTGTTACCCACCTTGCCTAGGCTGTACCCACATGCGACCCCCACTCTTCACCCCTAGTACAGAGGAGAAAGCACTAGGTTGGGGTGTCAGTTGGCTCTGCCACAGCCCCAATATGTAGCCTGCCTCCATCCAACCTCCTCTTTTTAAGCCTCAGTTTTCCCCACTGTATAATTAACAGATTGGATTGGAGTTCGTCTGGCTTTTGCTGTGTTGGAGCTCCAAGGTGCCTTCAGCATCTCTCTGAGGTTAGGGTAGAAAGGAGTGTGGTGTGGACAGAATTCACAAAGGCAGGGATTGGAGACAACTGCTTGGAAGACATCTCCAGGCCCCTGTCCTGGAACAGGGGTAGGGGAAGGGAGCAGCGGTAGTTGGGGGGAGCTAGAAACAGACTTGAGAAAGGTTTCTCCAAAAATATATCCATATTTTAATCATCCCCAAAATCCAACTTGGAAAGCCTGAGGAATGGAGGCCCAAGCCCTCTAAGGGCGGAGGTCAGAGGTCACGTGTCCAGAAGTGAGACATTATCGAAGGAAGCCAGCCATCATGCAGGCGAGTGTGGGGACCAGCAAGGCAGTCAGGGGCAAGGGCAGCAGCTGTCCTGGGGCCTGGGACCTGAACACCGTGCGCTCCCCCCGGTGCTGCAGGGGCCTGATGTTGTCGGTCATGTTCAGTTGCTGCGTGCTGTCGTAGTACAGCCTCTCGGAGAATGCCAGGATCTGCGGAAGGGACATGGTCAGCGGGTGGGAGCAGGTGCAGCCTCATTCCCTGACCTCAGGCCAGGCCCCTCACCACTCTGTGACCTCATTAGGAAAGGGGGGCTCCGAATCCTTCCCTCCCAATGTTGTTATGAAAATAAGAATAATGGATGCCATGTGCTTGGCACTGGTAAGGGGCTAAATTCCCATGAGTTTTCCTTCACTCCCGGTTTTGAGGGCTTACGATGACTACCAATATTTCCACTGTTACTACAGGACAGTGGTTCTCAAACTCAAGTGTGCACCGGCATTGTGCCTGGATCCCAACCCCAGAGTTTCTGATTCAGTAGGTCTCAGGTAAGGCCTGAGAATCTGCAGTTGTAGCAAATTCCCACTGGTGACAATGCTGACGCCACTGCGCCAGGGACCGCAATTTGGGAATCACTGTGATGGAATGAAAGGAACACCAGGGCAGTGATTTGGGCCTTTTTGGGCTTCGTGCTGTCTCCACAGAGCCTAGGGTACTGTAGAGACTCAAGTATCATTTGATGAATGAATGACCTATGAGGATTTCCTGCTGCCACTAAGCAACTACTGGCCAACCCCAGGCCCTCCCCCACACTCTCCCCTTTCCCTTGGACACTGGCTCCCTGCCCTTACCTGGTTGACTCCCCGCTGCTTTTCAGCTTTCAGCCTGGAAGCCTTTTCTGACCACCCCTTCCAGGGCCTCCTGTCCAGCCCTCAATCCAGGGATGGAACAGCCCCAAGTGAATGTTCGTGGATTGCACCAATGGACTTCAACTCCTTGGGGCTCCCCACCCCTACCCCAGGGGACCTCTGGGGGCAAACAGAGGGACGATTTCTGGGAGCCAGGCAGTGGGGTGCTGCACCTCACCCTGGGCCCTGTGTACCTGGTCTCTGTGGAGCTGAATGGGCTCCTGGAACACAGTCCAGACAACATTCTCATCGCAGTTTGGTGTGGTGAGAGAGCCCAGGTAGCGGAAGTAGTGCCTCAGTTTCTCCTCCTTGGGGAGCAGGTCCAACAGGCTGCTCTCTTTCATCGTGGTGCTCATCTCTAGCGGGTAGAGAGAGGACACTCTCAGGGGGGTGGGGGGAACAGCCCCTCCCACATCCTCTCTGAGAGCCCACCTGCCCCACACCCATCTCCCTTCCTCTGTGGGTAGAAGCTCCCTCCTCCCACCTGAACCTCCTCCCCCGTCCTGACTCACCAGGTCTGGGGATATGAGACAGAGCATCCACCAGGGGCTCGAAGCCATCATTCACTATGGACCCGGCCTGGGATGGGAGGGAAGGGGGCTTGAGAGACGCCTGTGGGAGGGCAGGCAAGCTCTGGGCTCCCCACCTTGCCCAGGGGCATACAAGTCACCAAGAGGGGAATTTGGGGCCTCCGCAGGCCCCTCCTGCTTTGCGGGAGCCCCAGGTCTCCGGATCCTAAGAAGTAGCTCCTCAGACGCAGGTTTCCTGGGAGCCTGGGGGATGGGAGTCCTACCTCCACCATAAAGGCCAGCACTGCCACCTCGTCATCAGAGTTCTCGGTATCTGTCTCATCTGCCTCTTTCTGATGTACTATGTGCATCTGGTGGGCGGTGGGAGGGATGGAGAGAGGAACTGAGAGGGGGCAGGACCACACTTCTTGCCCAAGGTGGATACACACCCAGAGCCCAGCCATGGCCCCAATTGCGAAGGGGTTGCTCACCTCCATGGCAAAGCGCTCCCCGTCGAGGGTGTGCTCTGAGCCCCAGTCCAGCATGTTGGACCAGTGCAGGTGCAGCTGCGTGGCCCGGTACTGTGCGGCCAGTCCTCCTCCAGAGATTGTGGCCTCCTCTTCTAGCAACACCTTCACTGGGGCGCAGGGGGGCAGAGTCCTCTCATGGCCTTCCCTCAGCCTCTCCCAGCCCCCTCACACCAGCTTCTCCCAGACAGGACATTCTCTCTACCTCCCACCCTTCATGGGCTCCGTTCTGGGCCTGGAGGGACAGGATGAGGTGGTACGGCCCGGACCCTTCCCTGCCCGCCTCCCCCTCTCCTGTACAGCCCCAGTGCCCCAGACATGCACCTCTGCAGTGGGCCCTCCTCTGCTTTAACCACCTCTGTGGTGCCCTGGCATTCTCAGGGTAATGTCCGAACCCCTCAGCCCTGGGTGACCTGCCCCTGGGCCCCAGCCCAGCTGACCCTGGGCCTTGCTCCAGCCCCTTCTGACTTCACCCTGTCCTCCATCCACATGGAGCTACCCGCAGTTCCCTGAACACCCCAAGCTGTTTTCACGCCTCCGTGCCTTTTGCACCTGTGGGTTCTTCTTTCTGGAATGTCTCCCCTCCTCCCACGCCCAAGTTGGTCTGATGAAAGTATTGAAAACACAGCTAGAATCTTCCCTCTCCTCCGCAGCTCTCCCTGTTTCCCCCTCCCCTCCCCAGCAAAAGTGGACATGGGCCTAGTGCTCCCTCCCAGTCCCCGGGGAACTCAGGGGTCCTTCAGCCAGGTGCCCATGCCTGCCCGGGTCCTCCATCCAGCCCACCTGAGACCTACCTGAGTGCCCATTGTTTTCGACGGTCCAGGTTTTCTTCTTATCATAGCCAGAGAAGAAAAAGCGTCCCAGGTTTGGGTCCAACTTCGTCTTGGTGATGGCGATGTTAATGGGGGACTGGCGGTCTTTCTCACAGTCTGCACCCCAATTGTCTGGCCCTGAGCAGGGTAGAGGGAGTGAGAATCAGAGGCACCCGAGGTGTAGCTTCCACCCCACTGAGGTCAGACCCATGTCCCCAGCTGACATGCAGCTCGGTCTTGGGAGGGCAGGAAGGCCGTGCCGCAGCTGTGCTGGGCTCAGAACTCTGTCCTCTGTTCCCCAGGCCTTCCTCCTGCTCCTCCACAGACAACACACGTGAAGCCAACGAGCCTAGCTGTGGTGTGAGACAGCGTAGGGACAGGGTTGCCAGTGGTCGGCTGTGAGCTCTGGGGTAGGGACAACTTCATGATAGTGGGCACATCACCTGTCTTATCCCTGTAAAGTGTCTCCACTGTAAAACGGGACCTGCGATGATAACTCGCTGCCCAGGGCTGCTCTGAACTGTGAGCAGGAGAGAGCTTTGGGAGCTGTGGACGGGTCCCCCTGGACAGGCTGCTTATGAAAGCAAGCCTCGACATGACCCTAAGCATTATCTGAGGACTGGAGGGAGGGAAGTAGCCCCTAGAGGAGCCTGATTCCCCACACCCTCGTGACTCCAACACACAGCTGGGCAGGGGTCCGGAGAGGGGCAGCACAGCCCAGCCACTGAGGCCAGCAGGGCCAGTGAGAAAGCAGACCGCGGGGAGGTCGGGCAGCATTCGAGGAAAAAGTGTGGAGGGCCATCTCCCAGGGCCACCTGATGGGGTGTCACTGGAATAAAATAAATCTCCATTTTGTTATGAGAAGTAGCAGAATGTATTTCTCCTTTCAATGCTGCTGCTGATTTACTCCTCAGGGAACTTATCGTTTTGGTGACAGGAGGTGCCAGTGAAGACACAGGTCCCTCTATACTCCCTGTTCCCTGAGCACCAGGAGTGAGTGTGTGTGAGTGCTGGGAGCTGACATCTGACTGGGGGGGCCACCATCACCCCTCCTCCTCCCTGCCCTCCCTGGGTCTCCATTTTGACCTGGATGGTCCCAACCATGCAGAAAGTTCCGTCCCCAAGACTGGATGTACTCACTCACCCAAGCAGGAGTAGTTGGTGGCCTTGGCTTGAATCTCGTAGCACCAGTGTGACTCTGGAGCAGAGAGAGGAAGGATGTGAGGCCTGTGCGTGCGTGTGTCAGGGTGTGTGTGTACACTTGCACCTCTATGAGCGCTTGTGAATTCTGTGCACACAGTGACTGTGTGTGTGCACAGATGATCAGAGGCTGGGAACATCCCTGGTGTTGGAGCCCTCCGCTGGGTTGGGATGGAGTGTTCCTGGGTTGTGGGACTGAGGGCCCAGGGGAAGGAGACTTAGTAAGAGAATGTGGGAATGTCCCCTGCCCATGGGCTGATCAACTTGTCATCTTACCTAGGGCACTGTCCCTTAGGCAAGGCCAGTAAAGCAGCCATCAGCCCTCCAGGAGGCCCTTCACAGGCTGGTCAGCTCTAAGTGTGGGGCTGGCCTGGACTCTCTCCATCCCTTAGTCATCAGCCTCCCCATCCCTCCCTGCATCCCCCACCCCAGACCTGGAAGGGAGGCTCTGCTGAGAGGGAAGGAGGAGGATTAGGGATAATCGAGCCAGGTTAGGGCCTGGCTGCCTTCCCAGAGTTGACCTGAGATGAGGGAGGAGATTAGGCTGGCCCCTCCCCAGAATCTCCACCACCCCTGTGTTTTTAAGGCCTATTCTTGGCTAAATTCTCCCAGCCCTCACAGGGAGGAAAGCAGCCAGGCCTTTTTCCCCGTCCCTCCACCCCACAGTCCTGGTTTTTGGGGCCGGACAGACTTAGGTTCCAATCCTGGCTCTGCTTCAGCACGGCAGAACCCAGCGTCTCTGAAGACTGCACCACAAATGTATCACACTACACAAGACATTAAAACAGGGAAACCGTGCAGGGGCGCAAGGGCATATGGGAACCCTCTGTGCTTTCCGCTCGGTTTTTCTGTAAACCTAAAACCGTTCTAAATATAAAGACTATTAATTCTTTTTAAAGCTACATGAGCAGGGTGAACAAAGCATTTTATCCAGAGCTGGAATTCTGGCCCAGCCACTTAGGAGCTGTGGGCTAGGGGGCAAGTCCCTTAATCTCTCTGAGCCTCAGTTTTATCATCTGTGAAATGGGACTGACATACCCATCACACAGGGCTGTGGGGAGGATTAGATGGGTGGCGTACAGTGTCCCAGGCAGCCTGGCACTTAGTAAAGTCCCAAGACAAGTCCTTCCCTTCCCCCTGCCTCCCTCCCCCAGTGGCCTCCTGTCAGTGAGCAGATGGCCAAAGCCAAGGAGGGGCAGAGAAAGGAGCGAGATGTAATGAGTTGGAAAGAAGTCAAAGATGAGGAAATTCCTAAGAAAAGCGCTACTCCAAGCTCAGCCAAAGCCAAGGCCTCTGAGCACATCCGCCCTTCCTTCCTCCTGGGCTCCCCCCCCAACCTCATCTCCTCCTGGGTCTGGCCAGGATAGGGAGGAAGCCCTGAGAAGATTAGGTTCTCAGCAGTGGAGTGGGGGGAAGGGTTCTAGGCCAGGAGTGAGCACTCACAAGAAACTGGCCACCCTCTCTCTTCAACCCGAAGAGCTCCGTTGGGTTTTCGAGTTTCTCGGCTCTGGTTCAACACTTCTCCTGCCCTGCCGGCATAGCCTTTTTCAGAGATGCGGTCTCTTCCCCATCACGTCTATCCCCTGCCTTGAACAGGACCCTGCTGCCCCCTGGGAGCTGCCGCATCTGGGGAACCCTCATGTGGGTCAACTCTGCAAAGGGTAGGGGCCACTCTCCATCTAGGAGGCCCCTTTCTGCAGGTGGGCAGAGCTCTGAAGCTGGCATCTGTTCACCTGACTTCCAGTCTTGGTTCTGCCTCTTGCTTAATCGCTACAAGAGTGTTAGTTAGCTTTTCTGAGCCCCACTTTTCTTCCTCAGACAAAAGGCACTGCCACCAAACTCCCAGGGCTAGTGTCTGAGGAGATAATGGACTGGAAGTCCTTATGCCACGAGAGGCTCCTTGTTATATTCTTCCTGTCCCATCCCTCAGAGGACCTGAAAGCAGAATGTGTCCCCATGGTCAAGCTGGCCCCTGTGGACTGAAGGCCCAAGAGGAAGCTATTCCTAAGCTCCTAAGACAGAGACCTAAGGAGCCAGCTCTGAAGGGCAGAGCCTCCTTCCGAGGTCCCTCATAAATTCCCCAAGGCCCCATCTGGTCCAAGTTTAGCTTTTCTTAGGAATTTGCTCTTCCCTGTCTTTGGCTACAGCTCCTGGGTTTGTTGTGGTGACCTCTGATCTACGGTCTTAATCATAGAGACTTTTGACCTGCTTGGCTGAACGCTCTTGTAACCACCCTTTTCTGAAGGCTGGAGTCAGGACAATATAATGGTGATGAGGCCAAGGCAGTTGTCAGTCAGGTCTGTGTCTGTGAAGTGAGGGCAACGTGCTGGTTCTCAGCCAAGAGGTGGCAGGGGCACCGACCAGCTCAGCTTCCCATGCTCATTCATGGGAGGGCCACCCTTGCAGATAATTACCAGCCCACTGTCTCAGGCCACCTCCAGGATGGCCTGGGAAGGAGAAGGGCTACCCCCAGGTCTTGGCTCCAAGCTTCAGGTCCTACCTAGTCCCCGCTTTTTTAGAGATGACTGAAGAAGTAATCTCTATTGGACCTTGCTCACCCCACCCTCCCATTCTAAGGGAAGGGGGGTGGGTAATTCTGAAAACCAGCTCAGCAAAACTCAAAGGTGTCCTGGGCGAAGTCTCAGCAACTCCTGGCCAGGGGTCTGGGGCACTGAAGGGGGTCAAATATCCTTTCCCTCCACCCTCTGTCAATGGGATCAGATGCCCTGGGAACTCCCATATACAACCTAGTCACTCTCCACCCTTAAGTTCCCCATGAGATGAATAGGGAAGGAAAGCAGGTGCCTGTCAGAAAGCCCTCGCACTAAAGGGGACAGCTCGTGTTGGGGGGTCACCTGACATAGACTCCTGAGTATCTGGCCCCAGGCCAGCAGTAAAGCCTCATAACCATCAGGTATGAGCACCTGCCACGAGCCAGGCAAGCCACGTAGGTCTGGCTCTAAGCACCCGTTATCTTATTCAAATCCTTAAAACAACATCTGAAGTCAGAATTACTATCCCTGTTTTGTAAATGAGAAATCTGAAGTTATGTCACTTACCCAAGGCCATACAGCTACAAAGTCCCCAAGTTCATCATTGCAAAGCATTTCTCTAAGTCCAGCTGCTTAGTAGGTCTTAAACATCCAACCTTACAATTAAAACTTTTCACATTCTGCCTTTTCTCTTTCTTCCTTCCCTGGAAGGGGTCCCGAGGGGATGCTGAAAGATGTCCCCTACACCCAAAATTGGCCAGCTAAGTCCTTCCTACAAAGGGCATGCACACTCTCTCTCTCTGCCAGCCAGGATTCCAAGCCCAGAGCACCTAACTTTGGAGAGGAGGTTTGGCGGGGGGGCACCCCAAGAGCCATCCAAGGGCTAGCTGGACTGGCGGATGGGGTCTTCCTGTGAAGGGCTGTGAGGTCACAAAGGTGCCTCCCGGATCCCCGTGTTTAGCCGCTTAAAGCGCCCTCAACGGAACCCTTATCAAATATTAACACGCCTCTCCTGCCACCTCCCACCTACACGAATAATTAAGAGTCCGGCCTCACCATTAATCTTTAAACGAAAATCACCCTGTCCAGAAAGACCGGCTCGGCTCTGCGGGGACCCGGGATCTCCGGGTGCCCCCCGCCAGGCTCCCAATCCAGCGCTGGGAGCTGGGGAGGCGAGGGGAGCTCGCAACCCTCTGGGACAAGGGACCCAGGGTGGGAAGCGGTGATGCCAGGACCCCGTCACACCCAATTCGCTGCCCTTGCCCTGGGCCGGAGCAGTCACCCAGCTCCTGCAGGACGAACGGCGACAAACCGACCAGGGTGGGAAAAGAAGGCGTGCGTCGAGGCGGGTCAGAGAAGCATCCCCACCCCGGGCTCCCACGATCATCTCGCCGTGGACGCCGGGCCCCCCGCGCGCACCGCAGCCGCAGCCCGCGGACTCTCCGGCCGCCGCCGGTGGACACGCGTGTGCGCCCTCGAGTTGGCGCGCGGCCCCGTTCGGCCGCTCCCGGGCACCGCCGCGCAGCCGGCTGAGCGGGCAGAGGGCAGCACCGGAGGGGCGGCTGGGGCCCCAGCCCGGGCGCTCACCTGCGCGGGCCGAGGGCAGCGCGGTGGCAAGAGCTAGGAGAGCAAGGTGCAGCCGCATCGTGCGCGAGAGCAAAGGCGCCGCCAAGCCGGGGGTCGCGCGCCGAGGACTCTGCCAGGGCTGCGGCCGTCATGCCGGCCGGGGTTTTATAGCGGAGCAGCTACGGTAGGGAGCCCCGACAGCAGGACGCGGGAGGCGGCTCCTCCCCCTGGCAGATCCTCCCCTCCCCTCCCCTAGTCCTATCCCAGATCTGAGATCCTCCTCTCCCCCTAGATCCGTCACCCTCCCCGCCACCTTCTGCCCGGTGAGCTAGGTCACCTCACCCACCCCGCATCCTCTGCGCACAGAGGCTGCGCCCTCCCCGCACTGTCTCCCCGGCCCCCGCCTCTGGTTCCTGGTCTGGGATCAGGGAAGTGACCAGGGGGTACTTGACCCACACAGGGATGAGTGTCCGGATTCCTCACTTGGATTGCTTTGGCGCCAACCCTCTGCTCGGTGGTCTTGGAATGGGGTCCTTAGAACGGCCTTGGGTTGAGGGATGCGGGAAACAGCCTCGGAGACAAGAGGGGGTTGAGGGACGTGCGACGCTGGTTGCTGACTCGGTGGCCCCGGAAGGAGGGCTCGCTAGTCTTTCTCAGGCAGTGGCTGCTGATTCCTTCTCTGGGTCTCAACTTTTTCCGTTTCCTCCCAGGCTGCTCCAAACTTTATTTCCAAGTAGACAAAAGACCCGTCCTCCAAACGCAGAGCAACGCTGCCCCTGTGTTGCTATGGCGGGTGTTTATGTGATGGCCAGAGGCAGGCGGGGGTGTGCGCGGGCACGGCTGAGGAGGCAGGATTGATAAATGGACTGCAAAGGGGCTCGGTGAGAGAAGCCGATGGGGTCGGAGGGGAAGGGCTGGGTCCTGCTGAGGCCCCATAGACCCGGGAGGTGAGATGGAAAGAGAAGAGACTGGGGTCTGATGGACTCATAGTTTTCCCAACTGTCAAGATCCCCACAGGAGTCCAAGGAAAGGAATATTCCCTTGAGGGAGGCCACAGCATTTGGGGAGATGACACAGCCTCCCACCCCGGGCCAAAGCTGCAGTTTGTCTCCTGTCTTGGCTGTGGTTTCCCTGCCACTGCAGGTTCTGTGTATCCCACATGGGGTGGGGGCTTCCATGGGAGTTTGGGAAGCTCAGACTGGGGTAGGGGAGAGGGACCCCCTTCATTAACAGGAAGCTCCAGTTTTCTGGTTCAGCCGCTTCCCCATCCGCTGCCAACCTCTCAGCCCCTACCGGCCTTTGAACCTGGGTTAGGGACCTCTGAAGGGGGTCGTCTCCCCTAGAACAATCCGAGCAAAGGGGTTTCCTCCTTGGTTAGTGTTCTGGCTGACTCCCTCTTCCTGGCCCAGGATCACACAACCTCAAGGAGCAGCTTTGATCCTACAGAGAAGTAGGTGGGAGGGGAGTGGGTGTCCACATCAGGCTTAGAGCCCTGTTGTCTACAATGCTTTAGGATTTGGTCAACCTGGGACCATGACAGTTAGGAGAGGGATTCCACAGCCCAGGGACTTTTCTAGGAAGTGGATTTGTTTACAGGGCTGTAAAAATGTCTTTTTCAGAACTGAGGAATGGGGCCTGGAAGAAGCCTATTCTTGGGAATTAAGACTACTCCAGAGGGTCCCAGTGACCCCAGGCCAGCCCTCTGATGAGTTGCGGAGAGACTTGAAAACATTTGGTGGGGTCAAGGGGTTATTTTGGGCTATTTGAACCCACTTCAAAGTCCATTGCATTGGAGCCCCCAGAGGACAGGAGTGTGGGAAGGTCCTGTGTGTGTTTTGGGGTCAGAAAGATGGGGGAGGAGAACCAGGCCACAGTGGGGTGTGTCTTCCAAGGAAGGCAGGGGTGGTTAAGGATGTGCACTTCCTCATGGGTGCATCTTAATTATGCTCACCACAGAGCCTGCACGCTGGTAATGTGGGTGGTCAGGGGGTGGCTCCTGCTCTGCCATCTCTGACTCCAAGGTTACATGGGGTAGGAGGCCCTCACTACTCCTGGCCTTAACATTCCCAGCCTTATCTCCCAGTACTGACCCCATTCGTGGCTTGCCATAAACCAGTCACCTGTCACTGTCTAAACCGCCTGGGGCCCAGCTTCCCCACAGGAGGCAAGGCCTGAGTTAGGTCATTAGAGCAGGGATCTGTGTTGACATGTCCCAGTGACTTATAGGGCCCATAAAGCTGCCAGCCCAGGCAACCAGAGTGGGAAAGCTCGGCCCAGCAGCCCCAGTCCTGCAGCAGCCTCCTTCCTCTTACTCGGCAGAGGGTTCCCTTGGGTCTTGAGTTCAAGTCTTGACTATTTCTCTAACTCAGGGATGACCTTGAGCAACTTTCCTACTCTCTCTGATTGCAACTTCCTCATCTATAAAATGAGGATGGTAATCCCTGCCCAGCTGACCTCTGCCAATAAACAGTTATTGGAAACTTGCTGTAAACCAGGGCCTGCCCAGCCCAGACTTTCACAACTGGACTCATGGTGCCTGGGTATAGCTGCTGACCCATGGCAGATGCAAAGATGAACCAAGTCCTTTTCCTCTGGGGACTTCGCTTGCATTACCCTGAATGGAATAGAAGGGAGACAATGGGAAGCTAAAGGGCTTTGAGGTCATACAACCCTGGCGTCACTTCTGGCCCCACCTACTTGCTCTGTGATGTCTGCCATGCCTCAGTTTCCCTCATCCGTGTAATGAAAATCACACTCCTATCTTTCTCAAAGGTGACTGTGAGGATTTAGTGAGCTAAAGCCTGAGGAGGGCTGGCTCAGGTCTTGACACACTGGCAGATATGACCATGACCTCTAAGCAGAGATCCCTTACCTGGATTAAACCTGACTCTAGGGGGCTGGGGATGCGGCATCAAGGGGGAGTGAACACTGGACTAGACCTTGGCATGTCTAGACTCTTCCTAGACTCCCAAGGGCAAGGAAGGGAGCCTCAACTGTGTTGAGCTGCAAACATGAGATTCAACCCCTCCTGGGACAGTGGTAGGTGTAGAGTAGGCACAAGAGAGCTGAGACTTTGCACTGGTGGTCTCAGGAAACATGGAAACAGGAAAATACTATGCCCTATGTTCAGAGTGGGGAGTGGGCAAAGTCTAAGGTAGAAGATCAGGACAGATTTCGGAGCAACACTGCCCTGGGTTCCACGTCAACTGCCCAGGCTCAATCCTCAGTTATCAGGAAAAAGGGGATAGAGAAAGTACCTCCCTCACTTGGGTATGGTTAGCATGCAACTAGATGATACTGGGTAGAGGGCCTGGTAGAGGTCCAGGCACTGAACGATTAGTTGTTGAGGGCAACAATGGGTTTATACCACATATCCCAGGAGCCCTGAGGAGCCAGTGGGTGGGAGATTGGGAAAGGCTTTCCAGAGGAGGAGATAAAACCTGAACTGAGTTTTAAACAACAAGTAAATGTTAACTAAAAAAAGGAAGGGGAATCCAGGCAGAGGAACCAGAATGAGAAAAGGTATGGAGGTGGGGCATACAGGAGCCTCGGTGCGAGGTGCGGGTACTGAGAGGTGAGACTGAAGAGGGATGTGCGGCCAGCCAGACAGAACTTGTTCGTTGGGATTGGGTGGGACTGATCTTTCTTTAGGTGGGGGTGGATATTAAGATCCCAATTTTTCAGGCCAGGAAACATCCTCAGTAAGGGTCACTAGACTCCAAAAAGGGACAAGGATCCTCAGTTTCTTCTTTGAGTTACAGAAGAGGGAGCTGAGGTTCACAGAAGGCAATGACTTACTTGTCCAAATTGCCCACAAAGGGAGAGAGCAGAGGTAGGATTTGAACCCTGGCCCTGCTTCCCAGGGCTGTTTCCATGCTATCCCACCTTCTCCCAAACACACACATACCCCTGCCTTGAGAAGCCCCAACCTCCATCTGCCCTTGCTTTCTGCACCCTCCACGTCTCTTCTGATTAGCAGATGATTTAGGGAAACATTTGCAGAGATTCCAGCTATTGTGTGCCTGGATGTTGACATTAAATCCACACACAGAACAAGGTTTAATCAATAGCCTGGGCTCCACCACTTCCCAGCCTGGATCTCTGCCATATTCCAGCAAAGACGAGAATGTGCCTCTCCTGTCAGCACCTGTGCAGGTTGCAGTAGCTCTTCCCTCCTCTTTACACCTTCCCAGTCTCTCCAGACTGTGGAGAGAATTCTGGGGGTGTTGGGAGGGGGGCTAGGAGAGTGAGCTGGAAGCTGTTACCAAGGCAGGATAGGGGCCTCCTTGGTAGAGGAGTTGGCAGAAACTTCTGCCCCTGAACATTTTGAAATAACAGCCGTAAGACGTGGGGAACAATCCAGCGATGAAGATAACATATGTTCTGTTCCTGCCTTGCAGGAAGTTCAGGAATACTCCCCCGTGATTGTCTCCTCCCCTCTCAGTGTCAGCCACAGGGGCCCAGGCTCACACGAGCAGGAGACTGGGTTCAGAGTTCCTGTGGATTTTCTAAGTATATTTGTTTATGTTCTGCATTCTGGTTTTGTGGTAAAGGGAACCCTAAAGAGGGTGGTAAGGGAGAATCGGATGAGGAGAAAAGGAAGAGCCACATGGGCAGCCTTGGGGGGAAGGGAACATTCCCTCCTCAACTAACACTGTGGCAATGTTAAGAAAACAGGCTGCTCGGGGCGTGTGTGTGTGTGGTGTGTGTGTGTGTGTGTGTGTGAGAACTTCTTTTCTCCTGATTATGCAAATAATACCTACTCATTGCAGAACATTTGGAAAGAAGGAAGAAAAAAAAATCGTAAATAACTTTATCTCCCAGAGGCAACCATTTTACCATTTGGCATATTTTTAACAAAAATATTTTTAAAGAAAATAATCACCACCCCAACTTAACTCATGTTTAATTGTTTTTTTGTTCCTTTCCAGCCTTTATCTATATGCAAACACACTATTGACATAGTGAATAGTGAACAATTTAGCATCCTGGATTTTTTTTTTTTTTTTGGCAACTGGCCGGTAAGAAGTGTCCTTTGTTTTATCCTTCATTTCAGTCCCTGTTATTCTACACAGCCTTCACAACTGTCATTTTGCAGCTCCATAATATACCCAGGTTGTGCAATCAGCTTATTTCCTATTATAAATTACACTGCAGCAAAAATCTTCCCACTGGAGGCATGAGACTGCAGATGGGCAAGGAAACCAGGAGTCCCCGTTTCTCTTCCTAGCTCCTCATTGAGCAGAGCTACCATAAGTTCATCAAAATAGTTTGGAGGTGGATGGAGGTTAAGGTGAAAGGTTTGTGAGGGTCACTTGGAGGTCAGTTGGACAATCTGAGTCTGGATTCCTACTCTTTGATGTGGGATGTGGGAATGTAAGGTAGGGAATGTGAGGGGGTCAGGGGAGGATAAGGGGGGGTGGGATTTCTGGGTAGATTCGCAGGGTGAGGAGGGTATGAGGAAAAACGTGTGCTTGTGAGTGTGCACAGCAAGGGTGCCCTCTGCTGTCCCAGCTCTTCCAGTAGCTCAGGGTCTTTTATAGTTTGGAAGTTCTTCTCCCTGAGTATCTGTAGATCAATCAGTCTATCCTTCCTTAGTGTTTCTTTTCCAGTTGGGGGAAGGGCATCACTTAAAAACAATGAAATAGCATTCAGGGAATTGAAAACTAACTCTTTAGGTCCACCCCCAAACCCAGTATTGAGAACTTTAGCCTCCTTTAGGAGACTTCCCAGACACTATGGCCATGAGCAGCCTTACTCTAACATCTGAACTGCTCTTTCTTAGATATCAGAGCAGACACTGAGACAAGCAGTCGAGAATGAGGCAGCAAGTCCTCTAAAGACCCTGCCCTAGTCACTTTTTTCTCCAGGTGTGGCCTTGGCTCTCTTGTTCCTTGAAGGGGGATGGAGGTGTTAGAGATGCAGAAAGCAGCTGAGGTTTAGCAAGGCAGCATAGATTCTCACCTCCTGCATGTGATAAAGACTTCATGTGGGTACCTGCAGGGTGGTTAGATGGATCTATCCTGCCTCCTCCCTTTTTACCAAAACTGGGCAAGAGGGGAGGAGTGGTTCTTTCATAGTAAGTAACCTCGAAGTCGCTGACGTATAGTTAAAGTTCAATAAAGCCTGTGTTGGATAAGTAGGGGCAGGGCTGGCTTCAGGGCTTAGGACTTGTGTAGTTGCAGCAGAGCTGCGCTTAGAAGGGCCCGGCACTTGGTTTAATGCTCCGCTGTTGCATCTCGAACTTCTTAATTTTTGAACAACAGGCTCTGCGTTTTCATTTTGTAGCATATGCTGGAGATTGGGGGGGCAGGTGGTGTCTGTCTTCTGGCTGCATCTCCACCTTCCCAGGGTTAGTCTGGAGCAGCTGGACAGTGGCACAGGGAACAGCCCATGGGCCAGCAGCTGCTTGCCGAGCCCTCTGCTGGTGCAGGTTCTGCTTTCTCACAGAAAATGCTGCATGATTGCTTGTTCCCAGCCCTTGGTGCTGTGCTACTGTTGCCCCTGCGTCCTTGAAGGCCTCTCCTTCAGTCTGGCAATGCTCCAGGTGCCAGTCCACACCTGCTCCTCATGGTGCTGCCTGACAACCAGGTCAGAGGCCCTGTGACCCATGTCCAAGCTGAGCACGGTCTCCACTGGAGCCAGCTTTGGCCCAGAGCACTGTCTGGTTGTGCTGGGCGCCACAGGCTGGGCTCGCCTGGAATGTGCTGTATGGAACCTCCCTGTTCGACTTCTGCGTCTACTATCTGGTCTGGCACTGTGCCCTGGGCTGATAAGAAGGTGCCAGGAGGCCCCAGGCAGCCGCCCTGGAGACAAGTGGGGTAGGGCCCTCCTAGGGCTTGGTTGAGCGCACACTGTGCAGCCTTCTGGCTGTTTATTGTGCTTTTCGGATCCTCTTTTCTGAACTAGTGCTTGCTCCAATGAGGTGTATCCTGCTTCCTCGTGCTTCCCAGCATCACTATCATTACTCACCTTATTGGACAACCCTGTCATCTTACACTTCAGTGTCAAAAATCTGGTCCCACAGTTGCAGTACCCTTCATTGGGAACAGTGAACCTCTCACTCTTTGCCAGGACTTTAGGAAGGATGGGACAGGGACGCCCACAAGAGCTGGAGGTCACTCACTCACTTTGTGAAAGATGCATGAGAGGAATTCCAGGGATTTCTCTCTCCTGCCTTGCGGGTAGCAGTGTCTGCTCTACTTGGATGTCCTGAGGAAGCTGAGTACTTAGAAACTGAAGGAAGCATTTCTGAAGCCCAGCCTCCCCATGCGATTCATGGGACAGGTCTGGGGTGGACAGGGCCTATGTCCATAATACTTGAACTCCTACCAGTGCCAGGACAGAGCTTGTGATTCGAGTTTTGCCCACCTCTCCCATGCTGCCTTCACTGAGCCTCCTCAGGGATGCTCCGACCTCCCAGCTACTTCTGGTTTAAACCGGTGGTGGTCTGAACTGTGGAGGCAGACGACGATCCAAGTGGGTTATTGGACCAGCGTGGGCGCGTCCTGGAGTCCGGGTCAGATCTTGAGTGGAGGCTGCAGCAGAGGAGGCGACTCCTCGCGGGTGGCCGAGGGGCACGGTGCGCTTCAGCACCGCGGGATGGACAGCACCCCCGAGGCCGCCGCCGAAGCCCTGCAAGGGAGGTCGCAGCCCGGTTCCCCCTCCTACCTCGGGAATTGGGGCAGAAGGGCCGTCCAGGGGGGGCCGAGCTCCGTGGCCAGGCCCTCAAGGCCCAGAGGCTGCATGGGGCCCGGGACCTGCGCGCAAGGGGTCAGGGCCGAGCTTGCGGCCAGGCATGAAGGGTGGGGAGGAAGAGAACGAGCCGGGGCCGGGCTCTCCCGGGAAGGCTGGCGTTCCAGCACCTGGTAGCCCGGGGCTGCAGGCGGAGCCTTGCTCAGCCCCTTGAGCCTCCTTCCGGCTCGCATGGAATTCCAGTGCAGACGCTGGCGCGGGTGCCCTTCGCGGCCGACCCTCGGGCACCCGCACGCCCGGACAGGCAGCCTCACGCTCACCCTCCCGCCCCAGGGAAGCTCTGGGGGAAGTGGAGGCGCGGCAGGGCTGCTTGAGGGCAGCAAGGCAGAGCCGTGGCGCCGGGCTGACCTGGAGACAGCGAGGGGAGCCGAGGAGCCATGTGAAGGGCCCTCGGTAGGATTTATTAATTGCAAAGCGTTTTAAACACAGTCTCCTCCGAGCCCCACAACAGCCGAGAAAAAGAGGCCCGAGTATCTACTGTAATCCACGAAGGACCTCAGAGAGGGTGGCCGGCTCCTGCAGTTACACAGCCGAGGGCTTTGAGCCAGGAACTTGTCCCCGGCACTCGCTGACCCCTGGGCGCGGAGTCGCCTCCCCGGCAGGCAGCGGCCTGGGAGTGAGAGGACAAAGAGCGGGTGGCTCTAGGGAACAGGGCGAGAGCAGGTGGGGCGAGAGCAGGTGGCGCGGGAACCCTGGAGAAGTGGGGCCTCCCCATCCAGCTGGAATGCGGCGCAGGACTCGCATTCACAGTGACTTCTCTACACATAACTCCTCATCTTCTGAGCGCTGACAAAGATTCTTTGCTTGGCCAAACTTGAGTCAGCCTTGTGAATCTTCTGCTAGGCCCATCTGTGCACTTCCTTGTAAAATACAGTGTTAGCAAAGAACATGCTGAGTCAATTTAGCCAGAACCCCTCCACCCTCAACATCTGATCAGCTTCCTCCCCCTCCACCACCCCCCAGGTGATGTCTGATCGCCCTGGCCTGTCTTCAGCAAGAATCTTGTTAGGTGGGTTTAGCCAGAACCCTTACCCCTAATGTTTCCTCTTAGTAATTTTCCACTCACAGACCCCCACACTGCTCCGTGGCTATAAATTCCCACTTTTTTTTCTTTTCTTTTCAAAGATGACCGGTAAGGGGATCTTAACCCTTGAATTGGTGTTGTCAGCACCACGCTCACCCAATGGGCTAACCAGCCATCCCTATATGGGATCCGAACCCACGGCCTTGGTGTTATCAGCACCACACTCTCCCGAGTGAGCCACGGGCCGGCCCTAAATTCCCGCTTTTGTATGCCGTATTTGGAATTGAGCCCCAACTCTCTTCCCCACTGCAAGACCCAGTTGCAGTGGTCCCCATCCTTATGGGGACAGTCCTGAGTAAAGTCTTTCTTACCGTGCTTTAACAAACAGCGTTGAATAATTTTTTCTTTAACAGCTATGGTGCTGGGACTCAGATAGTATCAGATTCATTATTGGACTCCTGGGCCTCTCTCTCAGGACCCTCAGTAGGCACCTTTGAAGGCTTAGTCTTCACTCCTACCTGATTGATTGGGAATCCATTAATGAGTAAGACTCCTGAACCTTGGCTCTGGACATGTTTGTTGAAGCTGGTAAGGACAGATTTTGATTCTTAAGGTAGGAGTATACTCTCTGAATCTGGGTTAGAGTTCCCAGGTTTCTTTTGAAAGCTACCACCTGGGCTGGAAGGTCTTCCTGGCTCTCTGAGGACGCTCTACTCTCCCTACTCTCTCTTCTCTCTACTGGATCTTGCTTCTCTCATGGGAACTTCTCTGTCACATGAAACTCCTCTTCTTGAGCCCCTGATCACTCTATGCTCTGCATACTCTGTCCACCCCTGCCAGATCCTTTCCCTTCCCATTCCAGCCCCTCAGCCACTTGAACTTTAGGCCCCCTACCCTCCACTGGGGGCTGTCAAGGGGCCCCTCAAAAGCAAGCACCCGAGGCTGAAAAGAGAGAAAAAAAAGTAACTATCTGGAAACAAGGCAAATGAAAACTCTTAAAAGCCCTTTCCACAAATATTGGTAAAAAAGCCTTAGCCCTTGGGGCCGGCCCGTGGCTCACTCGGGAGAGTGCGGTGCTGATAACACCAAGGCCCCGGGTTCGGATCCCATATACGGATGGCCGGTTCGCTCACTGGCTGAGCGTGGTGCTGACAACACCAAGTCAAGGGTTAAGATCCCCTTACCGGTCATCTTTTGTAAAAAATTAAAAAAAAAAAAAAAAAAAAAAAAGCCTTAGCCCTTACTGAGTAGGTAAACTCAACTTGTTCCATTTTCAACAGAAACACAATTTAGAGATAAGCCAGTGACTTTCTATTACTCTGTTTTACCGCCTTATGACTAAAATTTTTAAAATAAAAAGCCATAAGGTCTGGTTGCATCTGTCTGTTTATGTATGTGTACATGCATGTATATATGTTTTGTATATTATGTATGCAAGATATTTTTCTATCTCTGATGGTAATACCAAACTAAATACCCAAATTGGCTTAGGGTGCTCAACCAAATTAAGTATTCATAAAACTCTCAGAAAAGTCGAAACTGACCCAAATGTGTTTTTTGTTTGTTTTTTTAAGTTCGTGTGATCTGGGATAATCTTTGGTAAATAAAAGCTAGTTTAAGAATTGTTGGCCAAATAAAAATAAGAATGTCTTTAGAACTGTCAGCATTAAATATAATACAGACATACATTTTTGCCAGGTTTTGCTGGTCAAACAAGTTTGGATTGGTTCCACTAGAAGTTTAAGGCCATAAAACTATAAATCCAACTGAACAGCAGAATGCACAGTAAAAATGAATTGCTTAATTTCTTAATACATGTGAGTCATGGATTTTAAAAAAAAGATTATAAAAGGATAGTGGAAATCTTATCTTGTGTGATCAAAGCTGACAAAGATTGGATAGATTCATTTATAAAGTTTTGTTAAAAATTAGTTTCAATAGTATATTGATGCAAAAGTAGAATTTGGTCTTCTTTGTTAAAATGACAGTTTTCTTGGAGTATTGGTCTGAGGATGTGAAGGGTTTTCCTTTCAAGTACTTGGCCTGAGAAAAAAAATATTTTGTGTTTTATTCAGATAATTTCTTGTGTTTGATGCTGTCTTTTATTAGGTCTTCGATTACTTAAGAAAAGTGAGTCTAATTAATGTTAAAAGAGCTAAGTTTTTGTTCACAACTATGTAGCCTTCTGTATTTGCCTTTAAAATCTTTTATTGTCACTTTGATCAAATAGAAAACCAAGATGATATTTAATCAAGTGTTTTAAACTTTTTTTTTTTTTTTTTCAAAAGATGACCGGTAAGGGGATCTTAACCCTTGACTTGGTGTTGTCAGCACCACACTCACCCAGTAAGCAACCGGCCATCCCTATATGGGATCCGAACCTGTGGCCTTGGTGTTATCAGCACCACACTCTCCCGAGTGAGCCACGGGCTGGCCCAAGTGTTTTAAACTTTTTGACATTTTTGACAAACTTCCCAAAATCAAATTCTAAATTAATTCTTTTCTACCTCAAATTAGCTTTGAGATTTTGGGCCCTCAGAAAGCCACAAAGGATTTGTCTCTTACTGTGTAAAAGTGATATTAAACAAATTAGGCTTATTTGATATGTTAAATTATATAAGAAGCATTGTCAAATGATAAGTGTGCTAAACCTTCTTTAAGTTATATGTATGGGCATATTATTGATATGAGTGCTCCAAAAATTGTATAAGATTCCTAGAAATCTAATATTTTACCAGTCATAATTTTGGTTATTATGTTAAAATGTTTTATGCCACAGGAATAACCCAAATTTCCTTGTAAGTTGCATCATTATCATAAAGAACCTTCATCATTCTAAGTCTTTGTCATCCATAGTCAGTTATTGTTTTGACTCTTTTCTAAAAGCATTTGCAAAGAGCTACAGTTCAAAATTGCTTTTTCTTCAAGAGGATTCATTTAATAAAAACCAAAACCAAACAAACAAAAACTCTGGTCAGTACCTGGAATACATATTTCTGATAAATTTAAGATCATACTATTGGCCTGTGTAAGAATTTCCGGAACTGTAATGAAACTGATGGGTTCACGAAACTGTTGTCTCAAGATCAAGCAGAACAAGAATTAATTACATGGGACTGACTAACAACCTAATGAGGATAGTTTTTAATGACTTTTTGTTAGAAACATTAGTGGTTCTTTAAATGTTTTGTTTCTCAGATTTAAGGAAACTTTTTTCTCCTTTAAGCCATCTTTAAGTTCACAGCAACTTGGTAAAATATTACCAAGTTTTGTGAACAAAAATGCAAACATTTACTTTTTCTCCTTACATGGTCCCTCCAGAACTCAGAAACTATTCATGAGTATTCTTATTTTTATGGCGATACAGTATTTGCATAAGTTCAATAAGAATCTGTTTTTCTTATAACGGACACAATTGGAAACATTGGTTATATTACCAAAGCTTTGATGGGAATGTCATTTTCAGATATGGCCAGACAATTTTAAGGAACTAAGGTTGACTTTATGGAGCCAATAAAGCCAATTAAACAAATAAACAAAAAACAAAATAAAACTGGCCTGAGAGTTCCCAGCCTTGCAGGAGATTAAGGAATGTCACTTTCTGGCAGGCCCAGGAACCTCAGAATATTTGGGGGATCTCAAGAAGAAAGGAATTTACCCAAATCTGCAACTGTTATAGATGCTGCCTGATGGCAAGTTTTTGGTCTGGCTTCCTAGCCTCAGGAAGCTTTTACAAGTTTAGTCTGAGTTACTTATCAAAAAATTCCAGCAATGGGCCGGCCCGTGGCTCACTTGGGAGAGTGTGGTGCTGATAACACCAAGGCCACGGGTTCGGATCCCATATAGGGATGGCCGGTTGTTCACTGGGTGAGTGTGGTGCTGACAACACCAAGTCAAGGGTTAAGATCCCCTTACCGGTCATCTTTAAAAAAAAATAAAAAATTCCAGCAAAACAAACTTAAAAGTTCTTACATGATCAATCACTATTCTTGCTGCACTTATGTAAACAATCAGGCCAAGTTTAATGAGACTAAACTTATTTTATAAACAAATCGGTCTTTCATTATCTTTGTTAGAAATGGAAGTAACCATAGAGAGAAAAATTATGTTTCAGAAGAAAATTATGGTGTACCCAGTTTAGATTCTAGCACTGTTCGTTTTCTTTGAGGTTTTATTATCTACTTACAATCTGGGCTGGATCCTGGATTCTTCTAGTTTCCTCCAATATCTGACTACAACTCTTCAAACTAATATTTTCAATTTTCTCCCACCCTTCTGGCTTGGAATCACTGAAATTAAAACTGCTTGTTTCTTGAGCTTATATCATTTAAAGGAAAGAAGAATGTCTCTTCTTTCCTTGAACAAGAGTGGGGACTGACAAAGACTCTTGCTGGGCCAAACTTTAGTTAGATTTGCGAATCTTCTGCTAGGCCCATCTGTGCACTTTCTTGTCAAATCCAGTTTTAGCAAAAGAACATGCTAAGTAAGTTTAGCCAGAACCCCTCCATCCTCTTCATCTGATCAGCTTCCTCCTCCTCTACCACCCCCCAGGTGATGTCTGATCGCCCTGGCCTGTCTTCAGCAAGAATCCTCTTAGGTGGGTTTAGCCAGAATCCCTCCTACCCCTGATGTTTCCTCTTAGTAATTTTTCACCCACTGACCCCCATGCTGCCCCTTGGCTATAAATTCCTACCTTCCCATACTGTATTTGGAGTTAACCCAATCTCTCTCTCCAACTGCAAGACCCTGCTGCAGTGTTCCTTATACCTACCAGAATGGTTCTAAATAAAGTCTTCCCTACAGTGCTTTAACAAGTAACATGGAACAACTTTTTCTTTAACAGCCATATTCAAGGCTTGTTACACCCCACTTGTTCAGAACATCTTGGTCCTGTCCACTCCACAGACTGGCCCCAGGAGCAGGTTTGGGTTCCAGTTCCTGCTACATCACAGTCTCCTGGAATTTCTTTTTTTCTTTTTATCTCTCTATCTTTTCTTTTCTTTTTTCTTTCTTTCTTTTTCTTTTTCTTTTCTTTCTTTCTTTTTTTTTTTTGGTGGCTGGCCAGTACAGTGATCTGAACCCTTGACCTTGGTGTTCTCCTGGAATTTCTGATTCTACCTACCCTGAAGAGCCTTCTTCTCCCATCTCAGTCAGGCTGAGCTCACGCCCCACCTCAGGACTGAAAAATCCTCAATACCTGCAACCTGGCCATTCTCCCCAGCTTGTGGCCCCTCAGCCAGGCTCCCTCAGCAGATGTCACTCAGTGGGTCTCTCATCTCATCTCTGGTCAGTACTACCCAACCCTAAGGTCCTGTGCTTCCCCAGGGCAGAAACCACTTTGGTTTCTCCTTCAGCGGCAGTAGGCACACAGTAAGACTCTGAGAATATTTGTCAATGAGCAAGACTTCTGTTGCCTTAATCAGCATGAGTGGCCTGCTCTGAGGAAGCTGGGCAAAAAGGCAAGTTCCTACTGGCCTGTGGCTCAGAATTGCAGGGCATGTGTTTCAGTGAAATGATTGTCTCATGACCCAGCTGCTGGCGCCAATCCAGGTATATCCAGTTGCAGGATGTATTGGCAGTATTATGCAAATGTCCTGGCAGGGAGAACCCCAGCATCTCGGGGGCATTCTGAATTTGTTTTACAGATTGGGCTACAGGGCCAGAGATGGGGTTGTAATTTGTCCCAAATAACAGCAAGGATCACAGTCAGAGTTTTACTAAGATGTGAACAAATCTAGAAAATCACGTTTGACTCTCAGAATACTACATCTTCTAGTCGCCCATGGAGTCAGCCAGAAAACACAGGTCCCTAAAGGAACTTAGGAGCTCGGGGTCTGATGGAGGAGACATAGCCCTTAACTATGGGGGAGCAAGGACCATACCTGTTTCTCCTATGGGGCCTAGTGCCAGCGCAGCAGAAGAAATATTGGTGGATGAACAATCCCCAGTTTTCTTTTTCCTATGCCTCAGTTTCCCCAGCAATGGCGTCCTGGACTGGGAAGAGTCTGGCTGGAGTGTGTGTTATTGCAGCAAAGGTTCAGGTCGCCCGGCCAGGGTAGGACCATTGACACCAGACTGAGAACCGCCGGCGCTGCATTTGCAGGGCCAGGATAAACAAGAGACTGTAGGGACCGTTTTGTCCCACTCATGCATTTTATAGGTGGAGCCACAGAGCCAGACAGAATAGATGACTCGCCCCAAGCTACACGGTGAGCAGAAAGGCCAGGGATAAACAGTGTTCTTCGAGGAACTGTTCGAGGTCAACCTCCTTCCACGCCGAGGAAACTGGATCTTCCAGCAACCCACGAGGCAACCGCTGAACACGGTCCCCCCAGCAGCTTAGCACCGGGCCCGGACGCTCCGCCGATCGAGTGCACCACGCTCTACTTCTAGGTCTTGATACAAAGCAGGACCAAGCGATTGCTCTTCCCTACCCGGCGTGGCGGAGCGCTGATTGGCTCTGGCTTGGGAAGCGGCCGGAAGAGACCGGCGCGTGGGAGGAGCAGTGGGAAGGGCGTCTCGCTGTGGGGCGCCGTCGTCTGCGTGACGCCTCGTGCCCCAGTGAGTGTCGGTGGCCGTGCAGGGACTGGGGGTTCAGGGGAGGTGCCCCTGACTCCTCGCTGCGTCTTGTCGCGTCTGCGCTTTAAACCGCCCTCTATTTTGTCCCCTCTAATCTGTCCTCGGAGGCCCGTCCCAGGACCTCTTGACTCTGCTCATATTGTTAAAACTCCTCATCCGTCTTTACCACTCCAGTCTCCGCATGGAAGCAGTGATTTTCAACCACTGTGCGTTTTCAGAAGAAATCAATTGCAAGTGGCCCTGCTGAAAGCGGCGTTGGAGGCTCTGGGTGCCTGAATACTTCTCTGCCCCGCTTCCCTTTCTCTACCGCCCTGTGAAACCCCTTCCTAAGGAAACCTTAGGGCTGAGTCTCTCTTAACTGAGTAGTCCCTGCTCCTACCAGGGCGGAGTTTCTGGAAATGCACGTCTGACCAAGCCATTCCCGTGGTGAAAAGTGGCTGCCTAGCATAGCACCTAGTGCAGTGGCTCCCAACCAGAGCATTGCCCTTTTAGGGTGAGGTAGGGTTGATTTTTCTTGTAGCATCTGTTGATTTGGTCTACATTCCTCCACGTCAGTTCCCACCCACACCCCTTCCCCTATACGTGAGCTTTGCAACTTAGATGCTGGCTTGGGTGGGGGTGCGTCACTAAAATGGAGGTGCTGTGTTTCTGAGGGTGTGCCCTTCCCGAGCAATGCAGATCTCGTCCTGCCAAAAAAGAAACAATTTTCTATCTTGGGAAATTTTAGAGCCCGTGAGAAACAAAGTGAGGTGGGTGACTTAAATTTTAAAAAAAGAAAGAAAAGAAAAGAAAAAGGAGGAGTTTTAAGTAGCTTAAGTAGAAAGAAAAGGAAGGAGTCTTGGGTGGGGCAGAGATTGAAGAGCACAGCTTCCTATCCCTGAGCACCAGGAGTGGGGGCATGTGTCACCATGAGTGGCACTGATAGAGCAGCTTCATTCAGGGAAAGAAAAATGGAATCAGGGAGCAGAGGGGGAAATGCAGTGGTAGTTTGGGGGTGTGGGTGGACCCTTCTGGCAGGAGCCTTCTCTAGTCATGGTTTTAGATCTTCCTCAGTTGTTCTGTCTGGGGCTGTCAGTTCACTTGAGTTAGGCCAGGCAGGAGGCTTCCTTTGGCTTTGCTCACCTTGCTGCTTCTAGGGGCTTCTCACAACTTAGTGCGGAACTTATCTGCTGGTCCATCCAGCTATCCAGCCTTTAATACCTCCTGTGCCAGGTTCTGCAAGCAGCACCTCGGTGCCATCAAAGGGGTATTGGACATTTACAGCAAAGGAATGGCCCATTTGTGTCATTTCAGAAACTTCCAGGATGGATTCAGGCAGTGCCAGTGCCCATGCTGAAAGCACAGGGGATTCTGTTACAGAGCAGGTCTAGAGAACTGGGGGCAGGGTGGGATGGAGGAGGAGGTGATAGGAATTGTAAAAAGTAGGCTCCAAGCCCCAGGATCCCTTAGAAACACATGAAGTTTTCAAACCTTAGCACATTTTAAAATCTAACCCACTTATTCAGCTTTCTTTCATTTTCTCCCCTTTTCCTGAAAGAGGAGTGTTACAATGGTGTCCAGATTCTTGGACAGAAAGGGAATTTTTTGGTCTATCACTGCAAACGTGCATGTGTATATTTTTCCTATTGGAGTTCTTTTTCAAATCTGGAGCCGAGCCTGCAGCCCATGGGTGTGTTTCTGAGTTAACCAGGAACCGGTGGCTAATAGTTTCCTCCTGAAACTGAAAAGGGAGACAAACGTGTCTCTGGAGTGACACCAGCTTTGCTTAAAACTTTGAAATGTATTTTTCTACAAAGGCTATGTTGTGCTTCTTCATAAAGATTTAGTTCTACACTCAGCACAGATAGCAAAGTTACTTCAAAAAAATACCTCATACTGCCCTCAAGCTTGGAGATATATCTGCATTTTTAAGAGGCAGCTGGGAGTAGAGACTGCCTGAGGGCCCAGCAGAGCCTCACCTCCCTCCTCAGGCTCAGTTCACGATCACATGCTTACAGAGTGGGAAGGGTGACCGAACTGCACCTTTTGAAATGGTTTCTCTTTTATTTTTTACTTGCAAATTCTCAGTTGAATTTTTTCACGATGTGACTCTGCCATGTCCAGAAATACTAACAAAAGTGATAATGTATGGATGGTAGTCAGTTCCCATGAGGATTTTTGAAAAACAGCTCTATTCAGGTATAATTGACATGCAATAAATCACATATTTAAAGTGTGCAGTTTGAGGGCCGGCCCGTGGCTCACTGGGTGAGCGTGGTGCTGACAACACTCAGTCAAGGGTTAAGATCCCCTTACCCGTCATCTTTAAAAAAAAAAAAAAAGTACAGTTTGATAAGTTTTGACATATGTATAAATCCACAAAACCATCACCACAGCTGTGATACAAGCATATATATATCCATCACCCTTGTGGCCCTTTGCAGTTACCCCCTGTCCATCTTCCCATTCTGCATTCCCAAGGAACCAACGATATGCTTTCTGTCATTGTTGATTAGTTGGCATTGTCTAGAATTTTATATAGATGTAATCATACAGTGTGTCCTTGTCTGGCTTCTTTTGCACAGCATAGTTATTTTGAGATTCATCTGTGTCGTGTGTCTCGATAGCTTATGTTCTTTTTGCTGGATAGTACTCCATTGTATGGATATACCACAGTTTGTTAACGTGTTCATCTGCTGATAGACATTTGGGTTGTTCCCAGTTTTTGGCTGTTACAAATAAAGCTGCCATAAACGTTCCTGTACAAGTCCTTGTGTGGACTCACACTGTCATTTCCCTTGGGTGTAAGTATGGCTGGATCATGGGTGGGTGTATGTTTGACATTTTAAGAAACCGTCATACTTTTCCAGAGTGGTTGTACCATTTTACATTTCTACCAGCAGTGTATGAGATTCCCATTTCCTTGTGTGAGAATTTTTAACTCCTACTTTTGTATATTCAGTGTTTTGTTTTCAAGTCAGAATGAGAAAACACTATTTGTATTACATCAAACTCAATACATTTGCATCATAGATAATTTAAAAGATAACAAAAATCACCTGTAATTTCACCAACTGCATGCTTTTGCCGTATTTTCCTTCAGAATTTTTTCTTCATACACGCACAACCACACACCTGATTTTAGAATGTACTATAATTTAGCCATTACTATTAGATATTATGTTGTTTCTAATATTTTTAGTTTTTAAAATAATACTGCTGTGAGTATGATGATAAATAAATACTTTCAGGATTTGGTTAATTCACTAGTAGTGGAATTAGCAAAATCTTAGAAGTAGAGTTACTGGGATCAAAGGTATGAAGATTAAGCTACTTGGTATATGTTGCCGCCCTGCTTTCCAGAAAGAACAGGCTGGGTTTTCTCCTGTTAGGAGTGTTGCCAGCACTTGTCTGGAAATCCTTCCCATTTAATAGGCTACATACAGTAATGCTGTTGCTTTAATTTGCATTTCATTGATAGCGAGGATGAATATTTTTTATTGGGAGTTTTATTTTTATCTGTGAATTAAATATTTAAATACTTTGTTCATTGTTCCTACATAATAATTATCAATTTGTAAGGGCTCTTGATAGTGTCCATTTTATAATAGCAAGTATATACATATATACATATACAGTATTTATATATATATATATAACATACCAAGGAATAATATTAATAAGAAATAAGTGGGACCTATGTAAGAAATGGTTTTACTCATTAATTTTAATCCTCAAAATACTATGAGACAGGCCTTATTCCTATTTTATAGCTGAAAAACCAGCTTACCTTGGAGTCACTCATGTTACATGGGTCATGCAGCAGTGCGCTGGGGCTGGTGTGACCTCCTCATGGTCATCAGGTTTGGCTGTTGCCCAAGTCATAGACAAAAATTGTGAAGAAAGTGCTGGAGGTGAGGTACAGAGGGCAGATTTGGGGCTTAGGGCCCATCAATGCACTGTGGTCTGCATTCACTCCTGTATCCCCATCCCAGCCTCAAGGAACTAGCTCTGTACCCTCGACACTCCGCAGATCTCTCCTACCTCTAATCATTTCCACACTCTTCTCTTTTGTAGGGAAAAAGCCAGAGGTGACCCCTGTTGTCCCAGGGCCTGAGAGTCCTGGCTGTTCTGGGGAGTCTTGGAGCCACCACACATGGCTCTGCCCTGGCCTGCCCTTCAGCCTCCATTCCTAGGGCAGAATGGCAAAGAGTGCTGGACGGCCAGCAGGGTGACTTCTTCCAACCTGGAATCCCAAGTTGCCTTGTCAGTGCCTAAGAGGGCAGCAGGCTCAGCCTCTTAACTGCCCTTCACCATCCCAAGTATAGGAAAAGAGAAGAGACAGTCCACCCCTCCGAAGGCAGTGGGTTCCACTGTCTACCCTCCTGTATCTCATGGCAAACCCCCTTGAGGGGAGCATTTGCTGAAGTGCTCTGACCATCTGTTGAGGGTTGAATTGTGTCCCTCCAAATAACTACTTCCTAGAAACAAACTGATCAAAAATGTGGAAGAATTATATGACAAGTATCACCCTCTACTGAAGGACATGAAAGAAGACCTGAGTAAGTGGAGAGACTTACTGTGTTCCTAGAAGGGACCTCCAACCCTGCTTCTAGCTGAGCATCCCCATTTGGTTATTTCCTAGTTGGGCTGTGAGGTTTCTTTTGAAAACACTCCAGAATTATTTAGAAAAAGAAGAAGTTCTCTAGGTCGAGATGCTAAGAGAAAAAAAGAAAAAAAAAGTGAAGTATAGAGATTGGAGGGTACAAAAACAGAGGCACTTAAAAAAGGAAATAAAAAGATCTCAACCAGCAAACAACCAAAACAAATGAGGAGCTTTAACAATACAATCTATAGAGGAAGCAGGTTGGTAAGGACAGCGAGGAAGAGCCATGTTAGGGAAAGATGAGACCAGCTTCTGTTCTCCAGGAAGAAAAGGTCAGGGAGCAGCTGTAACCATGGAGACCACAGGCTGCATCTGAGGAAACTGAGGCATGCGAGAATGAAAGGCAAGGCTCTCTCATCAAGGACTGTTTTTGAGTTCTTGCTTTGTGGCGGGTGCAGGGAGAAACCTACTTGGTCTCTGTCCTCAGAAGCTCAGGGCTTCGAGGTGCGGGTGGCGGAGACTGACCAGGGCTTAGACGAATGACCCGCTGAGTGACCTGTGCCATGGAGGCGGGAGATCAGCTGAGGGCCAGCTGTCTGGGAGGATGTGTAGCCTGCTGACTTGGGAGGGATCTTCGACAAGTGGCTGGCTGAGTTAGCGAAGAGGTGGCTCCCAGGAGCACGGAATCGCTGGGGTTGGGGACCGTGTCAGAGTCGAGCATGGAAGATAGCGTGTGACTGGCCTTGACCAGCCAGGCTCAGGAGATGGGGCATTAAGTATGAACGAGTCATGCTATAGTTGAATCCTGTGCCTTAATTTGTCCTCCTAGAGAGACCCCACCTGTCCAGGGTTCCCACACCATGTGTGCTGGCCCTCCCAGGATCTTAATTGCTGTGCTGTCCCCAAGTGCCTCCCCATCAGTCTTTGCTCAATCCCTGGGCTGCGCCCTGAGAGGGGCACCCCACGATGGTCCCCTGGAGGCACTGTGGGCCACGCAGCTGTAGGGACGCCCTGCTGGGGAAGTGTGCAGATCTGGCTTGCAGAATTTTGGATTCAAGTTCTGGCTCTTTCCTTCTCCATGATCTGCCACTTTGGTTTCCACCTCAATACCCCATTTGGGAGGGACCCAACAACAAAGCAGTCCGTCATAATCCTGTGGACTTTCCTGTGTCAATGTCCTTAAGCCAGAGAACACCAGGGACCCTTGTAGTTGAGCAAGTTGGGTTTATTACTTATGGTAGCAAGGGAGAACACATACTGTGGGGACATGTTTCAGTAAAATGATGTTAAAAATAATCTGTTATTAGATTTGGGCTTTGGTTGGGTGATTTGGGAGGGTCTAAGGAAGTGGGGATTCCCTCTAGATTGGAAGCTGCCAGAAAGCAGGGCCAATTCTATAATTGGATACCTTAACAAATTTTATCTATTTGTAAGCTACAAATAGAGGGCAGACTATAGCAAGGATAAAGTTGTGTTGGGGGAAAAAAAAAAGAGAAGAAGCAGTCACCTTGTATATTAAGCAATGGTTTCTTAGATATGATGCCTAAACCACAAGCAACAAAAGAAAAAGATAAATTGGACATAATCAAAATTTAAAAAAATTTGTGCTTCAAAGGACACCATCAAGAAAGTGAAAACACAACCTACAGAATGGGAGAATGTTTTTTGCAAATTATGTATCTGATAAGGGACTTGTCAGATATTACAAGTTATACAGATATTATTACAACTCAATAATAATGAGACAAGTAACCCAATTTAAATGTGAGCAAAAGATCTGAATAGACATTTCTTTATGGAAGATGGCTAAGAGACACCTGAAAAGATGCTCAATGTCACTAATCAATAGGGAAATGTAAATCAAAACCATAATGAGTTACTACCTCACACCCATTAAGACAGATATTATTTTAAAAAAGAGTAAGTGTTGGTGAGGATGTGGAGAAACTGGAAACCTCGTACACCGTTGCTGGCAATGTAAAATGGTGCAACCACTGTGGAGAACATTCTGGCAGTTCCTCAAGAAGTTAAATACAGAGTTACCATGTGACCCAGTAATGCCACTCCTAGGTATATGCCCAAGAGAAATGAAAATATGTGCACACAAAGGCTTGTACATGAATGTTCATAGCAGCATTATTTATAATAGCGAAAAAGCAGAAACAATTCAAACTTCTAAATCTGATGAGTGGATTAACAAAATGTGGAATTTCCATACAGTGTTACATTATTTGAATCCAAAGTCCAACAGGCTGCTGTAGAAGCAGGAAGAGCTGGTGTTCAGAAGTCTCCAAGGCGAATTTTCTTTTATTGGCAGGGAGAATCAGCCTTTTGTTCTATTCACACCATCAACGTATCGGATGAGGCCACCTCATTAGGAAGGGTCATCTGCTTTACTCAGTCTACCAATTTAAATATTGATCTTATCCAAACACCTTTCCAGAAATACTCAGGATAATGTTTAACCACATATCTGGGCCCCTTGTGGCCCAGTCAAGTTAACACATTTTGTGTGCATGTGTTATATATATTATTTTATTTTATTTTTTAAAATTTATTTATTAAGAATATTCATGAGATACAAAGCTAATTGTCACCCCTTATGCCCATGATGTGAGGGCCAGGTTCATACTGGGGGCATACCCATTACCAGAAATTACTTTCGTACCCCATGTCCCCACCCAGTTATCCTCCAACCTCCCTCCCCCTCCCCCCTCCCCCGCTTTGTAGCCCTAGGAATGTTCCCTCCCTATGCAAGACCACCTGACTGCTGAGGTCTTTCCTTCCTTCCGTTCTCTCTTAGCTCCCACATGTGAGTGAGCACATGTGGTATTTATCCCTCTGTGCTTTGCTTATTTCACTCAACGTAAGTTTTCCCAGGTTCATCCATGTTGTTGCAAATGGGGGTATTTCATTCTTTTTTATGGCAGAGTAGTATTCCATAGTGTATATATACCACAGTTTCCTTATCCAATCATCCATCGATGGACATTTAGGTTGGTTCCATATCTTGGCTATTGTAAACAGAGCTGCGATGAACATGGGAGTGCAGGTATCTCTTCGACATGATGATTTCCATTCCTCTGGGTATATACCCAGAAGCGGGATTGCTGGATCATATGGAAGAGCTATCTGTAGTTGTTCAAAAAACCTCTGTACTGTTTTCCATAGTGGTTGTACTAATTTACAGTCCCAGCAACAGTGCAAGAGTGTTCCCTTCTCTCCACACCCTCACCAGCATTTGTTATTTACCGTCTTTTTTACTATATCCAGTCTAACTGGAGTGAGGTGGTATCTCAATGTGGTTTTAATTTGCATTTCCCTGATGACTAGTGATGTTGAGCATTTTTTTCATTTATCTGTTGGCCATTTGTATGTCTTCCTTTGAAAAGTGTCTATTCAGCTCCTTTGCCCATTTTTTAATTGGGTCATTTGTTTTTTTACTGTATAATTGCTTGAGTTCTATGTATATTCTGTATATTAATCCCTTGTCAGATGCATAGTTAGCAAAAATTTTCACCCACTCTGTAGGTTGTCCTTTCACTGTGTTGATTATTTCCTTGGCTGTGCAGAAAATTTTTAGTTTGATATAGTCCCATTTGTTTATTTTTCTTTTGCTGCTTGTGCTTTTGGGCTCATGTTCATAAAGCTTGTGCCCACACCTGATTGCTGAAGTGTTTCACCTATATTTTCTCTTTGTAATGTTACAGTTTCAGGTCTTATACTTAAGTCTTTAATCCATTTTGAGTTGATTTTAGTGTACGGTGAGAGATGCATATCTAGTTTCATTCTTCTGCATATGGATATCCAGTTTTTCCAGCACCACTTGTTGAAGAGACAATCTTTTCCCCAATGTAGATTTTTGTTGCCTTGGTCCAATATCAGATGGCTATAAGCCTGAGGAATGATTTCTGGGTTTTCAATTCTACTCCACTGGTCTGAATGTCTATTTTTACACCAGTACCATGCTGTTTTGGTTACAATAGCTTTGTAGTATAATTTGAAGTCAGGTAGTGTTATGCCTCTGGCTTTATTTTTTTTGCTCCAGATTGCTTTGACTATTTGGGTTCTTTTTTTTTTTTCCATGTGAAAGGTAAGATTGTTTTTTCCATTTCTGTGAAGAATGTCATTGGTATTTTGATGGGGATTGCATTGAATCTGTAGCTTGCTTTGGGTAGTATAGACATTTTCACAATGTTAATTCTTCCAATCAAAGAGCATGGAATATCTTTCCATCTTTTTGTGTGTTCTTTAATTTTTTTCAGAAGTGGTTTGTAATTCTCATTGTGGAGGTCTTTCACCTCCTTGGTTAACCTGATCCGTAGGTATCTTAGGGATACAAGATACAATTTTGTGACAATTGTAAATAGGCTTACTTTCTTTATTTCTCTTTCTGTTAATTCATTATTTGAGTATATAAAAGCTACTGATTTGGGGGCATTTATTTTGTATCCTGCAACATTATCAAAGTTATTAACCAGCTCTAGGAGTTTTTTGATTGTCTTTAGGTTTTTCTATATATAGTATCATGTCATCTGCAAATAGAGAAAGTTTGACTTCGTCTTTACCAGTCTGGATTCCCTTTATTTCTTTCTCTTGCCTGATTGCTCTGGCTAGTACCTCTAGTACTATGTTAAATAGAAGTGGTGAGAGTGGGCATCCTTGTCTTGTTCCTGTCCTTAAGGGAAAGGCCTTCAATTTTTCCCCATTCAGAATGATACTGGCAGTGGGCTTGTCATAAACGGCTTTTATTGTGTTGAGATATTTTCCTTCTATACCTAATTTGTTGAGAGTCTTCATCATGAAGAGATGTTGAATTTTGTCAAATGCTTTTTCAGCATCTATTGAGTTAATCATATGGTCTTTGTCCTTGAGTTTGTTGATGTGATGTATCACATTTATTGACTTTTGTATGTTAAGCCATCCTTGTATCCCTGGGATGAATCCCACTTGATCATAGTGTATAATTTTTAAAAATATGTTGCTGTATTCTGATTGCTAATATTTTGTTGAGGATTTTAGCATCTAAATCCTCAACAGGATATATATCTAAATCCTATAGGATATTGACCTATAATATTTTTGTTGTTGTTGAATCTTTGTCTGGTTTTGGTATCAGAGTTATGGTGGCCTCATAGAATGAATTTGGGAGAGTAGCATCTGTTTCAATTGTTTGGAATAGTTTGGGGAAAACTGTATTAACTCCTCTTTAAAAGTTTGATAGAATTCAGTTGTAAAACCATCCGGACCCAGACTTTTTTTTGCTGGAAGATTGCTAATTACAGCTTCAATCTCCTTGCTTGTTATTGTTCTGTTCAGGTTTTCTATCTCTTCTTGGTTCAGTCTTGGTAGTTTATATGTGTCTAGAAACTTATCAATATCTTCCAGATTTTTATATTTCTTTTCATACAGTTGTTTATAATAGTCTCTAATGATTCTTTTTATTTCTGTGGTATCAGTTGTAATGTTTACCTTTTCATTTCTGATTTTTGTTATTTGGGTCTTCTCTCTTCTTCTTCATTTTTTTTTTTTTTTTTTGTTAACCTAGCTAATGATTGTCTATTTTATTTATCTTCTCAAAAAACCAACTTTTTGTTTTGTTGATCTTTTCTATTGTTTTTTGGAGTCTCTATTTCTTAGTTCTGCTCTGATCTTAATTATTTCTTTCTGTCTACTACTTTTAGGTTTGGATTGGTGTTGTTTTTCAAGTTCTTTGAGGCATAATGTTAGGTCGTTTATTTGAAGTCTTTCCATTCTTTTGATATAAGCATTTATTGCAATAAATTTGCCTCTTAGTACTGCTTTTGCAGTATCCCACAGGTTTTGGTATGATGTATCTTTATTTCCATTAGTTTCTAGAAATTATTTGATTTCCTGTTTAATTTCTTCTTGGACCCATAAGTCATTCAGGAGCCTATTATTTAGTTTCCATGTATTTGTATAGCTTCCAGAATTTCGCTTATTGTTTATTTCCAATTTTAGTCCATTGTGATCTGAAGAGATAGTTGGAATAATTTTGATTTTTTAAAATTTGCTGAGACTAGATTTGTGACCTAATATGTGGTCTATCCTGGAGAATGTACCATGAGCTAATGAGAAGAAAGGGTATTCTTTAGCTGTTGGGTGAAATGTTCTGTATATATCTGCCAAATCCAGTTGGTCTAGGGTGTAGATTAAGTCTGTGTCTCTTTGTTGACTTGTTGCCTGGAAGAACTGTCCCATACTGAGAGAGGGGTGTTCAGATCACCCACTATTAATGTATTAGGACCTATTTCTTTCCTTAGGTCTAAGAGTGTTTGCTTTATATATCTGGGTGCTCTGGTATTAGGTACATAGGTGTTTATGATTGTTATGTCTTCTAGCTGGATAGATCCCTTTATCATTATGTAGTGGCCTTCTTTGTCTCTTTTTATGTTTTTGGTTTAAAGTCTATTTTTTCTGATATAGGAATAGCTACTCCTGCTTGTTTTTGGTTTCCGTTTGCATGGTATATCTTTTTCCATCCCTTCACTTTTAGTCTATATGTGTCTCTACAGGTGTGGTGGGTCTCTTGAAGACAGAATATACTTGGGTCTAGCTTTTTAATCCAGTCAGGCAGTCTGTGTCTTTTGAATGTGGGGTGGTTTAGTCCATTCACGTTTAGAGTAGTTATTGACAAGTGTTGCTTAATTCCTGTCATTTAATTGCTTCTTTTTTAGATGGTTTAAATATCTTTTGGTCATTATTTCCCCTTTTATTTCTCTTCTTCAATGTTAGTTGGGAATTTAAGGTGGAATGATTTCGTTTCTTTCTCTTTCTTGTTGGCATTTTTGTTTTAACTGTGGGTTTTGCTCTTTCTTGTGTATTTTTGATAGTGGTCACCATTATTCAGATTCCAGATGAATGACTCCCTTAAGAATTTCTTGCAGGGCTGGTCATGTGGTGGCAAACTCCCACAACTTTTGTTTGTCTGGGAAATACACTATTTCTCCCTCATTTCTGAAGGAGAGCCTTGCTGGGTAAAGAATTCTTGGCTGGCAGTATTTTCTTTTAGTATTTTGAATGTATCATTCCACTTTCTTCTGGCCTGTAGGGTTTTGGTTGAGAAGTCTACTGTTAGTTTGATAGGGGTTCCCCTATAAGTGACCTGATGTCTTTCTCTTGCTGCTTGTAGAATTCTCTCTTTGTCTTTGAGCTTTTCAAATTTAACTATAATGTGTCTTGGGGAGGATCTTTTTGGGTTGAATCTGTTTGGGGACCTTTGAGTTTCCTGGATCTTATCCCGCCCTGCACCTGAGGAGTTTTCTGTTACTATTTCCTTGAGTAGGTTTTCAATACCTTTTCTTTTCTCCTCCCCTTCAGGAATACCAACAATTCGGATGTTAGAGTGCTTGAGGTTGTCTGCTATCTCTCTTAGATTTTCCTCATTAATTTAAATTCTTTTTTTCCTTTTTTTTTGTCTGCCTGAGTTATTTCAAAAAGACCATCTTCAAGCTCTGAAATTCTTTCTTCTGCTTGCTCTACCCTGCTGCTCAAGGTCTCAGTTGTGTGTTTTATTTCATTGAGTAAATCTTTCATTTCTAGAAGTTCTGCTACACTCATTTTTAAGGTATTAATCTCTTTGTAGATTTCCTCGTTCATATTCTGGATATTTTTTCTTGTTTCATTGTGTTCTCTAATTGAGTCTTTCGTTATTTCTTCAAGTTTTCTTAAGATCATTGCTCAAAGTTCCCTATTCCATGGAGTCTGACTTTGGAGCATTACTGTGTTCTTTTGGTGGTGTCATTTCTTCTTGATTGTATGTACTTCTAGTATTTTTTCGCTGATGTATGGTCATTGGTGGAGAGAGGGTTTGCTTCTTCTCTTACACTGAGGTTGGCTGTGGAGTGGTCCTGGTTGCTACTGTGGAGGTGAATTGACTTTGCTTGATAGTATGTGTGGTGGTGGTTGTTAAACCACACTGGTTCCTGTTCTAGACTTTGTGGTCGTAGAATCAGCCCATAGAGCCCTGCGGTTCTCGGTGGTGCAGGTTCGGGGCATGGGTTGGGGCTCTGGTGCTCACCACCCCTGGGTCTGAGGCTGTGGGGGAGGGACCGCCTCTCGCCACAAGTTAACACATTTAATTGACCATCACAGGAGTAAAAAACTAATATATGCTACAACATGTATGAAACTTTTAAAAAATATGTATGAAACTTTAAAACATTATGCTAGGTGAAAGACCACACATTTCACAAAGGATCATCTATTATATGATTCCATTTATATGAAATGTCCAGAATAAGCAAATATTTAGAGATAGAATGTAAATTACTGGTTGCCTAGGGCTGGGGGGGATGGGAAGATTTTGCAGTGATGACTAAGTGGGGTGGGGTTTCTTTTTGGGGTAATGGAAATATTCTTAAATTTGACATGGTGATGGTTACATGACTCTGTGAATATAATAAAAGACATTGAATTGTACACTTTAAATGGATGAATTATATGGTATGTGAATTATATCTCAATGAAGCTGTTTATAAAAAGCAGCCACTCATTTTAGCCAATAGAGGGATATGTTTGGTATTTTATGGGTGGCAGTACAGTGATCTTGTTTTTGTCTGTGCTTAGACAAACTTATGAAGTGGCCTTGTTTTGTCTCATTTTATCATATTCTTAGTAACGTTATCTGAGGTTGGTGTTCTGTGAGATGGTTTATGTCTGACCAGAGAACAAAATGATCTGGCTGTGAGTGTCAGACTGGTTTGTAACAACATTGAGGTCTAACTGCGAATGTAAAATCAGTTCTGGATGTCAGGGGATGCTTTTATTTCTTTCTCAATTGACACTGGGAAGCTCAGCAGGGCCTTCTGTGGCCCACAGGAATGTGAATAAATGCACTTGGAAAATCCACAGAAGCTCTGGTCCCAGCCTTCTGCCATCGTGAGCCTGGGCTCCTGTGCCTGGGACCCTGGGAGGTGGGGGGACACTAGGCCTGAAGAGAACATGTGACATCTGGGATTTTTTGTGCTTTCTCATGTATGTTGCTTTTTCAAAATATTTAAAGGCAGAAGATTGCCCACCTGCTCTGCCAAGGAGGCCCCATCACACCCCAGTGACCGCCTTTAGCCCTCTCCCCTCTGTTGACCACCCCTTACCCCAGGATTCCCTCAACATTCCAGAGAGAACTTGTAGGGTGGGGGTAAAGGTGAAGGGAGAGGAGCTGCAGCCTTTTCAGGCCTGGCAAGAAGGAAAATTTTCCTGTCTTTCCCCTTCATTGCAGAGATTCAGAATTTATTGAACCTTATTTTCTGTTGGGTTTAATCTCAACAGACATTGAGAAGTAACTGAAGTCACTACATACCCTACCTGGTATCAGCTACTTATCAGAGGATGCAGAAGACAAAGTCAGGTAGAGACTGGGTTCCCGGTGAGAGGAAGGCAGGAAGGAGCTCTGGGAGTGGGGGTGGAAGACCTGTGTTTGAATCCCAGCCCCGCTCCCTCCCTGTAGAGCTACTTAGGTGAGTCCCTGTTCTGTATAGGCCTCGGCTTTCTATCCTATGACTCAAAGAAGTAATTGAGCTCTGTCATCTAAAATCAAGTGACCCACACTGTGACAGTTTTCTCCCTATAAAATCAGGATCCTGATAGTCATTGTGGAAAGGCCAGTAATCCCAACAAACAAGCTCACCTCTCTGACTCCACAAACCTCTCTAGTCTTATCTCTCAATACTTGTACATCACACCTCTGTGCCTTTTCTCTTTCTGTTCCCTATGCTTGGATTGCCCTTCTCTCCTTCTCTGATTAGTGCCCACTCACCCTGTAAGACTCAGCTCCGCCCTCACCTGCTCCAGGAAGCATTCCTCAATCTCCTGCCCACTGGCTGCACCTTGGGCTCCTTGGGCATAATGTCATCATTGTCCTAGTAGTTGATAATTCACAGCTAATAATTATAGTTGAAATTTATTGAGCTCTTACTCACAGCCGGCCCCTTTATACAGTATCATCTCATTGACTTCTGAAGGAGTAAAACTGAGTTCAAAGTTTAAAGTTAACATCTGCCCTGCCCAGCTGGCTTTTTTTTTTTTTTTTTTTTTTCTGGTGGCTGGTGGGTGCAGGATGGATGATGTTATCAGCACCATGCTCTAACCAACCTATCTAACCAGCCAACCCTATCTGCTCTGCTATTGATCCAGCTGAGGCTGAGATAACAGTCATAGATAAAGCCAGCCGCATAGTAACAGGAAACAATATTTCTCTCAAGCATATGCCACAGCTACAAAGTGTCATAACCATCCCCTTCTATGAGTTAGTCATGCTTTCTTACTATTTTCCCCCCCAAATCATACAGTATCAGAAACTTTGTGTTTGGAGTTACATTAGGAAGAATGATGTATCCCACTCTTGTGTGAAGGATCTAAGTCACTTTGACAGAGAAGCAGCCTCAATTCTCAACCAGGTGGAGGACTTCAGATAAGGGTTTTCTGAATGCAACATTCCACATTTACCTACTTTCCAAGAAAACAGAACACTGGGTGCACATCACAGCCATCCCTTTGCACACATCCCTATTTTGCTTTGAGACTATAAAAAATGCTTCATTTAAATTTCATCTAAATTCCACGCTCCCCCCGCCAAATCTTTTCCTTTGTTTGATGAGATGCTCCATGGGTCCTCTGGTTTGTGGTCTCCTCCAATACAATGAGCCAGTAATCCTGACTTAGTCAAACTACAGGTCGGCCCCTGGTGGTCTTAGGCCAATTGGGCTGGGACAGTCCTATCCACAACCCTAGGGAGGTGATGTCCATATTTAGAAAATGGGGAAACTGAGGCTGAGGAAGGTGAAGGGACTTGTCCCTGTATGTACTTGACATGTGAGGTCAAGATAGTGTTGCTCCAAAGCCCACCCCAATCTTCTACCTGATACTCTTTTGCCTAGTACCCCTGATCTTAAGCCAAGGTAGGTTCCTATTTCAGGGTGAGTGTGGGGCCTTTCCTTGAGCTATCAGCACTGGAGTGCACGGCCTTGGCTCCCTTGTGTTTCTGCCCCACATCCAGAATGGGTCCAGCAGAACTGAACCCAAAATTTGCATTATCTGGTCTATAAGAACCATCCTTCTCACTGCCCTCCTGCCCATGGACCTTTAGAGTCTGGGAATACCCTTTTCTGATCCCACAGAAAACAGAGTGGTGGACTCGTGTATTGCAGACCACATAGGCCTGACCATTCCCTCCCTGGGTTAGGCCAAGGACCCCTTTTTGGCAGTGCTGGGTCCAACTTGCCCGGAATGCAGAGCACCTACCTGGGCTGTGCCCTCTGGTTACCACCTCCCAGATCTGCTCACCAGACCCACACTGGACTTGGCCTTAGGCCACCCAGCCAGATCTCAGTGGCCCTCTGCTGAGCAGCTTGTGGGGAAATGGGCTGGGCCTGGTGTGGTTTTAAATTTAATTGATTTCTGTCCAAGTAGTACAGGTAGGCTGTTGAAAGAAAAAGAGTACTATGAGGCTTATGGCAAAACAGCATCTTCAGAAAAACCCACTCTGCCTCACAAATTTCACCCAGGTCCCTCCTTCCAGAGGCAGCTACTTTCAAATTGCTCTGGAGTTTTTGGAGTATTTATGTCCATGTCTTTAAATCATATGCTTCTATTGTTGCTTATCAGGCTTTAAAATTGTAGACATCGTCTGTTCACTTCCTACTTCAATGAGGTTTTAGCCTTCACTTCCTTCCTCTGTATTCTCAATATTATTTTATCACAAGTTCTAATTAAGTTAACATGCAGTGTCTCCATCATCATGACAATGTAAATGCTGTTCACAGCACAGCCTTGTCATGAGGTGGAATTGTATTTCCTATTTTGTAAAATGTTTTCTTTTTAGTTAATTAACTTATTTCACTTGCTTAGTTTCTTCTATAGTTCATGCATTTCATGTTGTATTTAAGAAATCTTTCCCAAATTCTTTGTTACTCATATTTTGTTATAGTTTTATAGTTTTACCTCTTACATTTAGGTCCATGACCCATTTGGAGTTAATTTTTCTATATAGCGTCATCTATATGGTTGAGGCGTTTTTGTTTTATTTTGTTTGCATATGGAAATTTGTTGAAAAGGTTATTCTTTCCCTATTAAATTGTCTTAGCATATTTATCAAAAATCAATTGACCATATGAGTGTACGTCTATTTGCAGACTCTCTATTTTATTAACTCATCTTTAATTCCTCATCAGCCTGACCACCAGAGCTGGGAAACACCCATCGATGATATTGGCAAACACATGTGACTCTCATATCCCTTTTCTCTTACTGACATCCTGGAGCTCTCAGACTTCCTGCTCCTGTTTGGACTGGCTGCCTAGTGCTGCTGCTATAGAACTGTCACCCAAGGGTGTCTCTGCCCTTTCATCTGGGGATCCCTAGGCACCCCATATTGGTCCATTTTCTGTATCTTGTTACAAAATTCCTGAAACTGGGTAATTTATAAGGAAGTGAAATTTATTTCTTCCAGTTTTGAAGGCTGGGAAGTTCAAGGCCCAGCAGGCATATCTGGTGAGGTCCTTTTTGGTGGGAACTGTAGAGTCCCATGGCAACCAGGGTATCACAGGGTGAGAATGGCATTAACAAGAGTTCTCCAACATGCTCACCTGCTCCCCTTGTAAAGGCATCAGTGCCCCTCCTGTTACAACCCACTAAACCACTAACCCATTACTCTATGAGTGGATTAATTCTTTCATGAGAGTGTGGTCCTCACAATCAATAATCTCTTAAAGGCTCCACCTCTCAGATACCATACTTGGATTTCCCATCCTCTTAACATTGTTCCAGTGGATATCAAGCTTCAATGAGTTTTGGGGGAACATTCAACCCACAGCACACCATCCCATTTTTCTGGGTCCCACAGCTTCCTCATTTCAGTTAATTCTCATGTGTTTGAACACATTCTCTGGAAGTTTCCTGGTAGAGGTACATAAAAAGTAAAATTTTGAGACCTTGAACATCTAACAATATCTTTTTTCTATCTTTACATTTGACCAAAAAAAAAATTTTTTTTTTGGTGGCTGGCTGGTACAGGGATCCAAACCCTTGACCTTGGTGTTACAAGGCTGTGCTCTAAACAACTGAGCTAACCAGCCAGCCTCATGACCGCTATTTTGACTGGATATATAATTTTATGTGGAGATAATTTTCCTTCCAAGTTTTAAAGTTTTCTTCTTCTGTATCTTCCAGTGTTGCTGTAGCCATTTTCAGTCCCAGAAGTTTTATGATCTTCTCTTTCTCCATAGGTATTGTTAACATTTCCAGTGCCCTGTCTTCTGTGCCAATTTTTCATCCATTGTGTGGCTATGTGGTGTGAGTCCCTTCAATCTGTAAACCCATGGTCTTCCATTCTGGGGATTTAAAAACATTATTTCTAGTAGTTTTCTCCCTCCTGATTTTTCTTCCTAGAACACCTACTAAAGTTAATCAGCTAATTTTCTTATGTTACCTATTCTCTAACTCTCCTTTTCCCCTCTAACTTCCTGGGAGATTTTTCTCAACTTTATCCTCCAATCCTATTGAATTTTTATTAAAAATTTCAAATTCTTATTAAAAAGTTTTTATTAAATTTTATTCAGAAGTTCAAATTTTTATAAAAAGTTCAAAGTTCTTTCCTTTTCTCTGAATAGTTCTTTTTATCATCATCCTGTTCTTGAATCATGAGTTTAGTGTCTTCTCTCATTTCTGAGAATTTTTTTTAAAGAAAATGTAATTGTATTAATATTATTTTTTATATTCTAGGATGTTGTTGCAGAGCATTCAGGAGGGAGGGGAAGAGGGGAAAGGAGAAGGAAATAGGATGGAAGAAGGAGGAAAGATGAGGGGCAGGATTGAGGCCTGTGTCACCCCCCTCATTCCCACAGGGGAGACTGAGGGGCTTCCAGCTGTGGTTTGGCCATTGCCAGGCTGGGTGCAAAGGTCAGGGGTGTGTGGCAAAAGCCCTCACCCCACACCGTCCCAGCTCAGGAACTTGAGGCCCTTCCTGCTGTGGCTCAGTGGTCGTCACTGGGCTAGTTGCATGTGTTTGGGAGGTGTGGCCGAGGCCCTCATCCCCCACCCTTGGGACTGGTTGCAGGTGTTGGGGGGCAGGGCTGAGGCCCCGGCCCTCCACCCTTTCTGGCTTGGTAGCCCGGGGGACTTCCAGTCCTTCTAGGTGTTACAGGTGTTCTTTGGTGAAATGAGACCTTTACTAGTTAATATCAAACTTTGTCTCTGGTTGTGGGTGCTTTATTTTTTCTTTCAGTTCTGTGTTGTATTATTTGCTGTTCCCACCACTTAAACTCTGCACTGGAACTACTTTGCTGTCCTTTGCCTACTTCTAAAATGGGGGAACTTCCTGTGAGGGTCAGTACTTGAGCTCTGTGGTTCAGCTAAATTGCTGCTTTGCTGTTGATTCCCTAGGGAAGGCTTTTTGTGCAGATCAGGTTTTAATGGTTGACTTTATAGGTACTTCTGGCTCTCGAGAGATCCAGTACACGTGGGTTGTGTAGAAACTCTGGTCTGGGCCTGGGTCTTTTCATCAAACTGCACCCCGTGCAATTTTATATTCCTGACCAGTCTCCTCTGAGTGGTCCTTTGCTGATTGGGGTACAGATCAGCTGTCTTTGCTGCACCCCAGTGTTCTCCCAGTAGGCCTATCTCCCCCATTGCCCATGCTGCAAACAATTCCCATGTGACAGGCTGTGCTCAGGTCCCTTGCGATGACTAACTGGCCTCTGACTGGCTCCTTTTTCTCAGTTGTTGTGGATCCTCAGTCCTATGTGGGTCCACGGGAACCCTATTGGTGGTCTTGCTGGCCTGGGGGCCACCAAGGCCCTCCTCTCCCCCACCGCCTCCAAGCAACTTCATCCAAAGGGCACAGTTCTGGCTTTTGCCAGCTTCTGCTCCATGCACTCAGCAGCTCCAGCCTGGATGTGGCCCGGGCTCGAAACGATCAGAGTGGATTTTTCTTTCGCTCATCATGGCCTCTTCCACCTTCATGCACTCTGTAGGTCTCTCCCCCTCTTCTCCTGAGCTCTAGCAGCCCCAGCTTGGGTGTTGTTACTTTTTTATAGTTGTAAATTGGTGGACTTGTGGAAGAGAGTGACACTGGGGACCATCTATTTTGCCATCTTGACCAGAAACCCTCTGAGAATGTTAATTTCTGTTTTTCAAATGTTGTCTTCTGTTCCTTGCATTAATGTTATTTCTTCCAAGTTCTTTCTTCCCTTCTCTGCTATCTACTGATGTCTTTGTCTTTCATTACATGGGTTCATGAGAAGGTTTTGTTCATTTTTAGGAGTGAGGCATTAAAAAACTGCTCAGAAGGTCCAGCATAAGGGGTTTCTCCCAAGAGAGACAGAGCCAGAAAATATAGACTCACAAGTAGTCCTTGGTGCCCAGGGCTGCCCCTCATCCTTCACTGGGCCTTTCTGCTTTTTCTAGGCTCACAGGGGTGCAGAAGAGGATATGGGAACCATGCTAGATGTGTGTATGGAGGGGGTTTTATTGCTCTGTGCACTGCCCAGTGTGATGTTCCCAATCATGCCCCAGGTAATCCAGCTCATGGAATTCTTCTGGTTCACGTGGACACCCCATCATTCAATTTTGCAGGAGCCTTGCCACCATGGACGTCAGGGAAACTCTCACAGCATCCCCCTGCAGTGGCCTCTGGGTTTCTCCCATTCTGCCAGGCCTGCTGGACGTGTTTGGATTCATGTTCTTCCCCAGCAACAGCTTGTCACAGGTATGGATCAACTGCCACAATGATGAGCTAAAGCCTGAAGGCCCAGCAGGTGTGGCCAGCAGCCAAGTCCTAATGACATCTGCAGTTCCTCCAGGCCCCCTGTCCCTCTCCGAGGTGTCCCCAACAGCCTCCTTTCCTCATTGGTTGTTGCTCATGTCCTTGCCATGGCTGCAGAGCCAGCCAAAGGATATCATATTGGTGCTCAGGCCACAAGACCCCCCTCCTACTCCCCCTGGAGGATTATGTTGTTGAGAGCAGTTTGGGTCTGAACTAGGGGACCTCATTAGCACTGGCTCCTTGGTGGATGTAGTGGAGAGTTGCGGACAGGGAGGAGCGCACTGCAGTGAGCTGAACACCAGAAGTTGGTCATTGTACTTTCTCTTGGGCTTTGGTAACTGTACCATACCCTCTCTGACCCTCTGTTTCCTCATCCACCTAATGGGTTTGCTAATACCCACTTCATCTGCCTCTCAGAGTCACTATGATGCCAAATGTGACATGTGTGATTAATCTTACTATGAAGGCCACAGTTGGGGCCCATGAAGGGGGTGGAGGAGGTTAGGCCTTCCCATTCCATGGTTGACTGTCCACTCCTGTTCCACACAGGAGTGTCCCCTCAATGGACTGAGCAGCAGTGCCTGTCTCAGACATGATTCAAATGCACCAGCAGGCACCTGGATAAAGAGGGCAGAAGGCTTCAAGAGTCAAGCAACATAATTCAGTATGCCTCACAATAATTTTAAGAATCCTCATTCTGGAACAGCTCAGCAACCCTGAAGCCACCATTTGCTCTTCCCCATTGTGTGAACTCAGCCCTGCCATGGAACCGCCACGGTTCCATGGAGCCTAGCATAGGATGTCTGTAGCAGCAGGTCTAGCCAGAATGCTCTTTTCTCCTTGAATTGGAGTGGTCTAGCAGTTGTAGGTGCTGGACCTGGGTCCCTGAATATGTCTCTCAAAATCAAAACATGACATTCACATCCATCAAATGAGTGCTGGCCACAGGCTTCACTCCTCTGGAACATCCTCTCAAAACCCTTTGCTCATCTCTCTCTCAGCCTCCATGGAGCCTTGGCTGATTCTAAAGAGGCACCCATGGGTCCTTGGGACCAGCCAGGGCATGGTCCTGGGCACCAGCACAGCCATCTGGCTGCTCCTTCTGGTGCCCTACTGGCCCCTGTTTTCTGGAAGAGTTTCTGCCCCAGGAGCTGTGTCCAGCTTCTTCATGCTGCCCGCCATCACTGCTGTCATGATTATGCTCAACTTGTTGGACAACTCTGTTATTTACTCCTTCAAGGGCAAGATTCTAGACCCGAAGTTGCAAAGTCCTTCACTGGGGACATCTGATCTTCCCTGACTGCTTGGGCTTGGGGGGAGGAAAGGAGTTTTGTGGGCATCAACAAAAGCTGGGGGGGGGGAGGCATCTAGAGAGGAGGGAGAAGCATCTTTACTGCGTGGCATGTATATGGGACAAATCCCAGGGATTGTCTCCCCCATTCCATAGGTAGCAGGGCCTGCCAAGTTTGGATGCCAGTAGGAAGAACTGAGTTCCTGGAAAGCGAGTGCACTGGGCCTAGTTTCCCCACACAACTCATAGGACAGGTCTGGAGCAGGCAGTGGAGATGTCCATAGCGTGCAAATGCCTATGGGTTACAGGAGGGAGGGAGTACAGGAATCGAGCTCTGCCCACTCTCCCGAGCCGCCTCCCTTGGACAAGCATTGGCCCTCCCTGAGTCTCCTCAGGGAAGCTGGGACCTCCGAGGCGATTCCAATTTCAACCTGCTGAAGCAGAGGAGCATCCCTGCGGATTATTAGCCTGCGTGCCCGCGTCCCGGAGTCTGCCGACTGCAGGCGGGGATGGCTCTCTGTTCACCGGAGGCGGGCACCGTGTGCTTCAGCACCGCAGGCTGGACAGCGCCCGCGGGGAGCGCCCTTCCTGCAGGAACAGACATCCTCAGCCCCTCAGCCGAACTTCTCACGGACGGGGCGGGGTGGGGTTGCGGGGGGGGGGGCGCTGAGCCGGGGTGGGGGTGGGGTGGGGGAGTAGGGTGGGTGTCGAGGCCGGCCGGAAGAAGAGGGGTAGGCATTTGGGGACCGGGGTAATGCGTGGCCCGGGAGGAGAAGCGCATGTGGTCCTGGAACCCCCAACCGGCTGGGATCCCCTTCGGGGTCGGGACTCCGTCTCTGCACAGCTCCGCTTCTCCTGAACCCGGCCTGTCCAGGCTGGCTGCAGTCCCGACTCATCTCAGGCCAGTGCACCCCCATGGCTCCCGGACCCCAAAGCCCCCGGTCTGTGTCTGCTCGGCCCCGGGGCCCCTCATTCCGGGCTCCACTCCTTTGGTGCAGAGGCCACTTGACAGTCTCCCCACGCCCGCGGCCGCAGCGCCTGCTCACCGCCCGCACGACAGTGAAAGCAGCTCCGTCAGTATTTGTCAGGGAACGAGTCTTGCCTTTCCTCCTCAGCGAGGATGGCCTGGGCTAGGAAGCAGGGCGCGAGTCCCGTGACCCGGTGGGTGGTGTCGAACGGGTGACCCAACGCACGTTAGGCAAGTGACGGGGGCGGGGGAACCCCGCTCGGCCCCACGCTTTCTTCCTTAACAAATACTGTACAGACGGGCTAGAGGCCCAGAGAGGGGCTGCGAATCACCCCAAGCCACACAGCGACGTGTCAGAGGACCAGCGCCAGGTAGGACCTGAAGCATCGGGGAAAACCTCCTTCCACCTCGAGGAAACCCACGAGAACACGACCGATCCGCAGCTCTGAAGAACTCAGCCTCAGCCCGTCCTCCCGCTGCGGGCACATGGACCCTCAGTCTGTGATGCTCTCTCCAGTTCCCGCCTTTGGTCAAGGTTATACAGGCAGCTGTGCTAGAACCTCCAAACAAGGTTGCCAAAAAACCCCAAATCACAACAAATTCAGTTGAAAGGTCTAGTTGGCTTTTATTATCAACTCATGAATTGGGGTGGTATCTCATCTAAAGATTTAGGAAAGGTGCTGTGCTGAACTGAGCAGAGGAGGTTGGCTTTGTAGGCAGAAAAAGGCTGAAGAAAACAGAAGTAAGGAGCAAAAAACGGATTGGTCGTTCCAAAGTTGCTTTCCTTATAGGGTTAAAACAGAGGGGACTTCCTTATCATGCCGGCTAAAGTAAACTGGGCCCCTTCTAACTGGCTGCTGTGAATCTCCATCCTTTGGAAAACTGGCCCATTTTAAAGTTTAGTTTGATTAAGTTCAGCATTTAGTACAGAGATTCCATTCTGGTTTGGTCTAGTCTGTGGAGGCTTGGTGCAGAAGTCCAGACCAAAACAATTAAAACAATTAATGGCCTCCCATAAATTTTTACAACTGTAGTTTTTTTGTGTTTTGTTTTGGTTTTGGTGGCAGGCAGGTACAGGGATCAAAACCCTGGACCTTGGTGTTATCAGCACCACGTTTTAACCAACAGAGCAAACTGGCCAGCACTACCTCCTATAAACTTTTGTTTAACAAAGTCCTGGTGGCCTTGGGTTCCTTGCTAGAGACTATCCTGAAATTTACTTTGGCTGAGAGGCCAGCTATGGGCCAGTGGGTCTGGTCCTCAGGCCACAGCTTCCCCCACTAGTCCCTATAAATGGAGAATGCACCTTAGGTCCTGGAGTGGTCACTTGTAGCTACTGGGACAGCCAGAGCTGCTTGGATCTAACTGGGAGGAAGAAGTGCAGATATCAGCTATCTCCAAGTGCTCCCCAGAGGAAGAGCAGAGACATCAGGCATAGGAGGTTGGGACCATGCCATCAGAAAAGGCCTGTGGGAGACATAGTTTCAGCATATGTGAGTGACAGGAATGACCCAGAGGAGATCCTGATATAGGAGAGGGCACTTTTTAAACACTAGGCTATTTTTTAAAATAAATTCTGAAGTTTTTATTTGTTTGTTTGTTTTGCAGCTGGCCGGTACAGGGATCTGAACCCTTGACCTTGGAGTTATCAGCACTATGCTCTAACCAACTGAGCTAACCAGCCAGCCCAACTATGCTCCTTTTTAAACTTTTTATTTTGAAATACTTTCAAACTTATAGAAGAAGATGGTACAAAAATCTTCAGTAAACCTATTATTCATATTCAACTGTTGTTAATATTTTGCCAAGTTTTTACTATTCTCTGCTTTTACCAATATTCTGTTTCTATTCTATCTCTGTAGTACACACACACACAATAATTATTGTTATCACTATTATTTTTGAATTATTTGTAAATAAGTTGCACAGGGTGTCCTTGTAAAGGAGCCAGGTCTTTGGGTGTCACTGGGAGTCACAACTCAGTGAGGAATCAGTCTCTGGAGTGGAGTGACTTTGAATGGGGTAGTTGTGGATCTAAGTAGAGTGACAGGTTTAATGGAGACACTGAGGGAGCCTGACTTTTGTGGTTCCCATCTCTGATGAGCCTTTGGGTGGGTTGTCACATCCCTCAAAAGGAGGCAAGTGCCTTTCCACCCTCCATCAGGGAAGTGCCCAACCAGGGGTGGGAGCCAATTCTTATCTATCATTCAGTGTACTAACTCCCATTCTGGGGATGGAGTTGGGGAAGGGGCTGAATTGTCCCCTTACCACTTCCTGATCACCATCTACCATATTCGGCTACATGGTCTCCTTTCAGGAGGATCAAATTCTTGGTGTAGGGAGCTTAGAAACAGGAAATGGGTTCTGTCTACACATAAATAAGAAGATTGAGTCTATTATTACTTAGATTTGTCTGAATAGTGGCCTGTAAACACCTCACTCTTTTGGAAGATGACACGTTGCAGATCCCAAGAGGAGCAGTTAAAACGGCAAGACAGAGGGGCTGCAAATGAAAAATTTTCTACAAATTTCTAGGAAGAGACACTGGAAGCCACAGCAGGCAGAGGAAGAGAATGAAATCACTTCATTGTGAGTCAGGCAGCAGAAATTTGTAGAATAGTATGAACTACTCACACACCCCACTCCCCCTTGTCCTGGTGGGAGATGAGGCTGGAGTGACAAGCAGGATCCAGGTCAAGAGACCTGGACTTCATTCTCTGGGCAAGTGAGGAGGCACTGTGGGGGAGGAGAGAGTCGTGGGAGTGAGGCAAGACTGGGGAGGGAGGCTGCTAAGGAAGCTGGGGACAAAGAGAAGCCAGAGATATGGGCACAATCAGAAAATGTTTAGGAAAAGAAGTTGACTAGCCTAGCTACATGTTTGATTGGATGAACGGGAAAAAGAATTTACTAGGCCTGGACAATGGGGAAATCTGGGAGATTGACAGTTTGGCAGCCTCTGTTTCCAGAAAGGCTCTGGGCAGCCAAAGGTGGTCAGAGCTTGCAGGTAAACCCTCCCTCTACAAGAATCAGCTCTGTGGGGCCGAGCCCGTGGCGCACTCGGTAGAGTGCTGCGCTGGGAGCGCGGCGACGCTCCCGCCGCGGGTTCGGATCCTATATAGGAATGACCGGTGCACTCACTGGCTGAGTGCCGGTCACGAAAAAACGACAAAAAAAAAAAAAAAAAAGAATCAGCTCTGTGAGATGCGGGAGGACAGGCTGTGGGACCTGCCGGGCTTCCCTGTGGCCAGGCTAGAGCTCTAGAGACCCTTGGGACATTCACATGGGAGTGTCCAAAAAGCACTTGGGCAAGCTTTAGTCTCAAGGCAAGGTCTGGCCTGGAGCCCTGAGTTGGGGGCGGTTGTTGTGTAGATATAACTGAGGCCAGGCAAGGGATAAGGCCCAGGGACAGGCAGAGGGAAAAGAGGCCAAGGGAAGGGTACGAGGCCCCCCCCTCGGCAGGACCCCAGCCCAGCCACAGCTGCTCCCCGCACCCACCCAGCCTTACCCTGGGCCCATCAGCCCCCAGAAGTGCAGACAATTCTGTTTTGTTTTGCTCCCCTCTCGGGTCATTGTTGTCACTTCCTTTCACCCTTTATTCTCTCCTTCCCTCTCTCCATGGCTTGCTCTCCTGTCCTGTCTCTTGCCCAAAGCCCCTCTGGCCTCTGGTTGATTTTGCTGCTGTTTCTCATCTTCAGCATCTCCTTTGGCAGCCTCTGTCTCCAGAGAGGCTCTGAGCGGCCAAAGGTGGTCAGAGCCTCAGGTAAACCCTCCCTCTAGGGGAGTGAGCCCTGCGAGATGCGGGAGGGCAGGCAGCAGGACCCACTAGGTCTTCACAGGGCTGGGAGGTCTCATCTACATTTTACCCATTGAGGGGGCTGGGCCCAGTTGCCCTCTTAGGCACTCACTGTGCAGCTTGGGATTCCAAGTTGCAAGGAGTCACCCTCCTGGCCAGCGAGCACTCTGCCACCCTGTCCAAGGAGACCTGTGGGAAGGGAGGCTTCATGTCACTACAGGGCACAGTTACAGTGGGGGATTCCAAGACCCCTTGGAATGGCCAGATCCCTGAGCTCCTCAGCCAGCTGGAGGTCCACCTCTGGCCTTCCCCCTCCAAAAAGGAAGGACAGAGAAATAGTTAGAAACAGGAGAGGCCTGTGTAGTGTTGCAGGGGCCAGAGCCAATTCACTGAGGTTGAGCAGGGAGATGTAGGACTGAATGCAGATGACTGTGCACTGGGGCTCTAGTCTTCTGCCCCCCAGGATGGTTCCCAAGTCCCGAGGATGTCATGAGGCAACCTCTCTTCCAGGACATTATTTTGTTTTGCTGCTGGCCAGTACAGGGATCTAAATCCTTGACCTTGATGTTACCAGCACCATGCTCTACTGCTGTGCTAACCGGCCAGCCCAGGACATTCTTTAACTAGGGCAGCAGCCACACCTGTTGACCCGATGAAACTGTACCAGCCCCAGTGCCCTGTGGCATGGCCCAAGAGGTCATGAATGTCTGCATGGTAAGCTAGTCTCGGGGAGAAAAATGGACCTGTGGAGGACAGTGGAGTGTGCAGAAACAGCACTCCCAGAGGAGGGGAAAATGGGGCTTGGGAAAGTAGGGGACTGTGATCCTCAGTGACATTTCTCTGCTCCCTAATGCAGCTGCAGGAAGTTATGGACAAATTCGACTTAGAGCTCTGAAACTCAAGTGAAATAAACAAAAAAATATAAGAAAGAGACAGAGACAGAAAGAGATCATTTCAAAAGTTGTGAGCAAATCAGACTCACTGTTCTGAACTGGGTCTGAGATAGGAGGTGAGATTCTGCTGGGCCTTCAGCCAATCTCAGCTATAGGTTGTTCAAGGTTGTTTTAAAATACATTTTCTGGCTTTGTTCTGACTTTAGAATTTTACCTTTATGAAGAAGCATAATATATTTCAAACCTATACAACAATGCTGGTGCCACTGCAGAGACAGGTAGCTGATAGATTAATGACACTTTCATTTTTCTCCTTTTTCTGTCTGAGACCGAAATGATTAGCAACTAGTTCCTGGTTAACTCGGAAACACACCCAGAGGCTGCAGCTGCTGCAGTCACCAAGCGTACATGGCAGAGTGGAGAAACAGGATCTGACTGTCTGGCCCAAGGACACAGGGAGGGCAAGAGAGAGAGACTTGGCACCAGACAGACCTGAGTCCCGAGTTGGAGTGCTGGCTTTGCTGCTGCTAGCTGGGTGGCTTCGGGAAAGTCATTCAACTTCTCTGAGGCTGATACCACTTACAATGCAGGCTAAGGCTGCATCTCTTTCTTCCTGGACCTCTATTCACTTGCAATACAGGATGTTTCCACTGAGCTTTGCCCACGTCATCCCTGAACTTCAGGCCTAAAGTGTGATCAAATTGAATCAAATCCAATTCTGTTTGAAAAACAGGCTTATTCAGTGGTGATCCACTCTAGCCAAAGACTTCCAAAAAACAAAACAGTTATAAAGAACCATCTGGCAGTAGATGAATGTCGAGTTTTTTTTCCACAAGGAAGTGCCATCTTGAGTACCCCCATGTGTCTGAAACATCCATGTAGATGAAGGTGGAGGCCCGAATTACCCATGTCAGCCTGTCTACACTCCTGAAAGTCAACCTTCCTTGCTTAGGGCTTCCACAAGTCTTTCCCCACACTAGCTGGTCTCTTGGGAAAAAGAGGAATTCAGGCAGCAAGAGTCAAGCAGGTGCTTCAGCAAGCAGCGAAGTCATTCATCCTCAGCAGCCTCATCCTGGGAATGGTTCAACAGTTCTTCACAGCAGGCTGCAGCCCCCAAAGGAGGGCTCTTGTGTGCAGTGCTCTCATGTGCTCTGCTCAGCTGTCATCCAACCGAGCTGATCACTGGCTGTCAGCAGCACAGACTGAGCAGTAAACTTCATAATCTTGTACAGTCCTCTTAAAAATAAAAATTAACAGCAGATAATAAACCAATCCAAATTAAAACAGGAATTGAGAAAGCTAGGTGAAAGATGACTGTTGTTTCCAATGTAATAAAATAAGAAGCTTTCAAGGAAGTTGCATCTCCTTAACATTTTAATCCCACATGTCACCTAATGCTTCACATCTACATAAGGTAATGCCAATGTAAGGTGATTTCCATGTTAATGGCAGTTACAGATCCCATTCTGCATTTCTTTCTAGTTATTATGCCTTTATGACGTTGCAGCTGAGGATGAATATTTAATTGTATTCAACCATTATATATATATACATCAAGAACAAAGAGCATTGGATTGTTGGCATGCTGTATTTTCTTTCTTTATAAATAAAAGTCCTCTGTGCTGAGAACAGTATATCCACATGGTCTGAATGGTGCAAAACGTAATTGAGCCTTAGGCAGGGCTGGTAGCAATGAATGAACAGTAGTATTCACACAGTGCTTTACAGTTTACAAAACTTTTCATACTCCTACTATATTTCTCAAACGAAAAAATTACAGCTCAGCTCCAACCTCAGTCTATCAGTCATCAGCCTGTTTACATAAAATGGGCAAAATGAAGATAATGTCCACCTTTGTAAGCTCCCTCAGCTTAGTAAGTATATAGACATAGAACTATTTGAAGGTTAAATGAGCTACACAAGTGTTAAGCATCCTTACAAGTCTCCAGCCTTGTGATGGCCCCAAATACCAAATCCTGGGACTACCAGGCTCAGTTGATGGCATAACTGAGTTGAGCACTGGGGAACCAGAAATAAATGGAGGGCCTTGCCCCATGGCTAGTGAGACAGACACAAATTGCCATAAAATTCAGGGAGCTGTGGGTTAGTAATAAGCATGTGGGAACCCAGAAAATGTGCTTAAATTTGCTCAAGAGAGAGGAAAAGTTACAGATATTTTCACTGAAGAATGGAACTTGAACCAAGACTTAAAGGAGAAGCAGAAGTCTGTCAACACAACAAGGCAAGTAATAGGATTCTAGGAAGAGGGACTAGAGTGTATGAAGAGGAGAAGGTGGTGAGAAGCCCAGGTATTTGATAACTTTTAAAAAAATCACATTCTATACATCAGAGTAAATGTAACTCAATGGCTGATAGTCATTACGATGTACAGCAAAGACTTAGGTTCTTTACATTCTGCAGGTAAATGCTATCCTCTTTCTTATTGCTATTGAGAAAATCAGCTAGAGATGACTCATCTTCAAAGGGAGCTATCACAATAACAAAAATAATTTGAAAAATAAATAAATGAAAGCTTAGTCTAGGATAAAAAACAAAACAAGCAAACAAAAAACAAAACTGTGGAACATCAAGACAATGGAATATTATTCAGCACTAAAAAGATATGAGCCATCAAGCCATATAAAGATATGGAGGAAAGTGAAATTCATATTACTAAGTGATAGAAGCTAATTTGAAAAGACTACATACATACTGTATGATTCCACTATATGGCATTCCGGAAAAGCAAACTATGGAGACAGTAAAAAGATGAATGGTTACCTGGGGTTAAGGACAGGCAGAGCACAGAGGATTTTTAGGGCAGTGAAACCACCCTGTGTGAAACTACAATGGTGGATATACGTCATTATACAATTGTCCAAACCCATAAAATATACAACACCCAGAGTGAACTACGTAAACTATGGACTTTGGGTGATAGTGCAGTGTCACTGTAAGTTCATTGATCGTAACAAAAATACCAATGTTGGGGGGATATCGATAATGGGGGAGGCTATGCATGTGTGGGGCGGGGAATATATGGGATATTTCTGTACCTTCCACTCAATTTTTCTGTGAACTTAAAACTGCTCTAAAAAATAAAGTCTTGCGGAGGAAGAAAAGCTTAGCCTATTACTTATGACTGGGGAGGGAGCCTGAGCAGCAGATTCTCCAGGCCTTCAGTAGATAAAAGGTCTGTGTGCACATGCACATGATGGTGACAAAGGCTGTACAAGGAGGGACAGACAAAAAACACCCTTTATGCCCTGAAATCTGGACATCATACTTTTGTAGGAAAGGGAAGGAAAATGAATGTTGATTTGATCATTCAGTTTAATACATGTTCCAGTGCTTGAACATTAGGTGTTTCTACCTGGCCCTTGGGGTTGGAGTCTGAATTTTACAATGCTTTTCCTGATCCACCCAGTCCTACATGTCTTCAGCCTTGTGATGATCCAATAAACTAAGTGCTCTGTAAAAACCTGACAGACAGAATCCCCTGTGCTTTCAGCATGGGCACAAATTGCTGGCACTGCCAGAACCCATCCTGAAAGTTTCTCAAAGGGTAGAAATGACCCATCCCTTTGCTGTGAATGTCCAATACCCCTTTGGTGACACCAGAGGAACTGCTTTCAGAGCCTGGCACAGTGTATGACACTAGGAGGTACTGAAGGACATTTGGATGGATGGATGGGATGACAGCCCACTACCGTTTTAAGCTCTGAGGAGCCCCCGACAGCAGCTAGATGACCTAGGCCAAGGGAAACCTCCTGCCTGGGCCTAGCTCAGGTGAACTGACAGGTCCAGCCAGGTCCACAGAGACAGACTTGAAGCTGTGACCAGCAGGGCCCACGGCAAACACTCAAAGCACAGCCCTGGCTTTTCTCCCCTCTGCCTCCTGCCCCCATTTTTCTTCTCCTAAGTGATGATTTCAGGCTGCTCTCTCGATATCACTCATGACAACACGTGCCCCCACTCCTGGTGATCAGGGCTAACGAAGCCGCCGCTCCCTAATGAAGCCATCGTTGTTGACTCCCCACCCAGCCCCATCTCCTCTTTTCCTTCCTTTCAACTTTTTCTATTTGAAACCCCTTTCTAGGTTAGTTTGCTTGAAGTCAACCAACCCACCTTTGTTTTCCACAGGCTTTATATTTTCTGCAGGAACAGCTGATCTTATTTTTTTCTCAGTGGGACAGGTTTCAGGGTTGCACTGCTCTGAAAGAGACGCAAATCTCAGGCACACATCACCTCCCTTTCAGTGACAAGGCTGCACCTCCCCCCCAAGCCAACATCTAGGTGGGAAGCCCGTGTATGGGGTAAGGGGTGGAGTGGGGTGGAGATGGATGCAGAGGAATATTGAAGATCAAGATCAGGGCCACTGTAAGGAAATCAGGAGTGACCTGAGATGGCACAAGTTCAAAAAAGGCAGAGCTGAAGTGCCCCATGGACCTGTCTCTGTCCCTTAAAACAGCTGTGGCCTGCAGGGGCTCTGTCCACCACCTCAGCAAATGTTTATATGAAGCACCTGGGCCAGCCACTGTGCTAGACATGAAGGGCACAGAGATAAATCCCTAAGGAGACCACAGTCTAGTAGGGAGGTGTCTGTCAGGACACACCTAGATTATATAGTTCTAGTCAGACAAAAAAACAAAACTGAAAAAACAGAAACTCAAGGGAAAGTCAAGAAAGACCTCACCAGATGAAGTAACCTCTGAGCTAGACTTAGAGGATGAAAACCTCTTCCTAGGAAGAGACCTACCAAGATCTGTGCAAGAATTTTATGAAAATTCTAAAGCTTTACTGACAGACATCAAAGGAGACCTGAATACGTGGAGAGACATTATCCTCCTAGAATGGAGATTTATCTCCCTCAATTTATCTACAAATACCAATCTGAAGTCCAGTAAGATTTGCTTATGGAGCTTGACTGTGAAGTCCTCTCCACGTAAATCAGATTTCACTAGGAAAAGAGGGGTGAGGGCAAAGGAAAGCCTGCGGGCAAAAGGCACTAGGAAGGTGGGTGCCAGATGCTGCTTGGTCAAGTAGAGGTGCCTCATGGGAAGGGAGGCTGAGACCACACTGTGAGGATTGCATTGTTTGATGGATCAATTTGGGGAGATCTGACATCTTAACAATATTAAATCATCTGTCTTTTCTTTCTTTCTTTCTTTCTTTCTCTCTATTTTTTTCTTCTTCATCAGTCTGGCTAGAGATTTATCAATTTTACTGTTTTTTCTCCAAAGAGCCAGGTTTTGGTTTTATTGATTTTCTATCTTTTCTGTTTTATTGATTTCTGCTTTTGGTTTCCTAGTCTCTTAATAAGGGAGCTTAGATCATTTATTTGACACTTCTTTTTTTTCTAACATAGGAGTGTTTCTCAACATCAGCACTGCTGGCATTTGGGGCCAGATAATTATTTGTTGTGGAGGCTTTCTTATGCATTGAAGGACGTTTAGTAACATCTCTGGCCTCTAACCACTAGACATCAGTAGCACCCCTTGCATACTTGGGACAATCAATGTCTTCAGACATTGCCAATGTCCTGGGGATGGGGGGATTGTTCCTGGTTGAGAACTACCTTTATAATAGTCACTTAACGTTATAAACTTCAGCTATGTCCTAAAAATTTTGACATATTTTTTCATTCAGTTAAAAATATATTTTTTAGTTTCCTTTGTGATTTCCTCTTTGACTCCTACATTATTTTGAAGTATATTTTTTAGTTTCCAAATATTTGGGGATTTTCCAGAAATATTTCTGTTACTGATTTTCTAATTTAATTCTGTTGTGCTCAGAGGACATGTTTTGTGTGGTTTCAAATACTTTAAATTTGTGGCTGGCTGGTTAGCTCAGTTGGTTGAAGCGCATCCTTACAACATCGAGGTCACAGGTTCATATCCCTGTATCAGCCACACACACACACACACACACACACACACACACACACACACACACACTCACAAACCCAAAAAACAAATCTTTTAAATTTGTTGACATGTGTTTTATGGTCCTGTATACAGTCTATATTAAGTAAGTTCAGTGTGCACTTGAAAATAATGTATATCCTGGTGTTCTGGGGTGGAGTTGTCTATAAATGTCAATTGGGTTGGTAGTGTTGTTCAAGTATTATTATCATTTTTTTTTTTGTGGCTGGCACGGAGATCTGAACCCTTGACCTTGATGTTATCAACACTGTTCTAAGCAACTGAGCTAACCGGCCAGACCTCAAGTCTTTTATATCCTCACCCATTTTCTCTCTACCATCCTTACTGAGAGAGGAATCTCCAACAATAATTGGGGATTTGTCTACTTCTCCTTTTGGATCTATCTGTTTTTGCTTTATGTATTTTGAAACTCTGTTATTAGACACATAACACATTTAGGATAGTTATATCTTCTTGATGGATTGATACCTTTATGAATTGTTCCTCTTTATCTTAGGAACATTCTTTATTTTGAAATCTACTTTGTCTCATAGTAATATAACTACTCCAGCTTCCTTTTTTTTTTTTTTTTTTTAATGGCAGCTTGCCAGTACAGGGAGCTGAACCCTTGACTTTGGTGTTGTCAGCACCATGCTCTAACCAACTGAACTAACCGGTCAGTACACCAGCTTCTTTTTGACTAGTGTTTGCATGGTATATATTTTTCATATTTTAACTTTTAACCAGCCTGTGTCTTTATACTTAACATGAATTCCTTGTAAATAGCAGTTGGCTCTTGCTTTTTTATCCAATCTGGCAATACCTGTCTTTTAATTAGGTGTTTAGAAACCATTTACATGTAATATAATTATTGATATGGATGGGTTTAAATTTATCATCTTGCTATTTCTTTTTATTTGCCTTATTTGCTTTTTTTCCTCTTTCCCTGCCTTCTCTGGGATTGAGTATCTTCTGACCCCATTTTACCTCCACCTTTATGAAAGTAATAATGTTATACACTCACATGTAGTGCAAGAATCTTACCCAGTAACTTCTATTTCCCCTATTGTTTTTGCTATTGTCTTCATATATTTAACTTTACATGTGCTACAGACTCCACAATGTACTATTTTCTTTAAAGAGCTGATTATCATTCAAAGAGATGGAAAAATGGAAAAAATGTTTTTCTAATATACTATATGTTTACAGTTTCTGTTGTTTCTTTTTGTAGATCCAGATTTCCATCTGATATCATTTTCCTTTTCCCCGAATAACTTTTCTTGTAGTGCAGATCTGCTGGTGAATAATTCTTATGGTTTTTGTTTGTCTAAAAATCTTTATTTTGTCCTCACTTTTAAAGGATGAGGAAACACCAAGGTCTATGATTTGATCCCTGTGCTGGCCAGCTGCCAAAAAGAAAGGGGAAAAAAAAAGGGATAAGGAAGGAAACATGGGGTCTCAGTTTCTCTTCCCTGCTCCTCCCACTGAGCAGAGTTCCTATGTATCTCTGTCACGTGGAGGTAGAGATAAGAAATCCATGAAAAAGTTATAACACCAAGGTCAAGGGTTTGTATCCCCATACTGGCCAGCTGCCAAAACAAACAAACAAAAAATAGAAATTCATGAAAGGCCCAGAGCTCCACTCTCAGTCCACATGGGACCTTTAGAAGCTTCTTGGAGAATCTAGTTTGGTAATCCTGGCTTTTTTGATCTCTGTGTGTCCTAGGGAATGTAAAGTGGGAGATCTGTGTGGATTTGCAAGTGAGAGAGGGTGTGAGAAAAGAAGTGTGGGGTTGTGGGCCGCAGGGTGTGCTCAGGAAGCAACGGTGACCTCTATTGTCTGTGCTCTCCCAACAGTCTGGGATTGTGGAGAAAGCATTTATTCTGTATCCCTTTTGTTGTTTGGAAGTTCTCCTTGAACTCTAACTGTAGACCATATTGTCATTGTCTGGAGTTGGGGGATGGATATAATTTCATGATTGTGAAGTAACATGCAGAGTTGGAAAGCAATTACTTGGGTCCACCCCACCAGCACCTCAGGCCTCCTTCTGACTCCCACCCGCAACCTCACTCATTTTAGCACCTGAGCTACTCCGTCTTAGATGCCAGAGGGGAATGGAAGTAAGCAGGTGAGAAGGTGGCAGCGGTCCCCTAGACAGCCACCATAGCTACCTTCTTCTGATGCTGGCCCTGGCTCCTTCTAGCTCTGGGAAGAAATGGAGGTGTTAGAGCGGCAGAAAAGAAACTGAGACTTAGCAGGGCGCAACCTTATTAACGTAGGGCCCCTGAGGAGGGCAACGCACGGCTCATGTGGGAGATTAGATCGATCCACCCGTCCAATCAGGGTGGCTGGTGAAGGTACAAGGTGGTGGATCGCGCCTTAGCTACTAACCCACAAGCTCCTGAAGAGCCTCCAGCTGGAATCCCGGGCTGCTGGGATTGCGGGACGGTGGGCACCGCGGAACTGCCCCCGGACAGCCAGTCTCATACGGAGCCCTCAGTTGGCGCAGGACGGCTTTCCGCAGGAGACACTGCTCCCCATGTGGTCGGCCGCTTCGCCCGGCGCTCTCTGCGCACTTTGCCGCCACCTGGCTGTGTTCTAGGGGCCTGGACTTGCTCCTGCCGGCGCGGCCACACAGCCCAGCCTCCCGCGCCAGCTGCGGTGCGGCGCGGCTCGTGCTCCAGCCAGGCTCCAGCCCGCCACCAGCGCCAGTCTCGACCGGGAGCGCCCTCTGGCGGTGCTGGGAGCCGGCCCGGGGCTCCGCGCGCCTCCAGACCTGAGTGTTGGGCTCGCCTTGACCGCGCTGCACGGAGCCTGCCAGACCTGGACGGGTCTGGTGGGTGTTCGGAAAGAGCCAGGTGGCCGCCAAGGGCCGCTGCGTTAGTGTGGACATCTGTTTGCTGAGCCTGGAGTCACCTTTTCCGGATTGGCCACTGCCTGGAGGAGGTATAGCAGGCTTCTTGGTGTCCCCAACCTCACTGCCGTCTCTAGCTGAGCCCACCTCCTCTCCTGGGCACTGGAGGAGGCGGGAGTGCGGCGGTCCACGCAAACGGGAGAGCATCCGGAATAGAGGGGGGTGCACCTTCACCGTGTGGGATGTGCGTGGGAGGAACTCTAGAAAATGTCCCTGCTTTTCCTGGAATCGCCATCTCTCGACTCGCATGCAGGGGAGTCAGAGTGGCTCGGATGCGGGTGGGGTGAGGTTGAACCCCTGAAAATTGCTGGGACTCTCCTGGCCTCGGTTTTCACACTCAACTCACTGGACAAATCTGGAGCGGGCAGTGGCGATGTCCTTCCTAGTGGGTGTATTTCTACCAGTGCCAGACAGGGCACGGGATTCAAGTGTGGCCCTGGACAGGTCACTGGCCTTTTCTGGCCTTCCCAGGTAAGCTTAGACCTTGAGAGAGGCTTTGGGTTCAAACCAGCTGTGGTCATGTTACAGGTAACATCATTAGCCCATCCTGTTACAATGCAAGCTGCTGAATATTTCTGTACCCTACAGCTCCATGATCATAGGCTTGTGCTCATGTAAGCAAAAACCACAGGCTGCTATAGCTCCCAGCTTTTTAACCATACTTCCTGCCATTGTACCCAGGAGTAATGAAGGCCTTACCTAAAGCTTGTTCAAAATTATGCCTGTAAGGAAAGTTTTATGCTTTGCTAACTTGCATATTTTAGCTTTTGTAAACCAGCTGTGCTTGCTCTTGCAAAACATCTTGTGTGCCTTACAAGATGTCACTAGTTAACAACTCAAGGTTAAACATAAGTAACACTATTTTGTAAAAACATCTATTTTGGTTCATCTCAAGGACAGTAGGGAGGGGGTAGGATGGTCAGAAAGTCCTGACCAAGGACTGTCGGAGAGTCCCTTAGTCCCTGAGTGCCTGCCAAATGCTAACCACAAAAATTAGCTTATGTATACAAGGCTTGCTTGCATTGGCTAAAACAAAACAAGCAATCACCCGATCGCACCCAACTCAGCATAAAAACCGAAAGTAAATCAGGCTCGCCCCCGCAGTTTGAATTGGCTGCTGCGGTCCCGGCCGGAATAAATCTTTAACACTCCCTTCTGAGTGTGTCTCCTTTGAAACTCGGCTATAACAGTCACAACTGTTGAGGAATACGAGGAACGCTGCGGGTAACTGGATCAGTATGAACGCGACTTGGATTGCAGTCCGGGTCTTGGGTGGAGGCTGGAGGCGGAGGCAGCTGCATGAGGGGACAGGTAGGCGGCCAGAGGGGCCCTGCTACTTCAGCACCGAGGACCGGACAGCGCCCTCGGGGCCGCCCCGCGACTCCAAAGGAGGGACTGTCGCTCACTTTGCACTCCTGTGGCCGACAGAGGCAGACGGCAGAACCGTGTTGGAGGGGCCTCACCTTCAGGACGCGGGCCTCGAGTGGTCCTGCGTTCATAGGGTTGGGACCAGATGCAGGTGAGTTAGACTCTGGGTATCACGTTAACAACTTTTTGTAGCGCTTCAGATTATTATTATTATTATTATTTTTAAGATGACCGGTAAGGGGATCTCAACCCTTGGCTTGGTGTTGTCAGCACCACGCTCAGCCAGTGAGCGAACCGGCCATCCCTATATAGGATCCGAACCCGTGGCCTTGGTGTTATCAGCACCACACTCTCCCGAGTGAGCCACGGGCCGGCCCTGTAGCGCTTCAGATTATAAAACTTTTTACACAGCGTCTCTTCTCTGCCTTACAACAGCCCAGGAAAGCAGGCACAAACCTCCCCTTTAATAAATGAGGGAACTCAGAGTAGGTAACCGACCCCTCCCAGTCATACAGCCCGGGGGTGGGGGGAAGGGGAGGGGTCGAGCCAAGACTCGAACCAGCCTCGGTTGTAGCAGATCCATACCCTCAGACAGAGACGGTCGTGGGGCGCCCTTATTGAAGCAGGACCCAGGAAGCTGAAAAGCCAGCACAGAAGATAAGGCACTTGGGGGTGAGGGCGCCTCATGGCCCGGGGCCAAGCGCAGGTGCAGTGGGAGCTATGGTTAGGCTGGGCCACGCCTAGGGCTGCGAGGAGCGAGGCTCCTAAAAGATGTGACTTTCTCTATTCCTCTCCAGTCTGTGGTGGCAACCAAGGCCCCTCACAGCCATCTATTCAGACTCGTCTGCCCAGGATCCTAGCCTTCGGGCCAGAGGCTACTCATACGCTTTCTGGTCAGTCCATCCCACCAGGGCTGTGACTAGGGTGAGGGGAGTGAAGAGCCCGGGGTGCAAATCGTAAGGAGCGCTCACTTTCAGGTCGGGCAAGTGCAGGCTCGCACCGGCACGACCCTAACAGTGAGTCTTCCCTCCCTCCCTTCCCCGTCCTGCCTTCGTTCTAACCCTTAAGTTCCCAGAAAACGGACACCGAGTCTTCCAGTCCCCGGGGGTCCTCAGAGCCTGGGCAGTGCAGGGCTCAAAGTTGGAGCTCAATGAACTGTCGTCAGTGGCCAAGCCTCATCCTTCTTTTCTCTACAAAAAATGACCTAGGCTGGGAAGGGCAGGTTCCTGTGAGCCACGTGATCCAGTCGATTCTGCTTTGGCCAGTGTCTGGACATTTGCCAGAGGAAAGCAGATGACATGGGCAGGAGAACCCAATGCCCACGCAAGATTGAGAAAGTCGGAGCGGGAGGACGTTTTGTCCCACCCATTCTTTTCACATGAAGGTCAACAGACCTGGAGAGTGACGATGACTTACTCCAAGTCACACAGACACATCAGGGCAGGGACATGGCTACATAACGAGTTCTTCGACGACGTGACCTAATTAGGGTTTTTTCCCCTGGGACACAGCTGCCGATGAGTATCGAGTGTATCGATGCTCTACTTATGAGGACTGGAACGGTGAGAAGGATCAATCTATTGCTTTTGACTGCCAGTAAATGCTGAGCGCTGATTGGTCCCGGTTTAGGAAGCGGAAGGAAGGGCGTGCACAGCGACACTCAGCTTGAGACGCGGGCGCCGGCGTGGGAACCAGTGTTCGGGGAGAACATGGAGTCGCTCAGTTGTGGCACCGTCGTCTGCGTGGTCTGCTTGGAGAAACCCAAATACCGCTGCCCGGCCTGCCTCGTGCCCTAGTGAGCAGCGAGGTCGTGGGAGCACGAGGATCCGGCCGGGGCGGGAGGCCGGGCGGGGGCTGGAGGGCTAGGGCCCGGGAAGCCTTGGGGGCTGACATGGCTTGTGGTCTCTGTTATTACAGCTGCTCAGTGACCTGCTTTCGGAAGCACAAAGGTAAGGTCCCAGCGGCCCCGCCTCAGCTCTCACGCCCCGCCGCATCTCAGGGACGAGGATCCCTAGGGCTGCTCTTCCTCTGGGCCTTGCCGCGCCTCGTCCCATCAGAGCCCCTCAGCCCTCCCAGCCTTTCCTGCCTCGGGTCGCCGCTCGTTCTGTGGGAACCTTGCTTCCTCGGGCTTGATTTCTGGTGTCCTGGATCTCTTCCTGTGCGGGACCTCTGCCTGTAAATGCCTCTCAGGATTTTGAACGTTCAAAGACCTTTTTTTCCCCTACCCTGCCTTTCCTCCTATGTGCCACACTCTTTTTCTTCTTTGCAAATAGTCGACTGCTTTTGCCATAAAAGCCTACCCTAGCTGTTTCTTCATCCTAGCATCTCACCGTTTGGCAGAAACTGCGCTGGCTAATGTTAACAAGAACATTTTCTCTCTTTTAAGTAATGGCTTGAAACCTAGGTCAAGGGTTCAGATCTCCATACCGGCCAGCCGCGGGGGGTGGCGGGGGGGGGAAGGCTTGTTAGAAATAATGAGGTAGATCAGTTTACAATAAGGAGAGAAGTCCTTGGTTGAACAGAACGAAATAAGTTCTGTGTATGATGTGAGCACATTTTTGTACAATTAAAAAGTGCTGTTTATTTGTGTATATGCATCTAAATACATTGATTGTACATCTACTTATCAAATCTATAAATACTGTCTTTAAGATGTGTGGTTATGAAACCAACATGTCCCTGTAGAAAATTCGATTACCACTCTGTGGTTGCTTCTTTATATTTGGTGACTTTGCAATTTTAAAATTAGTCACATATGTCTTCTGAAGGTAAAATAAATTTCTGCGTTTAATTTTAAAAAGTCCCAGTATTTTAGAACGCAAAACTCATTAGACAATTCTACCACCGAGTAAATGTTACAATTAGAAGTTTGATGTAGATTATTTCAGATTATTTTCATTCTTGGATATATAGAGAACTTTTTTTTAGCTCTCAGAATCTCAGCAATGAGATTATACTACTCAACAACATCCTTATTTGATTTTTACAGTGTATGTTGGGCATTTTAAACAACCAGTGCATGCAATTCTAGCTGATTGATATGGTTGAAATGACTATTATTTATATAACCAGCCCCCATTGGTGGATATTTGAGTTGTTTTGCTTTCATTGCTGCTACAGTTGGTGTTAAAGCGGTATTTAATAAAGAATCATTTCTCCCAAGAATCTCTAACAGTCACATCTGTTGGACACTTCATTTGTCATCTTTCTTGATTCCTGTGAATATCTATTGTGCTTGATGTCTCCCGTCTTGATATTCTCCTGTTGACTGGCGAGATATCTTCCTGCTCTCTGGGATTCTTTCCTTACTGTGTTTTTTTTTTTGGCAGTTGACTAGTAGGGAGATCCGAACCCTTGACCTTGGTGTTATAAAACTGCGTTCTAACCAACGGAATAATCGGCCAGCCCTGCCCTTTTCTTTAGTTTTTTTTTTTTTTAATCATAACTCATTTATTTACTTATTTTTTAAGAAAGCAGTAAAAGGCTGCAAGAGGACTTGACAAGGTTGTTAGTGACTTTTTTTTTCTTTGCTGTCCTCCTTTTCTGAATGCTGTTTCTCTGTCTTTTACTGGATTCTCTCCCTTTACCTGCCTGCTAAACTCGTTCTTCACATTCTGTCCTTGACCTTATTCATGGGTGATTTCTTTCACTTCTGTAACTTTCTTCCTTTTTTTCTTTTTTACTGACACCCAAATCTATAGCTTCAACCTCTTTTTGAGCCACTAGAAACAAATATCTCTGTTTTGGGGTCGGGTGCTACTAACCCTGAAAATTCACCTCTCCTTCATTCCCTCCTGCTGTGTTCCTTACATGTATAGGACAATTTTAGAGTTGGATCTGGGCAACTCTAAGGGCAAAATTCTGCCTCTGCCATTTACTATCTATGAACCTTGGGCAAATTTATTACAAGAAAACTTAATCCTTTCATCTGAAAGTGGAATGAACATTTTCCATGTCATAGGTTCTTGGTAAGTGTTCAGTGAAACACTGCATAAATGTCTGAAACAGTGCTTGGCACTTAGTGAGTGTTCAGTCATTGGCAACTGTTGTAACATGATTAGAACCTTTTCCCTTTTCACAGCATATTGTCGAGTCTACATTTTAGGTCTTTTCTCCAGTCTGGCCCCTCCTTTCTGCCCTTGGAACCCATTCCCATGACCTTATGCTCTGTTGACTCTTATATTAAAGTTCCTCTTTGGTTGTTTTGCCTCTAGTTTTATCCCCTCTAGTCTCTGGTTTATAGCATTAGGTTTCAAACACTTCCGTCCTCCCCCTTTTCCTAATATCTCTGGAGTATTTTCAAAAGAAACCTTACAGCTCAAAATAGGAAAGAAGTAGAGCTGCTTTGCTGGAAATAGGGTTGAGGGTCTGGGGTCATGAATACTTCCCTCTTACCCTGCAGCCCTCTGGTATCCCTCCAGGAACCCCTAGGGCAGTCAGGAGCTCATTACTGCTGCTTCCAATGTGATTTTTCTGGAAATGCAAATTTGAGCCATTCACTCCCTTGTTGAAAACTCTGTGGTTCTCTAGCATGGAGGGCAATGTTCTTAACCTGGATATTGCTCTCCCTAGGGAGACACATTGTATTTGTTGTCACAGTGACTAAGGAGGGATTGGCTGTACTACTGGTAGTTGGTGCTGGGGCTCAAATGCACATCCTGCAGTGTGTGAGACTATCCTATACCATTAAAGACTTTCCCACCCTGAATACCAGTAACACTCTTGCTGAGAAACACTGGTCTTGGGAAGAAAGACGAACCTCCTGTGTTTGGCATTCTTTTGCTCTGGCTTCCTCCTCTTGTGCCTCAGCCACCTGCTAGGCCTGCCCTACCAGTGAGCTGGTAGTTGCTCATCACCATCTTCCTGAGCCTGACCTTAGTTTTTCAAGCCTCTGGTCCAGGCATCAAACTCCCTCTGCCAGGAATGCTTTTCTTTCTACCTGGCAAAGCCTCCTCCTCTTAGCGTCCTTTTGATCTTATCTCCTGGCTCTCTCAGATGGACTTACACTAGACCCATCTTACCTTATCCATATCTCTAGCTGTCATCCATAAGAGTAAACCCTTCTGAGGTGGGTGTGGTGACTTTCATCTGTATATTCCCAATGGCACATGGTACATGCAAATTTGGTATCTGAAACTGCTAAGAAAAAATCATTTGATGCTCATTGAAGTTAGTATTATGTTGAGAGTCCTGTGAGCTTAGGCAGGGCAGGAAGGATGGGGACAGGCTCTTGGGGTGCATGAGCCCTGCTTCCTCAGCCCTTCTGCCATCTCAGGTCGCTCCTGATTTCCTTATAGTGGCCCTGATCTTGATCTTCAATATTCCTCTGCATCCATCTCCACCCCACTCCACCCCTTACCCCATACACATGCTTCCCACCTAGATGTTGGCTAGGGGGGGAGGTGCAGCCTTGTCACTGAAAGGGAGGTGATGTTTGCCTGAGATTTGTGTCTCTTTCAGAGCAGTGCAACCCTGAAACTCATCCTGTTGAGAAAAAAATAGGATCAGCTGTTCCTGCAAAAACTATAAGGCCTGTGGAAAACAAAGGTGGGTTGGTTGACTTCAAGCAAACAAACCTAGAAAGGGGTTTCAAAAAGAAAAAGTTGAAAGGAGGGCTGGCCCGTGGCTCACTCGGGAGAGTGCGGTGCTGATAACACCAAAGCCATGGGTTCGGATCCCTATATAGGGATGGCTGGTTAGCTCACTGGCTGAGCATGGTCCTGACAACACCAAGCCAAGGGTTAAGATCTCCTTACTGGTCATCTTTAAAAAAAAAAAAAAAGAAAAAGTTGAAAGGAAGGAAAAGAGGAGATGGGGCTGGGTGGGGAGTCAACAACGATGACTTCATTAGGGAGCGGCGGCTTCGTTAGCCCTGATCACCAGGAGTGGGGGCACGTGTTGTCATGAGTGATATCGAGAGAGCAGCCTGAAATCATCACTTAGGAGAAGAAAAATGGGGGCAGGAGGCAGAGGGGAGAAAAGCCAGGGCTGTGCTTTGAGTGTTTGCTGTGGGCCCTGCTGGTCATAGCTTCAAGTCTGTCTCTGTGGGCCTGGCTGGACCTGTCAGTTCACCTGAGCTAGGCCCAGGCAGGAGGCTTCCCTTGGCCTAGGTCACCTAGCTGCTGTCGGGGGCTCCTCAGAGCTTAAAACGGTAGTGGGCTGTCATCCCATCCATCCATCCAAATGTCCTTCAGTACCTCCTAATGTCATACACTGTGCCAGGCTCTGAAAGCAGCTCCTCTGGTGCCACCAAAGGGGTATTGGACATTCACAGCAAAGGGATGGGTCATTTCTACCCTTTGAGAAACTTCCAGGACCGGTTCTGGCAGTACCAGCAATTTGTGCCCATGCTGAAAGCACAGGGGATTCTGTCTGTCAGGTTTTTACAGAGCACTTAGTTTATTGGCCTATGGTGGAGCTGGGGCCATGGTTAGGGAAGGTGGGGTGAGCAGAATTAGAAAACCATGCTCCAAGCCCAAAGACCACAGGGAAACATATAGAGTAAGTGTGCAAACACTAGGATGCATTTGTTAAATTAAAATCACCAATTCTTTTATGTACCCTCCCTTTCCTAAAAGGGGAGTGTTAGTATAGGCACAAACTCCAGAGAAGAGGTTGTTTGTGTTTGTTTTGTCTATACCTTGTATACTCCTATCACTGTCACATGTGTTTTATCTATTGGAGTAAAAATCTGGCGCTCAGGCTTTCCTTTTAGTCATAAGCAATTGATTGTGTTATATATTCCTTAGATGATGATGACTCTGTGGCTGATTTTCTCAATAGTGATGAGGAAGAGGACAGAGTTTCTTTGCAGAGTTTAAAGAATTTAGGTAAGTCTTGGGCCGGCCCGTGGCTCACTCGGTAGAGTGCAGTGCTGATAACACCAAGGCCCCGGGTTCGGATCCCATATACGGATGGCCGGTTCGCTCACTGGCTGAGCGTGGTGCTGACAACACCAAGTCAAGGGTTAAGATCCCCTTACCGGTCATCTTTTAAAAAAAAAAAAAAAGAATTTAGGTAAGTCTGTGCTGTGCTTGTTTGTCAGCTGTTGAGATCTTGTTAATTTACTGTTATATGGAATATGATTTTTTTTTTTTTTTACATTAAGTATTTCAGTGTGGCATGCAGTGCCTTTCCTGTCCAGCCACACGATTCTGTAAACATTAGGGCTTTCACACCTCCCAGCCTGCCTCCAATGTCATTCCCTCTGCCTGGAATCCTGCTGGTCTTGCAGGTTAGCCAAAATTCTGCTCTTCCTTCAAGGCTATCTTCAAGCTTTCTTTGCTCACCTAAGCTTTTTTCGATCATGTCTCTCAGAATTAGGTAACTTTTTGGCTTCCCACAGTGCCTTGCACTTACTGTAATATGCTCCTTACATTTTATGGTAATTCATAAATGTACCAATCTGTAGGGCAGGGGCCTGTGTTCCCATATTGCCAGTGCTCAATTTACAGTCCAGTCATTAGTACAGACTGGTAATCACGATTTGATTTTTTTACGGGGAAATGGATGTTAATAATGCCCAGTATTTTTGTAGCATTGCTTATTCAAGCCATATAACAGCTTTACATATATAATTAACAGGCTAATGTAGTTCCTAAAGGTGGGCATTATTTTCATTTTCCCATTTCATAGAATCAGGCTGAAAGGTTGTACTTTTGCACTTAGATTTAGATTGGAGCTGAGCGGGTAATAGGTATGAAAACTTTTATAGACTGTAAAGTACCATACAGGTGTTAGTGTTAGTTCTTGCTATTGGTCCTGCTGCCTGCTGGATCACATACCACCATTCAGAGTATTTGGTGTAACTGTCCTCACTACTGAGAACCATTATACCTACAAAGAAAGAAGACATGCTAACAGCTTAATACTGTTGTTCTCTGTGTATTTGTGCTGATAAAACAACTTTTTCTTAGCTGAAATGATATGAAGTTACACTATTTACAAAGAGAACACAAGAACAGGAATCTGTTACTACATTTAACTTGGAAATCATTTGATATGCTTAAAGGTTAAGGGGATGCAACATCTTGATAATTTTATTACATTTGAAACATTTAGCTTGCAGCCATCTCTACGTTTTCCCACTTGAATTCAGATTGGCACTTTTTTTATTAATTTTTAAGGGGAATCTGCAACATTAAGAAGCTTATTGCTCAATCCACACCTCAGGCAGCTGATGGTCAGTCTTGATCAGGGGGACAACAAAGCAAAGCTCATGAGAGCCTACATGCAAGAGCCCTTGTTTGTGGAGTTTGCGGACTGCTGCTTAAGAATTGTGGAGCCATCCCAGAATGAGGATTCTTAATGTGGATCATTGTGCTGCTTGCTCAAGCATGTGCTTGACTCCCAGAACTTGCTGCTCCTTCCCCAGGAAACTGGCTAGTGTGGGGCCGTGAGCAAGGGAGGTGATTTCAGGATGCGGACGGGCTGATGTAGGTTATGTAGGTCTTCACCTCTTTCGATGTGGGCTCATGTTTCAAGCAGATAGGGGTACATAAGGTGGCAAATCCTTTTTGGAGAGAAAACTTGACATTCAAATAGTTTTTAAATGTTTTATTTTTGGCATAGTTAAGATAGACATCATAAATGATATAATTTAAGTTTTACACCCATTTGAGTTAAAAACTTGATCAGTGTTAATAAAAATCAAGATGTGATGGTTCTAGTGTATGTTGCATTGTTCATCATCCTTGTTTCATAATCTAATTGTTTGAAATTACATTAAATAGATCAACAACTTATTAAATAATAATGTTTCATTCCTTTTTTAAGGAACTAAATGCAGAATGTTCTCCAGCCCAAATTCCAGAGCCAATTTTAAGATTTCTTGGCCTGTTTTCTTCCAAAAGTGGTTATGGGGAGTCAGAGTCCTCACTGCAGTGAAAGACAACACTCTAGGACAGACAGTCATGATCTGTGAAGGCAGTGAAACGTGGTGACGTTCTCCGTGGCCCTGATGTTTCTTAGTCCTGATTTGGTACTACCACCCCTGATGCCCTGTAGTGCTTGAGATGTGGACTGAAGCCCCAGGCCTGCTGGTACACGCAGCCCTGGCTCGCACATGCGTTTGCAGTCGCTGTGGGAGCACTTTGGCAGCTGTGTGTGGATTAAATGTCTTTGGCAAGGCAGTTGGCAAGAAAAAGCCTTATGGAAACAAAGGCACCGAGGATTACCCAGTTGGGTGAGAGTCTAGGGTGAGAAGAGGTCACATGTGGATCAGCCTGTGTCTTTCCAGCAGAATCTGATTAAAGCCAGTAATACCGTAGGGTGAATAAGGTTCAGGACAGATGTCAGCATAGCGCAGTGGAGACTTTCTGCAGTGAAACTTTATCGAGCCCTAGGGAGAGAAAGATGCTGCTTAGCCTCAGCTACCAGGAGTGCCAGGGCCTAAAGGTACCTTACAGCGAATGCTAGAAATGCAAGGAGGTATGGACAAGTAAATACTGGCATGAGGGCCACAGGAGTAGCAGGATTGAGTTAATGTTTTTTTCTCCTTTCTCTAAAAGAGTAGCAAAGTCCAAAGCAGCATTAAAAATTTTATATCTATCCAATGCGAAGCAGATGAAACACTAGGAGTGAGTATTGCATGTCACATTCCTATGATTGTGTAAAGCTGGAAGAGCAAAACATTTACACTTCTGTTTATACTCTTGCTAGCCTGTGTTTTCATGGGAGATTTTATCCAGATTATGGCCTTTAGTAATCCTCTGGCATGGAAATTCAGTGTTTCCTTGCTTCTGCCTTGTCAATTTCACTTATTCCTTGCTGGGGCCCTGTATAATAGGTTGCGTTATCAGCCCATTCTATAGGGGAAGAACGGAGGCTCTGAGATGATGTGCCTTAGCCAAGGTCATGCAGTGAGGCGGGCACAGCCAGGACTCAGACCCTGGTGTTTTGCCTCCAAATGTAACACACCTTTCATCTTTCCTCAGCCACTTTATTTCTGTGAGGTCTGGCTTGCTGGGGTGAACCAGAAAGCTGAGTGACATCAACTTCCTGGGTGTGCTGGCTGACTTCCCTGGCTGCTCATATTGTATTGTATCATATCATATCATATATCATACCATACCATATCACTTGGACCAGTGACTCACCTGCTTTTCATTTCCTCAGCTGGAAAAGGAGATAAACCAAGTAATAAAATTTGAGGAAAATATGGTGTCAAATCTAGTGCCATCTGAGGTCATCACAACCCAAAATTTCTGAAAGTAGGACTAATTAAAAGAGATTCAGAGGAGATGCTATAACACTTAGAGGCATTTTTTTTTTTTTTTTTTTAAGTGAAGGGGCTATGGAAGAGTCCCAGTTGTAACAAAGGAAATAATCCAAACCTGTAGCTGGTAGGGAAGTGTACGCGTCTAGTTTCCCCAGCAGGGTTAGGGACAGATCTTGTCCAAGCCTCTTTCCTGCTCCCCTCCGTGGACTCCTAGGCTTTGCCTCCTGCCTTCTACAGCGGGGTGTGAGGAGCCCAGAGCTGTTGGGGCAGGACTACCATCCCGTCACACACAACTTACCTGAGGCAGAGCTCGGATGGACGTGACACCAGCCTGGTCTTGTTGGGCTGTCTGGATGGTGTAGCTACTGGGCCTGCCCCTGGGAAGCCGGAGGCAGGCCCAGACTACCAGTTTCCTCTGAAAGCCACGTGTACCCACAGCTGCATTGGCCAGGACCAGTCCCAGGGGCCAGAGGTGAATTATTGCCTCCAGGAGCCTGGTCTGTACAGGGGGCAGCGAGGAGGAGCACGGCAAATGGGAAGCTTGAGACAAGTGTTTTTCTTCTGTACCATCCAGTTCTTTAGAAGCAAGGAAGGCCATTCTGATCTTAAAAAGAAAACATCCCTTTATAGCTTTAGACTTATCTAGCCTTCTTAATGGAAAATGGAAACTAAAACTATTTTTAGTAATTCGGCTTCACAAAGTGAATTGAAGGCATCTGGCTGTGGGCAACTGGATGCCCTGAACTAGACTGGTTCCATGTGACAGAAGCCTATACACCCTGGGCACTGGTGCTTAGGCCTCTCATATGCTACTTTCAAAAAAAAATAACAGCCTTATTGAGATGGAATTTATATGCCATCAAATTCAACCCTTGAATGTGCATAATTGCCTGGTTTAGTGTATTCCCAGAGTTGCTTATGCCACTCTTTACCTTCACAACCACCCTGCAGTGTAGCTGATGGTGTGCTCATTTCACACACAAGGAACATGAAGCTCAGAGAGAGAGGCTGAATGACCTGCCTGAGGTCACTGTATTACAGTGCCAGAGCCCGCATCCCCACTCAGGTCCATCTGGTACCCAAATCTCCATCCATTGTTCACTCTGACTACTTGAATCCTACTCACTCTCCACTTCTGCCATGCACGCTTGATGACTGTGGCGGCTGCGTGCAGTCTCCGGATGTGTTTCCGAGTTAACCAGGAACGAATGGCTGAGAGGTTTGCCCAGAAACAGGAGATAATAAAATGGTTGTTAGAGCTACCGGCAACCTGGCTCTGCAGCAGCACTGGAGTTGCTGTAAAAGTCTGAAATGTGTAGTTTTTCACATTACAACTATATGAAGTAAGGCGCCAAAATAAATACATAAAGCAAAATTGGCTTTTAAAAACACCCCTCAAACTGCTGTTGCACTTGGAGATACCTACACAATGAAGAGGCAGCTAGGACTGGCTGCGGGCCCAGCAGTCACCTCCCATCTCAGGCTCAGTCCAGGGCAATGCCAAGGAAAGGAAGGGTCTCAAATTGTCTACATCTTTTAAAATTGTCTCTCCCTTAAAAATTTTCAGTTGAATTTGCTTGCTTACTTTATGAGTCCATGATATGACAACATCATATACTCAAATACTGATAAAAGTAATTACTGGATGGTGGGATTATCTTTCTCTTGGAATTTCAGCATATTTTGATTCTTTTTGGCATAATAATATTCAGAAAAGGGGCTTATTCCATTAAATACTAGAAATACATTCAGATTCTAAAAAACTTGAAAAAACTTTAGAGGACTGGCTGGTTAGCTCAGTTGGTTAGAGCATGGTGTTGTAATACCAAAGTCATGGGTTCAGATTCCCATGCTGGCCGGCTGCCAAAAATTTAATTAAATAAATAAATAAAAGGAAAAGAAAATTAAAAACTTTAGAGACAAATATAAAAATCACCTCTTGTTACCTCACCAACCCAGATGGTTTTACAATATTTCCTTGATGATCTTTTTATGCCTATACACTCAGAAACATACCTTACAAAGGTGGCATCACCCTTGATATGCAGTTTGGCATCCAGGTTTGAACATGACATTGGAAGTAGTTTTCCATTAAATTTATAATATTTTTCAAAAACACTTAGCTGCATCATAGGGATGGTCCATAATTTAGCCATGAATCCACCACTGTTAAGATATTTGGCTTCTTTCTAGTATTTATATTTTTCAAAATAAGACTGCTATGAACATACTAGCTCATACATCTCTTCCTCTGATGAACTCTTGTTGGTTTTTACCTTCTCCTTAAACTCATCCCAAGCTCTAGAGCCCAGCAGGTAATGATATGTCATAAAGGGAAAAAAAAAATGTTAGCATAAAAAGCTGTCTAGATTTGATAAGGGGAAAGTAAAGGCAAACTTCTGGCCTCCATTACCTACACAGTACCCTTATTTGTAGTGTGATTTGGTTACCACCAAACTGGAGAGAGACTCTGGGTGAGGTGCACAGGGAATTGGAATCCTAGGGCACCACAGGGATGTACCATCCACCTCTTCGGGCTGGGACTCAGTTTCAGTAGACGGGGACTCAATAAGCAACCTTTCAAAGGAAACCAACATCATGTGGGGTCTGTGTGCAGTTGCCTACCTGCCTGGATGAACATGGCAGCCCGCCTCTGCCTCTCCTGCTTTTGGTGTTGGTATCGCCTCCAGCCATCCTGGATGCAGCGGGCACACTGCTCCAGCACCTGGGCACGCCCACATTCTAGAAGCTCCAGCTGGGAGAAGGGGCATCCACTGAGGTCCTTAGCCTCTTCTCCTTCTGACCTGAGGAAGGCCCAGACCCTGTCCTGTTGAGGAGTGCATGGGTCCTCCCCAAACCAGCTTACCATGGAGTCGGTCATGAACACCTTGGTCTTGCCACAGTGCACTGGGGCCGGTGTGACCTCAGCCGGGTCGCCAAGCATGCCTGCTGTCTGGGTTAGAGCTGGCAGAGTGTGGAGGATGTCCTGGAGCAGAGGCTGCAGTATGGCCCCCCTGGCATGTGGAGGCCATTCTGGAGGAGGGGAGACAGGGGCCCCATCAGTGCGTGGTCACTCTACAGCTTTTGTGGTCTTAAGAAACTGGCTTTGGCCTCCCCAGCTCTCTAGAGGCCTCTTTCCTGCTGTTCTTCCCCCTTCCCTTTTTGGGGGAGGTCAGAGGCAGCCCCTCTACTACCACCCCTTACAGCCTGGCTGTTCTGGGGATTCTTGGGATCCCCCCTTGTGGCTGTGCCCTGGTGTCCTGCAAGCACATTGTCGTGGGTCCCTTTGGGCAGGCTGGCAAAGGGTACTTGATCCCTGAAAGAGTGATTCTTCCCAACCTGGAATCCCAGGCTGTCTGGCCAGCATTTACTTCCAAGGCCCCCAAAATCCTGAGGGCCAATAAGGGCAGCTGGGCCACTCCCTCAGTCCCTGACCCCTCACTCCCTGCCATGTATGGGAACAGGGAGAACAAATCCCAGCCCTGTAAGGACCTAGTGGGTCCTGCTGCCTGCCCTCCCGCATCTCGCAGGGCTCACTCCCCTAGAGGGAGGGTTTACCTGAGGCTCTGACCACCTTTGGCCGCTCAGAGCCTCTCTGGAGACAGAGGCTGCCAAAGGAGATGCCGAAGATGAGAAACAGCAGCAAAATCAACCAGAGGCCAGAGGGGCTTTGGGCAAGAGACAGGACAGGAGAGCAAGCCATGGAGAGAGGGAAGGAGAGAATAAAGGGTGAAAGGAAGTGACAACACTGACCCGAGAGGGGAGCAAAACAAAGCAGAATTGTCTGCACTTCTGGGGGCTGATGGGCCCAGGGTAAGGCTGGGTGGGTGCGGGGAGCAGCTGTGGCTGGGCTGGGGTCCTGCTGAGGGGGTGCCTCGTACCCTTCCCTTGGCCTCTTTTCCCTCTGCCTGTCCCTGGGCCTTATCCCTTGCCTGGCCTCAGTTATATCTACACAACAACCGCCCCCAACTCAGGGCTCCAGGCCAGACCTTGCCTTGAGATTAAAGCTTGCCCAAGTGCACTGCAGACGTCTTCACTGAACTCCAGTCACCTGGAGCTCAGGTCAGCCATAGCAGGGCTCATTAGCTTCCCCAAACCTCTCTTCCTCCTGCTTTTCCCCACTGGCCGAGTTAATTTTTTCCCTTCCTCTCCTCTACAACTAATCAAGCGCCTAACAAGGCTGACCAATTTCTTCCAAACATTTTCTGATTATACATATTTCTGGCTTCTCGAAACTTCACAGCCTCCCTCCCATGGCTCTCCATAGGGCCTGCAGAACGCATCAGGCTGATGGAATCACTTGCTCCCTCCCCCAGAGAGCCTCCCCATCTGCCCAGAGGATAAAGTCCAGGTATGGTGACTGGGCCCCAGCTGTCACCGCAGCCTTACCTCCTACCATTCTCTGCCCTGATGAGCCAGCAACACTGAAGGGCCTGCAGTGCCTCACACCTACACTGTTGTCTTATGCCTCCAGGCCTGTTCCAACTACCTCTGACATGTGGAATGCCCTTCACCTGGCTAATCCAATTAATCCTCTGACCCCTCCTCCAGGAAGCTTTCCTGATTCACACCTCTCCAGCATCACTCACAGCATCCTGTTCATAGTTCTGCCTTTCCACTTTCCACACTGTTTTATTGTCTCTTTTGAGTCTATTTTTCCCACTAAACCAAGAACCATAAGGGCAGGGCAGGCGCTCAGTAAACTGTGGTTGAACAAATCACTAACAAATGGTCCTCACTCACCAGAGTGCCCTTTGGCAGGATATGGGCTGTGAGGGCCAAAGGATGTGCAGGGACGGAGCCTTCTCAGTAACTCATATCGTTCCACGAAGTTCTGGTGAGAGACCCTGGAAGCCAAAGCAGGTGGAAGAAGAGAATGTCCTCATCTGTGAGCTAGGTACGTTGCTCGGGGCTCAACAGAAGTTATTCCATTTAATCTAACCACCTGGTGAGGTGCTGCCCTGACTAGCCTCACTCAATGGACAAGGATGTGGTTCTAGGCAGATTATTAGGTTCACTAAGTGTGAAGCCCATGGAGACCATTTTAAATCAGGTCTGCTCTTCCTGCTGCCTCGGTTTACCGAAACAAAGCATCTTGCTCTTACAATAGGGGATTTGCAGCCTGCCTCCTTCCACAGGGGCTAACAGGCCTCTCCCCAGACAACCGGACCTCTTCTATCACACAAGCATGCTTGGCTGCATCTCCCCTCTGACCTCTCTGACCACACAGCCTCCTCCAATTCCCCCTGATTTCTCTGCTCCCCTTCAGGGCAACACTTCTCTAAACAGCTGATGACACTTGATATATGCACTTCCTCCTCCCAATCGCTTTTGTCCCCACACTGCACCAATGTGGCTCCTGTCACAGCCAACAGCTAACACTGTGCCACCAAATTGAGGGGTCAGTGCTTAGTCTCCCTCCTACCTTATCTCTGGGCAAAAGCTGTCCCCTCTCCCTTGTGGACCATTCTCTCAGCCACCAGGACACCCACAACCTTCCTCCTACACCCATGACTCCTTCCAAATTGTCATTGCTGGTTTCTCTTCATCCACCCTTTCTAAATGTGAGCATTCCTCAGGGAATGGCCTCAGACCCTTTCTCTCTCTCCCTAGGCAATTTCTACCTTGCTCATGGTGCTAAAACCCACTGAGGACAGACCCTCACATGCCTCTCCAGTTCTTAAAGCTCTGCGCAGCCCCGAGCCTGTCTCACAGCCAGCTCAAATCTGACAAGGCCATAAGAGAATTCCCAGGCCAACCCTCCTTCCTTCCCCTCCCACCCTCCAACCTGGGCCTTGCCCAGACCAAACCATTTTGGCAAACTGCCCCCAACGCATCCATTTGCCTTAGAAGGAAAACTGCAAGTTGCTTCTGCAACCTGGAAGTTTGCTCCTCTGCCCAACACTCTGTGGTCAATCAATCCACAGTCCTGCTCTTTCTATTGCAAACCATACTCCACTTTCACCCGCTTCTCTCCACTTTTCACTGCAGCTGCCCTCGTGTGGCCACCACTCTTGTCTGTTCACCTGCAACAGCCTCCTTACTCATCTCCTCCCTTCTACCCTGACACTGCAGCCAACCTCCACACAGCAGCCACAGGGCTCTTCTTGGAATATGAATGAGAACACACCACTCCTCTTTAGAATATCCAACGGCTCCCAATGCACTCAGGACAAAGTCCTCTCATGGCCTATAAGGCCCTGCAGGTCTCCCTCCACCACTCCCTGTTCTCTGTGGTCTAGTCCCTTTAGCATCTCTTGGTCTGATCTAGGAGCTTTAGGATTACTGTTCCCTCAGCCTGGACTACTCTCCCCTCCCCCAAATCTTCCCAGGCTGGCCCCTTCCTTTCCCATAGGCCTAAGCTGCTTACAGGGGCCCCTCCCTGACCAGCCCATGGATCCCCTTCCCTGTTAGTCTGTCTAATAGCAATTTTTGTTTCCTTCCTAGCACCAGTTACACTTTATACTTATTTTTCTTGTTTCCATGGGAATGTATGCCCCAAGAGGACAGAGACTCACCTTCCTTATTTATGATATATTACCAGCAATAGTGCTGGGTCCAAAATAGTGTACAAGTGAATGGATAAATGAATGGGTGCTGCTCCTTGAGTTCCAGGTTGACATTTACAGACCTGCCTCTTTTTCTTCATCTCCATATCCTGGGTTGGGAGTCCTGAGCTTCACCCTGGCACTGCAGGTCTCCACCCTTCCCCCTGCAGCCATCTGGTCCACTCACCGGATGGGGAAGCCGGCAGCACTGATGTGGATGGTCTCCACAAGGCCACAGGCCTCCAGCTGGCTCAGCACCTGCAAGAATGGGGAGACAGGATAGGCACCAGCAGCATGCTACCAGCAGGCCAGAAATACCATTCCTTCTGCCCTTCTGCTCAGGCTCTGGCCAGCGTGGAGCTGCAGGATCTCCCAAGGCTTGGCTGATGGGGGTATCTCCTTGGGGCAGTGAGACACCAAGGGACCTTGAAAAAAATCTCCCTGGTAGAAAAGGGTCCTGGTGGTCAAGTCCCCCTTATCTGATGCACAGCTTATGACACAGCTGAGGCAAATGACAGTCCTGGCTGTGTCCATCTTCTCCCAGTGCAGACTCACTACCTCACAAGGCAGCCCAACCAAACTTCTAGTTTTGATTGTTTTTATTTTTTATGGGCAATAGAGTGGTTCATAGCTGAGCAGTAGGGGAGGTTATATTATGAAGATTCTTCCATGACCTAAACCCAGCTCTTTACCATACAGCCAAGTTCCTGGCTACAAACCCCCAGGCCACATCTACCAGGTGACTGAGGGCCACTCTTCAGCACTGTGCAACACTCACACCTCATCCACATCCCTCAGAGCCTGGTACCCTAAGAAAAGGGCAGCTGCTGTCCAGAGTGCTTCTGTACAAATTAGAAGAAATGATACCTCCAGTCAGAAATGGCCACACTGTACAGGGACTGTAAGGTGGCACAAACTTTCGGCTAATCACAAAAGCTACCCATTCCTCTGGGCAGCTTCAGTCTCTCGTCAGGGGAAGTGGCTTGGCAAGTAGAGGGCAAGATGCACTGGAGCCCGTACTTGCCCCCTTGGCTAGGCCACTGTGCAGTGTATAGACCATACAACTTGAGCGGGAGATAAGCCCTCCCTCAGGTCAGGCCTAGCCTGAGAGACCTCTCTGGTCACTCCATTTGGAGCAGATGTCCTGCCCTTCCTCCCTCCAGAACAGTGGCCAGAGTGGGCTTGGTGCACAGCAGCTTTGGCACAGTGTTAATTACCTCCTCCTGGAAGAAGGTCTGTGCCTGGCCCTGGCTGTTGGGCTTGATGCAGCGAATGTAGTGGGGCGTGGTGCTGTGCAGGACCTGCAGGAGCTGCTCCAGGGAGGCCTACAGATGGGAGAGACTGTGGGGTCAGGCACAGGTTGGGGCTGCCCAGAGCCATCAGCTGGGCCCTGGTCAGTGACTACATCAAACGCCTCCAGTGGCCCTCCTAGCTGTGAGACCAGGATCCTCATGTACCCTGGGGACAACTACTGGAGGATCTCACTGAGTGTGCCCAAAGCAACTCCTCTCCTGACCTCCCACCACTCCTTACCTCCACCTCTAGGGACCCATCTGACCTGTGATCATCACCTGATTGGTGTCCTTGCATCTGATCTCAGCCTCCTTTCCTCCCTCCCCTCCTCCCCAGAACAATCTTCCTAGAAGAGAACAATCTCATGATCCCTGCCATTCACTCAGAGAACTGCTGTTATTAAAAGTCCATCCTGTGTGCTGGAGGCTGTGTCAGGGGCTGTGACACAAGCAATCTGCTGCTGTCTCAGAGCTCAGTTTAATGGGCTACACACATGTTGGATGGGAACCTTCAGTGCTGTATCTGAGGCTGGGGCAGGTAAGTGCTAATCGATCCGGAGTTTCCAGGGGTGCCTCCTCAAGGTGGTAATGATAAAGCTGAGGTTTGATGGATGAGAAGGAATAAACTAAGAAAAGTGATGTGGAGGGTGGCAGTGAGGTGGAGTTGAAGGGACAGGGGCCAAGAGCATCCCAAGAAGATGAAGGTGGTACATGCAAGGGCTGAGAGATGGTACAAAACAGATAATATTGAGAGAAGTGACAAATCTGCTCTAGCCAAGGACAAGGTTTTAACAGGAAGCTAGAATTGGGAAGGGGCCAGGTCATAGAGATTCAGGTAACTACTGCTCTCCTGTGATCACCCTATCAGCAGAGGGTGAGAGGCCCCACTGTGACCCCACAGGCTCCTAGGCTTCCTGTCATATCATTACATCCATTAGTCTATTTGTCTGTTTCCTGTCTGTCTTCCACACAGAAGTGTAAACTCCATGGGGACCAGGGCCATGTCTACTTGACTCACCACTGCTCTCCGCAAACAGCACCAATCCTGGGAGGAGCTCAATAAACATTTGTGATATTGATGAGTGAACTGAGCGCCTCACCTCAGCACCACCAGACTCACCTTGAACTTGGACACCACGGTCAACACAGGAGCCCTGTTCTGGCCAGAGGGCTCTTCCTGGGTCTTCTCTTCGGGGTTAGTAGGAAACAGCACCGTGAGCAGGGGGTCCTGGGACTGCTGCAGAAGCCTGGCCAGCTCAGGGGGGATGGGGTCCTATTTGGAAAGGGCAAGAGTACCAGGTGAGGGCAGGTGGAGCTGCTGCCCAGGGCTGTCCATGTACCTGACACTCCTGCCTTGGCCCAAGCCAAAATGGGACTTCCAGGCAGGGCAGGGCCTGAGCCTAAGAGAAGAGCTGGCCCACTGGACAACCAGAGACCTGGAGACCCCGTCTAACATGCACGGGTCACTTCCAGACAGGTTGTGCTTGATTAGCAGAGACCTCGGGCAGGTGAGCCCAAGATGGTGATCCTGGATTCTGGGAGGATGTTCAGAAGAAACAGGAGGCATGATGGGAAACTACTATGTACATGCAGCAATGACTCAGCATCTTGTTTCACCCAGGCCCCTACCAGCCATGCCCAGCCCTCACCTTGTTCTTCTCCACCAGGCCCTCTGTGTGATACCGCACAGGCCCCGCATAATGCACCACAATGAAGCTGGGCTCCCTGCTGAGCTTATTGTGGCCCAGGCAGGGGTTGCCTGCCAGCGCACCCTCAATGCGTGTCTGGAGCTGGGCCGCGCTGCTTGGACGATTAAGGCGGCATTCCTATGGGACGGGAATGGGCAGTCAGCCACAAAACCAAGAGTGTCTCACCACAATCCTCACTGTCCCCACTCTGTGACCCCATGGCAGAACTGTGACACAGGCATCATAGTGATCCCAACAGAGAGGGAATGTAGGGACTACCAAACCCATTTGGCAGATGGGGAAGGCACAGAGAGGGCACAGGATAGTCACCAAGGCCTAGGAAAGCCCAAAGACCAACTCATGCTCAGCTCATGAGCTGACCCTCCCCACCTCATTTATAAGAGAGCAGATGCTGATGGGGCTCCCCTCGAGGAGATCCAAACAGGTCTGGTTGTCCTGGTAGTTGACAAATGACCATTCCAGGCCCTCCACTGCGTATTCCTCCTAGGGGGCAAAGGTGGGGGTAGGGTGGGTAAGGCAGCTGTGGTCTGAGGCCCAGAAGGGCCATGCATGGCTGATCTCAGTACTTCGGTATATTGTTCTAGAACAGCAAAGCAAGAACAAAAGTATATCAAAAATCACCAGGGCCGGCCCGTGGCTCACTCGGGAGAGAGTGTGGTGCTGATATCACCAAGGCCCCGGGTCCAGATCCCATATAGGGATGGCCAGTTAGCTCACTTGGGAGAGCACGGTGCTAACAACACCAAGTCAAGGGTTACGATCCCCTTACCGGTCATCTTAATAAGAAAAAAAAAAAAAACCACACTGTATCTCATATATATATATATAATTATTATTTGTCAATTAAAAATAAAATAAGGAGGAACAAAAGGCTTCTAGTCAAAACTTAGGCTGGGGCTGAAGAGCCAGGAAGAGACAGAGGATCCAGGAGGACCATCCACCTTACCCTATCCCTCACCTGCTGTGCCCTTAGGTAGTGAGCCACAAAGTGCTGTTGTAGTTTCTCATTGGTGTAGTTGATGCACAACTGTTCTAGACTGTTTTCAGGAAATGACTCAAATCCGTACACATCCAGCAAGCCTGGGAGGATGGGAGAGAACCCATGGGGCCACTGCAGCAAGCAGGTGGGGGTTGAGGGACTACAGGAGCCCAGGGTTGCTGGGTCCCTGCCAACATCTCACACTTGGCAGGCTGGGGATGAGGTTGAGTGAGCATGACACCAAGTGGTGGCCAAGCATACCTCCTCTATCCCCCATCCCCCACCCCATGCTCCCTCAGAGCTCAGAGGAGCCAGAAAAGCCAAATGAGGTATATGGGGCAGCCCAGGCACCAGGCCCATTTTTGAATCTGAATTCTTTGGTCCTGATAGGCCCCTCCTCTGAGGAAACCAGGTCTCAGGGAACGTTTTCTGAGTCAAATCTAGTTCAGAGGGCCTTGATCTCACCAGCCTGGTTGGTGCCTAGAATTCCACCATTCCATGAGCCAACCACTCTGGGGCCTTTAAGCTTTACTTCCTCCCCTACTTGACTGTCCCATCCATGGTTACAATGATGTCAACCTCAGTCATGGCTTCCAAATCTCTTCTAGTCTAGCTCTTTCACCCATCCCTCATGATTCTCTTGTGACTGGAGCTGGGTCTGGGGAGAAAAGGGATGCATATAGACAAAGCTCTATCTAAGTCTGTTTGGAGAGCTACAGATGTGGAATTAGATGTGGGCACTGGAGAGCAGAGACTTTGCCCAAACACTGGTGGATGGATAGAAGAGAAGACAGTCATGCAGAGAAGGAAAAGGAGGGGACCCAGGGCTCCTGCCTCTCCATCTCGGGTTCTGTTGCTTTTTCTGGAATGCCCTTAGCAGGGTGGGCTGGTTACCTATAAAAGTGGTCCATGAAGTGGGGTCCGCACAAATGCTGCTGTTGATCACTGATACCAGCCAGTCAAACAGCCTGTTGGTGGGAAGAGAGTGGACTTTTTTGAGAGGGGGTCAGGCTGAGCATAAAGGGCAGCAAAACTGCTCCCCTAGCCAGGGTGCCACACCCTGCAGGGCCCTGTACGCTAAGCCTGACAGGTCAAAGGGTAAATCTTCTCCTCTTGCTTCCTGCCAATCCTGTCCTGACCTACTACAGATGCAGGCTATGGGCACATACATGTTCCCAGGTATATACAAACCTGGCCCATCCTCCCAGCAAACTAGCATAGGACCAGATCGACTCCTGGCCTAGGCAAGGAATGGGTCTGTGTCAGCTGCATGGCCCGACACCCAGCTGGTGTCTTGACTAGAAGAGTCCTGGGTGGGGTTTGTAAAGAACTGAGTTCACTGGACTCCCCTGCAAAATTCTATTTGTGGAGCCCACAGCTCAAGGCCTCACCACATGCCCCCGACTCAGTCCTGCACAAGTAGGCCCTGAGTCACTTGAAGTTAACAATGGCATCCTCAACTCTGAAACCACCTCCACCACAGAGAAGATGAGGTTACTGTATGAGGTGGTGACAGGTACACTCTTCAGGGGTTTCTTCCTTACAATTTTTCTTAAAGTAATTTCTCTGCAACTTTTTTTTCAGTTCAGTAAATAAAATAGCTTCTCTTTTTGCAAGAAAGGCTTCAAACACCCATTTGCGGTACTAAAAATGAATGACCTAGTGTTGACAATGACTTGGTGTTTTCTGTGAGTAAAATGTTCTGTGGTTAGAAGTTCACTCTATCTGTGATCATCACACACTTAATCTGCTCATTTTGCAGTAACTTGTAGGCAAAGGCTTTAAAAACCTTTGACCTGAAGTTCTGACTTGAACTTAGTTTCAAGGCAGTGGTAACTGAGCCTCTTGCTGAAATGGGTTCAGTCTGGGCCTGAACCCAGCTGCCTTGTGCCATTTTCAACTCAGAGGATCTTGTTCCCTCAACAGTGCTTCTCAAGTTCTTGGCTCCTTAACATGTTCATGAAAGCAGGGGGACCCTCTCCCCAGAAGGGTACCCCAGGTCCCACATGTACATACACACACATGTGAGGATTCTAGGTCCTTGAAGCCCTTATAAGGTACCCTGAAGGTTCCCAGGGTCCAAAGTGAGAAACCATCCTTAATCACATGGACAGAAGGTGGAGGTACCCATGTAACCCACCAGGAGAAGGCCAGGACCCCTACCTTCACCACTGTCTTGGGCTCCCACTTGCTGCATGCTGTGTTGTCCAAGACTGTGTGCTGAGCCTCTGGCTCTTACCAGCATCTATCAAATTCCCCAGGTGACTACATAAGTCTTAAGTACAAGGGTACAGGGAGACAGAGAAGCCTATACTCCCAAGAGTCTGAACCTGTAACTGAGAAGGCCCCAGATCACCTTTGGGGCCTGTCTTGCCAGCAGAGAACTGAGCAGGCTTTCCTCACCTATTGCCAAGGTCAAAGCAGGCTCCTGTACTTTAATAATGAGCTGAATCTAGACCAGGAATGTGGCAACTTCCCCACTCAGTACTCAGGAATAGAAGCCAAGGGCATTGCTCAGGAAAAAGCTGGGAGCCATGCCCTGCTGTCCTCAGGGGTCTGAGGAACCTGTCTGCTTTATCTGGCATTACCCAACCTGGGCCTGTCTGTGACTATTGCCTGATGGTGTCTGGCCCAACCCCAGACAGAAGGAGAACTTGTGGGGACGGCAGGGCCCAGAGTAACTGCTCACCGTGCATAGACCAATTTAGCCAGACAGTCTCTGCGGGTGTCACACTCGGCTCGGGAGCAGGGCTTCCGGAACACCTGCTGCCGCTGCCTGCCTGCCCTGATAGTTCTAATCCGCAGTGTCTCCAGCAGTATGTCCTCTGGAAGTCGCAGCAGCAAAGCTGATGTCCTGATAGAGCCTGAGAGGAGTGAATCCTTTTTATCACCCTCCATCTAAACAGCCCTTTTCACCAGGCACTGTGAAGTCATCACAGTGGAACCATGACTTCCAATGGGTGAAGAAACTTGCCAAAGGCTTCCATAAGAAGCAAAGTCAGGAGAAGAACCCAGTTCTATGTCCCAGTCCACACTGCCACATGTGGGACAAATCACTTTATAAACCCCGACTCTCATTTTCTCATCTGTACAATGTGGATTACATGGTCTGCCTTAGCAGAGATGGGATGAGGAGTAAATTATCCAGGGCAGGGCCCTACAGTGAATGGTTTACTCAAGGGCATCAGATTCAAAGTTTTACCATTGGTCTCCCACCTAATCCCACCAATGTTGGCTACTTTCCTGACAGGGCCTGCCCTACGCCGCACCCTTGCCCCTCACACTTGGCATCATCCATCAGCTGGCAGGGCTGGGCTTCATCCTCTGAGTCAGCAAACCGGATGTTGCCAAGGTGCAGCAGTCCAGCTAGGACCTGAGGGGGCAGAAAAGGATAGTCAGGAGCAGGAGAGGATATGAAGTGGGCCTAGGCTGGGAAGGGCCTCTCTCCTGCTGAATACAATCATGACAAGAGAAGAATAATAGCTCCCAATTATTGCCCAATTTTCTCTGCCAGGCACAATTCCATACAAGTTATATGCATCCTCTCATTTAATCTTTTCAACATACCAACCTATGAGGTATGCACTATGATGATGCCCATGATAGAGATGTGTCAGGGAGAGGTTAAATCACAAGCCTGAGAACAAACACTTTCTGAGGAGAAAAGCAAGCTTAGAACCCAGCAGTCTGACTTCAAATGCCTCCCAGAGCAGCCAGTGGGGCCCTCATGTCTACCCACTATCTGTCCCTCTGCCTCCCACTCTCCAGGAACAGACTGTGTGCGTGAACACCACTCCTGTTAGCTGTGGTCCTGGGCTACTTTTGTGTCTGCTGCGGGCTTGGCTCTGGCTCCTTTTCCTGGGCTTATGACAGCCCAGCCTGGGGAGGAGCTGTGATCCTGGTCTCTGTACAGTGGGTGACCTTTTGCTTTTGTACTCAATGATCCACATGGACAAGCCTCCAGTAGCTAAAGAAAAGAGGCCCCCAGGCCCAACAACTTTGAAACACCTGGAACTGATACCAGGAGAGCAGGATTCATCCCAGCATTCAAGTCTGGATCCAGGCAGGGCACCTCCACATGCTACTGGCCTTCTGGCCACAACCTAGTCCATAAGAAGACTGCTATGCCCAACAGATGGTGTGGCTGTGGCAGAGTGTTATGCCACCCCCAAACCAGCACTACTGCCCGGACTCCTAGTGTCCATTCACCCTGGGCTCATTCCCCATGTGCTGTTCTTCCAGCCAAGCTCTTACCTGGCAGTGCCCATACTGGGCATGTACCCTCTCTACTTGAGCAGTCCCCACCTGGAGGTGGAGGTCACTTTCCACCATACTGCCATGTCCCTGAAGTGGTGTCCCTGTCCCTGCTGCCAGCCTATCCTATCTATCTCCTCCTCTTGCTCTCGTGGGTGAGGAAGGGGGGAGTGGTGCAGAAGAGAGGCAGTCAGCTTTGTCAGCAAAGACAGAAGGGAGAAGGGAAGTCACCAGTGGCCATGAGAGAGGTCCAGCTCACCTGGGTCAGTGCCATGTCCAAGAGGAAGAGGCAGGTGGACGGGAGGTTGTGGGAGGAGACAAGGAGAAAGGTGGAAATTTGAAATTACTATGTCTGGCACAAACTCACTATCACTAGTGGTGTCTAACCTTGGGCAGGTCACTTTACCTCTCTGGTTTTCTCAAGCATGAAATGGAAATAATCTCCACACACAGAAGACTGCTGAAAAGACCAAGGGAGCTAAGAGGTGCGAACATGATTTTTAAGTTTTAATGTACTAGACAAACATGTGGTCGCATTTCTGTATTCTGATACTGCAGTAACAACTGACCCAAGCACCTTGCTCTCCGATACCTGCGGGTCACCGTATTATCTTCTGTACTCTAGCCCTATGTACTGTACCACTGTCCTCTCTGCCTCTGTCCACCCCTCGACACCTTGTCTCCAGGTTCAGCAGCATGGAGCGGTGGTTGACTCCTTTGAGATTTTACATTGGGGCCCAAAGTCCTAGATGCTCAGGGAAAGAGGAGGGGCTGCCTGTTACCTTTGGGAAATGTGAGTGGAATGGCTTTTCTTCTGACCTTAAAGATGTTGTTCTGGGTGGGAGTGTCGATGCCCAAATGGAGCATGGCCTCTCTGGTCACCTCGAAACAATCCTCTGAAAAAGAATTCATGTTACAGTCCAGTGTCAGAGCCAAAGCTCAGTAGGGGCAGCAAGGAGTGAGGGAGGTAGGCTCTGTTAGCAGAGTAATAGGTACTGTTGGGCTGGCCCAGGGTCCTGGGTGAGGTTCCCCCTACCTTCCAAGGTCTTTTCTGGGTTGGGCAGCCAGGAGAAAGTGGCTCCCTCAGGGAGGTGCCACTGGAGCCTCTCATCTTCACTGGCTCCTTTGTAGATCTGTGGGGAGGGATGGGCAGGTGGCTGAGCTGGGGGTGAAGGGAAGCCCAGGTCTCCACAGGCCTGGAGCTGGGATGACAGGGGTGAGAAATGACAGCATCACAAGTCCAAGAGGTCCCTGTAGACAGCCCAGGCAGGCATGGGGGCAAAAGAACCTAACATGCCTTGGGGGATCCTATCTTATGGAAGAGGCACAAGTCTAGGAAAGCCCTCATTCAGTTGGAGACAGCTGCCATTCTAGGAGAGTTCTCAGTATGATGAGGATGATATAATTTCCACCTAGAGACAGAGTCCCAGCCTCAGGGACCTTCTGGTCTGACAGAGGTAGTAAAACACATCCCCAGGCCAAAACTGTGCAGGGACCTAAGGTCCAATGTGAAGCAGAAGTATTGCATATAAAGTTTGCAGGGATAAGTGGCAGCACTGCCGCCAGCCAGGTGAAGGGGCCAGGCAGGCATGGAGCATTTTAGGGGGCTGGAGACACAGACCCATCCCTGCCCTGTAGCTGGGCAGCTGTGGGCCCCAGCTGGCACAGACCTGGTAGAAGATGTGAAAGTTCCTCTCATTGGAGGCCTGGTAGGCCACTCGAGTTTTCTCTAGGAGGTAGGTCTGAACTGCAGCTCCGGTCATCTGCTGATCCCTGGGCACATGCAGGCCGGAGCCCATTAGTTGCCTGTTCATTCCATAGCCATTTATTCAGCACTCACTGTGTGCCACACAGCCACCTAGCAACTCCCCAAGCTCTTCCACTTAGCCAACTGGAGTCATGAGGGCTGGGGACCACTCAGAATGTTCTTGAGTGTTCTGGAAACATCACCCGCATCCAGGTCAGGTAGGCAGGGCCAAGGCCTCTGTACATCATTTTTGCTCCATCCCAAGGCAGGAGCAGAAGCCCTAGCTCAAAGCTATCGCCCAAAGGGATGGCAATTTAGCTAGAAGTCCCTGAGCAAGGGTAGAAGCCAGGAGAAACATATAGGCTGCAACAAGAATACTGCCCCAGAGTCCCTAAGGTTGGAGTAGCTATAGTTTTCCAGACTCAAAGATCATCCTCAGGCTTCAATAATCCTAAAGAATCCCATATAGATACATGCCAAGAGAAGCAGGGTTTTGCCCATAGGAATGGCCGAGGCTAGAAACTGCCCTGGCCACTTTCAACACCCCCCCCACCCCTATCCTTCCATTGTCCAGGGTAGAAGCAGCTATTACCTGTTCAGCTGGAGCTGGATGAACTTCCCAAAGCGACTGCTGTTGTTATTCCTCAGTGTACACGCATTCCCTACAGATCACACCCATGTTTACACCTCTCCCCTGGGTTTACAAAGTTCTCACAGGCCAAGGTGGCTGCAGGTCTGCTGGGGGCCATACCCCTATCCTCAAGTCACCTAAAGGCACCTTTGTTGATTTCCATGTCACAAGGGACAGGACTAGGGAATGGGCACTCAGGCTTAAGCAAGTAGGATTTAGGAGAATTAGAACTTCCCAGCAAAGGACTGGAATGAATAAGCCTAGGCAGTCAGAGATTCTCTTCTACAAACGGAAGCGTCAAAAAAAGCTGTCACTATTGGCTTTAAATAGTAATTAATATCCAACATGGATATTAACTGTTGCACATCCTTAGACAAGCACCCTTCTCCTTTGAACCATCAGGAAACTAAGTAGAAAGATAGGATTTGGACTATGTGGGCCATAAGGTCCTCTCCAGCACCACTTTAAAAGTGTGGCTAGGCTGGAAGGAAGAAGATAACTAAATTACATCACCTCTATTGGAAAGAGGCTGAGGGGCGCCCGGGAGGAGGGGGTCCAAGGCAGTGAAGGATACACTCATCCTCCAACCCTCAAAGAAAGGGTCTCAAATCATTGCCCCTCTCTCTCCCTGGAAGGTGGTTAATTCCAGAGAAAAATGGATTGAGGTACTGTGCAGAGGACACTGAGCTCACCAAAAGCTTCCATGACAGGGTTGGAGTTCAGGATCCGCTGTTCGATCCTCTCTGCAATCTTGTGGCTCTCCCAGGATGTAGGTGAGGCGGCCACCACAGCATAGAACTTCATCAGGCAGCGAGACGTCCATGTCTGAGGCAGAAACAGCCCTGGTGGGAGCCACATCTATGTTCCCTCCCACTTCCAAACCTGCCTGCAGGAACAATACCCACGAAAGCTCAATTCTCCTACATGTATGTTGCTGATCAAATGGGTGAATGCTGAATCCAACTGTGGCCTTGGGCAAGGCACTTCCTCCAGTCTGTAAAGCAGGGGTGCTCATCTCTCCTTCTCTTAGTTCCAGAGGTTGCAGTAAGAAATAAGGCTGGGGTAGAGAAGGGACAATCCTCCCTGACCTAAGCAGGTTACTCAGTGTCTCTGAGGCCTGACAGCTAATAGCGATTACACTGTGGCAGGCACCGAGCTGTGGAGGCCTTCTGTGCATTTTCTTACAAACCCTATAGATGTAGGTGCAACTTACACCTATTTTTAAAATGATGAAACCAGGGCTGGTCAATTAGCTCAGCGTAGTATAGTGTACAGCACAGTGCTGATAACACCAAGGCCAAGTGTTTGAATCCCCATACTGGCCAGCCACCAAAAAAATAAAAAATAATAAATCAATGAAACCAAAGCATAGAAAAATTAAAAAATTTATTGAAGATCACACATCAAGTAAACGACAGGGCTCTCATTTATACCCATGTAGTCTAATTATAAAACTTTAACTCTTTTGTTTTTACTCGGCTGAAGTGAGGTACATTTTCATTTTAATTTCCAATTGTTTGTGGTTAGGACATAGAAATGTTTGTTGCTAAGACACAGAAATACAAATAATTTTTATAAATTAACCTTGTATCCTATTACCTTGCTAAACTCTCTACAACTTTTTTGTTGTAGTAGCTATTTTTAAAAAAAAAATAAATTCTTTAGATCTTTCTATGAGATCAGGGATGCTCCTTCTCTTCTTTTCTGAAAGAAGTTGTGTAGAACTGGTAACATTTCTTTCTTAAATGTATGGTAGAATTCACAAGTGACGCTGGCTGGGCCTGAAGCTTTCTTGCAGAGAGGTTTTTAACTATAACTTCAATTTCTTTCATAAATAGGGGCTTTTCTTTCTTAAATGTATGGTAGAATTCACAAGGGATGCTGGCTGGGCCTGAAGCTTTCTTGCAGAGAGGTTTTTAACTATAACTTCAATTTCTTTCATAAATAGGGGCTACTGGGCTAGCTGTCTAGTTCAGTTGGTTAGTGTGGTGTTGATAACACCAAGGTCAAGGGTTCAGATCCCCCTTACTGGCCAGCTGCGAAAACAAATAAGTAAATAGGGGTTATTAAGGTTATATATTTCTTCTTGTGCGAGTTTTAGCAGTTTGTGTCTTTCAAAATATTTCTCCATTTCACCTAAATTGTATAATTTATTGGCATAAAATTGTTTAAAATATTCTTGTATCAATCTGTAGAATCCATAGTGATGTGTATTCTTTCGTTCCTGATACGAGTAATTTGTGTCTTTTTTTCTCTTTTTTGTAAGTTTAACTGAAGGGTTATCATTTTATTCACCTTTCCAAAGAAATAGCCTTTGATTTCATTTATTCTATTAGTTTTGTTTTCTATTACATTCATTTTCACTTTCCTTCTTCTCCTTACTGTGCGTTTAGTGTATTTTTTCCTCTCCTAATTTCTTAAGGTGTGCTATGATTGAATTGTGTTCCCCCAAAATTCCTATAACCCCCAATGTGACTGTATCACATTGAGTCTTTAGAAGGTAATTAAGATTAAGGGAGGTCATAAAGGTAGGGCCCTAATCCAATAGCATTGCAGCCTTCTAAGTAGAGGAAGAGAGCTCTCTCTCTTCCTGCCATGTGACAACACACGGAGAAGGCGGCAATCTGCAAGCCCGAAAGAGAGACCTCACTAGAACCCAATCATACTGGTATCCTGATCTTGGACTTCCAGCCTCCACAACTGTGAGAAAATAAACTTCTGTTGTTTTGTCCACCCAATCGATGGTAATTTGTTATGGCAGCCTGAATTGACTAATACAAGGTGGAAGCTCAGATTATTGATTTGAGTCCTTTATTTGCTTATAAAAATATATAAAACTGTTCTTTTCTAAAAAATGTAAGTATTTAACACTACAAATTTCTTCTAACCACTGCTTTTTTAAAAAAGCACACATTTTGATATGTTGTGCTTTCATTTTCATTCAGTTCAAAATATTTTCTAACATCTCTTGTGATTTCATCTTTAATCCTATTAGGCTATTTTGAAGTGTTTAATTTCCAAATGCTTTAGGATTTTCTAGATGTCAGTCATTTATTTCTAGTTCAATTCTACTCAGGTCAGAGAACATAGTTTGTATAGTTTTAATCTTTTTTTTGGCAGCTGGCCAGTATGGGGATCTGAACCCTTGACCTTGGTGTTATAACACCATGCTCTAAACAACTGAGCCAACTGGCCAGCCCAATTTTAATCTTTTCAAATTGAGATTTGTTTTATGGCTCAGAATAAATATTACATATGTACTTAAATGTTACATATGTACTTAAAAGAATGCTGAAGCAAACTATAATTTTGACTTTATTTCTCCTTTCATTTCTATCAGTTTGTACTTCATGCATTTTGAAATTATAATTAGGTACATACACATTTAGAACTGTTTTCTCTTTTTTATGAATTCACCCATTTATCATTATGAAATGTCTCCATCTTATCCTTAGTAACATTCCTTGTTTGAAAATTGCTCCACATTAATGAAACCACTTTAGAAACCACTTTAGTTTCCCTTTGACTAGTGTTGGGATGGTTTATATTTTTCCATCCTTTTACTTTACATCTATGTCTTTATACTTCGAGTGGATTTCTTGAAGAGTAATTTCAGTTTTGCCTTTAAAAAAATACAATCTGGGCCGAGCCCGTGGCGCACTTGGTAGAGTGCTGCGCTGGCAGCACGGCGATGCTCCCGCCGCGGGTTCGGATCCTATATAGGACTGACCAGTGCACTCACTGGCTGAGTGCCGGTCACGAAAAAACAACAAAAAAATAAAAATAAAAAAATAAAAAAATAAAAAAATACAATCTGACATTCATTGCCTTTTAACTGGAGTGTGTAATTATCACTGTTTGGTTTAAACCTACCATCTTTTCATTTCTTTTCGATTTGTTCCATGTGATCTCACTTTTTTTCTTCTTTTATTGCCCTTGGTTGAACTTAGTACTTTTATAATTCCGTTTTAACATATGATACATTGTTACCATTTTTGCCTTAGAGTGAATTAATTATCTTCTAAAGAGACAAAATATGAGATTTTACATCTCTAATACTCTTTATTCCTCTGTATAGATGCAAGTAGTCACCTGGTTTCATATTCCTTTGACCTAAAAAACCTCCCCTAATATTTCTTGTAGTGTAAGTCTGCTGGCAATAAGGCCCCTCAACTTTGATTTGTCTGAAAAAGTATATCACTTTCATTTTTGAAAGACATTTTTGCTGGTAACAGAATTCCAGGTTGACAGATATTTTCTTTCAGCGCTTCATAGATGTCACTGTGGTCTTGCAGTTTTTGACAAGATGCTTACTATCATTCTTATCTTTGTTCCTCTTTATGTAATGTTTATTTTCCTGGCTTCCTTTAAGATTTTTTTCCTTATGTTTGGTTTTCAGCACTATGACTATAATGTGCCTAAATGTGTTTTCTTTATATTCATCCTACTTGCTGTTTTCTGAGCTTCTTGGATCTGTGCTTGCTTCTTTCGTTAATTTTTTTTAGCCAGTAAGGGGATCGCAATCCTCGGCTTGGTGTCGTCTGCACCATGCTCAGCCAGTGAGCGCACCGGCCATCCCTATATAGGATCCGAACCCACGGCCTCGGCGCTAACAGCATTGCACTCACCCAAGTGAGCCACAGGGCTGGCCCCGTTCATTAATTTTTTAACATACCATTTCTGACCCATGTTCCCTCTCTTTTCCTGGGACACCAATTACAAGTATGGTAGACGATATGATATTGTACTACAACTCTCTAGGACAGTGTACTAAAAGTTTTCTCTGCTTTTCTTTTCTTTTCTTTTTTTTGGCAGTTGGCCAGTAAGGAGATTGAAACCCTTGACCTTGGTGTTATCAACGCCGTGCTATAACCAACTGAGCCAACTGGCCAGCCCTCTTTTTCTTTTATCTATCTTATCTATCTTATCTATCTATCTATCTATCTATCTATCTATCTATCTATCTATCTATCTATCTATCTATCTATCTATCTATTGATCAAAGATGACTGGTAAGGGGATCTTAACCCTTGACTTGGTGTTTTTGGTACCAGGCTCTCTCAAGTGAGCCAACCGGCCATCCCTACATAGAGATCCGAACCTGTGGCCTTAGTGTTATCAGCACCACACTCTCCCAAGTGAGCCATGGGGCCCTTTTATTTTTCAATTTGAATAATTTCTATCAAACTACTGTGAAGTTCACTAATGTATTCTTCTACATGTCTAGTCTGCTGATAAGCCCAAAGGAAGTGTTCATCATGTTTTTAATTTTCATCATTTCCATTTAACTCTTTACAGTTTCCACCTCTCTACTGAAGAGATTGAAAGAATCTTTTCTGGAGACATTGACAAGCTCATGAGAAAAGTAATGGACACTCAGGGTCCCACAAATGTAAGAAGCCACCTATAGTGAGGCCCCCTGGTTGACAATCCTGCCCATAAACACAGAGATTCTAATCAGTTGTTTAATGTCTTATTGTAAAATATGAGCAGACACTGAAAGATCACTAACTATTTGATAAACCTCTTTTACATGAATGTCAAATATTACAACAAATGGAAGGAACCAGAACTCATAGAATTAAAATTAAGAAAAATTAAAAATTAAAAAAAATTGGAAGGTAAAGAGAATATCTCTCAGAAGACAGAACAAAAATATTAAGAGATGGAAGAATAGATGAGAAAAACAAGAATATCAGACAATTAATCAAACTACCTACTAACAGGAATTCCAAAAAGAGAAAAGAGGAGAGGAAATTATTAGGTAATATTTTCCTGAACAAAAGGACCTGAGTTTCCAGGTTAAAAAGACTCACACAAAGTATCCAGCACAGTAAGTGAAAAATGACCATACCAAGACATAGCACTGTGAATTTAATATCTAAGAGATTTTGGAAGGAAAAAACAAACACCATTATAGACTGGGACTCTAAAGAGCAATATATAAGAAAAAAACTTCTAAATTTGGAAAGAAAACAATTCCAAACCCAGAGTAATAAAACCCAGCAAAAATATCTACCAAATTTGAGGCAGAATAGATATTTTCACATGTGCAATAACACAAAAATCTGCCCTCCATGCACCCTGTTCAGGAAACTACTAAAGAATGTGCTTCCATAAAAATAAGGCAGTAAACAAAGAAAAAAGAAGCCATGGGCTCCAACAATGAGAGACTTCTCTGTCCTAAGACAGATGGGAATCTGAGGATCCCCAGAGTGAGGTAGAGAAGCTTCCATATAATAGCTGCATGGCAACAGCCCTAAGCAGCCACCAGTCCAGATGGGAGCATGAGATCTGAGAGCTCTAAGATGGGCATCTCCAAGAAAAAAAAACCCCGACTTGCTTGCCAGTTTGACAAGTGTTTACCAGCTTTGGTGACAAGTCTGGTAATGAATTAATAATACTCATGTAAAAACTAAACAAGTGAAAAATGGGGCAAGTAGCAAGGAAAATAAAAGTTATGTAACAAAGGGAATATAGTGTATTACATGGCTCTGCTGTGAACAATATACATGGTCATAATAATGTAAATACTGCATATTAACTAGAAGTTGTGATATAATTACATTTAGAGTATATATTTGGGGGCAGGGAAATAAAGGCTAAATCCTTTTAGGAAGTGAACAGATAAGGTCCAAAAATAAAAAGTCAGTAACAATATAAGCATGTGATTTAGAAATACGGATGTAAACACCCAAATAAACTGATTAAAAGATGTGAAAGTAGGGCCAGCCCGTGGCTCACTTGGGAGAGTGTGCTGACAACACCAAGGCCACGGGTTAAGATCTCCTTACCAGTCATCTTTAAAAAAAAAAAAAAAAAAAAAAAAAAAAGATGAGAAAGTAGCTGCCTCTGGGTTGAGACATACAGGGCAGGTTTGCTGTTTTTGTTTTTCTTAAAGATGACCGGTAAGGGGATCTTAACCCTTGACTTGGTGTTGTCAGCACCACACTCACCCAGTGAGCTAACCGGCCATCCCTATAAGGGATCCGAACCTATGGCCTTGGTGTTATCAGCACTGCACTCTCCCCAGTGAGCCACGGGCCGGCCCCTTGCTGATTTTCTTCGTAAGGCTTATAGTATTGCTTGATTTTTTGAACTATGTAACTATATTACTACTATTAAGAATAAATTAAAATTTAAAAATATACCAGGTTCAGCTCACGGTCATAAGTTACTCAATAAACATTACCAAGCTTTGATTGCATGGGTCTTAGGCCGGGTTCAGCCTCAGTTTCTCAGATCAATTCTGGGGGACAATGGGCTTTGTCCAGGACCTAGGCATCAGCCACTTCACTGGCCACCTTGATATAGCTTCTGCAGATCCTCTCATCCCTGCAACTGTCCCTATTTGTTTCTTTATCTGCCTTTCCTAATAGACTAAAAGCCCTATGAGAGCTGGATGTTGTATTTTTCATTTCTGTTCCTTTCTTTGCCCCCCTTTAGTGCCTAGCCTGGAGACTAGAACCTGGCAGGTGCTTAGTGTGCTGCATATCTCCTATATGTGAGTGAAGGCAAAAGACGTTTATAGTCCTAAGAATCCCCTGTGAAGGTAAAAGTGCTACGGAAAGGGTGGGGCAGCAGGGTGAGGCTTGACAAGAAGGTGGTGGTGCCTGGGCCAGTAGCCTCTTCTTACCACCTGTGCAACTCCTCACTTATTCCTGTGCAACATTCTGTCTCACCTGCTGTGGTTCTGCCACCCAGGAGGCCACACGGCCACACCAGAATCTTCTGTCCTCCCCCACAGCTAGCCCAATGCACTGTCCTTGCCAGCATGTGCAACCCTAGAGGGTTCAGGTGGGCTACTCAAATAAGCCCTTTCCCACAGCAACCCCAGCTACATTTGGAGGAACACTGCCGTGTGCCAAGCAGGCCACCAATTGCCTTATGTGCACTGGCTCATTTAAGTCTCACAGAAGTCCCAGTCAGGTGTTGGTCCTCCCTGCCCCTCATCCCATTTTATAAGTGAGAGAACTGAGGTTTGCAGAAGCTAAATACCTTTCTGATGTGCTCTTAACCATTATGCTGGAATCCTCAGTACCTGAGTTTTGCTTATAGTGGTGTCAGAACTCAAAGTAGACTTTTATTGTGAAAATGAAGGCACAGAGAGGGAAGTACCTCATCTAGGGTGATAGCACAGCTGGTGGTAGAGCCTGTACTAGAACCCTGTCTCTTGACTTATGGCCCAGTGCTTGCCCACTATCACGCATCAATCCATGCTTTGGCCAGCCTATCTGGGAATGACTAGGCAGTAAATGATTCCGCAAGGAATGATCCCCTGCCTCGTTGCCCACTCTGCCAGTCATGAGTTGACATGGTGGGAAAGAGGCCCTCCTACCTTTCCAGCACCACTCTCTCCACTGACAATAATAGACTGGTTGACTGGCTCAATCAGGCTCTTGACATTCCTGTAGGTCTGTTCACCCACAGTAAATACGTGGGGCTTCAGTTTCTGAAACATCAAGGGATGAAAGGTCATGTGAGGGAACACCTGTTTTCAAGAAGTGGTTGACCCCAATGATGGCTGAGATGGGGAGGCTGCCAACGGCAGTGCCAGAATGCTTCCTCCAGAAAAGTTTCCTGGATGTAACAGTGTTAGACTCAACTGTGGGACCCCTATGGTGGCTTTACCCACTCATCCTCTCTCAGCATGGAAGCAGTACTGGCCTCCACCAGTCTATAACATTAATACTATGCTCTCATCTTATCTTGGTTTAATGGTCTTATTCTGCTGCTTTTTATTTTATGTTATTGTACTTGGCAGTTTGCAAAAAGGTTTCTTACAAATTACTGCCTAGAAGTCTGTGCATAATTTGGATAGCTAGCCCTATTTTATAGATGACAAATCTAAGGTTCAGAGGAGTTATGTAAACTTCCAAGGCCATTGAACAAAAAAAGTATATCCACGTGATTTGAATTCCAAAGCCACTGTTCTCCTTTCCTTCAACAAATATTGCCCTCAGTGTGCTGGGCATTAAGCTGGGCACTGGGGAAACAGAAGGAACCATGACCTGGCTTTTGCCCTTGAGGAGGCAGGGTAGTCAATTGGTGATAGGGGCTCTGAGGACAGACTTCCCCACTTGGACACTTTACTATGTGTGAACTTCTAAAGGGCTAGGCCGTCTGCACAATGCCTAGCCAGCCCACCCAGCAATAGTCATTTATCCACAGCTTCCTGAGGGAGAAGGCACCTGCTGCAGATAGTGCCAGAGCCGTCCCTCTCTACACCTGCCCTTGCTCCAACCACCTATCACCTGGACTGTTACAAAGCCTCCAGCTGTTTTCTCTGCCTCCTGTCTCACCCTCCTAAACTCAACTCCCAGAGTAATTATTCCCCTAGTGAGCTGTGTTCACAGTGCCACCTTCACCCTGATAAAGAAACTTTGTGGATTCTCTCTGCCTACTGTGGTGCTTCAGACCCTTCACAAACAGTCCTGCCTTTCTCATCCTCCTTGTCTACTGCCTCTTTCCCCACAGCCTTCCTCCTGCTTGTAAGTTTGCTCTTGCCTCTCCCTAAACACATCATGCATTCTAACATCAAGAAGTCCATTCCCTGCCCACACCACTGCCGCCACCACCCCCCAAATAATTTATTCTCTTCTCAGTAGAATAATTTATTCTTTTCAGTAGAAATGAACATGTGCTGAATTTTCTAGGCAATCCTTATCACATGTAATTTTATTCTTTTCTAAAAAGGTGTTTTGTGGACCTAGCCAGTTAGCTCAGTTGGTTACAGCATGGTGCTATTAACACCAAGGTCTAGGGTTCAATCCCTGTACTGGCCAGCCACCCCCCCCCCAAAAAAAGATGGTTTGTTAAATATACAAATATACCTTTGTAAATCCTTTCCTATTAATAAATCTGCAAATAAGTAAAAAAAAAAAAAAAAAAAAGGAAGAAAGGAAGAAAGAAATCCTTGACCCTGAGCCCCTATTTTAGGTTTCCATACTCAGTTAAACAAATATTTACTTATCCCCACTTTGCACCTTCTGTCCTATAGTCAGTTCTCTATGTGTCCAAAATTCTTCAAGCTCCTGTTGGGCAGGGCCATGGCACCAACACTTTGAATGGTTACTTGGCTGATGAATAGATGCCTAAGGATGTGGAAACTGCAGGGAGGTGAAGAGTGAGGTTGGGGAGGCGTGAGGCCACAGGAAGTGGCTAACCCTTACCTGGGGCTGAGGTGCAGCATGGTACTCTCTCATCAGCTCTGGTGAGTAGAGCTGAGGGACAGGCTTGAAGGGGTTTAGAGCCACCAGGGTACAGCCAGCATTGGTGTAGAATGTGTCTGCCATGTACCGGGCCTGCAGGCATCTCAGGACTGAGGCAGAGAACACATTTAGCAAACTCTGGCTCTAATACAGACAAAACCATACACACAGACACACATCTGCCGCACAGCCCTCCCTCTGCAATCAGCCAAGTGCCATTAGATCCCAGCAGCTCCCTGATGAATAGATACAAGATCTAATTAAGATGAGTCCCAAATCTGGAGCAAAGCCTGCCCTGGGGAGCCTAGGTGCAGCTGCCAGGCTCTCCCAGGCAGAGGACTGGAGCAGCCCACCTGCCTCCATGTAGGTCAGGAGTCCTGCCTGCGTCAATGTGACCTGGGGAGGCTGTGCTGAATACCCTCATCACACCTCCACCATCATGGAGACGGCACTCTTGAGGAGTGGAAGGCCCATACCTGTCTCCAGCGTCACAGGATTCACCCTGGTGAGGTCATCGAGCTGGTGCAGTGGGGCCTCTCCGCCCAGGAACTCCTGGAGGTCTTCTCTGAGGGAGTCCCTGCCTTGGGCATCAGAGCCTGAACTGTGGCCATTAATCTGCAAGGGAATAACCCGAGGGCCATGGGAACTGAGACTCAGACCAGCTGGCAGGTACATTAAAGGTGGGAGCCTGTATAGTAGAAAGAGAACAGGTCTCTAATATCACAGTCTGGTTAAGTTCAAATTTCAGTTCTGCCACTTACTAGCCCTGTGAGTCTGGGTAAGTTTCCCTCTCTGAGCCACAGCTTCTTTATTTGTAAACAAAGGAAAATAAATTTAACTCACAGGGCTATTGGAAAGAAAAGTAAGAGATCTACAAAGCACTGAGTTAGTGCCTGACACACAGTATGTACTCAACAAACGCTATCCCATTACCTTTGCGAAGAGCTCCATCCAGTCAGCTTCCAGGCTACCAGCCTTACTGGGCCTGCCACAGGCGGGACCCAAAGGAGGGGCTGCTATAGGAGTATTGCAAAAGAAAAGAACCATGCATTGGGCCTTTTTGGGAACAGACCATTCAGCTTGTGATGAAAGATGGCAGTATCTTCCCAAAGAGGGAGCCCCAAGCCTTCATCGCCTATCTCTTGGGGCTTAACTTTAGCCTGGCTAATGAACTGGTTCCCTCTGCCTTGGGTCTATTTGAGAGGAAGCTGGCTCAGAAGGCTGTATCAGGTAAAGAATGGGCACCAAGAGGAATAGCACCTTCCTTTTCCCTTGCCCATCCTTATGCCAACACTTTCCACATGTTTCATCTCCCTACTTTCCTCCCATGGTCCCAGTTCTCTTCCCATCTTTCTTGGGGATGTAGGAAAGATGGGGTGGGAATAGAAGACAGGCATCTGCTTTTGAAGGAAGAGGTCTGTGATATGACATATGTGAGTTTCCAATGAGACTGGTGAGCCCTAACAGTTTAAACACCTCAGGGAAACAGGCCAAGGTGGCAAGTTTCATCTGAGAGGCCCAGTAATGAGTTTCTTCCAAAGACGTTGCCTGTTCTCTGAACTTTGGGCCCACCATAATGCATGAGGCAGGTTCTTGGCCTCCTGGATAAGTGCTGAGGTCAGAGCATGGCTGGATCCATGCAAACCCCTCTGTTCTAGTAGAAAAAAAAACCAACAAACCACTCACAAACCCAGCCAAAATTTATGAACAACTCTAATCCATCCAGAGAGTCACGTTAGTGATCAGGAGCTTAGACTTGAAAGCTAGATTTCTTGGGTTTGAATCCTGATTCTACCACTTACTAGTTATATAATCTCTTGTTTAAGTTTCTTAATCTCTTTGTGCCTCAATTTTCTCTTCTGTAAAATGGCAATAGTGATAGTCCCTACTTCATAGATACTAATAAGCACATGAAGGGCTTAGAAAGTCATCTGGAATATGCTAAATAAGATTAGCTATTATTCTTCTAAAAGTGGCTCTTCTTTTTTTTTTTTTTTTTTAAGATGACCGGTAAGGGGATCTTAACCCTTGACTTGGTGTTGTCAGCACCACACTCAGCCAGTGAGCGAACCGGCCATCCATATATGGGATCCGAACCCGGGGCCTTGGTGTTATCAGCACCGCACTCTACCGAGTGAGCCACGGGCCGGCCCCTAAAAGTGGCTCTTCTAATTAAGCAATAATATATCAAAAGCTTTAAACTATGCATGCCCCTTAAGTCTGCAATTGTTTCTCAAAAATGATCCTACGTAAAGGCCACAGAATGTCAGTGTACATAGAGCCATTTATAATTATAAAATAATTGAAAACAGAATGTCAAATAGTAGGCTGCTTAAATTATAGCATATCCATACAATGGAATAAAGCAGGTTACAAAAAAAGTATAATACCTTTAAATGTTTTTAAAACATATACTTAGGAAAAAAAATCTACAATATTCTCTAAAATGTTGGTTATCTCTGGGTAATACAATTATTAATAATTTTAATGTTCTTTTTGCTTATTTGTATTTTCCAAACTTCTGATAATGAATGTGACCTTTAATAAGCCACTTAACCTCTCTGAGTCTTATATTCAAAATGGTGATATAATAGTACTGTATATATAATAGTGTATCTTTCTCATGGGGATGATGTAAGGATTAAACAAAATTATACATGCAAATTCTTAGCGTAATGCCTACTATATAACAAGGGCTCAACACAGAGCAACTGCAGAGGCCTGGAGTAAGGGCAGGTTTCACACACCTCGTGATCCACTCAACAGAATCCTTCTATATTTCCAGACTGGTCATCTTCTCCTACATTTTGCATAGCCTGACCTCTTTGCCTGTACTCCTTACTTTCCTTCTCCGCTTGGCTAATTCCTTCTTATTCTTTAAGGTTCAGCTTCAAAGAACACATCGTCTTGGAAATCTCAGGTACCCACTGTGCTTCGATGATTCAGGAGGCAGGGATGTGTCTCAGGACTCCCTCTCTACAAGGTTACCAAACTGCCCTAAGGATTCTCTTACCCACCCCAAGGAAAAGAGCTAAAAACCACAGAGGAGAGATTCAAATTGGATATCAAGAAGAGCTTCTTAATAATGAATGAAAGGCATTGGTGTGACTACCTGAAGAAGTGAAAAGAAGAAATAACTTTTCAGGGTCTTTCCCTTCCTTCCAGGTAAGGGCAGTGTACCCTTCATTTAGTCAAGCAAAAGATAGGCAAGTGCCTCAGGTGCTTGAGGGCCTGGTTAACAAAGGTTGAGGTTTTACCTGCTGGAGCATCCTGCTTTAATGTGATCAGCCAGGGTTCTGGGTCACTGGCACAAGGAGTGCTATCCACCTGGTCATGGGGCCACGGGCTGGGGCATGGCTTCAGCAAAGGGCTGAGTTCTGTAGGAATCAGAGCCTGAGGCATGAGAGAAGACAAGAGCCACACACAGGTGAGGGCTTCTCCAGGGTGACTCACTACTACTCTTTCCACCAAGCAAGAGATGCCAAAATGAGAACCAGGGCAAGCCTAGGCAGAGTGAGAGCCATCCTTTCCCTTGCCAATTAGGGAACAGGGGAAACTTTTATGAGAGCCTCCAAAGACTCCCTGGGCCAGTTTTATTACAGGGTTAGGGTTGGAGTGGGACTGAAGATCTTCTGGGTCAGTATGCCACAGAGTATAAAGAAGACACTAGGAGACAGAGAAGCCTCGTGCTCTATCCTCTCCACTAGACAAAAATATCCTGTTTCAGCGTAGCTAGTGTTTGGTGGGTAGAGTAGGCTGGAGTCAACTCCCGATGCTCCAGGAAAAGCTGTTGTGTGGGAGGGGAATCACAGCTTAGCCATATGCTGTGTGTGACCTTGAGCAAGCCACATCACCTACCTGGATTCCTCACCTTGAAAATGGGGATAGTTAAATTTACCTCAGGAGGAGTAGCTGTGAAGGTCAATGAGGTCATGGTTTGAAAGCACCATACGAAATACAAATCTGGTACTGGCCAGCTGCTCCCCCCCAAATTAAACAAACAAAAAAACCCCCAAAGTACAAATCTGAATATTCACTTAGCGGGTGAATATTTTTAGAACTAAGGGTTGATCCATTTGGGGGCACAAATTAGAACTTCAAGAACTTCAGTGTCAACTTCAAGAAGGTGGTGATTTCAAGGGAGGGGAATCCATTTGAGAGAACGGGTGTTGTGAGCCTGGGCCAAGGCCAATCTCTGAAGAATGGTAAGTGACTCTCAGACTTGGAATTTTCCAGGCTTCAGCACCTCCCCCACCAGGAAGGGACGAGAATGAAGGGTATCTCTAATGGATTAACTCTGGTGGAGGTCTTTTTGAGGCTCTGAATACATCTAGTTTTTAAAGGACCCAGGGATAAAGACTTTCATGGAAATTGGAATAAGGACAATTCAGGCAGAAAAGGGCATCAAGACTGTGTTAGACACATTCACCCTGGACACTAACCCATTCAGGGAACAGCCACGCAGAAGGCTCTGGAGACTCAAGGAAACAAAGCTCCCCCAACTGGAAGCTCATATTAAGAGAGAGGTCCAGATGGGGAGGACAACAGGTTGTGGGGTTAGAATCCAAAGCCCACAACCCTTCTAAAGCAGATCACAAGAGCTCTTAAACCTTATTGTTTCCTCATTTACAAAATGGAATAAGAATATCTAGACCTCGTAGTGCTAAATTAAGGGTCAAATGGGCTAGTACCTGTGAGAGAGCTTTGCAAATGTTGGTTGTTAGGATGCCTGACGCAGAGTTAGCTTCCAGCTGGAGTCAAGTCAGATTAGAGCGGTTTTCTCCAGTTCTCCCAGCTCCTGCTCCCCTTGGCTTCGCATTACAGCCAAGGATTTCTGGGAAGGGTGTGACCACTGTGGGCAGAAGGGAGATGGTAATGAATAGAAGGAACACCTGGTCAAGGCAAGTGGCAACCTGATCACCAGCTCCTCTTCCCCACTTCCCCCCAGCCTCAGTTTCTTTCTTGGCTCAGAGAAGGACAATGCGAGGGCAGAGGCAAAGAGTTGGTTAAGGGTCCTGGGAGCCCAGCTGGCCCCGCCTCAGTCTGCTGGCGGGAACCAGGACTCCCGGTCAGGGCGTCGTGCCCGCCGTGCCCAGGGCTGGGATGCCCCTCCAGAAGCACCTGGCACGGGAGAGTATGTCCTTCCCGGGAAGGTGGACATGACCCCAGCCAAGGGCGCGGCTGCTCCGCCTCCTCCCCGGTCCTTGGGTAGGGCGAGGAGAGGGGCAGGCGCCCGGTCCTAGTCTGCCAGCCGGGACCCTGCACCCACCCAGGCCTCTCTCTGCCGGCAAGATGAAAAGGTGGAGGGTAACCCATGAAAGGTCCTTATTCTGGGCAAGGGCCAACAGCAGGGCTACCTCCCTCTGGGACACGGGAAAGTCAAAAAGAAAAGTGACGAGGGAAAGGAAACGGAGCTTTGGCAAGGAGAGAGACGCCCCCATCTTCCTCAGCGCTACGGGGCAAACCGGCTGCCGCTGGTCTTGCCCCCTGCGGGGTCGCTAAGGGCTTCGGGTCTGGGCTGGGGATGGCACTCACCGGTCCCACGGCCTAAAGAGCCGAGCGTGCGGCCCCCACCCAGCTCGACTGGTAAGGCGGACAGACCGGGTGAGGAGGCGCGAAAAGCCTGGGGCGGGGAGGGAAGAGGAGTGGCGGAAGGGAGCAGGGAGGAGAGAAAGCCGGTCCAGCAGGACCGTACTCGCCCGGCTGCCGCCCTGGCCGAGTGGCCGAGAGCCGGCCGGCTCCTCCCCAGGGGCGGGGCGCGCACACGCGGCTCAGGGCGCACGTGGCCCTCCCGGGACGCCCGGTCCCGGGTCGATCTGGGGCGGGGTATTTTGAGAATCTCAGTAAGATAAGGGGAAAACGGCGGCCTTCCGTGTCCTGTGGGGAGAAACTCGGGAAGCGCGGTGTCCTGAACCTCCGCGCGCTCCCGGAACTGCGGGGTTTTTCAGTAGAGGTCGCCGTGGCCGAATCTCGCGCGGGTTCCTCAGACCCCCATTACCCTGACAAGGCCTCGCCGCGGGGTCCAGGGGGCTACAGCGAGGCGCATGACACGCCTTTTCCGCTTCAGGCGCTCCTCTGACAGAGGCGCACAGCCTCGACTCGAGAGGACTTGGGCTGGACAATAGGGAAAGCCGGACGTGGGGAGCTGGCGAGTGCCATCCTGAGCCGGAGCGCGGAATCTGCCGGCCCGGAAGAGCAGGCTGCCCCGCGTCGGCCGGAAGCGCCGCTCGGGAGGCGGAAGCGGTTGGCTCCGGCGTGGTCCCGCGGGCGCAGGGGCCTCTCGGCGGCCCGGCCCGCATAGATCACCCTCTGTCGGGGGCGCCGGTACCACCCGAAGCGCAAGCGAGTGAAGTGTAAGGGTGGGGCGTGGCTGTGGTGGGCGTCTGTCAGGAAAAGGACTTTTATTTTTAAAATTTAAAAGCCAGTCGATTCGGGTCGGTTACGTGAGGTGTTGTTTCGGGGCCCAGACAGGCCATACTCATGTATGCATTCATCTGTATATTCAGTATTGTTCATGTTTGACCAACAAATGAATTTTTGTTCTTCCAGCGTGCCGCTTTTCTGACACTAATATGTGGCAGAGATGTTTTATATCACTTTTAAAGAACGGCTAACACTAGTATGTGCTGTATGTGCTGTACATCCATTCTGTCTGCTCACACCTTAACCTGAAAATGTCGCTGTCTGTAAGTGAGGGAAGGAAAAGCCTGAGGTGCGGGAGATCACAGCAGGCACAGGGCTCACATTTTGTACCAGAGGCAGTAGGTTTAGAGCAGCCTTGAACAGAAACCGAGGCCCCCAACTCCAAAGTACTTAAAGCTTCTTCCCCCGCCCCCCCCCCACCGCCCTCCTAGCCCCGAGTTTGGTTTAAAAGTAATAGTAAGGCGTATTTAGTTTTCGTTAATAATCTTCATGACACATACTATGCTCTGTAAATAGAAATTCCTACCTGACTGTGATGCCATTCTCAGGGTTGATATCAAATTCACTTTCCTTGTGAGTCAATCATATACAGGCTGTCCCTGACTTAAAACTTCGGATGGTTTTTCCACATTAGAATGGTGCAAAAGCAATCCACATGCAGTAGAAACCCATACAATCATTCTGTTTTTCACTTTCAGTACAGTATTCAGTAAATTATCTTAGACATTCAACACTTTATTATAAAATAGGCTTTGTGTTAGATGATTTTGCCCGAGTGTAGGCTGATGTAAGCACGTTGAAGGTAGGCTAGGCTAAGCTATGATGTTCCATAGGTTAGGTGTATTAACTGCATTTTCAACTTAGGATATCTTCAATTTAGGATGGGTTTATTGGGATGTACCCCATCATAAATCAAGGAACATCTGAAAATAGACAAAGCTTTCTAACCAATAATTTCATGCTATTAGTGTGACTTTGCTATTCTAATACATCAGTGTTAGGCTTCTTCCAACAATCCTTGGAAGGGGAATCATGAGTCCTAGGTTCTGCCCCTGATTTGGAATCATTAGGGCCTAAAGTTCTGCTCTGAAACTTAAGAATAAGAGTAAAAGCAAGTCAGGTACATATATATGCCAGTCCCACAAGAATGTTGCTTTCCACAAATCTATTCCTTTGCTCTTGCCTTCACAGGAAGAAAAATGTCTCAAAAGCAGATGAAGGAAGATTTTGTCAGTAACCTTAATGGAACCAGCGTGCTGGAAATCACCAAGGGCTTGTGCTATCCTCCACTCTGTATCCTAGTCAGAGGGCTTCTGATCATTTTCTCACAGCACTTGTGTTCTTCTTCACATACCTGGAGAACTCAATTCTTTATTGACTTTGTGTTCCTAATAGTTCCCATGGTGGCTATTTTGACCGTTTTGCATCCATTTGTTGGCCTTGATTATCTCACTGTAATTATCTTTGGGGTGGGGTTGCTCTATCAAATATACCAAAGGAGGACTTGCTATGCCAGAGTACCTGTACAGAAAATCCTTGAGAAATTCTTGAAAACCAGCCTAGAATCAGAATACATTCCAGCCATCTCTTCTTTCCGTGTAGTAAACAGTGTATTTACTGCTATTGCCATTTTGGCTGTGGACTTCCCACTTTTTCCCAGAAGATTTGCCAAAACTGAGCTCTATGGGACAGGAGCAATGGATTTTGGAGTAGGCGGCTTTATTTTTGGGTCTGCAATGGTTTGTCCAGAGGTAAAGAGGAGAAAATATATGGAAGGATCCAGATTTTATTGTTTTAAAAAGTCATTGTACTCTGTTTGGCCGTTAGTTTTCCTAGGAATAGGACGATTAGTCATTATAAAATCCATAGGCTATCAGGAACATTTCACTGAGTATGGAGTTCACTGGAACTTTTTCTTTACCATAATAGTTGTAAAAGTGGTAACATCACTGCTTTTGATAATTTTTCCTTTAAATAAATCCTGGATTATGGCCATCAGCATTACTGTATTATACCAGCTAGCCCTTGATTTTACCCCGCTGAAGAGGTTAATTTTGTATGGCACTGATGGCAGTGGCACAAGGGTTGGTTTATTAAATGCCAACCGAGAAGGAATAATCTCTACCTTGGGGTATGTGGCAATACACATGGCTGGTGTGCAAACAGGGTCATATGTGCTTAAGAACAAAACACATAGCAAAGACTGGATAAAAGTCATGTGTTGTCTTCTACTGGTAGCTATTAGCCTCTTTATATCTCTTTATATAGTTCAAGTCAATGTAGAAGCAGCATCTCGAAGGATGGCCAATTTAGCCTTTTGTATTTGGATAGTTGCTTCTTGCCTGATTCTTCTCAGTGTTTTATTACTGGGCGACATAATTTTGAGTTTTGCAAAATTTCTAATTGAAGGGGCTGTAGTACCATGTTCTTGGAAACTTACCCAGTCACCTGCTACAAATAGAAAACATTCAGAATCTCTAGTCCCTGAAGCTGAAAGAAAGGAACCCAGTGTTTGTTTAATCACAGCTATGAACAGACACCAGTTAATTTTTTTCTTGCTGTCAAATGTAACAACTGGCCTGATCAACCTGATGGTAGATACATTACACAGCAGTACCTTGTGGGCCTTGTTTCTGCTCTATTTCTATATGTTTACCAACTGTTTAATTACATATGTAGCACATTTACAAGATGTGACTATAAAATTTTGGTGATCAACAGGGACAGGTGTATCTGTATTTGAGCAATATTACTTTAATGGGGAAAAATATTAAATGTGAAGAAAATGTGCTTTTGGTAACCCAGTGTTAACCATATTTTATTATAGAGTTTTAGTCCTTCCCTATAATAGTAGTGATGCTTAGTACTTTAATGTATCGATACTGTATAAAATAAACCAAGAGAACAAAGCCTTGGGACATGTTAGAATTTATTAAAAGTCCATATTGTTTTTTTCTTTTGGTGGCTGGCCCATGTGGGGATCCAAACCCTTGACTTTGGTATTATAACACCATGCTCTAGCCAGTTGGGCTAACTGTATTTTATAGAAACTGTTTATAGTTGTGACACTGGAAGATTGGAGGTGGAGAGGAGGATTTTATTTTCCATCTTAATGTGACCTTATGGCATTCTGTATTTTTTATTGTATTTTATTATAATAAATGTAATATACATTTATAGTAGACATCAAGACATTTCAGTGTGAATTATGGATTGTCAGTACTTCTTTACTGCTCAATTTTGTGTGTGTGTGTGGGTGGCTGGCTGTATCAATTTTAATCTTTTAGTAAAGCCTAGGAGTAAGAAGCAAGTGTTAAGTCAGATACTTATATACTATGAAGTCAGAAAAGTTAAATGCTCCAAAGAATGGACTGAATTCTATGATGTGGTTTACATACATAATACTTATCAGACAATAAAAGTTTTGCTTTAGGGCTGATTCATTTTTTTGGCCTACTCTGTACTAGGGATACAATGATAAGTAAAGTATAAGTTTCCTGGTATCTTGGAGCTTTTCAGTTTAGTGGGGAAAACAGACATGAAACAACTATTATAACTTAAGTCATGAAGAAAAAGTATAGGTTGGGACGGCCTGTGGCTCACTCGGGAGAGTGTGGTGCTGATGACACCAAGGCCGCGGGTTCGGATCCTATATAGGGATGGCCAGTTAACTCACTGGCTGAGCATGGTGCTGACAACACCAAGTCAAGGGTTGAGATCCCCTTACCGGTCATCTTTAAAAAAAAAAAAAAAAAGTATAGGTTACCACAAGTGTCAAATGAAGAACTGATCTAGTAAGGAGTCAAAGTATTCTCCACAGAGGGTATTTTTTTGAGCAGAGCTAATGGGTAGGATGAGGAGTTAAAGAGTATGTGTGTTTGGGGGGTGGGAAGGGGTAAAAGCAGAAAGCATTCTAGGTAGGATGAATCCTTCAGTAAAAGTCCTAAATTGGGAGGGAACCTAGAACTAAAAGAAGGCTGGAACTCAAAAAAAGGGAGAGCATGGGCAGTGAGCTGAAGAGGCAGGCAAGGGCCATATTTAAGGCATACCTCACCATGTTAAAGAGAAAGAAAACTAGTGAGAAAGGTAAAAGTTATCAAGTACCTAGTCTAAATTAATAAAACTATGGCTATATTAAGGTTCAATATACTACAGAGAACTTGAGTCACTTAAACTCGGAGCAGACCTTTAAATCTGCTGTTCAAAATCTTTTTAAAACCCACAAAATCCTTAGTTTCCAAATCTAATGTTCACTATATCATTCAAAGTAGGCAAAAAAATCAATTAAAATTTGCCTTTAGTTCTATTTTCAAGTAGCAATCTCATTACTGCAGAAAAAGCTAGGGGTCAGAATGATGGTGAACAACCTGGATTATTTGTGTAATGTAGAGTAGGTGGAGCCTCTTCTGATATTAAATTGTAGATTTGCTTTTTAATTAGTTGCCTCAAAGTTAAAAATTTATTAATATTACTATTGCACTAATTAGTTTACTTCAATTTGTTAAATTGATGGCTAATTTAGCATTTATGTGGCACTTTATATTTGCTAACTACAATCAGTTACATTTGGAGTTAATCTATTATTGAAAGAAATCCCCCCCCAAAGAAATCAGTATGTTTAAGTTATGTAACTGAAAATAAAGATCAGATTTTATTTTCAGTTATTTTTATTTTATTTTATTTTATTTTTAAAAGATGACCGGTAAGGGGATCTTAACCCTTGACTTGGTGTTGTCAGCACCACGCTCACCCAGTGAGCAAACCGGCCATCCCTATATGGGATCCGAACCTGTGGCCTTGGTGTTATCAGCACTGCACTCTCCCGAGTGAGCCACAGGCCAGCCCCTTATTTTCAGTTTAAAAGTAAGACTGACCGGTAAGGGGATCACAACCCTCCAGCACGGTGTTCTCTGCACCACACACTCACCGGCCATCCTTACACAGGATCCGAACCTCTGGCCTTGGCGCTACTAGTGCCACACTCTCCCGAGTGAGCCACAGGGCCAGTCCTTAAAAGTAAGACTTTTAACACCAAGGTCAAGGATTTGGATCCCCATAGCAGGCCAGCCACCAGGAAAAAAAAAAAAAAAAAGACTTTTGAAATATAACCAATAAGGTTATATATTATGTAAATTATGCATGGTTATGAAAGGCAATTGGTTTTCCTGCTAACTATGTCACTGAGGATACCCCACAATTTATCTGTTCAGCAATACAGAGGAGGGCAAAGGCTCAACCATGTTATTCTCTCATTTAGAAAAAGTAATTAAAAGTAAGTTATTTGATGACTTAGATGAGTATGTTGTCTAATTGGTCTGCTGCTTGGCATTAACTGCTTCATCCTTTTCTAGTTCTTAAATATTTCTCAGTAAGTTTATGTCTTGACAATTAGATACTGAATCATAACTTAAAAGAACAAAGTGCACCCTATGTTATTTCCACCTCCAATTCTGAAAGTCACGTAAGAGCTAATGAAATAGCATTCATAAAAATAAAAATTAACATGCAAAGGCCACTCTGACTTGAACCTAGTTTACAGAAAAGAAAGATCAACAGAGTTATTGACTTCTGACGTAGTAGGTATAGGTGCCAGGGTACAACAGAAAATAAGACAAAGTCCCTCCTTCAAGGAGCTTACATTTTAAATTGTAAACATTATTTTTCCTTTAAAAAAATCTAAGTGGGAGGGCCGGCCCGTGGTTTACTTGGGAGAGTGTGGTGCTGATAACACCAAGGCCACAGGTTCGGATCCCTATGTGGGGATGGCCAATTGGCTCACTTGGGAGAGCGTGGTCCTGACAACACCAAGTTAAGGGTTAAGATCCCCTTACCAGTCATCTTAAAAAAAAAAAAAAAAAAGACTAAGTGCGGAAAGTGTGTCTCTATTTTTGACAGATAAAACAGAATTTCCCAAGTGTGAGCTCATGAGAAAGAAAACTGGATTCATAGATCCTCAGATTTCGACAGCTGTAGTAATTTAAATAATATTCTGCTATCAATTTTACTACCACACAAAATGTGGTTATTACAGTGAAAACAACAGAAGGTATTCTAATCAACTATTTTCTTTGTAACTCAATTTTTGAGGACAGAGAAGGGAGAAAGAAAGTGAAGATTGAACTAGGAAGAATATAATCTGGTCTAGGACTTTAGCCCATCTACGGCCTTGAGAAAGTGAGTCACTCCCATGATTTTAATTTTACACAGTTAGAAACGGGATATCTACCACATGTGTACCAATAGCTCTGTGTTCAGATGACAACCAGTTTTGTTTTTATTGAGCATCAATGTCCAATATATTAAAAAAATCATTAAAAAACATTTTGTTCGGTAGGAGTTTACATATAGTCTATGAAGATAAGAAATAATAAGGAATATGTTGTTACTGTTCATTTCTTTTAAACCTATGTGGCTTGGAGAATAGTCATATCTCATTTATGCCTAAGTTTATGGCTGCCTTCTCACACATCGGGGACCTAACAGGAAGTGGTATTTTGCTGATAATTTATCACATCTCCATCACACTTCAACTGTTCTTTATTAGGTAGCAGCTGTGCTCAGCTGTTGTGTTATCTTTCCTGGTCTTTCAAATTCTTCACAATGTCAACATCAAAATAAAAAAATAGGAAACAACTGGCTTTTTCATGTAGAAATCACTTGTTTTGTCAAGTGATTAGAGGTAAGCTCTCTAAGGCAGATACTTTTCATTTTAAAGTACATAGGACAATATTCAAGAAATATTTGCTGCAGCACTAGTGGTTATAGCTGAAGATAGACCAATACAGAAAGTAAAAATAAGTGCTTACTCTAAAACTATTCGGAAGATGCACTGTAAAAACTGAAAAGTTCTTTTGCAATGAAATAATTTTCTAAGCAATTTCCCTTCGATATTAATTTTATTGTATTTGTAGCACTCAGGCTACCTTCTTGAGAAAAAGCAACTTATCTAGCAAGCTATCCATCTTTTTTAGCCTTAGAATATGTATTTGTTGAATGCCCATAGTATGTGAAGCATTATCCAAAGATACCAGGGGGCCGGCCCGTGGCTCACTCGGGAGAGTGCGGTGCTGATAACACCAAGGCCCCGGGTTCGGATCCCATATACGGATGGCCGGTTCACTCACTGGGTGAGCGTGGTGCTGACCACACCAAGTCAAGGGTTAAGATCCCCTTACCGGTCATCTTTTAAAAAAAAAAAAACAAACAAACAACAACAAAAAAACCAAAGATACCAGGAAGTGTGCTCAGTGGACCTAAAAGACAAACCCAAATCAGGGAAAGTAAATCCAGATGGAAAGAGATTATTGTGGTCTCTTTATTTTATTACGATGTATTTATTTATTTTTTTGGTGGCTGGCCAGTATGGGGATGAACTCGGTGTAAGGCTGAGCTTAACAGCTAGCCCATTTTATTGTGTTTTATATCTAGGTTTCAATGCATTTTCTAACTTAGATTTAAGACCCCAAGGTGAATACTCTGTTCTTTGCATCTGGTATGTTCAAGTAATGGAAGTAACTAAAATTAGCACCTAAATATTGAGCTTGTTATTTTCAACATTCTTTACCAACCATAATCCAAAGTTTAAAAGGTTTAAAGTAGGTACATTGCTTGATGTCGCTTTTAAAGAAGCACTTCTAGACCTTAAAAGCCACAGTATTTTTTTTCTTGAGTGTTCTTTACATAAAACACAAGATTCTCTAATGTTCAAATTTTGGCTACACAGTCTAACCTGTCAGAAGTGGCGTGCACATCCTATATGCCTACTGGATTTAAGCTAATGATCACACTGTTCTGCCCTCCTAACATGGCCAAAAGATATAAAAACTTGCTAAATAGTCACATCTTTGGGACTGAACAATGGTTCTTCCAGTTTATTATGTCACCCAACCTTACAGTGACCACACAATGTCATAAGTCAACATGGCTAAGGATGCACTATGGGGTTTTTTGTTGTGAATCTTCAGGTGGTGACCAAAATACTTTTTATCTTATTTTTATTTATTTATTTATTTTAAAAGATGATCGGTAAGGGGATCTCTGACTTGGTGTTGTCAGAACCATGCTCAGCCAGTGAGCGAACCGGCCTTCCCTGTATAGGGATCCGAACCCATGGTCTTGGTGTTATCAGCACCGCACTCTCCCGAGTGAGCCACGGGCCGGCCCTCAAAATACTCTTTAAAGGTCAGTATCACAGCTCTAGCTATTCTACCAGGAAATACAGATCTGTCCTAAAGATTAGTCAGTAGTAAGAGCAGTAAATGGATTTATCTTTAAAATCGCCAAAACTTTCATAGGCAAAATATTTCCCAACTACTACTTGGGCTTTACAACAGGACTCCAAAGCCTTCCAGGTAGGAACTCAGACCATGATGGTGAGCACTGTAGAGGAATTGTCCTTACAGTCCTGCTTCTTGTGAGATAGTCAAAGGGAAGGGCCTTTGGCCAGTACCACTACTTTGCCCAAGGGAGTCCCTAAGGTAATATTAAGCCAGCCCAAAAGTTTCTTTGGCCAGGACACATACAAAAGCCACTATCCGGCTTTCTATATGCGTCTAGTGTAACCACCACAACAAATAACTCAGCACTCTTCGGTCCCCTCAGCTGGATCTCAATGCAGTCCCAGGTCGGGAAGCAGTTATGTGGATGGCTCCCTGTCAATCAGAGTGTCGGGGTCCTTTCCTCCTTCAGTCTTCCTGCAGTGGAAATCAGATTAAATGGCGTCAAGTACCTGAAAACCCAGGCCAGACTTTGTCTCCCCCCACCCCCCCGCCCAGATGCTTGTCTCCCTTTCTCTCCCTCTCGCCTTCTGCTCTCCCTCTGACCTCGGAAGCCCCAGCTACTCACGACTTACCCAAGTCCTCCCTGGGCCTCGACTCGCGGGTCGGTCCTGAGTCAACTCGGCTCCCTTCGCCCTCGCCCCGCGGGAGAGAGATTCCCAGCCCCGTCTGCGCTGCGGAGGACTGAGTTAGATCTACTCACCCCTCCCACCAGCCCCATTTCGAATCCGAGTAGCTAGACTCGGGGGAGGGACGCATGCACGCGGGATGGCCCCGGGAGCAACCCCCGCCCCCCCGCCCCAGCGAGGATTTCGAAAGCCGCGACTCCACAGTGGCGGCCTACAGTCTCGCGAGAGGAAGCGGGGCCCCGCCCGGGGTCCTCGGCCCCTCCCTGTCCCACCCTCCCCACATCCCCCGTCCTCCCTCCCCCCCTCCCCGTGGTGCCTGCGGCTGACTGAGCCTAGAGAGGAAACGGCATTCGGAGCCGCGCCCCCGCCCAGGCTGGCCCTGACGCGGGCCTCGTCAGCTGGTAACGGGGAGCAGAAGTGGGGGTCAGAGAGGCGACCGCGAAAACGGTGAAGGTCAGAACGGAGAGCTCTCCTCCGCGAAGGGTGAGGAAAGACTCTGAGCCTACCCCCAACCCCTACTCCTGAGCCGGGGCGGGGTCGACCCCTCCCAGAGGGCGGAGTCGCGCTGGACAAATGCGGCCGGGGGAACTGACTGGGCGGGGTGCGCCCAGAAACGGGAGAAGGGGTTAGCTGTGGGCTGAGGGCACTCTGGCCACGGGAAGCGGGGAGTGGGCCGTGGAGCCGAGGCCAGGGGTGGGGTCCTGGAGCCGGGACTCCCGTGACGGGCGGGGGAAGCCCCCGGGCTGGCGGCTCCCTTCCGCCTCTCCTTTGGACTCTGACTGGAGGCCGGCGGGCGGGGGCAAGGAGGGAGAGCGGCGCGAGAGGGCGGATCCCGGCGCTGCTCCGCGCTGATTGGCTGGGCGTGTGTGGAATCGGGTGATGGGAAACGCAGCCCGGCTCTCCCGTCCCCTCCTGCTCCTCTCCCTCCCCCCCGTGGCGAATGTGCTGCGCGGCGGCGGGTGCTTACGCTCGCGGGGTTTGGCTGTTGCAGGCAGGAGCTGGGAGGAGGCGGCAGCGGCGGCGGCGGCGGCAGCGGTGGCGGCAGCGGCGGCTGGGAGGCGGTGGTGACGGTGGCAACGGCAGCGTCGGGGACGATGGCGCGACTGGTGGCAGTGTGCAGGGACGGGGAGGAGGAGTTCCCCTTCGAGAGGAGGCAGATTCCCCTCTACATAGACGACACCCTCACGGTGAGCGGGCCGGGCCGGGCTGGGCCCGCCGCTGCCCTGGCAGCTGTTTCTCCTCCTCCCCCTCCCCCAGGCCGAGCGCTGCGCACTGGAGAAAGAGTGTGTTGCAACTCCTAGGCGAGGCCTTCTCTCCGGCAGGCCCCACAAACTCGCCTTTGCAGTCGGTCGCTCGTCAACCTCTGTCGACCCCAAGCCCAGCGCTCTGTACACATTTTGAGCCCCTCTCCTTAAGTTTTCTTTCCTTTTTGAACCCTCTTCCTTTCCCCTTAGAAGACGCTGCTTTTGGCAAAGCACGCGACTCGGAGAGGGTTTGAAGGATCTTGGGCGTTTAGGGCCTATCCCTTGCAGAAACCACCTACCCTCGGGGAGGCTTAATTATCTGGAAATGTCGCAGCTGCACTGCTACCTGTATATTTTCTATTTTAATACCATAGCTCTCACTACATAAACGTAATTACTGAGGGCAGAGTGACATGCACTTGTACTGTACAGATTCTACTGAAATGATTTGATTTCGTTGTAAATAGTCTCTTATTGCCTAGTACATTAAAACTCTTGAAATGATTGTATTGCTAGGCCATGACTCTTCAAAACGGGCTTTCTTGGCATTATTCTTTAGTTAGTTCACAGATACTTTTTTTTTTTTTTTTTTTTGCCAAATTATTGAATGTGTAAGAGTACTATAAAAAGCTGATTGCTCATCTTGAGTGTCAAGACCCAGTTCTAGGTAGTTTTCCTTTTTAGAGTTGGTGTTAGTATACCATTACCGACCCTCTGCCCTGTGTTGCTGTACTATTTCCTTTAAAAGGAAATGGCAGAAATTTGAATTGAATCTGAACAGGAAATGAGTGCAGTTGCTTGCCACTATTTCTTAAGAAATGAAATGAACCTTTTCCAAATAATCTTTTGAAATCTGCGTTTTAATGATGCTGAAGCTTTAGATTATAGATTTGCTTATTTTGATAAAGTGTAGCTAAATCTGGCTTTTTTGCCATTCAAAGGCAGTTGATACATTTTGGTCTTGAATTTTTTTTTTGAGATAATCTGTGGAAGTTTTTTCAGATTTTATATAAAATGCAAGTCATTGTAGAGATGCCAATCTATGCCTTTCTGCTTGCCAGTATCAATTAAGACTTGATTGAGCTGCATTACTTAAAAAATGATTAGAAGAGCTATTGAATGACTTATTTAGAACTTTTTAAGTGAAAGCATGTATAATTATCCAAGTGCATTTTTTTATGTTATGAAAAAAGGTAGAATGATTTGGCCTGACATAAAGTAAATAGAGTTTGTGTTGATGCATTAGAAATTACTTGTATGTCTTGGTAATGATTTCTGCACTTTTTGCATTAGAAATGTAGTGGACTTATATTTCATATAGTTTTTTAAAATAGCGCTCTGATCAAATTAAATGATATGTTTCTGAATTTGAAAACTCCTAATAGGAGTTTATTTGTTGATATTTTGTTTCTTCTCTCCCTCTCCAACATAAACACTTTTCTAAAGCACATATTTTGTTATTGACCTTTTAGGTTTATTGTTCCAGAATGGCTTTGAAGTTTAAAAAAAAATCCTGTGGGTTTGGATATGAGATAACTCTTGAGTGTGTAATATCAGAACCTAGGGAAAACAAACATAAATTTGAGTATTTGCAAAATTTTTAAAGACACATATTTACTCCTTGTAACCACATAACTACCTTTAATGTGAATGGAGTACATTAATACATCTGTTATATAGCACTTTAAGTAGCCAACTTTTGGGGGTGCTTTTATACTCTTTTCTTCACAATGATGTGAATTTATATATAAAAAGATGTAACCTTGCATTGCGGTTTAGTATGGCACTTATTTTGCACTGCATCTGGTGGTTGAAGTTTGCTTTTATTATATTGTGGACTTGTGACCAAGGCAAATATCTTGAAATAACATTTTATTTAAAAAAGAGTGCAGTTTTTCTTTGCTTCGGAGTGGGTTTTTATCACTATGGAATGAGTGAGACATTTTATTTATTACTTTGTCTTCGAACTTCTGCACAGTCATTGAATGCTGTTAGTGAAAATTCTTGTCAAGGATCCATCATATTTAGGGAAACAAGTTTCTTTCAGGACCATTCTACCAAATACTATATAAAGGGAGAATGCAGAGCCCAGCACCTGTTGGGAGAGAAGGGGGAAATGGAAGAGGGAGGAAAGATGCCTGTAACAGAGGTTTATGCTCTACGTTGGTCCACTTATAGTTTGATGGCATTGTGTGCCTGAAGTTAACAGTTTGGTTTGGTCTGTGTTCCTAGGGTTTGTAGGTAATGCTCTGAGGAAACATTGTGTGATCTTTATTTCAAGTAGTCTTAGAATCTTGTTAGCAGCTAGATGTTACAGTCTTGTTGTACAGTTTACAGTCAGTTACAAATTTTATCTTTTTAATAATGGATGCTGAAACATCCAGCCTTACTTAAACTAGCAATTTTGGGCCGGCCCGTGGCTCACTCGGGAGAGTGCGGTGTTGAGAACACCAAGGCCCCGGGTTCGGATCCCACATAGGGATGGCCGGTTCGCTCGCTGGCTGAGCGTGCCAAGGGTTAAGATCCCCTTACCGGTCATCTTTTTAAAAAAAAAATAAATAAATAAAATAAACTAGCAATTTTAACTTTGCTTTGTAAAATGAAATTAAAAAGCTTGTAGGTGAAAAAGTAGCCTCTTTTCTGTGCTATGTTGTATCCATGTTTAGAAGATTCCTGTAGTAGTTTAGTGGGTTTGAACACTTGAGCACAGTGATAATGTAGGTGTATTTGAGAATATCCCAAATAAGTAAACTGGTGTAATATTTAGGAAAGTGTTACACTATGAGGCCATAGTACTGTTTGGTGTTATCGGAATTATAAAACAGCAGATAGAATACTGATTTTATTTTAGAGGCATCTTTGAAGAATTACAATTTTTAAAGCAAGTAGTTTTAAAAAATAGTCTTGAAAAATAACCACAAAGCAGAAAAAACAAATTAGCCTTAATCTTTTTTTTTTTTTTTTTTTTTTTTTTTTTGCCTCCCAGAGATTACCAGCATTTGGTGTAATTCCAGTCATAAATACACACATAGATACAGAGTTGAGATATATTGTCTTCTGTAACATTTTATATCCTGCTTTTTTTCACCAAATGTAATATTGAGGACATTTTCTCTTGTCATTCTTAAACATTTTTAATAGCCATGTAATATTCTATTGTGTGACATACCATAATTTAATCTTTCTTCCAATGTTGGACATAGAAGGGGGGGGTTCTAGTTATAGTTATGAATAATACTGTAAGAATATAAATAATGCATAAATCTTTGCATTAAAATTTGTTTTCTCAGGCTTTTGGAAGTAGAATTACTGGATCCAAAGGATAAATGAACCTTTTATAAAGTTCTTGATACATATTGTCAAATTGCTACAACATTTCTGGAACGCAGTTTATCTAACTCAAACCAATCTAAATGGATTAGAAACTCTTCTAAGAGTCTTTAACTCTCTGAGACTTTAAAAGATAGGAAATGGTAGCATATCCACTTGGGGATAAGGTGCTCAGCATTTGCTAAAAGTTTAGTATTTAATGTTTTCTTTCAACTCTTGATTTAATATTTAATTTTACCAAGGCTGATAGATGTTACAAATAGCTGTGCAGATGAAGAAGTAAAAGAGTAAAACCAAAGTAACGATGATTTTGGTAAATAAAAACTTAATATTGTTGGTTAGAGCTTCTGAGAATGGGCTAAAAACAGATTTTTTGTGGTCAGGAGAAACCAGGACTTAAGAGCGAAAGTGGGTAATGGATTCAATAAACATTATAAAGCAGTGATTGCAGCACCATGACTTGTTCTATTTTTGGCCAGCTATTGATAAGCAACCTCATCATGAAGCTGAACACTTAATGATTTCTCAGTGAAACCACACCTGAAATGCTTTACAGAACTGTCTTTCCTTAGGTAACCTAGAATCTGAAGATTAAGTCAAGGAAGTGGTTTTAAAGAATGGGGAAAAAATAGTGCTACTAGCCTCTTTGCCTTCCCCTTTTTCTTACTGTCATCTCTTAAAACATTAAACAGCATATGGTAATTGGCCAGAAAACAGTAAAGTAAAAAGCCATTGTCCTAAATGTTTGAAAGGCAGAGACAAAGTTTAGTGTGAGTGCAGGTCTCTAGCTAGGGTGTTATAAAGTACAAAAATTTAGTGTTATCCAAGCCCATGGAACCTAGGAAAGATACAGTAATAGATTAGATCTTGACATTTAATCTATACAGGTTGAGTATCCCTTATCTGAAATGCTTGGGACAAGAATTGTTTGGGTTTTTTAATTTTTTTGGATTTTGGAATATTTGCATTTCGCTTATATATTTGTATTTATTATATATCTGCATTTTTGAGTATCATGTCAGGATTCAAACGTTTTTGGATTTTGGAGCATTTTGGATTTTAGATTTGTGGATATGGGATGCTCAGTCAGTAGTAGGTTAAAATGAGGTGGGTTTTTTTTTTTTTTTTTAAGATGACCGGTAAGGGGATCTTAACCCTTGACTTTGTGTTGTCAGCACCATGCTCAGCCAGTGAGCAACCGGCCATCCCTATATGGGATCCGAACCTGTGGCCTTGGTGTTATCAGCACCACACTCTCCCGAGTGAGCCACGGGCCGGCCCGTTTTTTTTTAAACTCATGTTTCTTATTGACTTTTTCAAAAGGATTCTTAAAGCAGGCATCCATATAATTAAAATTCTTTAAAGGTCAGCTGATAGGTCTCAGTATGTTAGATGTGTTATTTGACTTCTGCTTTAATTTTTAAAACAATAAAACAGTTGATCAGAATAAAAATAATCCATTTATACTGAGTTAGAATTTACAATTTCACCCAGGAACCAGGCTGAGGAGACTTTGATTTGGTTAAGGAATATTCTTTGAATGTTTCTTAAATTGATGGCTTTGATCTTGAAATAGTATAGTTAATTGTCTTAATTTTTTTTTATGTTGGCAATTGGTAAGTGGTAAAATAGTGTATATTTGTATCAAGCAAGTAAAAATGCAAATCAAGATATTAGTTGTTTAATGGTAGGTTTGGAGTGACGTGTAGTGTTCCATTGAATTACATGATTCTAAAAGTTTATCCTTTACCTTTTTAATGACTTGACTGTTAAATTTCTTTGTGTCTTGAACCCTGTGATGATTCCAGAAGATGTAATGTGAGTTAATTGAACTATTAACTATTTTTATTCTTTTATTATTTTCTGGACCAGGATTTCTAAATACCAGGATTATTATTAAATGTTTTTAAAAATTTGAGTCGATTATGTTAATTACAATAAATACAATTGCCGTATGGAACATTAGATATTTTGCCCATTTATTTCAGTCATCCTCACCAGACCATTTAGAGCTGCAGCATTAAAGTAGACTAGTGACTTCAGTTTTACTTTGTACTGTTTGTAAAGTTAATTATATGAAAGTGCTTAGAACAATGTCTAGTATATATGAAGCTACATTGTATCTTTAGTATTATTACCACCACCCTTTGGAGGTATTAATAAGAAGGAAAACTAGAAACAAGATATCAAGATCAATGAACCTGAAAATTGGATAATTGTTCCTTGAAACTGAGATTCAAACATTTCATCTGTATGTATGGATGATGAAGCTTCTAGAACAGTAAAAACTATTGAGATGGAAGCATGTCTCTGAACATGGTATAATGAATATAGAATTGGAAGAAAGGAACATTAACTTTCCCCTGATAATAAGTATTATATGTGCATTGTAATAAATGTGGGAAGGATGGAAACATATAAAGAAAAAAGCCATCTGTCGTCCCACTACCTAGAGATAGCCACCTCTAATGTATTATGTATTTTCTTTTTCTGTAAGATAAAATATGCACATATAAAAAATTTGAATCATATTGTACATGGAGTTTCTAATTCTGTGAAATAGAGTGAAGTCCTCTGGGTTGTTAAGTTGGTGTGTGCATCATTGTCCATCCTCTCAGTACCTGTTTGTCTCCCTACTTCACATATCTGGTATTCCTACCTAATCAAATCAAGAAAAGATTTTGTATCTATTGCTTACACTTGCCTCCTTAGTTGTTAATGAAGCCTCAGTTTATTGTTAGAACAAGTATGTTTTAAATCTGTCATTTCTAATGTGAAGGGAAAGGAATGGTTGCCTCCATTAAAGAAGCAGGTCTTTGTGGTACTGTTTGGGGAAGGGGGTAGGGATCTTTTAAGACCACATTCAACTGGGTGGGTTATTTGATTTTTTGGTTTTGCCTCAAATAGGCCTCCTTATCCTGACTTGACTCTTTGGGTTTGTGACCCTTATCATCTGGAAATAGTTTGTCTTAGCACAGCATGTTTCATGTCTTTAACCTTGTTTTTATTAAGATACATGTTTGTTACTTTATTTCATTGTTTTCAAGGCATTTATTTTTCCACATTTTAACATCTCTGAAATTGGGATGCTTCTTTAATTTGATGACATTTTATGGTTAAAGTGGCTCTTTCTTTAGTGGTATATAACTACAGTATTTCTTAAAATCTGTGGTGTGCCAGATCAGTGAAATGTGCTAGTTACTAATTCCCGTTATCTGATATACTGAAACATCTATTAGCTTCATATTCTTCTTCCTCTAGTAGCGAATTTTGATAACGGAATAAATATATTAATGGGCCCTTTTGTTCATAATTAGAGCTAACATTTACCGTGGAATAACTAAAAATACCAGGTTATTTTACTTATTAGATGCTATTGTTGGCCACTGCGACAAACACCTTAAAATATAATTTAATCCTTACAACCACTGTGAGATAGATATTAGAAATTATTACTTAATCTCATTTTACAAATGAGGAAATTGAGAATCAAGATAAACAACTTGCCTAGAGTTATGACATAAGTTGTAAGTGGCAGAGCTTGGGTTTGAATTCATATCTGCCTGTCATCTTTGTTCCTAATGACTATACCATTCTGGCTTTAGAAACTTGTGTACTTGGGCCGACCCCGTGGCGCACTCGGGAGGGTCCGGCGCTGGCTCCCGCTGCGGGTTCGGATCCTATATAGGGATGGCCGGCGCGGTGCGGCCGGTCACAAAAAAGACAAAAAAAAAAAAAAGAAAGAAACTTGTGTACTTGGATTTTTTTAAAGCTTTTTTGGGGGGAGGAAGCAAATCTGGTTTTAGAGGTCTATTTCTGTCCTAAGAATTTATAAAATAGTATCGTATGTTCCAAGAGTATAAAATAATTGATTTCTGTTTGTATTTTAAGATGGTGATGGAATTTCCTGACAATGTGTTAAATCTTGATGGGCATCAGAATAACAGCACACAACTAAAGCAGTTCATTCAGGTAATAGTTTTTAAAAATCACTGTTTTTAATGGGGTGTGATGTGGTGGTGTGTGTTGTAAAAAGTCATTTAAAAATTAGCTGTAAGTAAAGGGCTGGCCCATGGCTCATTTGAGAGAGTGTGGTGCTGATAACACCAAGGCCACGGGTTCGGATCCCTGTATAGGGATGGCCGGTTAGCTCACTTGGGAGAGGGTGGTGCTAACAACACCAAGTCAAGGGTTAAGATCCCCTTACTGGTCATCTTTTTTACTTTTTATTTTTTGATCGGTAAGGGGATCGCAACCCTCGGCATGGTGTGGTCTGCACCATGCTCAGCCAGTGAGCGCACTGGCCATCCTTTTATAGGATCCAAGCCCGAAGCCTCGACGCTGCCAGCACCGCACTCTCACGATTGGTCATCTTTTAAAAATAAATAAATAAATAAATAAAAATTTAACTGTAAGTATAATTTTGTTTTACCTAGGATTTCTGTTATTTTAAGATTGCATTGAAATTGCTTTCTTTTTTACTGTTATGTGAATATAGTTATGTGCCTGATACGTATGTACCTGTCATGTGAAAGTGAATTGGTGGTTCTGTGTTAACATTTTACCTGTCCATAAGGCTCTAATTTTTACCAGGCCATCTTTACCTGTTTTTCATTTTATTTTATTAATTTTTTTTTTAGCTGTTGACTTTTCAGTTATTTTCCTTTTTTTAAAAGATAGTGTATGCGGTTTTTCGTTAAGAACTTGTTGGTTTTCTTCTGTAGCAATTATTTTGTTCAAGGAAAAAAAAATCCTGTATTAGAAACTTTCTGATTTTTATTTAATTCCTGAGAAATATGAAACACTTAAATACAGTGTATATAACTAAGGTAATGAAAGATAATTTGTTAGAGTACTTCAAAATTCTACTTTTAGAGAAAACTTTGAAAGATTGATGGTAAATGTGAGAAAATGCTTCTTGGGAATTATTTTAACTTCCCATGTGTTTTTTGGTAAATCTGAAAGTGTTAATTGTGGTGTAACTATAACTCTACCAGGTAGAAGTTATTTACTAGAGTTTTGCCCATTTCTTTACAGCTATGATTCTTAATCATTTTCTACCTTGTCATAACCAACAGATAGCATTCATGTGTACCAGCATGTTAGTTACTCACTGCAGGCTCCTACATAGGTAAGATAGGCCTTGTTCCCTCCCACTAATCCATAACACACCTGTCCATACCTCCAGGATTGGGAATTGCTGCTCTACATGATCACTATCCTAACATGACTCCTGTAGCTCAACATAGTGTGTTGTTAAAAGTTGAAAAGACAAAAAAAAGAAGAGAGAGAGAAACAAACAGTTGAAAAGACAACATAATAAAGCTGCATTGTGTCTTTACTCTTTCCTTTCTTTCCTCTTTTTTAAAAACTTTTTTTAAGTGAAGGTACTAGGCTTAATGTTTACTGACCAATTTCTGAATTTCCAATTGCAGGGCTTCTTTTTGTTATGTTGGGGCACATACTGCTTAGTCCCAGCGTCCTAAGTAGAGTGTTTTGTACCATAGATTCTGGCAGGGGGTTTTGTGGAGCATACTCAGTTCAGCATGGATAAGCCTGACTATCTTTCCTTTCTTTCTTTTTTTTTTTTTTTTTAAAGATGACCGGTAAGGGGATCTTAACCCTTGACTTGGTGTGGTCAGCACCACGCTCACCCAGTGAGCGAACCGGCCATCCGTATATGGGATCCGAACCCGGGGCCTTGGTGTTATCAGCACCGTACTCTCCCGAGTGAGCCACGGGCCGGCCCACTATCTTTCCTTTCTGACTCAGTTGCAGATAGCGGTGGCAAGCCCTGCTCAAGTTGTACTTACTGCATAAGGATAAGAATTCATAGTAGTGAAAGAGTAATTTTATTTCTTCCTTAAGAGTCTATTTTTCTCTTTCTCTCAGCGTCATAGTATGCTTAAGCAACAAGATCTAAGTATTGCCATGGTGGTGACGTCACGTGAAGTCTTGAGTGCACTTTCTCAGCTTGTCCCATGTGTTGGTTGTCGTCGCAGTGTGGAGCGCCTCTTTTCCCAGCTTGTAGAGTCTGGAAATCCTGCCCTTGAACCTTTAACAGTAGGGCCCAAGGGAGTCCTATCTGTAACTCGAAGCTGCATGACTGATGCAAAGAAGCTTTTTACATTATTTTATGTACATGGGTAAGTATAACCAATTAGGAGAAAATGGGTTTGTTAAATTTGATGACAGTGGCAGCTTTTTAAAAAAATTCGTTCTGGGTAAAGATTGAGTCCAATTCAACAATTTTATTGAGTAAATAAAATTGTGTCAGTGAATGTGAAGTTTGTCCTCTCATGTGAGGAGAGGCAGATAGTAAGCAAAGCAAATAAAGGGGTCTTCGAAAAGCTCATGGAACCCCATACTGGCCAACTGCCAAAACCAAAAAAAAAAAACCAAACAAACAAAAAAGAAGTAAAAACTTCATGGAAGGTTTTGCATTATCTTTAATTCCATTTTTCCACAAACTTTTTGAAGTACCTTCATGTAATTTGTCAGGTACAACTTAAAAAGAAAAACGAGGGAAAGAAAACGCGTGGGTAGAATTAATGTGCAGGGAAGCCTCTCTGATAAAATGACGTTGAATATGGACTTGAATGAAGTAAGTGAACCTTGTAGATATCTGGGGGGGGGGGGGGACGGCAGAGAAGGATCAGCAGGTATAAAGATTCAGAAGTTGGAGTTTTCTTGAAGAATTAGAGGAACAGCAAGGAAGCCATAGTGGCTGGAGCCAGATGAATGAAGGGAACAGTAATAAAAGATGAGGTTAGAAGAGTAACAAAAGTACCAATCCTGTAGTGCCTTGTACGTCATTCTGAGGTCTTTTGTTTTTACTCTGAGTGATGTGGGAAGCTTTGGAAGAGTTTTGATTAGGTGAGTGACATAATCTGACTTGAAGTTTGGCTTATTTTGACCTCTGTATTAAGAATAAAGTGAAGGGGGGTGTAAGGGAAGGAGTGGGAGAAGAGAAACAGGCTATTTAATGATCCATGGGAGAGATGATGGCGACTTGGACCAGAGTGGTGGCCACTGAGGATAGTGATATATTTTGAGGAATGAGCCAACAGAATTTTTGAATAGATTAGCACCAAGGACGATTCTTAGATTTGTGTTCTAAAGAAAGTACAAATGGTTTCCATTTATTGAGCAGCAATTTTGTAGAGCTCACTTTTGGTAATATTAAATTTGAGATACCAATTGGGCATCCAAATTGAGTTCAGAGAGGTGTGGCCTAGAGGTGTCATTTGTGTCATTTAGTGAGTATGAATAGGAAAAGAGAAGTGTTCTGAAGACCAAACCTGAGGTTTTTCTATTTAGAGGTGATGGTAGGGACTTGGGATTTTTACTCTGCCTGAGAAAAGCCTTGGAAGGTTTGGGTTTTTGTTTGGGTGGCTGGCTAGTGAGGGGGTAATACTGCGCTGTAACCAACTGAGCTAACTGTCCAGCCCTTGGAGGGTTTTTTTTTTTTTTTTTTTAAAGATGACCGGTAAGGGGATCTCAACCCTTGCCTTGGTGTTGTCAGCACCACGCTCTCCCAGGTGAGCCAATCGGCCATCCCTATATAGGGATCCGAACCCGTGGCCTTGGTGTTATCAGCACCGCACTCTCCCGAGTGAGCCACGGGGCTGGCCCCCTTGAAGGGTTTTTAACAGAGGAATAATAGAGTCTGATTTATGTTTTGCAAGGATGACTCCAGCTGCTGAGTGAAGCCTAGAACGTAAAGGGCAAAGGGTGGTAGCAAGGGGACCATTTGGGAGGCTATTGCAGTTAACTAAGTTAGAGATTGGTGGGTTGGACAGGGATGATAATGGTGGAGATGATAAGAAGTGATTTGATTCTAGATATATTTAAAAGTTATTGTTGACAGCCTTTGTTGATTGGTTGAATGTAGGGTGTGGATAGTAGTGGTACATATTCTATATTTGCATAAAGTTTCCTTCAGTGGCTGCTCATCAAAGATACTATGTATTTAGATAATGTTTGGGTAAGGGATGGTGGATTAGAGTTAGGTAGCAGTCATAAAATATTTCAGTGTCAGCTACACTGCTGGATCCATTGAGGATACAGGGATGAGTGAGACGGTTGCAGTCTGGAGGAAAGAGTACATTGACTACAGCAGGTTTCTATCAGCATTTTGACAGGCTGGGGATGGAGAGTGAACATGAGTGTACACACTCTCTTGGGTTAGAATTTGTTTGGTTGAGAAATTTTCAAGGTAGGTGATGTGTCTATAATACTTTAAATACACTTCTTAATAAAAGGCAATAAATAGAAATTTTTTAAATTTGAAAGAAAAATGAATATTAATCAAACCCTTTGTGGTTTATTTTATTTTATTTTTACTTAGGTCCAAACTAAATGACATGATAGATGCTATTCCAAAAAGTAAGAAGAACAAGAGATGTCAGTTACACTCCTTAGACACACACAAGCCAAAACCTTTGGGGTAAGTAGAATTGAATATCAAGGTGCTTCGTCATTGTTAAGATTATAAATGTTGATTATATTTAGTAAAAAGAATAAACACTGCTAGTTTTAATTCATTAATTGGTTACACTCTATGACATAGATCAAAATAAATATATTCCCTGGTTCTGTAGGCCTTTTTATATTGTGACTATAGGGTCTCAATATAGATTTGGTTTTTAGGGGGTGGGGGTTTGTTTTTTTTCCTTATATTAAATGTGTTAGAGGAAACAGGTTGAGATCTTTGTGGAAATTTATTTAGCCAGTATGAAAGTTGTTGAAGTACTGATATTCTTTGATCTATATAATAGTCATAATGTATAAGTTATTTTTCTTTCTTGTCTCTAGTTCTCTCTAATAACTTATCGAGGATTTAAAAAAAAAAGTCCTGAATTATGGCAGTATGCATTTATGTAACTAATTTGCAGTTTTCTTCTTGGTTAGGTGCTACAGTGCCAGAGCTGCTTTTTCCCCATCTCCCAGCACAGTGCCACAGTTGTCCCCTACAAAATTGCTTGGGGGTGGGGATGGTAAGGTGAAGTCTGGAATTTGAAAGGCAGTTTCTAAGAAGTAATTTTTGTTTTGGAGAGAATGAAATGTTTTAAAACTATAGTTTACTCTGAATTAGTTTTAAAAGTTAATATTTGAATATCTTATTAGTGTCATTGACACCATTGTTGTAGACATTTTCTCTCCTGATACAAAGACCTGGATGACCAGGTGGTGGTGTGTTAACAGTCTATTAAGAAGTTTTTTTCTATACTTAGGAACAAGAAATATTTTTAAATTTTTATTTGAAAACTGTCAAACAAAAGCAGAAAGACTATACAAGGAGAGACTATACAAGGACCCCTATGTACCTTTACCCAGATTGAATAATTATCAAGATTTACCACATTTGATTCATTTATCCACCTTTTTCTTTGCTGAAGTATTTTAAAGCAAATCCCAGGCATACTGTTATTCTACTCCTATGTACTTCCACATGCACCTCTAAATGTATGGGAATTTTCTTTCATAACCACAGTGCCATTATAACACATAAAAAAATTAACTATAATAATCTAATACCTCATTCATATTCATATTTTCTCTTCTGTATCTGAAAGTATTAAATTGGTTTGTTTGAATCAGAATCCAAACACGAACCACACAGTATGTGATATCTAAGTGTAGGAGTACTCTGAACCCAGTAGAGCACTACACAATCTAAAGTAGATATCTACTAAGTATCTAAGGATATTTGTTGTTTTGCATACTTGATTTATCAATATCTTTAGGGAATTGCTAACTCTCTAAGTGCAGGTGTCTAATTTTCTCATTAGAGAATGACCTTTTGGCCGAAGGCACAGAGTAGTATGGTATAGTAAAAAGTCTGCCTTCAGTTTCTTCTTCTTGTTATGCGTATTCTTCAGTGAGGAACTAAAAAGCAACAGGTACCCCAGCATCTTATACATCTGTGCTCATTGCTGCCTTCCTTCAAAGACCAGTCCTTCCGCTTTTGCTCTGGATTCCATCTCTTCTTTTGTTCTCAATGACTTTGCTTTATCAGTTATCTGCTTTTATTAAATTGACATACAGCTATGTTTTCCTATCTTTCTTTTCTTTTCTTTTTTTTTTTTTAAGATATGACCAGTAAGGGGATCTTAACCCTTGACTTGGTGGTGTCAGCACCACGCTCTCCAAGCAAGCTAACTGGCCATCCCTATATAGGGATCCGAACCTGTGGCCTTGGTGTTATCAGCACCACTCTCTCCCAAGTGAGCCACTGGCTGGCCCCAATTCCTATCTTTCAGCTTTAAAACAAAAAACAAACCACCCAGATTTCACATCCCCCTCCAGCTGTATCCCTACGACATGGGAAGTCAGATGTTTTAGAAGGTTGTTTGCTGAGTATAGAATCAGTATGAATGCAGTTAGTTGATCTTAAGCAGTGTCTCTTGACTAAAGTAGCTTTAGTTATTCCTACATGCCATGTGGATGGCAGGCTGGGGAATACAGTCTGCCTAGCCAAGACTCCGAGCTCCTTTACCTTGGATGATAACGACCTATGTGTGCTTCTACACTCTGTTTTACATATTTCCACTGTTACTCCCCCTCCCCTGCCTTTTTTGTTTAGTCTTTCTCCCAAGAAACTTTAATACAATTGATTAGGTTTCAGCTTAGTAAATAGCAACGATCCAGGTCACCCTTTTCAAAAATGTTCTCATATTCATGCAAGTAAATCCTGGTTATTATCTGTCTGAGAGTAAGTTTGAGATTTGAAAGAAAGATCTAGTCTGGAGTTGTAGGCCTGTAACTGATGATTAAGGTTTATCTTAGAGAATGGTAGAGAAAAGATTTAATCAATTTAATGGCAGGAAAGAAGAAGCCATTAAAGAAACTTGAGAAAGAGTGGCCAGATAGGCCAGAGGAAGCTGAAGTAAAAGTGTTTTGAGGAGGTCAGCTGTGTTGAATGCTTCCAAGTCATTGAGGACCCAAAAGTAGACATTGGATTTATTAACACTGAAATTGTTGGTGAGCAGAGCTTGTTGTTGAATGGAAGCAGAATCCACATCGGAGTGGATAGAAAAGTGAATGCAATTAAGGTTCTTATGGATTAAGCTGTGAATGGAAAGTATGGGAGTAGAACCGAGGAAGTAGAAAGTCTATTTTTTCAGAAAGCTTGATCTCGAAGGAGTGATATGAAGGTCTAGAGAGATTATGGGTAAAATCCTGATTTGAGCTGTAGAATTTTGGGGGATCAGCTGGCCAGTACAGAAATTGAACCCTGAAGCTTGGTGTTATCAGCACCATGCTGTAACCAACTAAGCCAACCAGCCAGCCCTGTGGAATTTTTTTACAAAGCTTTTTTTTTAAAAAAATAATGTTTTCGTGTTCTGATGATACAGTATTTTAGCTCTGATTTCTCTCTCTTTTTTTTTTTTTGGTGCCTGGCTGGTGCAGGGTTCACACCCTAGACCTTGGTGTTATGAGCAGCATGCTCTATGATTTCTGTTTATGAACATTTTCCTTAGTTATGAGAACTTGAGTTGTTCAGTTCTAGGAGATTATGGATCAGTCGAGCATAATTAGAAAAAGAGGATATATGGGAATTGAGAATAGAAGGATGTAACATGGAAGGTAGAACACTAGTTGAGGTTTTTTTGTTTTTTTTTTAAACCCAGGATCAAATGACAGTCCCATTTTTATTTATTTATTGGCTGGCTGGCCAGTACAGGGATCCGAACCCTTGACCTTGGTGTTATAACACCAATCTCTAACCAACTGAGTTAACCAGCCAGTCCTAGTTGAGTTTTTTGTTGTCAAAAATAAGGGGAGCCAAACCTTGGCCTGAGTCCTAGTGAGAAGGAGTAGGGAGCTAAATTTTATGTGTGATCTTATATGTTAGGAAGGGAGTAGAGAAATACCTATTTACCTATACAGAGTAGATTAACTAAAGATTCAGAAGTTTTTGTCTCAAGTTTCCAAGGTAATGAATTTCTAGAACTGTAGTGAGACCTGCAGAAGAACAGGGAGGATTCAGTTGTTCCAGGATCATGAAGACTATGAATGGAATATAGACAATAATTTCTCTTCAAATGCACATCTACAACAAAGCAAAATGTGTGACCAGCACTACATTGAAACCTGTGGGGGAGGGACAGTCTGGAAGTTTTAAAAAAATTATTTGAATATGGACCAGCCTGTGGCTCACTTGGGAGAGTGTGGTGCTGATAACACCAAGGCCATGGGTTCAGATCCCATATAGGGATGGCTGGTTAGCTCACTGGGTGGGCATGGTACCAAGTCAAGGATTAAGATCCCTTTACCGGTCATCTTTAAAAAAAAAATTTTTGTATAGTATTTATTACTAATTTAGGCTGTGTAAAGTGTTCCTCTTAGTGTGTTCTCTTTATTTTAGTATATGTAAAAGTTTTATTTACTGTAATTGGATTAATCTTTGACCTTGCAACCTACTTGTAAGTGTAAAGGTAGATAAGAGTTTTGTTGTCATGGACTAGCTATAAAAAGGAGTGATTTTTTGAAACGTTACTTAACGATCACATTAAGTAGATCAAAACATCTTAGAATTTTCAGTTTGTAGAAGATTGATTCATGTTTATAGGTGAAAATATAATTTTTTCAGCCCTTTTGACTTCAGAACATTCCAAGTATATTTGCTCTTAAAACAGTGTATTAACCAGTTGCATTTTGATAACTGTAAGTGTTGTTAAATTGTATCAGGTAAAATTGATAGTTAAGCAGAAGTTTTTATATAAAGATACGTGCATGTTTAAATAACATTCTACTGTGTTAAAGTCAGTATGTAATCATTATATACAAATTTGCAAACTTATCCTACTAATAATGTATTAGAGTTAATGATTTTAATTTAGACTGTAGATATTATTCCTTCAGATTATCTCAGTGTCACTAAGCTTTGTACTATACTGTACTACAGTGAAGGGAGCAGTAGCAGTGTCAGTTCAGAGAAGTTAAGTACAGATAAGAGAAGTAGTGAAGACCACAGGAAGGACAGCAAGTGTAGGATCATTTTCCATTATGGACCTTTCCAGGGAACAGCCAGGTAAAAATCAAGCAATCCTTTACTCTGCTTTTTTTAAAAAAATGTTTTACCCGTATGTATTCCTCCTTTTCACTAACACTTGTTTTTCTCTACAGAGGTTGTTGGATGGATGTATGGGAATTAATGTCCCAAGAATGCCGGGATGAAGTAGTTTTAATTGACTCTGGTTGTCTTTTAGAAACACTAGAAACATATCTGCGAAAACATAGGTAAGTCTAAAGGTCATTACAGTATAGGGTGGGAGGTGTTAGCTGTCATCTAGAGTGGCCTGTCACTGATCTCCTTTGTATAATAGTACTTCAGCCTTCCCATTAATACCTGGCACTAGGCAGAGCTTAATGTCAGGATAGGCAGTTCCTTAATGGGATGACTCTCAGTGTTAAATTTCTTGTTTTGAGCCAGCATCTCCTTTTTTGTAATATTTACTTGTTTGTTCCAGACCAGCCTTTCAAGAAACACAGAGTGACTGAATTGAAAAAGTTAACTTAATCACTTTGGAAACTCTGGTATTCTTTGTTTTTATGATGGAATCATTTTATGATAGCATTTTCAAAATTATAAATTAGTAGCTTTTCACTTAGTAATATTTAGAAGTATTTTTTCTGTAATTGTTTGTCAAGATCTAAACAGAGTTGGAATTCGTGTACTTCATGTATTATAAAAGTAACTTCAGATTTTTCTTTTTAGAATACTTTTGCAAAGGAATTTTCTAAGTGTCATTAACATTTGGAAATTCGTAGGGAGGGAGAGTGCAGTAGGAAAGGAAACTGGTAAGGGAACCATCTAGAGATGGCATTCTTGGGGGGAGTTCTACTGTTACAAATTTGTCACATGTTGGGTTTGTGGTTGTGTGTTCTTTGACTGGGACACTTCTAAAATACATAGGTGAATGATGAAAACTGGTGTTAACAAGATTGGTGTTTATTTTCTATGGCAATGAGCTAATGACTTAACCAGCACACTAAGTTTATTGGGTGTTTCTCTTTTTTCCGATTACAAACTTTATTTGCCCGTTTGGTTGGTTATACCCAAGAGAGTAGAGAATGTGTCAATTATTTGTAGTTTTGGAGGGACTATACGAGGGTACTTCAAAAAATTGTGGAGAGATGTAATTAAAAGATAATGCGAATCTTTCCGTGAAATTTTTGAAGTGCCCTTTTATTGATGTAAAGATAGATCCTTCCTCCAAATATGGATTGGTTCACCCAAAAGATAGCTTTTTGGGTGATAAATTACTAGTTATCAGAGCTAATGTTTTGTAGTTTCCTATAATGGTTAAGATATTCCCTGTGTTTGGGGGCAATGTTTTATATTTATAAGAATGTGGAGTCCATTTTATAAATATCTTAAGGGTGGGGAGGAAGTATATTTAAGAGAGTAATTAAGGGAGATTGCATTGAATCTGGATTCTATCACTTATAACTTTGTACAAGTTACTTGATTTTTCTGTGCCTCAATTTTTTCTTTTAAGACAAAAATAATGATAGTACTGATTTATAGGATTTATTGTAGTATTAAATTTGTTGTGGGGATTGATGATACATAGTAAGGCTTACTTAGAACAGTATCTGGCACATAGTACATCAGAGAATGCTTACATGCCAGATTTGCAAGTCCTTATTCCTTTATTTCTAGTTCTTGTTTTAGGTACATTTTGAGTCTTTGAGGTATAGTCAGTTTAAAATGATTCATAAACATCCAAATAATGTATCTTTTTGGTGATACCTTTTTTTTTTTTTTAAGCACTTTATAATAAAGATTTGTTACACTATTTAGCCAGTAAAGTATTGTGGTAGTATATCATTACAAATGAGGTGTTAGGAAACTGTGAAACCTCTGCCTTAAAAACTTTTAAAAATTCATGAGCAGTGTTACTTTTGCAAATGGAAAAAAATACTTTCATTCTTATGGCTTCCATGTACTTTTTTTTTTTTTTCTTCCCTATATAAAGATGACCGGTAAGGGGATCTTAACCCTTGGTTTGGTGTTGTCAGCACCACACTCAGCCAGTGAGCCAACCGGCCATCCCTATATAGGATCCGAACCTGTGGCCTTGGTGTTATCAGCACGGCACTCTCCCGAGTGAGCCACAGGCTGGCCCTCCATGTACTATTTTTAATTTACTATTTACCTGTGCTTATAGTTATATAATCAAATGATTTTAAGTGGTAAAAAAGGGAAATATTTGAAGTTTTATTGTTATTTGACATTTGACCATTCATTTACTTAAAACTGTAGCCATACCATTTATAACCTGAAAATGTAGAAGTATTTGTTTTTATTTCTGTTTTCATTTTCCTCCCCTTATTGAGACTATTGACTATACTTTTTAAATTTTTTTGTGATAAAAGAACACAAAACATAAATTTACCTTCTTAACAGTTTATAAGTGTACATTTCATTGTTGACAACATGCACATTATACAACAGGGTCTCTAGAAGTTTTTCATCTTACATTGTCTGAAACTATACTCATTGAACAGCAACTTCCTGTTTCTTCCTCCCCACAGCCCCAGGCAACTACCATTCTACTTCTGTTTCTATGAGTTTGATTATTGTAGATACCTCATGTAATGGAATCATGCAGTATTTGAGTTTTTGTGATTGGCTTGTTTCACTTAGCGTAATGTCCTTCAGGCTCATCCATGTTGTAGCATTTGACAGGATTTTCTTCTTTTTTAAAGCTGAATAATGTCCCATTATATGTATATAACACATTTTCTTCATTCATCTGTTGTTGGACATTTAAGTTGCTTCTACTTCTTGGCTGTTGTGGATAAAGCTGCAGTGAACATGGGTATGCAAATACCTCTTCAAGTTCCGTTGGATATATACCCTGAAGTGGGGTTGCTGGATCATATGGTAGTTTTCTTTTTATTTTGAGGAGCCTCCATACTGGTTTTCATAGTGACTGTGCCATTTTACATCCCTACGAGTAGTTTGCAAAGGTTCTAATTTCTCTACATCCTTGCCAGCGCTTATTTTTAGGTTTTTTTGATAGTTGTCATCCTAATGGGTGTGAGGTGATATGTCATTGCATTTCCTTGTTCATTAATGATATTGAACATCTTTGCATATGCTTGTTGGCCATTTGTATGTCATCTTTGGAACTGTCTATTCAAATCCTTGCCCATCTTTTAATTGCTTTTTTTTTTTTTAAATATGACCAGTAAGGGGATCTTAACCCTTGATTTGATGTTGTCAGCACCACGCTCTCCCAAGTGAGCCATGGGCTGGCCTCCTTAATTATTTGTTTTTTTGTTGTTGAGTTGTAGATTTTTATATTCTGGATATTAACCCCTTATCCAATATATGGTTTGCAAATATTTTCTCACATTCTGTTCGTTGCATTTTCACTTTGTTTGCCTTGCCACCTGGAAGTTTTTAAGTTTGATGTAGTCCCATTTGTCTGTTTTTACTTTTGTTACTTATGCTTTTGGTGTCATATCCAAGAAATCATTGTCCAGTCCGATGCTTTTCCCCGTTTTCCTCTAGGAATATCATAGTTTAAGGTCTTAACATTTAGGTCTTTAATCCATTTTGAGTTAATTTTTTTATTCCTGTGTCCATTTTTAAAGCATTAGTGAAATATAATATTACTTGTCAGCATTCTTGCCTCTGTTTACCAAGTGGGCTTAGAGCCTCTAATTTCACATATACAGTCATCCCTTGGTGTCTGCCAAGTATTGTTTCCAGGACCCCTTCAGACACCAAAATCTACAGATGGTCAAGCCCCTTATATTAAATGCATAGTATTTGCATGTAACGTACATACATCTTCCTGTATACTTTAAATTGTCTCTCGATTACTTGTAATACCTAATACAGTGTAAATAATTATGCTGTTTTTTAATTTAATTTTATTATTATTATTATTTTAAGCTTCACAATAACTTTATAGATACCTTTACCCCATTACACAGATGAGGAAAACTGAGACTCGTTAAGAAACTTCCAGAGGGTCATGCAATTCTAAAAGGTAGACGTGGAAGCTGAATCTAGGTGGCTCAACCACAGAGCCTCTTCTCTTAACCACACTATACTGCCCCTCCCTGCTGGCAGCCCAAATTTAAAGTTTCCTCCTAAATGTTGTTGCTGGTTTTTTAAAATTTATATTATTTTTTATTTTTTGGTGGGGGGAGGGCAGTTTTGGTGGCTGGCTTTTATGGACATCTGAACCCTTGACCTTGGTGCTACCGACACTGTGCTCCCACCATGTTTTGTTATGTTTTATTGTTTGTGGGTTTTTTCCCAAATATTTTTGATTCGTGATTGGTTGAATCTGTGGATGCAGAACCCATGGATGTGGAGTGCGGACTGTATTCATTTGAAGAAACACAATGATCTACTGTTGGGCTGGAAAGACATGTGCATCATACTAATGCATGGCAGTATAAGGGTAAATACTATAGTAAGTGTAAATCAGAAATTATAGGGGGCTGGCCCGTGACTCACTTGGGAGAGCGTGGTGCTGACAACACCAAGTCAAGGGTTAAGATCCCCTTACTGGTCATCTTTAAAAAAAAAAAAAAAAGAAAAAGAAAAGAAACAAAAGGAATGCAGAGGAAGGTTTTTAAGCTGAGAGAGATAATCAGATTTATTTTAGAAAAATTATTTTGGTGTGAGAGATGCATTGGTGCTAAGAAGATTGGAAACAGGGAAGCCAGTTAAGCTTTTTAAAAACTAGGCACCTTAAACCAGAGCAAAGGGATTTGAAAAGAGGGGAACCACAACAGTTATAAGAAAAACAGAATTGATACCAGTTGTTTCCACCCTTAATAGGGGGACCTAGAAAGAAGTTGGAATTAACTGAGGTTTCCAGCCTAGGTGACTTTGTGAATTGTGATGTTCTTAACAGGGACTGGGAGGGAACATAGGAAGACAACAGTGTTGCCCTTGGGCCGTGAGTTTGAAGTGTTGCCTGTTGGACATCTGTGATGTCCCACCATTTTTCAATATGGGTCTGGCCCTCAGAGAAGAGCAAAGACTTGAACAAAGTTGTAGACTCACCAGTCATCTTTATAGACATGTTGGTTGAAGTCATCAGTGTAGATGAACACACTTGGGAGATGAATTTAAATCAAAGAGATCAAAATTTTCTTATTTCACCACACTTCTCAGAGAGCTAGTTACTGATATTTTGAGCCTGGCTTTTTTACCAGACCAAGTTGTTCCTTGTTTCAGGAATTCAGAGATAAAGAAACGGGGCTCTATTCTTTTTCCTTTGATTAATGTTTGGTTTCCAAAAGAAAATTTCTTCTGCCCCTGCATTCACAAGCTCTACTATACTTTTGTCACATTGTATACACTTAAGTTTAAACCACGTTTCTATGTATATATTGTCTATGTTATGTCTGTGTACTGAGAAATATGCATTTTTTGGAAGAAAGAATTTGACATTTTGGAAATTACCAGTAAATTAAAAAATACTTATACCACTTTTCCATCCCCCCCCCCCATGCTTTGCTAGTGATGTATTAAAATGTTGTAGTAAAAACTTGAATCAAGGTTTACTAGCCGAAGATACCAACTGTTTTCAGTGGCTGGAAGAAGTTAAGAGTCATTGGTTTGCTGCCTCCCTTGTTTTATTTCTGACTTGCACAAATAGCTCTTGAAGTGAAGATTTGCTAGTCACTGGCAACAAATATTTTTTGGACATGTATTATACATATATATCTGCTTCATTTCTTTTAGGCCATGTCCTTCTATATTTTAAAAATAATTTGCAAATGGAGATCTAGCTATATTTGTGCAATCCCTAAATTTGTTTTTACCTTACATGTGTATATTTTCAGTGTGTGTATGGAAGCTTTTTTTAATGCTCTAGATTGGGGGGGAGTGCCACTGTCTAGTATGCTGTTATGGGCTACATGAAATAATTACACAGCCAGTTCTTAATCTTGAGACTTTTCTTTTCACCAGGTTTTGCACTGATTGTAAAAATAAAGTCCTCCGTGCATACAATATCCTTATTGGTGAACTTGATTGCAGCAAAGAAAAGGGCTACTGTGCTGCACTTTATGAAGGCTTGCGATGCTGTCCACATGAACGACACATACATGTTTGCTGTGAAACAGACTTCATTGCACATCTTTTGGGTCGTGCTGAGCCAGAGTTCGCAGGAGGGTATGAGTATGTAATTTGCTAGAATGGGCTATCTAGCGCTTTGCTTCATTTTATTACTGAAAGTTTATTTCCATCACCTTCTGCCTCAGTACATATGATATATGTATAAATTTAAGTGTGCCTGGAAAGATTTTGCTTTTCTTTAAAATATGCATTTCTTAGTTGAGTAAAAATAGGGAAAAACTGTTCTTTGGTATTTGGTTCAGTCCTCTGCTCCTTCTTGCTTGAAGTGAGGCAGGCTTTTTTTGGCTTTCATTATTATAGATTATCATTTTCATTTGAAAATGATTAGAAGGGATTTTTCTTCTCCATTCATGCATTATCATGTTTAAATTCTCTTCACAATCAAGTGAGATCTTTGCAGCAGGGGGTTAAAAAAGGCTTTAATGAATGTAATTCATGAACTGTATAAATTATTATTAAATTATGTAAGAACCTAAAATGTCATCTCCGGCTTTATTGAGAAAATCAGAAAAAGTTGTCCATAGACTAAATCAAACCCATTTTCCTCTGTTTAAAGTATCCATCCTCATTTGAGTGCCTACTTTTTGCTAGGCATTTTAGAGTTCAAAACCTCTTTATCACTGAAGTTCTGCCAACACTTCTAAGGACTGGCCTAGAGGGCTTTTGCCCATGATTGAATCACTTTGGCATTGCTTTTCTCCATTCCCTCCTCAAAACAAACAAAAAACAAATAGGAACTTTGCTATAATTGGAAGATGAAAGGAACTGTCATGCCTGCTATGAGCTGGACATTTACATATGACTTCTCTGTGCCCTAAAACCTCTTTAGAGCCAGTTCCTGAATTACCTTATATCTAGCAATATTAGGACTGAGTTCTACTTGCATGTCTATTTCTGATTGGTTATATACATGTATGCTTGTATTTTTACAACATATATTTTAACATAATATATTTAAATATGTTAATTGAGTGTAAATATATAACTTTTTTATTAGATTGTTATTAGGTAGTCAAATTGTTTTTAAAGCCTGAATTTGCAGATGTGTTATCCATCTTTTATTGTTTCAGTTAGGGATATTAGGAATTAATGTGTGATTTATTCTCCTTTCTAGGCGAAGAGAAAGGCATGCTAAGACAATAGATATAGCCCAAGAAGAAGTTCTGACCTGCTTGGGAATTCATCTTTATGAAAGACTACATCGAATTTGGCAAAAACTACGGGCAGAAGAGCAGACATGGCAGATGCTTTTCTATCTTGGTGTTGATGCTTTACGCAAGAGTTTTGAGGTAAGAACAGTGGGCTGCTTTAGTGTCCAAGGTTGTTTAGTCAACTTACTGGATGGAATCTTAATGTAAGCCACCAGTGCCTCAGAGGGCTGTAATCCACAGATACAATTTCATGGCTTTGGGTAGGGAGGGGTTCTGGGGAATTGGGATTTAGAAGAAGTTCGTGGATTTTTTTTTTGTTTTAATCCTGTTCTTCCAGCCTTGGTTTTTAGACTTTCTCACAGTAGAAAACAGAAGTTAATGATTAACAACATGCTGCTATGAAACATAAGTAACGAAATGTTAAAAGCAGCCAAAAAATAAGCAACAAAAATAGAAAACTTTAATGAATCCCAGTTTGCCTGCTGTAGTCCAATAGTATGAAGTAAATGCTGTCTGAATGCCATGATATAAGTACTACTTTTTAGAAGCCTACTGAAGCCTCTTTCTAATGCTAGTATTGGGTTTATTGCCTGTGATTTGGTAATAGTTTTTTCATTTATACTCTTTAGAACATAAATATTTGGCTAGTGAATATTTTGTACATACTTGTTTTGTAACTGTTTAAACTGGGTTACCAGTCCCTTTTGAGAATGGGATGAAAGCTATAAATGCTTTTTCCAGAAGCCTGTCCATGAACTTAAGCACCCTGTTCTGGGGAGTCTGAGGATTTGTATTAGTTCTTGGTGAATAGATTTCTTATTCCTTTCTTTTTGCATGTTTGTGCCTTCAGAGATTAGACCATCTAATCAGGTTAAGTAGTCTTTCCATTATGAGAAGAAATGAATGTTTACTTTGCTGTGTTAAAATTCTGATATTTAAAACTAGAATATGAGTACTGCTGGTTTGGAATAGGAGTGTGTGTAAGTGTGCCTTCCTATAGAAACTAGTTGAATGTTGACTTCTGAGTAGATTAAGACTCAGTTATCATTTAAGATATTGAAATTTAAGATTCTTTATGGGGACTTTCTGGCAAAATTGCTTCACGAAATATTAGTACTGTATGTCTGATATCATTTAAATTTAAGAAATGGGAATTTCCATGGAAAATAAGGGAAATTCTGAATTCATTCTCAACTTTGTTTTTATAATAGATGACTGTGGAAAAGGTACAGGGTATTAGCCGATTGGAACAACTTTGTGAAGAGTTTTCAGAGGAGGAACGAGTAAGAGAATTGAAGCAAGAAAAGAAACGCCAAAAACGGAAGAATAGACGAAAAAATAAGTGTGTGTGTGATATTCCTACTGCCTTACAAACAGCAGATGAAAAGGAAGTAAGCCAAGAGAAGGTAGTATTTCTTATATCAGCTCATAAATGTATAGATACTGCTTTAGATAGAAGTAATGCTTTTGCTAGATTTGGGCATTTTTTACTGTGCTTTTCCAGATGTGAGCTCTCTTGCAGTTTGTCTTTTGGCTTTATTCCTACTATAGTGTGTATAGGCCAGAATTTTTAATCTCACCTATTTGTTTTATAAAGACAATGTTAGGTAGTTATCTCTTCACCTGACTTAATGTGCTATTGTTAGATCAAAGTCAAAATATGGAAAATTATCTCCATATGTGACCTAGAACAGTTCTCAACTTTCTGGTCTTAAATCCATTTACATTCTTAAAAATAAAGGTGCCCAATGAGCTTTGGTTTTATGTGGGTTATACTTATCAATATTTACTGTATTAGAAATAAAAATGGAGAAATTTTAAGTTATTCATTCATTTAAAAATAATAGGCCCATTATATGTTAACTGAGTAACAATTTTTGAAAAATAACTTTTTCAAAAAAAAGAAAGTGAGAAAAATGGTATTTTAAATTTTTTGCAAGTATCTTTAATGTTTGAATTAAAGAATCAGCTGCATTCTTATATCTGCTTCTGCATTCTGTTTCTATTTGCTGGCTTGGTTGAAGCATTTGAAGAAAGTCTGGTCTCACACAGATACATGCAGGAAAAGGAAGACTTTTTTTTTTTTAAAGATGACTGGTAAGGGAATCTCAACCCTTAACTTGATGTTGTCAGCACCACACTCTCCCAAGTGAGCTAACTGGCTATCCCTATATAGGGATCCGAACCCATGGCCTTGGTGTTATCAGCACCACACTCTCCCAAATGAGCCACGGGCCGGCCCTAGGGAGACATATTTTAATATAAACCTTTTCAGATAGTTGTGGATATTTTTCTTTGATATTACAACTCAACAGGTGGTAGTTTCTGAAAGATTAGCTGTGATGTAGAATGACACCTTATGAATGACCTTTTCATATTTTATTAAATTAAAATCCATTGGATTTGACTATATTGCACTTTGAATAGATCTTTTACCCATGCATGATTTTGTGCAAATCTTCCAGATATTGTCATTTCACTATATAATATCAGATAATTATAAAAGTCAAAAATCACTACTGATCTTATCAGAAAAGTCTACATAAGCTTCAAGTTTTCAGGGCTGTATGCGAGTTTCCAAAATTCTGATTGTTGTTTCAAAGTTTGGATTTGTTTTTTTTTGTTTTTTTTTTTGGCAGCTGGCTGGTACAGGGATTAAACCCTGGACCTTGGTCAGCACCAAGCGCTCTAACCAACCAAGCTAACCGGCCAGTCCCTCAAAGTCTGAATTTTGTCATTAACAACAAATACTGCTTATTGCTTTCCTTAAAGTGACAGACTGACTTCATTCACTTTTGAGACAATACCTGCTAAATATCCAAGTCTGAATAACGATCATTTGTCTCTCAGTCATTCTTTCAAGTAAAATTGATGTCCCAGGAAAAAAGCAACTAGTTCATCTTGCAACTCAAACGGTTGCCCAAATACATTTCCTTGAGATAGCCATTGTGCTTGGTATGCAACACAAGTGCTTTAAGCATACTTCCCATTTGTCACATAGACTATTAGACACCTGTTCACAGTTGATATCTAATAAAATTAATATTTTTACCACTTCATCAACGGTATTCATAAGTGAAATATCCTTTTATTTATTTTTGCTGAAAGTGCTTGACAAGTGAAGAATACAGTGACTGTTAGTACACTTTGGTTGCCATAGCCTTGATTTGTGCTAAGGCACCATCAACTTTACCCACCATCACCTTTGTACTATCAGTGTAAATGTCAATATAGTGAAAAAGGCATATAGTATCTTAGTGTTACGATGAAAATAGTTTTGACCTAGAGGACCCCCTGGGGTCAGCAAAACACACTTTGAGAACTGCTATCCTAGACTTTCCTCATACATTAACTATTAACTTGCTTTTAGTTGGTTCACAGTCTTGAAGTGAATTAATGATTTTCTATAAGAATAGTCTTTTCAATTCTTAACCTCATAACTCCTATCTAATTAGTTAAAGTTAAAGAAATTAAAATGTAGCCATTATGGAGGTAAAGCTTTTTACTGTTTTTTAATGTTGACCCTTAAAGGAAACAGACTTCATAGAAAATAGCTGCAAAGCCTGTGGCAGCACTGAAGATGGTAATAGTTGCGTAGAAGTAATTGTTACCAATGAAAATACATCTTGTACCTGTCCTAGCAGTGGCAATCTTTTGGGGTCTCCTAAAATTAAAAAAGGTAGGTAAATAATTTCTTTTTAAAATTAACTCTTAAATCAATTCTTTCTTACATTTTAAGTGTAAGAGCTTCTAGAAATTCTGGAATCTAGAATTTAAAAACTGCTTTATAGCCCCAAGAATATCATATAATTTAGTCAGATACTTATTGCCTTCTTTTTCTTTATGTTACTTGATTTGAAAAACAACTGTAAATCCTGATCTTATTTTCATTATTTAATTTACTTTCTACTTTCAATAAGTGATCAATTTTGAAATTTTTCTGTAGTCCCCAGTTGGTTCATTCTTTGTCCTAATATATTGATTGTTATGTTAATTGTAACTCACACCTGATCTATTTTCAGGCTTATCTCCACACTGTAATGGTAGTGATTGTGGATATTCATCTAGCATGGAAGGGAGTGAAACAGGTTCTCGGGAGGGTTCAGATGTTGCCTGCACCGAAGGCATTTGTAACCATGATGAACACGGTAGGTTCAGGTTAAGCATCCCAATTATTTCTACTACACGGCTGATTTAAGACCATAAATAAGGAGTAATGATTTCTGCAGGTGATGACTCCTGTGTTCATCACTGTGAAGACAAAGAAGATGATGGTGATAGCTGTGTTGAATGTTGGGCAAATTCTGAAGAGAACACCACAAAAGGAAAAAATAAAAAGAAGAAAAAGAAAAGCAAGATGATGAAATGTGATGAAAATGTAAGTGTTATAACTTACAATTCTGAAACCTTTGCTATTGAAGGGAGAATAACCTATTTTCCTTGTGGCATGTGTGCAGTTGAGTTGATAGGATTTATTTTTTTAGAATGAGTACTTGATGCAGTTCCATTGGTTGCTTATCTTGTGGGTGTGTGCATACGTGTGTGTGAGAGAGAGAGAGATGTGGTCATTTGTCCAACAGTCCATATTATTTATAAATCCAATTCACTCTTTTCATAAAGCTTTTTAATTTATTAGCTATGCAATTTGTTTAATCTTAGTTTTCCCATTTGCAAAATGGGAATAATAGTCCCTATCATATTAGATTCTGTGAAGGGGAAGTGAGATTATATTGGCAGGTAGCATAGTATCTGATACACAGTAAGTGCCTAGTAAATGTCAGCTGCTGCTGTTATTCAGTATTCCTCCTAAAAATTTTAACACTATGTCAGGGCATTTATTTTTTATTTAAAGAATAATTGCATTATTCCCTGCATTTTTACCTGGAAAATCCTTTGCTGTGGTTTCAGATCCAAAAGCTTGGTAGCTGTATTACAGATCCAGGTAATCGAGAGACCTCAGGAAATACCATGCACACAGTGTTTCATCGTGACAAGACCAAAGATGCACATCCTGAAAGCTGTTGCAGTTCTGAAAAGGGTGGGCAGCCACTGCCTTGGTTTGAGCACAGGAAAAATGTACCACAGTTTGCAGAATCCACAGAAACATCATTTGGTCCTGATTCTGGAAAAGGTGCCAAGAGTTTAGTCGAACTCCTTGTAAGTAATTCATGATATCGTACTATGGGTAACTGCTGGTGCATGGGGTAGATGTGGGAGGGGATAGTATTTGAGGGTTTAAGGTGGGGAGTAGAGGGAAGCTTTTAAGAAATTAAGGGTAGTATTCCATTATTATTTGGTGACTCCATTACTGCTCTTCCACTCATGGTTTATGCAACTGCTCCAGAACACATTTCCTTGTCCTCCTTAGTTGGGAGAAGGGGATAGGGGCAGCATTCTGCCTCCTCTTCAAGGAGTGAATTGCCTCTTCCAAGTGGCAATTTATTGTAGCCACCCTTCCATACCAGGAGAAAATATAGAATCTGAACTAGAGTCTGATTTCTAGGTTACTTTCTTTAGGATAAAAGCATAACTAAGCTTGGAAAATCTTTTATAATTGACTTCTGAAACTTTAGATGAATTATACCTGATTTCAGGTGACCCACCATATAGTAAGTGTGGCTCTTGGAGGAGGAGGGAGGGAGAAGAGCGATGTCTTTCCCAAAGTCATGAGGGTCCTAATGGAACCAAATCCTTCGGAATACTAGTTTTTTTCTTTTTTATGTGGGTATAAGTTTGATGATGATTATTATTTCTTAAGTAAAAAAGATTTACTTACTTTGTAGAGATAAATGTTTCAACATGGGACCAGGTAGAGATAAATCTGGTTATTTAAAATTTTGTAATTAGTTGTAACGATTTCTAATTAGTCATTTTCTTAAAAGGTATGGTAGTAGTCTGCTAGGCTCATAGGCTTTTAGTATAAATTTTAGTATAAATGATAGATTTAGAGTTTTAAACCAAGTTGAGTTGGATTTCATTCTCAATTATTACTTTACTTTCTTAGAATGATATGATGCTTATTCTGTAAACACCAACTAAAGGCTTTATGTAACTGAATTGAAACTAAAAAGCTAGACTGTGTTCATTTCTAGCTGTCTTATATCAGCATAGCATTTTGCATTCTTAAGACATAGTCTTAACTACTGCTTTAATTTGCAGGATGAGTCTGAATGTACTTCAGATGAGGAAATCTTTATCTCTCAAGATGAAATACAGTCATTTATGGCTAATAACCAGTCTTTCTACAGCAATAGAGAACAGTACCGACAGCATCTGAAAGAGAAATTTAACAAATACTGCCGCTTAAATGATCACAAGAGGCCCATTTGTAGTGGCTGGTTGACAACAGCTGGAGCAAATTAAATAAATAAAATAGCTCTGTCTTTTAATGAAACACTCAAGATGACTACTGCGCCTTCTCTTTAAAAAAAAACTCTTAATTTAGTGACTTATGGCAAAATTTTATCTTAAATCAATGTGATTCTTTCTTGTTTTGGGAGATGGTGGAGGTAACCTCATTAGTTTGTTATTTCTTCAGGCTTGTGTCTTTAGTTGTGTGGCTGCGCAGGCCTGCCATATGATTTAAGCCATCTCTTTTCATTAAATGTTTCTCTTCCTGTGAGACTTACTAAAGCAACTTAGTGGCAAAAAGTAATGTTGTACTTACACTTCTGTACAGAAATGACAATGAGCTGAATATATGGTTTTACAAAGTAGACATCCACTTGCGAAATGTTTGGATGTAATGTTAAAGCGCAATGTGCAAAATTTAAAATAAAGAGTATTTATTAATACGCATAGTAAAATTTGGTGTACATGTTTCTACTTAATGTGTGGCAATACTTTATTATTTGCCACTTGTGGACTTGGTACTTGGCCACTGTTGATGTTAGAGAGGATGAAGAGCAAATGAGACTAGAGACACAGATTACTGAAGACAAAATTCTTCCCTTGATCAGAGTTGACAAACGAGAAAAGCAGTTTCCAGTCTTTTGGATTCAGACGCACTACCACTGCACCATGAGGTCACAGTTTCCAGTCTTTTGAAAGAATAAATTTGTTGCGATATCATCAAATACTGGCTAGCATCCTACTTTCTCATGAGACTTTAATTGCTATTAAAAGTTCCCTAATACATAACACGAACCACCTCTTAAATTCAGAAGTTCTTATTGACCTAGAAGAATGAAAACAAAACTTGGCAGCATTTCAACCAAGGGTTGCATGATAAGTAATTGACTCAGTATGCAAGACTGGGATCAGAAGGCTGCACTGAGAGCTAACCACATTGTGGTCTGTGTAAGTGCATGTTCAGCCTTATCTGGTTTCCAACAATAGTCACTATAGCCTTACAGTTAACTGTTGTCACAAGCTGCCTGTGAGTACTAAAGGAGATTTTCCTCAGGAGTAGCATTTTGCTGCCATTTAAAAGGTTGAGGCAACCAACTTAATAAGCACACGTGCTTAGAGCTTTGTATCTGCATGTTGATAGTACTTGGTGGGCAGCAGACAAGGGGTGGGATAGTCAATACCTCTGTGCAGTGGGAATGGAGTGAATTTTATGGGCTTTCTACCACTTAGATTTTTAATCAAATATCAAGTGGACAACAGTAGAAGCTCAGATTGTTCATAATTGGTGGCATTTCTTTGAACCCTCTCCTGAGTTGTCTCTTAAATAAGTGTTGTATAGGAATTGGGGCAAAGGTCAAATGAGTCATGATTCCTTTCTGACCCTTGTTAGCTTTCATCCTTGAATCCATAAAAAATGACTATGGGCCTACCACAGCCCTTGGCTCTGAGGCTAGTCCCCTCTCCACCACTGTTACAGCCAAGTGTTCTTTTGAGATCCTTAAAAACAAGGGCTAGTTTTGTTTTGTTTTTGTCTTTACTCTTGGGGCCAAACAAAGGATAGGTAAATGCGTATTTGTTGAATGAATAAACCAGTCACATTCATTACTTACTCCATTGCTTGCTGGAGAGGGAATCCAGTAGTTATTTAGAGATGCTTTTTCTTTGGAAGGATGGCTATATTGAGAATGCAGAGTTTCAGCACTTTGTTGGAACTCCCTGAGAGGTCAAAGAGCAAAGCTAGCTCTACTCTGAACAAAACCAACAACCCAGGAAGGAAGAATGGAATGAAGACTGTTTAGGAACACATCCCTTGCCTAAGACTGCACTGCGTGCAGTCCAAACCATGCTTCATCTCTTTATCACTATACTCATTTTAAAAGTGAAGATATCAATAGTTACTAACTATCTCATAGGGTGTTTGCGCAGATTACTTGGTATTTTTAAAGTGCTTAAAAGTGCCTGCCACACAGTAAGCGCTCAGTAAGTGTTAGCTATTGCTTTAATCTTTGGTAAACATTGTGATACATTTGCTACAATGGGGGTGGAGTGGGGTCTAGGACAGGTGGAGACAGGACCATTAGGGACAGAATCCCCAAATATAATATACTTGTGCTTGGGAGTGTTTCCATTCTTAACTATTCAGTTCTCCTTGGCTAAGAAGGCGAAGGGATCAGGTAGGGGTAATAAGAGTCCTTCCCAAGGTCACCCAGCATTGACGGCAGAGACACTAGGCCTTTTCTGGGCTGAATCCTTCCCAGAATCAGCTCCCGACTGGTTTGGGAGGGCGTTGGAATCACCTTAAGTGCCCTTAATTCCTCATCCTGGTCTTAGGCGTCAGGAACAGGGTAAGGAAACTAAGCAGGCAGCCTGAGTATGTGCATCCTTGGAACTGGAGCAGGTAGCCCTTAATCCTCGTCTTACCTGCCCCAAGGAGAAGAGATCACAGGGGAAGCAGGACCACAAGCGGCCAGAACCTCCGCGCCTGCAGGCACCGCGGGAGGTGCGGTTGCCCCAGCCGGGGGAGGGGCCGGAAGGGGCGGGGCCGCGGGCGCGGCGGTCCTCGGGCGGGATGAGGCCGAGCGTCGAGGACCGGAGGGTGGAGCCCCGGCCGGAGGTCGGCCAGGATGGGGGTGGGTCGAGGCGCGGCTCCGACAAGATCAGGTCGGCGGCTGCTACCGCGAAGGTGGCAAGAGAGCGGTCGAGCTTCTGCGACCCGGGGCGGAGCTCTGCGATCCAAGTGCCCTGCTCGCCAAGCGAGGTGGGCGGGCGGCTCGGGACCATGGCCAGGGCCGGCATGGAGCGGTGGCGTCACCGCCTGGCGCTGGTGACGGGAGCCTCGGGGGGCATCGGCGCGGCCGTGGCCCGGGCCCTGGTCCAGCAGGGACTGAAGGTGGTGGGTTGTGCCCGCACCGTAGGCAACATCGAGGTAAGGCCCGGCCGGGGAGCCGGGACGCTTTGGCCGGCGTCGTTTCCGAGGGGTAGAGCTCTGGTGGGGAAGGGGGAGGGGCTGCCCTCACTTGGCCGCCACCCCCAGGGCCATTTGCAACGGGCTCAGGGGCAGGAGTGATTGGCACGGGAGGCCTCTTGGATCCCGTAGGGCAGGCTCCTTCCTTCGCCGAAGTCCCGTCTTTTAAGGAGCTGTTTTCTCCTGACAGTCCCGGCTCCAGCGTACGAAGTCTCTGACCCCGGCACATATAACCCCGTCTCCCACCCCCACCTCCCGTCTGCCCAGGAAAGGGGAAGCCAAGGAGAGGAAAATAAAGTTTTCTAGCCTCATTGGCTAGGTTGGTTACCGGATTGCCTTCCTCTGGTCCCCAGACTTCACCCACCACACCAAACAAAGTGGTTGGCCAACAAGACGAGCAGGCGCTAGAGGTTTTGAATTTTTGACCCAGGACTGAGGGTGGGGTTGGGGTAGGAGAGCTTTTCTGAAAAGCCTCAGGAGCCTCCTCCCGGCCCCCAAATTTGAGGGTTAATGCATGTCCAGTGGGCATGAGAGATAAGTGTAATATTTATTGGTAGACCTTTCTCCAACTCATTTTTCTTACATGGAACTGAGTAGGTGAAATAGAGCTGTGAACATGTAAACTCTGAGGGGACAAACCAATGTCGACCTGGAACTCCTGGTTTTTCTCCTTTCATGGGGTTGGGAACCCCCAGGGTTGTGAGCAACAAGAGCTCAGAAAAAAATGAAATGAAGTTGGCCATTTTTGAGCAGGGAGGGAGGAAGGAAATGAGAAGGTTTTTTTGTAGGTTATCTTCTGATTTGCCCTGGCAGGATCACTCTCAGGGTCTGGGCTAGTCCTTAGCTGCAGGGCTTTATCTCCACCATCGTTCAAAGTCCCCAGAGAGGGAAAGGGTAAGGAAGCTTTGGGTGGGGGCTGAGGCAGAAGGTGCACAGAAACGACTGTCCTTTCCCCTGCTGCTGACTAAAGGTACACTTTATAACGTCTCAGATAATCCGAAGGTCACCTGGCTCCACCATTGCCCTACTCTGCCCCTCCCTTTCTCCTGTTCCGAGGAACTCAGGGCCCAGTCCCAGCCTTAGAGCCTAGAAGATCGGGCAACTGGATTCCCTAATTTCGAAGTCATTCTTGCCTTCTTTTTCTACTCCCTTACCCCAAGCTAGACAGGAAAGGGGGTTGCTGAGCCCCAAGCAGGTCCCTAGGCTGATCCCTCAGCCCCAGGATGATTCCATGTCATGAAACAAGAACAACCCTGCTGTGAGGGTACTGACATGATTTCAGGTCATTTTGGCGGGTAGGTGGGGAGAATGATCCAGGTGGCACAGGTAAGGCACTGAGAAGGCAGTGAAAGGGAAAAGTGTATTCTCAGTCCCTCCATTCTGGCTTTCCTGTGGGGGATTTTGAGTATGGAGGAGGAAGGGGAAAGTTGAATGGTAGGGGAGGGGAGAATTCCAAGCTTCCTTGTGCACAATCTGCTTTTACTGATTTAGTGATTGATTGATATTAAAGCAGAGTTTGGGTCTGGCATCCTACGGAGACAAACCCTATTTCCTGAGGTGGTCTTGAGTAGGTAAAATCAGGTAAAGGGGGGTTTCTAAGTCCCAGAGACCTTTACCTTTTGAACTCACAGAAAGTTAAAGCAGAAAACAATTTCCTAGGTCACCTGATCTAGCCCCTTATTTCTAGCTTTGTTTGGCGGGAGGAAGGGGCTCCCGGCCACGGCAGCTGGCCAAGCCAGCCTTCCTATGGGGCACCCTGTACCCCCTTCCTCTCCCACACATGTACCCATTCACCTTCCCAAGGCTCTAATACCCAGTCACAAGCCTCCAAGGCCACACAGCTTATTTTCTTCCTGCTCCTGAATGTCAGCTTCCCTCACGACCATCTCTCAAGATGCACAAAAGGTGCCAAATGTCACCTGCCACCTGACTTGCTTCATAGTCTCCAGAGAAACCTTGGGGAGGAGGGTGGTGCACTAGGGGTCAGAGAGAGAGAGAATCTGTCCTGACTTCCTGACCCTCCTATAGGAGAGGGCAGATTGGCAGTTGGGCTCAGTTGAAAGCCATGTGTGAGATCTCTGAGCCAGCTGGCTGCAATCTGTGAGGGGAGGGTGATAGTTCAGAGATGAGCACTTCTGGGAGGGACTGGATGACATGATGGGGGAGAAGAGACTTGAGGGCCTGGCGGAAGAAGCATGAATTGGGGTGAGAGGTGGTGTTCCTGTCAGGGAGAACACCATAGGTGGTGTTCCTATGGGCAGAGGAGGTGTTCCTGTCAGGGAGGAGGCAGAAAAGACATATCACTCCATCATTCCCCAGATCCCTGGCCCCTTCTGCCTTCTTAGAACCGAAGACTTGAGTTTGTATGTGAGTTTCCTCCTTTGATCTTTTCCCCTCCCTCACTCAGGGAGTGCTTTCATCCCCTGGACTTTGATCAAAGAGAACAAGCTTTGGGGATGGGCAGTCCCAACATCTATGTGGCAAAAAGGTGGCTGCCAAAGAAAAGAGTTCTCTGGGCTGGACTGTGGCTCACTCGGGAGAGTGTGGTGCTGCTGATAACATCAAGGCCATGGGTTCGGATCCCATATAGGTAGGGATGGCCGGTTAGCTCACTGGGTGAGCATGGTGCTGACAACACCAAGTCAAGGGTTAAGATCCCCTCACCAGTCATCTTTTAAAAAACAAAACAAAACAAAAAAACAAAGAAAAGAGTTCTCTTAGTGGTGACAGAGGAGGGAGGTCTGTCTCTGGGTGGGGAGGTGTGGGAGTGAACAGCTCACCCCAGTTAGACCCCTGTTGGGTTTCATAGGAGCTGGCTGCTGAATGTAAGAGTGCAGGCTATCCTGGGACTTTGATCCCCTACAGATGTGACCTGTCAAGTGAGGAGGACATCCTTTCCATGTTCTCGGCTGTCCGCTCTCAGCACAATGGTGTGGACATCTGCATCAACAATGCCGGCTTGGCCCGGCCTGACACCCTGCTGTCAGGCAGCACCAGCGGTTGGAAGGACATGTTCAACGTAAGGGCTCCAGGCCTGGTGTGGGGGGTGGAGAGCGGGGAGCCAGGGCTTTGTGAACCAGAGGACTGCTGGGAATAGGACATCTAGGAAGGAAGAGGGAACTTTGGGTTCCCACCTGGGACATCTTGACTCTCCCGTTGCTTCTTTCCCTGCTGGAGGGATAGTGAGTGGGTGAATGGCCACATCGTTTCAGCTCTTCTTTCCCTCGAACCCCCGGGGGTAGTTCTTAATTCTTGAGTGATTTCCTTGTGTTGGAAGAAAGATTAAATGTCTCCCACGTGTCAGCGCTGTGCTGGTGCTTAGGAACATGGTCTTATGGGAAGAAAAGGAACAGAAAGACAAGAGATGATGTTCTCACCCAGCCCCGCCAGTAACCATATGACTTCAGGCAGGTTAGTTGCCTTCTCTGAGCTTCAGTCTTGTCACATTTAATTGGAATGAACATACCTATATCATCAATATCTGGGGTCACATACCTCAATGACCCCTGGGGCCAGGTAGGTACATAAAGGAGTCAGGTGGGGCCTGCATTGCGAGGGAGAGCACAAGGCCACGTAAAGGGGCGGTGACTGCTCACATGCAGCCTAGTTGCTGAATGGCAGCCCAGTGTGGCCAGATCTTATGGTTTCTTTGAGAAAAGTTGGGAGTCTATATTTTTATGTGACACCCCACGTCCCTCATCCACTAAAATGTCAGCTCCATGAGGGCAAGGGTTTTTGTCTGTTTTATTCTCTGGTATAGCTCCAGCCTGTAAGCCATCCATAAATATTTATTGAATGAATGAAACTTTCTAATATATATTGGAGAGGGATTTAAAAAGTTTTAAAACCATGTACATGCCAAACACAGCCTTCAAGGGCTGACCCCGTGGCTCACTCGGGAGAGTGCAGCGCTGGGAGCGCAGCAGCGCTCCCGCCGCGGGTTCGGATCCTATATAGGGCTGGCCAGTTCGCTCACTGGCTGAGCGTGGTCACAAAAAAGGACAAAAAAAACACAGCCTTCAAGACACAGGTTTTCAATTTCTGGACTATATTATGGGGCGACAGTTTGGTGTCAAAGTATTCTGTAAAGTTAAAAGCAGTATGTAAAGAGGATGCTTCTTTCCCCCCACAATCCTTCTCACATTGGATAACAATATATTTAGCACCTAATAGATGCTTGGGCCTGGAAATGAAGCAGTGAACAATGAAAATGAAACTCTGCCCTCAGAGAGCCTCTGGGAGATCAGAGTCGTGGCCCTCATCTACAGCAAGTGGGCCTCTAAACCTGCACTTCAGTTGCCCATCTGTAAAATGAGTGACTTACATTAAATCCCTAAGGCCCCTTTCAGCTTGAACATTATCTAGGTCTATTAGGATCATCCTAGGAGGCATCTTCTCCTCTCCTACCCCTGACCCCTAGACCTAGGAGATTTACTCATGGGTCCCAGGGCATCCATTTCACTTACTCCATCTGCCCACAGGAGCTAAGTTCTCTGCCCCACAGACCCACATTGCTAAGAGGACAAGAAGCAGGGCGGAAAACGTCCCATGTCCTGGTACTCATCTCTTCCTACTGCCATGAATGCTGAGGCAGGTTCACACTGAGGGTGTTCTGTTCCTGATGCCTGGCTCTGACACCTGATAAAGAGAAGCATCTAATCTCCTGGCTGATTCCCTTTCTTCCCAAGAGGACAGACATGAGGACCTGCTGAAAGCTTTATCTCTGTTGTCCTTGTGGGTGAGGCCAAAGGGTAGGGCTGGGAAGGCTCTTTACAGCAGACACTTCTTCAGTCCTCTGTTCCACGAAGGCTTGGGTTTTGGGGTCACCTCTGCCAGAGGTAGTAGGAGTGGCTCTCTAAAGAGTCTCTGTGCCTAGTCTCATTGATGGAACACAGGTTAAAGGAAGGTATAAAAGGAAGGAGGGTCAGGTCTTCCCTGCTTGTAGTCTCAAGGAAGGGGATGGAAAAGGAGCAGAGAGTAACTAGGAAGGTGGGGAGAGGCTAGGGTCTGTGCTTGAAGAGAGAGATTTTAAAGCATTTTGGGAAGGATTTTAGACTGTTTAGGAGGGAGTAGGGCTAGGGTCCCAGAGAAGAGGAGGGTAGGGTATTGCTGAGGAGATGGCCAAGACAGGGTCTCCTGGGTCACGAGTGGGTGTGAGGGGTTTCTGTTCCTCTTTGCCGGAACGTGGGGAGTCAGCCAGGAGAAGAGATGCCTCTGCTTTCAACAGGGGGTGGCAGCTTTATGGAGGAGGGGCACCTAGTGAAGAAGACAAGGTGTTCTGGGTCTGTCTTTGGTCTCCATGAGAACCTGGACACTGTTTTGGAACGCCACACTATACCGCCCACCACCTCCTCCTTGCCTGCTCTGTGTCTCTATCACCTACCTCGTGGGCCCAAGCTGGAAACACCCCATTGCCCTCCCTGACCTACAGGTGAACGTGCTGGCCCTCAGCATCTGCACACGGGAAGCCTACCAGTCCATGAAGGAGCGGAATGTGGACGATGGACACATCATTAACATCAACAGGTGAGGGTGGCTGGCCATGGGTAGAGCTCAGGTCACCACTCAACCTCCAAGCTGGGTGATACTCTACAGCTCACTTGACCTCTTTAAACCTCAGTTTCCTTGGTGGTGAAATAGGGATGTAATACCTGTTTAATACCCAAATGGCACGATTATGGTGAGGGAAAGAATAATGTTGCCAAATGCCAGTCCTTGGTTGGCTGGAATGGGCAGCTCAGCCCCTTCACTCTGCACCTGAGGCCTGGGGCCTATTCCGGGACTGAGCATCTCTATTCCTCAGGCCTTGGGATGAACCTTACCTCATGGCACAAAGAAAGACTACACATGCTCTGCCATCAGGGAGCCCCAGTCTGAGGAGAGATATGGCCTCTGCTTGCCCTCAGAGATCTCCCAGTAGAACTGTATCAGTAAACACAGATAAAGTTGAGAGATTTTTGATATCCTGCATGACCAGGAGAATGTATTCAGAATGTATTCTGTGGTCAGTGTAGGGATGTCTTCTAGGAGAAGGAGGGTTTTCAGGAGTTGCTTGAATAACAGGCTATATTAGTGGGCTGTGGGATGGCCAGGAGAGGTCCCTTCAGAAGGTGTCCCTGTGGGCACCTGGGTCGTGGGGTTGACCAGTACTGCAGGGGGAACTGCCTGTCTCTGTGGAGCTTCATTTTCTCTTCTTTCCCCTTCTCTCCCTCACACAGCATGGCTGGCCACCGAGTGTCACCCCAGTCTGTCGTTCATTTCTATAGCGCAACCAAGTATGCTGTCAGTGCGTTGACAGAGGGACTGAGGCAAGAGCTTCGGGAGGCTCAGACCCACATCCGAGCCACGGTGAGGGTGTGGCCTAGCCCTGGCAGGGATGGGGTGGGCACAGGCCCTCCGTGTCCATACATACTGCCCAGGAAGCCCATGCCCAGGGTGTGCTGCTTAGAGCTCCTGGGAGTGGACTGGGTACAGAAGTCCTGCTGCTCCTCATGCCGCCTGCACCATCCTTCAGTTTCCTCATTTCACTTCATAGAAGCCAATGTCCAGACTTAGTCTTTGAGGTAGGAGAGGGCTGGGCCAAGGGGAATACAGTGGGGTGAGACTAAGGGAAAGCAAGGAATTATGGGAAACCAGGTGCACAATGGCTAGAAACCAAGACTCTGGGCTCTCCTTTGGGGAATACAGTGGGGTGAGACTAAGGGAAAGCAAGGAATTATGGGAAACCAGGTGCACAATGGCTAGAAACCAAGACTCTGGGCTCTCCTTTGAAGGCCATGTGATCATGGGCAAGTCACTGAACCTCTCCAAGCCTCAGTCTTCTCATTTGTAAAATAGAGATGATGATATCTACCTGGTTATGAAGTTTTAAGGGACATCACCATTTACTAAAACATTTGCCTGACATATCGGAAGAGCTCTGTAGATGGTAGGGGTCACTGTGATAATTGCCAGTGGAAGCTTTGGAGGGAGAAGGCAGTTGCAGGACATTGGGCAGCTGTCACTGTGAAGCCGGGGCCCTGTGGCCTCTATCCTTTCCCTGCACCCCCCACCTCCCCAGGGCCTGGTAAAGCTCAGCCCCTGAGCAGACCCTCTCTGTTGGCTCAGTGCATCTCTCCGGGCGTGGTGGAGACACAATTCGCCTTCAAACTCCTCAGCAATGACCCTGAGAAGGCAGCTGCCACCTATGAACACATGAAGGTGGGGCCTCCCTCTGGGCCTGGTGAAGCCACTCACTCCCTAAATGAAGGCAGAGGGAATCCTGGCCTTCAGACTCCACCGTTCTAGCCAGCTTGTTGCCCCTCCTGGAGGGTTGGGGTGGGAATGTGGATACTGGAGAGGGCCTCAGTGGTGGGAGGGAACTTGGGTTCATTCTGTTCTTATCTCCACCCTTTCCCCTGGTGCTCTCAGTGTCTCAAACCCGAGGATGTGGCTGAGGCTGTCATCTACGTCCTCAGCACCCCCCCACATGTCCAGGTGAGTCTGGCCTTGACTGTCCACCCCCTGGAGGAGCCTGACCACTCTCAGAGGAGGGAAGCAGGGAGGCCCAAGGGGTGAGAAGAGTGTTCTGGCTGCTTCAAGCCTTGTGCCTTCTGCAGATTGGAGACATCCAGATGAGGCCCACGGAGCAGGTGACCTAGTGTCCTGTGGGGAGCTCCTCCTTCCCTCCCCACCCCTCACGGCTTGGCTCCTGCCTCTGGATTTTAGGTGTTGCTTTCTGGACCCCTGGATCCCACTTCCTGTCCCAACTTCCATCAGGGGCTAGAAAATTTGAGGTTTTTATATCATCTTGTGAAATTGTTTCCATTGCAAATGTGAAAAGTGAGCTGGGGAGAGGAGGTGGTGTCCCTGTTGTTTTACCTGTTAACTTGTTCTTGGGCTCCTTGGCCTTTGTCTGCTGTGCTCAATCTCTTCCCTTTGACCTGGGAAACGGGCTGTGGCCCAAAGCGGGGCTTCCCCCTATCTTCTTGCACTTCAGCCTCTGCCCCTCTGGGCTGGTGTGCAGAGAGAGGCTCTCACCTTACATCTAAATGGTTATCCAAGGCTCCAGGCTTCATCCTTTCCCTTCCCCACTGCCCCCACCCCTCTTGTCTTCCTTCTTCCCAGCTCTCTAGCCCAATCTTGTTTCTTGGCCCCTGATTGGGTCATTACTCCTCTCTGACTGTGGCAGCAGAATACCAGGGCCTGGCTTCCAGCGGATTTCACTGTGATCATTAAAAAAGAAAAATAACAACCAACCTATGCTGGCCTCAGGAGTTTCTTTCAGTTCTTCCCCCTTCTCTGTGGTCAGGGTAGTTGTATCTCAGAATTTCTTCCAGGTGAGTGGGAAGATGGTTGTATTAGGGGCATCACTCCTGGAATGAGGATTACCTTAGGTAGCTGGAGTGGGTTTGTATTGGATCTGGAAAATGGGTAGCAGTTTGCCAAAGACAAAGAGGAGACGAACAGGGTGTGCAAGTCTGGGAGGCCCGGAAGAGCCTGCAACGTTGTGTGAACAGCACAGAACTTAGTGCAGGAGTTAGATGAGGCTGAAAAGGTAGCTCCTGCCTGGATAGGGGTCTGGGTGCTGAGCAAAGCCATTATCTGTGGCGAAGGGAACTAGTTAGCTGGTCAGCAGGGACAGGATCTGCTCAGAGCTGTCACTTAAGAAGGGCATCAGCGCCCACAGAACAGGAAGTTGTGGGAGTCCAGCTGCCCGGTGATGAGGATCTAACAAGAAGCTTCTGGGAAAAATCACCAGCATCTGGATGTGGCGAGGGAGACACCAAGACCGACATGGTTGAACAGGAAGGCCAACCCGTCCCCTTAAAGTGTCCTTTGCTTGTGCGTGGCTGAATGCACTGGATGCAGCCAACAGCAGAGTCAGCTCAGCTTCGAGCAGACTCTCGGACCGCCGCAGTGCAGTGGAGATCGCCGCTCAGCCAGCCCTGCAGGAGGCGCTGTGGGGACGGCCGGGCATGCGCGGTGCGTCTCCGGGCAGGGGGCGGGGACGCTCGAACCCGGAAGTGGAGAAGCCCGCGTGGGACCTCGGAGGGTCGGTAGCGGCTCGGCTGTCGGGTACCGGGCAGTCTGCGAGCGTAGTAGAGTCAGGGGGGTTCGTTCCTGTCTGAGGGGGCGGAGTCGGGGCAGCTGTCGGGTTCCCTTCACTGAGTTGGGGGCCTGGGAGCGGGGGTGACGCAGGAGGGAGCATCGAGTCCCCAGCGCAGCCGGTGCCATGGGACTGCTCTCGACTGTCAGGAGCGCGACCTGGTGTTGCTCTGGTCGCCTTGTCACCCGTCACGTCTCCCAAGCGGCGCGGCGTGGGGAGCGGCCTGGCGGGGAGGAGCTACGCCTCCTGCGGCTGGATGACCTGGCACCGACCCCGCGGCTGGAACTTCTATTTGGACTGTCCCCGTGTCTCCTGGCTCTGCGGGCCTCTCGCCGCCGAGTGTCCCGGCTGCTGCTCCAGGCCGGCAAGGCCGGGCTGCAGGGGGAGCGGGCCAAGCTGCTACAGGAGGCTGAGGCGCGGGACATCCCAGTTCTGCGGCCTAGAAGGCGGAAGCTGGACGCCCTGTGCGGCTACCAGGTCCACCAGGGCGTTTGCATGGAGGTGAACCCGCTGCGGCCCCGGCCTTGGACGGAGGCCGGGGAGGCGAACCCAGGCGACGACCCCCAGCAGCTATGGCTTGTCCTTGAGGGGCTCCAGGATCCCCGGAATCTTGGAGCTGTGCTGCGCTCCGCTCACTTCCTTGGAGTGGATAAGGTCATCACCAGCCAGAGAAACAGGCACGGATGTCCCTTATTCCCCATGTTCCCCAGCCTCGAGTTACTAAGCACCTTGGCCCTTGGGTGATCCTTCAGCCAGGCCTCCCCATCGCCAGAACTCACCCCTAACTTGAGCCTGGGAAGGGTAGAGCGCCAAGCTTGAGATTGCCCAGCCTAATGTGGGGACTGGGGAAACTTTGCAGCTGCCCGCTTACTCCAGTAGTCAGCAAGGCCAGCGCAGGGGCTATGGAGGTGATGGACGTGTTCTCCACTGATGACCTGGCCGGTTTTCTGCAGGTAATGAGGGGTGAGAAATGAGCTTAGCTCAGCCTCTTCAAGGGCACTTAGCCAGTACCTGATGGGAGAACGGGAGACAAGGGGTCATGTTGGCATCACTTCCTAGGGCCTTCTGAAACCTTTTGTGGAGGGGAGGGTCTCGGAGTTTTTAAAATCACAAATGGACCACTATCAGAAGTGAGGGACAGCGGTCCCTTTACTGCAGCCCTTCCCCTGGCCCCTTCTGTAAATCTGTCTCAGTGTCTCATTGTCTACTGAGTAGGTCTTCAGTAAATGCTTGTTGCTCAGCTGTGGGGAGCTGGTGGACAGGAGGCCTGGGTTTCTCGAGTAAGGGGCACAGCTTAAAGGATCTTTGAACAAGGAGACCTGCATGCCTTTGATATTTAAGAAACCCCCCCTCCGGGTTTGTGCATGTCTTCAGCTGTGCTTTTCCTGCTGGACGCAAGGGGGCAGTATTGCCCCGCATTTGGCAGCTCCTCTTACTGTCCCCCTGCTCTGGGTGGTAAGAAATTCCTCTTTGAGAAGAAGGGGAAGGGCTGTGGGATGTGTCTAGAACAACGCTGTCCAATAAAAATATAATGCCAGACACATTTGTAATTTCAGATTTCCTAGTAACTACATCGAAAAGTAAAAAGAGGCTGGCTGGTTAGCTCAGTTGGTTAGAGCACAGCCTTATAACACCAAGGTCATGGGTTCTGATCCGTATACCTGCCAGCCGCAAAAAAAAAAAAGAATAAAAAAGGAAGAAACAGGTGAAATTAATTTTAATAATTTATTTTACCCAGTATATCCAAAATATTACTTCAGTATGTAATCATTTAGGTTATTATTAATGAAATAATTTACATTCCTTCAAAATCTTTTGTTTTTTGTTTTTGGCCGCTGGCCGATATAGGGATCTGAACCTGTGACCTTCGTATTCCAAGACTGCTCTAACCAACTGAGCTAACCGTCTAGCCCTTCCTTTTAAAATTTTACATGCAGCACATCTCAGTTTGGACTAGCCATAGTTCAGTTGCTTAATAGCCACATGTAGCTAGTGCCTGCTATATTGAACATGTCTTAGCAACTTGTCTAGAAGCATTATCTGGCTTTACTTTCTTACAGGGAGCCCCTTTCAGAGGAACTCTGGCGAAGTCTGATAGGGAATAGGGTTACCTCTTCTCACTTCCAGCCCCTGAACACGTAGCTCCTGAAAAACGAAAGCACTGCAGAGCACTTACTTAAGCTTAAGTGCTTACTTACTTACTTAAGTCGTCACATCTGCCTACTCCCATCAGTGTCTGGGCCCACGGAGTCTGTCTTCCCTCCTGTTACTGCGGAAGAACTGGAGATGCCCCAAGCAGAGGCCATCACTGGACCGCATCCTTTCCTGCCTACTCAGGCACTGCTCTAGCAATTTTCCTCCTCTCTCATATCAGTTTTTCCCTTTCACTTTCATCAGCATGCAAACAAACATTCGCCTCCCATTCTCTGTTGATCTCGCAACAGTCAGAACCTCACTCCCACACTGACCCGAGGCCCTGGCCAAGATCACCCGTGGCTTCCATAGTGCTGCATCCAAGGGTCAGTTCTCAGTCTTCTACTGACTTGACCCGGCTGCAGCATCTGGCACAGATGACCACTCCCTCCTCCTTGGAACACTCCTCACCTCATTTTCCTCCTGCTTCACTGTCCACTCTCTCTTTGGAGTTGTCTCTGGTGATTCTCCTCAACCCCCTGACCTCCACGCGTTAGTGTTTGCCAGGTCTCAGTTCTTGGATCTCTTCTCTCTGTAAGTTCATTTCTTGTTGGTCCCATCTAGTCTAATGGCTTTAAATATCATCTATGTTGAAATACCTCCCAGGGCCCCCCGTGGCTCACTCGGGAGAGTGCGGTGCTGATAACACCAAGGCCCCGGGTTCGGATCCCATATACGGATGGCCGGTTCGCTCACTGGCTGAGTGTGGTGCTGACAACACCAAACCAAGGGTTAAGATCCCCTTACCGGTCATCTTTTAAAAAAAAAAAAAAAAAAAAAAAAAAAAAAAGAAATACCTCCCAAATGTATATTGCAGCCTGGATCTTGCTCCTGAATTCCAGATTCACTCATCTAATTGCCTATGCAAGAGCCCTTTTTTGCTGTTTAATGGGCTTTTCAAACAACGTTCTGAGACTGAGCACCTGTTCCTTCTGGAGGCTTACCCACCTTAATCAATGGTAACTCCATCTCCTTGGTTGTTTAGGCCAGAAACCTTGGTGTCACCCTTGATTCTTCCTGCTCTCACACCCATGTCCCACCTGTCACCAAATCCCTTCAGCTTTAGCTTGAAGTTATTTCCATATTCTCACCATTTCTCACCATCTCTATTCCTACTACTCTGGTCCAAGCCATCATCATCTCTTGACTGTGTTATTGCAGAAACCTCCTAACTGGTTTCCTTGCTTCTGCTCTTGACTCTCGGCACAGCAGGCAGAGTGACTCTATTGAAACATAAGTCAAACATAAGTTTCTGTTGAAACATAAGGGCTGGCTGGTTAGCTTAGCAGGGTAGAGCATGGTGCTGATTACACCAAGGTCCGGGGTTTGGTCCCCATACTGGCCAGCTGCCGAAACAAAAACAAAAAAACATAAGTCAGACCATGTTAGTTCTGTCCTCAAAACCTTTCAAAGCCTTTGCATCTCTCTCAGACTAAAACCCAAAGTCCTTCCAGTGGCCTTTGATGTCCTACCTTATGTGGCCACTGTTCCCTCTCCTGTCTCCTCATGACTCCCTTTCCACTGCCACCTTACTGTTCCTCACACAGGCCAGGTAAACATCAACCTTTAGATCTTTGTGTTTGCTAATCTCTCTGCCTAGAATATTCTCCCAGATGTCTGCACAGTGCTCCTTCATGTCCATTAAGTCTGCTCTCAAATGTCCTTCAGTGAAGCCTTCCCCAGCAACCCTTCCTCAGGGCTGGGATTTTGGTCTTGTTTTGTTCACTCCCCCATCCCCAGTGCCTAGAATGGAACCTGGCCCATTCTAGGAGCTTAATAACTATTGACTAAATTGAGTGGATCAGCAAGTGAATTAATATGCATGGGTAAGGCTGGGCTCTTCTGTGGCCAGGGCTCTGATGAAGATTTGGTGAGCTAGAACAAGGTTTCTGTTTCCCCCTTTCAGGCCAAAGCCGGGCAGGGCTGGCTTGTGGCAGGCACGGTGGGCTGCTCAGAGCCTGAGCTTTTCCAGTCCTCCGAGATCCCCATCAGTAGCTGCTTGGAGTTCCTCTGGGACCGGCCTACTCTTCTCGTGCTGGGTAGGTAGATGTCCCTGCTTTTCTGTGCTCAGATGTACATTTCCTGAGCCGCTTGGGGGTCCAGCTAGGGCACCCTAACCCTCTGTCCCTGCCCTGCAGGGAACGAGGGTGCTGGTCTGTCCCGGGAGGTGCAGGCCTCCTGCCAGCTTCTCCTTACCATCCTGCCCGGGCGCCAGCTGCCTCCTGGACTTGAGTCCTTGAATGTCTCTGTGGCTGCAGGTGAGTCTACTCCCCACTTCCCTTTCTTTTCTCCCTCTAAGCACACAGGGGCAGCTTTTCTTTAGTCTCATTTACTGGCTATTTCATCCTAAACAAGTTACTCCCTGTGCCTCAATTGCCTTATGTGTAAAATGGGCAAAATATGCCCTTTTGAGGATGAAATGAGGGAGTGCCTGGCACATGTCAAGGGCTCCGTACATGGGCCTTCCTCTGCTCCTTTCTCTTCCCCTTGTCCTTATGTCTGTCTGTGCAGGAATTCTTCTTCACTCCATTTGCAGCCAGAGGAAGGGTTTCCCTGCAGAGGGGGAGAGAAGACAGCTTCTCCAAGACCCCGAAGAACCCTCATCTGTGTCTGAAGGACTCAGAGTGGCTCAGCCCCCAGGACTGTCTTCAAGATCAGACAAAAAGAGGCAAAATAGGGACTGACCTGGACTGCAAGACATGCATGTGCTGGAGCCAGGGGACGGGCTGCTCATACGTCACAGGCTGCAGTGTGTCAGAGTCTGCCTGAGTGTGTACCTGAGCCCCTGTTTATTGACCACAGTCTTGGGGGGCCAGGGACTTTGTTGTAGACACCAAAGGAAACTCAGTTTTCTGTTTTGATGTTGGACTTACAGTGGGAGGTGGTAGTTTGTTAGTTGCCAGCATAAGCTAGGATGGGGAATGTCTGTTCTGCGAGGCCTTCTGGGGAGACGGTGCAAATCCAGGCTCCAGTCCCTCCCACTGTGGGCCTTGAGCACATGTCCTTATCTTTACATGCCTCGGGACCTCAGTCTGCACCTACCTCACAGGGTTGTTGTGAGGATCAAATAAAACGTTACCCAGTATCCAGCAGGCATTCACCAAATGGGATATTCTGTCCAATTCCTCCATTAGATGGCAGCCTCGCTCTTTGGTCCAGTCTTCGGTCACAGCCACCTGGGGGAGACTCTTGGCTGCAGCCCCCATGAGAGGCGAGGGAAGATTAGCAAGCGCCTCCCATCCTAGGGGTACCCCGCCGCCACCGGTGACTAGGCAGTCAATCCATAATTGATGGAAGGAACCAACCAGCCAAAGCCCTCCATTCGAATCTGTGAGGTGCAGAGGACAGGATCGCTGTGTATTGCACAACCCAGCAGATTTGCTACCCCTCCCCCAGGGTCCCACAAATGGAGCAGAAGCCCCCAGTGGAAGTAAGGTAGAACAGTGGTTCTCAGCCTTGGCTGTACATTGGAACCACCTGACAAGTTTAAAAACAAGAATCCCAACACTGACAGAGCGTCTGACATAATGGGTCTGGGTGCGACCTGAGCACCAGGATTTTTAAAGTTCGACAGATGGGTCTATGTGCAGCCAAGGCTGGGAGCCACCGGTGCACATTTCTCCCCCTTGGCACTATTGACATTTGGGCCGGGTAATTCTTTGCTGTGAGAGCTGTCCCAATAGCACCCCCCCCACCCCAGTTATGAAACCAAAAATGTCTCCAGACATTGCTGAATGTCCCCTGGAGGACAAACTCATCCCTGGATGGGAACCACTACCTGGGATCATGGATTTGGAGGACAGCAACCTGTAAATTGTAATCCTGATCGCTGTGTAGCCTTGGGCAAGTTCCTTACCCACCTGAGCCTCAGTTCCTTCCTTGGTGAAAGAAGAATTATCCTGCCTTCCTGGATTGCTGGAAGATATAGGGGGCAATAGGAACTCGGTGCCTCGGACGTAGTAACTGCTCAACATGGTACCTCCTCCTTTTCTCTGGAATCTATGTGGAATGGATTTATCTGGGAATTCTAATGGCGATGCCAACTTAGAACATTTGAAGTTGTTTAAAAAGGGCCTAATATCTCTTTAAAGTCAAGGTTTTTCTCAAGTAAGAGGACAAAACCCCTTTATAAACTGATCACCACCAGCATCTGTACTCCTTGAGCTTTCGGCTGCCACGGGCCAGCCCTTACCACACTGTGCTGCCTCCCTGTGCCTGCTGTACTCTTGGCCAGGAGCCTAGTGTAGGGGGTTTTAACCTTAGAAGCATGGGATCGGGGACGGGGACAGCTTTTTTTTTTTTGTCTTTTTCGTGACCGGCACTCAGCCAGTGAGTGCACCGGCCATTCCTATATAGGATCCGAACCCGCGGTGGGAGTGTCGCTGCACTCCCAGCGCCGCACTCTCCCGAGTGCGCCATGGGGCTCGGCTCGGGACAGCTTTAATATGCCCAGAAGCACCAGACCAATTAAATCAGAATCTCTAGGGAAGAAGCCAGGTATCAGTATTTCTTAAAGCTCCCCAGTTGATACTGTGTGGTGGGTTCAAGAATCATTGGCCTCCAAGCCATGTCCAAGGAACTGCTTCACATTCTCATCAAGAAGCATGCTCACGCCTGTGCTATTGAGCTCATGCCTGAAAGTTTGGGCTATGGTGACATTTCTTCTGTCCCTAAGGGTCTTTGGAAGATGCTGGTTCCAACCATGGCTTCATGGGTTCCTGCCTAGATGGCTTCTCAGTCTACTCATCTGTAAAATGGGGATAATACCATTAATACTGGCTCTATCTATCCCCATCCCAACAGAGAAGTTATGAAATGAGAGAACATCTGTAAAAAATGTTCTGTAAACAAAGGGCCATGCACCTCAGGACTAGCACATGATAATACAAACCTTGACGTGATGGTTAATTTTATGTATCAACTTGACCAGGCCATGAGGTGACCAGATATTTGTTCAAAGATTATTATGGATGTTTCTATGGCAGTGTTTTGGAAGAGATTTAAATCAGTAGGCTGAGTAACACAGATTGCCCTTCCTAATGTGCATGGCACTCATCCAATCAGTTAAGGGCCGACCAAAAGACCAAAAGGCCGACCTTCCTCTGCGTAGAGTTCTTCCTGTCTTCAGATTCAAACTGAACCATCGGCTCTCCTGTGTCTCCAGTTTGCTGACTGACCCTGTGGATCTTGGGACTTGTCACCTCCACAGTTGCATGAGCCAAATTCCTTACACTAAGTCTCACACACCCACTCTACTGGATCCGTTTCCCTGGAGAACGCTGACTAATACACATGATGAGGATGAATGCAGGTTTTCCAGCGCCCCCTCCATGTGGGGGTATGGAATTGAGCTCTGCTGTCTTGGACCAAGCCCAGCCCAGCATGGGACCTAGAAATTGGGGTAGAGGATACTCAGGGTGCAGAGCCCTTCTCCTGCCCACAGGCTCCTCCATGGTGACTGGAACCCTATCTAACCTGCTCCAGGCATGCTGTTCACCAGCTTTCTGGCTCGCAGTGGTCTGCACTTGTGTCCAGGCACAGAGGGCTGTTCCCTGCTTCACCCCCTGGGCAGCAGGCTGGCTGGCCTCTGGGAAGACAGGTTCACTTGAACCAAAGGGAATTGAGGCTGTAAAGTGTCTGCCATGCACCCACAATGTGTAGTTATGTCACACACACAGTCAGTCCCAAGACAAAGAGGAGGGACCTGAGGTCCTGAGGACGAAGAGGTTGAAGGGTGATTCCCCATTAATTGGCCTCTGGTACCCAGCACAGTGCCGGACACGTAGATGCTGCTCAGCTAATGTGGGTTAAGTACACAGGAGCTGGGGTGTCTGTAGCTGGGGGTATGAAAGGGACTAGGTAGGGGTGTGGGGGTTCATCCACTGCAGGCAGGGCTGGCGTGAAGCCACAGGAGGGACCAGTGGTGGCTGAGAGCAAGCCCTTGGCTGTTAAGCAGCTTTGGGTTCCAACTCTGTGATCCAAGCCTCAGTTTTCATCATCTGTAAAATGCAGATAACAATAGTATCCACTTCAGGAGGTCATGGTACGGATTAAAAGAGATCATATACGTAAAGCCCTCAGTCCCATGCCTGGCCTGAATGAGGATGGGAGCTGTTCCTCACAGCACCTGAGGGCAGACCTAGTGGTCAGGGCACTGGGCTGTGCTCTCCTACCAAACTGGCTTCAGTTTCCCCATAGGTTCTAGGGCCCCTTTCAGCTGAAACATGCAGTGATTTATCCCTGAATACTGTCAGGATGAGTTGGGGAAGGGTGGGGGTTGAAATGATATTTGCAGGATTCCCCTTTGTCAGGGCTCCCTGGCCAAGAGGGGAAGGGTCTCAAAAGTGTTGGTGCTGACTTGGTATTCCCAGAGCAGTTGAATGGAGACCAGCACCCCTGGCCCCCACTCCAGGACTGGAATCTTTTTTGGTAGGAGGCTAAACTGACAAAACCCCCTCCCCCCAGGCTGGGGACCTAAGCTAGACCCCAGACTCCTGCAGGGCCAGGCACCAGGGATCCCCACAGTTTGTAAATGTAATCAGCCTTGAGGTCTCTCCCCTCCACAGGTGCAATTAGCATGCCCATCTACTAATCCCTGATTAATGATGTTTACAAACACGGGACTCCACTCAGAGCTGCTCAGCCCCTCCTTCTTGGGGTTGGGAGGCAGGGATCTTCCCAGCAACCCCTCCCCACTTCTTCAGGCCTCCCCAAACCCCTCTCCCTCTCTTTCCCCAGGCGGCTGGCAGAGCTAGAGGTCCCTCCTTGTCCCCGGAGCCCCTGGCCCAATTCTCATTGTATGCGTGTGAGAAAAGAGAGCAGAAAGGGAGACTAGGAGGCTTGGTGGTAGGGCTAGGATCTGCTTGTCCTCTCTTCTCAGTTCTAGGAAGCTTCTTCAAGGGGCTTCTTCAAGGATACATGGTGGCCCTGCTGCCTTTCTTCACCACCCCAGCTCCAGTCCTGGGCCACACATGCACACCTCCCTGAGTGGAGTCCTTGGTGGGTCTGTGTCATGAGTCATGGTACCCAAAGCACTAAAAACACAGACTTCTGAGTCACACAGTCCTGGGTCCAAATGTTGGCCCTGCTTCCGGCAAGTCATTTAACCTGACTGAACCTCAGTTTCTTCATCTGTAAAATGGAGATAAGAATAGTACTTACCATGTAGGCTTAAGGTTTGTTAGATGGGGATTAATGATAGGATGTATGAAAAAGACTTAACAGAGTGCCTGGCACACAGTAGGTGCTCAAAAAATGTGAGCTTTTTATTGCAATGAAAATAATGATGATGATGATGATGATGAAAGGAGGCTTTCAAAGCTACACAGATGCCCAAGGACTTCCTCTCCCTTCACCCCCTTCTCTGGGGAGAAGGGCAGGTCCCAGCTCATTACTAGTGGGGGCTGGAGTGGAGGTGTCAGATTGGAATCAATCCTGGGTCTGTTCACAGCTTCCCTGTTTCATTAACACCTCCCTGGTGGTCTTCAGCTCATCCTGTTGGGGGAGGTGCTCCAGAAAGTTCTAACTGCCTCGTATACCCAGCCTAGAGCTCAGTGACCCTCACTCCCAGGCCTGTGCTTCAGATGCATAGAGCAGGAGTTATCTGCCAGGGAGAGGGGGGGCCGCTGACCAGGAGGCTGTCATTGTGCCCCTCTCCTGAGAGTCCTGGAAGCCCGATCAGGGGATGTAGCACCTGGGGCGGCCCCTCCTTTACTCTCCCCACCAGCCTCTAATCCATAGGTTCTAGTCCCCCCCCATCCTCCTCTGCATCCCAGCCTGGCCACTCCTCCTTCCTCTGGAATCCTCCCAGCTGGACGGCCTAAGGCAAGTTGCTGCCTCTTCTGCAAAGAGAGGATAACATACCTCACAGGGGGTTAGCACAGTGCCCAGGAAATTGTAAACTCTCAATAATTGGCAACCATTGTTGTTATTTTACAGGCAAAACAACTGCACTCAGTTATCTTTTAAAATCTTGTTTAGCTGACTGGGGTGGGTGGAGGGGGAGCAGGGCTCAAGCCCTGAGGACCATTAGCACCTCTAGAGAAGCAGGCAAGGACGTGAGCTCTGCCCCCCAGTTAATTGTCCCAGCTTCTTATCCAGATTGCGAAAAGGAGAGGAGCTGCTCGCGGAATTAGGACCGGGAGATTTATACCTTGGGCTCTGCAAAGGCTGCTCCTAAACAAGGTTCCTCTTGACTACACTCCAAGAGGGATTTTTATGGAAATGCTTGTCCTTCGCCCCTGCCCCGTGCCCTCTTTGTCACAGTATTCCATTTCAGAGGACACCCTTCACCACCTGCGGTGGGCTGGGGGAGGGGGGGCTGGGCCTGGGCTTTCTCCTGCCACCGCTGCAGCTGGCTGCCCCCCTACAGGCTCTGGCTCTTTAGCGGAGGGTAGTGGGTGTCAGAAGGGAGACTCCATGAAAAGCGATTTATCTGAAACCTCAAGAAAATGTCCATGACTGAATGTTTTCATTTGGAAAGAGGGAACCATAAGACAGTGGGCTTGGTCCCTTCTTGCAAGAAGACTTACAGGTGCCCCCTGCCCCCTACATTGGCCCTCAGGGGCCTCTGCAGAGTTCCCCCATGGACCATCTCCCTCACCCTCAAGGCAGGAATTGTCTTTACTCCTGTTTCCTATCCCTAGGGCCGGCACAGGGCCAGGCACTCACGCCCGTACTGGTGTTTAAAAACGAGGGCTGAGCAGACGAATGAGTCTTGAGGTTGGGGACTAACTGCCTCTCCCTCCTCTTCTCTATAGTGGGTTGGAGGGGCAAATCCCTCAGCATATTTCCAGCCGGCCTTGACCTTCCACTTTCAGAGGAGGCAAGTCACAAATTATCCTGCAGCCACAGCTGCTTTTGATTCTCTGAAACAAGGGAGCTAACTGAGGGCTGAGAGGATGCTCTGTGGACTCCCTCAGTCCCTCGGAACTGCGGAGACCTGTCTGCATCCAGGCCTTGCACAGATGGCCCCTCCCATGGATGAGGGTACCAGCCGGGGGTCAGGCACTATGCAAGGGGCTGGATCTTGTTGCAATCAGAGCCCTGAGACCCACACACATACTTAGGACAATCTCCCCTGGGTGGGTATGGGACCTGAGAGCCGTGTGGTTGAAGCAGGAGGAGGAGGGATGTGCACATGATGGTACTAACATTTATTACGTACTTGCCATGTGCTAACAGTTTTACGTGCCTCATCTCATTTCATCCTGACGATGCTTTGGAGTAGGCACTGTCATTACCTTTGGTTTATAGATAGGAAACTGAAACTCAGAGGGGTTGAGTAACTTGCCCAAGGTCACGCTGTGGCAATCAGAAGGGTTAGGGAGAGAGGGTGGGAAGAGAGGGTAAGGAGCCATTGTTTGGGAGGAGAGAATCTCCCAGCCCAGCACCAGCCAGGAGGCCTGCTGCTGAGGCCAAGCCAAACCTCCCCACCCATCTCCCCCTGCCCCACTTCGGAACCATTTTGACAAGCTCTGCGTGGGGCTTTGCAGTGGAGGGGGTGGGGGCACTTCCACCCAGCTTCCCCCTGGACTGTGGGTGCGCCAGGCTGGGAGACCAGAAGTGACAGCTCAGGGCTACTGTGGGACGCTGCAGAGAGCCTCCACCCCCAGAGACACCAGACTTGGGTTCAAATTCTGACACTCTGCTCCCAAATCTAAAGGCTCAGGCCTTGGGCAGCTTTCTTCATCTGTGAGCTTAGTTTCCTCCCTGTGAGATGGCACCAACAACCACTTTCTCCCAGGGTTATGCTGGGGCTTGGGAGAAGACGACCTCGGCATAAGTAGGGCTTCAACCCCCCTTCCTTTCTCGCTTCTTCTTTTACTCTTTCTCAGGGTCCTCTCTCTGTCTCTGCCTCTTTGCCCTTCCTGTCCAGGGCCTGGCATCTCTTCTCCCCTCATCTCTGCCTCTGATGATCCAGTCTGTCTGCCCTGGCTGGGTCACTGGAGGCTCCCTGTTCCTGCGCCCTTTCTGGGGCTGTGTCTACACATTCTGCCTGTTTCTCTCTTTGCCTCTTCCCTGGCTCCCGATACCCCAGGGGCTGATCGATGGCGGTCGCTGGTTATCGATCGGGGTGGACGTCCAAGTGTCGATGCCGGAGGCTGATATTGATGGACAGAATCGGTACTGAGGCCCGGGTGGAGTGGCAGCTGGGGAGCCTGAGGCTGCAGGGGAAGTGCGACTCCTCCTCCTCTGCCAGGACCTGGGAGTGGGAGTCCTTAAAGCTGCAGACCCCGCCAGGATGGGAGTAGGGTTAGACACAGGGCCTCTGGGGACAAAAGGCCAAGGCTCTGCTCATGCTGTCATTTCACAAGTATTTATTGAGCACCTACTACGTGCCAGCAGTGAGCAAGTCAGCAAAAAGTCAATCAATAAAATTACATAGTATGTTACACAAAAAATAGAGCAGGAAGACGGGGGAAAGAGCACTGTGGTTGGGGGAAGGTGCAATTTTAAATAGGGTAGTTAGGGGCTGAGCCCGTGGCGCACTCGGGAGAGTGCTGTGCTGGTAGCGCAGCGACGCTCCCACTGCAGGTTCGGATCCTATATAGGAATGGCTGGTGCACTCACTGGCTGAGTGCCGGTCACGAAAAAGACAAAAAAAAAATTAAATAAATAAATAAATAAATAGGGTAGTTAGCATAGGCCTCATTGTGAATGTGACTTTCAAGCAAAGACCTGCCTGAGAGCAGTCCAAGCAGTGGGAGCAGCAAGGGCCAGGCCTTCCAGTGTGGCCAGAGTGGAGTGAGGAACAAGGGGTAGAGGGACACAGGGCAGAAAGCGAGTGGGGGCACGGGCTGTGCATGGCTGAGAGTGGACCGTCACCCAGGGCTGACAGCTGCCCCAGCTCCAGGCGCTCACCTGGGCAGTCTCCACCCAAGGGCAGCTTCCAGAACATGGTTCTGCCACTCTGACCGTGCCTGGAGTTTTATAACAAGGGTGACCATGTCCCAGGTGCTTTGCCAATGAGATAATGCTCATGATAACCCCGTGAGCAGAGTGGGGGGCACTGAGGCTCAGAGACATTTGGCAACGTACCTCAGGTCATGTAACTAGGAAATGGCAGAGCTAGGACGCAAGTCCAAGTCTGTCTGACTCCAAAATTGTTGCCTTTTTGTTGTTGTTGTTCCATTTACCTGCTTTTAATTCTTTTGGATAGAAACCCAGAAGGGGGGTGCTGGGTCATGTGGTAATACTATCTTAAAATTTTTTTTGAGGAATTGCCTTACTGTTGTCCATAGTGGCTGCACCATTTTACGTTCCCATCAGCAGTGCACAGGGGCTCCAGTTTCTCCACATCCTCACTAACACTTGTTATTTGCTGGGTTTTCGTTTGTTTTTTCCTACTGGGTGTGAGGTGGTATCTCATTGCGGTTTTGATTTGCCTTTCCCTGATGACTAGTGACACGGAGCATCTTTCCATATGCTTGTTGGCCATTTGTAACATCATCTTTGAAGAAACGTCTACTCAGGCCTTTGCCCTTTTTTTTTAAAAAAGTCTTGTTTTAATTATTATTATTGAACCATAACTGATTGTACATATCCGTGGGGTACACAGTTGCATATCAATACCTGTGTGCGATATGGGATGCTCAAATTGGGTTAGTGTCCTCAACATTACACAAGGCGATCATATTTTGTAGCCCTTTACCAATTTCTTGCTGACCCCTCTTCCCCCTCCCCCTTTCCCACCTTTGGTGCCTTTGCCTAGTTTTTAATCAGGTTATTTATTTTTTTGCTATTGAGTTGGAGGAGTTTCTTCTATGTTCTGGATGTTAACCCCTTATCAGATGTATGATCTGCTAATATTTTCTCCCATTCTGCAGGTCGCCTTTACACTCTGTTGGTATATTTCTTGCTGTGCAGGGGGAGGACTACTGCAGCAATTGAGGGAGTGAGAAAGTGTTTACCCAGGGAAAGAAAGCCCCAGGTGGTTGGTGGTTGGGGCCAGTGATTATGATATTCAAATCACAGAGGGTCTTTCATGGAGCAGAATGATGACCCAGAGGCAGGAGTGGGACCAGTGGAAGTCTCAGGGAGCCAGACAGCAGCTCAATCTAACAGGATTCCAGAGGCGGAATGAGGGACCTTGGAGGTAGTGAGTGAGCTCCCTGTCACTGCAGGAATGCAAGTTGACCACTCAGGTAGGGTGTTACAGCGGGGCTTCAGGCAAAGGATATTAAGATTGGGTTGATGGCCTCTGATCCCTTTTATGATTCTGTAAGGAAGGAGGAAGCTCAGAGGTTCAGCCAGAAGGGTGGGGTGGGCAGGATTGCAGCTGACAGGAGTCCCCTCCTCTGTGCCTGAGGAAGTCTTGAGCTTTGGGGTCTAGCTGTGCAGGAGATTCCTCTGAGTTCCCATTACCCTGGAGCCTGAACCCAAGCCCTGGCCCAGCCTGACCATGGATCCTGGAGATCTGAGCTGGAAGAGGGGATGAGAGATGAAGATGTGGCTTCTTCACTGCCTGCCAGGTGCTGCATGTGGGCAGAAAGGAGGAAACACAGACTTCAGAGCCTGGCAGACCTTGGTTCAGGTGCTGCCTCAACCACTCACTGGCTGTGTGGTTTCGGGTGATTTTTTTAACTTCTCTGATATTAATTTTCTTCATCTGAGCAAAGGGCCATTATCTCTCTTACAGGGTTTTCTGCAAAATGACAATAACAGGTGTCTGGACCCTGGAAGATGCTCAGTAAACTGCAGTGATCAGAATTAACCCCCTGATAATTGCCTCTCATCTCCCTTGACAGGCAATGATCCCAGAAGACTGCACATCCCCTGCCCCCTGGTGACCTTTTCACACTGCTCTTGGCCCCTGCCAGCCCCTCAGTCCGGGTGGACCTCAGCCCCTCTTCTCCTTCTTGGGGCTAGGAATCCAGACTCCTGGACCCAGAACCCATCCTGGCCACAGTAGACATCCAGGCCAGCTCAGGGCTCCTCTCTGGGCCTGGTGGATGGGGCTGGCTGGCAGCCTGATACCCTGTCGGTCTGTTGGTCCTCCGTCTTTGCCTGTCTCTGTGGCTGCTGACCCTAGAGTTTCCTCACTTCCAGTTTTCCAGTCCCTCCTGGCCCTGCGCCCTGTGCTCTGGCTCATTTCCTTGCACGTTGCACCCCGAGATGCCCCACCTAACCACCAGCCCAGCCCAGTGCAGAGAAAGATGAAATCTCATTATAGGCCATTGATTTTCTTCCAAATTTGCTGCAAGTACACTTTGAGGTTCCTGAGTACTGCTGCCTGTTCCCACCTTCAGCCCCTCAACTCTCACCACAGCTTCACTGAGGAAATAGAGGGATGCCAGGGCTGGCAGGTGGTATGGAAGGCGAGGCCCAGGGATCTGTCCGCTGAAGCCCCCAGCCTGCTTTGGCCCATCGGTGTGGCAAGACTCTGGATGCGCACTGATTTCTGGGCAGTATTTCTTTGGCTGTCTGCTCCCATCCTCCTACAGGGCTTGTGTAGAGAGGTGTGTATTTCTGGGTGTATCTGTCTGTGTGTCAGTGTGTTTGTGTGTGTCTCTGTGTTTGTCTACGGGCGTCTGTGGTGTACCTCTGTGTGTGCATCTGCGTGAATGCAGGGAGGGGTGGGGCCTTGGCTTGCAGTTGAACTCTGGATGCTCTGCTGTCTGTCAGACAGCTAGCCTCGGGAAGGGCTTGACTTGAGATAAATCCAAGGGATGGTTCTCTGCCCAGGGGCCAAGTTCTGGGTAGCACTCTGAAAGAGGCACAGCCTTCTCTGTCCACTTCTTTTTTTTTCTTTTTTTTTTTTGGCAGCTGGCTGGTAAGGGGATCCAAACCCTTGACCTTGGTGTTTTCAGTGCCATGCTGTAACCAAATGAGCTAACCAGCCAGCCCTTCTGCCCGCTTCTGCCCACTCTGACCCTGTGTCATCTTGGAAATGGAACACCCTGCTGACTTTGTTGGGGTGTTAGATATAGGGTTTGAGGGGCTGGTAGGAAAGATTTGGAACCTGAGGTGGGACATGAATTTCCTCCCCTCCCTAATCCGAACTGAAGAGCCCCAGGTATGTATTTAGAGTTGAAAGGACATATACTGACCTGGTGAGCCTGGAGAGAGCAGTCTAAGGGAGATGCTGGGCAGTGAGGGTGCCCTGGGGAGGGGGACGGCACGGGGGTGTTCCTGTCTGCTTGGCATAATGTCAAACATCAAGGTCAGCCTTAGCAGGAGGAAAGTCACAAACAGGGTCCTCTGGTCTCTGGGGTGAGAGGCTTGCAGCCTGGCTGTAGGCTGAGCCACTTGCCTCTAGCCCACCTACCAGGGCTAGAGGTCAGCTGTGGTGGACTAGCCTTCTAAGCCCAGGACATCGCTGAGATGCCCCACGCCATAGGGTGGGCATCTTGATGAGGCCTCCTACAAATCTAGGGGATGGGGTGTGTCTTTGGGTGAGTGCCCTCATGAAGCCTCACCATCGCCTCCTGCCCCAGCCCTGCACAGGCATGTCATGTGAGTTCATGGATGTGCATGTGTGTTCTCCCCGCTGCCTCTGCCGGGGAGCTGGAAGCAGCTCTCTGGGTTCCAGGGACAGGCCAGATTTATGGCACTGGGAGAAATATTTAGGCCTTAGACAGTTTGGTTGTGTTAATTATGGAAATCTAAAGATAATCTATATTTAATGCTGAATTTTGTCAAATTTGCTAAAGAATTAGGGGAGCGTGTGCAAACAGTGACACTTCAATGAAGAACAAGGTGCAATTAAACTCTGAAATTTACAGTGGAATAATTGGAGAGCATGACAAATATAGTTATCAGCAGCAACTAATTAGGGGTCTGCTCGAGGTTTCTGGGCTTGATTAATCTCGCCTGGATGCTAATAAGTTATGTGGGGCAGATGATACCAGTGTGTCGCCTCCTCCTTTCTACCCTCTCACCAGAGCACTTGGGGGTGAGAATGTGCCCCACTCGGTTCATCCCTCTATACAGCCTGGCCTGAACAGGACAGTGGGGCCACCACAGCTCCGATGCTGAGACCCCATCCCCAACCCAGGGTGGTCTGAACACCTTGAGCTGCTCTGCTCAGGCATCCTGGGCCTCACTGATTGGTAAGTTCTTCTTGGGGTCTCACTTGAGGCTTGTTGGGATTGGGGGAGAAAGGACTGGAGACCAAGTTTTCGGATCTAGCTGAGCCTCAGGGGGTCAGATTTGTTCACTTGCTGTTGCTGTAGCTCAGTCCGACTCCCACCTCCACTTCTTCCTGCATGCCTTGTGGGAAGGGGTGCTGCAGGCCCCCACTCTGACCTGCGATAGATCCCATGCACACCCTTTTTTGGCCAGGCGCCTCCCTCCTTTTTTCTCCTCCCAGGCCTCTGCTAATCTTCCTTGCTGCAGATCGTGGCCAGGCCTTAGATCCATTGATTAAAGTTTAGGCTGGAGCTGATGCTATTACCCAGCTGGAGTGTGGCCAGCACCCTGGGCACCGCTGCCAAGCCCTGCTGTGAAACTAGAACTGTCCCCTCCTTTTCTCTGTCTCTTGCCCTGTCTCTGATTTAGTCTCCTGTTTCTTCCCTGTCCTGGAAGCCTGCCTCAGACCTGCCACCCTTGTCATCCTTCAGGAGCCCACTCTGGGAGGGGTCTCTTTGTGACTAGCAGAGGGGACGGATTGACCCCCAAGAACTCTCCCCTCCAGCACCCACCTTTTCCTTAGAAGTTCTCCTGACTGCCAAGTTCCCCACCTCAGGTCCCCCAAAGGACAAGGTGGAGTCTGCCAGCTCTGTGCATAGACACCCATCCTGAGCAACTCCCTGCCATCTCCTCCCTTTGCTCAATGTCATCTGGCACAGGATGGGGACTCCGATTGGCAGCCTCAGATGGGGTTGATGAATCTAAAATGGGAAGTTAGAGGAACTGCTTCTTTGTGAATGTCTTTTATACACCAGATCTCTTAAAACAGGAGGTTGTGTGTGTGTGTGTGCACGTGCGCGCACGCGAGCGTGTGAGATAGAAGGCCGGGACCTTGATGTGGCTGGTAGAGAGGATTGCAGGAGGGGGTGCAGGAGGAGGACAGGGGCCCCCAGAATGTCTCCCCATGATATCTGGGCCGGAGAGGTCCTCTTTCAGAGGGAAGGGAAGGCAGGGGGCTTCTGTGAGGCTTCAGTTTCTTTTCCTGCTTTGGGTATGAGGAGCTTTGGGGCCAGAAACACCTGGGCTTGTGTCCCAGCCCTGGGTCCCTGGGCTATTCCTAATCATGTCAAGTCCTGATTTCCTTCTTGTGGAATAGGGATAAATACTTCAGAGCGATTGTCACCCATCCACCCCCACCTGCACCCCAGTCACCAGGACTTCAGGTAAAGGGCTGGGAACAGGCCCTCAATATATGAGCTCCCCTTCCTCCTCCTTCTAGCTTCCCACCCCTCCACCTCTCAGGTGGACTTGCATCCCTTTTTAATCAATGCTAGGGACCTGACAGGAAGAAGGCGGGGGGTGGGAATCAGAGCCCAGAGCTTCACACCCTCCTGTCTGTGTTCAGGAAGGGAACCCACCTAGCGTGAGGCCTGGCGTGCAACGGTAAGAAAAGTGCTTGTAAAGTCTCTAGTAAGCCCAGATTGTTGCTACTGTTAATAAGTAACAATGTGCTGGGAGGAGTTAGCTCCAATAGCTTCCTTTCCTCTACTAGCTCTCCAAACAATATGCTAAAAAGTAAATCAGATCATGTCCTGTCTCTGCTCAGAAACCCTCAATAGCTCCCCATTGCCTCCAGGATAAAGTACAGACTTCTTAGCCTCATGGTCAAAAGTGTCCACAATCAGCCCTAATCTGGTTTCCACTTCCCTTTGGGCCTCTTGAATTCCCTTTGCTCTACTTCCCACCCCCAAAACATGCCCCGTTCCCCAAACTCCCTCAGCACCTGACAGTCTGCAGGCTTTTATTGGAGCAGTTTCCACTGCCTGAAATGCCTTCCCTCTTGCTCCCATCCCCACGCCCACCTTCTGGAGGTGCAGCTCAAGTCTCATCACCTCTCAAAGCCTCCCCTTTTGCTCCCAGTTGCCCCTGTGGTCCCTCCCCACCCACAATCTGAAATCCCTCTGGTTGCACAGATAGCCCGTGTGCCTGTTTCAGATTCCTCCACCAGAGGGCGATAGCCACTGCGGGCACAAGCATAATGGAACCCAGGATTGGCTGCATGCCTCCTTGGGCCTACCTCTGTGATGCTGTCCCCTGGACTTCCAGCCTAGCGTCCTCACTGCTGGACTTCACGGTTGGAAGACTTGGGGACAGGGCATGTTTTGTCCCTTCTCTGCAGAGTTGACAGTCTTTGAGATTTGGGTGAAAATGAGAGAAATGGCTTCTTACATTTGTGCCGTGCACTGAGTTTGCCAGTCACCACTGACGTCTGTGTCCCCAGGGCAGGGCTTAGTGAGCCCATTTTACAGATGGGGAAGCATGTCTTAATCGTGGCTGTATCTTGCATAGACTGGCAAGTCACAGGTGCAGAATGCATTGGATAAACTGAGGCTCAGAGGAAGTTTTCTGAGGGTAATGTGGCCTGTAAGGGGGAGAGCTGGGAATCAAACCCAGGTCTCTCTGACCTCTAGGTTAGTGTCTTTTCCTCCACACCAGTTTTTCTCATCATTCAAAATCCTGGTCTAATCCCTTCCTGCACTTTCACAGCTCCTGGCTCTGAAGCAACTGTGAATGGTGTCTCAGGCCTTGGACCCTAGCCCCCAAATCCCTGTGTGCTGTGCATCTGTTGGCAGGTCACTAGCCTCACTGAGCCACAGCTTTTTATAAAATGCTCAGGTGATGCTTAGTCTCTTCCTCCCAGAGTTATTGTGTCATGAAATGAGTTGGTGGCTGCAGAGACCCTTCTCCCCTAGAACAAACCCCCTGGGAACTGGGCTGGGACATTTCCCCAGGGGCTCTTGGTCTGTCTCCTGGGGGCTGGGAGGGGGAACACGAACACCCGCAGGTCTCCTTCAGCCCCCCTCTGGGGGAAGAAAAGAGATCGGGGGGTCTCCTTCCTCGGGAGCCTGCAGCCCTCGCAGCTGCTGCAAGTGAGCGGGCTCTGTCTCCATGGCAACGCGGGCCAGCCGCCTGCAGGGCCAGTCCTGTGCCAGCCACCGTTGACCTCACTTAGGATGATTACCTTTCGGCAAATAAAATAATTGTGTTAATAAAGAGGATGTTGGCCCCTCATCCCCCACCCTGCTTGGCCCGTTTCCCAACCCCACCCAGGGGAAGGAGGGGCTTCTCTCCCTCCAATTACCCGGCCGGTGGGATGCTTTACTCCTAAATAAGTTGACTGACACCCTGACTGGGTTTTAGTCTTTACCAGTTTTAACCATCTCCCACCCTCCCCATCTTGCCTTCTGCCTCCTCGCCCCAGTGTCTTTGTTGAAGTCGCGCACTTGAGATAGTACTGCTCATCCTGTCTTCCTTGTACATATTTTCAAACACCAACCAGCCAGGCGTCCCAAGCTATCATCATAATAAATTCTATTTGTTGATGGCCTACTGTGTGTTATACCCTTTACAAATGTCTTTGCAAATGTCCTCTCTTTAATCTCTGTAACAACTGTGCAAGTCAGCAGCTTTAATACCATTTTACAGGTGAGAAGACTGAGGCTCTGAGAGGTAAAATGTGAGTTTGGACAGGGCTAGAAACCTGGATTGGTCCAGCCTCTGCACTGTAGTATGGGCTATTCTAACAGATGCATGTTAGCTGGGGGTTCAGTGCTGGACTGAGCTTTGGGGGGCGGGGGAAGAAGAGAGGAACAGGGTCCCTAGGAGGTTCTGAGTCAGGGTGGGGTGGGCTGGAGTAGATGGAGATGTGAGATGCACTGTGCACAAAAAATGGAGATGTGAGATGCACTGTGACCGGCGCTCTGAGACCAAGAAAATGGTAGTGACCCAGCATGAGGTGCTGTGGAAGCTGACCCCAAGATAGCGGCCCCCAGGGCGATGAGGGGGTGAGACTGGCAGTTACTGAACCTCTGGTAAGTGGTGACACTGGGCTGAACGCTTCACGTTTCTTATCTCACATGAGGATAATTACAGATGAGGAAAGGAAGGCTTAGAAACTTTAAGGGAATTCCTCAAGGTCACACAGTGGGTGTGGAGCCAGGATTCACACCCAGGTCTGTCTGATCTGCTTCCCTGCGTTCAGTGCTCTTTTGACTTCATTGGTCTGCACAGCCAAAGAAGGATGCAGAGAGAGAGAGAGAGAGAGAGAGAGAGAGAGAGAGAACCCTGAAGCAGGCCGAGCAGGGCGTGGAGTGCTGGTTTCACACACAGGGGATGGTCCCCTCAAGGTCTAACAATGCCTTAGCCCCTGGTGGTTATTTGAGGCTCTGGTTAAAATCTTGTCAAAAAAGAGTTACCGAGACTGCAGCTAATTTGGAGTTTACTTTTCACAAATGAATAAAAAAATAATGCAACATGATTGAGTTATTTGAAAGGTCATTTTAAGCCTTGTGAATTATTATTAAGTCAGGGCCCTGCAGGTGGTGTCATCCTGTGACAGAGCAAAGCTTTCAAATTGTGAGGACTGTCCTCACTGGATTCTGAGGTCTTTTTGTGACTGGAGATATACTGTCATCCGGACTTTATGTCAGAAGTCTATACCTGAGGCTCTTTGTAAATATGAGTCCCAGACTAGAGAGACCCCTCTTCTTTGGCCTCCCACCCCTCTCATTAGAGGTCCTGCCCCCAGATAAAGTGAAGGGACGTAGCCAAGGCAGGCAGGGGCTGTGGTGCCTGTCAGGCACACTAGGTGGCGCTCTGACATCGGTCAATCCTCTGAGTGCCTGTACACAGTGGCCAGAGGGCAGGGTGGGAATGGCTTTGAGTGGAAGCGGGTCTCCCTGGACTTGACGCCCAGGGCGAGGGCTAGGCCAAGGGGCGCTGGAGATGTCAGAAGCCAGGCTGGGGATCAGAGGCTTTGCTCCTCCTGCCATGACTCCTCGTAGTTCATAGGGCTCCAAATGGTGAGGCTGAAAGAGTAGCAGTGGGAGGGACAGAGAGACCAGCAGGGAGGAAGTGAGGGGGTGAGGGCAGGGCCACAGCAGCAGGGCCTGGCCGAGCACCTTAGCAGTGTGCGGTGACCCTCAACCGAGTGAGGGCATGGGGAAGGCTGTTCTCCCATTGACAACCAAAGCCCAGGGTTGTAAACCCGGGGGGCCACTTGGAGGTGGGGTTTGCTCATCTTACGTGCCCTTGGACACTGGGGGAGGGAAGAGGCTTTGGGGGCCTATTTGTACTGCCTCCAGCTATTATTATTATGGCAGCTGGCTGGTAAGGGGATCCAAACCCTTGACCTTGTGCCTCCAGCTATTATTAAAGAAAGCTTTGGGGGTTGTTGGCAAGGGATCAGCTTTGTCCTAAGGGGCAAGATGCAGGCACAGGACCCAAAGGCCTCAGGTTTTTTGTCCCTATTTCACTGTGTCCTAGCCATGTGACCTTGGGCAAGGCACTCAGACCTCTTCTTCCTGCTCTGTGAAATGGAAATAATAATATCATCTTTCAGAGTTGTTGGGAAGCTTAAATGAGATCACGCACATGTAGGCACTCCTATGCCAAACATGAGGTGACCCTCCTGTCCTGTCAGTTTGCAGAAGTGGCATCTTGCACCTCTTCTCTGCCTGCAGGCCCAGTAAATACTCAGGGCTGTTGACTGATTAATGTCTGGGGTGGAGGCATCTGGAGCTGGAACCATTCCAAAAAGGGCCTCCAAAACTTCACCCTATGGGGGACCATCCTTGATAAACTCTTGTCCTCAGATGTTAGCATTTTTCCTGTTTAGAAACAATCTTGGAGCTGGGCCTGACCACTCTGCTTGCCTGCCCTGAGTCTCATCCCTTGCAGGTCCCTCTCTCTGGGCTCTGTGGGATCTAGAGAGAAAGGGAATCTGTAACTCTCCTTGGAGGAGAAGGATCTCTTAGAGGGGCAGACTTACCCCAGGGCCTCTTTTCCAGCAGTCTACTTACAAACCTCTCTCATATGTGGTACAGGTGGGGAAACTGAGGCAAGGGGAACCATGGAGACAAACCCCAAATCCCTGAATGTTAGTAGGTGTGGGGAGAGATGTGGTAAATTGGCTTCCCAGCCCTCTTGGGGGGCTGGAGGGGGTCTGTTACCCTGAACTCCTGGGGGAAAGGTCTGTGATGATTGGTTGGAGACAAGTGAGGAGTTAGGAGATGAGCAGGAAAGGTCTGGGTGGAGTAAATCAAGGGCAGGGGCAGTGGGGGCTGACTTATTCAGTTAGCAAACATTCCCCAAATGTTTAGTGAGCACGTTGTGGGACAGGCACCAGCCTAGGTGCTGGGATTCAGAAGCCCAGATAGACAAGGTCCCTGCCCTGGAGGAGCTTCCCCAAATCATCTAACATCTCTAAGTCCCTGTTTTATCACCTGTAAAGTGGGGATAATAACGTCTCCCTCGTGGGACTGTTGTGAAGGTTAGATACATGGAAGGAGCTTAATACTGAGCCTGCTGTAGTTTTTGTCAGTGGTATTATAATCAGTAGCTCTGGGGAGTGTGACCTTGAGCAGATGGCCCACTGTCCTTGAACCTTAGGTTTCTTATCTGTGAAATGGGTTCATAACATCTGCCCCGCCCCTCCCCACGAGACCTCATTGTGGAGTTTGAAGCAAACTGAGGTAATGCGTAGGGGAGGGCTTTGTAAACAGCATCATGCACAGACAGGAAGGGTCAATTCAAGTTGTTTGGGGTCCATGTGCACGGGCGTGTGTGCGCCCCGGCAGCTCATATCAGGAGTGTGCTCCTGGAGCCCTGGGGCTGAAGCCAAGGTGCTGGCGGAGGTGTGGAGATGAGGGCCAGGCTGAGAGTTGCAGCAGTTCTCCAAAGGCCTTAGGGAAGTTGAGAAATAAATCTTTCTCAGAGACTGAGATGGGATCAACCCTTCCCTGTCCCCCAACACTGGGCTGGGGGCTGAGCAGGGCTGCCTGCAGTGGTCAGGGGTCCTCCCTCCTCTCTTTGGACAACCTTTCCCCCCTGCATCTCCTTCCCCACTAACCCCCCTCCTGTCAGGCCTAATTACTGCTGCCAAGCTACAGAGCAACCCAGGGAAAAGTACTAACACAGTCGGGCTCTATCTGGAAGGTGTTTGATGTGTGCACCTCCCGACTCCTGCTGCTGATGGGAGAAGGTGCCTGTCACTTCTCTTAGTACTCACCAGTGTCAAGGGCTCCCAGCCCTGGCTGCCCAACCAGCGGCTGAGTGGTGGAGCTGGGTAGGGTGCAGCTTGGATCCCAGGCTGAAGAAACCAAGAAACCAAGAGACCAAGAGAGGAGTATCCCACCAGGGAGAATTAGGATTGGGGCAGGGGAAGCCATGTACCCATCTCTAACCTCTCACCCTACCCCCAGGAAAAGAGCAGTAGAACGCAGTGTAGTGGGTGGAAAGCGCATGAGTGTGGGGGTCAGACAGCCTGGGTTTGAATCCTTTACCAGCTGGGGGTGTCCTGGGCAAGATGGGATGGTAATAAGCCCTACTCCATGGCATGGACAAGCAATCTTTGTGGGATAATCTGTGTCAGGTGCCTCAGTTTGTGCACCCAAGCCTGGCCCACAGGGTCAGTTAACTGGGATTTGGGCAATTTCATGGCTTCCCATCTTCCCCACTCTAACTGCTTTTCTCAGCTCATTGATTGATTGATTAAGGGAAAGTCATCATGGAGGATGAGCAAGGTGCCATCCAGTTGGGAAATACAGTGTGAGCTGAAAATCCCAGAGTGTATTTCTTTTCCAGGACAGCAGAGAAGAAAAAGAACTTTTCTGGCTGGGAGATTCCAAGAAGGCCCGCTGCAAGCAGGAGTGGTATTCAACTCGGTTCCTCAAATGGTTCCAGATGGAGAAGGAAGGGCGTGCCCGGTGGGCAGAAGGGCGCGGGCAAAGCCCTCCAGGGGGGAAAGCTGGGGACCCATTCCCGAGACTGCTCGTAGGTTGCTTTCCTACAGCAAAGGGAAAGTGAAATAAAACTGAAAGGGAGTTGTCCCAAATTCATGGATCGTTCAAACAAAAGTGGAATGTATTGGGAAGAGTATAGGAGGCCAAATTATTGGGATAATTACTAAAAAGTTATTTCAAATCTTTGGATTTTTTGGCTCCCTCAAGGTGGCCTAGCACCTTATTTCCCCCCCTCCAGAATGACAGACTTAAAAAATGGCGGTGAAGGAAAAGGTCCCCCAAAGGAGATTCCTTCCCTTCTTCCTCCCCCTCCCTCAGCTTATTGCCTCCTTAACCCCATTCCCCCTCCTCAAAGAAAGAAGGTGGTGTTGGAGGAAGATTGGAGGGGGAGTGGTGTCCCCAAACTGTCCTCAGATAATGAGGAGGGGTAGGTGGCCTTGTGTGGATGTGTCCGGGGCCTCAGTTCATGCTTGGGGCCATGAGGACAGATACATGAGGGAGGAAGATTCTGTCCTCTGCCAGAAATATTCATATCAAGTGATCGATTTACATTACACTGGACTCTCAGCCTCTTCCTTTTTCCAAAGGGTACCAGGAGATGGTGTTTGGGTGGCAGAGATGGAGGAAGGAGGGGGAGGAGGACAGGGAGGGGCCTGGACGGCAGCTGGCAGGGCCTGTCTCTGACGGGCAGCAGGCAGGAGGTGAGAACATGAGCTGCAAGAAGAGACATTGGGCTTGTTTTCCTGCCAGCCCCTGGCTCAGTCTCCCTCTGTCTCTCTGTCTCTGATTCTCTGCCGCTCTCTCCACTGTCTCTTTTGTGGTCTCTGTCTGCATGAGACAAATCCCAGGTGACACCCCCTGGGCTCCACTGTGCCTTCAGGGAGCTGCACAGGTGGGGAAGGATGTGTGTTCCTTCTCATCTTAGACTGATCTTGGGATTTCAAATGCCCAGTTACTGTGGTATGGCTTTGTCCTCTTTGGGGGACATGGGGTGGGTGGAGAGCCCACATTTCTCTCTCTCTCCATTCTTCTCCAACTTCATCTTCCATGGAAAATTTTCAAAGTTGCTGAGCCCCTCCTGTCAAACCATCTCCTGTCTTTTTTCTTGTATGGACTTACTCCAAGAAAGATCTAAGGAACTTTAATTTTTGAACCTTCACATTCTGATCAATTCTTTCTGGATTTTCACTGCCTTCAGGGGCATTTTTGTTACCAAGCACCTGCAAGGTTCTGAGCACTGGGTACTGGCTTTCATATCTGTGACCCAGTTTAGCCCTCTCTCAACACTGGGACCAGGGGTGTTGATCTTTGACAAATAGGACAACTAAGGCACATTACCAGTTGAGCTGGTATTAGAACCCAGTTCTCCTCTGTGCTGGTGCAGGGCTCTTTCCCCCAGGCTGTATGTCTCAGGGGTGTCTGCCCTTCCTCTGGATTTCCTGCTTTCACCAAACATGGACTCACACAGACATTTTCGGGGTGGCAGAGGCTGATGTCTTGTCATTTTAATGGCCACATGGCATTCCATCATGTTGATGGATCTTCATTTTGTTTGGTCACTCCCTCGTTGTTGAGTATGTGAGAGGTGTCTAATTTTTTGCTATAATACATGCAACTGCTGTGAGTTTTTTGTTTAAATTACTTTCACTGTTCATCCCCAATACGTTCCATGAGTAGGTGCAGGAATGGAGCCCAGAGCCCTGCATCTTGGCCGGGGCTGGGGTGGTGGTTAGTACCTGGTATCTTGACCCAGAGCATGGTCAATGCAGAGGTGGATGGCAACCACCTCTTGTGGCTGATTTGGATTGACCTCCAGCCAGAAGAGGTTACAATGACCCCTTTAGGAGGCGGCACATTGATGCACTATACATTCTGTGTGCACATGTGGCAAAGTCTGTGCCCACTTCACCGACACATGGCGTGGCTCATTTCAACACTACTCAGAGCCACCATCACCACAAAAACCAAGTGCTGAAATGACCCACAATATAAATCTGCATCAAACATTAGCCGGGGAATTTAACATTAGCCAAATGGCCAATGTTATCATTAGCTGGCTTAACACAGAACTACTCATGTATTTCCCAAAACAAGTAACAAGTGAGGTTTAGAGACTAAACGCAGTTAAATGGTGTAACCATAATGTTAGTCTTTGGCCATAACATATTTGTTTGGCATAAAGCATACATTTGATAAACAAAGTAGGTAATTTGAGAAAAAGGATCAACTATAGGAAGAGACCCTTGTTTCAGTCCTAGTGGAAGACAGTTTGGTGATTCAGGTGGTGTATGGAGTTGGGAGCTTAATTGACCTTCCAAGGGTGTGAGGCTCCTACGAGCTGGAAGAGGAGGGAAGCAGGGGACATGGTCACTGTGGAGGGATGAGGAAGAGGCAGATCCTCCTGATCCAGGGGGAGGTGAAGGCACAGAGCAGGAAGGGACGTGCCTCGGGTCAGGATTGGTTTCCTGTGGAGTTCCAAGCATCTGAGCCAAGCTGCCTCCTGCTCTTGCAAAGCATGGATATTAATAAGGGTGATTAGTAATCATGACGTGTGAATAATAAGGGGATGGTTAATTGTCCTGGTTATGATGAACAGCAGTCGCTGGGAGAGGGTGGGGGAGTTGGGACCCCCAACGCACACATATGCACATGCACACACTCACTCACATATGAATTGTTCTTGGCTGCTGTTTATGAGACTGCAGAGCCAGCAAGCTACAGGGGCATCAGTATTTTTTAAAACGAAACCTAATAAAGCAGAATTTAAAAATTCATTTGTAATTTCCTTTTATATAATTATGAAAGGATACACGTTCACACCAGAAAATTTGGAAAATACAGAAATGTATAATGAAGAAAACGAAAAAGCACTGTAAACATTTTGGTGTTTATCCTTCTAGTCTTTACTTCTATGCATGCATAAATAAAGCCACAAGCTATATTTAAAACAAAACATAATTAGGATTGTATCCTGCATGGTATTTGGTAACTTGCTTTTTTTTTTTTTTAACTTACACATACTTCATGTGCTCTTCTCCATGGCATTAAATGGTTTTTGAGAATATAATTTTTTTAATGAAGGGAACATTATTTTGGGTAATGGGCAGTCTGTTAGAAAAGAAGTCCATCCTTTCCTGCCTCCTGCAATTGGAGAGGCTGGGGGGTCTTCAGGAAGTGACTCTGGGGTGGGGTGGGGTAGCTCAGTGGACCCCTGCGGATGAGGAAGTGGTGCAGAAAAAGAGGCAGAACTGCTTTAGAGCCTGAGCTGGATGGAGGAAAGTATCTTCTGAAAACACATAAATATTTTCTTTCCTCATACTCAGTTAAGGGTAGACAGCAGCCAGAATCCTCCACTGGGTACATGTAGGGCCCAATGCCAGTGTTAGTACACAGTCCTGGAGATATCTCTGAACCCTCTGAGCCTCAGTTTCCCCATCTGTATGTGGAGGCAACCTACCTCTTGCCCACCTCCTAGAGGGCTGTCACCAAGAACTGAGATACAATCAAGTGGAAAGAGACAGAGCAAACCTCTGGATTATGGGAGAGGGGCCAGAAGACCCTGCTTTCCCACTGACTGCCTGTGCAAGCCAAGGGAAGTCCCGTCTCTCACTGGGCCTTACTTGCCACTTGTGTAAATTGTGGAGCTGCACTTGGTAGTCTCTAAGTGTTCTTAGAGCTCCCTGTTCTGAACTCCTCTGGTAGCAGGTCGAGCTAGGCCCTGCTATGGACGTTCAGGACATCTAGCTGTGCCAGGGTCAATAATGCTGCTGCCTTGGGGGACCTGTTCTTGGGGGAAAGATTAGGATGGGAGCCACAGACCATCTGTCCCATGGTTGAAGAGAACGTCTTCTGGTCTGATGGAGACGAGGGATTGAGTATTATTTCACCCTTCCTAAAAGTGAAAAAGAAACATGACAAGGAATGATGGCCTGACCACAAGGACTCTTCTGCCAACACCAAGAAGCCATCAACTGCCTCTGACTAAGCCCACCTGCCTCTACCTCTGTGTTGCTTGGCACCCCCAGTGTTCATGGACTGATGGTGAATGGGCTGTCACCTTGTTAATATTCTTATGCAATTTTCATCCATTCATCTAATCATCCTCTCGATAAGTGAGAATTATCCACTACTGTATCAATTTCATGAATAGCAGTCCCACTGTCTACTAGCTCTGTGACCAGGGGCCAGGTGCTTCACTTTCTGTCCTCAATGTCATCATCAGTAAAATGGGGCTATGATAATGGTGCCTGTGAGGAATAAAATGGAATAGTAAATGCAGAGTACTTCAAACAGTTCCTGGAACATAGTAAGTGCTCGATAACTATTTGCTATCATCATCGTCGTCGGCATCATCATCATCGTCGTCACCATCATCATCGTCGTCACTGCTACTGTGCCTGTTATGTGCCAGGCACTGTGGATACAGAGGTGACTAAGACACAAGTTCCAGCTCTCAGGTAGTGCAAAATCAGCTGCAATAAGCCCTTAGGTCTGGGCAATATGCTCTGGGAGCACAAAGAAGGGAGTGCTTTCCTCTGGGTAAGGAGGATTTTGACAGGCAACCCCTCCACACTGTGCCTGCTCCCCGCTGTGGATCCCTCAAGACGTGGCCCCCCAAAACCCAGGCCAATGTGTGGCTTCATCCGGTCCTTAAAAAGCCAGGCCAGCCCCTGCCCCCCAGCTCCCCTCCACTGCGGCAGCACGAAGGCTGCTTGGAGAAGTGACAAAAAATTAAAATTAAAGCTAAATTAAAAAGAAGACTCCCATTTCCTCTCCCCATCGCACTTTCCACCTTAATTTTATCGCATCTTCCTTCTCGTTTTATTGACTTTTAGAAGCATGCCACAAGATTTAGTGTGGAGCTGGAGGAGAGGTAATAAATGTGGTGTTCCTCTTGCCTCCAATTAATTCTGCCAAGGGGTGGGGGCAGGTGGAGAAGACGGGGGCTGCCCCTGGGTGTGAAGCTTCGGGAGGACAAGCTCCACAACCAAAGAGGTGGGGGAGGGACCCCTGACGTGGGGGTGATGAAGCTTTTTGGCTTTTGTCCCCTCCCCAGGCCCGTTTCCTGGTGCCCTAGAGAAGGGGAATCAGTTCCAATAGAGCTAATCAGGACAGAAAACAGAAATCAGAATTTACACTCTCTCTGGCCTGGCTTTAAAAAAACTCCAGAACTCTCCCCTCCCCCAAACTCCACCCATATTTCCTGGGATGAAGATTCCCCACCCACCGAACAGATCTTTATTTAATTTTATTTCATTTCATGCTGTGTTGGCGCAAGGCATTTTTTTCTTTTCCCCACTCTCCCTCCTTTTTCCCCCTTTTTATTTATTTTTCCTGCTCCCCCCTAACCCAATCTCTAATATCATTTTCACCCACCCACAGCGACGCTGCGTGTTTGTAATTTTCATCTGACCCTAATGGCTCCGATTTCCCCTCAGTATTTAAGTGGAACAAGATAGAGGTAAGTGACAAATAAACAGTGGTTCCTATTTATGCTGCCAATTTCGGTTGATGGTGGAGAGGCTGCCTTGAAATTAACTCTGCTGCTGTCTGATGCCGAGGAACGTCTGACGGCCAGTCGGCTCCCTACTGCCCATCACAGCCCTCACCCCGTCATCTGCCTGGGTTCCACTGGAGGAGTGGGTGGTGGGTAGGTGTGCAGAGTTAGAGCCAAAAATGTTGTTTTCTTTTCTTCAGACAGGCCCTTTCCTACTTCTTGGCTTTGGCCTTTCACCTCCCAAGTGTGGTCCCCTGGTCAGCAGCATCAGCATCACCCAGGAACTTGTCAGGAATTCAAATTCTCCAGCTACCCCAGACCTACTGAATCAGAAATTCTGGGGATGGGATCCACCAGCCTGTGTTTTTGAAAAACAACTTTATTGAGGCATAATTTACATACCATAAAATTCACCCATTTTAAGCATACTATTCAATGATTTTTAGTAAATGTATTGAGTTGTACACCATCACCACAACCCAGTTATAGATCATTTCTGTCATCCCAGTAAGATCCCTGGTATCTGTTTATAGTTAATCCTCTCCCCACGTCTCAGCCCTAGGCAACCACTAAACTACTTTCTGTCTCTGTAGAGTTGCCTTTTCTGGATGATCTTTTGAGTCTGGCTTCTTTTACTTAGCAAAAGGTTTTGTTTTGTTAACAGCTTTATTGAGATGTAATTCACATCCCATACAACTGACCCAGTTGAAATGTACAATTCAGTGGCTTTTAGTATATCCACAGAGTTGTGCAACCATCATCACGATCAATTTTAGAACATTTTTATTCCCCAAAGAAACCCTGCACCTCTTAGCTGTTATCTCCAAATTCCCCAATCACCCCACATCCCTACGCAATCGCTAATCCACTTTCCGTCTCTAGAGATTTGCCTATTCTGGGCATTTCATTTAAATGAAATTATATAATATGTGGTCCCTGTGACTGGCTTCTTTCACTTAGCATATTTTCAAGGTTCCTCCATGTTGTATCAGTCTTTCTTGTTGTTGACTAGTATTCCATTGTACGGATATGCCACATTTTGTTTATCCATTCACCACTTGATGGACATTTGGGTCGTTCCTACTTTTTGGCTATCATGAATAATGCTGCGATGAAAATTCTGTACAAGTCTTAGCACCAACATAAGAAATCTGTATTTTAATCTGATCATGCTAAACTGGAGAATTACTGCTCTAGGCCTTATCCACCATCTCCCTTCTAGATCTTTCCTTCACTCCCCCATCTTCCCACATCAAATCCTCTCCATCCAGTCTCTTCCTTGTTTCATCCCTTGAACCAACATTAATGCAGCACTTATTGTGCATGCAAGGTCGAGGTTAGGGTGGCCACACAGCTAACAGGAGGAGGGTCCTGGTGCTTTCCACCCTCATTCCCATCTTCCTGAAGAGCCGACCTCCAACTCCCACCTCAGTCACTCCGTGAAAACACTCAGGAAACACTCCTCCCGAGCCCAGCCTCTCTGTGGGAATCAACACCTCTAAGAGCTCCCCAGGTCAATGCAGCAGGCCTGCAGGCCCAGTGGCTTTGGTTCTCACACCCCTGGTTCTAACCTACCGCCTGGACTGTGACTTGAGACAGTTCCTTAACCTCCGGGTGCCTCGGTTTTCTCGGCTGGTAAAGTGGAGGTGACGATGCTGACCTTCGGGGATGCCTGGAGCAGTCACCGATTCCGCCCCTCACCACCACTCCCTACCCTGCACCCCACCCCATTTTGCAGTGAAGTCGTTGGAGCGCCTGGTAGGCCAGTCGGTCGACTTTAATACCTCCCACTTCTACATCCCGCCTGTCACCTGCCTCCTCCTTGGCCCGGCCTGCCTGCCCTGCCCTGCCTGGAACCCAGCGCCAGTCTTCTCCGTGGCCCGCCCCGGTCTCCGGCCGGCGCCCCAAAGCGCCCCTGGCTTTCCTTCCCACCCTTCCCAGGAGCGGGGTCAGGCCCGGGGCGCCCTCGGCCGTGGGGTATCCGCACGAAAATGAGAAAATGCCCCTCCCGGGGTCTCAGGAGCCCCCGCTCGGTGCCCAGACGCCCTCCCCGAATGGGACTGTCCAGTTCTCTCTGCCCTGTGGGAAGCCGGACCACGACCCGCCCGCGTCCCATCCCCCACGGTGCCCTCTCGGGCCGCCTCGACGCCCTCGCCCCCGTCCCTGCAGCCCCTGTCGGGGACCGCTCCTCTCCCTGCCCAGTCCCCGCTCCCTCTCCCCGCCCCGAAGCTCCTCATTAGCGCGTTTGTTTTTATTGGACGCACAATAACCGTCCTGGGATCCGGGCGCGCGGTCTAATTACAGCTGTGACGAGTCACAGCGCGGGGGCGGCGCTCGGCGGGGACACGCGTCCCGGGGCTCGCGCGACCCGGGGGCTGCGCTGGCTTCGGGGCGAGGGCCAGCAAGGAGGGCTGGGGTCGCTGCCCCCGCCCGCATCGGGAGTTCCCTGGAGCCCCCAATCCACCCCCCAGCGACAGGGTCCCCTCCGGGCGCCGTCTTTTTCCTTTTTCTTTCCCTTCCCTTCCCCTCGGCCGGCCGCGCAGTGCGGGCCCCGCGGCGCTTGCACGCAGCCTGCAGCTCGCTCTGCCTCTCGGTCTTGCGGGTCTTTGTCCCTTTCTCTTTGTCTCCCCACCCACCGCTCTCTGCCACGGGAAGTTCACGTTGCACAAACTCCTGGAGAGGACGACGGGTTGGGCGCCGTAAAGGGGAGCGTGTGCCCTGTGAATTAAGAGATTTAGTCACTTGTGGAATGACTTGATTTTATAGCGACTTCCTCCCCGACTGAGTGATGTTGCATGCGTTGGTTGTATTTATAACTTAATAGCTTTTCTCAATTTTATTATACTTTTTATGATACTTGTGGCTTTATGGGACTTCATAATTTTCCTCAGATTCATTAAATTCAGCTGAGGGTGGAGCTAATGACAGGAGCAGGTACGGGATTACAGGGTGGCAAGGTGAGCAGGTGGGGTGCCACCTCACCATCCCTTGACCCCCCTTAGGCATTCCACCTTTTACTGACGGGTGGTGATGGTGGTGCTGGGTCTCTGGGGAGATCTTGGCTTAGTTTTCTTATCTGGGGCATGGGATTTTCAGGAGAATGTGCCTGAGAGATTCTTGGCTGTTTTCCAGGCCGAGGCCAGTCCAGAGTCATCCCACCATTGCTCATGGACTGTGTACGATCTAGACTTGTCCTGGGTTCCCTCCCTGCCTTCCTCTCTCATTCTTTCCAACACTAATTCCTAGAATCAGAGACACTTCCAGATTTCCCAGCCCAATCCCCTCACTTTACAGATGGGGAAACTGAGGCTCAGAAAGATGCCATTCCAGAATCAGGGGCAGGCAGACCCACTTCTCTTTACTCCCAGTCCAGGCCTCTTTCTGCTGCTCTCTGCTGACTCCCAGCAGTAGCCTCAGACTCTAGCTTTGCCCCCAGTTTCCCTCCTGTTCCCAAATTTTATGTCCTGTTATGAGCCTCAGTGGGAGAATATAATCGTGATAGTTAACATTTATAGAGCACACATATTATGTCCTTTAATCTTCACAACAGCCCTGCTAGAGTAGCTACTAGTATTTATCTCCATTTTACAGATGAGACAACAGAGGCACAAAGAGATGGAGCCACTTGCACAGCAAGTGGCAGTGCTGGGGTAGAGAGACTCAAGGCTTCTGTGCTTTGCGGTGACCATATCTATACAGGCCAAGTTAAGAGGATTATTTGCAAAATTTCCTGGTGACTTCTCTCTCCAGGAATTCTTTTCTGTTGGGAGGAGGTGGGTAGGAAGAGTAAATAGTCCAGAGGATAAACCAATCAGAGCAGGGCTCTTAATTCTAGAGCTGTGATCTTGGTTGAGGGAGAGGGTGGGAAGGTAGAGAAAGAGTTGGGTCAGCTGTGGGTGGACAGCCTGGTGGGTGACAGTGCCCTCCCCCTAGTGCCTCTGTCCCCCTGGGACCTCTGGCATCCCAGATGGTAGCAACTATTGTTAGACTGATGGCTTTAATAGAATGCCAGCCCCTGCCCTGCTCAGAGCCTCCCAGGGGCCTGTAGACCTCTTTTGTTTCTGAGGCTCCAATATATTTAAAAATGAAGAAGTGCCAAACAGGGTTGCAAAAGTGTCGTCTGATTTACATTCCACAAGTTAACACTTTGAACTCACCAAGACAATGCATATAATTGTGCTGCTCACAAAATCATTTCAAGACTTAGAAAATGACAAATGTAAGATAAGCTCCATGAGAGCAGGTTTTCTGGTCCCCTGTTTTGTTCTCTGCTGTAGCTCTGGCATCCAGTGCTTGGTACTCAGTATGTGCCCCATCGTCTCTGCTGCTCTTCCGATGAGTGAAGGGTGCGCTCCAGGCAGTGTGGGCCCAGAGAGACTCCAGGTTAAACCTGCAGGAGAAACATCTTCTTTCAACCTTGTTGGGGTGTCCCTGGGGTTGTTAACTAGAGATCAGGACAAAAGTATGAATCGGGGCCTTTGGCTGTTAGCCAGAGTGCTGTGGCCAGCCTGCTTTCCTCTCTCCCCATCCTTTGTCCCATGTAGGCCTTGGTGCTGCCAGACTGCTGCCCTTCCCAGCCTTTCTTGGGATTTGCCTCCCTCAGGGAGTCTTCCTGGGTGAACCTTGCCAACTCCATAACCCCCTAACTCTGCTACTCGAAGGCACAGTCTCAATCAAAGGTTCCTGGACCCTTGGGCTGTGGACCCTGGTGGGGGAGGGGGCCCTGGATTTCTGGCATCCACATGTGCCTAACTGGTTGGAGGACGACAGAGACTGTCTGGTTTATGTCTGTGTTTTTATTTTTTCCCAAGACTGTGGTGGTGAGTAAAATTAAAATTCCTTTAGAAGTGTTTCTGGATGAGTGTAACTTTGGGTGTTGGACATCTCCTCAATGTAGAGATGATAGAGGTACAGCCAAAAAAAAAAAAAAAAAATTCAACCACAGGTGTGCATGTGAGCGCATGTGGCTGGTGGGGTGTCAGGTAAGCTTTGGATGCTAAAAAAAGATCCTTGGAATCTGGAGAGTTGGACACTCCTGCTCAGAGGATGCTATCTTGGCCTGTTCCCAAACGGTTGGGTTAGCTACTCCCGTGGCATGGCGATGGTACGGCGTGCTCAGAAAGTATGTTCATTCTCTCAGATGAGCCTGCAGGAAGGCAGTGGTGGAAAGAGTGTAGAGGCAGGGGTCCTGACTTGCTCCACCTGTTAACCAGAGAGACATCTTGAGCCAAATCACAGCCTTTCTAAGCCTCAGTTTCCTCACTTGTAAAATGGGTGAAATAAAACCAGCTCCCTCAAGGGGTGGTGATGACCAGGAAAAACCTCATAAATTATAAAGTGCCAAATCAGTTGTCATGGTGATCACCATCACTCTTCAAATCTTTCACGGACACGGACACACAGTGGTTATTCCGCAAGGCTGTTGGGTAAAACGCAAGACACAGAGTGACCAGCCAAACAGAAAATAAAACAGTCTTCTGATTCCTGCCTTGACCAGCTCCCCTGGCCTGAGTGAGAACCGCGCCCTAAGCTCATTCTGCTCAGAGCCTCCATTATAGACCTTGAGTACAGGACCCTCAAGATGCATTTGTAATTTTTATTGTTATATCTTTTAATTTTATTTTGCTCTCCCTGCTGTCTTGAGCAGGGGAGATAGGGAGCTGGTATTTATGGCTGCTCCCGCGACCTACCTCTTGGAATGTATGTATCAGTTAATTTGATCTCCCCTGGTTTTATTTAAACTGTTTTTCCTGATTCACTCTCTTCACTTCTGCATCCACAACTCCCCTCCCCCATCCTCCCTCTCGCTTTTGTCCCACCCTCCTTTCTGTGCCTGTCTTTGGGCTCTGTCCCTTTCCTCCTCCTCCTCCTCCCTTCCACCTCTCAACCTGCCTCTGGCCTGGGCCTTTCTATTCCTGGGTTCTGGGAGGATGAAGCAGCCTCTTGTACTGAGGTTGCTACAGTATTTTCCTGGCCCCCCTCTCTCTCTCCTTCTCTCTCTCTCCTTCTCTCTCTCTCTCTCTGCCCCGTTGCCTGATTGACATTTACAAATTACCCAGCTGAAAGTGTTCAATCCCTGACCCGCCTGTTTCTGTTCAGCAATGAGTGAGATTTGCAAGCATTTTGTCATATAATTACTGCAAATCCCTTGAAAATTTCCACAACAAGGCCAGATGAATGGTAATTTGGGGGCCTTCAGCCCCCAGTTGCCTTGCCAGATGAAGTCTGAGGCCAGAGATGCACACCAGCCCCCAAGTCCTTCGTATTTATTTATTGGGGGGATGGGGGGGCTCATTGGTCGTTTTGTTTATTTCCCCTAGAGATTTCTGGGAAAAACTTGAATGGTACAGACAAACACTTCTGTACCTCCTCCTTGTGCGTGTGCTGTAAAATATTTGGATTGGGAGATTTATTTGCTTTACACGAGTGTATTTGTGCTGATTTTATTGTATTGACTGGGTGCATTTTTTCTGCGTTCTCCTACAGTTTTATTGTGTGCCAGTCGCGGGCATACATCACCCACATTGTTTTCCGCAAAAATTACGCCCCGTTTCACTGTGTCTTGATAGGACTTACTGCATTAGCACCTAAGTGCAGAGATTTGCTGCTGCCGTAGCTGCCCCACCACCTGGGGCTGCCCCATATGGGCAGCACCAGGTACTTTGGGCTGTAGATACACATGAGCACCTGGGTTTCTGGGGCTGCCCCTGTGGCCCCTACTGTCCAGCAGACCTGGCCCATAGACCTGTGGTGGAGGCTGGACAATGGAGGGAGTGATTAGAGTTGGCCATGAGGTAAAGGTTATGGGGCTGAGGGTTGAAGAGGCCACAGCTGAGCAGTAGGTTAAGGTGGGGATGGGGCTCCCAAAGAGGGGGACCCTGTTAATTTGTCTGCTTCCTGCCAGCATTTGCAGAAGTCCCTATCCACGGGCTGGATTCATCCCTGAGGAGCATTCATGGGCCTTTCATAGTCTCTCCTGGGGACTTATGAGTGTCATGGAACCATGAATTCTGTACTTACTACAAGCAGAGGGTTTGGCATGGTTGTTCTCTCCATTTTACGGATGAGGAGATAGTGGTATGGACAGACTTGGTCACTTGGCCTGGGTCACACAGTTAGCAAGTGATGGGTGGGGGTTAGAGCCCATGCCTGCCTGATGCCAGAGCCTCTTCTTACCCCTCAGAAAAGACAGGAGAAAGGAGGAATGTACTGGGGATGGTCATTTAAGCCAGAAGAATTTAAAGCTGGAAAGGGTCTTAGAAACCATCCAGTCCACTTCCCTGAAAGATGGGGAAACAGAGGCCTGGAGAGGTCAGCATCTTGCCCACAGGCAGGCAGAGACTGTTGATGGTCAAGGGGAGGAGCTTTATTTTCCTTCTCTTGGGAGCATTTGTGGTTGGGGTCTGACTTCTGTGTGTCTGTCTGGCCCCTCCAAGGTGTGTGTAAGTTTCTGCATGCGTGTGTGAGGCCAGTGTGGGGGGGTGTGAGTGTGCATCTGTGTGAAAGTGTGCACGCCAGGCAGACAGCAGGAGGAGGGCACCCCGGCCCAAGTCAGCGGGTGAGATGGATCACCTGAGGTGGCCTGGGCCCCTGCTGGCCCCGAGGTGGTGTGGATGGACCTGTTGTCCCCCTCCTGGTTCTCTTACCTGGTGGTTCCTGAAGCCGCCTCCACTGGGACAGTGTTTTATGGGGGAGCTCACAGATAGATTTGGGCCTGACCTGTTTCCAGACAGGATAATGTATATAAATATACAGCCATTTGTCCCAGGTGATCGGCGACTCCATGGGAGAGGCCACAGGTGATCGGCGAGTCCATGGGAGAGGCCACAGATTGATTTCAACATCTCAGCCTTTCCCCACTCAATACTGCTTTAAAAAAAAAAAAAAAAACAAAGCTTGATTAGATTAAAAGAAAATGTGTCTTATAATAAACTGTATTTCCTCATGGTAAAGTCCCACTTTTGAGGTGAGGTTGTAATATCATATCTAGAAATGTTGCCCTTTGGGTATTAGCCGTCTCTTCCAGTTAATTGTTTCTATCGTCACATCAGGAGCTTGTAAGGGAGGCGGAGGGTCAGTCTTGCCTCCTGCCTCAGCAGCACCATCTCCAGGAGGGTCCTTTGGAAGGAAGCTGGTCATGGCACAGACTGGGCATGTTTCAGGGTGGGGGTCTGCCCCAGGCCCAGAAGGCTCAGCTGCCTCTTGGGGATGGCTTTGGAAGATGCTCCGGACACAGGGACTCCTGCAGGCATGGCCAGGGTGGTTTCTGCTCCAACTAACTCTGCAGGCAGTGGCGTGTGCCCCAGCCTTCGGCACCCAACCCCGTGTGCACAGACATGCTCACACCTACAAACATCACAAACCTGTAGGCTAACAAACTGCCTCGTTCAGATATCATGTATATATGTAACTCTTTCCCTCAAGTGAAGGAAGTCGGCCTGTGGCTTCAGAGTCAAGAGACCAGGTTCCAGCCTTCTCCCAGCTGTGGCTCCATGTGACCTAAGGCAAATCCTGTCCCTCTCCAGACTCCGGTCCTCTCTCAGTAGAGGCTCTACCAGCCCAACTTCTGTAGTCCTACTTTCTCTTCTCATGATTCTTTGCGTTTCTCAGTCAGGGTTTCTCAGAAGGAGGCAAGAGGGCAGTCTCAGCCCCTCCCTGACCTCTAGCTCCTGCTTGTCCCCTGACGCTCAAGGTTCCTGCACTTCCTCTGACCACCCTCGGTCCCAGAGACCTTTCCTCACAATGCCAACAGCCCTGTAGCATCCAGAGGAGAACCCAGGGCAGGCCACAAACCTGGGAATGTGCGTAGTAGGTGAACCAGCTATGGCTCTGCCCTCTTCTTAACAGCTGCCAAGAGCACGGCCAGACAAGCCTGAGATTTGGGTTTGGGGAAGCTTTAAGGGGTCTCTTGGGGTGCATCCCCCTGCCCTCAAATCCCGAACATCTTCTCCCGCAGATCTCTGTACGCGATGGCGAGGACGGCTCATCCCAGCTGACTTGGGGCAATAACGGTGCGGGGTCAGTAAAGGCCAGAGAGGCCGGGCCCATCAGGAGGAGAGAAGCGGTAAGGAGGAGTGAGGCTGTGGGGGAGTCAGGGCCAATAGGGAATGTTGGGAATTCTGAACCCCAAGATCATCCATGCTTCTCCTAGGGTGAGGCTCTTGACTCAGTTTCCCCTGACAAAGCCAGAAATGGAAGTATAAAATAAAGTTTTGAGATGGATGCTTGCATCTGTGTCCTCGATGGATTTTCATAGCATCTCCTTCTTCTCCCCCTAAATTAACACCCTCAATGGTGGGGAGGGGGGTGCTGAGTGGTAACCAGGGGCAACCCTCTTCGCTGTCCCTCATCCTGAGTTAATGCCACTGAAGAGCTCTCCTGGGCCAGCGAATCACCCACGTAATTATCCCTGGAGGTAATGGGCTTGGAGAGGTGAGGTGGGGGTGGGCTGGGGGCAGAGGGTGGCTCGGGATGAGGGGTTTATTGAGGCTGGGGGAGCAGAGGGATGTCCCTGTCCGTGGAAGGTGGGCAGTAGTGGGATGTGGGCACTGGGCAGGAGTGGGTCTCAGCTCCCAACCCCGTATCCCCCCACCCCGTGTCTGCTTTTCCCGCACAGTGCCACTGAAAGTCTGACCTGGGGCAGAGCGAGGGGAGGGAGGAAGGGACTCTGCTGTAGCAGGTTTTCCTTGCTCGAATTGCTCGAAACCTGACTTCTTTCAAGAATTGGATTTGAGGGCCTGGGGTGTGTGTGTGTGTGTGTGTGTGTGTGTGTGTGTGTGTGTGTGTGTGTGTGTGTGTGTGTGTGTGTGTGTGTGTGTGTTACTCAAGGGTTTTCTAATTTGGGGAGAGATAGGCCAAAATGAGGTCCAGGCTTTTCAGGCTCTGCTCTACTTCTTCAAACTTCTATTAGTTCCTTGGAGGAAGGTGTGTGTCCTTCCTAGACACAGGAGGACAACTGCAATCTAGGCTTACAGCTTGCCACCTCACCCCGTGACACATTTCTATATAGAGGCTGGAGGGAGTGTGAGTGTGTGAGAGGGAGACAGATGGACAGAGAGATGGAGAGGGGTTGTGAAGGGTTACCATGGAAGGGGCTTTTCTGGGGGTGAGGAGGGGGTGATCTTTGAGGATGGAGCTAATTTCTGGGAAAAGAATCCCAGATTACAAAGTGAGACTGGGGAGCAGGGTCCGGTGGCTAGGTCTACATCATCAGTGTCTGGATGCTTCTCTGCCTCCCGCCAACCCATTGCAGCTCCAGCCCAAATTTGCATTTAAATAGAGAATTTTTTTTTTTTAATGAGAAGGACCCAAGGGAGCCCCCAGACTATTAAGTTTTCTTCTGGGGGCTGTGCGGAGCCTTCTTCTTTTGCCCCTCTGCTCCAGCCTCCCCCTTCAACTGTCATATTATTCTGCAACCATATATTCTGAGGGCCAGATGAGGCCCTGGCTCTGACAATCTGAGGGCACTTAAGGGGACAATGGGGCCAGCGCCCCTGGGAAGGTAGAGAATGCACAGTCCTCGACCCCAATCCCTCGTTCCTCTGTGTCTGCATGAGGCTCGAGCTCCCCACCCTTGACTCCTTTAATCTTCCTGCAGGGCCTGAACTGGGAGTCCTGTTACTGGCTCTAGCCTGCAGGCAACAGTGGCAGAATCTATGTTATCATCATATTGGGCAAAGTGCATTAAGTAGGAGGCAGGGAACCTGGTTTGAGTCCTGCCTTTGCCATTCTCAGGCTGTGTAACCTTGGGCAATTTACTCAACCTCTCTGAGCCCCCGTTTCCTCACCTGTGGAACGGAGGTAATAATAGAATCCTCCTCGTGCATGGGGGTTAGGTTGACTGAGATAATGTGGTACATTGTTCAGCACAGCGCCTGGTACACAGTCTGCCCTTGATGACCAAATTCAGAGGATGGATAGAGTGAGATTTCAAGGAAGGAGTCTGACGCTACAGTGGAGAGAGCAGGGCTTGAATCTGAGAGGCCAGATTTTCTTTTCCGCAGCCCTGGTTACAAGCCGCGAGGCTTTCCATCTATGCTGGCGCTTTCCTCATCTGTTACCTGGAGATTCTGCGGTAAAACTCACCTCAAAGGGTTTTTGTGAGCCTCATATGGTACAGTTGGGCTCGGGCTCCCAGGCACGCAGGTGGTGCTCAGAGAGTGTCAGTCCTCCTCTCCTTCTCCTTGCACAGGGGAACAAGTCGGAAGGTGATCCTGGGGCTTGGATCTGAAGCTCGGGAGGAGAGGGGATATCCCAGGGTCCTCATCATGGGGGGCTGGGGTGTTGAAACCCTTAGATAACAAAGGAAGCCCCTCTGCCCTGTGCTCCCTCCTCCCAGGGCAGCCCCTGAGGGTGGTGACATGGCATTGTGTGTGCTGGGGAAGGTCGCACAGGGGAGAGGAGTGTGTCAGCACACCCCTGGCTGAGGAGCCTGGGAGGGAAGTTGAAGGAGAAAAGGTCGGCTCAGGTGGGACCCCCCACCCCCCTCTCCCCATCTCCTCACTGGTTCTGGGAGAAGGAAATGAGACATGACAGGTCCCTGGCCACCTGGGATGTGCAGACAAGGGAGACGGGATGGGCATTGGAGGTACATGTGTGTGAGTGTGTGTGAGAGAGAGAGATAGAGAGAGAGGAAGGGAGGAGAGGGGAGGGGAGAGGAGAGAGGAGGAGGAAAGAAAACAGAAGAGGAGGGTTGCACACACGCGCGCGTGCGCACACACACCTGTTAATCCACCTTCTCCCCGCATCCCCCGGCGCTGGCAGGCCCAGATCTGTGCTGGCTTCTCCAGGAGCAGAGTGACAGTGACAAGTTCTTTGCTGAGAAGAAGCCTCTGTGGTTTGGTTTCCCTCTCCCTGCTCCTTAGACTCTTCCTCTCCCTCCTCTTTCTCTTCCTCCTTGTCCTCTGCCTCAGTTTCTACTTCCTTTCCTTTCTTTCGTTTTCGAGGAAATAATGTCTTACATAGTTGGAGAGCCCCTCCCCCAGGGCCTGGCTAGCTCATCAGCCTCCTCTGTGGGAATTAGGAAAAGGCAACCCCTCTGGGAGGACCCAGCCCCAGGGTACAGGGCGAGGCTGGTTGCTGGTGATTTCTGTGAACAGCAAAAGGCATCCTTCCTCCTGCTGGGCACAGCCTCATACCAGGGCATGGCTTGGCCAGTAGAGCTGGACTTTAGCCCTTGCTTGCTGCTTGTGCAGTGAACAACCTGCACGTCCCAACAGGGCAGTCCTGCACCGGCTTCCCCTCCCTCCCCCCCACTCCAGCCTGTGGGTCCTTCACATCCACACTCTTACATTCCCTGCCTTTTCTCAGCTCCCTCTTCAATTCCCTTTTCTTTCTCCTCCGCCTCTTCCCAGCACTGATTGTTACGGGTCTTACACACACGTCTTTTTCACGCCTCTGAGCATCTTTGTGTAGCAATTGCAGTCAGTGTGTACATGACCATCTCTACATGGGACACGTGTTTGTGTGTCTTCCTCTTAGGGCTTGGCACACAATAGGTGATCAGAATTGTGTACCTGGTTGTGCGTGTCTGTGTGTCTCTCTGTATAGCTCAGCTCTCTGGGGTCCCCACTCACTTGCTCACCTGAGATTAGAAGGGACAGGGAATGAGAAGGGGAACCCCTGTACCCTCAGTCCCCTCTCAGCCTCTTCTTGGCCCATAGCCTCTTCCCCCATGATACCCAATCGTCCACAGAGTGCCTGAAAAGGGCAAACTGGGGGCCACCCTTGTCCTGCCCTGCCCCCAGCTACTTCCCTCCCCAGGCCTCCTAAGGCCTCCGAGACCAGAGTGGGTAGGGTGGGGGTGGGGGACGGGGAAAGGGGGAGGAGGTGAAGGAGGCCGAGGAAGCTGGGCAGGGGCTGGCGGCCCCTGGGACCCCTTTCCACAAGGACAGAGGCGGCACCAGCTGCTCCACAGAAGAAATATTCCCCAAAGTCAGAGTGGTCGTCTCGTATTTTAAGTGGCCCTTATTTATCACCGTCCTCCTGGGCTCCCTTTCGCAGCAAATGATGATAAAAGACAGCAGTGAGGGGGGCGCGGGGGCTGTTCCCGGCTGGCCCTGCAGCTGTTGGAGATGGCAGCACCAGGGGAGGCGCAGACATACAGCAACACATGAGCACAGTGACACGCACACGTAGACACGCCAACACATGCACACAGAGAAACAGCCACACAGTACCACATGTGCCAACAGCCTGACACATACAGTGACACATATACACAGATTCAGCCACAACAATGACATGCCCACAAATGGTGTCCACAAATGTATGCCCAGTGACACCCACAACTGTGAGCATACTCACAGCCTGAGACACGCCCAGGGACACACCCACACTCACACACACATACCAATATGGGTGTACAGTGACAGACACTCATATCAGCACATACCCATGTGACATAAGCATGTACACTCACCAAAACAAGCATGCACTCAAGCCTGCCCTGGGTACTCACTCCTGCCTGCAAATGACACCCATTCCTCATGTCCATTGTGTCAATGGACCTTCAGTGTGACTCTACGTGTTTCTGCCTTGGGTGGCCTCTGCGTGGGTGCCCCCACATGAGGTCACTCTCTCTGTGTGGCAGCCAGCACGTGTGTGTCCTCTCCACACACGTTTATCCAAATGCATGGATGTGCAAATGCACTCATAGTCCAACTGAAAAGAAAAAAAGAACATCAGACCTTACCTCACGCCATACACAGAAATTAACTGAAAAAGGATCATAGGCCTAAACGTAAGATGCAAAACAATTAAACTTCTGGAAGAAAATATGGGAGATCTCTGGGACCTTGAGGTAGGCAATGATTTTCTAGGCAGAGCACAGTCACAGCTGGAGTTGCGTGGAATTAAGCATAGGCTTTGAAATTAGAAAACTTCTTTTTGATTCCTGTTTTATTACATAACTGGCCGCATTAACCTTGGAGAAGTTACTTGCTTTCTCTGGGCTCAGATGCCTCATTGTATAATGAAGGTATAATACTACCTACCTCTCTGGAAGCCTGCAAATTCCCGAGAATTAATGCATGTGAAATATCCTTTAAAAGCTGCAATGCACCATACAAAGTTTGGATAAAGAGAAGAAAAATACAGTTTTGTGTATTGTAATTATTCATGCACATACCTAGGCACAACTACTAAGCAGCATAACCCATACACTTTCCTGTCTTCTTACTCAGGGGAGCCAGGGTGGAGGGCATGTGGACATTTTCCCTACCCGGGGGAGCCTCCCCGACCCTAATCCCACATCCCTTTCCACATCAGCCGCCCAGTTGCCAATCAACTTCACTCCCCAGCCTTAGCCCATTAGTACAGCTCCCTGGGGGAATCTATTTTTTAAAGGTTATTAGCAGATTATTGGTTCTTTATCAACCTCAGGCCCCAATCTCCAATCTCCCAATGAAACCATTGTTGCCTAATAAGATGCACTTGATAATCTTGGCATGAAGGTGGTGGAGGGCCTGGTGGGGGTGGGGGCAGCTGGAAGGAGAGAAGGGTTAACAGCATCATCCCGGTCCCTACCCCCTCGGTCCTCAAATAGCTGAACTACTGTATGTTGTAGTTTTCAACTGCAAATCATCTTTAATAGCAGACATCACGGGATGGCTCATTACATTAAGCTATTTTTCATGCTATCTCCTGTAATATCCTCTAATCCAATGCGTTTCAAATCACCTCGGGCTAAAATAAGAGACATAGCGATGTAATAGCCTAGTGTATTAGTGGGTTAATTGCCCTGTTGTACTCTTTCTAGTAGCTATCTCTGGAATGACTTCTATATTAATTGTAAATTGCTTAATACATTTAACTCCTTGCCACTGTCCCATCCCCTAACGAAGGAGGCCACTACCCAGTTGCTTGATGGGAGTGTGTGTGTATGTGTGTGTGTGTTTTGTGTGCACTCCTTTCCAACTCTGGTTCCCCTCTCTCTCCTTGGCCCTAGCTGGAAGATCAGGTTTGGAATTTACTTTTCAGTCTGATGAGGGGAAAGGAATGAGATCAGCATTTACTGAGCACCTTCTATATGCCAGGCCCTGGGCTAGTCCTTTTCACCAAACGCTGTCTCATTGAAGCATCACAAGATCCTGAGTAGTGGCAGTATTCTTCTCAGGGCTCGTGCACCTTGTTCAAGGTCACAGAGCTATGACATGATGAAACTGGAGTAGTACCCAGAACTACAGTGGCTGAGAATGGGGCAAGACCCTGGGGCTTTGAACACTAAGTCAGCAGAGTCCTGGGGGAGCTCCTGGTCTGGAGGGGAGAGACACATCCTTTGGCCTGGGGGAGTCCCCAGTCTAATGGGGTAGACACAAGCCCTGCACTGTGAGAGTTCCCAGTCTGAAGGGAGACAGATCCCCTGCCAAGAGGAAGCTCCTGCAAATGGGGGACACAGTCTTTGTTCTGGGGAGCATCCAGTCTGATAGGAGGGATACAACCTCTGTCCAGGGAGGGTCTCCAGTCTGATGAGGAAAGCATAGCTTCTGTCCTGGGGACCCCTCATTGAAACGAGGGAAACACTGACCCTCACAGAGGAAACAGATAAGGTGCAAATGAGCAAGCTGAGAGGCACAGCATGTGGACAGGCAGATGCAGGAGGAGGAGGACAGAACTCAGACCCCCCCCACCTGCCCTGCCCCTCAGGGCCACACTGAGCAGGGGGTCTAACCACAGCGTGTGTCTGGGTGGGGGGGGAGGTGCCTCTCTCTCCTTTCCTAGGCTCATGTTCTCTACACTTCCCCCTGGGCTGACCCTCTCCCACAGCTGGCAGGTGGCAGCACCTCAGGCCAGGGCAGGGACTGAGACCTCCTCCTTGCCGTGGTTCTGGTTCTGGGTGCCAACAGCCCTCGTGCTGCTCCCCCTTTTCCAAAGAAGTGCCCAATGGCTGGTGTTTCCAGGGCTTGGGGTCTCTCCTGTATTCCCCCCTCCCTTTTCTCCTCTCTGGATAGGTAACAAGTGGAGGGGACAGGTGACAAGTGGGGATCCCTGAGGGAGAGGAAAGAGAAAGATTAGGGAGGGAAAAGGAGGTGAAGGAAGGGACTAGGGCCTGATGAAGAAATCCCAGAACAGAGTCACAGGGACGGGTTAGACGTTTGCCTTCTACAAATGAGCACTTTCCACACACAGGCTCGCACTATGAGTGATAGTCACAAGGGACTTACTGGATTAAAAAGTATTCATGTGCGGTGTAGTCCAGGCGTGCAGTTGGGCAGAGGCGCCCAAGTTTAACGTTGCCTAATGAACGTCGTCTGCACTCAAGCCGGTTGTCCTTACAACCTCAGTCTGGGACAGAAACCTCAACACAAGGCTCCGGGTGACTTTGGCCCTGTGACCACGAGCTCCCTGAGATGGGTCCTTGGCGGAAGGGGCGCCCGCCTCGGGTTCTGCGGGCCGGGCGGGGGCTCGGGGCTCCCGGCGTCCCCGGCAGCGGCTTTGTTGGCGGCCGGCTCGTGCAACCTTGAGCGCGGGCGCGGAGACAGTGATTTAGGTGCTGGCATTGGAGCGTGAAGGTAAATGGCCACATTTCACCGTCAGGAGGTGAGCCGGAGGCGCCCGCCGGTCCCTTTCCCCAAGGCCCCGGGGCTGTTGGGGGCGGAGGACTGTTGCCGCCTCCTCCCAGATCCCACCCCAGATCCCACCCCAGATCCCTGCGGCTGGGAGGGCGGCGCCCGCGGGTGCTGGTGCGGGAGAGCAGGGCTACGCCGGCTGGGGCACTGATGCCAGACGCCCAGCACTGCCTTTCCGGACCCCTTTCAATTTGGGGACCGGTCCCCCCCCCTCGCTGTCGCCCCTGCCTGTTCGCAAACTGCTTCTGGAGAGAGGGGAGAAGTGCAGAAGCAGAAGCGTTGGCACTTGGGACCGTCGGCTGCCACCTGCAGTGGGCGCGCGGGAGGCCCCTCCCGTGTGCTGGTCGGTGCACACACGCTTCACTCCTCACGTGGGTGGCGTGAGGCAGGGCCCGCCTGATCCCCACAGTGCAGATGCAGAAACTGAGGCTCAGGAGGTTAAGGGACCTGCTGAAGGCCACACGGCTGGGAAAGGGTGGAGGAGGCTGAGGACACAGGTCCCCCAGCACCCTCTGCTGCATCGCCTCCAAGAGCTTTGGAATCTGGGTGGGGTGGGGGTGGGAAAGGTTGGCATCCAGCCAACCTCACTGCTTCTGTGTGTGAAAGTCCTGGTTATAAAAATAGTGCAGGTTCTTCGTGTTTAAAAAATATGGAAATATGAGTGTGATTCGATAACTTCCTCCTTCAGGCCAAAGCTTCCTTTCCTGCCCCTCCCACCTGGTGCTGAGCCCCTCGACCCCTCCCAGTCTCAGTAAAGCAGTTGAGATGAGTAATTCAATTCACTTTGCTATTTTGCGGAGAAAGAGAGGGAGAAAAAGGGCCCTGGGTTGGGGCATGTGTGCATTAACTAGGAGGGGCCTAACATGGTGGGATAGCCCCCAGCCCATCACTTTCCAGGCTCTGGCAGGGCTGGAGAGCAAGGCAGAGTAGGGAGGAGATGGAGGAAGAATTGGCCCAGGGCACAAGGTCCTGGCCAGGGAAGCCTCCAGGCCTTGCAGCCTACATGGAGGCCTTCAGCAGGTGGATGGGAAACAGATCCCTGGCTCTACTTGGAGCATCTTTGGTTATTATTATTCATAATAGTTGCTTTTTACTGGGCACCTACCATGTGCTGGGTGTACCTCTAATCATGTCAGTAACCATGAAGTATGTATAGTTATCCCCATTTTATGGATAGGAGCACTGAGGCTAAGGCCCCTGGCCTAAGACTCTGTTGCTAAGAGGTGGTGGAGCTGGGAAGGGATCCTAGTTCCATTGGCCCTAAGAAGATTCTTCCCCCTGCAGCCCCCTGCCTCTTTACTTCACTTTCTGTGGCCTGGGGGAGAGGAGGGATCTGCTGAGGCCTTGGGGAGCACACCCAGATCTTGATGGTAAAGGAGGCTGACATTTACCTCCCTGGTGTGGTTTTCCCTGGGACCATTCTCCTAAGGAGTCTGGGTGGGACCCCAGGTCAGGACAGAAGGGAGGCAGTGAGGTAAGTGGAGATCTAAGTTCTCAACTTGTCTTATGATTTCAGGAGCTCTGTGGGCCTCTGGCCGAGAGTTACTGCCAACCCTCAGCAGATAGGAGGCAAAGGCGGACAGAAGAGGGTCACTCTGTGGGCTGTGACTTGAGGGGTCTTGGGTTCTGAGGGTTCCAGAAGAAGGTGTTTGGAGTGAGGATCGGGGTGGGAGAAAGATCACCCTTTATGATCTGAAGTGCTTCTGGAGGGGCCAAAGAAACCAAGTGGAGACATTCCGTGGGGATGGGAAGCAGGTGTAGGCATCCCAGGGAGTCCATCCTTGCTAGTATAGGGTCCCAGGTGGGAGTCAAACCAGCCATGGGACCCAAGTGCACACCAGGCTGAGGTGGTGGGCCAGTGAGGCCCAATAAACAGAAAGCCCTATCTCCTCAGACCCCAAGTACTATGACAACTTCTCATAGCTGACATATATTGAACACCTACTATAAGCCTCAAACTGTGCTAAGCCTTCTCTTCATCTTGACAGCCACCTTATGTAGTAGGAACTATTATTAAGCCCACTTGACAGATGAGTAAACAAAGGCCAAGCTCCCCTCAGCTGACTCTCCCAAGCCTGCCTCCTACCGCTTGGGGCAGAAGGGCGCAGTGTCTGCAGAGGGGACTCCAGCCCTGTTAACGTTGGCATAGGGCCTGGCACCTGGAAGCCTTCAACAGGCAGCAGCTCTGACTGTTTTTCTTGGCTGTTGGTGGGTGGAGGCTTTGGGCTGGGGCCATCTTGCCTTTCAACCCATTGTCTCTGAGTGCCAGGGGTCCTGTCTTCCTACCTGGGGTCTCAGGGCACACCTCCCTCCCAACTTCTCCTGAATTTGCCTTTGCACCTCCATCCTGGCCCTTGATCTGGAAGAGATGCCTGTGGGGGCTTGTGAACAGGAGGGGTGGGTGGCTTCAGAGATGTCTCTTATCCAGTGTCTGGAGAAGGCCAGGCAGAGAGCAGGAAAGGGTCTCCCAGAAAGGCCCCTCCCAAGACAGGGTCTGATCCTAGGTTGGGGATTTTCCCAGCCTCCACCAGAGTGGGGAGCTTCAGGACCCCCCCCCCCATTGTTTCTGTACTGGGACAGTCACATGGATAGCTGCATAAGGCTAAAACCTTTTTCCTTGCTTCAGGACCCCCCCCCATTGTTTCTGTACTGGGACAGTCACATGGATAGCTGCATAAGGCTAAAACCTTTTTCCTTCATCTCTGTTCACAATGGTGACAAGACCAGGGGTCTATTCTCTCTGGGTCCTCAGCCCTCTGCTGCCCACCCCCTTCTTAGAATCATTGATTCACCCAGTGCCACACTTGTCAGGGATCTCAGGGATCCAGCTGGTCCAATCCCACCTTTTTTTTTTTTTCCATGTGGAATGATACTTTCATTGGTGTTAGTTGGGAGAAGAGGTTAATAGTTGCAGAGCTGGGGCCTGAGCTGAGCAGGTCAGGCTTCCAGCCCTGAAGTGGGCAGTGGGCCACACTTGTCAGGGATCTCAGAGTCCAGCTGGTCCAACCCCATCTTTTGACAGATAAGGAAAGGGAGGCACAGAGAAGAGGAGTGACTTGCACAAGGTCACACAGCAAGTTAGTGGCAGCCCTACTGTCTCCTGATGATGCTGGGGAAAGCGGCCGGAAGAGAATCTCACAGGGTCCCCATAACATTGGAGGAGCCTTGAGAAGTGAGGGGCACTCCCTCCCTCCTCTTTCCTGGGGTGTTGTCAGCTGCAGCACTGGCCACCTCCTCCCCATCCTCACGCAGCAGGAGAAATTGTCTTAATGTAGCAAATTGTTCATACACATGTAAGCAAATATCTTCTCAAATTATCTCTTATCACCAAACAGGCTGTGATGCTCACCGGCTGGAGGGCCGAGGTTGTCTTTCAATCCACTGATGATGGGGAGGGGGCAGGGAAGGAAGGCCGCCTGACACCAAAAATAAACCGGCGGAGTGGGGATGGTTGTCGCAAGGGGCAGAGCGAAGTTGTCAGGCAGCGAGAGCGTGTGAGGCGGCAGGATGATAATGTGGCATGACACTTCTGAAATGAGCGGCCCGTTGCCATGGTGAGCAGCCAGGAGGGACCGGCTCTCCCGAGGCTGAAATAAAACACGCTTTAAATGATGTTTGATTAGAATTTAGATCATGTAACCGAATACCTCAGTCCTCTGCTTCCCTGTGCTTTTCTGCTTTTCTTCTTTTCTTCTTGATTCTCCTTTTCTACCCTTCGTCCCCTCCCCTCTCCACCCTGGGGCAGACACAGATACACGCTCACGTGGGCACACACACACAAGTGTGCACAGAGACACATGCACATGCACAGGAACACACACAAGTGTGCGACAGACACATTCACAGGCACAGGCACACGCACAAATGTGCGATGGACAAACATGCACACACAACTGTTTACTGGACACACACAGGCACATACATACATGCATAGGCACAGGCACACACACATGCGGACGTGCACACGGACATACATACACATATGCACACGCACTAAGGCACGCACATATACACACATACCCTTCTCTCCTGTTCCCAGTTGTTCCTTGCCTCAATTGGACCTTGGATCAGAATATCCAGCTCAGAGCAGATGCTGGGGACCCCTTAGAGGGTCACAGCACTGATCCAGGGGTCAGTGGCTTAAGTCTCTGCTCTTCTGCTCCAATAAAAATAATATTAAAACAATTCAAGTGGTCCAGTCCCTTGTTTATGCAGCCCTTTATCCTTCACAAAGCTCTTCCAAATGCAAGTTCATATTTTGTTTTCATTGTAGCTCTTTGCCTAGTTATGGTCAGACCCATTTTCTATGAAGAAGCTGAGGCTCAAAGAAGCCAAATGTCTTGTCCAAATCACGTGGCTGGCAGAACAGGAGCCCAGCACTTGATGGGCTGCCCTCTGGGATTTTGGGAGAAGCCCCTTTAGGAGGAAGAAGCACAGCCAGATGCTCAGACCTTCACTTGTCCGATGTTTTTTGAACACTTACTTGGCCGTTGACTTTGACCTGTGTGAACCATCCTAAGGATGGGCAGAGGCCCTGGCCTGCTTCTACAGGGCTCTGGGACACGCTTTGTGATTTTCTGGCTACATGCCACTTTTTTGTTTGGTAACAGATTTGCATTATATTTGGTGGTTTTCCAGGCCATGCTGCCCGGATGGGGAGGACAGCCAGGCCCAGGATGGAGGGATGGAGGGCGCTGCTGCGGATTCTTTAGAGTGGTAATGGAGGGCAACCTGGAGCTGTGCGGACAGGGCAAGGGGGGCGCTCCCTGGAATCCCCATTGCTCTTGCCTTGCTGGGTCTTCTCTGAGACCCCGGAGAGGTTATCATCATCCCGTTCCATGTCAGAGAGACATGGCTTGACCCAGTGTCCATCTTCCCTAACAGATCGAGGTCTCCAGATTGTCTCTCTCTTTATCAGCCAGTCTATGCATCCGTTCGCTCACTCAGCTGTCACATTCTTGTTCAGCACCTGCTGTGGGCCAGGCCTCTCACTACAGAGTCAGACCTGGTCTCCACCTTCACAGATGTAGGGTTCATGGGATAGGTGGCCTGGGGACAGACAGACAGACACACACACGCATGCACACACACGCACGCACACGCATTCTCCTTCAGTGCAGCATGTGAAATGCTCTGATGGAGGAGGGAGTAAAGTGCTCTGGGAGCACCAAGGATGGGAGACTCCCTGTGTCTGGAGGGGAACAAGGCAGTCTTCTCAGAGAAGCTGAGGTTTGAAGAAAGAGTAGGAGTTCTTTAGGTGGTGAGAGAGTAAGGGGCAGCCTAGGAGGAGAGACCTTGATGTACAAAGTTCCACCCTTACCAGCAGGCTGGAAGCTCCCTGGGTGGGGGGTGGTGTCTCTCCTATCAGACTGGCAGTTTTTGAAAGAGACCGAGCCTCTGTGTGCCACCCCCCTCCCAAGGTTGGGGGTTCCCTGAGGGTGGGTTGTTACCTTCTATTTCTTTTGTCTTTTGCTCCTAATTGAAAGGCATTTATTTCTTCACAAATCCTGTTAGCTCTTGAAAGCAGGGACCCTGCTGTATATACCTGTGCCTCCCTTGTGTCTGGTGCAGGATCTGTTATATAGAGGATTTGACATTTATTCAGTGCTTGCTGTGTGCCTGGCATTGTGCTAAATGCTTTACATGTTATTAACCCCTTCGATCCTTACAACAGCCCTATGGGGTGGGTATCATCATCATACCCATTTTACAGATGGGGAAAGTAAGGGCCTGGGAGGTTAACTTGTACAAGGTCATACAAAAAGCAGGGATCTGAGAAAGGATCCAGACTTGGTAACCCCTGAACTCCTGTAGATGGACTTCATTTACCTGTGAGTTCAGTGGGCTCAGCTTCCGCATGTGACCTAGAGGGGCAGCACATGGTGGCCAGCTCCAACAGCCTGGGGCCTGTGGCATTGGAGAAACTACCTGGTGCTTTCAAGGGCAGGAAATAGAGTCAGGGGGGCAGGTTGGCAAGGAGCGAAGCCACAGACTAGTGCCTGGGGTCCCCAAGGGAAGGATGGAGGGTGGGAAGAGCACACAGGTCTGGACGATTTAGCCAGTCACTGGTGGGAAAGGGCAGAGGAAATGGGGCCACTGGGGACAGTGAGATCCAGACTGCAGAGGCAGCCATTGCCTATAGCCAGGTCTCCCGCTTATTCTCACCTCCCCTGTCTCCATCTGAATCCAGCCCTTGACTTCCAGCCCCACAGCCACTTCCCTGGCCGGCCTTCAGTGCCCCTTGCCCAGCCCCTACAGTCTTCTCACCAGCTCCCCATCCCACCGCCCCTTCCCCTGCCTTCCTCCACTGGCCACCAGTTAGCTTCCTATAACAGGTTTGGTTACTTGATTCCTGTGCTCCAAAACCTTCCATGGCTCCCCATGACTCAGGGGCTATAGCCCGGATCCCCCACAGCCTGCCCTAAAGCCCTGATGTCATCTGCCCTTAGCCTGCCTCTCTGGCTTTGCCTCCACCATCTCCTATCCCACACTGGTTAATCCTCAGTGTCCTTTCTCATCTGCACCTTTGCAGACTCAGAGTGCCCTCCACATGAATGCCCTCTCTCATTCCCTAGTCAAATGCCATCCTTTTTTTTTTGACTCAGCTCAAGTCTTTCCCTCTCTGGAGCACCTTCCCTGACCACTCCTTCCAGAGGCATGTCTGTTACATACAGTTCAGATTCTCAGGTTGTCTATTTGTTTCAGCTTATTTCCTCGACTGAATATAAGCCCTTTGAGGAGCAGATCATGGGTGGCAATAATAGTGTGATGACATACCTGATAATAACAATGACCTATCATAGTACCCCTCAAAAATCTACATTCAAGGATTCCTAGGCTTTACCCTTCCTCTACCTCAAAGGAACTTTCTGTCTGGTCCTCTTTGGGCCCCTGTGGCTCTGGCAGGAATAGTGGGTAAGGAGGAAGATTGAAAGAAGCCCAAAAATCCTTCAGAAAAGGCAATGTTCCTCTTGGGTGAAAAGGAGAGAAGGGGATAAAAGGCAGAAGGGAGAGCAGGGAGAGCCAGGCACCTGCAGGGGCTGAGGTTGGTGATGGTCGTGGGGAGACTGAGGCACCCTGCTGAGCAGTAGAAGGGAGTAGGAGATGGAAAAAGAGGACTCTTAAGAAGTTTTACTGTCTTAGGAGTGGAGATGCCCGCTGAGATGCATTGGTAAGGACTGGCACTGCATTCTAGTGTGTTTTGGTGATGGACTGATGTTTTTTCTCTGAATGCAGCACCATAAGGAGAATGGCCATAGGGTGACTAGGTTCACCAGGATTATGCTGTCCTTTGGGGAATGGCTGCCCTGGGGCCAGGAGCTACATTTACGTGTGCTCTGGTAACACAGCTAGGCAGTTTCTCTGAATGCCATTTGAACTGATGAGAAAACAAAGCTTTAGAGAATTTAGAAACATCAAGCGGGGAGAGAGAGAGAGAGTGGAGGAGGAGATAGAAAGGGGATAGATCTGGCCCTGACTTAGACCTTTAGCCCTTGACCTCTAACCCTAGAACTATATCTTAGGATGGGGCCACCATGGCCATTGAGCTCCCTGTTGTGGGAGATGTAGGAGGCTCATTAGGCTAGAAAATGAGTATATCAGCTCAGCTCTGTCTTTGGGGTCAGAGGTGGCACAGGCCAAGGCCTCTGTGGCTATTAGAGCCCAGATGACAGTTTGATGCGTTAGCCTGGGAAAGCCCTTCTGTGAAGGCTGGAATGGGAGGAAATGGGGTGGTACAGGGAGATGTGAAGTGGGGTGGGCTGGGGAATCGGATCACTGATCACGAGGCTTTGTGAGCAAGGACAATCTCAACTGCACGGCTCACCCTATCAGTGAGCCCACCCTGTGAGCATGCAGAGCCTTACAACCTACAACTAAGAATACCTTTAAGGGGAGTGGGGGGTGGAGAGGTAGAGCTTGGCTCAGCACAATACAGGAGGAACAGCTCTGCACAGTATAGGAAGAACAGCCCAGGCTTAGAGGTCAAGAAATCTGGGGTCCAGGCCCCATTTGGCTGTAGGGGAGTCCCTTAACTTCACTGTGTGCCTCAGTTATCAACTGAGTGCCACAGTTTCCAGTGATAATTGTAGATGCAAGAGCCCATTTTGCTCATCTCAGAGGGTGCCACAAAGGTGACAGTGATTTCAGAGGTCAAGTCCACTGTTCAAATGTGAGCTGGGGGTGAGGGTGGGGTCATAACCCTTTAGTGAGATGAAGCCTGTGAGGACCAGCCCATCACAGGCTCACCCCTGGCATGGGCAGCCCCCTCAGGGTAGATGTCACTAGTGAGGTCTTCACAGGGACACGAAGGGGCTCAGGCAGGGCTGGAATCTGTGGAAGGACAGAGCCAAGAGAGGGGGGTCCCGGCAGACAGGGGCTGTCATTCCTACTTTTTGGGACCCTTTAGGAAAAAGAATTCTTTGCACCCCCGTGTCCCACCAATTGACTTGGAGCCCCGCAAAGAACAGTAATAATAATAATAGTAACAAAAGCTGTTTATGGAGGGCTTACCATGTGCCAATCTCTATTCTAAGCACTGTACCTGCAGTAACTCATTTCTGTCTTACAACAACTCCACATAAACGGTACTACTTTTATCCCTACTTTACAGATGCAGAAACCAGAGCAGTTAAGTGACCGTCCTATGGTCACAGAGTTTATAAGTGGTGGAATTACGACTCAATCTCAGATGGTCCAGGCCTTGTGCTGAGCTATGACCACAGGAAGTAATACTGAATCCTTTACACTTCAGAGTGTCACTCCTCTAAAGGAACCTCATTTGTTCCACATGCCAACACTAGGCAAAGGTCCCCCTTGCAAACAGAAAACCTACATTTGTATCCCAGCCCTGGCCATTGGTCAGTGCTTGTGCGTTCTTGAGCAACTTAGTTCATCTGTAAAATGGGTAGACAAACCTTTTTTGAGTATGTGTAAGGTACCACATTTAATGTAAATCTCACCACAACCTTATGAAATAGGCATTATTTCCTCCATTTTACAGCTGGGGAAGTTGAGGCACAGAGGGTTGTGCAAATTACCCAAGAGGGTTACACAGATTTCGCTAAAAAGGCTGAAATTGAACCCAGCCTGTCTGGTTCTGGAGCTTATGTTCTCTCCACTCCTCATTCCTCAAAGTGTGATTCACAAAGCTTCAGTTCTGGGTTAATATGTGTTATGTGAAAAAAAGAAAGTTTCTGTGATCAACTCTGTTTAAGAAGGCTGTTTTCAACAACGTTAAACAGATTCTTTGCTGCAGGACTTCTCAGAGCCTTTACTGCACTAGTGTGCACGGGGTAGTTGCAAGAGAAGAGCAAGAGTTAGTACTAACCACATCTTCTCTGCTGTGACACGTGTGTGCAGGAGACTGTGGGAGAAGTGCTCCTTGGAACTCACTTTGGGAAATGCTGCGATAGTGAGGACAGCAGCAGTAACAGTAACACGGTAAATGGAACTGTCACTAACATTATAAGCTTTGTGTCAATTGCAACATTATTTTCCATCCAGGTTTTAGGGGAGCTTTTTCAGCAAACCACCCTTCTCATTCTCCCTGGATCTCAGCGCCGTAATTGAGCTCAGGGCAGTTGCAGCCTGCAGGGCTCGCTGTTCTTCATGCCTGGAGTGCCCCTGCCCTCTCCTCCAAGGCTGTGCCCCTCCACTTGCCCACACCTTCCTCCCCTTCCCAGTCTGTTCCCGAGGAAAGTGAGAGAGGCTTGGAGAGGGGACGTGATGTGGCCAGCCCGGCCCTGCGTCTCCTGCGCCACCCCCGCAGCCCCCAGTGCTCGCCTGCACAGAACACTCTTCTTCTGAGAAGCTGTTCTGATGACCTTGACCCAGCACCAACCACTCAGGTCTCCGGGCCTCTCTTAGTCTTTCAGTACCTAGTTTATATTATACACTGTGCAAAGTAAGGGCTGTTTTCTCTTTTTGGTGTACCATATTAATTTTTTAAAAAAATAGCTTTATTGAGGTATAATTTATATACCATAAAATTCACCCATTATCATAGCCATTTGAAAATTGATAATTAAAATTTATTTTTTACATAAAGAAAACAGCACAAATGAGTACACACAGAGTGATAAATTTTTGCAAAGTAAAAGCACCTGTGTCAGTAACACCCACATTGGGAACAGAACATCTCCAGCCCCCTAGAACCCCCCTTGTGCAGCCCCCCTTTCACCCTCAGGGTTAAACACTCTCCTGACTTCTGATGTTGTAAAGATTTATTTGAGAATAAACCCACAAGCTTTTCCCTTTCCTTCCTCCCACCCTCCCTCCCACCTTCCCTTCCTCTCTTTATTTCCCTCTCTCTCTGCCCTCCCTCCCTCTCTCTCTCCCTTCCTCTACCCTGTTTATTCCTCTTTTCTTTCCTACTGGTTTAATTCCAAATATCATTTGAGGTTTATAGTAAGAGACCAGCAGGAGTGAAGGTAAAAGCCTTCAAAACAGTGCCCTGGGGAGCAGTGGGACATGGGGGTCAGGGGCTGAAAGACTTGAATCACGGCTTGGGCACTGTCCATCGTGAGGCCTGGGGCTTGTGACCAAACCTTTTTGTGCCTCAGTTTCCTTATCTGTGGAATGAGCATAATAACGTAACTGACTTCAAAGGGTGTTGGAAAGATTAAATGAGGTATTTTTTACCTTGTGCCTGCAAAGTGTTTACTGTGTGCTTGCATCTAGGATGCTCTCAGTGAGATCTGCCAGACAACTGCATTTCTTAGTAAGATGAGATGTGGTGTATGCGAGATGAGAATCACTGCCATTTATTGAGCGCGTACTTCGTGTAAGGGCTTTTCCTCTCATCTGCATAACAGTCCTGCGGGGAGAGGTTATTATCTCCATTTTATAGATGAGGAAATGAGGCCCAGAGCAGTAAATCCTGAAGACACAGGTTGGTAAGTGTCAGAGCTGGAGCTTGAACCCAAGGAGTCTGGCTTGGGTACCCACGTTCCTAGCCACTGGGCAAGCCTCATATTAATTTCTCCTGGGCCTCCTAAGGTCCAGCTGTAACTGTGAGCTGAGTGTCCTCTGCCAGCTGCTCCTGATAGGACCTGGCTAATCACAGGACTGCCCCCTTGGCATGCTGGGAAATCCACCTGGGGGCAGGGGTGAGGTCTTGGGGAGAGCATGCATTGCCCAAGTTGGAGCATCTAGCAGTACGGATGTCCTGGGTATGGACAGTGCCTGGGCCTCCTGGAAGCACAGACCTTCAGCTCCATGGACAGTCTGAGGCTCCAGGGGCAAGGGAGTGGCCCTGTGGGGTGGCTGTAGCCCACCACTCTAGGGTGTTAGAGAAGAGCAGTCTGCACCTGAAGCTCTCCTTGTCCTGCCAGGCAAGCATCAAGGGGGTGGAGGGGGTGGAGCAGGGCTGGTCCAGTCAGGTATAGGGTTGCTGATGACTTGTCCTCAGCTGGGGCAGGACTGAGGTGAGGTGACTTGCCCACCACCCCTGCTGAGTGCTCAGTAAGCCTTGGTCCTGGGCTGGGAATCCTGCTGGTGAGTCTGTGGGGGATGTCAGGGGCATTCCCAACTCTGCTGCCTCAGCCAGGCCCTCACTTCTTCACCAAGAAGGTGTTTAGTGGCAGAACAGACATCAACTGCACCTTTGCTGGCCTCCACTGTCCCTGCCCTGACCTCTAGGTTCCCTGAAACCAGCCTGGACATCTGTATATGTCTTGCCCCAAACTCTGGAGATTCTGACAAATTTCCTTTCATTGCTTCCAGCCATGTTATTTAAAGTAATTAACCTTAATTTATAAATTTTTATATCAAACTGCCTTTTAACTTTTAGAACTGGCAGGAGCAGACTTATCCCTGGGCTCCTAATAGTTCTCCATTTAATCAAAATTCATCCATCAGGTTCCAGTGTTAAATCATCTTTTAATTGGGAGTTACATTCTGGTTAATAGTTTTATAATTCGCCTCCTCTAATAGTTTTTACCACAGGGATCTCAACTCCATTTTTCCTCACTCTATTATTGCCGGCGTGCGGTTCTGCGGGGATGGCTTAGCGGCCCCGCCTCTCTGGCCTCTGCTGGTCGCCTCTTTTGTTCTTGGTGGTCTCATTAATTCCTGGGAAGAGTTCTCTTTCCTCCTCATTACGAGGGCAGAACTACTGTCCTCGCAAGGTACAGACTTCTCATTTCCACAGCCTTCAGAGCTGTGGCCAAGGCCTGCTCCTCTCCAAGAGGAAGGGAGAGATGGACACGTAGACAGAAAGACAGACGGAGAGAAGCAGAGGGAGCAAGAAGGTGGGGCGGAGGGTCGGAAGGTCAGGCCCACAGTGGACAAGCAGTTCAAGGCGAGGGAGTGGCAGAGGCATTCGGAAGTGGCCTTGGCCCTGGCCGCGTCTCCTGGCTCCTGCCCACCTTGCTTGCTTGCCTGCCCGGGAGTGCAGGGCCTGGGCTGAGGCAGACCATGTAGGAAGGAAGGCAGCCCTGCCAGAGCCCCCAGAGTGGCTGGGGCAGGAGGACGCCACAGAGAGGGCCTGGGGAGTCCTGGCCCACTGCCCACTCACTCTGGGCTGCTTCTGCACTTGTTACAGCCTCAGAATATTCACACTGAGCCTTGTGATGGCTGTGAGGGTGAAGGGTGGAGATTGCAGGTCAGAAGGGGAGACAGAGACCTGAGAGGGACAGAAGAAGAAGAATCAAGACTGAGGAAAGAAAGGAGAGGGACGAGAAGGGGAGAGAAAGGAAGGAAGAGAGGAAGACGGGGGAGGCTGAGGAGTGGCAGGGGTCATCCTGTCAGGGGCCCTGGCCCGTGAGCAGACAAGCCTGTGGGCGCACGCACTTACACGTGTGCACACACAGTGCTCACACAAACCACACACCTGTACAGGCCCAAACCCACAGCAGCTAGTGCCAGTGACCCCGGGCTGGGGGCCAGGCCTGGAGCCAGTGGCTGGGGGTCTCTGAGAAGGCCTCTGGGGGAGGTGAGCTGGAAGGTGTGAGGAAAGGCCAGGGAAGGATGGATGGAAGCTGGGTACCCAGGGCCTGGGCCAAGGCCAAGTATGCGGACTTCTACAGGAAAGGGAGGCTTGGGGTCTGTCACTTCTCTGAAGTCATGTTCTACTGAGTCTCTATCCTCAATCTCCTCAAGCTGGTGACTTTTCAACTCTGAGGGTCTCAGCCCTGGCTGCACATTGGAGTGTTTGAAAACCTCAGTGTCCTGGCCCCACCTCACATCCTGCCATGGTTTTAAAATGCAGGTGTGTGTCACTTAACAATGGGGATACATTCTGAGAAATGTGACATTAGGCGATTTCATGGTTGCACGAACATCACAGAGTGCACTTACACAAATCTAGATGGTGTAGCCTACTGCACACCTAGGCTATATGACACAGCCTATGGCTCCGACCACCATTGTATTACGGTCTGTAATTGACCAAAATGTTATCCAGCACATAACTGTATATCCACAAGTTCTTTGATACTCCTCATTTCTAAAGATGGAGTCTAATTCCCATTCTCCTACTAGAATGTGGACTCCTTCTAACAAACAAACAAACAAGAAAATCAGAAGTGACGTGTGATTTGGCAGGTTAGGTCATAAGAGGCATGAGGGCTTTCCTCTTTGTACTTGTCTGAATCACTTGCTCAGAGGGAAGCTGGCTGCCATGCTGTGAGGACACTCAAGCAGTCCTGTGGAGAGGCCGATGTGGCAAGAAACTGAAGCCTTCTGATGACAGCCTTGTGAGTGCATCATCTCAGAAGCAGATCCCCCAATCCCAGTCAAGCCTTCAGATGACTGCAGCCCTGGCTGACATCTGAACTGCAGACTAATGAGAGATCCTGAGTCAGAGCCACCTGGCCAAGCTGCTCCTGGATTCTTAACCCTCAGAAACCATGTGAGACAATAAATATTTGTTGTTTTAAGGTGCTAAACTTTGGGGGGGGGGGTGACTTTGTTATGCAGCAATAGATAGCTAATACACATTCACTCCATCATATCCCTGGGACTATGGCTGTGGCTGGGCACAGGTGTGTTTAAAAGCTCCCCAAGTGACTCCAGTGTGTATCCAGGGTTGAGGACAGTTGCCCTAAAGACTATGTATGCTCATGAGAGTGTGTGTGCACGTGTACATGGGTGTGTAAACCTGCCATGTGCACATGCATGGAGGAAGGCACCATGTCACATGCATTTGCTAGGGTGTGTAAGTACAAGCACCTCTTCACATGTGTCCCTCTCAGAGTGAGTCTGCATTTGCCCCAGCTACCTGTGTCAGGCCTAGCCCAAGAGATCTGCGCCATGGAAAGAGCCTTGGAAGCTTTGCAGCCAGACCCATATATGGTCATTCACCACTCCCTCTCTGTGAACCCTGTCTGAGCCTCCACCTCCCCATCTGTGAAATGGGGACATACAAATCACTATTCTGCCTGCCACTTGGAGGAGGCAGTATTTGAGCTGGCTGCATGTCCTCTGGGCTGGTTTTGGCAATATTTTGGTAGCACCGTGACTTTTGTTGTAATGACTCTTGGTGTGATGTGATTTGACCTGCGGCAGTGCAGACATGAAAGCAATTGAATGTGTGGTCCCTTCTGCAGGAAGGAGGGTCTGCCCTTGGCAGGGCTGAGGGCAGGGAGGGTACAACTTTAGTCCTGGCTGGGTTAGGGTTTGGGATGTGAGGCCGGTAGTCTTCGCCTCCTAACTGCCTGCTCAGATTGGCAGGAGGAGGAGTTGATCTTCACGCACGGGGGAGTGAAGATGTTGACTCTGAAGCAAGAAGCAGAAGAGTTTACTTCGTTCAACTGAGGCAGGCTGGGAGCTGCAGCTAAGTCTAGACTCCTCCCAGCTGTGTGTCCTTGGCTGAGCCTCTTACCTTTGCCAGGCCTCAGTTTTCTCATCCACAGAGTGGAGGAGCGAATGATCTAGCAAGTCTTGCACATAGCTCCCCACCACAGCCTCTCGCAGCCGCTGGGGCAGCCTGGGAGGTAGACCCTCTGACCCTCAGCCACAGCCCAACCTGAGGCTGTGCCTCCCCTCTCCTCCCCACTCCACTGGAAACAACTTTACCCTTGATGGCCTGTGGGGAAGGTGAGAAGAAGGAGAGGAGGGGTCACCACTCACCTGCCCTTGCCCTCCCCAGCAGGGTGCCATCGTAGAGGACTGTATGGAGGAGGAGGACATTGATATGCGGAGGTAATGGGGTCTGAGGTTTCTTGGTGGGTGGGATGAAATGCCTTAAGTCTTGGGAGGATGAGCAGGAGGAGGAGGAGAAAAAGGAAGAGGAGGAGGAAGAGGAAGTAGTGTTTGTTGTGAGCCCATGATGTGCCCCAGAAGCATTGTGCTCAGACCTTCCAGCCCATTGTGACATCCAAGCCTCACAACGATAAGGATGATTGACCCCATTTTACAGAGGAGGGAACTGAGACTCAGGAAGGTCAAGGAGCTTCCTTGCTCAGTGTCACATGGCTCAGGAATGTAGAACCAGGGCCAGAGCCAGGTCCAGTGACTGCAAAGCATGGGCTTTTCTGTGGGGTCTTGAGGGTGGGGAGAGGCCCAGACCTTGGGCCCCACTTGCTCTCAGTGGGGACGTTGACCTCACTTCTTGCTCTGTCTAGAGGCTGTCACCAGGTTAGGGGTGGGTGGAAGTGATGATGGAAGCCATAGGTGCCCAGGATTGTCCCTGCAGCTAAAATATTTAGGTTAGACTTGTGGGAAGAATGCAGGTCTTGAATGCCCAGGGTGGCAGGACACAGGGAGCCTGTGGAGACTTCTTCCCTGGGACGCTCGGGGGCCACTCAGGAGCTGAGGCTTACCTCACACGCAATCTGCCTGAGCTTGGGAAGGGGTGCAGGTGGTCCTTTGGAGATGTAGGTGTATTGTTAGTGTGACGTCTGCGGAGACCCATCAGCCTGATTTGAATGGGTGGACCACCTCTGGTTCTGCTGGTTCAACTAGTGGTCAAGTTCACAGGCTCCAGAGAGCAGGGCTTATGTCCCAGCCACCAGCACTTGTGAGCAGAGTGACTTTGGACAAGCCACTTAACTCCCTGCTCCTCGGTTTCCTTATCTGTAAAATGGGGATGAGAAGAAAACCTGTGTCATAGGTGGCACGAGCACTCAGTGAGAGAAACACTTTATAGCATTTAGCAAGCGCTTGGCACAGAGACTCGCCCAGTAAGTGGAGATTACCGTCCTGACTTGTCTGGGGAGGCAGGAGGGAGCAGCATGCTTCCTGAGTCTGGAGTCCTGCCTGGGTATGTTGAGTGGTCTGGTTTTAGTCCTGCCTCTCCCTTTCTTGAAAAAAATCCACCAAACCTCTGTAGGCCTTAGTTTCTTTAATTGCCAGATGGGGACCTCAGTCCCTGTCCTTCTCTGGGGACAAGGAGATGATCAGTGCCTAGAAATGCATTGCAGATGTTCTGGGCATGAGCAAAAAGAGCCCCCCCCATTCAGATGTGTTCCCTCATGGGACCCCCATAATAACCCTAGTCCCCACTCCCCATAAGAAACTGAAAAACATTTATTGAACCCCTCTCTTGTACCAGGCACTGTGCCTATGTCACAAGTTACAAGTAGCATGTGTTGGGCACCAGCTTTGTATTCTAAATGATGCAGAACCGTCTGTAACCTGCACAACAAGCCTGCGAGAGAGAGGTGATGGCCACTCCCACTTCACAGATGAGGATAACGCAGCTTTGAGCTGTTAGGGAATTTGCGGAAGGTCACACAGGAAGACGATCTTCCAGCCGCCATGTGAACCCACCTGCCTCCAAAGCCCCATCTCCTTGCCTTCCATTCTGTCACTTCCTTTGGAATCCACAGGGCAGTCCTGAGCGCTGAGGATTATTGTCATTTCTACACATGAGCATCTGAGATTCCCAGAGGTTAAACACCTTCCCACTGCCCTTCCACAGGCAGGTAGCAAAATCCACCTCCTAACTCAGATTCTTCTGACCCCAGAGCTCTGCTCCCTCCTGTCCCAGTGACCCCCTCAGCCCCATGGACACAGCTGCCTTTTGGTCTTGGTCTCTGGTTTCCCATTTTCTTTGTGACCCTCTGTGCCCCCTGAACGAGCCTCTGATCTCCAGTAGCTCTGCCAGTTGGGGAGCTTTGTGAGTTAGTCATCTGGGAGGATCCTTGTTTGGACCCACAGTCTTGGGGACTAAGGTCTGGGTGATGATGTCAGAGGATTGTTAATAAGGAGTCACAGTCTCCATAGCACATTGTCCAACCCTGGCCCTTACCTTTGACAAGCCCATTTCACAGATGAAACAGCTGATACTCAGAGAGCCTGAGTTGGACCCTTTCCCTTTCATCAAGGGGCTGGTGCAGCTGAGACCCAGTCCCTGACACAACCAGTGGGCCTGGCTGGCTTGGTCTCTTGCAGAATGAGAGACAAGCTCAGACACAGAGAAAGAGGGATGAGAGGCAAGGAGGAAGCAGAGCTCAGATGTAGAGCTGGCCTTGGGGTCGAGGAGCCTGTGTGTGTTTGGAAGATCTGAGGAAAGGGATGGAGAGACAGGTTGGTGCTTCTAGCCCCCATCCTACAGTGGCCAGAGCCAGGCTGACATTCACCCTGGAGTGCTGGCAGGTGGATGTCCAGCTCTGGGCCTGGGTCAGCCACTAGCCAGCCTCCTGCCTGACCTTGCTAACGTTTCCAGTAGGACTGTCCTTTGGCCCAGTTGTGACAGAACAGCTGAGGGGACAAAGGAGAGGACGTGAAAGCAGAAAGGGGAGCAGGGAGAGAGGTTGTTCTCTTGCAATCTCAGGGCTTTCAGTGCTGCCAGTCGGTGGTGGAGGTCTTAGGACAGAATGAAGTGTTTATTTTCCCCAGTGTGGTGAGCGGGTGGTGGAGAGAAGGAGTGCAGAAGAGGCAGAAGGATGCCACACTCACTGGAGAAGACAGAGACAGGGAGACAGAGGCAGGGAGAGGACGGAGACCTGGGAGGCAGCCTGACCCCGAAGCTGCAGACTCTGACCCGGCAGGGAAGACATAGCCCACATCTTTGGGACGGTGGCTGGACTTGAGGGTCTCCCTTTCTGTGCGGGAAAAGTTTGGACTCTACTGTGTGGGGAGAAGATGCAGCTTCCTCGAAGCCCTTATGGGGATGGAGTTTGGTAGGCAGGGCTCCTGCCCTCTTCCCACCCGAGATCCAGGGGCCCTCACCTTAGCCCCTCCTGGGAGAAGCTGCTGGTTCCTGGAACATGATGGCCAGGACAGGGGGTTGCCAGGCTTCAGCCTTAGAAAGAATCACAGATGGGGAAACTGAGGTGCTGGCGGTGCCTTGGTTCAAATTCACGTGGATGAGGCTGGTCATGTCCTTCAGCCACAGTGCAATGGGCAGTGGCCCAGCCCTGCCCACTGATGCCAAGTCCTGGCTGGTTTATGGTTTCCTGATTATCCCGGGAGAAGGTGGGATGGCTCTAGGCCCCCTTTTCATTCCCAGCACCACACAGACTGTCTGGGGAGAAGCGAGGCTTAGAGGCAATGGGGAATGAGGAAGGGCAGGAAGCATTTATCAGGAGTCTCCAGGGTGAGTATTTTATATATGCTGCTCCTTTGACTCATCACCATCTGTGGAGCAGAAATTATTACTCCAATTTTACACGTGAAGAAAGAGACTTGGAAAGGTTAATTAAATTGCCCAAGGTCACTCAGCCGGTCAATGGTAGAAACCAGGATTTGAATCCAGGTCTGGCCCCAGAGTCTGGGCTCTTTTCACACTGCCGTGTGCATGGGTGAGGGGTGGACATAGAAGAAGAGCAGCTGTCATGCTGCTCCCCTGCCCCTCAATGAGCCCTGGAGAGAGGGCCCAGGCCAGGAGGTGGGGGGATTGCCACAGGGGCACAGTGGGGAGGGTGGACAGGTACCCCATGTCCTCAGACCTGTCACCCACACCTGTGTGATGCCGGGCAGGTCCCTTTTCCTCTCTGAGCCCCATGAAAAGCACCTGGCTGTGAGGTATCTCCCGGCTGTTGGGTGAGTGAACGAATGAAAAACAAAGGAAGGTGTGAGGAGGAAGCCCCCTTATTCTAACTTGAGTCAGAGGCTGGAGAGCCAACTTTGACTCAGGACAGAGTCCCTGCAGGGACCTAGCCCTGAATCTCTGTCCCTCTCAACCCACCTAAATGAAGTTGCCAAGCCCTCCCTAGACACCATATGGAGGCCAAGAAACCTGCTGATAGGGGTGGGTGGGGGTGCACACACTGGTGGCCCCAATTGGCTGCCTGTCACACCAGGGCCTCCCCTCCCCTAGGAAGTCACCCTGAGATCTCTCTATCCCAGCTAGGTTAGTTGCTGTTAATTAAACCAATTGTTGGACTTAATACCCATCCCATTAACATGTCTCCTAGATCTATTAATCACCAACCAGTGGAGGAGGGGGATGGTAGCTTCAGGTGGGGGTGGAGGGTCCTGAAAACCAAGCCAAGCTGCCTCATGGCGAAGAGAAGGGGCCTGAGATACTCAAACCCATCCCTTGTTCCCTCTTGGGAGTCTCGGGAACGTCCAGCCTCAGAATTCCCGGAAGCCTGCTTCCCATGGGGTCCAACTGAGGCATTTTGCCACCATGACCCTTGGGAACCCTTTGGCAGGGCCACCCAAATACCTCCTGTCTGTGCTCAGGCCTTCCTGGAGGGTGGGTAGACTCAGAGGCAGATGCTGGGGGGCCTCCCCTGTGCCTTACTCCTCCCTTGCCTCCTGGCAGGGCCCCCCCCCACGCCCCCAGTGTCAGGGGCCATCTGGGGCAGGGAGCGAGCTAGGGTGGGGCCATCAGAAGGTGCATAAATCATTATTGGCGAAGACCTCAGCCCTGAGCCGCCGGGTGGAGGCTGCTGCTCATGGTTCAGGCCAGGGCATAAATCATAATTCCCCTACAATAGATCCTTTTGCAGCCGCCATCAGGAAAACTGTGTTGGTTTTATCGATTTTTTGACATGGGGGCCTAGGCAGCGGGCGGCTCCTGAATCATTATGAAATGAAACTGATTAGGAATTCATGGAATACTAAATAAACTTTACGAGCCCGTTGTAAGTTTTTTGATGCATGGGGAGCGGAAAATGAAAACTAATGATATAAAAATTACACAGCGTGCTGAGTATTATTATACTGCTATTGATTTGTTTCAAACTGTACATCAAAATCGAAGAGGGCTGGGGCGGCTCCTGCAGCGATGCTGGGAATGTTTGGGCTCACCAGGGCTGGAGGACGTTTTTTTTTCCCCCCTTCTATTTTTATTTAGTTTTGTCTTTCTCTCCTCTAGCCTCCGGCTCTGTAATCTGACTCCCTTCTCCCCACCCCCGCTCTTCCAGGGAAGGCCCCCCTGGGGAGCCACCTATTCATCCACCCATGGGGCAGCCCTCTCCTCCACTTGGGACCTGGACGTGGCTCAACTTGAGTTCCTCAGCCACCACTGCTCTCTCTCCTGAGCTGCAGTTTCAATCTGCAAGTTCCTCTTTCCCTTCTGCTTCCCCCCTGCTTCTCTGCGGAAGGACGGTGTGCTTTGGAGAAAAGAGTTGAAGATTTGTTTCTTGTTTAGCCCCTTGCTGTGTGACCTTTGGCATGCTGCTGTGTCTCTCTGGACATCATTCTGGATAACAAAGACATTGGACTCATCAGATCAGAGTTTCTCAAAGCGTGGTCTGTTGACGGTCCACATGTCATCTTCAGAGCTTGCCAAAAATACTAAAAACCTGGACCCCTCTTTAGATGAACTGGCTCCAAATCTCAGGAGGGGATCTGGGAATCTGCATTTTAATAAGTTCCCCAAGTGACTCCCGTGATGGGATCCCATGTGCTGCACCTGCTGCTCTGAAGAGACAAGTCTGAGCCACTTATCCCACTGGGTTGTCAGAGGTGAACATGACCCTCTGCTTTTGCCAGTTTGTGGTGTTGTAACCAACAGTCCCCAAATCTCAGTGGCATACAGCAATGGAAGTTAATTTTTTGCACATAGACTGATCTGCTGGGAGTGGTTTGTGGCTCTGCTCCATATGTCTTCATTCTGGGGTTCAGGCTGAAAAAGCAGCCCTAATCTGAGCTATGTTATTCTGATGGTGGAAGGAAAGAGCAAGAAAAATGGTGGAAATGTGATGCTCCCAAGTTTTTGCTTGGACATGGCATACGTCACTTCTGCTCCCCCCAGTCCACTCACCAAAAGGAGTCATATTGTCAAATCCAACGTCAGTGGGGTGGGAAGTACACTTCGTCTGCGGGGATGGGCACTGGGGAGAGGCCCGGCAGGGATGAGTCAGGGAGAAGGCAGTGGCTACCACACCCTCTGGGGCTTGGTCTTGGGTCCAGGCTGTTCCAGGATTTGGAGCACTTTACACAATCATGTATCTCCATGACAATTGTCCACTGTTCTTCCTCCATCCCCTCTGAGATCCTGGCCTTCTGCCCCAGGGTCTTCGGTGGATATGACTTCGGCCCTTTGGCTGTAAGTGTCTCTGTTTCCTTCATTTCTGCCACCCTGTTGGGGAGGCCTGTAAACACTCACCCTGGCTTCTCAATGGGACTGCTGTAACAATTAGAACTGTTTTTTAAAACTGTCCTTTGTCCTCTAAATTCAGAGGGTAAATGTAGATTTTGTGTATTGAATTTTCTTAAAGTAGAACACCCTCGGTAACTTCCTTTTTAGTGAGTATCTTACTTTTTCACAAGACAGAACTCACGCCAATTATCTCTTTTGCTAGTATTGTTCTTATTATGTTCAACTTCACATCAGCCTGTCTCTCAGAGAGGCTGAACCCTTCGCCTGGACACACAGCATGTCATTCCCAGAGCCACATTACAGTCCAGTTCCAGACATGCCTCAGGAAACTCATTTATACTTGATATCCAAGGGTCACTTGAGGGGAGACCCTCAAGTGGGTCTGGGAAATGTCAGGGATGTCAGTGGCACAATCCTGGCCCTTGGGGACCTCAGTATCTCTCTGGGAACACAGAAACACACACATATACAACATATGCACTCTGCCTACAAACCTTTTCAGACTGGACAAAATGGATCACATGATGATTCAGAAGAGACACAGGAGCAAGAATCTTAAGGTTTGAGTTTGAATCTCAATTCTGCCTCTAACTAGCTGTGTGGCCTTGGATAAGTTACTTCTTTTATCTGAGACTCAGTTTCTTCCACTGTCAAAGATGAATTTGGACTCACCCATCTGAGATCCCTTCTAGGGGATTAGAGCGAGCAGAGGTTCACACGCTGGCACAATTCCCACAAGATGTTCATACCTATGTCAGTCCTCACTCTTTTTCAGTTTGGAGAAAGAGGATGATAGAAACCCAAATGCAAACTCAAAATGGCTTAAGCAGAAAGAAGTTACTGACTATTGAAGAGGCCGAGGGAGTCTTTAGTTGCAGTGTGATTTGGAAATTCAGACAGCTTTATCTGAGATCCATCTTTATCTCTCAGCTCTTTTTGTCTTCCACTAGGCTGACTGCTTTCTTAGGCATGATCTCTCCTTGTGGTGACAAGACGGCTGCCAGTAGCCCCAGACCCATGTCCTTATGGTTCAACAATCTGGAGAAAGGAAGCACCTTCTTCCTAATAGTAAACTTCCCAAGACTGAATTTCACTGGCCCAGCTGAAGTCACATGTCAACTCAGATTGGCTCAGCAGAGCCAATCACTATAGCAGGGGACAGAGGGACGATTTCAGGCCCATGGCCATCCCTGGCTGGGGAGTGGGCTCTGCTCCTGCAGAAGAACCATATGCACAATAATAGGAGAGGGTGTGGGCTCCAAAGGAAATTTGAGGTACTGTTTCAAAAGACAGAGATTCTGTGCAGATAAAAGCCACAGACATCCACTGAAGCCCCAGATATTAGGGGCAGGGGCAGTGGGCACAATGAGGGCAGAGTAGGTGAAGCTCTTCTGGCCTGTCATGTCCAGAACTTCGGAGATAGCTGGGATAAAATCCAAGGTTGGGAGTGAGGGTCCTTCACATGTCGGGGAGCTTGGAGGCAGCAGTGTAGCCCTGAGGCTGTCCCAGGCAAAGGGGACGCATGCCCGTTTCTGTATAAGCATGGCTGATGAAGTTTCAGCAAGGCGAGTCATGAGCAATGCTGGTCTCGGAAGTGACAGACATGGGTTCACAGCCAGCTCTTCCCCTTCTCAGTTGTTGGACTCTGAGCCGAGTTTCTGAAGATTGAGTGAGAAGATGTAGGCACTGCCCTCACCCTGGCTCCTAGAAAGGGCTCAGGCCCTCTGGCCCTAGAACCTGCCCTGGCACGCACAATTGATCCCCCGTTCTGAACCGATGTCTGCTTGTGTCTTCCCCTCTGGTCTTTGACCCAGGACAGGACCAAGTCACATCCATGCCACTATGCCTGCTGTGTGGTCGTGTGATCCATGAATGGCTGTGGAATGAGTAATAGCGAGTGGCTGATCGGGGGTCCTCCATGCAACGTGGCTGCACACATGGGACCTGAACACAGCCTCTGCCTTACCCCCACGCTCACTCTGTAGCTGCACATCACATATGTATCCAGTTCCCAAAGTGTAGGTGAACAGTGTGGCTTTTACTGAGGGTTTCATGGGAAGGCAGGGAAACAGTTATGATCCCACACTAGACACCAGACTAGTCACACTGCCCACTGGGCTTCTCGGCTTCTCGCTCCCCTCCTTCATTATCTCTCTTCCAGGCAACACACTTCCCCTCCTTTCCAAACCCAGTTTCTTTGAAAAAAAAAAAAACAACAAAAAACTCCTCATTTTGTATTCCCGATACAGCAAAACAAAGCCTGATAGGACATGGACCATCGGGGCCATGTTCCACCCGGGCCCCATTTCACCCCCATCTTTGCACCATGGCCAACCACTTCATCCCTACCCTGGCCTCTGTGCCCCTGCCTCCCCAGCAGCTGCCTCAGGCTGGCCTCCATGTGATACCTGGAGGCTCAGGTGGGGACGTGACTGGCTCCATGTCACCCAGCCCCTATGTAGGGCTCCTCCCGCTGTGCCCCAGGAGGGTCTAGGTTTGGTCCCCCTTCCCTGCCCGTCTGCTCCTGTGGGTGGGAGATTCGGGGGTGGGGCAGGATGGCTCCTGGCTGGCTGATTCCCCTCGTGGAGTTTGGGGTGCTCCACACATTGAATTTAGATGTGGCTCTGAGCAGGCCATTCATTCATTCCTGACCATATCGACTGCAGAATTGAGTGCTACAAGTAAGAAGGAGTTTAGCTATTATTCTCCTACTGATTTGATTTAATGTTTGGTTTATTCCTGCCCCTCTCCCCCCTCCTCTCCTCATCAGCTTGACATTTGCATAGTATTTCCCTGCAGTTTTGTCGAACATGAATTTTTCCTGGTTACTCCCTGCTTTGGCTTGAATGGTTTCCCTAGGGGAGTCCTGAGCCCCCTGAGGCATCTTCTTCCTCCCCTACCCTGGACTTCATGTTCTTTCCACCCACTGGGGGAGAAGCACATAAATAACCAGATTTCCCTGGCTCTTGGCCTTCTGTGAGCCTGTAGGATTCCTGCTGCCTTGTGGCCTTTAAGTATTCCCGAGTGTCCGGGGTGGGTGAAGGTCTCAGTGTGCTTGTGAATTAGTCTGCCCCCTCCTACTGGGGCATGTTCTGTGCCCTCTGTCCTTTGTGCTGCCTTTTGTGAGAGGGGTCCCCTGGCAGGCTGCTCAGGCCCCAGGGCTTAGGAAATATCTGGTTGTCTTAGTCTGATATCCCTGCAGACCTGAGACAAGGATTCAATGAAAGTGGTTTATTTGGAAGGTGAAAGAAACTCCAGGATGGGATGGGGTATGAGCCAGGGAAGGAGACCACTGTGGTTAGTTGAGCTCAGTTCTGCCCCAGTTCTCCAGGCTACCCAACATGCCTGAACCCCTGGGGTGAGAGAGGATCAAATTGGGACCCCTCCTCCTCACTAAAAGGCTGCCAAGCTGACTGAGCAAGAGCCCAGTGGGGACAGGGAGGTCTTTAGCAGACATTTTCAGATTCCTGAGTCCTAACTTCAGGGCTTGGACCTCTTTCTCCAGCTGGCTTAGAGCAGAGCTAGAAGCCATGGGATGAGCGACAGGGAGGCAGCTAGAAGCCCGAGGAGAGGCCTACACACAGGCAAATGCCTCAACAGCAAAACGGGTGGTCACGATCGATGGATTAAAAGTGATCAAGCAAGCGGAGGTTGAATCATCACCTGCCCAGGGATGCCACCGGCAGAAGGCAGGAAACTAGCACGTACTAAACACCTTCTGTGTACCAGCCTGGATATGTGGGACTAGAATGAAGCTCCATAAAGCCTGGGGCCTATATTTTATTTACCTTTGGCTTCTTAGTGCTTAGCATTGTGCTTGGCTCCTGGTTGTAAAACCTAGAGTAACAGGAAAAATAGCTGCCATTAACAGTCACCTACTATATCTGTTGTAATGAATCCTTACAACAAATGTTTGTGGTAGGCACTATTATTTCCATTTCACAGATGAGGAAACTGAGGCTCAGTGGGATTGTGTAAAGCCACACGACCACGCCAGTTGTTGGGCTCTTTTACCTGCCCGTAATCCCGCCAACTGGGCCAATTGTCGAGCTAGGACTGGGTCTGGAGCTCACAGACTCCTCAAGCCCATTGTCCAGACTGGGTCACGAACCTTTCACACGCCAGGCTGTGTCCCCAGACCCTTCACACGCCAGACTGGGTCCCCAGACCCTTCACACGCCAGGCTGGGTCACCAGACCCCACACTCGCAGGTCTATGAGGTAGGTAACTGGCAAATAGCTCCTTGGGAGCCGTAGGTTAGAAAGGCATGGCCGCTTGCAGCAGTCAACTCCAGCCATGGTGGCGGTGCTGCACAGGCGCACTAACTCCGCCCACCGTAAACTATTCACAGCAAATGCTTGGCAAGATTCTGAACATCGGAGGGGTCCTGACCATTTTCCTGTATTTTCCCAACAGGTTGAATGACTTGCACCACGTCATACATTTCCTAAGTGGCAAAACCAGGAATTTCCCCCCAGGTCTGTCTGCCTTCCCAAGCTCGTGATTTTTCCCCTTCCGGTGACATGTCCATGCATTGGGGAGGAGGTCAGACTACAGATGTCCTTGGAAGGCCCTCTTGCTTCTGAGGTTCAGTCTTTTTAGCTGCCACCTCCCTCCATCCCTGACCAACCACAAAGAAAAGGAAAAGTCCTTTCCTCCTCCTCAGGTGGCTCGTGGCGGATTACTTAGCGCTTGACACGGTGTGTCTCTGTGTCACTGTTCCCGGGCGGAATTAAATCAGGGCAGGAAAATATTAATTTGGAGTTGGGGATGGAGGCCGCTCCTTTCCAATTACTCTCCACCCCGTCAGGCTTATCCTGGCACAAACAAGGAAGGAGGCTGGATTAATTGCTTTGGACTCTGCCCTACTCTGGTCCCAATTACTGGGCCGGCTTGGCTCCCAGCATTATGAAGCATACTGCTGTGCAGGAAATTGTGTGAAATTTTAACGGATTTTCAGACGTAATAATGGAGCACAGGATTTGGGGCCAGCAGTCGCCGGCCGGCTGGGCCCTCCGTGCCTCGGCTGAGGTTAAGCTGTTTGAGGTTTCTTTGTGTATTCAAGGATCATCCGGTTAACCCCAAGGCCAAGGACCACCAGAACTGTTGAGACTCTGACCCTGCAGAGGCAGGGTTGGCTCCTGGAGGACAAGGAAACCCACTGCCTTCGTGATAGTCATAACACCACTGTTCTCTGAGCCTCCATGACATCCCAGGTGCTTACCCACATCTATGAGCCTCATCCTTTGAAGTTCTTATTTTTTCCCCCATTTTACTTATAAAGAGGAAAAGGGGACTCAAACAGGTGAAATAATTTGCACAAGGTTACTGGCGACTTAGTGACAAAGCCAAAATTTGAATCAGGTTTGTCTCCAAGGCTACTCTATTTTCTGGCACCACTCTGCCTCCTCCCTCACCTTCTGTCTCTTCTTCTTAAGGATGCATTATAGATGTCTCCCACCACACTTGAGTTTCTAGGGTGCAGAGTCATTTCTTTTTTCGTTTCTGCATCATCAGCCACTGTCAGGGCAACTGGCGCACAAAAGGTGCCCAGGAGAGGTTTGTTGAACTGCATACAACGTGGCTTGGCACCTGGACTCCAGGATTTATTAGTGAATGAGGGGTTGGGCTGATGCAACCCAGAGACACCTCTGGGTCAGTGAGATGGGCCCCATTTGAACCCATATGGAACCTACAGAAAGGGTGGGGAGGGGAATATGTCCCCAGCCCTACTGTGTGACAGGGGCTGTCTGGGTGCTTCCCGGGTATAGTTTCTGTTAATCCTTACCATGACCCTACAGAGAGGCGGCATCACCCACATCTGAGAGCTGTGGGAACGAGGTGCAGAGAAGTGAGTGACTCATCTGGGGTCACACAGCTGGTCAAGGAGGGTTTGATCTGCCTAAGCCCAGAGCCTCAGGACTTTGGTTTGCCTTAATCGGTTGGATACAGAAAGTCCTGGGATGTGGGTTTCCTGGGGTTGGGTTTCTAGCTCCAGGGGTTCCATATCTTTTAAGCCATGGCGTCTGTGGATTAAATATTAAACAAAATTCTACCCCTAAGTTTAGTATGTCATGCTGATAGAAGTGGAAATGCTCTGGTGAAAGAGGAACATTGGTACCCTGTTTCGTGGCCCCTTCCTCCATCCCCTGAGTGGCTCTTGAAGAGGCTTCCAGTAGCCCCTGTGCACTGTGGAGCAGGGTCTGGAAACCAGTGATGCTGCCCCCTCTCTCAGTTTTATGGAGAAATAAGCCAGGGCTCAGAGAAAGACGGTGATTTGCCCCGGTCACACAACATGTGGGCTCAACCTGGAAACCTCTGTTGTGTGGGTTACACAAGGAGTATACTGTGGGGTCTTGGCCCTGGGCTGTGACCTAATATACGTTTCCAAGCAGCCGAAACTTAGATTACCACATTTTTATATCTCCTGAGACTTAAGTCTAAATGAAGGGTCTGGAGACCCCTGGGGAGAGTTCCTGAAGGTATAGGGTTGCAAATGGAAGATGGAGAGGCCAGCTGGGGGCCCTGGCCTCACCTCTGTGTCATTTTCTCTCTCCTACTGTCTCTTACCCTTGCTCATTGACCTGCATCTCAGGGGTCTTCCTCCCCATGAGTCTCAGCATCTGGCAGCTTCAGAACAGGGTTCTTTGGCCAGAAAGGGCAGTTCCGCTGCCCATTCCCTTCCATCATACCTCTAGTGTCTGCAGAGAGACCAAGATGATCAAAGCGTGTCTGTCCATCCCCATTCCCAACTCTCAACCTGCACCTCAACCTCTCCTGGTCTCCAACTCTTGCCCATAATCATGAACAGAAGGGGGAAAAAAAGAGGGCAAAACCCAAGGTATCTATTTATTTTTGAAAAAATCAGGCTGATGAAAGCCTCTGCAATTAAATGCAAAACTGAGGTCTGAGCTTCCTAGCATCCAAAGCAAAAAGGAAAACATTGTGGTTTCATCATTCTTATTGTTTAATAAGAGGATGCATGGTTTTCCTTCTGGGCTTATGCTCTAAAAGATGATTTCAAGTGACTCTTTAGCCAGGAGGGCCTTGTAGTGACATAACGGATGGGGCCTCGGTTTCACAGAGCAGCTCGCACAGGGGCATCTGTGTACTTCCACCAGTTATTTGGAAGTGGGTGGCTAAGAGGGGAGGTCTCTCCTATTGTCAAAGGCAAGAGGTGGCTGGTGGCTTGCTGAGCAGTGTGGGCTTTGATTTCTGTGTGGCCACCTCTGGAGGGTATGGCACTATTGTAAAAATGCACTGAGAAAATTCCATGAAATCTTCCCAGCAGTGACAGGCAGCTGGATGGGCGCAGTAGCCATGAAATATGGGGTGGAGTGGCCAATGACCATGGACTATATGAGAATCCCTGCCTTGGGGGATAGGTGTGAAGGGCGGGGGTATAAATTAGGCTGCCAGGGAGTTATCTGGGGAGGGTGGTTGGATTTGCATTCCAGTCTCGCTTCAACATCTGGAAGAAAATTCCACTAAGGAATCCCTCTGGGAGAATTGTAGTATCCTCCTCCAAACCCCAATATCGTGATGGCTGTTATTAGACCTGGCCTGTGGTCTGGCACAGGGGCCGAGGGTGGCTGCAGAGGAGTGGGGAGATGGAGACAGAGCCGGCAGGAGGGGTGACTGACTTGTAGAAGGGGACAGAGTTATGGAGCTTGGGGAAGTGAGTACTATATAGCTCAAATCTCAGACTCTGGTAGGGCCAGCACAAGGGAAGAGAATCAGACTTGTGCAGTGGGGCCCAAAGAAAAGGAGGAATGGGGGGGCAGTGAGGATCATCATCAGCCGTCCAGTTCTTGCCCACCCCTTCTAGCAAAAGGAGAATTAATCATGTGCAGGGGATGCCCCCTTAATGTCCGTCATTTAGTTTAATTTAAGAAACAGCCCCTCCACACACACACCTCCCTCAGCGAGCACCACCGCCATTGGCAGCTGCCTTGATCAATGGCCTCCTCCTGGATACAGGACAGCAGTGGTTCTCAAATGGGCGTGTGTCTTAGACTCACCTGGAGGTTCCTTTAAACGTGGTTTGCAAGGCTTCACCCCTGGGTGTTATCTGATAATTTGCATTTCTAACAAGTACCCAAGTGATGCTGATGCTACTGGTCCCAGGGAGCAATCACTGTAGTAGAGGCAGGGTTTGACGGAGCCGCATCCCAGCACTTGGTAACTCTGCCCCCACAAGCATCCTCTAATCCAATGAGCAAGGGGCAAAGCCAACTCTGCCGCTTTACTATCCCCAAGTGCACCTACCCCTCAAATGGTATGTGAGACACATGCATTTTCTCAGCATCTCAGTGGCCCTTGCCCCTGGACATTTCTGTTCTAGAGAGGGATGGAGGAATGTGGAGGGTCTGATTCCTTGGCCACTCTGCCTAGAGGCAGCCCCTCCTGAGTTAGATTCTGGGGGCACCCACTTGCTGTACCCTCAGCCCCAAGCCCAGAGGGCCTACAGGAAGCTAGGTCCCTATTCTGCAGCCGTCTGCTCCCACCCCACCAAGTGAGAGAAGTTGGACAGCCAGTATCTCCGGTGGCCAGCCTGGCAGTGGCAGGAGGGGGCCTACAATTACAGGCCTAATTGTGTGGCCACAGGCAGGCCCCACCCCCCACTGACGCAGACCTGGCTCTGCAGGCTTTGCCAGGGCTAACATCTAGACAGCCTGTTTGCACCTGTGTCAAGGCGAGCTCAGGAAACCTAATTAGCTAGTTTGGTGTTTTATAATTAGGTCCTTTAAAAGAATTCATAGGTGGTGATAATAAGCCCATTTAGAAATCTATTAAGCTTTGGGGGAAGTTGAATAGAAACCTTGCAACCATGTGCACACTCTCTTTCTCTTTCCCCTTGGTTTCTCTCTCCTCCACTTTTCTCCCTTCTCCCTAGTTCTTCCTCCTGCCCTCTTTCCTCACCTGCATCCTCAGAGTTACTGACTCCTCCACCGATGCTAAATGCGAATACCTTTTTATTGCTTACTATGTGTCAGGAAGTGTTGCACACATACCGACGCATTTAATCCTCCCCACAACCTGCAGAGGTGGGTACTATCATGCTACTCATTTATAGACGAGGAGATTGGAGTGCAAAGAGGTCGAACAACCCGTCTGCAGCTACGTGTCCTTAGGTAGCAGAGCCAGAAGTTGCACCTGACAGTCTGGCTCATGGCCCCTCACTGAGCCTGGCTTTGCTCAGCCTGCATCACTGTGCCCACCACAGCTCCACCCAGCACTCTTTGCTCCAGAGCTCCCACCAAGCTGGCTGCATTGAAATTTTACACATCAAATTCTTGTGTTCTCAAAGAATTGGTGCCAGGGCTTCAGAGCTAACTTCAATGGTCTGTAATGGACAATGGCTTCTAAATTTTGCTTCTCTTGCAACTCTTCCCACTTGGATTTCTGCCAAGGTGGTATGGTAGAAGGAGCAGATAGGCTGCTTCCCTCCCTCCCTCCCTGTACTGGGGCTGGGGAGCCAGAGATGAAATCAGCTAATTTCTAGCTCCTCAGCTAGAATCCACTCAGCATAGGGATCCCCTAATGCCTCCATGTCTGTGTTAGACACTCTAGTCCTCTCTTATCCCCCCCATTTATTTCCTTGATAGCACTTGTAACAGGACATTCTCTCAAAGATTTGTTCACTTATTCATCCATTTGTTTATTACCTATCTCTCCCCACTAGAATGCAAACGTCCTGGGGGCAAGGACTTTATTTGTATCTATCTGATTCCCTGGGGCCTGCATTGGTCCTTAGCACAGAGCAGCATTCAATACATAATGTTGAATGAGTGATGCTCACTTGAACTGATACTCAGTTTCCTTATCTATGCAATGGGGATAATAATATCTCCTCCACAGGGTAGTAAAGTGTCTGGTGCACAGCAGGTGATCTGCAAATGATGGTGTCCTCCGCTCTCCCATCTCCCTTAAACTAAGCCATAATGCCCAGAGAAATTCTGCTACTTTAAAAACCCTTGGATGAATTCCCATTTTTATAGTGCAAAGGATTTTTCTGTAAAGGAAATGAGCACTCCTAGATTTATTTACTTTGGAAATTGGGTGTTTTTGTTTGTACTGGGCTTCCTTAAAGTGGGCTGACTGAGTGTGTGTAACTATAGAAGTGTATATATTAGTGCCTTGTAACAATAGTTCATGATTATGCAGATTCTGAGAGAGTAAGTTCAAATTATGCCTCCTTGAAGCATAACAATGACTGCAGAAATATAAAAGTCAGATGCAGGGCTGCTGCTCCTTAGCATTGTTGGCAGAGAGCTTGCACTCTAGTGATGGAGCTGGTTTTGCATCTAGGATTTTCCGTTTACTAGTTGCAATGACCAGTTGCATGAGTAGTTTGCATGACTGACTCTCTCCAAGATTGAGTCTTCTCTCTGTAAAATGGGGGGTGGTGGGGTGGTGGTGGTAATATTTATGTCTATTATGTAGTATAACCTATTAAATGAGGCCGTGAGATCAATTATTCATTCCATGAAAGCTTGTTGAATACCTACTATGTGCTGAGCACGGTTCTGAGCTCTGGTGATTCAGCAGTAAGACATGCACTGTCCCATGGGGCTTACATTCTAGTGGGACATAATGTATGTAACGATGTCAGAACAATGCTTAACGAACACTGACTGGGAGAGTGACTGTGCACAGAGTGGCTGCACAGTGACATGCTTGTGGATCTAGGTCCCCGCTTGCATAGCCTCTGCAATGGGGGAAGCTGTACACGTGACTGGACACATCTCCATGAAATTGACCTATGGTAGGAGTTGAACCTGCTCCTCTCTTTCCTGAGGCTGGGATTCTTTGTGCACATGTGTGTGTTGGGTATGGGTGGGTAGGGGAAATGTCTGATGTTCTAAACATAGCATTCAGTGGGGAGTTCCTGACCTCATCCTTCCCTGCACAACTTACATGCCCTCTCTCATGTGTACCCTTCGCCTTCCACACTGCTTTTGCTCACCCTGTTTCCTACTCCTGGACTGCTTTCTTCCTGTCTCTGCAGACTCTACCCACCCTCCAAGGGCCTCCTTCATGAAGCTGCCCCTGAACGCTTCAGCTGGGAGAAAGCCCTGTCTTGACTCTCCATTTTCCTTTTCTCTCATGGCTTGTGTCCCTTCCTCCCCACATCCCTTGGCCTGTTTCTGTTCCCTGCTGAGCCACTGACTCTTTCAGGACTGGATCTTGTTGTGTTCATCTCTGTGTCCTTTGTACCACATTGCTTTACTTGAAATAGATTCTCAACATACATTTCTTAGGCAATTAAACAAATGTATGGCTCAGAGACTATTTTTAATCATCAGACTTTACTTTCTCTGGGGTAAGAGATCTGAGGCAAGGGCCTTGTCTGGGAAACAACAGCCTTTTTTGCGTTGGCTTCTCTGCCTGTGTGCAGATGCTCCTGCATGTGTGGTGCAGCCCGCCTCTCTGTGCACTCTCACATGCATCTGTGGGGCCTGTGTGCTTGTCTTGGTGGGGGGGGTATGTTGGCAGCCCAGTGCCCAGTGATGGATGAGGGGGGTGGAGGTGACTTTCCCAGGGGAAGATTAGCGCCTGGCAGCTATGATTTGTCTCGTGCCCTCCTGTCCTTTTGCTGGGCCCCACTGCAGAGTCATTCATTACGGAGGCCGCTGTCAGAGGCTGGGGGCAGGGGTTCAGCAATGTGTGTGTGTGAGGGGGTGGCAGTGGGACCCCTCCCCTAGGAGAGATGCTTATGCCAGAGACCAGAGCCCACTCTATGGCCATACAGCAGCCCTCTGGAGTTCTTAGAGAAGAGGACCAAGTTGTAATTCACCTTCTAGGACATACCACTACACCCAGGGGCAACACTGTGTGATAGGTTGTGGAGGGGCATTCATTCATTTATTCACTTGGCAAACAATTATACTGAGTGCCCACCAGGTTTGTTCTCTCTGTTTGAGGAACTCACCATTGCTGGAGGAAGATGGGCATGTAAACAGACTGTGCAAGGAGGGAATAGGGGCTGGTGAGAGTCACCCTCCATAGAGCACCGAACTCGGAGGCTGAAAATTTAGGCTTGAGTCCTGGCTGTACTACTTACTGGTACTATGGCTGTGGGCAAGTCACTTAAAGCTCGCTGAAGCCTCAATGCCCACATCTATGAAATGGGGCTGATGTGTCTTTCATCTGCAGGGCTGTGTTAAAAGTGAAAAAGCTGTTCATATGCTTTTTAAACTGGAAGGTGCTATGGAGATGGATGGCATCCCTGCTTCCTCCAGCCTGCTTCAGGGTGGGGTGAGGCAGGGCAGGCAGCCAGATGAGACTCCAGAAAAATATAACACAACCCCCCACCCTTGTATGTATACAATTCTTTATAGTTTATAATGCACTTTCATACTCTTTGTATTTCTTGATCCTTACAACAACTTTACAAGCCAGGTCAGGATAACCATTATTAAATCCCATGTTGAAGGGTAGGAAGAAAAATCTCAGAGGAAAAGTGACTTTCCCAAGGTCACTCAGTTAGAGGGTGAGCTAGGACTAGAGTCTGCTTCTTCCCGACACCCTGGCCTGTGTTCTCTTTTCCTGTTTCTGCACACCAGTTCCTCATCCTTGATGAGCCCCTTCGTTGTCTCTGCTCTGGTCTGGATGACATTACCTCCACCCCCTGGGGCTCCCGTTCCATGAATGGATCAGTATCTTCCCCATTCCCTGCACCTTCATCGTGCCAACCTATGACCACTTTTGGACCCAGTAAAGTCAGGGCATTGGGGATGAGCAGAGAGAGATCTGCAGGTCTGAGAATGTTGGAGGAAGAGAGTAGGGCAAGCTGAGATTTTCCAAGAGCTCTCACCCACATCTGGCAGGCCAGCTGCTAAATTAGTATGGTAAGGAGAGAAGGAGAAAACTGAAGCCAGAGGGAAGAAGGAGATGAAAAGGCAAAAAAGAAATGAAGAAAGAGAAAGAGGAAGAGGAAGAGAGAGAGAGAGAGAGAAATGGAAGTTGGGGTGGAGAGCATGAAGGCGGAGTAAGGAGAAGAGGAAAATAAAAGAGACAGGAAGGAATCTGGAGGGGGAAGGAAGGAGAGAGAGAAAAGGGGAAGGAGGGAGGCCAAAGAGGCTGGGGAGGGTGCTGGGGGTGGGCCGGCTCCACTCTGGCGAGGGGTGGGAGATTGAAGGCTGAATCACAGCAGGCAGTGGAGGAGAGGAATAAGTCATAAACGCTGTGGGGGCAAAGGTCAAATATAGACTGATGGCTCCATTGTTTCCCAGCCTGTGAAGAGGACCCTGTTGGGGGCTGCTGAGATGCTTAACCCTTCCCTGCCCAGCCTTTTGATGATGAGGCTGGTGTGGGGCTGCAGAGTGAGAAAAGCACCTGTGTGTTAGGGGTGAGCACAGGGGGTTGGAATTAGGATTGGACAGGGGACAGGGTGGAGACGGGGCCTTGGGTGAGGGACTCAAGGATTCTCTCCATTTCAACTCATAGTTGGTAGAATAAAATAAAAACATGCCACCTCTTTTTCTACTCATGGTAGTCCTCTTTTGCATCTCTGTGGGGGGAGATTTCCTAGGGAACAGGAAGTTGTTGGGAAATACTTCTTCAGTAACACCTATCAAAACGTATTATTATTTATATTTAATAATATAAATAATAATAACACAACACAATAATGTTACTGAAGAACCATTTTTATTTCATTTTAAATTTGTTTATTATTATTTAATTTTATTTTAAATTTTTTATTTAAAACAAGTGTTTACTAAATAATAGAACAAAATTAATATCAATTAATATTTATCATCAACCCATTAACATTATTATATATGCAGTGTTTATGGTTTGTAAATAACTTTAACAAACATGGTATCATTTAAACCTAACAATCCTGTGTGATTGGTATTACCAGCACCGTTTTACCAATGAAGAAACTGATGCTCAGACTTCTCCAAATTGTGCCGCCGGACAGCAGCTTTCGGAATCCTAATCTGCAGATCTTTATGCGACTCCACAACTTTCCTTGGGCAGTATCGTGTTATAGAGCGGGAAACCGGGACTTTCAGGAAATATTTGGTTATGAAATGACTCTTGCCAGTTCAGAAAGCCAACCGGAGTTGGTTAGAGGAGGAGAGAGGACGACGTCCGTCCATGGGACAGGTCTTCAGCACCACGGACAGTTCATGCCCAGGACGCCACCCCGCAGGCCGGTCAGCTCCGATAATTCGCCTTCTCCCAGGGTGTGGGCCCCACCACCAGGCTCCCTGGGCCCTGGGGGGCTGGGAGACCGGATGCCTACTCGTGGGCTGTAACTCCACGCTTCCATGATGTATAGACTGACAAAGGACTTAATGCTGTGAATACATAAAGCGGGGAGGCCTGGGCGGTGGAGGGTGACAGCTGCCCTTTAATGCTTGGCTTTTTAAAGATCATGGTAGAGTTCAGAAAGTATAGTCATGAGGTTTAATGATTTAATGGGGACGACTGGGGAGCAAAAATAGTTACTGTGCCCTGGGGAAAAGTGACTCCTCATACATATTACTTTAGCCTAATGGCCTATAACGCCCTCCCCCCGTGCCCGCGGGGGGAGTCACGCTACATAGCCGCTGTAATACCGAATGGCCTGATTAAATGCATATTAAACAATACTAAATTGGGGGAAAAAAGGTGGAGGCGGTGCTAAATGTATTTATTCAGTTCTGTGGGGGGAAGATAGGACTCCTCCTCTGGTGTTGGATGGAAGAAGTCCTCCTCCTTACCCTTCTTCCCAAAAGATGTGGTGCCCCAGTGAGACCTGGAGGGAGGTGGGAACCCCATTTTTCGGGGAAGAACATATGGAGGAAGACACCTCCAAAAATGGAAGGAGATACTAGGCATTAAGGGTCTGGAATGCTAGGAGTAAGAAGGGTCAGACAAATCCACTGTCCCAAGAGTCCCCATGTGGTTCCCAGATCAGAGACCTGCCCACAGATATGTGGTTTAATTCTAGTCAGTCATTTTGAGAGACTGTTTTTCTGTAAACTCTGGGGTTACTCGGAGACTCCTGGGTCCATTAGGTTGGTCTCCTCACAGGTAACCACCCCCCCTTTCACACACACACACACATGCAACATGGCTCTGTCACCAGTTTCTAAGATCTCTAATTAAGCTACAATGAGAGCAGCCTTAGTTCTTCAATGCGACTGGGTTCTATACGCCACAAATGCATGTTAGAATCACCTGGGTAGGTGTTTTTGTTGCTGTTGTTTTTTGGTGGCTGGCTGATAAGGTGATCCAAACCCTTGACCTTGGTGTTATCAACACCACACTCTAACCAACTGAGCTATTCAACCAGTGCTGAGTAAGTTTTTAAAATGCCGGTATCTGGATTATACACCCAAGAGATTCCGATTCAGTTGGTGTGGGGTGAGGCTCAGGTATTGGTATTTTTTAAAAGGCTATTACTCAGGTGATTCCAATGGTGCATCCAAAGTTGAGAATCACTTCATTAGAGTGTCAGAGCTGGGAGATACTTTGGAAAGCACATGGTTTCAGTTCTTTATTTCACAGATGAGGAGCTGAGGCTCAGAGATGCATGACTTCTCACAGATCCATAGGGATGGACCAGGCTCTTATCTCCCAACCCAGTGCTCTTCCCATTGCACTCCTTCCTTTTTTATAGCAGCATGAACAGGGCCAGACTCAGAACCAGTGCCTAGGAAGGGCCAGTACCCCGGCTTTGTGGCTGTTTGCCTTAGGCCAAGGCCAAAAATGGACCAGGCAGACCCAAGACAGCATCTTCTTCCCTTGACTTGGGGAAGGTGGATTCTTTGTTTGGTTGCTCAGCTCTATCTGAGATGCCAACATGTGGTTTTCTGATCCCAATAACCTTCCAGACCATCTCTCTGGCCCCAGGTCCCCTGGACCCTGGCTTACCTACGGCTTGTATAGTAAAGCATCAACAGCATGGGCTCTGGATCCAAGCTGCCTGGATTTTAATCCTGGACCTGTCACTTATTACCTGTATAACTTTGGGCAAATTAATTAACACCTATGTGCTTCAGTTTTCTCATCTGTAAAAGGGGGATAATAACAGCACTTGCCTCATAAGGTTAATGTAAGGATTAAATGAGTTAATATATATATATAAGTTTTTAGAACAGTGTCTGGCATATAGTAGTATGTAAGTGATAGCTATTGTTGATTTAACATTTTAAATGTGCCTCCCTATCATAGACTTCAATGCATTAAGCTGTTTATGTATTTATATCTGATATTCATTATTTATTTATTTATCTTTTTGGCAGCTGCCTGGTGTGGGGATCTGAACCAGCTAGCTCCATATCTGCCATTCAACTCCAGTTTCCTTAAGGATGGGTTCTACGGTCTACACCTCAGAGATTTGGTTCCCTCAGGTCCTTGTCAGGATCCAGGTAAGTTTAGACATTACCTCCCCCAAAGTGGAGGAGAAAAAAGCCTTCTGAAGCTTGCATGAGGACAGAGTAAGGAGGAAAGGAAGATAGTTATGTAGGAACTCAGTTTTAGACAGGGTGCCAAGATGAAGGTTCTGCCTGTGCTCTTGGGATGTTTAAAACACCTGAGAGTACCTAATTAGGTGGTGATGGGTGTTAGATCTAAAAAAATCCCACTGGAAGGTGAGTATTAAATAGAAAGGAGTCCTGCTTCTGGCTTCCACGTGGGAATCGTGGGAGCACATGGGTGGACATTCACCTGGCACACTCACAGCCCGACTTGGTTGAAGCATGGTCGGATTTCTAACTAGGCTTCTGGTTTGCTTAGCCATTAACTAGGATGCAGTTGTATAGGCCCAGAAACCACCCAAGGCATGGGTTGCAGTCCACAGTGCTCTTCCCTGCTCCTGGCAAGCAACTGTCTGTGTGTCTTGGGGAGAATGAGGCAGGAGTATGGACTTCAGGGAAGGCACCATTTTCTCAGACTAGCTTCGGAACTTTCTGATGCCTGACACACAGGACCGTGAGAGTGGCGTTCCCAACGTTATCACCAGTGACTACCCTTCCCAAGCCTTCTATCCTGGACAACGGCTCTACTGTCTCCATTTATGTTGCTCCCTTAGACACCCCAGTCTTGGTTCATCCTGCTGCTTTCATCTGAGTTGCCCTTCTCCATTATTCCACATCCAAATTCCACTCATTCTTCAAAGCCCAAGTGTCCTCTGATTCACCCAATTAAATGGTCTCTCTCTGTCTTGAGCACCCACAGCCTCTTATATTTCCCTCCCTCATTGCTCTTATCACAGACTGCATTGTACCACCGTTACCTGGGTTCCTCATGGATCAATCACTGGATCTAAGCTTCTGGAGGGTATGGGCCATTGCCTAACTGTATGTATGTGCCCCACACTCTAAAATCTAACACCAGGTTTGTCCCAGAATTGGCATGTATTGTTGAACAGATGGGTGGAGGGTTGAGTAGGTGAGTGTCCTCACCTACCCTGAAGACCAAACCTCACAATAAGTAAGAAGGCAAGAGGTAGCCTTCCTTAGACCTAGTCAGAAAGACTTCAAAGGGGTGGAAAACACCCCACTGGAGGAGTCAGGGGCAGAAAGCTATCAGTTCCAACCCTCGCTATCCCTTTGAGGAAGAAGAGGGGGAGGAGAACTGTGATTGATTCCTCCTTTCTGTTCCACCAGATACCCCTCCACACACCCACACAGTGTCACACACACACACCTCACTGTCTACTCTCCTATCTTCTTCCTCCCTCAACTGCACTTAAAATAAATGCCCATTAAAAAAAGTCCTCCTGTCTCTGTCACTACATGGGCCAGACCCTCCCACCCTCAGGTCCCTGATGCTCTTAGATTTTCCTGCTGCCACGTTCCACCCAGAGCCATGTCTTCTAGTATTTTGCTTTCAAATTGTGTCTCCTGCCATTTGTGCCACATTTAAAATGCTAACAGTACAGAATGTCATTTACAGAACCGGGGCGTTTGCTCCGGAAAATTAATTTGACTTATTCCTTCTGCCTGTTCCTATCTCCAGGCCAATATTATGCTACTCATTCTACAAGAGTAATACTTAATGAATAGGACTATTAATAATGTCAAGGTCCGCAGGGGCCTGGCGGCTAACGGATAGGCGTAGACGGAAGGAACCCATCACCTGACTCCTGGTTTAATGTCCCATGAAAATATCAGGCACTGCAGTGTAATTATGGAGCAGGGAGAAGCGAGTGGATGACGACCCAGAGTTTCTTAAATATTTTTCAAATTAGTTGATGCTTTTTCTTTGGGGGAGGAGGATATTTATCCCCCCCCCATTTTTAGTTCTGGTCTGGAAGAGGGTGTGGACCTGTTTTCATTAAACACACACACACACTCACACACACACACACACACACTGTATAATACAGAGATGTTGGTAGCTGCTCTAACCCCAACATGTTGAGATACTGTGTTGGGTACAAAAAGGGCTTAGGTTTTTATTTAGCAAAGCAAAACAAAAAGGAAGAGTGGAATAAAAAAATCTAATTTACAAAAAGTATCCCAGTGACCCTCCTTTCCTCCATTCACCTCCCCCTCTCCCAGTGCATGCAGAATCAGAGCTAACAGGGGCTTCTAAAGAGAATGGGAGTTCCCTGGTTACTTGCAGGCCCAGCTCCCAATACCCCCTGGCTACAGTCCCAAATACCCAAGAAGAGGAAAAAACGTCCATTGGTGTACAGCTTCTTTTTTGCTTGAAGCCTGATTTCTTTCAAGCCCTGAGATTGTAGCCCTAGGTTGGCCCACATGGCTGCTTTTATAGGAACGGATAGGCAGGGTTGGGCAGGAGCCTTGGGAGAGGAAAGAGGGGAGGGATGGGGGAGGCCAGGACTAGGGATGAGGGAGTTAGAGCAGGAGTCCTGTGTGTCAGTGTCATCTCATGTGCAGAAAAGGGATAAGGATATCTGCCTTGCAGGATGGTGTGAGGCCATGAGATAATGGGTGTGAAGGGCCTGCGGCTGTGGCTGGCACCCAGAGGAGGCTGATAATGTTATTCTCTTTTGTCCAGTTCACAGATGATGCAGTCAGACTCAACCATAGCAGGAAGCAAGCACCTCTCCCTGGTGCAGGTTTGAACAAAGGACACACACCTCTTGCCCTAGGGTAGCCTGATGTGTGAGAGCTTCCAGTGTAGTGGGAGAACATCTGCTCTTGAGGAAACCCCAGACTCCTATGAAGGAGTCATGTTCCTACCTGAGAACCCCCAGTCGTATGGGAGAGACTCAGCCCCTGATCTGAAAGGAGCTTCTGGTCTGGTGGGGGAGCCCCCATCTTTGAGGAGCTCCCAGGCTTATGGAGCAAACTTAGGGCCTTCCACGGGGGGCCCCCAGTCTTACGAGAGAGTTCCAGCCCCTGGTCTGGGAAGCATTCTAGTCTGATGGGAGAAACCCAGGTTTGGATCAGAGTAGGGGACTTCTAATCTGGTTGGAGAAATGGAGTCCCTACCTTAGAGGAGACACAGCCTCTGTTCTGGTGGGGAGGGGCTCCCAGTTTTATGGTAGAGAGAAATTCTTGCCCTAAGGGAGCTCTAAATCTGGTGAAAGATGTATAACCTTTGGCATAGTAAAATCTCAGTCTAATGGGGGAGACAAAGTCTGCCCTGGAGAGATTTCAGTCTGATGAGAGTAACAGAGTAGCCTAAAGAAGGCCCATCTGATGGGAGAGACCAGAGCCTGCCCTCAGGGAGCCCCCAGACCGCTGGGGTTCACAGACCCATTGGCCTCAGGGAGTGCCAGTATGATCAGGGGAGCCTTTTCTGCAGTAATAGATCCCCCGGTCTTATGATCTTACTGAGGAGACATGTGCCCACTCTGGGCAGCCTCCACCCTTCGCAGGGATGGCAGGGCGAGTAAAGGCAGGAAAACCTCAGAAACCCCAAGGAGGGAGGCACACGCCGTTCAGCTTAGCTGAGAAGAAAACTCAAGCCCATTAAAGTGGCAGATACCAGGCGAGGCTGGGCGTGCCAAGCTGGACCAGTCAAGTCACGCTGGAAGTCCGTCCGGCTCACCCCTTTTCCCCAGCGCCTGGGAAGCCCCCCTTTCTCAGCACCACGGCCAGCGCCACCCCCGCCCCCGCCGCCGCGCCCTCCCTTCGGCCGGTCCCCCAGTCCGCAGGCCCCTGGCGGCCCGGCCGGGTGTGCGCGAGGCGGTGGGCGCCTCCCTCGCGCGTCTCTACGCGGGTATCTGTCTCCCCCATGCGTCCGCAGCTCCTCACAGAGCCACAGGCACTGCGCGTCCGCGTCTCCCTCACGCGCACGGAAGCGGGGACACCTCCCCCCCTCCCCCACTGCATGCAGGGTCAGGATGGGGGTCAAGGCTTCCTCCTGGGGTCAGGTCAGCGGAGGCAGGTCAGGTCTGAAGGCGTGGGCGTGCGTGTGGGCGTGTGCGCGCTCGCGTGCATGTGTGTTTGGGGATGTTGTAGGGAAGGGGTTGTCTGACTATTCACGGCTTCTTGGGGCATTGCAGGGCTGACCAGGGAGGAACATTCTCCTGAGCTTTGGCTGCCCTGCTCACCTCCTGGGCTGGTCTGTACCTGCTCTCAAATGCCCCCTCCCTCAATCCTGAACTGCCTGTACGAGAGTCTGTGTGTAGGAGCACCTGGCTTCTGCAAGAGACCCTGAGGGGCTCATCCCATGCCAGCCTGAGATCAGGAGATCGGGGGCCCTACAGACACCCTGTGCCCAGCCCTTCTGCTCTCCTCTCTACCACCTGGTTTTGGGCCCTTAACATCTCCCACAAAAGACATGTTCATGGTCCCTTGTCCTTTTTGCACCTGAACTCTAAACAGGTGGTCCAACCAGACCCTGATCATTCCAATCCTCATACCCCAGTCTCTCAGAAGAAAGGTAAAGGTGTCAAAGGTCCTGGACACGGAGAGACTGCCCATCTCCACCCCCACCTCCATCCTCATAAAGGCAAATATGGAATCATCAAAGAGAAAAAAAAAGGCCAAATCAAAAGTAATAAAGTCATCCAATTAATAATTATTCTGATGAACTCATCAGAATTCACAGCTGGGCCAAGAAAAGGGTGGAAGGAGGGGGTCAGAGAGGACAAACACGGGGGGCCCCTTCTTGTCCCTCACCCTCAGGTGAGAGTGAAGCACCTCCTGCCAAGTTCTCGTTTTCTCGTTTGCTCCTTTTTTTTTTTTTTTTTTTTTTTTTATGGGGCATCCTGAGTGTAAAAAATATGACTTGCCTTTATGGTGCTCCAACAGGAATGAAGCTATAAAATTATGAACAGTTTTTATGACGGCTATTCGGGGGATGCTTTTATATTGATGGTATACAGCCTGAATCTGTCTTTTTTGCATCCCACCCCCTTCTCTGGGAGGGGAGGGGGAAGTCTGTGTAACTATTTTTCATGCATTTAATATATTAATTATCCAGTAAATGCTCCCCAGGCTGTGCTCGGGACATTGGAGAGTGACAGGTTCTCAGTGAGCCTCCAAAGGCAGCGCATCAGCCTGCAGTGTATTATGTCGGCGAGGTCAGGGTGGGGTTAATGTAACTTTTTATTTGCTGATTTTTCATAGGCGGGAGCAAAGCTGGATGGAGGGAGGTAGGGAGAAGGGGGGAGAGAGGGAGGAGGTGGGGGAGGAGAAGGTGCCAGGAGAGCAGAGATAATGGTGAGGCAGATCTCTCCACCCCCAATTCACCTCTGTCAATGCCAGGAGGTTTGATTAGGTAGGAAAGGAGCAGTGGCTTCTCCCGCTGGCTCCAACGCCACACATCCTGGTGACATTCCTGGGCGTGAGGCTCTCCCTCGCTGCATCTTGCACCCTTGAACGTGGGCATGGTTTCGCCCTCTGACTCCTTTTCACCTGTTAAACTGAAACCCAGGGTCTCAGGCCTGGGAAAAAACCCTATAAGGTTACCTGGGGAGTGTCTGGCCAGCTTCCCTTTGCACACTTGCAGATGGGTGCTTGCACACAACCATGTGGCCTTGTGTGCACAGGGCTGGCTTTGTCACTCGATTCTGCCCTCCTGTTCTCACACATCAGATTCTCCTGTAGACCCCGCGGCCATTCACAAAGCACAGCTTCTGGTGATTAAATAAGTGGAGCGATAAATGGATCCCATGGGCCACGGCTTCTCTTTTCTGTCAGTGATACCAACTGCCCTCATACCTAGAGATGAGATCCTCTTCACCCTGCAAGAAAGAAAATCTGTCAGACAACCCCTTCCTGCCTGCGAAGGCCAGTGGGGAGTGTTGTCCAGGGTGCCCAATGCCAGGGTGACCACTGGGCCTGTGTACACTCTGAATTGAGGTAGTGAATGTTGCATCTCTCTGTTCCTGGCCTCCTGCCCCCACCCCGCCATCTGCCGGCCCCAAGAGGGCAGCACAGGTGGGCCTTCTCTGCTTTGACTGCTCTGTGATCCTGAATACGAGTGCTGTCTTGCTAACCCTTTGGAGCCTTTTTTTTTTTTTTTTTTTTTTTTGCTTTTGTTTGTTTTTACTGTAAGAATGTTTAATCATTCAGAAAAGTAGAGACACTATGATGATGATGATGATGATGATTACTATTTTATGATTGGTGTAGACTTTTTTTTTTAAAGATGACTGGTAAGGGGATCTTCACCCTTGACTTGGTGTTGTTAGCAGCACGCTCTCCCAAGTGAGCCATGGGCTGGCCCTGGTGTAGACATTTTTGTGTGTTGAAGCAGGGCAAGGGCTCCTCCTGCTGAACCAGGAGCCCAGACACTGGGGTTCAGGGCCTCAGCTCTGCCTCAACCAAGAAGACAAAGTCAGGGGTGAATACTTCTGAGGGCCTGCAGACCCACACACCCTTGCCCACAGGTGGCACTGATGCGTGTGTGTGTGTGGGTGTGTGTGTGTACCCTATCCCCCTTCAAGGAGAGAAGTTAAGAGCTTGAGTTCCAGAAACAGATAGTCCTGGGCTCAGTTCCCTGGTTTGCCACTTCCTGCTCTGTGACCTTGGGAGAGTTCCTTCCCTGCTTTCAGACAGTTTTCCCATCTATAAATTAGGGCTAATTATACTTACATTGGGGATGAAACATTATAGGAATGTTGTAAAGAATAAAGAAGTGGATACACGTAAGGTGCTTAGCTCAGTGCCTGGGACAAACACCATTGCAATAGCTAGTGTTATCATTATTATTACTTAGATTCTACCCACTCTCACCCACCTATGTTTTACACAACCCTATGGCTGTGAAGTTACCATTTCTCCACAAGTTTGCAAATTCTGCATTCCAAGTGTCTATTTCCTCTGAGGCACTTGGCCTGAGTTGCAGCATATTATGATTAGGTGTGCAGTGGTGCCTAATTATGGTCCAAACAGCAAAGCCTTGTAAGCATTGGCCATCATCATCCCTATTAAGTCAGCATGAGGAGTTGCATTAAGGACCCAACATCGTTGGACACCTGCTGAGGACTAGGTGTGTCACATGCATTATCTCATTTATTTTTCTCACTGACCGTATGAGGTATATAATATTATTAAATTGTCTCACTGGTGAAGATCCTGAGGATCAGGGAGATTCAGTCAATGACATTCCAGCCTGAGGTCACCAACGTGATAAGAACCAGGATTGGGATTCAAGGCCACCTCCCTCTGAAGCTCATGAGCTTCCTGTTTCTTCAGGCTGCCTCTGGCTCTGTTTTAAAAATGATACATCACACTAAAGCAGTGATAGCAATCTCGTAAAAATCTCTGTGCCTACTATCTGGCAGGCACTGGTGAGGGGCTCATGGGGGCTCACAAGAGTGAGAGCCCCCATGCTCTTGATGTTGCTGCTGGGAGGAGTCTGGAGGCCACTCGAGGGAGATAAGACATTTAGTAATAGTGGTAGTAGTAGTAGTGCCACGATTACTACCGGTCTACGACTAATAACATCAGTAACATCGACTGTAATAGTTAATGCTTACTCTGTGTCAGGCACTTTTCCAAGAACGTTATCCCATAACCCCATAAGACAGGTACTATTATTGCTCGCTGGTCTGTAGATGAGGAACCTCTGAGGTGCAGAGAAGTTCAGATCCGGAGAACTTGCACAACTTGCTAGTGGAAGATTCTGCCTGGGACCTGAGACAGACTCCAGAGGTGAAGCTTTCAAACTTGTAACCTGCTGGGTGCCAGGCACCTGCCGTTTCACAGTTCCTTCCCAAGTTTGGGGTCCTCATGCCCATCTAGGTGTATGTAAACTTGTTGACCCTTTTTAAATTTTTATTTTTACACAGTAATGAGAGTATTCTAAGTGACATGTTACTGAACACAATGGTGGTAACTAACGACTAACTGACATGGTAGTTAACAGTTGAGGCCCTACTATGTGCCAGGCACTGTGTTAAATGCTTTATTTGCATTACTTCATCTCATTTTCTCAACAGCCTTAGAAGGTGGGTACTTTTATTATCATCTCTGTTTTACAGATGAGGAAACTGAGGTTTTGAGGGAGTTAAACAGCTTGCCCAAAGTCCCCAGTAAGTGGTGGAGCTGGAATTTAAGTCCAGACAGTTGGTCTCCAGAGTTTGAGCTCTTAACCCAAAGCTCTTAATAATGATAGAGAAGTTGATGGAATCACAGAGAAAAGTCCCCTGTCACCTCCCTCCACCTCAGTCACCCTCTCCTCCCTCTCAGAGAGCTATGAGGTAGAATTTTCCCAGAACCTTCATATGTATACATGACAATGTATAGAGGGATTTTTTTCCCACGAATGTGATCTTTGTTGTATTGTTCTACAGATTTTCCCCCCTTATTTTATGTCGGTATATGTACATCTATTTCATTCTTTTAACTTCTACCTAATATTCCATAGAACAGAATCACCGTAATTCTTCTATTGATGGACATGTGAGTTGTTTCCAGTTTCTTTTATATTGAATGCAATGAGCAATGCTTCCCTCAACATTCTAATACAGGCCTTTTATGCATATGTGCTCAATACCTAGAAGCGAAATTACTGAATGGAACAGGATGTGCCTTTAATATTTTTATAGTTGTTGCCAAACTGTCCTTCAAAAAGGCTGTATGCTCCCCCTAAAGCATATCAGAGAACCCTCATTTCCTTATATCCTTGTCATTAATGGCCATTATACATATTTTTTGCATTTTTGCTAAACTGCTGCATGTTTTAAACTAAACTCTGAATACTACTGAGATTGGGGACCTTTATATTTATTTGCCATTTTTCTGTCTTTTTTGCCCTTTTTATATTTCATTGGTGCATATACTTTTCCCATTTTTTGATTGGGTTGAGAGTTTAAGGTTATTATAATATTAATTTCCTGTCTATAAAAGTAATACGTATTAAATGAAGAACATCAGAAAACAGAAAATAATAAAGAAAATGTATATCACACATGATCTCACCATCCAGAAATAACACTTGGCAACATATTGTTGAATTTTTTCACTTTTTTTTTCTATGCAAATATATGTGCTTCCTGCCCCCATTCTTAGCACAGCATAGTATATACAGTCTTGTATCCTTTTCCCCACTTGACATTATAAAGGATACATTTTCCTGTGCTATTAAATATTTCAAATACAATTTTTAGGTTTGCTTAGTATTGATATGTCAAGATTTATTTAACAATTATACTAATTGCTAGACATATAGGTTGTTTCCAGTTTTTCACTATTATAAATAATTCTGCAGTGAACATCTTTGTACATAAATCTCTGTCCACGTCTCTGGTTATATCCTAAGGATAGATTTCTTCAAGTGGAATTACTGGGTCAAAGGGTATAAAATTTTAAAGATTTTGATCCATATTGCCAAACTGTTTTCAAGAAGAGTTATATTGATTTACATCCCCGCTCACCATGCATGAGACATACTTCTAAAGTGGATACTTTATAATTAAAAAAAAAAAAAAAAGCTTTTCAATTGGGAGGTAAATGTATCTGATTATTGTCTTAATCTTCATTGTCACTTGCAATGAACTTAAACATATTTCCTACATCTCTTGGCCATTTGTATTCTATGAATTGTTTATTCGTGTTTGCCCATGTTCTATTGGACTTCTTATCCCCATATTTTAGACAAAGAAACTGAGGCTCAGAGTAGTTAAGCAACCTACCATAGTTACATAGTTGGCAACAGCCAGAGTCAGAATCCAAACCTGTCTTACTCCAAATCCTGAGCTCTGGAACCCTGCTTCTACTCTATTGCCGTAGAGCAAGTTAGCAAACTAATGCTCAGCCTGCTGACTGTTTTTGTCAATAAAACGATTGGAGCCTGACCACGCCCATTTGTTTCTATTATCTATGGCTGCTTTTAGGCTACAACGGCAGAGTTGAGTAGTTGCAACAGAGACCATATGGCCCAAAAAGCCTAAAATATTTACAATCTGGCTTTACAGAAATGCTTTAAGAAAACATTGCAAATCTCTGTTCCCCCTGCTCTGGAGGAGCACTGATGTATAGTTTTTAATTTCCTAATAGCCACATTTTAAAAAGTAGAAAGAAAGAGGTGAAATCCATTTAAAGAATATATTTCATTTAACTTAATATAAGCAAGATATTATGATTTAAATGTGTAATCAATACAAAGATTATTAATGAGATATTTTACTTTTGGGGGGGATATTGTTGATTTGAAATCTGTTGTGTATTTTGCACGTAAAGCACATCTCTATTTGTACTAACCAAATTCAAGTGTTCAGTAGCTACATCTGGCTAATAGCCTACCATATGGGACAGTGCAGCTTGGGAGCCCCAATTTTTTCATCTGTGAAATGGGTACAGTTCTCATACCACTCACTTCACAGGGTTGTTGCAAGAATTGAATGGGAGGCTATATGTGTATGCAGTTTGTAAAGTGATACATACATGCAGTAGGTTATGGTTATAACCATGGGCTGGGGCGACCCGGGAATGTCTTGCTTTACACTCTGAGGATGGATAGTAACTGAAAGGGAGAGGGTGATTATTGCCATGGATAGTTCCGATGATCTCAGTCTCTCTCTGTCTCTTTCTCTCCACATTTTTGTTTTGTCTCTTCACTGGCTCAATGTCTCCTGAATAGTATTGAGGTTCTGAGCGGGCAAGAGTTGCTCTTGCTTACTCAGTCCATAAGAAACTGTCCCATTAATACCTTAAATGCCCCATCGTTTCCTGTGGGCTGTGCCTTTGGCCGCTGGCCTCTGAATCGCACTATTTGGCTACCAAGCAGAATTAGAATTTGGCTTTTTTATTTATTATTCTATTCATTCATGAAATATTTATTGGATACCTATTGTCCATCAGCCTCTGAGATGGGAGTTCTTTTCATAAAGGATTTTCTCAAAAGATACGTTTGCCAAAAAGTTATTAAAATTAAATGGAAAAGCAACGAGAAGGAGATAAACATCTTTAGGCATAGAGCCGATGTAACATGAAATTAGGCCCTGGGCTTCTTGGCAACCAGGGCAAAAAGGGAAAGATACTGGATTACGTAATTTCCATTATCAGAGCAAAAAAATTATGCCACGTTTTTTCAAGAGAGACAAACTATTCCCTGGTACTACATTCAAACAGGCAGTCATCACACAAGGCATTGCTCAGGGACTCAGCAGCATAATGAACAAAGCCTTCAATTGCAGATTTACAGTAAGTGCAGCCGTGATCTTCCTGTGGCTGTTTCTTGTATCTGCCCTCAATAAAAGCCGAGGGCACAAGGTTAAAGCTCAGACTCAATGAAGGCAATCCTGCAGGAGTCTAACCTGTGTTGTCCAGGTATGTGGCTTTCTAGGGATTTAGCTCGAAGCAAGGAAAGGGTTTAGAATGCTCACGGGAAGTTATGCCCCAGCTGTCTCTCAAGTCCAGGCCATCCTCTCCTTTCCCACTGCTACCACTCTAGGGTGGGTTTTCCTCGATTCCTGCCTCCTGCCTGGTCTCGCCCCACTCCCACTCTCCTTCACTGAGCAGCCAGTGATCTTTCTGACACGCAGACCCAATCATCACCCCCACACCTCACAGGCTTCAAGTCTACCAATGATCTAAGTGGTGGGATTTGGGGTGAATTTGTTAGCTCTAACCTTGTAATTTTAAATTATCATTTGAATTCTTTATAGCAAGTATGGATCGTGCTTGCAAAAGCAATAGTGTAATTTTACTTTAGGAAAAAAAAAAAAAAATGTAGGCTGAAATGCCAAAATGTACCAAGATGCTGAGAGTGGTTAATTCTGAGCAGTGCAACTATGGATGATTGTTATATTTTTCTCTATACTTAAGCATAATTTTTTAGTAAAAAAATCATTTAATACTTCCTTCTTGCTTTCATGGAACCTGACACCCACCCACTCCTCCTCTGAGTTCTCACAGCTTCTTTTGCATAGTGACTGTTTATTAGGCACCTACTGTGTGCCTGGCACTGTGCTAGGAACTCTTAAAAAAAAAAAAAGTACTAGATTTAAACCATATGTTGATTTCATTTTATGGATGAAGAAACTAAATTAGAGAGGTTATGGAACTTGCCTGGGGTCAGAGGGCTGGAGTGACAGAGCCATGGTTAGGACCCAGGCAGTCTGAAGTTAGGATTTGAGTTTTTCTTTACACCACAGACTCACACACAGCACATTGAGCCTTTTATTTTTTTACCCCAGCATGGTACTTGGCATATTCTAGGTGTCTGATAAATGTTTATTATTGAATAAAGATGCTTCCTAAATATCATTTCTGAGGTGGGATATTTGTGAAATATTTATTGATTTTTTTCCTCCCCTCATAACTTCCCTTCCCTGCTCAGTACCATTGCCTCAGTGGAGGGGAGGGGCAGGCTGAGAAGTAGAAATCAGGACAGCTTTTGAGTTTCAGTTTTCAAAAGCTCAGGCCCTTGGGGGAATGGACAATGTTTCCACGTTGGGAGTTCAGACTTTGCTGGAGCTCAGTGGGCAAGTCCTGAGCACAGGTAGACCTGAGAGCCAAGAGGGCATGACTGAAAGGTGGCAGGCAGCTAGATGGCTTCATGGAGAGTCTCATGCCCAGATAGGAGAGGCAGGATCACCAATGCGCCTTCCATCATGACCTGGAGGAGCACAGAACTGAAGGTGCTACTTGGACAAGAAAGAGGGTGCTTTTAGAGGGTGCTTGGGCGAACAGATAGCATTGCATGGTATCCTCCCTCTCCCCCAGCACTGGACAAGCCTCCTGTAATGTAGATGCAAGTCTAGGGCAAGGGCGAGGACTGGGAGGAAATCCTGACACTGAATTTTTTTCTATTACCCATGGAATGAAGACTTAGAATGGACATTAAATTGTGTTAAAGAAAAATAAAGTTTTAACTTATACCTTGAGTCTTTGGACTGAGACTTTCACTGCACTGCCCTTAGCTGGGCATTTGCTCTGGGCTGGAGAATACATTTCAAGGCTGCACTGTCTTCTGAGCATGCAGAGGAAGCCTGGAATTCCAAGTCACCCACTTAGGGTGGGGAGGTCCTCAAATTTTGGAATACAGAAGAACAGACAAACATCCTAAGACAAAAGTTAGAGAGACTGATAAGTGTTCTCCCCACCAGGAAGGGCTCCCCACCTATATCTGGAGGTGGACTGGAGGGGCCCCTTGCAGGTAAACTCAGGGTTTCCCTGCAAGGTGTGTTTGAACCCATCATGCTCTCAGACAGGAACTTGATTTAGACCCACAATTCCACACCATCGACCATGACGAGAATGATCTTGGCCTGAAAAACTTTCAGAGCAGATAGGACTGGCTGCCCACATCTGCATCATTAGTGCCCTGGTGGGCTGTCTCCTTCTGAGCAGCACTGCTTGATGGGGGACCTTCAAGAGGAGTGAGCTGTGAAATGGCACCCCAGGGAATAAAAAAAAAAAGGGAGTCTGCTGAATGAAGTTACCTACCAGTTACCCTGTGAATTTGAGCTACTGCCTGCTAGGACAGTGAATTTGGCTTTGCCATGGTTCATGCTGCCAGAGCTTGGGTTACAGGGGAAGAGGGGGAACACCAGTAGACCTGCAGGGTGGCTGTGATGTGGTGGGAAATCACTGTGCACTAGTTGCAAAGTCTGGCTCAGGTCTCAACTCTGCTCTTATTAGCTTGGGCTGAGCAACCCACTTCCCCTTTCTGAGCTTTGGTGTGCTCTGCTAGAAATGCCTACCTCACACGGTTGCGCAGAGGGCACTTGGTGAGCTCTCTGTGGCTTCCCTAAGGATCCTTCATCCTATTTCACTAGTAGCAGCTTCATCCAGTCTTAGCTGCATCCACATGTCACCCGTGGAAATCCCGTTATCCCATGAAAATGGTGTGATTCAGTGCAATTAGCGTAAGGAGAGGCTTGGGGGCAGCTTCCAGTGGTTATACTGCAGCTGGGAAGCAAGTGGCCTCCTTACACTACCAGGAAGCACTGGGTGTCCCCCAGCCTATTTGGTCCTGAGGATGGTTCAGGGCCTCATTGGTTGACCCTATACCCTCTATAAAACCAGATATCCCATATTTCAGGCAACCACTTTTATTATACTCTTTTCCTGGGATGTGAGGAGGTTGGTATTAGTTGCAGGGCTAGCCACAATAGATTAGCTCTGAGCCTGGAATACTTTTTGTGCTGGCTGGAATATTCACAGCAAGAAAGCCACTGGGGTGACAATCTTTCCTGTGCTTTATCTCATTCCATCCTCAGGACACTCTGCTGAGGCAAGGTCGACAGGCATTATCTCACCTTACAAGTCTATCTCTATTCTGTCCTCATCTCTCCCTCACCTGTGCCACCTTCCTAGTGCAAGCTACTGTCAACTCTTTTTATTAAGCTTTCCTGAGGTATAACATATTTAGTAAACTGTATTAATCCTAAACATACAGCTGGATGAATTTTTACACCTGTGTCACCACCACCCAGATCAAGATCTAGAACATTCCTAGCTTTACAGCAGGCTCCCTCCTCCTCCCTCGCAGTCATTTTCCCTCTTAAAATTAGCAGCTATCCTGACTGCTATTCTTTGGAATTCTTTTGCCTGTTTTTGAACTTCATGTAAGTAGAACCATACAGTATGTCCTCTCCTGGGTTGTGAGAGTCATCAGTGTAGTGTGCATCAATAGATTGTTCTTTTTAATTGGTGTATACTGTTCCATTATGATGATATACCTTCATTTATTTGCCCAGTCTACAATTGTTGGACATCTGGGTTGTTTCAAGTTTTTGTCTATTACTATAGCTCATGTCTTTGGTGGGCCTTATGCTAGGTCACTGGGTACACTTATTTTTAGCTTTAATAGATACTACCAATTTTTTTTTCCCCAAAGCTATTTGCTAATTTACATTCCCAACAGAATGTATGAGAGTTCCAGTTGCTTCCCATCCTAACAAACCCGTGGTATCATCAGCCTTTTAAATTTTGGCCAAGGGCTGGCCCGTGGCTTACTCAGGAGAGTGTGGTGCTGATAACACCAAGGCCATGGGTTCGGATCCTACATAGGGATGGCCAGTTAGCTCATTGGTGAGCGTGGTGCTGACAACACCAAATCAAGGGTTAAGATCCCCTTACCACTCATCTTTACAAAGAAAAAAAAATTTTGGCCACTCTGATGGGTATGTCAAAGACTGCCATGCAAAGTGGTTGCGCTTTGCATTTCTCTGATGGTGAATGATATTGAGCATCTTTTCACTTGCTTATTGCAAGCCTCTGTTAATGCTCTCATTGACCACTGTGAACAACTCCTAACTGACCTCCCTGTTCTCTGCTTTGGGCTACTCCAATGCCCTCTTCCCAGAATAGCTGCAGAGAGTAGTATTCCTAACATGGAAACTAGGTCCTATTATTCCCCGGCTTAAAACCCATCTGTGGCTTTCCCTTGCCCTTTGGATGAAGGGCCACATCCTTGATGTGTTCCTCCTTGCTGAGGACTCCTACCCACCTCTTCATTTTGTCTAAGACCACCTCCCCATTGCACATCAGCTACTCTGGCCTCCTTTGGGCATTCGAGTTGTTTCCAGGTTTTGCCTATGGATAATAAGTTCATGTCTTTCTCCTTCCCAGCATATATCACATTCTGTAACTATATACTGATGTGATTATTTGATTGAAGCCTGCCTCTGCTACTTGACCATAAGCTCCACGGGGGCAAGCCCTACACTTGTCTTGCTCATTACTGTTTCTCCAGTGCCTAATATAGTACCCAACATATAGTAGGCCCTTAATATATATTTGTTGAATGAATAAATATACCCTCACTTTACAAATGAGAAAACTGCAGCTCTAAGAGGGAAAGTGCCCTCAGGTTGCAGACCTGGAGCTAGAAACCAGGTTTCTTGACTATTCGATGCACTTTCCACTATACCCCAATGCCTCTGCAGAGATGAAGAGTGAAAACACTTTGCTGTCACTTTTGTGCAATCTAGTGTAAGGATTGCTGTGTTATGATTGTTGTTGTTATTATTATTATCAGCTCTCCATCAGAATGTCAGGTCCAGGAGGGCAGCGATGGTATCTGTTTGGTGTGTTCATTCACTGCTGGATCCGCAGCACTCGGTACAGTACTGGAAATATAGGAGACGGTTAACATTGTTTGGATTGACAGTTTACTATTGGTTAAATTGAAGCACGGTTAGCATAGACCAGTACAAAGAAAAGTGTCAGCTCCTGCTAAAGGCAGATGCTACAGACTGTCCACATGTTTTCATTTTGCTGGGATTTTATGGGACTGATTATTGTTCAAATTAGGAAGCTGGTAACTGGTACCTGGAGATCTGTCACAGGCTGAATTGGCATTCACTCAAACCTTAGGAATCCAAAACTTCCTGCAATTGCACCTAGGCAGGTCGACTTTCATTTGCCCTCTTGGGAAAAAGTTAGCTTGAATCATGAAGGATGGAAACAAGCGGACACTCAAAAGGCCCCAAAGAAGCTACCAAAGAGAATTAGGACTTTGCTCATTGTTGGCAAGCAAATTGATGCTGCTCATTGCAAATGAATCTTATTTGTCCACCATCAATTCTTATCTGCTTGTTGTAGCAGGTCCTGCCACTGCACTGCTTGGCAGCAGATGGGTTCCAGGGATGGCAGCTCCGTGGAAGTAATAAAGTGGCGTTTCTTTTCCAATTGTCTCTCACTGAGACCTCTTGGTAATTCAGATTGATTGTCCTGTAGCCCAATGCGGGAACTGACTGAGCGAGGTTTGTCTGGGCCAGGACTTTTATTTCTGTCTCAGGAAGTGAATAATATACCCAGCAAGATTGGTCTCCAGCTGCCCAGGAACTCTGTCCTTTTCAGCCAGGGGTCAAGGCCTTCATGTGGTTAGCTGAGGGGGCACCTTCAAGTCTGGAACCAGGCTTCTGAACTCTTGGTCTAGTTCCTTCCAGGACAGTTGATACACCCCTAGGAACAGGCCTGTGACAGTCCCCATCTCCCTGCCTTGGCCCGGACCACAGTGCCTCAGAATTCCCAGTGGCTCCGGGCTTTGTCTGCAATTGGAATGGCTTGTCCATCCTCTAAGACCCATCCATCTGGGAGTCCCAACGTGTCCTGGGGGTGCGTCCCACACCCTTCCTGTGGCCTGGCCTAAGCTCTGAGAGGGTAGGGAGAATCAATAGTTTCTTAGTTCTGAGCTGTTTATCAGTTTTGTTTTTCTGAGTAGGGAGAGTCAGACGTTCTGGGGTGCTGAGGGTGAAGCTGGGGTCTGGCAGGGCACTGTATACCCCTCACACCAATAGCTATAGCCTCTGCTCAGCTCAGAATGCTCTCGAAAGTCTTGTGTTAAAGGGCCAGGCCCTCACCCCTGGGAACGAGGCCAGCCTTATGCCCCTCATTCCCTTTCCTTTTGATTTCTGTGAAGTTTTTTAGTTCTCCTCCTGGCCCTGTCTCCTCTCTCCCCCATTCCACATCCCCATCCCCTCAGACCCATCTACCCCTCCACCCCATCTGACTGCCAATTGAAAAGGCCTGCAAATAATGTGAAATAATATAGTTTATCACCCAGAGGCTGCTGACAGGCAGCGTGGCCACCTCTGAAAACAGGCAGGGAGGCAGGGAGGGCGAGGAAATTATAGGCTGCACAAAGGAGAAAAAGTTAAAGTGAGAGCTCCATAAAAGAAAGTGGAACTATTATGCTGCAAAATGCCAACTCATTACAAAGCGGCCAAATAAGAGAGAAATACGGCGCAGCCTGTAATAGCAGTTTACAAGGGAGCATTGTACAGCAACAGAAGAGACGCTGCTATAATTTGCTCTAACAACTCCAATTATCCCTTTTATTGATTTGGCAACACATTTAATAGGAGTAGCCACACCTCTTCTGTTACAAATCATTAAAGGTGTTGAACGGTGTAATTTTAAAATTGTCCTCCTACAGTTGTCAGTATGACAGCATAATTCCCCCTGATTTCGGCTATGTAAACACCGAGGCACAGTCATTTCCCCCTTCCAAGGCCAGAGATGTTGTCAGCCTGGGGTTTTTGTGCAGAAACATCCATTTAATACGTATCTTTTTTTCCCCATCCGGAGCTCTTAATTTCAGTGAGGTTTGGTTTATTTTATTTTTTTCCTTGTCCCTCTCACTCTATCCCTCTTTTCTTTTTCTCCAACTAGGAGGTGTGTGTGATGGGGGTAGTCAGGGTAGGGAAATAAACAGGCTGTTTGGCTTTCTCTTGCTTCCCTGGCAGCCTTAATCGCTACTTAACGCCTGTGCCCTGCACTTAACATCCAGAGGCTGGCCCCGTGTGCACCCCGCACGCCTGGGCCGCCTGGGCCGGATCCCGCCGGGTGGCCCGCGGGGTCGAGGGACAGCCAGGCTGGTGCGGGGGCGCCAGGTGGGTGATCCCCAGCGCCGCGTCTTCCTCGCTGCTGCGCGGAGACCTGTCTGCACCGCTGGAAGCTACTGATGGGGTTATTCGCCCCTCCCTCGCCAGCCTGCCAGCTCCTTAAGGTTTTGTCGTTTTTGTCAGCCCGGTGAGGAGGCCCTCAACAAATATTTACTGACTGGAGGGAAACTCGGTGTGAGGAAGAGGCTAAGGAAAGTAGGTGACACGAGGGCTCAGATGGTGGGAGGGGGCGAGCCAAGAAGGGTGGCAGGTGGGGTGTGGCAGGCCTTGTTGGGTGCTGGTAGGTGGGCATGTCGGGCTTGGGGTGTGGAGGGGTTGTGTGGGGTGACTGGGGCAGGCTCATGTCCCCCGTTCCTTCCCTTCCCCAAGACCATGCCCAAACCCTCTCAATCCCTGCGTGCGGGCCGTGGGCAGAAGCCAGCCTCTTGTGTTGAGGTCCCCCAGAGACCCACCCCACTCCCACTAGAAACCAGTGGCCAGGTGCTTGGGAAAAAGGCTGTGGTTTGAGGAGCTGGGAGCCCTTTCCAAATCCACCTCTGTGAAATCCTGAGCAAATTCCCACACCCCGACTCTTTTCCTCTGTATGATGGAGCTGGGCCCAGAGCCTCTCTGAGGTGGTGCTGTTTTAGGCAGCCTCCAGCAGGCCAGGCTCCTGAGCAGGTGATCACCATGAGGAGGGCATCCTAGAAATACCTGTTCTGTGGCCATGAGCTCCTGCACTCTACCACTGGAGCTGCAGAAGGAGAGATTTAAGTTAGACCCAAAGAATTTGAACTTTAAGGACTGCATGGTCCAGATCAGGTGACTGAGGACTCTCTTAAGGTCAGGAGAGAACTTTGCTCTGCACCTAGAGCTGAAGTGCTCTTGGTTTGGGGCAGGAGATGCTGACTCAAGCGTAGTCATCTCAGCACAGCTGTGCTCTGCCTCAGAGAGTCTGCAGGAGCTGGACCCTTGGCCTTGGCCCCCAGGACAGTTGGGGGATGAAGGGCACTCCCAGCAGCTGCCATCTCCCTGTCATCTGCCTACACATCTGCAGACCCATTTGCCTTCATCAGGGCCTGGCTATTCCCCAACCTGTGCCTGCTGTAGCCCTCAAGAAGAAAGCTTAATTGTCTCAAACCTCCACTCTCACAGTCCCACGGGGGAAAGCTTGGGGTCTGCTGGGAGGGAGTCCTGGGAAGGGACCTTCTTCTGTCCTCCTGCACAGCAGAGGTGTTGGCGTGTGTCTGCATGTGTGTGCATGCCTGCACATGTGCGGACATCACTGTCTCTTGCTCTCTCTCTCTGAGCGCTTCTGTGTGTCTGCCTCTGCCTTCCTCTATCTCAGCACCTCTGGGTTTCTCCCGTGTCCTTTTCTCTCTGGCTCTCTTTTTGTGTTTCTCCAGCCTCTTCTGTTCATCTTTGTGTTTTTTGCTCACTGTACTGTAATTGTCATTTCCATGCCTGCTCTGTCCCACCAGACCATGAGCTCTGTGAGGGCAGCGACTGCCTTTTACCTCCCCATGCCTGCACATGGTAGGTGCCTGATACATTTCTATGGAATGAACGAGCAGATATCTGACTCTGCCTAAGAATCCTTTTGTATCTGTGTCTTTGGCTGTCTGACTTTCTGGATCTCTGTGACTCTCTCAGAGGCTAGTTTTGTGGCTCTGTGTAGAGCTATATCTGGCGTATTCTCATGTGTATGTGTATTTCTTGGGTATTTTTTCTGTCCCTGTCTGTGTATTCAGGTCTGTTGATCTGCCTGAATGTCTCTGCATGTAGCCCCCATCTTTCCCCGTGCCTGCTGGTCTTAGACATGGAGCATAAAGAGTGCTGTGTCCAGGTGGCCCCCTGGGCATTCATGTCAGGAAACTGGACTTCTAGACCTGCTCCTCTCTCTGCATGGGTGAGCTTCTCCCAGACTACCACAAGAGGCTGTGAGCCCCTGAAACTGATCACCTCCTCTGAGCCTAGGATGGGGGAGAGTTGTGGTCCTCTTCATCTCTTCCTTTCACAGTGACCCCAATCACAGCATCTGCCCTTTTCTAATTGGCCGATGTCAGTGGAAGGGGGAAGGGAAGGCTGATGTCCAAGGAGGAAATCCCATTAGGGGAGATGGAGCCAAGTTATTAGTGGTTTAAGATGTAATTGGAGTTGGTGAATAATCTCGTTTGATTCATCACCTATTTATGATGAACCTAGTTATGTGACCTTGGGTGAGGTGCTTCACCTCTCTGATGAAATGGACCTTAGTGTTTGCCAAGGACCTGTGGATTTCTGGGATTCTGAGTCCCTGAAGCTGGAAGAAATCTCTCTCCACTGACTTCTGACAACTTGCTACTGCCTCTCCCTCGGTAGGCACTCATACCTTGTTTGTGAGTTCTTTGTGCAGTTGCCTGAATTCCTCCCCCTAAACTCTCTACTCCTTGAAGGCAGGGTCTTATTTATCCCCCACAGTTCAGTGTCTTGCACACAGTGGGTCATATATCAATATTCTGAATGGGTGACTGAATGATTAAATACTAGGCACTCTGATTAATAACAAATAGGATCCCAAGACCCTCACTTAAGCAGCACACAATTTGGTGGGGGTGGGGGGAAGAGATGACTCTGCCACCTGCTAGCTTTGTGAACTTAAGTGAGTTCCCCAGCCTCTTTGTACCTTTATGTCCTCTTTAATAATACGTAAATAATAACAGCTACCACACAAAGATTTTGTGATGATTAAATGACATCATATGTATAGTTAAATCCTTCTGTAGTGCTTAGCACTTAGTAGACTTTAATTAATGTGAATTTCTGCTCTATTCCTAAACACAGAACCGGCACCGAACCTTATAGATCTCAGAAAGGGAGAAATTAGTATCGTGTGGGCTTTTTGGATTGAGGCTGGGGAGTGGGGATCTGTGTTGGGCATGTTAGACACTGCTTTCCTGTGCCCTATGGGCTTTTCAGCTTCTTTTTACCTCCCTGCCCCCTCCTAACATACAAAAACAATAGTAGGTGCTCAGAAAGTATAAAATAAAATAAAATGAGTAAAATAAAGCCTATTTCTTTATGACTAATGACAGTAAATTCCGAACCAGGCTCCTCAGCCGAATCACTTGAGGTTCTTCAAGAAATCTACTTTCCTGACATCAAGGTCTAGGGTTCCATCCTTGTTACCAGCCAGCTGCCAAAAAAGAAAAAAAAAAAAAAAAAAGACATCTACTTTCCTGCCCCTCAAATCCCAAATTCACACACACACACATACAGATTCAGAATTCCTAGGCTTGGGCTCAGAAAACTAATATTTTTTAAAAGTTATCCTAGTGCTTCTGGCTTGTAGACAATCTGGGATACCTTGGCTTAGGACACGATCAAGATGATATTTATTTAATGTACATTTGAAAATAACTGTTATCTAGGCTGGCCAGTTACCTCAGTTGGTTAGAGTGTGGTGTTTTAACACCAAGGTCAAGGGTTCAGATCACTGTACCAGCCAGGTGCTGAGGAAAAAAAAAAAAAGAAAAAAGAAAAGAAGAGAACTGTTATCTGGTTATAGGATATACACACTAAACATTAAATTAATATTAAAATGTTGTTTATAAAAACCTATGTTCCACTCCTGTGTGTCCTCAACTACATGGGGTGGTGGTGGTCATTTTCAGGGTACCACTGGAGTCAAGGTGAGGAAGGATAAATATTCAAGTGGGGGGTTGGAGTTGGGACCAGAGGGAGAGCTTGGCCCAGAAGCAACCAAAAGGCTGGAGGTTCTATGCAGAGCTGTATAAACGAGCACAGCCCCTTCCTTTGGCCAGAATTCCACCTCCATGGAGTTTCCAAAATGCTGCTCCTGACCTCAGCACTCTCCAGCCTTGAGAGGAGATGTAATAGCTGGAGGAAGCAGCTTTATCTCCAACATCAGGGTTCAACCCAACCTCAGTTTTCCAAAGGGCAGTGGGAGGATGAATAACTAAAAAGTAATAACGCTGTAATAATAAATAAGTGAATGCTTCTCTGTGGAGCTTTGAGATGTTTTTGTGTTTTTGGCATCCTTGGTTTATTGTGTCTGCAATGCTGGTCATTCCCAGGCATTACTTCTATTTAGGTATGACCAACACATGCTGGGTCCCTACTTGGTGCTAACCCAACCCAATACGGTTAAAGTCATTATTTCCATTTTACAGACGGGGAACCAAGGCTCAGAGAGATGACTCAAGTTTGCACAGCCAGCAGGAGGTAGAGCTGGGAGGTGAACCCAGATCCCTTGACCCTAGGGCTCATGATTTTTCCTGATGCCTTCCCAGGAAGGGCCCCAAGCCAAAGGGCTGAGGAATTGACTCTGAGCTTCAGCCAGATGCAATGTGCTAAATCTTGATCGCTCTTTTGGTTCTGGCTGGTGGAGCCTGGGGAAAGGGGACCAGCTTCCTGGGCCACACCCCCATCTTTCTTCTGGTCCTTCATCCCTCCTTTGCTGTTGCTCCCACCCCCATCCTTTTCCTGAGTGGCCCCTCTTCAAGTGTGTGTCTGGTGCCCTAAGAAGCTCCTCTTTCACCCATCCCCATCCCCCTGCCCTGTTTTATTTGACTCATTTATTCACTCGTCCATTCATCTACCAAATCACTCAGCAAGCATTTAGCAGCCTGGGCCAGGCGTGGTGCTGGGCTTGGGTGACCAGAGGTGTAGAAGACCTTTAGGAGTTCTCAAGCAAGAGAGGGCAGTAAATCCAATTCTGGTACACTGGGACCAGCACTCCACACGTAGTACACGGGTGGAGAAGGAAGGAAGCAGCTTCCAACCTGACCCTATGGAAACTGGGCTTTTCATGTTGCATGTGACAAGGGGTCCATCTGGGATGGCTAAAAATGCCCACAATTTGGGGGTACAGTAAGCACTTGAGGCCCAGCTGATCAGTCGCATGTGCATTGGCCTGCCCCCCATCCTCTAACCCTAGGGCCCTCAGAAGGCTTCTTTATTCTGGTTGTTAGGTCTCTCAAAATGATCTGTCCGTTCACGAGGGCTTCTCCTCCTTCTAGGCAATGTTCTCTAGAATTCTGTCCCCCCACTGAGGGTGTGTGTGTGTGTGTGTGTGTGTGTGTGTGTGTGTGTGTGTGTGTAAGCAAGAGAGATGGAGAAGTAGGATATCCTATATCCCATGTCAGCCTTCCTCCATCGATGGTCTTAGGCAATAGCTGGAGAGCCAGGTCCCCCACACTGTGCAGAGCCCCACCCTTGCCCTGTGGTGGCACAGTCATCATGGTAGTCCCTACCCCCAGGGAGTTTGCAGCCTGGTGGGGAAGAGAAGTTGTGTTCATTTTGCATGACTTGAGAGCTCTCACCAGAGCCTAGGTCTCCGGAGAAGAGGGAGCCAGTGGGTGCGGAAGGAAGAAGAGGAGGAATAACGACAGGCCTTGACTATGGGAAGACCAAGGGAAGAAGCAGGGGACAGCCAACAGCTGCCACCTTCCGGGAAGACAGGAGCCAGGAACCCTAGGCAGGAGCAAAACCCCCATCCACAGCAGCTGAGCCTCCGGTCCCGGAGGTGTGCTGGACCAAATCAGGTCTGGGTTATATGTGTGTTCCCCAGTGGGGACAGCATGGGGGGCAGCAGTTCTGAGATCTCATGGGCCAAGGGGTTAAGCTGGCAGCACAAAAGTTTGTGGTGTCAGCCCTTTTCTATCTCCCTCACCCTCATCCCCCCCATACCACCCGACCCAATCCTCCTCCTCCTGTCCTGCTCCTCCTCCCTTTTCCATTTGGAAGAAGGAGGCTTGCTGTCTTTGTATTTTAACTGTAGCAAAAAGATTAAATTGTTTACGAGCCGGGAGCCTCGGCTGGCTGGATGAGCCAGAAGAGACAAAGATAGACATTCTAATTCTCCCCTGTTCTCCGGGCCTCCGTCCCCCTGGCTGCTGCTAATTCTTTTATCTGCCCCCAACACTCCAGGCATTATGTGCATTCATAAAAAAAGGGGGGGGGGTGGAGAGAGCCCTCGCCGAAGCCAGCAAAATTACTGTTCTCTGCGCGGTTTCTCCGATAGCAATCTCTTGAATGCTGATTACTTTTTTCCCCTCTCCTCTGCCCCCTCCTCCCTTCCCCAGCACCCAACATAAGTTGGTCTTTAACCCTTTATCTTTAGCAAGCAGAAAGACACAGAAAACATCTCACTCAGTGGGTGGAAAAAAAAAAAAAAAAAAAAAAGCAAGGGTTGGGGGAGGGAAAAGGGAAAAAAAAAAAAAAAAAAAACCCAGCATGGAGAAGAATTACTGTTATCTCCCCACCAGAAGAGGAACAGCAGAGATAAGGGAAGCCTGAAGAATTAAAAGAAACGTAGCATTGGGGGCTCTAAATTCACGCCGAAGCCGGTTATATTTGTCTGTCACGGGGGTTCATAATTTTCCGAGGTTGTTTTGATAGACTTATTGTGCGGACTGCATAGAAAACTCATCAGCATTTGTTGCCTCTGAGCATTATTGTCAGAGGTAACTGCGTGTCTATAGACTGGGGGAGATAATGGCTGAAGTCGAAAGCAGATAAAGGCCGGGCTCTTCTCATTAAGGACTATCTCTGCCTCCGCAGACCGGCTGGGATTGAGTGACTGGGCGGCAGCACGGGGCATACATTATGCCAGCAAAAGCAAAAGGCGGCGGGCGTCACTACAGGCAGCCCGGTGGACCCGTGGCCCTTGATGAATGGCCGAGAAGGGTGCCTGGATGGGGCCTGCAGCAGGGGTATGAGTGGGGGCGCCCAGGGGCTTGCTGAGCTCCAGGGGTCTGTGACAGAGCAATGTGGGGGGTGGAGGCAGTTCTTTGGTTCAATGCTGACATTGCACAGATGGGGAAACTGAGGTCTGGGGAAGGGGAGTGTCTGAGGCCTGCCGATGAGGGAGGGAAGAACAGGTTCCCACAACTCTGGGGTCTTCACCTTGGCCCATGCTCCATATGTGGGATTGGTGAGAGATGCGAGCCTCCCATAACCCAGACCAACATCCCAATGGAGATGGTCACATTCTCTTAACTACCTGTAGGTCTCTCCCTCGCTCCCTTCCTCTAGCACATTCTCATTGAGTGCCCATAAGGAGCCAGGCACTGTGGAACACTGTGAGCACACACCAGACAGGTGTGCATGGTGTGGGACCCCACTGGCTATGCTCCTTGCTCCATCTTCCATGGAAACACCCTCCTTCTATTGCCCCCCCACCCCCCACCCCAGGAAAAAAACCAGCCAAGGGGAGAGGCCAAATCTGGGCAGAGGCTGACAGATGTCCTTACATCAAGCCCTAAAACCAGGCTGGGACAAAGCCATATAGGGAAAGAGTCGAGGCTGGGGTCAGCAGAACTGGGCTGTGTGCAGCTTGGGATGAGGACCATTCTCTGGCCCTTTTCCCATCTGTGAAATGGGGACAATAATGTAGACCACTTCATAGGATGGCTGTAAGGACTGCTGAGACAGTTTACCTAAGAAGGTTTGTTAGCATGACGCCTGTACATACTACATGCTCGTAAACCTGTTACTATCTTCATAATGACTGTTCCTCTGGTACAGCTCAGTGCTTCTTCCCTTAGGCCATGACATTGCCTAAATCCATGCCTCTCAGTTGGCTGATGAGAAGCTGAGCCCGGAGAGAGAAGGGAATGGTCCAGAGCGCACCGCAGTTCCCAGGCAGAACTGAACAAAGGATGGGGTTTCATAGCTATGGGGGAGTTGCTTTCCTGTGCAGCATCCTGCCTCCTGGGCTGCTTCTGCCTGGGAGGCAGGCCAGGGAAGGAGAGAGCACTAGTGCTTGAAGCCATAGGAGGTGGAGGGAACCCAGGGCTCTGCTAGTGGCTCCTGGGGCCCTGAGTCCATATCTGAGGCTGTTCTTCGGTCTGTGGCTTGTTCGGGAAGACCTGGGCCAGCCTCAGGAATGTGAGTGTTTTTAGCAGTTGATTGATCTCCTACCTTTGGTTTGGCTCAGGCCATCTGAGAAGGGACAACATAGTCAGCACAGAGATTTAGTGATGGTTGGGGGGTGTGAAGTCAGGACCAGAAGAGGAGCACCAGACACTACAGATTATAGAGGGGCAGGCTGGCGTCACTGGCCGGAGTCTGCAGTGTGGACAATTGGAAGCCACCCTGGCCCTCTAGGACTGATGGGGCAAACCAACACGTACCATAAATTCTGGCAAACAACTAATATAATAGGTGTGAGTGAGAGAACTACAGGAGTTCAGAGGAGGGAGGAGCCAGCATTGTCCAGGGTGGGGAAAGCAGGGTAAGGGGACAGTTGAGTCAAGCCTTGGAGACCAGAAGCAGACAAGGTGGGGGAGGGCATTCCAAACAGAGGGAACGGCCTGTGCAAAGACCTGGAGACAAGGAGGAGCATGGAGTGAATGTTCAGGAACAGTCAGGAAGGAAGTGGGTGTGTGCGTGGGGGGTGGGGCGTGAGGGCACGTTGGGAAGGGTCTTAAATGCCAGAAGAAAGAGATAGAGCTTTATCTAGTGCATCACTGGAAGCCCCTGAGTGTTCCAAATAGCTGGACACTCTCGCCTCGAGAAATCGGGCTCTACCAATGACTACCCTTATTAATTCCCTGCAGCCTCATCCCCCACAGGCTGATTTCTGATGGCAGAGTTTGGCAGGAGTGGCATAATACACAGTCGTAAGAACAGAGACTCTGGGATGCCTGAATCTTGTGGATTTAGAGTGAAATCTCTACTTCAAGCTGTGTGGCCTTGGGGGCCAGGCCTCCCTGGACTCAATTTTCTAATCTACCAAGTAGGGACAACATCTATCACAGAATAACTGTGAGAAAGATAGGAGGATAGTGTAAAGGGCCTGGCATATTGCAGCCTTGAAATAAATGCCAGTTGTCCCTTGTCTCCGCCTACCCTACACACTGCCAGCATTCCAGTTGGGGCCAGCGCACCCTGGTATCTCTGTCCTTGGCCTCCTCTGGCAAAGCTCACCTGCGGGGGTCCCCCTCCTTAGGTACCCAGGTAGCTCTGTTGGCTCGGTCACTCATCATCTGCCCTGTGTTCAATCACCCTCCACCCCCAACCCGCTTTTGCTGACAGTGATGTTCTGGCATCGGTCCCAGCCTGCCCTTCTTGGCAGGACACCTGGCATTTGCACTCTACCTTTGCCCCTGACCAATGATACCTGTCAGCCCAGCCTTGCCTTGGCCAACATCCCTGGACGTGATCTACACCTGCCTAGACCCACAGATTGTCTCCTAGACTTTTCTGGCTTTCCAAGCCAGACCTGTCCCTTGTCCACATTTCAGTCCTGCCCACTGTAGCAGAGCTAGCTACTGGGAGGTCCTAGACCCTGGAAGGTCTCAGGGTCACCCCCAGAGCATGGGTTGGGTGGAAGGGTGGACTTATGCCATCCTGGTGGCCAGTGGGCTTCGAATGAGGAAGATGGTAGGTGCAGCCCAACCTAGTGGAGAGAGTTATGGCTGAGACAGGAGAGCTGGCTTGGCTGAGCATAACTTGGCTGAGCCCTGTTAACTGGCTGCGGGGCCATGGGCAAGTCACTGCCCCTTTCTGATCCTCAGACTATTAACCTGCAATTGGAGACGGTCATGGATCCTGGAGGAAGAACCGGGGGTCTGCAGCACAGGTCTGTAACCCCCTCCTCTGTGGCAGCGAAGACGGCAGCAGGAAAGCCACCCGCCTTCTCAGAGCAGCCCCGCCCCCACTGCCTTCGCGGGACCCGCTGCCCCCTCCGCGGGATTCACAATGGGCTGAATTCATTTGCATGACAAAATTGGCTCGAGTATCCAAGTGTTGCGGGAAGACAAGTGTAACATTACGCAGAACAAGCAGCCGGGAGGAAGGTTACCACTGACAAAGAGGGAACACACCGCCCGCCCGCCGCCTCTGCCAACCTTTCATCCGTCGGCGTGGGGGGCTACCTGGGGGCGGTGTCGCGGGCGGCCGAGGAGAAATCCGCGGGCCTGGGAGGTGGCGGCCTGCCCAGGGATTCTGCGCCCGGAGCACTGGACTCCCGCTCCCAGCTGCTTCTCACTGTTAGGGCGAGGAGGTTTCCTCTGCTGTTTCTAGATGCCGCCACCCATTAAATGGTCCCAAGGTTATCTCCCCACTCTCAGGACATGATAACAGAACTCTTCGGAACCACTCTCCATGCGCCTGTCCACTCATCCATTCACTCATTCCTCCATCCCCTCACTTATCCACACATCCACCATCTATCCATCCCCTACCCACCCATCCACCCACCCACCCACCCACGCATCCATCCATCCATCCATCCATTCATCTATCCACCCACCCACCCATCTACCCATCCATCCATCCATCCACACATCCACCATCTATCCACCCCCTACCCACCCATCCACCTATCCACCCATCCACCTATCCACCCACCCCTCCACCTATCCATCCATCCATCTATCCACCCATCCACCATCTATCCACCCACTACCTACCCCTCCACCCATCCACCCATCCATCCATCTACCCACCCATCCATCCATCCACCCATCCATCCATCTACCCATCCATCCATCCATGCACACATCCACCATCTATCCACCCACTACCCACCCCTCCACCCATCCATCCATCCATCTATCCACCCATCCACACACCCATCCTCCAGTCCACTAAATCATTAAATCACTCATCCTCCCTTCCATCTATCTAACAAAAACAGATATTGGATACTTATATGCCAGGTAGAGAGCTGGGCATTTCTCTGTGCCTCAGCTTCCTCATCTATAAAATAAGAATAGTAATAGGATGTACCTCACAGGGTTGATCCTAGCCCAGAGTAAGGCTATATAAGTGTTTTCTGCTGTAAATTGTATTAGGCACTGGGGAATCGAAAGGTAAATAAAACATGGTTGCAGCCCCAAAAGGAATCACACACTTCCGGGGGGAAGAGATATGAGAAAATTGATGTGGTCTCACGTGGGATGTGCTATGCTATGGGGAAGTGGGAAAGTCAGAGCTCATGCATTCCATCTCATTTGAGACTCTGCTTGAGAGGTAGTTAGGGACAGAAAGTATTGTTGCAGATGAGGAAACTGAGGCTTAGGGAGATTAAAGGGCTGCTCAAGACCATACCCTGCACAGAGTTGCACTGAACACTGTGTCATCTGATTTGGGGACATTCCAGTGACCTGGATCTTGCTCTCCCCACTCCCTTCAGGCAGCAAGATAAGGCTGCTCAAAAGCTACACTCCCAGGTTGCATGAGTAGACCCGCAATGTCCAAATCCCTGGAGAAAGAGAATGGGGCTCTAAGGGGGCTCAGTCAGAGCCCTGGGTCCATTCTGCATCCCTCACTTAAAGAGGGACGTGGGTGAAGAGGAGCTGACCAGATGGAGTGGGCCAGCTCAGGGGCCTGGGGTTGGGGGAGGGTGGGCATCCATTAGGTCTTTGGCCTCAAGGCCTAAGCAGTGCCTTCCTGGCTGTGCTATGGGAGGCAGCAAGGACGTGTGGCCTCAGCATAGAATGTGGACTCTGCTTAACACATCTGAGGACTTGCTGCGGCACAGGATGGAGATGTGCTCCATGCAGTCCCCAGGGGTGGAACAAAGATCAATCCATGAAAGCTGGAGGAAAGCACATTTGATCGCTTTTATAACAATCAGTTCCTAACTTGCAGAGCTATTCCTGGTGAAACGGTCATTTCCTTGTCACTAAAAGTACTGAGATATTAGGGACAGCACAGTGTAGTAGAAGGATTATGGCCTTTTGAGCATTTTCAGACCTGAGTTTGAAAGCAGGTGTTGCCTAATACTATCTGTATGACCTAAGGCCTTCTCCCAGGCTAGTCTGAAAAACTGGAATATAGTAATAAACCTCCATCATAATATTTTGTGAGTTGAGTAATAACCAATACTTATAAAGTGCTTACTTAGTAAGTCTTCCTCACAACAAACTCATGAGACACTTCCTTTAATTTTTAATTTTTTAAATAAACTTTTTATTTTAGAATAATTTTAGATTTATGGAAAAGCTGCAAAGATAATACCACATACATTTATGTCTTTACTTAATTTTTTTTTTTTTTTTGATGGCTGGCCAGTGAGGTAAAGTTATTATAGTTTTTTTTTTTTTTTTTTTTTGGTGGCTGGCCAGTATGGGATCTGAACCCTTGATCTTGGTGATATAATACGATGCTCTAACCAACAAAGCTAACCGGCCAGCCCTATAGTACAGAGTTCTATAACCCCTCACACAGTTTCCCCTATCATTAACATCTGATGTCACCATGGTATATTTGTCAAAACTAAGAAACCAACATTGGTACATTAGTTCCTTTAATTTTTAATTATCTCCATTTTACAAATGAGATTACGGAGGCACAGAGAAGCTAAGTATCTAGCCCAAGTTCACACTGCATTATGATACATTCAATGAAATACTCTTTGGGAAAAGGCCTATTAGAATGCCTGTCATCAATGCCTTTCCCACTCCAGAAGACCTGGGCTGAGCCTGGGCTTTTCTCTCTTTCCTACTAAGAGGCCCAGGCAGGCTGGGCCCCACCCTATGCCTCTGTGTGCCTCTTTCCTACAGGGTCATATCAAGGAGCTGCAGTGAGAGACAACCGATGGAGAGCACCTTGTAAAAAGAAAAGATTGTCTCTGACCAGAGCTTATCAGCAGCATACAGTAGGTGCTCCATAAGGACTTGATGAGTAAGTTAGCAAATGAATGAGTGAATGAATGAAGTAGAGAACACTCTGCTTTCTGTAGGAGATTAAATTCAGGCACTTGCAGGAGCTTTTCCAAATTTAAAACTGGTATTCTAAGGTGACCAGTCTCCTCCCTTGCCAGGCTCTCTTCCTCCCCTGAGAAGTTGGGAGCACCAATCTGTGTCCTACATACAGTAGGCACTCAATGGATGATGCTGATGTTGATATCTCTACCCATGTTTTCTCTTGGTCCCAATTTCACCTCCACTTATTTAAATTTTATTTTACCCCGTTGTGTGTTTTTTGCAAGCTGCCTCAAATCCTTGAGGGGTGTGTGTGTGTGTGTGTGCGTGTGCGTGTGTGTGTGTGTGATGGTACATAAAGAAACCAAGTCGATCACTGATGGTAATAATGGTGGCATGTGTTGGAGGTGAGATTGGTGGGTGGTTCCCTACCTTGATGTTCTCAGCAGTCTCCCCCTGGAGGTTTCCTTCTTAAGCAGACTTTTGTTCACTGGGTCATTTAGCCAATGAATGTGTTGAGCCTCTACGGTGTGCCAGGCCCATTCCTGTGATGCTCTGATGGAATATCTAGCCTTTACTCTCAGGAGCTCAGTGCCTGGCAGAGGGACAAGGACATGGCCTGTGACACCAGTTGTGGTAAGAGTCTCCCAGGAACAGCCTGGAAGCTCCCAGTGGAGGGCCCTCGCTGCACCCACCCACAGCTCTTTCTCTGAACCAAGGGCTCTCAGGGCTCCTAGAGCTTCCTCCCCACTGCTCTTCTTTGAGGTCCCTCTCATCACCTCCTGACTCTCCCTCATCTCCTCCTTATCCTCTCATGGTGCCCATGTGTGGGAAGCACTCAAAACCTGTCCTGTTCCCTCCAGGACTTGGTGCTCCAGTACACATCTGGGCTGGCCCCAGATGGCAGGCAGCTGAAGGTCTGAGTTTATTCATCTACAGAGTGGAAATGAGATGGTCACAGAGCCACACCTGTGTTGCAGGAGGTTTCATCACTCCAGGCTGGTGGGGCCTAGAAGGATAGGCCGTCACTGAGAGGGTCACATCTGGGGATGCTACTGCTCTCCCCTCTTCCATGGTGACCCAGAGAGCTCCTGGAGTGGGTTGAATTGTGTTCCTCAAAAGATATCAAACCTAACCCCTCATTCCTGCGAATGTGACCTTATTTGGAAAAAGACTTTGCAGATGGAATTAAGTTAAGGATCTTGAGATCATCTTGAATTTGGGGTGGACTCTAAATCCAATGACTGGTTTCCTTACAGGACAGGGAGATTTGAAACACAGAGAAGAGGCCATGGGATGACAGAGGCAGATATTGGAGTGAGGCAGCTACAAGTCAGGGAACACCAAGGATTGCCAGCAGCCACGAGAAGCTAGGAGAAAGGCATGGAATAGGTCCTCCTTCAGAGCCTCCAGAAGGAGCCAACCCTGCCCACACCTTGACTGCAGACTTCTGAACTCTGGAACTGTGAGAGAATTCATTTCTGTTGTTTTAAGCCACCGAGCTTGTGAATTTGTTGCAGCAGCCCTAGGAAGCTAATACAGCCCCTTTCTCAATGTCTTGAATCACCTGCCTTAAGCCTGGCTTTTTGGCAGCCTCTTAGAATTAGAGGATGTCACCCATCCTTGCCTCTCAACCCAGGGACTACACAGGGAAATCCCACCAGCAATGCTGTCACCTGACTTCCGGCACACCCTTCTCTGGGACTCCGCTTCCCCATCTGTATAGTGAGGAGTTGGACAGATTGATTTCTAAGGCCCTTCTAGTTTTAAGAGTCTATGTGCCTAAGCGCAATCTTTTTTTTTTTTTCTTTGTAATTTTAAACCTTTCTGGCTTTCAGAACTTGGTGTTGTTGGAGGGGGGTGGGCACCAGACCTTCTCCTGATGGTGTTGCTAGGCTCGGTCTCCTCTCTATAACCCACGCTGTGAGCAGGTATCTGTGAAATGCTGCTGTCCATTCCTGTCCCATGGACAACTTCATCATGATGCCATTTCCGCAGCTACTTAATGAGGTGAGTGGGAGGCAAGGACACTGGAAGGAGCCACCTTGGTGTCAGTGGGCTGGTGGGGTGGAGGAGGTCCTTGGCTCGTTGAGCCCTGCCCTTCCCCCCTCGCCCACCCCCACCCCAGGCACACACATGCCCTACCCCTTCTTCACGGCCCACCCCGTCCTTCCTTCCTTGCCCTTTTCCTGCGTGTGGATGGATCAGATTGTGTGCCCGGTGTCCGTGACATTTCCTAGGAGCCCCGCATCTCTCTGCTCATGCTGTGGGGTAGCATGGATTCCAGCAGTGATTCTCACCACCCTGGAGATTTCAAACATACCCATGCCAGGGCTCTATCCCAGCAATTCTGATAGGATGGGTCTGGGGTACACCCTGGGCATGGGTGTCCCAGGAGATTCTAACGTGTGTCCCACCATGAGGGCCGCCGTGCTTGTTGTTCCCATGCCTCTCTGTGTCCGTGGTGGTCCCCCTCACTGGCTGGCATGCTTGCTTCTCTCTTCTGCCAAGGGAGGGGGTCTTCTTGGAGGGCAGGGTCTTACTGAACATTGCACAGTACCTGGCACAGAGCCCAGCCCCCAACAGACTCTCGACACCCGATCTTTGGAGGAGAGAAGAAATGCATGAGCCTGAGATCCCGAGGGCCAGGGTCGGTGGGAGGCCTGGGGATGCTATAACTGGTAATAATGTCAGGAAAGATAAGCAGCGTTTCTTGAGCACTCGTCACAAGTAGGCATTTTGCTATGGGCCTTGCTAGGTTCTCTCAGTTACTCCTACAACAACCCTGTGACTTAGGGCTCGATACCCCAGTGTTACAGATGAGGAGAAGAAGAGGCTGCAGGGGGTTCCCAGGGCCAAGGATTCCACGGAAGCGGCAGAAGCACCCGTGTGCCATCCTGCTTGGATGGGGCAGCGGAGGGGCGCAGTCTCGGGGAGGGTGAGGTCGCTTACAAGGAACTGAACTTGGCCAAACTTGTTTAAGGGAAAAGAATGTGGAGGAGGAGAGGTGGGGGGAGGCAGAAAGGATGAAAGAAAGAGGGGGAGGGGGGTTCATGGGAGGATTCGGGGGTCTCTGTCAATGAGAGCCCGACTCAGGCCCTCCAGTCCCTGTGCCCACTCCCAGTCAGCTGCAGATGCCCCCATCCGATGGCAACATGAGAGGGAACACCAGACTAGGGGGGTGATGGGACAGTGCTCAGAGCTCTGCTGCCGACCACAGAGGTGATGTCAGTGAGGGACTGCCCCCCAGCACCTCGCTCCTCTCTTCTGCCAAGTGAGGGGTCCGGCCTCTCTCTCTAATGACAACAGCAGCAACGCACTGTGGCCCGGAGCTGGAGGCAGAGCCTGGGCTCCCATTCCAGTGCCGCCAGTTCCTGTCCCTGTGACCTGAATGAGTCTCTTAATGTCTCACCGCTTCATTCCCCGTCTGTGAGATTGCGTAGATCTATCTCCTCATAGACTGAGGAGCAGTGAGCTCAGGTGCCACTAGGAGCTGGGGACACAGTAGGAGTTCTCCACAGGCAGTGTTGGCCCCAACCAGCGCTGTAGTTTTGTTATTATTATTCTCATTGCTACAGCAATAACAACATTGAGGGCGTACCAAGCACTGAACTAAACGCTTTAACTCCTTTAATCCTCACACCCCCAGAGGCGAGGAAGGCTGGGAGGGAGCGCACGACTGTTCAGGTCGCCCTGGTCCCGACAGATCCCTGCCAGGCTGTCCGACCCCCAGACCACGCCTAACCAGAGCCCAGCACAGTCTTCCAAAGACAGAGGCTGCCCAGGTGCAGTGAGAGAAAGCAGGATGCGTTTATCGGGCACCTACTGTGTTTTCGTGATTACATTTGATCTTTACAAATGGCATAGGGAGTTGGTTTAATTATTTTCAGTGTAGAGATGAGGAAGTTGAAGCTCAGAGGGGTTCAGTAACTTACCCACTGTCACATGGTAGAGCCGGGCTCCCCACAGTGGTGTGTTCGACAGCTGATACCAGAGCCAGAACCTTCCTAGACTGGGGCTACTGGGTGTGTGACTATGAGCATGTGTATGAGTGTGGCAGTAAATGCTTGCCTCCTTCCTCCCACTGAACCAAGAGCAGAGACTGTGTGTGTGTGTGTGTGAGTGAGAGTGCATGTGTGTGTGTGAGAGAGAGGTGTGGATGTTTGTGTGTGAGAGAGAGGTGTGTGTGTATGTGAGAGAGGTGTGTGTGTATGTGAGAGAGAAATGTGGATGTGTGTGTGAGAGAGGTGTGTGTGAGAGAGGTGTGTGTGTATGAGAGAGGTGTGTGTGTATGTGAGAGAGAGGTGTGGATGTGTGTGTGAGAGAGAGGTGTGGATGTGTGTGTGAGAGAGGTGTGTGTGAGAGAGGTGTGTGTGTATGTGAGAGAGAGGTGTGGATGTGTGTGTGAGAGAGGTGTGTGTGAGAGAGGTGTGTGTGTGTAAGGGAGAGAGGTGTGTGTGTGTAAGGGAGAGAGGTGTGTGTGTGTAAGGGAGAGAGGTGTGTGAGAGGTGTGTGTGTGTAAGGGAGAGGGTGTGTGTGAGAGGAGTGTGTTTGTAAGGGAGAGAGGGGTGTGAGAGGTGTGTGTGTGAGAGGTGTGTGTGTGAGAGGTGTGTGTGTATGAGAGAGGTGTGTGTGAGAGAGAGGTGTGTGTGTGTGTTTGAGAGGTGTGTGTATGAGAGGTGTGTGTGAGAGGTGTGTGTGTGAGAGTGTGTGAGAGGTGTGTGTGAGAGAGAGGTGTGGATGTTTGTGTGTGAGAGAGAGGTGTGTGTGTATGTGAGAGAGAGGTGTGGATGTGTGTGTGAGAGAGGTGTGTGTGAGAGGTGTGTGTGTGTGAGAGGTGTGTGTGTGAGAGGTGTGTGTGTGAGGTGTGTGTGTGTGTGAGATGTGTGTGTGTGTGTGAGAGGTGTGTGTGTGAAGTGTGTGTGTGTGAGAGGTGTGTGTGTGTGAGGTGTGTGTGTGTGAGAGGTGTGTGTGTATGACAGGTGTGTGTGTGTATGAGAGAGGTGTGTGTGTGAGAGGTGTGTGTGTGTGAGAGGTGTGTGTGTGTGTGTGAGAGGTGTGTGAGAGGTGTGTGTGTGTGAGAGGTGTGTGTGTGTGTGTGAGAGGTGTGTGAGAGGTGTGTGTGTGTGAGAGGTGTGTGTGTGTGAGAAAGCGGGGTGTGTTTGGCTAGGGATGGGGGCCTTTGTCTCCTGGGCTCTGCACACCAGGGAGACTGTCTGTAGGGGGTGGGGTGGGAGTCCCCTGGGAGGGCCTGAGAGCTGGGAGCTGGGAGGCGGGCAAGCAGCCCATTAATGCCGCCCTCCTGGGGGCTGAAGATAAGTGGCCCCAGGGGGCCGTGCTGAGGACCCTCTAACTAGCTTGTTGCCATGGGGACGCTGGCGGTGAATACAGGCCTAGAGTCCAGCTTGAGCCGCCCCTTCCTGGCAGGTGGAGACCCCCAGCTGGGGTGCATTTTTCTGGGAAGGGAGCTGCAGGGCCTTCCCATCCATCCCTCCCCATGTTTACAGCAAAGGCCTCCATTCCTCCCACTTCCCCTCAGGAGGGCTCTCCTGGGTGAAGGGAGAAAATGGCTGTCTCCATCTTTCTGACATTGGGGAGCAAGGATGTCCTTGCTAGCAGGTGACCAGGGCAGGAAGGGAAATGAGCACACAGCCATACCCATGCTCCTGACAACACAGCCAGCCCCACCTAGAGACCAGACCCCTGCCAGCACTGGGGACACTGAGGGGTGCAGACCTCTTCCCCTGAGTAATGGCAAGTTTATGTGAGAATCACCAACTCTTCTGTGGTGGGATCTACCTGGAGTCAGAACCCCTGAAGGATTTTGTTAATATTTTATTATGAAAAATTCAAAAATTTAAACATTAAAAACTGGAAAAAGAACTTAAAGAACCCCAAGTACCCATCACTCAGTTACAACGATGATCAGCTTTGACCATCGTGTTTCATCTGTCCCCCTTTTTTCTGCTGGGGTAGTTGAAAGCAAATCCCGATTAACAGGTCGTTTCATCTGGAAACACTTCGGTATGTACCTCCCTGATAACTGACCGTAACTGATAACACCTAGCAAAATTAACAGTAATCCCAGTGATGAATATCAGCTCATACTCAGTCCATTTTCAACCCCCCCCCCAATTAAATATGTGAACCCATGCTCCAAGGCTGAACAGAGGGCCGTGTGGCAGGGGTGGCTCCCCATGCTATAGCTTTGGAGCCACAAGATGGTGATGGTTGAATGCCCGTGGCTTTGAGGGAGTTATTGTGCTTCATGCAGCCTGTCTCCTTCTGGGCCAAAGGTACTTACCTCTTCCGAGGCTGTTGGGAGGATTGAATGAGGTTGTGTAAATATCATACCAGGTACATGGTAAGGACTTAGAAAACGGTGGCAATGATTATGATGTTTTCTATTTCGTATATGAGAAAAATGAAGTTCAGGGAGGGAGAGTGACTTGCTCAAAGTCACACAGCTCAGAATAGTGGAGCTGAGATGGGAGCATAGGTCTTCCAGGTGCACTGGGAGGTCCTTTCAACACAGCCCCTCACCCCCTCTAATCCTGCCCTATCAACCACCACCCCACACTACAAGTGAAAATGACACAGAGGATGAAGTCACAGGTCTCTCTTATTTTGGGGATGGGGGAGGGAGTCCCTTTTATCTTGACAACCAGTGGGTCAGTTATGGTGCTTTGGGCTGAGCAGGTGATGGGACATCACTGGGCCTTGGCTCCAAGAGACCCAGAACAAGATCTTTCCCCTCTCTGGGCCTCAGTTTCTTCATCTGCACCATAAGGGCATTGACTTCTACGTGATCTCCAAGACCTCTTCCATTTCTGCTTTGTTCATACCAGGGTTAGGAACACTGGGAAGGTGGGGACTACTTGAGGCTGAGTGAGTTTTGCAGCAGCCCAAGACCCCAGGTTGCAGGACAGAATGGGGCTGAGGGTGATCCTGTATTGGAGAACAGGGATGGGTGGCCCAGCTCAGTAGAACTGCGCCTCCCTACCCCCACTGGATTGTAGGCCCCTGAAACTGGAGTTGTGACTTGTACATTATAAGCACCATATAGGTGAGATACAAAATTCCATTGATGTAATAAATAGAACTCTAGATAGAAGATCAGCAAAGAAACAGATTTTGAAAACACTATAAACCAACTAGACCTAACAGACACTATTTCTAATGGTGATCTAATAGAACATTCCACCCAATACACTTTCTTCTCAAGTACATATGGAACACTGTCCAAGATAGATCATATCTTAGGCCACACATCATCTCAATAAATTCAAGAAGATTGAAATCATACAAAGTATGTTCTCTGACAACATTGGAATAAAATTAGAACAGAAGGAAATTTGGAAAATTCACAAATATGTGGAAATTAAACAACACACTCCTAAATAACCAATCGGTCAGAAAATAAATGACAAGGGAAATTAGAAAATGCTTCACAATGAATGAAAACTAAAACACAACATACCAAAACTGATGGGATGCAGCAAAAGCAGTGCTCAGGGGGAAACTGATAGCTGTTGAGTACCTACATCAAAATAGAAGATCTCCTAACCTAACCTTCTACCTCACTGGAAAAAGAAGAGCAAACTGAACCCAAGGCAGGCAGATAATAAAGATTACAGCAGAGATAAATGAAACAGATAATAGAAAAACAGTAGAGAAAATCGACAAAACCAAAAGTTGGCTCTCTCAAAAGGTCAACAGAATTGACAAACGATTAACTAGACTGACCAAGACAAAAAGAGAAAACTCTAGTTCTAAAATCAGGAATAAAAGTGGAGACCTTACAGAAACAAAAAGGATTATAAAATCTCACTGAGAGATTTGAAAGAAGTTCCACAACATTTCTAGAGACATGGAGAGAACTATGAGGAATGGTTACCAGTAATGGCCTTCGGGGAAGAAGGGCTGGGAAGACTGGAGCTGGGGCGCATGCTTTTCATCATAAACCCTTAGGGGCTATTTTTTATAAAAGCTTTATTTGTAAAACATAACACACGTACATAAATTGAATTTTTTAAAGTGCAGCTCAGTGACTTGTCACCCAGGAACACCTATGGAACCACCAGCTGGTCAAGAATTAGAACCTGGCCAGCTCCCCAGAAGCCCCCCTCTCGTCCAACACTCTTCTCCAAAGACAACCACTATCCTGACTTTATGGCAAGTCCTCTTGCTGCCCTGATAGTTTTGCCCTCTCTAAACACAATAGTTTAGTTCAGTTCATGCTTTGGACTTTACATAAGTCAAATCATACAGCAGGTCCTCTTTGGGGTCTGGCTTCTTGCATTTCAAATTATGTTTGTGAGATTCCCCCATGTGGTTGCTTGCAGCGATAGTTGGCTCATTTTCTTTGCTGTATGGTATTCTATTTTATGAATCCTCCACAATTTGTATGTCCATTCAACTATTGATGGAATGGGCATTTTAAAAAAATGCCATGTATGGGCTGGCTGGTTAGTCCAGTTGGTTAGAGTGTGGTGCTGATAACACCAAGGTGAAGGGTTCGGATCCCTGTACCAGCCAGCCACCAAAAATAAATAAATAAAAGTTAAAAGCCATGTACATGAAGACAAATTGATTAAAATATTTTCAATAAAGTGCAAATTAAAAATGGAACTCAACATATTAATTTTCATCCCTAAGACCCTCACTTTTTTTTCCTACTCCAGTCATGAAGCCAATCTGGGTCCCAGGAGAGAATAGACCATTTAGGCAGGAGCCCAGAGGGACCAAATCTAAGAGATGTCCACTCCCCCATGGGGTCCTCTCATCAGCACTGCAACCCAAATTTGCAGCCTCAAATGGGGGAAGTCATGCAGATGGAGCAAACCCACTGTGTCCCTTCCACCTATCTGCATATGCGTGCACACACAGACAGCTAGGTCAGAGGATGCACCTCACACACGGGCACACGTATGAGCTCCTGTGCATGTCCCTGAGGTGGCAGCGCCTGCAGGCACCTGACCAGCAGATGAGGTCTGTGCATGGTGAAGTTGGTGGAAGAAGAGGAGGAGAAGGAGGAGGGGAAAAATCCCCTCATTTCTGAAGAAATGTCCCAGATTAGATTTGTAAATCAAAAACCAATATATAACATGCAAGAATTGATCTGTTTTATATTCCTCAGTTACATTTTTGTGAAGCACATTTAGAAGATTTAGAACGTATTTGCGCCTGCTGGTTGGGCCATTATATGCTTGAGTTCATACATCTATTTGTGAGGCTATAAAACAGGCATCGACTACCATGTAAATTGTGTTCTCCACAATAAATTATATGCATACTTGCAAAAATACATAACTGCCGTGGCTGGGCCAACGCGGCCAGAATACTAATGAGGGCGAAAGTTGCTTTGTCCCTCTTCTCTGGCCTAATTTAGCCTCTACATCAAAAATTATGTAGGAAAAATCACTTTATCCTCTCACTGAGAAATAAAATAGCACTCATGGGCACCCTCATCTCTTCCCACCCCCTTTCCTTTTAACCGAACACTACCATTTTCATACTAATTTTAGCTGCTCCAGGTTTACGGGGAAGAAACCTGGCTCAGCCAGAGCTGGGGAGTCGCTGAGCTGTCTGCACGCATGAGAGGGCTGGTGGAGCTGGTGTGTGCACGCACACACACGCACATGCAGGCACACATATGCACATTGTCTCCTTGCGGTTTGAATTCACTTGTGCCAGAGCATGTTCACAACATGCACACAGACCCACATGTCTATGTGAAGACCTGCCTCAGACATTCATGCACAGACACTCTATAAGCATTTGCCCACGTGGCATAGATTCATTCTGCTTCCCTGGTACAGACTCCTATGCATAGAGATACAATGAGGAAATTCAATTCAGTTCAGTCCAGCAAATTTTGACTGAGCACCTGCTATACACCATGGACTATACTTGGCATTGGGAATATTGAGATTAAAAAACAAAAAAAGACAAAACCTCAGCTCACAATTCAGGGGAGGAGGCAGCTTTATGAACAAATACAGACATTTGTGCTGAGGGCTATAGCAGAGGTAGAGCACACACATGCACACAGACTCACACCCTGGTCATTGTCAGCAAGCAAGCATGTTCTCCAATACTCACACACACAGAGAGACTCACACAGACACACACCTGTGTGGATATTCACACAGACACCACCCACACAGCTTCATGTGTGCATGCACAACACACACACACACACAGAGGGCACACCACATCAACATAGCCACCTTCCCACTCCTACCGCACTGTGTGCTGATGCCTACCCAGCCACTATCTTTTCTGCAAGCCTGAGTTAACCTCATGCCCTGTCTGGCTGGCCCAGATCTTGGGTTTTATTGCTCTTGATCCATTCTAGAAACAGAGCCACTTCCATCACCAGGCTGGCCAGTGTCAGTTCACTTCCCCCAGTGGCCTTGTTCCAAGATTCCATCTTGCTGGGTAAGAGGCTCACAAAGGGAAGGACAAGTAGACCCAAGGAATATCTTGTTTCTGTGACCTCAGGCCAGTCTCTGTCCCATCCTTGGCCTCAGGTTACCCATTTTTAAAGTGTGGGAATTGTATGGTTTCCAAGGCCATCATCTTCAGATGTCTACAGTTTGTTGCAGAAGAAGGTTGGGCCTTTGTCCAGGTCAGATAGTGTGAGATGGCCCTAAACTGGAGGCAGCTCAGCCCAGGTCTGTGCTCCCAGCATGGGAGGAGCTTTAGCCTTCGGAGATGTGGCCAGAGGCAGAGGCCTTGTGGGAGCTGGAGAAACCACATCCTGGAGAAAAGGAGTGGTAATTTGTGGTAAAGGAGAGAAGTCTTGGTGGGAAGGGGGTCAGGATCCAATTTGACCTAGCTCAGTTATTTATAGGTGCCAGACACAGTTCAAGTGGAATTTCATTCTGTCTTCAAATACCTGAAGGGCTGCTGTGGGCCATAGGGCAGGGACTTCCTCTGTCTGACCCAGTTGGTAGAACTAGGGCAGTGGAAAAGTGGGTAGAGCTCCAAGGAGACAGCCTTTGGTTCAGTATAATGATCAATGTGATGTGTATTTGTGTGTGTGTGTTTGTGTGTGTGAATTATCTAATTTACTTCCCATCTCCTATTGCTTTTTCATACCGTACTATTTCCTCTTCATCTCAACCTGTTCTTTGAGTAGAAAATATTTTCTTTTTAAAAAGAAAATAGTATTTTCATTGAGAAAAAATACTACGTGCATGTGATGAAAAATTCAAATTGGTCAAAGGGTGTGCAGTGAGAAGTAGACCTCTCTCCCTGCCTGGACTCCCAGGTTCATAGTCGTCCAGTTTCCATCTCTAGAAACAACCACTGTTACCAATTCTTATGTGTCCTTTCAGAAATATACTGTGCATGCAAACATCTCTCTCCATCTGTCTGTCTGTCTGTTTATGTAGATCCTTTATTTTAACACAAACTCAAGCATCCATATGACCTGGTCCTTGGTCACCTCCACTTCTTCTAAGAAGAAGTTTACCATCGGGCAGTATCCAACAATGGAATGGACTAACTGAGTTCCCCAACACCAGGGATGTACAGGCTAGATGACCTCCTGGGGAAAAGGAAATGGGAGAGCCCTTGATTGGGGGAGGGAGGTTAGACATGTGCCTTCTAAGGTTCTTTCATACAGTTTCTTGTATACAAAGAGAATAGCTCTTTATCCCACTTTCTTCCCATTTCCCCCACTCCTTCCAGCCCCCCACAAGCTGGGCCAGGGTCACCAGTGCTAAAGCTGCCCAACCTTGCTTCCAGCCCTTGTGTAATTGGCAAGAACCCCCCAGAGATGGCCTCTCTCTGTGCCAGCCACATGCCACTAAACTCCAAATTAAGAGGCCCAGCTGAGATTTCTCTTATTCCACCCATACCCCTAGGGCCAATCCTCTTTCATTTCAGGAGGGGAATGGAACTAGAAGTTTGGATTTGGGAAGGGGGGTAGAGGGGGCTCACCACCAAAGCTGGTGCCTCTATGCTCCAGAGAGATGTGCGTGTCCTACCATGCGGCTTAAGACTTCTCCAAAACACCGTCCTCCCAAATCCAATAAAATTGCAAATTTCACTGTATTTCACAATATCCTAAATAAACATGAACAGCATGCGTTTCTCTCCCTTGCATCAAATATTAATCTGCCCATGGCCAGCGCCCGCTCCCCCGCGTGTGTGCGCACGCTGGGTAAACACTGGGGAGATTGTGATGCCAGACCTTCCCTTCTCTTCCCCAAGTTGAGAGCATGACAAATTTTTCTCCTAATTACACCTGCCACTGTTTGCCTTCTAATACTGTAAATCCTCCATCACATAGTTTTTCAGATTCGGGATTAGGTTCTCTTCCTGTCGTACAAATGATTGGAGGGGGCAGGGATGGGGAGGAGGTGGGGATAGCGTGGGCTGCGTGGCATCGCTTTCCATTGCTTTCATGCTTTTCATGATTTCTCTGAGCTGGGCACTGGCAGGGTCCCCAGGCTCTCCTTCAGGGTGGAAAGGAGACTTCAAGGTGCAGAGGGGAGGAAAGAGTGAAGTAAAGACACCTGCTCAGGTGTACAGAACCTGATCATCCCAGTTTTATCAGCCCTCTAGTTGCTCAGGAAAACTGTGGATAATAAAAACCCTAAGATCGAAGGGAGAAGAGGAATGGAGGGTGTCCGGTACCATGCCCAGCACAGAGCAGGTAGACAATAAACCATAGTTCCCTTTCCCTTTGCTTTGTCTCCTGGCCGAAGCCACCATCTCCCTCCTGGACCATGACACCTGCCTCCTCACTGGTTTCCCATCTCACCTCACCCCTCCCCATGAAGCTGTCATCCCCCAGCTGCCAGTGCGCTCTTTCTGAAGCCCAGAGCTCTCCAGTCACAGCAGGTCCTGCCTCAACCCCCCCAATGACTTCCCACCATGTCTGAGTAACATCCAGTCCCACCCTCTAAGGCCCTCTGCCACCCCAGCCCACCTCAATTCTCTGGTCTCATGTCCAGCCCTCCCTTGCTCCCTGTCCATCCACTCTAGACTGTGGCCACCATGCGCAACATCTGCCCCTTCCCCGGATGCCCCTTGCACATTGCCACTCCCACTCCTCTGCTCAGGCTGTTCCCTCTGCCTGGAAAGCCTGCTGACATTTCAGTTTTCTTTCCAGGTGTTCATCCTGGAAAGATGACACCACCTCTTTGAAGTCTGCCTCCTTTGAGCTCCCACAGGGCGTGGCATCTGCCACATTCTGAGCTCAGACCTTTGCCTTGTCTGTCAATGGTGTAGGAGAGGCTGTGGGTGCCTTCAGGGTAGGGCCCAGGTCTTCAGTGTTTCTGTCACCTCAATGTCTCTCTTGTTTCCAAGTCTTGACACTGAAGAAAGATGATACTCGGTGCATGGTGTTGCTGGGGGCTTCCTGCTGCCTCTAATCTCATGACCAAGTCAACTGCCCGCTCCATCTGTGGGTGAGAATGGGTAGCCCTGCCTGCCTCTGTGGACAGCCACGTGGCCTGCAAACCCCAACCAGCACAAGAGGATCCAGGCCCCCTCCAGGCCACAGTGGTGGATGTGGGGGATGGGGGCTCAAGAGACCAGAACCCCACCCCGCTCCACCCCACCCCGATTTGCCCCCCAGTTTTCTGTGTCTGGAGCATCCAAGCTGTGCAAATGACACCCAAATCATTCCTGTGGGGCTTTGGCATATGAGACACAAGAGTGGCCACTTGTATTTGGTGAGGGGGTGCAGGTAACAACGTTGTCCTTCTTATTCCATGTGGTTCCTAGAGGCCCTTCTCCCCCTAGGGATACCCCAGCCCATTGGCTAAGGAGGAGGACCCCACCCCTCTGTGGCTGGAGGCCTAGAGCTGGGCCAGGGAGGGCGGTCTTGGGCATGTTCCAAGCTACCCTGGTGAGGTCTCCATCCTTCCACAACTCCTCTGGAATTGTTCATGAAATCTTCTCTCAGAGTCAGCTTGTTCAGCTTGAATAATAACTGTCCCTGGCCCTGTCCCCTCCCCACACATTTCACCTTCAAAGGGCTGGGAGAAATTTCCCTAATTAATTAACTCCTCTGCAGCCTGCCCTCCATGTCATCGGGTGATTAATCGTTACTGTGACTTTAAATCCAGGGGCTGAGGGAAGTTGGCATGGTGGACTCCGGCAGCAGGAATGCTGGGGAGAGGAGCCGCCTGAGGGCTTGTCCTAGGGTTGGAGGACCCCCACCTCATTCCCATTCTTGCCCTTGCCCAGGGCCTGGCTGAGAGGCCCCAGAGCCAGACCACAAATGCATCCATCAATAATCAATTGATGAGTCTCAAACACGAGACTGTGAGAACTGGGGCATTAGGGGAGAGGCGGGGTGGTTCATGCCTATCCCAAAGTCTGCGAAACCGGGTAGCAATTAAGGGCATGGGCTTTGGAGTCAGAAAAAACTGAATTCTAACCCTGACTCGGCCTCTTTCCAGTCATGTGGTCAGGGGCAGGTCACATTACCTTATTGAGCCTCAGTGTTCTCACTTATAAAACAGAGACTGCTAATAGGACCTGCCTCCCAGGGAAGCTGGGAAGAGGAAGAGAGATGATGTGTGTGAAGCTCTCAGCATGGTACAGGGTACACAGCAAGTGCTTAGTAATGGTGGCAGGGATGCTGCTACTCCTGCTGCTGCTACTTCATGAAGGAGCTGTGAGGCCAGACTCCTCATCCCCAATGCCCAGCTAGGACCCTCACCCCCAACGCTGTTCTTAGCGGCTCCTCTCCCCCACCCCCACTCCTCTGTGGGGTCTCACAGCCCAATCCAGCAGCAGCACTCACATGGACATGACCCTGGACAAGGTACTTACTTTCCTTAAGTCTTTATTTCCTGATCTAGAAAATGGGGTGAAGCTGCTCTACCTTCTTCATGCTTCCAAGGCACTGGGACATGAACAGGGGTAATGTCCAACCCCTCCTCCACGGAGTTCCACAGCAGGAATGGCAGATGGGGAACTATGAGAGGGTACTTCAAAAAGCTCATGGGAAAATAGAATTAAAAGATAATACAAATCTTTCCACGAACTTTTTTTTTTTTTTTGGCAGCTGGCAGGTAAGGGGATCTGAACCCTTGACCTTGGTGTTATAACCTCGTGCTCTAACCATCTGAGCTAACTGGCCAGCCCTATGAACTTTCTGAAGCACCCTCATACGTGCTTGCAGTGTGAGCTATGACGGAGGAGCAGAGGCAATGGCTTCATGGGTCCAGAGTGTAGTCAGAGCAAACGGAGATGACTCAGCACAAAACAGCTGCTCAACAAATGTCTGTTCCCTCCTCCAGCCTTCCCCTTTCCCATATAGCCTAACTTTTTAGACTCAGCTGCTCTCCACCTCAATGCCCAAATTTCCATCCTTTCTGCTGAGCCTGCAAGGCCTGGAATTAGGGGCAGAAGACGGGTCCCCTTGCAGACATTCCCCCCACCCCTCTGCCAGCTTCACTCCATCAGGCCCCCCCGCCACCCATGTTAGCTAACACTTATTGTTTACTGTTGCCAGGCACTGGGCAAGTGCCCTACATGAAATAACTGGATTTAACCCTCACAACAGCACCACGGACAGTTGAGAAGCCTGAACTAAAACCGAAAGGAGATAGAGCAAGCAGCTTTGATTGGGGCTGCAGGAACTGAGGGTGTGAAAAGTCCAATCAGAAGAGGCAAATGACCAGCCCACAGAGTCTTGGCAAAACCTGCGAGGCCTCTGGTGTTCAGGTTTATTCACTTCATTCCCTTGGTTAAAGAAGCTTCGTTGGCCGTGCTCTCTGTAGTGGGGACCAGAGTTCAGCAGGCCCAGCACCCATCTCCTCTCCTGAGCGGCTCCTCTCCCCCAGAGCCCAGCCCTTGGGGACCGCAGAGCACACAGGCGCACGGCACTCTGCGGGGAAGGTACTCTGGTGGGAGCTTGGGTGGAGGGTTCATCCTGCCTAGAGAAGACAGGTGTCTGGGACTCAAAGCAGCCTTAGCAGGATCTACGAGATCTTCTAAGATCTTCTAATGCAGCTCGACACTTACCAATGAGAGTGTGTGGGGAGGTGGGGGTGGGAGTGAGGGGTGAGGGATAAGGGGGTACAGAGGTGGACAAGAACTTGCTCAGGATTACAAAGGTTCTTGGTAACAGAATCCAGACCTTTGGGCCACAGTTTTTCACAACAGGATTCCCAGTGGGTATGGTGTGGACAGGGGAAGGGAGAAGTGCAATTGTTGCATCTGTTGGAAGCACCATTTGGGAGGAGGACAGTGTAGGGGAACCATATCCAAGAGGTCAGGATGCCAAACATTTGGAGGTAACATAGGGTAAATTAAACAGGTTTTGGAGCAGACACATCTCAACCCCCACCCAACCCCCTTTCCAAGCTGTGCGATGGTGGCCAAGTTACTTCACCTGTCTGAGCATCAGTCTCCTGAATGTGAAGTGTTCAGCTCACAGGAAGGCTAGGGCAAGTGCCAATTTTTCCCACTTTGCTACTTGCCCCCTTCCTGAGAGCTTCACCCTTGTTGTAGATCCTGGTAGATTCATTCATTCCACAGAGGACTGACTAGGTACCAGGTACTGTCCTCAGCACTGGAGATAAGGAGCGAACAAAAATGCCTGTCCTCGTGGAGTTTACATTCTAGCAGTGGTAGACAGACAGTAAGCATCAGTTATTTAAGCGTGTGAGAGCTGCGTAAGTGCTGTCGAGAGCAATGAAGACAAAAGGGGTCATCGAGGTGCTGTGAGAGGGGGTTCGATTTTAAACTGCGTAGTCAAGGAGGGCCTCACTGAGAAAGTGGCATTTGCTCAAAGACCTGATCGAGGTGAGTCCTGTGGATTTCTGGGGAAGAGACTTCTGGGCAGAGGGAACAGTTAGTGCAAAAGCCCTGAGGCAGGATTGGGCCTGGACCATTCAAGGAGAGGCAAGGAGGCTGGTGAGGCCGGTGGAACAAGAGAGGGAGAGTATGGTAGGAGGTAAGGTCAGAGACAGGAGGGCAAGGGGGTTGGATAGGGGAGTCCTGGTGGGATGGTGCAGGGACTTTGGCTCTGAAGGAAGTGGGGAGCCACAGCAGGGTTTGAGCAGAGAGGGACATGATATAACTTAGAATGAGGTCCCTTCTGGCTTCTGGGCTGAGAGTTGACTGTAGGGGGACAAGAATGGAAGCAGGAGGCCCATTTGAAGGCTGCTGCAGTCACCCTGGTGGAAGGGGTGGCAGCTCAGGAGAGCAGCGGTCAGATTCTGGATGGACTTTGAAGGTAGAGCTGCTCAGATTTGCTGATGGGTTAGCTGTAGGGGTGGAGGAGAGAGAAAGGAGTCAAGGGCTATGAGGCCAGAAGCAGGTGGAGCTGGGTGCTTCTGAGCGTGTGGAAAGTGAGCTCGTGGTTTTCTTCTGTGCAGAATGTGTTCACGCAGCTGCCCTCGACAGCCTGCATCCTCCAGTTTCCTTCCCTTCTCTGTCGCCTGAGGTCTGTGGCAAGCATTTTTTCTGCAGTGTGAACCTTGCATGGGACTTCTAAGGGGGAGAGCGCACACACGTGCACACACATGTACATGGGCTGCTTACTGGAGCTTTGAGATCCTGTTTATGGCATTGGCCTCAGGCCTCCCTCCTCCTGCTGAAGAAGAGTTAAGAAAAGTCAGGATCTGGAGCCCCTTGGTATGTCTGAGCCTCGGTGTGTCATCAGGGAAATGGGGGCAAAGATCGTGGAAGAGCCCTGGGCTGGGCTGAGAGCTGTGTAGGTGGGAGTTAGAATGGCTGGGTGTTGTTGCAATGAGGATAGGAGAGGGGTGGGGGTCAAGAGCGTGTCTGGGTACCTGGGCAGGGGGCTGGGTTGGGGGTGGGGGGTGGTAGAGTGCAGAGGAAGTGGGGTCTAGAGGTGTGAGGGGTGGGTCAAGGGCATGAGGAATGGGAGAGAGGGATGTGAGGGGTGGGTCTGGGGAGAGTTGAGGGGGGTCTGGGAGTGGGAGGGGTGCTTGGAGGGTGCTGGGTGCTGCAGTGTAAGTGCTGGGTGGTGATGAGCACTCAAGGTGTGCAGGGGGCTCTCTGACGAGCCCTCATCACCTCTTCGACCTCCTCTCCTACCCGCCTCCCTTCGCACACTCCACACTGCCCCCCGGCTGTGCCTCGAGTGCACCTGTTCCCCCTGCCGGCCATGCTTGTCCCCCAGACATCACACACTTCCTCATCCCCTCCACGTCTCTGCTCACAGCTCCCTCCCCAGCCACGCCCTCCTTTCTAAAAATTGTTTTTCTTTACCAGAATGTGTGTATTTATAGCGAGGCCTTCCTTGGTCCCCTGTTTAATCCCATAACCCCACCCTAGCACTTCCTCTTCTCTGCTCTGACTTCATTTCCTTCCATAGCACCTGTCACCATCTTTCATATATTTCTCTTATTTTGTTTATTGTCTCCTTCCATTAGAATCTAAGTTCCATGAGATTAGGGACTTCTTTTTTTGTTGTTTTACAGTGGCAAAATATACTTATTTATCATTTCAACCATTTGCAAGTGTGCATTTAGTGGCATTAAATACTTTTGTCATGTTGTGTAACCGTCACCATTATCTACACCCTACACTTTTTCATCATCTCCACAATAAACTCCATGTCCATTAAACAATAACTGCCTATTCCTTCTTCCTCCCAGCTCCTGATAACCTGTATTTTGTTTTCTGTCTCTGAATTTGTCTATTCTAAGTGCCGTATATAAGTGGAATCACATAATATCTGTCCTTCTGTGTCTGGCTTATTCTACTTAGCATAATGTTTCCAAGGTCTATCTATTCTCTAGCATATATCAAGATTTCATTCCTTTTCATGGTTGCATAATATTCCACTGTGTGTAGATACTATGTTTTGTTTACAGCTGCATGCTCAGCGCCTAGCATAGTGTCTGGCTCATAGTCAGTGCTCAATAAATGTGTGTTGAATGAATGAATGAATGAATGCATGGCAGGGTGATGAATCTTCATGGTTTTACTTTTGTTTTAGATCCATTGCATTTGAGGTCCTAGAGGAACATTCAAATAAAGGTGACAATGAGTACCCCTGGGTGTTGAGGATGAAGGCAGCTGAGGGTAAACAGGCCACTGGGAACATGAGCAAGGGTTCAAAGAGGGGGCTTAGCTGTTCTGCCACTGAAGGGCTTCCTTCCTGCCCTGGGCAAAGCGTCTCTGCCCTCCTTCCCTCATTCCAGAGGAGACTGGGGTGGAGAGTCTTTGGCAGGAATGCAGTTTAAGGCTTCCTGACCCTGGCCTGATCTGGCTTCTCTTCTTCCTTTGGGGTGCTCAGAGTGTATGTGGGGTGTTCTGTGCCTGTGGAAGGGGCCTCAGATCCGGCAGGCTGGAGAGGATGTCCCTGCTGAGTAACTGTCCTCAACCTGAGAGTGCTGAGGGTCTGAACTCACCCATGAGCGGGTCCAGATGTCCAGCCTCATCTCTGCTAATTAGTGCAATTAATTAACAAGTGGCTTTGTGGCTCTGGGAGTCCTGGGCTCCCTTGGCATGCTGGAGCTGCTCTGTAAACAAGTGTTGGGGGGGGGTCTGTGGAGGGGATCAGTGAAGGAGACAGGACTGTAGGCTAGCCCTTCCCTGGACAGAGGGGCTCCCCACACCCACCTCCCCCACCTGCGCCCTGAGAGACTGCAATGGCCTTTCTCCCTTCTGTCTAACTGGGTCCAGGAGAGCCACAGCTGGGAAAGGATAGGATGAAGGGAGGGGGACTAAGCCAAGCCCTACCAGAGGAGGCCCAAGGCCCACAGACAGAGCTGCAGAAGGAATGGGAAACAGGGTGTTACTTATTCCAGGTTGATGGCAAAGTCATGGGCTCTGCCAAGAGGACCCCCTGGGCTGACTGGGGGAGACACAGTTCCTGGTAGGGGGTGTCCTGACCTGATGCAGAATAGAGCCCCTGTCCTTAGTGATTTCACCAATCTGATGTTGGAGACACAGCTGCTGCCCTTGGGGAGCTCCTAGTCTGATGGGCAGACACAGCCCCTGCCCTGGGAAAGCCACTGGGCTAATGAGGGAATGAAGTAGAGGACACAAACTTGAGAAAAGAGGCCCTGAGTCTTTTGAGTAATGCAGAACTAAGTGCCAAATGAGGGTGTACCAAGAAGTGAGGGCAGGCAGGGTCCTCGGGGAAGTGGCTGCCCTGCTGACCTTGAAGGAATAGAGAGGGCAGACTCTCAGCCAGCATGCCCTCAAAATTCCTGGTAACAGAACTGCAGCACTGAATTGGGACAGTGGACAGGCTGGCCTAAAGATGGCCAAGGCCCAGCTGAGAACTGGCAGGCAAGAACCTTGGAACTTCAAAGTGAAGATGGTGGGGACCCGCTGAAGGTTGGGGAACATACCTGCCACCCAGTCTGCAGGGATGGGGGCTGGAGGAGAGAGGGCCTGGCTTTGGTGATAGAATCAGAGGAGCAGCCTCCAAGCATCTCAGGAGGATGTTCCTGGTGACTGTCATGGTGACCAACTGGTCATGGGCAAGAGAAAAAGGGTGGGCAGGGAGAGTGGCAATCTGGAGGGAGGCATGCGGGATGAAGTGATGAATCTTTTCAGTTTTGCTTTTGTGTTTTTAACTTTTGTTTTAGAACCACTGAGTTTGAGGTCCTAGCAAAGCATTCAAATAGAGGTGACAAGTAATCAGGGAGGGCCTGAGGCTGAGGTCAGACCAGAGGTTAAAGGCTCCTGGCAACCTCAGCACTGGAGCCTGGTGCTAATTCGGTGTTAACTAAGAAGTCCCTACTCATCAAAGTGTGGTCCACGGAACAGCAGCATCAGCATCACCTCAGAGTTGGTCAGAAATGTAGAATCTTGGGCCCTACCAACTGCTGTGGTTTAAATATTTGTATCCCCTCCAAAATTCATGTAGAAACTTCATCGTCCATGCAATGGCATTAAGAGGCAGGGCCTTTAGGAGGTGATTAAATCATGAAGGCCTCACCCTCATGAACATGTTGGTGCCCTTATAAAAGAGCTTGGGGGAAGTATCTAGCTCATTTTACCCTTCTGCTTTTCACCATGTGAGGACATAGCAATAAGGTGCCACCTTGGAAGCAGACAGCAGCCCCCAGCAGACACCAAATCTGCTAGTGCCTTGATCTTGGACTTCCCAGCCTCCAGAACTGTGAGAGATTAACTATTATTTATCTGTTACCCAGTCTGTGATGTTTTGTTATAGCTGCACTAATGGACTAAGACACTAACTTTTCAAAATCTTCATTTTAACAGGATCCTTCAGCAATTCATGTTCAGATTGAAGTTCAAGAGGCTCTGCTCCAAATGCTATTATTATTCTCCTAACTTTATGGTTGGGGAAACTGAGGCCCAGACGTGGGAGAAGGTGGTGAGGCATTGGCTGGAGTGGAGAATTCAGAGAGTTAAGGGCCTGGGCTTAAGGTACTCAGGGCCATAAGGTTTCCAGTGGGGAGCAGGGAACATGTGCAGTGATGTGCTGGTAAATGTTTAACAGTTGGCTCTTGGGGGAAAAAATCCTGATTTGTAGTATTGCCAATTTCCATGGTGTAAATTGTCCTTGCATGGTGGATTTCAGGCTGCCAACCTGATGTCACTGATCATGGAACTAGAAAGAGATGTGCATGATAAGCTTCTGCGAGGTAGGAGCCAACTCCCACACAACACTGATTTACATGTGCACGTGTATTTTCTTGGCCTGAGAGAGATAACAGATCCAGCCCCTCCCCCACCAACCTTAACCTCTGTCCACTCCCTCCATGTCCCTGAATGTGGATGGGGGACAGAAAGACTGATGAATGTATAGACAGATGATGCTGTGCTAGTACCTGCTAGTACCTCTGCATATGGTTAGCCTTAGGTATTGCGCATGTCTGTGCCCCTTCTTGGGGACAAGGTCCGTGAAATGGTGGCTTCTGCTTCCTATCCTAATTAGATGTCACACTCAGCCAGCCTGTGTTCCAGCAAATTCTCTCTAGAGCATGAGCACTGGGAGCTTGGAGGCTAGGCCTGGGGAGATGTCAGTGGCCAGATATGCCTAGTTTACTCTCATCACCTGAAAATTCTATTTCTCCTAAGACTGAGGTCAGCACATGGGAGCAGCCTGAGCAGGCAGTCCTGTGCTGCCATCAGCCCCAGCTCTAGGCTAGTCATCCATACTACCCATAATCTCCTGGGTTTGGGATGGTGCCCCTCTCTTTACAAAAGCTGGGGGCCATGGAGAGTCCAAAGCTCTGGGTTCTAGTTGTGCCATTACTGCTTATCCTGCTTATCCACGGAGGACCCTGGGAACCCATTTATGACATTTACTCACTGTGTAGGGTGCTTTTGCATTCACAAAGCACTTGGATGTACATTGTCTTGTTTCATCTCCATAACAGTTCTGCAGGGCAGGTACTGTTATACCTTTCTTTTTAGTTAGCCAAGGGAGCAGGGTCTCCGTGGCATTAAGAGAATTGCCAGAGGTCAATCAGCCATCCAGGGCAGGGCTGCTCCCTGCAGGGCTCCCGGCTCCATTCTTTCCTCTCTTCTACACTGCCCTTCAGGCCCCTTCGCCCTGCTGTGCCTCAGTCTACACACCGGTAAGTGAGATGGGCAGACTCGATTCTCTTTAAAGGCTCTTCCAGCTCTGACACTCTAGACATTGGAAAGGTCAGGGGAAAAAATGCCAGGAGCTCTTTTAGGTTTTTTTTAAACAAACTTGGAAAATTCTGCAGGGTGGACTGGGGATATGTGAATGTGTGGATAGTGTGTGTGGATGTGTATACGTGAGACTCTCGTGAGGATGGATCGAGGGTACGTGGGTGTGGATGTGGCTGTGTGTGGGTGTCCAGGTGTGCCTCTGGGTTCTGGATGTTGTGAGTCGGGGGATGTGTTGTGTGAGGTGTGCAGTTGTGGTTGTGTCTGGGTGTGTGAGGTGTGCAGGTGCTCAGGTGTAGCTGAGTGCTGGGTGTGTTGTGAGCACGTGGATGATGCATGGGAGTGAGCGTGCAGGTTATGACAGTGAGTGTGGATGTGAATAAGTGTGTGTGAGTGAGTGTATACAGTAGTGTCCCCTTATCTGTGGTTTCAGTTACCCACAGTACTGTGCAATAAGCTACCCTGAGAGAGTGAGAGACCACATTCCCATAACTTTTATTATACTCTATTGTTATAATTGTTCTATTTTATTATTAGTTATTGTTAGTTTCTTACTGTGCCTAATTTATAAATTAAACTTTATCAGAGGTATTATGTATAGGAAAAAACATAGCATATATGGGGTTTGGTACTATCCACGGTTTTAGGTATCCATTGGGGGTCTTAGAAAGTATCCCTCCAAGAGAAGAGTTGACATCTGCCTGTCTCTCCACCTCTCCCAGGACCCTCACCTCCTCATCCCCGCTCTGTGGTCCCTGCGCCTGATCTTCAAAGGATCTGTGAGGGTCTGGGGCCTAACACCTGGCTGCTCTCTGCCTACCGAGAGGCAGGACCCCCTCCCACGTGGAGCGTGTGACCGCAGCCCGTCTCCAGTGGGCCGGTGCCCATGACGGGTGCTGGATTAGAAGCTGAGTGATACAATGGCACATATGGTCCCGAGCACCGGGTGCGGCCAGGCCCCTTACTCAGTGCCTCTAGGATTAGACCTAATGAATCGGAAGGAGTTAACAATGCTGAGGCCCAGCACAGCCCAGGAGGCCTGCTCAGGCCCGGCGCTGCGGCTGTCTTTCACCACTGAGGTGTAATCCGCTTTGAAATCAAAGGTGGTACAGAGTATGAATTTAAAGTTGACATTTACGGCTCCAGTGAGATGACGTATTCTGGAAAGGTCTCTTCTTCTTTAAGGGGGCTTGGGGTGGGTAGAGGGTGGAGGGAGAGGAGGAGACAGTGAAGCCATCTGCTCTGGAGGAAGGCCCAGGCTGGTCCAATCCTGGCCAACTTCCCCCTATGCCTTGAGCTGGGGGAGGGGAGGCAGAGAAGGGAGTTTGGGGGGCAGCTGGAAAGAAGGAAGAGGGGGCAGCACGATGCGTCCTCCCACCCTCAATTCAGAGGGTCTGCCCAGGGCAGGGCTCCCTGATCCCTAGGAAGCAGTTCCTAAGAGGACCGCTAAAGCAGAATCCTTGCCAGAGATTCTCGGCCCCATTTTTTTTTCCCTGTTGGATTTTTTTAAAGTTATTTTCTTTTACTGTGGTAAAATTCGTGTAATATAAAATGTGTCATTTAAACCATTTTCAAGTGCACAATCCAGTGACGTTAATTACATTTCACAATGTCGTGCAACCATTACTACTCTATTTCCAAAACTTCTCATCACCCCCAACAGAAACTCTACCTGTTAAGCAGTAACTTCCCATTCTCCCCATACAGCCCCTGGTAACTTCTAATCTACTTTCTGTTTCTATGAATGTGCCTATTCTAGATATTTCGTATACGTGGAATAACAGTATTGTTCCCTTTGCGTCTGCCTTATTTCACTTAGCGTAGTGTCTTCACTGTTCATCTATGTTGTAGCATGTGTCATAACTTTATTCCTTTTTATGGCTGAACCATGTGCCATGTACCTGCCAAATTTTGTTTATTTGTTCACTGGCTGATGGACACTTGAGTTGTTTCTACCTTTTGACAATCGTGAATAATACTGCAATGAAGACTGGTGCTTTTTTTTTTTTTTTAAAGATGACTGACAAGGGGATCCTAACCCTTGACTTGGTGTTGTCTGCACCACGCTCTCCCAAGTGAGCTAACTGGCCATCCCTATATAGGGATCTGAACCCATGGCCTTGGTGTTGTCAGCACCACGCTCTACCCAGTGAGCCACGGTCCGGCCCCCCTGTCGTCAATTCTTTGGGGTGTATATCTCGAAGTGTACTTGCCGGGTCATATGGTAATTTTAAGTTTAATTTTTTGAGGAATCTCCAAACTGTTTTCCCCCGTGACTGTACCACTTTCCATCGTTCCCATTAGCAATACACAAGGGTTCCAGTTTTGCCACCACCTTGCCAACACTTATTTTCTGTTTGTTGTTTTTTTAAATGATAGCCATCCCGGTAGGGTGAAGTGGTACCTTCTCGTGGTTTTGATTTACATTTCCCAGTGACTAAAGATGTCAAACGTCTTTTCATGTGCTCATTTGTACATCTTCTTTGGAATCTGGCCCCATTTTACAGATAAAAAAGCCAAGGCTCTAAACTCCCTCGTGTGGTGTGGCATTCTGGGTCCTTCCCCATTTGGCCCCAGTCCCTCCAGGCTCTTATCCTGCTCACCCTTCACACCCCCAGCAGCCACAGGCTACTCCCATGTTCCCCAGACACCTCTTGGACTCTGCTGAGCTCCAGACTGGATGGAGGGAAAAAAGGGAGGTGTCCACTGGGTGCCAGGCACTGGAACTCCTTCACCCTGGCCTCCGCCAAATCCCCGTCCCTCATGTCTCTGCCTGAGGACTTCTCACTTTTCCAGGTCAGACAGCACCTCCTCTGGGCAGAATTCAACATGACTCTTCTGGGCTCCCAGAGAATTCCATGTCCCAGCATTGAGCTCACCCCAGTGGATGGTCATGTTCGGGGTCTTTTCCAAGAGTAGGAGCTGTGCTCCCCTCCCTGGGGCCTTCAACATCGAGCCCACATGTTTTATTTTCTCCCCACTCCACTGCCTCTCAATAAACACTTGTTTGGGAGAGGGAGAGGGAACAGGAGACCTCCAGCACTTTCTACACTCATTGAGCGCTGGCTACGTACGTGCTGGGACACGCTAAGCCCTTTACTTGTCTCAACTTCACGGCAACCCCACAAAGTGGGTACTTTATCTCCTTTTTTTACAGAAAGTCCAGACTCCTCCTGGGCAGGCGGAGTTCCTCAGCCCAGCTCTCACATCTCTGATGGCTGCCCTGGGCCCTCCCAAGCCTTCCCTTCTCCAGCACGGTCCTGTGGCTCCTCGCACCCTGTCATTCCACAGCTTGCCCCAGAGTTGCGCGGGGGTCATCAGCAGGCCTGGTGCTGAGAAAACAATGTCTGACTTCTTTCCCAAGTGTAGGCTTAGGGCTTCCCAAGCTCATCCACGAGGATGTGTGCACCCTCTATGTGGTAAGTAGGGTGGAGGTTATTTTCCTTTTGCTACAGATGAGGAAATTGAGGCTCAGAGAAACTAAGTAAGTAACTCATCTGATATTTCACAGACAGTGGGGATGGAGCCTCTTTATTTTTTTTTTTAAGAACAGATCTTCTGCTCTCAAATCCAGAGTTCTTTGCTTTAACCAAGTTGCTTCTTTAGAAACAAAAGCTGGTTTTATCAACCAGTAGCAGGCATTTAGAAACACAGCCCCAACCTTAGTCAACCTTAGGTTGACTTTCCTCCAGCCCTTAATTTTCTCATCCCTAAAATGGGTATAATAATACCTACCTCCCACAGCGGCTGTCAGAGGTTGTAATGAATGAATAGCATCTAGCACAATGCCTGGCATGTGGTAGGTGCTCCAGAAATGACTTTCCCTTCACTCTTTGAGCACAACACTCCCCTTTACCTGGGTGTCTGCTGTGGTGGGAAATGAGAATTTCTGGGTTGGGAGGTAGCCGACTGCGTTTGAAGTGACAGTGACAGATGGGGGTGGTGGCTCTCCCAGGCACCCAGCCAGCCCCACAGTGCGTGTCCACCAGTCCCCGGACATTACCTCCCTCCTCCTGGCCCACGATGAGGTGTCATTTGCTGCCTGTCCCTTCTCGTCATCGATTTCCAAGTCGTTAATTAACGGGGCTTGTCAGCTGGGAAGATGAATTCTGTCCTCGGCTCTCGGGGTCTTTTGTTTTGGGATTGTAAATGTTATAGATCTCCCATGATGGAAGGCCATGGGGTCAGGGGGTGCTGGGCTGACCAGTGGGGGTGGCAGGCTGGGAGATGAACCTGTGGGTCTGGCTGGGCCTCACTAGTACAGGATGGGCACCCAGTGCCCCCTCGCAGCAGCCTCTCTGGGTTGGCTCCCTGGGGATGGGGTGGGGTGGATAGGGGAATTTTTCTGTCATCGAAAGCTTCATTCTGGGAGAAGCTGCCCTGTATCAAATGGTATAGATTCAGCTGTGCCCAGGATGGGGACTGGCTGGAGGGGGATCTAGACCCTACTCAGTCTGATGGGGGAGATAGTATTATCCTCAGGGAGTAGCTAGTCTGATAGGGGAGACCGTGTTGTCCTTGGAGAATAACTGGTCTGATGGAGGAGTCACAGCTCTGGCCTGGTAGAACCCTCAATCTGATGGAGGGAGACATAAGCCTATCCTAGGAAAACCCACAGTCAGGTGGGGGAGACAGCTCCACACTGGAAACTCCCCAGTCTGAAGGAAAAAAAACCCAGACCCTGTCCTGGGGGAGTTAAGGCATTGAAAAAATAAAATATTTGTTGTCAAAAAGCCACTCATACCTTGCCTTAACTGGGTTTGGATCCTCTGTGTCCCAGTATCTGAGGCAAACCACTACCTGGGCTCATCAGTCCCCTATCCCCATGGGATCCAGGCCATCCCCCTACCTCCCATGTGAGATCTCAGAGCAGGTGAACTATTTCACTAATGGTTGAGCTGAATTCCAGGAGGGCAAAACTCATGCCTAAGAACATGGGTTGATATAAAAATGAAAAATTATGTGCTTGGTGTTTGATGATCTGAACCATGGGTGTCGATTACGGGAAGAGCTTACAGAGCAGTGAGCAGTGGCCATGGAGCAGAGAGGTTGAGGGTGGGGTGGGAAGGGCTTGGTCTTTATTTTCTGGGTGGCGGGAGCTGCTCTGCCCTGCAGCTCAGCAGGGTCTGCTCATCATGGACTAGAGCCCAGGATAGGCCCTCAGGAAAGCCAATATGAGCAACAAATAGCCTCTATCTTGCTGTGTGACCTTGGGGGATTTTTCCTTGTCTCTGAACCTCTGTTTCCCACAAGAGGAGTAGAACAAAGGTGGAGGCCCTCATTCTCAGAAGCAGCGTGGGTGCAACTCAGGCTTCCAAACCAGACCTGGGGTTTGAATCTGACCCTGGTCTCTTACTTTGGCCAAGCAGTCCAACCCCTCAAACTTAATTTATCTGTAAATTGGAGCTAATAGCAGCACACAGTTCCTAGGGTTGTTGTGATGGTTAGAAGAGCTGGCATGAGTAAAGTGCTCAGGACAGGGCTAAGCTTGGTAGATCCAGCTGTAATTACCATTATCTGTTGATGAGATTACTAGAAACCTGGGGCTTTAGAAAACCCTGAAGAGAAGCCCCGCTTGGCTCCCGGGGACCAGCAGCCGCAGTGTGCTGCCCACAGCCCGCAGCCAGATTGGCTGCTGTCAGCTCATCGAGTATTTATGGGAACTGCGGCGGTTACCCCCTCACCTTGGTCATTTCTTCACCCACTCCTTTTTCTGATCCCTGGGGCCCTGATATAGGGGCAACCCTGATGCCTGCTTGCTGCTGGGGATGGGCAGAAGAGTTACATTCCCAGGCTCACCTCTCAAAGCTCCCCAGCTCCCAGGTTCCTGCAGGAGCTGAAAGAAATGCAGCCTGGTTGGGGCAGCCATGCCTGGGGAGGGGGTGAGCATAAGAAGCCCCAGACAGTAGTGGTGGTAGGGGGCCTTGCAACAGCCTGTGCCCTGAGGCCGAGGTGGGCAGGGGGCCCTTTGCCTCAGGACAGCCCTAGGGGTGAGGGGGATGCCTAAACAGCAGCTGCCCACCTCCTCTACCTTATGAATGGGTCTAGGACAGCAGGCCCCACCCTTAGCCCTCCTCCAGAACTGGGGAGTTGGAGAGGGCAACATAACATGACTTGAGTACAGGGGTGCTACTTGTAGAGCCAGATCAGTGAGTGCTATTCCAGGAGGTGATGGAGACTCCAGTGTGGAAAGGGGTGGAGAGGTGCCCCCCAACCCTTAGCTGCCACCTGACCCAGGCCCCCATTTTACAGATGAAGGAGCTGACGTCCAGAGAGGGCCAGACACTTACTCAAGGGAACATCGGGAGCTACTGGCAGAGTGGGGACTAGAATCCAGACCTCTGCTCTTTCCCTGCCACCACCTGGTGGAATGAAGCTCAGCTCAGACCAGGAAATGAGCCTGAGAGCTCCAGCTCCATTCCCTCTGGACATTCCACAGTTTCCTTTCTGTGCAGTCTGGGTCCCCCTGGCTGAAGTTAGGTGAATGAGTGAATAAAAAAGAATGAATGCCATGTTTCTCTCCTCAGCTCTAGTGGGGCCCTTAGCTGGAGCCCTCCCCATTTCAGAGTGATCCCCTCACAGTCCCAATGGGCAGATGGAAAGCTAGAGGTCAAGGCGAGTGGAATGAGCCTCTGTGGGATCTGACACTTCCTGACTTCCCTTCCCAGGGATCTTGGGACTCAGGGAACCAGGGGTGAGGGGGGCAGGGACTGCAGCAGAGGACGCCAGCTGGGAGGCAGAAGAGCCCTGCCTGGGGGTGGTGGGAGGGTTGGTGGATGGATGGGGTCCTTGCCCTGGACCTGGGGTAAGAATTCTGCCTGGGCTGCAGGTGCCCGCTTCCATCCCACAGAGGCTGCTCCTGAGGCTCCTGCTTCTCTCCCTCTGTAAATCACCAGCTAAGGGGCTGGAATCTGGGAGGAGGAGCCGGGCGGGGCGCTATTGGAGAAATTTACAGCAGTGATTTTCTCCACCAGTTGGGAGCAGAGGAGGCTGCAGTAACTCTGCTGTGGCTCCTTGTAAATATCACCCATGACCCTAGCCTGACGCTCCATTTACTGCACAGGAGCAGGGGCAAGGCTACTGCAGGGAGGATGCAGGGTAGACTTCAGCCAGAACTTCCCAGACACTGGGATGATCTGAGTGCACAGAAATGGATGAGTGATGGAGGCAGCAGTGTGCAGAGGCTGGGGGGTGGATGACATGGCTTATGAGGACAAATATTTAAGGGGCACCTAGCATGTGCCATGCTCTGCCTGTGCCAAGTGCTGCTGAGCGTGACAGATGTGAGCTGAACCTGTTGAAGCCAAGGGCAAGATGGGCTTTGATGAAATAACCCACAACACATCCTCCCTGGGGATGGGGAGCCTTCCTGCTGGTTCCTTATGGTGAGAGGGAGTCCAAGTGACTCACTGCCCTCCAGTGTCTGGGCCAGGTCTAAGGCTGGGGAGCTGCCCTCCTGGCCCATGCTGACCTCCAGTTGAGGTCTTAATTACAGCTACCTGCCCTGTGCTGGCCTCTCATGGTGACATCTTCATGCAGCCCTGAGGCCATAGAGTTTGTGGGTCTCTCCTTCTGGTCTCTTCTAACCCCTTCTCAAGGAACCCAGCTTTCCGTAGGGTAAAGCCTGGCCTGGGTTGCACCAGCTATGAGGAGAGCCCTGCCCCTCTCCCTCCCACCCTGGCTTCTCAAAATGCCCAGGGTTCCAGGACAAGGACTCAGTTAGGAAAGAGACATTGCTTGAGTAGCAGAGGTAAGGGTGGAAGGGAAAGGGACAGAGTTATCTCTATGGCCCTGAGAGAATAATTTCAGATGCTTAACAAAGATCCCAGACCTAGAGGCAGCTGGTGAGGAAGAAGAGCACTGTAGACACCAGGAGGCCTGATTCTTGGCTCGGCAACCTATCTGCTGTGTAACCTTGGGCAAGTTGCTGAGCCTCAGTTTCTCATCTATAAAAAGGGGTAAAAACACCCAACACATCATGAGAGTTAAATAGGAAAATATTTTGTAAATTGAAAGGTACACATACACAGGCAAAATCCAGGGACAAGATTAAATAATAATAATTACACTTTATCAAGCACCTACTCTAAGCCAGACATTTCCTTACTTAATCCTCACAGTAACCCAGCAGGCAGACATTATCAGTCTCACATTTTATAGGCGAGGAGACTTGGTCCAGAGAAGTTCAGCAATTTGCCATAGTCTCACAACGAGAGCTGGCAGTGGGGCACTGTGGCTCAGACATCTGTCTCCAGAGCCCTAATCTCGTCAGCAGTGAGTGGACTGGTGAGCAGGGCACAGCCTGGCCTGGACCCCACCCTGAGCCTTGCCACCCAAGGAGTGTAAGAACTCGAACTTTTTTCAAGAATGTAGTACAAAATTCAAAAGGTGCAAATGGGTGAGAGTGGAATGTAAGTCTTCCTCCTACCCCTGCACCTGACCCCCAACTCCAATTATTGCTTGTTTTATTATACAGCCTTCCAGAGAGAGCTTATCTGTGCATACAAGTATTAGCCATATTTGTATTTGTATTTATATATTTATATATGTCCTGATATATATTATATATATATTTAGATAGTTTAGTAAATGATAGATCATTTTAATTTTTTGCAAAAGGAGGCACATATTTATTTCTAGAAAGTGCCTTATTTCTAGAAACCACCAGAGATGAGCTCCCATTACAGGAAGTGTTCAGACAGAGGTTGGGTAACTACCAGGGTGTTGCAGAAGGAAATTGAGCATTGGAGGAGCTGATCTGTGGTTCTAGCCTGAATGGCTCTTTAATCTTCTCTGGCCCCACATTTTGCAGAGGTGGAAATGAGGTGTGGAGAGGTGAAGGGACGTGATCTGTCCCACAGTAAATCTGTAGAAAAGCCATTGAAGACCAGATGAATGAAAATGACCCTGGGACCAAGCCCATCAGGAGATGTCCAATGATGCTTGGGTCCAAGACGAGGACAGGCCAGGGGAGGCCCAGGACAGCCCAGGAGAATGCCCATCATGCCTTGGGGGTGAGCAGGGAGTGATGGTAGCATGTGCACCCCCTGTGGGTCTCGTGTTTGTTTGTAAAGGCTCAGGCAGGAATCTGCCCTCATGATCCCAAGGCCTCAGGTTGCAGGGCTCAGAGCTGGCCCTGGGGACAGGGTGGGGGCAGCTGGTGTCTGACTCCCTAAACCTGGTGCCTCTACTGATCATGAGGCCAGATAAGGGACAGGTCACCCGCTGACCTTAGGGCAGGGAGGGGGTGGTGGGGCTACAGTTAGAGGATCCTGTGCTGAGGACAGGAAGGCCGAACTTCTTGTCTACTATTTCCCAGACTTTAGTTATTTTCATTCTACTTTCATAATGTCGACCATTCTGAGTTCCCCTTATATTTTTAAACTTAAAGTGCATATATCTTAAGTGTGCACACAGCTTTATCAACCTTCACATGTATTTTCACCCATGCAGTCATGCTCCATCACAATATAGAACACTTCCAGCACACGGAAGTCGCCCTCATACCCCTTCCCACTCAGTGCCCCTCCAAAGTAACCATAGAGCAGTTTTGTGTTTTTGGATTTTCTATAAACTGACTCATCCAGTAGGCCCTCTTATTTGCCTTGCTTCCTTCACTCGACATCATATCGGTGAGCTCTCCCCATGTTGCTGGATGAAGCAAGTTTGCCCTTTTGTCATGCTGCATAGTTTTTAATTGTATGAATATACCACAATTTATTTATCCATTCTTCTGTTGGTAGACATTTGAGTTATTTCTGGTTTGGGGCTATTAAAAACAGTGCCACTGGTGACAGTCCTGTACATGTCTCGTGGTGGACGCATGAACACATTTCTATTGGGCATACCCCTAGAGAGGAAATGCTGGATGTCCTATATTATTATTTACATAAAATATTTTTTAATGGACCCACTTTTATATTTTTTGGAGGCTGGCTGGTTCCGGGGTCAAACCCTGGACCTTGGTGTTATCAGCACCACGCTCTAACCGACTAAGCTAACTGGCCAGCCCTGGGCTCACTTTTATATGAAAATTTATACTGCACATACAGAAAAGTATACAACTTATAAATGAATATCTGGATGAATTTTCACAAAGTGAACACACCTGTATAACCAGCAACCAGAATGAGAAACAAAACATTTCCAGAACCTCAGAAGCCCCCATGTGCCCCTTTGCAGTCTCAAACCTCCTTCACAGGTGACTATTGTCCTGACTCTTAGCACCACAGGTCAGTTTTGCATTTTAAAAAACTCTATAAAAATGAAATCTCACGGGATAGATCTTTGGTATTTGGCTTCTTGCACTCAGCATGATGTTTGTGGGATCATGTTGCGTGTAACAGTGATTGTTCTTTTTCATTGCTGTATAATATTTCATTGTATAAATGTACCATGATTAATTTATCCAATGAATTTACCCATATTCCTATTGTGGACATTCAGCTATTACAAATAGTGTTGCTCCGAAGAGTTTTGGACATGTCTTTGTTGTACACATGTCTGTATTTCTAGAAGTGGAATTGCTAGTGGACAAACCTCTTAAACTTAAATACATTCATTTATTTTTAAATTAAGAGACTTTATTTTTTAGAGAAGTTTTAAGTTTACATAGAAATTGAGTAGAAAGTACAGAGAATTTTCATATATGCCCTGAACCCCAGTCCACAGTTTCCCCTATTCTTATTACCATCTTCCATTGATGTGATACATCTGTTGCTACTCATAAACCAATATGGATACGTTATTATTAACTAAAGTTCATAGTTTACCTTAGGACTCACTCTGTGTTGTATACAGAGTTTTTAAATGGGTTTTGACAAATATACAATTTTGTGTCCACCATTACAATGTCACACAGAATAGTTTCACTGCCCTAAAAATCCCCTGTTTGCCACCTACTCGTCCCTTTCCCTACCCCCCGAACTCCTGGCAACCACTGATCTTTTCACTATCTCCATAGTTTTGCCTTTTCCAGAATGTCACATAGTTGGAATTACACAGTGTGTGGTCTTTTAGATTGTCTTCTCTCACTTAGCTATATGCATTTAAGTTTGCTCTATGTCTTTCCATAGCTTGATAGCTCATTTCTTTTTGATGCTGAATAATATTACATTGTATGGATTTCCAACAGTTTGTTTATTCATTCACCTATTGAAGGACATCTCGATTGCTTCCAAGTTTTGGCAATTACGAATAAAGCTGCTATAAACATTCATGTGCAGTTTTTTGTGTGGACATAAGGTTTCAACTCAGTAGGGTAAATACCTAGGAGTGCAATTACGGAATCGAATGGTGAGACTATGTTTACCTCTGTAAGAAACTGCCAAACTGTATTCCAAAGTGACTGTACCGTTTCACATTCCCACCAGCAATGAATGAGTGTTGCTGTTGTTCTACATCCTTGCTAGCATTTGGCATTATTAGTATTTTGGATTTTAGCCATTCTAATAGGTACGAATGGCATCTCATTGTTGTTTTAATTTGCAGTTCCCTAATGACATATAACGTTGAGTATCTTTTCATATGCTTATTTGCCATCTGTATATCTTCTCTGTTGAGGTGACTGTTCAAATCTTTGGCCCATTTTTTAATTGGGTTGTTTGTTTTCTTATTGTTGAGTTTTAATAGTTCAAGTCCTTTATCAGATATGTGTTTTGCAAATATTTTCTCCCAGTTTACGGCTTGTCTGTTCATTCTCTTGAAATATATTCCGGTTAAAATGAAACTTCATATCACAACAGTAACAGGGAAACCAGAATAACTTGCCATGAAACAAGGTAACCATAAAAACAGATAAAATAAAAAGCCTCATGTTATTCCCATCTAGCTGAGTTCTGCCACCTGCTCCTGAGCTCTGAGCCTGAGGCTTCATCTCTCCTTTTAAAAAGGGAACTAACAAATGGTAGAGAGGTGTGTGAACTGTACCAGCACCAAACCAAGACCTTCTCCTGGTCAAGATCAGAAAGTTCAAAAAATAATTTAAGGGCTAACTTTTTTTCCTCTGTGTAAACGCTGTTATTTAATGCTGGTCAATGTGTCTCCTAAACAAATCTTTGGGAATCGCTGATATAGTCTACCCCCTGGCCCTTGCCTCTACCCATCCGGTACTAAAACCCTTTGATCTTTCACCCAGCATATGCTCACTGCTGGTGACCAGGAAATCACCCTCTTCCAAGACAGCCTGTCTCTCTAGAGGCAGCTCTAGTAGGAAGTTCGTTATTGTATCAAGCCAAAATCTTCCTGTAACTTCCCCCACTGGTCCTACCTCCTCACTTTGGGGATCCCAGCAGCAAGGCTAATCCATTTGCCCCAGAGAGCCATTAACCTTTCAGAGCCTCAGTTTCTCCAACTAAAAAAAATGGAGACAATAATAGCCACTTTCCAGGGAGTTTTTTATGATGAAATGAGATACAGCATGTAAAGTGTTCGGCCCTAAGTATGCTCCCCAGGGAAGCAGGAAGAAAGGAGCCCTCTTGTTGATTCAACTGTGAATTCACCCAAGGGAGGAGATGGGGAGGGGTCTGTACAGTTTAGTCTGGGTGGTGTCTCAGCATTGTTGAGAGGAGCCAAGATCTGAAAGTCTGGGGAGGCCCTGCCATTGAAAAACTGGGTCTATGTCCTAACAATCTGATCCAACATTTCATTTCACAGTTTAAGAAACTGGAAGTTAGAAAGGCTGAGATATTTGTCCAAAGTGACTTAACAAGAGGCTGAGAAGAAGCCTGTGGGGCAAGCAGGGGTTTCTCAGTGCTACACAGAATCCCTGGAAAGAGCACTGGACTTGGAGACCTAAGCCCTAGCTTTGAGTTATCTTACTGTGTAGATACCTTACTGTGTGATCTTGGACAAATATCTTTCCCTCTCTGGGCCTCAGTTTCTTCACTTATAAAATGAGTCATTGACATAAATGGTTTTTGAGGCTCCTTCTGGCTCTAAAATTTTATGATCAGGAGGTAGTTCTTGAACTTGAAGGAAGAATGGGACCGGCTTATCCAAGAGGCTGAGATGTTCCAGGCAGTGGAATGCAAGCAAAGGTTGAGTAGGTGACTGGACTGAACTGGATATTTGGGGAGATGAGGCTCCAGGGCATTTTAAGTGTGTAGGAAAGCACTTAGCATCTAACTCAATAAATTCCTTTCTCTTTTCCTGAGCAAAACTTACTTCCACATCTCTACTTCACCCATTCAATGGAGTATGTTTATGGTGGACTTGTTGAACCAAAGTAGTAAAGTTGTAGTTCAGCACATGGCTACACAGCTAGGGACTAAATTTCCCAGTCCCCTTGTAGCTTGGTGTGACCATGTGACAAAGTCCCACCAGAGGAATGGAGTGGAAGTGATGTGTTGCTACTTCTGGACCTGGCCCTTAAAACACTACTCATGTGCTCCTCCCACTTTTGATTCTTCCTGAAGACTTTACATAGGCATGCCTGTGACCCAGTGTGATCATGAAGATGGGGGCATCACCAAGGGGTGGTAGAGAAAACCTCAGGGAGGGAACCAGGTTCTTGTATGGCTGTGTGGAGCAGAGCAGCCCTTCTACCTCCCATCACGTGAGAATAAGGTAAACCTTCCCATTCCTTCAGCCTGTGGACTCTTTGTTACAGCAGCTCAGTCTTTTGCCATAACTAATACAATGTCTCTAGGTTACTAGGGGCAGGGAGGAAGTCAAGTGGCTCCTAATGTTGAGTTTCGAGGGTTTCTGAGGGCTATCTTGCTGCTCCTTCTACGAGGAGCTCTGTCTTTGACTTCTCTCCCTGGGTAATGGCTATCAGTCCATTAAAATAAATGGAAGATTCCTACCAGAAGAGAAAAAGAAAGGAAGGAAGGGAAGGAGAAAGGGAAGTGTAGGCAAACACGAAACCAAAGAAAAAATCCTGGAGTCACGAGCTGTGAGATCTTAGAGGTAGTTTTGTCCTCCGCCAGCCCTGCCAGCCACCTCTCCTCCCCCTTTTACAGAAGAAGAAATGGAGCCTCAGGGAGGTGTAGTCATAACATGACTAAAATGTTTGGGAGTTGGGCGGACAAGCAGGTGAGGGCATCCGTGCCGTTGTCCATGGTCCTGAAACCTCTCATCCTCCAAGTTGATTATTTTTCCCACAATGGGACACTGATGATTCTTGTTCGTTCTTTTCCAGGAATTCTGAGCCAAGGAAGAGAAGAGGGGATCATGGGGAATAAGGGAGGTCGCTGAAGGAGTAGGGCGTGGGGATGGGGGCTGTAGAGAGGCATTGCTGTGACAGATTTTCAGAGAGAAGAGGACAGACTTTTGTATTGACATTGTTTTCAAACAATGACAGTTGCCTGGAAAGAAACCGGCCATGATATAACCTTAGCCTAAGTATTAAATGGCTGAAGAAGAATAAGAAATGTGTGTCTCAAGTAATGCAAAGCTGTGCATGTGTAAACACGTGCAAACTAATTCAGACGGGCATGCAGAACGCAAATGGGAGGGGTGATGGAGCTGACTGTAATTATTCTTTGTTTTTATTTTCTTGCCTGATGAAAAATTTACAATTTTTACACTGTCACAAAGTAATCAAAACTGTGATTATGTTTCACAATTTTGACAGCTAGATTTCATGTACTTTAAGTAGTTCTATTCCGTTTTAGACAATATGAACAATTTGCTTTTGTCTGGGAAGCTGAGGAAGGACTGCATATGCCTCTACTTCCCACTAAACTTCTTGTGTGAAGAGCAAACCATACAGCTGGCACACATTGAACACTGCTGGAAGCATGTTGTGCATAAGAGCTCACTTATTTCTCATAATGACCCAGGCAAGTAGGTAACAGTACAGCAGATGAGGAAACAGTGCCAAAGTATTAGGTATCCAGTCCAAGGTCACCAGCCAGCAAATGGCAGGGCTACAATTTGAACCAGGCAGTTTGGCTCCATATCCTGCATTTTCAGCTCCTGGCTAGTCCAGTGCTTTGTATCTTGGCCACAGCAGAACAAGATACAGGCTTCCTGTTTCCCAGGGTAAACCCTTTCCTCCCAACAATCTTCATGTAGGTACACCACAGGACCAGGGGGGGTTTGCTAAAGGAATATGCAGTGGTATGGAGTTGCATAGATCTGCTCCATGACTAAGGCACAGGGCTGGTCTTGGAGGGGAAATTATGGGAAGGAAAAAGCAGGCTCCTGCTGAGACCCAGGCTCCAGCCCCACTTCATGCCCCAGGGAGCTCTGGCCAGGGAGGAAGATCCAATTTCCAGGCATGGTTGAAACCGGAGCTGGGTGCCCCCTCCCGCTTGCCTCCCCCATGTGTGCTGATGTGGAATAGGCTTAGGGCACAAGGGGAAGCATTGTTCCTCCCCCCACCTTGTGTGACCCAGCTCTCAGCAGAGCGTGGAGGAGTTTGTGTAACTTTCCTGGGGGTTAAGAGCAGGTCAGTGCAGGGCTGCAGCCTAGGCTACTCTCCCAGCAAAGGGAGCCTCAGGCTAAGCCAGGCAGCCCCGTGGGAACAGAAGTGCATACCTGCTGCCCATGCCCTGAAACGAGAGGGCAGCCCAAGCTGCTGGGCGTGAACATGCAGACCCCAAATCCCCCAGCTGCCCTCCTCTGGGCCTGAGCCTTGGGCACAGAAGCAGATCACATAAGTTTGAACTGGCAGAGAACCTGGAGATGGGTGATCCAATGCCCACATTTGACAAGTGGGCAGACTCAGGATGAGAGGAAAGAGGAGTTAACATGAAGCATGCACCTTACTGAGTGCCATTCATGCATTTATTCATTCATGTTAAGTGCAGACACTGTCCTAGGAGGTTCATTATGTTTTTCATCCAGGTTGGCATTCAGGAGAGGAAATACAGGCTCAGGGAGGGTATGAAATCTTTTCAAGGTCACACAGCTGGTTAAAGGCAGGTCTTCATGTCAGCCCTAGACTCTCTCCCCTGCACCAAACATGTAAGTATATATATATATGGTATATAGAAAGTCAGATGGAGGAAGGGGTCCTGAGAAGTCATTTGATCCATTCCCCTGTCTCCTGGCAAATGATATGACAGAGCCAATTCCACTCAACAATTGATTTGGTGTCTACTCTGGGCAAAGTACTTAATTGATTCTCTTCTTCTGGGAAGATTTCCAGAAACCAACCATCCTCATGCATTGGGAAGTTAGTCCTGATAAAATCTTTCCTCCTTTAATTTAAGCCATCTTCCCATTTGTCATACACAGGATGTGAATGTAGCTTGTGTTTTGAGCAAGTAAAGTTCTTCCCCATCACAGGGTGTGCAAAGGCTGGAATAGGATCACGAGTGTGGAAATGCAAAGGTGTGTTGTTCACTCTCTGGCACCTTGTAGAGAGTTGGAGCTCAACAGAGATTAGTGGGATGCATGAAAATGTATGCAAAATCTAACATTTAGGTAGTACTTCAAAGGTTTACAGATGTTCGTGTCCATTCTCTCTTTCAGTCCACAAAGCAGTCCTGGAAGGCAGGCACTTTATCCCCATTTTACAGATAAGAAAATTGAGGCCTAGGAAGCATAAATTGGTTGCTGAGGGCCACAGAACTCATGAGCAGCAGAGTTAGGACCCACACCCAGGCCTCTTGACTCCTCGTCCAATGCTCCTTCTATGATGCTATGTGATTCAGGTGCAAGTTCCTGGTACCAGCGGGCAGTGTAATATAATGATAGTGGCAGGTGTGTTTTACCAGCATTCTTGTAGGAAGGGATATGCTCAGTTGGGCTGGAAGCCCAGTTTCCTCCTTTCCTGGGTGGGGGGTGAGTGGGTGGAAGTGGAGGGGGAGCATCTATTCCACCAGATGTGTTGAGAGGGAGGGTAAGTTCATGGTTTGGTTAATGATCCCTGCCGCCCACATAACTGGGTGGTGGGAACAGGTGGCCAAGACCAAGCTGACAATCTAAGGAATGGGGCTGGCTGACTTAGGAGGCAGTGGCTGCAGTCCAGGAAAAGACAACTTTTCATAGTCCCTCCCTCCTCTCCACAGCCCCTAGAGAGACAGATACAAGTTGTCTCACCCCACGGTCCCCACCTTAGTTCAGACTCCCATCAGCTCTCACCTGGACAATTACAACTGCCTCCCAATGGTCCCCTGTCCCCAGCCTCATCCAGTCCCATGCCTCTTAGACTTTCCTAAACCTAACCACAGAATTCCCTTATGCACCTGAGCCCTCTCAGAGCTTCCCCACACCCACACTTTTGTCCTTGTCGTTTCCTTTACCTCGGATGCCCGCCCCCTCAGCCCCTGGCATTGATCTCTGCCTCTTCTCAACTCGCAACTCAGCTTTTCTCTTTTGACATTTACCCCCTCTTACCTTGTGTTTCTGTGCATTTCTATCTCCTGACCTAGACAATGAGCTCCTCAAATATCTCATTTAGTCCCCTCTGGCCCCAGCATGGCACTTACTTATGATAAGGGCTTGGAAGCCTACAGTGGGCAGGGGAAAGGGGCTGGGGATGGGAGGGAAGGAGGAGGGGGTGCTTACAGTCCAGGCTCCAGAGCCAAGCTGTGCCTGGAGTCAAACCCTGGCTCTGCCTCTTTTTAGCTTTGTGACTTTGGGCAACTTGCTGAACATCTGTGCCTCAGTTTCCTCATCTGTCAAATAGGGATAATAATAGTTTTTGCCTCATGGGATTCTCTGAGGATTAAATGAGGTAACGGTTGCAAAACTTTTAGAGATATTCCTGGTACATAGTAAGTATTCAATAAATGTTAGGTATTATTTATAATTTAGTCACATAAATGGGCCAGATGAGATTTTATTGTCACGAGAATTTCAAATGCAGAGTGAGGCCTGACATTTACTGAGCGCTTGCTACATGCCAGGCAGGGTGTTAGGCATTTCCACATGCTCTTCCTCGCTCATTCTCACAAAGATGCTGGGAGGTAGGTAGCATTCCTATCTCTCATGTGAAGAATCTGAGGCTCAGAGAGATTAAGCGATGGGCCCGTGGACACACAGATGGGAAATGATAGGGCTGAAGTTGAACCCTGATCTGTGTAACTCCATGCTCTATGCTCTCTTTCTGTTTGATCCTTCTGACTTGGGAATCCAGAGAGCAATCCCTGTGAAAAGATCACTGGAAGGAAGCACATCCCCTGTCTCCTCTCAGGCTGGGCATCCTTCCCTATCCCTCCCCAAGTCCCAGCCCATCCTCCAGGGAGCAGTGGAGCTGGTGCTGAGGTCGAGGTGGGGTCATAGGGGCTGGAGGAGTTTCCCTGAGTTCCTGGACCTTCCCTCCTCTCTTTCTCTGTCCTCTCGCAGCTGAGCCAGTACTACCTCTTGGTTGGCTCCAGGCCAATTCCAAATGTCCCACATCAGATCTTGGCTCCCAGGAGGCTGCAGGGTGATGGGCAACATGCTTCCTCTGGGCCATCACAGAGGCGCCATTGTGCCGCTTACCCAGGCCCCAGCTGATGATGGACGGAAAGCAGGAGCTCTTTGGAACCTGACACACCTGTGCTGGAATCCTGGCTCTGGCACCCCTCAGCTGGTCTCAGGCAAGCTACTTCAGGGCAAAGGGACTCAGTTTCCCCTTATGCAAAATGCGGGAAATAATCCCTATCCCCCAGATTGCTGTGAGCATTAGTTAAGATGATCGACTTAAAGCGCCAGTGCCTGGTGCATAGCAGAGGTGCTCAGTAAACACTAGTTTCCTCCCCCCTCCCCCACATTCTCCCTCTGGAGCTCCCTCAGGACTTTCCCTTGAGGGCCTTCTCTAATGTTTTTGAGAAAGAGATCTGTCTGAAAGCGTCTGCCCACTCCACCCAGGGCAGCAGAAAATTCCTGGGGAGCCTGTACCAGGCACCTCCTTCCTTCTGAGGTCCTGGTCACTTTGGCCTACCGCTCTGGGTGTGGGGAATGGGGGGGACTCTGCCCTGCCCACAACCCTGGGACCTTGTTCCTCTTGACTCCAGACACTCTAGCTGCTGGGACTGGAGAAGCCTGGGAGACTGGTCTGGTAAAGGAGGAGGGTGAAATGCAGGGCTCAGCCCTGCCTGGGTCATATTTCTATCCCCAGGGGCTGCCATTTAACTCCCCCTGCTGGTGCCATGAGCCCCAGGTCCTGGGCTGGCAGGGGGTGAGGCGGAGGCAACCGGACCCCATTCTGTCTTGTCTCTTGGCCAAATTCCTGGCATTACCATTGTGAATCTCAGGAACTGACCTTACCCTTGCCTCTGTCAGGCCTAGGCATCTGCAGCCCTCCCCTCCCTGCGTGATGCACTTCAAGGAGGCCTGTCACTTGCTTTATGGGTTTGTGCTCTAGAGTTTATATAAGGGTGATGTGCTTACCCACACTTTACCCATGGAGAACTTGAAGCACAGAGAGGTCAAACAACAGGCCACACAGCTAGACGTGTCAGGGCTAGAGCCTGAGTTTATCCAGCCCCAAAGCCCATGGTCATTCTCTCATACCCCGTTACTTCCCTGAATCTTGGCTCAGAAAGGAAGCACTCACCAAAAGAAGCTCTCTCACCACCTAATTAATGCAGCATTTGAAATGGCCTTGTTCCTCCTTGCTTGGAAAAGACTCCCTTTGCTCCATCCCAGAGAGGGGAGAATAAGAGGCAGTGAATTCCCTGGGGGGAAGCAGAGTGAATCCAAAGACCACAGTGAAAGGAATTGGCCACCAAAACTGAAAGACAACAACAGTGGTGGACTTGCCCTGGACTGGCCTCACTCTGGCCAAAATACCCTGGTGAACATAGCAGATGCTGCGGAGGGAGGTGGCTGCCTGGAATAGAAAGGAAGGAAGACAGATTAGAGGGTGTTCTCCCAGCTTTAGCTTGTGTGGGTATGCTGGGTTCCTTTAGATCCCTGCACTAACCATTCAACACATACCATGCATGTCTATTAGGACTCTTGGTTGCAAGTGACAGAAAACATTCCTCAAACTGGCTTCAGAAAACAAGGGCAATTTATTGGTTTTCATAAGGAAATAGTTCAGGTGTAGGTCTGGCTTCAGGTGCAGTTTGATTCAGGGCCCAAATGACATCACCAGAATCTATCTCTCAGTTCAATTGCCCGTGGTTGTTTCTGTTCTTCAGCTGCATAGGTGGCAGAAATAGCTGTGCTGCACTAAGATAGGTACTCACCTGCTCCAGAGGAAAAGAGGGAGCTTCCCTCCCCAGAAGTTCTAGCATTTCATTGGCTCTGATTGGTTTATATGCCCCGAATGCACTATGCACTATGGCTGGAAGTGAGGGAGGGAGACACAAAGATTGAATTAATCCAGAGCTTGTCCCTGAAGCTGTGAGTGGTCCAATCCCATCAAACTACCTAGTGTCCTAAAGGGAATTTGGGCTTTTGTTTTTAGATGAAGGGCAGCGTGTGCTGGGCAGCCAACAGCAATATCCCTCACACCATTTCCCCTAGCAAAGAGAGCTGCACCCCCCATTCCAACAGCCCAGCCTCGGTTCTGAATCCCCCTCTCTGCCTCTCTCTTTTTATCTCACCCCATCTTGCTCCTGAACTTGCAGCTCAGTCTCCATCTTCAGTCAGACTCAGAGCCTGAGACAAGGACTTGGGTACACTTGATCAGGAAAAGTAGTCTCAGGAGAAATGGTGTGGGAGAGGCAGAATTAGGCCATGGAGGAGCTAAACAGGGACGTAGGCACAGCTGACTATAGCTTCAGCCTGATCTCACAGGGAGCCCTGAGCATCAAGTGCGCCAAAGAGTTGGTCCCTTCTCAAAGCAAGGGACTGGCCTTTTGCAACCCCTACTCTCTTTATTGGTTGTGGGCTTCCTAGGAGTGTATTACCTTTCAGGAGAGGCACCTCCCATTTGCCAAGGGCAATTCTCTAGAGATGCAGGCAGCTGAGAGCCATTAGCAGCTACCACTCACAGCAGCAAAGAGGATTTGGGCAGAGCGTCCACTACAGGCTCCTTACTTTGCCCTTTAGACTGAACATTCAGTACTGTTTCCTTGACAATGACCTGACTCCCTAAGTGATCCCTGAGCTAATTCACTTTTATACTCTTCTGGCTGCATTAAATGCCTCTCAAGTTGGCAGACCCCGAGGGCCTCCTGCCTTGGCACTGTTTCCACAGGGGCCCATGCTCCTGCCTGACCCTGGGAGCAGGAACCAACCAGAGAGAGCTGCCTTGCACTGGGATGGAGGCTGCTGCAGAAGCAGCATTGTAAGGGGCTGCCTTGGAGGAGGGCAGAGTCCCTGGCCTCCTGGTTTCCTCTGCCTCACTCCTCCCCAGTTCTGACCTTTTCTGCTACTTTGGCATTTGGCTTCCTGGGACATCTCCTGCCTCCTTCTAGTGTGTGTATTTGAGCCTCTTCTCAGTACACACAATTCTGTTGGCCCTTCCAATTGTCCGGCCCTGGATTCTTCTCTAAGCAGCTGATTCCCTCTGACAATAGTTGCTCAAGTTAACTCTTGTCAGGTGCCAACTGCTTTTCAAGGCTTATACTCTGTCTTATTTGGGGGTTTTACTTACCTAGTTTAAGAGTAGTCCCCATATACAAACTTAAAGGACAAATAACAAATGTTTTTAAGATATATGACCAACAAAAAGTTAACACTCTAATATACGAAAAGGTTTTATAAATCAATAATAAATTATATGAACACTGCAATTAAAACAATTGGTCAAAGGCTATGAACAGGCAATATTACAAAAGAAGAAATAGAAATAGTCAGTATGGATATGAGAAAGTGCTTGACCTCACTAGTAATCAAAGCAATTCAAATTAAAGTAGCAATGAGGAATCATTTTTTCACTTTTCCAATTTGCAAATATTCCATGCTGATGAGGGTATGGAGAAATGGCCACTCTCATGCCCTGTTGATGGGACAACAGGGAATGTACAGGTACTTTTCTGGAAGCAATATAGAAACCCTTGGCAAACCTTTAAAATGTGCATAATGTTAGAATCTACAATTCAACTTCTTGGAATTTATCCTAAGAAAACACTGAAAGACATGTCCAAGGGTGTTATGTGCAATGATGTTTATCTCAGCACTATTTATAATAGCAAAAAAATGGAAATGACTTAATGATCCATCAATAGAGAACTGGCTAAATCAATTATGCTTCATTCATATAATGGAATCTTATGCAGTCATTAAAAATGACATCTGTATCCACTGACATCAAAAGAGCCCCATGATCCATTAAATAAAAAAAGTTTATGAAAGATCACATAAAGTATGTTTTGTTTGTGTTGAATTTTATACCTATGTGTGTACATAGGCCCAGGAAGGAGTCTAGAAGGCTGTTCCCCAAAAGTTCTGGGTGGTGGGAATAATGGAGTATGTGATTAGTGCCTTCTTTGGGTAACCAGTGCCCAGTGACCCTCTGGGCTTGCCACTTGCTCGTGTTCTCATTCTGGTGGAGTTGACTCACCTTAAGATAAAGATGACTGCCACGGCCCTAATATAGGCTCAAGGAGATTGATCATGGGGACCAAGCCAATGTGGATTGTTCTGGAGATCCTAAGAAAGACTGTGTTGCATAACAAAGCTCTCCAAAACTTACTTGGTGTAAAACAACAACCATTTCATAACAGATTCTGTTGTTAGTAATTTGGAGAGAGGACAAAAGTGGAATGGCTTATCTCTGCCCCATGATGTCTGGGGCCACAGCCGGAATGTTGTAGATGATTTGAACAGATTGCGGCTGGGATCAGTTGTGGAATTCTCTACTCACACATCCAACACCTGAGTCACTGGAAGGCTGGGCTTAGGTGGAATTGTCGGCCAGAGAACCTTCTCATGGGCTGCATGTGGCTTGGACTTCTGACAGCTTGGCAGCTGTGTTCCAAAGGTAGGTGTCTTCAAGAAGGAAGAAGCTGAAGAGTATTTCAAGAGGTCAAGGCAAAAGCTACAAGGCTTCTTCTGACTTAGCCTCAGAAACCATGACAGCATCATTTCACCACATTCTGTTGATTACAAATGAGTCACTAGAACCAGCTCAGATCCAAGGGGAGGAGAATTAGACCTCAACTCTTGATGGGGAAGTGACAAGGTCACATTGCAGAAGAGCATGTGAAATGGGAGATATTGCTGTGGCCTTGTATGGAAAAGACAATCCACTGGTAGACAATCTTTCTTCCCTGCTGGACACAAAGCTGAGAGATGTGAGATCAGAACAGCCATAACCCTCGGAATCACAAAGGGGAAACCTGTGCAGAAAGCCAGCTTGGAGAAGAACAAAAAGAGAGAGAGAGAGAGAGATCAGGTCCAGAGGGCATCATTTGAGCCTGACCAGCCCTCTCTTGAAGCGAACCCCACCCCTGACTGACTCCTCTGTCCCAAGAGCCATTTGTGAATCACCAATGGCAATGACTATGACTTTAATAACCTCACATTTTGTTTTTTGGTTTTTTCCTTTTTCAATTTTTTCTTATTGAAATATATTGATTATTTGTGGGGTAAAGAGTTATATTTCAATACATGTATACAATAGGTGATGATCAAATCAGTGATTTACATCTTCATCAAACCTCACATTTTGATCAATCTGAAAACTACAGTTATTTGTCTACCATTATCTTTTGTTTGTCAAAATGCAGCACCTCCACTACCGTGCTACCACCCCTCACTAGTTCCTAAGTTTTTTCTAAGATTCAAGTGCTTTCCAACTATTCCATGCAATACATGGTTAACTGGTAGGAAGGATTCTGGCACAGCATGGTTCCTGGCCTGCAGAAGCCGTCAATCTAGGCCGGAGATGGAAGTGGGCAGATCATTCAGATCAAGAGCTGTAAGCACTAGAATGGAAGATGTGGAGAAAGAGGGGTGAATTCTTACCAAAATGGAGGTAAAGGGACATTCTAGGCAGAGTGACCAGCTTGAGCCTGGTAGTGGGGCCTTTATATGTACAGTTACCATGATACAAAACAAGTGATTACAAGACAGGGTGCTTGATATGGAGGCTTAAGAGGAGACTCAGATGATAGGTCAGACCCTAAGTGGGGGAGGGCCTTTAATGCCAGGATAAGGAGTTTTAGCTTTATCCTGAAGATAGCAGGGAGCTGCTGGAGGGTCTAAACAGAGGAGTCATGATCAGATTTGAGATGAGAAGGTAGCTCTGATGGTGGTGTAGGCAACGGTTAGGAGAGACCAGGTAGGTGACTACTGCAATAGTCCAAGCGATCAGTAATGAGAGGCTAAGTTGCCTTGTATATTTGTAGCTACTCTGTCCGAGCCCCACCTAAGAGCAGGCATTCCCTGCTGTCTTTGCCCAGGGCCTGTTCCTGGGGAGAGAGGCTATTCTGGTCTTCTTCAGAGCCACACGCAGACCTTTGTGTGAATTCTGCCAGGGCCCAATTCATTAGGCTTCCCCCCTACACCCAGGTCCTGGCTCTAGTTAGAGTGTGTGGGGGGCAGGGGTTGTCTCTATCCATCCCAATTCAACCAACCTGACTGAGGAATCTCTAGATTGGAAGCAAGTCTTCAAATAATAACAGCTAAGAACAATAATAAAAACAAGAACATCTATCAGGTACTGTAAGACACTGTAAACACTATACACGGACTCTCCCGTTTAATACTCTCGGTGATCCCATGAAGCATATTCCATTGTCGTGTCCATTTCACAGATGAGAAAACTGAGTCTCTGCATCATTAATGCAATAGCTGCTCACGCTAGAGCCTCCAGGGCACATTTGGCCTCCGGTAAGGCACTGCCTAAAGATTCCACACCCACAGACTATGAGGTCCTTGGTCTCTACAGCCTGGAATGCAGCCCTCTTTCTACTGCTGCTTCTCTGTCCAAACTCGACAAGGTCTTCTCTCCTCTAGTAGCCCCAACAAGCCCAGTCAGGGTCAGTTTTGCCTCCTCGCTGCTCCCCTCTGCCCCAGCCTGCATCCTGCTGCACTGTCATGGTTTTCTTCTCTTTACACCTTGGGGTGAGCTCCCCGAGGACAAGTGGGCAACTCTTGCCCACTCTGTGGTCCCAGCGCCAGCACAGAAAGGCTCTGGATAAATGTGTCAGATGCTGAAGTGAAGGTCAGAGGTGCCCACTTCCCTACCTGCTTTGGGGCCTTCTGGCTCTCCAGAGGGATAGGCAGCCTCTCCAGATCCCCCTGAAACCTGTCCCCACCCTGCATGGAGGACTGAGAGAGTGTCTCTCAAGTGACGTGTCCCCCATCATTGCTGTCACGTTCCCAGCTTCTGCCTTCTCTTTTTCAAATAAGGGTCCAGGGCTGCCCCGTTAGCTCAGTTGGTTAAAGCGTCACCCTGAAATACCAAGGTCAAGGGTTCAGATTCCTATACTGGCCAGCCGCCAAAATAAATAAATAAATAAATAAGGATTCAAATTCAAAGGCTGCTGATCATCTCTAATGAAAGAGGGGCTGGCAACTGGCTCAGACTCATATACCAGGGCACCCAACCAGGAAACAATGGGGAGAGAGAGAGATGGAAAGGGACAGTGATAGCCGGTGAGCTGGAGGCAGATGAAGAAGCGAGACAGAGCAAAATGCTTTCTTCTCTGGAGCCTCTCTCATGTCTGGAATGCTCAGAAATGGGGGAGAAATCGGTACAGGCTTCAGCAGACAAAACTGAGCAGTTGTGGTGTGTGGTGGTCTGTGGTACTTAAATGCAATAGCTGATCTAATCACTAGTCTCGTTCTCTGGGAAGCTTTTTGCTGCATTTTAGCACAGAAAAGTGTTGTCTTTCTTTTGTGGCTCGAGCTGCTATTTAAGAAAAAAAAAAAAATCAATATGCCTTCTCTGGCTTTCAGTCTTTTTCCCCAAAAGGTGTTTCTTTGGGGAGGGGGTAAAAGTGGCGGGTGTGGGGTATCGAGGAGCATTTTTGTCATTCATAAGCCGTGGTGACAAATCCTTGACATCATTCGCGGTTTCTATCGATCAGCTCCGTCCGCGGCACCAGAGGACAAATAGAAATCATTTGTCTGTCTTGGCTCCCAAACAGCCTGAGACAAAGGGCTCAGCCAGCAATCAGCAGCTGGAGGTATTAGCAGCAGGTCAAGTTCGGAGGTCAGAGGTCAAACAGGTTGTCATCAGTTTCTCACAGCTATCAGAGCAAGGGCAGGGGAGGGGTAGAATAAAACCCACCACCAACACAGCTGGTTCTTATTAGCCAAATCCTGCCTCCTTGTAAAGAGAGATGGGCTACCCCCCTAGGGACACCCCAGGGTGCTGGGTTTCACTGGGATGGCGGTAGGGCTGGGGGTGGTGAGGGGCTGAGGAATAAAAGAAGCAAGATCTGAGTTCTGCCTCCCCCTATTTGTCCATCCCACTCTCCCAAGGGACACTCTGAGTTATTCTGTCCTGGGCCTTGAAAAAAAGAGAGAGAGATCTCGGTTTCTCTGGGAGTCCAAGCAAGCAAGTTAATCCTGTAAAATTGGAAGTGGCTTAGGTGGCCTGGGAAACAGGGGATGCAGCCAGGGGACAGTTGAGTCATTTTAAGTCTCTGATTACACACCACCTGTTTTGGTTTCTCCCCCAACCCTCAGGATGAGATCCAACTCTTACGGCAATTAATCTAGAGAAAGTGACAGAGTGACACACATGGCACGTGACTCGGGAGTGCAGGAGAAGCATGACAAAGAGGGTGGCATCTAACCACTCTTTTCATTGCACACTTGCCACCAAGGCCCTGGGCCTGGTGCAGAGTGATCTCACTTAAGATCAATGAGAGCCCTGTGAGGGCCTAATGGTCCCATTTTACAGATGGGAAGACTGAGGCTTGGAGAGATTAGGTTATCGCTGAGCCACAAAGTATGTACCAAGAAGTGGATCTCTGGGAACAAAGGAAGAGGCCCCTTTGATGGGATCCACTCCTCAGTGGATACAAGTCCATCTGATGAGAACACAGAGTTCTGAGTCCCTGATCTTGCCAGCTGCTTCCTTAGAAAGTCCCAAACTCTATTGCCTCATGAGGATGAAAGGACTCAGAACTGATCTGGCAGCTCCAAGGAGAAGCACCATGCAGGGAGAGAAAGGTGATTCAGGAGATCTGAAGGTCACCAAGGTGGGAGGATTTTAAGCTCTCGCTGGCCCAGTTTGGAAGGCAGGACTTGACCACACTAACTGGGTGGTAAATCTAGCTCTCAGGAGCCAACCGTCACTTTTAATAAGGTAACAAGAATGACGGTTTCTCTTCATGCCACAGAGTCACGGTGAGGCAGGAATGGACAAGTTCAGTGCATGTCTGAAGACAGATGGGTGCCTGCCACTCACAGGCCTCTGCTGAAACAGGGGCCCTTCTCAAGTCCAGGAGGCTCCAGGAGACATAGGGACACACTTTAATGAAGATGATTAGGGAATTCTCTGATGCACCTGTTACTTATTACAACTCCCTAAGGGACCTTTAAGATGTGTGAGAAAAAGAAAGGTAAAGGTGGTAGTGGAGTTGTGTAGATTCAAGTCTTTGAAAGAAACCTCAATGGTCCATGTAGGATAAATGTCCTTCTGAAACAGAAGCCCTTAAAAATAACTAAGGCCTTTGGCTATAAAAAGGTAACATGAGGGATCTACAAATCTGCACATGGGATAAAATTGTACAGAACTACACACACACACACACACACACACACACACAAACACACATGCAGGTAAAACTGGTGAAACCTGAATAAGGTCAATGGATTGTACCAATGTCAATTTCCTGGCTGTGATATTGTACTATAGTTATGCAAGATGTTACCACTGGGGAAACTGAATGAAGAGCATATGAGATCTCTGCATATTATTTCTTACAACTGCAGGTGAGTCTACAATTATCTCAAAAAGCTATAAAAAGAAAACAAAAAACAAAAAAACTAAGGAGCATTCTGTTCCCTCAATAGACTTTTATTCTCTGCTGCCTGACATAGAGTCAGAGAAAAGGACAGGCAGAGGATCAGTAAGTGCTCAGACCCATGAGCTCTCACAGTGTAGAAACAGGAACGATCCACATTGTATTTAATCACATTAGTATCCCATGTTTTGGAGGAGAAAACTGAGGCCAGGGCGATGTACTGATCTGCCCGAGGCCACACTGGCTGGGCTGACTCCAAAGCCTGGGCACTTTTACTGCACCACAGAGGTCAAGTTGGCAGTGTTCCTGTTTCCAGAGCCCCAGGAAGTATATGCTCTTCAAAGGTAAATTTAGCCCAGGAAGCAAGATATGTCAATTCCATCAAATGTGCACTTTACCGTCTGTAATTTTAAAAAAAGGGTGGAGGGTGGGGAATAAAACAAGGTCTCTCTCCTCAAGAATCTGAGTCTGTGTTCATGTCAGGAGACTAACACACCTAGAGATGAGCTGAACTTTCTTAAGAGCAGCACAGGGTCACAGCAGCGGGAGATCTGTGGGGAGGGGGCAGACATGGAGGGCCTCTTGGAAAGGGGCAGCTTATCTCATTTTTTCCATTTTTTTTTTTTTTATTGTGGTAAAATACATATAACATAAAATTTACCATCCTAACCATTTTTAAGTGTATAGTTCAGTGGTATTACGTACAATCATATTGTCATGCAACTATCACCACTATCCACCCACAGAACTCTTTGATTCTTGAAAAACTGCAACTCTGTCTCCATTAAATGACTTCCCATTTCCCCTCCCCCCATGTCCTGGAAACCACCATTCGACTTTCTGTCTCTCTGAGTTTGACTACTCTAAGGAGCTAAGTGGAATCATGCAGTATTTGTCCTTTTGTGAGCAGCTTACTTCACTTAGCGTGATGTCCTCAAGGTTTATCCATGTTGTAGCATATGTCAGAATTTCCTTCCTTTTTAAGACTGAATAATATTCCATTGGATGGATGTACCACATTTTGCTTATCCATTCATCTGTCAATGACACTTGGGTTGCTTCCATGTGTTAACTACTGTGAATAACGCTGCTATGAATGTGGGTATGCAAATATCTCTTCAACATGCTGCTGAATTCTTTTGTGTATATATCCAAAAGTGGAATCCCTGGATCACATGTTAATTTTATTTTTAATTTTTTGAGGAAAGGATATGTCTTAAGGATCTTACAGTTTGGTTAGAGTTTTCAGGTTGTTTTGTTTGTCTTGTTGTATTTGGCTTTTTTTGTTGTTTGTTTTGTTTTTTTGGCTGTCTGACACAGGGATCCAAACTCTTGACCTTGGAGTTACAATAGAGAGGTTTTGGTAAATGAAGCAAAGAAGAAATAAAAGGCACCAAGGAGGATAGAACTGTCATGGAGGAGACTGGTCTTTGTATTTTTAAGTTTTCTCTTTGTTTTAGGGGTGTCTGTTATAAACAGCATATATATATATATTTTAATTTTGACTCCGTCTTTAAGTCTTTGTCTTTTAGTAAGGAGGTTTTACTCATTTACATTTTTTTCTGTATTTAACTGATTTGGTCTTATTCATAGACAAAAGAGAAAGAATTCCTTTGGTGGAAACAAATGCCTCTTAGTTTAACCTTCCAGATGGTTTTTAATTCTTCCTTTCAAAGATCCCTATCTTCTAACCTACACTGTCCCATTTGCCTGTCTTCCTTAGTGTTTTGGAAGAAGTTCTTATTCTGTTACTGGTTAACTTAAATTTTTAATTTAAATATCCTTTAATTTGTAATCATTTAACATTTTTATTTTGAGATACTTAGACTATAAAGAAATATAAAAGAATAATATAAAGAATATCTATATTCCCACTATCCATCGTTAGTGTGCCAATAATCAATTTATTGCTTCTCAGCTCCAAATCCACCATCATTTGCCCTGCTTTGCGATACTGCAGCTGGGCCCTGTAAACACTTCTCCTTTACCAGCTGGCACAATGTTAGGCTTTGTGGGTAGAGGGTGCAAGAGGAAAACTTCAAGGCATAGCAGAAGAAGAGGCTTCTTTTCCTGGTTCCAGACTGCAATTCTGTTCCCATGATGCAGCTGCCAGCAACATATGGGGGACTCCACCTACAGCAAGTTTTACTGGCACCCCTGTGGGCAGCTTCCTGCTTGCCAGACATGGCCTGTCCACAGTGGACCAGCTCTGACTTGAAGCACCACAGTGAACTTCTCCACATGGTCCACAACCACCCCCTCCCTAAGGTCTGAGTCTCAGCCTTGGGTTGGTGGGCTTCTTCCAACTATGTTTCTTCCTTGGGTACACTTTCTTAGCTCTAGAGGTAGTATCTGCTCCCCAAATTTGTTACTCTTCTTTAAAGCTCTTTTACCCCTCTTAATAGGTAACCACCTTTTGCAAGTTAGTTTTTGGGGTTTTTTTTAGTTAATTATTTTTTATATTAAATTTTGCCTGTGTGGTTTCTGTCTCCTGACTGGACCCTGACTGATATATTTAATAAACTTAATATTTTGTCATATTTGCTTGCTGTTGTTTCCTTTTAAGGAAATTACACATTACAGATATAGCCAAAGTCTCTCCTAACTGCTGTTCCCAGTTCTATACCCCTTTCCCAAGAGGGAACCATTATTATGAGTTTGGGGCGATTTCTTCCATTTAAAAAAATTTCCAGGCTGGTTGGTGAGCCCAGTTGGTAAGAGTGTGTTGTTACAACACCAAGGTCAAGAGTTCAGATCCCTGTACCAGCCAGCCACCAAAAAAACAAACAAAAAAACTCACAAAAAGTGCAAAACAAAAAAAACCTTTTCCATCCATTCATATGTATTAATAAATAATACATGCTATTTTTACATTTAAAAATGTATAGGTGATATACTTTTCATATCCTTCTGAATCTTGCTTTTATCCACCCAACAATACGTTATTTAAAACTATCCTTATGGATATGTATAGATCTAGTTCATTCCTCCTAAACTGCTGTGTAATATCCCATCATATAAGCATATCATACGTCATTAATTCATTCCCCTATACATGGTCATTTAGATTGCTTCCAATATTCGGCTACTCGTAAACAACGGTGGTGTATACATCCTGTGCTTACACATGCCAGGATTTCTCCAGGAATTGAACATACCTACAAATGGTATTTTCTGAAAATTGTACATTCAGAGAGAATGTACATTTTTAATATTATTAAATGCTGTTTATTTGTGCTTTTGAGTGGCAAAATTTACACTTCCAGCAGCCATGTGTAAGAGTATCATTTTCTTCACATCCTCACCAAAAGTTTATACTGTTAGAGTTCTTAATTTTTCCCAATCTGGTGGATGAAGAATGGTATCTCATTTTCTTTTCATGGCTATAGTGGCCATTTGAATATTCTCTGTCATGAATTGTCTGTTCTTATTGTTTCTCACTTTTCTGTTGGGTTGTTTTTCTTTTTCTTACAGATTATAGGAATTCTTTATATATTCTGATTGGTACATTGTGTATTGCAAATGCCTCCCAGTAAATGGCCCACCTTGAAATCTTGCTTACGATATATTTTGCCTTAGACAAGATTTAATTTTAGTAAAGTTAAATAAATCTATTTTTTAATTTTATAGTATGTTCTTATTGCATCATTTGAGAAATTGTTCTCTATCCTGGGTTATGAAAAATATTTCCTTCTAATTGTTTTTCATGTTTAGGTCACTAAAGCATCTATGTTTTATTTTTGTGAATGGTGTGTCACAGCTCTATTATTAAATAGTCTTTCTTTTCCCTAGTGAGTAGTGGTGACAACTCTAACACATGCCATGTCCCCATATATAGATATGAATGTGTTCCTGGGCTCTCTAGTCTGTTTTATTGGTTGATTTATCTATGCCTGTGTTAATTAGGGGAAAAAGAAAACCAAGGTGCTATAACAAGAGTTCCAATAATCACGTGGCTTTAAAGAACGAAGTTATGTTTCATGTACACAACAGTTGGAGATAAACTATGGAGCCATCCAGGAACCCATCTTGTGGCTCAATCATCCCTTGCTGAAGTCCAGGTCACTGTCATATTTGGGTTCCAGTCCGGAGGTAGGAAGAGGAAAGAACACAGAGAAAATAATCTTGCTACTTTACGAATCATGACCCAGAAGGGAGGCATATCACTTCTGCTCATATTCTATCGGTGAGAACCTGGTCTCATAGCCTCACCTAACTGCAGAAAAAACTTAGAAATGCAGAGCCCAGCTAGGCCACCATGGGCCTAACTACCGCTCTGTTACCATGCAAGAAGGGAAGTCTGGATTGTGGTGGACAGCTAGCATCTCCATTATCAACTTTGGCCAGTGTCACACTGTTTTAATCACTATTGTGATTAAAACACACTTGTTACCTAGCTCCATTCATGTTGGCAAATGGCTCCAAAGGCTCCAAGTGTCTTATTCTTAGACATAGTATTAGTTATCCATTGCTGCATTGTAAATTACCCTCCAAAACTTGTTAGCTTAAATAATAACTAAATGAAGATGGCAGAACAGAAAGACGACATCAGCAAGCCTCTGAATGACCTAATTCTGCCTCAGAATGTCTTATTATGGAGATACCAAATCTTGCTTATGGTATATTCTGCCAATCCCCGTACTGCTTAAGCTATTTAGAGCTGGGTTTTCTGTTACTTTACAGCTGAAAGTAACTTAGCGGATACATATTTTTAAATACATACTATATCAGTTAGGATGAACTAAATTATGCTACAATAACCCACAAAAACCCAGTCGTCTAAGACAGTAAGGGTTTATTTCTCCCTCTTACTACTGGCCCATCCAAGGTGGCGAGGGGCTCTGCTCTGTGTCATGCTAAAACTAGGACAGCAGCTAATGGAGCAGCCAAAATCTGCAATGTTGGTGATTGCCATGACAGAGAGAAAGAGGGTGCTGGATGGTCTCGTGCCAACAATTACATGTTCCCTCCTGGAAGTGACACAAATCACTTCAGCTAACAACTCATTGGCCCCAAGTAACTGAAAGGTACCAGGAAGTGCAGTTTTACCATGTGTCAGAAGGCAAAGAGCTGGAAACACTTGGGGAACAGCAGTAATGACTATAATGCATGCATTTCAGTTTATAATAATAATAATAATAATAATTATTATTATTATTACTAAATACTGCTTTAACTACTCCTTACAGATTTTACCAAGTGCTTTTATTTTCATTTTTAAATAAGCTTTTCCATTTAGAATAGTTTTAGATATACAGGAAAATTATTTAAAAAGTAGCTAGAAAGTTCCTGTATATCCCCACACCCAGTTTCACCTGTATCATTTGTCATAATTAATGGACCAATATATTATTGTTAACTAAAATCCGTACTTTCACTCAGATTTCTTTTGTTTTTACCTAATGTCCTTTTTCTGTTCCAAAATCTCATCCAGGATACCACATAATATTTAACCATCCTGTCTCCTTAGGTTTCTTTTGGTTGTGAGAATTTCTCATGCTTTCCTTGTTTTTCATGACCTCGGCTGTTTTAAGGAGTACCGGTCAGGTATTTTGTGGAACGTGTCTCAAACTGGGAATCGTCTGATGTTTTTCTCATGTTTACACCAGGGTTATGGGTTTCTGAGAGGGAGATCACAGAGGTGAAGTGCCATTCTCATGACATAACACACCATCACCATGACTTACCACTGTTGGTATTAACCTTGATCACCTGGCTGAGGTGGTACATGTCAGGTTTCTCTACTGTAAAGCTACCCTACCCACCCTTCCATACTGTACCCTTTTGAAGGAAATCACTATGGTAAGCCCACACTTAAGGAGTCAGGAGTTAGGCTCCACCTTCTGCAGGGCAGAGTGTTCACATAAATTATTTGGAGTGCTTCTGCACAGGAGATATGTCTACTCTCCCCATTAATTTATTTGTATCTGTATGGATTCATGGATATTTGTTTACTTTGGGTTATAATCCAATACTACATTATTTTGTTGCTAAAACTCTTCCAACTTTGGCCACTGGGAACTTTTTCAGTTGGCTCCTATGTCTCTTAGACCTACACCCCCCATCTATGCAAGTCATTCCATATTAGAGCACTTCCTTATTTTTTTGCACAAGAAGATGCTCCAAGCTCATCTTGTATATTTCTTGTCCCAGTCCTAGAATCAATCATTTCCCCAAGGACCCTGATTCCTTTTATTGGAGAATAGTGTTAGAAACCAAGATCTGGGTGCTAGGTGTGATCACTGCTAATGGGGTCATTGTTTTTTGGCCCTCTCAGCTGGCAGAGCAAAGAGATATGGGTATGTATGCTAACCATGTATACACACATATTTATACAGAATTCTATATGTAACCACCTGTGTCTATGTTAAGCTGAACATGCCTCCAAGTCTAATCCATTCCCACATGGACCATTCAAGCTCAACCCCTTGCTTATCTATAACCTCCCACTACAACAGTGAGAACCTTGACTCCCCCATTTGTTTACTTAAGTGTTTAATCCCAGTGTATGTATATACAGTGGTTCAGAATTGTTAACCCTTTCATTATCATTTAATTCTAAATATTTAATTAATTTTCATTGATTTACTTTTTAACCATGAGTTATTTAGAAGTTTGCTTTGTAGTTTCAGATTCAAGAAGGTTTTGTTAGCTCTCTTGCAGTGGTTGATTTCTAATTTTCTTTCATTGTGGTCTGAGAATACGTTCCTTATAATGTTGATTCTCTGGAATGTTTTGAGGTTTCCTCTGGGATCTAATATGTATCATCCTAGTAACAGTTCCATGTATGATAGGAAAAAACATGTATAAATTTTGGTACATCTACTCTATGTCATTAAAAACACCATGATGAAAATGTAAAAAGTATGCAAAAGTTTGAGATAATGTGAAATGGAAAAAAGGAACACTAAATATATGCTATATTTGCAGCAATGTAAACTCCTCAGGCATAAAAACAAAGACTGAAAAACAATGAGCAAAAATGAAAATAAGTATTAACTTATAGTGGGAGGAGTCCAGGTAACTTTTCTCTTCTCAAAATTATATTTAATGTTGTTTTATTGGTTCTATAATTAATAAGGCTAAAAATATTTGTTCTGAAAAATATTGATATGATAAATTAACAAAGGATCAAAAGTACTTAATTCTACAGACATTTTTTGAGCTCCTGCTATGTGTTAGGCACTGTGCTAGACCCTAGGTATCCAGGAATGAGAAGTCGAGGCCACTTTCTTCAGGGCCTCTTAGTTCAGGAGGGACAGACCTAGCACAAGGAATTCCTATACAGGGCAGAGAGTAAGAGGACCCCATAGAGGTCCCTACACAGTGCAGATGGAAGACGCGATTGGGAGAAATTAATTTCGATTCAGCAGTAGGGAGGGGGGTATGTAAAATTCCTTGTGGGAACCATAGAGGACATCAAGGGGTGGACAAGGGGAGGGACTACAGGCAAAGCAGAGACCTCAAATAATACTAAAATTTGAGGTTTGTGTATAATTTTATAGTTTACAGATCCTCCCAGCACACACATACACACACACACACACACACACACACACACACTCAGTCTCATTGCTCTTTACTTATGTCTATGCTATTCACCCTGTGAAGCAGATATTGCTATTTTTATACCCATTTTTACAGAATTGGAAACTGAGGTTCAGAGAAGGAAAGCAACTTGTCCAAGTTTACACACTAGCAAATGACAGAGCCAGGACTTAGATACTAGTTTTCTAGCACCAGATAGAGACTTCTTTATGTAAACTCCTCTTAGAAAATAACCCTTTTGCAATGCACTTAGAAAGAGCCATAAAAATGGCTCAGTGAAACTATCCCACTCAGTGAGAAGAACATTGTCAAATGTTCTCTCAAGAGGAGATCCTGTGAAAACAGAAATTGAGGAAGAGAAAGTTAAGCTAGGTGGCCAGCTGATCAGAGACAAAACCTAGTTGGGCGTTGTGTGGAACTAGGCTCTTGTCCTCTGCTGACCACAGAAGGGATCCATCCAGCTACCCCAGAGGGCACCAGACCTCAGTGCTGGGGCACCAGACCCCAAAGCCACTGCAGCCACGGGCCCATCGGATTTGTGGAATAAATGAACGAACGAGCAAATGCTCTGCCTCTGGCCTCCATCTCTTTCCCCACCAGGCACCTAGATGGTGTGAGAGCCCTGCTCTCCACTCCCAAGGGCCAGCCCCAGAAATCCCTCCTCTAGTTCCTGCAAGGTATCCACTTGACTTCTTCAGTCTGACTGCTCACTTAGCCCCTCTGCCCCCTCCTCCTGCCACCTGCTTGGCCTCCCCCAAGCCTGGCCCTGGGAAGAGTAGAGGTTATCTGAGCACCGGCACTCCCAGTGCTACTCCCCATGCCACCCCACCCCACATACACCCTTTATTACTGACTCTCCCTCTTCTTCTCGCAGGTTTCTCATCTCTTTGTCAAGCTGCACTTTTAACTGACACGCTATATGTATTTATTTGAGGCCATCTCAAATCATTTTTTAAAACGGTGGGACGTGACCTCGTTAATAATGTGTTTGTTTCTTCAACAAATATTTATTGAACACCTATTGTGAGCCAAGCCCCTGTTAGATGCTGGGAATACAATGATAAGCAAAACAGCTGTAGTTCCTGCCCTTGCAGAGTATACCAACCTAGGCTGGGGGGCAGACACTAAGAAGTATGCTCAGATATATATATATATGTAACAAGCACTTGGAAAGAAAAGGAAAATAACAGAGGGAGCCTACTCTGGATTTGCACAGAAGGCAAAGAGTTAGAAACATTTGGTGAACAGCATTAACAGTGACAACAATGCACTTAAGGCTACCAGTTTCCCTGTAAGTATGACTTTAACTGCACCCTACAAATGTTGATATTAAGTGCATTCATTATCATTCAATGCTAAATGTTTAATAATTTTTGTTGATTTCCTTTTAACCCATGGATCATGTAGAAGCAAAGTTTTTTCATTTCAAAACGTGGGTGGGGCTTTGTTCTCTTTCTGTGATTGATTTTTGATTTTATTGCATTGTGGTCTGAGAACATGTTCTGTATGATGGCAATTCTCTAGAATGTTTTAGGACTTCCCTTGTGACCTAACAATTGTTCACACTGGATTACTGTTCCATGTCCAATTGGGGGAAAAAAAAATAAAGTGTATACATTTTGATATATCAATGCCATTAAAAAGATTATTTAAAAGATCATGAGAGTTGCAAGATGAAAACGTTGCCCAGGAGAAGAGCATTTTTAGCTGAGGGAAGAAAATGTGTGAAGGCCTTGAGGCAGAAAGGAGCTGAGGATTTGGAGGCACTGAAAACCTAAGGCTAGCAGGGTGGCTGGAGCCAGTGAGAGGTGGGAGCTGGCAGGCAGTGATGGGGGTCAAGTAGGCTGGGAACAATTTGTAAATAGATAAAATAGAAATTAATATAAGTGAATAATGACCGGTTAGCCTTACAAGAGCCAATCATCACTTCCAGACTCCCACCCACCTCCCCCGCACCCAAATATGGTGCAGCATAGACTTCGTCCTGAACTGATCTGGAATTCTGGAGTCAGAAAGACAGCTCAGGGGGCCAGCGCATCCTGTCTCTACTGACTCCCACTTGCAAAGCTTGATTCCTTCCGCCCTGTCTCAGCCCTAGGTTCCTCGCCTGGGGAGAATATCAGCCTCTCAGGGAGGTTCTGAGCTCAGGGGACAGACATAATGGCGGCAAAGCCCGCATCACAACGGGTGTGCGGAGCTGCCAGCGACCCGCCCGTGTCCTCCTGCGTCTGTGTTCTTTCAGCCGACCTGGGGCGGGGCTGTCCAGCTGCAGTGTGCCTGGGGCCTGAGTGCGAATTCAGCCGCTCTGTCGGCTGTCCCTGAGCTGGCAGACTCTGGGCGTCTCCATGTCTGCACCTGTAGAAATGGCGACAATCACTCGATCCTCCTCATGAGGGGTGGGGGTCGGGTTCAATGAGAGACTAACCCACGTTTAGCACCAGGCGCTGAGCCTGGCACAACATAATCGCTCATTAAACGTGCATGTGACTGCAGTCCCCGGCATTCAGGACGTCCCCCCAAGCCCGTCTCTACCCCCCTCCCATTGCTGGTTAAATGTTAACTAGGACCGGGACAGCGTCGGTAGCCTCTGGTTAGGGGGTCTGTGCGGGCTCGTCCTTTCCTCCCCACCCCGCTCTCCCGCTCGTCCTTCCCGCCCGGCCAAGGGCAGCGCCCAGGACGGCCGCGGAGGGCGCCGCTGTCCCCACCCCCGTCGTCGCGCGGATGCTCCGGAGCGTCCGACTTCATTCCCACTTCAGTTTTATCAGCGGCTGGGGAGCCGGCAGGAGATAGGAGGCCGGCGCCGACACGAACCAGCCCGGGGACGGCCCGGTGGCGCCCCCCGCGCGCTCGCCGCCCTCGCCTCGCCTCTCTCGGCCTCGTTTCCCAAACCGGGGCCAACGGTGGCGCGGGGCTGCGGGACCTGTGCGCTCTTGGTGCCCTCACCCCCGCCGGGCCCAGCCAGGCCACCCGGGGCCGATCCCCGCTTGCAGGGGCCTCGCCGTGTCTCCCCCGGAGCCCCCCTCTCCTTCAGGGCGCCACGTGCTGGGAGCCTAGGGGGACGCGTCCGGTGGAGGTGACCGGGGAACCTGTCCTGTGCACGCGCCTTCTCATTTAATCCTCCCCAGAACCCTGAGAAATGAGATAATCAGAGGAGGGGAAACTGAGGCTCGGAGAGGTGATGATACTGTCCAATGGAGAATCGGTTCATTCCTGAGAGCCTTGGTGAGAGTGAGTTGTCGGGCCTATTTACGCAATTGGTATTTCCCCTTTACCTGCTATAGAAGTCTCAGGAATTAATTAGTCCCCAAATTTATTGCAGTAGAGGAGACCATGTATGATGAGGATAGAGGCCTGCAGAGCTTCGAAAGAGGGGAGGACGACTTTCTCCCACTCCTTCCCCGCCCCCCAAACTCCCTCCCCGCTTTTCCCTACAATCCCCACTTTCACTCCAGGCTTGACCCAAAGACACCGCTCTGCCATGTTCCAGCTAGACTAATGGCAGAGGCCCCGGAACCCTGCTGGGACGGAGAGGGGGAGGGGTCTCTCCCCAACCCCTCCCTAGGGCCTGGGGTGGGGCGCACTAGCCCTGCCGGGATCCCCACCTCCGTTTCTGGGGTGCTGCTGGGGAAAATTTATGTCCCTCTCAGGTTTGGGAACTGATCCCACACTAAAAAGAAAGAAGAAAGAGAGAAAGAAATGATTTTAATTTTTTTTAGGTCCAGAAATGAAGCAGAAGTGAGTAAATTTTAATGAAACGGTGCAAAAATGACATCATTTACTCAGAAATCATTAATTTGTCAGCATTAATATTTCAGCTACAACATTGCCTGTCATTTTGTGCCTGCAATGACTGATAAATCTATAAAAGCGTGCTGCTAATTTACTGAATATTTATGTGCAGTGTCATTTGCAGAGTAAGAATGGAATTTATTTCATGCCGAGTTCTGCGGGAGAACATTCTCCACAAACCTTCACCCTGGTGGGTGGGGGAGGGCAGGGGGAGACTCCAAATTTCCTGGAAAACTGGTGACAGAATGGGGAGAAAAGGGACCCCAGTGTTCAACCCCCCAGCCCCAGTGCACATGGGAGGGATCACCTCACTTTTGTCGTAGTAGTACAAAGGCACCCTTGGACTATTCTTCCCTACCAGTCTGGGCAAGTCCACATTTTACCTCTGCTCCACCATTCTCTTCAAATGTTTCCACTCCCAGGAAGGCACCCTGGATTCTACTGCCCTCGCACTGCAGTGGGAAGGTAGGGCTACTGCTGGCTGGATGTGGGGCGGGCCCTTAGCAGAGAGCACAGCAGGGCAAGTGGACTCCAGGTCCTGGGTGGGTTGTCAGAAGAGGGTATCTGAAAAGAGGGTAAGTGCCAGAGGGTGGGAGTCAGGCAGCTTGAGCCCCAGTTCTGGCTCTGTGAATGGTCTCAGCAGTCTGGGCCTCCATGTCCTCATCTGCAACACAGAACACTACCAGTCTCTGTTTCCCGAGACTGAGAATTGGCCGACCTAACACAAGTAGAGCTGCTAGCAGAGGGAAACGTTAGCTGCTGCTGTTGTTGAAGGAATCACGGCCAGATTCCTTGCTCCCAAGGTGTTCCTTTTCTGGTTTTGTTTCTCCAGGTGGGAAATGGCAGGCCCCGAGACCCCATCCCCATGATCTTGAGAGAAACATGGCCCCCAACAGGGCTTCCCGCTCCCCATCAGTCAGCTTCCCCATCCTCAAAGGAGAGCCCACTCCCTTCCCCCTCCCTCCTCGTTTCCACGTGCAGGTCTGGAGTATCTATCCAGAAGCAGCACCCAAAGCACCCAGGGGTTTCCTTGACCCTGGGAACTGTTCAGGGAAAGGATGACTGTCCTCAGAAATGCCTCCACTCTACAGAGAGCAAAATCAAGGCTGCGAGAGGCACACTGGCTGCCCAACTACCCCTCGCCCCACTTCATTTGCCCATCCCAACAAGAGCACAAATCATGAGCCTTCAAGTTTTGCACAATTTTGCTCAATTTCCTGCCTGAATGGCATGGGGCCTGACCCTCTGCAGGTGCTCAGGAAATGTTCATGGAATCGATAAAGGACAGCTAAATCTCCCGTCCTCTGCGAGCTCTTTGTCTCCTCCCTCCCTCCTGCCCCCCACACTTGGTCAGGGGCCAGCTCTGGTGGCTTCCTCTGCAATGCCTCTCAGATGGTCCTTTTCTCTTCTTTGCCACTGCCACTGCTCTAGTGGAGTCCTCCATTAGCATGCACCGGGACCTCTGCAATAGCCTGCCTCCGTTTTCCCCTCTGATGCAGTCAGCACAGAGCTGCCAGAGGCTTCTGAGGAGCAATCCTGAGAATGCCACTCCCCAACTCAAAGAGCTCCCATGGTTCCTGCTGCTCGAGAAATGGCACTCAACATGCCCTTGCAGATCCATCGCACCTGCCCCCGCTTCACTTGCTGATGGACCCGCCCACTGCTTGACACACACGTCCCCCACTTTTCTCTCTCCACGCTTTTCGTATCCCTTCAGCCTAGTGTCCCTCCGTTCCTCACAGCCAAATCACATCTATCCTTCAGGGCCCAGCATAGCCACTGCAGAAAGCTTCTTGATCCCCTCAGAAGAATTCCTCGTCATGCCAAGCAGGGCCATGAGACAGGAGCACCTTCTCTCCCAAGCGGGCCCTGGTGTAGGAGAAGCGGTCAGCTAGAGGAGGGGAGGGGCGCCCATTGTCTGCATCCTGGGGAGAACACTGGGCTGGTGCTCAGGGGGCCTGGGTTCTCAGTCTGGTCAACACTGTGTGGCCGTGACCTTGCCTATCTATGAAATGGGCTGGTCAAGCTCTCTCCAGTCCAGATTTGGCTACATCCTGGCACCTAGCATAATGCCAGGCCTATGGTAGTTGCTCGATAAATACACTATGAATGACAGACCTCTAAGATCCTGCTCCATGCCAGGGTTCTGAGGTTCTGCAGCTTGGTTTTGTCCAGGCAGACATTTGAGGACCACTCAGGGACAGTCACTTCACTACTAACATCAAAGAGCAACATACTTCCACATACATGATGTTATTTAACCCTCACAACAGCCCTGTGGGCTGGACTTTCACATCCCCATATCACAGATGAGGAAAGTGAGGCTAGAAGGTTAGGTGACCTGATCAGGCTCACACCCAGGTTTTTGGCTTCAAATCCAGTGCTCTTTCTACTGCGTCCGAATGCTTTCCTTTGCTCTTAGAATAAATCCCAAGCCCTCCCCAGCCTACAAGGCCCTGTGTGATCAGGCCCCTGAGATTCTTGCCACGCTCACTCCCTCCAAGTCAGAAAACCACGCTGGCCTTCTGGCTGCTCCCTGAACACTCAAATCTCACTCCCACCTCTGGGCCTTTGCACTCGCTGTTTCCTCTTCCTGGAAAGTATGACTCCACCGTCCAAGTCTCACCACCAATGTCACCTTTTCAGAGAGGCTTCCTTGTCCACCCAAGCTAAGATAGGTATTTCATGTCCCTCATACACCGCCTGAGCAGTCTTATACATCTCTGGTCTGTTCATCATCTCTGTCCTCCCTGAGGGGCACCTTGCTGCCTTGCTCACCCCTGTAGGGCAGGTCTCTGGAGCAGCACCTGGCTCAGAGTGGCTGTTGCCTGGATGATCCATGCCTTGCCGCTGTGCCTAAGTGTGTTAGAGAGTAAAACTGTGAACTCCCTGTCTTCCAGGAGACAAGATGAGAGCTCTGGAGTTGATGGGGAGATAAAGGGAGTTGGGGGGCAGGATATGGTAGATTGGGGGCACCAGGAATCAAAGGTACAGCTCGCTCCCAGAAGGTGGATCCAAGAGAAGCTGGAGGTGGAGGCGCTGCCCACCCTCGTCCTCACCGCCCCCGCCCCCACGCCTCATACTCATTTCCTTCCCAGAGTCAGTCTCATTTGCTTTCCCGAAAAGCCACTGGAGGAACCAATATGTACGTGATGAATATTTCATCTCCTGAGTGTGGATTTGCAGGAGAGCTCTGATCACCCAGGGAGGGAGCGCTGCCCAGCTGTGCCTGGGAAGGAGGGGGGCTGAGAGGGGCGCTGGCAATAGGGTCTCAAAGATGCAGGTTCCAGGACCCACCCCCCTGCTCCCGCTGGCATTGGCACTGGGAGGCTCAGAGGGGTGGGGCAACCCTGAACCCGGAGCACAAATACTTCATGCTCCCTGGCTCCCTCCCAGCCCTTCCTTGAGGTTCACCTGTGGCTAAGACAGACTTTGCCACGATCTCAGAGGCTCAAGTTGCCTAAGCCAAAGGTGTGACTGGCATGGCAATGGCCAAAGGTATGGCCATGTCCTCGTCCTCATCTTTGGTAGCTTCTCCTCTAGGAATCCTGTGAATTGTCTCACCCCAGGGACTGAGGTTCAGAAGTACAGTCTGAGAAAGGAAGGAGAGGATAGATAAGGCACTCAGGACAGGGGAGGGAGAGGAACATGAGCAATTGAGCCACTCCCACCCCAGGCACATCTTTGGTCCTTCCATGTGCTCTCTCCCCCTCACCCATGACCACAGCACTCCATAGTGATGGCCGGACTGAGCTTCTCCAGCTCTGGAGGCTGACAGTCCCCACTGCCAGTGCTCTGTGCCCTCATGAGTTGAGTGACCCTGGAACTTCTCTAAGCCTCAGTTTCCCCATCTGAAAAATGGTGTTGGTCACAGCGCCTGGCAGGGTAATTCTGATGGGCCAGCAGAGTGCCTGGCACATGGTAAGGACTCAAGGGGTTTAGTGCTCACACCACACACATGTGCACACACATGCACACATTCACCACCACCATCATTACAGTTCCTCTGCCCTCCGTCTCTGATCTGAAAACAAAGGCCCATCCGCTACCTCCTCCTTCCCCCAGGTCCTGTCCCCTCTCCCTCTACCCTGTCCACCCTCTTGCCATCCACCCCACTCCACAACCTCCAGCCTCTGCTCCCTGAGGAATGGAGGAGGGTAGTGGAGAGGGAGGGGGAGTCTTGCCTCCTGGACCTCAGCTAGTCCTGGGTCAAGATGTCCCCTTGCTGTGTCCCCCTCAGCCCCAGCCCTCTGCAGCCGGATCCTGCCCCTCCCCCACTGTCCAGGAGCAATCCCCTCCCTCCATCCCCACCCACCACATTACCCTCTGAATACTCTCATTATACCATTACTAATTAGGGCTGCTCAGCAAATTGGCGGCTGCATTGGAGGGAGACAGTGTGCGGGAGCATATGGCATAATATCGTATTAATGAACACTCTAAATTCAAACCCGGGTCAGCTGCTCGCTTCTCGCCAGTGTCATCCATGCTGAAGGGAGGGAAGGGGAAAAAAGCAGTCAACCTTCCCTCCTTCCCTCGCCTCTCTCCAAACACACATTCCCCAGCGTGGGCCAGGCTGGGCTGGTGGAGGTTTTATCATTTCTGGTGAATGGGGGACAAATCAGAGTCTGGGTCTCCATGGGGGCTGCAGAAAGGCCTCCCCCTCCCCTTCCTGCCATGTATAAGTGAACACTTATATTATGATAATTAATAATAATAAACCAGAGCCTGTGGCCAGGCTTTCCACCTAGATTATCTCTGTCTCCCCATATCCCTGTGCCTGAGGTTAGCACAGAGGGGAAACTGAGGGCCACAGAGGTCACAGTGCTTTCTCAAGTTTGCATGCTGGCTGAGCTGGAGAGTCCAACTCTGCTCTTCAGTCCCTGCTCTTCCGGCTCTGTCCAGCCCCACTGGCTGAGAATGTGGCTGTGAAACCCGCAAGCCTCCTGCTCATTCTCTCTCCTCTTCCCCGCACTCCTTGGAGGGCACGCAGAATGGTCTGTGAGCCTTGGAGGCGCCCTCCTGCCTCCCTGCCTCTTGGGAGGTGGAGGTGGGCGGGGAGGCACAGACAGTGGGGGCTGTGTTGGGATCAGTCTGAGGAGGGCGTGGGGAAGAGGTGAGATCTGATTAAGGCTCCTGAGAGGAAAGGAAAGACCTGAATCACTGCTGGTGTCTCCGCTTCCCCCCAGCCAGGGAGGGCAGTGCCCACAGATGCCCAGGACTGAGCCTGTCTGAGGCATCCTGACTCTGCTTGCTCTGAGCCAGGGATGAGCCCGAAGGGCTCCCCATGCCATTAGTCTTGCTGTCTGATGGGCTGATGTCAGGGATCCTCTAGCAGGATGAGCCATTTCCCGAGCTCCTAATTCCTCATTCACATCAAGGTGAAAGGCTGCTCTGTGCCTGCTGCCTGCTGAGCCCAGAGACTGGACAGGGAGTCAGGGTCTGGCCCACTCGTGCATACACCTCCCATCTCTGCCCAGGCTTGTCCTTGCCCTGCTCAAAGCATCCCTCAACTTTGCCTTCCCTGATTAAGCCCACAGAGCCCTTGGTGTCTAAGAGTGTCTTAGAAACTCATCTTATGTGGTGTCCCCAAGCTGAGGACTGGGTCTCTCTGTCAGAGAAGGGAGAGGTGGGAGAGCTTGGCAGATTCCCACAACAACAAAAAACAAACAAACAAATAAAAACCCTCTTCTCTCTGCCCACCCCATCCCCAACCTGAGTTTCCTAGGATGAGACATCCTCTGGGTGTCTCAGGTGCTGTGGGCTAGGAGTCAAGGTAGCTTTCGATTCCAAATGAGTGGCAGTGCAAGCCCCTCTGCCCCTTCTCTGGCTTCAATCTTGTGAATTCAGTTCCCGACACCCTCCCTGTCTTCTGCACTGTGGGGACTGTGAAGATCAGCAGACGTTCCTGGTCCATGTAAGAGTTTATCAGGACACGTTGTTTGGGGGGTCATTTGTCAGAGCATTGCATCTGCCAGGATGAGGCCTTCCTCTCTCCGGTCTGTCAGGGCCAGGGAGTTCCTCTCCACCTCTGGGGTGTGTGCGATGTGTATTGGTGGGGAGGGATTAAGGTGGCAGTAAAGCTCTGACTTTCTTAGCAGGGCGCCCATCCTGAATAAGGGAGAGCCCCCTGAGCTTTCGCCTCCATGTTGCTGCAGGTCTGCAGGGAGTAAGCGCCTTCTCTCTTTACTTTTTCATCTGTGAAATGGGTGTATTCATAGTAGCTTAGCAAGGATTGGGGGGTGCTTCTGTGAAAGACCTACCCACTGAGGCATGAAGCGCTAGCAACCATCCCCCCCCCCCAGCTGGCTCTATCAAAATGAAAGAATGGCCTGGTCAAGTGACTGCCCCTCTCCTTCTGTAGGACAAGAATGGAGGCTGGGGGTACCCTACACCACTGCCCAGAGCCCCCTGTTAGCACCCTGGGGGGCACCAACGGGGGGGAGGTGGGATGCAAGAGGCCCTCTCCCCCACAGACCCGGGGCCCCCTCAGGAGGCACCCCTGACCTCAGCCACTTCGGGGCTCTGCCCGTGCACACCCCTACTCCAGCCACCTGGTGTCCTGGCTGGCCTCCACATCCAGGCCACCCGCTTGCTCGTGTCCCTGAGCCCTGCCCACCGCCACTTGCACTGTGGTCATAGGATCATTTTCCTTTGTTTGCAGAACACGCAGATCTTCTCCCTCCTCCCCATAGCTCTCCCAGCAGGGGAGCCCAGGAGGAGTAAATAACTGCCGCCCCTCCCAGCCCCGATCAGTTGGGCAGAACATGGGGGTGTCATCAAGCCCTAGTCTATACCAATTACTTTATCTGTCCCCACCAAGCCATAACCAGCACCAGCCCTTGCAGCTGGCCTCCACCCCCTAGTAGGGGAGCAAACAAGCCCGGGAAAGGTGTTGGCTGGTCTCTGGATTTTAAAAACAGCTTGTTGGGACCTGCCTGGGTGTGGGCATGCCCCCCGCTCCATCTCTCCAGAGGCAATAATGCAGCTCTGTGTTGAGGCTTTGGCTCTGCTGTGTGTGTGTGTGTGTGTGTGTGTGTGTGTGTGTGTGTGTGTGTGTGTGTGTGAGAGAGAGAGAGAGAGAGAGGCAGACAGAGAGAGAGAGAGAGACAGAGAGACAGACAGACAGACAGACAGACAGAGAAAGAGAGAGCCAAGATTCCAAGGAGGTTTGGCCTCTTACCCAGGGAGCAGTGGCTGAGCTAGAAGGGAGCTGAAAGGCCATCTCTTCAGAAGCCTGAACCTGGGATCCAGGGAGGTAAAGTGACTTGCCCAGGTGGCAAAGCCAGCAGGAAAGAGCCCCAAGTCTGGGTAAAGTGAACTTTCCACAAGTGGCCCCTGTTGCTAGAGCTCTGTTCAGGGCCCCTAAACACCAGAAACCCCAACTTGCACTTTGCACACTGCCTTGTCCACTGGCCATATGTTAAGGGCAAGAATAGGACTGCTACATCATTTGTGGTTCCCAATGCAAAATGAAAACGCGGGGCTCCTGGTTCAAAACCTATTAAGGCTTTTAAATACAGCGACAGAAGAGCATTAAACCCTTAAACCATCTAAACACAGGGCCCTGCACACAAATCGCCAGCCCATGAACCTGGCCCTGGGCTAGGACCATGTCAGTCTACTTTCTCTGCAGCTGTGAAGACCTTGGATAAAATCTCCATGCACATTCTAGAAGCCTCCCTGCCTGAAGTTAGGGTTCCACAGCCCCAGCCCCCTTCACAACAGTCCCTGCTAAGCGCAGCCAGTCCAACAACTGCATCCTGGGGAGGGGAAACTGGGCCAGCATCCTGGGCCTGGGCTGACCCCAGAATCAGGGGGGAGCTGGCCCAGGGATAGGATTGGATCTGTCTCTTGCAGGGGGCAGGAGGCAGGGGACACAGGATCTAGCATCCATGGGAAAGGCTGCCCAGAGCCAAGGATCTGTGGATTTCAGAAGAGGGTAGGAGCCAAGGTTTCCTGGGGGCCATGCTACCTCAGTGATTCATGTGCCTTGCAGAGGGCGTGTTATTCACGTTTGTGGGTGTGTAACGTGGTGTGTGCAGGGAATGTCTGTGCTGGCTGCTTCGTGTGTGCACAGGCTGCACATACACCTGTGTGTGCACTCACAGCCCAAGTGCAAGGTGGGCAGGCTTACCCCTGCCCCTGTGTTGGCCCCATGGGTGCCCTGGCCTCCGTCATGGAGGGCATGTTCCTATCCTCAGGCATTCTGCATTGGAATTCAGGCCCTTGCCAGCCTGTTCCCTGCTCGCTAACTATAAACTATCTGATTTATATTCATTAACCAGTACTAGACAGCGGCAGGCGCAGCGAACTTCAGTGGGGGACATGCCTCCATCGACAGGCAGACTGCATTTCAGTTAATTAAGGGGCTGTAATTGTTGTCCAGGACAAGGGTCCCCAGGGCACAGGCTTTGTAAATAACTACCCTCCACTGCCCCCACCTGTCACCCTACCCCTGCCTACATACTTTCCTCATTCCCAGGTCTCAGAAGCCAGGTAAAGGATCCACAGCAGGAAAGAAGGCTGTGGGGAGGTGGGGGTGAAGGGCCAGATATGGGGGATGCCCCTCCTACATCCTTGCCCCAGACAGGCCACAACCCCAGGGCCTGGGGTGGGCTGGGGGGAGCACTGGGCAGAGCATGGGGGAGCTGGGTCATAGAAACCTGAATTTTACTGCCCAAACTGGCTAATTCCAGGAAGGCAGGGCCTGCCTACACACATGCACTTGTGTGCGGGTACGTGTGCACATGCACAGGCACACGCACACACACACGCGTACGCCCCCCAGGCCTGGTTATTTATACTATTTCCCCCCATCTGCCTTCACGCCCACCCTGTGAGCTCAGCCTTGGAACTTGGGCACTGGGAAGGCTCTCTGGCATCTGTCGGGCATGGGAGGACTTCAGGGGGTCAGGCAGAGAGCTAAGCAAGGAAGTGTCATCTCACCAACCCAAAGAAAGGGAGAGGGGCTCCTCTTATGAGAATGAGCCTCATTATGAGGAAGGCTTGTCCCCTTTGGAACTCTCAGACTAATGGAGGAATTTCCAGTCTGCTAGGGGAGTAGGAATGCCATCCAGGAGCTCCCACTTTGATAGGGGAGAAGGTACCTCCTCTCAAGGAATTCCTAGTCTGACATAGAGTTGGGGAGTACGGAGTGGTCGATGGTCTGGTGACAAGAGTCTGGTGAGGGAGGTACATGCTAAACATACCCATAGCAACCAATGTAAATATTCCTGCAGGTGATGAGGAGATTTCTGAGAAAGCCTCCAAGCAGGCCAGGAGAGTCTTGAGCAGAGCTTTGCCTTAAAGGATGCCCAATCATGGGAGCAGATGAGCTTTGCTACAGGCCTGTTTCAGCCAGTTATTCTTCGCACAGGTGTTACCAAGTGCCCTCTATGCACCGGGGATAAAAGGAAATAAGGCTGCCAGGTTCTCTGACCTCTCAGAGAACCAAGGGTGGGAGGCAGCATGTGCACTCCCAGGTATACGTGCATGTTTCCCAAATATCTTTTGAGGGCCTGCTATATTTTAAACACCCCATGGGACACAGGACAAAGCAGCAAGCATAACAGACAGTGTTTCTGGCCACACGGGACTGACAGTTGCTCGTGTATGCGTGTGCGCATGTGTATGTACAGTTCATGCCCATGCCCCTTGTACACGTGTCTCTGTGGGTGTGCAGACCCCTGCAATGGAGCTTCCTTCAGCCTGCTCAGGCCTGGAGCCAGGACCCTCACTACCTCATGACCATTCCCACGGGATTATTATCCTGGGAGGTTTTTGAAACTGTGACCATTTTTGCTCACTCTCCCCCACCCCCACCCTCGCTGTGGGCCCAGGGAACATACCTGTGTTTCCTTTTTAGCCTAAAAAGATATCAACTGCCCTTGAGTCACCCTAAGCCAAATCAGAATTGATTTTTGCTAACCTCACTTGCAATTAGGGTGATCTGTGCCCATCTTCCGCCCTACTCCCCACCCCCACCCCATCCCAGGCATAAATCTCAGGGTTGGCTCCAATCCTTAAAGTGATTTTCGACAAGATAATGCTCTGGAAGTGGGTATTTAACTTGGATCTAGGTAGACAGAGTCTAGCAAAGAAGGCAAAATAAGTTTCCATGTCCCTCCCCCACCCACTCTACCCCCACTTCCACCTATCAGCCCTTATCTGAAAGAAAAATTAGAGAGTTATGAAGAGTTTCATTAGGGGTGAGCAGGTTGGTAATGAAATTACATTTCAGCTCCTTCTCAGCCCCTGTAAGTATTAAGTGGTTTGATCAATGGTGTTCACACAATTAATTCTGCCTGATTGTGGAGCGTGGCTGTATCGACAGTTGGGTTTCCCACCTCGAACTTTGTCTCTTAGCCAAATGTGCCTTCAGGAGGGTGAGAGTGGGGCCCCTGTCCATGAAGTCTTTTGCTGAATGCTACATTCAAGCTCATATAGATTATTTTTTCTTTAAGCTTAAAGAAAATTTAGGTATCACACAAAAATTAGATTGTTGAATTCTAGAGCAGGAGAGGCAAGATAACCCACCCTCCTGCTCCGGTTCATTCATTTGGCCAGCTTTCCTTGAGCACCTGCACCAGCTCTCAAATCTAATCCATTCCAGGCCTCCTTCCTGGGACAGGGCAGCGCAGCCTGCTTCCCCCTGCCTCTCCTGCGTGTTATCCCAGGCTATCAACACAGCCTTCCTTGGATCCCACTCAAATCTCTGCTGCTTTAATTTAATCCACCAGCTCTTATTAGATCTTTGGGGGATATGGAAGGCTGCTTGGTTTGGCCCTTTTATGAAACAACACTCCTGACAATAAAGGTTGTATTCTTGAAGCTGGGAAGCCTACAATTCTTGGGCCTCTGCCCACCATGACATATTCCTTTCTGTCACCCCACTCCATTTCGCTATGGCCTCTGGACACACTTCTCCAGCAGGGGTGAGGTGGCCCTTTGCAGGTTTGCAATGGCTCTTTACACAATTCCAGGGTCAGCCCTGCTTCTCAGGAATGTCTGCCATGGGAGAGTCTGCATTTACTGGGGGGGAAGGCTGTATGTGTGTCAGTGACAATGAGACACTGGGAAGGGGTGGAGGGGCAGAGAGGGGATAGATACACTAAGACTGGGATACAGAAAAGGGTCCAATACTACATTCTTTGAATCCTCACTGAGGGGCATATGCTGTTTTAAGACATGGTTTCGTGAAATCTAACTGCCCAAGAAAATAGGTGCTTTTATTCCGCTTGAGTGAATGAGAAAACTGAGGCTCAGGGGAGTTAAGGTCTTTCCCTAGTCCCACCACTAGTAAGTGGTGGAACTCCCTGGGAGGAAGGGTGTGAAAAGATCATCCAACTGCCCCAGAGACCCCCACCACCTTCGGGGAGCCCTCCGCCAGCATAAACACAATGTGAGGGGCTGCCAGCAGCCCTGGGGCACCCCCGTCATTCCTCTCTGCCTGTACTTTTTTGCTTGGCATCAAGAAGGCCTAGACTTCTTGCTGGCATGTCTGCCTGTGTATCCTGAGTATTTCTGTTGGGTCACTTGTCCAGTTCTGACAGCAGTGGGCAAATTGTAACATCCAACCCCAGCACTGCAGCACCAGGGGTTAACAAAGGAACCCCAGGAGGAAAACTATTCTGTGCTCCCTAACTAGCGAGATGTACTAAGACTGAGGAGGCCATCTGGTCAAGGTCTTGGGTGAGGGGCTCCCAGGCCTGGGAGGCAGTTTTTCATGTGGGTGGCTGAAAAGGAAGGAGAGGAGATGGTTACTGGGCCCTGCTTCTCTCCTTTGTAAACCTTTAGTCCAGACCCCCACCCCAACCACCATATGACTAGCAATAAAAGATGAAGTCCACAAATTTTCATACACTCATCTGATGGAATACTATGTGACCATCAGCAATATGTAGCAACATGGGGACATGTTTGTGATATATTAAGGGGGAAAATCAGGGTGGAAACAGTATAAGCCCAATTTAGGTTGTGTGTGTGTGTGTGCGTGTGTGTCTGTGTATGTGCACGTGTGTGTGTGCGTGTGTGTGTCAGACCCCATGCTGACCAGTATCCACACATCATCTTGCTTACTCCTCATTATAATCCTGTGGTGTGATAATATTATTACCCTCTTCTTTTAAATGGAGAAACAGGCTCAGAGCAGTTAAGTAACTCATCCAAGGTCACATAGCTGATACATGGTAAAGTCAGGATTCTGTTCCAGACGCTCTGGCTCCAGCACCTGCGCTCTTAACCACTGCTGTGTAATGACCCTTTATCGCTGGCAAATCCTTTTCACCTTACAAAGCACTTTAATGTTTATGATTTCATGTAAAGACACTCGCAACCACTCTAAGAAGTACCTATGAATGAGCCCATTTTATAGATGAAGAAATTGAGGCGTGAAAAAGTTAAGAGATTTGCCCGAAGTCCAGAGCTAATCAACTACGGCAGAAGGACTCAAACTAGGTCTGTACAGAGGCAAAGCACTGCGCTATTCTAAGGAACAAATAGTAAGAGAAGCCAACACAGACAGACATCAAGACAGACACAGCAGAGACAAAGCAACCAGAGCCCTGAAAAAGGGAAGAAAAAGCATTTGCCTCCCTCTGCCTGTCTCTACTCAAATGTAGAGGGAAAAAAAAAAAAATCATTTTAAGCAGGTGCCTTGCAGCCTTGCATTTAAGAAAAATGCATGGAATTAAGTTCCTAAAAAGCTAGGAAAGCTGAACCAAACCATCATTGAGGCTTGAAATGAGATTTTATGTTTTTCCGTTCTGGGCATTGAGCCATCAACGGTGCCACGTGCCAGGCTGGAGAGGACCACTTGTTTGTCAGGGGCACCAGGGGCTGGTGGCTGTCCGCCCAGCCTGGTCCTATCCTGGTGAGCGCCAGCTGCTTGTGGGCCCAGCAGAGGGCTGGGATCAGAGAACAGCCATGTGGGTGTGCTAGATCCTTGCTGCTCAAAGTGTGGTCCACGGACCAGCAGCATCAGCATCACCTGAGAGTGTGTTCGGAGTGCAGAGTGCTGGGCCCTCCTGATTGAATCAGGATTTGTATTTTAACAAGATCTGGGGATGATGTGACCCACATCTCAATTTCAGAAGTCTGCTCTAGGTGAAATCTCGACAGAGGAAGCACAGGCCCAGGTCTCAAAGGCCCCTTTGCCCCCTGCTCTGGGCACCCAAGTATGAGCAGCTCACACAGACTGTGGGAGAGCTGAGGCCTGACAGTGTGTGGCCGTGGGTACAGTGGATGGAGGGCGGGGGAGGAGGCCCTTCACCACCTGAACCACTTGAGGTGCCTGCGAGCCACAACCAGAGAGGGTGGGGGTGGGGAAGCTTGTCTCTGTCAGCAGATCTTTCTGGAAGGAGAGTCAAGGTGCGTCTGGTTCCCTCCCCTCCCATGTTGGGACTGACTGTAAGAACACTGTGTGCAGGGATGGCGGGGCAGATGGCCAAGGGTGCTGGGTTCACCTTCCCCAGAGGCACCACAGTTCTCGAGGCCTGTCCCTTGCTCCTGCTGGCCTTGCACTTCCAGGGCCAAAAGGTTTCCCAAAGGGTCAGGCTGAAGAGCTGCTTCTCTCCAGAATAGGAAGGACCTCAGTCCCTCTGCTCCCTGCCCTCCTCCTGCCTCCCTTTGGACATTTGCCTCCCCAGGCTCCTGCTGAGGCACCTGTTTCTCCCCAGCCTTCTTCTGGCCACCTGGCCACAGGGCCAGTCCCTCTGACATTCAGACCCCAGTGGAGCCTGGCCCTCTGCTGGCTCCCAGCACACCATCTCCTTAAAGGGACAGCTGCTCAGTGTTTCTTGGCAGCAGAACCACCCTGAGAACAGAGACTCGGATCGTGGGTGCTATGGGTGGCAGTGATGGTGAACAGTTGTGCCCGCAGTCTCAAGCCTGGGAAGGGGCTGGCCCACCACCCTCAGCTCCTAAGAATTAGATAGCATCTAGTCCAAGGGGTTCTCAGCCATCACTGCATACTTAAATTGCCTAGGGAGCTTTAAAAAATACTGATGCTTGTGGCCCAGCCCAGGCCAATCAAATCAGGATTTCTTGGGATAGGTGGGAGTGGGGGAGGGGGCATTAGTATTTTTCAAATACTAATGTGCAGCCAGGGTCAAAAGACACTAAGCCAGTTTATCCACCTAATTTACCAATGAGGAAATGTGTTCCAATGGGAACAAGGATGTAGCTGCATCCCAAGAGAAGGGCGTGCTCAGTGTTCACAGCAGAGCCAATGCTAGAATGAACCCAGGCAACAATGGGCTGCAGGCACTACCAGGTCTACCAAGCTCGGGCGTAGGTGGAGAGGGAGGAAGAGGGCCCCTTCCTAGCCTCACTTTGAGAGCCCTTCTTCTTCACCCGCTGGCTGTGGGGGGCAGAAGGGGGGCAAAATCTTGTGCAATGAGCTCTGCCTCTCGCTGGCTGTGTGACCTTGGGCAAGTTGCCTAACCTCTCTGATTCTCAGTTTCCTCACCTATCAAATGGCAATAATAATGCCTAAATTATAGACTTGTGGTGAGGATGCCTGACACATATAGGTGTTCAATAAAGTGTTGCTGTATGAATGAATGAATGAATGAATGAATTTATAGGTATAAATTTATAGAGCCATTCCCTGGGAGGGGCGTGGGGCACTCCACTTAGAAATCTAAGATCTGCAAACCAATCCCCAAATAGTCCTGGTCATCCAAGGTTCTAGAGCTCGTGAAACTTCTACTGGGAGGGATGGAGGCAGAGGGAGGCTTTTCTTCAAGGGGGCAGAGTTTATCCACATGATCAAGGCCCCAGGAGTTCAAGCCAACATGTGAGTAACTGACAGAAGGATCAGCACTTCATTCCTCTTCCAGCTGCCTCCCGCCCTGGCCCTGCTCCACTGCAGTGGCTCTGGAATCCTCACCTTCCCTTCACCCCTCTCCCCCACTGGGGCCCAGCCAGGGCACCTGTGGGGTCACCGAGATGCCAGTGCGAGGTCACAGGGGTGCTGGCATGGCCGGCCTGGGGTGAGTAAGAAGGGTGGGACCCTGACCAAAGGGTCCCATGCCAGCCAGGGTGAGGTTTAGCCACTGGAGGGAGAGGAGAGGAGAGGAGGGCCCTCTCAGAGCATGACAGGTGAGTGGCCTCCTCTGAGGTCTGGAGGGGGGAGGGGGGAGGCAACCTTCTGCCACCACTCCTGCCACCGCCACCGCTCCCAGCTAATTTCCTGGTTCTCAAACCTCTCCCTGCCTGCTGCGCTTCAGTGCCACTGCTAATGCTCCCCTTCCATAAAGCTGCATGCAGTTCCTGGCCTTGCTTCCCCATGACCTCAGGTGCAGCTCCCCTCAACCCCACCCCTTGTGCGCCCCGGGCCACAGGTGAGACAGGGGCAGGGCCCACCCTAATTGGCTCTTTCTTTGCTGCTTTGATGAGACAAAAATCCTGCGGATGGAGAGATCAAACTAACTGTACTAACTGGGCATGAAGGGGGCAGGGAGTATCTCCTGGGATCTGAGCTGCCATCCTGTGGCTTGCCTTCCTTCCCTGAGCAGGTACAAAAGAAGCCACATTAACACAGCCCTGCCTTTGAAGCTCGCCTTTGAAACCCAGACTCCTGGGTCTGTGCCAGTCCGGCCCAGACGCCAGTTCCCCCCCAGCCACCCTGCCCAGCCCTCCACTGATGCTGCTGGGGCTTCCACCTGTGAGATCAAAGGGTCCTGCCCCCTCCCCACCATGCAGTCTAGAGCCCTGGGGTGGGGGTGACTATCAGGGCTAGGATGGGATGCAAAGGGTCCCCAGCAGGGCACAAACTCAAATTTCGGAGGACTCCAAAATACATATGCTCCCAAATACACATGAGGCATCTATTATCTGCCAGATGTCTTACACATATGGGTGGCCTCATTTCTTCCTCACGGTTGTTATTGTGGCCTGAGTCCCATTTTACAGATGAGGAAACTGAGACTGAGAAGTTAAGTAACTTATCCAATGAGTTAGGATTGAAGACCTTCTGATCTCAAGTCTAGGGCTGTCTCCCACTGGAAAGTCCTACCATCCTAAAGATAGAAGATAATTTCCAATCCCCAGTCACCACCCCCGTCATATGCTTCAGTCTCCAAAAGGCTGCTCCTTTCTTTTTCAAAGTGCACTAATTTCAGTGGGCCCCTTTCTCTCTCCCCCACCTGCCACAGACATCCAGGGACCTGCCATAGAGCCCAGGTTTTCCTCCTCTTCTCCAAGCACATCAGCCCTCACTTTGCCTTTGAATTTCTGGCAGCAAGGACTAGAGAGCTGGCAGTCCAGGGAGAGAAATACCCCCGTCTCACCACTGATCTCCCCCTGAGGATATTGGGGAGGGAGGGACCTGTCCCCCACCCACCCCAGGCAGGGACTCAGCTCCTTCCCGGGTGGAGAAAGGCAGGGTAGAAGACCCCCCCCATTCCAGCTCAGGCTGCTGCCTCTTTCACCTGACCCCTCACCCGGCCCTCTGTTTCCTCTCTTCCGCCCACCACCCCATCTCCTGGCCCCTTACCTCGCTCCAGACTACCTGATCAAAGGCAAGAATCTGGGAGCCATTAATGATCTCCTCCTCCTCCTCCTGCCTCCTCTCCCCTCCCCACCCCTTCCTCTGCTCTTTCTGCCAGGACATAAATAACTGTTTCTTTGAGGTGGAACCAGGCTTCCTCATTTTACAGACAAACGAGCTGAGGTCCAGAGAGAGACGGTGACTGTCTTATGGTCACACAGCAAATTAGTGGCTGAGTTGGGACCAGGGCAATATTTAGACCTTTGGAAGCCTAAACCATGAAGACATTTTGTTTTCTTCCTCAGCATAGATGATTCAAAATAGAAACAACATTAAACTGTAAAAGGGAACTAATAAAAATCAGCACTGTCCAGTAGAACTTTCTGCAGTGATGGAAATGTTCTATATTTGCACTGTCCAGGATGTTAGCCAGGAGCCACATGTGGCTATTAAGCACCTGAGTGTGGGCTAGTGTGACTGAGGGGATGAACGTTTCATTTCATTTTAATTAATTTTAATTTACATTTATATCACCACATGTGGCTAGTAGTTGTAGTACTGAACAGCTCAGAGTCATATACTAAATTAAGATCACTTCTTTCTAGATTTTCTGCTTGCAAAATTCTGGTTAACTTCATCAAAACTAAACTTCCTGGTTTGGGTTTTGTTTTTGCTTTAGGGGCACCCTAAACCACTAAGTCTATCTATTGAGTAAACTTATCCCACCTAGAAATCAAATGTGGGTCTATAAAAAGTAATAAATGATACAGAGAAAATTCTAAGGGATGCCCAGAAAGGGATAGATTATATCCAGGATGGGGGTGGGAAGGCCACTTAAGGAAAACTTTTATGAAAGACACATTGAGGTAGACCTTGGAGGATTCACACAGGTGAGGTTAGCAAGGAGGAGCCTCCCAGCCAGTGGGAACAGCATAAGCAAAGGCACAGAGGCAGGAAATGCAGGTGTGTTCAGGATCAGTGTTCCGTGCACAGGATACCTGGAGGCTCAGCAGGACATAAAGACTTCCCAGCGCTCTGAGCTGCAGTCTCTTTCACCTGATCACTGCTCACATTTCCCAGGAGGTCCATTGTGGCCTTGTCTGCTGGACGAGGAGGAGTCTCATCTGAAGCAATGATAAGGGAAGGGGACAAGCAAAGACGACAGCTACATGGCAACAGGCCACGTGAGAACGGAACAGTGATGAAGGAGCCCTGGGTCTCCCCATCTGCCTCCTAACTCCGGCAGAGTCACCTGGAGGGTGGGACCAATGCTGAGGTCATTTTTTTTTTTTAAGGTGACCGGAAAGGGGATCTTAACCCTTGACTTGGTGTTATCAGCACCACACTCTCCCAGTGAGCCACGGGCCAGCTCTAAAGAGGTCATTTAGAATCAGAGGCCAAAGAAACTTAGAGTCCCAAACTCCCCACCTACAGAGTCCTTAGTAACAGCATTCTATTCCAGGGGGTTCAGTGAGAAGACACTCCCTCCACGGTCAGTTTGAACACTTTAGAATTAGGGATCCAGAATACACAAACAACTACAAATTAATATGACAGAGAAAAGAAAAGAATTTTACAGAAAGATGGGCAAAAGATAGGAGCAGGAAATTCATGGAAAAGGAAACCCAAATAAATGAAGAAAAAACAGGAAAAGATGATTAAGCTCTCTAGTAATCAGAACAACACAATTAAAACAACAGTATGACATCATTTCATATCCATTAGATTGCCAAAAGTTAAAAGTCTGGCATGTATTAAAATACTCATATATTTGTGTGAATGTACAACAACCCAACATGTTGGGGCAGGGGACTGTACAAAGGTTGAGAGAGAAATTATAAATTGATACTACCTCTTTGGAGAGCCATTTGGAAATACCTTACAAAACTGCTGATGCTTGTACCCTGTTGTTGTAGACTATTATATTGGGGTCCCCAATGAACTACACCTCCCACATTGAGCCTAGGCCTGGCCTTGTGACTTGCTTTGGCCAATGGGTTATTAGCAGGAGTGAGGCAAGCAGAGGCTTAATAAGCACTTGTACAGGGTGGCTTGTCCTCTGGAACACTGCCTCTTGAAATCCTGAGACCACCAGGGAAGAAGCCCAAGCTAGCTGCATGCAGAGGCCATGTAGAAGAAAACTGAGGAATGTACCTGGCAGCTGAACCGAGGCCCTGCACATATGGCCCCAGTTGAGCTGTCCCAAATGTTTAAATTTCCCAGGATGAAACCCCAGACATTGTGGAAAAGAGACAACTGTCCTCGCTGTGTCCTGCTTGAATTCCTAACCCACAGAATTGTGAGCAAATAAAGGGGATGTTGTTTTAAGCCACTAAATTTGGGTAGTTTATGATGCAGCAATAGATAACTGATAGATCTGTCATCTGGTGATATTATTCCTAGTTATAGACCCCAGAGAAACCTTTGCATGTGTGCACAAGGAGAAATATACAAGGGTGCTTATTACAGCCTATCAATAAATGAAGGATAAATTGAGGCATATTCCTTTATTCAATGACTGTGGCACAGAACTACATGTAACAAGAATAAAACCCAAAAACATACTGAACAAAACACCCAAACTGCCAAAATTTACATACATGGAGCCACTTATATAAAGTTTAGAAACATGCAAACCCGTACAATATAGTGCTTATGTGTTTATAATCTGTAGTTAAAACTGGCTTGGAAACAATATACCCAAAATTCAGGAGGGTGGTTACCTCTGGGAAGCAAGAGAGGAAAATGAGTCTTGGGAGGAACATACAGGTAGTTTCCATTATACCCGTAATGTTTTATTTCTTTAAAAAATATATATCTGAAACAAATATGGCAAAACAGGATATAACAAAGCTGAGTAGAAGATGCATGGGTGTTCATTATATTGTTGTTTATAGTTTTCTCTGTGTGAAAAATATTTCATAATAAAAAATCTAATTTAGAAAATAAGGATGGGGTGGGAGGCTCTGAATAGTGAAGAATAATTTAAGAGGATATAGATATGGAGAGAAGGTTCTGGTGCCTCCTAGGCCTGGTCCCAGACACCCCCTCCCCAGGCCAGTTGCATCCCTACACATGGGTTCCTTAAGTCCTCCCTGTATCCTTCTCATACAGGCCCCTTTCCATCCTAAAAATAAAAAAAAATTTAAAAAAAGACTTCAAATAGTTGAATACTTTCAGCCTGGTGGAGAGGGTGCAGAGAAGCAGACTAGTGACAGGGCATCTCACCAGGACTTAGGAGATATGAATTTCAATCAGCTCCTTCGTAACTTCTGTGTGACCTTTTGCAAATCACTGTCTCTCTTTGAGCCTCAGTTTTCGCATCTGCAATATGAACCTAGTGGATTAGGTCAGGGAGAGTCAACAGGCAGAACTATCAGAATCAACATGCACCTCCTCCACACCCAGCCAAAGGGACCAGAGTCTATCTCCATAAGGGAAGGGAGAGCAGGCATCTGAAAAAACCCCTGGGGATTGTGGTACCCAAGCCTCACTGAGATGACCTCTTAGAATTCTAGGATCCTATAACAGAGCAGAGTCTACCCAAATTCTGTTAGGATTGTCAGCAAAATTAATAGGGCACAGCTGAGGTGTCTGATGTATACACTTTCTCTGCCCCACAGACTAGTCTGTTCATCCATCCTTCCATCCGTTTATCCATTCATCCATCCACCCATCTATTTATTCATTCAAGGAACATTTATAGAATGTCTACTATGAGCAGACACTATGCAAAGTGCTGGAAATTCAGCCCTGAACAAAATACATAGACATAATAATAATTAACATAAATCTCAGGCCCACTTCTAAGAACTTTACGTTTATTAATTTACCTATTTTGAAAACAGCTCTATAAAGTAGGCACTATTATTATCCTTGTATTAAAGATGGGGAAACGGAAGCATGGAGCAATTAAATATCTTGCCCAAGACCACTGGAGTAAGTGGAGGAGCCAGGACAGGAACTGTGAGTACCCACACGGTTAGGCCCTGCAGCTGCTGCTTAATCCGTCAGCATCACCCTCTGCACCCTCCCCTGTCCTCCCACTCAGGTCCCTCTTCCCAGCTTTCTCTCCACACCTCTCTACACAGAAGAGCACCTTTCTCTCATGTCCTGCCTCCACCTCCCATCAGGACAAAGGCCTGTACCTGAGGCAGGGAGGAGGGACTATAAGCAGCACAGGAGCCAGGTGGAACTGCTGTGTGCTGAGGGTAAGGAACATTGTCCCTTGTGTTTGTGATGCTAGAGAGGTTGGGGGAGGGGAGGGACATGGAGCAATGATTTCCAGTTGGCAGAGCCCAGGGGTCGAAAGAGATGTGTCTTCATAGGAGGTGGGTGTGACAGGGCAACATGAGACCCAGAAGTCATCAGTCATAGCAAGCACCATTTATTGAGTGGCTGGCACTGATTCAAGTGAGGTTTGGAGAAACATCTCATTTAATCTTCACAAAACTCTCATAAGGTAACATTGCTACTCGCATCTTATAAATGAGGAAACTGAGTTTAGAGAGGCTAGGTAACCTGCCCAAGTTGCTAAACTGGGATTTGAACCCAGGCTTTCTAACTTATTCAATCATTCAACAAATACTTGTTGTAGGGGCCAGGCGCTGTTCCAGGTGCTGAAGACGGCATTGGGCAAGGTGGGCAAGGCTCCTGTCCTGGTGGAGCTTACCCTCCCTTTGGAGGAGGCAGGCAGTAAAGTGATTATTGTCATTTCAAGTAATGGTAAGTGTTACGAAGACAATAAAGATAGGTGATATGATCGAGAGCGCCCGGGGTACTTCCATTCCTTGATGATATTATGGACTGGACACCCTGCAAAAACCTTCCAGTATAAAACACTTAGAAATGCTGGGCAAAATATAACAAACATCCCATTACAGATACAGCTGAGGTGGCAAAAAAATTGAGGGAAATCTTCGAGAGTCAAAACCAAAGAAAAGCCTGGAAATCAAAGTAGTAAAATGAGGCCAATTGGTGAAAAGCTGACAGTTTTGGCCACATGCAACTTTGAGTTTTAAAGGCCTTGAGAGGAACAGAAGACAACGTCGGAAGATGGAATTGACACACCCACCCCCCACATACACACACATAACGCCAACACCCTTGAAAAGCTACATCCTCAGTAAAAGGATGAACTGGGGGCGGAGGGTGGGGTGGGGCCCCTGCACACCATCCCCGGGGACCAGGAAAACCAAGGCAATAAATGAACCGAAATGGACCTATGTTGGAATCAGCCTTAGGGCTGAGGCAAATGCACTTCTTCTCTAAAGGAACATGCCTCCGACTGGCCCTCTCCCAATTCTCATAGATAAAGCTCTTCCGACCCGAGCCACATTCCAAAACTGCGCCTCCTACAGGGAAATAAGCAACCATGAGTGAGGGGCTGCCAAAACCATGAGCTCCAGATTTACATCCCTGTGAATTTTATATCACAGAGTCACCAAACAGAGAACAACAAAAAAGTGTCTATTTCACATGTTTAAAGAAGGAATTAAGCATGACTGAAGAAGGTGATGTTAGATTGCTGGTTAAGGAAGAGGCTTTTGAAGAGAGCACTTGAGATAAGACTTGGATGAGGAGAAGGAGCCAGCCACATGAAAATAATGGGGAAGGGCAACCCAGGCAGAGGAAACAGCAAGTGCAAAGACCCCAGGCAGGACTGAACTTGGCCTGTTGAAGAACGGAAAAAGACCAGTGTTCTGCTGGGCGTGACCTCAAAAGAGGATGAGGTAAGAGACATGGGAAGGGGCTGGATCATGGTGATGGACCCCTGTAGGCCCCGGCAGGCAAGAAATCTAGCTTTTATTCTGAGTGCCGTAGGAAGGCTTCGGGGCTTTAAGCAGGAGCTTGACATGATCTTATTTGCATCATTAAAAGATCCTTTTGGTCACTACGTGGGGAAAGGATTGTAGGGAGGAAGCATGGTGTCAGGGTCCGTGTTAGAGCCTAAGTTTCCAACTCTTCCACTCTTCTCCAGAGGAAGACTCTCCTCGTCCCTGAGAGCAGTCCCTGGGGAACATGTTGGTGAGATGGCGGGGGGAGGGGAGTGGTGTGCAGGAAATGGAGAGAAGCCACTGATTAGTGAATTCAGCCACAGAGGCAGAAATAAAGAGCTGAGCCTGAATAGCCCACCCTGACCCAGCCTCATTGCCCAAATTAATGACTTCCTTCCTTCCTTCCTTCCTTCCTCCCGTAAAAGGCTCTTGAGTGTCTCCTATGTGCCAGGTACTTTGTAAGCACTGGGGCTAGAGAGCTGAGTGGCTGGGTCCCTGCCCTGGAGGAGTTTGCAACAACAGACCATGACAGCCCCTGGGGAAAGTTCTGGGCCAGGGAAAGCCCGGGGCTTTCTCAAGGAGGGAGCAGTGTCAGGAACAATTTCCTAGGAGGTGACATGAGCTGCTCCTCCCCCTTTCTCTGGGACTCACCCATCTCAGGTGGAACCTCCTTGTGCCTCTCCCTGTAGAAAGGTAGGGAGTGGGGTGCCATACCTCTCTTGCAGAGCACCACTAGCTGGAAGGAGAACTTCCCTGTGGTCCCCTGAGGAAGGAAGAGAGGAGACAGTGGCTGATGAAAATGGCCACAAGCCTTAGATCTGGGCTTCTTTCACTTCCATTCTCATTTGACCATCACAGCAATCTGATGATGTCAGCAGGGCAGGGATTATTACCCCATTCCACAGATGAAGAAACTGAGGCTCAGTGAAGCTAGGTATCTAACCCAAGGCCTCACAGGTAAGTTGCGGCTGGGTCCACACCAGAACAAAGTCTTCTGTTCCAGAAAGAACAGAACGTCCATGTGTAGCCTTCCTCTGGGCCCACCACCCTCCATCCCACCTCCACCTGAACCCCACTGCCCTCAGCTCACCATCAGGACCCTGGCAGCAGGGATGGTGGCAGCTGAGGTACAGCCAGGAGCAGGGAGACTCGGCAGCCACAGCAACTTCCCGGACTGAGCATCCCAACTTCTCCACAAGTTTCCTGGGAAGAGTCCCCCAGAATGGGGCACCAGGAAGGAACTTTATAAAATTCTCCACGACCAGCCAGGCGGAACCTATTTTCCCTCACAATGCAATTAACGGCACCAACATTTACAAAATATGATTACAAGCGCTTTGGTTAAGTAGAGGAAAGTATATTAGATAGCAGCGAGGGGTTGATCTTAATGTGCATTTTTTCGAGAGACTTGCATTTTCTTTGTGCAAATAAAGAGGCCCTAAATTCTCCATAGGCACTAAAATCAATGCAGTGGAACCATGATAACAAACACAGGCTCCACTTTTTGCTACATCCCCCAATTAATTAAGCCTTTCACGGGCATGTAATTAGGAACATTAGCAAGTCATAAAATTGCCGTGAGTCTTTAAATTATGTGCTGGCCCTCAGCAATTTGTTTTTAATTCCTTCTGAAGACAATGGCACTGCGGGGCCCAATAGATCTTCGCAGCGGCCTACTGTGCTCTCCCTACAGCGCCTGCCAGGGCTCCCCATGCCGCCGCAGCTCAGCCCGGTGCCCGGCTCTCAGGGCCCAGCAGCGGCAGGCAGCTCCGCTTGCTTTCCCCCTCTTCCTCTTTCTTGCTGCTCCACTCTCTCTTCTTGTTTTTACTTCCCCCTTTTTCCTGTCTCCCCCTCATTTCTCCTTTTTCCTCCCTCCTTTCCCGTTTCCTCCTTTCTTCTCTTCTCCTTTTGACCTCTTTTCCTCCTTTCTTCTCTTCTCCTTTTGACCTCTTTACTTTCTCCTCCTCTTTTGCCTTCTCCTCCACGGCTTTCTTCCCTCTCTTCCTCCTCCATCCCCTCTTCTGTCCCTGCTTTCCCCATCCCTCCCCAGCCCCAGCTCCCTGGGCCACAGCATTAGGCCGCCCTGCCCTTCCAGTGGCCCCCTGGGGAGTGAGCTGGGCACACAGGCCCCTTTGCCTCCCCCGCCCTCCCGCAGGACCAGCTCCTGGCCTCTCGATCCCCATCTACCTTGTAAAGGACCTCAGAGGCCATCCAGCCCCACAATTTGTGGCATCAGTTACTCTCTATGGGAGCCAAACCCTGAAGCAATCTGGAGGTGTCAGGGGAACAAGGGGTGGGGGTTTGTGACCCTCTCCCACCACCGTTCCTCCTCTGTGGGAAAGGGAGCAGGGGGGCAAGGCAAGGGGCTGTAGGGTTTGCCCTGCTGGCCCAACGCCCCAGGAAGGATCTGTGTTGGCCTTGCACTCACCTGCCAGGGCCCCCTGGGACCCAAAGGAGTTGGAGAATCCTGTGCCACATCCCTGCACTCCCAAGACATGCCACACCCACACACTAATTGTTCCCCTCCCAAGCCTGCTGCCACCAGCTTAAGGGCTTAGAGGAATTAGGTCTTTGGGATCAGGCCTTCTTTCTAAACCCAGCCCTACCCTTCCACCTTCCTTTTCTGCCAGCCAGAGGTTTCTAACTTATGAATCAAGATCTACTGGAAGATTTTGACATGGAGCCTGGAGTAGCAATGCCCAGGCCCCGGGGCACAGTCATTCCCTACTTCAAGGTTTGCCAAAATTCCAGGTTGAGAAGAACTGACTTCACTTGGGTCCCTGTTCGCTTCCTCCACACCAGTAGCATCCCACCCCACTCTTGGAGGTCACAAGCTTCTGTGAAACCTCAGAATCCCCAAGTTTTTGCACTGGGAGCAGCATTACACAAGAGCACTAGAGGCCTGTGCCAAGCCAGAAGCCTCACAGCCAGGAACCAAAAGACCTGCTCACTCACGGGGCCTGAGGCTCCCCTCTCCCTCCATCTCTTCTCAACTTCTCCTGTCACTGGAAACCAGCTCCTTCTGTCTGTATTTCCCGAGCATGACAGACATTACCAGTGCTGAATGGTGTTTTGGGTTTTCCTTGCCTTCTGGGCACACAGAAGATTGTACATATACTCCACTCCTGAGGGTAGGCATGGCCTCTGTGACTTGCTTGGGCTGATGAAATGTGAACAGAAGCAGCAGGTGTCACTTCTGGGAGGAAATTTCTAAGAGCCAATGTCCCCATGCCTTCTTCCCTGCCACCACGGAAGCACTTGTTGACATGGAAGTGCCATGGTGAACTGGCCTCAGTGCTCATGGTGGCAGTTGCCCCAGAGAGTTGCCCCATCCCAGAGCAGAATTTGCATGAGCAAAAAGTAGATTTTTGTTGTGTTAAGCCACTGAGATTTCGGTGATGTTTGTTACCGCGCTGTAACCTAGCCTGTCCTGACTAATCCACCAAGAAAGAGCCTCCAGTCAGTCCAGCATATCTTTCTGCCCAGACCAGGCCATTAATTGAGCCAGAGTAGGGATTAGCTGCCTTTGGGCCAATGCCTACCCTGCCCCAATCAGGGAAAACAGTTCTTCAATTTGTAAATTCCTCATACTCAACAGAATAAATATTTAACTTCTCATTTTGGCCCATGAGGCCCTCAGAGAGCTAGCCCCTGCCTACCTCTCCAAACACATTTCCTGCTTCTCCCAACCCTGTTTCACATCTCAGGCCCCAGAGGTGCTGAGCTTCTCCTCATCCCCTCATCACATCAAGCTCTGTCACAAGACATCTCTTTATACATGCTGTTCCCTTTGTCTAAAATGCTGTTTCACTCACATCTCCTCCTGAGGAGATCCTACTAGTTTTCAAAGTCCCATGTCAAATATTACCTATTCTTTGAAGCCTTCCCTGGTCAGTCTGATCTGTGCCTCTCACAGCACTTTGCACATACTTCTATCATAGACTTATCATGTGAACTTGTACTTATTTTCTTATTGCCCTGTCTGCGCAGTCTTCCCCACACCATAAGGTTCTCACACAAGGACCAGCATCTCAGTCACCTTTTGGTCTCTCCCCTCACTGCAACACATCACCTGTCGACTGCTTACCACTGCCCTGCACTGGGCTAAACGCCATACCTGTACAAAGTTGATCTCTTTGAACAAATACTTTTCTCATCCTCATGTTATGTCCTCCAGAACCTCTGCATTCTACTGCCTCCCCTTATGGTCCTGCAGAGGTGCTTAGTAATACTGTGTTGAATGAATGAATGTTGCTTGCCTGAAATGAATAAATGAATAAATGAATTCTAACTTATACACAAAGAGCAGGCCAGGAATTCATACAGCACACCCCTGAAAGAGCTAAAGATCACCTCCTCCCTGCCATCATCTAGACCTGCTTTATAAACTGCTCTGGCAGCTATGAGCCTGTCTGCAGGGAACCTGGACAGTCAGGGTGTCCCTAGCAGGAAGGACACACGTTTCCGCCAATGCCTGCCCCAGCCAGCACATACAAGCATTCCCTGACCCTGGCCAGTAGCCCCCTGGACTTCTGGCCCTGAGCAGGGCCCACTTGCTGGCTCAACACTGGGGCAGGCAGGGTGCCCAGCTTGGGGCTATGCTGGGCCCATCTTGAGGTAGCCACATTCCCTGGGGACAGGGAGCTATGATTGGGAGCCTGGCGAGCAGAGTCTAACCTTGAGTAAGTGTTTTCTTGTTGTCATCTCAGAGCTAATGCAAAGCCCGCAGAGAATATGCGCTGGAGACATATATTACACTCAGAGCTTTTTATCTCGCACATGTGACCCTGCCCATCATGTGCTGTGCATTTTATTCTCGCTAGTGGGACAAAAACCACCTCCCACTGCAGCATATATCAAGGGGAAGAATGCTGAACTTTTTTTGCATTAATATAAATAGCTGTTTAGGCCTCATTCCCTAGCTCAGGACCCTCTGTGCACCTGTCCTTCATCTACTCTATTTGGCATCTGGTTCAAGTTTGGTTTATTTAGAGCCCAGGTCGGTAGGCTTTTACATATTAAAGGTGCATTTTAAAAGAGCATTTTCTATTCTAATTTGGGGAGCCAAGCTCTTTAGGGCTTTTGGGAGCGGTGTCCACCTGATTTACATTTCCCCCATTGGAGCCGTGCCACAGTCGCACATTAGAATGTAAATAATGGTGATGGATACATGTATCTTTAAAGATCCATTTTCTCTCCATTTTTTCTCTCTTTGAGGGGAGGGGACAGGCAAGGGAGGAACTGAAGTATCCAGGCTGTGGGGGCAGAGGAAAGAAAGAAGAGGGGGTATGCTTTGGGTTTCTTGGAAGGCTGGCTCCAAGGGACAAGGGACGAAAGGCATCAGTTTAGGGGGTGGGCGCGGGTGCCAGGGCCTCACAAGATGCAAGGCCAATCCCTTCTTTGTCTGAAGACAGGCTACTAGCCTGCGATGACACCAGTGTTCAAATATGGGCTTCAGTGTGGCTTTGGGAAATTCCCTTCACCTCTTTGAGCCTTAGTACACCCATCGGGCTGTGGTAAATATGGTAATCATCCTGCACAGGACTGTCATGAGAAATAAGTGAGATGACACTTGTGAAACTCATGGCACACAGAAGGTGAGCAATTTACCCACGTTGGCTATTGTTTATTACTGTTATGCTTGTAAATCTTGTCTTCTATCCCAAGTGCCAGTGCCCTGCACATGGTAGGCACTTGATTAGTGTGTATTAGCTGGACTCCATTCATTCGAGGTCAAGAAATTTAGCTGGCCCCTACCGTGGACTGGAGAAAGATGACTGAGGCATGGTTCTTCATCTCTACCCACCTGCCACTCCTGTCTTTCCTACCTTCCTGTGCCTCCATATAAACCATGCTCTCTCCTGCTTTCAGTGTCCTCAGCCCAGGACCTCCTCTCCCTCTTCTTCACCTGAAGAAATCCCATTCATCCCCCTTCCAGCAAGCCTGTCCCACCCCCCGAAGCCAGGTGAGGTGCCCTCCTTGAAGGTCCCGAGTACTTGCCACTTCTCTTCCCACACCGCTCACCATCCCAGACAGCAACTCTTTTGTGTCTGTATCTCCTACGAGAGGGTAAGCCCCAGGAATTGTGTCTGTATGGGTCACCATTACATCCTCAGCCCAGCACATTTTAGGTGCCCAGTAAATATTTGTTGAATTAATCAATAGCTATGTAACCAAACCAACACCCAGCACACAGCAGGGGTTCAACAAAAATGATGAAGTTGATGCTTTCGAGGGGTTCACAGACTCATCAGGGATGGACCCCCATACGAGATGTTACAATGCTGGCACTGTGTGCAAAAGGAGGTCAGAAGGGGCAGCTGGGTGAGTCAGGGGGCCTCCCAGAGGAGATGGCAGTTTAGTAGGGCCTTGAAGAATAAGTAGGTGTTGTTCCAGAGGAAGAAGTAGAGATGTGGAAGAGAACAGAAGTTTTGACTGGGAGAGACTCTAAATGGGAACAAAAAGAGAGGGAATTCCTTTCTAGATGTTGGATCAAGATGTTCTTTGATAGTGAGGTGGATGGACTCATCTGTGATGTGATTTCCAAATGCAGGCACTAGGCAGATCTGATTGCAGAGGGCGGGCAGAGGATGGAAGAGTGGGGGGTGGGAGGTGTCTGGCCTCAGCCATAGCTGGGAAGAGGGAGGCAGAGCAGAGAGAGAAAGACCACCCCCCACCCCTGAAGTGAGACTCAATTTAGGTGCCCCTCTGAGGGCCCAGGACAGCAAGGACGGAGGAGGAGATGAGAAGGAGGGGACCTCTGGCCTCAATTTCCCCAGCCAGGAAGCTTTGGCTGATATGATTGCTTCAGCCCGGAGCCTCACTCCTGAGCCATCATAAGAGACAGGGGTGATGTCAGATGTAGTGACAGAGCAGAGGAAAAACAGGAGCGGGGGAAAGGAGAGAGAATCAGGGACCAGAGGTCTCTCGATCCAGAGAAACAGGAAATTAGGGGGTGGGAGTGGGAAATAGGAGGTGAGACAGCAGGGGCAAGGGGTGCAGAACGGTGGGGGGCAGGGGAGAGCCCCCCAGGGAGGTTGGTTCCGGCAAGTGCTGGGAGAGGAGAGCGAGAAGGGAGGCGGGGAGGGGGAGGACCAGAGGCGAGAGGCGATGAAGATGTTCTTCCATCTTTTTCCTGGAGAGAAGGGGCCAGGCTGTCTGTGATAGGGAGAATGACGGAAAGTCTCATTGGAGCTGTTGGTTTGAAAGAATTGGTCTTTGGAACAAGCTTTTTATCAGTCAGCTTTCAAGATCAGGATTCCTTCGAGGCTGCTCCATCTTCCTCTCTCTCTGCTTCTCTCTCTCTTACCCTCCTTTCCCCGCTCCTCGGCCTCCCTTAGCATCTCACGGTCCCTTTTCGGTCTGTCTCTGTTTTCTCTGTTCCTGGGACTCCCTCACCATCTCCCTCTGCCTGGCTTCGCTGCTCACTGACAAACAGCCACGCTGCAGTGGGGCTGAGAAGGGCATGGGCATGGCCTAGGCTGGCAGAGCCACCTGTCCGTGTTCTGGGCTAGGCTGCGAGCCCCTGTGCCCCAGGCAGGAAAAGGGTGGGGAGACCTGCAGGCCATGGGGGCCTTGCCCCTGCCAGGCACACACACCCCCTCACAAGCAAAGCTATCTTTCCCCATCATGGCCACAGCAAAGGTAGGTTCTGGGAGCAAAGGGCCTGGGGGGGGTGGATGGCGGGAGCCAGCCTAGAAGGGACCGGGGAAGAGGGACCCCCTGGGAAGACAGGGAGGAGTGCTAGCATCAGTGAGTGTTTACAGTACACCAGGTGCTTCCCCACACTAGTGAGAAAGGAGAGTGGCCCTCAATTCCCCCAGGGGAAACTGAGGCATTGCAGTGTCATGAGGCAAGTGAGTAGAGTCCAGATGGAATCCGTGGTGGCTGGCTTGAAGGTTACAGGGAAGCACGGCCCGGAAAGGTGGAGGGCTGGGCCCTGCCTTTTTCTGGGTGCTTCCCCTTCAGTATTAGCATTTCAGATTCCCCACCACCATCTTCCTAGGTAACTTGGGCCTTATCTCATGCCCTGGCTAGGTTGGCCTGGAGCGCTTTCATTTCCCGCTCCTGGGTGTTAAAGCTGAAATGTTAATGATTTGTTTTTTTTGGAGGGATAGGGCTGGATGGGGTGGGCATGAGGCCCAAGGTTTCCTTGGAACCACCAGGAGCTTCCTTCTTCTTTCTAGTTCTGACTCCAGGCCTGAGAGCCCCCAGCCCAGGAGAGGCTGTGACCTGGGGAGGAGGGAAAGAGGAAGGTGAGCAAATAGTGGCTACCATGTTAGATCTGAGCTGTAGCCCAGAAGCCCCAATTCTGAGCCAGCAACTCTAAGTAAGCCATCTCCGAGGCACCTTGTCTGTACCCCACCCTCCAGAGTTTGGGGGTGACCCTTTGGGGCACCCAGGCCCCCCCATGCCTAGCTCTGCTATTCCTGGGTGCCTGGGATGGGAGGGGGCTGTGCTCCAGGAGGAGCAGGGCACGGTCCAGGCCGTGTGTATGGAGAGGCCTCAATTTCACAGGGCTTGCTCCTGAGTGAGTTTCACATAAAAGGATTAAGGCGAGAGGAAGTGCAGAGGAAATGGGATGTTGGACACCTTGTTAAACGGGCTGTCAGGGCTCCCGGAGCGTGGGTGCTAACTCTATTCCCTGCCTCCATGGAGAGCGGGCCAGGCCATTACCCGAGCGATCAAAGAGAGGGCCGCGTGAGACAGGAGAGCTCTTGACAGTCAGCGCCTGGAGGACCACGGGGACCGGGGGTGGACAGGCAGGCAGCCCCTCCCCCTCCCACACTCTCCCTGTCTACCGCAGGCCTGTTTCCTAGGGGGTCAGGGAGAAGGGGAAACAGAGGCTCAAAGCTGCTTCCTACCTGTGCCTGGAGAGCTCTTCACCCTGGGATTAAGTCACAGCACGATTTGGGCGTGGGGGTGGGCATTTGACCTGATGATGGGCAGATTATCATTTCCTTCCTTATCTTAACACCAAGGAACATTCTTCTCCCTGAGCCCCGGAACTGGCTCCATTTGTGAATGAGTCTGATGGGATCAGCACTTTTCCTGAAGAGATAGCAGAGCTATCGGGATGTGGGGGGTGCTTCCTCTGGGAATAGGAGCCCGGAGCAGGGCTGCCTGGGGCCCTGAGCTGTGCAAATGGACCCTGCTGTGGGGAGGGTCCCAGTGGTCCCCAGGCCAGGGCAGAGCACACACACATTCATGGAGGGAATCCCAGCCTTTCCCCTGCCTGTCCCCTCTCTGCCTGGACCACCTCATGGCCATTTCACCCAGCCAATTCCTACTCATTTTCCTGAGTGTTCAGAGCCCTGGTTGAATGTTCAGATCACAGATCACCTGGGAAACTTTTAACACTTACCCATGCCCAGGACCCACCTCGGACAGATGGAACCAGAATCTCTAGGGACTCAGGATTGGCAGGGTTTTCAAAGCCCTCTTGGGAGGCTTTCTCTAATGCCCCAGACTGTTAGGTGCCCATCCCCTCTGTTTCCTCAGGTCCCAGGGCCTATCTCCATAGGTCACACCTACCATAGGACAGGGTAATTTTCTGTTTACCCTTCTGTCTAGACTTCCCACCCCAGACTGTGAAGGCCCTGAGTAGGGCTGGGGCTCTCACATTGTCCCCTGTGCTTAACCCTGTCCCTGGTGGGCTATAGGAGGAAGCGAATGGAAGCAGGTCTTAGCCGTGTCCTATCTCCACTTGCTGTCACAGGGCTGATTAGAACCAGTGCCCTCTGAGGGGCAGGGATGTGGGAAGAGTTGGCAGTGGTCCCCTCATCTTGCCTAGTGGGGGGAGTGCCTCAGGATGACTCCTCCCCTGCCCCACCCCCCACCAATTGATTTATTAATGGTTTCAGTGAGGGGGAAATGAGAGTTTAGATCAGGAGTCAGCAAACTTTTCCTGTATAGAGCCAAGTAGTAAATGCTTTAGGCTTGTCGGGCCAGGAGGTCTCTGTCACAACTACCCGACTCTGCTGTGGCAGCTCGAAAGCAGCAGAGATGCAACATAAATGAGCAGGACACTGTTGAAGGCAGCCAAAAGTTGAATGCCACATCATTTTCACATGTTAAAAAATTTCTCCTTTTGGTTCTTTTCAGCCTTTAAAAAAGTCATTCTTAGTTCCTGGCCATGCAAAAACAGAGGGTGGGCTGGCTGGATCCGGTCAAGGGACGTCATTTGCAGATTCCTGGTTTAGATGAAACTGTTGGCGGTAGTTTCCCAATTCCAAGCCTAGAGCTGAGCACTGCCTTTCGGCTCACACACTCCTAAGGTTACCAGGGATCTGGGCCACACTGACTGCCCCTCAATGAGACAGAGGTGTGTGAGGGGACACAGGCGAGTGAGCAAGTGGAAGCCCTCATCCCTTCGGGGATGGGGCGGGAGCGCCAAGGCTGTGAATCTGAGAGACGTGCTGATGAGTAATGTGGTTTCACTTCAGGTCATTTCCTGAAAGTCAGATCCACTTTGCACGTGAGGACAAGAGCGGGAGCTTCCGAATTCACTCTTGGGACCTCCAAATTAAAAGCCAAATAGGATGTAGCTTTTGCCTGGGCCGCGTCTTCATCTGTCAAGAGCAGTTACCTTCAGTGTCCGCCATGGGGCCTGAAACTGTCACTCACCCCCACCCAGTGCCTGCACTGTTCCCACTGGGCATGGCACACTTCAGCAGCGGGAGGTGTCCACTAATGGGCCCAAGATCCTACTGGTTATTCAGACAGGGAGAGAGGTGAGAATAGGGGCCGCCAGGGGAGGAATCACCCAGCTGGGTCTAGAGGAAACTGCCCCTTCTGCCCCAAACTCCTAGGCAGAGCCTTGCCTCTTGGGGCCTATGCTAGACTCCTGGAGTTTCTCCGTGGAAAAGAACTGGGAACTCTCTACAAAGGCCCAGCTATCTCAGGAAGAAGGAAAAGAGCAGGGTCCGATGCTCAGCTCCAGTCCCTGGGGAGAGAGATGGGAAGGGAGGCTGGGAGATGGACGGTGACCCAGAGAAGACCCAGAGAGGATGGTCTTCTGAGTTATACACTTGGATTCTTAGTTCCACCTCAGACCTTTACTTGCTGTGTGACCTTAGGCCAATTGCTTCACCTCTCTGAGTTTCAGTTTCCTCAACTTGGAGTCTTAACAGCCACCCCCCCACCCCCGGACTGTATACTTTAAGGTTCACAATACGCACAAGAGAGCGTCATGTAGGCACCAAAATGTCACTCTCACTCAGGGCTGTGAGTCGGGATGTCCTGGAGCTCACACAGCCTGGGAGCAGTGGGTCTGCAGAGGGACCACCGAATTGGTGGGACCCTGTTCTCTTCTCACTGTCCCCCTACAGCTGTTTAGGGGAGGGGGCTTGGAAGCTGAGTTGGGCTATTTCTTTGTTCTCCCAATTACCCAAAAACTCTCAGACAAATTGGTATCATAGAAAAAGACTCACCTGGTAATCAGAAGACTTGGGTTAAGACTCATCACCAGTCATGTGAACTCTGGCAAATGACCTCCCTGAATCTGGGGATTCTCATCTGTAAAATGAGGTAATGATATCACTGGGCTGTGGAGACAAGTTGTCTCAAGAACGTGAAAGTGCTTTGTAAACGTAATGGGCCACACACAGATACATATTTATATGCTGCCCTCTACTCCTAGCCAGTCATGGGGATCTCAGCCAGTCCTACCACCATCCCCCAGCCTTGCTGCGGAGAGAGAAGGACAGGGGGCAGGGACTCTGCTGACACCTTCCCCACCCCCACTCCCCATTTGTCAATGCCGGAACCTGCTCTAGACTCACTAGACTTGATTTACTGGAGAATGGGGCTTTTGTCCCCGTTCACTCAAGCCAGCCCTTGCCAGTTCTCTCACCCCTAGTGGCTGAGCCAGGCCAGGATGAGACCTGCAAGCCCTGCTCTCGCCCCTCAGTGGGTCTGGCCCATCACCTCTACTCCCACTCCAGGCATCCAAGGCCTTGAACCTGGCCTCCCTGCCTTGCTGTCTGAGAATCAATGGTCCCACACCCCCAAGATTACGGAAGTTTGGTCTGGGAGAGAGGGAAGACCTCTACCCCACCTTAGCCAAGCCTTCTACATATGGGTGCCATGTAAAGAATTCAATATTGTTTGAAAATTACAAGAGCAAAAATGCTCCTTAGAAAACACTTAAATACAGGAATATACAGAGGGAAAAAAAGAAAGAAATGCTGTCATGCTCCCTTTCCTCCCACTCTGTCTCCCTCTTTGTGATTTCCTTCCAACCTGCCCCCACCGGAGCCCACCTGGCTCAGCTCCCCTCCCAGCTCATGAGCAGCCAGAGGCTGATAGGGCCTCCTTGTCTGTGGACCTCCTAGCACCATTCCCTGTACACAGTAGGTGTTCAACAAATGTTGCTTGGTTAACCAGGTGGAGCATATTTCTGGGACTTTAGTACAATGTCATTGAGAGCAAGAGGCCTGTAGCTGGTTGCCTTGTTCTTGGGGAACCAGCAACATTTAGATACCATTAGGGGTTAGAAATTAAGATTTGGGACTGAATGGCTCAGTACCAGCAAAATAATAATCTTTTTAATGACAAGATGAAAATGGGGATTCTAAGGCTCTGTTTCTCTACCATGGGGTGAAAAGTGATGTCGCCTTTACATGGAATGTTTTTCATTCATTCATGCACTCAGCAAATATTCATTGAATCCCTTTTGTGTGCCAGCCTCTGGGCTCAGTTGCCGACAGGGAAGATATTCAAATGAAGGCAACATGGTCTCCCCGCTATTAAAAAGTAAGGCCTTTTTCCTGGAGGAAAAGGAATGCTGAGTGGAGGTGGGAGAGGCAGGGAGGGGAGGGAGAAAAGGGTGCTGAGTGGCTGGCTCTTTCCAGGGGGTGGGGGAGCCATGTGGCCCAAGCCCTAGACCCCCTGGTGATCGATGGTGAGTGTGGGCAGGGGCCCTGCCTCCCACTCCCTTTGCTGATCTACAAATGGAAGCTGCCCTAGCAATGGGAGGAGGGCTGGTCAGGGGGCCTCTTGGCATCCAGCTCCTGAAACCCAGAGATGCTTGTGGGAGGGGGCATGCAGGGGAACTGGTTGGATCTGAACTAGCCCCTGGGGCTGGGGGTTGGTGGAGAGAAGAGGGAATATAGTTCAGGTAAAAAAAAAAAACAAAAACAAGCTTTGTGGCTGAGAGCTCTCAACTGGAACAGCTGGACTGGCTAGGCACAAAGTCAGGAGGCAGGACTACAGCAGGTCCCAGGATCAGGTGACCTCTTCATGCCCTTGGGAAGACCCTAGGTGGGGGCGGGAGGAATTGCTGCTCCCTCCCCAGGCCACCCTCCGGAGCCCTGCCTTTTCCTCTCTTCCTACAGCCTCAGCTCCCATCCAGCTCCTTAGTCTGGGGCCTCAAGAGAGGGAGGGTCTAGGCCCAGGGACTTCCAGAATGGAGGGGAGAGTGAGTGCTCACTCTACGGCTAGGCCTCAATGCCTACTGCTCCTGACCCCTGCCAGGCAGCCCCATCCCAGTTCAATGCCAGCATGAGGCATCAAGGGTGCAGAGACAGTAAAGCAGGTCCAGCCCATGGAGAGTTCAGCAGGGCATGAAAACTGCTCAAGACAGTGCAATCAGTGCCATAGTGGTGGCATCTGCAGGTGTTGTGCAGGCACAGAGATGGAAACAGTTCCCTTTACTTGCAACCAGAGAGAAGTGGGGATATTGAGCAGGGTCTTGGTGGTTGAGTAGAAGTTTGCCAGGGAGAGACGTGGTCGGAGGGCATTTTGGAGGAAACAAACATAAGCAAAACATGCAGCGAGGAGGAAAGCTGGGTGTGAGAACCCGTGAGGGGCTGCTGTGCAGGGATGGAGCCAGGATGCCCACATGCACATTCCAGCTCCACTTTCCAGCTGTTACTTTGGACAGGTTGCTTATCCTCTCTGTGCCTCCATTTCCTCATCTGTTGACAGGTGTTAACACTAGTTGTGGTAGTCATTAATGCTATTTGCCAAACACTTTTGGCTATCTCCCCTTCCCGGCACAGGTAGGAGAGCATTTTCTGGCCTCCTGTGGCCAGGCAGGGTCATGTGACTCATCCAGGCCAATGAATTGTGAACAGAAGTGTCATTTCCAGGCCTGGACATTTAATGGTCAATGTGAGAATCTCCAGAGCTCTCTTCTCTTTCTGGCAGAGTGCAGTGCAGTGCTCAAGAATATTTGACATCTGACTGCTCAATCTCTCCAGAGTTCCTGACAATGCACAGTGGACATGTATCTTTAGCACAACATAGGACTTGGTTGATTTAAGTCTCTGAGATTTGGGAATTGCTTGTTACCACAGCATAACTTAGCCCATGCTGACTGATACAATAGTACCTCCCTCAGAGGGTTGGGATGGGGATACCATGAGTGAATATACATAGCATACTTAAACCTGTGCCTGGCACATAGCAAGCATTTGATGAATGTTAGCTGCTATTATAATTGATATTATTATCAGAGAGGTGGAGGGAAGTAGCCACAGAAGAGGCTAGAAAAGGAAGTAGAAGCCTGCTTATGAAGGGCCTTAAACACCAAGCTCAGAAGCTTGGGGTTGATACTGAAAGCAGCAGGGAAACTTAAGCAGAAGAATGACGTGCTTTACAGACAGTTCACTCCAGGACCTGGCAAACAAGAGGCATTTAATAAATTCTAAATGAATGAATGAATGAAAGAGTAGAGATGGGAAGAAGAGAGACCAACTAGGAGGCCAAAATGTCCTATGGGTTTCCAGTGGCCCCGGTATACCATGGGGAGGGCTGAACCCAAGGCAGGTGCCATGGAGTTTGGGGGCCCCACTGCCAGGTGCTGGGCTTCCTTGCCCACCCCCAGCCTAGCCCGGACAGGCAGCTTCCTGGGCTCTGCTGCTGGAGTGTAGCACACAACGCCGCTTCATAACTCATCGTGTTTATGATGAAGCAGAGCGGTTGTTTAGGAAGACAGCCACTCTGACACCCAGCAGCCCCCAGGGCCGCTCCTGATGTTTCTCTTCCACCATCCATTGCTTAACATGCCAGCTCTCTGTCCCATGCCCTGCTCCCTACACCCCCTCCGATGGCACCGATCTCTCCCCCCATACACACACGTGCATCTCCGCCAGCCTCTCCAGTGCTGCAGCCTGAAGGAAATTTATTGCAGCCCCAGATTGCTATGGGCAAATACTAATAAAATGCTGTTTTGCTGCAATTTGTTTAATTGGCCACAGAAGAGACGTCTTGAGCATGTGCAGGCTCTGCTTGCGCCTGCCTGCCCGCCGGCTCACAGATGCTCTCTCTTCCCTTGGCCTTGTCGCCTAGCTGTGACCACCAAGAATAGGATGGTGGGAATAAGAGGAGAGGGGAGACAAGGGGAGGCTGCTGGGCTGCAGAGGGTGGGAATGAGCCCACCTCCATCTATTCCTACAGCACTTGACTGAGCCCTTTCACCCACGAACCTTGGGATCCTGTGACTAGCTGCACTGCCTGGGTTCAAATCCCACCACTTCCTCTTCTTAGCTGTGTGACTTTGGGCAAGTTAAGCAACCTCTCTGTGCCGCGCTTTTTTATGTGTAAAATGAGGACAATAGTAACACTGTTGAGAGAATTAAATGAGCTGACTCATGTACAACACTCAGAACAATGCCTGGTCTCTATGAAGCACAAAATCAATGTGAAGAACTTGGACTATTTGGATTCTAATCCCAGCTCTGTCGCTTACCAGTTGTGTGACCTCACGTAAGTTACTTAAGCACTTTGTAGCTCAGTTTCCCCATCTGTGAAATGGGGATAATTCCACCTTCTTTGTAGAGTTGTGTGAAGATTAAAGGAGTGAATGTGAAGGAATTAGAACAGAGCCTGGCATACAGTAAGAGCTACACAAGTGTGAACTGTTGTTGCTAAACAGACAATGGCAGAATGGTGAGCTCAGTGCTCTAGATGAGCAGTTTGGGCAGCCTTGTACCCCATGTTTCTTTACTGGAGTGAGTTTTGGGGTAGGGATGAGCCCCCAGAGATGAGAATTCCCAATGGCGTAAGGTTCCAGCTGATTCCTGGTGTCTTGAGGTCAGCAGGTGTGGCCAGCAGGGTAGTAGAAGATCCTTGCCCTGTGTCTCTCAGGGGTTGGGAGGCACACTGAGCTCACTGTGGCTCCTTAGACAGAGCCCGGGGCTGGGCTGCTGCTTGTGGGGTCAGCCCAGCCTCCCAGCTGCTCCCCTCTTGGCCCCTGGCACCCACACCCCAGGGGTGGGCACCTTGCCACCCACCAGATGGCACCAGCAGGGGGTGGGGTGGGGAAGGTTAGGCCAAGCTGCAGGAACTGGGCATAGGGGTCTTGGGACAGATGGGCTGTGTCTGTCCCCAGAACTGGATGCCTGGGGCAGGTTGGGAGCAGCCCCACGGTGCTCTTGGGAGCTGGCTGTCTGATGCCTGTGAGACACAGGACACATGAACATTCATACAAGCACACACATATACACACGAAAATGTCCTATGTGTTTCCAGCAACCTTGACTCAGCTGGCTTAGGAACATTTGTCTGAAGAAAACTCAGCCTTCCAGAAGAAACCTTTCACCCTGACCATTAGCTCATGAATGCTGGGGCAGGCCATAGGGGTAGGTGACAGCAGGCAGTACAGCACTTATAGCCTTAAGCCAGACCCAGCTGGGACTGAATTCAGGAGGGCAAGTTGCTAAACGACTCCCGCTCCACGCTTTGCTTCCCTCATCTGCAAAATGTGGACAAGGTAGCTGAGGCTGCAGGGAAGGGACAGGATGGCGCAGGGGCTGGAAGAGCCCTCTGGAGCCAGCTGGCCGGGTTTGAATCCTAGATTTTCTCCTGGGAACTCACCTGTGTGCTCTCGGGTGAGTAACCTCTCTTTGCGCCTCACTTTCCTTCTCTATAAAATGGGGATGATGACAGTAGTGCGTGCCTCAGAGGGGTGCTGTGAGGGTTAAGAATGAGTTAATATTTGTGTATGTTTAAATTAAATAAGGAAATGAGAGTGAGTTAATACTTGTGAAGTGCTGAAAGTGCGGCCTGGCACCGTAGGCATTCGCGGTCCCTGGGCCACTTGCTTCCTCCTTTCCAGCAGCAGTTTCTGTTGTTGTTATGCTGGACACCGGTGGCCGGGAGTGGGGACTTGCCTCTTCCTCAGCACACTTTCCTGGCATTCAGTAAGCGCTCATCGACTCAGCCAGATAAGTGGCCTGTGCACAGGGCCCAGTCTGCTGGCATGGACAGGTTGCTGGGCAGCATCCCCTGGCCTATCCTCTGAGGCCCCCTGCACTGCTGGTGCTTCTAGAATGGTGCCGTTTGCAGGGCCATAGACAGCCCACCCTAAGTTCTGCCCAGGGGAGGGGTCCTCTACACTACAGCCCTGGGCCACGTGCTCTGAGCTGCTCTTCCCTTGAGACTCTTCCCACAGCCTCTTCCTTGCAGCCCTCCCTGCCTCTGACTGACCCTCTACCCAGTTCAGGCATAATCTCCCCCAAACAGGGCTCCAATCCTGGCTCCCCTACCCTACAGCTCCCTGGTGCTGCTCAATGTAGTGCAAACACCATGTCTGGCCTTTCCGGGCCCTTATGCATAAGATGAAAGCCTACAGCCTATGGCCCATTGCACAGAAGAGAAAATGGAGACCCCAGAAGGGGGAAGGTACCACCTCTCACAGTCCTGAGGGAAGGCAGCCAGGAGCCCAGGACTCACTTAATCCAAGAGGGAAGGGAGGAATGGACACCACCAGTCTGGGAATAGGACTCAACAAATATGTCCTGTCCCCAGTCATGAACATCCCCAGGTTCTGTTCACCCTCTTCCAATCTCAGGCATTAAATGGAGCAGGGGCAGGGTGGACAGGGGGCTAGAGGAGTGGGGGAGCTGGGATGGCGGGGGCAGAGCCTGCCCTCCCCAGGTTGCTGAGGCAGCCAGCTGTGGCTAGCAACAGCTGGATACACACACCAGGACGCACGGTCTCACGCCCTCTGCCAGGGCCCAGCAGGCAGAGAGGAGAGGGAGGGCTCCCCCAGCAGGGGACAGAGGGGGAGAAGGGGAGGCCTGCTGAGTGCTCAGCTGCCCCAGAGACCCAGGTTTTCTCCAGGAGGCCCCCAGGACTCAAAACAAGGCATCCACACCCTCACTCCACCAGATCTCATGTGTGGGTGACTCCAGGGTTCCTGTAGGGGCAGCCCCCATCTGGAGCCTTGTCCCCCCACTCTCCATCTCTGTAGAGTGGGCTGCAGTGTGAGTAGTAGGAGGGTGGGAGGAGAGGATAGGGGAGCCACAGGCCCTAGGACTGAGTGGGGAAGATAATGGTTAAGAACAATCCAGGGAACCCAGGGGGAGGGGTGAGCTTCATGACCTTAGTTCCCTATCTCCAGGGACTCTCTGAAGAGTCCCTTTAAGGGGCTAAAGGAATCCAGGAAGAGAGGGGATGTTGTCAAGCCCTTGTATTTTCACAAACATTTGCTGAGAACCCACCTCAGTAAACAAGAGCACAGTGCTTGCCTTCATGGGGCTTAGAGTATAATGGAAGAGACAGAAGACAAGTTCATAGGCAATTTCCAGGCATGCAGGGCTGCAATAGGTACATGCAAAAGCTTGCGTGGATAAGTGGGACCTAACTCAGTAGGGGTCAGGGGAGGTTTCTTGGAGGAAGTGACATCAAGCTGAAACCTAGAAGATGAAGAGGATCTGGCTAGTGGAAGGACCCAGGGCAGGGAGGTGTGTTCTGACAGAACAGTATGTGCAAAGGACCAGGACAAGAGAGGGGAGCATTCTGAGAAACCCAGTGTTCGGTGTGGCCAGGAATGGTAGAGGCAAGGCTGGAGAGGTGCACCAGGGCCAGATCACAGGAAAGTTAATACATGTGAACTTCATCTTGAAGGCCTTGGGAGGCCCAGGAGGGTTTAAGCTGAAGTTTGCATTTTAAGACCACTGATTGCAACTGGGAGTAGACTGGAGGCAGGGAGGCCAGCTAGGAGGCTATTGCAGTAGTCCAGGATGGCAACCCTGGTGGCCTGATCTAAAAGAAATATTTAAAGTGCAGAATTGATGGGACTTGGCAATGAGTGGTTGGTGGGGTGAGAGAGTAGGAGGTGCCAAGGGGGAGAGTCGGGTGTCTGACTTGGCCACATCTGTGGCTGTGTGTGTCACCAACACACAGGACAACAGGGCATGAGAAGAGTTGACTGATAGGGCTAGGGCAGACCTTGGTTTAACTTGGGTCCTATAGAGTGTGAGGAGCCAACTCCTTCTGTCTCTGTCCCTGACAGCTCCCCGCTGGCCAGTGTTCCAAGCATCAGGTCCAAGTTTGTGCATTTTCTCACCAAACATCCTCAGCATCTCAGCAGTGTAGGGAAGACAGAAATCTGCAGCCACCTGGTTCTTGCCTTCTGGGCCTTGCAGTCAGCAGGGGAGGAGGGCCACGTGCACAAGTAGCAGCAACACAAGGGCTGATCTGTCCAAATCAGAACTTTATTGCTTTTGACCAAAGGCTGTTTGCAAGGGCAGTAAATGATTAAGGGCCACATGAGTGGTACAGGTGGTAACTGCTCAGCCAGTCAGAGGACAGGGAAAGTCCTCCTGGGTGGGGCCTTGAGGCTGAAGAGGGGCAAGGCTGCGGGCAGGCTGGGAGCCAGGGGACAGGATTCAAAGTCCTAGCTATGGCCCAACTTGGGTGCCCATGATCAAGGCACTGTATCTCTCTGGGCCTCTGTCTCCTCATCTGTAAAAATGGGAAAAAGGATAGAGCTCAAGTTCCCTATCCCCCAGTCTAGTGTGAGACCAATAGGGTGAATGGACCCAAATAGTCTCTGAGAGTGTCACGTCACTCCTGTGCAAGGTGTTGGGGTCCACTCTGCCATGGTCATAGGATTTGTTCTAGAGGTTAGTGATTTTGGAATCAGGTAGACCAGAGTTCAAATCCTGGTTCTGCCATTTACTGGCTGGACACCTTTGGGCAAGTAACAGAACCTGTCCAGCCAAATACTGACACACTCGGTGTCTGTAAAGTGGAATGGATGCTTCTGCCCACAGGACAAATAAGGTTACTGTCTATGCCTAACAGGGACTCCAGGAGTGACACCCATTGCCATGAGTGTGACAATTCTCTGGGGCAAGTTCACATAAGCCCCAAATGCCCCAAGATGGGAAGGCCTGTGCCTGGGGCCTGAGGGGTCTCTAGTCATTCTTAAGCACAAATCTTCCTGGCTCCACAAGAGACCCTCACTGCCACATGAAGCCTCCTCACAGACTCTGCCCGGTGGGAAGGTGAACCCGAATCCCAGCTGCACCCCTCCAGCCCAGAGAACACACACACACCGGGGGACCCTGTCCTGTGTACCTTCCCAGATAAACACCACCTGACCCAGATAACCAAGGCCCTATCAGCTTGGCATCTTGTTCTCCAAAACACAGGCCCTGGTGATAAAGGGATTTTGTGGGAGCTACGTCTGCCCAGGCCCGGGTGGGAGCTTTTCACAGGTTTTTTTGTTTTTGTTTTTTTCCCTCTTGCTACTATTAACAGCAAATGTTTGGCCTCTATGGGGACAAACCAGTCCTTTGGCAGCCAGGATCTCCCAACTTAACTTCCCCTCCCTTCCTCTTTTGCATCTTGTGTCAAAAGCCAGACGGCCATTTGTCCCCCTGGTTGGATTTCCACAAGGAGGGGATGAAGGTATTGGAGATGGGATTAGGTGGTGGCAGACGGCAAATTCTGTTGAGGGTTTTGTGTGATTATAAAAGGCTTGGGGGTGGGGTGCCCCCTTAGGGACACCTGAAAATAACCAGCATTTATCAAGCACTTATTGTGTATTAGGCACAACTTATTTGATCCAACTGGAGAGGCTTATTGTCTTTTATTCCCATTTTACAGATAAGGCAACTGAGACTCAAAAGATCACGGACACAAGTGGTAGATAAAACTAGAATTGAAGGCCAGGTCTGAAGTCTCCAAGCCCTTTGCTCTTGGCCTTTGTACCCTGTTCTCAAAGTCTGTCCTGTCTTTGGATCTGGCCTTTTCCGAGGAGTGAAAAGAAAATAGCAGGCTGCTCTCCTAAGCACAGAAAAATCTCAGCCACAACTAGAAACTGGTTTGGGCCAGGGCTGTGTCCAAAGGAGTCTTGCTGGTTCCCCAGCTCTAGGGTCTTCTCACCCTAGGTGGCCTTGGAATTCATCTAGAGCAAAGGTCTCAGAGGACAGATGGGGAAACTGAGGCAAAGAGTAGAGATGTGATGTGCCTAGGATCAGCCAGCTAGTGTGTGCCCAGTTGGAAGACTTTGGCTTCATGTAGTCCCAACTCACCTATTTTACAGACGAGGAAACTGAGGCCCCGAGAGGGGAAATGACTTGCCAAAAGGCTACCTAGCTAATTAAAACAGAGCTGGGAATCAAACCCAGGCATCTCAACTTGCAGTGCAAGGGCTATTTCCACTTTCCCATGTTAGACACACATCGCCAGATACAGATACTCGCACACAAAACCACAGTCACAGACGCTCAGTGACAGATACTCAGAAGTGCCTGTAAGGGGCCATCCAGGTGGGCACATGACTTGCACACACTTCCAAGTGTACATGCTCACATTGACACTCCCACAACACTGTCTGGGACCCGCTGTCCACCTCCCCCACCTCAGGACCTGAAGGAGACACCGCTTGACTTGCTCTCCCTCACTGCCCCCCCGATCCCTGCCAGCCCCCCACCTCCAGAATAGCACCAAGCTGGGGAGCTCCACGCTGTGCTTAAAAAGGGCACTTAATTTTTCATTCTTAAATGCTGGGATGCTCTTGTCTTTCAGCTTCACCCAAGCCCCTCAGTGGAGATGGATGGGGGCACAAAACACAGTTATCAGAAAGATTAAGCCAGGACTTGTCATTTTTTTATATCACAGAGCAGTCAGCCCGACGAGTGATGTCCTCCACTCTGCCAGGATGAGTCCAGAACCTTTAGTGCCAGTAGTAAAAAAGACTATAAAAAACACCATCGGAGAAAGGGTAATGATGAAATTTAACTGCTCCCGATCACACACCTGGGGTCTGCTTGCCGCGGAACCAGGGGGTTCGGCCGCATCATCCTTTACTGCTGTGTCCTTGTCTTTGCATTTAAGGTCCTTCCACTGAACCAGAACACTGTGTCCACTGCTGGGAGCCTGGGGCCATCTGCCCCACCCAGCCCTGCATGGCGAGGAGCACAGAGAGAGGGAAGGCAGGACAGTCTCAGTCCTGGGAGGCCTTGGGGTCTGTCGAGCCTGGCAGACAGTCACGAGGCTGGATATCCCAGGAGTCCTGCTGAGCTGCAGGCTTATGGAGGAGCTCCAGCCACAGCTGCTATTGAATCAGGGGTGCTTGGCCAGAGTTTTAGTTCCTTCCTTCCTTCTTCCTCCCTCCCTCGCTTTCTCCCTTGATCTCACTTTTATGTGCCAGGGACTATGTTACCTACATAATCACTACTCGAATCTTCTTGTTGCTCTCAGGACATGGCACTCAGTTTACCTAATTTTTAGCCATTTTCCCCCACCCCAGCCCCTCCTACCCTGCAAACCCCATCCCACACTGTCCCTTCAATCCTCCTAATGCTCTGTCCTAGCCATCTTGAAATCCTTCAAAATCATGTGTGCTCTCCAACCTCTGGGCTTTTGCACATGCTGTTCCTCTGCCTGGAGTGCTCTTCCTGCTGCTAACCTTAGGCTCACCCCTCACCTCCTCCAAGTCTTTGCTCAAATGTCATTTTCTCAATGAAGTCTTCCCTGATACAACCCCCGCCCCCCCCACACACTCTCACTCCCATACTCTGTATTTTACCTGTTTTATGGTGTCTACCCTTACTAGAACGTTCGTTCCCTGAGGGCAGGGACTTCATCTTTTCCATTCATTGTCATATCACCAGTGCCTGTAATAGGTGCTCAGTAAATATTTGCCAGATGAATAGATGGATTCAAGAGACACAGAGCTGAATCAGGCTGAGTCCCAGCCCTGAAAGGCCTCAAAGTCTAGCCAAGGGAAATGGACATTTTCATCTGAGTGAGAGACACATTTGTAACAGACGTGTGTACCGAAAAAGAGCAATTGCCCCCAAACACTTATCCCCTTGCTACCTCAGGACATGGCCCTCTCCCAAGACTCACCCTTTCTCTGCCCCAGGCCATCTGTCTGGGCAGAGAATGCCCCAATTGGCCCCAGGGAGGGCAAGCTGGGAGGGGTCGTCCGAGGTGGACACCTCCTGGCTGACCCTGACACAGTCGGAAGTCTGGTCAGTTCTGGAGCAACCCAGGGAAGCTAGGGAGAGGAAGGAAAGGAGCCCCGGCACCAACCAAACACAGGAAATGGAGCCCCAGCCCCAGTCCTCTGAGGGCATCATCTCCCGTGCCCACAGTGCCTGCAAAGGGCCATTCCACAGACCCAGGAGGCCTGAATGCCAGTCCCAGACCCCACCCCAGACCCACTGAGGGATCCTGAGCAAGTCACCTTCCCTCTTTGAGACTCAGTGTTTTCTCTCCTATAAAATGAGATTTGAGCCTCACAAATGACTCCCAACCTTTTCAAGCATGAGGACGCCCTTTAAAATTTTTTTATTGTAGCATCATATACATACAGAAAAGTACATATATCACATCTAATGATTTTTCACAAAGTAAACACATTCATATAATCAGCAGCCTGATCAAGAAATAAGACATTACCAGCTCCCCAGAAGCCCCTGTGTGGCCCTTCCCCAAAGGTAAAGATTATCCTGATTTTTAACACCACAGATAAAGTTTCACCTGTTTTTTTTGAACCTTGAAGATCCCTTTCAACCTCTGAGCTTGGGATCTGTGGTAGCCAGCCTCCAAGATGGCTCCCAATGATGCTCACCTGTTGGTATCCACGCCCCGTGTAGTCCCCCCCACACTGAATCAGGGTGGTCTTGTGACCAATACAGTGCAGCGGAGGTGATAGTGTATGGCTTCCGAGGCCAGCTCAAAGGGCATTATGGCTTCTGCCTTGCTCCATTGGATCACTAGCCCTGGGAGAGCTAGCTGCTGTGCTCTGAGCTGTCCTGTGGAGAGCTCCACAAGAAGAGGAACTGAGTCCTCCTGCCAACAGCCAGGACCAATGTGCCAGCCATGTGAGTGCGCCGTCTTGGAAGCAGATCTTCCAGCCCTAGTCAAGCCTTCCGATGGCTGCAGCCCCGGCTAACATGTGACTGTAACTTCATGAGAGACCCCAAGCCAGAGCCACCCAGCCAAGCCACTCCTGAATTCCTGACCCAGGGAAACTGTGAGATAATAAATATTTATTATTGTTTTAAGCTACTAAGTTTTGGGGTAATTTGTTACACAGTAATAGATAAGTAATACAGTATTCACTGATTGAGTAAATACTCAATGAGTCAAACCTCCCAAGCATTCAGTAACACTTTAAAGGAACTCTTTATTTTATTTTATTTTATTTTATTTTATTGGGGGGGGGTAACAAATGGCATTTTAATTACTTTATTTATTGAAACATAATTGATTGTACATATCTGTGGGGGACACTGTTGAATATCAATACCTGTGTGCAATATGTGATGCTCAAATCGGGATAATTAGTATATCCAACATTATACAATGTAATCATTTTTTGTGGCCCTTTACCAATTTCTCACTAACTTCTCCTCCCCCTCCCACTCCCCCAGTGGCCTCAGTTCTGTTCTCTAAAAGAACTAATTTAAAAATTTTTTCTTTCTTTCTTTTTGGCAGCTGGAATGTACAGGGATCTGAACCCTTGAACTTGCAGCACTCTAACCAACTGAGCTAACCAGTGAACCCCTTAAAAATTATCTTAAGAGTAACTACTCACATTGGAAAAAGGTTTTCATTTTGATGCATGACAAAGATTGGGTTCAGGCTAAGGACTGGCAGTTACTTCAAGGTCCCTTCCAGGTCTGAGGTCCCGGATCTGAGCTAGGGTGGGGAGCTACTGTTAACTCAGTTAATCTCTAAGGCTCTTTTCATACTAAAACCCTGGAATCAGAGACTTTCAGCGACCTGTCTCTCAGTCCTCATTCCTTCCATATTGTTGAGCAATAGAATGTGACAGTGAGGATCCCAAACTTTGGGGTCAAGCAGGCCTGTGTTCAAATCCTGGCTTCTCCTCTTCCAAATCTGTGTGACCTCAGACGAGTAGCTGTACTTCTCTGAATCTCAGTTTCCTCATCAGAAAAATCAGAGAACAGATGCCTAGTGCATAGGTTGCTGTATGAAGAGGAAAAAGCATATACCTCATCATTGTGACTCTTTGGAAACCTCAAGAGGCATGGCAGCTACAACGATCATCAAACCACAGATTGGCTGGGCGCTCTCAGGGGTGTCAGGGGACTGTTCCCCTCTCACTCAGGCTGCCCCACACAGAGTCTGAAGGGCCAGGTGAGCATATGGCCACATGGCAGAACTTGGTTGGAGCCGGACTGCTTCCTCTCCCTTGTTAGCATTGCCCGGGGGCCTGCTCTCTCCTTAGCAAAGGCCTGGATAACGAAGGCCACAGCCTATTAATTGCAGTGACAGTGATAAAGGAAGAGGGGGAGGCTGCTATTTGTCTTGCCTGTAACCTCTTGCATCATTCCAAGATGAATGAAAACTCATTTTCTGCTTTGATTCAGTCTAATTTCTCTGGGCCCCCTGGGCCTTCTGGGGGGAAGGGCCTCACGGCCCCTGCTGGGAAGGAATTGAAGGGAGGAGGAGGAGGGGTCAGAGGTTACGGAGGGAAGAGGACAGGCTCCACCAGGGAACCAAGAACTTGTCGGGGGAGTGATTGGAGTATTCATTCATTAAGCGCCCACGGTCTGGGGTGCTAGCTGATTGGATTCACAAACTACTCCTGTGAAGCAGGGAATCTGCTACCCATTTCCTGGATGAGACAATGGAGGTAGTTGAGAAAAAATGGCTTGCACAAGGTCACACAGTGAGTGGGGGCCCAAGCCCAGCTGCAGCAGGGAGGAGAGTCTGTCCAGGAGGGCCATCACTGCTCTTTCCCTGTCATCTCCGACCTTGCCTCCCACATGGATGAATGACTTCATCAGCATGGAAGTCCCATGGAGGGGAAGTGGCCATTCAGGTAGGGAAGTGACCACCCCTACCTGTCCATTCCCACCCAGAGCACAGGGAGAGGAAAGGGGACAAGGGGATGGGGGATGGAGGATGAACCTTTTTATCCATCAAGGAACAAAGAGCAGCCAAGAAGGGTCTTGTTGGAATAGCCATTTTCTCATTCTTCAGATGGAGGCCACAGTCCCTGCCTCCCAGGACCACACAGAGGCTGGAGATGGGTGAGGACGCTCATGGAGGTGCTTCCCTGGTACTTCCTCTCTGTTTGTAGAAAGGGAGAAGCAAGCCAGGAGCCCCCAGAAATCTGAGCTGCTTTGTCCTGGGTTAATCATGTGTCTGGGGGTCATCTGCCTGTGAGTCCCTGCACCTGCCCTGCCTGGCCACTCACTGCATCACCTGGGTCCCTTCTGATGGTCCAGGGGTCCAACAAAGCCCAGAGAGTAGAAGGGGCCTGGGCCTCATGACCTTTCCACTAAGGTGGCCTATCAGCTCCAGAGGAACTACAGAGACTGTGAAGAAGGGGGGAGATACCCCGGGTCTGCTGCGGGTTCACAGGAGAAACTCAGCAAAATATGTTGAACACACCTCACAAAGCATCCTCCCAGGGCTTTGGGGCAGGGGTGGAGGTGCTGCAAGGGGGAGGAGGTTTTAGGTGGTTCAGTGCATGAATCAGAAAGTGGGCTCTGGAACCAGGCAGTGTGATGTGAATTGCAACCCTATTGTGTGACCTTGGGCAAGTTGCTTTGCCTCTCTAGATCTCACTTCCTTTATGTGTAAAATGGTGTAATAATAGTATCTCCCTTATATGATTATCAGTTAACTTATAGAAAGCCCTTAGAGCATGTGCTCTAAGTAGGTTGGGTACAAGTCAGAGCCTGGGCTGTGCTCTGAGGGGCCGTGGCCAGGAAGGTCTGGTCTAGGGTCGAGATACTACGTATGAGAATTGAGGCAGCTGACTCGACCTGTCCCTCCTCCCAACACCAAACTACGGCATTCTCCCATCTGCCCCAGATCTGAATTGCAAATGGCCTTCCCTTCCCCACCACTCCAGCTTCAGCCAAGACAGCGGAGTCCAGAGCCCATGTGTCTCTGCCCCTGTAGGGTGTCTATAGCCTTGCTCTGTCTCGAAGGGTCTGCAGGCGGAGCCCTCAGACCAGGGCCGCTTTCCAGGATCCTGGGAAAGAGGAAGCATGGCCCAGTTAGAACCACCTAGCCTGGCATTCCAGGCCTTCACAGCCTGGCTCCACCTTCTCTCTGCTACTGCAAGAAACCTCCGCTCCCATTCCCACCCCGTGTAACTCCCACCCACACCCTCCTCCATAGGCCCAGCCTAAGTCCTACACTAACATAGGGAAGGTAGAGGACTTTTGTTGGGTGCTTACAGTGCTTACAGGCACGAGGCCCTTGAAGCTGTGTTCCAGTTGTCACCTCAGCTACACCTCCCGCAGCCTGATGAGGCGAGTGCTATTGATAGTCCCATTCTACAAATGGAGGGACTGAGACTCAAGGAGCCTACTTAGCTAGCAGCTGGGAGAGCTGAGATGTACAACCACGTCTTGTTCTCTCCAGAGTCCAGCTCTTAACCATCACTGTATCCTGCCACAGAGCAGACCCTGCACAAAACATATAGGAGAAATGAAGTCAGGGAGCCAGGAACCGTAATGAAGGAAGAAAAGGGGAATCTAGGGGTCATTCATTCACTGCCTTGACATTTACCTAGCACCTACCTAGGTATTCAGAGATGATAATAATGATGATGAAAATAATGATGATGATGATGATGAAAATTGCATCAGTGATAATAACTTTAGTGATAGTGATAACATGAAAACAATGGCTGACATTTCTTGAGCTCCCACTATGTGTTTGGCACTGTGCCAGGTGTTTTGTATGCAGAGCTCTAATCTTTATAGTAGCCCTGTAAGGCCACTGTTATTGTATCACCACTTTATAGATGAGTCAGTTGAGGCTCAGAGTGCCTAAGCATCTAAAGTGACTCGGATTTCAAGCATCTGAATGAGAATTTGAACCCTGGCCTATCTGTCTTTGAATAACAAAGGCAACTACAATGATGATACTGTCTAGCATTTACTGGGTACTTTCTATGTTCCAGACAGTCGGCCACACACTCACAACAGTGTAAGTGGGGAGTCATTGTCACCTCCATTTTACCAATGAGAAAATGGAGGCTTAGAAGGCAAGGAAACTGCTCAAAATAATATATTGAGTGCATACTGCAGCTGCGCTGTGTGCCTCCCATTTTACCATAATGCCCCACAAGGAGAGGGCTGGTCAGAGGGAGCACTTTCAGGACAAGAACTTTATTCTCTCTCTGCTGGACTACTGCAGCAGCCTCCTACTGGACTTCTCTAGTCTCTTTCCCTCCAAACCTTTGTTCACGGTCCATCGTTCCTCTGCTGACATAGCTACTGTCCTAAAACTCAACCCGTGGCAGAGGCAGCTAGCTGTCCACCAAAAGTTCATGCCCTATCCCCCGAAGGGGCAGTTATCCCTGGAAAGCACTGCCCCATCTGGCGCTACATTTCCCAGAGCCCTTTGCAACTGCTTGAGGCCACGTGATTACTTGCCGCCAGTGGAATGTAGGCAGAAGTAACACATGCGGCTTCTGGGCCAAAATGACTAAGAAGCAGCTGTGCCTTCTTCACGCTCTCTCTTTCCCCATCTCCTTCTCTGTCTGCCCACTAGAAGTGGGGCATTTCAAGTCCTCCCCAAATTCCTCACCCTTAGGGGTTGTTATGGACTGAAGTTTGTGTTCCCCAAAACTCATGTTGAAATCCTAACCCAATGTGATGGTATCTAGAGGTGGGTCCTTTGCAAAGTAATTAGGGTTTGATTTGGTCATGAGGGTAGGGCCCTCATGAATGGGATTAATGCCCTTATTTAAAGAGAAGACACAGGATCTCTCTCTCTGCTCTCTGCTATGTGAGGATACAATGAGAAGCCATCTGCAAACCAAGAAACGGGCCCTCACTAGACACTGGATCTGCCAGCACCTTGCTCCTGGATTTCCCAGCCTCCAGAACTGTGAGAAATAAATGTTTGTTGTTTAAGTCACCCAGTCTATGGTATTTGTTGTAGCAGCCTGACTAAGACAGGGATGAAAGGAGACTGGTGATTCGTGAGTCACCATGTGGAAGAAGTGACCCACCAACCTGAAACACACACACTGGACTGTTGCATAAGTGAGAAATACACCTTTTGGGGCCGGCCCGTGGCTCACTCAGGAGAGTGCGGTGCTGATATCACCAAGGCCCCGGGTTCAGATCCCATATAGGGATGGCCGGTTCGCTCACTGGCTGAGCGTGGTGCTCACAACACCAAGTCAAGGGTTAAGATCCCCTTACCGGTCATCTTTAAAAAAAAAAAAAAAAAAAGAAATACACCTTTTGGATGAAGCCACTGAAATTTGGAGGTTCATTTATTGCAGCAGCCAGACTCACCCTAACAAATAATATATTCACTCCTGGTTCATACTTCTGAATGCTCCCTTCTACCTGAAGAATAAAGTCCAAACTCCTGATCATGGTTCATAAAATCGTTCACAATCTGCATTGCATCACCTTTCTAACCTCAATTCCCAATACCAGCCCTACCTTTAAAAACAAAATTTATTCAAACTTAGAGTATTGCTATTTCTCAACACAGCGTGTTCTTCATACTTATTGGTGTTTACACATGCTGATCCCTCTGTTTGAAACACCATCTTCTTTCTTTAGAAAACTCCTATTCATCTTTCAAGAACCATTTTACATATTATCTCCTCATTGAAATCTTCCCTGACTTTCTGCGGCAGGGGAAAGTGCACCCACAGAAACTTCCACCACTATATTTATGAGTGCAATGTAATTGTTTGTCCTATATCTGATTCTCTGACCAGACTGTGGATTCCTGCAGGGCTGGACTTGTGCCCCATCAATTTTTATATCACCAATGCCTCCAAGATGCTTAAAACATAGAAGGTGCTTGGCAAAGAAATGAACGTATGATAAACTAGAAAACAACATGAAGCATAAGCTCTGCAGGGCTCAGCCTCAGGCATAAATTGCCCTCACAGAGATATAACTGGGAAGTCTGTTTCCTGCCCTTCAAAGACAGAGTAATATAAGCCCAGGGGCCTAGAGGGAGAAGCAATCCTGTGTCCTTCCTTGTCCAAAGTCCCCAAAGACTCTTCCTGTGGCCTCTTCCCAGATGACATCTTGGGGCTCGTTCCTGAGACAGAGGAGAGAATTGAAGAGAAATGACAAGCTCTAGACTTAAACTGATCATTCACCTGCTTCAAGGATTACTGAGAGCAGAAGGCCTGGCCTCAGCCTCTTCCTGGATAAGCAAGGGCTGTCTGCAAGGTTAGACAGGCCTGGGTTTGAATCCCGATCCCACCATTACCTATGGGACTTGGACCTGTTGCTCACGTCCCCATCCATAAAATGGGAAAATACTACTCAACTCCCAGGATTGTTGTGGAAACCTGGAGCATTCCTTATCGGGTAGGATCGCCATTTTCTAACCTGAGAATTGGCCTTCCAGCCAGGGCCTGGGAAAGAGGGCATCCCAGGTCCCAGGTATTCTGTCCTCCCTCCTCATCCCCATCTCCACCCCTGGAAGGACTCTCTGTCTCTCTGAGACTCTCAGCCACTTCTGCAATGAGTTCATACTGGATTTTTTCTTTTCTTCCACCAAGTTATGAGAGGGGACATAGCAGAGACATTTGGGATTGGTTTCAAGTAAAGGGAGAGTCCAAGACTTGGAGAGGTAAGGAGGGGAGGGGAGGAAAGGGAAAGAGAGAGGAGAGGAGGGGAGGAGAGAAACTAAGAAGGAAAGGAAACCAAGACGAAACAGGAAAACAAACAAACCAAAACCAAAAAAAAAAAAAAAACCCAACCGAAAGACCAAGACACTAAAGGACACAACAGAGACATAAAGATAAAGACAAAACAGAGAAAGAGCAAGAGAGAGAGAAGCAGCAGAAGCAGAAAGATGCAGACACAGAGAAAGTGGGTGGGAAGGGAAAGGCCCTTAACCAGCCTTGCAAGGACAGGGACAAAGCTAACCCCCTTGGGCCCCCAGGCTGAGCGAGGCTTTTAGCCTCTGAGTGTCCTGCTGCTGCGGAGAGAGAAAAGCCTCTTCTCCCACATTCAAATGAATTTGATATTCAATCAATGAAGATTAACTCGCCCAAGGTAAGGGGGTTTTTACATCCGTAAGGAAGTCAAATACGATTATGCAGATGAGAAAATTATCCTGAGATGAGGAGCGTCTCATATTTGATAATTATGAGAAAGGGTGGATGCTCACAGTGATTAGCATATCTCCAAGACCAGACCAAGATGGAGGGGGCCAGGCTGGGCAGCAGTGACCAGGAATCGCACCCGGAGAAGCTGGTCAGTGATGTCTAGTCCCTGATGTCCTTTTCTGGAGAAGAGGACTCAATGCTTCCGTCAGTAAAGACCTTGACTAGAGCCTTGATCCGGCTGTGTCCACTGAAACTTCCCAGACCAGCTTGCTCTTCTGTCAAATGAGAGAGCACTCCAAGCAGGGCTTCTCAACTTGAATATGAGTTTGAAGCACCTGCCGCTCCTCCTAAGAGGCAGGCTCTGATGTGGTGGATCGGGGACCAGGTTCTGCCCTTCTAACAAGCTCCCCAGTGACGCGGGTGCTGCCGGTCCACAGGCCAGAGGGTCTCAGCCCCGGTTGCACATCAAAGTCCCCTGGGGAACCTTAAAATCCTATCAGTATCTGTGGCCCACCCCAAGCCTCTTAAATTAGAATCTCTGGGAGAAGAATCTGCACATTGGAATTTTTAAAAAGATTCTCGTGTAAATCCCTGACCTGAGCAATGTCTGAGACGCTGAGAAGTCCGTGGATCTATTCCGACTCTCTAAGGACTCTCCAACCCCAAGGCCCTCAGAAGCCACAGACCAGGGTGGGAGCCATGGAAGAGGCAGGGAAGAGCAGAAGATAGGATGAGTAACCCCAAAGTGAGAATGGGCTGAGGACACTGCCCTGGGTCTGCTGGGGAGCCTTGGAGGAACTACTAAAAACAGTTCTCATGTATTAAATACCTACTGTGTGTCAAGCCTTGTACATATATCCTCTCCAACAGTTAAAGGGAGCTATTATCATCTCAATTTGACAGATGAGGAAATTAGGCTCAGAGAGGAAAAGTGACTTCCCCAAGGTTGTGGGGTCAGGATATGAATCCAGCTTGGTCTGACCCCCAAAGCCCGTGTTCTTTCCAGTCTAGCCATTGCCTCCCACCCACTGGGGAGGGACCCTGGGGGGTAACCTCATCCAGGAAAGTTAGTGGCTGGACCCGGGCCCTAATGCCTGCCTGAGCTAAGGGGTCTCACCCTGTCTGCTGTGCCTGAGGTAGGCCAGCCTCAGGTGGTGGAGGGAATGAGCAAGGGCTTGGAAGTCAAACAGCCCTGGGTTCAAATCCTGAGCACTGGTCTCTTATTAGCTGTGTGACCTTGGGCAAGTCAGTACCCTCTCTGAGTGTCTGACAGCATCCTCCTTGGCCAACAGGGATGATTAGATCAACATCGCAGGGTTTCCAAGAGAAGGAGATGAGGTCAGGTGTCTAACATGTGGGCCATGGAGTTCAGAGAGGGTGGATTTTCCTATTTTGGGGGCTGGGGCTTGGCTGAGCCAGGGTGCAAAGGTCCTAGGACTCATAACCTCAGGACTTTGGTGGAGTTACCATGGGCTCCTCCTCCACTATATTATGAGGCCAACATTAACCCAGTTCTTCCCAAGTGAGGTACTGGGTTTGTTTGAGCCAAATCTGGGCTCATAACTGCTATTCCCACCATACCGAAAACACTGGGGTTGGTCTCTTTGCCCCAAGAGCAGGAGCCTCTGGGAGACCTGGGGGTGCACCCCTCAGCACCTCCCATCACAGGTGCCCCATTACCTGTTGGTGAGCAGGGGTTGGGGAGCTCTGGCCCTGGAGCTTCCCTTTTGTAAAGAGAGGCAGTGGGTCTGGGCCATCTCCAAGGAAACTTCTGGCACTAGCCAGCCTTCCTTTCCTCTCCCGGGAATTCCCCTTAGAGAACTATCCTGTGTCCATGCTGCTGAGTAAGCTTGTGCCCTACACACAATGCCGAGTGGGGTGGAAATCCAGTCCCTGGTCTACTCACCAACCTGTGCGCCCTGCCCAGAAGGGGCTTCTTTTGCTAATTGTCATGAAAGCACCCTGTGTGTCATCAGGGAAGAACTTAACTTCTGTGGGCCTCAGTCTCCTGCTTTGTGAAATGGAGACACTATGGGGTGCTCAATGACGGTTAAACCCTTCCCACGTCCCTTCTCCCCTTGTGAACACACAACCTCTCCTCACTGTCACACCACCTCCAGCACCTGTTTGGCTACCAGTCACTCAAACAAACCAAAACCTGGAGCTGGGGTGTGCTTAGCACCCAGGTAAGAGGTGGAGGGCCAGTCCTCACCCTACGTATGCTTCTATTTCCATATCGCTCCCCAGGATGTCCCCTGCCCAGCCAGGGCAATTGAGCATGAGGGTGAGGAGAGAAAGAAAAAGAAAGGAGAGAAGGGTTCTATGGTGGGGAAGTTGGCAGCTGCCTGCTGCGTTCAGGCTCATGTGTCTCTGAAAGTGTTTCTGTTTTACTGTCTGAGACTCTGTCTTCTCTCTCTGTCCATGTATGCCAGTGTACTTGCCTGCATACCTGGGTGTGTGTATAAGCACATCATTGTGACTTTGTGCCTGTGCACATTGTAGAGTTCTGTGTGTCTCCTCCTCTGTGTGTGTGTGTGAATCAGGGGGTCTCTGTGTACATGTGTGTCTGGATAGGAGTCTATCAGCATGTGGTGTGTGGGTGTACCTGTGTATAGATTTGAACGGGTGTGTGTCAGCATGTATGGGTGTGAGTGTCTGTGTGTATCTGCATGGGTGTACATCAGTGTGTGTGTGAAGATCTGAGTGTATCTAGGTGAGTGTATATGAGTTTGGGGGGATGAGTGAGTTGGGATGAGTCAATGGTGTAGATGTGTATCTATGTGGGCGTGTGTCAGTGTGCGTGGCTGTGAGTATGTGTGTGTGTCTGCGTGGAGTGTATCAGTGTGGGGGGGATGTGTATAGTAGTGTGGGTTATGCGCATTTGTGCATGTCTGTGTGGCTGTATCAGTGTGTGGTGTGCGTGTGGTGTGTGTGTATGTTTCTCTGTGGGTCAGAACGGGTGAGTTTCAGTGTGTGAGGAGTGTGCAATATTGGTGCATGAATCACTGTGAGAGCATCTGTTTATCCATATCTGTAATGCAGGGTGTCTGTACATCTGTTCTTCTGTGTGTCTGTGTGGAGGGGGTAGCAGAGTGTGCGATGTGAGTGTCTGTGTGCGTGTCACCATATCTGTGTATCTGTGTGGGTCTGCATCTCTCCAGCTTGGCTGGGCCCCAGCACTGTAAATCCATCAACTCCACATGATTTTGTCAATTCTGACAGCTAACTTCAACATGACGACAAATCTGGCCCCAGAGGATATTAAGCAAAGACACATGAGCCTATAATTTTCTGCTTCCACGTGTGAGATGCTATAATAATCAAAAGAAAATGAGTTTCTAACTACCCCAGCTCTTTGTGCTGTTGCCTTCATGCCGGCTGCACTAATTGAATCACCCGGCACCACTGTATCAATGGTAACTTGGGTATTGGGGGGTAATCAGGCGTGTGGGGGGGACCAGCTTGGAGAGGTGCGGTGGCTTTTGTGAAGGTCCCATCTGCCTCATGCACCAAAGCCGCCGGCCGACCGCCTGCATTTGGCCGGACAAGCGAGTGACTTGAAGGGCAGCCCCTCACCCAGGGGAGGGCCTGGGAGGGGATGCCTGGGGGAGGGGGCACCTCTACCCAGATGCTGCAGCTCAGGCCCCTTGGTCCCAGAAGGAGAACTGTGCAAAAACAATAAAAATGCACTTTGGAGGTGGGCTACCTGGGTTCAATCCTGGCTGACAGCCCTTATGTCATTTGACCTCTGGGGCTTAATTTCCTCATGTAGTAAATGGGACAACATCTCTACTTTGCAGGGGTATAAACACAGATTAAGCACCCTCAGTTGCCTTGCAGAGAGGAAGCACTTGGAAGTTGTAATTATTTTTGCCATTACCACATGTGGACAGTGCTTTACCATGTCTTAACTGCTTGTCTCTTCGCAGTGTGAGACAGGGCTCACTATTCCATTTCATATCTGAAGAAACTGAGGGACAGAGAGATTAGTATCTTGGCCCCTTGAGAGAGACACAGCTCTCTCTCTATGCAATTCTGGGGGCTTGAAGTGGTGTGTGTGTGTGTGTGTGTGTGTGTGTGTGTGTGTGTGTGTTTTCAAAGAGGGATAGTCCTGGTGGCTTCTAGGGGTTCCCCCAACAGTCCTGTGACTCAATAAAAAATAGTTGCTTATCTTTATATATCACTTGCCACGGGGCACTTACTGTGTGTTAACTCATGTAATCCTCACAATGAGTTTAGGAGGTAGAAACACAATTATCCCTGTTTTATGATAAAGACTGAAGTGCATGGAGGCTAGGTAACTTGCTCAAGGTCACATGGCTGGTAGGTGGTGGAACTGGACTTCAAGCCTGGGACATCTCTCTCCACAGACCTTATTTTTATCCATCACCTGTTCTTCTTCTTAAAGACCCAGCTGTACCCCACACTCCGTTTTGCCTCTTGTCTCCTGAACTGAATCTCGCACTTGCCTCCAGGAGATATCCTCTCTGTACCCAAGGGACCGTGCCTCCTGAAGTAAGGATTCAGAGTGGTATAGAAATTCTTCCACCTCCAACCTCACTGTGCACTGCCACATCAAGGCAGGAGATTACCCGTGTTGCTCTCCAGCTCATGCCTTCACCACTTCTAATCAGACAGCAAGTTTTCACTGAGAAGCCATTATGTCCCTGGAACTGCGCAGAGAATTGGGAGCTTCAAAGAGGAAATTAGTATAACTCCCCACTTTTGTACAGCAAAACTTAGGGAAGTAGAAGGGGCACAGGATTTGGAACCAGGCAGATCTGGGTTCTGATTCTTCTGCTGTCACTCACTAGTGGGGGATGCTTAGACTTGTTGCTGAATATCTCTGTGACTTAATTTTCTTGACTATAGAATAGGGACAGTTTTCTCCCTGAGATCAGGAAAAAGGCAAGGATATCTGCTCTTAACTCTCCTATTCTATACTGCCCTGGAGATCCTGGCCAGTGCAATAAGACAAGAAAAAATAAATAAATAAAAGACTACAGATTGGAAAGGAAAAAAGAAAACCCATTTTTATTCACAGACAATGTGATCATCTTCATAATAAACCCCAAGGATTGCCAAGAAAAAGTCCTAGAACCCAGGATAGGAGGTCAATATACAAAAATCAATTGTATTTCCACAGGTTAATAGTAAACAATTGGAAATTGAAGTTAAAACAGGGACATTAATCCCACCTCACAAGACTGCTGCAAGGAGTAATATTTATCTAGAAATATCAAGCTTGTGTGCTTCCTAATGAGCTTTCCTGAGAGGGGAAGAAAGAGGCTGATAGAGAATCACACCCAACATTGATCACCTCCTGTCTGTGCCAAAACCACAGAGAGGGAATGTTTCTAATATGTCTTCAATAGTTGTGAGGGCAGCTAGCTCAGCTGGTTAGAGTGCAGCTTGTAACACCAAGGTCAGGTGTTCAGTTCCCCATACCAGCCAGCCACAGGAAAAAAAAAAAAAAAAAGTTGTGACAATTACAAACGATAGGGCTTTATTTATCCACAAATTTGTGGGGAATTGTGGTTCATCAAAATCTGGGGCTTCCTGGGAAATACATTGCCATAAGCACGTGAACACTGTCCATCGTATGAGCTCCTCCTGCTCTTCCTCCACCTACCCTTCTCATCTTCATGTCTTTTTAAACTCCTGCTAATATGGGCCCAGGATGTACAATGCAACCTGAACAAATCTTAGGCCAGGTACAGCCTGGGTCACATCCAAAAGCAATCCTAATAGACTCCAAAAGCACTGATTTGCAGTGAAGCCTTACCAAACTCTAGAACAAGCAGCAAGGCAAGCAAGGAAGTTACATCATACAACAGACAGTGAAACTCTTAAAATCCTCTTCAGTCCTGTCTTTCCCCAAAGTCTCATAGGTCACTGCATCCTGCCCCCTTCTTCCTTTGTCTTCTATGTCTCCTAAAACTCCAGCTCTGCTCTCTCTCGCCTCCACCACTTGCCAACTGGATCAATTCTATTATAATCTAGTTTTTGCTGCTGATAACTTTATGCTCTTTCTTGGGTGAAGCTTCTTCAACTCTGTATCTGTACCTGTCACCCTGATCAGCTCAGGTGTGGGAACCTGGTGGGAGAAGAAAGGCTGTAAAGATTTATACCTTAATATTTTGGTTCCTCCCTCATCAGAAGCCCTCAAATTGCTCACAGCCATGTAGGGGGAAGACAAGTAAGGACAGCTATATCACACTACAGTAACACTCTCCTCCAGGCTGGTCCAAAGCTCTACAGATGCAAAGAGGAGGACTGATTCAGAAGCAGGTGACATTGAACCAGGGCTTGAAGGATGACTTGGCATTCATCTGATGGGGGATGGAGAGGGCAGGGGAAAGGAATGAACAGTTACACTTCACCTCCTGGTACTTTGCATCCAGGATCTTCTTTATTATCTACCCAGTCCCGAAAGTCTTGTGAGGTGACTGCCCATTGATATTCACATTTTGCTGAGTTGGAGATTGAGGCCCAAGAGGAAAATGAACTTGTCAAGGTCACCCAGAGACTAGTTGGCGCAGGTAGGACTTGAGTTCTGGTCTGCCTGCCTCAAAACCCCTACAGTGGACAGGTGGAGGGAGAGGAGGGAGAACTTCAAATAGCTGCTGGTGGGGGTGGGGTGGGGGGGTGGAAAAGGAGGTTCAGGTCACGGGGACATATGGGTAAGTGGAAACGGTGAGATGCAGATCCAAGTATACAGCACACCACCATTTATGGAAAAAAGCGGGAAAGACGATACATATTTGCTTATTTTTGCATAAAACGTTGGTTGCCCTTGGGATGGGAACTGGGGAGCCAGGTTAGGGTGATGAGGGACTGGGACACAGGTGGAGAGAGAGATATTTTACCCCCTTTTTGTTGTTTCTTTCTCACCTTCCCTTTTACACTTTTTGAAATTTGAATCATGTGAATGTGTTACCTATTCAAAAAATAAACTAAATTACTCTAAAAAGAAAATAAGTAAAAGAATAAGTGTTAACATAGTAACATAAAACTCACAATAAAACAGTACCCAGCCATTGACCATGCCTTTCTGGGTCACCTCCGGGTCCAGGCTATGGCCCATATCGGGGCTTGGCTCCCATGGAGAAGGGGCATGCATGGGGGCCAGGAAAGAGAGCCCCAAATGGGTCTAAGTCAGCAGTAAGGCCCTCAGCTCGCTGCCACCGCGACGCTCCCTCTCTAGTTCCAGTCGGATGGGTGAGGGGCTGTCAGACGGAGGGAGGGCTGCAGGAGAGACGTCCGAGATGGAACGGGACATTTGGGCAGTTGGGGCCGATTTGTTGCCATTTTCACGGGCAGACTTGCGAATTAAGTGGCATGAAATTGAGCACAGACCAGGTTCCCCCCCAGAGACGGGGCAGCCCCCGCCCAGGAGGGGAGAATGCAAGGGGGCGGGAGCGGAGCGGTGGCCGGCCACGCTCAGCTGCTTCTGAGTGCAGATGGAGGGAGAATGGAAGGGGGCTGGGCTGGGCTCCTCCTCCGGCCTCCCCCCACCCTCTGCTTTCCTCAGACAAGCAGAGGGTCTGCCAGACCCCAGCGAAGGGCTGAGCCTGGACTGGCTCCCTTGTGTCCAAGTACCTCTGGGGGTGTTTGGGGGCTGGCTTCCAGCCCAGAACCCCATTCAGAGGGCCCCTCAAACCTTTTTGCTTAACTCAGCATCTCTCTGCTGCCATTTTTGCTCAGAAACCAGGAATGGGGACTGAAGGCAGCCAGAGAGACTGACTCTGCTTCACTGGGTGAGGAAGGAAGCTTTTGCACTGGGGAAGAGGTGAATGGGACAGAGCATCTACTGGGGAGATACTGGGGACCTGGGTATTCCAGTGTGGGTTCTGTGTGGCCTTGAGTGAGTTACTTATCTGAGCCTCCATCTCCTTATCTGTAATAATACTAACTACCATGTTCCCAGTGCTGATCTAAGTGTCTTGTGTATTTTGTAGCATTTCTTTTGATCTCAATAATACTTTATCAGGTAGTAGTGTTATCAATTACACCCCCATTTTACAGATGAGAAAACAGATCATCTGGCCAGTGAGTGGTGAAGATGGGATTTGCTGTTTAACATTCTGCCACCTCAGGGAGTCAAGGGGAAGATTAAATGAGATAATGAACATTTAGAGTTTTACACATGGTACAAGTGTAATCAATGTTAGCTACTGTCAACACTGTTCTATTTGCCTTTTAGTGGGGGACAGGAAGCTCAAATGCAGAATGGTAAGGAATAGTCCAGATCACCTAGTTCACACTCTGGTGGACTTGACAGATGGAAAACAGAGGCCCAGGGAAGGGAAGTGACTTGCACAAGGTCATCTGCAAGGTGACTTGCATAAGGTCACCTATGCTGAGCTAGGACTGAACAGGTCAGTGACCTGAGCATTTCTCACCAGTCCCCTGAGGACGCCCTGGGGCTTTGGGGAGGGCAACCTGCTTTACTTTTCCATGAGAGGCACAGCCTGGAATTTCAATTCCCATGGGCACTGTAGGCTCTGAATTCTCCCTCCCCAGGCAGGATTGAGACCTAGCCCCAGCCCAGGTGGGGCTAAGGGGAGAAGACAGCCTTCATCTGCCCAACCCAGGCACCTCCTCCTGGGCAGAGCTTTGCCCTACAATCAGGAAGGATGTGTTTGCCTCAGTGCCAGGCCCAACGAGCCCATGAAACCCATGAAGAGCCCTGCAGGTGGCCAGAGGGAGGACAAGCCCCATGGTGCTTAATAGGACCTAATCTCTGCCAGTGTTGTCGGAAATGAAAATGAAAAACAGCCGCGATTTTGTGTTCTAAAAATTAGCATGTGTGCCTACATCGTAAGCCCCTGGCCTGCATTACCATACAGATTTATCCCAGGCCCAGCATGCAGCCAAAATATGTAATTACACACAGGCTCAGGTGAAAAAGTTGTTCCCTCTTTGCTATCTATAGAATATGGATTTTAAAAAATGAGAGCTAGATCTGGACTTTTGCGAGGAACCTACTTTGTGAGGGATGCTGCCCATGGTATTTGAAGAGAGGGAGGGTCTCGGCCCCATCAGGAGTATGTGATGGGGCAGGAAGAACGTGAATATGCTAAGTAAAGAGCCATCTGCCTAGGCTGGGGGCAAAGGGGGCAGGGAAGGGAAAGCCTTACTAGAAAGAACTGTGCTCTCTGTGCGCCAGGTCCCCTTCAGTGTTCTCATGCACATTCTCTCGTTTAATCTGCACAGGAAACCTGAGAAGCGGGTATCCTTATCCGCACTCGAAAGATGAGTAAACTGAAGCTGGTAAGTGGTGAAGCCCAGAATGCGAACTCATGACTCCAGAGTCTTTCCAGTGTGCTATATATGGCCCCCAACTTCATTAGGCTTTCCTCATCTGACTGATGACCAGAGACCTTAGTTGAAGCCACTGGGGGAGGAAGATTGGGGTGATGGATGCCGGGTGTGCGTGTCAGTGTTCAAATATGAAGACTGAAGGGGAACCAAGGTCTTCACATGAGGACAGATGGTAGAAAGAGAAAGAAAAACAGAGATGCCAATCCTTAGCATAAAAACTGACACACAGTAGCAATAATAAATGAGTGATTGATGGAATGAATGGACCAAAGCCCTAAAATAAAAATCAGAGTCCTTATTCAGGGTTGGGTGGTAGATAATGTCTAGATACTGAGAAAGATGAATAAATCAAAGTACCAATATGGGATCAATGTCCCAATCCAAAGTTGGATGGGAAAGAGAGTCAACATTCCAGTATAGGGATCAATACCCAAATGAAGATTTGGTTGAGGTCATCAACATCCCATGTGGAGATCAATGTCCCAGGACAGAGTTAGTAGAGAGGAATCAATGTCCCACAATATGGATGGGTAAGAAAGTCAACATTCCAGTGTATTCAGACAGAGGTGGTTAAGGGAAATCAATGTACCAATGTGGGGATCAATGCCCTAATATCAGGATCAGTGGTAGTCAGTAATAAACAAAGGTGGGTGTAACAGTCAACATCCCAGTGCGAGATCAGTGATAGCTAAAGTCCCACTATGGGGATGGATGGGAGTTGGTCTCACTGTAGACATCAGCTTGCCTATATGGAGAGCAAATAGAACACCTATCCATGCCTTCTAGGCTTCCCTAGGGGGCTTTTCTTTCTATTTGCTCTGAAGGGATAGTTCCCAGGCTCCCTGGCCCTTTTGATCCCCTGGCTAAGTTCTCCATTGCAGAAAATTTAGGATGGGGTCAGTGTTCTGTCTCACCCTGCCCCAGCCCGGTTATCTATAGTAGTTCCCCTTGAAGGGCTCCTATTCCTTAGCCTGTCTCCTGAGGTGGCTTGCAAGTGAGTACAGAGACTCCCTCTAGCCCAGATGAGGCTACTTACTTTCCAGGGATTATTTCCTGCAGGGAGACCAGGTCTTGGGCTCCTCCAGACTCAGCTCAAACGAGTAGCAGGTGAGATAAAGTCACATCCAGTCATGTTCTTACTCTGTTGGCCTGATATGTGTCTAAAGACCGCAGTTATCCATGTTATTTAACATTGCATCTGTCATTTGAATGATTGCTTCCCCACATTTTACAGCTGAGAAAAGCGAGGCCCGGAAGTGTAAACTAGTTGGCCACAGAGAAGTGGCAGAGATGGAGCTAGAAGCCTCATTTCTGCCTGCCAGCTCAGCCCTTTTCCAGCTGATTTACGTTGATGTGACAGATCCCGCAACCCCGCCAACACCACCCCACCCCCTGCCATACATGGGTTCTGGGAGTTTATTACACACTTTGGGCAAAGAGTTTCAAAGCATCTCTCCCCAAACCTTCACATTCCTGCATCTTTCCCTTTACCCCTCAAATTCCCCAAAGTTGGGAGGCAGGATAAAGGCCCCTGTTGCTTTCCAGGTTTGGAGACGGGAGTTGGAGGGTGAGATGGGTAAAACCTCCCAGCTTCAGCTGCCCCAGGGGCTTAAGGGGAGGGTGTGATTTTTCTCTTGCTCAGACAAAGGCTGGGGCCGTGGCATCTGTCGGCTGACTCTTGTGTCTCGCAGCTGCTCTGACAGTCAGACCCAAGGCAGGTGCCAGTTTGGGGAGGGTGGGGAACGACCATACATGCACTCACACTCCACTTCTCCCCCCACCCCCACATGTACATGGAGTGTCTCCTGTTGCCCACCTCCACCCCGAACAAGCCCACCCTGTGCCCCCAAGACCCAGAGCTTTGGGGACAAAGCCCCCATCCCGCATGGCCCCACTGCCCCTCCTCCACATCCTTGTCCTGCCCAGCTCTGTTGCCAGAGCCCTTGGGCACCTTTGCCCAGCCAAGGGGGAGCTAGGAGGGGAGAGGGCATCTGGCAGGAGACAGGGGACCTTTGTGCCTGATGGGATGTCTCTTACTCAAGCTTCTCTTAGTGGGGCCCCGGGGGCTTTCTGGGGACTTCTTCAGAGGCTGGAGCCTCCTGTTCTTCAGACTGGGCAGAGGAGAGGCAAGCTGCACAAGCTCAGAGAGGTGGGCAGACGCTGATGGTGGGGGGAGGGAGAGCCGGCATAATGTCAGGCTGTGTGAGTGAGAGAACATGAGAACACACCCTGGGGGGAAAACGCAAGGGTATTCCCACACATGTTTGCAGACACACGCACACACGCACACACACGCGCGCGCGCGCACACACAAGCACACACACGAAACTGTGTGACAAGTTGGAAAAGTGTTTCGAATGCCCTAACAGTCAGAACTCTGTGTTCTCCATCTTTCCAAAAATACTTATTTATTTAGGTACATATTTATTTAAATCACATTACCACCCAAATCCCCCTCTGAAAAGAACATTTTTAAGGCAGCTGAGACTCCCCCATTTTGGCAACTGATTGTAAAACCTATTATTGTTCATGTATTTTATTTTTAATTCCATGAGCAGAGAGAATATGGTTAGGGTAGCAGTGGGAAGGGGGGATGGGGCAGTGGTGAGAGTTTCCCTATTAAGAAGATGATGCAGGAAAAAAAGAATATTTCTGTGAAAGCTGCTTGGTGGGGGCAAAATGTATACATTTTATACAAAGATGCTTCAGAGCCCCCTCCCTGGTGCAGTCTCTTGACCTCTTCCTCCCCACTCCCAATCGCCCAGCCACTCCCTCGTCTTTTCCTTGTCTGTCCCAGGCCTCTCCTCCTTCCCTCCCGCAGCCCCTGCCCCTCCCCAGGGCCCCCTCCTCAGATGCAATCCCCCTGCTGTAATTTCTGGGGGAATTGCTTCATCTCGGGTGCAGATATATTTGTGTCAAGGTGCAGCTGCACAGATAGCCTTCCTCTATGCATAGTAAGAGGGTTTCAGAGAGAGAGGTTGTGCCCAGAGCAAGGCCTTATCAGAGCAAGCTGCCTGCCATTTATCTGATTCCCCATCAAATAGGAAAACGGGCCTCAGGCTGCTGCTTCTACTTTCCTTGGGAAAGCCACGGGGGGAATAATAATTTACTCCAATCTTTTTGTTTCCAGCGCTCACCTTCAGCCTGACACAGCCCGGGGTCTCTCCACCACCCCCCTGCTCCCAGCAACATTGGCCTGGGGGTACAAGGTTGAGCCCCAGCCCCCAAGGGTCCACCCCGGGGACACCCCCAGAAATGCCCTTGCTGGTTGAGTGGAACTTCATAATGGATTGGCACGAGCTGGAGAAGATACCCTTTGGCATCAGGGCGTGTAGACACAGGGTAAAGGGGGCAGGGACCCAGCAGGGAGCAGGGGAGGTTTGGACTGGCTGCAGGGGACCTGGCTTCCTTCCCAGCCCCCACACAAATGCAGATCCCCCATGAAGTGTGTGTGTGTATGTGTGTGTGTTCATGCACCCATATGCACACGCATTTGTCAGACTTGACCCTGTGAGCGTCCTGGTATGAGGACCTATTGGTACTTTTATCTTTGTGTGTCTGTCCATCTGTCTGTCTATCTGTGTCTGGAGTGGAGAAGAATGGAGGATTGAGGGCGGTTTCTGTTCTGTGTCACGGACTCTGACCTCCCATCTCAGTTCACAATTCCAACAGCCAAGAACAAGCCCAAGATGGGATGACAGGGACTCTCTGAAAGGGATTGAGCAGTGGTGAAGGAGGGGTCCCAGCCAGACCTGGTTGCCGGTCATCTTGCCTCACCCTCCCTGGCGGAGCTGCTCCATGGAGCAGCAGGCAGCCCATCTGGTGCAGGAGCTGCGGAGAGGTGGGTGGTGGAGGGGACTGTTCCCCACAGGCCAGCCATAAATCACAGTTATGTGGCCAGGGGGCAGGGGGTAAGCAGGGGGCAGGGGGCAGCCACAACAGCACACGCAGGACAAGGCAGAGAGGCCAGGGTCAGGTGCAGCTGTAAATTGTCACCTAAATGCTTCCAAGCGAAGGCTAATCAGAGTACAGCGACAGAACACACCAGCCCCAGTGGGCACACTCACGTCTGTGCAAGCACATACACACTTGCAGATATGAAGCATGCCTGGACGTGTTCTGCACACAGAGCTGTGTGTGCAAAGCTGTCATACCCATGCCTGGATACACAAAGACATACATGCTGGCTACTGCCATGTGTGCATGTGTTCACACACACACTCCCAGCAGTTCTGTACCAGCTCATGTTCATTCAGACCCAGGGACACAGATCTACCTAATACACCTCAGTGTGTGTGCACATACACAGGTGGACATGCAAACCAAGGAGCAGACACTATGCAACACCCAGAACAATTATGACTTGGAGGGCAACCCCCAGCAGGAAAGACACGGGAATGGAAAAAGGTAGACATGCTTAGTGGGGCTGTGCCACCCCAGTCTTGGAACCTGGTGGCTGCGTTTCCTTCCCAACCTCTCCCTGGCTGGGCCTTCATCCCATTTAGCAGCCTTTCTTCAGTTCATTCCTTATCTGTGAAGAGCTCACACTGCTGTTCACTCTCTCCCTGCACCCAGGCTAGAGTAAGGCTCATTCATTCATTCATTCACCAGCATCTATTAAGCACCTGCTCTGTGTCAGGCACCGTGCTAGGCTCTGGCTGTAGGATGCCCCACACTCAAAGTTATAACCTAGCAGAGAAGAGAGAGAAATAGGGCTGGCTTGCTAGCTCAATTGGTTAGAATGTGGTGCTGATAACACCAAGGTCCAGGATTTGATCACTGTACCGGCCAGATGCCAAACAAACAAACAAACAAAAAAACAAAAAAAACAAACCAGAAAAATGAGCAGATAATTACAGGTTCTTGCTCCAAAAGAGGCTAGCCCAGGGCAGTGGGGCACAGTCAAGAGGGACCAGGAGGGCTTTCTGGGGGCCCGACAACAAACAGGAGCTGGCCAAGTAGAGAAGTGGAATGAGAGAGAGGATGGGTCTAACCCTACCAGACAATGTCTGTGGCCATGGGTAATGATGGAAGGGAGGCAACCATTGCTTGGTCACATGGTGGTGCACCCTGCAAGGTACCTGCCTTTGAGCCTTGACACCAGCAGTGAGATCAACTTCATTCCCTCACTAGAACCCTCCGCCCATGGACACCCAGCTTGCGTTTCCCAGGGTTTTCCAGGTGACCCTCACACCCTGTTCCTCTCCATGCAAAGGCAATTCTTCTGTCCAGGGAGAGAATGATAGCTGGACCTAGCTTTCTCAGCAGATGCCATGACTGACTTGAAAATGGAGTGAGGATGAGGGGAACCACAAGGGGACTGAGGACAGTGCTCACTGAGCCTGAGGACAAGACCACTGAGCCCTCTCCCCCAGCCCTCTTCTCTCAGGCCTCCTGGGACTCAGCAGAAATTCAGCTCGGTCTTCTCTGGTTCATTCTCCACTACAGAGGCTTTCAAAACATGCTCAGGGGCTGGCCAATTAGCTCAGTTGGTTAGAGCGTGGTGTTATGACACGAAGCTCGGAGGTTTGGATACCCATACTGGCCAGCCGCCCCGCCCGCCCCCCAAAATGTGCTCAGCATAGTTCTCTGAGTTCCATGGAGCTGTTTTTAGTACTGGGGTGGGGGTGGGGGTGGGGAGCTAAAAGCAGGACTCTGGAAACCCCCAGCCTCTGCTTGTCTTACTGGGCTTTCTAAGAGTACCTCATTCGAACAAAGGACTCCATGTGTGAAAACCATTAATCCATAGGACAAAGTCCAAACTCAGCTTGGCATTCAGAATCCTCCCAAGCCTCTCCCTCCCTGCCCTTCCTCCTGTGACTCAACCTAATGGTCTCTTCACAGCTCCCAACACTCTGCTCCTCTTGTCCCCAGCACCCCTTCTGAACACACCAGCTCATTCTCCCTCCCACCCCACCCCACACTAACCCTCTCTCAGCCTCACTGTAACTTACCATTTTCATTTTTAAATATCCTTGAGTGTCTGCAACATAGCAATAAACACACTTTCTCACCTGAAAATTTCTCATGCTTCTGAAACTCTTGGAGCCTCAGTTTTCCCATCTCCTAAATGGGGATGATAATAGTATCTGCCCAGGATGGTTGAGAGAATTAAATGTTGACTGCACCAGGAGCCTGCATAGAGTAGAACCTCCCTAAATGCTGCCAGCTTCCTTCCACCCGGAAGCATGGGGGTGGGCTACATGCTTATTGACTGATGGAAATGGCTGGGGTGGGAATATTACATCTTGGGGCTGCTGGGACTGCAAAGGGCCTCTGCTCTGGGCCTGGCTTGCAGGTGACATGGTGGGGGAGGGTGTGCAGTAGCTCTTTTTTCCTCTCCACTTACTTACTGGCCCTTCTCTGTTGCCCTGGGAAAGGACCAGCCCCCTCAGAGTTTAAGCAGATAAGGAAGATAAAGAACATTGAAGCTGCCCCTTTCTAGCAGCACTCAACTGGTTAAATGTTTGTCTTCCCATGTAGGGCTATTCTGCCCACCCCCCAGCTGTGCAGAGGCTTCTGATGCCCGCACAGATCACCGCAAGTGGGACCAACGTTCCCCATCACCACCACGGAAAACAACCTGATACAAATTGGCAGCAAAGGAGGGAGCAGTCAATATGGATTAGAAGGAAGGGCCTCCCTGGACTGGGGCCCCCATTGATCAGCTTCATCATCCAGGAAGCCAGCTTGGCCAGCGGCCAGTGGGCACCCAGGTGGGGTCCGTGGCCTCAGCCCACCGCCTCACCCCACCACAGAGCCCTGAAGAACTGAGAGCCCCCCGAGTGGGCTGTGTAGAGAAAGGAGCAGGAAATCAAGGAGAGCTGGGGAGCAAGCAGGCAGGCAGCTCAGCCTCAGGCCCAGCTAGCTTCACACCCCCCAGCAGAGTGAGTTTTCTTGATGTTGAGAAAATGGTCAGCAGCTTGTCACAGTCCACTGACTCCAAACAGCCCTCTGGAAATGTTGTTGAATTTAAATCCAAATGCAGAGATACCCATATACACGCTCGCCACTCCACCTGCCCTTCCTTAAACACAAGCAGTTATCTCATGGCTACATACACACCATGTGATTCAATTCTGTCCAAGAGCATTTATTGAGGACATACATGTGCCAGGCATTGCAACTACAGACAGCTTTATGCCCTAAAGGAACACACATTCTAAGAGGGAAGAGAAACGTGGAAAGAGGTCGTCATAGGTTAGGGGAAAAGGTCTAATTATGAGAGTACAAGGGATGTACAGAGGAAGGAGTGATTAACTCTGGGCTCAGGGAGGGCACTTCCCAGAGGAGGTGACATCTCAGCAGGGTTTCTAAGGGTGAATAGGAGTTTGCCAGGTGGACAGGAAGACACTGAGAAAGTCACCTTTGCCTGCCGCCCACCGACATCTCTGGCCACACATTGTGTTCCTCTCCTTTCACTGATCGTGCAATTTCCATTTTGAGTTTCTTTCACCTGCAACACTCTCTATGCTGTTCCAATTGCCAGAAATGCTCTTCTTCTTTCCTTGACTATTCTCTATTCAACCTTCAAGGCTCACCTTAAAGAACCCTCCTCTTCAGAGAGAGCCATAGCCCCCTTCTAGAGGCTGCCATAGCATCCCATGTCTCCCCTTTCCTAACTCTTAACACACTTTATTTGCATGACAGCGACAACTATGTGGTGCCTACAGCACTTGGGACAGTGCCTGACATAATTTAGGAGCTTGTTGGCTGGTTGGGTGGGTGAGTGGACGTATAGATGGATGGATGGAGGGGTGGATGGGTAGATGGATGGATGGACGGACAGATGGTGTGCTCAAGAGCTAAAGTGAGAACATAAGAACAACAAAGATATGTAGAATACAAGGGAGTAGGATGGTAGTGGGAGAATTGTGGGAGATGAAACTGAAGAGGCTGGCAGGGGTGGGATCATGGAAGGCCCTAGTGCACATTGGCATGTAGAGTGAATTCTAGAACATCAGCAGTGTAAGGCCCCTTTGAGGTAGACAGTCTTACCCTTTGTAGGCACAGAAAAGGCGTGATACATTTCCTCCGCATCATAAGGGTGACGGCCAACACTCCTATAACAAAAGACAAGTTAACAAGAGAAAAGCATAACGTTTGTTTATTCAAGGTTTTATGTGACATGGGAGTCTTCAGAAATAAAGACCCAAAGACTCAGGAAAAACTATTTTTATGTTTAGGTTCAATACAGAATGAACAGCCATGGAGAAATGTGATTAGACAAAGAGGGCATGACCTAATGGTAATAGGATGGAGGGGGAAAGCCAGCAAGGCCTGTCTGCTCAGACTTTTCATGGTCTCCCTGTGTGGCATTCCTTCCTCCTGGGTATAGATATGGGCAGAACTCCTTCTGGAATGAGGGCTTATGACCTATTCTCAGACAAGGTAGGTCAGAGGATTTCTTTATGGCCAGCTTTTACACAGAAAGACAGGAGACAATTAGAGTAATATTCCTACTTTCTATGACCCGCCTTGGGGAAGAGGAATTCTAGTGTCTATGGCCTGCCTTAGAGGAGAAAGGGGACTGGGAGACAAGAAGGCAGGAGGAGTCAGAAAGACACTTTGCTTATGAGTCCCTTCTAATGTCCTTCAGTTCAAAGTACTCAGCTTGCTAAAGTGCCAAACTTTGGGTGTCGTTTTCTGAGCCCCAACACCTTCATTTTACAAATGAGGAAGCTGAGGTGCAGAGAAGCAGGGCTTGTTCCAAATCACCCAGAAGACAGAATCAATAGCTGTGCTGGGATTATACCCCTGGACTTGACCTCCTGATCTAGAGCCCTTTCCATGGGCACACTCAGCCTCCTATATCTCCAGAGGGATTAGGATGTGATGAGACACACTCTTATTCTCTGGGGGTCTCCTGGGTTGGGCCTGACTCTCTGGGTATACTGCCAAAGGCCATGTGCTATGCTCCACTTCACACACACACAGCACCTGTGCCCACTAGAGCAAGTGACTGAAACCCAATTTAATCTAGTGTCATACAAAAGGGGAGATTATTGGCCTGTGTAACTGGAAAGAGCAGATGGGCTGACTTCAGGTGCAGCTGGATCCAGGCACTCAAGCAATACCGCCAAAGCTTGCAACTCTGTGTGTTGGCCACATCCTCTCCTCCTGATGGGCTTCCTCCATGTGGGGTATGGGGAACAGGTAGGAAAAGATGGGGCATGACCCCATGGTGCAGGTAAGGCAGAGAGGGGGGAAACTTGCCTCTCTCGGAGTCTGAATATAAAATCTCAGCTAAATATCCCAGCGGTTCCAACTCAGATCCAGTCCCTATGCTTAGAAGACTGGGCACCTAATTGGGCAATCCTAGATCTCATGTTCACACTGGAGGTCAGGAGAGGGCATGGCACAGCGATTGACAAATCATCGAGTGAAATGGAAAGGGGAGGACATTACTCCAAAGGAAAGGGTTACGGTTACCAGCAGAACAGGGGAGAGATGCTGAGCAGTCAAAAGTGACAGATGGCCACAGCAGTCCTGTCATGGTGCTGGATACCTGGGACAACACTCAGATGAGTATTTGAGCTTAATAATAACAATAATAATGGCTCGTAGGGTATGCCATGCAAGCCCTCTGCATAGGTTGTCTCATTTAATCTCATTCTAACTTGGAGAAGACCCAGCTTTGGGTTCCAGCTCTGCCACTTAATCAGACCCTGGGCTTGTCACTGAAATCTTTTGAACCTGTCTTCTCATCTGTAAAACAGGAATATCTGTAAAACAAGAACATAGCCCATCTTCCTGGAGCTGTTGGGAGGATTCTCAGTAAACTGTGAAGGGATGTACAACATTAGGAGGAGAGGCTCTCAGTACTGCTTGCTCACTGAAGCTGGGTGGAGACATGGAACAAGAAGATGCTTTCAGCAAGCCACAAGGTGTTCAGGCCACAGAAGCGGAAGGCTGACTTCCAGTCTGAGTCCCAGGAAGTCCTGTTCTGGGACCCTCCTTAATGATTTCATGTTGCTCCAGTGTCAAGAATTCTCAGTGTCTTGTAACACATAATGGCAGAGAAGGCCCAGGCTGTGACTGGCATGGGAGGGGTGGGGGAAGGATCACACTCCCCCACAGACCTTGCTGGTCCTCCTGGAGATGGCAGAGCCTAGAACAGGAAGCAGAGGCGGGCAAGCTCTATGCAAGGTGCTTTATCTGCGAGTGCCAATTCTCACAACAGCCTGTGGTACTGGTGCTATGATCCCAATTTACAGAAATGAAAACTGAGCCATGGTCTGGTCTGAGTGATCACCAGACTTGCCACCTGATTTTGTGTGACCAAGCCAGGATTTAAACACAGGCCTGTTGAACTCCAGCCTTCTGTATACTGGTGGATCTTCAATTTGGGGATGTGAAGGAATCACCTAGAGAGAATCATTAAAATATGGGTTCCTAGGACCCAACTCTGGAGACTGTAGGATTTAGTATGTCTAGAATGGGGCTCTGTATTAGCAAGCTGCCCAAATGAATCACAGCTATGTTTGAGAACTCAACTGGTGGCTGAGACTACACTAGTCACATGCTTGGCTATACCCAGCTCCTCAAGACTTGTGGTCCCACTATTGGACATATCTCTTACAAATGTCCCATCAGTGACTCCTGTCCCTCTGTCATTCTCCATTCTGTATCCCTGAGGGCTCAAACGCCACCCCCACCCCGCACCTCTAGCCCCTTCTGTGAAGCCAGGAGAGAAAGGGGAAGGGAGGAAGGGAGGCTTTCTTGGTTGCCATGGTGATTCTCCACCATGTGTGGGGGGAGGCAACTTCATTGTGAGCCTCCAGCCAAGGCCTGGAGGGAAGCAAGCTGTCCTGGTCAGGGAGGAGGTGGGGGGTGGGAAGAAGACCCCAGTCACTGGAGAGAAGGGAAAGGGGAAGATGGACTGGGGAACTGGGAGGGGTATCCTGGGCCCAGGGCAGCCAGAGCAGAGAGCCAGCCCCTCCAGATGCTGGGGCTGCCAGCCCTCAGCCCAGGGGGTGGAGAGGCGTGTGTGCAGGAGCTAAGGCTGACAGGGCCTGATGCTCCCTGAGCCCAGAGCTGGCAGGAGACCCAGGGCAGGTGGTGGCAGAGATGCAGGAACGGGTGAGACAGCCAGAGAGGCTGACGTAGGATGGAGTCAGAGACATGGAGCTGGGAAAGACCAGGGCTCAGAAAGCAAAGAAGAGATAAGGAAAAATAAAACAAAGCAGAAGAACCCTTCACAGACCCCGGACTGTGGCCCGCTCCCACCCCAGCCAGGCCAGGGCTGGCATGGCCTGGGGTCCCAGCCTGCTGGGCTGGGCTAGGCTGGCGAACCGGATGGCACAGGCTGCAGCAGAGGCAGATGGACCGAGGAGGGGGCCTGACCCCCAGCCCACCAGGGAATGGCTGGGATTGTCTGTTCTTTGGAGCCCGCCCACTGCCCCCCAAACCTCCTGCCTCTGGGAGCATGACTGGGGAGACGGGGAAAAAAAGAGGCAACGTTTCGGAGCCAGCATCTCCACCTCCTCCTGCTCCCTTTTGGCTTTCTTTCCCTGTCGGTGGCACGTGCTGCCTGCTCCCAGCCTGGCTCTGGCAAAGATTGGGATGTTGCTGGAGGGTGCCAGGGAGTGATGTAGGGGAGGGGGAAGAGGAGGGAAAGATGCTGGGAGGTGACAGGGAAGATGAGGAAAGAGGTCTGGTGGGAGATCATCTCCCTCCACCATCATTTTTTAAGCAAACTCTTTGTATTAGATCCCATTAGGCATGTTACATGTATTAATTCATTTAATCCTCCCAATAGTCCCAATCAGTAGGTGCTGTTATCCTAACCCCCATTTTATAAATGAGAAACTGAGGCAAAGGCTGGGTGACCTGCCCAGGTGACAAGCTGGGAATCGGCAGAGAGGATGCAAACCCAGAAGAGGGTCAAAGTCCATTCTCTTAGCCACCACGCTCCACCGTCTCTCTCACAGCTCACCCACCTCACCCACCTTTTCAAGACTTTAAATTTCTCTTTCCTTTATTTGCTCCGTCTTTTCTCAGCATTTCTCTAACCAGCCCAGGTCTCCATGCCAGCACCATTGCGTGAATGGCCCTGTACAAACATGTACGAGTATGGACACGTGGACACTCACATGCATGGCTGTTCAGGAGTCCACATGCATGTGCATGTATGTGCACACCTGTACACAATTAGCACACACACCCATGTGTCTGTGTATAAGCACACAGGCCCAGTCACACATGTGAAGCCACCATATATACCACACCCTGGGTAGGTCTTGAGTTCTTGCTGACAGAGCATTAACTGTAGCAAAATTATCCCAAACAATGGTTGAGCCAAAAAAATCTGTTTGGCTTTGCAGTAAAGTGCTGCTTGGCATATGGGGTTTTTGGCAATACCTTTACCTTTCTAGGTTTAGCTTAGGCTGATGTGGCTTCCTGCATATCTGCAGCTTGGCAATCCTGGCTTCCAGGGGAATCAACCTCTGAGAACCTGCCACATGTGAGGCCCTCAGCGAGGCACTTCCCAGACCTTCTCTTCAGTCCTCACAGCAGCACAAGAGGCAATTGTACAGATGAGGACCGTGAGACTCAGTTACCATTTGCACAGTCACGTGGGGAGAGTGAAGATTCGAACCTCAGATCAGCCCAAGGGTCTGAAAAGCTCGAGTGCCTGCAGGTGAGTTGATGAGCCAGACACGTGACTTCCCAGGCGTGCCTCATCCATCTGGAATGTGGCTGCCTCACCGTCTGGTCACGTCTGGGCCCCTCTTCTGCGGCCAGGCTGGTGGGTGTGGATGGGCTGCAGTGGGTGTGTGCTGAGCCATCTACAGAAGGCCCCACACAGGGCCGTGTGCAGCAAGGTATGAAAACGGCTTTTCCTAGTGATGGTGAACATGACAGTGATGGCTCAGAGTATTCAAAGACCAGACAGACTCATCGCCCACCACCTAGACTGAGGCATAGCCATCCCTTCAGTATTTCTTTAGTACCTACTGCGTGCCTGGCATTTTACTGGGCTCCGAGCACAATGCAAACAGGAATCAAACTTGGACCCTGCCTTCCTTCCAATAGCTTAGCAGAACAGTTTTTCAGGTGTGGAAATAGCCTTAACAGAAGGTTAAAAGAAACCTAAAAGCTGTAAGAGTAATACAGATAAAAAGTGAGAGGCTAATTCTAACTGGGGACATCCAGGAAGCCCTCCTGGAGAAAAGTGTGTGAAGGGCCTTGAAGAGTGGGTATGACTTGCTGTGGCAATGGAAGAGAAGGGGTTCTTAGCTTTCCAAAGAGCACAGTCCAAGGCGCAGGGTGGGATACTGGCAAATGGGCATGGGAAGAGCAAGTAGTTCCATATTTCTGTGGCAAGACTGTGTGCAGAGAGTGGTGGGAGGTGGATTGGGCTCAGATGACACAGTCTTGAAACCCAGGACAAGGAGTTTAGACTTCATAGACAATAGGGAGCCATAGAAGATTGTTGAGCAAGGAAAGGAAACTGTGTTTCATTCAGGAAGACTAACTTGGAGTTGTGATCAAGGAAGACTGGAAATATACATGCATGCGCACATATACATATAAGGGGTCTTCAAAAAGTTCATGGAAAGATTCATATTATCTTTTAGTTCAATTCTGCCACGAACTTTTTGAAGTACCCTCATATGTGTTCATCCTCAGACATGTGCAGAAATGTGCACACAAGCGTACAGGCCCAAGAGCATAGGGTTAATTCCTGAGCCCCATTACTTTTAGATTTCGAATTGTATTTGTTTATTTGAATAGGTAATACTTTCACATGATTCAAAATTCAAATGAAATATAGGAGGATATGCTGAAAAGTAAAGCTACCTACCACCCTGTGCTCTGGGCCCCAGTTCCTCTATCTAAAAAGCAAGCACAGTGAGCACTTTAAGTTCTTCTTCCCAGAGGTGTACTGTGCTTAGACAGACATCCAACAGCATTTTTATTACATACATTTTTCTATGCCTTGCTTTTCTCACTTAATAACATACCTTGGAGATCCTTACACATTAGTAGATGGAGAACTGCCTTGATCTTTTTAACAGCAGTATACTACACCACTATAGTTGGACATTTACATTATTTTTGCTCTTTTGCTCTTACTAAAAATGATGCAATGAATAACCTTGAACATATGTCATTTTGCATATTCATCCATTCATTAACTCAAGAGACATTTATTGAGGACTTACTAAATGCTGAACAACATTTGAGGTGTCAGAGATAGAGCAGTGGACAAAACAGGCAAAAGTGGTCCCTGCCCTCATGGGGCGTACCTTCTAGTGTTCATGTGTGAGGAGATCTTCAAGATACATCCTAGAGGTGGAATTGCTGAATCCAAGTATCTGCATTTCTGAAGTTTAGTAGATAAAGCCAAATTTCTTCCTCAGAGAGATTATACCAATTTACCCTTGCAATGTGTGAGAGTGCCTGTTTTTCTACACTTTCACCACCACAATGTTATCGAATGTTTTGATTTTTACCAACGTGACAGGTGAAAACGATTGTAATTTTAATTTGCATTTGTGTTATGACAATTGAGGTTAAGTATCTTTTCATATATTTAAGAGCAATTTTCAGATCCTTTTCTGTCAAATGTCTGATATCCCTTGCTCATACTTCTATTTGGTTGTGGATCTTTTTCATATTGATTTGTGGATTCTCTTTATTGAGGAAATTAGCCCTTTGTGGTATGAGTTGCAAATAATTTTTCCTTAGTTTGTCATTTGTTTTTGGACTTTGTTTACAGTGGATTTTTAAAAATGCAGACTTTTAAAATGTGAAATAAATTTAAAAGGAATTCTGCTCATTCTCAGCTTTGCCTGCCTATGGTGAAATGCTTGCTAGGATTGAGAGATATATAGGTCACAATAATGTAACCTTGGGTTCCATTAATAGAAACACTGGTTCTAGGCAAAGGAAGGTTACAGTCCTATCTTTTTTCTGGTGCCCCATCTCAAGAGGTCTTTGGACAAAGGGCAGCAGACTCAGAGGAGGGTAACCAAATGGTGACTAGGCTTTAAATCAAGTCACACAAGGAATGGCAATGGCACTGGTGTCTTTGAACCTGGAGCAGGTCACTTTCTATGACTATCATCTTAGGCGATGGGACTCATGGTGCTAAACCAGCACCTATGATGGAGATTCTGGGAAGCCAAATGTCAAATAATGGGGATCCATTCAAAGCAAAGCTGTCTGAAGGTGGGATGGCCTCCTTTGTGAGGAAGTGAACTCCTTGTCACTAACGATGTACAAACCAGAACTGGATGACCACCTACAGGAGATGCCAGGGGTTGGACCTTTTAAGCCTCTTAAAAGCACCTACTTTGTCCCAGGCACTTCAACACACATGATCTGATTTAAAAGGACAAGGACCAGAGAGGTTGAGTCTGGAACTGGAACCCAGGTCCCCCAACTCCAAATCTAGAGCTCTCTCCACTGAACCATCCGTCCCTGTTGAATAATTAAACTCACGTTCATTGCATGTCTATTGCATTTCTACTCTGACACTAATGTGGAAAATTAGAGCACATTATATGCAGGCAATTAGTAAAATCAGAGGGTCTTTGCTCTGCAGAAGGTCATTGCCTAGTGGACAAGTACAGGTTTACCATCTCTGCATTGTTTGACTCAAAGTGAAGGGTGCCCCCTGAAGTTGTTCAACATAGTAGCCCTGGGTAGATAGACCAATAATGAAAAATGAGACAATTTGGTTAAGTGCTGTAATAAAATCATGCACAAAGTGTCATGGGAACACAGAAGTCATGATTGATTCTACCAGGGAAGGAATCCAGGAAAGCTGCAGAGAGGAGGTAACATCTGAGCAGGGCCTTGAAGGATATGTAAAAGAACAAAGGATAGAAGAGAATAATTTATGTATTCATCCCACAAGCATTTATTGAGCAGGTCCTGGTTGTCAGAAATAGAAGAATAATTTTCAGTCCAGTAGGGGAGACACACAAATCACCAGCAAATTGTCATAGAGGGTAAGTGCAACCACAGAAACATGCTCACAGTACAAAAGTGGCAATAACTCCTGTAATATAGTGAGGGGTCTGGAAAAGCCCTGGGAGAAGTGAGCCCTGAGAGTTTTGGAAGAGAAATAGAAATTTTTCAGGCTATAATAAGGGAGTTAGGAGAGAGGGAAAAGCATTCCAAGCAAAGGGAACGGCATGTGCAAAGTTTCTGAGTTTTGGAAGATCATCTTGTCTTCAGGTACCCAAAACAGATCTGAAAGCCTTGAGTGTAAAATGTTGGGGTGGTGGCCAGCCAAGTACGAGGTAGGATTGATATACAGGCTTTGGGGCAGGATCTATGAGGTTTCTGAGTGAATGGGGAAATGGCATTGGTGTGCACCAGAACTTAGCAGGCTTAGCAATCTTCCCTGCAAAGCCATATCCCAGACTGAGAGCTGGAAAAGTATGAGCCACAAATCCCCAGTTCCTCCCACTGCGCCCAGCACTGCAGAGCCGGGACTCTCCTTGGCTCTCCAGTCCCACTGCTGCGACCCCAGCTAATCCAGCCTCCTGGCCCATCTGACACACACTTCCACTTAACATTTTGTTAGTGACTCTATAAATGAGCTCTCCCTGACCTTCAATCCCTGGCTAATTGCTGGTTTCATGTACAAGACTAGTTTAATTTTACGTGATAATTACCTGAGAGTGGCAGTACATATGGCATCGCATGTTCGAAATGTCAGGCCTGGAAAACTACCAAGTGGCCATAGTCAGGGGCAAAGAGAGGTAGCAGCTGGGGTCCATGAAAGGAGGAGACAGAAAATGTCCAGGGCAGACAGAGCTCCAGAGAACTGGGGCCCATGGCTGCATAGGGCCCAGAATCCTCTAGTGGCACAGTACACCCAGGGGCATGGGCCAGAGGACCCACACACAATTTCACAGTTGCACATGCGCACATTCACATCTCAGAGAAACATGGACCAGGTCAAAGGCACAGCTCATACACGTTCTCAGTAACTCTTTCAATAAATGCTCACTGAGCCCCTGCCATGTGCCAGATAGTGTGCAGGCACTTGCACTGGTTTCAAACCCCCATCCTACCCAGGGAGGTTGGGAACATGAAGAAGGCATGTTTGGGGTGTCACAAGTATTTGGGGGGGATGCTCTGGGCACTGAATAAGCAAGGCCCAGAAATATTAAATGGCCTATAGCTCCCAGCATGGTCACACTCAGTAAGGGCTTGGCCACCCCAAATGCCTGCGGTGGCCCCATTGTGAAATGCCCTGTTGAGAACCCTCACAGTTAATCCAGGGCCACAGCCATGAAGAAGCCACAAGGTCCCTGCCCTCTTGGAGCTCACAGTTGGGGAAGGACAATGGCAAAGGATTGTAATGCAGGAGACGAATGTTATGAAAGGGGACCCAGGTGAACTGACAGGGTCCCAGGTTCAAAAAAGATCTCACTTAAAAAGCGCTGTTTCAGAAATAAGCCAGACACGAAAGGACTAATATTGCATGATTCCACTTACATGAAGTACCTGGAGTAGTCAAATTCATAGAGACAGAAAGTAGAATGGGGGTTGCCAGGGGCTGGGGGAAAGGAGGGTGTGGGGAGTTGTTGCTTAATGGCTATGGAGTTGCAATTTGGGATGATGAGGAAGTTCTAGAGATGGTGGCAATAGTCACGACATTATGAATGTACTTAATACCACTAAACTGTATGCTTCAAATGGTTAGAATGGTAAATTTTATGTTATGTACATTTTACTACAATTATTTTTAAAAAGTGTCATTTCAGCATCATTCTGAAGGATGGGCAGGACCCAACTCATTCATTCATCCACTGCACAATAGCTAAGCAGCTCCAGTAATGCACAGGGTCTGGAAGAATTTCTGTCTTCTGCATCCTAGGTTGGATAATAAGGCAAGGTCTCTGCCTCACGGTGTTTCAGTCCAGCAGGCAAGAGAAGCACATCTCTCTGGTACACAGCAGAGTGAATCTGAAGAGGAGCGGGACCAATAAAACTCAGTAGAAATATGGCCGGGGAGGAAGGCAGTGCATTTGGGAGGACTCCGGGAATGAATGTTTTTTGGAGAAGTGGCCGTGACACGATCTTGAGAGGCGGACAGCACTTACACAGGCTGAGATGGGTGGATAAGGCAGTCCAGAAACTGCCTCTGTCCCCCAGGCAATTTGGGGGAAAATTATAGGAATGGAAGTTTTCCCCCAGCATCTGTTGCTCCTCCAGCATCTCCAGTGCCTTGCACCGTGCTTGGCATGAGGATGAATGAATAGAAAACAGTGTCTGTGTGTGTCTGTGTGTCTACACCACATGCCCCACACCTGGGTGCACACATGCCCTGCAGAGGGACTGCTCAGGTTCATTTTTTTCTTATCACTCAAGAGAACAGGGCAAAGTAGGCAAGGTCCAGGGCTCTATGGTGGTAGGACAGGGGAGTACAGGCAAAGAAGGAGAAAGGGTGCCCCGGGCCACCTGGGAGGACCTGTCCGTGGGAGGTGCATGTGGAAACACACTCAAATGCACACAGAACACAAGATAAAGTAGGAAGCACAATCCCCAGACTAAGGTGAGTTCTTAAAACCCCTTTAGCCTCCTCACCCATGGAATTGTGGACTCCTGAGCTGTGCTGGAGTAAATTACTTGCTTAATGAGATTTCAATTAACAAAAACAAATTAAAATCTCTTTGGTAATTAAGCTGCTGTGAACCTTGCCAGCGGCTCTCCCTCAGACCTCACATTTCCATGGGGAGGAGCTGGGAATGGGGTTCACTTGGACTGCAGCAGCAATGCTGCTGACACCTAGGCAGGGCAAGGAGCTCCCTGCCTTGGGGATTCCACCTCAGGAGCCACAGCTTCCTGGAGCCAAAGGTGAATGGGAGAAAGAGGGTAGTACATAGTGCATACTGCAGAGAAGACTCCAAACTGAAAGTCAAATCGTAGCCCTGACCTATGGCACCTTGACTCACCTGTGTGACCCTCAGTTTCCTCATCTGTGAAATGGGATTAATAATAGTACCTACATCATGGGGTTGTGGGAAGATTAAGTGAATCGATACGTGTAAAGCATTTAGAATAGGGCCTGTCCCAAGGCAAGGGCTCTTAACTTGCTTTACCCTGTATACAGCTGAGTCCCTCACAGGGGGCTTTTTCCAGCCTTTCAATTTGCATCATCCTGAACCCCAAACCTCTGCAAGGCAGCCCTGTTTCTCTGAGCTAGATGAATGAGGATCTACCACAGAGGTTCCCTTGGAGGCGAGGTTTCTCCATGTTCTGTCTCACCCAGGCCCCCACCTCTTTCCATTAGAATCAGTAGCTCAAATCTGGGAGCTATAAAGCTTTCTCTTTCCAGGTTGCCTGCAGAACAAATAATCTGGTCCCTGGGTTACAAAATCACCCACATTCTCCCACATTAGAAGCCTGGAGAGTTAAGTAGTGCAGCAACACTGGCCCCCTTCCACAGATGAGAAAAGCCACCTAATGACTTACCCCATGGCTGAAAAAGAACTGCCCGGTACTGGCAGGAATACAAGAACCCACATTCTCAACCATTGCTGATGGAACTATGAATTAGCACAAGCTTTCTGGAGGGCAAGCTGGTCGCACGCAGCAGAAGCTTTACAATGGGCATTCCCTTTGCTTCAACAATCTCTTTCTAAGAATTATTCCTAAGGAAATGATCCAAGATGTATGCAAGGCTTTAAGTGCAAGAATGTCCATCCCAGCATTATTTGTTACAGCAATAACTTGGAAGGACCGTAAAGGTTCAACAACCAGGTTAAACATATTATAGAGCATCCGTGTTCTGGAACAACATGTAACCCTGTGAAAGCATGTGCTAGACATGTTTGTAAAAGAGAAAGCATGGATGTATATTTAGATTGCTCCAAAAGGCTTAGTGCAGTTTTAAGCTTTAATAACTTCAGAAGTATAAGTGCTACAAGCTTACAAAAAGTGCCATTTGCACATATCTTTATTTAAATTTCTTGTACATGTATTTTGCCTTGTGAATTTTTATTTGTTTTGTTTTTGCAGCTGGCTGGTACAGGGATTGAACCCCGGACATTGGTGTTATCAGCACCACACTCTAACCAGCTGAGCTAACCAGCCAGCCCCCTGTCTTGTTAATTTTTAATAACAAAATTTTAGTTTTAATTTCTGAGTCACTGTTTGCTATCTTCATTCAGAGGAACTAAAACAGGAACTTAAAGTTAAAAACTTATTATTCAAAGTTTACAAAACAATAAGTGTATAATAAATCTAAATAATTAAGTTTTAAATGTTTTTTGGTTTTTAAAGTTTGTAGCACATATACTTTTGAAGTTATTAAAGCAAAAACTACACCAAGCCTTTTGGAACAGCTATACATATTTTACATGTGTGTGTTTTACATAGAACATATATATTTTATTTATAGACATAGATATAGACACACACGTACATACACATATACCAAATGTTGTTTGTTTCTGCGGCGGTAGAAATTACAGACAGTTTTTGTTTTACGTGTTCATTCGTTCATGCAACAAATATTTTTAATGTCCATAAAGTGCCACAATGAACAAGACAGTCCTTAACCCTGCCTTCAGGGAACTTGCAGCCTGTTGATGAAGATGGACATTGGACAAGAAACAACGATGTGGATATCACAGAAAAGGAAGGGCAGGGATGTGGAGGCCTATTACAGAAGGAGGCAATGCCGGGAGAAGGGGAAGGGAGAGGGAGGCCTTCAATAAGCAGTTATTTATTTTATAACTGGACCAAAATAAAACAATTTATATATTTTTAAATGAATCCCAAGGGTCTCATAGCTAGTTAGTAACAGAACTGAAAGTAGACCTAAAAGCCTCCCAGGCAAATGATTTTTTTAAAAATCTGAAACCAATACCGTGGGAAGATTAAACAGCATCCCAATCTTGAGTAAAAAATATCCCAAAATGGGCAAAAGAGATATCTGAGAGGGATGGTCCTAGCATCTATGCACCTTGGGTCAGATGGAGACAATATCCCCATTTGCACTTTCATGTCGGATGGAGGTTTTGTGCACATGCACACACACACGCACGCACGCACGCGCACACACACACACACACACAACACACCAAATGCGACCAGGGACAACGGATATCTCACCACCCCTGTTCTCTGGAGAAATCCCAAACATTGCTTGGTCTCAGTGGCCCCACTCTCCATGCCCGTTGACCTCTAGTGCCGTTTCAGCTCACTCTGGCTCTGTCTGGCTCTGTCCGCTGTACAAGGGCCAGGCCAAAGGGAGAACACTTCAGCACCCAGAACCCCTCACCATCTGCTCCCTCCCACTCCCTGAGAAGTACTAATCTTGAAGTCCCTCCCCCTGTGAATCCCTTTGCCCTGAGAGGGGGAGGGCAGGATGCCATCCTCTAAGTGCCCAGTTCAGGTGAGGGCTTCTGAAGCTGGGATGTCACCCACCTGGCAGTGCTGCCAGATGAGTTGACCTCTCCTCCCCCCAGACTTCATGTATCATATTTTGCACTGAATTCAGACAATCAAGGGAGGAGGACACAGAGTCGCACTTTCCAAGTAGCTGGCAATCCTTAATCAATGTTAATTGGCTCTAATTAGCATATGTTAATTAATGATATTTACTACAAATTAAAGGTATGAGTGCTCCCAGAGGGTTTCCTGTTCATCCAATTAGTGCCAATTAGTTGCAATTAACACGTGTAAATGAGATTCTATTGAACCCAAAACAAACAGCACAGAATCTCTCAGATTCCCTCTTGCACCTTTGCAGTCAGCCAGGGGAGGGAGGGCCCGGGCATGTGGGAGGTGAGGGAGTGGGAGGAAAGGGAGACCCCTGGGTTGACTCCTATGGGCCAGGAATGAAAGAAGGCAGAGCCAAGTTGGGCCAAGCGAGCCCCCAGGTGTGCCTAACTGCCCCTAGCTACCTGAGGGAGGGCTTGCTAGAAGAGGTCCTGAACTTCAGGTGCTTTTGATGGCCAGGAGACATCATTTGGGCGTCTCTGGACCTGCCATGGTTTAACCTAGTGCATGGCACATAGTTGGTGCTCAGTAAAAATTGGCTGAATTAAAAGTTGGTTCCTTTGCATCAAAGTCTAGTATTTTTAAATTTATAAAATTAAAGGATGTGTTGATTAGCACAACATGCAGTATTCTCTTCTCCATAAAGTCTTCCCAAAGGGTCTACCAACGAGCAAGACACGATTTGCCTCTATGGCATAGTTTTAATATAATCTATATAAGTCTACATAGATTTTACTTTATTGCTAATGTTGCCATTTTCTAACTTCATTTCTTTTATACTCAACTGCTGTCTGAGATCCAAATCTCCACCATGGTGGTAACTGAATAGAGTCAGCCAGAGGCGGCTACCATGAACAATGAAATGCTACCCCAAAACCTGCACCACACAGAACCCTCTGTGAAACTGTGATGTAAGATGTGGCTCCCAATAACTTGTTTATTCCTAACTTACTTTTGCTACACCAAACTTTCCATTAAAGTTGACATTTGGTATTTTAAAATATTGATTGTTCACTCTGTGCCAGGCACTGTTCCAGGGGCTGGGGATACATAATGAACAAATGACCTATGAATCCTGCCCTTGTGGAGTTCACAATGCACTGTGTATTATTTCCCTCCCGGCTGGGATTCTGATGTATCTAGAGTCAGAGAGATTTGGGTTCATATCCCAGTTCTGCCCCTCAGCAGCTGTGTATGAGGGTTGTTTAATCTCTCTGGGCCTCAGTTTATTTCTCTATAATACAGGTATAATAATACCTATCTTACAGTCACGTTATTGGGAGGATTAAGCTTCCTCCCTTGTCCAATCCTTGGTGGGGCAGAATTTGGAGCTAAGCCACAAGGATGGTAGGAAAGAGGAAGGAGGTAAAAGCCAGAAGCTCTGAGCCCACAAATGAAAATCTGATTAAGTCATGCTCTCCACATCTGGATTAGCTATCTAGGCTGGGCACAACAGTCCCTCCCTGTGCAGCACTTCACAGTTTACAAAGCTGTTGCACAACAAGCCTCTCAGCTAATTCTCATCTTCCCTGTGCTGTGTTATGAAAGTGGGGTAGGGAGGAAATAGGTTTAGAAAGGAGTCATGCAGGACTGCAGCCCAGACCTCTGAATCCTCCCAGCATGTCCTCCTTCATCCACATGGCCTTGAGTGATGAGAGACATGAATGGGGTCCAGGAGGGTCACTCCAGCTGGCTGGAAGCAGGGATTGACCCACTTGTACCAAGAACCAAGGTGGACCTCTGCACATCAAGGCTCCAGGGCCTCTTAGCTCGGTGAGTTGCCTCCAGGTCAGAGACCTCAACACCTGTCACTTTTGTATTCCCCCCTCACCATCTCAAAATTCTCCCACCCACCGGCCCTCAGCCAGGGTAAGCACAGGAGGACCTGATGTTCTAGGATTTTGGATGTCTTGCAGAGTGCTGTCCCCACTTCTACAGTGTGCACCCCAATGGTCTCAGCTGACAGGCAGCAGTAGAAAGTTTTGGTTTCCCTCTTTCTTTGGGGATCTCTCCCACCTGTGGTGGCCCAATGGGTCCCACCTACAGGGTCCCACCCACCCTCAGTTCTTTTCCAATATGTCACCCTCCACCCCCACCCCGACCTTCTCCTGGATAGTGATGAAACACCAGACATGGTCCCCAAGAGACCAAGCCTCAGGAAAAGTGCTCTCACTCTGAAGTTGGTTTGGAGGCTGGAGGGAGGAATGGAGCCGATCGATGGTCTCTAATGAAAAGAGTTCAGCTGGGTTATCATCAGGGAGGTGGCGGGCAGCTGCGGAATGGATGTCTGCAGTGGGGGCTCTTGGGGCTCAGTACTTCTTCCCTATCACTGTATGTGCCAGGCACAGGGCTAGGCCATTTTCTTGCATTATTTCCATTTAGAAGAGGTGCCGTTTGCTCCATTTTCATCTCCAGGTGCTGTGGGCATCTTGGGCTAGCGCTGGCTAGTTTTGGGAGCAATGATCAGCCACTTTTGGCCATGGGAGGTAGAGCAGAAAAGTCACAGTAAACCATGAGGAGAGTGCTGCCTGCTGTGTGCCCACCACCAGCACACACCACACTCACTCACACGCACACCACATACACACACCACATACACAAACCACACACACGCACGTGCACCACACACACCACACACACACACACACACACACACACCACATATCACATACACACACCACACACACCACACACACACACACGCACCACACACGCACCACACACGCACCACACACACACACACACACACACACACCACATATCACATACACACACCACACACACCACACACACACACACGCACCACACACGCACCACACACACACACACACACACACACACACACGCACCACACACCACACACACACACACACACACACACACACACACACACGCACCACACACACACACCACACACACACACACACACACACACGCACACCACACACACACACACACACACCCTCTCCTGACCAGACAAATGCTGGCTCCACCAGCCCAGGCAGAGAGGAGGAACAGGAAGAGGGGGCACCACTAAGAAGCCGGGGACACTGAGTGGGGTGGGTTCTCAGCTTTCAAGGATAAGAACGTTCCCTCCAAACCAGCAATTCTGGGTGCCCAGGAAACTCTCAGATGGTAAAAAGGGACAGTGGCAAAGTGTCTGCTTTTTATCCCTCTAATGCCTCTTGAGAAGTGATATCTCTCTAAAGCCAAAGTTCCTGAGATGAGGCTTAACATGGCCACTTTGGGAGAAAAAAAAAATCCTCAGCTCCAGGAATGTAACAACAGAAAATAATTAAGGTCTAATAAGGTCAGTGTTCCACCTTAACACCTTTTCAGTTCCAGTTAAAACCTCTACTAATTTGCCAAGAAAAACCAGCCTCACTTGGGTCTTATTATTTGAATCACGTCCTGTCTCTTAATTTAAACGAGAGACTCACATAAGGATTTTTTTTTAAATTTTAAATTACAATGCCGACTTTCTTCCAGTTGATTACGGCATATGACTCTCTGTTGGAAGGCCATTATTTTTTGCTATGATTTACAAAGCATTTAAAGCGAAATCAATGCAATAAATATCGAAGTATTGTAATAGATAATTCCATATATTTAACTGGAGACACAGCGAGGCCCTGGTTTGGGCAGTCAGGTTAGGAGCAGGGCAAGGATGGGTGGGGAGCCACCTGGTATCCACTCGAAGGGTGACTCGAAGGGTGACATCTCCTCTTTTCTCCTGCTTTCACTTAACCAGGTTTCACTGAGTCCTCCCTAAGGTCCTGCACACTGGACGTGGGACTGTGGGGAGCTGTGGGGTGCCCAAGATGTGTCATCCAGGGACCATGGACTGCTTGGAGAAATTCCCCTCCAACAGCCAACTAGTAAGTGATCATGGCCCCCATGGGCAGGCAGCCACCAGCATGCTGGTAAGAAGCCCTGTGATTGAGGTGGGGAGAGGGAGGAGTTCAGCAGAGGAAAAGGTCTGTGTTGGGGGACAGGTCAGGAAAAGCCTTCCCTGGACTCTCCTCCTTCCCTCCTCTATTAACTCTTTCCTTCCCTCTCCTCACCCCTCCACTGCCTTCTTTTCATTTCTATCCCTCCCTCCCTGGGCTGAGCTGCCTTCAGGCCTCTGGCTGTAGCCAGTACGTGCTGTCCTCTGAGCTGGCCGAGCTTGGCTCAGTACAAACAGCCCAGCATTCGCAGCCCTAAGAGCCCACAATGAGAAGGGAGGTGTGAAGGGGGCAAAGGCTCCCAGCCTCCATCAGCCCTCTCGGGGGTGTGGCCTCCTGCTCACTCCCAGGTGTCGACCCACAGCAGTGTCTGTAGTGCAGGTCTAGAGGCTTCCCCAGGATCCCAACTGGGACCTGCCTGCCTGGGGGCAGGGACCAAATTTCAAGCTGCCCTTCTACCCGCACCCCCATCTCAAAAAGGACCCAGTAGTGGGTTCCCTTCTAGCTATCCCATGACCCACTGCCTCATGGGGAGCATCTCCCTTTTTGCTGGCCTCAGAGTCATTGCGTATGGGTCACACATCTGCCTCGGGGTGGGCTCTGCTCCCAGGTTCCTGGCTTGATTCAGAAACTCATGCCCATCAGTGAGAAAGGCACACAGGGGCCACCAGTCTACGGGTTGGCCCTGATAATGTGCCTCTAGTGCAGGCCATATGCTCTGTCTGCAGAGCCATTCGAGAGCCATGGAGATAATGAAGGCTTTGTGAACTCTACACTGTAGGCTTGTGATAGAGTGTGGGTAGCGTACGTGTGCTCATGAGCACACACACGCACATGCACACACATGTTTAGCAGATCCCAGAGAAGGAAGATATATTGTCCCTTGCCTTCCCACCCCAAGCCTGAACCCAAGCCCCAAGTCCCTAGCTCTGAACAGATTCCACCATAAATCCCAGGAGGGGACGTACAGAGGGAAAGGAAGCAGAGAAAGGAGATTTACAGCAAACTTGCTTCCTGAAACCTCTTTGGCCCATCCCATAAAATAATATCACCAGATAAATCACACAGAGTCTCAGGGGGCCTTACCCTTGTCCTTGTGGGGTCTTTGGGGGAGCTGGGAGGCACATGGTCAGAGGGATTTATCCAGCTGCATTCTCCCTGACAACTGGCACGGGGAGTCTCAGATCTAATCCCTGGGGTATGTATTGGAGGGCTGGGGTAGAAATGGGGTGGGGTGGATCAGTGATCATCACCCAAGAGAGCATAGCATAAGAAATTCAGCATGGGCTTTGAACAAATCCCAGCTCAAATTGCTAGCTGTGTGACTTTGAGCAAATTACTTAACCTCTCTGGGCCTTGGTTTACTTCTCTGTAAATACAGAGCATAGAATACCCACCTGACAGGATATGTGTGAAGATTTATTGAGAATAGTGTATGCCAAAGCTGGCACGTAGCAGGTCCTTAGAGTGTGGTAACTGTCATAACCACTAATGTTTTCCCTCAGCTAGGACACAAAACTCTGTGGCAGCGTTCAAATGCCAGGCCCTCCACAGAGAGACACCATGCTGTGCCTCTTCTTCAAAGCCTTACTCTGTGAGGTTAGAGAGGCAGGGCTCCCAATGTGACTGTGAGCAAGTTGTTGCCCCCTCTCCAGGCCTCAGTTTCCTGTCTGTAAAATGAAGGGACGGAAAGTACTTGGTCTTTCAAAGCCCGATCTATCATAACATAAAATCCAACAATTAGGACCAATTCCCACTAGTGACGAAAGGGAGCGGGCCGGACAGAGATGCTGCAGGTGGTGAGGCCAGCTGAGGCTGGCATGGGCGGAAGCTGTCACGCTCCTGGGAAGGGACTGAAGGGCTCCATCTGGCCAGTCCTACAGCCCGACCACCCCAAGTGAGAGACCCCTCTCATTACTGCCTGGCCAGCAATGGGCATGGTCTGTGGCAGGATTAACCCTCACCCAGAGGGAGGCCTGCATTCCTGGAAGTGGGAGCCGCATGGGTGAGCTCCGTCCAGCCTCATCCCTCACACCTGGAGGGGCCTCCAGCTGCCCGGCCCGCAGGTGCAGACCTCGTCCCCAGTCCCTCGCAGCCCTCTCTGTCTTTTCTCAGCATCTTCAGCCGCCAAGGATGACCAGCTCCTAGAAGTTTCTCCCAACCTCTGGCCTCTGCCCTCCCTCCCTTCGTCCTTCCCTCCTTCACTCATCCTCCTCCTTTTCCATCTTCTCCTTGTTCTCAATTTCTTCCTCCTCCCTTCTTCTTTCTCCATTTCCTCCCTTTTCCTCCTTCACTGCCTGCTTCTGTTTAATTTTTCTTCCTCTTCTCCCCTCCTCACTACCTCTTTCTTTCCATCCTCCCTCCAGTCCTTCTGCCTGTTACTTCCCCTGCTTCGTTTTCTTCTCTCTCAGTCTGATTCAGGGGAACGGAGGTGGCCCTGTCTTGAGAGAGAGAGCGTGCGTCTGTGACTGTGGGCTGCGGGGGCACGCTCTGGCCGGAGCCCCTCCAGTATCTCTCCAGACATTGGAGGATCAGGAGTTCACCCGCAGGGCAGCTGTCAGCGCTCATGGATGGATGAGTGAAAGTGTAGGGGTGGGGGAGGCGAAAGTGCTGGGGAGGGAGCTGTCTTCAAATAAAAATGAAAGGAGCTTGGAGGATGAAATAATGGGGCTGCTTAAAAATAACCCCCACCCAAGGCACCTCTGCTAGAGGACCTAGCCCTCCTGCCCACCTCCCTGTAGTCCTGTGCCCCTGTGTCCATCCCTGAAGTTTCCTTCAGCACAGAGGCCTGTTTGTTTCTCTGATCCTTTGGGCAGGCCAGAGAGGAGATCCCCCGAACCCCTCAGAACCCCCGCGCCAGCCTTCCCCATCTCCCACGGAGGGGCAGATGGGATTGGGACCCCGGACAACCAGCTCACAGATTGATGTCTGTGCAGATTAGCACCCCAAGCTGGCAGGCCTATTAGGAGGCCTTTGTGGGGGAGGGGGCTGGAGGAGGAGAAGGGGATTTTCCATTCTCTCAGCAACTGGATTACACAGTCAGGGGATCAAGGAAGAACTCGCTACTTAAGCTGCCTCTTCACGGTCCAGCCTCTGCCCTGGCTCTCAATCTCTCATGTTCTCAGCAGGGATCTTAGCAAGCCTTGCCTTGACTGCTTTTGAGGTGTCTTCTTATGATCCCAGTCAGATTTGGGGGCAAAACCAAGTCTCATCTCCCCTGAGCCCCCTAAGCTATTACACCAAAGAAGGACTCAAAAGGGATCAGCTTGCCACTACTTCCACCAACCCTCACCTTCGACAAAGACCTCAGGTCTGGAGATGGATCTGGAAGGTATGGCTCAGAGAGGTGAAGTAACTTACTCTGAGTCACACAGCAAGTGAAAGGCAACTGAGATGGTGTCCTACCTATGGCAGGATTTGTGGGAGCATGTTCTCTGCAGAGTGGGCCAGGTCTATGCCAGGGACTGGAGGAGCCCAAGACTCTGCTGTTCTTCTCTACAAGAAGGAGGTTTGCTCCTGAGTTTTCCTTAGCCTGACATGTATTTCAGAGGGAGGGGAACCCTAAGTCCATTTGATCTCTCAGGCTGCAGGGAACTAGACCATAGTGGATGGTGAAGGGGAGGGGAAGATGAGGAAGAGATTAGGTTTGAAGAATCCACAGTCCTAAAGTCTAATCCCAACCTTACCACTAACTAACTGTGTGACCTTGGACAAATCACCTCCCTTCTCTGAGCTTGTTTTCTTATCTGCAAAATGAAGATGAAAAACATCTCTCTCAGAATTACTTTAAAGGTTGAATAAGACAAGTTACTGGAAGAGCATCACATACAGCCACCTGGTGTATACTAGCTGCTCAGTAAATAATAGTGGAAGCAAAATCCTTTACCTAGGAGCTGTGCCCATTCCCAGAACAAGAGGCTCTACTACACAGCCAACCAACTGGTTCTTCCCATCAGGAGGGCAAATCCATCATAATCAGCAACTATTGGCCTCCCCCAGCTGGTGTAAGGTTATTGGGGGTCATGCCCCAACACATTCTGTCCACATTCTAGAAAGAGTCCCCACACAAGAGATCTAAAGCCTACCCCCCATCCCCGTGTGGCCCCTAGAGGCCTTTTGCTGACAAAGTGTTCATCTCTGACCTTCCTGATGGCCTATGTTCCTTCCAGCAAGAAAATTTCTATGATCCTGTGACCCCTAAAAGCCCTGCCCTGCTAATGATTTTATGATCTTCCCTACAGAATTCTCTGCCCTCTCTACCCCCCAGTCCCCTTTCAGTAGGTCCTAGTCAAAATAAACAACATTTACAACCAGAGCGGGATTCAAGGTCCGCATTGCAAACAAAATGTGGAGCCCTTTGAAGGTGCCTGCAGAATCCATCATGTCCTGGGGTGTGATGCTCCCCAGGCCCAAGCGGAGGTGGGCCCTGGGAAGGAGCTCAAGCCTGGGAAGCTGGGCTCTGGATCTGAATTTAGAATCAGAGGATCCTGTGTTATCTGTGGGGCTCCCTCCTCAGCACCAAGCCCTGCAAGAGAAGAGGGCAGGAGGGGAGGAGAGAGCATGGGCATAGCTTGGGGTGTCCACTGTGACCAGCACCCTCTCCTGCCCTATGTCCAAGTCCTCTCGGGGGCCAAGGCCTGACTCGATATGTCATCAGGAGAGAAGGTGATAAAACAAAAGGGAGGGGGAAAATAAAGAGGCAGCTAAAGAAACAGGCAGCAAACAGGAATGGATGAGAAGGTTAGAACCCAAACCCACAGGAGTCTTAGACCCAATCATTAATCCCGCACTAGCAACAGTAGCCATGCTGGGACAGTTTCCCTAAAGAAAAGTAGTCCAAGCCCTCTGGCAGGTCACTGGAGCTAAAGAAAGAGGGAGACAGTGGGAAAGAGAGAACCAGACTCCATTCTGAGTTTCTCTTGGAGGCCCCAAACACTAATTTTAGTGAGTAATAGCACTGAAGGGAAAGCAGAAGCCCTCCATCCAGGATGAACCCCTTCACCTCCGTCCCTCTGCAGGTGAAAGGCACAACCCCTCCCCACACTCTCTTCAACATTCTCAAACAGAGGAAGGGGCCACAGGCACAGCCCAGTGGTCCCAGCTTTGCCTTCAGCTTGCCAAGTGAGTGAGATGCCCCCGCTGGGCTCAGCCTCCTCCACAGGTGTGGCCACCGAGCAGGTTTGTTGTCAAGGGGGACTGGCTCTGCCTGGGGAACTATTGCTGGAGAATATTAATGTGGGATTCCCAAAGGCTCGAGTCTGAGAGCAGCTTTCTAGGACACCGCACCAGCCTCCAGAACTGGGGCACGGGCCTGGGGGCTGGTGTTCTATGACTCAGGGCTGGGGGAGGGAGAAATCTTTTCTCCTGAGTCCTGTGCCTTATCATTCACCCTGCTAAAAATATTAGGCTATCCAACAGGTTGGGTGAGGAGCTAGACAGGAAATATGTCTAGCAAAGGTATCTATCACATTTATCAGGTACCCACTTACAGTATTGGCGTATATGGCTTATAATTAATGTTTGAAGAGTCAGGGAGAGAAGATTGTAAAGGAAACAAAGAAACAGAAAGAGAGCTGGAAATGAAGGTATGAGTTTTTCCAGGATAAATATAGTTTGTTCATAATTATTCTCTTTCTAAACTGAAAGAATAATTTTAATGACTTTTTATGCCCTTATACAAGTGACTTTAGAACTTTCAGCCGAGTGCCCTGGTGCCCAGTATGGTGCTTTATATTTAAAGGTCCTCCATGGCATAGAGTTGTAGGGCTAGGAGAGCCTTGGAGATCATATAGGGCAGCAGGTCTCATCCTTGTTTTAACATAGAATCACCTCAGGAGCTTTTAAAAGAATAAGATGCTGGGGGCCCACCTCCAGAGAATCTGATCTAATTGGTCTGGGGTGAAGCCAAGGCATCTGTATTTTTTTTAAGCTCCCCAGATGATTCTACAGTGCAGCCAGAGTTGAGAACCACCCATCTAGGCCAATACTTTACAGATGTGGAAACTGAGGCCCAGAGAGCAGGTTTCCCAGGCTCACATAGCTGACAGCAGAACAGGGAGCAGAGAAGCTGATCAGTTATCCTGACTCTTCTATACCTCTCTGAAATGTTTGTTAAGCGAACAAAGAAAAGGTTAATCCTCTTTTAGAGGCATCTCTGTCTGTAAAGACCAGCTACCCAACCCCCTTTCCCACCCCTGCATTTTCATATTATTTTCATCGGAGGCCAAGGAGGCTGGCATCTCGACCCTGCTCCTCCAGGCTTCCCATCCTGAAGGACTCAGGGCTCAAAAAGGGCAAATACACAAAGTTCCAGTTCAAAAACTGTCTGCCAGGTCTGGAGCCTCTCAGAGTAACAGGGCAGCTGTTGCTCCTTAGTCATATGGAGCGTGTGAGTGAATGTCAGTGTACGTGTGTGTGCGCAAATGTGCAGATGTACACAGCTGCGTGGTGACTGTGCAGAGGATTCTCCTGCATGTGGGCACACAACTTTCTGGGCATGTCAGCACACGTACATATAAATACCTGTGTATGGGATGATATACATGTTGATGTTAGCATCCGTCTACGCAGCAGTGTAGTTAAGTGTGTCAGAAAATGTGTAAATGTGCCAAAGATTCTGAAATGGTGCCTGATGTGTGTGCTGTTACATGTATCCATAATTGCGTAAATGCATAAAGCTGAAGCTACGTTTACAAAATCTACACTTGCATTTAACAATGAAGGCATGTATGTGAGAATATGTACATGACTGGCTAGCCACGTGACTATGTGTAACTGGTTGTCTTTGTATGCAGTGTGCAGGTTTATGTGAGAGAGAAAGGTTTCTGTTGTTTCTATCACATTTCTCCTAAGTAATCATGGGGAAATATATGTGTTGGAAAACTGTATCTTTCACACTTAAATATATCTCAGCATATATAAATGAAACATGATATGTGTCGACAGAGATGCTACACATTAACATTGTTTATCATAGATAGAATTAAATAACCCATGCAAGGCCCTGGTAGCATTTCTTACAATTTTATTTAACACTGTTTTGGCCAAGCAGCATTTAGCAAACATAGGTATACACTGCAGATTATTGCAACAAACACGTAACTTGTGGGATATAATACACAACACATGAGAAGTATAACAGAAGCATGTCATCTAAAAATTCCAACAGTTCCCATCTTTCTTTGGGCTCACCTTATTCCCCTTCCTGCCCCAAACCTGATTAAAACTCAGCCCTTCACACTTCCCTAGGAGGTCTCTGCATTTGTGGTAAAGAGAGATAAAGTGGGGGGTGAGGATTTGGGGTGGGGAAAGAGATAACACTCCAAGACCTGGTCTCTGGAATGTGTCTACTCTCCTCAGTCTGTCAGAGGCAGGCCCAGCATGTGTTAAAACCAGGAGACCAAAGGAAGCATTATTAAAGGTCCTGCAGACCCTCAGGTTGACTGACAAAGTTATTTATTCAGGAGGAAAAGGAGCATTGTACTTATCAAATTGGTGGTGAATACTTCACTGAAAGATTCATAGAAAGAGTTCTTCTGCTTCTCTTGTTTAAGGGGAAATTATATCCTTCCTGGAGCCCAAATGAGAAAAGCTTTATACATAGTTACAGGCCTGCCAGTTCCCCTTTCAAAATGTGTGCTGGCCAAGGGACTAGAATGTTGGCTAAATTATGAATGGCCTGAGAGAAAAGAAACACAAAAGAGCTGGGAAAGCTAGCCTCTTCATCTATAAGGCCAAAGTAGAACATGAGCAAGAAGTTGGTGGAACCACAAATGAGCATCATTCATACAAGCTGGAAATGCTTACTCACTAGCCACTGGGCAGTGAAAAGAAATCGCACTTAGTCCCCAAAGATTATGAATAAATGCCACTTGTAGGTCTTTCCATACTTGCCAAGGACTTCTTCATCTCCCAAGAGTCAGGCCAAGATCCCACATGTAACCTCAAAGCTCTCTAGGATCTGTTTTTTATCATCCCCGGGCTTCATTTTGGCACTGCAGTACCAAGATTGAGACAAGGAATTCCTCCCTATGCCTGCCTTCCTGCATTCTAGGTTTTTCTCACTAGCTTCTCTCCTACTGAGACCCTTTAGGACTAGGAGGTACAGGAGGCCAACTCCAATTTGAACAGCAATTGGACTCACCCCACCCTCGCTCCCCAAATCCTCTGCCACCAGTAACAAAGCAGTCATCAGAACTACCTTTCCAGACAGCCCCCGGCCCCTCTCCACCAGCAGGAATATCAGCCAACCTGCTTGGGGGACAGCTGAATGCCAGCCTGGGAAAGTATTGTATTATCTTCACACCGCTGAAGTCAGAAGTTGGCTCCCCAGAGCCTGATGCTGTGGGCTGTCTCCTGAGTGAATACAGAAAAAAAAAATTTTTTTTTCCTAATGTTTGAATTCAAAGTGAGAATGGTAAAAAGAACACCCATCAGTGTACGTTCACCAGCCAGCATACACACACACACAAGCATGCACATACAAAAACACTGTTCACGCAGACAAAATCATGAATCATCTCTGTGGCTGAACATTTTAGTGTTCAGTAATATTCTCAGAGGCCCAAGGTTTTCAGCCAAATCCCAGGTCTGTGCACAAGGACACTGCATAAATCCCTCCCCTTATGAAAGGCCAGTCTGAGCAGATGGGACCACTCTTAAGTAAACCGTAGAGCCCTCCCTTCATCCATCTCAGAAGGAGCGGCAGGGGGCTAGCCCTACCAGCCCGGAGAGCAGAGAGCGGCAGAAGCTGTTAATTCTGAGGCTAATGTTCATATCTCCAACTTATCTCCAAGGGGAGGTGTCCGTTTGACCACACAATCCTCCCTACCCTCCCCAAGGGGTAATCACATCTTGAAGTCAGACTCAAGGAGGCTGCTGTAGACAAGTGGGGGCCAGAGGTGGGAAATCAAATATGAGCATCAGAGAACTGGCCGGGGCAAGGAGGAGGTGAGAGGAAAAAGGCCCCCTCAAATCCAGTTTCTTTCCATGCTAAATGTGGGGAAATAACCTCACAGCAATCCACTTTCAGATAATGTGCCTCATTAATATTTATTAAACAAAAGATTTTTTAAAAGAAGAAGGGCCAGATAATTAAACACTCAGCAGAGGTAGATGGCATCGGTTAAGCTTCCTCTGCCCCATTCTCTGTCTGGCCCCTGACCCACAGCATAGGCCAACCATATAAACTGAACCATCTATCACCCCAGCCCGGTTCATCTCCCCAGGTGCATCAGGAAGACACAAGGCAGGTGGATGGAGAGACAGACAGATCCGGGCACCCCAGGTGCTCACCAGGAAATGCATGGACTGTGAAATTACACCAGGGCTGCACAACTTACCACCACACTGGAACCCTTGGGGTAGTGAAATAATTAACTTGCTAATCAGCTACACCTTGCTCTTTCCTTTCTTCCTGGGGGAAAAAAAAAAAAAAACAATTGTAAATCACCTTCCCATCAGGTTTCTATGTCAGTCATTTGGAGACAAATGATGCTTTTGAAGAAATACACTCTCTGCTGCCATGTAGACTGAAATGGGTCATACCAAGTCAGGCCTCTGCATCTCCCCAATCCTGTCCATCAGGCCTCAGGGGGCACACAGAAACAGAACGTTTCTGGAGATGCAGGATTTTTCTGTCCACGCCACAGAGCTTTTCCATCTCTGCTAAGCTTTCTCACTCTCGGTCCTTTTTAGCCCACTTGCTGGCGCTAAACAGCCAAGATCCATGTGGAGAAAAGAGGATTGATTAGAATCGTAATAATAATCCCTGGCATTCGTCCGGCTTTAGCGTTTACAAAGTGTTTTCACACATTATCTCATTCGGTCAGAGGAGGTTGGAGCTGGAAGGGACCTGAGCCATCATTTGGATCAATCCCCTTGTGTTACAGGTGGGGAAACTGAGGTTAAATGTCTTTCCCAAAGGCCAGGGACAGTATGGCCAGGTCCTCCAGCTCATTGTCTAGGGATCCCGTGCCGCCTCTGACCCTCTGAAAAGAGGGAAAGAGCATGGTCACCTTTTTGCTCCACATAAGATGTAAACCAAGACATCAAAAAATTAGAAGAGTAGGGCATGAGAATGAATAAAAGCAACTCCTGCAAGAAATGGCTTGGGGGGCTGGGAGTGGGGAGACGATTAGTCTAAGTCCTGAACGGAACATGTTAATTAACAAACTTCCCCTTCTGTCTCTTTGTCCCCCTCATATCCCCCTTCTCTCTAGGTTTAAAAATATGAACATTAAGCAGTTTGAAATCTAAGGCTTACTTCGGCAGCAGGTCAGGTCTGGGGGTGGGGGGTGGGGTGGGATGGGTGCTTTTCTTGGATTCAAATCTGGCACCTACACTCCCAAGGGTTCACAGCATGATGCCCTTGTGTGTGCATATGTGTGTCCACTCAAGACATTGGATTTAGCGGTGAAAAACAGGCATCTTGATCCTTTCACAGATCAGATGATTTGCAAATTAATGGCTCTTTTCCCCCCAAGGCTCTGAGGAGGTTAAAAAAGATTTCTGGTGAAGGGAGAGGTGGGGGGGAGTATAAAATGGGAAAATAAAGCAAAACTGACATTGGATTCTGTCAGGAAAATACTTCCTTGTGAATGGTGTGTGTGTGTTTGGACATGGGTTTGCATTTCCACGGGGCTGTCATGCCCCTGTTGCCTGAGCCTGTTGGAAGGTAAGCGGTTCCTTTGTGTGTTAGTTTATTACTAAGCCCAACTCTTTTCCCTCTAAAACTCCTTCTTCTCCCTGTTGAGCTGACCATGCTTCTGGATTTATGAAGAGAGATGTTTTAGCAGAAATCCCCTAGAGTGTCCCATCAGCCCTAAATCCCAGGCCCGCTCACCCCCCCAAGACCTCATGACACACAGCATGCCAACACGGCTTCCTCTTGCCTATGCATTAGCTATCCATTGTGGCAACCTGACATCTCTCACACATAAAACCGTAAGAGAGAAATAAAATATCTGTCTCTTGGCGAAAATAAAGCTTTGCCTCCCTCCTGATGTATAGGATATAAAATAAAGCCGCGGCTCCAATAGTGGCTTTTCCTTATGCCGGAGTTGCCTTTGCACACACGGAGACAATGAAGACGGATGGTTTGGGAAGAGGCCCAGCCTCCTGGGGCCACCTTCACCCTCTTTTATTATGGTCTCTACCCCCCTCCCCGCCTTTTTTGTTCCTTCTTCACTTTCTTTCCATTCTGGTTTGGATTTGCCTTTTACATGCCCTTCGCTTTCTTTCCTCTGGAACTTTATTCCTCTTGCTCACTCTCTTTCTAAAGCATGACAGTGAGCAAGCAGCCAAGTTTCTTGCCTTCTTAAACATGCCCACCGTTTCTCTTCACCTCCCCCTTCTGCCCATCCCCAACTCTCTCTGGATCACCAGCCCCTATGACTAATTTTGCTGTTACTGCTTGGGGATTTGCTTTGGTCAAATGTACAAATGTTCCCAAGGGACAATTAAAAATGTGTTTAGTGGGGTGGGGGGAGTGGATTTTTTTTTTCTAGAGAGCTGCCCCTCTTCCCTCCTGCCTCTCCCTGGGCTGGGTGGTTTATGGATCTCAGCATTTATTTACTTAGCCTCTGAGGAGGCCAACAGAGCAAAGCTGCCACCTCACAGGGGTGAGAGTGGACATTCACCTCCCAAACCTAAGCATCAAAGCTGCATCACCAGACAGGCTGTGGGCCTTGGGTCCCTTCTGGCCAACTCAGCTACCAAGAGGCTGATCCAAATCCACCACCCTCTTCCCTGTCTCTTCTCCCCAGTCCTGAGAACTGAAGGTGCTGTGCGGAAGCATGGGGGGGGAGGGGTGTCCCCATGCTCACACAGAGACTGGAACTGTCCCCTTCATGGTCACACACGGCCACCTGCCTGCCCTCCCACACATTTGATGCTCCTTCTCATGGTGCACAGTGTCCACCTTTTTCCTCTTTCTCCCTGGAGGCCAGGTGACAACGGCTCTCCTCTCTGCTCTGTCTCTCAACCTATGTCTGACTGGGTTTGTCCCTAGGAGCCTCTACCCGCTCTTACCCCGACCTCATCCCTCTAAACTGCTCTCTTACTACGTACCCAGACTGCATCCTAACCTATTCAAAACCTCATCTACTCTTCTAGGGACTGCAGGATACGTCCTAGGTTTGGGGAAGAGTAAGTAGGGGGTGCAGGGTCTGGGCCCCTGGGGGAACAACAGGGGACGGGGAGCTTTGGTATTGCCTAGAGGGAGGAAATGCCTAGCAGAGGGGCAGTGGGTGGCTTTCAGTCCCTGACAGTGATCTCCCCAGGTGGAGGGCTGTAGAATGGCTTCAGCGTGTGTGTGACCAGGTCACCCTAATCTGAGATCTTTATTAATGCTGCCCCAACCTGAGGGGGAAGGCAGCAACATCTATTGAACACAGCCAAAAAGGGGCGGCGGGGGGGGCGGGGGGGGGGACGGGTAGGATCAGAGCTGCCAAGATTAGAAAGAACTCAATCCCAGTCCCAAAGGTGGTTAGTTTGGGGGTTCTCTCTCTCCCCCCCACTTGATATCTCTGCAGATATCGGCGGTGACCACCGCCCTTAGGTAGGGGGAAAGAGTCAATTAGCGAGAGGATTAATTACTCGGAGGCACGAGCCCCGTTTGTCTTCCTTACAGGGCGTGAGTGTGTGTTCAGACAGAGGAACACGGGCACGCACCCAAGTACACATTGTTGTCACGCCGTCTTAGACGTTTTATTTATTTGCTGGATTCCTGCCCAGAGCCGCTCACACGCCTTTCCACGGGCGCTGATTCTCCCACCACACACGCCACCTCCTTTTCTCCTGCCTAGGGACGCGCTTGTCACACACCCGCCCCACGCCCCCTCGGAGCCTACAGGGTCCTCGGCCCCGCGCCTCTCCCCGCTGTCTTTTTGTCGTTGGGTGTCTTTCTGGGTCTCTTCCTTTTCTTTTCCTCCATCCTTCGCGCATTTCCCCCAACATATCTCTCCCCTCTTTATCCCCGCTTGCTTTCCCGCATTCTTTCTCTTCTTTTCTCTGGTTTTTCTGCCCTTCTTCCCTTTTCCCGCCCCCCCTGCCCCACTCCTCTCTTCTGCCATCCGCGCTCACCCTGTCCCTTCTGAGACTATCCACGTCCTGTCCTCGCTCCGCCGCTGGCTTGCATCTGAGCTCAGCACGCTCGACCTCGCTGCTCCCTTCCGCGCCCCATGCCCAGGGTCCCTCCAGCCCTTGTGGGAAGCCACGGTTGTTTACCCAGGTCAGGCGCACACCGTGATGCCCAGGCCGGATGCCGCCGTTTCCTGGTCTTGCGGTCCCAACCCCAGCCCTGCCCCAGCCCCCCTTGAAAAACGTGACCAGGGGCAAAGTGTACATTCGAGAAAGGGGGTAACCCGCCTCCCCTCCCAAACAAAAGCAAAAACAGAAAAAGTTCACCTTCGATGCACACTGACCAAGGGACCTCGGACGTTCCCCTAACTGGGGTTTCCTGCCTGGGAAAGTGCAGATAATACCGACCCTTCTCCCCCACCCTCCACCCGCTTACTGTGCTGTTCAGGGGACATAGTGACATAAACTGTAAAGTGCTGCACGCAAGGAGATCATTTCCACAAGAGACTGACGAGGTGAGATTAAGGCAACCCGAGTCGGGAGAGGATGAGGGAACACGGAGGGGGCGCGAGAGGTGGGCGATCAGGCGTGAGGGACCCCAGCCCAGCAGTTCCTCACCGAGCCTGTGCGGAGTTCGCTCGGCTTCCAGGCGGGGCCGGCAGGGTCCGGGGGTGCGCCCGGCTCGCTCTTTCCTCCGTCCTGCTGAGCCTGCGCGGCTCCGCACAGGTAACCACCTAGAGCCGGCTCCTCCCCAGGCGCCTCGTTTCGCGCCGCTTCGCCCTTTTCTGGGGGCCGTGACCAGGACAGGAGCATGTTGGGAAAGGAGGGAAGAGGCCAGCGGCGGTCCTCAGGATCGATGGCAGCGGACGGTGACTGGGCAGCCTCGGTCCTGGGCCATGCGAGTCACTCGGGAACGTCGGGCAAGGAGGAGAGGCGGGTTTCAGGACGGGGGGCCTCCAGCTGCCCAGACCGCAGGGTGGCTGGGGAGGGCTGACGGAACCCTCTCCACCCCGGACTGGGTTCCTCCTCTGGGACCGATCCTTAAGGAGCTTCTCAGAAGAGAAACCTGGAGTGTGAAAGCCGCTTCCTGGGCCCTCTGGGGCCTTTCCCGAGAGTGCCTGGGAATGAGGCAGAGAGGATTCTGCGGCCATTGAGCGATGTCCCGGCCGCGAAATTGAACTTCAAGGCGCCCAGTCCAGAATTTACCCGTCCCGGGGCGGTGTACGTGGTTGTGGGTCTGTGTGACTTGGAGGACGTTTGGCAGGAAAACGCTGTGTCCTTGTGGACGCAGACAGTAAGCGCGGTGGTGAAGGTGATGAGGTTAGGTTGCTGCTCTTCGCTGAGAGCGCACTGGTTTGTTTCAATGCGGAGCTGATCTGAGCGGCTTCGGAGACTGCGGATTTGAAAAGCTGGGTCAGTTCTCTCGCCACGTTTCTCAAACAGATTACATCTTAAAATAAAAGCTCAGTGGAAACGAAGAAAAACAAACAAACAAAAAGCAACCATTAGGCTAGTGTGCTGTCCAGTGGAGGCGTTGCGTCTGGACTTTAAACCTAGAATCAGGAGCCAAGAGGCGCTCCGCTCCGAGACCCCCTCGTAGACTGTCGCGGTTGGCTCCGCGGACCTATTTACTGCGCCATCTGGACTGTGGGACAAGCAGAGCCCCAGTGCCCTAAAGCCAGAGTCCTGTCCTCGCCCCCAACTCCCCTACCGCGCTGGTCCGTCTGCGGGGGGAAGGGAGCTCTTTCCCCCCTTATAGGTCCCGAGGTCGCTGCACTCCCAAACGGATAAAGCAACCTCCTCCTGCCCACCGGAGGCAGGCGGCGGGCCTTGGGTTCAGGAAGGGCTGGCAGCCGGGTCCAGCTGTCAGCCCGTAGGTCCCCGCCTACCCCTCCCCACCCCACCGTGGCTCCACTGCTTTGCATGAGAAGGAGTCCAGCCGGGGCGGGGGCGGGGGCGAGCCCCCCGGGACTGGGCCGCTATAGATTCCAGAAAGGGGCCGTTGGGTCGAGAGAGCTAGCGGCTAGGACGGGGACAGCTGGGGGTGAGGGGAACGGCGGACCGTGGGGACCGCTCTGCTGGACGGGCCCCTCCCCGCGTGCCTCACTCTGCGCAGCGGGCTGGGAGGCGCCGCGGGGTCCAGGTGGAGGAAGTGAGGACCCTGCGCCACACCGCTCTTAGCACCTCCGGGGGTGCCAGAATACCGGGTACCAGTCGGCTGGCTCCAGGAAGTGTCGAGTCCGCGGGAGGAGCGCGGAGCCAAGCCCGAGCCCGCGGAGCCCGCAGAGCCCGCCCTCTAGGTCAGAGAATCACCTTCTCCATCCGCTGCCCGCTCCTCGGCAGAGGGGGTTGGTGCGCGAGAGCTGATCAATCCCCCGCGCTGCCCTGCACCGTAGCTGGGAGTCCGAGTCCAAGTGCGTAGGTACGGGGGGCGGAGGCGGGGGCTCAGAGAAGCCGTTAGGGGCGCGGCACCGGAGGCCAGGGTGGGGCGGAGCGCCAAAGAGGCGCACGGCGAGCCTTGGCGGCTTCGGTTTTCAAGGGGAAGGTGACGCCGGCGGCAGGGCTGGGGCTTCTCGCGGGCCTCAGGGTTGCTGAGTGGTGCAGGCGGAGGTAGATAAGGGGCGTTGGAAGACCCCTAAACCCTAACAGTCCCACGGAGCACAAGCCAAATTCGACGTAGCGGCTTCCCGCTTCGCCCGAAGAGGGTATTCCATTAGCAGAGCCGGATTCTCTGCCAGCCCAGGTTCATTCCAGCTGCGTTTCCGCTCTAATTTCCCCCAATTTACTCCCTGGCTCCTGTGTGGAAAGTCTGAGCCCCGCATCGAGAACGGGATCAAAAGGCCAATTCCAAAATACCAGCTAGACCTGGCTGGCCGCCCACCCCTACTCCTTTCATACTAAGGCCAAATACACCTTCCTAGCACCCCTCTTTCCCCCCCCCAAAAAAACAAAAATTGCGAGTAAAATTGAGGTCGCCCTACCACCTTCACACTCCAGGAGAAATACCGGTTAAGCCTAGAAAAGGTGCGGCCGAAACGGAATCTGGGGTTTGATTTGGGTGCGCCAGAGAACTAGAGTGACTCTTCCAGGCTGAGGCTCTCAGGACCCGGATCCGACCCCTACATCTGGGCAAATCTTCCCCCGTGGGCGGTGGTCCCGAGTTTATACTCGGAGCGGAATTAAGGAACTATGGAGAGTGTGATATGCTGCTGTCCGGGGAAACTCGTGCCAGCCCGAAACCTGGAAAAGGGTAAGATTGGGAGCCGGCACTCTGCCTGTGCACTGCACACCCCAATCGACTGCAGCCTCTCCCTGGCGCCCCCGGGCCTCCCTCCTACCCCCCTTCCCACCGCCACTACCTCCACCTCCAGCCTCCTGGGGAGCCCCGCAGTTTCCCGCCTAGTCGTTTGTTTCTGTACATAAAAGGTGCCTCCGGATCACAGTTTTCTCACAACTTCTCACCCGAGGCGCTTCCCCAGCCACTCGTTCCCCCTCCCCGGAGTCGCGCCTCCGGTGTCCCCCGCCCCCACCAGGAAACCGCGCGAATCAACTTTCCAAGAGCACGCTGCGGGAGACAGACACCTAGATCTCTCGGAGACGGGGACCCTGCGGACTTTGGATGGATTGGGGGAGGGGGCACAAAGAGGGACGGGAGGAGGGAATTCTGCTGCCAAGAGCCCCCTCCCCCTCCAAAGACGCGCGCTGTGCCGGGGGGCAATCTTCCAGGCCAAGAAAGCAAGGGGGGAAAACGCCAACACCCGCTGAATTGCAAAGCCAAATAGTGCACCAGGCCGCCCGGGCTTCCGGACCCGGCTGCACCCCAACCTTCGGCAAACCTCGGTCTTGGATTACCCCCACCTTCCTGCAGAATTCTGGTCTCCGCCTGCGCCTACTCCCTCCCTCTCTCAGTCCCTCCCACCGAAACCCACGCCTTACCGGAGCAGGAGGGGGCTCGGGCACCTCGCTGCCCGTCGCCCGCGCCGCGCGGGGCCGCGGGTGCCGCCACCACTGATCCTCTAAACGCGGTCTCCCCGCACTCTCCCGGGCCAGGGGATGCAGAATGGTTTACAGAGGGACCGCGAGGCGCTGATTGGTCGCAGGCCGCCATGACGTCGGCGGGCGCTGCATTAAGGCGAGGGGGCTTCCAGAGCACAGCCAACAGCCAGGAGCAGTGACCGAGCCTCCGGAGCTGGGGAGAGACGCGCCGGGGCGGCGGACTGGGCCAGGAGACCAGGGACCGAGGGACGAGCGCCCGGGAAGAGCCAGCGACGAGCCGCGGCCCGGGCGGCGGTCCGCGCCAAGCTGTTCCTGTCGCCCGCCTACTGTAACCGCTGCACCAGGACATTTTTTAAAAGCTCTCCAAGCTACCCCCTCCCCCCCGACTCCTCCCGCTGCAAAAGAAAAACAAAACAAAACAAAAACAAAAGCAAAAGAAAGGAGGCTAGAGAGGAAACCCAGATTTGCTACCACAACGAAAAAAGAGGGGGAAAAGGAAGAGGAAAGAAAGTCGAGCGACTGTGGGGTTGGACGCAGGCAGCCGGAGCGTGGGCCGAGCGATGCGGGGCTGCGCGCCCAAGCGGCCGCGAGTTGTGACTGGAGCCAGGACGCACGGCCAGGCGCGGTGAGGAGCCACCCCGTATCGCCTCCCCGAAGGAGCCCAGGCGCAGGGAGGGCCGCCCCGAGGACACGGAGGCCGCTTGGCAGGCCACCGGCCGAGGTGACGGGGCTGGGGCGGTGGGGAGCGAGCGAGCGCGCCAGTCGGCGTCCACCCGGAGTTGTCCTCCGTTTTCGATTGACACAAACTCTTCTCCAAAAGGGGGGAAACCTAAGCAACAAAAGCAATCAACAGCAAGACCTCCCTCCCTCCCTCCCCTCCCCCTCGGCCTGCCCCTGCCCCCTACCCCAGGCCCAGCGCGGGCGCCCGGCGTGTCCCGACCCGCCGCCAGTTTAGGATCCAAAGCTTCTCTACTCGTTTTGTTCTTTCCTTTCCTCTTTTTTTAAAAAAAGAGGGGGAAAATCCCGGTGGTGGGCAGCCTGGCACGCACACACCCGCCCTCACACCCCGACAAAAGCAGATGCACTTTGACTTCTGACAGCTCTACCTCAAGCCCGTGAGAACTCAGCGGCGCTTTCCCCCCAAGCCGAGCTCGCCGCGTCTTCCTCCTCTTCTCCGCCTCCGTTTTATTTATTTCCGTCCCCGCCACCGTTCTCGGTGACCTTCACTCCTCCGCGGGCTCTGGGCAGAAGAGTCGCTTTCTCGTCCGCCTGAGACTCCTTTTCCTCGCCTGGAGAGCTGAGGTGACGCTGCTCCGCCACGGGACCCTGGACTCCCGGGCTGCACACTCCACTGAGTTGTCCCCCATCCCCCAGCAGCCTCGTTTCCCCCCCCCCCCCCACTTTTGATTTTCTGGCGCGGATTTTGGCTTGCACCGCCGAGAGTGTCTCCTCTTTTTGGAGGGGCTGGGGAGCTCCTGCCGGTCGTCTTCCGGAGTCTTACCCTCGGGTCTACTTGCCCCTCTCTCTCCGGGCCTCACCAGACCAAACCAAAGACCATGGTGCACTGTGCCGGCTGCAAAAGGCCCATCCTGGACCGCTTCCTCTTGAATGTGCTGGACAGGGCCTGGCACGTCAAGTGCGTGCAGTGCTGCGAATGTAAATGCAACCTGACCGAGAAGTGCTTCTCCCGAGAAGGCAAGCTCTACTGCAAGAACGACTTCTTCCGGTGAGTACTTCCCTCCCGCGCCTCTGCTTTTCCCTCCCCGCGGGTCCTTCCCGGCCTGCTTCGGATCAGAGGTCAGCGTGGCCACGGCGGCCGCGTTAGGAGCTGCCCCTGGAGAGGGCAGCCGGGTCCCGCGGGCGACCGCCTCCTCGCCAGCTGGCGCGCTGCGCGCCCGGGCTGCGGCCCTGCTTGCGTCCTGGAAACTGTGGGTCCGGGCTTGGCTGCACGTGCCTGGGAAGAAAGGCTCCGAGCCCGCCTCGGCCCAGAAGCCCCTCTAAGCTTGGCAGAGAAAGGACAGCCTCGGGCTTTGCAGTCCCGGCTCCTGTCTTTCCTGGAGCAACTGCATTCTCCAGCAAGTGCATTCTCCAGGCCTCCCGTGTTGCTCGCCCCGCCAGGCTGAGCTTAGAAGCCCGGGCTGGCTTCCCGCCACTGCTTTTTCCATCTCTGAGAGGTCTTGGCGGGAACTGCGGAGGCTTCTGGCGTGGAGTGCCGCGGTGGTCGCAGGAATGAGCTCGGCCTTGTGGCTAACACTCACGGGCGTTTTCCTGAAACCCGACCGGGCTCCAAGCACAGAACTGGGCGAACTGCTGCTCTGTAGCCGGTGAAGTGACCCGAGATTTCTCTGGCTTTCCGCGGGTGCCGGGGTGGGCGGGCGGTTCGGCCTCGGCTCAAAGCTGACCCAGGCTCCGAGGCGAGGGCTCCGCTCTGGAACCTTCCCAGGAACTGCCCCGACACGGCCCACCACCTCCCTGCCGAAACCCGGGGAAAAGACGAGATGCGTCAGAGCTGGGAGAATTCTTTTCCCGACTCCCGTCTTCCGTTTAACGTTTTAATTGTATTCACTTAATCTCATTATTTTGCCATCTCATCCACACACACAAGTCAACAGAGAACAGGAGCAAACACGAATTATAATTCTGCTGCGCGGGTTTGAAATGTCTCAGTTTACTCGTCTGACTTGGTCTCAGCTTTTCTCTGAGTTCGTAGCGACCGATCAAACTGGGGGGAGGGGGAGGAGGGATTCGAAGCCACCCGAGCCGCTTTGCCCAGAGGTCCAGGACGCGCTATCCCCAACGCCGCTCCAGGTCGCATGGCTCGGGTTGCAGGGAGCTAAGGAGCGAAGCGCTGTGCACGTTGGTATGGCCGGGAGGAAGCGCGGACTGATCCTCTGGGGCTCGGCTGGCTGTGCCAGGTTTCTTCTGCAATGACAGGATCCGAGGGCGGCGACAGTGCCCGCTGTTACCGGGCCCCTGAGGCCTGCCTCGGCAAAGGGCGCCTACAGCGGCTCAGCCGCGCCGCCGCTCCCGTGTGCCCAATACCTACTGGGCTTCGGGGCATGAAAGTGCGGCGGCCCAGTTACGGCTCCCGGGGCTCTCTACCGCTGTCTGCTTACCCACCCGACCTCGCCAACCCCAGCCTGTGCGCGGATCCTTTTGCGATCAAAGAGAGGCGACACTAGGAGAGAAAAGCGACGCCCTAGGCGCGTTCATATGGAGCTTGCATTCAAATTTGACTGCTCCGAATCTAATCGGAAAATAAGTGTCCCCTTCGCCCCCTCCCGTTCACCGCCTTGACGTCTTCTTCCCCAGCGCTGTTTTCCTCTGGGATGACGCGGGCGTGAGGCTGGGGTTGGGGGACAGCTTGGGCCCCTGGCTCTAACCGTGTGTATCTCCTCTCTTACTTTTCCCTGGTGTCCTGTGCTCTCCCCTCCTGCCTCCTCACGTGCTTAATGTGCATTCTGCCTCTTTTTGGTGCTCTTTTTCTCCCCCTCTCCTTCTTTCCTCCTCCCTTCCTTTCTTCCTCCTCCACTTTCTACTTTCTCTCTACCGCTCTGGTTTTTCTCCCGGCCTCTGTGTCCTCCTGCCCCTCGCCAACCCGACCCCCATGCCCGCAGGTGTTTCGGTACCAAATGCGCTGGCTGCGCGCAGGGCATCTCCCCCAGCGACCTGGTGCGGAGAGCGCGGAGCAAAGTGTTTCACCTGAACTGCTTCACCTGCATGATGTGTAACAAGCAGCTCTCCACCGGCGAGGAGCTCTACATTATCGACGAGAACAAGTTCGTGTGCAAAGAGGATTACCTAAGTAACAGCAGTGTCGCCAAAGAGAACAGCCTCCATTCGGGTGAGGCCCCAATAACCGGATTGCTAGGGGTGGTCGGGTCCCAGGGGAGGAAGGCCCGTCAAGGCCTCTGCTCACCTGTCCCTTCCCTCTCCCCAGCCACCACGGGCAGTGACCCCAGTTTGTCTCCGGATTCCCAAGACCCGTCGCAGGACGACGCCAAGGACTCGGAGAGCGCCAACGTGTCGGACAAGGAAGGGGGTAGCAACGAGAATGACGACCAGAACCTGGGCGCCAAGCGGCGGGGGCCGCGCACCACGATCAAAGCTAAGCAGCTGGAGACGCTGAAGGCCGCCTTCGCTGCTACACCCAAGCCCACGCGCCACATCCGCGAGCAGCTGGCGCAGGAGACTGGCCTCAACATGCGCGTCATCCAGGTCAGGGCCCCGGCGCGCCACTCAGTCCCCCAGGGGCCCATGCGGCCACACCCGGCACCCAGGCCCGGGAGAGCCCAGGGTGGAGGACAGGAGTTAGTCCCTGGAGGCTGGAGGAAGGGCTGGGGGTGGGGGTAGCCCCAGACACACCCGGCGGGAACTTCGAAACACGGCCCGATATGCGGAGCATCTGGAAATCCTTCTTCCTAGCCCAACAGAGGTGATAGTGGCGGCGGAGGGGGAGGGGCGGGGAGCTCAGCATTAGCTTGGAAGAGGGCACACTGTCGAACACCTCCTGAGAGTTGGGACCCCCTTTCTGCATACACCCCACCTCCCCCCCCACCCCCGATTAGGAAGAAGTAGAGAGGTCAGTGTTTGCACCAGAGTCAACCAGTTCTTCTGGCTTCTGCACAACGTGATCTCCCTCTAAGTCTCCGGCCCCAACTTTGTGGGTCCCTGACCCCACTTCGACAAGCCCCAGAGCAGAGACTTCCTCTACAAAGAGAGCTGGGGCATCCTGGATTGAAGGGGAGGTGGTCCGGTCAGGAGTCCCGAGGTCCGCAGTGGGATGGGGAGGGCAGGCCATCTGGAGGTAGCGGGGCCTCTGCGTTTGGAGGAGGTGAGACTGCGTGTGATTCGGCCGGCGGAGTCTCTGGCCCGGTGCTAGGTGTCCGGTTCGCGCTGTCCGGAGGCTCTGCGAGGGTACGGGTGGATGTGCCTGGGAGGCTGAGTGTGCGTGCACGCAGTGTGCTGGCGGCCCTCAGAGGGAGGCCCAGAGACCTCTGGGAGGCTGTGCGAACCCGTGTGCATGAATGGGAGGTTGTGTCTGTGTCACTATTTGTGAGAGGTTGTGGATACGTATATTTAGCGATGTGAGACTGTGCGTGGGTGTGAAAAGGAGATTGTGTGTTTTGGTGTCACTATCGTTGGGAGACTGAGTGCCAACAGGAGGCTCTTTCTGCGTCTCTGTCACTATGGGGGGAAGGAGTACTGCAAGGGACCGTGAAGGAGAAGCTGTGTGTATCTGACACTAATTTGGAGAGGTTTAGTGTCTATGCGTGTACAGCTCGGAGAAGCTGTAACTGTGACAGTGTGACTGTTAGAAATAACGCGGCTACACCCCAACTGCCTCACATCGGACCGGGCGGCCTGCCAGGTCCGCCTGTCGGGAGCCCTACTCACCATTGGCTCAGGGTCGGCCCTGCGCGGTCCTGCTCTGAGACGCCGCCACCACTACAGTGCGCACCCACACGGGAAGCCCGGGAGGCGGCGAGCCGGGAGGCGGAGGGGTGAGGGGCTGGGCCTGGCCGCGCACCCGGGGCGTCACCCCGCGGCGTGTGTGCTGCAGGTCTGGTTCCAGAACCGGCGCTCCAAGGAACGCAGGATGAAGCAGCTGAGCGCGCTGGGCGCCCGGCGCCACGCCTTCTTCCGCAGTCCGCGCCGGATGCGGCCGCTCGTGGACCGCCTGGAGCCGGGCGAGCTCATCCCCAACGGCCCCTTCTCCTTCTACGGAGGTGGGTGCGCGGCCGAGTGCGGGGCACGGCCAGGCAGGGGTTGGCTTCGCTGGAAGCGGGTGGCAGCGCGGGAGGCGCTCCCCGCTTTCTATGGAGAAGTGGAGAGTCGGAGAGAGAAGGGCGAAGGCTGGGCCGAGAATCGGGGGAGGTGGTGAGACCGAGAGCCGAATTCCCGACCCTGGTGAGGAGGGAGGGCGGGGTGGGGCAGCTCCGGTGTGTGTGCCAGGCCTCCTGTCCGCTGCCAGGCCCGCAGGGGCACCCCACAAACGGCTCGTTCCCGCGTCGCGCTCCCCAGCCCGCTCGCGGGCGCGCTTTCCCGCCCTTTCTGTCCCTCCTGATCCAGGCCCCCGCCCTGACATCCTCCTCCCGTCGCTCCGCAGATTACCAGAGCGAATACTACGGTCCCGGGAGTAACTACGACTTCTTCCCGCAAGGCCCCCCGTCCTCGCAGGCCCAGACACCAGTGGACCTGCCGTTCGTGCCGTCGTCCGGGCCGTCCGGGACTCCCCTGGGTGGCCTGGAGCACCCGCTGCCGGGCCACCACCCGTCGAGCGAGGCGCAGCGGTTCACTGACATCCTGGCGCACCCTCCCGGGGACTCGCCCAGCCCTGAGCCCAGCCTGCCCGGGCCTCTGCACTCCATGTCGGCTGAGGTCTTTGGGCCCAGCCCGCCCTTCTCGTCGCTGTCGGTCAACGGCGGCGCAAGCTACGGGAACCACCTGTCCCACCCCCCCGAAATGAACGAGGCGGCCGTGTGGTAGCGGGGTTTCGCACGGTCCGCGGAGTTCGTGGTTGTACAGAAACGAACCTTTATTTAAGAAAAATAGGAAAAAGAAAAAACGTAAAAAGCAAGCCCACCCCCCTTCCTCCAGCCTCGGGGACCATTCTCCGTCTGGGGAGACCGGATGGGAAAGGGGGACACGAACTAGGATCCAAATCCTCTTCGAGGTGGGACTGGGATCCACACACTGGCTGGCAAGGTGCAGAACTGGGGCTCTCGAAGGGAACCGCAGACCTCACCCCCCACCTCCCACCTGGATCCGGACCCGTGGACAGACCCCGCGGGCGCGTGCGCCTGGCGGGTGGAGCAGAGATCCACGGCAGCCGCAGGCGCGCACAGCCATTGGTGGTGATGCCAGGAGCCGTGGGGAGGGAGGCGAAGCGGCTGGGGCGCTCCCGGGCCAGCCTGGAGGGTTCTGGCTCTGGGATATCTCTAAGTGTTGTCTCAGAGTTTGGCAACAGTGACAACAAACTCTTATAGCTTCAGACACGCCGACCTGCTGTGCATCAGGTGGGACTATATATATATATTTTGTCTATCTGGGTTTTTGGTTTTTGTTTTTGCCAAAATTGCAAAATTCTAAATGTAAAGCCCTCAGTATCAACTCTTCTACCTTCACAAAGCTCTACACACGCAAAGATACACACACAAACACACTGGATAGGATGGTCTCCGGCCGGACCTCTCAGTAAAATGACTTGAACATCAGTTGTACAAGAAAAGTATTCTACCTTCACACACAAGTTAAAAGGAAAAAAGACTATTGAGCTAAAAACAGTCAACTGTTTACGTATAATGTTAAATTCAGGAGTTCAGTGTTTTACTAATATATCCTGTTTTGAAACCTCTTGTTCAAAAACAAAATGTTTTGAACAATCAACCAAAATTGCTCCTTTTCTTTTCCTGTAGATATTCTGACAGATTTGCAGGGCTTGCGGCTCACTGTGCTAGTATGTAAAAGGTGTTGTTTACACGAGGCAAAGAGAAAACATGATATTCAGACAGTTGCCAAATAGAATAATTATAGCACAAATACTGTAAAGGTGCCTGGCACCAGAAACCTGAGGAAGTGTTTAAAAAAAAAAAAAAAGTGTTACAAGGTTTAAAAAAACATCTTTGCAAATTTTTAGTCCTGTTGAACATTCATGGAATTGTTAATATGACTTATATAGACCCACACAGGTTTTATTTTTGTGTCTTTAAAATAAAAGTCCAAAATATTTAAATTTTATGGTCAAATATGCAGTCAACAGCTGCTACTTTTTTCTTTATATATTAAATTTCTCATATGTCTTTTACTGTTCTAATAAACCTAAGCTTGTGTGACCTCCAGTGCATATTAGACCATTCACTGTATGAAAGAAAACATGTTGAATAAATTTGTGAGTTTTTAATAAAAATAGAAAATCTGATGTTTAGATAATTGGTGTGTTATTTGATGTTTTCAACGACTGGAGGGGAGTCTTGATGGGGAGCTGAATGGGCCCTCAAAAGCCAGGAGGAAGACAGACAGGATTCGTGTGATATGTCTGTTTTTGTATTGGCTGTGGCTGAACCCCTTTGCTAATTCCAGCCAAGCTTTTCCCTGTAGCTTCCTGCTGTTATTAACTACACATTTACATTCTGTGGATTTAACTGATACAGTTGAAGAGATGTTTGCTGATAAGTTAATATAGAATTTGAAATAGAAATCAAATCCATGGCTAAAAATGAGTGGTCTTGGTCTGTGATTAGGCATGAGATCCGAAGCATTCTCTCTCCCCCTCTCCCCGCACATGTAAAACCAGGCTTGTGAATGTCAGATTCCTGTAAATATATAGTTAGAGGTGGTCCTTTTCAGTCTAAATTCATTTTCCATAGATAATCCTGCTTTCTAATTTAGTGGTTTGAAAGATAACGTTAACGTAAACTGAATGTGCAGCATAGCTAGAAATGAAGTACTTTAATCCCTTTCACAGAAATGATATGAAGTTGTTTTACAATATTTGTTACATACGAAGTTCCCCAGAAGGAAAACTATTTTGTCTGGCATAAGATACACTCGTATATTAAGTTTCTCTGAAAGATGAACAAAAATAACTAATATAGAAATCAAATTTCAACTGGGAGTTGCCAATGGGTTCTGAAAAGTAGTTCAATCCCTTTCAAGCCTTCATTAGACATGGAAGGAATTTGAATATTTTATCTACTATGAAATACTCGTGTGTGGATGTATGTGTATGTTTCAATGTCAGAGCTATTATAGTTCCAGAATTTCTTTTCCATATCACCTAGATCTGTTTGGATTATTTATTTCCTTATTTTAAAAAATCAAAGGTTTTACATTAAATGGTCCATAATTTCCAGTGCTGTTTTCATATTTTAAGACAGAGCCAAGTTTATCTTTCCTGCAGAGAAGGCTTTAAAATAAGCAATATTTCACTGCATCCTTATGATGGCTTATCTAATGGGGGGCGGGGGGCTATCAGGAATCTGGTAGTGTTCTTTCAGAAATAAAAATTTATGAAATACAGGGGAAATTTTTGAAACTCATGGCCTCTATAAGCAGCACATTTCTTTATGTGCTTTATATGCAATCGCTGGGTCGGCTTGTTTTTGCCCTTTTAGCATTTATATACATTATATCATAGCTAACTTATTCATGATAGCCACCACCCCCTAGCCACCTTTAAACACACATTCATTTAACTGAACGTATGTTCATTGGGAAGCTGCATTTTCCTATCGAGGCTGCTAAATTATTTAGCAGCGTTATTGTGGGATCGGGGTATTTGGTAAGAAGTGTTTTAGAGGTGGCCATGCGGTGTGGATTCAATTCTTCTCTAACTCCATGGCAGTGGCGCAGTCGTCCCTTCCCGCCCCCCCCGCCCCCCCCCGCGGTATTCTGAACTCGGGCGAATACCTGAACAGGTGGCAAGGGCTCAGCACTCAAATTTGGAGCCGAAGGCCCGGAAGGAGGAGGTCTAAAAATGGCAGGGCCAGCTTCCCTTCGCATCAGTGCCGCGCTGTCCACCTCTGGCCCTGAGGTGCGGGGAAGCGTGGCACCACTCCTTCGCGGAGCTCCCAGGAGAGGCGCGCGGGTTGGAGGGAAGAGCCACCGCGGTCCCCTCTCACCCAAGAGGGCAGCCTCCTCTCTGGCCAGGCTTGGAAGCCTGGCTTTTCCCCGCGGCCATCTTAAAGCCGTCACCTCTGTGCCTCCTGCCACCTGCCCGCAGGGTTCCAGCGGACGAGTGGCCGAGAGTGGCAGTCTGTTCGGGCGAGGGAGACCAAGCTCACACACCCAACTTCTCCAGGCTGGCCCAGGCTGGGGGCTGCTTTGAGCGCAAGACAAAATGGGGAAGGAGTATGTGTGAAGAGCCAGGACAAGCATTGCCAAGGGTCTGGGACCTGGGGTTTGATGGCGTCTGAGAAGAGAGGCAGGTCCAAACCTGGTTTCCTACAGCCCTGAAACTTCTGGTCAAGTGAAGAGACAGTTGTTTGAGATCCTAGGGGGTGGGCGGTAGGGGGGAATCTAATGTCACCCTTGCCCCATCCTTTTCTACTCTTACATCTGTTTGCCACTTTGCAGCCCTTGGACAGCAGGCAGAGGAATGTGAACCCTGAGGCCTTCCAGCCTTCTCTAGAGAGGACTGTTCTTTAGGGTAAATGCTCACGTTTATTCTCATCTTCCTGCTCATCTCATCTGCTCTTCTCTAGGGCGGCTAGAAGTTGAAATTTCTTCTAGAGAGGTATAGTCTTTGAAATATCCCCTCCCATAGCCTACCCTCCATCTGCATCCCCATCTCCATCAAGTAGCCCCTCCTCCACCATCTCAAGAAACTTGAACGCAAGTAGGAAGAGGGCCCCAGAAAGAGCATTTGAGAGGTTGCTCCCCTGTCTCATTTCCTCAACTTCTGTCATCTGCATCTTAAGTTCTAGAATTCTTTCCTCTTTCCTCATTCCTGGAGTCCTCTTCCTGCCCTCAGTATGGGGTAAGAAACTAGGGGAAGCATTTTGGGGAGCCCTGGAATGTGTGTGATAGGTGTAGAGTGGTCTTGATTCCTTCCTCAAAAGGCTTCCCAAGTCAGGGCTTCCCAAGTAGGGACCAGGACAGAGAAGGGACAGGAAGTAAACAGGCCTGTAGCATTTTCTTTATTTGCTCAGCACAGCCCCCAAATTAGCCTGCAGTGTCATGTTTGCATGACAGCTTAGAGGTAGTCTTCTCCTGCCTCACCTCCTTCTCCCTTTTCACTCTTTTCCATCCCTTGAAAGCCAGGTTCCTAAGAGTTATTAGAGCTTAAAACAGCAAGAGAAGAGGACTGGGGAGGTAGTTTCCTAAATGTGGGATGGGAGAAACATTTTTGTCCTTTGAAACCCAGAGCAATGGCTCCTTGTAGAGGCCCAAGAAGCACACTTTTGCTCTGGAGACCCAGATGCAGGCACAAGACTGCAATTATAGAGGATGTTTAAAAACAAAAGCAAAAAACTCTTCTCAGCCTAAGTTCTCTTACAGATGGTAAAAAGCTGTTTTCTTCACGTGGGTCCCTGCCTAGCCTGGCATTCTTTCCGTTCCATGTCCAGGGGGGTTTACCCTAAAATATGTTCTCCTTCTCCTTTGCAGCCCTGTTTGTCTTCATTCTTCAAGAGTGACCTACAATGGGGACATGGGACAGTTCACACTAAAGTGGTGTCCTTCTCATTGCTCTTGACCCTGAGGGCATATGAAGATTGTGGAAGTCAGGGATCATCTCTTCCTTTGGGTTTCACAGGAGACACAGGGGGAGCCCAGTATCCCCAGGTTGTTTAGCTGTGGGATCCAACTGGCCTGGGAGTTACAAGAAGGGGCACTGCCACAAGGCACCACTAACATCTCTCTTCTGGATCCTTTTGAGGTAGTTTCTGTTTAGGGGGTTCTAGGTCTCTACAGGTGACCTCCAACAGATACTGGAAGGATAGACCACTTTGTACTCACATTTATCTCTTATTGCAGTTTCTGTTTACATGTTTGTCCCCCTAGGCCGATCAGCTCGGAGAGAATCTAACTTACTCGCCTCTTATCTCGCAGTCTAGCAGTGCCTGCCACATAGCGGGCAGTCAGGGAATGCTTGATGAAGGAAAGAGAATATAAAGGGATCGTGTCTTTCCATGTGCTTGGGTGCAATTAAATATTAAATCTTTATATTTTGAGTCCACCTCTCTAATGGTAGACCTTAGCTTTTCCGTGCACCAGTTTCAGGTGGCTGAGTATGCCCTCATCTCGGAAAAGCAAAGATAACAATACCAAAGTGTATGCAGTAGAGTAACCCCCACCTAACCCCCTTTTTCCTGCTCAGGCAAGGCTACTTGGAAAAGCTACAGAAAACAATCTTTATTCATACACAGCCATAACAATTCCTGATTATTCCTATTAATAAAGACACTGGCAGCCCGGCGCACACTTACGCATACACATCTCTGACGGAGGATTCCCAAATCCTGGCCGCCGAGGGGCAGAAGGCGTGTACCGGGCACCAGACTCCTCTAAACTGTGAAATGCCAAACCTGGTTTAGGTCCTAGTACACGCGTGCCCAAATGCGCGCCCGAGGTTTGAGAAACTTACCCTTTACTCCCTCCTCCTTCCCAAATCAGCCACCTTAAGCCACCGCTACTCTACGCTTTATTCCTAAACATACGAATCTTTAGGCATATTTCGAGCAAGGGAACACGGGCCGCGCGCATCGCAACCCCTGCTTAGCGCCTGAGGCCGTCACGTGCCCTCGCGCGCTCACGCACCACCACCCGCCCTCCCCGACGCACGCGCACGCGCACACGCGTTTGGATGGCGACAATCCCTTCAGCTTTCCGCGCGCTTCCGCCTTCGCCTTAGCTACGCCCGTAGTGACGCACAGGCCCCGCCCCCTCCTACGAAAGCCTCCCGGAAGTTGCCGGCTCGGAGGCGAGTGCTGGGCTCCGCGCGGCCCCTGGCTGTGTTCGGTACTGGTGTGTCGATACGAGAGGACCCGGCCGGGAGAGAGCGTCCCGGCCCGGGCTTGGGCCGCACATTCACGTGAGCTGCGCGGACCGAGACGTGGTGACGATGGCGGGGCCGCAGCCTCTGGCGCTGCAGCTGGAACAGTTGTTGAACCCGCGACCGCGCGAGGCGGATCCTGAGGCCGACCCGGAGGAGGGTGAGGCCTGACTAGGGCAGGCCACGTGCGGAGCTGTGGGCTGGCCCGGGGCGGACCGTCCGGCCTCGCCGCCCGGCCTACTGTCCTTCTAGTGGAGAGGATAATTACCTCCCGCGAGCGTCAAGAGGAGGGCTTCGGCCTCCTTTGACGATGCTCGGATAGGGGTGGGTGTGCGGAACATACCGAGGACTCAGGCGCGGAGCTGGGCGAGGGCTGTTGGAGGGAGCCAGAGAGTCTGGTAGCGGGTTGGGAGTTATCTTTCAGGATACCCTTACTAGTATTGCGTTAGAAAGGAGGAAGTCTCATCAGTTTTTTGTGCTTTATTTATTTATTTATTTTTTAACTCTAGTTTGGAGAATGAAGAAAGAAATAGTATTCTCTGGTGCTGTTTAAGCCTCTTTAGGTCTCAGGACACTTGCTTCAGGGGCTGACGACTGAAACTGCTGTTCTGTAAGCTGATGTTCAGGGTCTAGCTGGGAGTAATCCTGCTTTAGACTGGAGTCAGAGAAGTGTGAGGAAGTTGAGAATAAAGAGGGATAAGTGTGAGTGCTGAATCTTGTCTTAGGAATATCAGTTGAAGGAACTAGGGGCTGTTTAGCCAGGATAAGCGAAGAAAACTCCCTGAGGGATGAGACAGTGAGGATGGAACATGATGGCTGATGTAAGATATTGGAGCGACTGTCACATATGGAAGAGGAATTACACTAGTTTTATATGATCCAAGGCATAGAAATTTATCTTACCAGTAAATGCAGGGAGTCAGCTTTCTGTTCAGAAAGAGCAGTAAGACAGTATTCTACTTTGGGAGGCAGTGAGTTCCCTATTCCTGGAAGTTGGTGGAGATTGTAGAGGACATTTCAACTTGAGTTGAAAGGGTTGATCGGAGTTCCCATTAAAGTTCTTTCTAACCTGGAGATTTTGATTACTTTTCCCCCTCCTCCACAGTCACTGCTGCCAGACTGGTTGACAGGTTTGATGAAGGGGAAGATGGGGAAGGTGATTTCCTGGCAGTGGGTAGCATTAGAAAACTGGTATCAGCATCCCTCTTGGACACAGACAAAAGGTATTCTGGCAAGACCACCTCTAGAAAAGCTTGGAAGGAAGACCATTGGGAGCAGACTCTGCCAGGTTCATCTGGTGAGTAGACGTATTTGCATGGACTCTTTCTTCCCCAGATTTTTAGGGTTAAAATCTTTTTGCAGGGCGGGGAAAGGATGATCTCTGCAAGACTAGACTGTGTGTTCCTACTTATTATCTTAGGAGAGACCATTGATTTGGTATTAGAAAGGGCCTCAGAGCTTACTTCATTTCACCTCATAAAGAGTCTAAAACCCAGAGTGATTAAGTTGCTGTGCTCTTTATATTCAGACTAATGGTTCACCCCAAAGTGGAGTGAAAGAAAAGACAGTGCATATTGGATATTGGAGAGGGCTATGTGTTGAAAAAGTATTGTGTCTGATGAGCATGCTGCTCTGGATTTTGACCCTTTTCCTTTGGTTTTTCAGGTCTTACATTGAGTCACTGTCTATAATGTTAGTTATTTGTGAAACTCATTTTTTTGCCATTGTCGAAATAACATAATTCTTCCCTCTTCCCTGCAGGAGAGTTACGAGGGTGTGAACTTACAATTTTTTTTTTTTAAGATGACCGGTAAGGGGATCTTAACCCTTGGCTTGGTGTTGTCAGCACCACGCTCAGCCAGTGAGCGAACCAGCTATCCCTATATAGGATCCGAACCCATGGCCTTGGTGTTATCAGCACCGCACTCTCCTGAGTGAGCCATGGGCCAGCCCTAAACGTACAGTTTTAAAGAATTATAAGTTTCTCAGTGGGATAAGGGGTGTGGATATGGTGATTGTTGAGAGGATGCTATTTGTTTTCTTTTAGAGAGGTCAGGGCTGCCGTGTTGAGAATCCACTGATAATATGAAATAAACTATCATTCAGGTTATGGTGTCTATGATTTAGTCCTTGATGTAGTTCTGGGAGCACGTGATAAGCTTATTTCATGTTCTTCGCTTAGAGACTGATAAAGAGACCAATCATGAGACAAATATGACATTTATTGCGCTCTCACAATGTGTCAGGCACTGTGGTTAGTTCTTTAAGTTCTAAGAGCTTGGGACACAGTAAGTACTCAAAAAAATGTTGTCACCAATATCATTACATGTATCATTTCATTTAATCCTCCCAGTAGCCCAAGAGGTTGGTATTACTTATCCCCATTTTATAGGTAAATAAATTGAGGAGGAAATCGATTAAGTAACTTGCTCAAGGTCATGCAGCTAGTAAGTGGAAGAGCCAGGATTCAGATGAAGGCATTCTGACTCCAAGATCTACACTCTTAACTACTACTCTGTATGAATGATTCTTAATCTGAGAAATGGCATACATTTAAAGAATTTAAAGGTTTATTTCTGCTTACTGTTTTTGCAATTAGTTTTTGTATTTGTGTTACTGACAGCCTTGTTTGTGTATTAAGTTTATGTAAACCTCTTTTAAAAAGTACTGAAGACCCATCATGTTTTCATATCATCTTTATTTTATTGGAGAAAGTTTTGGTAACTGGTTCCTTTATCTAATAATCATGCTTGCCATACGTGGGGCTTTCATGTTCTACCGTGGAATACATTGGATGAATAGTAAAAGCCTTTAAGTATCAAGTGATCCCTAAGTACGAGTAAAACCAGTATCCTTAACTATCATTCCATCTACTACAGGATCAAGTTAAAACTCCTTCACATGGAAGGCAAGACCCTTCCTGATTTGGTCCCTGAGCAACTCTCTAAGCTCATCTCTCACCACTTCACTGTTCATTCTGCATCACAGTACTGTCTCCTCTTTTCCTTCCCCCTTCTCTGTCTGACAAGCTGTCCTTCTGCTTCATAAGTAAAATTATAATGTCTCCTCCATATGAAGCCATCTCTCACCTTTCCAGGAAAATTAGGTGGTTCCTCCTCTATACACTGTTTACTAATAACATTGTAATATAATTATTGATATACATAATCTACCACTCCCACCAGACTATGAACTCCCCCCTGCAAGTATTGAATTCTGTTTTTCTTTCCTTAGTCTTTATCTATGCCTGGCCCATAATGGATGCTTAATAAGTATTTAATAAATAAGGTACACTGGTGTGATAGAGAATTGTGCATTTGGGATAATGATAAACTATGTTTTTTTCAGATGCAGGTTTGGGAAAGCTGGTAACTCCCTAACACCAGGTGAAAATTTACTATTCTTCAGGGTCTAGACCAAATGCTACACCTTTTCCTTATAGCCTTGCTTATATTCACTTGCACCACAGTTAAAATTTCTCTCTCCTCTGGTTATTGAAATTTAGTCAAAGCACTTTAAATTCTTCCCTGTATTGTAGTTTTTACAAACCTTTCGTTAGGGTAGGACCAATGTTGTATTCATTTTTGCTTCTCCTTTAGCATTTCAGAGATAGTAGATATGTAAGAAATATTTGTTGAGGACAGTAATACATTTTTTTCTGATACATGCCATAATCCATTAGTTGAAATGAAAGATATGGTCTGGTATTTTTCTCCAGGTAATGCCCATTTTTCCTTCTTCCCTTCCTTCTCGTTCAGACAAGGAAATATCTGATGAGGAAGGGTCTGGAGATGGAGATTCAGAGGGACTGGGTCTGGGAGAATCCGATGAGAATGCGCTGAGTGCTGCTGAGGAACAGGAGTGCAGTGATGAGGAGAGCAGTCTGGCGTGGAGGAAGAAGAGGAGAAGCTGCTCTGCAAAAACCCCAGGCTTCAGCATACAGAACCTCAGTGACTTTGAGAAATTTACTGAAGGAATGGATGACCTTGGGAGCAGTGAGGAGGAGGATGATGAAGAGGAGGAGAGTGGCATGGAAGAGGGGGATGGTGAGGAAGCCTTGGAGGGTGAGAGTGAGGAAGACAGGACTGGAGACAGGAACAGTGAAGACGATGGTGTGGTGATGACCTTCTCCAGTGTCAAAGTTTCTGAGGAAGTGGAGAAAGGAAGAGCTGTAAAGAACCAAATAGGTTTGTACATGGTTTTGCTGATTACCTGTTTTTTTATGGTATCTGCGTTAGGTCTACTTTTTGTTTGTTTGTTTTGGCTGTTCTGTCTCTCCTGTGTCCTTCCAATTAGTTTGCGACATGCCCCACTTACCTAGAGGCCCAAAGCCCCGTTCCTCCTTGCTTAGCCAGCCTTTAACTTCACTGAGCTGCTTAGCTGGTTCTGCTCTAGTACTTCCAGCAACTGTGGAAGATTGAAGAGAAGAATGTTTTCTCGTCTCCTTGGGCTTTTTAGCATTCCCTCTCTCATGTAGCAAATGTTTGCTTCCAAGATACTGAATTTACTTCCTATAATAGAGAACATTTCCATGGTATGAAGCTGGTAAAGCTGTGCTGCTTAGAGACTGGTGTGGTTTGCTGTCCCTTCCACTTCCTTTTTATAACTGAAGGATGGGGTTCTATTTTCTTCTTTCTCAGCACTGTGGGACCAGCTCTTGGAAGGGAGGATCAAACTACAAAAAGCTTTGTTGACCACCAACCAACTTCCTCAACCAGATGTTTTCCCTGTTTTCAAGGACAAAGGTGGCCCAGAATTTGCCAGCGCCCTAAAAAATAGTAAGCTTACAACATATTGTGATACTTAAAACCACTGGGGTACATTGGGATGTACTGGGATTGATGTAAAAGAAGACAGGGAGAAGATTTGATTTTAGTGATATTATGGTACAGAATAGTAGTTTCAACTCTTTTTTGTTTTTTTTTTTTTTTTTAATAGCAATATTACCCTTTTAGCAAATGAAGAAAGTTTGATTGAAATGGTTTGGGTGCTTGCTCCATGTCTATTCTCTTCTCACCTGCCCTCACTCTCCTCTTTCACTTTCCCTTGGCTTTCTGAGTTATTTTGTTAATGCTTTGAGAGCACTGTTTGAAAACCCACTGGTGTAGAACAAAAGGGAGAGAAGGAGTGACTAAACCTAGTTCATTTAAGTTGGGTGTATTAAGTGCTTAAAAGATGCCTTCCTTTGTGAGGTTTTTTGAACAATGTGCTTAGATATCTCATTCATATCTTCTTTTGGGTGGCGTACAGTGAGGAAAGATGACTGCAGAGGGGAGAACAAGTTTGGAAGAGAATTGCTGAACTATAAAGTCAAAGAATTTTAGGGGAGAAAAAGAATTTAGAGATTGTTTGGTTCCTAGTCCCCTCATTTTACTGAAGCCCAGGGAAGTTGGCTTTCCCAAAGTTATAGAGTTTATTCATGCATGGCAGAGATGAAATTCCAGATTTTCTGCCTTATGAGCTAGGGGGTCTTCTTTCTGCACCACACTGCCTCCTGTGTGCTGTGTGCCTGTGTGCCCCATGGCACTGAAGGACTGGGGTAGAGGGAGATTTGGGGTGAGTGTACCGTGGTTGGAATCACTATTCCTTATTTGCATATTGAGACTTAGTATTTTCATTTGCTCTTTAAAACCTATTTTTAGAGTATCATGTAGTTAGAATTGAAAGAGACCTGAGGAGGACTTCTAATTTGGTATTTGCTTCTAGGCAGAACCACTTTAAACCATTCGAGATAAATATATAGGATTTCGAGGGTAGAGAATTCTGTGAACATTTCTTGTAGGAGAATATCTTATTTAATTAGGAATGACTTCCTACGGTCCAGTATTTAGGTTTTGTGTTCTGCCATACTTGAAGTCTGTTTCCAGTGTGAAAAGTCTGGGCAGTCCTTCCAGGAACCTTGTATATACTGTGAGCGTGGGTCTTTTGTATCCCCTCCCCTTTGCCTCCTTCCTTCCATGAATAGATGATAGATTGATGGTTTTCAAATTTTTTGAGATTTTTGGAGCACTTCTCTGCTATTTTTAATGCCCCAGTTCCTCGTATGTCTTTGGAATTAGACCTAGACTGCTCTAGATTAAATGTCTTAAATATTCCACAATAAGGCCTTTCTGTTTTATTACTCATTATTCTACTTGCTTGAGCCTTTTCCATTTTTTTTGGATTCATCTTAAAATAAAGGGGTCTAGCCAGTTAGCTCAGTTGGTTAGAGCGTGGTGTTATAATACCAAGGTCAAGGGTTCAGATCCTTATACTGGCCAGCCACCAAAAAAAAAAAAAAAAAAACGATATTTTAAGGATTAGTCAGTGTCAGGTATAATATTTCCTTTTTTGTCTTAGCATCAGGTGTAATGGACACAATTTTATTTTTGGATACCATTTAGTTTCTTTAGCCATTTTAATGTTATTTAACTTTTATTTTACAACAGTTCTTATCTTTTTAATCTGTCTTTTTTGTACTTACCCAGTTGCCTCTTTGCCTCATTGGTGAACTTCAGTTAATTTGACAGATGTCTGTTAGTCTGACAGCATGGGTTGTGGTGAAGGGAGAAGAAAGAAATGTTTGTTTGGTATCATCAGTCTAAGATGGGAGGTTAGGGAGTTCTCTAATAACCAGAATTTCTGTGCATCTGAAGGATAGCTGATTTTTGTTTCAACCATCTTATGGCACTATGATGTAATATGTTGTACACTTCCCTGTCTTGGTAAATAGAGTTTAAGAGGAGTTTCTTGGCAACATTTCTCTGGATGAGCAATTTATACTGTGCTATATAGCTGGTGTGGAACATAGGCTGAATTTGTACCAACCCCAGAACAAACACTGGAACTTAATGTCTTTAATTAAATCTTTTTTTTACTTTGCTTGGTCTTACAGAGTAAAGTGGGACTGCCTGGGTTTAGATTTCATCTCAGCAATGGATTAGCTATGTGACCTTGGGCAAGTTACTTAACTTCACAGTAAAATGGGGATAATATGTTTGTGAGGATTAAAGGACTTAATATAAAGCATTAGCACAGTGTCTGGTATACATCACAACATGAATGTTAGGTACTAGTATTATCTTTTTCTACTGAAAGAGGCATTCGACAATGTTCAACCACGTGAATGCTTGTCAGTGTAACTAACCATCATCCCCATTGTTCAGTGTTGTTTAAACTTTTTATTAGTATTCAAATTCCCTATATACTTTAAGTCAACTGTTTAGGAAAGTGGTAGTGTTTAGTCTACTATACACTATATATTATATGAATACATAATTCAGCTTCGGCCTTTTATGACACTGTGGAGAGGTGGCTAGACTTCCTTATTGCCAAACCCAGATACTACCTCTCTGAAGCATTTAACCTTTCCTTGAAATATTTTCCTTTGGCTTTGATGACACTGATTATGCTGTTTGGGTTCTCCTTTCTTTCTGATCTCTTCTCTTATGCTCTTCTTTTATCCTCTCAGTATAAATTTCATTGCATTTAGAATCCTGTCCTCAGGTTATATTTTCTCAATATATTCTCTCCTCAGCAATGTCATTTACTTTCGTAGCCCTAGCCTCTAAAACAGCAGACTTCCAGCTATGCTCTAGCCACAGTAAACTCCTGAGCACCATGCCTTTCTACCTTCAGCACCCTAAATTCTCTTCTCCCAAAATGAAATGAATATTCCACCACCACCACCACCACCACCACCACCACCACCACCACCACCACCACCACCACCACCACCACCACCACCCACCAGCACCACCACCACCACCACCCACCAGCACCACGACCACCCACACACATAAACTTAATTCCCAATCACCTTGGTGTTACTTGTTGGCAATTTAAACTCTTGAATATGAAATGATTTCAAAGACATTTTTCGATATTTTAGTGGCTGCATAAGTGGTAAGTCATGAATAATCTTAACAAAATTAAGGGAATTTTAAATGCACAAAACCATTTCTTTAAAGAGTTAGTTTTTTCTGTATTTCTTTTAAAAAGTTCTACAATATTAGAAGGGGGGCCTTTTATGTTGGTGGTAATAATATGTAAGGAAGAAGGCAAGTTGCTCAAGGACATCTCAGTATGAATTATTTAAAACGTTTCATTATGGAATATATCAAACCTAATGTAAAAGTGGAGAGAGTAATACAATAAACCCCCATATACCACACCAGCTTAAGCAGTTATCAACTCATGGCTAATCTTATTTCGTCTATATGTATATCAACTCTCCCCCGCCCCATTGGGATTATTTTGAAGCACATAACAGACATCTTTCATTTTATCAATAAATCTTTTAACATTTATGTCTAAAAGATAAGGATTTTTAAAAAATCATAATATAGTTATCCCACATTAACAGTAATTTCTTTTTTTTTTTTCTCAAGGTTTTAACAGTAATTACTTAACATTAGAACATTAACAGTAATTTCTTAATAGGCGTAACTGATCTGGATGGGTGGGAGAACTGAGAGCATTTCTATAACAGGCACTGTCTGCTGTCTTTTTGAGTTTGCTCTATAGCTTTAAATGAAGTGATTAAAGGAAAGCTAAACTTCAGCCATAATAAGTTGACCTTTTAGTGAAATGCATGTTATTAATGTATTTAATGAGATGCATTACAAACTGCAGTGAGCACCATGTTTCATTACAGGTCTAAAATGCAATATCATTAAAGACCTTTAATGGAAACACTGGTTGACATTTTGATGTTTCCTATAAGCAAAACATCCAAGAACACAGAGTAATGTAATATAAATATAGAGGATGTGTTAAAATTTTTTTACTTGCCTAGGAGTATGAAAACAAATTCCATTATTAATAAATTATATTTTGTTTGGTTCCCCTCATCTTCTCACTTCTAGTTCCTATTTACCCTCTTACGTCTCTGTAGCCCTTCCCCATGACCCCCAGTTATTTTGACTTGAATAGACTAAAATTTTTAATGCTAATTTGACCTGGGCACTAATAGATATCTTAAAGAATAACATTTAAAATTTTTAATTTATCTTTATGTAGGCAGTACATTCACATTGTTCAAAATTCAAAAGATACTAAAGACTATACAGTGAAAACCCCTGTACCCCTGCCACCCAGATCCCTCTCCTGTAGGCAACCAATATTATCAATGAAATCCCCCGTTTTACTTAGTTGCCTTAGGGGGCAAGTCCATAAATGAACATGTCAGAGTTCACTCAATTAACACTTTATGGGTTCATGGCAAGGTTCTCACAATGATATGTAGAACCTGAAGTATTCTTAATTACTTGGGATCGGTTTAAGTATTGCTTGGGATGTAGGTACTTTCAGCCTTCTCCAAGTATAGCATGGTATAGGCTTAAGGAACCTTGTTACTTTACTGTGCACTTCATTTAGCCAAGATGACATGAGTAACATTGATTTTTTTTTGTTTGTTTCAGCCGATGCCTATCATTTTTAAAAATAGCTTTACTGTTCTAATTATAAAAGTATGTCATGCTTTTTTCAGAAATTCAGAAAGCACATAAAAGCACAAAGAAAAAATAAGGATTACCTGTAATCCTGCTGTCCAGAGGTAACCATAGTTGTCATTTTGATGAATATCCTTCCAGACCTTGTTTGTGTTTACACACACACACACACACACACACACACACACACTTTTTAAGAAAAAACAAAAATGGAATCATATAAATATGTACTATTTTGTAAGCTTATTTTTTCTACTTAATGTATCATTTCATGTCAGTATATTTAGATGTACATCAGCATTTTCAATGGCTACAGAGTATTCCATTTTATAGATTTACTGCAATTTATTTAACCAATTTGTATTGATGGATACTTAGGTTTATTTTAGTTTTCCGTTTTTATAAAGCATGCTTTGATAAACATCCTTGTACATACATATCTGTGCAATTTGTCTAAAAGTAGCACTGTCCAACAGAAATGTAATGCAAGCCACGTATGTGATTTAAATTTTCTAGTAACCACATTAAAAAAAAAGTAAAATTAATTTTAGTAATATATTTTATTTAACCCAATATGTCAAAAATATAATTTTAACATGTAATCAATATAAAAGTGTTAAATGATATTTTACATTCTTTGTTTCATGTTGTGTTTGAAATCCTCAGTATATTCTACACTTAACAGTTCATCTCAATTTGGACTAGCCACATTTTGAGTGTTTAGTAGCCACATGTGGACACTGTTGGACTGCATAGATCTGCATTCCCTGGGAATGTAATTGCTGGGATAAAGGACTTGTACTATTTTTTTTTTAAGGCTTTTGAAATATATTGCCAAACTGTCCCTTAGAAGAATTGTAAAACTTTAAATTCTCTTCTGTAGCAGTTGTTTTCCTACATTCCTGCCTCCACAGGCATTATTGATCTCTTATTTTTCCTAAACTGTAGGTGGGAAATGAAGGCAATCATTTCTTGATAACTTTCTATTTGATATTTACGTAATACCTGTTGACTTAGCATTGAAGTATGTGCTATGTTTTGTCTTTATTAAAGAATGAGTTTTGTGTAAAAAGACTTTTGGTCTCTGTAGAGCTACTACTTTGTCCAAACTGGTTTATTAGGCATTTATATTAATGTAGAGAGTAAAGTTGGATCACAGAGCAAGTACTTTTCCAAAGTAACCAAGTGGTGGAACCAGAGTGTCAGATTTTTATGTGGTGAGTCCGCCTGCCCTGCGAAGATGAGCCCTAGATCAGTCACAGTGCTGTGGAGGTTAAGGGCAGCTAGAAAACTACTGAAATCAATCTAGTTAGAAAATTCATTTACTATTTTGCGGTTGGGTTTCTTAGGAGTGAGTGTTGTCTTCAGCACCAGAGACAGTTGTTTTGGTTTTTTTTTTTTTTTTTTCATTACCTGCCATTTATTACATCAACATTGAAAAAAAAAGGCATTTTAAACAAAAAGTTTGACATTTAAAAAGAGGGCTTTTATAATGCTGATGGACTCATCTGAGAGTACATGATTTATAAATACATAAATATCCATGCACATTTTTACAGTGATAGCTACTGGAAAAATGAGAACTTTTAAAAAGCCAATCTGGATAAATTCCTTTTCATCCCAACTGCCTCTTTATGCTGGTAATAACAGGAGTCTTAAGAGTTGCTGTGGTCAGTGTCACATTCATCCAATCCTCCTAAGCTGATGATGAAAATGTGATAAATCTTCTGCCTTAGCTTTGATGCTTTTTCATTAATTCACTTCTGGTAGTAAACTGGGGCAGGTCTTCCACTTCAATCCCATCTGCCATTTCCATCACCTTGTCTAAAAGGTCTTTATTGTAGCTGCAGCTGAGGAAGAGGTGTTTGGCCCAGACCATGGAGAGGGACAGCTGCTGGTCCAGAGGGCCGCCACAGTCCGGTGGGTCGCAGTAGTCGGGCAGGTGGCACAGGATGAATTCCATGCAGGCCTTCCATTGCTTCTCGCTTTCCCAATAGGAGCGGAACTGCTCCGTGAAGTCAGCCGCCTGCCGCAACCCCGAAACCAGCTCCTCCACCGCCGCGGCCACCTTGCCACCTACCATGGCACCGCCACTGCCACCGAGCCAGAGAGTTTTAATAGTGATGAGTTAGCTAAGGAAGCAACCCTGACTTGGAGTAGCTAGTAGTTCCATGGCAGTATCACTTTATCCACTATATTCACAGTGAAGTTGTACGTATCATTGAATGTTGGAGCTTCTTTTTATGTACGTTTAATTAACTTAGAGATAACTGTATGTGCCTGGCCAAAGAAAAAGAGGGAGAGAGAAACAGTTTATATAGTGCCAGTAATTCTGCCTGCCATTTTATTCAGTGAGCGAATGCCATGGGGTAAGCATGAAATAGCAGGTGTAATTTGTTGTTGCTTTTTTTTTTTTTTTTTTTTTTGGTGGCTGGCAGGTATGGGGCATCTTTTGTTGCCTTGGTTATTTTTTGTTCCTGGGTACCTCCCCCAGTGAACATCTGGATAAAGACTTTGAATCTAGTGTTTAAAGTTATAGTATGCAGTCTTTTTACAGCATGATCCCTAAACGTCATCATCTGTGTTTAACTTATGGAGTAGTTGTATGCTGTAATATTTGAGGGGAAAAACTGGCTGTGTTGAACTTACTGAGACACAGTGCTTACAGCACAGTGCTGTACTTTCTGGGCAATTTTAAGGGATTTTCAAAGTAGTTTTGTCAGAACTTGATATTTGCTTTATATTCAGACTTTAGAACGTAACTACTACATGATGGTATTCTACTTTATTGTTATTTGTTTAAGTCTTAAAACCTATTCTTAAGTTTTATTAAAATTATACATGAATGTGATAAATAGTACAGAAGCATTCAGGAAGATGATACTCCTTTGCCTTATATTCAGTCTCATTCTATTTCTGTTTTATTTCTGTAATTTTAGATGATTTATTTATATCTCTATTTCTTGATTTATTTATTCTATGGTATGAAAGATGAGAATGCTGCAGATAGGTTTAGTAAGATGGGGATTGAGAATTGACTAATTTAGCAACAGGGTAGACATCTTGACCTTGGTGAACAGTTTGGTGGAGTGGTAGGCATACAGGCTTGACTGGAATGGGTTCAAGAGAGAGTGGGAAATAAGAATTTGGGACACTGAGTAGAGACAACTCTTTCAAGAGATGTTGTTTTAAAGGGGAGAAGGAATAGATATCTGGCTCCTAGGCCACTCAGAGGAGAATATTCCTAGTTTAGTTCAGGTTCCTAGTTCTGGTAGATCTTTCTTACCTTCCATCAATTGTTAAAATCATGCTATATTTTAGTTTGCTTCACGTTTGGACTGTTAATTTATTGTGTTGTTTTTTCCTTAGTTTTTTACATCTCTTTTTTCTTTTTTTCCCTTGTAGCTTGGTTTTATCATCTCGATCTTTTTTCCCCAAACTTTAAATTGTGCCGTCTCTTCTGTGAAGTTTTCCAGTCTGAACTGGTTGTTCTCCTGAGTGGTGCACAGTCGTGCTCTCAGGACTTCCTGTTGTTGCTCTTCCAGGATGGAGCTGCTGCTTTCAGGCTTTGGGGCTTTCTTGTCTTCCTTTATCTCAGTTTACTTTGTCAGTTTGGTGCCAAACATGCGTAGAGAGTGAATTATCTGAGTTCTTACAAGTTAAAAATACTATGCCTTTGTTGTAACACCAAGGTTAAGGGGTTTGGATCTCCATACTGGCAAGCTGCCAAAAAAAAAAAAAAAATACTCTGCTCTCATTCTTCATTGATATATTCTTGTTTGATTGGTATATATTTCTAGGATGAAAATTACTTTCCCTCAGAATTTGAAAGTATTGCCTTCTATTAGTTTCCTATTATTGCTGGAACAAAATTAGCACAAGCTTGGTGACTTAATAGCACGAATTTATCTTACAGTTCTGGGGGTTAGAAGTCTTAAAATCAGGGTGTCTGCAGTGCTTTGCTCCTTCTGGAGGATCTAGGGGAGAATCTGTTTACTTGCCTTTTCCAGTTTTTACAGGCTGCCTACATTCTTTGGCTTATGGCCCTCTTCCATCTTCAAAACCAGCAATCCCATCTCTCCAACCTCTCCTTTTCTGACTCTGACCCCTTTCATAAGGACTCCTTGTGATCACATTGGGCCCACCTGCTAATCTAGGATAATCATCATATTTCAGGATCCTTAATGTAATCATATTTGCAGAGTCCTTTTTGTCACGTAAGGTAATGTATTCCCAGGTTCTGAGGATTAGGGTGCAGATATTTTTGGGGGACCATTGTTCAGCCTACTACATGCTTTATTGTCTTCCACCATCCAAGTGTTTCCAGTAAGAAGGTAGGTGCTGCTTTGAATCACATTTCTCTGTAGGTGACTTGTTTTTGCCCTCTCAAAGTGTTTGGGATCTTCTCTTTATTCTTGGTTTTCTGAAATTGCCTGAAGAGTTGTCTAAGTGTGGGTCATTTTTCATTTATTGTGCTGAACACTTACTGAGCCCTTTTAGTATGGAGACTGGGGTCCTTCAGTGTTGGGAAAATCTCTTCTAATATTTTTTTGATAATTTCTTTCTCTGCATTTTCTCTGCTCTCTCTTAGATTTTAAAGGTGGATTGGCGTTGTGTCTCTTACATGTTCTTTAACATTTCTCATCTTTTTGTGATTTTTCCATGTCTATGTTCTAAAGATTTTTGAGTTTGATTTCCAGTTTTTAATTATCTTTTTAATCCCTAAGAGGTCTCTAGTTTTCTGGATGTTCCTTTTCTATGTAATTAATATACTTAGAATATTTAATTTACATTTAAAGGTTTTTTGTTTTTGGTTTACTGTCACTTCAGTTTCTAGAACTGTTCCTGTCTCCACCAGCTTTTCTGTTTATCTTTGACTTTCTCTTTTCTTTTTAAGTTTTATCCAGGTTATACATGTATATAATTTAAAGAGTCAAATAATTCTGCAGAGCTTGTTATGAAAACCAGTAATCTGCTGCTTGTGCGTACCACCTCCTTGCCATAACCCACTCTCCTGAACCAACAATTATATTTTAAATTATTTTGTTGTACTCTTTTTGGAATCCATGGTTTTATCTCTGTATCTTTAATTAACCTGTTTTGTTTCTACTTTGATTTTTCAGTTTTAGGCATTATGTATTGACTTCCCATTATGAAAATGAAGATTTAGCTCTTGTTCCTAGTACATTCGTACATACTTTCTGGTTATGTTGTTAATTTGTCCCTTTGTGGTTATATAGTAATTCGTTTAGATCAGTATTCAGTGTTATGTCTGTGTAAACACTGTTCACCGCTGAGCCATGTAATACATATACCATGATTATTTCTCCTTTCACACATATCGTTTTGTTTTCTAGAGTTAAAAGTTGTTATGTTTTTGTTTATTTAGTTTTCTATGCAGTAATTCAAACGGTGACTTTTCTCCAGTTGTCTAAATCTCCCCTGGAGATTTCAGTTGCGTCAAATATTCTGCCAGTTTTTTTTCCTAAAGGTCTTTCCTTCCTGAAGGCCTGTTGGCCTGCTCTATCTGGACTGCTCACCCTCTCAGCTCCTCAGCTTTCATGCTGGGGTCTCCCTTCACTGTCCTGGGGATTACCCTACCTACTTGCTTCTGTGGATCTCCTATTCTGGGATGTTTCTTGGCTACTCCCATGTTTTGGTGAAGCACACCCTCTCATAGCTTGCTAAAAAGGGGTGCATGGGAGGTAAATTTTTTTAGACTTCGATTGTCTGAAACTATCTTCATTCTAACATCAGGATTGATCATTTGTGTATAGAATTCTATAGAATGTTCCATTGCCTTCCAGCTTCCAAAGTTGCTATTGATAAGTCAGCAGCCATTCTAATTCCTGATCTTACTGGTTTTTTCCTCCCTTTTTTGAAACTGGGAGCTTCTCTTTGTCCACAGAATTGTAAAATTTCATACCAATACACTTGGTATAGGTCTGTTTTCACTGCACAGAATAGTTTCAGTCTAGAAGCTCATCATGTCTTTCAGTCCTGGAAACTTTTCTTGAAATTATTTTGTTACTGATTTTCTCTCCTGTTTTCTCTTCTCTCTCTTCTGGAAGACCTGTCATTTGGTATTAAACCGTTAGTTTGATTCTCTTCTTTTTTCTCTTCAGTTATTCGTTTGTATCTCTCCCGTTCTCTGTCTCTGTGTTCTGCTTTCTAAGGCATTTCCTCAACTTTATTTTTAAGCCCTCCTATTGAGGTTTTTTAAAAATTTTCTATTATCATATTTTGATTTCTCTGTGAATCTACATGATATATATTTTCTTAAGTGTTCTTCCTGTTTCCTCCAAGATGCTTTTTTTTTTTTTTTTTTTTTTTTTTGCTTTTGCTTTAACTCCTTTATAACATGTTAGATATTTTCCTCAGGTACTTGGTAATCCTTTGCTGTCAGTTATTTTAAAAGTAGAATACCAAAAAGTTGATTGGAAGCTTTGTATGTTGGGATAGGGCTTTTTGTCTCTGGTTTCCATTGTAAAGCAATCTATCTGGGCCAATTTTGAGGAACCCCCAATGTCACTATCTTTGGATCTTTGCTCTTTATGGGATCATAGTTGCTAGAGGACTTCGAGTTTCCTCCCTGGCTGCCAGCATTCTAGGAGTTGAGTAGGCTGGGGATCTCAGCATTCAATCTGTAAACTTCAACTTATTACCTGTTTTTAATACTATGCTTTGTCCTCAACAATGTCTGGTATCCCCCATCCAAAGGCCCTCTGTTTAACTCTCCTCAAAGATTAAACCTGTAAACTTCTGCCTATGTAAGGGAGAAGATCTTCATCTCTCCCAGAGGTTCTTGGCAATTTCTGCATCTTCTGGGGTTATTTTTCTAGAATGTAAGTGGGATTGCTTCTCATTCTTCTTCACTCCTAACACTACAGTGATCTTGCTCATGTTTGCTAACTTTTATTGAGGTATAATTGACACACCATAAATTGCACATATGTTCAGTATACAACTTGACATCTGTGTACACTCATGAAACCATTGCCACAATCAAGATAATGAGCATGGTCCTCATCCCCAGAAGTTTCCTCAGCCTCTTTGTAATCTTTCCTTCCTGCCCCTCCCTGTCCATCCCTAGGCAACCACTAACCTGCTTTCTGTCACTATCAATTAGTCTGCATTTTCTAGAATTCATATAAATGGAATCAAACAGTTTGTATTCTTTTTTATCTGACTTTCATTCAGCATAATTATTTTGAGATTCATATTTTTTCACGTATCAATAGTTCATTGCCTTTTATTGATGAGTAGTATTCTATTGTATGGCTATAACAATTTATTTTGTTTCCGATTTTTGGCTATTACAAATAAAGCTAGTATGAACATTTTTGTACATGTTTTTGTATGGACATGTACTTTCATTTCTTTTGGTTAACAGAGTAGAATGGCTGTGGTAAGTATATGTTTCACTTTTGAAGAAACTTCCAAGCTGTTTTCTAGAGTGGTTATACCATTTTACAGTTCCACCAGCAGTGCATGAGAGTTGTAGTTGCTCTGTATCCTCATAAACACTTGGTATGGTCAGTCTTTAATTTTAAACATTCTAATAATTGTGTAGTCTATTGGCTTTTTAAGTTAAGTTGCTATTATCTCTCTCATTCTTTGTCCATCCTTTGTGGGTTTATTCCTTTTAAAGTTACTTTAACCAGTGGAATAGAAAAGAGAGTTCAGAAATAGATTCACACAAATAATGGGCAATTGGCTTTTTTGCGGAAGTGCAAAAGTCAGATCAGTGGAGAAAGGATAGTTTTTTCAATGAATGGTACTGTAGCAATTGTGCAATCATTTGCAGAAAAAATGAACTTCATCCTATACCTCACAATTTATATAAAAAAAAAAGAACACAAAATAGGCAATTTACACTGGCTTTAAAACATAAAACTGTAATGTGTTTTATAAAACTATTAAGTGTTTAAAGAACACATGGGAGAGAAATCTTCATGACTTTGGGTTAGGCAAAGAGTTCTTAGATATGATATCAAAGCATAGTCCATAAAAGAACAAGGTGTTGAGTGTGCTAAATCAGAATTAAGATCTTCTGCTCTTTGAAATGTGTGTTAACAAAATGAAAAGACAAGCTACAGACCAGGAGATGTTTGCAAATAATGTATCTGACAAAATACTTGTGTTCAGAATATATTAAGAACTCTCAAAACTCAACAATAAAAAGTAGCCATTAAAAAACAATGGGCAAAAAATTTGAACAGTTTACCAAAGATGATATATGATGGCAAATAAGCATATGAAAAGGTGTTTAACACCATCATTAGTGTTTAGGAACATGCAAATTAAAACCACAAAGAAATACTTCTACATGGCTAAAAACACGTATATCTGACAAAACCAAGTGCTAACAAGGATGCAGAGCAACTGGAACTTTCATATATTGCTGGTGGGAATGCAAAATAGTACAGCCACTTTGGAAAAACAGTTTAGCAGTATTTTTTAGTACAATTAAACATATATTTACCATATGATCCTGATCCAGCAGTCCCACTCTTAGGTATTTACCCTAGAGAAATGAAAACATGTTCACACAAAGATTTGTAAATGCACGTTCATAGCAGCATTATAATTACCAAAAACTGGAAACAGCCCAAAAGTCCTTCAGTGGGCAAATGAATAAAAATTATAGTACATTACTCAGCAATAAAAAGGAATAAACTGTTGATACATGCAAAAACATGGATGAATCTCAAAGGTACTATGCTAAGTGAAAGACACCAGTCTCAAAAGGTTATATGCTTTAAAATTCCGTTTATATGACCTTCTGGAAAAGGTAAAAGTACAGGACAAAGAATAGATCAGTGACTGCCACAAGATAAGGATGGGTTTGACTCCAAAGAGGCAGCCCAGCTTCCTCCTTTGTTTCCCATGAGTTTCTGTTTTCCTCTCCAGTAGCCTTGTTTCCTTGGAGTGTTTCCCACCTGTTTTCCACATTGACTCCCTGTTGAACCCTTCAGCTTGGCTTGATTGTGAACATTTTGCTTGGATTGAGGGAGGGGGTATAGATAGTTGTATGTTTATTCCCAGATAACTCTGGGAATATTTCTTATGGTAATGGATACATGATATAGTACTTTTAGGGATAGAGGGATGGACTACATCAACCTTTAGTGCCATTTTTGCTTGAAATATATATATTTGGTATTAAACCTTACCCAGAAGAGAATAATAGATTACACAGAGCTTCTAGATTTTGATGTGGGTTAGAACTGAAAAATGAGATGTCTTTAAGTTCTTTCTCCTTTTCTCTTTGATAAGTGACATAATGTGGTTTGGATACTCAGAGATTCCTGAGATTCCAGGTTCTGGTTGATGATTTACTGCAAAATTGCTTATAAATTGAAGTAGAAAATGTTTTGCAGACCTGGCAGCTTTCTGGCTTCACACCCATTTGTCACCCAGCATTTTCCTTTGTGTATAGAACAAGAATTAATTAGGCTGCACTGCTGGAAAAGTTTATGGCTATAATTTATATAGGGTGAATTTCTTTTTAAAGAGACAGCATTGTTTTTTTATCCCTGTATACATGTAAGTGTGTGTATATATAAAGTAGTTTTTTCCCCTTAAAGCAGTGTTTATAAGCTTCTGGAGTAAACACTCGTTTTTCTGCTTAATGCAAGACAGTGGTGGAATAGTGGAATTTTATATAGTGATTGCTTTCTGATTAAACTGTTGTGGTTTTTTTGTTTGTTTGTTTCTTTTTTTAATTCATTGCATACTAGTGAGAGTGTTCAGTTTTAAGTCTACGTTTCAGACATTGGTCAGATTCACCTGGTTTCCGGAGCTTTGTATTTTTTTGGTCTCTTGGAAGACTTGGGATTCTGCCTTTTTTAGAGTCTTACTCATTCAATTAATGTTTTCATAATCAATGCAAGTCAGAACTTGCAATTTGTTCCTGATTTGCACATTAAAGAGCTCCATTAATTAAGAATCCTGGTGTTTGGCATGTTCCTGCAGGATCTGTGCATTATTTACATGGTAAAAGTGCAAGATGCAAGTTTCTCAATTGTAGTGGCAATTGCAGTTAATCCTGCTTTTTCTTTCTTTTCCATTTTTTTTTTCTTTTTGCTTGTGAGTAACAATTATTTCATAACTTGTTGAAACTCCTTATGGATATATTGTACCAAAAAAGGAACAAATGATCCAAATGAGGGGGCCACAGTGAAAGTAAAAGTAAATCATTTGTTTAAAGGAAAAAAATTTTCTGGAAGACATAGAATTTGTGTTTGGTTTTTGTTGGTTTTCCCCGCTTGGATAAATGTAGAAGATGTAATAATATTGAGTTGTAATTCTGTTTACTCTGAATGAGCAGATTTTTTTCCTCCTGGTAATGGTGGTTTTACTGATAAATAACAGTGGCTTTCGTAATCCAAATAATCCCAGAAATGGAGACAAACGTAGCCCTATGCTTATGTCAAGTAACCTGTCTCATGATATTCCTGTTCAGTTGCTTTTTCATAAAATCACTTTTTAAGAGTTTTGGGTTCTGTTTTCATGTCTTTTGAAGCCTTGTTCTAAGCCATGGTGATCTCCCATCTTGATGTGTAAAAGGGTGTAAAAAGCAGTTGGAAATATGAAATCAGATCACTGGTTCAGCAGGTTCTTCCTTTCTGGTTTTAACTATGGTTACCTACTTGTAATATATTTTCCAAATACTAGGTAGTCTATTTCTAAAAATACCATGAGAAGCTGCAAAGCATCTTCCAAAAGAGTGGGGACATTTTTTTCCCTGATATTTCTGAAACTTGCTAGGGATTTTATGGAACTTAGTTTAATTTGTCCTTATGCTCTTATAAAATGTTTAAAATATATATATATATATATATATATATATATATATATACACACATAGTAGTACATCTTCACTGTAGAAATATGTAAACAGTATAGATGTATATAAAGGAAAAAATTAAAAAAGCTCTCCTAGTTTTCCAAATCCCCACATCTACTTCTCAGAGAAAATATAGCTAACAATTTGGAGTATATTCTTCCAGACATTTTAATATGTATATATAGGTTGAGTATCCCTTATTCGAAATGCTTGGGAACAGAAGTGTTTCGGATTTCAGATTTTTGGATTAGGGATGCTCAACCTGTATTCTCTTCCACTATATGCATTCTTCCATTGATTTGTAATGGCAGTTTGACAAGAAGAGGAGGTTAGTGGGGATGTGGAAAAAAAAAAATAAAGCATAGGCTATAATGTTACTTATGATTTATCTTAGAGAAAATCTTTATGTCATACCTTTAAGAAATAACTATCTTGTGGTTATTATAATATAATTAGTATATTTATAACCTGTTCCCTAATAAATTTACAATATGACCTGCTTTGAAGGTTTGTTATACTTGAATGACACTTGACTTTTTTTTTTTAAACACTTGACCGTAGCTTGAGTTCTTTGGTAATTTTTAGTGACTTTCAAATAGTATTTATTGTTTTGCTTGGTATTTAATCTCAAATCTACCAGTTTCTATTTTTCTTAGGACAGTTGAGTACATTTGTCCATACAAAAATCCAGAATGCTACTGTTTTGTGAAGATTTCTTACTGGCCTTTCATACTGTTTCACACAAGGAAATTTTTTACAGGTAGAGAAGCATTTCAGAGTTTTAAAGATTCTTACATCCTAAAGATGGTGTATGCTGCATACATGTCAGCTGTGGTGGAGGTTGAGGGGAAGGGTGGATGTAATGTAATGTTAGTTACATTCTAACTCAAGTAATTAGACATAAGCACATGAGCGAAAAGAAATCAAATATGATATTTCGAGAATACGGATTATCAATTTACTTCTAACTTGGTATTTTTATTGTGTACGTACAATGCTAGATGCCAAGTTTCCTCTAAAAATAGCTCCCATTTGTTAACTGCACTATTCCCATGCATGGTATTCAGTGTGTACAATCGTCTCATTTAGGTCTCACAGCAGCTTGTGAAATAGGCACTAATAACTGTGTTGCATAGATGAGGAAATCAAGTCTCAGAAAGATTAGGTAACTTGTTTAAGGTCACGCGGTTGGTTAGAGACAAAGCCAGAACAGAAACTGAGGTCTGCTCTGCTTCACAACCTTTGCTCTTGGCCACACTGCTCAATTACTATGCATATAGTTATTTCTTTCTTTCTTTCTTTTTCTTTTTTTTTTTTTTTTTTGGTGGCTGGCCAGCATAGAGATCCCTGGACCTTGGTGTTATCAGCACCACGCTCTAACCAACTGAGCTAACTGGCCGGCCCCTCATATGGTTTGCTTTAAGTCTTTTGTCTCAGGGTTTTCCCCACTTTTCAAAAAACATGAGGGAATACAGATGAGGAGTAAATGCCAAAGCTTAGAGGAATGAAGGCAGGACAAATATGGAGATGAGTTTGTTGTAGGACAGAAGGCTTGCACTGCAAGTAGCAGTTGTATCCTTCAATTTTTCTGAAGATGCTGTTTTCTACAAGCTGTTTTCTCAGCAGGAGAGAGCTAGAAGATCAACTGGCCCTCAGATCAGCTGATCTAGTCCCTCTCCTATAGGCAGGTAAGATTTCTTTTTAGGTGATAAAGAAATAGATAAGTAGGTGGTTTTTTCTTATTATAAATGTAATACAAATTCGTGGTATAAAATTTAGAAAACAGCCAAACAAAATTAAGGAAATAGTCTTCCCTAATCCCAGCAGTTAAGAGTTAAGTACTTGTAATATTTTGGTGTATGGTATATATCTTTTCTAGTTTGTTTGTTTTTTTTTCTCTGTGGGTGTGTAGTTAGAGCACAGATGGGACCATGTTCTGTGTTTTGTTTTGCAATCTGATTTTTTCTATTTCTCCTTAACAGAGATCATGAATATTTTCCCATGTCATTAAATATTGTTCTACAGCATTATTTTTAATGACAACATAGACTTTCCATCATATGGGTAGTTTAACCAGTTCTTTATTGTTGGACATTTGGATTGTTTCCACGTTTTTATTTTTATAAATAATGCTATAAGCATCATTATTACTAAATCTTTACTCATATTCACGATTACTTTGTTGCATAAATAAATTTCTAGATGTGGAATTAATACAATTTTTTAAGGATATGCAAAATTTTAAGGCTTTTAATCTGTATCTCCAAGTTGCCCTCCGGATAAGTTGTATCAGTTTACATTCTCACCTTCATTATATGAGTCTCAGTTTCCCTTACTCTTGTCAGCACTGGATATTATAATTTTGTTTCATCTTTGTCACTTTGATAGGTGGAAAATGGTATCTGCTTATTTTAATTTACATTTCTTTTAATTTACATTTCCTAATGTTTAATGAGGGTAAGCAATTTTTCCCCCTTAAATTAATTGGTCCTTGTTATTTCTTTAGTGAATAAAACAAGGAAAATTTTAAACTAGTTTGGGGTGGGGGTGGGGGGATGATCTCCTTGTCAGTCAAGCTATGGCCTCTCTAATTCTCCTACGAGAGTACTTTTAGAAGTTCATAGAAGGAATAGTATTATCATTTAATTCTACTTTTCCATGAACTTTTTGAAGTACCCTCATATTTTTATTGTTTCTTCTTGTTTGATTTTCTGTTGTCAGGGAGAATTACATCTGCCTCAGAAGACCTCTTTGTATTCTTGAAGATCTTTATTTAATCTTAATTGCCTTTTTAAAAAAAATCGTAAAACTTTTGTGTTGTGAAAACATTATTTTTTTCAAACAGTACTGAGTCCACTCTTCCCCACCAACAATGCCAAAAGATGTAACATAAATTGTGAAAGTCCTCTTTTCCCTACTCTTAATAGTATTCTCCATAACCATTTTAAACAGTTTGTTGTATATCCTTCCAAATACTTTGTGTCAATATAAACTATTTTCAAAACATAAATGGGATCATGTTTTATATCTTCCCATGTCAATGCACATAAATCTACCTTTTCTCTCTTTAAAAAACTTTTTGCTACACTTTTTTTCTTTTTCTTTTCTTTTGAAGTATTTTAAAGTAAATTACAGTCATCATGCTGTTTTGCCTCTAAATGCTATAATTCTGTTTATGGCTCTAAAAAGTGAGGATATTTCTTATGTAACACTATCATCTCACCTAACCAAATTAATAGTCTTAATAATCATCTAATATGTCTGCTTCATATTCAGATTACTTCATTTATCCCAAAACATTTTTTATGGTTTGTTTATTAAGGCCAAGTTCCATTTGTACTTATTCTTTTCAACAACTGCCCAAAAATTATCTGACCAAATTAAAATTGATTAAGGCAATCCCTTGTAAATGGACACTTAAGATGTTTGCAGTTTTTACCTATTATAAATAATGCCAAAAATAATATTTTCGTACCTACCTCTTTGCTTTGAAATCTATTTCCTTAGGATTAATTTCTAGAAGGGGAATGGTAGGATGAAGAGGTATGCATGTGTAAAACTTTGATACATTTTGCCAGATTCCTTTCTGGATATGTTGTGCTAATTAAACTCCTACCAGTTGTATATGGAGAGTGCCCCTTTCCTCACATTCTTGCCAGCATAAAGCATTGTCAGAAAACTATCACATTGTTTTAAGTTTTTACGGTTTTTAAAAAAATACTTTATTGGTGAGGCTAAGCATCTTTTCTGATGTATTTGGTCATTTGAGTTTTGGAGACTGTTAATCCATTTCTTAACATTCTGTTTTTCAGATTAAGCAAATATTCATTTATCTTGTCCTACTGGACCTGCTTTTCATCCATTTGATTTGGGCTTTCTTTAGTTTATCCACTTTGTTTGTTCAAGTGTGGGAACCAAATTTGGACATGACATTTTAACGAGGCCTAGTGTTTTATATTGTATGGTGGTATTGGGGAGAGAAGTTTTATCATTTTTTAGTAGTTGAAAATTTCATTACACTTTTTTCCCAGATAGTTTTGATACATAACCCTCAAGGGTAAATTGATTTAGAAAATGAAAACTGTGCAATTTTTTAAGAGATTGTAGTAGTGTTTCATATTTTTCATTTATAAAATGGTGATATAATAATAGTACCTACCTCAAAGGGTTGGTGTGAGGATTTAAATGACTTAATACATATAAAGTGCTTAGACTGGTGCCTGGTACTTAGTATCTCCTTACTAAGTTTTAACTGTTAATAGTGATAGCATAGTCTTTCTTTAATCTGTAGCTCTTTGGTCACAGTATTTTGTTTCCCTCTTCTTGAAAGAGTTATGTGAATAAATATTAGTTCTGTACATACAGTTCTTTGAAGACTTGAAATGCGTATATAAAGAGTACATGCCAAGAAAGATATTAGGATGTCTTTATTATTCAGTTAGTCATTGAACAATATAGTCTACCATTTGCCAAGACCAACCATACCAAGATGAGTAGTTTAAAGCCTCTGCTCTCCAGGAGCTCTTAGTAAGGCTCGGGTATAGATAGTGTTCTTAAAGCATCATTTAACTGTTTTTACATAAACACAACCTCTCAAAGTGTTTCATTTTGAGTTGATGAATAAACAACCCTTAGTCTTACTAATATTAAAAGAAACAAGTTAAAACAGTCTTATTTTCTGAGCTTCAGTTTATCCATCTAAGGTGGTGATAATTTACAGTTGTACCTTGGTATCCACAGGGGCTTGGTTTCAGGACAGACCCCCCCCCCAAGTGGATAGCAAAATTCCCAGATGCTCAAGCCCCTGGTATAAAATGGTGTAGTATTTATGTATAATCTATGCACATCCTCCTATATACTTTAAATCATCTCTAGATTCCTTATAGTATCCAGTACGTGTAAATGCTATGTATATATGGTTGTTATACTGCCCAAGAGGTCTTCAAAAAGTTCATGGAAGGATTTGTATTATCTTTTAATTCCATTTTTTCATGAACTTTTTGAAGTGCCTTGTATTGTTTTTCATTTGTCTTATTGTTTATTGTTGTATTGTTACTTTTTATTGGGTTTTTTTTCCCCAAAATATTTTCTATTTATGGTTGGTTGAATCTGTAGATGAAGAACCCCCAGATATGGAGGTCTGACTGTACAACTTCATGAGAATTCATTGTAACATGCCTAACAAAAATTGTTAATTATTTTTATGTTTTAAAATTCTGAAGTCCGGTCAAATGGTTTTGAAATTCTTAGGAGTAGCCCATACATCTTATAGTTGGTATGTTATATAATAAGGAAAATGTCAAATTTCATTTCTTTGCTCCTGTTAACAAAAGGTCAGTTTGTTGAAGATACATAGTTGATATTAAAGTTAGGAAATATGTAGTCCACATTTTGAGTGTCAGTAGTTAGGTTTGGAAATGATAATGTAATCAGATGTTCTGCCATGTGACTTTGGCATCATCTCTCTGTAGCTAAGAAAACACTTGTAGAACACTTTTTATGGCCCAGTTGACACATTAGATGTTGGTGTGACAGAATGAGGTAGGTTTCTACCCTGAAGTAGCTTAAATGTAGTGAAATTAGACTCATTGTACAATAAGGGAAGTGTTATAACAATGATATGAATGATCTTGAGGGAGGGGTGATTAATTCTGCAAGGAATCTCCATTTCAGAAAGGTATTTTCTGAATCCCCATTTTTATTGGAGTTATTTCCAGAACGGTACTGTATAGAGAATTTGGGCATTTGGTTAGGGACAGTTTTACTACCTCGGAGGCTGTTTCTTTAAAGGCTTTATAATATGAAAGAGTCAGACTTTATTCTAAAAGAAACAGAGGTTTACTTGGATTGTGGTTCTAATTTTACTTTTAATAAGTTTCCTTACTTCACAGTTTATTTTAAATTTTAATAAAATTTTGAATTACAAAAGTAATATATGCTTATAAAATATTCAAATAGTTAAAAGTATATCAAATAAAAATGAAAGCGTTCATATTCTCACTGGGTAACTACTGTTAGTTTAAAAAATTACGTGTAAATAAACTTGGATTTTACATACCTCGTATTCTGAGTAGCTCATATTTACTCTTTTTGTTTAAAGGGGGAAAATTCTCTTTTTAGGAAAAGTACTGAGAAGCAATGGAGGTTGTCTAGGAACCGTGAAGTGGAAAGTAACTGTAGTGGATTTCAGGAAGTACATTGATCCAGTTAGATTGCTGTGTCCTATAGGGCTTTTTAAGGATTTATTGACACACTTCATCAAGGTATTTGAGAGAGTATTCAGGGAAACCTAAGAAATTCTGCAGTTCTTTTCCCTTCCTTATAAATTCATGCCTGGTCAGAAATTACAGCTTGAGTGGGATGTCCCTCCACAGAACTCAAATGCACACTATCTATCATGTTACATAGTATGGCAGTTATGTAAAATGTTAAGGATTTTTTTCTTTTTGTTTGTTTCTGTGAGGAGGCTCACCCAACATATATTTTGTCATATGTCTCTTCATCTCTCCCTTATTTTAACTTCCACTTACTCCCCCAATTCCCCACATCATTCTCTTAAGAGAAAAAAAATAAGTTTTGTCCACTGAGTCCTCTTTCTTATTTGATTTAATATATCTTGGGTTGAATGTTTCTCACAAAAACACTTTGCATTCAGAATTAGCCTATCAAGCTGTTTCCTCCATAGACCCCTCCATAGATTGCACACCTTCCACTGTGGTGCCCTCTGAGATGTGAAAGCCCAAGTCCGCTTTTAGCTTACCCTTCATGATTTTAGACTATTAAGTCCCCATGCTCTGCTTTGAAAAGTTATTCCTGTGATTATTTTGTACCATTAAAAAAATTCTACTTTTGGTCCACAGAACTAACCAGTTCACTGGGATAGAACTCCTCACAGTATTACAATTAAAACCACAGTCCTCATAATAGAACGTGTATTTATCTAAATCTGTGAAAACACACACACGCACATACCTATATATGTGTATACATACTTGGGTATATAAAAATTCTAGTTGGACATATATTGGAAATTATAGCGATTCATCCAGATGGTTGGTGTTGAGGAATTTGTAAACTGCAGTCCTTTTTCTTACTGGTAACGTTATTCTGCTTGGGGAATATAGAACAAGCCCAAACAGTAATACTGACAGAATTTGGAATTATGATACAGTGGAGCCTTCGCGTAATTCTTTGTTGAAGAAGTTAGGGCCTAAATGTTAAGGCTTATTGTTATTCTGAGTTGATAATCTCTGCCTTGCTTTAATAATTTTTCCTCATGCCTGGGTAGCCCGCGAGTTGCACAATAATCACTCACACAGCTTTGTAATCAATGCCCAAAGTAATAGGATTCCTCTGGCCACCGGCAATTAATAAATTTGTGTCTTTTTTAAAACACTAGCAAGTCGGGCCTGAAATACGACTGACTGGCTCTCCTCATTTGCATATTTATTGCAGTGGAAAAATTCTTACCAGATGATTGATGCTGAGCCTGCCTCTTGAATTCCAAGCAGCACATTATTATGAAATGAAAAATGCCGGCCATACAGTTGATTAAAGTTGAAGACAGTGGAATCGGTGTTTTTTAACATTGTGGGAGAATTAAAGGCATATTTTAATAGATGTTGACAAGAAGTGAACTAACAAAAGCAAAGCAAAGGATTTGCTTGAAAAGATTTAATCAAACGTCTTTCTTGGGGGATTAATTGCCAGGGATGACTAGTGCAAGTGGCAGGCTTGTGTGGATTTGAATGAAAAGTATTGTTCTCAGGCCAATATATTGTGTGTCATTTTGACCTATAGTTTAGCTCTAGTTCTAGAGTTACTTTTGAAGGAGAAAAAAAAATACTCTTCTAATCTGTAAATTCCAGTTCATTGTATTTATCTGGAGCAATAGGAATGTGGGGGTTTAAGTGTACTTGTACATAAATAATTGTATGTTTGCATATTTATTTTAAAATAACTATATAGATATTTAAAAACTGATAAGATAAGCTTTATTTTACTTTATGCATTCACTTTTTCCATTTCCCCTTCATCCCATTGCCAGAAATTTTACTTATTGGTTTATAATCAAATTAATGAACTGTGTGCCTGTGTCCAAACTTATTCTCTGCCTACAATTTTGTTTATGTCAGACAGCCTAGATGAATCAGGGAAAAAAATAAAGTTGTCAGATGAAAATGGTTTTTAGATTGGTGACATTTTAAACATAGAATGCTTGCATATGGGTAGCATGTAAATGAATACCTCATATAGGGATCTGTGAATACTAGTTCAGTCCTTGTGCTGTAGATCAGTACAAGCAGAGCTTAACAGATTTTTACCTTGTGAAAGATGCTGATTTTTATAGTAATATGCCTTCTACTTTTATAGCATTTTTAATTTCCAAATGCCTTAATATAAATTAACACATTTATTATTTTTCACCTTATTTCTGTGAGATCAGAAGGCAAAGGATTATCTACATTTTATAAATGAGAAAATTGAGATTCAAAAAGATTAAATTGGTCCACTTAGCATAACATGACTAGTTAGTGATAGTGTCAGTTAGAATACAGGGCTTCTGACCCCCTGTAAAGTAACTCTTTCATTTACTCTCTGCTCAAAATTATTCCTATAGCTGGTGACCAGATTCTTAGGTTGAATCTTGGTGATTTGGAGAGGCATATATCCTTCTTAATCTCCTGTTAAGGGAAAGACCTCTGGAAATGGACCATGTACGGCAGAGTAAACATATATATACTTGACAGTCTCCATTTGTTTTGTGGCCATGTGCCAAGATGGAGAGAGAATAAAGTACTTGTATGCATCTTTGCTGCTTTTCTTAACTTTTAATTTTTATATTACTGAGAGAAAAATTAGAGGTGAATTAGAAACTGTTGATTCATTCTATTTATTATTCATAGAATTGAACAAATAGAATTCAGTTCTATATGAATAGTAAAGAGGGATTTTTGTTTGTTTGTTTTGGCTGAGAATTCACTGTCAGATTTGAGCCTCCAGGAGAGTCTTTCCTCACTCTTGTCAGCTGTGGCTTTGAGAAGGCCTACCCCCTCCAACAAAGGATTGCCTCATTGTCTCTTAGGTTTACATACCATCTAGAAGGAAGTATGGCCCTAGTATTGCAAAGAAACGACCATTGGGTTTGTCTTCTAAATCTCTTTATAGGAAATTGTCCACATGTTGGGCCACTGGTGACATTTACTTTGATAAACTTTTTTTTTTTTTTTTTGCGGTTAGAAGCACAGAATTGCAGATTTCATCTCTGGTAGGTCTCTTGACACTTTGATGCATGGTGGTGCTATCCCTGAATGGAGCCTAAATACTTCAGGGCTACTTTCTGACTGGGTGAAGGGGTGGATAAAATGAGAACGTATGAGAGAGTATTAACAGAAAGGCACACTTTGATTTACTGATATTGGCTCTCTGCTTTCTTGTTGGATTGATATGCTGTCTAATATATCAGCAATGGATTTTTAAAAACTGACTTGAGCAAAATAAAAGGGCTTGTGTAGGTACTTGAAAGTGGTCCTTAAAAGTTGTAGTCTTTTGTTGGATGTTTTCACAATTCTTGGTTATACTATGTGTTAGAGTCAAATTATGACTTGCTTGTTGGGGACAAGCAGCTATAAACATTATAGACTGCTTTGCAGCTTGTTCCCTGTGTAGTTCTTGATTTCATATTTTAGATCAAGGACACAGGGTACCTTCAGGAAGTAAGGGACCAGATACTTTGCTCTTCCTGTTCTTTTTCATTTTTTATTGTGGTAAAAGACACTTAACCTAAAATTTACCATCTTATCCATTTTTAAGTGTACAGTTCAGTGGTGTTTATTCACATTGTTGTGCAGCCAGTCTCCAAAATTTTTCATCTTGCAAAATGATACTCTGTACCTATTAACAATTCCAGATTGCCCCCTCCCTCTAGCCGCAGGTAACCACCATTCTACTTTCTGTCTCTAAGATTTTGACTACACTAATTACCTCATATAAATGGAATCATACCGTATTTATCCTTTTGTGACTAGCTTATTTCACTTAGCATAATGTCCTCAAGTTTCATCCACGTTGTTGCAAATGTCAGAATTTTCTTCCTTTTTAAGTCTGAGTAATTTTCCATTGTTTTTGAATAGGCTCTGTTCTTTTTCAGTAGGCTCTCTTTGAAGGATTATTGATGATTTTTTTCTGTACAGGGATGAACTGAGATGGTAGGATTATTTATTATACCCTGATCTTGGGATTTTTTTAAGTGTTTTTTTAAAATTGTGGTAAAACATATATACATGACATAAAGCTTACCATTTTAAGAGTACAGTTCAGTGTCTTTCACATTATTGTATAACCTTCACCACTATCTATCTCCAGAACTTTTTCATTACCCCAAACTAAGACTCTGTACCCATTAAACAATAATTTCCCATTCTCCCTCTCCCCAGCCCCTGGTAACTGCTATTCTATTTTCTGTCTCTGTGAATTTGGCTATTTTATTTACCTCATGTGAGTGGAATTATAATAATATTTTTCTGTTTACAACTGGCTTATTTCACTTAGCCTAATATTTTCCAGGTTTAGTTTAGAGAATTTTTAAAACTACTTTGCAAATGCAAAATTGATTTGTGGTTTCACTTTGGAAAACATAGGATCTGTCTCTTAAGATGTAGCCATTTCTAGAAAAGAAGGTAAAAACAGTGGTTAATACTTTTGTAGAATTTGGATGAGATGATATTTCTGTGTTTTCATGGACTCTCTTCCAAGTGAGAGTGTCTTTTCTATTTTCTCATTAAGTCTCTTGCTATAACATATACTTTCAGTATCTAGTTAGCCTCTTTATTAGGATTCTTCTGATAGAAAAGATAAGAGTTCAGTTCTCATAGGACCAGTTTTTATTCTGAAAGTTTTTATCCAGAAATTATATACTTAATCCTGACCAGCTATATTACAAATGCATCCTATTGGCTATGAGGAGAACCAAGTTAGAACATACTCTCAATGTACAAATTTTTAATATGCAGTTCAGTACCACAGATAGCAAATCATTAACTTGTGTTTTCATATGTGAATAGGACCTTTCCAAAGGATGTGTATTGAGAGATTGAGTGAATGATGTGGCTCCTCAGACCAGAGGCAAACGAGATGATCTGGGGGAGGGGCAAAGGCAGAGGGAGATGTAGGACCCCAGGATTCAGTTGTGCTTTTAAGAAGTAAAGAAATTGCTTAAGCAGCTGATTTATAGAGGGATAATCCTAGAGGTTGGTGGGCAACCTGTAGGAAAATACCCAAGAAATTTAACACCCAAGTGACAAATTAATGGTTATGGTGACAGGCAGGAAAGGAGTTTATCACACAATAAATTTAAGAACTGATAATTCATTGAACTTTTACTATTTGCAGACACTTTATGAAGCACCTTACACATGTTGTCTTGCTTGTTCCTCACAACTACCCTGTGAGGTGTAGGCATTGTTATTATTTCCACTTGGGATTTCTGTATTTCAGAGAGGTTTTAGTCCCTGCATACCCTGCATATTCTCCTCTGCTCCCGCCAGCCAGAACTGCTCAGGAGTCGTGAGTTATAGGCATTGCCTACTTTGGAGAAGTGTAGATAATTAATCGTCACTTCTCTGTGCTCTATTTCCCAGGTCACAAGGCACTTAAAGCATTGTTGAGGTCATTGGTCTATCTTCAGGATGAGTTGCTTTTCCAGTACCCAGACACTAGATATCTAGTAGATGGGACAAAGCCCAAACCAGAAAGGTAAGGAGGAAATGGAACTGTGGAGCTGCTTATTTTTCTTTTCATCTAGATAGTTTCCCATCATTTATGAAAGAGAAAACCGAGTTCTTTCCAGGCAGATGTCAGACTTAATAAAATAAAAAGAGCCTTTTATATTTAACTGGTGGTCAGAATGACACATAAATTGTGATTTAGATTTTGGATTTTTATATTTAGCTGTACCTGATTATCTTTGTGAGCTTAGGGAAAAGACTTACCTTCTTCTTAGATCTTTTGAAGAGTTAGTAGATAAAAGCACATTTTTATATTAATGCTTAATTAATGTTTATGAAGCACTTTGTGCCTTTGCTATGGAATCACTAGTCACACCATCTCCTTTTTAATGAGGGAAGAAGCCATTATTTTGAAGGGTGGAAAATTTTCAGAAAACAACAGCAGAAGAACCCATTTTCTTTTCTGAAATTAATACATTCGGTGAAGATCCCCCTTGTCCCCTTTGTTTGAGCCTGGTATATGTGGTATCTGCTTGTTTTTTCCTCTTTTGGAGTTATCCTTTGCTTCATTCTTTTCTGCTGAACTAGTTAGAAGGACAAAAAGGAAGCTCATTTATTGAGTACCTGCTATGTGTTGGGGTTATAATCCAGTGAGTGCAGTTGGCTGTGAAGTTGGAGGTTGTATTGCATTCTCATGGTAGTGGCATATATTGCAGTTTAGTACAGGTTTTGTTGCTACGTCTTTGAGTTGTCTTCACATTCAGCTTCTCTTCATTTGGTTCAACTAATATTATTCATCTTTCCTGAACAATTGATTACAGAGAGGCATGTTTACCTTATTGATATGGGGATTAAGGTCATAGAAATATAATTATGTGTTTAATTTTTAAAGACTCTCCTGTAATAGTACAGGCTAGGTTCATACATGTTTCTAATAATACTTTTACAACCTCATTTATTTTTATGGTTTGCTTACTTTTAAAAAATATTTTGACACTAGTTCTTTTTATATTTGAAAAGTTGCATGAGTTTTTGATCGACCTTGTAAACATTCTTTTCAAACAAAAAAAAACTATCCTCATATCTTTGGTGTTATTTAAAATGTAGACAGCACAGGTAAGGCCTAAATTACTCTATATGTGAGCCTAGCATTTTTCTTTCCAGTTAAAAAAATTTTTAAAAATTCTTTTTGAACTTTTTCAAGTCTAGTTTTCAGTTTAAATGATGTTTATTTACATTGGACTTAGTGTTCTTATTGGTTTTCTAGTGAAGAGATTTCTAGTGAAGATGATGAGCTAGAAGAAGAGAAAAAGAAGCAGAGAAGGGCCCCACCAAAGAGGAAGCTAGAGATGGATGGCTATTCCAGTTTCATGGCAAAGCGCTTTGCTGATTTTACAGTCTTCCGAAACCGCACACTTCAGAAGTGGCATGATAAAACCAAGCTGGCTTCTGGAAAACTGGGGAAGGCAAGTGTGTGTGTGCACGTGCATGCATGTGTGATGTAGGTTGTGGTGATCCGAAGCAGATTTAAGAAATTGGAACTTCAGCTCATTTATATGGATGTTGTTACAATGTAATAGGAATCGGTTGTTTCTGTAGCAAAATTTACAGAACTCCTACCACTGGGATTTATACCATTTGCTTGAGATTTTAACTTTATTAGAAAGAATATTTTATTCTTGAAATTAAGGGCTTTTAACTGTTCAAGTGCTGGAAATGCAAATACTTTAAAGAAAAACAGATTTTAAAACAATTAGTATTAAAGGAGCAGAAGTTAATCTCTGGACATAGGAAAGTAATATGACCTGCTTAGACTAATTTTTTTTTTTCCTGAGATCAATTACAGCCACTCACAAACTCAGTCCTTAACAGAAAGTCCCTCCCTCCTTTCTCTATTTCTCTGCTGACACAGAAGGATAGAGAAACCAATGTAGCTGCTTTCATCACTGACTTTCTGCGTTATCTGACACTGGTTAATGTTGTTGCAGGGTTTTGGTGCCTTTGAACGCTCAGTCTTGACTCAGATCGATCATATTCTGGTGGACAAAGAAAGATTACTTCGAAGGACACAGACCAAACGCTCTGTCTACCGAGTTCTTGGCAAACCTGAACCGGCAGCTCAGCCTGTCCCTGAGAGTTTGCCAGGAGAACCGGTAAGAACTCTGATGGAGGGTGATTATGGAGAACGGTTTCTATGAGGTTAATTGACTGAAAAACTTGTATACCTCTTGGTCTAAGAAGTTAGTGAAAGAAAGGAAAACACAACTTTACTGGATTGTTGAGAAACTGAGAGTATGTGGGAAGAGAAAGTTTTAAAAAATAGGGCTTTGATGAACTTTTGTATGTCATTTCTTAATTTTGAGTTTGATACAGGAGTTTAGTAATGGAAGCATTCATAATCCAATTTTTAAAATTCAGTTTTATAGCTACTTCTATAGAAATGTCAGTATTGAAGCAAGTGTGTACTTTAAGGCTTTACTGTTTGCCATTTAGGTACTCTAGGAGAGGATCCAAAAGTGGTATAGTCATATTCTTTTGTTTAAAGGAAACATTTTTACTTTTTAATTATAGAGGAAATATATACTTAATACTTTTTTGAAGTTCATAAGAATTTAAAATGAAAAGTAAAATTTCTCCTATTCTGAAAATTCCACTCCTCAGATTTAACCAGTGTTAACAGTTGTAACAAGCTTTCATTTATTTCATATTTATATAACTTTCTCTGCATTTTTATATATGTACGTATAACATATACATATATATAAAAATAAGTTTGTCCTTTTTTTTGCTAAATGGGATGGACATATATATGTGTGTATAAATATATAAAACATTACAACTATGTGTAAAATATAAAATCTTAACAACTTTTTAAATTTAATGTATCCTAGACACTTTTCTCTATCTTTATATTGAGATCTACCTAATTTTTCATAACAGCTGCATAGAATTCCATTGTATGAATGTGTACTATAATTTTTTCAAACAATGGATATTTATATTGTCTCCAGTTTTAGAAACAGTGCTACAGGAAATATTTATGAACATTTATATTGGTGTATTTATGTGAACATATGGATAAATTTCTTAAAGGGGAAATGTTAAAGAAAATACATGAAATCCTGATAGATGTTGCCAAATTGCCTCCAAAAAGGCTGCAAAATTAATTTCCTGTTCCTCAAGCTGTGTCCTCTAGTACTAAGTGTTGCCAGTCTTAGAGGTGAAAAATGGTAGCTTCTCACTTTCATTTGCTCATATTTAATTAGAGTGAGAGTAAACATATTTTCATATGATTATTTGTGGTTCTTTTTTTGTCAACATCCTGTGAATGTTTTTGCCTGTTTTTCTGTTGGACTGTTTTGTTCTTTAATTTTAAGAGCTCTTTGTATCTTAAGGAAAACAGTGCTTTGACTGTTACACATTATTTATAGTAGCTACATTACTTTGGCAACCTTACTTCACTCTCCTTACTTCTCATTTATATAGGAGATTCTTCCTCAAGTACCTGCCAATGCTCACCTTAAGGACTTGGATGAAGAAATCTTTGATGATGATGACTTTTATCACCAGGTGGGATTTTTACATTCTTTTCTATTGCTATAAATCAGGATTTAGCATTTTAAAACAGATGACAGAATTCTCTGAACAAAAGGTAGCTTATTTTACAAGAATAGAGTTAGACAGGGAGTTAGAACTCCTGTCTTCAAAATTGACTTACTAATTGACTTACTGTGTTGTTCTGGATTTGTTGGGTTTTTTTGTTTTATGTTTTCCTTTTGAAATGAAAACAGCTACAGTTACTTTGTTAGTTGTTGCTTGAGTGTAAACTATCTGTCAAATAGTTTCAGCTTTTTGAGTTAGGTGGTTTATTCTTTCTCAACCGTTTTTGATCATGTTAATGGAGGACTTTTTGTTAATTATATGGTTTCTTGTCCCATTACTATTAGAATGGGGTATGGAACTGAAGGGCTGGGATGCTAGAGTTCTTGAATTGCACTTCTGGTTCTATTATGTATTCAGTCTCCTGTTTTTAATGTGTTTTTGTGCCTGTTCAAATCAGTTAAGTACATATTGAGAATGTCTGCTACTGTTGATTAGTGCTTTGAAGATAGGAAGAACTGGTAGAAGTTGAAATATGGTGCAGTTCTCAATATGTTTTCAGAAATGTCCCCCCAGTTCTTACCCTGACATCTGTTGGCATGCTGCTCTTTTTAATGATGATGGCGACTGTTAGGGTAGACTAAACATTTGGACTGTTCTAAAGAACTAAAATAACTTCCTGTATTCCTGAGTCTCTTGATAAGTTATACTTTTTAATGAAATGTGCTTTAGGCTGTACCCTTTCTAGCTCAGTGGAGAATTAAGGATGCTGTTCAGCAGTGATATACCAGGGGTTTTTTTGAGTCATTGTTTATCGGGATAATTTTTTTCTCTGCTGAATTTTTATTTGCCAAAGAATTTGCAACTGCATGTTGAAGGTTTAGCCAATGATGGCTGTACTACGTATATGAATATGAAGACAGGAACTACTTAGGAAAATTACATGTAATTCTGTATTAGGGACACATCTGGTTTTACCCTAAAAAGAGAAAGAGACTTTCTATTAATCTTTTTATTCATTCTGTAATATTGGATAAAATTATTGCCATAAGTGAATCTTAAAACTAATGGTGAGAGGGTATAGGAAAGAGGATTGGTGTGGCCTCAGCTGTTCCCAGTCAGAGGTCCTGATTCTTTTTTCCTTTTCTTCTCTTAGATGCATTTGTCACAGGAGTAGGGAACTCTGTTTTGTTCTGGAGTGTCTAAGGAAGTACCTGATATGGGATATTAATGCTGTATAGTTGTGTGAGATCATAGGAGACAGTCAAAAATGTTCCAGTTCTCTCATTAATTGAAGTGTATATTGTTCAATGGAAGGTGCATCATAAATTAAATAGGCTTAATAAAAACAAACTGAAATTATTGGGGAGAAGTTGCTTTTAATGGCAATCCTTAGTCTGAAAGATTTTTTTTTTAAAGTCTGGAGGTCTGTTTAAAAAGAAGTAGCATTACTTGATTGGACCTTCATCCCAATTAATAATTTTAACTTCGATAAATTCTGATTTCAGAGTTATGACTAGTCACATCTTAGCTTTTCCCCTTGCTGGTTAATTGGGGTGCTGGGGTTAATCTAAATTAAAACTTAAACTAATAGAGGTCAGCAAGGCAGCAGAAACACCTGAGTGAAACAAATGGGGCTGCCAGGCGCAACTTTATCTTGGCTGTTTCCCAAGAGGGAAGTGGCAGCAAATTGGAGTTGTTTCAGCCTTCTGTAAAGGTGAATGATGGGTGACACTTGTTAATGTACAGCATCTCCGGAAGCATTCCAGATTGCTTTGCTGCTGTACCAACTGCTGCCATCCATGCACAATCAGTAGGAAGTGGACCAGTTGCCAACATCTGGCAGCACAGCAAGGAATGGGTGCAAGTCTTGAAACCCCGCAGATTCTAAATATGGTGCTTAGAACTGTGCGGGCCTTAATGACTTACCACTCTTTGGCAGCAGGCTACGACAGCTTATCCTAGCCTCGTACATCACATCCCGACATCTGCTGAGCTGCAAGGCAGCTGCACATTCATTTTCTTTTCTTGCCTTTTCTCTTTGCTTCCTATTTCTCTTCTTCCCACTCCCTCCACCTCCCTTCAGTTTTCCTCTCCCTCCCCAATATGCTTCTTGGGAGAGATGATCTGTAAGATTACTGCTTCATTGTGTGCGAGTAATTGTGGTGATGCCAGGCCCTTGACAGACACCACATAGCACCTGTTCTGCTGACCTGGTTAATTTCTTCTGTTGAGTGGGATTTGCCAGAGATTGGAGCTGAAGCCAATTCAATGATAAGGCTAAAGAAAATGGCTGTATGTTTTCTGTCACCTCCCAATTAAATAGTCTTCATAAAGTGCTTTCCTTTATTTGTCAGAGTAGTAAGCCTGAGCTAAGTGTTGCATTCAGAAGCGGTACAATGTATTACAAGGGGCCTGTGAGTTTTCATTTGTGTGTTTTTTTAATGTGATCATATGGAAGAGCTGGGTGGTGAATATAATACATTTCACTTTTCTTTTTTTTTTAAAACCATACTTAAAGCCAGACTCTTTGGGTCCATGTTTTGTAAGGAAGAGATTATAGCCACATTGAATTTTAATGTTTCATTGTAAGGGTTTAAAGGCTTACTTGGTTAATTCAGGTGTTATGAGGAGCTGTGTAAATGCCCTAACTACTGAGAATGATGTGTGGAGCCAAGCCCCCCCCACCCCCCCATTCTCTTTGTTTCTTAATGGGCCTTAAGTTTCTACTTTAAAAATATGTATTATTTAATAAAGGTACATGTATATATGTGTGTGTGTGTGTATGTATATATATACATGCATGCATACATATATATGTATGGGGGGGCACTGAAGACAGTATCAGACATCATATATAATCTTATCATTTTTAGAGCTGAAAAAAGCCTTACAAGTAACTGAGTCTCTAAGAAATTAGGTAACTTGCTGAAAGTCATATAGTAAATGGAAACATGAATACTTGATCTCAAGACTTCTGAGACCAAGTCTTGTTCTTTCCATACCTTTATATCTTAAATATTTCATTTTTAAGATACAAAAAGATTTTACTATAGTATTACAGTTTTCAGTTTGTAAATAAATAAGCTTCATTTTATTAGAACTAGAAGAAATATTATGTGGGTTAGAAAGTAATTTTTTTTTCTTAGAAGGCAAATGATTTATTGAACTTCTGTTATTTAACAATTCTAATGAAAAAATTAGCTTTATAGTTTTGTTACTGGTTTGTTTAGAAACAGGAATTGCTGAAAGCTTGAAGCATAGCCAATGGTGAAAGTTTTACCAGAGGAACTGTTCACCTGCTACAGGAAAGCATGGTAAGGTTTTACTTCCAAATGGAATTGTTTGTATTTGGCCTATTTCTTACCAAATCTCATCCCTAAAAACAATTTCATAAAACAGCAAGGTTGTAAATGACCATGAAGTATGAGCCATTCAGAAATGTTATCAGTATCTATTTTTCATTTTCACCTTCCTATCTGCTACCGTATAACATTAATTTCTTTTAAGGTGTGTTGTCTGTGTCACCACTTGAGGTTTTTCTTTTGTTTCGCTTTTTTAAGCTATCAGATGATCTTTGACCTGATAAGCCTGAGTTCTTAAAGAGGGGTGGAAAGACCAACATTTGCTGAACACTAGTTGCGTGCCAGCTCCTGGACTAAGTAGATGCATGCTTGACAAACATCTTTATTTAATCCTCACAAGATCCCCATATTGTGATATGACTGCACTTAGCAATAAGCTATGTAAAGTGACTGGGTTTATTCTTTTCATATCCTAGATCGCAAACTAGTTTCTTGTCACCTCATGAAGTATTTTGTTCTGAAAGGACTAATTGAGCTTAGATGTTGACAGATCAATACCTGGATTTCTAAGGGTTCATTAGGATTTTGTAAGTTGCTTTTATCTGTTTAGTTTTGATCTAGTTTGTCCTGTCACTTTGAATCTAGCCAGGACTGTCTAGAGAAAGGCATAATAGGTTTTGCTGTTTTGATGGCCACTTTGATGGGTTAAATTTCTCCTTTCATTTGCCATCAGGACATGTCTATAACTGACCTTGCTACATGCTGGACTTTTGTATCCAAGACATTTGATAATGCCACAAACAAGTAATTACTAATTCAATGAACTATTAAAAGTTGATAATGTTGAGAAATAGAGAAGAGTAAGCTTTCTGACAGGGTGGTTTACTTTAATTAAATTGGTGAGTGATTTATATGGACAGTTGATGTGGTGGCTTTAATTGCATGCATTTAGGTTTTAGTATGAATAAGAGATGTCTCAAGCCATCCTTATGGTTAATGGCAGTACAATACTCTTATTGCTAGTATGTATCTTTCCAGTGGTTCAGTTAATGGTTAATAACATGTTTTAAAGTTTGATATGAACCTGCTCCTGTTAATGAGTTGTTGGAAAATAGATACTTCTGATCAGAGCAGTATTTCATTTTTAGTTTTACTTTAAAATATTGCTGTTATTTGAGATTAGCGTAGTGTTTCTTAAAGTTTGGTGAAACTTATTACACATAAACCTTAATGGTGATTTTACAATTTTATTTATATTTGTTTTTGAGGAGTACGGTGTGTTGTTTCAATACATGCATGTACTGCACAATGCATTACTTAGGGTAGACAGCACAGTTTTATACCTGTTAGTCCCCTCCGTCTCCTCTCCCTTCTTCCCTTCCCCTCCCAGCCTCTGGTAACCGTTATTCTACTCGACTTCTGTGAGAACACCCCCCCCCCTTTTTTTTTAGATTCCACATGTGAGTGAGACCATGCAGTATTTGTCTTTCTGTGTCTGACTTACTTCACTTAACAGGATGGTTTCCAGTTCCATCTATGTTACTGTAAATTATAGGATATCATTTCTTTTTATAGCTGAATAGTATTCCATTTGTATATATACCATAGTATTTTTATCCATTCATCAGTTGATGGGCATTTAGGTTGATTCTATCTCTTGGCTATTGTGAATAGCGTTGTGATGAACATGCGGGTGTCTTTTTGATATATTGATTTCATTTCCGTTGGGTATATACCCAGTAGTGGCACAGCTGGATGATAAGGTAGATCTATTTTTAGTTCTCTGAGGAACCTCTGAACTGTTTTCCACAATGGCTGTACCAGTTACATTCCCACCAATGATGTAGGAGGGTTCCCTTTTCTCTGCATCCTCACCAGCATTTGTAATTTTCTGTCTTGTTGATAATAGCCATTTTAACTAGGGTGAAATGATATCTCATTGTGGTTTTAATTTGCATTTCCCTGATATTAGTGATGTTGAACATTTTTTTCATGTGCCTGTTGGCCATTTATATGTCTTCTTTTGAGAAATGTCCATTCAGGTCCTTTGCCCATTTTTTTTGGAGGGTGGGAGTCAGCTGGCCAATACAGGGATGGAACCCTGAACTTTGGTGTTATCAGATTTGCCCATTTTTTAATTGGGTGGTTTGCTTTTTTTGCTGTTGAGTTGACTTCCTTATATGTTCTGAATATTATTAGCTCCTTGTCTTATGTGTAGTTTCCAAACACTTCTCCCATCCTGTAAGTGGTCTCTTCACTTTGTTGGTGGTGTCCCTTGCTGTGCAGAAGCATTTTAGTTTGATGTAGACCCATTTGTGTATTTTTATTTTAGTTGCCTGTGCCTTTTTATGGTCTCATTCAAAAAGTGCTGCCCACTCTCACTCTCACTTCATGTAGCGTTTCCCCTCTGTTTTCTTCTAGTAGTTTCATAGTTTCTGGTCTTAAATTTAGGTCTTTAATCCATTTTGAGTTAATTTTTGTGTATGGTGAGAGATAGGGGTCTAGTTTCAATATTCTGCATGTGGATATCCAGTTTTCCCAGCACCATTTATTGAAGAGGCTGCCCTTTCCCTATTATATATTCTTGGCACCTTTGTTGGAAAATCAATTGGTCCATGCTAATAAAAAATTTAAAAAAAAAAAAGAAAGAAAAACCAGGTGGCCATAAATGTGTGGTTTGTTTCTGGGCTCTTTATTCTGTTCCGTTGGTCTATTTGTCTGTTTTTACACCAGTACCATGCTATTTTGGTTACTGTAGCTTTATAGTATATTTTGAAGTCAGGAAGTGTGGTGCCTCCAACTTTGTTCTTTTTATTCAAGATTGCTTTAGCTATATGGGATCTTTTGTGGTTCTGTACAAATTTTAATATCAGTCTTTTCTATTTCTGTGAAGAACGTCTGTGGAATTTTGATAAGGATTGCATTCAATGTGTAGATTGCTTTGGATAATATGGACATAAATTTTTAAATTGAACTTATGGTTGTAGTTATAGCAGGGAATTAATCAGTTAGGTTTTCTTGGGGCATAGTTAATGGTGTTAAAAAAACCAAAACCCAAACAAAATACCAATGTCCAGTTAAACGGTAGGGGGGTTTTTTTTGGTTTTCAGTTTTCTTTAATTGCCTTTTTTTTTTTGGCCACAAAACAAGTCTTAATACATTGAAAAAGACTTATATCATAGAAAATATATTCTCTGACCACAGTAACAGAAGGAAAATTCACAAATGTATGGAAATTAAACAACACTCTCCTACATAAACATGGGTAAAAAGAAAAATCACAGCAAAATTAGAGAGTACTTTGAGATAAAAGTCAAAGTGCCACGTGTCAAATTTTATAGGATGCAGGGCTCATGCAGTGCTTAGAGGAAAATTTATACTTGTAAACACTTATATTAAAAATAAGAAAAATCTCAAATCAGTAATTTAAACTTCTACCTTAAGAAAATAGAAAAGGAAGAGCAAACTAAACCAAAAGCAAATATAAGTAGGAAATTACAAAGGTTTTAGGGAATTAAAAAACAACACAGAGAATCAACAAATCAAAAGTTGATTCTTTAAAAAGATCAGCAAAATTTGCAAACTTTTATCTAGAATGACCAAGAAAAAAGGAGACAAGACTGAAATTACTAAAATCAGAAACAAAGCAGGGGCATTATGACACTGTCATTATGGTTTTGTGGTGGTAAGATTTAATTTCTCTTTCTAATTTGCATTTTTGTTCTAACAGTTGGTTTTGTTCTTTCTTGTATGTTTGTGGTAGTGATTATTGTTTTTTGGATTCCAGATACAGGACTTCCTTGAGGATTTCTTGTAGGGCTGGTTGTGTCATGGTGAACTCCCGCAGCTTTTGTTTTTCTGGAAAGTACAGTATTTTTCCCTCATTTCTGGAGGATAGCCTTGCTGGGTATAGTATTGTTGGCTGGATGTTTTTGGGTTGAATCTGTTTGAGGATCTTTAAGCCTCTTGGATCTGAAGGTCCATGACTCTCTCTGGACCTGGAAAGTTTTACATTATTATTTTTTTGAATAGGTTTTCCATGCCTTTTCCTTTCTCCTTCCCTTATGGAACACCCATGATTTGAATGTTTGTGTGCTTAAGGTTGTCTGCTAGCTGTCTTAGGATTTTCTTCATTTTTACAAATACTTTTCTCCTTTTTTTTTGCCCACCTGTGTTATTTCAGAAAGGCAATTATCTTCAAGATTAGAAATTCTTCTTCTGCTTGTTTTAGCCTGCTGCTTAAGCTAACAGGTGGGTTTTTTATTTTGCTGAGTGAATCTTTCAGTTCTATCAGTTCTGCTACATTCTTTTTAAAGGTATTACTCTCTTTGTAAATTTGCTCCTTCATATCCTGAATTCTTTTTTTTTTCTTGTTTCATTATGTTGTCTAATTTAGTCTTCTTGTATCTCAGTGAGTTTCCTTAAGATTGTTGCTCAGAATTCCTTTTCAGTCATTTCAAGGGTTTCTGCTCTGTAGGGTCTGGTATTTGAGAATTACTGTATTCTTTTGGTGGTGTCATATTTTCTTGGGTTTTGTATTTCTAGTGTCTCTACACTGATGTCTGGTTATCTGGTAGAGCAGTTGCTTCTTCTATTACTCTGGAGTGGGCTTTGAGAAAACAGATATCCTCTTCTTTTTCCGGTCTCTGCTGGTAACTCTCCTTGTGTCAGTTCTGTCGAGTGTCTGGTGGGCCACCTGCACAGTAACTGTGGCTACTACTGTGCAGTTGAGCCACTTTTGTGGTAGCCATGGCTGTGGCGGTGGTTGTGGTGGGCCACCCGGGAGGAAGTGGTGTTTTCGGTGTGCTCCTTGCCTGCTTCTGGAGGGGGCTGCTGCCTTCGGCTCCTGCCTAGGACCTCAGGTGTGCTCTGCTTCTTGCCTGCTTCCAGATGGAGGGAGCTGCTCTCCTCAGCTCTTGCTTAGGACCCTGGGCATGCTCTGCTTCTTGCCTGCTTCTGGGAGGAGGGGGCTGCTACCCTTGTCTAAACTCCAGTTTTAATAATTACAAGATTATTTTGTACACCATATGTAAGAGTTTTGAGATAAATGGTAGTTTCTATGCTTCCTCTTAAAGAATAGTGCTGCCATCTATCAGTGTTTAGACCCAAATATGGCATCAATGTTGGCGTTTGATTGCTAACTTTGGCTTACTGTTGTGGAGGCTGCACAGAACAGGAGGCCAAAAACCACATTTTAAATACAAGGTCCAGAAATTTCATCAAACAGCCACATTAAGAAGAGGTACACATGACTGGCCCTCATTTCTTTTGGTTTCCTTCCTTTAAAAACATCAGGGTGTGACTTTTGTACTACTACTTCATTTAAACAAAGGTAAAAACCTCAGAAAAAAACCTAAAACAGTACATTCTAATGGGACCGGTTAGGAAAGAGATAAGACTTGGCTTAGAACTGTTGAAACTTTTTCAAACACAAGTGGTACCCTGAGAGTTTACTAGGCAAACATGTGGCCAGAATTGCCTTTTTTGTACTAATAAGCACAGTGTCAGCTGTTTGAGTGTATATTAAACACAGGATTCTAGGAGTACTTTGATAGCCCCAAGTGAAGAATTTAGCACTCCTCAAGAAATGGAGAACACACCTCTTCATTAAAGTAGACACAATATCTTGATATTAAATTGTATTTAATCTATTGCTCATTTAAAACAGCTTATAGGGGAAGTGATTTAGCAAATCAGAATCTTCAAAAATGTATATACATTGTAGATCTAGAAAATGTATAACATAATTGTTAAAAAGTTGGATAGCATCTTTGGAGATCATCAAGTCCAAACTGTCTTTTTACAAGTGAGGAAACTGGAGCCTAGAGGAGGTACATAACTGGAATAAGGTTACCCCACTTAGTGAGTTAGGACATTGAAACCCAAGTCGTCTTGCTCCTAGTTTGATTTTCTTTCTAGTACATCATGCTGCCTTTTGATTACACCAGTTTGAAAATCCATTTGAGAATTTCATTTTCAGATCTGTATTTGTTTAGGAAATTGGAGATCTAGTGCATCTATTTATTTGTAGTGATACTTCACACGGATTACTTTTATGCAATTCTGGGATTCACTTAGTTAACATTTATTATGCCAGATACTAAACTTATAAAGGCTAATAAGACAAAAATCCCTGTCCGTGGGATATATGTTGTCTAACAAGAGTAAGGGTCTCTTTAATTTTGTGTAGTCACATAGCTCCTCTTTAAGAGTGTGACTTTACTAAAATTTAAGTGGAGAAAAGAAACAGTGAAAGAGAGAGATCAGGTCCTTGAAATAAAAACATACATGTAGTTCTCTAGTGTTGTCTTATCACAAATATGCCTGAAGCATTTATTAGCATACTGGTTTATTCTTCAACATACACCTGATCTAATTCCTAAAGTAATTTCTCCATAACTTATAAAAGACCTTGATAGATGCTGTTTGATATAAACTTTGGATAATATAAATTCCCTATTTCCCAAGAATGTAGTCATTGTGGAATGTCAGATTGAGATGCTGGTATCCACTGAAACTTATTTCAAGTTAGAAAAACCTTCAGGTTGATGCTGGGTACTAGGGGGTTCATTTTGCTACTGCCTACTTTTGTGGATGTTTGAAATTTTCTAATAAAAAATAGAAGGGAAGAAAGGCCTTCAGATTTTTTTATTCCATTTATTTATTCAAGAAATATTTGAGCATCTGCTATATATTTATTGAGTAACTACTGTTCTAGGCTGTGCTATCCAGTGTAGTAACCAATAGCCACGTGCAGCTATTTAAATTTAAATTTTGATTAATTAAAACAGGCTAAAGTTAAAAATTCATCTTCTCAGTCACACTACCCATATTTCGAGTGCTAAGTAGCCACTTGTTCTAGTGGCTATTATATTAGATGATGCAAATATATAACAGTTTTCATCATCACAGAAAGTTCTGTTGATCCTTTTAGGGGTGGAAGAAAAGAAAGTTCCTGCCCTCATGAGCATTTATTATAGCTTACAGATAGATGAAAACAGGGAACTATATTAGGACAAGTGCAGTAGAGAATGATAAAACTAGATACAGTGAAAGCAAGTGCTAGGATAGGGAAGTGATGGTTACTGTTTTTATATAGGATGTTCAGGGGATAAGATGCAGGTATCTGGGGGAAGACTGTTGGGGACAAAGAGGATGGCAAGTACAAAGGCTCTGAGGCACAGCAGAGGCTAGTATGTTCTAGGAACATCAAGGAGACCAGTGTCACTGGGGTGGAGCAGGCAAGAAAGAGAATGATAGGAGACGATATCAGACGTAATGGGATGCCAGGTCATGTAGGACCATGTAGGCTACTGTAAGATTTTGATGTGACTGAGATGGAAACCACTAAAGAGTTTTGAACAAGGGAGTAACATGATTGGACTAATATTTTAAAAGGATCACTCTAATGGCTTGTTGAGAATAGACACAAGAGAATAGGGGGCAAGGTGGCAAACAGGAGACCAGTTAAGAGACTCTAGTGATAATACAGGCAAGATATGCTGGTGGCTTGGACTAGGGTGGCTTTGGAGGGAGAAGTGGTTGGATTCTGGATTTATGTTGAAGGTTGAGCTGACAAGAATTTGCTGATGGATTGTATGTAGGATGTGAAAAAAGAGTAGTCAAGAATGACTTTAAGATTCTTGCACAATTGAAAGGTTGAAGTTGCTGTTTACTGAGTTGGGAAAAAACAGTGAGAGAAGCTAGTTTGGAGGAGAAATCAGGAACTCAGTTTTGGTTATATTAAGTTCTCCTGCCTTCCCCCCGTGGACCTGTGTTGGCTTTAACTATTTTCATTACAAATTATATAAGTTTCTGATACCTCTGTCACATTCATGTGGAGTTGTTGAGAGGTAGTTACGTATATATTTTCAGAGTTTATGGGAAGTTCTAGGCTGAAGGTACAAATTTGAAAGCCATCAGCATATAGATTGTATTTAATACCATGAGACTGAAGGAGATCACCTAGGGAATGAAGGTAGAGAAAAGAAGAGAAGAGAGCTGAAGCCTGAGTCCTGGGACATTCAAACTAAATAGGTTGGGGAGATGGGAAGGAACCAGCAAAGGTGATTAAGGAGGAGCAACCAGTGAGGTAAGAGAGAATAAAGGAAGAGTGATTTTCCAGGTTCATGTGAAGAAAGTGTTTCAAGAAAGAGGGAATCCAGTATCATTGTGATACCAAAATCAGACAAAAACATTACAAAGAAAGAAAATTACAAACCAGTATTTTTTACAAATATTGATATAAAAGTCAACAAAATGCTAGCAAACTTAATCCAGCAACACAGAAAAAGGATTATACATCAAGACCAAGTGGGATTTAGCCCAGGAATGCAAGGTTATTTTAATGTCAAAAACCAACTAATGTAATATACCATATCAATAGAATAAGGACAAAAACCGCATGATCACCTCAACAGATGCAGAAAAAACATTTAGCATCCATACTTTCATGATAAAAACACTCAGCAAACTAGGGAGAGAAGAGAACTTCCTCATCCATAAAACCCACAAGTAACATTATACTCAGTGGTTGTAAGATGGAAAGTTCTATGATTAGGAACAACAGAAGGATGGTTCTCTCTTGCCACTTCTATTCCATTGTACTGGAAGTTCTAGCCAGGGCAATTTGGCGAGAAAAAAAAGTCGTAGACATTCAAATTGGAAAAGGCAAAGTAAAAATATATTTTATTTGCAGATGACGTGATCCTTTATATAGAAAATATCAAAGAAGCCACCGAAAAACTACTAGAAGCAAATAAACGAATTCAGCAAAGTTGCAGGATACAAAATAAATACACAGAAATCAGCTGTGTTTCTATAAATCAGCAATGAGTGATCTGAACAGGAAATTAAAACAATTACATTTACAATAGCATCCAAAAGAAATACTTAGGAATAAATTTAATCAAGGAGGTAAAAGACTTGTACACTGAAAACTATAAACATTGCTGAAAGAAATTAAAGACCTAAATAAATGGAAAGCTAACCCACGTTCATAAATTAGAAGACTTAATATTGTTAAGATGACAATACCCCCAAAATTGGTCTAAAGATTCAACACAGTCCTTATCAAAATCCCAGTTGTCTTTTTTTTGCAGACATTGTTAAGCTGATCCTAAAACTCATATGCAAATGTAAGGACCCAGAATAGCCAAAACAATCTTGGAAAAAAAAAAAAACAAAGTTGGAAGACTCACACTTCCCAATTTCAAAATTTACTACCAAGCTACAAGAATCAAGATATTCTTCTCTTGGCTTAAATGGCACTGGCCACTCCATCTTTATCTATTTTGCTGACAGCTCATCTTCTGCTCAACTTCTAAATGTTGGAGGTCCTGAGCTCTCTTCCCTTCTCTCTCTACTTCTCTTTTTCTTAAATTATACCCAAACTCATTTAACATTGGAAGGAGCGTTCAGTTTGTCCACTGTGCTGCTCCATATTGCAGGCAGTGGTTTTAATCTAACAAATACCCACCCCTTCCACGAGTCCATTCTTGTACTGGCATAAGGCTAAGTTTATAAGTTAATTGAATACAGTTGAGAGTTCAGAATTAAATTCTTACATTTAAGGTCAATTGATTTTCGACGGGGATACCAAGACACTTTAGTGGGAGAAAGAACAGTCTTTTCAACAGTGTCAGGACAGCTGGATATCCCTATGCAAAAGCATGAAGATGGAGCCTTTCCTCACATCTACACAAAAATTAACTCATAATGGGTCATACATCGAAACATAAGAGCTAAAGCTATAAAACTTTTAGAAGAAAACATAGGAGTAAATCTTCATGAGCCTTGTTTAGGAAATGGTTTCTTAAATATGATACCAAAAGCACAGCAACAAAAGAATAAATAGATAAATTGAACTTAATTAAAATTAAAAACTTTTGTGATGCAAAAGGTACCATCAAAAAAGTGAAAAGACAACCCACAAAATGCAAGAAAATATTTGTAAATCATAGATCTGATAAGGGGCTGGTATCTAGAACATATACCACTGTAATGGCTGTAATAAAAAAGATGATAGCAAGTATTGGCAAAGATGTGGAGATTTTGGAATCCTCCTATATTGCTGGTGGAAATGTAAAATGGTGCAGCCTTTGTGAAATAGTTTGGCAGTTTCTCAAAATGATAAACATACAGTTACCTACCATATGAGCTAGGAATTCCACTGCTAGGAATATACCTGAGAGAAATGAAAGCGTATGTCACACAGAAACTGGTACGCGTTCACAATATTATTCATTATAACCACAAAAGAAACAATCCAGATGTCCCTTAATTGATAAATAGGTAAACAAAATGTGATGTTATCTGTAATTGAATATTATTTGGTCATACAAAGGAATGAAGTACAGATACATACTGTAATGTAGATGAACCTGGAAATCAGCATGCTAAGTGAAAGAAACCAGCCACAAAAGGCCACATATTATATGATTTCATTTATATGAAATGTCCAGAATATGTATGTATATAGAGATAAGAAGTTAATTAGTGGTTGCCTATGGCTGTAGGTGTTGGGGGGAAAATAGAGAGCTGCAGCTAATGGGTAACAGGTTTCTTTAGCGAGTAATGATTATATTCCAAAATTAATGCGGTGGTGGTTGCAGAGCTCTCTGAATATGCAGAACCATTGGATTGTGCACTTTAAATTGGTGAATTGAATGGTATGTGAATTATGCAGCTTATTTTTTTCCTTTTTTTTAATGGAGTATTCTACTACAATGCTGCAGATAGATGAAGATGAGGACTAAGAAAGAATTGACCTTGGGTTTAGTAATGTGGAAGTCATTGGTGACCTTGATAAGAACTGTTTTGGTAGAGTGGATTCAAGAGAGAATGGAAGGAGATAAATTGGAGACAGTGAATATAGATAACTCTTGAGGAGATCTGCTGTGAAGGGAATAGAGAAATGGGGCAGCAGTTGTAAGGTTCGAGAGAGTTTTATTTTGTTTTAAGATATGTATTTTGTATGCTGTTTTGTATGATGGAAATGATCCAGTAGAGAGGGAAAAATTGATGTTGCAGGAAAGAGGTGAGAATTGCTGGTGAGTACACAAGTAGAGAGGGATTGGCCTGATGGACAGGAGGGAGGGCAGAGCACATAAGCACAGTAGCAAGCAGAGAAGAATGAGAGTGTGTGCAAAGAGGTTCTCATCTGAGTGCCTCTGTTTTATTTTATATTATTTTATTTTTATGAATTAAGAAGGGAAGAGTGAGAAGATGTAGGAGGAGCTGGAGGCTGAGAAAAGAGAAAGTATGAAAAAGTTACCTCAGAGAGTGGGAGAGTGAATGGACTAAGAAAATGTAGTAGAACTCTCAGGTAGCAAAAAAGACCCACATCAGGTTTTTTGGTAATGGTTTTAAAGTGAGTGAGACCAGTTCTCGCAGTCGTATCATTTTCTCTAGCTGTGGTCATCTGCATGGGTGCAGATACTGAAATTTAACATGGCTTGGGGTTTTGCCAAGGAAGTACAGGTATATAATTCCTTATTTGCAATTCCGAAATCAACAAAGTTCTGAAAACATTGTTTTCTGTTTGTTTTGGTAAATTTGGGGAAACTATTGTGGTGGCAACACCTGATCTGAATAGGTATGAAGCTATTTCTAGGCTTTCTTTATTCCTACTTAATGCGAATATTCATATATTTTGCTGCAGAGATACTGTGTTTGACTTTGGGGAGCTGCCCCAAACTCTGCTGGGCATTTATGGTATATGCACTGTATTACCTTTCTAAAATCCTAAAATTTCTGAATTCCAAAGTACATTAATCCCCAAGGGATTGTGAATCTGTATGTCAAAGGGACAGCCATAAGGGAGTTGAGGATGTATACCCGGGAGTGATTATCCTGATGCACTGTGAAATCGCATTCCCCTGGGTAAGGAGGGAAGTGAGCATATGAGGAGAGGACGAGGGTAAGGAGGGAAGTGAGCATATGAGGAGAGGACGAGGGTAAGGAGGGAAGTGAGCACATGAGGAGAGGACGAGGGTAAGGAGGGAAGTGAGCACATGAGGAGAGGACGAGGGATGCTGAAAAGGAGGCAGGGTCCATGGATTAGTGATCCTGGTGGGGCTGAAGAATTATTGGCATCTGAATTCTGGAAGGAAAATGCTGTAAAGATAGGGAGACGTTTGTTTCAGATGGGCTTTTAATCCTTAAAGGACATAATTACAGAATATGAGCTAGTACTTTCAGTTTCTTTCTTCTCTAGTTCAGAATGACTTCCTCTTTATTCTTTGAACGCAAATGATATATTGTGTGGTGCCATTAAAAGAAACATTGCCAAAGAACATCCAGAAATAGTCAGTAATTGAGCTGGTGTCCCAAAGGATATATAACTCCTCTCCTCACCTTTATTATAGATAAAAAGAAAAAAAAGATACACATCAAGACATTCGTCTGGTGACCAAAGGGACAGAATGTTTGAAATGAGGACTGTTGGAAAATCTAAACAATGGCACCCCCCTGTACATTGTTACTTTTGGTATGGATTAGAAAGAATGGCTTAATGTTGTCACATAGTCCTTGTAAAATTCTTTATATTTGTAGGAAAAAGAAAGAGAAAAGCAAATTGGCAAAAAGAAGTTCTTTGGCATTCGAATTGCTTAATTTTTACTCTTGTCTTCACACATCAGGGCCTAATACTGATAGTGATTTACTTACGCTTCTAGTTAATAATTAGACATTGGGAGTCACTATATTAATCATGCCTAATGGAATGTGTGGGGTTGAATGGGAAAGTTTTCTGTTTTGATTAATAAATTTTAACCCAAATGGCCAAGCTTAGTGAAATATTATGGCCTTTGAAATATTTTAGGACTTGTGCTGAGAAAACAGTGCTACTTTATTCAGTGAATGAATTTATTATCATCCCTTCCAAATTACAGGCCTTAGTTCTAGCTCCAGAGTGGAGGCATAATGCAACACTGAATCAAAAAGTGGAAAAACTAATCAAATCCTTAAAGACCAAGGGCAGTGAGGCAGAGTTAGGCAGACTTTTTCAGTGGGAGCCTCTAGCTGTACATTCTCTTATTTTAGTAACCAAAGATGGGTTATTGTAACTTCAGTATTAAGATGCTTCTTGGACCTTATTCACACATCCTGATTTGCTCCCATTCTTCTTCCCTCTGTTATTATTCTTGTAAATATTGTACTTGCTTTTGCGAAAGTTAGATACTTTTCATCCTTGTTCACAAGATCTAGAAGACTGTTTGTTACTTGACTTTCATTAGAAGGCAGTGGGTAGAGGTCTTTGAGGAGAGGGGGTGGTGAGAATTTGAATCAGATCTATCCCCTGCCCTCAAGCTTATAGCCAAGCAAAGGTGACATAAATAACTAGAATGCTTGGGTGAGGGAGTATTAATGAATTTGGAAGAGGGAAAAATTAATAGTAGTTTGGGGGAATTAGAGTAGGCTCCACAGAAGGAGGAGATGGCATTTGATCTGGGCCTTTAAAGAAGGATAGATAGGATTTTAGAGAGGCTGAGATTGGGGGAGGCCTTCTAGATGGAGGGATTGTGTGATCAGAGGATGGAGGGGGAAGTTGCAGGTCATGGAAAAGGAATAGTCCTTCAAATAGAATAAATGATAAGGGAGAGGATCATTTGTGCCCCAGTTTATTATGGTCTAGTTTGTAAAAGTCCTGTGACCAATATTTTTCAAGTATATTGACTTAAGATTTTGTAATTTTTGATGCTTTTTACATTTTTATTTTTTTATTCTGCTTTTTTCATTTCATACCATATTATTTCATTTCATATTATTTGTTACTTACTTTTGAAAAGCATTAGGAAGGAAAATTGAATTATTGTACTTGTTGATGGTTAGTAGCTGTGGTGATTTAGCTGCAGAAAGTGTTGAATTTTTTGGCCCAAGTGGAGTCTAAGGATTATCTGTGGGTAGTATATGATGTTGACAATATTTCTGCTTATTGAATACTTAAACTTTGTTAAGTTCTTTGCTTTTGTCATCTTTTTAATTTTCAAAACAACTTTATGAGGTACAAATACCACTTTATAGATGAGAAACTAAGTCTCAGAGAGGTCAAGTAACTTGTCTCAAATTATACAGCTAGTAAGGGCAGAGCTGTGAATTTAGATCCCAAGATGTGTCAGACTTGTAGGCAGATAGTTACAGTTACATCAACTGTGCAGCACATACATTCACATAAATGAAAGCTCATATCTAGAAGCATTCGATCTTCCAAAATGGGAGATGGAAACCTACAATTGGTATTTGACAAACTTATTTCATGGATAAAAGATATTTCAGTAGAAAACACTGTAACAAAATTAATTTAGACCTTTGTTAGAAAGATGTCAAGACACCTTTCTTACAGTGAAAGGACCAACTTGAAGAACAGACTGCACAGAAGATTGGGGCTGTGGTGGGGGTAGAGGAAGCACCAAAGATCTATTCTCTCTCTTTTTCTCCTGAGAAGAACTAACTTTTTCCTTTGGGAAATAAGACCCAAGAGGGAGGACAGATCCATATCATTTTTAACAGTGAAAGAATGAGAAGTATTCCAAGATATTTTAATTCATTTGGATTAAATATTTTTTGTTTTTAATTCAAGTACTTTGGGGATGATTAAAAAATGGGTCATTCTCACCCACTTAAGCCACCCAGGTTTCTTAAGTAGGCCATCCTAAATGTTTATTATATAAGCCATGTGGCCTATATAAGACATATGAGAAAGAGAATATTGTTTGGGGAAGAGGTAGTGTTGATAATGGCAATGACAAAAACATGTCCAAAAAAATCTACAAGAACAGGTAGGTTGCTCAGTTGCCTAGGCAGATAGTAGTTTACCTTTTGTTTAAAACGGTAGAAAGGTGTGGGTGTGGTGTGAATGATAAAGTAAAACAAATTTTGGTATTTTCTCCCAGAAACAGTTTTTCCCCCCCTCTGTGTACATATTTGTTGAGCTACTCCAATGGGCCAGTGCAGGGGATGGAGTGGTGAGCTTAGTCAGACTGAGTCTCTATTCTGTGAAGTACTTAGTCAGCTAGTGGGGGAAATAGACATTGATCAGGTAATTCACTAATAAAATATAAAGTAAGTACAACAAAGTGTGTGTGTGTGTGTGTCTGTCTAAGAGGGGTTTCCCTGAGCAAGAGGTGATTAGCTGAGAGTTAAGGAATGAGTAGAGAAGGAGGTGGGAGGCAAGCAAGTAAATGGTTAGGGAAGCCTGTCCCTAGGGCTCCATGCCAAGTGGTTCTGGTATAGAAAGAAGTGTGGTGGGACTGGAGCAGGAAGGCAGAAGGTTAGATTTGGTTGAAGAGGTAGGTAAGGGGCCAGATGGTCCAAACACATTTGCATTTTGAAAATAGTACTCTGAATACAATGAGGAGAGCAGAATTGAGGAGGGACAAGAGTAAATGGGAGGAAATCATTGCGCTAATTCAGAGAAGACCATGTCTGTTTTATTTATTGTTTTACCAGTCTACTCAAGAATTTATGGAGTGAATGAAGATGATAATAGCCTGTACTAGAGTGGAGGCATTATAGAGAAAAATGGACAGAGTCATGAACATAAGACTTGGAAATAGATTAGATATTGGGTATAAGGAAAGAAGAATTCCAGGGATAACTCTCAGGTCATTGAAGCCTTGAGAATAGAAGAGAACTCTTGGGGAAAGCATATGGAGTGAGAAGAAAAGAAAGCTTGGAACTGATTGTGAGGAGTGTCAGTGTTTAATGGCTGGGTAGAGGAACTGGCTGAATATGGAGTAAAACCAGAGAGATGTCTCAGAGATGCCAAGAAAAGAAAGTTTCAGGAAGATGACAATGTCCAGTGTCACTTCTGCTCCACGAGGTCTAAAAGGATGAGTAGTGACAAATGCTTGTTAGATATAGAGATCTCGAGACCTTAGCACAGGTTGTTTCAGTAGAATAATGGAAACAGAAATATTAGGTGGTAGAGCAGGTAAAGGAGTGAGCAGGCAATGTGGAAAAGAAACAAATAGTTACCTACGGGGAGTGGATCTTTTGTGCCAGTTTTATGCTATAGGCATATACAGTAATTCCTTCCTAACTATTTGAAATTATAGTACATGCAATTCATTTTTAATACTTCAAATAGGGCATATAAAAATTTGCAAGTGACTCCTTTTGGGGATAATTTGAAAGACTGGGGAGTTGAGAACAAAAAGATGTGGTAAAGCAGGAAGCAGAACAGAAATAGTACATTTTCACTAAGAATTCTTGTGGGAGCAAGAGAAGCGGGAGGAAGACTGAACCCAAACCTTGTGACTCTCAAGCATCTGTGGCTATGAACCATGGGAACACGAGAAGGGGGATCAAGAACTCTGGGTCGCACATTCAGAAAGTAAGGGAATATGTAGCCATAAAACCAAATGCTTTAAAAATTACTTGGCTTTTCGACAAGGGTACCAAGACAGTTCAGTGGGGAGAACTTTTCTGCTGCAAACGATACCATCAAGAAAGTGAAAAGACACTACAGAAGGAGGGTTGATAAGGGGCTGGTATCCAGAGTATATAAAGAATGCTTACAACTCAGTAACAAAAAGACAAATAACCTAATTTTAAAATGGGCAGGGGCTAGCCCCGTGGCGCACTCGGGAGAGTGCAGCACTTGGGAGCGCAGCGGCGCTCCCACCACGGGTTCGGATCCTATATAAGAATGGCCGGTGCACCGGTCCGGTCACAAAAAGACAAAAAAAAAATAAAATGGGCAAAGGATCTGAATAGACACTTCTCCAAAGAAGCTATACAAATGGCCAGTCAGCACAGGGAGATGCTCCACATCATTAGCTGTCAGGGAAGTGTGAATCAAAACCGCAAGGAGATAACACTCATACCTACTAGGATGGCTATAAGTCTATGTTTATATTATTATTACTAAACAAATGTTGTTCACAAGTGATGTGTATGATTGCATTTCCCTATGGATTTATTCTTTCCTAGATCTAATAATGCCTGATTTAAAAGATTTGTTTAGTTTTTACAAATCTATTGTTTTTCCCCATATACTCCAAATGCCTTGAATATACAAAATAACCTATCATTTCCCCCCTTCCTCCCATTTTTTCCCCCTCTGGAGACCTTACTCCTAGAGCTCAATGGGCCTGTGCCAGCTGTATTCTTGAAACTTGCTTTTGCTTCTTTTTTGAGTTAGACCTCTTGTTTTCTAACATCTTATGACTTTTTCTTTCTTGCTGTGTGCTGTCATTAACTGAAGCACATCTTCCTGTGAAAGTGTGCGGAAAGCAAATTGTTGAGTCCTTACATGTGTGAAGATATCTTTATGTAACTGTCATTATACTTGGTTATAACTTGGCTGTTTATGGAATTTACAGTTGGAAGTCATTTTCCTTGGAATTTTGAAGATATTGTTGCTGCTTTGCTGTCTGCTGGTATCTGCTATTGCTATTGAGATGGCCAATCCCATTCAGATTTCCATTCCTTAAATATAGGATGACATAGAATTTATTGTCAAAGCTGTGACACTTAAGGTGCTAGCCCGACAGAATGCTAGGACAACAGGCATAAACCAGGACTCTCTTGGGTAGACTGGAACATGTGCTCACCCTCTTTAGATGTGATCTGTTTTTCTCAACTGTTCAGGATCTTCTCTTTACTCTGGTGTTTTACATTTCATGATGATGTGTCTTGGCAAAGGCCCTTTTTCATTCATTGTACTATGTCTTTGTCAGCTTGTTCCTGTTCTTTGATTTTAGAAAATCATCATTATTATTATTATTACCTTTTTTTCTTTTTTTTTCTGACCAGTAAGGGGATCACAACCCTTGGCACAGTGTGGTCTGCACCACGCTCAGCCAGTGGGCACACCGGCCATCCCTATATAGGATCCGAACCCATGGCCTTGGCACTACCAGCACCGCACTCTCCCGAGTGAGCCATGGAGCCGGGCCCATCATTATTATTTTTTAAAAAATGTTTCCTCCTAGCCTTTGTTAGTCACGTATTTGACTTTCTGTATTGTCCTCTAATTTATTTCTTCTCTCTGAAATAAGCGAGGGGATGTTATCTTTTTGCCTTTTTATGTTATATGAGAGATTTTCATACATTTATCTTTCAGTTCTTCTATTGAATTTTTAATAATTTTGTTCTGTGTTTTATTTCTTATTTTAGTCTTTTCTCACAGCAAACAGCTTCTCGTGGAAGTGTGTCTTCTCTCCCTTCTCTGGAAATATTCATTGTGTTTGTTTGTTTGTTTTTAAGGTTTCTTTTGCTGTCTGCATTGCTTCCTTGAGTCCCTTTTTTCTCATTGTTTTGGTCTATGCCTGAGGCTTTCCTTGGATGTTGGTGATCCTTAACTGTCTGTTCATATTTAAGAGTAGGGCTTTAAAAAGTTTATTTAGAATCTCTGAAACCTGGGCAGAGCTTTTTGGCATAATATGCTGTGAACTACCTGCTTGGTTAGAGTACCATCAAATGTCAGAACTTATGTCTTGGTATTTGTGCTACTATAACAAAATACCACAGAATAGGCAATTCATAAAGAACAAAAATTTATTTTCTCACGGTTTTGGAGGCTGGGATGTCAAGATCAAAGCACTGGAAGGTTGGTTCAGTTGTTTGCTGAGGGCTGCTCTCCACTTCCAAGATGGTGCTTTGATACTGAGCCATCCAGAGGGGAGGAACACTTGTGTCCTCACAGGCAGAAAGTGGAGGAGCAAAGGGCAGACTCCCTCCATCAAGTCCTTTTACTTGATCACCTAATCCCATTTGTGAGGGCAAGGCCTGCATGACTCAGTCACCTCTCAAAGGCCATACCTCCCAATACTGTTGCATTGGGTACTAAGTTTACAACACATTAATTTTGGGGGACACATACAGTCCATAGCAACTTGGAAATCTTATTTTTGGGCAAGAGGGGACAACCATTCAGTTTTTTCTAGAAAAGACTCCTCTGCTTTCCTGCCTAGGAATTTATACAGCTGGGTGTTAGCATTCTAAAAATAGGGCAGGGGAAGGGAACAGACGGTCCCAGAGAGTGGTATAGAGCTTTTCTCTTGTACCACATCCAGCCTTCTTCTGTGCCTGATATCCTCTACTCTGGAGCTTCTGTGGTTCAGTTTTTCCAAAGAATTAAATTATTTTGCTTCCAGTGAGAGGAGGCGGTAGAGGTGGTTGGTCACTTGGTTGTGTGAGATAGTGGAGAAGGCCCAGGAGGTTCTGCCCCTCCTCCTTTCCCTGCCTTTGATCCTCACAGGGATTCTAAGGATCTACTTGGCTTCCACCCTCACCTTCATTTCCTCTGGCCACTTGGGTGATAACTTCCTCTTACTCTTTGTTTCCTTATTGCCTTGGAAAAAATTTTTAAATATTCTCTTATTAGTTCTCCCTTTCTCTTGTTTCTTGTGGGTTAATACATTTATTTTATTCCTCTGCTTTCTTTTAGAGGAGTTGAGAAGGGAGAAGAGATAAACTAATGTGTTTAATCTGCCATTTTTAACTGATTCTGGCATGTATTTTTCTAGTCAAAGTATTATAAATGTTGATTACATACTGAGTAATACTATCAATACTATTCTTCAAGAATGTTGTTATGGATTAAATAAGCTTTTGTGGACTGACCTGAAAACCTAACTACGTCTATGATTTTCCCCTAGAACTAGATACAATCAAGCCTTTCTGAGTTGTCTATATAGAGGAATTATAAACTAGGACAAAAATATTTGTCCTCTCAATTTTCCTAGTAACATAGAATATTACTTACAAATATTGTGTCATTGTCGTTGGGAAAAAAGCTCCAATAGCTGTAACAGAAACCTGAATCTTAGTGGAAAACTTTGTTCATAAAGTTAAGCTATACAAACAGAAAGGACATTGTTGCGGGGGAGGGAGGAGAGGAAGGCGGGAGGGAGGTTTTAGTAAGGGGCAACAATAATCAACCACAATGTATATCGACAAAATTAAATAAATAAATAAATAAAAGATTTTTTTTAAAAAGTTAAGCTATAAAAATTGAACTCAGAAGCAAAATTAAATTCTTCAACTGACATCCCTAAAGCTTCATTTTTCAGCAACTTTTTTGAAAGCAGTTTTCCTAATTAAATTTAAACCCAGTGATAGTGATAGCTGTGGGAAATAGTAATAGCCATGGGAATAGTTTGTCTAATTGTATTTTTTGTTGCTTTTTCATTCCTACCCTGGGCACAACAGATTCTTCTGAAATATTGGACTGAATGAACTAGAATTAGCCAAATAGACCAATAAAACATCTTCCTAATTATGAATGACTAAGAATGTCCATGCAAAGCACTAGGATAGTGAAAATGCAGCACAGAGTATGCATAGTACACAGAGTGCATGAAAGTAAAAGCTGTCCAACTTGGTGTTTGACTTGCAGAGACCACTGCAAGTGTAATAGATCTGCTGCAGTTGTGCAGCTCCAATTTCCAGCGTTCAGCAAGGGCATATGAGGCTGTCTTCCAGAGGATCGCCCCTGTTGTGCTGGGGCAGCCTTCCATGAGCACTTGCTCCCCAATGGCCATGACTGCCCCTGTCTCAAGGGATCTGAGACCATTAGGAAAAGCATGAATGGTTGTAGTAATCTCTTTTGTGCTTGGAACAAGTAAGGGCAATGAAATGCAGTCTTTTCATTATTTTCCTTCCCTTTTATTTTTCTCCTTCTCTTTCTTCTTCTTTTTATTATTATTAACCTCTACCCCCCATCACCTCCCCCAACCTCGCTTTTGACAGAACATTGACTAGGAACTAGAAGCACATTTTTGCTTAGCCTTAAGGGCAGCTGTTTACACAGTAGCAGCGTTACATAGGTTTACTATGTCGTATGTCTGTGTAACACTGGATTTGGATCTTGTATTTAGCTGCCAGAAGTGACTGTGATGAAGTAGGAGAGATAAACTGATAGATTGGCTGCCAGAAAGATGTTGGGAATCAATCAGATAAACACAGTAGAGAAATAGCTTGCTGTTTTCTAGTGATAATAAACCAGTAGCCTCTGGTCTCTGCATTTTTTAACGTAATTGCTGTGGTAATAATGCCCAAAATAAGTAAGTGAAAAAACATCATGGGAGGTTTTTTAATTGCGATTGAGATATCCTTTTCCCTTTTGCAATAAAGATTCGTCCTATGGAAGTGAATATTTTTATAAATTTGTTTTACTTCTTCCAGTGCCTACTTACACAAACAAATGAAAATTAGAAAGTGAACTACTTTCATTGGAATTTATTCCTCCTTCTGTGTCCTCCCACAGGCTTCAGCTCTTTAATGTGGTGAGATGTATATTGCTACCATGCCTTACCTACAAAATAATTGCTTATTTTTGTGAAGAAACAAGTTTTAAAATCAGACCTGTATTATTGACAAATGATTAGCAGGAACTAGTTTATTTTAGCATCTTCCCTTAGATTTTTCTCAGAAGATTCTTGGAATTTTAATTTCTGTTGCTATTTCTCTGCATAGAGCATTTCTATAGGAGAGATGCTATTTAGTTTTATTATTGTAATTTAAAACTGTCTTCTTTTAATGTTTAACGTTTAAATCCAATGCTTCTCTTCATCTAGGACTTGAAGATCCAGTGCAAATTCTTAAGTCTGTGTGAAAGGTATAGATTTAGACTTTGGCTACAGTGGAGTACCCAGGATTAAGAGGAAAGTAATTTAGAGTTCACATGGAGTTAATTGTATAGGATAAAAGACCAGTCCTCTGTGTTGTATTTGCAGTCTAAACAAAAGACTTTCTTGAGGTTCCCTCTTGAAATTTTTGTGGCTGCGAATACGGTGGTGTCATGTACTGTTAAGTCACTTAATAGCAAGCATGGTAGAGTAGCAGCTATGGAAAGTGAGAGAGTGAAGTCTATGCTTTTAATTTTATAAAAATAAAAGCTTTTGCCTGAGTAAGACCTTCCTGACTGCTGGAGGTTATAGTTCAGAAGTTAGCCTTGCACCATTATCCTGTTGGTGAGAAGCTGATGTGTTTTCCCTTTTGCCACATAGACCTTCCCACCTGACCTTTAAAGATTCTCCATTGATATCGATGGGGTGGACAAAACTAATCATAAAAACAATGAAGGAAATGTTGCACACTCATTGATCCATTTGAAATGAACTGCAGTACAATAAGTCTTCCAGATGGACTCCTGCTTTCAGCTATTGCTGTAGCCACCTTTTTAAAAATATATAAATATGAAAGGGTTAATGGGAATTCAGTCATGCTCTTGCCAATGGGGTGTCCCTTATTGATTGTAGTGTTAGAGCTGTCACTATACCATTCAGCATTTCTTCTGTGCCCTTTTAAAGTCAGTTGGTCCTGGAGATGATAACTAAATGTTGCTTTCCTTTTCCCCCTAGCTCCTTCGAGAACTCATAGAACGGAAGACCAGCTCCTTGGACCCCAATGATCAGGTGGCCATGGGAAGGTAATTTAAATATGGCTTTCTATTCAGGCCATCAGCCCATGTAATAGTTTCTCCCCTAGAGTGCCCTGAATTCTACCTCCAAGGCAGTGATTAGCCCTGTAATTATAAAAGTTAAGTGAGAGATAGTAAGAGCTAGAAAAATAAAGTGACTAATTGTTTATCCTATATTGCCTTAGTACAATTTGAAAAGAGATTACAAGATACCTGTGTGTTTGTTTTAGGGTTTGTCTTTCTTATGCTCTTTGCTCTCTGATTTGGGTTGTCATTATATCCATATCATCCTGCTGACCAGTAGATAAAAAGTAGCCACCCAAATGTGTGCTCTCAGGTGTCAGAATGTGCCACTGAGCACAACAGGTTCCTTGCTCGTAGTCGAATCTGCTTTGTTAGATTCTGCCCTAATTTAGACCTCTACCCCTTCAGTAAGAGCTTTAGCACGATTAGAAATGGAACGTGGCAGCACTACCCAGATGTCAGGGTAGAATGTAGAGAAGGAAGGCTTTTGTGTGTGTGCTTCATCCTGTGGTTGGAAAATAAAAAGGGCATTTAGAGTGTTACCTAATGAATAGTGTACATTTAAATAGCCATGAGCCACAATTTGCAAAAGCGTGAAAAGAAACAAAAGCTGCCAGTGCCAGAATGGGATTCTGGGCAGAGCAGCATCTTGAGGAAGCAATGAAAAATTTGTGTTGATGAAATTATTTTATTTGAGTAAAATATTATTAGAATTTTAGGTACGGTAGGATGTTGTTGATATTTTGTATATCTCTGGGATGTCATAGAGCTATTCACTATAAATTTAACGTGAAAGAGCAAATTGCATTTAAGTGGTGATTATATTGTACATTTATCTGAGTTTACAATAAAATAGATTGTGGTAATTAAGATTATATTAAGATTACAGTAATTGGATTTCCCTAGATTTTTCTTTTCTGATGTTTCGTTTTTGTTGTATAAATCAGGTAAGATGACTAGCTGCTGCTGCTGTTTCTTCTTTTCCTCCCTTTTTTCACATATTCGTTCATATGAGCGATTTATGAAGATTTTCTTAGCCCCGTATTTCTTATTTGAAAAATTAAATTAATTCCTTCTTATCTAAAGTGACTGCAGAATATGTGAATCTTGTTCGCATCTTGATCCAAACAAAGCAGCTGTAAAATTGAGACAGTATCAGAAATTTGAAGACTGACTGAATATTTGATAGTAAAAAATTGTTAACTTTTTTAAAGGTGTGATATGGTATTGAGATTATATTGGGGGGAAAACAGTCCTTATGTTAGCAACACATACTGAAATATTTATAGGTGAAATGAAAATTAAGTAAAAAAAAAAGACTATAAAACTAGTATCAGTAGTAGATAATTACAAAAAAATTAGCAAAAATTGGAAAGCACAAAATAAAGCACTTAGGTATTAGCAAAGGGAAAATTAGATTTAAAGAATTCAGGTATTCAAGCCAACCGGTGGTTGCAACATTAGTAATAGAATATGCTGCACAGCTAAAACATTAAAAGAAAACCCAAGCAACTCTACTCAGTTTGATGGGTTTTCTTGCAGACTGGTAGATTTAGTGCTTGTCACAGCAAGTCCAAATACTAAGCAGCATTGTTAACCAAATTTGCTGTAGAATTTCCCAGCTGCCATTTGTGTTTACCATTGCACAAATTCTCTCCGATTAGTCACTTTGGTCTCAGACTATCTTGAGGAACTTGATGAAAGTTGATGATTTCTTTATTTTTAGGGTTCTTAGTGAGAAAAATTCCAATTTGTCAGTATATATAACTATTTCTGCTTGTGATGATGCATAACATCGCTTGTGAATTTCCCAGGCAGTGGCTTGCAATCCAGAAGTTACGAAGCAAAATCCACAAGAAAGTAGACAGGAAAGCCAGCAAAGGAAGGAAACTTCGGTGAGTTACTTTTTGGAAAAAATTTTTTAGTGTGACATTTTATATCTTTCCTCTTGCATTTTGTCTGTTATGTCATTTTTCTATTTCTTCTGATGATTCTGTTTTTAAGAGTCAGATAGATAACTAAAACAGAATTCAAGGGATTTTTTTGACTCAGTTTTTCTCATTCTAAAATTAGAAATACAGCTTCATTGACTTTTTGTTCTACTGTTGTGAATGGATGGGTGAAATAAAATCTGCATTTCCCTGAAAGAGAAATAATGAGAAAACAAAGGCAAGATAGTTGAAATATCTTGGTTTTAAAAAAATGATTTCTATAGAATATTTTAAAAATTTGGTTCTGGAATCTTATTAGGATAGGATTGCATTGATCCATTTTTTCATGTTGCCATACATGTACACAGTATGCTAAAAAGACATAAATGAAGGACTGCAGAGAATGTTAACTGTGCTTAAATTAGATGAGAAATATAATTTTTGTGAGAAAATAGAGAAATTTCTGACTCTGCAAAAATCACCCATCCTGTGAGCCCTTTAAGAAGGAGCTTTATAAAGATACAGACAAAAGGAGGAGCAAGAGCAGGAATTGGCATTGCTATAGTTTTAGGCTTACCTCCCTGGCAACTATATATATATATATATATATATGTGTGTGTATAAAAAAAAAGTGTCATTGCACAAAGCTTCAGCATCAAAGAAACTACTTGTAATTCAGGTGTACACTGAAAAAAAATTTTAAACTTGTGTTGGGACGGTTTCAGACAGATAGCTAATCCCATCTCCTTAATTAGAGCCTGCTTGTCATTAAATTCCTTTTAGACAAATGCAGATCTATCTCATTTTTGAGCATGAGAGCTGGGGACCTGAGATATAAGTATTTGGTGCCATTATTACTATCATTGTTGTTGCTGTCATTATTTCAAGACTGGGCCAGTCTCCTACCCTCCTGTGCATTTACTCTTCTTTACCTTTCTCCCCCCGCCCACCACAAGGATTTAAAGAAGAGTGTTACTAATAGTACTTTATAAGTGACCAGGCTGAGTGATTACCTTATTCTTTAATTTTGGGATCAAATTTTTCTCTAATACTATGCTTTTAAAATTAGAGCTTTGCAAGGCTATAAATGTTCTCTAAAGGGAGGAGCTCAGGACCTTAAGTCAAGAGACTTGGGTTCAAATCCCGGTTCTGTCTGGTTATATGATTTTGGTTGTTCTTTGTTCTCTGGGTCTCAATTTTTCCATTTACTAAATGGATACAGTAATCCCTACTATACAGATTTGGTGTGGGAATTAAGTGAAATAATATGTAAATGTCTGGTACATAGTAGACATTCAAAAATGTTAGTGTCTTTGGTTTCTCCTGTGTTTATCTATGGGCATTGCTATTGCAAATATATGCTCTTCAAAAGAATTGAGAGGAAACCATGCCTTTTCTACATTATTTTTTTTTATGAATTTTAAAAGTATTGGGGCAGGTAGCTATATTATGTGCCGTTTGAAGTCAAGAATTGTGCTGCTTTATTTTTTGAGACAGTTCCAACCTTATTTCCTTGTAGACAGTGGTTATTCAAAAAATGTTTTGGGATGATGATTATAGTAAAATTAAAATGCTATTACATAATGAGAGGAGGTTATAACTATAAACACAAGACAGGTTAAGAAATCTGGCTGAGTATTGGAGAAGTAAGAACTTTTCTAGTGTGGCAAATAACTCAGGAGAACATGAGTCAGTTGTTTCCCAAATCAAAATAAATTTATCAGAATTGTTATTTATCAGCTTGGAAGAAAATAACCAGGATTTTATTTTAATAGCAATGGCTTTTGTTATATTAATTTATTTTTATTTTATTTTTAAAATTTTATTTATTATTATTATTATTTTTTACATTCTAAGGTGCTGTGGAGCAGTTGTGGGGGGAGGGGGAAAAGGGTGGGGAATAGGGTGGGAGGAGGAGGAAGGAGGGGGAGGGTGTGGTCAAGGCCCGTGGCACCCCCCTCATTCCAACAGGGGAGCCCTGGGTGCTTCCAGTGGTGGCTCAGTGGTCATTGCTGGGCTGAATTGGTGTGGTGTGGCTGAGGCCCTCAGGGAGCAGCCCCCCTCCCCCCTGGGCTTAGGAGCCCAGGGCACTTCTGGACCTTCTAGGTTTGATAGGTGTTCTTTGGTGGTGTTAGACCTTTACTGATTAACATTGGAACTTTGATCTGTGGGTGTTTTGTTTTTTCTTTCAGTTGTGTGTTGGATTATTTGCTCTTCCCAGCACTTAAACTCTGCACTGGAACTAATTTGTCATCCTTTACTTACTTCTAAAATGGGGAAACTTCCTGTGGGGACCAACACTTGGGACTGTGGTTGAGGTAAATTGCTGCTTTGCTGCTGATTCCCTAGGGAAGGCTTTTTGTGCAGTTCAGGTTTTAATTGTTGACCTTTTCAGCACTTCTAGGTCCTGTGAGGTCTGGTACGCCTGGGTTGTGTGGAAAATCTGGTCTGGGCCTGAGTCTTTTTAGCAAACTGTACCCCCTGCAGTTTTACGTTCCTGACCAGTCTTCACTGAGTGGTTCTGCGCTGATTGGGTGGCGGATCACCTGTCCAAGCTGTGCCCCATGCTCTCCCGGTGGGTCCGTCTCTACCACCACCCGCACTCCAAACACTTCCCACGGGATGGGCTGTGTGCTAGTCCCTTGTGATAACTCACTTCCCTCTGAGTGGCTCCTTTTTTCAGTTGTCTGTGGCTCCTTGCTCTTATGTGGGTCCACGGGAACCCTGTTAGTGGTCTTGCTGGCCTCGGGGCCACCAAGGCCGTGTTCTCCCCTGAAGCCTCCAAGCAACTTCATACAAAGGGCACAGCTGTGGCTTTTGCCAGCTCTTGCTCTGTGCGCTCACCAGCTCCAGCCTTGAAGCAGCTGGGGTGGTCCTTTCTTTCTCTCGTTGTGGCTTCTCCTGCCTTCTTGCACTCCATAGGTCTCTCCTCCTTCTTCTCCTGAGCTCTAGTGGCCCCAGCTTGGCAGTCGTTGCTTTTTAATAGTTGTTATATTAATTTATTAAACTAACCTCATTAAACTGTTCATTAGAGAGAGGTATGTGCCAATGCAATCATATACCTTTGTTTTTATAGCATTTTGATACTGATTGAGAACCCCATATATCCAGAGGCATTAAAATCTTATTGTGGCAACAGAGAGGCAAGAGATAGTCTATTTAAACAGGGCTAAACATTAAAATATAAGAAGTGGTTTTAGTGTCCTTCACATTTTGAGAACCATATGAGATGCTGGATAAGACCTAGTCTGTCCTCAAGGAGCATATACTCTGAGAGGATGACAGACAGTAGTAGACAGTGACGCTGTGTGGTGGGTGCTACAGTAGAGATAATCCTGCCCCACGCTTGGGGAAATGCAGCCTTGGGAGACTAGTAAGAGTTAGCCCAGCCAAAGGCAAAAAGAATAATGTTTGCAAAAAACGTTTTCAGACTTGTGAGAGTGTGGAGCTCATTTTGGAAAGTGCAGTTAATTTGTTTTGGCAGACACTTAAAGTGAATGTGGAGGAATGGCAGGAGATGTGGCTGTGTGCACAGGAGAGTGCTAGATCATGGCCTTGCTAATAATTTTGGACTTAATTCTGTAGACTATAGTGAGTTGTTGAAAGATTTTAGGCAGAGGAATGTTGTCATAACATTTGCATTTTAGAAATTTAATTTTAGGGGTTCTGTTGAAATGGACTAGAAAGTTATGAGAGCAAGGGCTGGAAGGAATTGGAAATCATGGATTGAGAGACATTTATGCAAGCAAGTAGTTTGTACTTGTGCAGTCGCATGTGAACAGGTAAAGGAAAGGGAAGAGCTTAGAATGACTCCCAGAGTTTCAGAGGGAACTAGATAGGTTTTGGTTTTATTCACTGATATGTATGAGGTAGAGATTGCAAGGAGGATATCAATTTTTTGTTTGTTTGGGGGAGGATGGATTCAGTTTCTAAATATGTCGAATTTGATATAACCTTGAGAAATCCGAGTTTAGAGATAGAGTTTTGAGTCTAAAGAAGGATGTATAGGTGCTTATTAGTTGACAGTATGGAAACAATTCAATTGCTATTTTCCAAGGAGGGTATAGTGTGACAAGAATAGAATCCTGATGAATGTCCACGTATATGAGTTGCACAGAGGGGGAGAGAAGCCCATAAAGAATGCTGAGGAAGAGTGGTCATGGAGGTAGGAGGACAGGAGAGAGTGAGGTCAAGCAGTGAATGCAGAAGAATGTTTAATAAGGGGTCAGGAGTGCCCCATGCCTCAGATAAATCAGGTAGGGTAGGGATGTTTCATCTGTGATCACATTTCTGTGCATGAGGGCTGTTGATTACTAAGGGACTTTTCATAGTTGAAAGGCCTATAGAATTTTTGTGTAAACTTACTATTTTGACTGTTTTGTAAAAGCCTTTTGGAATCCAGTTGACGTGCCATCAAAAGGTCACGCATAATTCCAGCCATTAAATGTAGAGAAAATGGGAGGAATAGAAGATCACCACTAGGCAAACACCACAGTAATAATTTTTTCTGGCAAGATCCACCAATGGGTGCTAGAGTCAAAGGGCAAAAGTTTGAGGAGAAACAGTATACAGGTTGAGCATCCCTAAACCGAAAATCTAAAATCTGAAACTTTTTGAGGGCTGACATCATGTTCAAAGGATTTTGGATTTGGGGATTAGGGTTGCTCAACTGGTATTATTCTACAAATATTCAAAAAAAAAAAAAAAAAAAAAAGTCAAAATCTGAAATACATCTGGTCCCAAGCATTTCAGGTGAGGGATACTCAAACTGTATTTTCATGATCTCAAAGTATTTTTCCCAGTATATTTATCAGTTACAAGGAGAAAAATAGTAACTTTATAGTGGAGAAATCCAGCTGATACCACCTTAGCCCAGTGTTCAAGATTAACACCAGTAATAAGGCATATCTACATCTCTCTATCTTCAGTAGGAGGATGCAACATCATTTCTGTGGTATTCTTGCCAAAAATGCCTAATCGCAATCTCATCAGAAAACATCATACTGGGCCGACCCTGTGGCTCACTCGGGAGAGTGCGGCGCTGGGAGTGCAGAGGCGCTGGGAGTGCTGAGGCCGTGGGTTCGGATTCTCTATAGGAATGGCCGGTGCGCTCACTGGCTGAGCGCAGTGCGGATGACACCAAGCCAAGGGTTATGATCCCCTTACCGGTCACAAAAAAAAAAAAAAAAGAAGAAAAGAAAAGAAAAGAAAGAAAAAGAAAACATACTAATTCAAGTTGTGAGACACCCTACAAAATAACTCATCAGTACTTGTCAAGTGTCAAGGTAATGACAGAACAAGGAAGACTGAGGAACTGTCACATATTGGAAGAGTAAGGAGATTTCACAACTAGGTACAATGTGGAGTCCTAAGATTGGATCCTGGAAAAGAAAGAGGACAGTAGGATAAAAATTGGTGAAATTTGAATAAGGTCTGTAGTTTAGTTAATAGTATTGTACCAGTGTTGGTTTCCTGATTTTGATAATTACACTATGTTTATGTAAATTGTTAACATTAGAGGGAAACTGGGTGAGGATATGCATGACCTCTCTGTACTTCTTTTGTAATTTTTCTGTAAGTTTAAAATTATTGCAAAATAAAAAATAAAATGAAAAGTCATAAGGTCATCAGTGTTGAATTGGCTTAGGTTTGTGTCATCTCTACTCACCTGGCTCTCCTTTTGACCGTAAATGTGAGGATTGTGGTCAGGAGCAGAGAGTAATCTTTACTAATAGCTATAGTGACAGCTAACATTTATGGAGCTCTCACTGTTAGGCACTGCTAAGCAGTTTACATGCAGAAAGAGCACAGGCTTTGGAGCCAGACTGTCTGTGTTTGAAATCTGACTCTTCCACTTACTGTCCTGAAGATCTTGGGTAGGCTGCTCAGTTAGCTCAATTGGTTGGAGTGCAGTGTTATTTTTTTTTTTTTTTTGTCATTTTTTCGTGACCGGCACTCAGCCAGTGAGTGCACCGGTCATTCCTCTATAGGATCCGAACCTGCGGCGGGAGCGTCGCCGCGCTCCCAGCGCAGCACTCTACCAAGTGCGCCACGGGCTTGGCCCAGAGTGCAGTGTTATTAACACCAAGGTGTCAGGGGTTCAGATCTCCCTACTGGTGTGCTACCAAAAAAAGACCTTGGGCTTTACATCTGTGTGCTTCAATTTCCTTATCTGTGAAGGGAATATAATAATAGAAGTTACATTTCATAAGATTGTTATGCAGATTAAATGAGCTAATTCATGTAAAGTGTTTAGAGAAGATAAGTAACTTTACTCAGCGTTACAGAGCTAGTAACTAGCAAACTGGGATATGAACTAATTGATCTGATTGCAGAGCCTATGCTTTTAACCTCTGCTTGTTTCACTGGTGGGACCAGGTAGCCTACGCACGCACCAAAAAGACATCCTGGCTACATTAGCATCCTCCTAAAGGATTAAACTGTGTGTCTCAGGCTAGATAAGAATATTGTAAATAACTTCTTTAAATTAGACTTTAAGAACAGGTAGGATGTGCCAGCTGTTGTCACCGATACTAGGTCCCACCACTGAGCAATTTTGCTCTTTGTTTGTGATAGGTTGGAAAGATAAGATTTCCAGAAATGTTATAGCAAAGATTAACATTACCTTGTGGAAACAGCTTAAATGATAACAGGCCACTAGTTTAGAAGGCCTAGTCACATTGGTCATGGCAACTTGCTAATTGGGTGCTAGAAAATAATTTTTAAAGGAAAAATTTGGGTTTATGGAAATAATTATAATTATTGATTATCAGTATTTTACTCAGCATTGTATTTAAGTGGGTTTAATCATGATTTAATCAGACATCATAATGTAAATGAATTAAACTCTCGAGCCTTTAATAATGAGATATCTTACTGTGTTTGTCTATTTTTCCACAACAAAATCAGAGGTTTTTTTCTTAGTGTGGTTTGTAAAAAGTGTTATTTTTGTTCTTGCTTTTTTTTTTTTTTCCCGTGGGTGGCTGGCCATCTGAACTCTCGATCTTGATGTTATAACACTATTCTAACCAACTGAGCTAACCAGCCAGCCCTAAAATGTGTTATAATACCAGAACATGCACCCTATCCTCAGCAGCACTGAGATTAGGTAAAATGTATTGCATTTAGTACACATTACTAAATTTTCTTCAATCTGATTACCTCTTTTTTGCGGGGGTGCAGCTGGCCAGTTCTGGAATCTGAACCCTTGACCTTGGTGTTATAACACCACACTCTAACCTGATTAATTCTTAAAGGTTTCTTTCATCATGTAGTTAATAGTTACTGAATATATTATATTAAAGTTTAAAGATATTCTACAGAGTAGTGCCATCCAATAAAAATGTTACATATGTAATTTTAAATGTTCCAGTAGACACATTAAAAAAGAAAGAAGAAACAGGTAAACTTAATTTTTCTAATATATTTCATTTAACCCAATATATTGAAAGTATTGTTTCAACAATTTATTATTTTAAAAATTATTAATGGTAAATATTACCTTCTTTTTTGTGTCTCAAGTCTTTAACATTTGGCATGTATCTTATAATTACTGTACATTTCAATTGAGACTAGTCACATTTCACTTAACAGTTTTAATTAATAGTGATTATTTCTTGGGGGTTTGACTACAGGGGACTTTTCAGTTCTCTGCACATTTCTGTATTTGGATTTTTAAAATATATATATATATATATATATATATATATATTTTTTTTTTTTTTTTTTTTTAAAATTTTATTTTGTCGATATACATTGTGGCTGATTAATGCTCCCCATCACCAAAACCTCCCTCCCTCCCCCCTCCCCCCCTCCCCCCCAACAATGTCCTTTCTGTTTGTTTGTTGTATCAACTTCAAATAATTGTGGTTGTTATATCTTCTTCCTCCCCGCCCCCCGGTTTGTGTGTGTATGTGTGTGTGTGTGTGTGAATTTATATATTAATTTTTAGCTCCCTCCAATAAGTGAGAACATGTGGTATTTCTCTTTCTGTGCCTGACTTGTTTCACTTAATATAATTCTCTCAAGGTCCATCCATGTTGTTGCAAATGGCAGTATTTCATTCGTTTTTATAGCTGAGTAGTATTCCATTGTGTAGATGTACCACATTTTCCGTATCCACTCATCTGATGATGGGCATTTGGGCTGGTTCCAACTCTTGGCTATTGTAAAGAGTGCTGCGATGAACATTGGGGAACAGGTATACCTTCGACTTGATGATTTCCATTCCTCTGGGTATATTCCCAACAGTGGGATGGCTGGGTCGTATGGTAGATCTATTTGCAATTGTTTAAGGAACCTCCATACCATTTTCCATAGAGGCTGCACCATTTTGCAGTCCCACCAACAATGTATGAGAGTTCCTTTTTCTCCGCAGCCTCGCCAGCATTTATCGTTCATAGTCTTTTGGATTTTAGCCATCCTAACTGGGGTTAGATGGTATCTCAATGTGGTTTTGATTTGCATTTCCCGGATGCTGAGTGATGTTGAGCATTTTTTCATATGTCTGTTGGCCATTTGGATATCTTCCTTAGAGAAATGCCTACTTAGCTCTTTTGCCCATTTTTTAATTGGGTTGCTTGTTTTCTTCTTGTAAAGTTGTTTGAGTTCCTTATATATTCTGGATATTAATCCTTTGTCAGATGTATATTTTGCAAATATTTTCTCCCACTCTGTTGGTTGTCTTTTAACTCTTTTAATTGTTTCTTTTGCTGTGCAGAAGCTTTTTAGTTTGATATAATCCCATTTGTTTATTTTTCCTTTGGTTGCCCGTGCTTTTGGGGTCGTATTCATGAAGTCTGTGCCCAGTCCTATTTCCTGAAGTGTTTCCCCTATGTTTTCTTTAAGAAGTTTTATTGTCTCAGGGTGTATATTTAAATCCTTAATCCATTTTGAGTTGATTTTAGTATACGGTGAGAGGTATGGATCTAGTTTCATTCTCCTGCATATCGATATCCAGTTATCCCAGCACCACTTGCTGAAGAGGCAGTCCCTTCCCCAGTGAATAGGTTTGGTGCCTTTGTCAAAGATCAGATGGCAGTAAGTGTGTGGGTTGATTTCTGGATTCTCTATTCTATTCCATTGGTCAGTGTGTCTGTTTTTATGCCAGTACCATACTGTTTTGGTTATTATAGCTTTGTAGTATAGTTTAAAGTCAGGTAGTGTTATGCCTCCAGCTTTATTTTTTTTGCTGAGCATTGCTTTGGCTATTCGTGGTCTTTTATTGTTCCATATAAATGTCTGAATAGTTTTTTCCATTTCTGAGAAAAATGTCTTTGGAATTTTGATGGGGATTGCATTGAATTTGTATATCACTTTGGGTAGTATGGACATTTTCACTATGTTGATTCTTCCAATCCAAGAGCATGGAATATCTTTCCATCTTCTTGTATCCTCTCTAATTTCTCTCAGCAGTGGTTTGTAGTTCTCATTATAGAGATTTTTCACCTCCTTGGTTAACTCAATTCCTAAGTATTTTATTTTTTTGGTGGCTATTGTAAATGGGCAGGCTTTCTTGATTTCTCCTTCTGCATGTTCACTATTGGAGAAAAGAAATGCTACTGATTTTTGTGTGTTGATTTTGTATCCTGCTACTGTGCTGAAATCATTTATCAATTCCAACAGTTTTTTTGTAGAGGTTTTAGGCTGTTCGATATATAGGATCATGTCATCTGCAAACAGGGACAGTTTGACTTCATCTTTTCCAATCTGGATGCCCTTTATTTCCTTCTCTTCTCTGATTGCTCTGGCTAGTACTTCCAACACTATGTTGAATAGGAGTGGTGAGAGTGGGCATCCTTGTCTAGTGCCTGTTCTTAAAGGAAAAGCTTTCAGCTTTTCCCCATTCAGGATGATATTGGCAGTGGGTTTGTCATATATGGCTTTAATTATGTTGAGATACTTTCCCTCTATACCTAACTTATTGAGGGTCTTTGTCATGAATGAGTGCTGAACTTTATCAAATGCTTTTTCAGCATCTATCGAGATGATCATATGGTCCTTGTGTTTGAGTTTATTAATATGGTGTATCACATTTATTGATTTGCGTATGTTGAACCAACCTTGCATCCCTGGGATGAATCCCACTTGATCGTGATGAATAATTTTTCGTATGTGTTGCTGTATTCTGTTTGCTAGTATTTTAGTGAGGATTTTTGCATCTATATTCATCAAGGATATCGGCCTGTAGTTTTCTTTTTTGGTTATATCTTTACCTGGTTTTGGTATCAGGATGATGTTTGCTTCATAGAATGAGTTTGGGAGATTTGCGTCCGTTTCAATCTTTTGGAATAGTTTGTAAAGAATCGGTGTCAATTCCTCTTTGAATGTTTGGTAAAATTCTGCTGTGAATCCATCTGGTCCTGGGCTTTTCTTTGTTGGGAGCCTTCTGATAACAGCTTCAATCTCCTTTATTGTTATTGGTCTGTTCAGATTTTCTACGTCTTCACGGTTCAGTTTTGGGAGCTTGTGTGTGTCCAGAAATTTATCCATTTCCTCCAGATTTTCAAATTTGTTGGCGTACAGTTGTTTATAGTAGTCTCGAATGATTCCTTGTATTTCAGATGAATCAGTTGTAATATCGCCTTTTTCATTTCTAATTTTTGTTATTTGAGTCTTCTCTCTTCTTTTTTTTGTTAGCCATGCTAATGGTTTGTCAATTTTATTTATCTTTTCAAAAAACCAACTTTTTGATTCGTTGATCTTTTGAATTGTTTTTTGGTTTTCAATTTCATTCAGTTCTGCTCTGATCTTAATGATTTCTTTCCGTCTGCTAACTTTAGGATTGGATTGTTCTTGTTTTTCTAGTTCTTTAAGGTGAAGTGTTAGGTTGTTCACTTGCCATCTTTCCATTCTTCTGAAGTGAGCATTTAATGCAATAAATTTTCCCCTCAATACTGCTTTTGCAGTATCCCACAGGTTTTGGTATGATGTATCATTGTTTTCATTAGTTTCAATAAACTTTTTGATTTCCTGCTTGATTTCTTCTTGGACCCATATGTCATTAAGTAGAATGCTGTTTAATTTCCATGTGTTTGTATAGTTTCCAGAGTTTTGTTTGTTATTAATTTCTAGTTTTAATCCATTGTGGTCTGAGAAGATACATGGGATAATTCCAATTTTTTTGAATTTACTGAGACTTGATTTGTGACCTAATATGTGATCTATCCTGGAGAATGATCCATGTGCTGATGAGAAGAATGAATATTCTGAGGTTGTTGGGTGGAATGTTCTGTAGATATCTGCCAATTCCAATTGGTCTAGAGTCTTGTTTAGATCTTGTGTTTCTCTACTGATTCTTTGCCTAGATGATCTGTCTAATATTGACAGTGGAGTGTTCAGGTCCCCTGCTATTATGGTATTAGTGTCTATTTCCTTCTTTAGGTCTAATAGAGTTTGTTTTATAAATCTGGCTGCTCCAACATTGGGTGCGTACATATTTATGATTGTTATGTCTTCTTGATGGATCAGTCCTTTTATCATTAAGTAGTGTCCCTCATTGTCTCTTTTTATGGTTTTTAGTTTAAAGTCTATTTTGTCAGATATAAGAATAGCCACTCCAGCTCGTTTTTCTTTTCTGTTTGCATGGTAAATCTTTTTCCATCCTTTCACTCTTAGTCTGTGTGAATCTTTATGGGTGAGGTGGGTCTCTTGTAGGCAGCATATAGTTGGGTCCTGTTTTTTGATCCAGTCAGCCAGTCTGTGTCTTTTAATTGGGGAATTTAAGCCTTTAACATTAAGAGTTGTTATTGAAAGGTGTTGATTTATTCCTAGCATTTTATTGGTTGTTTGGTTGTCTTAGGTGTCTTTTGTTCCTTGCTTTCTGATTTACTGTTTGGTTTCTTTGTTTGTTGGTTCCTTAGGTTGTAGATAGTGTTTTTGTTAGCTTGTTTTCTCTTCATGAATGCCATTTTTATTGTACTAGCGGGTTTAGATTTTTCTTAGGTTTTTATGGCAGTGGTAGTTATTTTTCAGGAACCAAACCCAGTACTCCCTTGAGGATTTCTTGTAAGGGTGGTCTTGTGGTAGTGAACTCCCGCAGTTTTTGTTTGTCTGAGAAATATACTATTTGCCCCTCATTTCGGAAGGATAGCCTTGCAGGGTAGAGTATTCTTGGCTGGCAATCTTTGTCTTTTAGTATTTTGAAAATATCATCCCATTCCTTTCTAGCTTTTAGGGTTTGTGATGAAAAGTCTGATGTTAACCTGATTGGGGCTCCCTTATAGGTGATTTGACGCTTCTCTCTTGCAGCTTTTAAGATTCTCTCTTTGTCTCTGAGTTTTGCCAATTTGACTATGACATGTCTTGGAGAAGGCCTTTTTGGGTTGAATACGTTTGGAGATCGTTGAGCTTCCTGGATCTGAAGATCTGTGATTTTTCCTATACCTGGGAAGTTTTCTGCCACTATTTTTTTGAATATGTTTTCAATGGAATCTCCATTTTCTTCCCCTTCTGGAATACCCATGACTCGGATATTTGAGCGCTTGAGGTTGTCTGATATCTCTCTCAGATTTTCTTCCATGTCCTTGATTCTTTTTTCTTTCTTTTTGTCTGCTTGTGTTATTTCAAACAGCCCATCTTCAAGTTCAGAGGTTCTCTCTTCAACTTCGACAAGCCTGCTGGTTAAACTCTCCGTTGTGTTTTTTATTTCGCTGAATAACTTCTTCAGTTCAGCAAGTTCTGCTACATTTTTTTTCAGGACATTGATTTCCTTGTATATTTCCTCTTTCAGATCCTGTATACTTTTCCTCATTTCATCATGATGTCTAGCTGAGTTTTCTTGTATCTCATTCAGTTTCCTTAGAATTATCACTCGAAATTCCTTGTCAGTTATTTCAAGGGCTTCTTGTTCTATAGGATCTAGAGTATGAGATTTATTAACTTTTGGTGGTGTACTTTCTTGATTTTTTGTATTTCTGGTGTCTTTTTTTTGGTGTTTATTCATTGTTGCAGGGGGTTTCACAGTCCACCGGTTTAAGACTAATGACTAACTAGGATGTTGCTGTGGTTGCCAATTTGGTATGGCTCCCGCCGTGACTGCTCAGTTGGCCTCTAGTGTCTTGTGTGTGTAGTTGCCTCGGGTCTTGGGCTTCTCCGGGGATCCACCTTTCTGGTCAGCTTGTACTCTGCTGGGCTGGTGGATCACGTACCACAGGGTGTGTGATCTCTGTTGAGCTTTCACTTTCTGTACAGGACTTCTCCCCTTTCCGTGTGCTCTGGCCCAGGCTGTTAGATCGTGCAGTGGCGACCCCACCGGGTGTGTGGTTTCTGTCGAGACTCCGCCTCCCTGGCCGCACGTCACCCCCCTCTGTGAACACTGTGCTGGGCTGGGGCGTGTCTTCTGCACCCCTCGTCTATCAGCTGGGCCTTCAAGACCCTGCTCAGCACCGCCTCGCCCAGGAAGTCTACCAGGTTTCTGCTAGGCACAGACGACCGGTCTCTCTGGGTGCCTTTGTAGCACTGTGTAGATCTTTCTCGGGTCTTGTTCACCTTTGTATCCCCCCGGTATAAACCGAGTCTAGTGCCCGCCTGCAGCCTGCTCTCCGGCAGGTTCAAGCGGACCTGGGAACTCTCCTACCGCACTATTCCCAACCAGAAATTCGTTAGGCTTTTTTCCAAACTGGTGGTCGCAGAGATGGTATCTGCCTCCCAGTAACAGGAAGTTTACCGGGGCCAGAGTCCAGGGTGTGGTGGAGTGACAGTTGGCCCGCCCGTACTTCCTAGCCCTCCCAAAACTGGTCGGGACGCCCCACACCCCCAGCCCTGCCAGAGAACCGTGGAGGGAGTGGGAGAGGAGGTCGGCCGCAGGGTCCGGAAAGCCCCGCGCCAGGCCAAGCAAATGGGCTCAGTGATGGCCGAGCGGGGCGGAGCTGCCCGCACCTGGGAAAATGGAGGCAGCACCGGGGCAAGGAGTGGCCTTGTGGTGCAGGCGGGGAGCCGCGTGGGCATCCACCCCCCGAACAGAGCTTTGCCAGGGATCACTCACAGTGCTGTGCCAGGTCGGGCGCTCGCTCTGTCTCTGGTTTGTTGCCTTCCGTGTTCTCGGCGCTGCCGCCTCGGGCTGTTCAGTCGCGGCGCCGCTCGGGCGCTCCCAGGAGTCTTCTTTAATGCCGGCCTGAAACCTCGAATCCTGGATAGGGCAGCTGGCCGCCTTCAGTGCGGCCCCAGCCTCCGGGATCCTGGCTGCATCCACAGCAGCCCTGGCGCCGTGTTCCCTGTTTCAAGACTCGCTTTTGCAGCTAAGGATCAGTTCTTTTCCTGCTCCACACTTCAAAGCTGTTGCCTGTAAATGAGGCAGCCTCTCCTGCCGGGGGCAAAGTGGCGTTGAGCCCCCACGACCGGCCAGCAGCAGCAGTCCTCCCTTAAGAGATGGCCAGAGGAAGGTCCACAAGTTTCCCGGCTGCCTGAGGCCCAGTGGCCACCTTTTCCACCTCAGCTACTCCGCGCCAGCCGCCGCAGCCGCCGCCATCTTGAAACCCTATATATATATATATTTTATAATTAGAGGATAACAAACAGACATTTTTTAAAAAAACAAGTATGATGCATACAGGTTTTTTTAGGTTTTGTTTTTTGTATTTTATAAAAAGTGAAGAATTGGAAACAATAAAAAAGTTCAAAAATATGAAAATATATTACTCCTGGAACTGTATGCACCATTCAGATATTGTTTATTGGACAATGCTTACAATGTTAGTGAAAAAAAGAGCATAGAAAATTGTGTAAATATGTATATAAAAGTGTCATTATGTAAAACAAAGATAACTAACCAAAATGTTAATTGTCTATAGGTGGAGAAACTGTTTTGTGTGTGTGCTTTGTTTGTTTTCCAGATTTTCTATAATGAATTTATACTTTTTCTATTACTCTTGTAATGGGGAAAAATCTCATCACTATTATTGAAAAATTCATTTGTTGAGAAAAATGTAATTTGGAAGGCTTAGCTGTGGGTGGTACAGGAGAGAATCAAATTATTTGATATGTGTAAAGATGTTTCTAAAACTGTAAAACATTATGCACATTAAAATATTTATCATATTTTTGTTTGTGGACATTGTTTTGCCCAAATGGAGTTTTTTTGGTTAGAATTTCATAGTACATATATACACACAAGGGTACTTCAAGAAGTTCATGGAAAAATAGAATTGAAAGATAATACAAATCTCTCCGTAAAGAAGACACCTCATGTATATAGTCATAATATCCTCTTCCACCATAATGAATAGAATTCATTTTGGATTCTCTTTTGTATAATTTGGTCATTTTAAGATCATATGTTCAGTCCCTTTCACCAGGGAACCTCAAAGCATTTCATACAAAAATACCCCTTTTTCTATTGGTGGGCAGTAGGTGATGTAACTGAAATTTCCATATTAACATGACTGAAGATCTAGGAATCAAACTTGTTATAAACTCAGTGGTGTGTGCTCCTTCATTCAAAGATAGGGGAAATGAAAGACTCAGTGAAGCTAGTGCGTGGAGATGATGTGGAAATGTAAACACCTTTTTCTGACTTGGGGAGCCAGTGCCAGTGAGTGATGGTATTGGTGACATATTGCATTCAGGTGTTATACCACTACCTGTGCTAATGTCGGTAGGTAGCTTTAATGACACTGAAAAATGATTAAGATGCAGAAAGTAGGAAGGTTATATAGAGTAACCTTTCTATAGGTTATATGGAGGAGTAAAATGCAGTAGTCAAGTCCTCATTTTCTTTTGTCTGGAATAATGTTTAAGGGTTCATATACTGATCAAAGACAAAAGTGTGTATCTGTTCTTTCGGGGGCCTGTGATATAAACAGATCTGTGCAGAACGGAACATTTGCAATGTGTTGTTATCAGACTTTTTTCCTGTAGCATTAAGGAAAAAGGGGAAAATAAGGTTGTGAGTGGTAAGTGCCTGTGAATTCTTCCGTTTCCATTCTGGAACCAGATGTTCCTGTGATTAGTTCTTGACTTTGTTTACTTGTAGAATGTGTTTCCTTTTCTAGCTTAATAGTTACTAATGTTGCTGCCTGCTTGTTTCCTGCTTTATTTAGGTTTCATATTCTTAGCAAGCTACTGAGCTTCATGGCACCTATTGACCATACTACAATGAATGATGATGCCAGGTGAGTAATAGATTAATTATATGTCACAAATGGCTTCATGACAGCCTGATATTGACCTGTTCTACAGCATGTCGCCCTCTCCATTTCTTCTTATCAGTTAACCATTTGTCACTGGCATCATATTAAGGGTTGTTGTCACATCTCTTCACTCCCATAATTACTGTAAAAACCAAATCAGAAATTTCCATAAATCTCCATGCTGCCTCTGGTGGTTTGTTGGTTTTTGCTGTTTTGTTTTGTTTTTAACTTCAGCCTACCTGCCTAGGACATCTGAGCCCCTCTCTAGGACAGAAGGTCAGGGCAGCTTGATTGTATGTATTTGGAGGTTTTGTGCATATGCTGTTCTTTTTAAAATGGCTCTAGAGATTGCTCTGGAGATGTGCATTTGTTATATTTGTTGAGGCTGCTGTTGAGGATTATGAGTATTTTTACAAAAGGAAGTATATGCTCATTTTATAGAGCTGAAACAATATGGAAATATATATAGAAAAAATGTATGTGTACTCATTACAATTCAGAGGTAAACTTTTTTTAAGAATAATTTCTTCTATATCTCTTTTTTTAACCGTTGTCCACAGTATAATGACCTTTTTATTTATTTATTTATTTATTTATTTTGTTTAATGTTTCGATAGACTTATTTTCTCAATGTAGAAATGAAAGAAAACATCACAAATTAATTTTAATGTGAATTGATAAGGAATGAATTTAACACAAAGATTAACATTCTTAATGAAAAAAGATGTCTTAAAATGAATTAGAAAAATCTAAGCAGAAGTTTAGTGAAGGACATGAGCAGAGACGTTATACACCCGACAGAAGCACACGTGGCTGACAAGTACATTCAAAGATGTTGTTTGGGGGCGGGGGGGGGAGAGACTAAGGCCCATGGTCCCTCATCTCAGGACGCCAGGGGCTTCAGGCTCGGGCCCCGTAATCCCTGGCCTCTCTTCTGTATTTCTTAACTGGCATTTTACTATAATGAAGAGCTTCCTCTTCTTCGTTTATTTACTGTTCATACATTTATATCGATGTGGACTTATGCACTCCTGTTTTATTCAATGAGTTGTCTTTATTTTGAAGTTAAAATGGTCCCTGATTAGTAGAGGCCCTTTCAAGATCGCTTGTGTCCTTTTGAGATGTCTCCAGTTATTCTTTGAGTATTTCCTTACTTTGTGGCACGAGATGTTCCAGGCTCATCTTATACCTTCCCTGTTCCAGCCCCTGGAATCAGTCTTTCCAAAAGGAGCCCTGGTTCTTTGTAATGGATTATGGTATTTAGAAACAAAGATCTGGGTACTAGGGATGCTCATGGTTATTAAAATACTTCACAAATTTAAGATGACTGTGTAGTGTTTTTAAAATATTATTTATTTAGCCATTCACTGGTTGTTGGACATCTAAACTGTTTTTAATTGCCATCGTTGTAAATAATGCTGTATTAGACATTTTAATATTTACCAAGTGAAATCATTGGTCATAATATAGGCAAAACCAAAGCTATTTTCTTGTGTTTTTTTGGTGGCTGCCTAATACCGAGATCTGAACCCTTGATCCTAGTTGGCATGAGACAGCCAAGCTCCTAGAACAACTACTGTTTGCCCTTCAGGGTCATCTTTATAGAGACAGAATATCAGTGGGCTAACGGGGGGAAAGGCTTGACATCCCACTGGTAGGGAATCCCTCTAAGCGTATTGTCACCACCAAGAGCAGGTCTCTTTGCTAGTTCTAAACTTAGAAACAGAGCTTACGTTACGTTACGTGGTGTAAATCCCCGCCCCCCCATCCCACCCCTGACCCGGAGTGCTGTGAGGTCAGGGGGAGTATGATGTAAGAATGCAGATGATCTCTTACTACAGTTCTAACAAAGTGAAGTGTTTGGGAATTATGGAAATAATCAGCTACTTTTTGCCTGTGTTTTTGACAGACCCTCTGAGAAAGACTTTAAAAGAGGTTCATTCTTTATCATTTGTTGTGTTGATGTAAGCCAGAGGGTAAAATGCTGGTGTGAGAAGTAGGAGCAGCACATCTGAGTAAGATCTCTGAGACAGAGATGTGCTGCTCAGAACTGGCCACTGAGTCAAATATCTGGTGTGAGAAGTAGGAGCAGCACATCTGAGTAAGATCTCTGAGACAGAGATGTGCTGCTCAGAACTGGCCACTGAGTCAAATATGGGAAAGGGAATCCATGTGAACTGCTTACTTTGTTGGCTTGGGTTTTGGCTGTCAGCATGCAAAAGGTCTGAGTGACAACGATCAGCTTGATGTAGGCCAAGGAAAATTGGTATTTGCCTTGCATTAACTGTTGCTTCGAGGAGGGATTGTTAGATAAACTTGATTCTGGGACCATCTGTAGGTTACTGTATTTTTTTAAGTAGTTTTTTTAATTCCAAAAATGTAGCAATATTAACATTTTATAGGTACTCCATTCCTTTGTAAAGAACTTAAAGAACTTAAATTCTCAACAGGAACAGAAAGAATTTCAATTTTAGCCCCTTATTTCCTCCCCCAAAATAAAAACCACCTTTCCCACTCCTTTTATAAAGCTGCTGGCATTAAAAAAGAACAAGGAGAGGATCCTTTAATGATAAATACTAAGCACCAAATACATTATTGTTTTACATCTAGAGTTTTAGAAAAGAAATGTACAAATGTAATCCAGCCTTGTAAAGTGCTTTGTCAACATCACTGCCACGTTGTTCTTGAGGTGCCTTGGTATAATAGAATTTGTACAGGCAATTTATCTTCGGCTTGCCATCTTTGTGTATGGGTCTGCACCCTAAATATGGGCATATTCTACCACTCTACTAATAATATTCTTTTCCCCCAGTTGGTAACCCAGAAGTTACTTAAACCATTTTTTATTCCTTCTTGCCCCTTTATTTTAATAGGAATATGCACTAAATCATGGTGAAATAATCTGGTGTAGCTTGCTCAGCATTTGAGAACACATCAGCTAATAATACCAGAAATACCCTCCATAGAGCATGTGCTGTTGGTTAAAAACTTGCAAGCAAGAATGGCTTAAGATACAGGCTTCTTATCTCCTAAAACGACACAGGTTATTCTGACAGGTGAAACAAGTCCGGTCCAAATATGCAACATTGATCTAATCAGCAGGAACAAGAGCAATATTTTAACTGGTGTACCTTTTACCAGCATCATTAAAGCCTCCCATTACTCTTTTGTTAGAGGTTCCTTCGCTTCCTTATCAGATTACAGAATGAACATAACTCATGGCAGTGATTTAATCTCTTGTTAAAGAGGATTACAGCTTTGCATTAACTCGGATTGACACAGTTTATAATTCGCTTGTTGACACTCAGGTGGGTGGCGTCACATGTTTGACCCCCCCAGCACAGCTGAGGGGAAAGGACCCCCATATATCATCATTAAAGTAGGCGTCCAGCACAGAGATAGGAGGCCTGGGGCGTTCCTACTCCAGTAATGTCAGAAAGGACAAAGGAAACACTCTCAAGTTCAAATGAGACTTGTTTTGTTTTTAAAACTGGGTTGAAAAGAAAGCACTGCTCTTGCTCCTTCTATTTTTCCCAATTTGCTGCTGTTCTATCTCTTATTCTAGAGAATTTGCATTGTCAAGTTGAAGCCTTTGTTTCAAGCAGGAGGTAGAGTGATAAAAGCACATCTTCTAGAAAGAGATTGTAGATGTCCAGCAAATAAATCCTTCCTCAAATGCGGCTTCTTGACTGTAGTTCTCATTTCTGCAGTTACATTCTCATCGTTTCTTCAAAGGATTGTAAATCCTTTTTTCCCAAAGGGGTATTTCATATTCTGTAAAGTGATTGTGTTTCTCTTAGGGACTTGTTTTTAAGTTCTATTATTTTATTATTATTGGCTTTCTAAATATATTATAGTATCTTACATTGTATTAATCACAACTAAGTAACTTGTAAGTGGGTAGGCAATAGCTAAGGTTTTCACCTTAATTTAGGTTAGTCATTCATACATATTATTAAAATGTTTCCCACAGTGATGACTGAGTTGACATTAGATTGCTAAGATATGTATACCATTTCTGTTTCTTTCTTTCTTTCTTTTTTTTTTTTTTTGCCATTTTCTCGTGACCAGCACTCAGCCAGTGAGTGCACCGGTCAGTCCTATATAGGATCCGAACCCGCGGCGGGAGCGTCGCCGTGCTGCCAGCGCAGCACTCTACTGAGTGCGCCACGGGCTCGGCCTTTTTTTTTTTTTTTTTTTTTTTTTTAAAAGATGACCGGTAAGGGGATCTCAACCCTTGGCTTGGTGTTGTCAGCACCACGCTCAGCCAGTGAGCCAACCGGCCATCCCTATATAGGATCCGAACCCGTGGCCTTGGTGTTATCAGCACCGCACTCTACCGAGTGAGCCACGGGCCGGCCCTCATTTCTGTTTCTAAGTGCAATCAGCCTTTGCCCTGATTTATTCATCCTAAGTCTGCCACCCTGTTTCTGATTGTCAATGAAATGACATAAAATATAACATCATATTCCATGTATTGAGCATTTACTATATGCCAGACATTGTACTAAGCCCTTCATGTACATTTTCATTCACTCCTGATATGAAACCAGTGAAGTGGTTGACATCTGCATTCTATGATAAGAATACTAAGGCGTAGAGCAATTAAGTAACTTGCCCAGATTAAAACAGAGTGTGGCTCCTAACCACTGGTGCTGTTTCCAAGAGATCAGCAAGCTTTGAGAACTAGGTGGGAATAATGTACCGAAGGGAAGCTGCTTCCCTCCCTACCCCTCACCCCCACCCCCCATCACCTCCTGACACACACAGAGCCACTCTCTCAAATAGAAACTTCTTTGGACAAAAATTTTTTAAATCTTGTTTGGATTACAATGCTTTTTCTTCTTTTTCTTTTATAGAAAGATACTTTCTATATGTGAAGGTTTTCCCTATTAGTCATTCACATTTTAGTGTGAATAGCCAAACTCCCAAACTTCTTACGGTTATACCATTCTTCTTGTTACAGAGAGCCTAGACCTCATAATTAGCTTTGAATCCTGATCCAGTTATATTTCATCAGTTTGTTCTTACAGTTTTACCTCTGCCATATTCAGGCACTTGTTATCTACTTTCCTTAGAGAAAATATCTTTTTCCCCTATAATAAAAGCAATAGATGCTTATGGAAGAAAATTTGGAAAATACAGGAAGGACAAAGAAAATTTCTTTTTTTTTTTTTCTTGTGGTTGCTGGCTGGTATAGGGGTACTAACCCTTGACCTTGGTGTAAGCGCTGAGCTCTAACTGACTGAGTTGACTGGCCAGCCCCACAAAGAAAAATTTATCTGTCATCCTGCTGTTGAGAGTTGAACATTATTAATACTTTTAATGGGGTTTTTTTGGCAGAGTTTTTGGTATATATTTTATGCAGATGTATATATATGAAGGTACTTCAAAAAGTTCATGGAAAAATGGAAGGGTTTCCATGAATTAAGTATCCTCTATATATTTGAATCCTTATTTTCAGTTAACTTTATATTATAAAGCATTTTGATGCCATTAAGTATTTTTTAAAGCATTTAAATAACATTGTAATATCCTATTATGGAATATTTATTATTATTGAACATTTAGGTTGCTTCTGGTTATTTTTCTTTCTCTCAAGTAATGTTTATTTTCTGTTATCTAATGTTTATTTTCTTGAAGAGTATGTGTTTGTTGGTCATTTATTTATATCTTTTGTATGTTTGTTTTTATCTTTTGACCATTTGTCTCTTTTTTAGTCTTTCTTTGCCATTTGTATGAATACTGCATATATGGTTATATGCCATATTTCATGTTTTTTGTAGATTTTTTTTCCATTTTGTTTGCCTGTTGATGTTAATGATTTTTATTGGTCACATATAAGCCTTACTTTTTAATCTAATCAAATACGTAAAAACCTTTTCTTTGGGATATTTTGTATTGCTTTTGTTTTGTTCTTTTGGTAACTGGCGGGTACAGAGATGGAGGTTATCAGCACCACGCTCTAACCAACTGAGCTAATCGGTCAACCCCTGTTTTTTATTGCTTTTATGCTTAGGCAATCCCTTCTGTATCCCACAATCAGTTATCCATCTATCTTTTCTCTTAGTTTCATCTGATTTCTTTTCTTACTTTTAATCTGCTTGGAACTTTGTTTTAATATTTTGCTAAGTGATCTCCACTTTCCATATCTACTGCCTCTTTTTTGCATCCAGGTCTCTCTTTCTTTTTTTTTACTTCCTACATAGACTAACAGCCTCTTAACCACCAGTTTCTGATCTGGTGAGATTCACCTTCCTAAAATATTACTTAGAGCATGCCACTCCTCTTTGCCTATAGAATAAAACCCATACTCTCAAGCCTGCCCCTCAAGGCCGTCAATGATTGGGTGCCTTGCTACCTTCCTCCCACATTACCTGTTTCACTGTGCACACCCTTTGTGTTATCCAGAGCGGACCTCTGCAATCCCAGAAACACACTCCCTATTCCTCCCACTGTGTCTCTTCATTCTGTTCAGTCAACCGGGAGCATCTCCCACCCTCACCCCACTCTGTCATTTTCTGTTGAAATGTACACAGTCATTTGAGGACACCAGCCTTTCCAGGGAGACTTATGATTCCCCACCTCCCCACTGAGTGTGTGGCTCCTTCTCCTTTGAACCCTTATTTCATTTGTTCCTCTCTTACAGTGTTTATTCCAGTTCACAAAAGTGCTTATGAGGGTTTTTTTTCTTGCTAAGAATGTGAACGTATAAGTCAAAGAAGTATGCATATGTTTACTGTAATCTTATATTTGGTATCATCAAGGTTTTATGCTCATACATTTGGAATAATGTATTTTAATCCCAATTGGATCTTGCCTTATTATGTAGCATTTTTGTAACACAGGTACTGTTTGCAAAACAATTTATTTAAGGCTTTTTTCTAGTTGATGTTAGTCTTCTCTAAGCTAGAGAGTGGATTCAGAATTCTTGAGCACGTTATGTCCTGGCTCTCATATGCACCGAGAAATCTCTTCTATGTGCCTTGGTTTCTTTCTTTCTAATGTGAAAATAACCCTTTCTCACTAGATCCTTGAAAATGAAATGTACCTTTTGTTTGTTTCTGAAAAGTACTGTTGTAAATGTAATCTGTACAGATAATTATTTAAATAAACAAATTTGTGTTCTCACATGTCTGTGTATTAACCCGTTGTCCCTTTACCTGCAACACAGACATGCCCATATTCTTTGCATACCTAAAACAAAGTTGGTTATAGATATGCTTTCTGTCTGAAATGCCTTTAAAGACCTGCAGCTTATAAGTCTGTTTACAATTTGCTGGTAAGATTATTTTTGCAAACAGTCCTATATGGTGGATAAAGAAGAGTTTCTTGCCTCTTACTGAAATCTCTCCAAATCATTTAACTGCTTTAATATACTTTGCTGCCCTGGCACTTTGTACTTGTCTAAATTATATATAGCACTCAGCACCGGGTTGCTTCCTAATATTTGTGGGTTATGTCTCCATTCCAGAACATTGTACTGCTTGAGGGCCACTCCTTGTTTTGCTCTTAGCTCAGGCCCTCTTGAAAAAGCCCCAGTAATGAAGGGTCCAGTTTGGAGCTTCTCATTCCCAGTCTTTTGCTTACAGGGCTTTTGAAGTCGTTTTTACTTCAGATGAACCTTGGGAAAAATCTTTCAAGAATACTCTTCTGTTTCCATAAGTGTATACCCTAAAGTTTGTATTATGCTGTATATTTTCTCTTGCCCCATCATAGCTGTGATATTTATACTAGGTTTGGTTTCTGGCGGTCCTTCTACAAATCATTAGTTACTATGGAAACATGAAAAGCACGGGCAGGGAAGGGCTCTATGATGAAGAGTTAAGAGTGTTAGGTCAGTTTTTTGGGTTGCTTTCAGGATTTGTTTTGTTTAAAAAGAAAGTTCTGGAATGGATTCTGTATATGCATTAACACGGCATAATAGAACTTGGTTACCTTTTGTTATTTTTAGTGTTGGTATTAAGTGTCAGACCAAGAAAAGGATATTTAGATAAAAGCCATTGCCTCATGGTACTTTGAGTTCAAGTTGCTGGGAAGCACCTGGTAATGAGAAGCTATTACTAACCACTTTGGGAAATGTGGTCTTGAATGAGCCATAACCACACCTTGTGTTTTATCCATTGGTCTCCCTCTGGGGAGCAGAACACTTTATAAACATTAACTCTTTTGCCCTCTGGGCACCTCCACTTAAAAGGTAAATAAGACTGAAGGCTCTTTCTTCTCCAATATAGATGAGGAAACATCAGCCCAGAGAGGGAAATTACTTGATCAGAGAGGCACGTGAGGCATTAGTGGTCCCTGGGGTGTTTGGAGTCCCAGTAGCAGACCTGTGGCAGCAGTGGTGGCTGTTGACACCCAGGAGATGCCGTCCTTTGCGGTTCCCCTTTCTGTTTCTCAGAGGGTGGTGGGGGCTGGGCCTCTTTGTCTCTTGTTTGCAAGGTGAAATGCTTCAGAGACGAGCAGTTCTTCAGTGCTTTGTGCTCCTTTATAAGAAAGAAGAAATCAATACACATTTTCTCATACGCACACTTGGCAGCGCTCTGCCTCCTCTTCCACAGCCTGATCCTGCAAGGAGAGGCACAACGGTGCAGCAAAACAGACCCACCAGCTTTCAGGGGAAGAAATGCAAACTACTCATTTTGCACTTAGCAATCAAGCTTTTTAAAGCTAGTCATATAAGTGGCTGAGATCATCGGGAGAGATGGCCTGTTGCAGACATCCAATAACTGAGGTGTCCCGGTCAGTACTCCTGGGGAAAGCTTACCTGGCAAGTGTCCGGGACAAACCTTCCTTTTTCCAAATTTCTCTCTGATTTGCTAAGGAGAGGGGGAAGTTGTTTGAAGGATAGATAAAAACCAAAAAGGATGGACAAATTAAGGGTGGCAGTTTACATTTTGTCACTTAATATAAGTAGACTATCCAAACAAGAGCCCTATCTCAGGTTGGGTTTTTTTTCCCCCTCGGGTTGGATTTTATTTTCTAATTAGAAATTGTAGTATTGATATCTGTAACTTTGTCTTACAGTTTATAGCCATTAAACAGTTAAGTATGGGACATGAATAACAAAGAATTTGCTGCCATAATGAACAGAAATGGTAGTGTAAGTGCCAGAATCACCTTGCAGGGCAGGGGTGAGGGTGTGGGGGTGGAGGAAACTGGTAGAGCCCAGGGCACGCATGGCATCGCCAGGGGTGGGTATGGAGAGAGGAGCAATAAGCTCCTGAGCCCTGGGGAGGAGTTTCAGGACAGAGTGGCCGGTGAGCAGTTAGAAGCGCTTGCTCCTGAGGTCCAGCAGTGCCTTCACATCCTTGCAGGCTCACCTTGGCCTGTGACTCAGTATGTGATTGTTTGTGCTTGTTTGGTCAGTAGTTGCCTTTTTTTTACTTCTGGATTGGTTTCTAAGCAAAATGAGTCTTCTAACTTACTACCAGAAGTAATAGCAGAGGGCCTTGCTGAAACTCTGCGGGGTGGTGATAATGCCCTCCCTAATTTATACATGTTTTGATCCCCTAAAAGTTGGAGTTAATTTGGAGCTGAGAGATGCATCCTGTGCTCTCTGTAACTGGGCAGCAGTCCTGACACAGATACAAATGTAACTGGAGTGTCGGTCCTACCTTCTGTGTGGTTGGAGGAAGTGATTCACTCTAAGCAGTGAAGCATCCCCTGGCTTTTAACAGGAGCTGTTGGAGGGGCTGCTATTTGGACAAGGAGCTTCATCTTCCTGAAGCCAGCAGTCACAAAACCGTAAACACAGCACTGGCCAACTCTATTGCCAGGATCATGGTGGCTTGACGTTCATATGCAACATCTCCAGCAAGGCAGAGAGCTCTGTAGCTCAGCTTCAGAATAAAAACAAATAAGAATAAAGAGAAAACCCTGCTAAAAGCAGTAAGATGATTCGTCATCTTTCCTTTGTGAGGCCATTTGTCTTCTCTCACATCAAATCTGTTATAAGACAGTCAAACTGTGAAAGTGGAAATCATCCCAGGAATATGGAATATTCATGCACAGGAAAGGCACAACATCCCTTTTGTCTGAAGAGTGGCTCTTGCCCCTTCCCCCCCTTTTTTGCAAGTTCACTAAGGAGAATAATTTTTCTTTAAAAGAATATGAAAGACTTGAAGCTCGTGGTAGGGATGGTGGAAGTTCCAAGTATTTTTCTTCCTTTGGTAAAATGGAGTGAGTTTGTAACTGAGTTGAGTAAGGAGAGAGCACAAATGAGGAGAAAACCTTTGCAAATTTAACCCTAGTTCCCTCTCACCCCTCTGTCCTCTTCCCTCTCCTTCCTTTCCCCATCCTCTCAGGTCCTTTGTTTGGGGCCTGAACCTGCTTTTTAAAACATTTATAAATCTTGAGTCTGTCTGACCTATAGGAGATGGGCCAGAGGCCACATGTCACCATCTGTAATTTAAAGCTGTAGGGCTAAAAGCATTTGTAGAGGTTTGAAGGATCTAATTCTGACCTGACCAAAAGAGTGAATTGGAACAGACCTTCTAGAGTCTCCTTCAAGCACTGGGGAGGATGGTGATGCGAGCAGACGTGCTGGGTAATTTATGGGCTCAGTGTGCTTGAAGCCGGGGTGGTGGCCTGGTCCACTTGGAAATGAGTCACGCACTGCCACCTTGTGGCAGGTTTGGGCAGTTGCGGTTTGGCTGGTTTGGAACTTGCTGAAGAGTCCAGCTAGTGTCTGATGGGAGCTGATTAGCCTTGTATCTTGATTGAGGTAGTTGGTGATAGATGAGGGGATTCTCTGAGTCATTATCTGTCACTTTGCTAACTATCCTGTTAAGAAATAGGTCTTAGGTGAGAGACAGTTACTGTCTTTTCCTTTTACCTCCTTTATTTTGTGCTTTTTTGGCATTTTTTGGTTTTTGTTTGTTTTTTGTTTGGTTTGAGTTTACTTTTTGTTATGGATTGTGGTGAGACTGGGGGATGTTGGGAAGAGAGTGAGAGAGAGTTAAGTACTGATTCAGGCATCCTAAATTTCTATTCTCATGATTTTTGTGTGTCATTCTGACTGAATGATACTAACTTCTTATAAGAGCTGTATCTGTCTCTTCACTTGGATTGCCTTCCCAACAGTCCAGTCTTGTCGAGAAACTAAGTTCTAATAGGTGTCACCTGTCTCTGATCCTGTCCCTGTGATATGCGTAGGGTTATCTTACCCTCTGCCACACAGCCCCCAAAGAACAGAGGGCAGTTGGTTACCATTTGGATCAATATATTTCCCCTTTTAGATCATAGAGACATTTCTCAAACACCTTGTACCTGTAAAGTCACTGATACAGAGGAGAGTGGATTCGGGTCAGGAGAAGAAGAAGGAATGAGAGATTAAAGGAAGGAGTGTTAGGAACAGACCATCACACGTTTAGATGGGTCCTTTGCATGTCCCACAGGCTTTAGCATATTGGCTGCTATGGCCCATTCCACTTGTCATGATCACAGATGATAATGCTATGTATGGAATGGGGACTTTGTTTAGTGCTCTAAAAACAGTATATTTAAGGAAGATATTGAAAAAAATAGAAAGGAAGATATTGTCACCATCCTACTGTTGAAGCTAAGATTCAGGAGACTAAGTTATTTACCTGAGATCCTAGACCTAGTAAGGATCTGAGCCAGAATCAGAAACAGCTCTGGGCTGAGCCCGTGGCGCACTTGGTAGAGTGCTGCGCTGGGAGCGTGGCGACGCTCCCGCCGCGGGTTCGGATCCTATATAGGACTGACCGGTGCACTCACTGGCTGAGTGCCAGTCACGAAAAAGAAAAAAAAAAAAAAAAAGAAACAGCTCTGACTCCAGATTGCAGCCCTCTGCATTTACTATGCCATGCTGTATGCCACATGAAAGTGATTCCCTTTTTTTTAGGTGACTGTTACTACTTAGGCATTTCTGTTAAACTTGCTTTTCTCGTTTAAGTATATAAGAAAAGAAAGCTGTCGTCCCATGATCCTGAAGCAGCTCTAAGAGGAAAATGGAGCAGTGGGTAGAAGCCCATGACTTTTGGCCCACTTTGGTTTCTCACAATGAGAGTGTAGGCATGTTTTACCTGAGTGTAGGAAGATCCTTTTTTTTTTTTTTTTAAAAAAGATGACCGGTAAGGGGATCTCAACCCTTGGCTTGGTGTTGTCAGCACCACGCTCAGCCAGTGAGCGAACCGGCCATCCCTATATAGGGATACGAACCCGTGGCCTTGGTGTTATCAGCACCGCACTCTCCCGAGTGAGCCATGGCCCGGCCCTAGGAAGATCCTTTTGTTTGGTGCCATTAGCATGTGATAATTGGCAAGGCATCTTTTTCAGTTGATATCTGGAATGCTCTAGGCATATTGTTAGACAGAACAGGAGGGGGTGGAACCTCTGTGAAGGCAGAGAGAAGTGTGTGTCAGAATGTAGGAGGTGATGGAGTCCTGCTCTGCCCTTGCTGGGCTACCTAGACTGCACCAGAAATGTGGAGATTGGCTCGTAGGTTCTGAGGCCTTACCGTCAGTGCTTTGGCAAACTGGAGGGGTCAGAGGAGCACAGTCAGGATGGCAAGAAGGTTGTCACAGGATGGCAGGGAGCTGAGGCCGGTTAACCTGGAAGAGAACAGATTTAGTTAGAGGAAGACGTCAAATAGTTGAAGTGCTGCCACAGGGCATAGCAGTCTGCCTTGTTCCTCTCGTGGCTCTGGAGGGACACGGGCCCATGGGCACCAGTCACAGAATGGCAGAGGAAGTCCAGTGTGAGGAAGAACATTCCTGTGTCTCCCCAAATTGAGCTGATTGTCCTAGACAGATTTACTGCCACACTAATGGCTGTGCCTTTCATGTCTTTGTGATCCTGCACAAAATCTAACAAAGTTCAAACAGGCATTCCAATTTTTTTCATTAATTTATAATATCTGTTTTATATACCATATATATGTGGTACACGTTTACAAACTTCCACAGCACTAAGTAAATCATTTCAAAATGCAAACGTGAAAAAAAGCTGGCATCAGTAGCATCACCAATAATTTTTAATAGCACCAGTGACTGTGCTGGTTAGTGCAGAGGAGGCACATGTATGAATTTCTGCACTGACCATGTCTGTTCTCACCCTTACTCAGAAAGCTTCAGATCTGATCCAGACTGCTAGACATGAACGTTGTCAGGAGTGGAGCCCTTAGTCTGAGTTTCCCTTTGTGTCCTTTATCATTTTCCCTTGATTCTTAAATGTACATGGAAAGGGTTGGGTTAGGGCAGAAACAAATTCTGCGCTGCTTTTGTGTGCAGTGTGAGATCCTCTGACATGCAGTAGAGCAGAGGACTAGAAAGTAAAGAAGGGCCAGGATGCATTCTAAGATGTGTCATATATATGTAGGCAAGGAACGCCCTCCCCCCCCCCCATGAAGCAACAAATGAACAATTTCAAATTAGTTAAGGGCAAGTCGTGTATAATTCTAACAAGGAAAGCAGCAGTACAGTGCTGCACATTTGGAAGGCTGGCGTGTCACACTTGCTCAGAGATTACAATGTATTTTTGGAGGCTGCACAGGGTTCTTTAGGGAGCGGTGAAGTGGCCGCTTTCTTTTCCCTGTCTGCCTGCCTTTGGCCACAGGAGTGGATGGGTTATAGAGCAGAGGCTGTCCCGGAGGCTGGGGGGTTTCCAGGCCACGGTAGGAGGACTGCGGTCTTCTGGCAAGCAGACGATACCATTCCTTCAAAATCCCAACACTGCTAGCTACTGACCTAGTAGATAGAAAGCCTGCCACAGATCATTTGCAGGTTTAATATGCTCCTTTGTACTGTTTACCCAAATAACATCGTGACAGACAGCGATCTCTTGCCGTCCCGTGAGGAGTGCACATGTGGAATTGAAGAGCACATATCTGGGTCCACACGTCTGGCTAGGGCTGCATTATTATACATGTACATCCCCGTTTCATTTAGGGCTGCTTAAAACCTTACCTGCCACTAAAGTGATTGCATTTCACAGCTAGCTAGACTGTGTGTACTTTAAGTCTCTTCAGAAGAATCACATAATAAATAAGCCAAATCCTAACACACACACACACATTCCGTCTTTATGGAAAATGGCTGCTAATCCATGATCATTTTTTTCCAGAAACAGGTTTTATGATAATATAGTAAAAATATTAAATTAGAAAATGCCTCACTAAGGGTTATAAAACCTTACTACACTAGAGATAAGTAATTATCCCCTCTACAGCCTAAATGACAGTTTAAAAGAAATAAAAATGTTAGTGCTCATTACTTGCTTTTGTAGGTTGCAATAAAGGGTAAGTTAAATTTTAATTCAAGGAAGGGCCCCTGCTATCGACCTTCTACCTTAGGTCCAAGTCCTGTTAATTACTCTGTAGGTTACTCTCCTGCATGATACCAACATTAATACATTTTCTACAGTGGACATTCCCACTGGCCATTGAGACCAAGAGTGCGGAGGGGGAAGGGTAACAAACGGGTAGACATTTCAGATCAGTGATTCAAATCTTGATTCTTAATGTGATAGGGAGCAAGAATTATGTTTTGTTTTGTTTTTTTTAAAACAGTTCGTTATGCATAGCCTTAAGGGGACCTCAAGTATTAAACTGTACACTTACCTGGAGAATCAGATGGAGACAAGGTCAACCTGAAGGACTGATAGTTCAGCTTCTTTGCATGGGTAAATCCCAGTTAGGAAGGATGCTGCAGGGGAAAATGTTCATGCTGTAGAAGGCAGCCTGACATCAGTCCCCCAACGGGTTTTTGTAGTTGAGGTTTTAGCTTTAGCTTTGTTTTTCTTGGGATGGCGTAAGGGATGTGGATGTGTTTTGTTTCTTCTCAGATGTTTTCACCTTGCCTTAAGCATTGGCACCAGATGTACCACTTGTCTGTGTTTGGGAAAAGGCTCAGTGCTCCCTACATCTCAGTCTTCATTCTGCGTGTGCAGACTTGCCAAGGAGAAAGTAGACACAGATAGTCTTAAGGAGTCAATATGCAGACATAGGCTCTTTCCTAAAATTGGTCTGCCTCGGAATACGAGGGTACTTCAGAAAGTTTGAAGAAAAACAGAATTGAAAGATAATACGGATTCTTCGTGATTCTTTGTGAACATTTTGAAAAGTGCCCTTGTATGCCTGTGCTAGAGGGGCTGGTTCTCCTTTCATCTCGCCTTTCAGGAATGTCTCTCCTGCCTGACATAGAGCCCACCTCGAGTCCATCCTTGATGTAACAGGGACCTTGCCCTGGAGTGGGAAAGCCTCCAGGGCACCAAACGTAAGGACAGTTGGAAATATGGGTGCAGGGTTTGAGAAAGGGAATGCCTAAGGACTGAATAACAAATCCCTGCAGATCAGAGGGTTTCCAGGTCTTCATTTTCAACAAAGTTGCAGGAGAGCATGAATTTGGTTGTCACCTGGTAGATATTAAACCTAATTTTTAGTGATCGTTCACTGATATTTTTGCTGTGTAATTCAGAAAGAATTAAAACAATTGAGTAATTCACTGTGATCAGACTGTTCCATTCTTATCTACTTGTTTATGTGATGAGGTTTCTCAGAGCTTATATCTACAAAAAACAATGAACAGAAATTGAATTGATGCTGAGCTCTTATTGTAGCCATAAATAATATTCATCCACGGATCCATCAACAAATGGGGGAGCCGCATAGATGTCACTGAGGCACATTTCCAATAATATTTTATGTATTTATGAATATTAAATTTTCATTAAAATTATAATACACTGTATTAGTGTGTATATCAATTATATCCTAATAATAATTTGTAATGATAACCCAATCCAGAAGAAAATGTTTTAATCATTTAGAGCCTTACTGTCTCCAGAAATTGAAATATTTTCATTTCCATTTTCAAATCTCAAAAATTTCAAAAGTGTTTCTATTTACATACTTATTTTTGTGGCCAAGAAGTATGCTAGGGTGATTAATAAAAGATTTTCAAGCATGAAACAATTATATTAGGACAAAAATCTGTAGGGAAAAGTCAGGTGAAAATACAAGTTTAAAAAGAAAAAGATGCTCTGAAATTTGCAAGTTAAAGAGTTTGCTTATATGTTATTTAAATGAATGATGATGGGTATCAAATCAATGTGACGTGCAGATTCCGTGTGGTACATTACAAAAGGGATATAAGAGTTTTAAAAGTTAATAATCAGAACATTCTGGTAATTGTATCTTTAGTGACTATTTAAACTTACTATGAACAACTTTATATGGCAACTTAAAATGTGTGAGGGGTTGGGCAGTTTTGTGCATGCCCAGAGGCTGCGGGGCCATGGCCCAAGACTCCTCTGCTGGTCTTTCTGCCCCAGCACTGCTGCCATCACCCAGCAAGTGGAAAGTTCTGCCAGCCTGGATCCCTGGACAGGGAAGGTGAGGTCGAGCTGAGCAGTGGGGGTCTAGGAGGGTCTTCATCCTGGTGGCTCCTGGACCCTGGAGAGGGTCTGCTTTGCCTGTCTCTAGAGTTGGGTTGAGGGGAATGGCAAGAGGAGGAGAAGGGAGCAGAAGAGCCAGATAAGAGGCTGTCACCGTGTTCTTGGTGAGAGATGTCACCTCTGAAATAGTGGAGGCCTGGGGAGCAGCGAAGTTTGAGGTGCTTTGAAGGTAGAAACACTACCGATTGGTGGTAATGGGTGAGGAAGATGTAAAAGTTGAAAATGCTTGGGAATGTTTAGATTGGAATAATCCCTGATTGATATTTCTTTCTGTCTTTCTCTCTCTCTCTCTCTGTAAAAATATTCTAAGAAACCAGACTACTTGGCTTTCCAAGTTGCTTTGCCATGAACAGCTGCATATGTTTGTTAGCTTTGCCCACCTGAGTGTGAAATGATGTTCTATCAAAACATGGGTTTCAGCATTTCACTTTCTGCTCCTGACATGTGAACCCTGCTGCGGACAGTAACTGCTGCCCTCAGCCCAGGCGTTCCAGCGAGATTGCAGCACCGAGTGGAAGGAAGCATTTACTGGCTGGTAATGACGGGGTCTGGTGCACGCAAGCAAGGCGAGGTGGAAAGGGTGTGATTGTGAAGGGCTAAGTAGCGCTGTGCTTCTGCATCCCTCATCAGATGGCGGCATCTTAAAGTCATACTGTCTTTTTTGTCATGCAGCTCTCCCCGTAATGCCATTTAATTTTTTTATGGAAATGGCAGAGAGACTTGCAGTTACTAGCAGATAGGGAAGCCGTAGTATGGTAACGTGAAGGCTGGGTAGGCGTTGCAGTTTAGGTGCCTGTGTGTGATGGAGCTGGGGGTTTGGAGGCAGCTGCTTTTGGAAGTGAGGCTGCCCGCCTGCCGCTCATTTGCATTTGGTCTGAGGCTGCCTTCCACCTTCGTGGGTCTTGTCTGGGCTGGTTGAGGGCAAGTCAGACAGATGTATACAGCAGAGGAACAAAAGGAGCTTGGGGTGAACTGCATCCTTTGTCTGCAGGCCTAGGGGGCTGGTTGGTGTTCAGGGTGAGGGTACCAGAAAATTCTTGCAATAACATTTCTTTAATAAAATTGGAGGCCCAGTGTTTTCTGGCCTTCACTTTCTTTGCCTATCTGTCCTGTGTCCCCAGTATGATAAGACTAGTTTACATTTTTGACTTATGCAGTTTCTTTAAGATTTTTACTTTTTACTTTTTTAAAGCTTTGATATGCTGTTCCCATTGCTGGATTTTCTAATTATAGTGTAGTACCTGTATTCCTATCTACAACGATAGCAGGGTGACTACAAAAAAAGACTGAGCAGTTTTTGTGTTGAAGTCTTGCTGAACCAAAATATAGCTCTTTGAAAGGTGGGGTTTTTTTGGTTTTGTTTTTAAAGTCAGATTTGCTGAAGATGGCTCTCAGATGAGAGTAATTTTAAAAGCTTGTTTTCTTAACAAGGATGGCAGCCTATATTTGTGTTAGATCTTAAAAATGCCAGAGCAGGTATAGCTTTCTTCTGGGGTTGTCGACTGCCTGGCTGTTCCCTCAGCCCTGCGTGTGCCTGCCCTCCTCTCCTGGGTGCTGGCGGCTGGAGCTCATGCAGGGTGTAGGCAAGGATTGCCTGCCTCCACTGGTGAGTCCTCCATGGCCCTCCTCCCTGGCGTCAGGGGCGTTCTCCCCCGTCTGACCCTCGTGGAGCCCCGAGGTTCCTCATGTCTCTGCTGGGAAGACTTGGTCTATATTCACAAGGGACACCGTTCTGGAGCTTCTGTCACAACAACAGGAAGGATTCCTCCCCCGCTCCCCTTCCCCCTTTAGATTTTCCAGGCCTCGGCAGATAGCTTTGGCCAGATGTTTGTGTGTATGTTGGATTTAATAGCAGGAACAGAGGTTGTAAGTGATCATTTATTTTCAAGAACCCAAGACCCTGGCATGTCATGATTTTTTTTTTTTTTTTTTTTTTTAATGTCAAAACTCTAGAGTTAAATTAGCCAATCAAATTATTCATTAGACTGAGACTAAAGAGGGCTGGGGAGTGGGGAAGAACCTGGTTCTGCTCCTGAACAACCGCACACATGAGAGTAATTGGAATCTTGTTGCTGGGTCATTTTCATTGTTTTTCAAGTACTGCCAAGTCCAAGAAAATGTATGAAAACTAAATTATATCCCCCTACATCCGATGTCTGATTGAATCGTCCTCATCGTATGGCAGTCTCATACATCCTATTAAAATATTCAATCTGTTTTCTTACTTGAAGAGCCTGTCTGTAAAGGGCAAACTTATAGAAAACTCATTCCCTAGAGACAGGGTATCCAGCCACACTGGACTATTTACATATTTTACTATTTGATTGGCTGCTTCTGGGTTTCTTTTTCCGTCATATTTGTAAGTAAGAGCTGTGAGATGCATTTTTAATTACACGGCTGTGTGTTCAGTTGAAGAAACAGATTGGGGTATTTCCCCGCTTCTTAGTTTATTTTTAACCTTGAAAAGTTAACCAGTTTGTTAACCAATTTGTTTTGTTTGTCTTCTAGGACAGAGTTGTATCGATCTCTTTTTGGCCACCTCAAGCCTTCTGCAGGCCATCAGGATTGACCTGGCACCACTCTTGCTGCAGGCCTTGAGGCAGGGCCTCCCAGCACCTAGTGGCGCCATGGCCAGTTTGGCTGCTTGTCCAGATGGAGGAAACTATTGCCTATGTAGGGCTGAACTAGCAGGGAAATGCCTGGGAAGGTGCTGTGTTCAGAACATGTACTGTACCTAATACATGCGAGGACACTGCCCTCCACGTCCTTTCCCCATCACAAATAAAGAGTATCGTTACTGCCACCTCTGCATGTGATTTCTTAAGCGTCACAGAGAAAGTCTGATTTAGAGCTCTAGCAGGTTGACACATTTGTTGGGAGGGTTTTCGTTTTTTTCCCAATCAAATGGCCTCCTCATACGATATAAAACTTTACATTTTCTTTATTTATCCATTTATGGACACTTCGGTTGATTCCATATCTTGGCTACTGTGAATAATGCTGCAGTGAACATGGGAGTGAGGTATCCTTACAACGTATTGATTTCATTTCCTTTGGGTATATACCCAGAAGTGGGGTTGCTGGATCATATGGTAGTTCTTTTTTGGTTTTCTTAAGGCGCCTCCATGTGGCTGTACAAACTTACATTTCCGTCAGCAGTGTGCGAGGGCTCCTTTTCCTCTGCCTCCTGGCTGACGCTTGCTGTCTTTTCATCTGGCCGATCTAGCTGTGCTAACAGGTTTGTGGTGATGCCTCACTGCAGTTTTAATTTGCTTTTCTCTAATGAGTAGTGATCCCGAGCATTTTTATATGAACCTGTTGGCCATTTGTGTGTCCTCTTTTGAGAAATGTCTGTTCAGGTCCTTTGCCCATTTTTTAAACTGGTTATTTGTTTTCTTGCTATTGAGTTGTTCCTCTTATATGGACGAACAGATGGAGAAAATGTGGTATGTGTGTACAATGGATACTATTCATTAAAAAAGAGAAAATTCTGTCATTCACAACAGCGTGTATGAACCTGGAGGACGTTATGCCAAGTGAAATAAGCCAGGCACAGAAAGACAAATACCATATGACCTCACATGAGAGTACTTCAGAAAGTTCGTGGTAAAATAGAATTGAAAGATAATACAAATCCTTCTAGGAACTTTTTGAAGTACCCTCATATGTAGAATCTAAAATAGACTCAGGGCTGGCCCGTGGCTCACTTGGGAGAGTGCGGTGCTGATAACACCAAGGCCACGGGTTCGGATCCCATACAGGGATGGCCGGTTAGCTCGCTTGGGAGAGCGTGGTGCTGACAACACCAAGTCAAAAAAAAAAATAGTCAAACTCCTAGAGAATAGTGATGGTTAGCAGAGCTGGGGTGGGGAGGGACAGACAGGGCGTGTTGGTCAAAGGGCACAAAGTTTCCGTTGGGCAGGGGGAATAAATTGAGATGTGCTGCACAGCAGGGTGGCTACAGTCAATAATAATGTATGTTTCATTATAACTTAGACCCCCGTGCCAGCCAGCTGCCAAAAACCAGTAAATTCCAAATGTCTCACCGTAAGAAATGATAAGCAAGTGAGGTAATGGATATGTTAATTTGCTTAATTTAATCATTCTGTATTGTACCCCATAAATGTATGGAATTACGATTTGTCAATATAAAATAATGGCTTTTTAAAAAACTTCACAGAAGGAATCGTTCCGGGGCAGGATGCTGTTTTCTGAGTGGATAATGTTCACTGGTTTATCATGGCTTTAAGGAACAGGGAATCTCAAAAAACTTATTAAAAAAAAAAAAAAAACCAGGAGACTTTGTAACTCGGAGGTATTTGCATATTTGTCCCTAAATACAGATCTCTGGCTTTTCTGTTTCCTCTTTTTACCTATAAAGATTCTTCCAGAGTCCTTCTCCGTTCTCATCGTTCCTAAATCACTTTTTTGAGATTAGCCCTGGTGTAAATCTAGCAGGAGGAAGGAGTTGATTCACTTGTTTTTTATCCAAAGGTCAAAAGCTGGAAGTTAAATCCCCATAAGGGGGATTTATCGGCCTGCTGTGGTCAACATGCAATGGAAATTATCTTGCATAAGTAACGTGTGCGTGTGGGGGCGCCAGCTATAGGACTGACTGGCTCAGTGCTCCTTTGCCCAAATCTTTATTTAGAGCTATAGAATTAGAGAAGAAATGTTGAATCTAGGCAACTGAATGCAGTTGTACTTAATTGTTTTTATAGTTAGATTTTGATATGGTTTTAAAAATGTCAAAATCAAAGTGACAGATTTTTGTGCCCAAGAATCCTATGTGTCATAGACTTGGTGTCCGGGGATTGCTGCACGGTGCCTAAAAGCTGGACTCCCAGTGAAGTGAGTTCTGACATAACCTGCAACATGGTTTAGTTTTAACATAAATGTGTCTGCTGAGCTCAGGATGGGCAAATAGGAGCAGGAGGGTTTTTCCATCTCATATTAATTGGTGATTTGGTTTTTTTCCTCAGCAGTTACCTCTCAGGCTTGACTGTCAGGGAAATGTTTAATTTTCATTGTGTTTGCAGTTACCCAAAAGATCAATCAGTAGAAATAGGAGAGTTCCCTCACATTCACCCCTTTCAAAATGATCACTTTTTAAAAACACGAGCATCCCATCCTGTCCATCTAGCCTGAGGATTCCAAATAATGCACAGTAGAGCAGCAAGGAAGTGACCTTAACACTGAACTTTCTGTGAGCCTGATGCTAACCCATGTTTCCTAAACACACAGAACGTTTGTTGTAGTCACCCTGTCTGATAACAAGTTTAAATGGGTACTTCAAAATATTTGGAGCCCAGCAAGTTTAATTAAAATGAGTTAAAAACAGGAGATGAGAAAGAAGAAACTGACAAAATTTTCACTAAAGGGAGACTTGCATTTTAAAATTCAGAAGACCACCCTCCTTCCAGCCAAGAATAAATTGGAAACTATTTTAATTGACATGGATACTGCAATTCAACTGTTGCTAGAAAGACAGATTAGTTGATTGATTTGCATTTTAATAAAACTAATACTTTACATTTTGGTAGCTAATGCTGATTTTTAAATGAATTGAGACAGTTATCAAGAGTTTCAATCCAGAGCCCTTTTTCAGTGTTGACTGAAGCATTCCTCTCTTTTGTGTGGAGTTTGCTTATTTTATTTTTGCCCAGCTGACTGCTTCACACACGACACTCGTAAACCATAGACCTTGACGATCTCTCCAGTCCACTAAGGCAGAGCTAGCCACGGTGGCAACAGGGCAGTGCCCCACCTGGCCCAGGTGTGCTCAGACATGGGAGTTGGGAAGGCTGCACTGGGCCTCTTCCTTTAGGATGGACAAGATGGTAAGGCTGGTTTCTTGTCTTATGTCATTTTTACTTTAAAAATTAATTACAGGAAAGTGGAAGGAACAAATAAAAATAAGACTCAGCTATAATCCCGCCACCCAGCAATAACCGCTTATTATTAACATTTCGGTACTTCATAGTCCTCTTGCATGAATAGGTCCAATCTTATGGAATAGCTCCAGTGATTCTCAACGGGAGAGAAACCAGGGAGCAGATAGGGTAGAAGATTTGGTTTTTACTTTTGGATTGTCTGTTTGAAATTTTTTACTTATCCTTTCATTGAAAAACAATGGAAACAAAATACTCAGGCAGCCACGTCTACCACCCCTACTTCCCTTCTCCACAATACACATATGTACTGCCAGTTGAGAACTAGTGATACATGCATTTTGTTTTACTTTATTTTTTTGGCAGCTGACCGGTATGGGGATCTGAAACCTTGACCTTGATGTTACAACACCACGCTCTAACCAATTGAGTAACCAGCCAGCCCTGTATTTTGCATTTGAATATTAGTAGTTCAGTAAAAGATTATTTCCATGTCTTTACAGATGTCAAATTTTAATTGCTAGCTAACAATTCCGTTTGGGGCATATATCGTCAGTATTAACCAAATCTCCTGTTGTTGGACATTTAAATTGTTTCCAGATTTTTGCTATTATGAATAATGTTTCAGGAAAATATTGGTGCATAAAGTTTGTTTATTGTTTTTTGAAACTTTTGTTTTTCTTGGCATATATTTTTAAGAGTGAAGTGAACCAAGTAAAAGCGTCGAAATACTATTTTTAAGTCTCTTGGTACATATTATGGAGGCTCGTTTTAGGGCCCTTGTCCACTTCTCAGTTGCGTACGCTGGGCCCTCTTCAACAAAGGGTGTCGAGAAGCAGAGAAGAGAATGGCCCAGGAGTTTGATCTTTGGGTTCATTTCATGCTCCCCAGGGAACCCTTCAAATCAGCATCTTCCTCTGGGAGGATTAAAGAGCTGCTGCCTGTAATGTGCTTTAAGTTGCTCCAATAAAAGATGGTAGATAAATAGAAAGTGACATCATCTCCCACCCTGGCCCCCTATCCTTTTTCTGGCCACTAGATTGCATATAATTTGCTCGACACTCTTGCCTCTCGTTTTCACACTCTTGCTACTTTCAATGCCTTCACCCTGGGGATCTCCCAGGCAGGTTTTCCTTGCCTTGTACGGGTTTGAGTTCCTCCCAGCTGCTCTATATTTTGCTTTTGGTGTGTGTCCATTTCTCTCCAGGGACACTATCCAAGACCTTTTATTGAGCATCATTTGGAAACCCTGAGTGTCAATAGAAGATCCTGGGGAAAGCCAGCTCCGTCCAGTCCAGTAACAAACTGCATCTCCAGTTTAGGAAAATGGTCTCCACATGCATTGCTGAAACATTTCCAAGATTATTGCCTCTTTACCTCTTACCATTCGACCCAAAGGGAGCTGAGCTGGAGGCTCAGAATTAATCCAAATGTGATATTCATTATAAACCTTGGTACCATTCCCCAGGACAAAGCAGTCACTCTGTATATGGAATGTGTTAACGCTAAGATTCATATCTCCACTGGGCCAGCCAGACTCACAAATGAGGTAGTTCATTCCTCAGCAAAACTCTACAGACAAGTAGATGGAAAGAATGTCAGGAAGGAGCCTGAGGCTGCAGGTGCAGAAGTGTGGGTGTTCTGTGCCAGGCCGTCTGCCTGCCCTCTGGTAACACCATGATAGTACCACTCTGTGGACTTGTTCTTGTGCTGTGTATTTAATAAAGACAAATACCAACAGTGAGCCTTGTCTAAAACAAATGAACCGTGTTTTGTGCATCTTAGCTTGTGTTCCACTTTTTAAGTTTATATATGTTTGTGTATTGGGGTTGGTTGTGCTAGGAATTAAACTGAGCTTACCTTCATGAACAGTGACATTCTTTTTTTTTTTAAGCTTATCTACTCATTTTCTTTGTCTTTCTCTTTCTTCATAACATTTCAAAAATAATTGCCAGTAATTTGGTAAGTTCATTAACCAATTCTCTCTTAAGTTCAGGCGATCCATATCACCCTGCTGATTTGTATGTGTTCCGTTTGTCCAGCAGCTCTGTTGATGAGGTCGTCATCACCTGCTCCTCATCTGCAGAGGAGAGGAAGGTTGTGAATGTAGAGCGAGTACGCCTTATCTAACTTTTGTTTTCCTTGTGTATCTATAGATTTCCTTTACTGCGCCTTTCTTGCCCGCCACGTGGGGTCTGCCAATAGGGTCATTGCCTCAGCAGCATTTGTATTCCTGAGAAGTTTGCTTGGTTTATTTCCCCTGGTTCAGGGTTCTCGGAGTTCATTTGTTGAGGTCAAGGACACTGAAATCTCAGGAAAGAAAATTTAAAAGAATGTGGGGGGAAAAAACCCAACAACCACCACCCAATCCCACATCACTGATAGGGCAGAGAAAGAATATAAGGTCCCCAATAGACACTGACACTAACACAGAGAGTCCTGTCCCTCCCCTTCCCGCCCCATCTTCCCTTTTATGACCGGATTAGAAATGAGCTCCGTCTCTGCCGGGCTGGCAGGCTCACTGGCACATGGTGCCGGCTCCTGCCTCTTTTCTGCAATTTCCCCTTCCCCAGGTTGGGTAGGTGCTGCATTTAGCTAGGAGCATATTACCAGGTTCTAACAGAGTTAGGAGCACACAGCTAGCCTTGAAATGGGCTTATGTGATGTTTTGAGTAGTTGACAGATATGAATGAAAGGTGAAGTAATGGAAAGAATCCTGGGCTAGAAATCAAACCTGTTAGGATGTGACCTTGAGGAAGTTATTTAACCTCAGGGTCCTCATTAGTAATATGAGGATCAGCTAAACCAGTCTCTAAGACCCTTCCCATTCGGAAGCGATTGTTTCTTAGTAAAAGCAGCATCCATCGTATAATTGAGTTTAGCACAGGTACAAGAATGTTGGCCGTGTATATTCATTCAGATATTTATTGACTTCCTTCTGTGGGGCAGGCACTGGTTGAGGCTTAGCAAAGGGCTGTTTTGGCAGGTGACCCAGTCTCTAGGTTGGTTTCTGTTGCCCTCCTCTTCTGTAGAGTTCTGCATACTCTCATTTGGGTTTGATCAAAACCCGTTGAACCCAAAGTTACCACTATTAATCCTGGCTGGTACTCCTGGAAGCCCAGCCTCTGAACCCATTTCCAGGCTTGGCATCACTTTGCCAAGGTTCTGGTTCTCCAAGGTAAGAGCTCAGCCTCGCAGGAGGGCAATAGCCCTGGTGCTCCTGGGCCCTTCCTCTCTGGGCTTTAAAGTCTGGCTGTGAGAGACCAGCATCTAGGAATGCCAGGTGCATTAGTATGCAGGTGTCGCTGATACTGAGCACAAAGCAATTAGCCTGCTGCTCTGCAATTTCTGCCTTCCCACAGCTAGTGTAGCTCCAAGCCTTGGTTCCTTTGCTTGCATGGCCAGTAGGCACCTCTCCCTTGCTGGGAGGACTGGGGAACCCAGGAGATACCTCTTCTAACCCTAGGAGTGGTCCGGAGCATGTAGACCAGAGCTGTCCAATACTGTCTATATGGTAGTCATTAGCCAACGTGGTTTTTGAGCCCTTACATTTTGGCTAGTAGCTACCGTATTGGACAGTTCCTGTCTGTATGGCTATTTCCCAACCTTTTGCAAGTCACAGCAAACATGACAATTAAAAATGGGATTAAAAAAAAAGAAAATGTGGTAAATGGTCAACAGATGGGGGAGCAGGAGCTCCAGCTGCCCCAAGGCTGAGGAGGTTCAGCATCTTCACACACCTGTGCCCACCCCAACAGGTTGAGTAAAAGGCCCTGCTCTAGACTTGAGAGGTGGGTGGGAGTGTCACCTGTCTCCGATTTCTTGGCCCTGAGTCCTGGGGTAAGTGGGGTTGGGGAAGTGGTTTCCTGCCTGGTGCTCGGAGTGGTCTGGGGGAGCCCTGAGGCAAAATCAGTCCCCTCTTTCCTCCTGAAGGATTACATTGGGAACTGACTCCCTGCTGCCATAAAATTATTTTCGTTTGACTCTTGTGTCCTTTAAAGTTGTAGCACACTGCACTTAGTTTTAAGAGCTAAGTGTAAGGCTAATACAGAACACTTAAATGTGATAACCAAGAATTCATATTGTTTGAGGAGATAAGTGGAAAAGAGCAGGTGCTTTTGAATTTACTTATCAGCATTTTAGCAGGCTCCTTGTCCCTCCGCACGCCCCACCGAGGTGCTGTGATGTTCTAGGAGGGTCTCAGAATTGGAGGCTTCCCCAGGCTGTGGAGCCACCATTTCATCTGCTCACCTTGCTAGTAAGGCCAGAGCTTTGTTCCCTGTGGGGAGTGCCGAGCCTCTGGTGTGTGTGTGCAGGAGGCTCCTGCTGGGCAGGGCAACGAGGGGGTATCCAGCCTGGGGAGTAAGGCCCCCACAACTGGCACCTCAAGCCTTTGGAACCCTGTGTAGAGTGTTTATTTTAAGGTCACATCCTGAGCCTCCAGGAGGAAGGTGAGAGGGGATGAATGTAAGCCCTAGTTCTCAGTTACATAATTAAACCGAGATTTCCCTTCCTGAAGGAACAAAAAGAGGCCAAGGACAGCCTAATTGAAACCTCAAGATTGCTTCTCCAAGAGTGGCCTGAGCAAGTGGGCCAAGGTAGATTCCAGCGGCGGCTGGTGGGGTAGCCCTGCTGTCCACACAGAGGAGGGTCTGCTTGGCGGGGGAGCCTCCCTTGCCTTTGCTTCCTTTTAGGGCAAGCCTTTGCTTCTCCTGGCCCAAACAGCATGACCTGCGTGGAACTGGCAGCAGCTGACATGCCTGTGTCCTCACGACCGCTTCTGATGTCCAGGCAGCTCAGTCCCCTCCCCCAAACAGCAGCACTTGCATGGCCAGTCTCAAGTGCCACTGACAGTGCCTCTTTATTTACAAGGACATCAGCTAGGCTGGCTCTTCTAAAGTCGTTCATTACCAGATAAGTGATGGCAAAATAGTGGTGCTTTATTAATTGCGGATATGGCTGCTAATTAGAACCCAGGCGTGATACCTGTTTATACACTTGCTCCAGAGCGGAAGGACTTTCTCATCTCTCCTTGCCTCTCCCCCACCCCCAGAAGAGAATTTCAACTTTAAGACAAACAACTTCATTTACAAGTGTGTCTCTAATTAGCTGCAGAATTAGGAAAGCTGAGTTTTCCCCCATAGATCGGCTAAACCCTCGAGGGAGACTGGTGGAATAGAGAGAATCGCATTTCCAATTATTTTGTTGAATTGCTAATTTAGTTATTGTGCCTGGTGTAATTGTGATGGGTATTGGGTGTGCAATTCAATTTGTTTTAAATATTTGTGGGAAGGCTGATCAGTAATGAAGCTGACCTATTTTGTGGCCCAAATTGAGAAAAAAAAGACTAAAACACAACAGCCACAAAGATATAGTTTGTTTCCATTTTTATTTTGATCTTTCTCATCCCTCTTAAGACCATTGATGCAACAAAAGTATTAAATTAAAAGATGACGGCACTTTGATCTTCTCCCTTTGAAAGCTTAACTGTCCTTAGTATTTTAATATACAGATATTTGAGGGCAGAGTTTAGATGCATTGCTGGAGTAGAGTAGTTTCTGCCTCCCAAAGCTGCATTTCTTTGTGTGCCTAGAAATGATTTAGGGTAGTTGACGTTTGAATAGTAGTGGAGGTAGTATCTGCAGCAAATAATGCAAAGTCTTTATAGCCACAAGTTAATTCCTTCTACTGGGCACAAGTCCTTTGCAGGGCCCAGGAACCTGAACGGACAGGAAGGAACTTCCCCTCCAGGCGGCACCTGGTGCAGGGACTGCTGACCAGGAGCCCCACGCAGGGTGCATTTGTATAAAGTTCTGCAGGAGGGAGTCCCTGTTACCAGTTGTATTGAGCCTGTGCAGTTGTGACGAGGGTTAGGTGTGAAGTTCCCTCACTGCACTAGTTGGAGCTTCTTGAGGACAAAGCTCAAATTTCCCTTTTCAGGGAAGAAGTTCCCCCTTAAGCCAGTGTCTGGACAGGAGGTAGATCTGTGGGGTCATGCTGTTTATATTCCTATTGGGTGCTGAGTAATAAATCCAGTCTGGGCCTGGGGCAGAGCTGTGGCTTGCAGGGAGGAGCCACGGACAGGGCTCTGCTGGGACTTGGGGTCACAGCAATAGAGGGCAGGACCCGAGCTTTCTGCCCTGGTTATTGTGAAACTTGTGCGTGAGGACCAGGTATTGTTACGGTCAAGGTTGCTTGCAGGTGATTGCAGCCCAGCACCCTCAGCAGCATCCTGTCAGGCCCTGGCTCGGCTGTCTCCAACACAGGGTAGGGCTGAGGAAAAGGTAGTAATAAATAAAATAGGTCTTGGAAGCAGCTGTTGTAATGAATTTGATCCTAAAAGGATTCATTTTGTAACTCAATTAGCTTAGAAAGGTGCCAGGGTCAATTTCCATGCTTTATAGTTAAAGCTGCTGAATAGAAGTTTAAACCTCATTATTCCTATGTGAGAGATCACCAGGGCCTACAGAAGGAACTTCAGACTCGGGTTCTTCTCTTTTAACAAGCTTTCCTAGAGGAACTGGGAAAGAACAGCTAATGGACACAGCGCCTGACCCTGAAGAGGAGCTGAGTCCTGTGGGAGGACAGACAGGACAGTCATTGTACAAGCAATGCCATGAGCTACAAATAAACCAGCCATCAGGGAGAGCAGGTAGGTGTGGAGGGATGAGGAGGAGTTTGTGGAAATGGGTGCAAAGGCAGGAGGGCGGGCTCTTGAGTGTTTGTGGTAAGGTCACAGCCCCTACGCCTTGCTGGGTACATTCCACAAATGTGGAAACATAATTGCAATACAACAGGAAAAGAGCTAAAATAGAGGTACAGTTGTCCCTCGGTACTTATAGTGGATTGGTTCCAGGACCTCTCGCAGATACCAAAATCTGAGGATGGTCAAGTCCATGATATAAAAGTGTCGTATTTGCATATAACACACATCCTCCCATATACTTTGTCATCTCCAGATTACTTGTAGTACATAATACAATGTAAATGCTGTGTAAATAGCTGTTATAACTGTATTGTTCAGGAAATATTGAAGAAAAAAGTCTATACATGTAGAGTACAGACAATTTTTTTTCCCAAATATTTTCGATCTGATCTGCAGTTGGTTGAATACACAGAACCGACTGATACAAGTCCTTTATCATATATGTGATTTACAAATATTCTCTCAGTCTGTTGCTTGTCTTCATTTCCTTGATGATGTCTTTTGAAGCACAAAGGTTAATTTAAAAAAATTTTTTTTCATCATAGGAAAGCATCAAGTGATTTTGTTTTGTATTGCTTTTTAAAAAATTTTTATCATAGGAAAATAGTTAATTTTGATGAAGTCTAATTTGATTCCTTTGTTCTTTCATAGATTATTTTTGTGTGTCATATCTAAGAAATCTTTGCCCAATCCAAGGTCACAAAATTTTTCTATATTTTCTTTCAGAAGTTTTATTGTATTAACTCTTACATTTGAGTCTGTAATTCATTTTGAGTTAATTTTTGTTCATGTTATGAGTGTGAAAATATAATTTTGCATATGGATATCTAGTTGTCTTGGCACAATTTGTTGATAAGACTATCTTTTCCACCATTGAATTGTCTTGATTTCTTTGTTGAAAACCATAAATGTAAGGATTTATTTCTAGACTCAATTATGTTCAATTCTGTTTGCTTGTTTTTATACCTGTGAACATAATGAAATCAGGTAGTCTAAGTCCTTCAAATTTTTATCAAAATTGTCTTGGCTATTCTGGGTTCCTTGCATTTCCATATAAGTTTTAGGATAAATCTGTTAATTTCTATAAAAATGTCTGCTGGGATTTTGATAGAGATTACATTGAATCTGTAGATCAATTTGGGGAGAACTGTCATCTTAACAACATTGAACGATCCACAAACATGGAAATGTTTCTTTTTATGTTTAATTTCTGTTAGCAGTGTTTTATAATTTCCAGCAACAAGTCCTTGTGCTTTTGTGAAATTATTTCTAGATATTTCATTGTTTTTGATGCTATTGTCAATGAAAATATATTTTCCTAATTTCATTTTTTATTATCTTCTTGCTAGTGTACAGAAATACAGTTGAGTTTTTGTATATTGGTCTTGTAACCTGTGACTCTGGTGAATATTCAATAGTTCTAGTTTTTGAAAATGGATTTCTCATATAGGATTATGTCATTTGCAAATAAAGATTGTTTTAATCCTTTCCAATCTACAAACCTTTAATTTTTATTTAGTCTATTACACTGGCCCCTCAAGTACAATGCTGGGAAATGGCAAGAGCAGATGTTTGCCTTGCTCCATTTTAGGGGGAAAAGCATTCAGTCTTTCACCACTAAGTATGATGTTACCTGAGGTTTTTCATTATGCTCTTTCTCAGGTTGAGGAAATTCCTTTCTATTCATAGTTTGAGAATTTTTATCTAAAATGGGTGTTAGATTCTTAGATGGTTTTCATGCATCTATTGAGATGATCATATGGTTTTTGTCCTTTACTCTATTAATATGGTGTATTACATTAATTGATTTTTGGATGTTAAACTAACTTTGTACTCCTGTGACAAATCCCACCTGGCTATGGTGTATACTTTTATATGTTGCTGGATTTGGTTTGCTAATATTTGCCAAGGACTTTTGCATCTATGTTCATGAGGGACATAGGTCTGTAGTTTTCTTGAAGTCTTTGTTTGGTTTTGATTTCTGTGTAATACTGGCCTCATAGAATGAACTAGAAAGTGTTCCCTCTTCTGTTTTCTGATAGAGTTTGTGAAGGATTAGTATTATTTCTTTACTTTTTAAAAATTTTTTTTCTTTACTGTCAGCACCTGTGCCCAAGATGTGAGCAATTAATGTTTTCAGCATGCCTACCACCTCAAATTACAGTTATTCCCCGTGTCTCCCACTTAGTATCTCCCCGAGGACCCTCTGCCCCACACTTCCCTGCCCCAGCAACCCTAGGTCTGTTTTCTCCTTCTGCAAGCCCTACACACCACTGTGGTCTTTCCTTCCTTCCTTCCTTCTCTCTTAGCTCCCACTTAGGAGTGAGGACATGCGGTATTTTTCCCTCCATGCCGGGCTTATTTCATTTAATGTAATTTTCTCCAAGCTAATCCATGTTGCTGTGAATGGCAGAATTTCATTCTCTTTAATAGCTGAATAGTATTCCATGGTGTATATATACCACATTTTCCTTATCCAGTCATCCGTTAATGGACATTTAGGTTGGTTCCATATCTTGGCTATTCTAAATAGAGTTATAATGAACATGGGAGTGCAGGTATCCTTTTGACATGATTTCCATTCCTTTGGGTATATATCCAGAAGTGGGATTGCTGCATCATATGATAGATCTGTAGCTGTTTGAGAAACCTCCATACTATTTTCCATAGTGGCTGTACTAATTTACAGTCCCACCAACAGTGTAGAAGAGTTCCTCTTTCTCTGTATCCTCACCAATATTTGTTATTCTGTCTTTTTTATTATTTCTTCTTTAAATATTCACCAGTGAAGCTTTCTGGGACAGAACTTTTTCTTTATAGGAAACATTTTAATGAATAATTTAATTTCTTTACTTGTAATAGGTCTATTCTGATTTTCATTTCTTCTTAAGTCAGTTCTGGTACATTTTGTGTGTCTTTCTAGGAATTTATTCATTTAAGTTGTCTAACTTGTTGGCATAAAGTTGTTCATAATATTCCTTTATAGTCCTTTTAATTTGGTAGGGTCAATAGCAATGTCCTTTCATTCCTGATTTTGGAAATTTACATTTTCTTTCTTTGCTTCTTGTTTGCCAATTTTGTTGATCTTTTCAAAGAGCTAACTTCTGGTTTTCTTGACTTTTCTCTACAGATTAGTATTTTGTCTTATTAGTTTTTACTGTAATCTTCACTTTGTCTTTCCTTCTACTTGCTTTTGCTTTGGCCTTAGTTTGTTCCTACCCTTTTTTCTTTTTTTTTAAAAAGATGACCAGTAAGGGGATCTTAACCCTTGTCTTGGTGTTGTCAGCACCACACTCAGCCAGTGAGCGAACCGGTCATCCCTATATAGGATCCGAACCTGTGGCCTTGGTGTTATCAGCACCACACTCTCCTGAGTGAGCACCACACTCTCCTGAGTGAGCCACAGGCCGGCCCTTTCTTTTTTGTTTCTTAGGGTGGAAGTTTAAGTTATTGATCCAGATCCAAACCTGTTATTGTTGAACTATTTCTCCTTGCAATTCTGTCAAATCTTGCTTTATGTATTTGAGGGCTCTGTTGTTAGATGTGTGCACATGTGTAATTGTTATAGCTCCCTGACAAATCGCTTTTATCATAAATATTCACCTTTATCTATAGTGATATTTCTTGATGTATTTTTTCCAATATACATTTTTTTCTTTTTGGAGGCTGGCTGTACAGTCATCTGAACCCTTGACCTTAGTGTTATAACACCATGCTCTAACCAACTAAGCTAACTGCCCAATCCTATTTTTTCCAATATTAATATAGGTGCTCCAACTATCTTATGGTTACTGTTTGCATGGTATATGGTTTTCCTATACTTTTACTTTTACACTACTTGTGTCTTTGAATCTGACATTTTTCTTATGGACAGCATATATTTAGATTTTGTTTTTTACTCAGTCTGAAAGTCTGTCTTTTGATTGGGGTGTTTAATCCTTTCAAATTTAATATTATTGATAAGGATTTTTGTTCATTTGTTCCTCCTTTACTGCCTTCCTTGGTGTTAAATGGTATTACATTTTACTTCTGTTGTTTTTTAAATATATCTATTTAATTGTGGTTTAAAAAAACCCACAAAATTTCCCATATTAACCATTTTAAGTGTACAATTAAATAGTATTAAGCATATTTACATTGTTGTACAACAGATCTCTAGAACCTTTTCATCTCACAAAACTGAAACTCTATACCCATTAAACTCCCCATTTCTCCCCTGACAACCACCATTCTTCTTTGTTTCTATGAATTTGACTACTTTAAATATCTGAATGTAATCATGCAGTATTTATCTTTTTGTAATTGGCTTATTTCACTTAGCACGATGTCCTAATTGAAATAAGCCAATTTCAAAAAGGCAAACACTGTGTCCATGTTGTAGCATGTTCCTAAATTTCCTTCCTTTTTAAGGCTGAATAATATTCCATTATATGTGTATGCCACGCTTTGTTTATCCATTCATTTGTTGATGGACATTCGGGTTGCTTCCACCTCTTGGCTATTGTGAATAATGCTGCTATGAACGTGAGTGTGTAAATATCTTTGAGACCCTGCTTTCAGTTCTTTTGGGTATATGCCCAGAAGGGGAACTGCTGGATCGTAGGTAGCGCTATTTTTAATTTTTTTGAGGAACTGTTTTCTGTAGCAGCTACATTCCTGCCAACAGTGCACAAGGGTTCCAGTTTCTCCACATCTTGCCAACACTTATTTTCTGTTCTTTTTTAATAGTAGCAATCCTAACAGGTGTTGAGGTGATATCTTTGTGGTTTTGATTTGCATTTCTGTAATGATTAGTGAGATTGAACATCTTTCATGCTTGCTGTCCACTCATAAATAATCTTTGGAGAAATGTCTATTTACGTCCTTTGCCCATTTTCTAGTAGAGTTATTTGGTTTTGTTGTTGAATTGTAGGAGTTCTTTATATATTCTGGATATTAACCTCTTATCAGACATATGAGGTGCATTTACTATATATTTTAAAGTTATTTTCTTAGTGGTTATTCTAGGGATTATATCACAATCTGTGATTAATATTAGCTTAATTCTGGCAAAGTACAGAAACTTGGTTCTAATGTAGACCCCCTCCTTTGTGTGATTGTCTCATATTACATTTACATATGCTATAATCCCCAAAGTACAGTGGCATAATTATTGTTTTATGCACTCTTATGTCTTTTAACAAAATTAAAGACAACACAGTTTTTTATATTTACCCATATATTTACCTTTTCCAGTATCTCTTCATTTCTTTGTGCAGATTTGAATTACTATTGAGGATCATTTCTTTTCAGCCTGAATGATTCTTTACTATTTCTCATAAGGCCAGTCAGATAGGAATGAATTCTGTCTTTTTGGGGGGAAGGTCTTTATTTCACTTTCACTTGTTTTAAGGGTAGTTTTGCTGGATATAGAATTGAGAGTTTTTCTTTTTTTTCCTTGTAGCACTTTGAATATAACAGCCCACTGCCTCCACTGTCTGATGAGAAGGCTGTTGTCATTTTGTTGTTCTTCTGTAAGTGATGAGTTCTTTTTCTCTAGCTTCTAAGATTTTCTCTTTGTCTTTCAACAGTTTGGCTATGATATATCTAAGTATAGATCTCTTTGTGTTTATCAAGCTTCTTGGATCTGCAGATTAATACTTTCCATCAAATTTGTGAAGTTTTCAAACATTATTTCTTCAAATATTTTTCCTGCCCCTTTCTCTCTGGCACTCCCATTACTCCCAGTGTATTGGTATGCCCAATGTCACTGCACAGGAGTCTGAGGTTCTGTTCACTTTTCATTCTTTTTCCTTTCTGTTCTTTACATTGGATAATCCTATTGCTTTATCTTCAAGTCCACAGATTCTTTCTTCTGTCCCCACAAATCTGTTTAGTCCCTCTGGCCAATTTTTCAGAATTTTATTTTTTATTGTGATGAAATATACACAAAATTGACCATTTTAACAGTTTGCTGGTCTATAGTTTAGAGACATTAAGTACATGTACATTGTTGTGCTATCACCACCACTGGTCATCTCCAGAACCTTTTCATCACCCCAAACTGAAACTTGTTGCCCATTAAACAACAACTCATTTCCTCCTCCCTCAATCCCTGGTCACCACTCTTCTACTTTCTGTCTCTGTGAATTTGACAATTCCAGATATCTCACATAAGTGAAATCATATAATACTTGTCCTTTTGTGTCTGGCTTTTTTTCCCCCCTTTTTTTAAAAAAGATGACCGGTAAGGGGATCTTAACTCTTGACTTGGTGTTGTCAGCACCACGCTCACCCAGTGAGCTAACCAGCCATCCCTATATGGGATCCGAACCCATGGCCTTGGTATTATCAGCACTGCACTCTCCCGAGTGAGCCATGGGCCGGCCCTGTGTCTGGCTTATTTCACTTAGCATGTCTTTAAGTTCATGCATGTTGTAGTACATATCAGAAATTCATTCAGAATTTACTTTAAAAATAATTTCTGTTCCTTTGAGATTTCTCTATTGGTTAAGTTGTTGTCATGTTTTCCTTAAATTCTTTAAACATGGCCTCCTTTATTTCTTTGGCCATAGTTAGTCTTTGGCTACTAAGTCCAACATTTGAACCCACAAAAAATGTTTCTGTTGGCTTTTTCTCTTGAGGATGATTTATACTTTCTTTTAATGTCTCAATTTTTTTGAAAACTGGACATTTCTGATAATACATTGTAGGAACTAAGATTGGTTTTTTTTCCTCCATAAAAGTCTTCTTGCATATTTTTTCCTTAATAACTTGACTAAATCTGTGGGTTTTGTTTCTCCCATGGTTGCAGACACCAATGTTTCTGCTCAGTTTTTTTTGTTTTTTTTTTTTTTTTTGTCATTTTTTCGTGATCGGCACTCAGCCAGTGAGTGCACCGGTCATTCCTATATAGGATCCGAACCCGCGGCGGGAGCGTCGCCGCGCTCCCAGCGCAGCACTCTACCGAGTGCGCCACGGGCTCGGCCCTGCTCAGTGTTTTTTTTAAAAAATCTTATATTTAAAACGTAGGCAGTTTTTAAGTCTGTGCTGGCTTTTACTTCTGATGGGCCCTTTTGTGCTCACACGTTCACAGTCAGTTTAAAGATGTATGAATAGCTTGGACCCTCTCTGGTCTCTACTGAGTGGATATGTGGAGAGCTTACCAAGACCCCCTATGGCTGTCCCATTTCTGTTAAATTTATGGCTAGGTTGCTGGTCTGTTGTTTGAGCCAACCAGGACCACAACCTCAGGCTGGCTGAGCCATGGTTCTTGCCTGTATGTTTGTCACTGAGGTTACCACTGTTACTGACGTTGCCAGTGGGCATGGAATATATTTATCCATATTTCAGCTTCACCCACGATCCCAGATAAGAATCTTTCTTGAGCCGGAAGAGATCTTAGGGATCTTCTCATTCTGCTCTCTCCTTCTACATTCCAGGGAAAGCAAGACTCCAGAAAGCCCATGAGTGCAGCCAGGCATAGAGGTCAGCTTCTGACTTCCCTGTACTACTCCTCAGGGGCACTTCTGCTTAGTGTCCATGTAACTCAATTTCTAGAGGCAATCCTAGATCCTACTGTCACAAGGAGGGTGGCTCTCTGACAGCACCCTATGAGGAAGTACTCTTGAGTGATGACAGGTTGCCAATCTTGTGAAAAGAAGGAAGGGACAGGGCATGGAGAAACCGACATGTATTGAGAATTTGCTACTAACACTCAGCACCTGATTTGTATTAACTACTTCAATGTAATTTTTTAGGGCCGAGCCCGTGGCGCACTCGGTAGAGTGCTGCGCTGGGAGCACGGCGACGCTCCCACCGCAGGTTCGGATCCTATATAGGAATGACTGGTGCACTCACTGGCTGAGTGCCGGTCACGAAAAAATGACAAAAAAAAAAAAAAAAAGATTTCAAGTTACCAAAAAAGTTTCAATGTAATTTTTTAAAAGCCCCACTGAGGTCCTTATTTTTATCCATATTTCATAGATGAGGAGTCAGGAATTTGCCTGAGGACTGGATATTTGAACTCAGCTCAGGCTTATCCCAAAGTCTGCTCTTGTAAGTGGTTATGAAAGGACCTGTTAGTATGCGCAAGAAAGCAATTAGCTTTTTCCTAATCCAGGTCCTGGACTTTCATAGTAGCTTCTGTTTCTCTTCACCCTGTCCTTCCTGCCTATTCTAGGCCAACCATCAAACTGAAATGTTTGGTATTAGACCCAGCTCAACCCCCTCCATGCCCTAGCTCATCTCCACTGTCCCATCTCCTTACAGTTCCTAATGGGCTGAGCCCACTGTGTGGTTCCAGGTCTTCTCAGGTCTGAGTCTCCATTATCATTTTGCCCTTCCACCAACCACAGGGAATTCTATGTTTGTAAGATTTTGCTTACCAAAATACTACATTTATGAAGATGTCATATTATTTCTTACTAACTGCCCATTAGGGCTTCTGGCCAGCATGAGGTAACCAGTACTACACTTCCTGGGTTAGTTAAACTGGAGTCAGCACAAAGACAAGGGCATAGTGAGCCTTTGCTGCCTGACTCAGGCACACACAGGATAGCTGAAGCAGTGAAAGCAGACGATAGTGACCCATTATTATTTCTGTGCCTTCTGTGGGTGGCCTGGGCTTACTAGCCTGTACACCAGGAGGAGTGCAGCAAAGATCTTCCCTGGATGTCTGGTAGGCATTCACATCAGCATTTATCACTGTTCTCATTTTTCAGGTGGGAAAATAGACGTGGGCCTAGGTAGGACTAGATCACAGAACCCTCACTGTTTGGTCTTCTCCTTATTACTCCAAGGTAATACCAACGGAGGCTTTACATTTTCTTTCATGAAAGAGACTGAAGGGTATCACTCTCCAGCAGAAGAAAGCTCTGTATGCAACAGGCAAATTCCCAGGGGCTGAAGTAGAATCTTTCCCCATTAATCTTGCCAAATTTTCCCAGATCCATCAATAGATGCTGGCTTCAAGTAGGGATGCCCTAAGTCACATCTTGGGACCTGTTCTTACCTGCCTGCTTAGAGAGGAGGGAAGAGAGCTGAGGCCTCTATGCAACCAGGATTCCCTGCCCATAAAGTGCAGTAGCTGGAGACAGAGGAGCAAGTTTCCCACTGATCCTGTATCTTCCTTCTTATACCCCTTTCTAGAACATATGGCTTACAATGATTCAAAGTGATATTTTTTTAACTTAAAAAATGTATTTCATTTTAGCAAAAGCCACCCTTTGCCTTGCCACACATCCCAAAGAGACAGACAACATTGAGTTTAATAATCAGCTAAGGCCAGTAATTCCCTTCCCAGCTTTCTTGTGGCCTGTACCTTTGTTCAGGGATTGGTGCTCATTCCTGCTGCAACTACGTGGATTCATACAGAGCTTTTTCAGAGAGAGAAACTAAGACAGAGGGTTGAAGGCTCACAATCATGAATTTCCTGCCCCCACTGCCTTTTGTGCCCAGAGTTCAAATTCCATTGAGTAGCTAAATTTAAAAAATGTTCAAGTTTCTAATACATAAAACTTGGGTGCACGCATGTGCTCTCTCTCTCTCTCTCTCTCTCTCTCACACACACACACACACACACACACACACAAAAAAAAAAAAAAAAAAAAAAAAAAAACCATAAAACCTCTCCCTAAAAATCTCTACAATGGCCATGTGCCCCCACTGTTAACACTGAGTATATGAGAACACTCAACATCCTGCATGCAGGGAAGGGGACTTCTGAGAGACTAGACTAAGGCTTTTGGGTGGCTTTTCTCAGAGCTGGGAGGTGGGCTCTTGGAGCTGTTATCTTCACTAAATAGGTTCTGCTCAGCACTCCCATCCCTGAGTTCCTTCTTCCCTATGGCCTTTCCCACCCCCTTCCACCCTCCTGTGGCCTTTCTTGTCCCTGCCCTAAACCCATTCTCTTCTGGGGGACATCCCACCAGGACCCCCATCCAGCTCCTATCAGCAGGTGGTATTTCCCATCCTGAAAAACACAACAGGAACTAAAGAACTGAATCTGAGCTATGGAGGCTCCAGAAGGTTGATAGCCCTGCAGAATTTTACCTTGATTCGGCCAACAGTATAGGGCTGTCCGAGGCCAGCTTTTTACTGGCTGCCTGTTCATTCTTCTGCATGTTCAGGAGGCAAAGAGTGGGTTAGGTGTTGCAGGGCCATGGAGGGCTCACCCACCATGGAGACCTTGTCCCCCTGCTGAAAGTGGAACAAGAGATGAGGTGACTGGGCATGGATTGAAATGACAAACTGTGACTCTTCTACAAATGTGGAGGTTTATTTCAACAAAATGTGAAAAGTGCACCTGACTGAAGCTCCTTGCTCATCAGGGGATGTGTCCATCAAATTCTCACTGAGACAAGTGAAGGCTGCTTTGTGAGCAAAGTGAACAGATAATATGGCAATCTCAGTTCAGCAAGTCCTAGTCAATATGATGTTTACACTTCTCCTGCCTCAGTAACCTTGCATGTGTAATGGGTTGGGGGAATATCAGATTGAACACATTCTGTGGCTTTTTCTGACTTTTCTATATGAAAAATCCCCATCCAGGGTAAGACCTGAAGTGAGGAGCTCTGGGGATGGGGGAATAGGCATTACAGGGTTCTAGAGGGGAAAAGTGTTCCTTTGTGTTATAATTTGGTGGGGAGATGGGAGCGTAACCCACCGTGCCTCTGAAGAGATGCCAGGACAGGTCTCCTGGGGAGTATAGGACTTCATACTACCTGTTAGATGTGTGGGATTTGATTTATTGCAGAAAAGTATAGAGGAATATTCTGGTCAAAGATGAATCCAGTTCTTACTAGGTAGGCAAATACACAGTAACCGTGGACTTCGTTCTGGTCTTCTTCCTGGACTGAGAATTGTTCCCCACCTTTTTTATGCCCTTCTTTGAAGGTGCTAAACACCTGCACCTTCCACCAGGGCAGCCTGGCTGAGGTGCTGACTCCTGGGGACAGTTGGCTACGTATCCAGCTGTATAGTTCCCATCTGTGATCTGGAACTGTTGGGAAGTCCAGCCAGTCCATCTGAACAAATAGGTCCTGAAGAAGGGTAGATGGAGCTCTTTCTTGTATGTGAACTGTAGGGTTAAGGCTCAAAACTGTAGCTATACAAAAGTATTCATACCACTACTCCTAAAATATTTTAGTGATTTCCTCCTTGGTCGTCAGTGACAAATGCAATTACTGCACTGCAGGAGCCGGATGCTTTCTTACCCGATCACCTGCCACTCTTGCTTTAGGAATACCAATGGGGGAACCAGTAAGCTTTTTTCTTGAATAGACTAGTTGTTGAATATAAATGCTCTCCACCACCCCTGAGGAGGCCCCTGCTGCTGGCCGGAAGGGACCAGTAAGCCTGGTAGACAGCAGCACCATGACTGAGTTGTGAAGAATCTTAAGGTCATGTGGATTCTGTGTTCCCTGCAAGCCTCCCCACCCAGGAGGGCCAGTTTCTGGTGCTGACAGCACAGCTGTCACCAGGGTCCTTTCAGCAGCTGCAGGGAGACCTGCTATACCTGTTGCCTATGTACATTCTGGGGAAGAGACAAGACCCAAGGGGAGTAGGAATGTCAGCCGTTAGGAGAGTTGCTCTGGAAATAGGGACGAGTGACTGTAGGCACTATTAACCTCTTGTGACTATCAAAGCTCCAGGCTTCATAACAACAACCTTCTGAGTCCAAAAGAGAGAGACTATCTGGCGCACTCACCCTATGGCATGAGTAATTAGTTTCCATCGGTGACAGAAAGGGCATTTTCCTTTGGCTGCTCCCCTGCCAACTCAGCCTATAGCACTGCCTGTGGGAGCCCTGGCTGACGGCTGGGGCCTCACAGTCAGGCCTTGTAGCTCCCAGCGAGGTGTAACAGCTAGTTGAGCAGTGATATGTAGGATGGTGGTAGGTCAACTATCTTTCCATTTGTTCTAAGAGAATTTAACTCAAGATTGAGACCCTTAAATCAAGAATAATACCTTGATCTATTTCTTTCTCTGCTTCTTGAGTCATGGTTTTGACCCCATCTTTAAGTTCCCATGGAGTTTGCGGTAGATTTCATGCCCTAATTTTTCTTCATAAACAGGTACCTCAGTGTGGTTAACCTGGGAATGACTCCTCTCCAGTGCCTACTGTGTGCTACACTGAATGTGGGGGTAATAAACAACGGACTTGAGGCTTCCTCCTCTCCCAAGACCTCAGCCCTCCTCTGCTGCCTGTGGCTGCGGCTCATGGGGCCAGGGTGAGGGGGCTGCCTGGCAGCTCCTCACAGTTCCCTGTGCTGGGGCCAAGGGACTGTCAGGACAGGAAGGGCAGCCCTCCTTTTGTGTACTAAGACCTCATGGTACATGCTTGTACCCTTCATTGGTTTCAGTCCTCTGCAGGGAGAGGGGACTGTACTCACAGCCAGGGTAATAAATACTGAATGGGATGGGTGTGACCAGTGGGAGCTTTGTGATCCTATATCCCAGGATGTCATACACAACCTGAAACACTCGAAGAGAAGCAAAATGCCACTTTGACTCCAGTGCTGGGTCTCCCGTGCCTTCTGATTACAGTGGTTTCAGTTGTAAAAGGCAGTTCTAGTCCTTTTCTCCAGAGACAGGGCAGGGATGGCCAGGAAGCCATTCCTATGTTGAAGGGGAATCCATTGTGGAGAGGATCCGTACAACTTCTGCTCGCTGAGTGGGTGAGATGTGCTGGGTCATGTGAATGATGGAATCCATGGCAACCTCTGGATTAGCCTGTACCAAACTGGAGAGGAAGATCAGGGATGGAGGCAGAAGTTCTACATCAGGGCAGCTTGAGAATCGCTAACAGCTTGAATAAACATGCTAACACAGTCCACCGCAGATGCTTTAGTCATCGCCTCACCTGAGCTGTTTTCCTACATTAAAAATGTCCCCAGCAGCCAAATAGAGCGTACTTCAAAAGTTCTTGGAAATTTGTATTATTTTTTAATTCTGTTTTTCCAAGAACTTTTTGAAGTATCCTCATACAAGATGAACGTGAAACATTTTGCTGTCAAAGTAAAGAAGAAATTTAAAAAAAAAAAATCTAAAACAGCATGGTGCAGATCCTCTTTCCAGACAACTGCCAGAAAATAAATAACCCTGAGCAAAAATGATGGGGACATCTGGGACAATTTGGGCATTGAAATGAGTAATGAATTATAAATTAATGAAAAAAAATTTTCACTAGTCTATGCTAAGAATATATAAATGAACAGGGGAGGGGAGAAGACTTTTGCTTACAATAGAATTTGAATGGTGAGTGGATGATAATTGTGGTGGATGTGTTGGAGTTGGAAAGTTATTTTGCAACTTCATTGTAAAGACTGGATAGGCAAGAATCATTAGTGTATGCTAAATCTAGGGGGAAGTTTTGATGAGGAGCAAGATATTTGCATGGCCTTAAAGTGTTTTCCCACATACTAACTAGTTATTAGGTGCAAGGGAGGGGATCAGTAATTATACAGTGGAGAAATCGAGTAACATCTGGATCAGGTGATGGGAATTAACATCAGGGGCAGATGAACATCATGTGCCTCCAGATGTGGTACCCTGTGACAGCCACATCATCACATATGCAATATTCTGGCCAAAATGCATAACCTAAATGTAATCATGAGGAAACATCAAACTCAAAATGAGCAATGTTCTATGAGTAGTAGATTTCAGATAAAAGTTTTTAATCAATGTCAAATTTACTAAAGTTGATCATTTTACTATGTAAGAGAATATCCGTATTCTTAGCAAATGCGTGAAGTATTTAGGGGTAAAGCACCATGATATATGTAACTTATCCCTTAAATGGTTTAGAAAAAGGAAAAAACATATATAGGAGAGAGAGCAAGCGCACTCAGAAATGATAAAGCAAATGGGGTAAAATGTAAATAACAGGTAAATCTGGGTACAGATATACAAGCGTACTTCAAAAAGTTTGTGGAAAATAGAGTTGAAAGATAATACAAATCTTCCCATGAACTTTCTGAAGTACCCTCATATAAGGGGTGTCCTTTGTACTGGTTTTAGTTTTACAACTTTTAAGTGAAATGTTTTCAAATAATTTTATTAAAATGCTCCAGCAGTCTCCACCACCCCTCTTATGGAGAAGACTGAAGCCTCTAAAAATACAGCTGACACTTGACTGCCACACCATCAGCTTTCCTCCCCAAATTGTCCATCCAGTTTGAGTATCAGCATTCAGAGATGACAAGTAGGCACAATGAACTAAGCCTTCACTAGCTGAGATTACTAAGCACCCCTGGGGACTAGCAGCTGAGAAAGAATTGTGCTGCTAGGTTATATTTGCACCGGTGGGTCACCTACAGCAGTATCAAACAGCAAGAGACCACAAAGATCGTAAGGCATCATCATCTCATTATTTGTTCGAAATTTCTACTCCAAAGAACTAAGCCCCACTTCTCTAGAGGAGTTTCCTGCTGCTGGGCTTGCTCACCTGCGGATCTGCTTGAGGACGTAGTCTCTGCTGATACATTTGATGTTTTCCTCTATGACTGAGCGAACTCCATCTTCTTCTGTCAGCTGTTTCTCCAGCCACTCCACCAGATCCTTATTATTGTCCCAAACATAGGCCTGCAAACAGATGACTCTTGTCAGGCCAGCCTGGGTACCCTGATGGTTCAGTATCTGGAAAGCTTACTCCAAAAGCTTGTTCAACATAAAAATATTATTCACAACTCTCCTTTACTGTTGGTGTTGTAATAGTAGGAGGAAACAGGCCTCCAGACAGGAGCTGCCTCAGTCTCCCTTTCCTCCTTTTGCATACTCAAAGCTTCCACTTGGGCTCTCCCGAGGGTGGCAGTGCTCACCTCTAACTCTGTCTTGTCAGACTCTAGGGATCTACCTAGTTGACAAAGGCTAAGAGAATTCAAGAACCTGACAGATTTGAGAGAGAGTTTAAAGCCCAAATTACTTAGGAAAGTGTGAATGAGGAGGAAAGGTGCTGTATTTGTTGTTTTGCTTTTGGAGGAACTGAGACACAGTTCCTAAAGTGCAAGTCTAGTTCCAGTGAGGCTGGCAGATGAGGTCCTAGACTGGGCCTCTACCCTCTGGTCATGGAAGTCTCCTGAGATAAAGCCCACTGTCTTCCAACGAGGCATGGAGTGGGGACTGATGTGAGGGTGGGGACTGATGTGAGGGAAGTCTTGTTGCTAGGGCAGAGCCACCAGGTTGGAAATCTAACCTCCATTTTATTATCTATGAGAGTATTCAAAAGGGTCAAGATGTCTATAACCCAGAAAGTCTCAACAAACCACCTCTCGCCTCCTTTTTTTCAAGATCATTTAGCTGAGTATTTCCTAGGTAGTTGACTACATAATAATTCAGGAGTGTGTTAGAAGCCTAATAGCCTTCTCCTTGCTCTCTTCTCTTATTTTCTTTACAAATCATTTAGGAATCGTTTTGTTAATGGTTTCCGGAAAACCAAGTACCACCATTAGGGCTCATTCATATTTATGTCATTTTGTTTGGGTAATTAAACACAAAGCTCGTCATTTAAAGGTGCACTATCCTTCTCGGTTATCACTAACGAAGTCAAAGTCAGAATGACAATGAGTTTGGCACTGTAATTTAATAAGAGGGTGCATTAGGGACTCTCTGAGGCTTGAGATGTGGCTATAGGAAACCTGTATACAAGCAATGGCTCAAAAGCCACAGCTCTAACTACAGGGCCTGCAAAGGCACAGAGGAAATGTCTTCATCACACCCTTCAAGAGGCATCAAGCAGTAAGAAACTGAGCACAGGGCTGTTTTCTAACTTTTTTTTCATCCCTTTAAAAATAATTGTTTGTCTTCAAACTCTCACTTCCCATCCCTAACTTTGCTGGTGAGTTAGTTACCTGTGACTAGTTATTATATGTCATTTCACTGATTTCTATATTTCTAAAAATTCTCAAGGAGTCCTTTACATTTGAAGGATTGAGAATTCCCAGGATTAAGGATCAGCAATGTGCCTTTAGTTCTCTGTCCATTTCTTTTTCTGGCTCCAAATTTGCCCACCTCTGTAATCACTGATAAAAACATCAGATCTCTGCAGCTAGAGTGGTGTGGCCAGGACAGTGTGGACCTGAGTGGGCCTTTCCACCTGTCAGTGCCTTGGTCAGGACTACCAACATCAGTTCCCGCTGACGGGGCTGGGCGGCGGTGTTTTCCCATCTTGTGGCTGGGTGCATTCGCTTTGGCATCCCAGCTTGCTCCAGACCCCACATAAGGATGGATACCCTGGACTCCTAACCATGGCCACCTAAACTTCCACGCTTCCATTTCCATCAATGGTAACTGACTTCTGCTCCACGGTTTGAGTACCTGTACACATTCCCCTACTTAGGAAGATCTGTGGGGAGGAAAAATGAAATAATGAATGCTTCTTGGTTTACAGAATGGGGGAAAAAAATTTACCCAAGAATCCCAAAGCCTTTAGTTTAGGAGAATATTTAATACTCTTATTAATCATTTTTAATCCGTTTGCTTTTAATTAAGAAACAGCATGATGCTTTCCTATCAACATATGCCAGGGAGCAGATTAATTGTGGCTTAAGATAACTCTCCTTGATTGGTGTAATGTATTAGCTAACGAGATGCCTGCTTCTAAAGATGCTCAGATGCTGCAATGGAGAGCTGGCCGCCCTCTAGAGAACACTCTTCTGCCTTCCCCTCCTGCAGCCACAGAATAGACTAGGTGTTTAAATTAAACATTTTAAGAAGTTCCCAGAGAGGATTAGAGTGACACATTCCAAGTTTACAGCTGCTTGAAAATATAGGCCCATACATGTATAAAAGATCTGCTGTTTACTAAAAGTACAACAACTGGAGGACAACCACCAATCACTGGAAGCCAAGACCCAATAAAGTGTGGCTCACAGCCCAGAGTACATAAAGGCAAAGGGGTTGCAAGTCCTAATCAATCGCATTTTTAGCAAAAATAAGTGTGCACCCATAGTGCACTGCTTTTTCTCAACAGACTTGGGAGGGCTTAATACACTGTGGTGAGCTAACTGGTTCCACCTGGGAAAAGCAAGCTCCCTTTCACTGGGTTTATGAGTCTACAGTTCCTTGTTTGCCCTCTCAGAACAGAGTTGTAAGACTCATCATTCCAGCCATCCAGAAGAACAGGCCAATCTTATTCCCAAGGATAAAACCATTATAATTTCCCTTCTTAAAATTATGAAAATATGGCTGATCATTCCCAGTATTCCAGTGTGGATTTTATTTTATTATTATTATTTTTTTAAAGATGACAGGTAAGGGGATCTTAACCCTTGACTTGGTGTTGTCAGCACCACACTCTCCCAAGTGAGCCAAGGGCCAGCCCTCAGTGTGGATTTTAAACAAGCATGAAATGCTGGGCTATTAACCACATGATAAGCCTGGGCCCATATGTCACCTGCATGACACTCATCCCAATAAGAGCATTTTAATACTAATAAAATATCAATAATTAAACATCACTACAGAGGCCTGCCCTACAATAAATGTTCAACGGACACTTTCTCCCTGAATCAGCAGATAAGTATCTCAGGCACTACTTAGCCTCACTAATTGTACGTAGTAATTAGTCTATCTTACAAAATCTAAATGACCTGTTTGTAAAGTTTCATTTCTAACAAATGGGAGGGCTGTTAAGCCCTCCTTAGGCAATGGTATGGCAGGGGCAGGGAGTGACCAGGGCACAACCAGATGTAGCCCTGACTACCTACACTTACAAGACTAAGACCTACCCAATAGAAGCTCAGGAAACAATGTGACTTTTTTTTTCCCCAGAGGCTTTGGAGCACAGTAGCAAAAGGCCACGTGGCTAGGGTGGCCCACTGGACCCCCATTTCCTGAGAGCTACCCTGTCTCAGAAGTTTGGTGCATGAGACTTATCCACGGGTAGCTTGAGGCCAGTGGAAATAAAGTGACCTTATTAACAGTGCTTTTTTCTTTATTATCCTCACAAGGAACTCCACTGAGCATTCATTTCCTTTGAAATCCAGAATAAGAGTGAGTTGGTAGCTACCTGTGCAATAATATCTCATTATGGCATTAGGCTGTGGATATATTAGAGCAAACGAAAGAACGTTGATGGAGCATTAACGGTTCTCAGAAGCCCACCCCCCCCCCTTTTCTGTCAAGATCATTACATTACACATCTTTAACTCTTAGTCTATGTTGTTATTTGTTACCTTCTAACATGCTGTTCTGAGGGAGGAAGAAACTAGCTATTTTGAATGTCTACTGCATGCCAGATACCATGCTCCATACTTATGTTATTTAAAACTCACTAAACCCTTTGACATAAACATCACCCCCACTGCACACAAAAGGAAATAGAGGCTTAGATAATATGCCCAAGCTGTAATGGCAAAGCCGGGATTCCAGAAGTTTGTGACATTCCAAAACTCACATTCTTCTCATTGTTCCATGCAGAGTCCTAATCTCAATTTCTACTGATGGGGTTTGGGGGAAAAAAAATCTATCAGCCTGTTTGAAAAAAACCACATACCTCAAATTGTAAATCCAAGAATCAAGACAGAAAACATGCCCATGAAACAAATGTGTGCCATGTTCTTAGGACCCAATTTAAACCACAGTTCTTGTTTTTTTTTTCCAGGGAACTGCAGTAATGCTTTGCTTCTGCCTGCAGTGAAACTATGAACCATAAACCCTACTATTTCTTATAGTAGGACTATCCCAGTGGATTCAAACAGAATCCTATAACTCATGGTAACAGTTACCTCTAAGGGAAACAAAAGAATTACACTGCTCAGTTGTATAACATCACAGTGTCTTCAATTCTCTGCCCTGGAATCTCTTTTTTCAGGATTAAGATTAAGAATACAAATTCTCTGGAAAAAAAGAACACACAGCATGGCTAATAGATGCCTATCACTAAATGTCTTTCCTTACCAGTAACCACAATAGGGATTAGAGGGTCACTTCTTGGTGCAAAGCCAGGGTCTAGACTCAGCCATTCTTTGCACTTGAGAGACACAGCACACAATATCTATCACTGTTTGAAGAACCAAAAGAAGAAAAAGGTGGTTTAAGCCATTTGCAGACACCAAGCAGAGTCTACCTCAGCCCTTCAGAGGCAGCTTAGGCAGCTTTTGAACACTGCAACACTTTCTTCTCTCAAGGGCGCTGCAGATTTTTATCACCCACCCATACTAAACCAGGTCCTGCTGAGCCTGCAGAATATAAGGAGATTTCAAAGCCACATGCCCTGACATCGTAGGATCACCCATCCTTATTTCTCTTCTCGGCTGTCCTCTTATAGAGCGCTCAGGAGAATGCATCTTTTGTTGGTGGAGGCAAGGGAAACAGCCTCAATTCTTGGGTACAGTTGGCTCCCAGTGCCTCAGGCAGCCTCCTCCTGAGCTGGGGGGCTGGGGTTGTCTTCCGCACTTGAGTTCTAGCCAGGAGGCTGTGCACAGAGTCAGCTGTTCTCTCCATTGATAAGAGATGGCAATGACCTATTTTTTCAGAAACACTGTCCCTATGGTAGTAGGATGCTGAGTGGCAAGGAGAGGGCCTATCTACCCACTTCATGCTTGGAGGGAAGCTATTCCTTCTCCTCATCCTTGTGCCTACTGAGGCCGTGCACGTCCATTAACAGCTAATGTGGTAGGCAGGCAGTGCAGGCCTCTCATGGCCACACCCACACCCACACCCACCCACCCACACACCCACACACACACACACATTCTCTCTCTCTCTCTCTCTCTCCCCCATTTACCTAGCCAGCCACTCTTAACTGCAGAACAACCTCTTATTTTACACTTGCATGACTTTCAATGCCAACTTCCACTAGAAGCTGCTAGTAGCCACTGACAAAATTGTCTCACTCTATTATGATGCCACAGACTGACCTTAACCTGAACCAAATGTCAGAAAAGGCTGTGCTCCCCCACTGCATATCTGAAATATTTATCCAAAGAGGCTTTTCAGTCGTAAAGAAATGGGCAGACTTAACACAAAGGTGAGTCTCAGAAGCACACCAATTCACTGGCTTAAAAAGTGATAGCAAATCTTGGAGTTCCTCCCTAAGAATGATTAGCAGAGACTTCGGGCAATACTTTTCAGGTGAAGAGGGTGGAGTGCCCTCTTCAAGGGCCAGGACCCTTTAAGCCACCACCAACCATCCATCAATATTCTAATCAGTAGTCACCAAATAATTTTAATCACACAGCTGAGTGACACACAAATTTTTAAAATTTATTTTTTGGCAGCTGGCAGGTATGGGGATCTGAACCCTTGACCTTGGTGTTATCAGCACCATGTTCTACTGAGTGACTTAACCAGGCAGCCCCAGATAGACAATGTATTTTGAGCATATACTACCAGTATTCTGATAAAGTGAGGTGTATGTTGACATATATGATTTAATCCGTATACTAACTACTAGTAAAGGTTAATTTCTTTTCCTTAGTAAAAGTAAATAGAAATAAAAGTTCTAACTTTTTCCTCCATCCTCTGTGGATTGCCATGTGCAGCCCGCTATTCCAGGGGCAAATGCTGGTGCCCTTGCTATGTCATTCTGGCCTCAGACCTGCCCCATCCCTCAACCCTGGGGCAAGAGTACTGGGGACACCATCTCAGTGGGGTCACTGCTCTAAGTCATGTGCACTCTCCATGAGATCACCCTGAGAAGATGTTGGGATTCATAGCTCCCTGTGTGCAGGGTGGACATTTCCTTCCAGCTCTGATTTGAAATCAGATTTTTAGTTGTATTCATAGAATCTCCTGCTTACATTACTATCAGGTCCTATTAGGCTTCCTGCTCCCGCCCCCTTCAATTCCATCCTCCACACAGCCCCCTGAGTGGTCTTTCTAAAACAGAAAGCAGAGTATGTCATTCTGCTGTTTAAAATACCTTAGTGGCTTCCCACAGGTCTCAGGACAAAGTCAAAACTCCTTCACACAGCTTACCTGGCCTTGCATGACTAGGCCCCCGCCCCTATCTTCTTACCTGGTCCCCAGTCTTTAAGCCATCCCAAAATATTTGCAGTTCTTTGGATGCATGCTACTCTTGTTATCATGCCTTGGAACATGCTATTCCTTCCACCTGGAACATAACCACCTGCACCCCCCCCCCCCCACTTCTCGCAATCTAACCTTGCCCTCTGGTTCATTCCTACTTTATCTTCAAGTCTCTACTGAGGTATCACTTCCCCCAGAAATCTTCCTAGACTCTCTCCCCCTTCCCAAAGAGGGGGCTGGGTGTCCTCCCTCTGTGCTATGTTCTTTGCTGAGTTTGACAATGGCCTCATTGTTGTGCATGACATCTGTCTTCCTCTCTAGATGGTGAACTCTGTGTGGACAGGAACCACATCTGTATCTGTCACTGCCATGTCCCCAGGGCCTTATGCAGTGTCTGGTATGTAGTAACTATTCCAAAATGTATGCTGAATGATCACGAGCTGCAAAATATGCCTTACCACCTCTTCTGATGAGATGCCATGACATGTTGCTGTGGAGGGGGGAGGAGGGGGACAGGAAATAGGGCTTAGACCTTGATGTTTCCCTTCACTTCTGCCCTTGGGGGCCTGTGGATTCTTAGACGACAAGTCTCGCAACCCTCGGGTGGGGGTGAGCACAGCACACAGGTGCACCACCTACCTTCACCGTTCCTTCCACTTCCACAAACCAGCGCCTTAACATGGCCTGGATCTGGCCATCAGTCAGCTCGGGGTTTGCATTGTGGATTTTCTTCTTGACCAGGTCCTCCAGCAGGAGACGCCTCAGCCGCCAGTAGAAGAAGGTTCGGGATGTTTTCCAATCCAGTATGTCCTACAAAAATAAGCTTAGTCACCCCAGCCCATATGCCCTGCTGGCTGCAGCAACATGCACAGCCATGGGCCTGGCTAATGCTAACCCCACACAGGGCTGAGATGTTCTGGGGAGGTATCTGTGAATTCCCAGATAACCAGAGGGAGCAAGTGGTTTTGAGTAGACGGCACAAACAACTTGCATGCAGATCAAATGTGAGTTAGCTGCTGCTGTGACTTAGACACTGTAGTAATCTATAGCCCAAGGACCACCTGGGCAGCTGTCACCAATGAAGGCACATGTGACTCATTTTCCCACTGGTAAAATGGAGCTTACCCCATGAGGGGGTCCATGAAAACCTAAATCATATGTTGGTTTAGGACAATAATGGATATAGAAAAAGGGAAAAGTCTCTTAAAACAAAATTGAAAATGGTTTGGCCTGTATAAGCTGTTTTAATCTGGCCCCTCACAGCTCCCTGCTTGTGAGCCTTCCTATGTGCATGACACACACACACTTGCTTGTGGGTCTCTGACAAGTCAGGAGAAGTGGTGACCATTGTACTTACGTTAATAACACCCTTCTCCTGCATCCGGCCTGGGGTGTCATGCAAGTCAGCAAACTGCACAGCTACCTGGTGGTAAATGGGAATTAGGAATTCCTCCCGCTCCTTCAACTTGTTCTCCAGCTCCTTCCGCTCAGCTGAGCTTAGCTCTGGAGTGCCTGCAATTAGATAAACCTGCCTGTTACACTCTGTGGTGACCAGGCATCTCTCTGCACAGAAGTGGCCACAGTCACAGGAAGCCCAATCTCACCTGCCCCCTTCCCTCTAGGGCCTAGCTCTCCAGTGTCTCCACTACCTCTTTGCTGAGTGACAGAATTCTATGAGATGCCACACGGAGCTCACCTGTGCTCTATTCCCCGTGGAGGTCACAAGTGTGGAAGCAGCAATGGCAGCCCTCTCCCCAGGCCTCTCCCTGAGCAGATGCAAACAATCACCTAGAGGTCTGCATCTCTTATCATCTTGCCAACTAACAGCCAGGCTCTTCCTTCCCTATGAGACGCCAAGGCTGGCATGCAGACATGATGCCCATTCCTGCTAACCAGCATTAGAGTGTGGGATGTGGGGAGAAAGCATCCCCTACGTTCCAAGCACAAACCAGCAGCTCTTGTTTCCCCACGTCCATGCCAGCCACCTGCCAAACTTGGTAAGGATCTGAATAACTCCTAAAGTTGCAAGCCACAGTAACTTCACAGCTTCTGATCTCAGGTTTGGATACTTTTAACCTCAAATTAGTAGAATCCAATCTAATTAGAGCCAGATTCATGTGTCTCATATCAGCTCAATTGATTACCCTTGGTCTCCCACCTGGGCTGCTACTGCCAGAGCCAACCCCTGACCAAAGGACCAGAGTGACAAAGACATTCTAGTTCTTGGGCTAAAAGAGAAGGAACAGGAAAAAAGAGAAAGGCAGCTGACAGATCCCGCTTGGATCACCAAGATTATGAGCACACAATACCTTCACTCAACAGACAGGACCCTTCGGAATTACTTATAATGAGGAGGGACTCCCTCCCCACCCCCACATCAACAGCATCCCAGTGGAGATGTTGCTATGTTGTGCTTTTCTTCCTAATTGCTCTCAGAATGGGATCTGCAATCAATACTGAAAATTTAGCTCACTGCCTAGTAAAGAGTAAGTTTAGCTGAAGGAGCAATAGGTGACAGCCCCTGGTGTTGGGGACAACCTGAAGTGCTTTGTCACCAAAGCTGACAAATAAATACATGAGCACAGGTGATGGGATGCAGAAGAGAAAGGTCTATTTCAAGCATGCCTGTCTGGGAACAGGCCTTGTTTTTTATACTACTATGAATCATATGCCATAAATAGCCTTGGGCTTCTGAGTGAGCCATAAGTATTATACATAAACACATGTTAACAGACAGGGATGAAACTCAAATATGTAGTTTCATTTCTATGAGTTTTCTGGATGCCCACTACAACCTTTTTTTTTCTTTTTTTAAATCCATCACTATTTCAGAAGTGTGATGAAGGGTGCTGAAGACTATTTTTTCTTGGGATCTCACGTAGAAGGCAGTCATGGATCTGCCACTTTAGGCCCCAGATGCCTTAGCAGCCTTCCTTCCCAAACAGGTGAACAGCATGGTCACTCTGGGCCTCCCACTACAGGATGACATGGACTCCCATTCATTCTAGTGTGGATCTGCCTGTAGAACTGATGGGAGGAGAGCTGGCTGGTGTCTTCTAAGATGAGCCTTTCTTAGAGCACTCTTGATAGGGAAGCAAACATTTTCCTTCTTCACTGAAAGGAACCAAGGCTTCCTGGAGAAATAGCTGATTCCAGGGCTGGGGCTGGGGCAGGGAAAATATAAGAAAAGCCTGGAACATTGTTGTGACAAAAAGCAAGGAAGCACTCAAAAAATCATTAAGACATGTTAGAAGGACACAAGAGCTAGTTTGAAGGTATTTCCACTGGTCAAATCTCAGACAATTTGAGCATCAAAATAAATACTGATATTTATTATCAGATAGAATATTTATGGAATAAAATATGAATCTATGAGTCTATCCTGATATAATTAAATGGATGAGAAGGGAAGAGGAATGTTCTCTCTTCCAGCAGAATAACAATCAATAAATATAGAAGGAATGACAAAATTAGAAAGCCACCATTTTACAACCACGACAATAATTGATTCTGTCAAGAATCATCAAAGGATGCTAAAACTAGTGGGTAAAAGTTTGATGAGGAATAGGATATTCACATAGTCCCAAAGTATCTCCTGACAAATCACTTATTAATTATAAAAGGAAAATGGTAACTTTACAGTATATTAACCTAGTGAACAAAACCTTAAACAAGTAATCTAAGTTACCATCACCAATAATAGGACAGCTAACATCATTTGCCTCCTGAGATGATGTCCTGAGAAGGATAGAACATCGCTTCTGCAATATTCCTGCCCGAAAGGCAGAATCTGAATCTGACCATGGGAAAATATAAGATAAACCCAAACTGAGGAACATGCTGCAAAAAAGTGGCCTGTACTTTTCAAAAACATCAAAATCATGAAAGACAAAGAAAGACCAAAGAATCATTCCAGATTAAAGGAGAATAAAAATATGTGACACGAATTGCAATGTGTGATCTGGGATTAGATCTTAACAAGCTGTAAAGGACATTAGAAAACTTGGTAACATGTTAATGAGAATCATGGATGAGACAATACTATTGTATCAATGTTTACAGCTCCTTGATATAATTCCCTATTTTGATAAATGTACTATGGTAAGAGAGAGTCTGTATTCTTAGAAGCACATATAAGTAGTTATGGATAAAGGAGCATGATGTCTACAGATTACTCAGATGGTTCAAAGAAAATTGTGTGGAGTGAGAGGGAACATGAGTACGTGCACGCACGTGAGCATGCACAAATGACAAAGAAATGGAACAAGATGTTAACAGGTGAATTTGAGAAAAAGCCATTAGAAGTTTGTATTATTCCTGTAAATGTTCTGTAAAATTATATCAAATGAAAAGTTTTTTAAAAAATTAGCTGAGCTGAAAAAGAATAGTTTTTCCTAGCTATCCAATGCATACAATCAATAATCAAACTAATATTTATAGGGCACTGGGTGCCATTCTAAGTGTTTTATACCTGTTAATTCATTTAATCTCCACAACCTTATGAGGTTGGTGTTATTATTATCCCCATCTTCCAGGTGAGGAAACTGAGGCACTGAGAATTTATGTAACTTATAAAGGTCACAAAGCTAGAAAGTAACAGAGCCAGAACTCGAATGCAGCAGTTTGACTCCCAAAGCTTTTGAGCACTATGTTATGCTGCCTCTTCTTGCTCATTTGGGGCAGAAGATGAGTGCTTCAGTAGTATTACCATCACCAATAATAGAATGGACTGACATCATGTGCCTCCTGAGATGATGTCCTAAAAAGGACAGAACATCACTCCTGCAGTATTCTTGCCAAAAATGCAGAATCAGAAAAGGCTAAGTGATGATGGCAGACTGGCTGATAATGCTGAAGTTCCATCTTGGTCCCATTCCATAATTAAGACCAGGACAATGTAACAATGTATACAATAATTTCCATCCTACAGGTCAGATGCTATTTCTAAGGCAGGCCTAAGATTGGAGGGTAGGTTCTCCTGTTACTGTGATATCAAGAACTAACACAAAAACAGGGAAAATCACAGCCCTGCTAGAGGGCAAGGGATGGCAGGACTATAGACATGGCTGAACAGTGAGTTCCAGACCCTTACAACATTCTCCCTCTGGGTAAACAACCAACTTTGTGCTTGTTATATACATATATGTGGATCATATACAACACACCGTTTACTGAGCATTTACTGTGTGCCAGGCATTGCACTTGAATCTTTCAGGATCACATAGCTCATAAGTCACCACGTACAATTCAGACCTATTCTGGTCAACTGTGAACAACTGCTGCCAAGCTGAATCCCTCGACGTTACTGAGTGCTTTCTACGTTGCTTCGTGTACATTATCTCTAGCCCTTATAACAACCCAACCTTACAGACAGCGTATCTATTTAACAAACAAGAAAACCAAGGCTCTGAATTGTAAAGTGACTTGCCCAATGGCATCCAGCTCTTAAGTAGCAAAGTCAGGATTTACACTTGGGTCTGACTGCCTCCAAGCCTGTGCTCTTCCACATTAAATGGTACTGAAGGTGGCCAAGCAGATATCCTGGCAGTGGTCACAGAAGGGGAAACAGCTGGTGATTTGGTTTGTTTTGTGAGCAAGAAGGAACAAGGTTCAGCATGGGGTACAGAAATGGGAGGAGCTATGGGCTGAGGAGGAGAGCATTCTGGAAACAAGGATTTGGCTTTACCAAGTTGGAGGAACAGAGGAGGCTGGCTCCTGGGCTAACAAAGGTCTCACTCACCCAATCAAGCTATTGTAGAGCTCTGAAAGAATAATGAAATAAACAACTGTAATGCCCTGGCCCTCCTGAGACTAGAAAGACCATGATTCCTTCAGTAATGCCTCTGATCACAGTTCAAGACCCACCTCAAAAAAGCATCAAAGCAAAGAAAAAACAAACAAAAGTAGAGAATGTATGTGTTTTAAAATGCACACGAGAAGGCCAAGAATTTGTGTGCTTGTATTAGGGGAAAAAAGGCTTTAAAATTTTTATTTTCCAAAAAATAAAAGGCTGCTCTTAAGCTAGTTATATACCCTTGTGTGCACACTGAGGGCCCCCCTCTCCTTGTACAGCAAAGTAGCCAGCCCCAGTAATGATTTAGGGGAGATTAACAAATATGTCAATGTCTATTTTCTGCTTAATTTAAAAGCGGCGTCTATAAAGATTTTTGACTTCTGAACCCTGTTCTCCTGAAAGAAAGAAGGTAAGAATGAGGAGGGGGATAAAGAGTGATTATCCTATCATTGATCGTTTGTCAGAAGCATTTCTTATTCACTGGACTATTGTAAAAAGCTAAGCTCTCGATCAATCCTGTAAGCTCCCTGTACAATTAAATATCTTAGGATGGTTTTCTTTCTTCTCTAGCCAGATTGCAGGGCCTCAGGGTTTTTAGGAAAGCAAGTCGGGTGTGTATGAGTGTGTGAGTGTGTTTAAGAATATGCTACCAAGAGGAAAGTCATTCTTTTCCAGAATTCTACTTTAGGAAAAGGTTGAAATGGGAGAAGAAAGGTGGGTTGCTCCCATACCTTCCTACCAAAAATAAAAAGACCCCATGAAATCCTAAAAATGAACTTTATAATTAAAAAATGTTAATGTAAAGAGTTAAATAAAGAAGAGGCATCCTAGTCTGATCAAATAAGAAGAGCTATCATTGAGATGTTACTATGTGCTGGTACTGTATTTCTTAATCTCATTTAATCCTGGCAACAATCCTAAAAAATCATTATCTTACAGATGAGAAAACTGAAGCACAAAAAAGTAACTTGCCCAAGGCCACAAAGCTAAAAAAGCTAGGATTTGGGCCTAGGTGGTCTGCCCATGTCTCTTAAACAAAACAATTTAAGTTGACTCACAAGTATCCACAGCACAGCAGCCTGTCAGGTGTTTGGAGCCACAATGAAAAGTCACATCTCTCCTCCATGGGGCCAAAACCGAAGGGAAACTCAGGGAGGAGACATGATTTCTGCAGCAGGAGGTGTTTTTTACCCAGCCATGACACTGAAGGAGGCTAGCCCTACCCTATGTATGAGCAGACCACATCTTATGGAGTAGATTTGGGGTGCGGGGGGAGGTGAGACCTTCAAAGCTTAGAATGAAAATCACACTGGTAGACTAAAAATTCTCTACTCAGCCAAAGGCACGAGGTGACCTTGCAGAAATCTTTCCTTTTCTGAGCTCAGTTTCTCATTTATGTAACAACAATCCTAATCTGGCAAACAGGGGAAACGTCTTAATAAAAAGTGTTATATTAAAGTACTTTTTAAAAAGCATTCTTATGCTTTTCAAGATGGCGGCGGCTGCGGCGGCTGGCGCGGAGTAGCTGAGGTGGAAAAGATGGCCACTGGGCCTCAGGCAGCCGGGAAACTTGTGGACCTTCCTCTTGCCATCTCTTAAGGGAGGACTGCTGCTGCTGGCCAGTTGTGGGGGGTGACCGCCACTTTGCCCCCCAGCAGGAGAGGCTGCCTCATTTACAGGCAACAGCTTTGAAGTGTGGAGCAGGAAAAGAACTGTTTCCTAGCTGCAAAAGCGAGTCTCGAAACAGGGAACGCGGCACCAGGGCTGCTGTGGATGCAGCCAGGATCCCGGAGGCCGGGGCCGCGCTGAAGGCGGCCAGCTGCCCTATTCAGGATTCGAGGTTTCAGGCCGGCATTAAAGAAGATTCCTGGGAGCGCCCGAGCCACGCTGCGACTGAACAGCCCGAGGCGGCAGCGGCCGAGAACTGGGAAGGCAACAAACCAGAGACAGAGTGAGCGCCCGACCTGGCACAGCACTGTGAGTGACCCCTGGCACAGCTCTGTTCGGGGGGTGGATGCCCACCCGGCTCCCGCCTGCACCACCAGGCCACTCACCGCCCCGGTGCTGCCTCCATTTTCCCACGTGCGGGCAGCCCTGCCCAGCTCGGCCATCACTGAGCCCTCCCACTTGCTTGGCCTGGCGCGGGGCTTTCCGGAGCCTGCGGACCGGCCTCCCCTCCCACTCCCTCCGCGGTTCTCTGGCGGGGCTGGTGTCGGGAGGGCAAGGAAGTACGGGCGGGCCGACTGTCACTCCACCACACCCTGGACTCCGGCCCCAGGTAAACTCCCTGTTACTGGGAAGCAGATACCATCTCTGCGGCCACCAGTTCGGAAAAAAGCCTAACGAATTTCTGGTTGGGAATAGTGTGGTAGGAGAGTTCCCAGGTCCGCTTGAACCTGCCGGAGACCAGGCTGTAGGTGGGCGCTAGACTCGGATTATACTGGGGGGATACAAAGGTGAACAAGACCCGAGAAAGATCTACACAGTGATACAAAGGCACCCAGAGCAACCGGTCGTCTGTGCCTAGCAGAAACCTGGTAGACTTCCTGGGCGAGGCGGTGCCGAGCAGGGTCTTGAAGGCCCAGCTGATAGACGAGGGGTGCAGAAGACACGCCCCAGCACAGTGCGCACAGAGTGGGGAGACGTGCGGCCAGGGAGGCGGAGACTCAACAGAAACCACACACCCGGTGGGGTCGCCACTGCATGATCTAACAGCTTGGGCCAGAGCACACAGAACAGGGAGAAGTCCTGCACAGGAAGTGAAAGCTCAACAGAGATCACACACCCTGTGGTACGTGATCCACCAGCCCAGCAGAGTCGAAGCTGACCAGAAAGGTGGCTCCCCGGAGAAGCCCAAGACCCGAGGCAACCACACACACAAGGCACTAGAGGCCAACTGAGCAGTCACGGAGGGAGCCATACGAAATTGGCAACCACAGCAACATCCTAGTTAGTCATTAGTCTCAAACCGGTGGACTGTGAAACCCCCTGCCACAATGAATAAACACCAAAAATAAGATACCAGAAATACAAAAAATCAAGAAAGTACACCACCAAAAGTTAATAAATCTCAAACTCTAGATCCTATAGAACAAGAATCCCTTGAAATAACTGATAAGGAATTTCGGGTGATAATTCTAAGGAAACTGAATGAGATACAAGAAAACTCAGCTAGACATCATGATGAAATGAGGAAAAGTATACAGGATCTGAAAGAGGAAATGTACAAGGAAATCAATGTCCTGAAAAAAAATGTAGCAGAACTTGCTGAACTGAAGAAGTTATTCAACGAAATAAAAAACACAACGGAGAGTTTAACCAGCAGGCTTGTCGAAGTTGAAGAGAGAACCTCTGAACTTGAAGATGGGCTGTTTGAAATAACACAAGCAGACAAAAAGAAAGAAAAAATAATCAAGGACATTGAAGAAAATCTGAGAGAGATATCAGACAATGTTAAGCGATCAAATATCCGACTCATGGGTATTCCAGAAGGGGAGGAAAATGGAGATTCCATTGAAAACATATTCAACAAAATAGTGGCAGAAAACTTCCCAGGTATAGGAAAAATCACAGATCTTCAGATCCAGGAAGCTCAACGATCTCCAAATGTATTCAACCCAAAAAGACCTTCTCCAAGACATGTTATAGTCAAATTGGCAAAACTCAGAGACAAAGAGAGAATCTTAAAAGCTGCAAGAGAGAAGCGTCAAATCACCTATAAGGTAACCCCAATCAGGTTAACATCAGACTTTTCATCACAAACCCTGAAAGCTAGAAAGGAATGGGATGATATTTTCAAAATACTAAAAGACAAAGATTGCCAGCCAAGAATACTCTACCCTGCAAGGCTATCCTTCTGAAAAGAGGGGCAAATAGTATATTTCTCAGACAAACAAACACTGCGGGAGTTCACTACCACACGACCACCCTTACAAGAAATCCTCAAGGGAGTACTGGGTTTGGTTCCTGAAAAATAACTACCACTGCCATAAAAACCCAAGAAAAATCTAAACCCGCTAGTATAATAAAAATGGCATTCATGAAGAGAAAACAAGCTAACAAAAACACTATCTGCAACCTAAGGAACCAACAAACACAGAAAACAAACAGTAAATCAGAAAGCAAGGAACAAAAGACACCTAAGACAACCAAACAACCAATAAAATGCTAGGAATAAATCAACACCTTTCAATAACAACTCTTAATGTAAAAGGCTAAAATTCCCCAATTAAAAGACACAGACTGGCTGACTGGATCAAAAAGCAGGACCCAACTATATGCTGCCTACAAGAGACCCACCTCACCCATAAAGATTCAGACAGACTAAGAGTGAAAGGATGGAAAAAGATTTACCATGCAAACAGAAAAGAAAAACGAGCTGGAGTAGCTATTCTTATATCTGACAAAATAGACTTTAAACTAAAAACCATAAAAAGAGACAATGAGGGACACTACTTAATGATAAAAGGTCTGATCCATCAAGAAGACATAACAATCATAAATATGTATGCACCCAATGTTGGAGCAGCCAGATTTATAAAACAAACTCTATTAGACCTAAAGAAGGAAATAGACACTAATACCATAATAGCAGGGGACCTGAACACCCCACTGTCAATATTAGACAGATCATCTAGGCAAAGAATCAGCAGAGAAACACAAGATCTAAACAATACTCTAGACCAATTGGAATTGGCAGATATCTACAGAACATTCCATCCAACAACCTCAGAATATTCATTCTTCTCATCAGCACATGGATCATTCTCCAGGATAGATCACATATTAGGTCACAAATCAAGTCTCAATAAATTCAAAAAAATTGGAATTATCCCATGTATTTTCTCAGACCACAATGGATTAAAACTAGAAATTAATAACAAACAAAACTCTGGAAACTATACAAACACATGGAAATTAAACAGCATTCTACTTAATGACATATGGGTCCAAGAAGAAATCAAGCAGGAAATCAAAAAATTCATTGAAACTAATGAAAACAATGATACATCATACCAAAACCTGTGGGATACTGCAAAAGCAGTATTGAGGGGAAAATTTATTGCATTAAACGCTCACTTCAGAAGAATAGAAAGATGGCAAGTGAACAACCTAACACTTCACCTTAAAGAACTAGAAAAACAAGAACAATCCAAACCTAAAGTTAGCAGACGGAAAGAAATCATTAAGATCAGAGCAGAACTGAATGAAATTGAAAACCAAAAAAAAATTCAAAAGATCAACGAATCAAAAAGTTGGTTTTTTGAAAAGATAAATAAAATTGACAAACCATTAGCATGGCTAACAAAAAAAAGAAGAGAGAAGACTCAAATAACAAAAATTAGAAATGAAAAAGGCGATATTACAACTGATTCATCTGAAATACAAGGAATCATTCGAGACTACTATAAACAACTATACGCCAACAAATTTGAAAATCTGGAGGAAATGGATAAATTTCTGGACACACACAAGCTCCCAAAACTGAACCGTGAAGATGTAGAAAGTTTGAACAGACCAATAACAATAAAGGAGATTGAAGCTGTTATCAGAAGGCTCCCAACAAAGAAAAGCCCAGGACCAGATGGAGTCACAGCAGAATTTTACCAAACATTCAAAGAGGAATTGACACCAATTCTTTACAAACTATTCCAAAAGATTGAAACGGACGCAAATCTCCCAAACTCATTCTATGAAGCAAAGATCATCCTGATACCAAAACCAGGTAAAGATATAACCAAAAAAGAAAACTACAGGCCGATATCCTTGATGAATATAGATGCAAAAATCCTCACTAAAATACTAGCAAACAGAATACAGCAACACATACGTAAAATTATTCATCACGATCAAGTGGGATTCATCCCAGGGATGCAAGGTTGGTTCAACATACGCAAATCAATAAATGTGATACACCATATTAATAAACTCAAACACAAGGACCATATGATCATCTCTATAGATGCTGAAAAAGCATTTGATAAAGTTCAGCACTCATTCTTGACAAAGACCCTCTATAAGTTAGGTATAGAGAGAAAGTATCTCAACATAATTAAAGCCATATATGCCAAACCTACAGCCAATATCATCCTGAATGGGGAAAAGCTGAAAGCTTTTCCTTTAAGAACAGGAACTAGACAAGGATGCCCACTCTCACCACTCCTATTCAACATAGTGTTGGAAGTACTAGCCAGAGCAATCAGAGAAGAGAAGGAAATAAAGGGCATCCAGATTGGAAAAGATGAAGTCAAACTGTCCCTGTTTGCAGATGACATGATCCTATATATCGAACAGCCTAAAACCTCTACAGAAAAACTGTTGGAATTGATAAATGATTTCAGCACAGTAGCAGGATACAAAATCAACACACAAAAATCAGTAGCATTTCTTTTCTCCAATAGTGAACATGCAGAATGAGAAATCAAGAAAGCCTGCCCATTTACAATAGCCACCAAAAAAATAAAATACTTAGGAACTGACTTAACCAAGGAGGTGAAAAATCTCTGTAATGAGAACTACAAACCACTGCTGAGAGAAATTAGAGAGGATACAAGAAGATGGAAAGATATCCCATGCTCTTGGATTGGAAGAATCAACATAGTGAAAATGTCCATACTACCCAAAGTGATATACAAATTCAATGCAATCCCCATCAAAATTCCAAAGACATTTTTCTCAGAAATGGAAAAAACTATCCAGACATTTATATGGAACAATAAAAGACCACGCATAGCCAAAGCAATGCTGAGCAAAAAAAATAAAGCTGGAGGCATAACACTACCTGACTTTAAGCTATACTACAAAGCTATAATAACCAAAACAGTATGGTACTGGCATAAAAACAGACACACTGACCAATGGAATAGAATAGAGAATCCAGAAATCAACCCACACACTTACTGCCAGCTGATCTTTGACAAAGGCACCAAGCCTATTCACTGGCGAAGGGACTGCCTCTTCAGCAAATGGTGCTGGGATAACTGGATATCCATATGCAGGAGAATGAAACTAGATCCATACCTCTCGTCGTATACTAAAATCAACTCAAAATGGATTAAGGATTTAAATATACACCCTGAAACAATAAAACTTCTTAAAGAAAACATAGGAGAAACACTTCAGGAAATAGGACTGGGCACAGACTTCATGAATACGACCCCAAAAGCACGGGCAACCAAAGGAAAAATAAACAAATGGGATTATATCAAACTAAAAAGCTTCTGCACAGCAAAAGAAACAATTAAAAGAGTTAAAAGACAACCAACAGAGTGGGAGAAAATATTTGCAAAATATATATCTGACAAAGGATTAATATCCAGAATATATAAGGAACTCAAACAACTTTACAAGAAGAAAACAAGCAACTCAATTAAAAAATGGGCAAAAGAGCTAAATAGGCATTTCTCTAAGGAAGATATCCAAATGGCCAACAGACATATGAAAAAATGCTCAACATCACTCAGCATCCGGGAAATGCAAATCAAAACCACATTGAGATACCATCTAACCCCAGTTAGGATGGCTAAAATCCAAAAGACTATGAACGATAAATGCTGGCGAGGCTGCGGAGAAAAAGGAACTCTCATACATTGTTGGTGGGACTGCAAAATGGTGCAGCCTCTATGGAAAATGGTATGGAGGTTCCTCAAACAATTGCAGATAGATCTACCATACGACCCAGCTATCCCACTGTTGGGAATATACCCAGAGGAATGGAAATCGTCAAGTCGAAGGTATACCTGTTTCCCAATGTTTATCGCAGCACTCTTTACAATAGCCAAGAGTTGGAACCAGCTCAAATGCCCATCATCAGATGAGTGGATACGGAAAATGTGGTACATCTACACAATGGAATACTACTCAGCTATAAAAACGAATGAAATACTGCCATTTGCAACAACATGGATGGACCTTGAGAGAATTATATTAAGTGAAACAAGTCAGGCACAGAAAGAGAAATACCACATGTTCTCACTTATTGGTGGGAGCTAAAAATTAATATATAAATTCACACACACACACACACACACACACACACACACACACACACACACACACACACACACAAAAAACCCGGGGGGGGGGGGGAAGAAGATATAACAACCACAATTACTTGAAGTTGATACGACAAGCAAACAGAAAGGACATTGTTGGGGGGGAGGGGGGAGGGAGAAGGGAGGGAGGTTTTGGTGATGGGGAGCAATAATCAGCCACAATGTATATCGACAAAATAAAATTAAAAAAAAAAAAAAAAAGCATTCTTAACTTTTTAAAAAGTTATACTAAGAAGTCTATGTAAATGGGCCCTTCTTCCTTCTCTTAAAAAAACAATTTGCTTTGGTTTAATACTTATCAGCACCGCACTCTACCGAGTGAGCCATGGCCGGCCCTGGTTTAATACTCATGATGCTAATGATAAGAAGTGGATCACCCTCCCTGCAAAGCTCCTGAATATCTGAGACATTAAAACATACACCCATACCTCAACCTTGAGACTGAAAAATCAGCATAAAAAAGACCGGAATCTTATTAAGATTCAGAAGTACAAACCATAAGTAGCTGTTTAAAAGATCTATGTAATCACATTTTCTATGTTAAAAGAAATTTCTCTATAAAGATAGTAAGATAGGGTGACAAAAAAATTCTGCAAAACTATTTCTATATCCATAACAGGTGTGCCTCTCTTTGCACAAAAGCATTCTTGAAAAACTGCGTAAATCAGATCCTGTTTTAAATGCCTTAAGGGAGCTATTTTAGAAGGAACCCTGCAGTGAATCCTTTGGTAAAGCAAATAATCCTTTTGTAATGGGAATAATTTCTTTCAATGTATCTAGTTTTTTTAAAATCCCATTTTCATATATCTTCTTTTCTTCAAAGGGGGCCATACCTATCTAAATACAACTGCATTTGCATATTGATTTTAACAGCAATCCTCTCAAGGGATGTTTAACCCTAACGTTCTTTGCAATAGCGTTAATGCTCTGCTGTTCATATTTTAAAAAATCACTATAGTAAACCCAGAGATTTCCAAATAGGAATAAAAAATACGTATTACTCCACCTTCAGCCCTGTCCCTGTGCTCCCATGCAAACATATCCATACAAAAGGGTAAGGAAACGGCACAGAATTCTCTAAATTCTGGTTGAGATAAGCATCTGCAGTCTTTATCATTTTCCTTCCCTAATTTGCTCTCCCTAACTGTGGTGGGTCAGAATACAGGGTTCTGGGTCAGTTGGGACCAAGTGGGGAAGAGGGTCTCTCAGACATATTCTGATGATAGCTTTTAGGCAGGAAGAAGCTTGGGTTCACTCTCACAAAATGCCTGCCAGGTCCCCTAACAGAACTGTTCCTGGGAGGAGCCAAGCCCAGGTGCTTTTATAAATACAATCAGATTAAGGGATCAGACTAAAATGACTCCCTTTGGGCCGACCCCCGTGGTGCACTCGGGAGAGTGCAGCGCTGGGAGCGCAGCGATGCTCCCGCCGCGGGTTCGGATCCTATATAGGAATAGCCTGTGCGCTCACTGGCTGAGTACCGGTCACGAAAAAGACAAAAAAAAAAATGACTCCCTTCTTTCTAGAAAATGTTGTCACTATTGCACTAAATTGCATCAAGCCAAATAGCTTCTAAATCAATGTGAGGAGGTTGGTTTTCAGCTGCTGTTAACTTAAGGAAGGAGGCAAAATCCCATATCTACTTTTGTGATGGAAAACCTTATGTTGTTTCTCATCAGCCTCCTTACCACAGAGGACACAATGGCCACCGTTTCAGTGAGGATACTCCATTACAGTAGGTGAGAGGGTGAGAGGCCACTCCCTAGGCATGGTTATTGGAACTTCTTTCTTTCCTAGCCTCCACTTTCCAGGCAAGTACATCACTTTCTGCTTCAAACAAGTAACTTTGCCTCTTTGCAGCTTACAGCATTTTGAAGATGGACACAAGAGATGGAAAAGCCAACTCAGATACTTTGAACACCTTTGCCAGAAAAGCAGCTTAAGCCCCAGTCCCTGTAACCCAAGGAACAATCCTTTTCCTGTCATCCTGGCTGCTAAAGAGAAGCCTCGGGAGGAAGGCATTCCTGAAGGTTTTTATAGACATGTGGAACAGCCACCACAATCCTCCATCTACACCTGGAGCACATTGGGCTAGAGGAATGGTGGGTGCTGAGTAGGCCTGGAAGGACCAGGTGAGGGCCAGCAGTGGTGCTCAGCCAGTGTGGCCACTGCCTGTGGTTTCATGTGGGTTCAGCTGAGGAGCTACATGGCAGCCTGTCTGGGAATGGGGCCAAGACTGAGCACAAAGTTCCCCTAAGTAGCTCCTTTGCCCAGGTGCTCTTCGTATTGAGGGAGAAGGACAGTGGGGAACTTATAATCGCTTCACACTAGGGCTGGACAGTTTGCTCTCCTTCTAAATTGATTTGTCATTTCTCTCTGAACACAAGAGGAGGGTAAGGATCCAGGAGAGGACCTCAGGTCATAGCACTCAAGAGGCCAGGCTAGCAAGGCCATCCTGCTCCATAGTCACTCTCCCTCCTCCTGACTCGAGAGACATGAAAAGGCCTTGAAGGGCTGGGGCTCTATTTCCAGAGAAGGAATATTGCACACAGGTATTGATATTCAACACGGTACCCCAAAGATATGTACAATCAATTCAAAAAATTTTTTAAAAAAATTTCTTTTTTCCTTAAGACAACCAAAATGGTAGGACATGATCCTCCCTGCAACAATTCTACCAAGCCCTGGTTCTGAGAACCCAGGGTTAGAACTAGTTTGGCAATGCAAGACTCTGGTATCTGGGCTTAGTTCACTTTTCTTTCTGAGGTAATTTTTCCTTTTCCCTCCATCAGGAATCAATGTATGCACTATTTTCATTCTCTGTATGTATAGTCTCAGACCTGCAAACTAGTAATTTACCACCTTCCTACCCAAACTAACCATTTAAATGAAACAAGTTCATTTTTTAATTAATTAATTATTATTTTTTTAAAAGATGACCAGTAAGGGGATCTTAGCCCTTGACTTGGTGTTATCAGCACCACACTCTGCCAAGTGAGCCACGGGCCAGCCCTGAAGTTCATTTTTTTAAAGTAAAATTCTTAAAGAAATGAAGTTAGCTGTTCAGAAATGAAATATTACTCATCCTTAGAGAATAAATAGTAATTATGTTTTTGAATACAGTCAACAGTTCTGGTTTGTCCAAGTGATCTGTGAGTGCATTCCCCAGTGCAGAGGCCGATTTGAGAAAAGACTGAGAACATAAGATGACATCCACTCCTATAGGCTTTCTTCTTCTTCTTCTTCTTCTTCTTTTTTTTTTTTTTTTTTTTTGTGATGGGCCGCACTGTGCTCAGCCAGTGAGCGCACCGGCCATCCTTATATAGGATCCGAACCTGCGGCGGGAGCATTGCTGTGCTCCCAGCGCCGCACTCTCCCGAGTGCGCCACAGGGTCGGCCCATAGGCTTTCTTCTAAATCAAATTTTCTCAGTGGGATTAGCTTTAGATCACAAAGGGAAAGAATCCTTGTTTAATTTAGATCAGGCTGAGTATTCAGCTGAGGTAAAATCTGAGGAAATCCTGAGAAAAGCAGAACACAGGGAATGAGAATTCCATTTTGGGTTCTGACATGATTAATTTTGTATTTTGGATGATTCATTTAACTCTTCTTTTTGCCTCAATTTCCCAATCTGGAAAATGAGGTCATTTCCATCCACTTTGTTAAAAAGCATTTTGAGTCTTTGGTTCCAGACATTGTGAAGGGAGCCAAAAGTCACTGTGAACCCCAAAGGAACTGTGATCACAGTATCTTCCATTATATCCAGATTGATTTGTGTGTCACAGATACACCTGGGTGTGTCTGATCTCCCTAAAATATGGCAAACACCTGAGAGACAGGACTGCTACTTTTTTTTTTTTTTTTGTATTTCCAAATGTGGGCCTGAGCCCAGGGAATGCTTGATACCAAACATGGTCATCTGCTTTTTCCAATGATTAAGACTGAAAGGAAATGATGCCAATCCCTAGCTTTGAAAATATGCTTTGCAGATTCAAAGCAAATGCACATTCATCTGAACCTCACATTAGCGAGGTGTGGGTGTTATCCCCACTTTATAGATGAAGCAACTAATGTTCAGAGGAGTTAAATAATTTACTTGCAAGAAATATACGCAAGACTCACACATAATTATTTTTGTTCCAAATCCATTGCTCATGTTCCCAAGCTGCCCTGGGACAGAGCCTGCTTCACATTTAGCAGACTACAGATTCTTTCTCTAGTGCCATTTTGGTCAAGGTTAAATAAATATGGTTTTCTTCAATGTAGATAGGAAATTGATAATGAGATGATTTGTAACAAATGATTAAATGGCCATGACTTGGGAATCTCCTCCCTCCCCCCTTCATGTGCTTCAAAAGTTAAAAGGTGCTGGGTGAAGGTGGGAGTGATATCACTTTCCTTGAAGAGAAAGAAGCTTCAGCCCCACACCCCTCACCGTCCAGTCATTCTGCAAACAGATGTAGAGAGGATCCCTCTTCCCACCACCCACTAACTCTGAAGGGATGATAACAGCCATTGGGGGGTTAAGAAGAGGCAGTGAACCCCCAGTTAATGAGCAGAAATTCAGCAGGCAGTGTAAGATAAATGGAGCTCTCTCTGCTTCTGCTAGAGTCAGCATGAACTGCGGCCCTGCGGCTTGTTTGTGGCAAATGGAGTGCGCGAAATATCAAAGGGCAGTGATCCAGAAGAAGACTGACTTTGACAAATTTTAAATTGGCCAGAAAGAAAACCAGGAAGAAAAAAAAAGAAAAAGGAAAAAAAAAAAAAGAAAGAAAAAGAAAGAAAGAAAGAAAGAAAGAAAATTATGCAATTTGCTGTGTCTTGCAATTGTGTGTTGCTGCTTTTGTACAGAATTAGTGGTAAAAACAGCAGCAATGCTCTCTGGATGCTGGGAGCAATTATGAACCATCTAAGTGAGATGCTTATCAGTGGCTGAAGCTTTTAGAGCTCACTCTATGTACAGTTGTAAGTAACTTGCTCTTGACCTTCAGTTACTTTAATTAAAGTGTATGGGGTTGGTCAGAAGTAATTATCCTGTTTGGAAAAGAGAGAGAAAAAAAGCACCTGAACAATTCTGGGTGGCAATAGATTTTAGAAACAACTTTGCCAATTTCTTATTGTATGTGTGCATCTCCCATAAAAGGTTCAGACTGCAGTAGGTTAGAGTTATTGGTGGTGGTTACTTAATGGCAAACAATGGGATACAAACAGGGTTTATTGTAACCCAAGTCACCCTGTTCAGCAAGCAGCCTGGCTCAGGGCTCCAAATGCCTTAACAGTGCAGGCAGACACTCCTGAAGTTTTTTCTGTCTCTAAATGGTGAGTACTTATAAATTAAATTACTATTTGGAACACAAATGAGCTAGCATCTCTCTTTTTTACTCCTTCCACTCACTGTTTCACTACCTTTTAAAAACAATCTCTCTGTTTCTTTAGAAAAACAAAAACAAAACAAACCAATCAAAAAAAACCCTCAAGCAATTATCTTTACCAACATAGCAAGAGGCTCTCAATGGGAGACCTGGGCAGAAAATCAGTGTTTTAAAAGAGTCTAAAACTCATTCAGACTCTGGGCTCATCGCAGTGCTCCCATGGTTTAGTCCTATGTTCAAATTGCAAGTGCCCTCCCAAAAGCTCTGCAAACAAATGAGCAACACAGTAATGGATGGAAGCATCAAGCACGAATGCTCCCAGGGCTATTGCTACCATAGCCACTGTTCAGAAGCACACAGCAAGCAATCTTTACTTTCATTTCTCTAGCTCTGGATGACCCCAGAGCACTGCCAGGGTAGGGACTCTGGCTTTTCTATCCCATGACACTGACTCTCACACTCTTCAGAAATGAGGCGGGCTGTCCAAAAAGATAAGCAGAAACACTACATTTTTAAGTCTAGCATAGTCTGCCTGATTAGCCTGCTCCCCAACAGCAACTCTAGCTAATTATTCTCTACAAAGACATCCTAGAAAGATGGGCTATTTATACTATAAGAAAATATCAGAAGAAAAATTGTGCGACTTGCTTTTTTAGGGCCCACTTTCCCTCTTATTACACACACTATGTCATTCTACCAGGGTTCTTACCATATAGAGGACAGTAAATAAAGATTATCATGAATTTGATCAAATGCTTCAGTGCCTCCTCCCCTGGCCTATGAATGCACTCATTACAAATCAGCTGAATGGCTCATTGATTCGCCAGGAGAACAAGCAGACATACCCAATCGCTCAGCCAAGCGGATGTAGACTGGGTCCACCCTACGCATGGTTTTCACCAGATCTTTTTTGCGGAATTTGATTTCTACTGTCCCTTCTGGCTCCAGAACCGATCCCCTGAATCAGAAAGAAAGAAGAAAGAACAAAACAGAAATAAGGCACTTTAAAGGAAGAAGACAGCAGAATGAGGCCAGTTATAATTTGTAGACCAGGAAATAGCTTCATTATGGTTTTGCCCCCCCATGGTTCACAGACATCACCCCAGGGAGAAAAGCAGGCATCAGAGAAAGGTCTGAGTGAGGTATGAGAAAGGCCTGGCAAAAAGCAATTAAAATAATTCTCATTACCACACCAGTCAACTTCCATCTCAAAGGGAGAAGAATACAGATTCCACCACCTTTAGCTGATAACAGAGTGACAGCAATCACATTATTTTCCAGGGGGGGAAGAAAAAGATGCCATAGGCACAATGGTAGGGAAACCACCTCTAGCACTTAGGCTGTACAATGAGGGGTCGATGCTGATTATCCTACACCAGAGCTGTCAGTCTGATGGCAGCACTCTGATCAGACACACTAGGCTTGGCCAAGCAGTAGGTAAAACACTGTCTCTGCTATGGAAACGAGCAAAGCGCAAGGTTTCAAGGTTACTTCTAGTGCACACTGATGATGTTCTATCACCAGGAACTTTTCCCTAAACAACTTTTTTAAAAAAACATTTACAGCAGATGGGCTGGCTGGTTAGTTCAGTTGCTTAGAGCATGGTGCTGATAACACCAAGGTCCAGAATTGGATCCCTGTACCCACCAGCCACCAGAAAAAGAGAAAAAGAAAAAATTACAGCTAATGTTTACTTTGTTCATGGCACTTAAGCGCTTACATATAAATCCTCACAAAAATCCTATGCCCAGTCTATATCCACTATGAGGTAGGGTACTATTATTATCCCCATTTTACAGATGAGAAAATTAAGGTACAGGAATTAAAAGACTTGGCTAAATCTACCAAGTTAATGATTTGAAATCAGACAGTCTGATTTCCAAAGTCTACAGAGGAATTATCTTTGACCTGATATCAGATCAGGGGCTAGCTTAGGACTTAAAAATAATAAACCCCTAAGTGTAGAATGCTAGCCTAGTGATGTGACAGTAAAACTGCTGGACTCTCCTAAGCAGCTTTTGAAGTAGAAGGCTGAATATTTTGGGAAAAGAGAGAAGTGGGTGCTCTAATAAAATGATTAGATGTTAAGACTTTGCATGGAAAACGTCAAGGAAGTATGCTGTGAAGTTTACCTACTTAGGAAAGAGTTGAGAACAGATTATGAAAAGATGCTAGGTTTGAGCTGATCTGCTTTACTTAACTAGTTTTAGGTACCACCTCCCAACAAGCCCGGGGTTCTCTCTTGCAGTTTTTTGGGGTACTATAAACACTGTTGTCCAACCTCCTGGAATGCTAGAGTGAGACCCTGGACTCTAAACAAGAATGAAGCTTTGGTTTGGAATCACAGAATGTGGGTGCTGTGGTGCACCTCAGTGACCACCCAGCTCATTCTACAGACAAGGAGAAGTAGCCCAGGTAGAGTAAAGACTACTCCAACTTTCTCAACAGTCAGTAGCAGAGCTGGGTGAAAATCCTAGAACTCCAAACTAACAATTCAGACCTTCTACTCCAACTTGCTTTAAGCTCCCTCTGCCACACACCTAAGGAAGAGATAGTGAATAGGCACATCTGAACAACAAACAGGAGGAGAGAATCTCTGAGTTTGGAGGTGCCTGGAAGAGAGGACTTCATTGTAAATGAATCTGGGATAAGAGATTATATTGAGAAAAAGCCATTCCAGCCTGGTTTCCCTCTCATGCTAGCAGATGCTATTTAGAAAGCCCATTTTTTTGACTTTGGAGTGTTTTAGGAATGGACAGATTCAAATAAAGTTCTCTTGGTTATAATGTTCTCCAGAAAGAAACCAATAGCTAGAGGGTCCCGAGAGGCAGTGAATGGAAATAAGGAAGGCACACTACCTGCTTTCTCGGTCAGCATACATCTCCATGTGCCGGGGGTTGATGGTGGGGTCAATCACGACCCAGGAGCCACCTCGCAGCTCGGCCTGGGGAGGAATGTACACCATCACAGGCTGGGAGCACTCCCGCAAGCCATCCACAATGTAAGCACCGAACTTCAGCACTTGGTCATACATATCTATGGAGAATGAGAGAAATTAGAAATCATGGAACTTATCCTATCCAAAGCAGTGTTTCCAAACATTGTTCACATCATGGCACACATGGAAAATAAAATTTGTATGGCACATTGTGCCTCATGAGGAAGCTGCTCATGGACAGAGGTGACAGGTCTAGGGGTTCCAGCCATCCCAGGTCCTATTTGGCTACCCTGAAGACTGAAGAGCAGCTCTCTACCTGTATTCCACTCAGCATTCCAGAAGATCTTCAAAACCACAAGACAGCAAAAGAGAAATGTATCATCTTTCACTAGATACAGTGTGCAAGCCCTCTAGATTGCATTTCCATTTTATATCCTCCCTGAATTTCTGTACTCAGGTTTCACCACATTAATTCACACTTGCTCTACAAACGCTGGGTATTTTTCATATCAATATGTGATCTCTCCCACTACATTAAGTTTTCTGAAGGAAGAAACAATTCTAGCTCTTTTCAATTTTTCTCATGGTACTTAGCATACGATGAGATCTTAAAATGTGCAGCTAGGGCCGAGCCCGTGGCGCACTCGGGAGAGTGCAGCGCGGGGAGTGCGGCGATGCTCCCGCCCCGGGTTCGGATCCTATATAGGGATGGCCGGTGCACTCACTGGCTGAGTGCCGGTCTTGAAAAAGACAAAAAAAAAAAAAAAAAAAAAAAATGTGCAGCTAATGGAAATGGATCCTTCAAAAATTTTGTCTTCGAAAACTATCTTTCATCTTTGTATCCCCATTGTCCTGCCCAGTGCCTGAAATATAGTTAATGCTCAATAAACATCTGCTGAATGAAAGAATGAGCACATACACACTTTGGAAAGAATGCAAGAAAAAACAAATTAATTCTTTAACAGTTGCATTTTCATAGAGTACCAATCAGAGGAAATGAAAACATATATATAGGAAATATCACACAGCCACATAAAGAGAAGAGCCACCTCTTTATTCTTTTAAAGAGTACAGTTTATAATCCCCCGAAGGCCAGGAGCAGCCTGAAGAAAAGGACTCCTGGTGCATAAATAAAGTGAGTCCCTGGAAAGCTAGATCAGTTATTTATTTCCCAACTATATATGGACTCCTTCCCATTTGCCAGTTCATTGAAGTCTAATCATTGCTAAAGTTTTAGGTTTATGATTCCAGATGTTTAATGAGTACTTCAGTGGAGCCACAATGGATACCTTCTAACACCAAGTAACAGATTCAACTGAGTTCAAACTTTCCTATCAAAAAGAGGATCTCATTTTGGAATAAATCGATTCTGGAAATCCAAGGCAAAAAAGCATTTTTCAGGAAGTTAAGAGCAAACCAAATAAAAATTGCTTTCATTGTAGTTACTGGCAAATTAAACTGCCACCTTCTCCAAAGTAAAAATGGCTCTATATACATCAGTCAGCACAGTTCACTGCAAGGCACATGCTTTTGTCCACTGCCCCAACCTGGCTTGTCTGTGAAGACTTCAGAAATTCCAAGGTGCCCCAGGAAAGACTCCCTACTCTACGTGGAATGTGTATGGTCACATACTCTGTATATATGATCAGAGCGAAGACATTTATTCCTTTGTGAGGAAAGCAAAGACCAAAAAAATTTACTGCTAATTACACAACTGCAGTATGAAGAGCAGGGAATAAAGGACTTTAAGCACTTTACGCTAATTCTGTGGTTATGAAAATAATTGCTCAGTTCAAATTATTTTAACTAAATTAATTCTTTAGTGGATATTTCAACCAGTGCTACATAATAAAATAATTGTGTAATTAGCAGTACATTTTTCAGTGCTGCCAAGAGTACAGTCTCAGAACAAGTCACAGAAAGGAGTGGCCCTCAACAGTATCATGCATAGATAAGAAATAGAAGGCACAGATAAAAAGAGAAAATAAAACAATAAAAGTACGAAAAGTCATTCTACTTGCAAAAGAAAAAAAAAAGTTAGAAGTAAATGAAGACAAAGTTTCCAGCCTCTTCACTCACTTCTGTTTGTTAAAGATGTATCTACATGAAAAGCTATGACTAACAGATTCAGCTCCCAAAAGAAGGGGGAGACTTTATTTAAAATGTATTTTCACTCATTTAATTTAAAAAACCTTGATTTCATGGTATACGCAAACAGTTTGGAATGAAGATGAGTGTGTTTGCATTTTTTACTTTGGTGAAATGGACTTTGGTTCCTCTTTTTCATCATCATGGTTAGCTTGCTATGTGCCAGGGAACATGATTACATATACACAAACACAAACATAAATCATTCAGTCATCAGAATATCATATTATCCATATATCCAAGTTACAGGTGAGGCTTAGTTAAATAGGAGTAAGTGGCAAAGATAAGACCCAAATCCAGACCTTTTTGGCACTGAAGTCCACATTCTACTAGCTCATTCTTAACTAATCATCCTTACTGCTAAGAAAGAGAGCCTGAGGCTGAGGAAATCTGCTTTCCAACATCTAATATAAAGGCTGAGTAAAATAAAAACCAGAAAAGACTTGAACAAATGACTGAATATTTCTAAATGCTGCCTGGATTTCCTCTATGTTCAGAAATGTCAGAAATTGTACTGATGACACTACCAGCTACGTGAAGGATTTGGATCTACCTGCCAAATATCTTTAGGTCTCAGGACTTCAAGTAGAAAAGGGGCATCAGGTTTCATTAAAGCTGACATGCTTGGGACCAACATAATGCCTCCATCTAACTTGGAACATCAACAGACCCAGAACCCACCATCAAAAGACCCAAAAAGTAGGCTATTAAAATATAAACAAACACATAAACTCTACAGTCAACAGGCTCATGCTGAATTGCAGCTGCCCCCAAACCACAAACTTAGAAAGGTAGGTTGAAACACTTGGCAACAATCTGACACAATTGTCTGAAATCCCTTCATATTTAAGAGAGAGCAAAAGAGTAGTAGGGAAGGGTTTATGCTAGAAATCAATCTAGGGAATTTTAAAGTTATGCATTAGCTGACTGTCAATTCTCAGACTCAGAAATGCAACTAGGAATGGGATATACTGGTAAGTTCTTCACTGGAGAGGCAGGAGCTTGGAGTTTTCTAGCATTCTGAGCAAAGCACCTCTGTATGAATAGTGATCGCACATAGCCTTTGCAGTATGTTCTCAGCACCCAGGCACCAACCCTGTCTAGGGTCTATATTGTTATACAATGTGGATAAAGTGTGACAGCCACATGTACCAAATAAGGGACCAGGGTGGCAGAGTGTTTTCATAGTGTCCGACACTCTCAAAACTGGAACAGATCTTACTGGCTTGGGCAAGATTATCTGTTAGAAGCTGAAGGTAAACATTAGGCATACACAAGCTGCATATACATAATGTCTCTCATGAGTTCATTATGGCCGGCTAACACTGTATTTCAACATCCAAGTAATCAGAGACTTTAAAATAGACTTTCATTCCAGTTAAAGTTTTCAATAAATGTTTTTTTATTGTTATTTATAACCTGTCCCGGGAAAAAATAATAAGTATAACATGAAAAGCCAACTGAGAGTGACCCTGTAGCACCAGCAGTGAGGTAGCTTAATATCACTGGGATTTGCATCCTATCAAGCTATTCATGCTGAGGCTGGGACCCTGGTGCTAATTTCTAGTAAATTTCACGCTTGATGTCTCCCTGTTGTGGGTCATTGCCGGTTCGTCTAAATAAACTGCTTCCAAATGGCTCTTCCATCTAAATATTCAGCCAGTTTTTATAATTTAATTTTGCATTATGCTGAATAGCCTTCCGGCCAGATAGAGCTCATTGGAAAAAAAGCACCAATACCATCTCAACATGCCTTTATTTATTTATTTATATTTTACTGCTCGAATTAGACCTCCTAGGCCGACTAGTAAAGAGTTTTTTTTTTCCCTCCACTAATGTCAATTTTCAGCATAGCAAGAGCTGTCTCTAATCTTTTCCTACTCATTACACACAATTTTGGAGTCATTTTATCCACAGTGCAGTCGGCTCCTGGCTGTGTGTTTGTGTGCACTGAGGGATGGCATAATTGTTTATTTTCCCTCCCTGCATAATCCCCAGCCAGTACTGAAACCAAAACTGCAAACATCTCCCCAAGGGATGTGGAGAATGACAAGAAGCTCTCAGCTAAGGTCCCTTTACGTGAGATAATATGTAGGAAACATCCGGACCTGTACGTAAATACCAAAGATGTATTCCTCCCTCTCCTACTTTCACGAGAATCTCTATCTTCCCCAAGGCTTATTTGTCTTGTGTGTAAATGAATGCATTGGCACCAAAATTCAGAAGATAGAATTGGCCCTGGTCTATATCAGGCTAAGAACTCATCTTCGACCAGGGGCAATAAGGAGGAGGGAATGGGCACTTATTGTTTAATGGGTACAGAGTTTATGTTGGGGATGATGAAAAAGTTTTGGGTATAGATAGTAGTGATGGTTATACAACACTGTGAATGTATTTAATGCCACCAGATTGTACGTTTACAAATGGTTAAATATTAGGTACATTTTACTACAATAAAAAAATAACTCATTTGTGAGCTTTTCAAATTTCTTTTTACAATAACCAAGGACATCCCCCAAACAAAGGGGAAGTAGATGGACAATACCTTTTTCAGGAAGCTTGATACTCTATTTTAGGAATATCCTAGTAGATCTGGTTCTGGTCCTCGGCTCTAAAATCAGCTAACTGTGCTACAGTAAGACAGTTTTACATTCCTCTCCCAACTCTGTCATTTTTTAGCTGAATGATCTTGGGAAATTTACTTAACCTAAACCTCAATTTATGTAAAATAAGGATAACAATATAACCTACCCCTTAGAGCTGCTTGTTGTGATGATTATGTATGATAATACATGTAAAACGGTTAGCACAGTTTCTGGTGAAAAGAGCTCAATGAATCTTAATTGTTGTTGTTATTGTTAGAGGGCTAGCAGCCAATCTGGGCCTGGGCGTGAGCCAAAATATGTAGCAGAATTGAAGCTTTTCCTAGAAGTGGGACATAAGGAAACTTCTGAACTCTAAACTCTCAGTAGGATAAAATAGCCAGGATGACTCACTCCTAAATTGCAACTCAGAAAATACCTCAGAGGGATCATAATCCCTATAAGGTTAGGATGATGGATTGTCAGACATGCACAGGCTCTGCCGAATCTAAACCCTTCCTCCCTCTGCCACAACGTGCCCAGTAATCAGAGATACCCCTCTAGCCCAGAGCCAGGCCAATCACCTTTCATCCCACCAGAGAAGCCCCTCCAGTTGGCAAAGACCATCAGAGGCAGCCTTTCCCGGTTGAAGTCCTTGATAGCCTGATAGGTCTTAAACGCAGAGTCTGGGAACCACACCTGGCCAGCCTGCTGGATTATCTATTGGGGTAAGTCAAAGAAGAAGACACAATTAACAACACAGTTTGAGGGGGAATCTCTACCAGACAAACAAGATTTTACTAATTAAAAACGGAAAACTCAAGATCAAACCAAACAAAAACTGTTGTTCATCAAAACCATCTTTGAAGTAAAAAGTAAGAAAGGGTCCTGGATCTTTGACTACTATTGTTAAATACTTTTCTGTATAAGTCGTGATTATACCACCACTTTTTAGTCAAAAGCGAGAACCTAACTGCTTCTGATGGAAGAATGTACTCCTAGGAACCCTTATTCTAGGCTTCTCAAAGGCAACTTTAAATGAGTTAATTACAATTCCCCTCAAAGCAAGCCAATTGTACATAGTCTCCAAGTCGTCTTACCTCTGTGCTTATTATGGCTTCTTCTGTATTGTGATTAATCAACAGACACTTGATGTGACACCCCTGAACAGCCTCCTCCCAGGATTCCCTGATCCCTTCACTTTCTGGATGGTGTCAGGATGTGAAAATGTAATCCACCCTTTTAAAAATGATGGACTGTGGTGTTCACGCTTGGTGTTAAGACACACTTCGTTATTAATTCTAGCTGTAGCACTCCTGCATGCGTGCTCAGAGAATCTGTGCAATGTCAGAGAACTTCAGCAGTGTCTCAGCTGCCTTTCTGTAAGACCATCTTGCCAACAAAAGGAGACTGTCTTCTAGCATCAACAAGACCAATGTAAGGGCCGGCCCGTGGCTCACTTGGGAGAATGTGGTGCTGATAACACCAAGGCCACGGGTTTGGAAACCATATAGGGATGTCTCGTTAGCTTACTTGGGAGAGCGTGGTGCTGACAACACCAAGTCAAGGATTAAGATCCCCTTACCAGTCATCTTTAAAAAAAAAAAACAAGACCACTGTTAAGGCCCATTTAATTGTTCAGGCAGATTTAGCTTGTAGTCTAGCTAGAGTCACCTTAAAAGTAAGCACATGATGGTCTGAAATCACTCAAGGCTGCTGATGCCCTTCCCTCTAAAATTGGTGGTTTGCAGTGCTCCCAATATATCCACAGGCACTGCAGAAGGGAAACAAGCTCTAACCACAGGTGCACAGTGTACTCGAAGGTGACCTACCTTGGCTTCAGAATCTAGGTTTGCAGGATCAGCTGGGATACTTAGTTCTACTGTTCGGGTTTCTACAGCAACTACTCCCACAGGTATTCCTCCTAGCCTGATAAAAAATGAGCCACATAAGAACCCAATGTATATCAGCATTACAGCTAGTCATTTATTTTTCAATCCAATATCAAAATATTGGGGGGAAGCTGGAAACAAAAACAGAAAGCAGAGGGAAATCTGACTCTTCTAGAGATTAAATGTGGGACTGTACGGATTCGGAATTTACTCTGTAAATATGGTGGGAAACCACCCTCAGAATCACTCTTATTCAAAAATGCCCCAACAGAGGATAAATTCAAACTAAGGGTTGTAGTTGGGGAACCTCTGCATTTAGACTCAACATCCTAGTATGCTCACACACACACATACCTACTTCTGTTGTTGCCAAATGAAACTTCTCAGTTCACTCTAGAGCATCTCTTTGGTGAAGATGATGGGAAATGCTCTGAAAGGCAGTAGGAACCTGAAACTTTCAGTAACTTTTAATGAGTGCTGGCCTTGGAGGAACAGAGCTGTAGTTTTCTATGGAATATTAATAACGTGGTTCCAGATTAGATTTAAGGGTACAGTAGGTCTTACACTGGGCATGTGAGGATGAGGAGTGTGGAAGTGTGTTATGAGTATAATGAAAAATATGTGCCAAGAGTAGGAAAGTCGTTAAACAAGCTCTTAACTTTCTCTTTCATTAGAAAAGAGCAATGGGACAGGGATAATTTTCAGTAGTAATCGGTGAAATCTATATCAGAAGTATATATTTAATCTCAAAGCTATATTAATTTCAAAAACTGTTCAGAGGCTCACAGCCTCTGCATCTATACTCCATGACACAATCCCAACTTGGTCCTCATAAAGATTTCCTAGGAAAATTCTCAGAAAGAAAGATGCAAGGTATAGGCTGAGTCCTTACTCTGGAAAATGTGATTCAATCTTCATTCTCTCTGTTGCGTTCCTTAGGGTTGGGGATGAGATGTGTTATAGTTTCTCATTCCCCACAGTATCTCCATAACAAACTTTTCCATGAAGGATGGTCTTTGGTTGTTACATTGGCTACTGGAAATGGATTCCTGTCATCACAAGAGGTCTGACAGGGGCCTGAGTGGAGACCATCTACCCCCTTGTCACCTACCGGCACTGAATCAGAATCAAAAGCCCTCTAGACAATGAGACAATGAGCAGGAGGTACACAGGAGGGTTTAGAAATATTTCTGTTCACAATGATTAACAATCCAACTGGAAACTTGTAATTGCAAAAGCCATCCTAAATCGGTAACTTATAACTTATATATTAGGGCCCATGTGACCTAATAAAGAACATCTTTATCCGAGTATTACAGTTATTTATTGAACTTGAAAACAGCTCAGAACAACTTCTGTTTTCTATTATACTTCATATAAATTTTATCAGGCTAGCACATGAAGATGCTACATCTTGTTTTATAGTGTGTCCCTGGACAAGGTGCCATGGAATAATAAAAGACAATTTACAGCCAATAGCACACATATTCCAAACATACATACCAAAGATGAGTTTTGGCAGCACTTACAGTAACAATCCCAGAAGAATACATTTATATTTATTTCTCGAAATACCATTGCTTTTGAAAGAAGCTAGATCCATTTGTGTTTTATATACTTGTAAGCATGTGTATGTGTTTGGAGTAAGAAGCCCAGAACTCATCACATGGAAAGAAAGCAAGAAGTCAGAGCGAGTGTCGCAATAAACAATGGCAGAGCTAGCCAAAGCCAAGCTTGACTGATCTTGGTCACAGAACAATCCCTATTTTTCCAATCATAAGTGTAAAGTATTATTTTCTTATTTCCCATGGGAGGATCTTAAAGACCTTAACAAAGGTTTGGCTCTGTGAGGCTTAAAACCTGTCATGTTTCATACAGACAGGAAAACTGAAACAGAATAGATAAGAGGCAAATTCTCAAAAAAGTTGGTCCTAGTGTGAAATAAGGACTCTCTATAACAAGCTGATAAGTCCTGGGTAGGAGGGTTCTCACTCCAGTGCACCCCCCACCTCCACCTCCCCAGTGGGAATTTTACCAGGCATAGAGAATAATTCTCATTGGGACCCAGAATCCTGGCGTGAGATAAAAGACCTGAGACTCAAAAGAAAACAGGTAGCTAGTCTCTGTTAGTTTCAGTGTGAGCAGACTCCAGACCTGACTCCTATTCAAGAGTCACAGTGGAAGACTGTCTATGTGATTTGCCATCTTAAAGCTCCTTGTCACTAGCAACATGAAGTGTGCTGACCTGCTGCACTGAGAGAACCACAAAGCCTAGAATTATTTGCAAGGCTAGAATCTAAATCTCAACCCAATATGGCACGTTTGAGAATCTTGAGCAGGTGCTACGTTTCACCAAGATAAGGAAAACTGATTGCCCCTGAGAGAAAGGTGAGCTCCAGATGCAGGTCCCCGAGGCAGCATGTCTCTGCAGTGCAGAACTAGATTAAGATCAACCTTGGCAGATGCTTGTTATAGTGAGTGCTACAGATTATTTCATGCAGAGCTTGCTATTGAGTGAAGCACTTCTTAGAGTGTGTATTAAAATTTAATAGAAACTTCAATTTCCTACTTGAAAAATATGGGTATCCCATCAACCTATTCCAGCTCATTCTACTCACTCCTGTTTTAGGTAAATTTTTGCAGGGTGGGAGGGCAGGCAATTCAAATCTGATTATAATCCAATATAGTACATTTGTCACTTAAATAATCTCAATGCCATGAGGGAACTTCTCTCAGGTTACATAGAAAAGCAGATTAGTCTCTGATTCACTTGTCACCGACTCCTGAAAAAAAATGGTCTTTGGGGGAGGGGAAGTTATTGGTGAGCTATGGCTATTCTAGTTGAGTTTTATAGGATTCAAAGAATTTTTCTTGCAACATTATCAAAAGGAAATGTCAAAAACCAGCCTTCAGATTAAACGCATCATTGAAGTAACACACTAAATGCCTACTGGGAACCACCACTCTAGTTGTACTAAGTTGGGCATGGCAATAATCTGGAAAGTTCAGACAAAGAGAGCATTATTGGTAAAAATCTATACAGTCATGGCTCTTTCCTTTCTTATTTTTAGTTGGGAGGGAAAAGAGCTTCCAAAGCAAAAGAGATCTTACCTGGCTCTACCAACCACTACAGTCTGTGCCCAGGGCTGCATAATCTCTGAGAAAGATCCATAGTCAAAAAATCCACTCAACCACTGACCTTTTTGGGCTATAAAAGGAATATAAAGAAAACAAAGAGAGAATAAAGACAGTCAATCCATTGACAATGCACTGGAACTGATGATTTTTAAATTTTTTTATTTTTATTTTTTTGCGACTGGCCCGTGCGGGGGATCTGAACCCTTGACCTTGGTGTTTGTTCTCAGCACCACGTTCTCCCAAAGGACCAGACCGGCCAGCCCTGGAACTGATGAATTTAAGGTGGGATTTGGGGGATTATTTTGGGAAGTTTCTTGTTTTTAACCATATTATAACAGATGGAAGCATTAGGCAGTTGAATGTTCATCTGCCTTCAGACATCATCTGCTATTTCATTTGCTAGTCTGCATAAAAACACTCATTTATCAGCAAAAGCATCATTTATTGTTAAACGATGGGGTTCAGCTAGCAGAGTTTGCATGCTTTTAAATAAATAACTTGGTTTGTTTCAAGACACCACAAGCATGTGTTAAAAGGCAGCCAAGTCATTAAAGATATTTTCAAAATGTCTATTTCTATTTTAAAACTTGCCTTACAATTTTGTTTGACTCTACTAATTTTCTTTTAATGGAAAGCTAAAGACAGCCAAATGATAAGTATTAATGAGGACCCAAATTTGGGGACATGATAAGGGACTCAGTTTCTCTACTAGAAAAGCAACAAGATATTTCCACTTTATTTACAGTTTACAAAGCATAATCTTTCTATAAGAAGGGGCCATGACCACATACTTTTGACAGAGAGCAAAAATATAATGGTTAGGATGGACACACTTAATGCCATTAACCTCCCTTACACACAGAATTTCCTTCACTGACAAGACATATCACTTTCAACATTCTAGTTTAAGAAAAAAATTTTATTCCAGAGGTATGAATGTTTGACCAAGGCCTCATAAAAGCTTCTGCAAATAACTGTTTCTTAGTTTGTCCTCTCAGCCAACAGTTTCTCAGTAATTCCTCTAATTTGAACATGGCCCTCCATCCCCTAAAAACCCAAGTCCAAAACCAATTAAAAGTGGAGATCTGAGCAAGCTAACCTCTGCTGACTTAAACAGGATGGGGAGTGTTTTATCAAGACTAAACTTGTAATTACTGTGTTCTACATTCCTTGCTTCTGTGGCCCCAGTGTAAAATGTGATCATCCATTTCAAAATTATCTCTCTATCATGAGCCCAAAGCTGATCGTTTAGATTCTGGTCTCGTGTTGGGCGTCAGTTTGAAGAATATCACAGCACTATCTCCTCTAATAAATGACTTTAACTTTTCACCTAGAAGATATCTGCTTTAACTTATCACAGGGAATCATCTGCTTTCTTTAACGCTTCCACTAAATTAAAATCTGAAGTCATTCGATTTGGGAGTGAGTGTTAGCTGCACATAGACAGCAGGATGAATTACTAGGAAGTCGGTGAAAAAATATTATCCAAAAAACAGAAAACTTAGTTTATCACAAATTCATTTTATTCTGTGGATCTCATTAATAATGGCCAGGATAATGCCCACCTACACAGTCACTTCTGTTTATCCCATGAAAGAGGGGCTCAAATTTTGATGAAGGTTTTAAACCAAATTTCTAGGTCCATCAGGATGCTGAAATTTTAACATTATATGCTTGGATCATTTTATGATTCTTACTTCAATATCAATAATTTGGAACTACAGAATTAATTTTGAAATGGAAATGTTTTCTTTAAAAACTTCTCCTGCCTTATATGTTGATTAGTGGATGGGAGGAGTCATTGGCTATTGTAGTTGGGCTTCACTGTCCCTGAAGAGTAGGTCACGTTCAGTTCAGAGGTAGAACTTAGAAGCCATTTAAGATGATTCCCCATATTTCCCAGGAGAACACTCACTGAGTCTTATTCTGAATTGAAAAAGCAAAGAGGCCTACTTCATTCCCAGAAAAATCCTGGATTTTAAGGCTGAAAAGAATCTTAGGCTCATTGTTCTTATCGTAATCATGGTATAAAAATAAGAGGTAGGGGGCTTGCTGATTAGCTCAGTTGGTTAGAGTGTGGTGTTATAACACCAAGGTCAGGGGTTGGGATCCCTGGACCAGCCAGCTGCCCCCCCCCCCCAAAAAAAGAGGTAAGGAGAAGACAAGTATGGTGATTTTTCTGGCTTTGTAAGAAAAACTATTTAGTTTTATTAAGATTAACAAGACAAGGCATTGAAGTCGTCAGGTAAAATTATAAATTAAAATCAACATTTTTCTGGTGGCTGGTTGGTAGAGGGATCGAACACTGGATGGTGTTTTTTTTTGTTTGTTTGTTTGTTTTTTTTTTGGTGGCTGACCAGTCTGCAAGTCCAAACCCTTGACGTTGGTGTTTTAACATCGTGCTCTAACCAAATGAGCTAACCGGCCAGCCCTGGATGGTGATTTTCTATAATACCTAAAGTTGGGGTACAGATGAAACCCCAGCTCCTAAGTAATAGCTGTGTGATCTTACACAAATCACTCAACTTCTCTGAGCTTGTAAAATGGTTATTTCTCAGAGGTAGTAAGCTCAAATAAAATAATATATATGAAAGTGCTTTATAGTCCCACCTGGCTTAGAGAAGGTACCGTACCCACAAGAGTTTATTGTCTTCTTTTTCTTTCAGCAATCATGACTCTTAAATTTAATAAAATATTTTTTGCAACCCATTCTTCTTTTATATATATGTATTTCTTTGAAATGGTTTTAATAAACATGTAAAAAAGAACAAACCCTTCCTCACACAACCTGAAAAAATAGATTTAAAATGTACCAGGGGTATCTGAGGCTTCACAAAAGAACCTCCAGATAAGTATGGTTTACTAGAGCAGCCAAATGGAAGGACAAATGAGAACGTATGTTTGCCTTACATAGAGTTACCTCTTTTTTAGTTATTTTTAAGTTAGGTAAAATCAGCTCAAAGGCAGAGGGATATATTAGATAAAGCTGAAGGAGGGCTTATTTTCACTCTAAATATTTATAGAATTAAAAGTTCCAGATAATCTCTGCATGAATAAATTGTCTTACAAAGTAACCTTACAGTAATAACTGAAGCAAGTACCAATATTATTACCAATATCATAGGAAAAGAAGGGCACATGTGGGGTGAGTGCTCAGCAATTGTTTGTTGAGAAGACCCTACATTTTAGGGTCTCAAAGACACTTTCTAAAACTGACCTGATTAATCTTGATTTGTTTATAGGGACAAGATGGTCAACGACTCTGTTCCTATAATTCTATAATTTTATTGCTTATATTTAACTATTTTAAAATCTTTGAACCCATTAAGCAATAAGTGCTTTAATAACAGAATAAACAGAAAAATGTATCAGTATCTGCACTGCTTATGACTCAATGGCTGATTTATAAATCTCATTTCATTTACTTTTCATTTGTTCATGACGGATTTCCCACCTTTTTCTTCAGAGAGCTATTTTTCAGATCTTTCTCATTTCTAGGTACTTAGCTCTGTTTTCTTAGTCACGTGCTATTATGCAAAAATTGGATAGTGATTGAAAGGGAAACTAAAAGCTTGAGAGCCAGGGTACCACAGGTTCCTCAAACATATACATACTTGGATGAGGACGGCCTGCTAGCATCCATCGAGGATCATATGGGGCCTTTGTGGGAACAAACTCGATGATCCTATCTATAGGATCCTTGGAGTTCAGGAGAGGAACTGAATTGTGCATGCTCTAAAAGGAGATTGGGAGAGAAAGGGAAGAACAATCAGTGAACAACAGTCCTATAATCCAACTCAGCAATAATAGCTATAGATAAAGACACCAGGGCCCACATACAGAATTACACCCATTAGCCCCAATCATCAGCTAGAAGCATCCCAATTACATGCCAAGCCCCAAGGAATATGCACAGGTCTCAAGACTCATTTAGGAGGCTGGCACAAAGTGGTGCATTTTGACTCTTGAGTTCAGTGTGCCCATGCTTTCTGGGAAGCACCCCAGAAGGATGGATGGCTATTACAAAGGAGAAAAACCATAATGAGGAGGAAGCCTTAATATGCTGGGATCTGAGCCTAGATAGGTCATGATGGCTTCAGTGGCTGGAAAACATTAGAAAGAGGCCTAACTAATGAAATCCAAAGGCATTTTAAAGGAAGAACCAAAAGAAGGCTTTAAGGAAAAGAGAAATCATAGGAGAAAAGAAATAGAAAAACAAAAAAGAAAAAGAGAAATCAACAGCTTTCACAGAAATACTTCATAAAAAATTCCTCACCAAGACCAGACCTCAAACACAGAGCTGTGGTGGAAATGATGGGTTCTGCAGCCTATGTCAGTGCTGGGTGGGAAGGGCTCACCTTAGGCATGTAAGACAGCCAGTGCAGGATGGTGAAAACCCCTTCAAAGTCATCACAAACGGTGCTGTGGGTCACCCCATTGTTGTGCATGATCTGGATGCCCCCGAGCTGATTATTGGAGGTGTACACTTCCCTCCCGAGGACCTAGAGAAATGAGAACGAGAAATTTGTCTCTATAATAAAGGCAGAGCCTATTTCATAATTCTCACTGAAATGGGACTGTGTCTTTTCTTCACAAGACAGAGATTCCAGGCTCTGTGGGATGTTCTGAGGGATTATCTGGAACTTCCCCCTAAAAGGAAAACTTAGAAAACAAAAAAGGCTTTTAACAATCACATGTACTGTTGCAATTCAATAACCAGCAAGCCCCTCTCTCTCTCTCTCTCTCTCTCTCTCTCTCTCTCTCTCTCTCTCTGCCACAGATATGTGTAGCTTACTTCGACTCTGAACTGAAACTGCAGTGGAACTTAGAAAACAAAAAAGGCTTTTAACAATCACATGTACTGTTGCAATTCAATAACCAGCAAGCCTCTCTCTCTCTCTCTCTCTCTCTCTCTCTCTCTCTGCCACAGATATGTGTAGCTTACTTCGACTCTGAACTGAAACTGCAGTGGTGAGTGGGACCCTAAGGCATAGGCTACCTCATTATGTGCAGGTCTGGGAGAGTTGTTAGGCATATACACAAAAAAGATAATATGCTTGTCTTTTGACAATCTTTAGTGACTAGTCTCAGTTAAATATTCTTTGAGGATTTGGGCTACTCATTTTTTTAAAGGACTATTTTTTCCTTACATTTGATTTTTTTTTTTTTTTTCTTTTTTGGGCAGCTAGCTGGTACAGCAATCGAACCCCGGACCTTTGTGTTATCAGCACCATGCTCTAACCAACAGAGCTAAATAGCCAGCCCATCTTACATTTTATTTTTAATGCTGGTCTCCCCCACCACAAGCCCTAATGCTGGCTGGCAAAATCCTGAAGCAACTCATGATACATACAGGAACCCCTGAGTCCTAAGTCCTCTTTGTGTGCTGGATGCAGGGCTATGATTTATACCTAATTCCCCACTCCCCTCTGTCTTTCCCTCCCTCTCCTTCCAAGGCTAGAGGGAATTCAGGGCCTCAATCTCCAGTGTATCCCTGAGGGAATTTAACCCTTGTAAGGTCGAAGGGCACCTGAATTGGAAACCACAAAGTTTCCTTTAAAGAAGAAAAAAAAGGAGAAAAATATTCTTGGACTTGGAAATTGTAGGGTTTCTTTTTTCCTTGAAGATTGGTTAATAATTTCTTTCAGGGAGGGAGATTTTCTGACCCAGCAGATGGAAGCCGGGCAGCCCGATCACTGCCTACTGCAAACTGCTGAGTGTGTAGTAATTGCCAGTCATCTAGGGTAACCCTGGAGAGCTCTAAACAGTTGTAGAGCACTTACTATATTTTATCTTTCTTTTCCCTTTCTCCTCCTCCTTTAAAAAATAACGATGACATGAAATTTCTTCCTTACTAACTTTTATTCATTTTCAGTCTCTGGGAAGAAGCTAACAAATTAAAGGCCAGCAAATTACTACCTGTATATTCCCATTCTTCCCTTTCTTGTTAGGAGCTGTGAGAGGTTCCCCTGCATGCTAGGTGAGCCCCTACATCAAGACCTTCCAAAGGCTGAGGAAGTTGGTGACCAAAGTAATAACCGTAGTGTGAACCTGCTAGCCTTGGTTCCATTTAACTTCTGCTAGGAAGGGCGTAAGAGACTTTTTTGAAAAGAATATGGAAAGCAAAATTGCTTTCAGATTACTGCTTTTCTTGATAAGGAAGCACAGAGAACAAGCCTTTACAGGCAGCCCCAAGCTGAGAAATGTGCTGGCAGCTCCCTTTCTCTCCAATCTCCTTTTAGAGCCCTAAGAATGGGGGAGACCATCTCAGACCACTGGGCTCCCATCTTCCTCTCAGTCCATCTTTAATCTCAGCCCAGGTGCTGCAGCTCTTTTCTCATTCTCCTGCTGTCTCTTTCCATTTGCCCTCTCTCTGACTGATACACTGATCTCTCGGTCACTTGGCTTTCTGCTCCACTGAGTCCATATTACTAATAACACCTCCGCCACGGCCAGTTTACCTCATGAAGGCAGGAGCACATCATTACAAAATAAACTCATAACTTTGACATTCTAGCAAATACACGCCGTTTGTTATTTTTATGGCTTTAGTCTTTCTAACAGGCAGAGGGCATTACATACCTGTTTCATTTATATCTTTAAATGCACGCACACATGCACACTCACACATGCGCCAGGAAACAAAACAGAACAAAAAACCAAACCAAAACAAATATACAAAGCAGTCAGTTGATGGAGGACCCTGACAGAGGCAGAAACCCTGTCACTCAGGGAGGCCACGTTCTGATCTGGCTCTGGTTTTATGGTCATCATAAACCCGATGGCCCACAACTGGTCCTTCTGGGACAGACTGCCTCTCTGCTAGAAGTCATTCAGTGTGATCAGCAGTATTTTTAATTATTAAAATAAAACTGGAAAGGGGGAAAAGGAACAAAAAGGAGACACTGTGCTGAGCCTATCTGACATTCACAATCTATGTCAGGAGCTAAGTACTCTTTGCTGCCTAGAAGAGAGAGCTGGGGCCATTTTCTACTCAGAAACACTATTTTCTTTCCTAACATACTTGATAATGTCCAACCACTTAGAATCTTACACAGCTCCAAAATTAGTAATGGGCCGATAAAAGACCAAGCTCAGAAAAATGTATCGAGGCAAATGAAGAGCTGCTTAATAGCTTAAATACACCGTCTACCTCAGGGGTCTTTGCTCCCTCATTCCACAACCAAGCTATTCCCAGAGATGCTGTGCCACTTACCCATTCTACTCTGTATTTTTAACAAAATAATGATACAAACTTGAAGGAGCAAGAGTTCAATAACTTAGCACATCTTCCCTTTTCAAGCTAAAACTTAGGTTCTGATGCTTTGACATTTTCTCAAAAGGCAACATTTCTTCTCCTTTGAATTCAGAAGAAACCTAATGAGAGCTTAACACACCAAGGATATTATTTCTGGGCTAAAGAAATATTTGTCATGAGAGAAGATTCATTTAATTTGGAAATTAAAGAGAAAAGTTATAGGAGAGACTAATAGAGTATACAAATAACTCTCTGATCAGCCTTATCTTGGGAGATGGGGGTTGGGGTGGGGATGGACATGCAAAAATGAAAGCTGCTCCCCTAACCACAAACAAATGCTAACAAACATAGCTACTTAACAGTGAAAAGAAAGCAGTACCCCCTGGTTCACCTTCGATGACCATGTGTTTGAAGTATGCATCAGTAGAATAAGGGCACATACAATAGCTCCTGATTTATAGGGGTCGTTGCTGACTCAAGTGGTTTTAATGATTTCAGAATACTTCACAACAAAAGCTCCAACCAAGGAGGCAGAATCTGGACTGGGACAAAATCCATTCTGCCTGACTCAGAAATGATCATGCTGGAATAGTTACACAAACCCTAATCGGCATCCACTTGTTGGGCTCGGTCACAGACCCTTCAAACCTGTTCTATGCAACTATGTCACAGACCCCTCATACGCAGACTGGGTCACAAACTCCACATATGCATGCTGGGTCACAATCCCCTCACATGCAGGTCACAAGCTAGGAAAAAGATCCTGGAAGCCGCTGGCAAGGCTGACATACTTTATTCGGATGCGAGCTCAGCACCCAACCTCTTAGTGGATCAGAGCCGTTGTCCTTTATACTAGAGTCAGATAACCAAGGAAAACATGGGCACGAGATAGCCAAGGAACACCTGGGCACACAAGCGTAGTTAATGTATTTACAACAGACAGGCTGAGCCATGCTAAGCCGGATATGAGGTGAGGGAGTCTGACCAGTCTGTCTCCATTTTCCTCACAATCCAGGAAGTTAAAAAGAGCCCACATAGATAGAACCATTGTTTTATTCCTCAATATGTTGCCCTACCAACCTTCTACAGAAAAACTTGGGGAAAACCACTCTCATCACATAATATCTTCATGAAGTAGGTAAGCTTCACTCATCAGTCATTAAACTCTGATATATGCATTTCTGTATTAGGTCACTTGCCATGCTTCAGTTCCCAAATTATTCCTCTCACATTTTCTACTGCATGATACAAACTTTTAATTTATCTGCCCAACAAGCATCAATAACCATTTAAACACAGGAACCATTCAAACAGAGTGACTCTCCTAAGACCCCACTTTGTTGCCTTCCAGGTCTAAGTGGAGAAGCAATACCATGAAACATTAGGAACAAGCACCATCTTGGGGTACCCTGCTGAAGAGTGTCCATGCCAACAGAGCCAAATAAGGGCTGTATCTGAGAGGAAAGAGGATCTTTACCCGTTCTCAATATAAACTTAAGCCTCATCCAGTGCTTCATTCATTGAAGTTGGCAGACCTGAGAATTAAGGGCACCACATGAAAGCCAGTGATTAGCAGACACAATTGTTAACGGCTCCACCAAAGATGCTACACAGCCTTTAGAAATGTTGAGATACACAAGAAGTACAAATGAATGCAGTCACACATACATGCTAAGGCCTCTGCTGCTGTTGCTGCTTATCTAGAGTCACTGCAGACAGCTCAGGTTTACCATAGCTGACAGGCAATGAAAACAGTCTAATATACTGCCTCCTCTCTCCCTTAAATCCCTTTTTGGAGATCAAGATAAACACGTTCTTCCTTTCCCCAGTGCTCTAGACATTTGACTGAAGTGGCAGAGCCTTGTGAGGTTTTGTGCAAATGAAATCACTATGTAATACTGAATGAGTATAGTATTTATTTGTCAGGATATTTGTCAGCACAGGCATTGAGATTTCCAAGTTTCATATATACAATTAGCTCAATTTTTAAAAAACTGCTTTTGTCCTGATACACACATTATGTTGGGGACCTTCAGAATTATAAACAAATATTTGCAATCATGTGCTGAAGATGTGAAAAATAATGATGCATATCGATGATAGAGTAAAAAATGAAATCTACTGCTGCCTTCCTTCCTTTGATCTGGTCTTTCCCCCTTTTTTAATCAATCCTTGGTGGGTCAGGGCATCTTCTATTTAAAGAAGCAGGGAGTACAGAATTCCTCCTGCATCTAAGAATTAGGTTACACATGTCGAATCCTCACTACTATCCTCCTCATTAGAATATTTCCATTCTCAAGAGGACCTGAGGAGGAATTTTGTAAATTTACTAAGCAATCATCATCACTGGACTTCATCCATGATTCCAGATATTAAAGTCACTCTGAGATCTGTCAGGTTATTGATAAAGGTTTGGCTAAGGCAGAAAGAGAGTTAGATATGAGGAAGAATAAGTGGAAGTAGTGAAAAATTGGTGAATTAGGTACAAAAGAAAGGAGGAAGGATGAGAGACAGGAAAAGGGAGGGGGAGAGAAAAGAGGAAGGGGAAGAAAAAAATGCATTTGCTCATCTACTTAGTGCTGCTAACAGCCTCCTCCCTGACTTGAGAGGACTACATTTTTAAAAGCTGACAAGTAATTCAATCTGCAATTAACAATTTTAACTGGTGCAGCACATATTACTGTGTAAATGTTTCTCTAGGAATACATCCAAGGGTGAATAAAATTAAATCTCTAGAGAGATAGGATGAGCACCTATGTGACCAAGAATATTGGGGGTTCCAAAATAGTTTCTTAATACACAGCCACAGGGTTATAACTTCTTTTGCCCACCTTTACTGTCAATACTGTTACTGGGAAACTGGAGTGCTGGGTTGACAGTTGGGAGTAGAGAAAGGGCACAGTGACATACTGCTGGAGGAGGGGAAAAAAGTCTCTGACATGAGCCACATTTGGATTCAAGATCATCTACTGCAAGACCAAAAAATCTCTCTATAAACATCAAATTATGAGATGATCAGGTTTGCTGAATGATAAGTCGGGGTAAAGTGACTATGCTACAAGCAATAGGAAAAGAAAAGACATTTAGCCAAAAAGAGGCTGAGATACAGGCCAGAAATAACCCTGGTGGATCTCTGTCTACTGAGGCGTAGAGTGAATTAGATGGCAGAGGAACAATAAGGACTTGAAGGTGGAGTGGGTGAGGAACAGAGATTCATTTTTAATGTAAAGGGGTAGAGAAGAGCCACATGATAGTTTGCTTGTCAAATGTGTGAGAAAAGTGTAGGCTTCTGGAGACAAAATTGACTGTCAAAAAAAATCATTGATCCCAGGGATCTATCAACTGCTCATTTAGCTGGGACTTGAGAGTACTGACAATAAATTAATTCCAAATATGGAAATTGCCCAGCCAGTTAGATCAATTGGTTAGAGCATGGTGTTAAACACCAAAGTCCAGGGTTTGATCCCTAGTACAGGCAGCTGCCAAAAAAAGAAAAAAATCCACAAACAAATATGAAGAATTTTTAAATTTTATTAAGTCTGATTTATTGAGGTATAATTTACATATAGCAAAACTGTCCATTTTAAGTCTACAATTCTATGAATTTTGACAAACACATCTAGTCATATAACCACCACCACAATCAAGATAAAGAGCATCTTATCCTAAAAAGTTCCCTCCTGCTCCTCTGTAGCCAGCCCTCTCCTCCTACCCCTAACAACCACTGATCTGCTTTCCATCCCAGTAGTTTTTCCTTTTCTAGAATGTTATATAAATGGAGTCATACAGTATGTAGCCTTGAGTCTAGATTATTCCTGTTAGCATAATGCACCTGAGATTCACTCATGCTGATGCAGGTATCAGTAGTTCCTTTTCATTGCTGTATAGAATTCCATTTTATGGAAGTACCACAACTTGTCCATCTGTTTGCCTGTTGGTGTGCATTTGAGTTGTTTCCTGTTTGAGGGATTATGAATAAAGCTGCTATAGATATTCATGTATAGGTTTTTTGTGTGGATATATATTTTCATTTCTATAGGGTAAGTATATAGAAGGGAGAATGCTAGGTAGTATGGTAAGTAAATAGCTATCTTTATTAAAAAATAACAACCTTTTTCAAAATGGCTGTACCATTTTGCATTCACACCAACAACATATGAGAGTTCCAGTTGTCCCCCATCCTCATCAACACTTGGTATTTGTCAATTAAACATTAAAAAAATTTTTTAATGTCTAATTGTTTTATTTATTTATTTATTTTTTGGCAGCTGGCATGTATGTGATCTGAACATATAGGTGTTATCAATACCATGCTCTATCCAACTGAGCTAACCAGCCAGCCCTTAATTGTGGTTTTAATTTGCATTTCCCTAATGACTGGTGATAGGCATCTTTTCATGTGCTTATTTAACATCCTTGTATCTTCTCCAGTGAAGTGTCTATTCAAATTTCTTGCCTATGTTTTTAATTACTGTGGGGTTTTTTTGCTGAGTTCTGTGAATTCTTTATATATTCTGAATACCAGACTTTTATCAGGTATGTGTTTTCTTTTTCTTTTCTTTTTTTCTTTCTTTTTTTTTTTTTAAAGATGACCGGTAAGGGGATCTTAACCCTTGGCTTGGTGTTGTCAGCACCGCACTCTCCTGAGTGAGCCACGGGCGGCCTTCCGGTATATGTTTTCTAAAGATGAGAATTGAATTTTAAAAATTCTTGTTTTTCAGTTACACCTATTGTCTGGATAGGCTGGTGTCGAAGACAGATTGCTGTGTAACTGACTGTTGTGCCACCAGTGGCTAGGCACTGGAGTTTGGTGCTTGCTGGGCCCTGGCTTCTTGGGGAGTAGCACTGACTCTTCATCTCTGTAGTCTTTTGGCTTGTGTTTTCTCATTTACATCTGGTGGGCAGCAATTTTATTTTATTAGAACACAATAATGTATTCTAAGCCTATTGTTGTCTTTTAGCCTAGATTTTAATCTCCATGAAAGCAGGAATCATCTTTGTATCTCCACAGCATCAGAACAGCTTTACACATAACAGGCATATAATAAATGCATGTGAACAACTACAATTCTTAGTGCTCTATAAAAACTCAACTTCGATTTGTATTTTCAGCAAGTTGACCTACTATAAGCAAAAGTCTTTCATATTAGTGTTGTAATGTGTAGCAGCTTTCTTAAGCAAAATAAGAGGTTCTGGTTAGAGTGCACTGTTGTAATACCAAACTCAAGGGTTCAGATTCCCATACTAGACACCGCAGGAAAAAAAAAATGAGTGGTTCAATTTTCCTATCTTTCTACTTTTCCCCATTGAAAATTCTGGGTGTTGATTTCTGTTTGTTTGTTTTTCCTTTCAAAATTCTTTACCTGGGCTAGGATTAAACTAGGCTAGAATTATTACGGTTGCTCTACCGAGTTGCATAAACCTGCTTTATCTGTTGAGAAAAGGTGTATTTTATCGTTGGGTCAGATAGAAAATAAAGATATTCAAAAGTTGATTATATGTTCCAATGGTCCTAATTTCTCATATTTGTATCTTATGCTGTTGGTTAAGTTTGGGTAGGTTCTTTTCCTTAACAACAATGATTTCTCAATTTCTCGGATGTGCAAACTATTTTGAAGGTCTTAAATCCCAGACACTGCGACACTGTTAAAATTAGGAATCAGTCAAAAATCAACCAGAAAAACTTGAAGTCTGGTCATGGTAATCTGTAGTTCAATCTAAAAAGCTCTTAAAGCTTCTCCTTTCATAATTCAACACTCCTTATTGTGTACATTAGCTGATAAGACTGTGTGATGATGGTCACTCTGAATGAGAGGAGACATAACTAGATTTGGGTCCATGCACAGGGGACAATCCCTAGAATGATGAACATCCAGGAGTCAGGTTTTCTAAACAGTCTCATTTCCTACATCTTTATCATATTCACACAGCAGTTCTGTGCACAGCCAGGGCCCAGGTCTGTCTTCCTCCTGGAAAAGACCGGAGTCCTTGCATTTCTAATCTACCAACGTGTGCAGTTCTTGCACTTTTAATTTATGAGTGTTTGGGGGGGACCTTTCTGACTTGGGAACATATTGGCTTGGTCTAAGGCTTGGAGATTATTAAACTTGGAGCTATGCTCCACTATCAAGTCTACAGATCTTTTATTTAGAGGATACGGTGCTCTAAATGCACAAAGAGCTCCCTGTCACCTTCACATTTAAGCCCCTAGTGCCTGGTAAATGGAATTATATAGCTGTCATCTCCTTTCCCCAAAGTTTTAAGAGTACAATGGGCTCATTTTTTCACACTCCATCCCAGCTTCAGAACTAAGAGACCTACTTTGTATTGATTTAAGGTCTCAGAAATAAATAAACCTGCTTCACTGCTGTGATTCACAACAAATTCATGATACACTATTGCATGATATATTTCAAGCTCTTGCTCTGGCTCTCTTTTTCCTCTGGTGAGTGATGGGGGAGGTGGGAGGTAGTGGGGAGCTACAAAGCTGACAGCCTGATGGTTATTGGAGATGGCTGCTGACTGCAAATCCAAGACACTGTTGGAGGACTATGGGATTTTTTTTTTAACTGGGGGGCAGGTGTGAGAAGCTAATTTACTTGGGTTTCACGCTAGGGTTAGGGGAGAAGGAAGGTTAAAGAGAGAAAAGAGGGGCTGATGGAGTAGCAAAGCTTACAGTGCACAATGATCTGCAAAGACAGAGCTATGAACATGTGTAGAAAAATCTAACATGTAAAGGTATAACTTATGACTGACTGGAAAATGAAGAAGCTTAAGAAACTGCTCTGCCTAAGAGCCCATGTTCACAAACTTAAGTGGGCACTTAGCTTGAGGTCAGGGGCAACGTTTTATGAGAGGCAGAAAGTGCAGACCCTACGTGCCACAGAATCTGGGAAGTACAGGCATTTCTTCTTTCTAATACTCAGATAGCATCAGAATCCTGGAGGTTGAAATGGACACTCTGGAGATAGGGTAGAGATAACGAAGGTCCACATGGATGAAGTGAGCCAGAGACTGCTCACTGAGGGGAGAGGGTAATAAATTCTAGCAGTTCAAGCTTTTGTTTGTGTGCCTTTAGGGCTTTGAGTACCTCGGTCTATATCACCTTTCCTGATTCCACCAAACCTGAGACCCAATGTGTTTTGCTGCTATCTACAAATATGGCACTCCAAAAGACCTATCCTCTAACCACATATTAGGATCCTGACCTTCAACAAGGCAGGTAATGAGAAAGCAGGAGATAATCGTGCTCTAAAAGTCTTGCATGACGCTGTGCAGGAGATCACTAAGAAATTAAGGTTTCATAGAGTACTTCAAAGTGAAATTAAGCTTTAAGTGTTTCTCTTGTAATTACTACTTAGTTCATATTTTTAACTGGCAAGATTGCTATTTACACATCCAGTTTCTTTTCTATCTTGGAATAGCATCTTAATCTTCACTAAATTTGTACTTGAGGCAAGACCAGACTCTGAACGCAAAAATACATGGGAAAGATTTTGGTTCCATTCAATTTTCCATAGGTCCTACTATAAAACTGGGAGTTTCTTTGTTAATTTTGAACACTATTTTTAAGAGCAATCAGTTTGTCTGTATAGGGAAGCAGACTCTAAGCCAAATATAAGGAAGAACTTTATGCAGATGAAAGGGACTGTCTGAAAAAGTACTGAGCTCCTCTTCAGTTGAATTTTTCAAGCATAATTGAATGAATATTTGGCAATGGTGGCACAGAGGAAATTCAAGCAACAGTTGAGTAGTTGGACTTCTAAGGATCCTTCCAATCCCAACATTTATAATTCTATGGCCACTTGTAATTGTGAACAACAACATATAGCATTTTACTTTTCTATAATCCAGATAAGAAATAAGATTTAAAAAAAAAAAAATTTTTTTTTTTGGGGGGGCAGCTGGCTGGTTCAAGGATCAGTAACTCTTGATGTTACTTGGTGTCATCAGCACTACACTGTAACCAAGTGAGGCAACCGGCTAGCCCCCAAGATAAGAAATTTTTAAATAATCATGCTCTACAACTTCCATTCCTAATCTCACTAATATGTAATTATCTTATATTTCACTAATATGGTTTATTTTGTTCATTTGTTTGGTGGCTAGCTGGTATGGGGATCCAAACCCATGACCTTGGTGCTATGAGCACCACACTTCACCAAGTGAGCTAACTGGCCAGCCCCATATATAACTAACATGTAATCTCACTAATATATAGTACTCTAATATGTAATAACTTTTCTTTTGTATTCTCCTCCTCCAGGATATCCTCTCCCTGCTCCAACCTAACATTGTTCCCTGGCTAAAGATCAATATACATCTTCAAGCATCACAGAATACTAGAAATTAAAGAGAATAGATTAAGAGATCCTCTGCTCTTCCTCTTTAAGGTCAGAAATGTATTATGCTTCCCATTTTAAAAGAGGAAATTGAGACCTGAACAGATTGAAGCCCCAAATTTCTTACCTAGCAAATGGTCAGGGAGGGGACTGATCAAAAGTTTTGTTTGTTTGTTTTTTAATCTAAAGGTTCTACACCAAAAGGCTTCAGCATATTTACAATAGGTTATTAAACATGATAATTCCTGAGTCTGTATTAATGCCCCAAGTAGGGCCCCAGAGCTTTCATTTATCTGGAAGCTCTGGACTGGTACTTGCTGTAGATTCTCCCAAGTTCTTGGTCTCTAAACCACCATACATGCATGAGGTTCTTTTACAGAGCCAGACCCAACTTCTATAATGGAGCTCTGAATGGCAATTCCAACCTGCAAGATCTCTAAACTACAGCACTCAGGACCAGGCTGCTGGCATATCACCAAGGCTCACTAACAGAGTCAAACATACCTGGTACAGTTTTCTACCAAACCTAAGAAACAGCAAACAAAAAAACAAAACAACTCCCCCAAATGGGGCTAAATTTACCTATACTTTGTGTAAATGTGTGTGTATGGTAGGGGGAGGGCTTGATAACTGAAGATATCTACCCATTGCAATCCTTTCTGAGAACTCATTCAAAATGCTAATAAAGCAAGGATTACTTGAAAGGAAGATAAAATGCTCACTTTAGAAAGAAGAGCAATCCTGTCTGGAGCTATGGGAGTACAGGAACTGTCCATTATGAAAATAGGTAGTTAGAGACTTTTAAAAATGCAAAGTGATGGACTGATCCTTACACTGATTATGGGCTACTGTAACAATATGTCCTTGGGGACTCTAATAGACAGATGACTGAAACATATACTGCCCTATCGTGACCGAACATGGTACCTCACATGTTAATGGCTTTCCAAAGCGTGTTGATTGTCTTTAGATAACATCTACTGGAACAGTCATACATGAATGTACCACCAGGGTGAGGACTGCCATCTAACATTTTCTTGAAGGAATTTTTGCCTTCGAAGAATCAGAAAATATAGCTAATATTGTGTTTGTATTTCCTTTCCATGGCCTGGATAATGAATTTCAGTGAGAAAGTACCCTAAATGGATCTTAGAGACTACAACAGTGCCACTGTTTGACCCATATTAACTCATTTAATCCTCACAACAACCCTGGTAGATAGGTACTATTATTATCCCCCATTTTATAGTTAATAAAACTGTAACCTGGAGAGGTTAAGTAAATTGCCCGTGGTCATAGAACTAGTAAATGATACAGTCAGGAATTAAAACCGAGCAACCTTGTTCTAGAGCCCATGCTCTTAGCCTCTTCAAGTTATATGAAAGTTACAATGCTGCCCGCCCCACAGTGAGAGCTAAATAAATCTCTCCTTCCTTATTTGAGCCTCCATGACTCTCTCCCATTGTGTGTCATGTAGAGCTTGTACAGTGCAGGTGCTACAGGTAAGACCCACTCATAGGAGTAATTCTTGTACTCTGCCCAACAGAGCCAGCTGTGATAACGTCACATTCCATATTGCACAGCTACATAAAAATATGTATATGGAAACTGAGATCCAAAGAAGGATGTGACAACTCATATAATGTCACAAAAGCAAGATTAGCAGAATTAGCAATCTACAGGACTAACAGCCCTAGCCACACGTGTCATGTAATTTCTTTTTTCCTGGCAGATTCAGTGGAAAGAGGGACCTGATCTCACTAGCGGGATGAGATTATGTGATTTTTATTTTTTCCTGGTAGAGAAGCAGAAGCTTTAAAATGCTTACCACGGGCCGAGCCCGTGGCGCACTCGGGAGAGTGCGGCGCTGGGAGCGCAGCGATGCTCCCGCGGTGGGTTCGGATCCTATATGGGAATGGCCGGTGCACTCACTGGCTGAGTGCCGGTCACGAAAAAGACAAAAAAAAAAAAAAAACAATGATTACCACAAGGAAGTCACCTATCACCTGCTAAGTGAATCTATCACCCACATATCACAGCCATTGGCCCATGCCTTACCTCCATAGGCAGTTACTGTCCAGAAGACAACCATAAACTGCAAATTCTGATTTCTCTGTTATACAGAGTAGGCTCTCACCAAGTCTGGGGCAATGGACTGAGAGCTTGCAGGCTCTAGTCCACATCAGTGTTCCCTTATACTACTAGGTCCTTCTAGCCTATCTGCCACCTGACACCATGTTAAACATACTGAATAGAAACTGTGAGGAAGCATGGTGGGGTAGGGGAATTAAATATAAATGTTACTGCAAATGTCCAAGTAGCATGTGGATTTAGGAGTTTATGACTCTGCAAATCATCTCATCTTCTTAAGGGTCTACCTTACCAGTTCTCCGAGTAAAAAAGTTACTGTCTCTGCCAGGCCAGCATGACTCCCTTTAAGCTGGGTAGTTGCCACCTCTATCAGGTTTGCCCTTAACACACAGTGAGGCATTCTGAGGAATGTGATACCCACAGACTATAGTTCTTGGAGTTAGAAACCTATGATTTACTGCCTTGAGTGACATGAAACAGCATGCCCTTAGAAGCTTCTCGCTCTTTTTTTTTTTTGGCAGCTGGCAGGTATGAGGATCCAAACCCTTGACCTTGATGTTATCAGTACCATGCTCTACTGAGTAAGCTAACCGGCCAGCCCCAGAAGCTTCTCTTATTTATGTCATCACTCTCACAACATATGGACAAAAAGGAAAAAGACCAGACCACCCTCTCTTCTTAGGCCTTATGGATGCAAAGCACAGAGGCCTGGGCCCTTCTTCAGTGAAACTTAGGGATACGGAAGTTCTTATTCTGACCCTGATCTAGTGTCTATCAATGGAATTACCAAGTCATTTTCCCTCTTACTGTTTTAATTCTCCCATCTATAAAATGGTCCAGGGCTGACTGGCTAGCTGAGTTGATTAGAGTTTGGCCCTCTAACACCAAGGTTAAGGGTTTGGATCCCCATACTGGCCAGTTTAAAAAAAAAAAAAAAAAAAGCAAAAACAAAAAAACAAAGACGTAAAGAACTATAAAATGGTCCTGACAGCACTAGCCCACCCAGAAGATAGCAAGGAACCAGACAGATCATCTTGATTTTGAGTTTCAAATAAAGCCATTTAGGCTGCCCCTAATCACCAGCCTACTGTTATTAGTTCAAACATCAAATCTACTTCCACAACATAAAGAAAATCCAGATACTGTATCTCTCCTCAACTTGGTAACATTTTGAATAATTTACAAATAACTACAGGCAACAAAGTAAGACAGATATAGAAAGAGAATACACAAATACTGAGATTACAAGGGGAAAGGGATAAAAATACAAATGTGGGAAGCACTTTCTGGTTTCAGAACAAAGGACACAGTGGCAAAAGATGGTACCCATGAATAAAATGTACAGTAAAACTACTGAAAGTAAAAAAAAAAAATAACCAGACAACTGCTGGAATATTTATATTTTACATGCAGGTTACTAATGTAGGCTACAAAAAGTAATCCTTTAAAAAGTTAGAGTCTTTGGAAGCGAAAGGAAGGAAGGTTTAAACTAATTAAAAGCAAGTCGGCTAATGATGGGCAACATCAAGTATGTGCTGAGATGGAGTGTAGTCATAAAAGCTTGATGTACACATGCAATGTATTAAGTTGGAAATGTGTGTCTCTTCAGCTTCATATCTATTAAATGAACAAACAATTTACATGTTGCTGCATTATGGGAGTTTGATATGTGGAGTGTCAACCCTTTCTCTTCAAGTTGAATCATGTTAAGTCAAATCAGTAATGGGGTTTGGGTGGGGGGGGCAGGAAGGGGAAAAGCAGGTAGAAAGAAAGTTTTTAAAAAAATCTCTACCTCAGCAAAAGTTTTCATTAAAATTTTAGACAAATGATCCCTGTGTCCTTCTCACTTGCTGCCTGGGGCTCCATGCTATTTCTATGCAAATAACAACCTCGTGGTTTATATCTTATTATTTCCGCTGGAGCTGCAGCAACATGACCTGAGCCGTGTAAGAGGTGGTGGGGAGGGTTGGGTGGGGGCGGGGAGAGAGTTGGAGAGGAGAAAGAGAGAGGGAGATAGGGAGAAGGGGAGAGAGAGATGGAGTAGGTGTTCACTCAAGTGTGAAAAAATATTGTCAGGAGTGAGCATGAAGAACAAAAAAAAATTGCAGGGATAACGTGTTTATTTCAGTCCCCCACCCCCACTCCCCACCCCACCCCTTGCAAAGCGGCACCTTTTAAAATTCATTGGGCATCAGGCGATCATGCACAATCCATCTGCTTTCACTTTATCATTTGCATTTCATGCCTCCTGGCTTTTGATGTGCTGATACTTTGATGCAGTCAGGAGACACACATTATCATTATTTCAATTTTCAAAGGGGTCAACGGGATCGGCACTTGCACACACAAGATTTTTTTTCCTATAACCTCTGTGCACCCCCCCTTCATATTCTTCACCCCAATGTTTAACATAAAGGATGAAGACTCAGAAAGATGAGGGTCAAATGATTTCAGTCTAAGACCATATATAAGCTTGCATATACCAACTATATTTACATTTCCTCTTTACACAGGTACACACACATTACGAGCAAAATAGTCAAGGCTTAAGAAAGGAAGCACTACAGTGTTTCAAACGCACAAACATCTTCTCACATATGGACACTCAGGGAGGCACATAGAGAGAGGGATCTATAAGCAAGACACAGACAAAAAAAGATGGACAGATCAGAGATCAGTATTCACACAGAAGAAGACATGTACTCAGAGTGACTTGCACACACCCACAGAGTACGTGAGACAGCGAGATACCTACAGAAAGAAAGGCAAACAGAGATGTAGAAAAACATCAGCACACACAAAGACAACACGCACAAGGAATGAGTCAGAAGAAGCAATCTGAGCATGGTAACTCCCATATAGTTTCCTTCTTTATACCTGATAAGCAAAGTGGCTGACAAGACATTCTCAACAAATTTGCACGAAATTGGGTTCCAGCAACATGACTCTATACTTAGGAGGTAGAGACATGAAGATAGTGAAGCAGGCAGAACAGGATTAGGTAACCTCTATAACTGATCTCTCCCTTCAGCTAAAAGTGGTCATGTCCTTTTGGAAATGAGCATTGTCTGGTAAGTTACAGCAATGGCTTTATTTGCCTTTCCCCCTGCAACTAGCCTTTTCCTTTAACAAGCAGCCCTACAGGCTAGGAGGAAGGTAAATATAATGAATTTGATCAGAACAATTCAACCAGATTTTAAGAAAAAATCCCTAATGCTTTCTTTATGGCACAAATGAGATTCAACTAGCAAGTTTTCAGGCAAAAACAAACAAACAAAAATGAAAAAAGCCCAACAACCTTTGCTTTTTGTAATATTCTTTGCGTGTAACATAGTATCTGGCAGGGGGGTAGGGGCGAGGAGAAACTCAGGGTAACAAGACACATTTCAGAAATTACGTCTGTGTTATGGGAACATCATGGAAATATACGAGGGTATTTCAATAAGCTCATGAAAAGATTCATATTATTGTTTAATTCTATTTTTCTACAAACTTTTTGAAGTACCCTCATAGGTATCTTTTAAAAATTCTATCTTCATAGACAATGGTACCTAAAATTCTCTTCAACGTTCATCAATATCTGATCCTAAGAAGGTACCCAAAAGAGCAAGTTAAAAAAAATTGAAGATTCTCAGCAGTTTCTCCCACTGCAATAATCTTTTTCAGTAGTGGCAGTTCACAATCTTTATTTCTAGGCTACTCTCCAAAAAGGGATGAGGACAGCCAAGTTTGCCATTGTTAGCGCTACTCTGCCTCTCCTTGGTAAGAAAAGCAAACCCAGAGAAGGATAAAGAGTTCATATGAATACAGAAAGCAAGCTGATCACATCAAATGACTCCTCTAATTTCTGACATCCCCCAAAGCTAATTGGACTGACAGAATTTTCAACTTTTTCTAAATGGCAATGATAGGATAGGACACTGAGTTCCTATCCCTCCCCTTGAAAATCAAGGCTTGATAAAAATTTCCTGCAAGTCTAGTAAACACAATCTCTAATAGAATTTAGTACATGTACAACTTCTCAAGCTCAGTCACTAAACTATGTAAGAGAGAGGAAAGGGGAACTGAAATTTTAATGAGGGCCAACACTTAGCGCCAAGTACTAGGTACTTTTACTTATGTTTTTTCATTTAATCGCCACAATGTTATTTAAAGGTATAAATTATTATCCCCCTTTGATAGATAAGAAAGCTGAGAGGGGGGAAGAAGATACAATAACCACAATTACTTGAAGTTGAAACGACAAGCAAACAGAAAGGACATTGTTGGGGGGGAGGGGGGAGGGAGAAGGGAGGGAGGTTTTGGTGATGGGGAGCAATAATCAGCCACAATGTATATCGACAAAATAAAATTAAAAAAAAAAAAGAAAGAAAGAAAGAAAGCTGAGGAGCTGAGGTCGTATAAGTTGCACAAGGGCAGCCAGCCCCAGACTGTTCCATTACATATTTCTGACTCTATAAAGAAGATTATTTTCCTATGCCTGTAAAAACATCAGATTGCATTGTCCTTTATATATTCAGGTATTCTTAGATAGTTTTCACTCTAATAAGCAGTGACTTCTTCATCCATTTTTCCTCTTTGGAAAAGCCCCTATGAGCTTGGATTACAATGGCACAAGCCTTTCTCTTCTTTTTTTTGGTGGCTGGCTGGTTCTGAGATCTGAACCTGTGAACTTGGCGTTATAAGGCTGTGCTCTAACCAACTGAGCCAATTGGCCAGCCAGGTATGAGCCTTTCCATTGGAAGGAAACATAAATTTCTACATCATATTCTTTCCTAGTGATCCATTCATGCATCCATTCACCCATGTTCCCTCTCAATATTTACCAAGTAATTCATCTTTTACAACAGACCACAGAAAGTGCCCCTTTTGAGAGGTGTATCATGGATTTCTCAAAACGTTAAAACTTGATATCCTCAACACATAGACCAGTGCCTAATCCATGATGTAGATCCAAAATGGGAACTAGTACAACTGGAATGAGATACAGCACCATGGGTGAGAATAAATCTCCTCATATCCCTTACTCAGATCAGAATAAGGGAGGTGGGTAGGGCAGAACAGAAGGATTCAATTAATTCTTAGTCTCTTTAGAAAGATACTAAAATATAAGCTCTTTGGAGCAGGTGTTTTATATGGTTTGTTCACTAACATATACACAGGGCTTGGAATAGTGCCTGGCACATAGCAGGTACTCAAAATCTTTGTTAAATGAAATGAATGAATGAAAAGGCAAGTAAGTCAATGGCTGGGAAGATGGAGAAAGAGGGGAAGACATAGACTGAGGAAGGCATGGATTGAATGGCTTCCCTCCAATTAGGATCTTAAATTAAGAATTCACAATAATCTTCATACAGCTTCACACACTTCTCCCAAACCCTGCAAACTTACTTTGTTGAGGGCCCCAGCTCCTGTCAGAATTAAGTGAGAATTCTCAACCTGGATGGTTCTCTGTCCCAGACGAACAATGTAAGCCCCAATCCCAATGGCCCGGCATGTCACCTTAAAAAAGAATAAATTCTACATGTCATGTAAACATGTCCTCTCCCAAGCTGTAAGAAATAAGGCATAGATATGTAAAATACACATTAAGAGAAATAAATACTGCTTTTTTTTTTTTTTTAAGGGCTAGTTGATTTGGCAGGTAAGTTGTAAATACTTCCTTTTTGAAGTTTGATTAATAATAATACAAAATACCAATTTCCTGGTCAAAGGAAAGAAAAGACAAAATTCGTTTAATAATAACACTTAACTGATCATAGGCCCTTTACTTCTACACTTTTGCCCATTTTACAGATGGCTGGTATCCCCACTAAAGGTGTGAGCAAGGAAAGTAATAAGAAGAGAAGAAATTCTAGCTGTTAAAAAGTCTGGTAGGATATTTTGAGAAATAAGAAGTTAAACTAAAAGATAAAATGAGGTGCTAAGTATATTTGGGAAATTCAGTTATTTACATTATCCTACTTCCCATTATCATACATGATTAAAATAAAATCGTCGATATACGATTTTAGGAAATGCTCTCATTCGGGACTGAATAGCAGTGATGGGGGCAAAATTAAACCTAGCCACACAGTCAGCTCTTCAAAACTTTCATTTTGGGAAGATTTACCAGGCTGATAGTGATGATCTCATCATAGGCCAAAGAGGATTCTCCAGCAATCATTCCAGAACCTCGAAGGTTCTCTGTTCCAAGTCCCTCTTCTTTCCCAATAATATCTGTTATCTTGTACCTATTAGATATAGCCATGCCAAATAATAAAATTGAGCACAGTAACAACAATCCATTAAAAGAAAAACCACCGTTAAAATGCTGTTAAAAGCATATTGAAAGTCTAACATCAGGGCTTTATACTCTTCCTTTTATACTCTTCATTCTTGTGTCTTTCCTTCTTATCTTGGTGCCTATTTTACCTAAAAGAAATTTGCTATAATAGAAAGAGCAAAATCTGGAATTAAGCAGAAAAACTTAAATCCATATAGCGGTGTGACTGTGGATAATAGTAGCTTCTGTAAAATGGGGAGAATACTGTCTACCTCTCAGGGTGGATATGAGAGATAAAGCAACAGGAGAGGACTTCACACATAGAGGGCCCTCAGATTTTAGATGCCCCTTCTTACTTTCTAGAACAAGTTTCTTAAAAGCAGGTCAATGTATATCTCTACAATAAGCAACAGCCATTAAATTGACAATTTTAGACAATTTTACATAGGAATAAAAAAATCCAAACACAGGGGTAGTAGGAACGTTCATCCCACTTTCCCAAGTCAAAAATCCTCTCCTTTTCCAAGACAAGGATGGAAGGGAATTTCAAAACAGTGTACTCCATTCCTGCTTCTTCACAAATATCAAGTGTATACATGAGGGTTCCTGGCTATAGTCCTCTGGAGGGGCAGGTGGAATGTATGTAGAAGTAAAATGCTGATGAAGTTATCCAGAAAGCACCCTGTGGATCTAGTGGGAGACACTCATCTGTCTTCCAGGCAGGGGATTAGGAGTGATAGCTGATAATGGGAAATGGGAGATGGGGAATGCAACTAATAAAAGAAAGGGAAAATACAAAGTCGGAAGTAGAGATGGGCAAATATTATTTATTGTTCCATGTGTACCCAGAAGGCTTGGCACTGGGCACAGTTTTATAAATTGAAATAATAAATAAGTATCCCATAGTGGCTCCTAAACTACTTCCCCCACCCCCATATTTCTCGGCTCCCTTCTTTATTTCCAGCCCTTCATCAATTCCTTTTCTTTGCCCTTGCTGTAGGTCTGTGACTTTGCATCTCTGCTCTCCAGATTCCCCTGCCTTTCTATTTTTAGCCTCTACCAATATCCAATAATTCCCTAACTCTTCCTTTTGTTCTGTATCTAGACCCTTATTCTAGTTAAGTTATAAATGAAGCTAATCTCCCATTAGCGGTTAATGAACCACACTAACTTGGAGGAGAGGGGGTAATGTGTTTGTTTTATAAGGTCCACATGCCATATAGTCACAAGTTCACCTCCCCTGCAAGGCAGATCTCTCCCTCCTAAGGGCTGCACATTGTTTCACAGGTGTTTGTAATTTAAGTGGCATCTTCTACTACTGTATTACATGAAAAAAAATTAAAACTTCCCATTTTCTGCTCTGTGACCTGAGTCAATGACAGTCATCTGGGACTATCATTCTTCAGAGTAGTACTAAATTTTTATGTTCTAATAAAAAACGTTTGTATAGTGTATTACAATCAACAAAACACATTTATATATATCATTTTTGATCCTCAGAACAATCCAATGTGATAGGTAATATCATCTCCATTATTACAGATAATAACAATAATAATAATAGAGAATTTCTGATTGCTTACTATGTGCTTAGCACTGTGCTAAGGGTCTTAGTTCACTTGATCTTCATCTTTCAGATGAGGAACCTCAGAGAAAAAAAATGACTTGCTTTGTAACAAAGGTAATATACAAAATCAATAGCTTTCATAGGCACCAGTAATAAAGAATTTAAAAATATAATGGGGAAAAAATCCCATTCAGAGTAGCAAGAAAAAAATACAAAGTATTTAGAAATAAACATAAAGAAATTTGGCAAAATCCCACTATACCCACACTGTATACCAAGGCATCCCGGGGCACCACAGTGAACTCCTGGGGGCACTGCAGGATATTTTAAATTTTTGAGAGGAACATTATGATAAGTGATATCTGTTGGATCCCATGTGAACTACTAATTAGGCATTTCACAGTTTAGTATTAGATAGTGCTACATTCATTTTGACAATGTCCCATCTTTGCAAAGTCAGGTTTCTCTAGTTTTTGAAAAAGAGCAACTTCTACACAAAAAAATCAATGACAAGAAACAAGGGTGACTATACCCAACCTGATTCCGAGTTTTGAGATGTTATGCAGACACAAATATACCATTTGTAAGTAAATATAATTATTTAAGAATGAAATTATTTTTTACTTATGTGTATTACTTTTTCAAATGATTATTAAGTTGTTAGGATATAAATGCTTATGAAGTTGTTTGGGCTTAACTACTTAACAAACACAAATATTAGGTATTAGGGGTGTTGTGAAAAAATTACTGAGACGCTAAAAGGTGCCATGAACCAAGAAAGTTTGGGAACCTCTGGCATAATTTATATGAAGAAAACTACAAAACATTAAAAAAAAATACACTTGAATAAATGGAAAAACACACCATGTTTCTTTTTGGGAAGAGCCTCAAGTTTATGAAGATCCTCAAAATTCGAATCAAAATCATTGTGGAAAATTTTTGGGGAATTAAAAAAGAAAAGAGGCTATCTATAAAAAGGCAAAAATAGCCAATAAAACCTAAGGAAAAGTTAAGAATGTGAGGAAATATGCCCCACTAGAATAGTTAAAATAGAGTAGCATTAGCCCAAGAATAGGCAAAGCAACAACAACAAAAACAAAGTATGAATTATTCAGTAAATAGTATCGGAGCAATTAACATTCTGGAAAACAACTTGCAGATAGATTATAAAAATGTTCAACTTCACTGATAATCAAAAATAGGAGTTAAAATAACAATTGCTGTTTTTATCCTATTTTATTAATTGACAATAATCAATGTTGGCAAGGGTAGGAAAAAATGAAAGGGGGGAAACAAGCACTATCACATACTGCCGATGGGAATGCAGATCTTGGGAGAGCCATTTGAAATTATTTCTTAAAACCCTTAAAAATTGACTTTTTGACCAGAAATTCCACTTCTAGAAATTAACCCAAAGGGAATAATCAGAGATAGTCCTAAAAGTTTATAAAAAGAATGTTCAGCTCTGGGATAAAATAGTGAAAAATTGGAAATAGTTTGAATGTTCAAATATGATATATTCATTACGATGAAATACTTATACTACACAACCATTAAACATCATATTCTCAAATAATATTTTAAGAATATAAGAAATTCTCTGAAAATAGTTTTTAGTGAAAAGAACAAATTATAAAAGAAACTCTTATCTCTTATAATCCCAATTATGCAGAACAAAAAGGAATGAATGTAGAAAAGACAGCAAGAATATAAAATAAAGGCCTCAGGGTAGGACAGTGGCTGATTTTTTTTCTTCATAAATGTTTACATGTTTTAATTTTCCTAAAATCAACAAGCATTATAAACATAATTTTAAAACTTCAATCAGTTACAAGTCCCTTCAGCTAATAAATGGTAGACCTAGAATACAAACCTAAGACATCTAGATACTGTAACAAGCAATCTTCAATGCTCTTCAAGGTTATGATCAGCAGAACAGTAAAGAAAACAATTACCATATTCTTTCTTTAGTTATGGCCAAATTATTCTGATACATATGTACCTACCTGGATTCTCCCTCATCCTCCACGTGTTCACAATGGACAGAGTTGAGAGCACTGACTCTCTTATAATCTTGAGGGGTCAGATATAAATACTTGTAACCCTGTGAAGCACAAGTAGTTTTTAACTCATTATTTGCCAGTGCCATATAACCAGAAGACATAGTAAAGCACGAGTAATGAAGCTTGTTCCAAAGCTAGCTTTAAATTGCTACATCACTTCTTAGAGTTACTATCAACAGAATACTAGTTCTCATCGACAGTTCTCCTTTGAAAGATGGAAGTGCCTATTTTTTCAGTCACTGATTGTCCTTGAAACAAGATACCTTGTAGCTGCACCTCCAAGTGTGTTCCATTCATTTTATTTTCAACAGGGTTAAAGGGTCATTTTCTGATCTTTAGTGACATCTCTATTAAAGATATCAACATGCAATTAAAAAATTGTATGAATCACTATTATTGACTTTCTCAAATCTGTAATATCATCAAAATATATATGGGTAAGGGGCAACCGAGGATCACAAATCTAGAAAATTCAGTATTAAAATAAGAAGTCTATGCAGTGTTAATAGTGAACACTGAACACAAGCCTTTTGCTTTTTTCAACAAACAACTCCTAATTCCTATTTACATTTTTTAAATTATACTAATATTTTGCAATTGATTTATTTGTATACATACATGTACACCCTCACATGCAAAGGAGAGTTACATGGTACATCTGTTTAACATAAGTGAATTAGTCACTCAAAAAAAAAAAAGTACACAGAGAAAAACATTTTAAATACTGTGAGAAATTATGCCCACCATTTAACTCAATGAATTTATGCTCCACAGTGAGTACAACATGGAAGAGCCATGAATTTGTCATTGGTCTTACATGACTTGTGACAAGAATGCTTTATAGCACTGAGTGTCATTAGTATGTCAGCACGCATTTATTGTCTATTATGTGCAAGGTACTGTTCTAGGCACTGGAAAAACAGTATTGAACAAAACAGACAAAAATTCCTGGCCTTATGGGACTTATCTCCTAGTGGGAGAGGCAGAAAATACACAAAATAAATAAGTAAAACATATAATGTTAATGGGAATGATGTTTAAGAAAAAAATAAAATAGAGAAGGGAGACAGGACAGCTATTCTTTGAGGAAGAACAGCCAGGGAAGTCCTCATTGAAATGTGTCATTTGAGTAAAGACCTGAAGGAGCTGAGGAAATGAGGATATCTGGGGGGAAAGTATTCTAAGTAAAAGGAACAGCAAATACAAATGCACTGAGACATGAGGGTGTCTAGCAGGTTTAACAAAGAACAAAGAGGCTGCTAGAACCAGAGTGTGGAATGAGGGAGGGCTACATCAAGAAATAAGGGCAGAGTTGTATCAAAAGGCCAATCTATGTAAGTCCTTGTAGGTAACTATACGGTCTTTGGCTTTTACTTGAATGAGTTGGGAAGCCATTTTAATCAGAGGAAAGTTTTGAGCTGTGATCTGATTTATATCTATTTTATTTTTATTTTTGGGGCAGCTGGCTGGCACAGGGATCTGAACTCTTGACCTTGTTATTACAACTGATTTATATTTTCCCAGGATCATTCCACTTTCTGTTGAAAACAGATTTTGAGTGGGAGCTGGGGCAAGAGCAGAAGCAGGAAGGCCAATTAGGAGATTGCTGCAATATACAGGTAAGAGATGGTAGTGAGATGGATGACTGTGTAGCAGTGGAAGTGGTTAGAAGTGGTCAGATTCTGGATATATTTTGAAGGTGGGGTGTGTAAACATGATTTACTGACCGAGTAGATGTGGGTGTGTAAGAAAGAGAGAAGTCAAGGATAACTCCAAGGTTTTTTACTTAAACGAATGGAATACAGCCATGGTGGAATAGTTTAAAGATATGTATTTTTGGGTTAGCATGTCTCATGCTAAATGCATACCTACTATTTATTTCATCTAGTGTTCAACCAAGGAAACAATGTTCTCTTTTAAAGGTGGAGGAAAAAGCAAGTGATCATATTGAGAAAAAATGTGTCTCTAAAATAGTGTCTTAAAGAATTTTCATAAGTAACTTTGTTTATATTTAATTTCATGATAAGTGCTGACTTTTGAACTTAAACATCTACCTCTTCCCCCACCTCTCTAAACATGTACACACACACATGCATAATAGTATCTTGAAGTATTCTCTTTTCTTGGTCTGTACCTTGTAAGGATCCTCAGGATCCACCCAGGCCACATGAAACATATGACGAATTTCTTCTGCCAGTCCAATTCTTGCTCCACTGTTGGCTGCTACAAAGATGCGTGGGATACCCTCTGCCCTGGCAAGTTCAGAAGCTCTGAGAAACAACAAATCCTCCTGGGGCCCAAAGGACCCAATTCGGTATGTGATATCATTGCCAATAACAATGATATCTCGGCCTTCTGGATATTCGGGACTTTTAAGGGTCATTTTCCAAGCTACCATGCCAATCTGCAAAGGTATAAATAGACAAAAAAAAAAAATGAATACAAGCTTCTTACATGCAGAATTTTTTCAGGTTCCCTGATGGCATCAGACTGTACCTAGACCAGGCTTTACATTGCTAAAGAGCCAAGCTCCCTGTGGGAAATTAGAAAAACCTTCTCGTACACTGCCCTAGATTATGCTGAGAACAGCTGGTTTACTATGTGTTCCAAAGTTGTCTCAATTCCTTCTCTGAGCCTGCTTAAAGATGGAAAAACCAGTCTAAATGCACTCCAGATACATGCTGAAGACTGTCATCGCACTAGTGATTAAATCCAGAATTCTCGTTTACTATCCTATATACTAAGACACTATTTCCATCTTTGGTGAGATTCCTTCTAAGAAACCTTCAACATATAAGGGAGCAGAAACAGGATCACCTCTCATGGACTGTACAACTTTTGTAAACTGGATTTTTTTTTTTTACTGTCCTCTAGCATTTGATAGGAATAAGAGAAACATTCTTTACTGGTTTGCTTCAGGTATCTTGCATTTCTGCAAGATTTTACTATCACTCAACATTGTATCCTTGTGAACATCTCTTCCTGCTTTCTCCCAGCACCAGAAAACCAAAGGATGCAAGAAACTAATCTCTTTCTGTACCATGATATATGTAAATCTCTGCTCTCTGTTCAGCAGTATCTGTCCAGCCACATAGAAGATATTGACTTAAAAGGCAGAGGTGACATGTCTCTTCCCAAACCCTCACAGCCTTCTCCTCTTTTAATCCCTTTCTGTATGAGAACTAGTCAATCCTACTTGTTTATTCCCTTGTTCCATTTCCTTTCTATTCACTCACACCCCATCTACAGCTGCAGTTTTTCATGTCTGCCTGTCTGTTTCCCCTATACCTGGATAAGTAATGTTTTTCATTCTTTTATTTTTCCCCTTTCTTTCTGTCTCTCATCCCCTTTTTGCCTCCACTGCTCACCGCCAAACACAAAACCTACCCAGATGAGCATTCCAGGTCCCACCTAATGGAGCCCAGCCGCATCAGCAGACTTGGGTCCCTCATCCCTAGGCTGCTGCATATCACCTCATTGGGGAGCTGGCCATCAAGAAGGGCCATTAACAGATGTAAATAGCAGCATCCCTGGAAAGCCACATGCATCACCCAGACTCAACCGGGCCGGTGATCATAAGCTCTGAGTACACATTTCTCAATCCAATTGCACATCCACTGTAATCGGGCTGGCTGAAGCTCTCTACACAGCTATTTGTGATTCTCAGCATTAAGAAATATATATATATATGAAACACCCACAGATAAATATAGCTATTTAATATATCACACCATTGGCCAAATACAAATCAAAGTGAATGTAATACACAGAAAAAAACCCAATCACCTTCTGAGATATCACTATTTGCTCATTAAAGACAGAGAAAGGAAGGAGAAACAGATCAGCCCAAAATAGCAGAGAAACACCAAATATCAGGATAATTTTGGTTGTGGGTTTTAAGAAGCTAGTTAATATAATGCTTGTGTGAGGAGAAATATTTTATCTGCCTTTTCATGTCCCCCTCTAACCCAATGTCTGTTTTGTTATCAGGAAAGAAAGCTATTTCCTGTCTACCTTCCTCTAAGTGTATTTGTAGTTAGGAAGATTGGGTTTTATACCGAATTTTATGATATATTAACTTTAGCCACCTAGACCAGAAGTAGCTTAGATACAAGCCCTGAAGAATCTACTTCTGCATTTGCATGCTAATGTCAACACTGTGACTATGTGGCACTGGGCAGGCAAATAATACTCTTATCTTTCATTATTACCTGGGGACTCTAACTGTGTCACTTGGGCAGTCAGTTCAGCAATTGGCCAGGTCATTATGCTTGCAATATTGACTTCTAATTAGGTGTCAACACAGCAGCACCAAGAACACACTACTCTTTTATCAATGTCTTTCCAAACTGTGTTCCTCATCAACCGCCCCCTCCCACCTTAAAAAGTACCATTACAGAATGGAAAAGTGCTATCCCAGTCTTAGTACAGTGAGACTCCTTATTGGAAGAGATCCAGTTTTGAGTTAGAACAATGCATAAACATCTAAGAAAGTATCTGTTGATCAATTTACATTAAAATGTAAATTTCATTGCTTATCAAATGATGGGGCATGTAATGGTGAACATGGGCTTTGGAGTCAAATAAACTTAGATTCAAATCCAGCTTCTATCACTTATTAACTGTGTGACCTTGGGAAAATTATCATCTTTATTGAGCTTCGGTGTCCTCACAGGTAAAATTAAGACAATAATACCCATGGGTTTGATGAACTAACTACTGGAAGTAGAAATCTATTATATTAACTTCAATATACAAAGTTTGCCCTTTTATCTCCCCTCAACCTGTCCAAATCTCACCTGCTGCAAATTGTTAATTCAAATTCCATTTCCTCCGTAAAACATCCCCCAGCCTAAGGTGACCCCTCCCTTCTCTCATCTCCTACTATGACCTTCATGTAGAGAATTCATTTGATATTTAGTTGTATACTACCTAGGACTGCTTTTACCTTACCATCTTAAACCATTATATCACCTCCTCTAGTGCCTCATAGGATCCATACACATCGTATGGGAATAATAAATACTTGCTGGTTCCACAGTCATTTTACTTTTTAAAATAATACTTGGAAAATAGTCAATATCAAGGGCTTACAACATTGTCCATGATTTATATCTAGGGATCACAGAATAAGAGTCCTAAATATCATTAAGCTATTTTATTTAAAAAAAAAAAAAACCCAAACAAACAAACAATAGCTACCATTAATTAAACATCTATCACATGTTGTACTGTACTTAAAGTGGATAAATACTAATAGCTAAGAGGTTAAGCTTGAGAGTCAAGCTGTCTTGGTTCAAATCTCAGCTTTAAACTTGCTATATAACCTTGGACAAATCACTCAGCTTCTTACAGCTTCACTTTTCCCAATTATAAAATGGGGATTTTTCTGGAGGGATTGTTGCAAGGAACACATTAAATTCATACAGAGCCTGGCATATAAACGCTCTCAAATAGCCCTTCAAAGGAAGCTGTTATTATTGCCATGAGGAAACTGAGGCACAGAGGAATTATATAACTTGTCCTTATAGCTAGCATAAATTGTTTAATTTTTAAAATAAGGTTCACACACAAAAACTGGCATTTCCTTCACTAGAAAAATTAAAGAAGTGCATTCCAGACTAGTGACAATGCCTTTAGCTGAATACAAGATGGAAAAGGAACAGAATTATAGCACAAACATGAACATCATTGACCCCTTAAATACAATGTGGTATCCTGGAACAGAAAAAGGACATTAGCAGAATTGCTGGTGAAATCCAAAAAAATGTCCGTGGCTTATTTAATAGAATCATACTAATGTAAATTTCTTAGTGTTAATATGATTTTTAGGAATAATTATACCATGCTTAGGTAATAAGTTAACATTAGGGAAAGCTGGGTGAAGGGTTAAAGTTAAAAAAATAAATGTCACGATAAAAAAACTTCTTTGGAGGGCAGTAAATTGGATAGTGAAGTCATTGTTAGTGTTCTGTACAGCCTTATAAAATGATGGCTATGAAGACTATGAATAGCATTTTTAGGAACCCATGATATAATACTAAATTAGAAAAAGTATGATACAAAAAGGCATGCATACCAAGTAATTGTGAGAGGTAAAATAGTGTAGTGGTTAAGGGCACAGACTCAGGAGCCAGATTCTGAGACTCTGATAAAATAAGAGAATTGGTCCGTTTTCTAGCCATATAACCTTAGGTAAATTACTAACCTCTTTGTGCCTCAGTTTCTTCAATAGTAAGATGAGAGTAGTAACAACCTTTTGTATACATTTGTTGTGAGGATTAATACATTTTAAATCCTATAGTAGCTGGCACATAGCTGGGGGAAAAAATACAAAGAACCATAGCAAAATAAGGTAATAATTATTAGGATGATGGAACTGTATGGCTTTTCTCCCATTTTCCAAATTTCCTTTAATTTGTTTATATTGCACTGATAACTTTAAATTTTTATAAATTAAAAAACAGCAGAGAAAAGATTATCAAGCACCTCTTCATTGGGTAATAGGTACATAGGAGTTTATGTTATTATCCCTACTTTAGTGTATGTTTGAGTATTTCCATAATGATTTTTTTTTAAGAGGAGAGAAATCTCACCAGCCTAGTGGATTTCCCATATTTTAGAAGTGATTCTAGATTTTAGTGATACTATAACAGATAGTATTTAATATAAAATTAGAGAGATACAAACATGAAAATTAAAAATCAAAACTTACCTTAAAGGGAGAAGAATATCAAGAACTATCTTAGTTTGTTGGGGTTGTCATTTCATTTTTTAAAAAGAAATGCTCTGCAATAATGTGGTAGAATGTAAACATATGTATATATAGGTTTATACAATATTAATAGCTCTACCTGAGAAGTAACTGCTTCAGTGTTCTTCTGGTATGATGGTTAAATACACATTTATACTTTTAAAATCAATATTTATACAATAGACAAGAACAGTGCCTATCAGCTAAATACATATTTAGGACTGTACCACATGTATTACAAACATGTACTAAAATCAAAAGCTTATATTTATACAGAGCCTTTCATCTTGAAGGGAGCTAAACAGCTTTACAAACATATGTACATAAAAGGACGTTTGCACTGATAGGCATGCAAGGTATCAATTCGCCCACTCCCCTAGTTCTTCCAGCAGTCCTGAATAGAAACACATGGTGTCAACAGATGCCAAGTATGTAATAGCTGCGAAGACATGTAACACAATAATCCAGTTGTGATGCACAGTCATTGAAAGGGGACTTGCAACTTGAGAACAGCAACTGTTCTCCTCTAGTGTAGAAGCACCACGGTCATTTCCAGCTTTATGTTTTTAAATTATTCTCTATCAAACTCAACTAATCACTTGACAAAATTGAATTTGATAATGGAAATGGTTTCTGAATGCAAAATACATTCTGAGGATGAAAACTAGGTTGAAAAAGGCTTCCCCCTGCCCTTGTTAGATTTAGAAGAAAAAAAAGGGTCACAACATTCGGAGAAATGATTCAAAATAGTCTATCTAAGAATAGGTTTGTCTCAGAGGATCAGGTCATTACTTCAAAAGACAGTCATATTCCCCCCACCCCCCATTTAATTAGGACACCATAAGTTTTTCAGTCCAATTACTTTATATAGATGAGTCTACCTATATTATATACAAAATGGAGATTTTACAATGAAAATTTTTGTATTATAAAAGCATAAACAAGTGTGACAATGTGATTAGGAATGTGACATTCATTGATTTCACCTAAGCCCAAGCTGCCTTATATGTTAACTGAAGAATAACAACCAAGGGAAATCCCATCATTAAATTCTCTTTTTTCGTCTTCTCTTTCCTTTCAGTGTTTTTAATCCAGGCGAAACCTGATAAAAATAACACTCCAGGACTAAGGGCTGAAGGAGAACTAAGCAACAAAAGGGCAGCCTGTAGCCTGCTTGTGAGAGTGGGTGGGTTTATGGTCTAATGAGCTGCATACTCCAATTGGCAGTGCCACCATCTTCTTCCTTGACCTCTGCCTCTCTCAGGCACTGACTAAACAAGTTGTCTGTGGTACTTACTGCAAATTATGTTTTCATTAATAAAGCCATGAATACATTTTAAAATATTGAATTTTGAATTATTTTTCATAACAGAATATTCCAACGAGCAGGTTTCTTAGGTTTAGGGTTATCAATCTAAGCTAATTATCTAAAAGTGAAAAAGGGAAGAGAATGAAAACAGCTACAGTGAATGAGCTAAGGAGAAGCAGAAATAAATATTTGTTTCCCTTATACAAGTTCTGAGGAAGGAAATATTTCCTTGACCACATTCTGATTCTGGAATAAACACATTCAAGTGAGGGAGGAGGGAATCGGGAAGAGAAAGCAAGCAGAAGAGAACAGTCTTATTTAACTGTTTTTATGTGGGTAAAATGATTTGTGCCACAGTATTTCCATAAGAAGTGGGACCATTATTTTCCTGTAGAAACACATTTGGTTTGAAAAGTATCACTGGACAGGATGTGAAAATCAAACCAAATGAATTATTCACAACCTCCGATCAGAGGTGATCATTATTTCTGATGCTCCAAACAGTGATTAGGATTCTGCCCTGAGATGTCATTTTCTCGCTGCGTTAACACCAGTGATACAGAAAGGCATTATCTATCTATCCATATATGTATTTTTTTCTCCTGGGAGGACCTTGGTTTAATGTTACTATAACAGATACTAAAAACATGATAATATTAACATTTATTCTGATGGTGCCCATAAACGCCATTAGTCTGACACAAAGTGTCAACACTAATCATGACCCAAAATTAACACCAAAATTGACATCAACATTAATTGTACTATCAGTGTGAATAGAATGTGCAAACACACACAGGCACTTTCCAAAGCTGCTTGATATTACCACAAAAACAAAACAACAATATGAAGCTCAACAAAGAAATTTGAAGGGAAAGCTATGGGGCAATACATGACAGGATTTTGTTTTTTAAGGGTGTGAGAAGCATCCATCAATTCTAGTTATGCTGTGGGAAGCAGAAAGAGAGTATCTTTTCCACAGTTGCCTTTCTTATATCTCTACACTTTGAGTTTCGCTGTAACAATTACCTTTCTATATAGATTTAAATACAGGTAAGACTGTAGCTGAGATGTTGAAGCTTTATTTGTTATTTTCCCCGCTAAAAGTCTAAAATTTGAGGATTTTTTTTTGGCACAGCCTCCAGTAGCTACTGTTCTAATTCTGCTAATGCCAGGAAGATGACTACTCTGCAAGGCCCTGGAGCAGCAATACAAAGAATCCTAGAATGTTTGAGCTGAGAGGGACATAGGCATCATGCATATCATAAAGATGAGAAAACTAAGACCCAGGAAGAAGGAATATGAACTTGAGCTCTTTTTCAAGTACATAACAAAATATTACCTTTTGCCCCTTTTTGTATCTTATATGGAATAATAAACCTGCACTTTTAATTAGATACTATCAAAAAATAATTGTCATAGTAATTTGAACTCATTAGTCTCATAATAAAACATACTTGATGAAATATCAGAAAATACAGTATAGGTTTTAAAAGAGGTATTTTTAAGTCAAAAGGCAATGTAATATTTGACTTAATTTGTGCCTTTTGGAAAAATCATGCTAAAAGAATGTTATTGCCTTTCCATATTGTATTATCTGCCAGCTATCATGTTCCATTGCCTAGTGTTGTATGATCACATAAAAGAGCTCAAAACAATTTTCTTAACTGAAAAACTCCTTTTTTTTAATGCTTGGATAATTAAAAAATGGCTGAACAAACTTACTTCAACCCTTATAAAAAGTGATAAAAGAGTAAGAACAGTATCATTTTTAAAGCAAAAAATTTTCATCCCAGAGGTAATTCTTTAAAAATGTTAGCAAAGGGCCGAGCCCGTGGCGCACTCGGTAGCGTGCTGCGCTAGCAGCGCGGCGACGCTCCCGCCGTGGGTTCGGATCCTATATAAGAATGGCCGGTGCACTCACTGGCTGAGTGCCGGTCACGAAAAAGACAAAAAACAAAAACAAAAACAAAAACAAAAAAAATAAATAAATAAAAAAAAAAAAATAAAAATAAAAATGTTAGCAAAGATTAAAAAACAATAATTTTGAGGTGGATTATTTTTCTCTGTAATATTTACATACATGAAACCATAGTAATTTTACATATGTAACACATAGTAATTTAATAAGCATACCAATTAAAAAAAAAAACAACATTCAGTGGAGCACATAAAAGCCAGTAGTATTTGAGAAATGGGCGACAGGATTAATTGGTTGATATGGAAATTTACCAAGTTGGCCTACTATAGTTCTAGAAGCACTACCCATTAATCATAAGAAGGAATGTTGAACTTTGGTGCTCCATGCTACACCTCCTCTCCAGTGTTATCTGTTGCTGTCCTGATGTTCATTATTGCCTCTAGTTAGAGTTGTAAAGTTTCTTGACATAGAGTACTATGTCACATCCTTTTTTAATAAAATCTTAAAACTCAAGACATGTACAAAAATGCTCGCGAATACATTCTTTTGTTTAATGGCTATCTCTAGCACTTACTTTGAAAGGAACTGAGGAGCCCTCCACCAGTGCTGCTTTAGTGTGCCAACAGATGCATTAGGATTTTTAATGTCAATCAAGCTCATTGAGCCTTGAGCCCTATCAACGAAATGAGTAAAAACCAACTAATTGACCTGATGAGAAATCTCTAATACCAGTAACAGTTATTCAGAAGGAATTCTAAGAAAAGCATATGCATCCCAAAAGAACAGTGTTAGGAATTCATCAGAAGTAATTCCATGGTAGGGAGACTTAGTTTTCAAAATTAGCCTCGATATTTTCTAATGAGGGATCCAACTTTGCTTTGGAAGATAATTTTAGACAAAGACTTATAGCCAAACACTTAGGATGGGGATAAAAAGAGAAAGGTGTATAACAATTTAAATAAAACTACCTTACCACATTTTCCATAATATATCTTTCTTTATACTTGGAATTTGTATCTTGCTAGGCCTGAAAAGATTCAAACTGGTTTTCTGAAGCTCTGATGAAAATTGAAGCAAGCACAAATTATGAATGTTTATGTTTAAATTAGTGGTATATGACCTTTTTTCCCCATCTTCAGGGATAGATTTCTGGCAAAGAACATTAGTCCCCCCACCCCCCACCATTTTTGCGTGTGGCTAGCTGGTACAGGGGGATCCCAACCCTTGACCTTGGTGTTACAATACCACACTCTAACCAACTGAGCTAATCAGCCAGCCTGCATTAGTCCCTTTTTATAAGTTGTACATCAGTGCACAGACCATGGTCCTATTTTTTGTACCTGCTTTTCTTAGGTCTATTTCAGAGCTCACCTTCAGCATACTACAATTCAAGATGTCTCTTCTTTCTTTTTTTTTTAAAAAGATGACCGGTGAGGGGATCTTAACCCTTGACTTGGTGTTGTCAGCACCATGCTCACCCAGTGAGCTAACTGGCCATCCCTATATGGGATCTGAACCCGTGGCCTTGGTGTTATAAGCACCACAATCTCCGGAGTGAGCCACAGGCCAGCCCCCAAGATGTCTCTTTTCTAACAGATATCTAAAAGACTGACACTGACTAAATTTCCACACCCACCATGAAAAAGTAAACTGATTTTTCAAAAGAACGAAACTAAAGCACAATAGAATACATCCCAATTAGCACATTCATGGATCTGTTTTGAGGTTAAATTGAGTAAAACAGTACAAAAATCTAATGTTAAGTTAGAAAAATAGTTGGGTCCTGTGTACATGAGAAATGTTCTACCCTTTCCTTATGCAAGCCCACAAGCATATACACACTCTCTCCAGGCAGAGTTTTAGAGCATAATGGGTTCCACTAGAATTTGAGTCTAGGATAACCCCAGCAATTCCTTCAAGAGTATGGAAATGTCAACCAAGTGAATTAAGACAAAGGGTTATGGTGGTTTTTCTAAAATAAGAGGCTCTTTGGGTTAAGAGGTACACATAAGAACTGTCAAAATGGATTTACTAATTAATTTCTTCTAATCTCTTAGGCTTATATAAGCTTACCAACTTCCTTTTCCTCCTCAACTCCTAAATGGTTGCTTTTTTTTTTTTTTTTAAATACTCAAATATTGCAAAGGATTGTAGCAACACATAAGTGAAGCTGGTGAGGTAACAGTCAAAATGATGAGATTTGTTTAAGCTTGACTGTAGATACAGGGGTATTTGTCATATCACTCTTCATATTTTTCTGTATGTTTAAAACGGTTTATAATTTAAAAAAATTAAGGGCCGAGCCCGTGGCGCAGTTGGTAGAGTGCTGCGCTGGCAGCGCGGCGACGCTCCCGCCGCGGGTTCGGATCCTATATAGGACTGACCGGTGCACTCACTGGCTGAGTGCCGGTCACGAAAAAACGACAAAAAAAAAAAATAAATAAATAAATAAAAATTAAAAAATAAAAAAATTAAACAGACGCTATGCTTTGGTGGTATTGAATGACAGCACATTGCCAACAATTAAACAACAATTAAATATGGGAATTGGTAGGGCTGAGTAGTTCCAGAACTTAATTCAGCTGAAAAGCTGAGAACATAAAGCAGAACTGAAACCAAGATACTAGTCACGTTGTCAGTTTTTAAACTTTAATTTACACTACTTTATTTTGTCTTTGTCACTCTCCATGTAGAGCCATGATGTAAGGTTCAACAGATCTCCAACCAAAGAATTAAAACTGCACTTGCGCATTGTAGGAACACTAGGTAAGCCTACTATACCAACTGAAAAAAAGGGAAGGATACTAGTGGATTTGCCTCACCAGAGGCTTCTTTGAATGCTAAGCTGCTGAAAAGGAAACACCCTGACACCTAGTGCCCATCTGAAAAAATGAAGACTTGGAGTCACCAAAATTCTTTAGTGTGGTAATGTGTGTGGAGGTGACCATCAAATTGCATTCAATTTGGAGTGTACTTTTGTCCCAGAAAAATTTTAAGGGAAAAAATCTTATAACATGCAAGAATTCTAGTCTCTGATTACCAATTCTTTTTGGGGTACACATCCTGTACCTAATTATTATAGCTGCTTCTAAACACAGCTTTTCATTATGACAGGAGTGATATGATGGCCCATGTTCTGAAATGGTAAGGAAAACAGGGTCCTAATTTCTACCAGCACTAAAATTACTATGAAAGTTGACTATCATCTCTTTCATCATTGCCTGATTTAGTGATTCTTGATCTAGTTCCCAGAGCTATTACAAAGAAATAAAGGAAAAGAATGCTAATAACTTATTTTGGAAAAAATAAGAACATAGTCTCAAGAAGGCTAGTGTATTCCTTATTCTGCCACGGAAAGTTAAGCTGTTCTCTGTCAAGTCCGTTACAGCCCTTGGCTTGATCTTAGCCTGAGCTTTTTAATAACGGGATTTAGTGTGAAAAGCAGCTGCACTGGACTGCGAGCTGTTACTCAAAATGTTCCCACCTGCAATTACAGCTTCCACAAATGATCAGAGCAGGTTAGCAAACTGGCAGAAAATGAAAACAATTCCTCCAAAATCAAGAAGTGGTAAAGTAGTACTGTTGGATAGCTGTACTTCTTCTGTTATCTATGCTCAACAGCACACATTCATCTAGTGTGTATTTACATACACTGCCCATCACTGTAGCATCACAGCAGCTAGAAATGAAATCAGTTTAGTCTATGTTGCAATCACATTTTCCTGAATTTTCATCTTTACTTGAAACTATTAAGAAAAATCCTGGACAACTCATCTTTAGAGCTATTTGCAAGCAACACAGTTCACAGATTTGGTCTACATCTTTTTTACTCCTACTCTAAATTCATACTAAATGCAATGCCAATCAAATCTAACAATGAGAAAAATGGGTTCTCCTATATCTTTCATCATGCATTAGCTGGCATTCCTTTAGTTACATCTTTTTTTATGGGGAAGGGACAACTAGGAAAATAGAAACGAGAAAGTGACTAACACCACATCAGAAAAGCTCTCTTTTCTTAACGCAGGCAAAAATGTTCAAAATGCAGGTCACATCTCTGCTGAAATAGCCACAATACTCTTCCTCAAATGGCAAACAAGTTACCTAAAACTAAATGGAACTGAATTGGTCTGAGCCCTGGTCCCATCACTATTTTACCTATTTATTGTCCTGGAAAAAAAATGGGGAAAAAAGACTGGCCACCCATATAGCCGATGTTCTGATAAGTGCAGGTTTTCTGCCTTTGATCGAGGGGAAAGGCATCTCTTGTTTTACCCTTATTCCAAATATCCATGTGCTAGCTTTTAAACCCGGAAACTCCAATTTTTCAAGGTAATGCAGTACCACCCACAATGATGACATGGTAGAGCCGTCACTTTTGGAGAACACCACTTTATGATGATTTAATGTCTATGTAGTAGCATCAATGCATTTACGTTGAGCCTTGGCTCTCAGAACATTAACAAGTCAATTTTTTATTCCTTTTTTAATAAAACTGCTTCTCAAGGCTCTGTTCAGAAGCCTGTTCTCTTTGGGACAGAATAGATTTGCTCCAAATCTCATCAGCATGAGCTCTTTTCGTTCATCTCACATCATTCTTGGGATAATATGTAGAGTGCCAGGCTCATGACAAACTTGTCTCTTTGGCCAAGGAAAATTAAACTGCAATAGCTGAAAGTCAACTTGCCCTGATAAAACTGGGTGCAGCATGAGGAAATATATCCTCCTGACACCTCGTCATCTGTTAGGCACAGCTGTCCCTCAGAGTTCTGACTGCTGAAACTCCATACTTAGATTGGTCAGTCTCTGAGTAGACATGCTCCATTGTATGTTCAAGTTATTGGTAGCAGAGTTTGATACTAATACCCCAACCTCATTCCTGTCATGCAGTGCCCTATAATCTAGCTAAGGCCACTGACTGACTTCACCAGCCATCCTGGGCATTAGTCACTAACTGCTCACAAAAGAACATCAGTTTCACTCCTCCCAAGCTCAAAGGCTCAGAAATGGCAAGCTAACACTCAGCTTCAATCCTAGTCAATCATTTGAAAAAAAAGGAAAAGAGAACAAAGAAAACAGGCAACCAAGGAGGGAAGAGTATAGAACAAGAAAGTGAGAATTTTTTAGCAAATACTATTAGGCCTGGATGGTTAGCTCAGTAGGTTGGACCAAGGTCAAGAGTCTGGATTCCCATACTGGCCAGCCACCAAAAAAAAAAAAAAAAAAAAAAAAACACCCCACAAATGTTATTGGCTTTCTGGTTTTAAAACTATTAAAGCACGGGGCAAAGAAAAACATATAGTGCCTATACTAGATCTACTACTCATAGCTATAGTCCTACATAGCTGTTTAAGACCTCCCTTTTCCACCAAGTTTCGTTAGGTCTGAAAAGGGTTAAAAAAAACCTTTAATTTTTTTTTTATTCTTGTGTGTGAGCGCGTGTGTGTGCGTGCGCGGGGGATTGGGGGGGTCTTTGGGTACAGATTCCCGTATAATAAGACTATTTGTATTCATACTGGCAGAGTAAACACTACATGTTCATGCCCAGGCAGCTCTGTGCTTGTAATTTCAGCAAGAACAGAGCTCTGTCCCTCTGGGACTTCACTATTCCCCCAGTCTCCATTCGCTCAAACACAGAAAGAGCAGAGAGAAAGCAGGAGAGAAAGATCATGGCAAGAGGTTTCACACGGCACTACAGCTAGCTTTCACATGGCCCAAAATCTCATTTTGTGTTTTAATTACATTAGTTAAAAACCATTTTACTCTCAGCCCCATGTTCACAAGGGTGCCTTCCATTCCTGAAGACCATACTGTTGAATGAATCAGAATTTAAGTCTTGCATAATGAAGCTTTTCTTTCCTGTTCGGGGGCTTACTAGGCAGATGCTATACACAGTGGCACAAACCTCTGCTTTAACTTTGTGTTGACAAGTATATATCTACTCTTGTCAAAATTCTGTGCATCCTCCCTCCTTATCCTCTTGCCTTTGCTAATCGTCAAGGCACTAGGCTAGAAGAACTCCTATAAGTCTGATACTTTCCATCTGGTCCAATGCTTGCATCTATCTTAATACCAAATCATCTACTCTTGGCATCTACTGGTATGTATTTCTGAAATAGCCATGCATCTTGTACATATAGTAAAATTTTTTTAAAATACGGAATAAGATGGGGGAAAAACCTGCATACTATCTCCAAAGGCAACAGGCTCTACCCAGCCTGTTTATAGTAAACATCTTGGTCAGGATTACTCCTTCTAAGGAATGAGATTTATCTAGGGATTATATCTAAGGTTAAAATAAAAACACCTCTCTTTTTAGGTTTGTCACTATTGTTATCATTGTTACAACTATACATTAGAAGTATAGTTGAAATCAGGAAAAATCTCAATGCATGGAGGAGGGTATAAGGGTATAGGTAAGAATATGACTTTAAATCATTATTAATAGTTCACTATATGAGAAAAGATGTGAAGTCTACAAAATGCATTCTTGCTTAATTAGCAAGAAATAGGTTCCCTGTTACTTTCTTTTATGTTTAAACCCCTTATGATTGAACCCTTTTAAGAAGAATATAAATATATTTATCATGCTTACAATAGAACCAGATCAAATAAGTTGACAGTGGAAAAGACATTGTAAAAATGCATATTAGTACGCAAATAAGTATCCAAATAAGGAAAAACATTAGGCAAAATAATACTTTAAATGTTTTTATTATAGGAAATCCCAAATTTTAAAACATATATGAAAATAGAGAAAATAATCTATTCTCAAGTACCTATCACCTAGCTTCAATTATCAACTTATGATCAATCTTTTTCATCTGTACTCCCACCCTCACTCCTCTTTATTTTAAAGCAAATCCTAAATATCAGATCATTTCATCTGTAAGTATTTTAATATATATGTCTAACAGAAAACAACACTCTTTTTAAAAAAGCAAAACTGTAATACCATTATCACATGCTCAAAATTAATAATTCCTTGATATCCAGTCAATATTCTCTCTAAGGAACTCTACCAACAACACTACTATGCTGCCTATGCCCCTTGGATCTAAATACTATTTTATGATCACCCTCATGGAAAGCTGGTACTAGTGAGCACAGAGATAAGAAAGGGGAGGGGAGTGTTCAACTACTTGCCTCATTTCCTCCTGGAAGCCTGTTCATCTGGACCAGCTGACCTTGATCATCCAACACCAGTTCGGTATATGTCAGCATGTCAGAAGGCAGAGGGGGTGATGGAAGGAATGCCTGAGTGGACATAGACTCCCAGAGTTTGATCAGGGACTAGTAGAGGAAAAAAGTTTGACTAATTAGTGACAATTAACATTTCAATATGGGCAAAATAATTATTAAGATTTGATCAATCTGGTTTTGCTTTATTTTCCAAGTGTTCTGCAGAGAGTCTAAGCATTAGACCAAATTCTCTAGATCCCATTCTCAGTTAAAATAGATCTGTAATTATTTTTTATATAACGTTTTTTACATGCTAAAAGTCAGGTACTTTCCAACAAAGTCAAACTATTGAGCAACTCTGAATCAGCACTGGAGCATTAACAAACACAAATGACCTAATACGATCCCAAGAATGCTACAATAAAAAGCTAAAAAGGTAGTATCAACTCTTCCTAAAAAAAATAAAAAATAAAAATCCTAGAGAAACTTGGCGATAGAAGAATACCCAGGAAAGTTTCATTACAATCAGCTAATACAAAGAAAATCCAGGAAGGCCAGAGTAAAGTTTTTTACTAGAGGTTCAGGAGAAGAATTCTCTTTCTAATAGTTTTCATAGCTACAGGCCCATACACAGGAATTAGCTCACTAGATGTGTATGACTCTTTGTAAATGTGCAGATGAATTCTGCTCAGTGCATGGAGGAGGGTGAAATTTGAGGAAATAGACACACCTATTCATTTTCAAACCATTATGATTTCCATTTCCAACTTCCTATAAATAAAACAAATACTTCATGTAATGGTTACTAGTTCAGTTCTTTCTTTGCTTGCCTCAAAGCAACATTTAAAGCCCAAATGACTTATACATATCTACATGTTATAATAACTGTGTTTATGTCTATTATATAGGAAGAATTACACAGAATGGGATTTCAATTTCTAGCATTAGCACTGGAAAACAAAACCAACATTCAGCTTTTAGACTAACAATGCTATAAAAGGGAAATACTAAAGGAAAGTAGGTATATTTGAAGCAGTAGAACTTGTAAACAAATGGTTACATAAAAGTAGTCTCTTGTATTTGTGAATAATACAGGAATTATAATTTACCAAGTCCACATATATCACTTTATTAAAATTAAAATGTGGTAATACTGGTAGCATTGACTAGGAGACTTGGAAAAATCCTATATTCATAGTTTTTTTTAAAGGACAAATTCAGTATACTTTTGATACCTTATTCTTTATCTGCTGTATTTTCTGCTAGTGATATACTTTTCTTGCTTTCTATTGATGGAAGAAAAATCTGCAGCATAGAGATGATTCACCATACAGATCAAAGGAATTTCTTTTCATAGAGGATGAGATTCATAATGTCATATTTTCCCACACTAGTTTTTATTCAGCTATAATAAATCTTCCACAAAATAACTTATACTTTAAACTGTGTACCATGAATTCTATATCCATTTGTCTATGCTTATATGTTGATTCTTGTCATTTTAACCTAGGCTATCAGCTAGGGACCTGGGTTACCTTGGAAAAAAGAAAAATGAGAATGAGAGTTTTTATATCTCCTTTTTAATATCCCTAATTTGAATACAGACTTAGGAAATATATATGTAACTTCTCACACAGGTCATTGTAAACTACCACCACAGGCATATGGTCTTAGTTTACTCTCTTCTACTAAACAGACTTCTATTCTCACAATTCCTCCTGTTAATTCAATATCTGAGTTGGGAGTCACCAAACCCAGAATGAAAGAGAAATGAAAATAGTGTCAAGGTATATCCTGACTTTTGAGAGTACCCCTTTCTAGTCAAAGCTGTATTTGATGGAAATTCAAAAAAACCCTGTTAGCCAACTTTACCTGCCGAAACATCTCAGGGATATCATATATGTATGTTGTCCCTAAGGACTGTGCCTGGAACCTCTTTGACTGAAGCAGGTCTTTGGTCACATATGGAGTATTGATTAACATTCCATGCAGTGGTCCCTGTTTATCTCCATATGCCTGAAACATGATCTGCAAGAAAAAAAAAATGGTATGGGGAGTTAATAGACAAAAAAAAAAAAAAAAAAAAAAAAGCTGCCTAGAGAGGCTTTTTGCACAAACATTCTTTTTTATTTTTTAAAAGATGACCAGCAAGCAGATCTTAACCCTTGACTTGGTGTTATCAGTACCATGCTCACCCAGTGAGCTAACCGGCCATCCCTATATGGGATCCGAACCTGTGGCCTTGATGTTATCAGCACCACACTCTCCCGAGTGAGCCACGGGCCGGCCCTCACAAATGTTATTTCTTGAAAAACATTTTTGGTGGGTTGAGTAGGTAAGACATGCCTCTTAAGATTGGGTACTTCTCACCTCTCTACAGGTTAATCAACTCCAAAAAAAAATGATATGTAACCAGCCATACAACATAGGCCGCTCTTACTTTTGGATTAGCTGAAATCAACAAGAAAGCACCATGCAAATTTCACATCTCAGAGACAGACTGATGATGCTTGTCTTCTAAAGTGACTTGAATCCCATATTCTCAGAAATGAGGTATGTTTGAGCAGTCCTAGTATTTAAGTTGAAAAACAGCTATGCACTAAAGATATTTCTCTTCTTTCCCCAGTGGTAGAAAGCCAGATCAAGGCTCTACCATATCATCTATACGTTAATCCACTTGGTTAGAAGGTGCTTCACAAGTATTATCAGCCACACAAAGGCTTCAAAGATTTCTGCCAGAAGTGGATTTCATCCATCCATTAATTCTTGTTAGCTCATAAGACATCACCTATAGTAAAATAACTAAATTTTATTAAGTTATATAAAGTAAAATATACATATTTCCCCCAGTATACTGTCGATAACTGGTGAATAGTTCCTGCAGTACCTATATTGTCATGTAATGAAATCACCACACTAGTTTTTAATCATTTTAATTCAAATATTTCTAAGAATACTTCATAGTCCACATACTTAGTTTTATTTGCTTATGGATATTTATAGGGGATACCATTATTTCAATTCAGTTAATGTTTATTGAGTGCCCAGAGGCTGTGTAACACTAAACTAGGCACTTTATGCATGAATACATATAATGTAGATTCCAAAAGCAGTGAATACAGATGGAGATTAGGATATAAGAGTATGTGTACACCAACGTATCTCTTTGGGCCTTAAAAAATAAGCATAATTCTACTGTTAATGAATAGATTTGTAGGCCTAATATATAGGCATAGAAATAGAATTAAGTACTTTCCTAAATCCCAGATACAGTTCAGCTGAGTCCTTAGCCCCATAGCTCAGAGGAGCAAGAGAGTTCTGCCGACTTGTCAATCAGGTCCTATTCTGGGCAAAACCTGTTTCAGGCTACTTTTTTTTTTTTTTTTTTTTTTTTTTTTGGTGGCTGGCCAGTACAGGAACCGAACCCTGAACCTTGGTGTTATCAGTACCATGCTCTAACCAGCTTAACTAACCAGCCAGTCCTCAAGCAACTTAAGGTCCACAGACTGGAGCTCCCAATCCTGTTCTACAAGACCAATGGAAAAAAGTCATCATGTGGGAGGTAGAACTAGTAATGTTTTAGGAATGTGAGAATAGAAACAGTAATGTTTTTATAAGAGATTCAAAGTGTTGAGTAAGGCAAGGGTACAATATAAGAAAACTGGACTCAGGAGGTAAGCCAAATCAAAATAAGAAAAAGGAGTAAAAGCAGTAAGTTCCTGGAAGTAAATTTCTTGTCTATTAAGAGAGACATGACTTGTGGGTACAGGGTTTGAGACTCAGTTTTGCCAAGCTCTGGGATGAAGTTAGGCATGTCATAGTTAAGCAATATAACTGCACTGAGGAAGGGGCTTAGACAAAGCCCTCAAGGTACATATATTGGGGTACTTCAAAAAGTTCATGGAAAGATTCATATTATCTTTTAATTCTATTTTTCCACAAACTTTTAAAAGTACCCTTGTATTGCTGGTGAGAAATTAAAATGGTACCACCACTTTGGCAAACTGTATATTTCTTATAAAGTTAAACATGTACTTACTAGAGCCCAGCAATTACAGTCTTATGTATTTACCCAAGAGAAATGAAAACATATTTACACAAAGATGTATAAATGAATGTTCATAACAGCTTTATTGCTAATGGCCCAAACTGGGAAATAAAACTCCAAATGTCTATCAAGAGGGAATGGACATTAAAATTTTTGGTAAATCCCTAAAATGGAAAACTACTCAGCAATGAAAAGGAACATACCTATAATCCATACAACATGAATGAATATCAAAAACATTATGCTGAGCAAGAGAAGCCAGACACAAAATAGTACATATTATCTGATTTCATTTATATGAAATTCTAGGACAGGCAAAACTAATCTATAGTAACAGAAAGCAGATCAGTGGTTGCCTAAAGCTGGAGTTGGTGCCTACACTTTTGACTGCAAAGGAGGATGACAGAACTTTTTGGGGTGAGATGTTCTCTACCATTGTGATGATGGTTACAGGGGTATATACAATTGTCAGAATGAATTGAATTGTACACATAAAATAAGTCTATTTTATTATATGTAAGTTATACCTAAATAAAGGTGATTTAAAAATGTTGTTTCTCCCTTATGTGCCACATTGTAAACCAATTCACTTGGATTATCCAAATATCTTCTCCCACTATGACTGCCTTACATCAGTGCTCATTACAACCTATACCACAAAGACTGTACAAGGAAAATGCAGCAAAATGAAAGCCAAGCCAGTTAACCTGCTCCTTACTGTCAGAATGAATAAATGATGTGGTAGGACAAGAGGTTTGCAATAAGGGACAATAACGGAAGCCTTTGAATGATCAGCCATCTATGTTAGTTCCATTTTCTATGATAATGAATACAGTAATTAAAAACTGGTAAAGTAAATGTTTTATAAGTTCATGAAAATAGGTACATAATTTACATATCACACACCTTTCTCCAGAAGCCATCAAAAGGGCTTCTCTTAGAAAACAATCTCTGACCCACAGTCTGCTCTCTTAGTACACCATATTTGTTTTATGGTAGCATATATTATAGCATGGAGAAACAAATTATTTATCTGTCTTCATCCATTGTATCCATAGTGCCTGACACACTATAAGTGGTCAATAAATGTTAAATTAATGAATAAATGAATGAATAGACCTCTTCCTTCAGTACTCCTTGGTAAAAGAGTTCCCCATCAAGCAGAAGGTGGTTCATTCATTCTTTCAAATACTTATTGAGTGTTATTTTGTGCCAGGCACAGTACTAAACTTTGATGGAAGGCACCTGTACCTTTCACGCCCCTGTGCCACCACTCATCAGCATGAGGGAAATCTAAGGGTTTTCTAATAAAAGGAGGGGAACAAAATTATTCATTTGTTTGTTCAAACATATTTATCAAAAACATTAAAATCTCAAGTGGCCATCATGTTTTTCACAAGAATAGACCTGCCTTGAAGCCATTGTAGAAGTTAATTAAAAAACATCCCTGCCCATGGAAAGCTATGACTGAAAATGTTTTTAAGGTTGTCCTGAAAAACATCAAACACAGCAAAAACATTGAATACTTTTTTTCTTGCTTGCCCTTCGTGCTCTTATGCACTCTCTCTGTTTTAACTGCTCACTTCTCACAGGATGGATTTCTTTGGCCATCTAACTGGGAATCAAAGCACAAAATGAAAGGTCACTCTAACAACTGTTCAAACTGAGATTCTTAAAATACATCTTCAAAAGACTGTCTTTTCCTACCTCTATTCCCAGATTTAAAAGGACATAGATGAAAACAAGATACTTATAATCTATTCCTTCCACCCAATGCATAGAACAGACTGAAATACTTATTAATGTATACTAGAGCAAGTTCACCCTTTTAATCAGAAGGAATGCACTTCCCAAATTCAGGCCAAAGCCCTAAAATAATATCCCAGTTCTTAAAAAGATGTGAGCAATATCCAGTATCAAGTAAATGGCCAAAATATTTAGAAACTAAGGTGGTAAAACAGATTAAGAGGGACTATTTTTTAATCACAGAATCGGTCTACTGAGTCACTTTCCATTTTTACTTTCCCAATTTTTCTACCTGAAAAATGGGTTAAAGTTTGCCACTTTGGTCTTGTATAGATATACAACACCCTGAACTCTTCCAAAGAAAGAGGATGTATATAAATGGAATAACATATGGATGAATATGATAAAGTCACTGCTTGATATCGCTCATGTTATTATACTATGTTGAAATTTTCCTTCTTTAAGACAGAAATTGGTGACATTTTACAATTCTCCTTTCTTTACTTGCCAATGAGTGATCTAACTTTGCTGAAAATAGGAAGAACAAACTGGACTAGAGAAGACTAGATTGCTGGTATAGCCCAAAAGCCCTTCCGAAAAAGAGTCCTAAATTGCAGAATTACCTCTGGAGTGAGATTCACTTGGCATCTGTTCGTGCTCCCCAATATGTGACAAAAGGTATGGGTCTTATAAAATCCGTGACTGAGAACACAGACACAGCTTATACGGGAAATGAAGTTTTTCAAATTCAAACCACCATTTAAGCTAAGAGAGGATAACCCCACTAGGTGAACCAATGGGATTTGTTAGTTTGGGTCTTCCATAACAAGGATAAGTGGCTTATCTGTAGGACCAAATCAAAACTCTGAGGAGCCTGATTGACTACTGTACCTGTGCTGTCCTGGAATCAGTTACTTCCTTGTATAGGCTGATGTCCAAGTAATAGCCAGACTCGTTTGTCAGGAAGAGGCGGATGGGAATTGCTTTTCCAGTTGGTGTCAGGCGAATGTTGATTTTCAGTTCTGCCTGGAGGACGCGCAATTTCCACAGCCGACTTCCATAGCGCATTACCATGCTCCGCACAGACTCCTCAATCTGACACAGACATATCACCAAGCATAAAACTTAAACACCTTGAAACTAAGACCTGTTTCAGATCTTCCCATCTTTGGGAAAGGAGGAATGGAAAAAAAGATGCTGGTTTGTGAAGATGTACACTACATATACTCCTTACAAAAAGTGGTCAGATAGTTTCTCCCCAAGTCTACTGTTACTTAGAACAAGTCAGGGACAATTTCATGCTGGCCTGGCATTTGAGTGGTTTTCTCTTGCTCACAACACCAAATCTGTGTAACTCCTTCCCCTTTACCAATTATATTCATTCTGCATATCAAAGATCTGCAGTATCTAAAATTATAAGCCATGGAATTTAAGAGAAAGCCCTCAATAAGAATAAAATTTCCAGTTAAATAGCTATTAAGTGGCATTTATATGCATGGTAACTATGTTTCACTGCACTTATAGGACCTTAAATCAACATAGCAATTACCACCATGAGCTTTTCTCCATACAGTTTTATTAGACTTTATAATATATGTCTCTTGGTAAATTGTACAAATTAAAGAAATACAATTTGTAGGTGGTGCTAGAACATTCTCTCTAAACAGAGCTCTGAAGCTTGGTCAATGCCAAGTCCAACAGAGACTTAAGGAGATAGAGCAGGTGTTCCTCTGAACTTTATACGAAGGCAGCTTAGTGCTCTTAGTTTTCAGGGTTAGAAGAATTATTTTAACTAAATGGCCTTAGACATGATTTTTCATTATCAACATGCTAAACTGAAACTTTTTTTTCCCCCAGCAAGGCTGTAGATAGCTAGGACACACTATTCAAAAATTAACATTTTCTTAAATGAAGTATCTTTCTAAAATGCTTTCTCAACTTCTTAGAAAAATCTCAAAAATATACCACCTGTGGATTGTCAGTAGTATGTGCCATCCTTGCAGTTTGTATCTGCACCACAGAATTTTAAGTTAGAACATTTCAAGGAGTTAACTTCTCTATTCCCACACGTGCTTGTTAACTAAGAGATATTTATCCATTCTTTTCGTGAGGGAACAAAAGTCAACAATGTCTAGGTACTGAAAATTGACAGCTATCTATGATTAGAAAAGCAGAGCCAGGACATATGGGTGTTTAGAGTGGAAGCAGAGAGGTTGATGTCAAAAACTCATTGAGAAAAGGTAAGATAATCTGAAAATATATAGTTACATATACAGTGTCCAGGCCATGCTTTAAGTCTTCCAGCTTCACCAGTCCCAGAATGCTTAGAAGTTTTGCTAAAACTAGATAATAAAATTTAAGATTCAATGGGTAGCCCTGTTCTTGGCTTTCCTGATAGACAAAAGCAATCCATCACTAGCTTGGAGTCTTAAAGAAAAAAAGTAGAAAACTATTCCTCAGGTCTTTGATACTAAGTTCAAAAAGCAAAAGTCCATACCTAACAATTGATCTTGAGAAAGGGAGATACTGGTTCTCCTATCCAAATTCCACAATATTATGATAGAAAGAGTTAGAGGGGGCAGGAGCAGAGAGCAGTCTGTCTTTATTACCCCTGGGATAACAAGTCAAGTACAGAATCACCTTGTTTTCCTTCTTTAAATTACAGAGAATGCATTTAGAATAGAGCCTCAGGGAAGAAAATATACATAATACAAGTGAAATTCCTTATCAGCCAAATTCTCTCCCTGTGAAAAATATTAAATAGAAATAGGTTTGGAAAGGTACATTATCTTGCTAAGGCCATCAGGTAAGTAATATTTAGTGCACAGAAGCAGTATTTTAGTCAAAATGCTTAGTAAAAGCAAAATTATTCCAGACGAGAAATCCAAGAGAATAATGTAAAACAGGACCAATATCATAAAACAGGTACCACGGGAGGAAGACAAAGTTTTTATGTTTTTGTACTAATTATAAATGACCATCAGGCTAACACCAGACCACCTTCAGCTTTGAGGTCTGTTTTCAATGGCTATATCAAATTTTTGACAGTCTCAGAAACTCAGTCTCACAAGTATTCTATAAAGTTTATTCGTTATGTTTTGTTTTGGTGGCTGGGCAGTATGGGGATCCAAACCCTTGAGCTTGGTATTATAACACTGTGCTCTAACCATCTAAGCTAACCAGCCAGCCCTCTATAAACTTTAAATAGATTAGGTGCTCAACGAATTGAATAAGAGTACTTCTTTCCAAGTCCAAGTGAAATAAAAATGAATGAATCTCTTTGTTTGTACTTGCTAGTGCTGGGAGAGAAGCTAGGGAGAAATGTACCTTTGACGGGTCCATGATGACTGTGGGTACAAAGTTGAGGAAGATGTGGTTACAATCAGTGCGGACAGTTGTATTGTTAAAAGCAACTTCTAATTCATCCATGGCTTCCAGGAGCAGCCGCTCCCCTTCATTTTGTAGATATTCAAAAGAAGCTTCCTATGCGGGAAGGAAATCACCAACATTAACGTGTTTCAAAAGAGGCAATAAAGAAATGGCTATTATAATTACTTAAGCATCAGTATGTCATGAATCATAAGGCACTTGGTGAAGACACTGTTTACCTTTCTCCCTAGAGTCAGTCCAATAACCACAGGAAGCAGAGGCAGGCAAGGGTCAGCTGAAGAGTCCCTGCCAGCCCTTTCTCCTGCCTCTGAGAATATTATTTCCTTCCTAATAGGTGGAGACACTGGACATTCCCAGAGCTGTAATCTCAATAGGATTATACAAGGGTACTTCAAAAAAATGTGGAAAAATGGAATTAAAAGATAATACGAATCCTTCCATGAAGTTTCTGAAGACCCTTCATATTTCACATATGCCAAACAGAGCTGTTTAGAAAGAAAATCTGTTTAGAAATGAAAAACTGAAGAAAGGTTATGGATATGGTATGCAATAGTAACTAATACCCCAGGAAGTACCTTGCTATATTCCAACACCACCCATACCTCTAGACAGGTTTACAATGGGGTCACCTCTTTCCTAACTTTTCTCCTTATCCTCTATCATCACCCAGCTCTCTCTGTGATTTTTCTGTTAGCATGCTTTTCCTTTTCTCAAGTGAGTGCTGTCATGCTTCCATTACCAAGAAAAATCACATTCAAGGGAGAACAAAAACCTTTATTATATGGAATATTTACTTTTGTGAGAAAAATGACTCTCAGGCTTCTGCTGGTTATTGGAGAGTGGGATGAAAGAGAACAAGAGCCTTGACTCAAAAAACAGAAACCCGATTTTGAATGATGCCTATTTCTCTGTCCCTTCCCTGAGGGGTAACTTCTTATTAAAGTATGGCACCCACCTTGGTGACCAGATCAGAATGTCTGATGATTGCACGAACAAAGAACCTGTAGTCTGTCACTTCTGTGCCCACTTCCACCTTGGCTGCCCCAAGATACAGGTGCATCTTATGATTAGCACATGGAATGGCAGTGAGGTCAAAATTTCTCATCCGGTTCAACTCTAACTGGAAAGCCAGAGCAGGCTCCAGGTGACGATAGATACGATCCTCCTCAAACTAGGCACAAGAATCAGAGAAAAAACAGCTCAAAAGAGGCAGTTACAAAATTATATTGCGAATGTGTATGTAAAAGAGATGCTTAAAAATAGAAACATAGCTGTGATGTGCTAATGAGCAAAAAAATGAGCTACATACAAGACTAATGCTATAACTAACGAAAGATTAGGCCCTCAAACTTTCATCATATATGTTTTTACAAGTGGTGATGCTCTCTATTCAAAACAAAGAAACGAATAAACAAAAACCCTCAATTCCCTTAGAACTCCTGTAGCTATTAAGGTCCTCATAATTTGTTTTTTACAATTAACCACAGACTGTTTCACATTAATAACTACTTTACAAGACAGTGTTTTGGGTTTACCTAAAGAGTCTAAAATGCTTAAGGGCAGGACCCATGTCTTATCACTTATGACACAATACAAAAGACATAATAAATACTCAATAAATAGCCAGCATTTTTTAAAAAAAGATAGTTGGCTTTGGAACATACTATACCCATATATATTATTTATATATAATTATTTATATATCTTTTTTTAAAAGTTGTATTCATACATTTACTGTATGTTTTGCTGAAACTAAATTGTTTTTCCAGAGAACATGTCATTTGAATGAACGGACATAGAGAGCCAAAAATATAAACTGGAAACAGAAAGAAACCAACACAGTCTGGAACTTTATACTTTGAAATTAAAAACACACACATAAAGAAGAATATAAATGAACTGTCTGTAAGTGGTGAGAATAACCCTACTAAGTATAGTAGTCTTTTAATATCACATCATTAGAATTGTTCTAAAGGATAGAGATGATTTTGAAAATGATCACCTTCTTTGGGTAGTTCAACGTATTTGACTGTTTCCTAAATCAAACTCATTCAGAGGGAGTCTGCTTTAGTTTGAAGGCACATGTGAGGCAAAGGGAAGCACAGTTCAATCAGAGAAAGAATAATGGCCTGAAGAGCACATGGCAAAGTGAGCCAGCCGCTCTTGGGCTTCTAAGAAAAAAATAAAGATTTAAAGAAGTTTAGGGAAGGTATCAGTCCTTACCTTATCCCTTGCTCGGAACGTGAAAAATTTAGGGAATTCTCTCTGTGTTAAAGAAGGGAGGAACATGTGTCAGTCCTTCACAGATATGGGTCTTTGGAGACACACATAGTATAGAAGCAGTCAGGCATTTAGAAGACAGTTTCGAAGAAAACATGCTCCTTACCTAAGCTTAGTCCAGGGAATATGAATGATCCTCTGGGTAACTGTAACTTTGACCCTGCTTCCAAATTTGAGAATCACAATACTATTAACCCAACTTTAGTATCTAACCTCTCCCAGGAAAAAAAATCCAAATTTTTTCATCTCCCAAGTGAAAAAGAAATCTTCCTAGGGGTTGCTCTTGGCACAGTCTCAAAAATAAAACCAAGATTCCCTTATGCTGCAGCCATCGCAGTAGTACTAATTACCAATTTCCCAAGTTTGTCCTTAAGAAACTCTTAAAATGTAAGCTAGCCAGACAGCATAGAATCCTCAGTTCATGTTTTTTTTCACATTCATTCTCAAGTCAATAATTTCAAGGGTTTAAATGATAACATTTCAAGACAAAAGTACAAGATGCTACTTTGGTCACTACCACTACGTATAGGTAAGAATGGGGTGGAACTAGAGAACTTGTAATCATTAGGTCTTACTGCTCTTTTGCAGGGCATTACACAAGAAAGCAACCAATTCACTAGAACCTTATTAATTAAGAAAGATGAATTCAATTAGCAGAGTTCATTAGTTTCTGAAATTTAACTTATTAACACCAAATACCCCTGGTTTCTCGGATGGGAAGCTCTACTGGCAGTAGTCATTACTATTTGCCTTTATAGGAAGTTTCATTAGGCATCATCTTCATTATGAGTGCAATATAATCAAACACTTACTGGTACAAGGCAGAGAGAACAGGACTAGCTGCCTACATATCCTTCAATGAGCTTTAGTAAGCATGAAGGAAACATGGGAAAATCTTCTAGTGAAAAATCTAGGTGGCAGGCATTCTTATGTGTTATCCCATCAAACGTTCTCAACAACCTCCATTTTACAGATCAGGAAGCCTTGGCTCAAGTGATATGCCCAGGATCACAGAGCCAGAAAATAAAGTTGGGTCTCTCCATGCCAGAGCCCATGTCCTTTCATTTCCCAAGTGCAGGACATTACCATTCTATTCTTGCTATAATCCAAATTCCCTATTTAGAGGACTTCTCTTTGATGAGGGAAAAAAACCCCATAATTAAGACTTTAGAGAAAACAAATGAACAAAGCAAAACTCATGCTGAAAACTTGTGGCTCTTGAATTTACTGAAAATTTCTTGAATACTTTCCACATGTATTATGCTTCACTCTCACCTTAACTACAGCTTGCACAGTTAGTATTTTTTTTTACATTTTTCTTGGTTTTTTAACTGTAAAACTGCATTTAACAGGCTTCCAGGAGCTCATTTACCAAGCCTGGGGAAATCCCTCATCCAGTCTTGGGTCTTTAAAAGCCCTTTGAAAGTGGATTTTATACAAACCCGATAGTTTACTAATGATGTTTTGTTCTACATAATTCTCTCACACCCCCGCCCCCATGTAATGACAGTGAATGACATTGGGGTTACTTCAAGGTTAAGTAGGAAGATGTTCAGCTGAGTTGTCAGACTTCATGCTCATGGCTTTTTATAATCTAGTTTTACTTTTATTCTGTAGAGGTATGGCTTTCAGAGTATTACCTAAAAAGTCACATGTCAAAAAAAGGGAAGGGAAACCAAATCTTTTCATGGAATTCTCTGAAAGAAAAGTCAAGGAAAATGATAATACAATCTTTTAAGCACACGATTTTCTATTCTGCCTAAGCTATTATAAACTAATTAATTAAAATATTTATTTAGTATACCATTTATTCAATTACGTACATTTGTAGGATCAAAACCATTTTCCTTCAAAAACAAAACAACAGTAACCAAAAAACATTTTCTGTTCCACTAAACCAATTAGGAAAAACTGTAGTAACTAAAAGGCATGAAAAGCAAACAGTCTGAATGGCAATATTTTTATTACAAATAATGAGAGTCTGACTAATTCTTGGTAGAGGTGGACAATGACTACCAATTACAAAAACTTTCATTAAGGTTAGCTAAGAAACAGTGTCATGAGATGATATAAGCAAACATTCTTTTCCTTTAAACTTCTGAGTAAATTTTTAGATCCACACTAAAAGCCTCAATGTAAGTATTAAACATTCAGAACAGGAAACAGCAAAAACTTCTCTGTAATGAGAAAGCAGGACTATGAAGCAATTCTTTGGAAGACTGGTAAGTCTGAATAGTTTTATAGAAAGTCAACTCTTTTGGCACTGAAAAACCAAAGTAGTACAAAAAACACAAAAAAGAAGACATCCAAAAGTCTGATCCAATGGTTTTAGTAAATTCCTTCATCTCATCCTCACCCCATCCTCATCCTCCTAATTTTTCCACTAACAGCATTCATGCTTATTCCATCAGTAAAGTAACTGCTTTCCAGGCATTCTACTATTGTTATGGGCGAATATCATAACTGAATGTATACAAGGAAAAACACTCTTAGTGTTCTGGTACCAAAAAAAAAAAGAATGCAACATTACTCAGGAAGAAATTATACTCCTGCTGTGTTCTAATCAGCCAACCATCATCAAGACAATCAAAATAATTTGCCTAAATTAGCCAATCAAGACACCCTGCAAATCAGAGAATGTGAAAACCTGCAACAGAAAACATCATAGCTGATTATGATACTAATAATCGTGTTAAAAACCTAATGAGATGAAGAAATTGGGAGCTTGCTGGTGCAATTCTCTTTTACCTCAACATGCTGAGAAGTAATTATATAGACTGTAATTAAAACAAAAACCTAACCAAACCTTCTGAAAACTTAACATACTTAGTTGGTCCTCTAGCAAACACAACTACTTTTTTTTTTTTTTTTTTAAAGAAATGAACTACTAATCATGATAACTCTTCATGATACTGAACTCTTCCTTCAAAGCCAAAATAATCCAAAACATTTAATTTTAAAGTGGGAGTCACCCACAACAATCATAAAACTACAACCATCTCTTGGGAGATTTGTAGCAATTTTTAAAAATTTCATAAAGTCTTATAAGCAAGAAACAAAAGGAAACATTTTATTAACAGATACAAAACTGTTTAATTTAGAATCTCGTCACAGTTTTTAAACGTAATGCTTTTGTTTAGGCGGCAAAGGATAGGAAGAAATCCTGAAAATATGCATTTTAGTATCCTTAACAAAACTTGACAAAATATGGAGAGCTTCAAAAAAGCATAATACTTTTATTCCAGTTAGACAGAATTTTCTGGAATTCCAGAACTGAAATGTGATGAACCTAAAAGTGAGTTAGTGAGTTCTAACTAACATAAAACTGTAGAACTGCAGCTTAAATAGCTGCAGAAAGTCTAGGAGCCTCTTCTGCTTTCAAGGCTTTTTTTGCTTTTTTAATATGAAGAATAAATTTACAAGGATAGACAAGTTTTTCCTCAAGCTTTCTGTTTAACTGTCAATGTTAAGCAGTTATTCAAGTCCCAATTTGGATACTTGATTTAATTAGGTGGTTATGGAAACAGATGCAACACCAAGCCTCCTTAACACTGGTGAATACTGCTGTCTCAGAACAGGAATCTCCACGTAGAGCCAAGAGTTTAAGGCAGCAGCAGACATACCTGTGGACAGCTTTCTGGGGACTATGATGGTGAAACAATGAAGTACTAGAAATGCTTATAGCCTTCTCTGGCATCTTAGTAAACACCTAACAATATATACACTCTCTAGGAATCTTTATTCTGTCTGGCCATCATTTGCCTTGCTCTGGTTCTGAGGCAGTCTGAAGGACAAAGACAATGTAACAGGACAACTTGCTTCATTCCACACCAACCAATGTTGTTCTTGAACCAAACCTGGTAACTAACCTTCCTTCTGTCCTGGCCCCCTCATGTGCACATGGTCTCTTCTATTCAGTAATATAGGGATTTCACAGTGCAGAGCAGGGGAGGCTGCATATATCACAGTGGATTACCAAGAAGCCACAGAGATCAAGGGATTCATCTCTAACACTCCCGGAAAGCTTCATCTTTTTCACACTACACTATGGGGCAGGCACACATTACATGACATGACAGAGGGTAAGTATCCCTCATGAATGGCAAGCTACCACCAGCAGAAGAACTCACAGCAGCACCATGACAGTGAGCCCTGGATTTGTACAATTCCCGCCAAGGCTTCCTGGCTATTGCAGATCCTGGATGGAGTTCAGTAACAGTTGCCCTTGCCCCCTGTGAAAACACTAATCATTTCTAAGGAGCCTAACATGAGAAGACCCCACTCCTCTGCCATTCAATTTTTCAGAGCAAATCTAGTTCACACCTAAACCTTAATGTACTCTATACTCTAAAGCAACCTTTCCTACACTCATGACAAATCAAGTCACTCTGATAATTTAACTGATTTCCCACTTGATGTCACTATAAATAGGAACTGGACAATAACTGCCAGGGAAGACCCCCTGCTGACCTAATTTCCTAGCAGATTTTACCTATACTTATCCCTATTCAAACTAAATATCAGGAGAGCAGAAATATCAGAAATATCAGGAGAGCAGAAAGAAAATGTTTTAAAAGCCATTAGATATACTCTAGGACATGACATAGATTTAGAGATAAGAAAGGGTTTTGTTTTACACACACACAAAAATAATGTCAGTGAGAATTAATTTCTTTGGCTTTTTAAACATTTTAGTGGACAATTTTAATTGATCATGGACTGCTTATAATAGAAAAGCAGTTAGTGTGCTATAGATGTGAAGACTCCATCTGAATCACTAGCAAAAAGAAAAACAATTTTACAAATTTAGTGTTATTCTTCAGAATAATATGCTATTATTCCAAAGTCAGTGACAAAGAGAAAAAGTACACTAACATTTAAGAACCTAGCCCGATACTCTTCCAAAATCCAGGACCTGGTTCTGTCATGTCTACCTTAGTTCAGATCAGCATCTACCGTCCACAGTGTTTATTCACAGGCTCTCAAATTCTATCGCCAAGTATCAATTTTATTCTCTAAGCTCCTGATTTTTCTTCCTAAAGCCCCAGGGTTCTCCTTAAGCTCCTCATACTTCTCCACTGACTCCAGTTTCCTATCTAAAGTTATTGATTGATATATATCTACACTTTGCTTGATTTCCTGACATCAATAACACAGGGGAGTTATGTAGTCCACAACATTTCCTAAAGCATTTCAGAAAATCTTCGCTCTTTAGCTTGCAGGGTAGGCGCTCTTGTTTCTCTATATACTAGACCAACAAGGTGAACTGTAGGAAGGAAAACAAAATGCCAAGTGCTAAGAGACCTAATAAACAAAAGAGCAATAAAGGCAGTCACACACAAGTCCTTAAGTTTAGAAAGTCCTTTTCAAAACCCAGATGTTATCTTCATTATTGCAAATGAACAAGGCTTGAAAACTAACAATTATCTTAATTGCTAAAACAAAACATAACAAAATCTTTATCAGGAAAATTAAGACTTCCCAACATTCCCTGGAATCCTACATAGCTACATTAGAATCAATTCTTTAATGACATATTTGACTACAATTGGTCATTTTGAGAATGACATCTTGATTGCAAAGTGGATTTCTGGCCTTCCTGCTGTCATTATACTGGGTATGATCATTGGGTATACCATAGTTCAGATGCCAAGGTACTAACTTAATTTTTTCAACAAAAATTTCAATCTCATAAATATTAACAGTTAGTTAAATGGGAGGGCAAGCAACAGAATACTTAATTTTTATTTATTTCTTGCTCCTAGAATTAACATAGGACAAAAACAGCAACTTGGGCTCAGTTAAGGCACTTTAAATAATAAATCATTGTTCTTCAGAATTGACAATTCTCAATAATAGAACTTGAATCCATCTTTGGTAGAAGTGAAGACCCCAAAATGTAATTGGCAGTTCTTGATTACTGATTCACTATGTGCATAGAAGAAACTACTTAGCTCTTGTTTCTACCTTATTCATGTGGATAAATGCATATACCCATTCTTAACTATTTCTCAGAGATATACTGAGAATTCATTATAGGGTAAAAAAAGAAAAAATCTTTTGCTGGAACACTCAATAGAAGAATTAAATATTCATTATAATACTTTCTAAAAGAAGAGGGACCAAACATCAGTCCAGCCTTTCTAAATAACTCACACATTTTCTGTTTAAATAATCAGTGGCAAACACACAAAACAGGAAGTAATCTTTCATTGTTTCTTTTACTTACATGAAATCTTTGATCCACCTCACAGTTGACCTGTTTTCTGAAATCCTTTCAAATAAAAGACAGAACGGAAAGAAAAAACAGTAGAAGCTGGCAATTAATAATAAAATTAAAAATGAATTGACTAATGTTTTTTAATTCAATTTATAGAATTAAATTTATATTTATATTGCAATTCCAATTTTTAGTTTTAAAATTTCTAGCAGCAGCTTAAGAAATATTAGAGAGGTACAATTCACATGTTAATACCTTTTGTGCAACCAAGAAAGTAAGGCGCCGGATCCCATGTTCAACCAGGGTAGCTTTCTGTGAACAAAAACAGAAGATAGATGAGATCTCCATTCATCCTAAATTTTACCTGGTTCAGTCCTTGTAAGGCTCTAATTGCGTTAAGCATCTTTTTTGGATATCTACATCTTGGCTCAGTACCTTCAAACTTACAAATAAACAAATCTCAATCTGGCTCCTGGGACTAAGTCCTGTGAAATAGGTTTTATATTGATCTGCACAAAATTGAAAGAGAACTTCGTGGAGAAGAAAGGGCCATAGGAGGTCACCTAAGTTCACTCAGAACTGATTCACATCAAGGTAGACCTTAATACGATTTCTGCTTATAAAAATCATACCGTTGGGCATGTATTCAAATATAAAAATTAATATTGATACAGAAGCTAAATAAAATCAGTGAGAGGAAAAGGAAAACTTTCTATAAAACAGAAAATACAGGCCCTACACTGTTGTTTAGATTATACATACTACCTACAGTCAGATACAGCATTCCTAGAATTCAATCTAACAAATCCTAACATTTCTTCTAAAACAATTCTTCTAAAACAGTTCCCCCTACTTTACATCAAGGTATTTTTTTTTTAAGTTTCTCTTTAAAAATTGTTAAAAGCAACATTTAACAGGCTTTTAAATTTAGGGATTATTCATATCTCCACGTGGCATAGGCAAGCACTATATTAAAAGTCAATAGAGGGCCGAGCCCGTGGCGCACTTGGGAGAGTGCGGTGCTGGGAGTGCGGCAACGCTCCCGCCGCGGGTTCGGATCCTATATGGGAATGGCCGGTGCATTCACTGGCTGAGTACCAGTCACGAAAAAGACAAAAAAAAAAAAAAAAAAAAAAAAAAAGTCAATAGAGACTAGTAGTTTTAAGATAGTCTCTTATGTGAGTCTTGGGCCTTCGGAGCTAAGTCCTCCTCTGTCCTGTACTGTTCACTTACTCCAGAAGGCACAGACAAAAAAACAGATTAATGAATTAAGTAAGACATGTTTTTAAAGGTCCCGAACAACAAGAGGCCACATGGAAACAAGCAGAAATGCAATCCCATCAGTTGAGTGACCTGAGAGAATATATGAATAGTACAAATAGAAAAAATACATGGCCTTTCACAATCTATATCCAGACTTTAATTTGATCACATTCCTTGCTATAATGCTAACCAAGAAATATGTTCATAAGTCAATTTTTAATTTTCATGATACTGTATATATATATTTAATTCTAATTAGCTTCCCCTTATAAAGAAGCACATTCCTGGGCCATTTCCTCCTGCTTCACCATTTCTACTATGATATTACTGAGTAATAAAATTAATTTTATTAAGAGCATAAGCAAAGTATAACTAGAAAATAAATATTCCTATACATAAATTGTAATAATAAATTCCTAGATCAAATATAAGTAAATTTTGGTTTAACCATATTTAAAAATTATCTGTACTGTCATCATACCCCTTAGTGTCAATAACCAAATGCTGACACCACAATAAGAAAAAACTGTATTGAAAGAAAAGGGGTGTGGTGGGTCTTAGTCTCTCAGTGTGCCCAGAAACAGAAACATTTCTTCTGACACCAAAAAAAATTCCACTACAGTCAAGTCCTTCATAGACAAGCATCAATATCTATGTTCTGGCAAGGGAAGAAAATAACTTTAATAATGCCATGATTTAAAATCAAAACTGTTATTGCTTTTAAAATTCCACAAGTGGCTGACAATAACGGCAGAGCAACAGGATTCTGATTACATTGTAATAATGCAGGTCTCACAGCAAGTCCACAGCTATTACCCAGCGATTAGGCATCAGCACCTGGAGAAACTCCATTTACACTGACTGCTTCAATCTCCTCCACAAGTCATTTACAAATATATGATCCTAATTTCTATGAGAGAAAAAAATACATGCTGGGACTAGAAGATTATTTGGACAATTTGGATCAACCCATTTGATAGTTTAATGTGTGCTTAAAAAAAAAAAACTTTTTCTAAACTGCTAGGAGTATGATCATGAAGTGAAAAACAAAACTAGTTATCACTTCAGCTTCTTTCTAAAATTGCTTTTCCTTCCTTTCTTTTATTTATAAATAAATAAATAAATAAATGCATATTATATATATATATATATATATATATATATATATATATATATTTCTTTAAACAAGGAATGAAAATGCCAAATATTCTTGGATAAGCACAGTACCTGATGCACTTAATAGCTTCTTTAGGCATGGAGTGTCAGCACAGTCTACTCTCGCCCTTCTGAACAGCCTTAGGCAAAGGAATTGTATTTCTCTGTGCCTCCGTTTACAAGTCCAGTAAAGGAAAAAGGTAATTTCTTATTGCTCATTAGTGTAACAAATACATGTAGTGAAAATGAAGAAATTACCTTTTTAAACTGATGTGTGATTATATATAATACTTACATCTAAGGGTAATAAAAAGCCTAAAGTTGTGGTTAAACTATGGAAAAACAATAAAATATGGGCAATTAGTGCCTTAAAACCTGGGAAGAAGCTTTCATAGACTATATCATGAAGTAGCAGTAGCCATGCACATTAGGACTCTCAGCTAAAGTTACTTTGGTCACTGGCTTCAAGTTAATTTTATGTCACTAACCAAGGGCAAGAAGGAAGTTAAGTCTCTTCTAAAGAAAAATCTCTTCTAAAGAAATATGTCCCCTTCTTTCACTTCTCTGAAAGTAGCTTTTCCTCCTGTTGGTCACTGCAATCTCACAGTCTATGTGCTATGAGAGCATCATAGAGTAAGTGCTAAGACTCACAGTAATCATACATTTACCATTTTTTCCTGGATGTCTACCATTAGCATTACATAATGTGAATGCTGATGGCACTAATCATTATATTGCCGAATTAAATTTTAAAGACATCTATTGAGTTCTTTCTCTATAAGAAGCATGATGGGCTAAGTGCTGTCCATTCAAGGAGAACACATAGGTCTTACCATGGAGGCCAGTTTAAGAGGGCCCTTTGGTATCTATCACAATGAAATGTAACCGTAGATTATTGTTTTAAGCATGCCTATCCAGTCCCCCCAAACTAGACTATAAGCATTTTCAGGTAAGAATATATTATTTACTAAAACACCAAGATCTGTACCCCCTATAATTGGCATCAAAACCTTCAATTCTAGCTCTATCATCTTCCAGTTGGTGACCAAGAGGCCTTAATCTCTCTGAGCTTGAGCTTTTTCCCATGTATACAATTGGAATAATTCCTAACTAATCCAACCCCACGGTACTGTGGTGAGGTACAAATAAAAAAACTTAGTAGAAGTTCTTTATTAATAAAAAGTACTATTACTGTTAATAAATGTATGCTGACAATTAGATAAATTCACTTTAGTTAGGGCTACTCAGAGGTCCTCTTCAAAGTGGTGAAATATGAGACAGTTCCTAAGACAAGCAGGAGTGGGGGAAGCAACGAAAGGGAGAAAGAAGAAAAGAAGGAAGGAGGGAGGGAAGGAGGAAACGAGGGAGGGAGGGAGGGAGAAAACATTCCAGAAGAGAGGCAGTAGAAGAGATGAAGTAAACAAGGTAGATCAGACAAGAAAGGCTTGAGTTTTTTCACAGACCAGCAAAGGCTAGATTGTTAGCCTTTGTTAATAGGCTGATGTTAAATCTGAAATTAAGGAGGTATCCTGAAGGTAAGAGAGAATTGTTGAGTGTGTGAATAACATGGTAAGGGGGCATTCTGGACATTTAATTTTGTGTTGGTGAGCAGAATGGAAACAGTCTGGAGGGGGAAGAAGATAGGCAGATCACAAATAAACCTGTTGCAGTGTCTCAGGTATGAGATAGAAAAAGTTTAAATTAGAGAGATGGGGGCTGGCCGGTTAGCTCAGTTAGTTAGAACTCAGCCTTATAACACCAAGGTCGTGGGTTCGGATCACTGTACCAGCCAGCCACCAAATAAATAAATAAATAAATAAATAAATCAGAGAGATAGGCTGGCTGATTAGATCAGTTGGTTAGAGCGTGGTGCTGATTACACCAAGGTCCAGGGTTCAATTCCTGTACTGGACAAAAAAAAAAAAAAAAAAAAAAACAAGCAAATCAGAGAAGTAGCAGTTGGAATTTATAAACTGAATAGAACACTGCAAAGAAAAACCAACAGACCTTGGTGACTGACCAGATACAAATAAATATGCGCAGATTGTGGGTAGAAGGGTAGAAATAATGGAATGTCAAGGAAAAGGAGAAAGTCAATGATTTCTGAAGGATTGGGGGTAAAGGATTTAGTCAGTTGTGGGGTTTTTTTGGTTTTGTTTTATTTGGGGAGAGCTGTTAAGGGGAATGAGAAGAGGTGAAGGAGGACCGGCCCGTAGCTCACTCGGGAGAGTGTGGTGCTGAGAAGAGGTGAAGGAAAATGATAGAAATTTAATTTTAGACTATAGAGTTTGATGTCAACATGAGATATCCAAGTGACATAAAATTGAAAGGAAAATATAAGTATAACTGATACTTTCAAGGGATAGGAGGGGAAGACATAGAAGGTACTTGAAGGGAATTTGGGCTTACACATGTGGAGTTAAGTCACCAAAGGAAAATATTTAGCAGGTGACTGGAAGTTCAGGACTGGAGCTCTAGGAGAGATTTAGGAACACAACATTCTTTAAAAACATTTTAAATGTTTGAGGTCTGTATTTCTTGACATAAAAGACACTCATTCTATATTATTAAATTACTTTGGAATTTTATCCCTACAGGCAGAACCAGCCATAGTTCTGATAGTTATGATAAAAGATATGGCCATTATCATTGATAGGCCTTACAAGTAGCAACTGGTGAAAGCATGGCTATGACACACAGCCTGTGGGACAGGGGGCGTCACCAGCTTCCATCCAATCAAGGACTTACGTTTTGCTGGGTAAACTCTCTGAACATAGCTGCCAGCCTGTCATCTTCAATATCACAGTCAGTCTTAATAGCCACATTCAGAATGTGAATTGGTTCATCCCTGGGGACCTGTAACCAAGAACACAAGCCAAAGAAATGATGAGGATGGCTAACACACAGGCAGGGAGAAGTACTTGGTAGAATATCTGAAAAAGAGGTACACCCCACAGGATGTTTTGGTTTGCCCACCAATAAGAATAGGCAAATTGAAACCACTGCCCAATAGCCACAACAGACATTAAATAATGTAAAGTATATAAATTTTAAAATGCAGCAAAGACATTAGGTAGAGGTGGCCCCAAATATGACTTGACAAGAACTTGAAGATCACTATGTCTCAACTTTTTCACCAATAAAAAGGGGATGAAACCATATGTCACATCTCTTCACAGACATGATGAAAAATGACACAAGCCATCAGAATATATTCTCACGTAATATATTTCCTTACAATTTATCAAACAATGGAAGTATCAAACCATGGAAAAATAATGGAGGGAAAGAACAGAACAATTTGTTTAGTGCGAAATTAAAAGAAGGGATTTACTAAAAGGACAAAGTTTTAAATAAAATGCCTGTTTTTTCTGCAATCTAAAGTCCACCATTCCCTGAGGACTACGATAGCACCACTATGCAAAGACACAAGCCATCATTAAGTAAGAATCCCAGCAACCAAAGCTCAGATCTTTAAGACGACATTCAGATACCCAGAGGCAGCAGCGATGGATATAGCTGAGCCCATTCCACACTATGGATTCCAAGATTAAATGGGGTTTTTTTTAAGTTAGAATTTATATTCCATCTATTTCCAAAAAAGACTTTGATGAGGTATACAAAATTAAATAATATAAAGTAGGGTAAAAAGATGAATTCCTCCCTATAATGTTCCAAAGTCAGAAAGATAGTATATAGTACAAGTCCCATGTCTGAAGGAACAAAGCAATCCCCCAAGAGGGACACTATACCTTGTCTTCATCATATAGAGATGTGTGACCTGCCTCAGGGAATGTGGGGCTTTGGGGTGGAGAGTCACAGAAGCAGCCCATGACTTCATCAAAGATCCTGAAAAATACCAGAGAAACACGTACCATGAAAACTCAAGAAGCAGAAAACCTAAGTGGTAGGAAACTAATGCTGCCATTGCCCGCTCAGTCTAAAAGAATAATCTATCCTACCCTGTGCTCAATAGTCAACAGAATAGAATCACCAGTGGCTAGAGGGGACATGTAAAATTTTACCAAGTGGCAGAAATTAGGAGGATGGATTCTTTAAACTTTAATAAACCATATATATATTTTCTTTTTTAAAAAGAATGATCTAAAGCTTTTTTGTTTTGTTTTCTCATATGTAAGATACGAGCACTGCTGTCACCATCGGTCTTTAAAGTAACAGAAAGAGCTTGGTACTAAAGCAGTGACAGACCAATGTAATTACCCCTCCCCCTAGGGTAATGCATCACTATACATCAAGAGATAGATGCTGAATGCATTTAATCAAAAGATGTATCGTCTCTGGTGGGGCTCACTAGAGTGTTGTGTTTAATTTCTCCTGACATTTCACTCATCACAGAGCAGACAGCTTCTTCTGTTAGCTCGTAAGGAAAAGAAGGTTTTTGTTTATTTCTTTTTTTCTGACCAGGCTCAGACTACAAGTAGAGGCTTGTAGAGTCTGAATGAGAGGTGGAAATGGGAGAATATATACCTCTCTGAGGGTGTATATGACAAGGGCTACATCTCCTTAGTTCGATCATGGCTATTCTGGAGACCTGTATTCATTCTGCACAAAGCTGAGATGCCAAAATAGAGAGGACCAGGGCTTCCCTTGTACAGATTCAGTTACACAACGTCTTACCTGACAAAATCTTCAAAAGTTCGAAAAGAGACCATTCCACCCATCCGCTGACATGGTGGAGTGAATGAGTTGTCCAACAGTACATCGCTGACACTAGCTACATGAGTCATGCCATAGTGGTTGAGGTTGGAGGAGAAGGACATTCTAAATGGTAATTCAATCAAATTAATTAGACAGGAAGGTAGCAACAAGGATTGGGAGAGTAACAGCAGGGAAAATGAGCTAGGAGAAAACTCTGAAGTAGGGTCAGGTTGCAGAGCAGATTTGGTTTTTTACCCACTATGGATAAGGTAGTCTTGCTAAATTCATGTTAACTCTTTCTCTTCAATTTCCCCATACAAACTATATTTTCATCACTCCAAAATTTCTTCAAATAGAAACATACAGACTGTCAGAAATTTTATGGCAATTTTGATATAAAAATAGATGTCTAATAAATGAACAGCACATAGGGGTTAAAAACCATCCTGCATCTTCCCCCTCCCTAAAACGTTCCCCCCTTTAAAAGGAAGTAAGCAAGCCAAGTGAGTTGTAACTATGCAACACTTAAGGTATTTTTTTTTCTAGGAACTGTAACAGATCAAGTATTCACAGATACATAGAGAGAAAGGAGGATTTATGTATGTAAAACAACAATTCTAATTAAGTCATCTGGAATGGTTTAGTAAATCATTATTAAAAACATTATTTATGGTACAGAAATAAGTCACAGTCCATAAAAGGACCTTTACTGAGGTATTTACTTTTTCCTTTAATGGGTTGATAGGGATACTTACTAGGATTATAGTTCTCCCTTTTTGAAAAAGAGATATTTTTCAGCCCCAAATCTATACCAAAGCAAAAATATCTTCTTGAAAGCCCTTCATAATTTTCAGCAAGATACAAAAAGGTAGATAGAGCATGGGTCTCAAAGTATGTGTAAGCATGACAAACAATTGCTAAATGAGATGCTTAAAGAGAACTGAACTAATTTGTTCACTCTAAAATCATAACGAATCTGTATATTCTTTGATGCAGTATAGACTGATAAATAATACTGTGAAGTATTTCTGAATGCCCAATCAGGCCAGCCTGTTAGGAAGGACCAAGCTAAAGAATGCCTCCAAGACTTGCCTGACATGTTACTGGCATACCAATCTGAAGCAAATTCAGAGCAAGGCAATATCACCTGAACTTTGGAGAACTGCCCAAAAAAATCTCCTTGAAATACACCACCTGCAGTGTTGCAGGGAGAAGAGAGATGGCAATATGAACTTGAGACCTGGGTACATATTGTACCCTGTTGCAAATCATAATTATACGAGGCAATGGAATTCTTTATAGGATGGGAGTGGTGCTCACACAGACTATAGAGACTGACACTCCAGGTTTTTATTCCTTTGGCAAGTGATGACTATGGAAAAGGTATTTCATCTTTTGTCAGTACTGAGGAATAGAAAGGCAGAGTGGGAGAGGAAACCATTGATAACATGAATGAGACAAACAAATGAAACATACATCAAGCAAGTCTTACACATGGTGCTTGCTAGAAACTGGGATTCAGAGTCGTATTAACCCAGTAATGCTATCATCCTCCTCTTTTCTAGGATCACCAAATATACTTACTAATGAAGCAAGTTTGTGAGGCATCATATCTTTCCTACCTGCCTGGCATTAGACAAAAAAAGATAAAAGGGTTCCATATAACACTTAAAGGGAACTCCCTCTGAATAAGCTGACAGGCTGTGTTTGTGGCAAACATGGGGTTAAGTATCTTTTTCACTCAACTGAACCCCATGGGAAATATGTAATATTCATTTTCCCCCACTAGCAGGCACATGGGCCAGGGCAGCTAAAGACAGGCAGGAATGAACCAAGCCCACTCTCCAAAGGAAGACTAGAGGACCAAATAAAAGCACTGCCTTTTCTCTACACATCCATCTAGAAGCTATGATCAGTTTTGATCATAAGTTAATATTTTAAAGGGAGAGGGACAAAATAAATGTAAACCTATAAATATTTCCATGTGTAACTGATCATCTACAAAGAGTTTGCCACCAACCTATTTATTACTGCTTTAGCATTTTGTGGATTCAATTCCAATCAGAATTGCTATCCTCTCAAACTTGCACTGTGTTGTCTTGCTTGGCTCAGAAAGCAGAAAGAACTCAAAGTACTAAAATATCACTTATGCTACATTGGCCTGGAAATCTCTTCACAGGGCTTAACACATCAAAACTTACACTTTTCCAATGTTAGTCTACATAGGTCTAAAATAAAACTTGCCTTTCATATCATAACACTTTAACACTTTAGAAAAATAGCTAACAGACTGATAAAACATGAGATCAGCTATTTCTGGATTTGCACTCCTATAAAAGGAGAAGCAAATTAGAGAAACTAAAAATTGAGAAAATTGTGAACAATTTGCCAGGATAGGAGTAACCTTAAGGGTTTCTCCTCTGAAAGCCCCAAAGTAGACAAAGAATTTAGCAAAAGAAGATGTTTCCAGCAAAACTGAACATCAGACAAACAAACCCCTTATTGTATAAGGCTTGATGGGAGCTTTTCCATATTGAGGCTTTTCAGCTATTGCTTTTTGAACAGTTGAAGAAAAGCTGAAGACATGTTTTCCAAATGGAAAGAATAATTTAGTATGTCCGAAGATGAGCTCAGGACTCCCTAGCAAAAGATAACACATTAGCTTGTCAAGTACAGTGTTATTTTTTCCTGGTTTCACTATTCTAAGTTACAAAAAAGGTGCTTTTAATTGGAAAAGAAACTAAACATACGGTACCTGTTTAGCGTGGGGATGTTCCCTCTGTAATTAAACAACCACAGTTAGTTACTGATTGGTTAGTAAAAGCCATAATAAAAGAATTGTCAGAGCAGATACAGACCAGTTGTGAGGAGCTCCAGTTTGGCAGCTCTGGAATTCAGCAAATATAATTAAGTGCTCATTACCCTTCAACCCCCAGGATGCCAGAAAGAGGCATGTGGTGACCTACCTCACCACAGCAGCTGTTAATGGAAATGCCAGAAATGTATTTACCATGAATTTTTTTTATAACTCTGTTACAAAAAAATAATCCAGAGTAATGACAAAACAAAGGTTGGCAAAAACTAATTTAAGCTATATATGGTATGGCATATTATCTTAAGTAAGCTTCAACACGAAATATAATTCTTGACAAGATTCTTAGAGACCCTTCTTTCTTGTTCCTATTACTAAAGGTGTAATAAGGAGGTCCAGAGAAGTTGACTCCACAACTCCTCCTAACTTAATTGCCTTTCTAGGATATGTGATGGACCTATGAATTCTCCTCCAAAGAAAAAAAATCCAATACTCTGGGTTCTCAGTTACCTGTCATAAGTCTCTTCAACCATGGTTTTCCTCCCATGGGGTAGGGCTGTGTACTCTGTACTATAGGAGCTTAAAGGGACTGAAAGTCATGCAGGAATGTAATGATAAATGATTCTATGATTAGAGTGGTATGCTTTGTCAAATTAATTAATACTTTTTAATTAAATGCGTTTAGGGTAATAATACTTTTTAAAAATTGCTGTTAGCTTAAAAACTCTAGGCCTCTCATAAATAAAAACCTTACCTCAATTTGGCTAGCCTTAGAACTTCCTTACAAAGAATGTGTCAAAATAAGAAAGAAAGATAAGGAGAAGAATGGGAAACTGCAAAGCAAGTCTCCTGCATTCTCTCTGGTCTTTGCCACTAACTCTTTTTAAAGAAAAATTTGGTGTCAGTCATTTCCTCAACTAAAGAAGAATCAGAGAACTCTTATTTTCAATGTTGAAAGGGCAACGTTATACTTACCACCCACAATTTAGGGGTATTGTAAGGGTGTTGACTGGTTGATATCTTAACCTTCTAACATTCTTTTATCAGCATTTAATCATTGTTGGGGTTTTCTGGCACACAGAGGACTTAATGGGCAGAACATAGTGGGTGGTGCTGATGATATGTGGGAAGGAAGACAGAGGGAGGAAAATGATGCACTTTCCATGGCAGTGAAAGAAGCAGAATAGACTGAGCTGGCCATATAAATAAAAAGCTGTGACATATCGCTGCACACAAACTGTATACATCATGTGATTTGTGAGTAGCAATGCTCTTTGCATCAAACCTGTATCACAGAGTGAATTCATAAGGCAGCAAGAGCAACCTCTGAGTGAAAAAACCTGAACCTTTGCTGCGTGGATTCCTTGCGCCTCTCACTCAGAAGAATGTGTTTTATTTTACAAGAAATCTTTAGTTATAATGCACTTGGCCTTCATCAATACATAAAAAGAATGCACGCATTCTACAGCAGAGGGAGGTGTAGCTGAACAGAAAACTAACTGCAGATGTTAATGAGAATATGGGAAAGTCTTCCTTTTAAGATATAAAGGATTCTAAAGAAAGAAGGCACCTGGCACAGTCTCTTACCATGAATCTCAGTTCAGAGATATGAACCCTTTAATCAAAGCATTCTCAGGTTCCATTCATCCAGGTTTTTGGTTAGAAACCAGTATAATCTCTCAACTCAACCAATTTCTTAAACTAATAAGACAGTCTCATGAGGGCCAAGTTTTCGGTAGAAAAAAAGCCAGAATTGAAAAAACCACCACCACTAACAAAAAGCCAACACTCCTCCATCAGCAATTTTGAAGCTCTCATACGGTGCCCCCTGCTGCTTTATTATAGGAATTATGTACCATCTACAGTATGGGGTAAAAACCAAAAACTCCCAGCATGTCCAGTTTTTAAACGAATTGCCCCAAGTCAATCATGTAAGAAGTAAGTTTAAGAGCCAGTTTATCCTCTTTGGTAGAGTAAGAATCTGCGGAGTCATAGGGGAGATAAGCAAGGAAATACTTAGCCATGTCCATAATGAACACTTACATATTTTGTTATCCTATACAGGGGCTATTCGATCAATTTAAAAATATGAAAAATGTGGGCCAACCCCGTGGCGCACTCGGGAGAGTGCGGCGCTAGGAGCGCAGCAGTGCTCCCACCGCGGGTTCGGATCCTATATAAGGATGGCTGGTGCGCTCACTGGCTGAGTGCGGTGTGGCCGGTCACAAAAATGACAAAAAAAAAAAAAAAAGAAAAAGAAAAATGTGGCATACTACACACTATTGTGATACACCAGAAAGCTAGACCTGTGGTCTGTACAAAAATAAACTGAGGAAGAGATTCTATATTAGTCAAATATTCCATTTATCTAACTAAAAACAAAATAAAATAAAACTTACCACATTTCAATGCTTACTCATCATGCAAAAATAGTCAAATTGCTCAATCTCTGATAAGGCAATCAACAATATTTTTAAATACATAAATGGCATATAAATTCACTTTTCATAATCTTCTGTTGGGTTCTTCAAAGCTCTTATTATTTTGAATCTTCATTTACAATGTTTTGATAAATATTGGAACCACTTTCCTTCTGGAATATTAGCTCCATTTTACAGATGTGATAACTGAGAAACAAAAGGGTATGCTTTCCAAGGACATTGTTCAATATGATGTCATAAACCAGAATCTAGACCTGGTTTTTTCTCATCTCAGCTGCTAAAGCTAGCATTCCACATCAATATAGATTTTAAAGAAGGACAAGAGAAGTCCATTGAATTCTGAGATTGTTGGCATTAAGTCACCCTTGATTTTATTGATCTGCCTGCCCAGAATGGCTAGAGAGCCTGCTTCAATATGAATGCAAAGTCAGAGTTGCTGCCTGCTAGCTGAACCTTCTTTAATTTAAGAAACACTGACTTCTCTGGCAGTCACAACTTCTCTGGGCCTTTTTACCATCCCTTGCAGCTGAATTTCATTTTGCTTGAGTCTAGCTAACCCTACATAAATCTTTTATCACAAAAAAATGATCCTGATTCTTTTGCCTTTTAACTTGAAGAAAAAAGACCCTATATGAAAATGATGGGGATGCATGCAAACAAGCAGTGGTTACATCAAGCTGTGACTGAGAGCCAGTATAGGGCAAATCTTTTGAAATCAGGCAGCAAAGCAGAATCAGAAGAGGTCGGCTGAATAACCTACTAGCAGTCAGTAACAGCAGTACCATAAGAGAAAGAGCAATTTGACTGGGCTGAGGCCAGTGGTGGTCTCCTTGAGTGACTGTATTTCTGCAGGAGAATCCAAATCAAGAGCTGTAAAACACACGTGAACACTGTATTTCTACTGGCATCTCCCCCTTCACTTCCTTCCAGTTCAGATGCCCTGATTCTACTGCAGAGCTTTAGTTTACAATAAAATGATCATTGCTTCATTCATTTGGAGCCCCTTCTTTGCTCTGCTCTTTCTGAAACAAGTACAGTGACAGGGCTACAGCTTATTACTATTGCCTGCTGTATAATTAGCTACAAACCCACAGCACAAAACTACAGGAATTTACAGGTGCCCTGGATTCTGCTTTTCCTTCCCCCTGGAATCAGCTAGTCTTTCCTTGACAAGAACAGACCCTGGGCCACCCTAATGATATATTGAGAGTTTTAAACTAGACTCTCCAATCTTACAAGTCTAGAGTGCCACAATAACACAGCACAAACTAGAAGCTGAGCCATGGATACAGGAAAGCACATTGGTAAGCACTTAAACCTGCTGAGAATCTTCTCTTCTGCCAGATGCTTGCATCTTATCAGCAGACTACCCTGAATGAAGGAAGCAGGCACTGTAGGATTTTTTTTTTTTTTATGTATGTATGTATGTATGTATGTATGTATGTATGTATGTATGTATGTATGTATGTATGTATGGCTCATTCTGGCCCGCTAACTACAACCAAGTGCTCCCACTGCTAAACAATGCTCCAAGTTGGATGACTTTTGAGTGTCTCAGTACTATCCAAAGAAGGATCTAATCCCTGGGTGTCAAAGATTATCAGAATTCTCAAGAATGGCAGCAGGCTGCTGATTAGTCACATGGAAGGCTTCTGATTTTTAACCTTCCTCACAAATAAAAAGATCCTGAAGCCACTCATGGACAGCTGAACATTAAAGATGCCAAGGAGCCTAAAATGATCCATGACCAAAACATGTACTATCAGGGGAGATCACAGCTGACCTCTTCTGGATGTAAGACACGAGGAAAGGGAAGTAGTATTCAGATTAAAACATTATAACACAGAAGGCCAAATTCACAAGGAACAAAGAGCAAAGAAGGTGCAATGCAACCCAACTTAACTAAAGCATGGATTTCCATCTAAGAAATAGGTGGAAATAAACACCAATAGGTCCGCACCCGTTATACATGTACAGAAATGTACAACAAAATATATTTCTATCTCCTGCATCAATGTTGATGCTTCTTATTTGAATCACAGACTAAAAGTTAAAAAAATTGTGCATGTTCACTAGTGTGTACTACTCATGAAAATCATTTGGAGTTTTAAATTTTGTACTCCCAGACTGTCATAATATACAGAGCCATATGCATAGTCACAAATTTTACAGGAAAATATACTTTACATATGTTTGTATAAACAAAGCTATATTTTAGAAGATCAAATATATAAGCTGACTGAAGAATTTGTTTCCAGATTATTCTGAGGTACTTAATATGCCCAAAGCTAAGTGAATCCTGAATATCAAATGATTCAATGAATTGTAGAAAATAAAGACATTCAGGATGATGCTTCAGTGCAACAAACTTTTGCATATCTGGCACCAGTGAATGATACTAAGGTTTCAGAATGGGAAAAAAGACACACACATATACACCTTTGGCTCTAAGCCCTGAACCTCACTGGAGGAAGAAAGAGGAAAGGAATGTGAATAACATAGTCTGAGCTCCAGAATTAATCCATGTAAAACACTGGTTGAACTCACCAAAGAGCTGGGCTATAGAACTAAGACAAACGAATTAGGTCCTAAAAGTCTGGATAATAATGAAATGCTCTTAGTATAGACCAGCTGTCCTGACTATTCCTACACCAAGAAAATGACAGAAGAAACTCACCTCTCCTTCAAGAACATTGCTAATTTGGCAACAAGTTACCTTTAAAAAATTGACACCTTAAAATAAGATCCCCTTCCTTCAAAAAAATTCACATACAATAGCACATAGCCTTTAAATGCTAAGAAGGTAAAAAAGGAAACAGACACATACACACACACACACACACACACACACACACACGTTTCACATATATATAGATCTCTAACTATGCTTAAGTCAGGAAAATCTACTATTCAAGTGAAGGGAATTTAAGAAGAAAAGGGTAAATACAGACCAGAAACTTCCCTAAGTGAAGCTGTAATAACTGGATCCTCTGGTGAATAAAACCTAGGGATGCCAAATAAATTGAAACTATAGTTCCCAGAAAAAATGTGAAAGTCTTGGGTAGAAGATCAAGAGGAAGATAACACACATACCTGACTGAAGCATACCTAGCAAGAAGGATGAAATAGGAAGTCATGTAGATTAGGAATAAACTATTTAGTAATCTGTTTTTTTTTTTAAATATTGGAAGGAGTACTAGAAAAAAAATAGTCAAATTAAACTGAAAAATGCAGTAACTAAATGGCAAGCAATACAAAGTCCTATGATGAATGAAAACAAAAATAAAAAGGTACCAAACATGTTGGCCACACAGTAACTATTTAAGTGTATGAAAAAAGGGTGTCTTCTCCCTTCTTAGTGGATGTCCTAGTCATCTGCAATGTGCTTTGCCTACTTCTCTAAAAATCAAAATAGATCCTAATGAGACACAGGTCTTTAATCCAAATGGTAACTAAAGCATTTTCCTGAAAAAATACTCTGCTGCTGTCAGACTGCAGACAGAGAGCCATGTTTCATCCCAACCCATGGGGACTAAATCACCAGTCAAAAACAAACTGCAGGAATGGAATTCAAGCAGGTGATCTTAGACACAATAAGAGATCCTAGTCTTGCTTTGATACTATAGCTTACAAAGATACACCTAATGATTTGCTAGACAAATTTACTCTACTGCAAATAAATATCTGGGTAGAAACGTAAAGACCAAGTGCCAGGAAAGAAAATGCAAACAACTGGCTAAACAAAATGTTTGTTTTCTCCCCCAAGAATTTTTGGTTTGTTAACCTCAATTGGATATGTATGATTCATATGTCTGTTCTGTATTCTCACTGAATAATTTTTTAAGCATGCATAAAATATTATATAGATATAGATATACAGATATAGTGTAATATCTATAGTATCAGGTATGGATAATTCCTGGAACTGCTAAGAACAAGCAACATAAGAATAAGAGTTTTTTCTCTTTCCTGTGGGCACTACCATTAACATAAAACTAAAAGGACTCAGTGTAACTGTTCTAATCAATTTCTGGTCTAGAGTTGAGCTGTCCAGTATGGCAGCCATTAGCCACATGTGTGTTATGGAGTGCTTGACATGTAGCTGGTCTGTATTGAGATATGCTGTAAGTATAAAATACACTCTGATTTTCAAAGACTTAGTATGAATAAAATAATAGAAAATATCTCATTAGTAATTTTTATTACATATTGAAATGGTATTTTAGATATAATGGGTTTTTAAAAAAGAAATAAGAAAATGGGTTAAGTAAAATGTTACTAAATTTAATTTTATCTGTTTCTTTTCACCTTTTTAAATCTGGCCAATAGGAAATTTTAAATTATAGCAGCTGGCCAGTTAGCTCAGTTGGTTAGAGTGTGGTGTTGGAACACCAAGGTCAAGGGTTTGTATCCCTGTACCGGCCAGTCACCATAAAAAGAAAGAAAATTTAAAATTACATGTGGATTGCATTATATTTCTACTGAACAGTGCTGGTCTAGAAGTAGTGATTCTCAATTACAAGTGCTCATCAGAATTATCAGAGGAGTTTTTCAGAAAGTGGTCACTTGGACTCTAAACCAAGATGAATCAGATCTCAGAAGTCAGGACCCCAATATGCCTACTTTCAAAATATTCCCCAGATACCAATAAAACATTTTTCCTATCTACCTGTAATTTCACATCCGTAAACCAACCTCTCACTATCCCCCTTCCCACCTCCCCTTTCCCACCTCTAGTAACCACAACTCTACTTTCTACTTCTAAAAGTTCAAATTATTATTATTATTGTTGTTTTAGCTCCCACATATGAGTGAGAACATGCTGGATTCAAATAACAAAGTTGAATGAAAAAAGCAAGTCCAAAAAGACTACCTTCAGTACTCTTCTGTTTAAAAAAATGCAAAACTAAGAAATACATATTTAGGTATGCATAAATAATAATATTATTTTTTAAAGTAAAGGAATGATGAAGTTAGAACATGTGATAACAGTTTCCTCAAGGGGAGGAGACTGGGAGAGGAGTCCTCAGGGAAGCACCTAGACAGATGTGTGTTATTGTTAGCATTCTATTTCTTGGAGATGGTAGCGGCCTCATGGATTTCTTTTTTTAATTTACAAAAGTAAACTAACATATGAGTAAATATAGAAAGCCATAATTATAAGACTGCCAAAACACTTCTGTGACCTGAGAATAAAACTATATAAATTTTAAAAAGAAAAGAAACAAAACATGTTTTCAATTAATATATCTGGGTATTGAAAGTATGCTTTTAAAAAATTCTTTTATTTTTCTCTGTATTTTATAATTACTTCATAGTAAATGTGAATAATTTAATAAATTAAAAATTTTTTTTCATTCAAAATATTCCCTAGATAATTCTGAGAATCATTAATCTAGAGGTTAGTGGACATAACTGTGTCCTTGAGCCTTCCAGGACTGGGAGTGAAATAAACACTAGTAGTCTTCTGTTACTTATTTCTATACAATGAGAAACAATATGCTTATTGCCTGTTTGTACAAAACAAAAAGAATAAATGAAATAAAAGTACTGAAATTAGAAAAAAAGAAAGTACTTGGCTCAAAACTAGCTAAAACTAAGAGACCTTAGATTTCTTTTTTAAGGTGAGCAGACCTATTGTATAATAAAAAATTTGACTTGCCATTGTCCCTGGTTCCTGGGAGAGAGACCCTAAATCCCTGGAATTTCTCAAGTAAACGAGTATCTTTGTTATTCATTAGCCCCTTGGATCACATCTGAGTTTATGTTAAGAGATGAGTTGACTCAAAATGGGAGGTGGTCACTAGAAAGACCTTCTATGTAATTAAAGGGTTGGTGAACACATTGATGTGCTTTCAGCCTGATTCCACAGGAAAAGAATGAAAAAGCTCTGTATTTTAGACCTTCCCAGACTTTTCCTATGTGTGTCTTCATTTGTCTAGTCCTGATATGTATCCTTTCTAATAAAACTGTAAATAAAACTGTAATGCTTCAGTTCTGTGAGTTTGTTCTAGGAAATTACTGAACTGAGGAGATTGTGGAAACACTCAAATTTGCAGCCAGTTGGTCAGAAGTGCAGGTGGCCTGGGGACCCCACTTGCGGCCCATCTGAAGTAAGGGCAGTATTGCGGAGGACTGAGGCCCTACCTTGTGGTGTCTGATCTAACTCTGGATGGTTAGTGTCAGAATTGAATTGCAGTACACTAGATGGTGTTGGAATAAGGTTATAACTCCAAATTGTAGTAAAAACATTTGTATAAATATACAAAATCTTATAAAACCAAATTCAGGTAGCAAATTTGCAATAAACGTCTGAATAAGCTATGCTTTAAAACTGAATATATCATTTTGTGATCAAATCTGACCATTTGAACCTAAATTAACAAAGGACTTAGATCTAAAAAAGCACTAAAGTAATTTTTTTTTTTTTTTTTTCTTTTTCGTGACCGGCACTCAGCCAGTGAGTGCACCGGTCATTCCTATATAGGATCCGAACCTGCGGCGGAAGCGTAGCCGCGCTCCCAGCGCCGCACTCTCCCAAGTGCGCCACGGGCTCGGCCCGCACTAAAGTAATTGTAACGTTTTCTGTTTTGACAAAGATAATTTTATCTTTCCTCCTTATTTTGCACTTATCTTCATCTTTACACCTACACCAATAGTGATGATGGTAATGATAATAGTAACCAAGCAGCTTTAAAATTACACACACACCCAAGGAAGACTTTAGAGAGACAACAGGATTAAAGTTCTGTTCAATTCTGGTCTTTTTATCCATAGGGGTGTGTATACCTCAGATGTTGGGAGGGAAAAGTATACAAGTTTTTAAACCACATTAGTACTAACCAATTCCCTCCCTTGACTTGAAAAGGCAAAAAAGATTTCTTAACAAAGCAGTTAAAAAGAATTTATCTCGTTTTTCCCTCAACTTTTCCTCATCAAACTGGACATACATCTTCAAATAAAATAAGTGAACGGAGAGCCGTTCAGAAAGACAAAGGGAGTGATGAGGAGGAAGGGAAATCAGAAGCAGCCCTGCAGTCTGACTACAATTCCCTGCCCAAAGTGAAGAGGCAGGAAAGCAGGAAAGAAAGCAGGAAGAAAAAGAGACTGTCCTGAGAATTACAAGGGGCATTAAGTATAGCATGTAGTTCTCTACAATTATTCAAAGAATGCAGGAAAAGACAGAAGACTGAGTGCTGAGCCCATGTGTGCCATGAGCACTTCACCACTGGCTGAAGGACAATCATTCGTTTCTAGAAAATGAGATTCTAAAATCCATGGGGGCAAAAATGTGCTGAGAGTTGCTTGCTAAATCAAGAATATATGCCTTTCTCTGCCAGCCATAGGTTTTTTGAGGTAGAGAAGTGAAAGGATCTTCTGAGACAAAGAAGAGAGGTACATTTTCTGGAGATGCCTCCGCTCATCTGCCGACCTCTGCTGGATCAACAGTGGCATCCAGTGGCCAAAAGTCTCAGCACAGACTTCTTTGTCTCCAGAAGGGTTTCTATTGCTTTGGGTGAAGTGGCAATTCAGAACAAAACCATTTCTGGTGTTTATAACTAAGGATCCCCAAAGACACAGTGCTTTGTAACACCAAGTGAAGAACCAAAGGCCATAAAGAAGAAATGGAGAAGGCCAGGTTAAGATTGGCTGTGATATTTATATTTCCTGCGGTATTACTAGAAAGAATGAAAATATAGAAGCGGATGAACATATGTGTGGGTGGAATGCCTAGATTTTCATTGATTCAGAATACTTTTTAAAAATGAGTACATAAAATAAAGTATTTTTATTTTAAAACCAAAGCAATACTTAAACAAATTTCCATATGTATATTTTATTTTTTAACGGACATAGGAAGGGAAGACTAACAGAATTAGCATGGCAAATTACGTACTTTACTTGAATTTAAGAAATTTGGCTCAGAAGTGTGATTTTTAAAAACTGATTAAATTTCAACTGCTAAATTCAGGTGCCTAATTTTATGGAGACAATGAAACTGGCTCTCAGGTATAACCTCAACTCATAGCAGACATATAGGTAAGCAAAGCATTCCACCTAAGATATTTTTTTGTTCCAACTACTGACTTAAGTGGTTAAAAATGTGATCTCTTCGGGCAAAATTCCAGCAAGTAAAATGCTACTAACTTCTTTCTAACTTGAAAAAAAAAAAAAAAAAAAAAAAAGCAATGTTTCCTCAGTGACATAATGCAAACAGGAATGAAAGAAATAATCTTAAACTTTTATCTAAATTAGACCATACTTTATCTCTCCAGATCAAAAGAGCAGGCACCAAGAGGCTCTTCACTTATGCTTCAGATTTGTTCATTTTTTGCACAGCATTTCTGGCTAAAAAAAACTCATGGAATTATCATACACATTATTCCCCTTAACTCTCCTGATACATGTCTGGCTGGCTCAGGTGTACATACTGGCTCGAACTCACCTGTTTGGATGAGATGTGGGTAGCATGAACTGGAATTCCACCACGCAGGTGTTGTCTTTAAGCTGGCGGTGTTGTACGCTGTTAAGTTCATAGGCGATGTAAGCCCTTCGAACATACACCTGGTTAAAAAATAATCCTTGGTAAATAAACTTCGAAAACTGAAACTGAGGGAATGGCTAGCCCACGAGAAAGACAGTCTTGAAAAGAGGTAATATGATGCAAAAGGTTGTGGTCTGCAGTAAGAGAAGTCCCAAGGCTCTGTACATACACACCTTGCTTTAATTAATAAAGTTGGAATCCTAATACTATGCTCATGAATGTAAGTGGAAACAAAATTGGGCTGCCTATGTTGCATACCTCTAGGTGCCCCATAAACCTCTCACATTAACCTAAACTCTGGAGAAGGTCTGATCTTTAGCAAAAGAGAGCATATAGAACCACAACTATTAATTCATTAAGCATGATCATTTCAACAGATGATAAAAGTAGTGAGTAAAATGAGAGGTACTGATTCTGGGCCACTTAAGGAGGGAAAATAGAAGAAAAAGCAATTGCAGTACAGTTCAACTCTTTTTACTATCTTGTATCTTTGGTGTTTTTCCCCCTACTGCCCCAAATCATTTTGGATTATTTAGATCCCCAAACCCTAGGCAAAAGCAGTAAGGTATCATCTGACGTATAATATGTCAAACACACTAACTTACTCAAGAGTTAAAGAAACAGCAACAGGTTATATTTCAGTAAAAACCGTCAGTCCAACCTCATGCACTTCACAGCCAATTTGCCATGCAAGTAAAATGCTACGTGGGATTCTATTAGCATGTGAGGTATGTAAGGATCACATTAAATAACATGAAAGCACTGTGAACTACTTAGATATTTCAAAAATTTGCTATTTACTGAGTAGACTACATTATACTCTACCTACCAAATACAAATAAAAAGTAATCCAAAAGAGCTGGCAACAGACTATGGTGATTTTTTTTTACATAAAATCATCTAAAATGTTCCCTTTTCCCCATCTTCAAAATACATCTACTTGGCAATTTTACAGCAGTATTCAGTGCCTGCAATTTTTGTGCTTAATGAGGTAGTGTGCTGCAGTGGAAATAGAAATGTCTCTCGAGTCATATTGACCAGAGTTCAAATGCAAACTCCTCCACTTATTATCTATGTGATTTTGGACAAGTCACTTAACCTCTCAGAGTCTCATTTTCTTCATACTTCATAAAGTAATTGTAGGATTAAATGAGAAAAACAAAGCACCTAAAACACAGTTAATTAAATGCTATTACTTTCTTTCCTCTGAGCTGCTTAACAACTCAAAATATAACCTAAAATCCATTTTAATTTGGCTCAAATCACAAAATATTAAGGTTACATATGTTCTGATCAGCCATGTATTTTTTCACTTTTTGTTTTACAGGGAATCCTAATTCACTATGAAATGGGAGAATTCAAATACCTGGAAAGTAGAGACTATTGAAAAATGCTGGCAGCTATTCTCCTGTGATTGGAACTCAGAAGCTGGTGATTAGTTCAGATGAAACACTTGAGTAAGATATTTGAGTAAGCACTTATTGTTCCAGAGGAAAAGAAGACTACCCTACAGCTTAAAAACCAACCTTATAGCCAAAGAAAAACAACTGACATGATAGCCAAACAGAATAAATCAGGTAGAAACGAAGAAAAAGGTCATGTCACATTAACGTGAAAACTCACCTCCAGAGCTGCCATCCTCACTACCTGGTTGCTATGATAGAAGAAGTTTGGTAGGACATCAAAAATAGATGTTTCAGATAGGATGAGTTTCTGGAAGGTACAAATACAGGCTTAAACCATTAGACCGAAAAGAGAATAATTTCAGTGGGCACTATTTGGCATTTGAAACATTTAGTAAAACCTAAGAATTCTGTCTATGAAAGCCATGTATGAACTTAAGCTGTGTCTCAGCTTCCTCAGCTACAAAATGGGGAACATAATAATACCTGTCTTCATACAGCTATTGTGAGGATTATATGAATTAATAATGCAAAACTGTTAGAATAATGTATTAACAATGAATTAATTATATGCTAATATAAATGTGTATGGCTATAATTATTATCCCTTCTGACATATATCTGTATTCCACTTCCTAAATATTATCTCAATACTCCACTATAGTAAATCCTAGATTTGAGCCCCAGTTGAAATCCTAGATTTCAACTATAAACTAAATAAGGAAAAACATCCTTCTTCCCCATGTAGGTTTTCCAGAAGGAAATCTTTCAGAAAGTCTGAAGATTCCCTTGGCCAGATATAACAATAGTAACTTTGTTTCTAGGTAGAAAAAGAGAAAGTCATCCCTCAGAAAGTGATGTTGTTTAAAAAAATAATAAATTCCTTCCAATTAGTAGTAAAGTTAACCAATAATCTCATATAAAATTGGATTGGCTCTTTATAAAGCATTAAAATAAAATTAAGAGATACTTAAATAGCTTTGTCTCCAGAAGAGTAACAACTGTCTATGCATAACTATGATTCAAATATCAGAAATCACAGTGCTGCCACTTAATTCTGGCCTAGCATACTTTCAGTACAAGAGGTAAAGACTTCAATGGACACTTCTATCAAGGCAGGCCTATTTGATTTTTAGGCTAAACCACAACTCTAACTGCCATTTTTATGAAAAAATATTAAGTATTTTAGAAAGTCAAAGTATAAAACTTCATTACATGGAAAATCAAAATTAATTGATTGATTGATCACTTAAACTATGCATGGAAATAAAGGACATAAAAGTGCATAAGGGTAAAGAGGGCTATATATATACCTGCAGGTTCTCAATGCAAAACTGATGTCCATACATGTCAATAGCTGATAGGAAGATAGACTCTACTTGGTTATGGCGAAGCTCATATGATGGCAAATGGGAGGCAATAAGAACCTAGAGTGAGAGTAAAATAAGAGGCATAGGTTCCTGAGGGAGTGATTATTCTAGGCTCCTATTAGGCAGCTCTGATACAAAAGCAATAAATATAAATCAGTAAGCGCAGGCATCAAAGATAAAACAGAGACCAAGTAAAACAACTTCTAGGTCCTGTAACATAAAGCCAATGCTACCAAATACTGAATCTCAGTTGACTCTCCTCATGATTTGTGTTGTGGGCAATTTCCCATGGGAGGTGGCGGGAGGAGGGGGGTGGGCAAGGGAGAGGGGAGAGAAAACAGCTTCAATCAAGTTCCATCAGTGCATGTGATTTACCATTGCAAAACTGCTAGTCCTGAGGACTGCATGACTAGCTGTTAATTGGGAATCAGGTCTGGCAAGGAGCAGCTGTGGGGAAGGTGGATGCAGCATAGCTAGGTTTTTGCAAATCTGAAGTAGAAAGACAGACTAGGAAAAGTTGCTCTGACAGCCCCAGGTACTCGGTATCAAGGAGAAGCCATCAGGAAGTAACACCAATGCAAGTGAGGGGCAGAGAGAATGAAAGCGGTGTCACAAACAAACAAACAGGGACACTGTAGGATGTGAATACCCTCAGCAGGTCACTGAGAGGTTCAATAACTTTGAGTAGTTCACTGACATGGATACAATCGTAGAGAAAGCAGAAGGTCACTGAACAGCTTCAAATACTGCTTCCCTGTCAATGCCCATGCACTGAAACACAAAGAGAGCACCAACTCTCGAATTCCCTGCTGTACTCTTTTTGGAATGGAAATGAAGACTACAGGGTGAAAACTAACTGGACTTCTCTGGGGTTGTTCTGATTGCTAGAGCCTAAGTTCCATTTCATTATCCTTCTGCATTCCACACTTGATTATTTCCTATATACTTAAAAGTTTTCATCTGCTTCTAAGCTCCCTTTGGGAAGTAAGAAATATTGAGTTTATTCCTTCCCTCAGTTTTGCTTCCTCCACCTGACTGTGGTTTACTACCACAGAGCTACTCAGGAGAGTAGGAAATGATACCAGGATTCTGTAATGGGGAAAGGGCTCCTATTTTAAAGAGATTCAACATTAATCTTTTCCTTTTCTTTTTTAAATTCATAAATCACACAAAAATTTGTTCTGAGGGCAATGTGACATACAAAGAAAACTGCATGATCTTTGTAAGGTAAAGTTGCGTAAAATCTCATTGTGTCTAGGACTGTCCAATCTATGAAAACCCTCCTTCCTTCAAGATAACTAATGAATGTCCTTACCTGGCGTGCTCGCAGTGCCACTTTAGCATTAGTGGTCTTACTCAGTTGAGTTAGGTCTGTGAGTATATTCAGCAGCTCATCAGTGAGGGTAGGGTCCCGGCCACACAACTGATCCTGTGTTGATGTGGGAAGAACATACACATACACATCAAAAAGATCCTAGTGGATAGGACTTTAAAATGGGAAAAGGGAATGAAAACAAAGTAAACATAGCTGGATTAATAAGAACATACAAACTTCCTGTTATTTTTAACCTAAATAATGTGGTAAAAAAGATACCAGAGGAAGATGCTGCTAAGGAGAAGCATCCCAAACCCCTCATTTAGAGTCGAAATCAAAATTCCTAATATATTTCTTTATAAACCAACACTATTAACATGCAGAAAAAATCATTAGAGACCATTAAAAGGGGCCAATAAGATTCTGAGTAAGAAATAACAGATGATGTCTCAAAGTTTTAAAAGGTTTTCAATAAGGGCCGAGCCCGTGGCGCACTCCGTAGAGTGCTGCGCTGGGAGCGCGGCGATGCTCCCGCCGCGGGTTCGGATCCTATATAGGAATGACCGGTGCACTCACTGGCTGAGTGCCGGTCACGAAAAAACGACCAAAAAAAAAAAAAAAAAAGGTTTTCAATAATATAGGAGACTGGTCAGTTAGCTCAGTTGGTTAGAGTGTGGTGTTGTAACACTAAGGTCAAGGGTTTGGATCCCTGTACTGGCCAACCGCCAAAATAAATAAATAAACAAACAAATAAATAAAGGTTTTCAATAATACAGGGACTACAGGCCTTCCTGTTTCCTCTCCCATTTTTGGAAGGAAGGTAGAAGGAGGCAAAAAGAGCCACCCTGGTGGTTTTCATACTACAAACCAAATATTCACCATTCCAGAAGGATACAAAACAGAAACACAGAACAAAATCACTAATTAACCAAAAACACCATCTCATACTCTTGCAATTCTGCACCCAAAATTATTCATCCTCTTCCTGTACAAAGAATCATTCCATGACATTTAAATATGGTGAATCTTTAGCTGGATTAAAGGGAAAAAAACAAGCTCCCACTACAGAATCCAGAGTTTACTCAATATTGGGTCCTTCCTCTTCTAAAAATTTTAAAAAGCCATGAAAAAAATCCCCATTCTATTCTGAGAAATATTTCTACTGGAATATATTGTAATATCAGTTTATTCCCTAAATTCATCCATTATCTATGTAATTTTCATCTCAGCTGAAAAAAGTGCAGATGCAGTTTTTATAAATGTCTGTCCTTTTTGAGTTTTACAGAGCTAGTGCTAGTAGTAGTTCTTAAAATATACACATTTAGATGTCATTCCCTCTACTTGGAGTTTAAAATAATTGCCTTTACTTTTCAGTGAATCTTTATTCTCCCCTTGCTATCAATGGAACATGAAAGACCAGATCCCAAAGGGTCTTCCTGCTGCTGCTTTTTAATCTTCACCCCACCCTGATTATCAACCCTTTGCTTTAAGAATCTCTTTTTCATACTTAACCTTCTCCATCTCGGGATACTCTTTATAGTCCTTTATCACAGCAGTATAAACAAAAGTGTGGGACTTTTGGCCCTTGGAGCAGACATGCATTTCCCAAAACACTTTTTCCAAAACTCCTACAACTTTCCACATCATAACGTAAATACTTTTGGAATACTCATTATACTGGGAAGAAAGCTTCTCAAAACTTTTTTTATTTTTTATTTTATTTTATTGAGAAAATGATTCAGAAAAAGAGACTCTGGTTCCACAATCCACCAACCAGAGGTCTATTCCAACAGTCCAGAGTCATAAAATACATGATGGAATTTATAGATAAGGAAGTGCAAATATCATTTTCAGCTATTTAACACAGGGAATTCACTCATCTGAGTGAGAAAAATAAATGCTGCTATTAAAGTGAATATAAATCTAGGGTTCTGTTGAACACGCAGTCATAGACTAGAAGACCTGTTCCACTAGGCACAAAAGCAAAGAGGAGGGAGAAATTTAACTAAATCTCATCTTTTGCTGAGAACTAATGAGCAAAATAGAATTTTAAGGGAATTTGTAAAATCGCCAGAGATAAGACCATAAAAAGACAGTAGGAAAGAACAGATAACAGTGGCTAGGGAAATCAAGATAAGTTTCTCCTACCTAAATCCCTTTTTTCCTAATGTTCCTAATAGAACAAACATATTCCTTTCTGAGGTACTTACTTCAGTCATCAGAATGACCTACCAATAGATCTCAAACCATAAGAAGTGTCTTGGGTAATACCACAACTCAGCTACTCTGCAAATAGCCAGACTAAAGTCTCAACATTAAAAGCCAACATGACAAAATAAGAACACTAGTCACCTCTCCAACCTATATCAGATTTGATATGGAATGTTTTCTCTTTAAAGGAAATCTAGGTTTACTTTTAGAGATTAAACTAAAATAAAATTATAAAATGAAGTTATCTTCTTGCTTAACTACAGATTGTGTTCTAACTCAAAAAACAAAACAAAGCAAAACACACAAAACCACTTTTTCATCTTTCTGCTATGAGAGAAAGGGAATAAGAAAGAGGATAGGGAAATAAATAAATAAATAAATAAATAAATAAACCACCTAAATAAATTGAGAGAGGTACCTTGTTCATGGGTTAGAAGACTCAATAATGTTCAAACTCTCATTCTCCCCCAAATGATCTACATATTCAAATTAATCCCAATCAAAATCTTGACAGGCATTTTTGTAGAAACTGATACACTAATTCTAAAATTTATGTGGAAATGCAAAGGACTTAGAATAGCCAAAACAGCTTTGAAAAAGAACCGCAAAGTTGGAGGGCCTGATTTCAAAACAGTGTAATACTGTTGTAAAGATAGAAAAATAGACTAATGGAATAGAAAAGCATCCAGAATTAGAGCCACATACATATACATAGCTGATTTCTGACAAAGGAACAAAGAGCCATGAGAGCTTTTCAACAAATGGTGCTGAATGAATGATGTTTATAAGTAAAACATGAAATTTAATCCATACCTCACACTATACATAAGTAACTCAAAACGAACCATAATTCTAAATATGAAACCTAAAACTATAAAACTTCAAGAAAGCATAGGGGAAACCTTTATAATCTTGGATTTGGCAAAGATTTCTTAGGTATGACAACACCAAACACAGTCCATAAATGAACAAATTGATAAGGTGGACTTCACCAAAATTAAACACATCTGTCCTCTGAAAGACATTCTTAAATCACATATCCTTTATAGGATTTGTACCCAGATTACAAAAAGAGCCCTCAAAACTCAGTAATAAGAAAACAAACCACCCAATTTTGAAATGGGCAAAAGATCTGAACAGACACTTCACCAAAGAAGATATGCAAATGGCGAACAGGCACATGAAAAGATGCTAAACATCATTGGTCGTCAAGGATTTAAAAACTAACACCGTAATTAGATATCACACCTATTAGAATGCCTAAAATTAGAAAAATTGACCATGCCTAGTGTTGGTGAGACTGTGGAAGAACTGGAACCTTCATACCCTGCTGGTGGGAATTTAGAATAGCACAGCCACTTTGGAAAACAGTTTGGAAGTTTGTTATAAAGTTAAACATACACCTATCATACTGTCCAGGCATTCCTCTCCTGGTTGAATACCCAGGAGAAATGAAAGCATTTGTCCAAAGACTTGTCCACAGATGTTCACAGAAGCTTTATTTGTAATAACATCAAAGTGGAAACAAGCCCAAATGTCCAGCAACAGGTAAATGAATAAATAAACTATGGCATATCCATGCAATGGAATACTACTCAGCAATAAAAAAGAATGAACTACTGATACACACTACAACATGGATGGATTGCCAAATAATTATGCTGAGTGAATGAAGGCAGACAAAAAAGAGTATATATTGTATGATTCCATTTACATAGAATTCTAGGAAATACAAATGAATACTTGCCTGGGGGTGGGGAGGGGCAAGGGTGGTGTGGAATGGGGTAGGAGAGGAGCAAGAGAGAGAAATTACAAAAGGCCATAAGGAAACTTTTGTGGTGATGAATATATTTATTGTCTTGATTTTGGTGATGGTTTCATGGGTGTGTATACATTTGTCAAAACATCAACTTGAACGCTTTAAATATATGTGATTTATTATATAAAAATTTTAAATTTTACCTCAATAAATGCTTCTTTTAAAAAATGAAAAAAAAAAAGAAAGAAAGAGGATAGGGAAAAAGAAATAGTGCAAAGGGCCTTCAAAAGTTTGTGGAAAATAAATTAATATATAAATTCACACACACACACACACACACACACACACACACACACACACACACAAAAAAAAAAAAAAAACCGGGCGGGGGGAAGAAGATATAACAACCACAATTACTTGAAGTTGATACGACAAGCAAACAGAGGGGACATTGGTGGGGGGGAGGGGGGGAGGGAGGAGGGAGGGAGGTTTTGGTAAGGGGCAACAATAATCAGCCACAATGTATATCGACAAAATAAAATTAAAAAATAAAAATAAAAAAAAGTTTGTGGAAAATATTATTAAAAGATAATACACGAATTTGATCTCTGTACCAGCCAGCACCCCAAAAAAGATAATAGGAACACAAATCTTTCCATGAACTTTTTGAAGAGCCCTTGTATCTGTAATAAAAATGAACTATATAGATTAGAAAAAATAAAAGTAAAGTAATTATTCGTCCATAACCACAAGCTGACAATCTTCCTGAACTCCTTGTGATAAAGTACAAAAACCAGACCTTTCTGGGATGTGAAATATCAAACACAGTATGAATAAACCACTACTTCCAACAGTTAACCATTCAAATATTATTTTCTCCACTGTCATCATGAATACTTAGAAAAAGATTGGTAAGGGCCGAGCCCATGGCGCACTCGGGAGAGTGCGGTGCTGGGAGTGTGGCGACGCTCCCGCCGCGGGTTCGGATCCTATATAGGAATGGCCGGTGCACTCACTGGCTGAGTGCCAGTCACGAAAAAGACAAAAAAAGAAAAAAAGGAAAAAGATTGGCAATAACATCCAACAGGAAGCTTATGGCCCTCTATCTTAGAGACAGGCTTCCTTTTGGCAACTGGACAGTCCAACATCACCATATAGTCCTGGAGAACATTTTGTAACATTCCCTTTAGATGGTGAGTATGTCAGCACATGTGTTTCCTCAACATAAACAGGTTCACTTAAAGAGCCCATCTGCTGATTTGGGGATTACATGTCACTTGCAAAAATCTGCAGGCCAAAGAGAACATTATTATTTGGCAATGGTTAAGACTAGTACAACACAGTTATTTCTTGCTTTTATTCTTGACCTAGATGGTTGCTAACTATGGAGAATATTTCGGATTTGCAGAAATATAATAAACATGTGTAAGTGTCAAAACCATAGCCAAAGTTAGACAGCTGACTGACAGAACAGCCCAATATAGTACAACTTCATCATAGCACCATAAGCATTAAATGCCTCTAAGGAAGGCAATTCAAAATGAAAAGAATATGACCTTAAGTGTAATGCCCTCAAGACATTAACTATTGTTCAGCTGGGTGAGGCACTAATCCCAATATCAGCAATGGACAGATAGCTTTCACCAGTCACACCTGGACTTTTTGACACTCCAAAGATGTCATGGGACAGATTTAACAAGAAATTGTTAATATCACCCTTATTCAATAAACTTGGGATCACTGGGAAAGACTTTTCTTCTTTACTAACAACATACCAGACAAAATTATTTGCAGTCATGTTAAGAGAAGAAAGGAAAGGTGCTGATCAGCATTTTATTTTTTCATTTTCATTTTTTTCCTTTTTAAACATTTTTTTCTTTTTTTTTTAATTGAAGCATAATTGATGAGCCTTTTAAATGTTCTGTCTAAACCAAATCAGAGGCTCACATGCATGGCATTACTCATATGAAAGCATGGTTTGTAGCATGTTCATGTGAACCATTATCAGAAATAAGACATAAGAAGTCAGGGGAAGACTACACAGCATCCAGGGGGCTAAACAATATGTACACTGCTATCTAGATGGCTATGAGGATATTTATACTTTTTATTTGTTTCAAATAGTTTAATTTGGTTAAAGAGTCCCTTAAATATCTCTAAGCAAGCATAATGTTCTGAGCTCTAAGCTCTTTCCTATAAAGTTAAATTTAAGAAATAAAAAGAGCTTTTACAAAATAAATTTACTATTGGTCTTCCAGACATGGTTTTCAATTGCAGTACAATGTTCCCCTAAATGGAGGAAACTAATAGTTCGGCTTTCCAGATCAGGTGAAAGATTAGAAGAAATTTGCTCAAGAATCCTTGAGTCATGTTACCACTAGGCAAGTTATGCTAACACCTGTAAAGAATGAAGATACCTCTTCACTGGAGCAGCCCATATCCCATGACTTTGATTCAAGAAAACTTGATATTCTTGATCCCTCCCTCTAAGTTCAAAAGCACCAGAAATCATCATCTAGCTCAGCAAAGCACATTATCAACATTCCTACTTCTAGAAAGCAGAGATTGGAATGCTGGGCACATAACCATGGGAAAACAGCAGAGAACACAAACTGAGGGAACAGAAATGCTACCATGTCCAGGTAACATCTGCAAAAAACAGTAAGACCCGCAGAAAGAGTAATCCAAACAATTAAAATGGCTCATAGCAGCAACTATGATTAATACAGATATTGTTGGGAAGGGGGACGGAGAAGGACATGAAGGAGGAAGGGAGCAGCTGACCATTGACACTGCTTAGTGATATCAGATCAGAAAGGAGCGCCTTCTGAGTTTTTAATCCCTGTTCCATAAGTCACTGCTAGCTGGTCCCGAGCTCAATCATAACAGTCAACTTCTATATTTCCAAGTCTTTTAAGATGAGGTGAAAATAACAGCTATTTCAAAAGAAAATAATGATATGAAAGCCTACAGAACCTATTATGTTTACTGAGTATTGCTTGGTTTTTTTAAAGAACACTGTGTAAGATATGACAGAATTTTTCTTAAAAAAAAAATAAAAGTGAAGATACCACAATAAAGAAAAGGACACATTCAGCTTGCTGGTTCATATGTCTTCAACCATCCTCCTCCTTCTCCTCTGTCTTATTCATCCAAAGGCAAACACTATGAAACAGCTCTTTTCTCCAAAGAGCTCAGCCTGTTGGAAAGAAAGTTCAGGTACTATCCATGAAGGTAAGAAGTAATCAGGATGACAAGGTGGGGCGGGGGGGGGAAGAACAGCAGCAAGTAAGAGTCCCATTGGCTTCTGCCTGTCCTGACTGGCAGAAAGCAAAGCCTCAAACCAGTTCTCTGACAGGGCCCAACGCCTCTGCAGCACCCCCCGTGTAATTACACACTTGAGTGACTGGACTCTGAAGAAAATTGAAGGCCTGAGCTCCGAACAGCTGCCATTTTCTCTCTCCATCACACCAGTGTGATTACTTGAGAAATGAACAGCCCCGGCTCAAAGCTACTCCAGAATTCTCAGAGGAAATATGGCTCTGTGTTCCAATAATGAGATTCTTAAGGCAAGCGTTACTTACAATCACTCCGCAAAAGGAGTGAGCCAAGCTCCTATATCTTACAAATTAGAATTTAAGAAACCCAGCGACAGTCTTGGACGATCATTACTCTTCTGCTGCTCCAAGGATTCTGGGCTTTGGTCTACTTTTAGTGTAGAAAACTGTTAAGTTCTTAAAAAGGTAATCATAATCAGATGAAAATCTCAACATAATTAACTTCCTATAAAGGCAAATTCTACTCCATTTTAGGTCCAAACTGACAGATTCTTCTACCCTCTCATCATTACCCTTTTCTGCCAGAAAATCTTGGCTTTATCCAAATGAGAATCAACAATTCTTGCGTTAAAATAAAATTTTTAAAAAGTCAGAGATTTCTTACCTCTTTTGGTTGAGAAAAAAAAATTAGCAAGTTGTCATAGATTCTATCATTTCCTTACTAAAACCTGTCACTTGAGGAAGGTGAAATATTACATAATGCTAATATTTTTTCCCCCTCTCAAATGCATCTTCTGATTTCCCCACCATCCAGCCATTCTAGGGTAGCAAAGGTAATGAACTCTCCCTGTAATTACATATTTTTAAAAGTGGCTATTCTAAAAAATGTTATATCCTTTAGAGTTAACCAGTTAAGCAGATAAATGAATGAGTGGCACTGTTGTTAATCAGAGATGTGAGGTAGATAGTCTCTCTTTATTCTGAACTATGAAATAAAAAATAGCAGTGAAGATTTATGGCTTTTTTTGCTCCAAGAAGAAAGGATGGCGGGCTGGCCGATTAGCTCAGCTGGTTGGAGTGTGGTGTTGATAAAAACCAAAGTCCAGGGTCCAATCCCTGTACTGGCTGGACACCAAAAAAAAAAATAAATAAATAAAAAATAAAGAAAAGAAAAAGGATGGAATTAAGGTACCAAAAATGCCAATTCCACAAAGGGATGAGAAAGGAGACTCTAGGAGTGAAAATGTGTTATAATCTCCCAAAAAGACAAACATGCAGCAGCAAGGCAATTGCCCAGGACTAGGTGAGAGTCTAAGAACAGTCCCATTGTTCTCTGATTCTTAGAATTAACTCAAGCAGAAAGACTTAGGAATAAAGGACTTGCAAATCATTTTTAAAAATCCCCAAGTACACAAAAATTCTACCCATGGTCAAATGTACATTAGTCCTATTCACATTTATCAGTCTCACCCCTCATTCCCACTTTCTACTAATTCTCATATTAATAGTTTATGGGACAAAATCATTTACTAACAACACAATAATCCAAGCTTAGATTTTCATATAAATTTTAAAAGGGGCGGGGGGGGCTAAAGAAGATGCAGAATAAATTTAAATTTCTTTGGTGGGGGAGGGACAGTTCAGGATTTCTAACAGTTTTTAATTTTCTTTTTAAGTTTTTGACACAAGAGCTATTGCTTATATCAATGGAACAAACAAGAGTTAAAAATGAAAGATTACATTGGCTAGATAAGACTAAAGTTTAAAGCTACTGCCATGAGGAAAAGAAGAATGGGGAAGCAGAGGGCATTTCTAAGTAGAGCCAGAACAGTCCTTTTCTAACCCAAGAAGTTTCCTTCAGAGCAAAGAGAAAAGCGAATGTGAGAAATTGTTAATTCACGACCCAAGCCCTACTCATCCCTTAATTACAAAAGACAGTAGTTTCTTCTCTGACCACAGCCATCGGAAGGAAAAAAAACTTTTTGCATATCATCAAACATCCTTACAAGTTCTAAGAATGGTACTCACAATAAGCATTGTCACCAGAAGATTCTTCTTGGTGACTTGAGCATGAGAGAAGATGTAGTTCAGTACAGTGTTCATGTCACTTTTGTTCTCTTCCCGAAGGGCAAATACACATTTGTCATAGTGTCCTGCAAGCAGCAAAAATAATTAGTTCTCATCCGTATATGAATGCTCACATTCACATGCTATTTGTTTTTTACTGTCTATAACTCACCTGATAAGCAGTGAGAAGAAACATCTTAAGAATTTTCTTAGATGAATTTGTATAGAACTTGCAGTGTGGTTTTAGTAAAAGAACACTGGACTAGGAGTCAGGCAATTTGGATTATAAGACCTAGGCTCAAGGCCTAGATGTGTTACTCATTTACTATGTGCAAATCATTTAACCTCTCCAGGCTTCAATTTCATTACATTAAAAAAAGAAAAAAAAATTGGGAGTGAGGAGGTGGGGTGTGCGTTAAAGATTGAGGGGTTGGGAATAGCTCCAACCCTACTCTTACTCTAAACTCTTCTATTTGGCTTCCTGGAATGATTTCCCTAGAACAGAGGGTTCTGCTGCTTAAAAAGATATATTAATACCATTAAACTTTATGATCTTTAAGATCTAATACGACTTGAAATTCTGGTTCCAGGTGTGAGTCACTGAAAATGTTTCACCCTTACTGATAGGAACAGTTTTAGCTCAAAAACAAAACCACACCAAACTTATCAATATCCATAAGAAGTGTGCCTGCTATCTCTGGAATCAACATTTTCCCCTAGAAGTCCATGAAACAGCTAAGCAATGCCAGGAATTCCAAATCCAAAACAAGGTATAGATCAAGGAGAACCTTGCATTAAAGTCAAAAGGAATGTAGGGAGACTACAATTATGTATATTTTCACTCGTCTTCCCTAAGGCCACCAGGGCAGGCTAGTTCTGGGTAGGAAAGTTATGTTTTACAACAGAAGCAAAAGCTTCAAAGTATACTGTAGTGATATCTATCATGGGATATAAGTAATATTAAATTCGTTAGAAAACAGCTTACAGCAGAATTAAATTTCCAAGTAAAGAAGAATTAGTGTTCAAATATTCTCAAAGGTCAGAATTTTCTGATTTCTTGAAAATACTAAATGACTACCACCCCATTTCAGATTCCATTTTAAGTTACAAACCAGAACTGTGGTGTTCAAACTGTGTTACCCTGGTTTCACAGAACACTTTATTCGACCAGAGCAATTCTGCTTTTATCTGTTTTAAAATTAGAGATTGATGTAAGCCATTTTTAATATTAAAATTTAAGTATTAGAGATTGATGTAAGCAAAAAATGATGAAACAAATATATTTGAAAACAGTGGACTATAATATCTAAAGAGCTGCCAATTTCATAAAAGACACACTTAGAACAAAATGGAAGCTGTTTAGCAATTGGTGATCCTATATAAATTCGTATTTCCCCCTACTGAGACAGCTTTGAAGTGACAACAGAAATATATTTTGGTGATAGGAATTATTAGAACCAGGGGAAATAAAAAGAATACATTTACCCAGGGCAGGTAGAGATCCTAACACAAAGAAAGCAATGATACCAAGTGTCTCCTTTTTAGATATTTTTAACTGTGAAATATGTATATAGAAGAATATATAAAATACATCCTAACAGTAGAAATAAATACCCATATGTTATTTTAAAGCCACTAAATTTAAAAAAAACATCTTTAGTATCTTCCTATGTGCTCTTCTTCAGAAACAAATACTTAGCTAAATTTTATATTAATCATTCTTTTGCTTTTCTTTACATTTACTACCAATGTAAGTATGGTTTAATTTTTCCTGTTTTTGAACTTGATAAAAATGGAATTACTGTGTATGGATTCTTCTGTAACTTATTTCTTTCTCTCAACATTATGATTTTGAGAATCATCCTTTTGTTTGTGTACCTTGGTTCACCCATTTTTACTGTATATAGTAATTTGTTGTAGGAATATACTAGAATTCAACGACCTACTCTACTTGCATAAAATAGGGTACTTCAAAACATTCAAAGAGAAATAGAATTAAAAGATAATATAAATCTTTGCATGAACTTTTTTGAATTAGCTGGTGTTTAGATTGTTTCCTGTCTTTTTTGCTATTGTGAACAGTGCTGCCACCAACACTCTTGTACGTTTCCTAAAAAACATAAGAGTTTCTCGAGAAAGTATATTATCAAAGAGTAAAATTACTAGGTTGAAGAGTATAAATAAGTATCTAACTTTATTAGATATTGACAAACTGTTCTCCAAAGTGGTTGTACCAATTTTCACTTCCACTTATAGAAGCAGTGAAAGATGATGATGTGACTTTAAAATTTTTGCCAATCTCACTGTGGTTTGGGTTCCCATTTCTCTAATTAGTAATGAGATTAAACATCTTTTTGTAAGTTTATGAGTTATTTGTGGTTCCTCTTCTGTGAAATATCTTTTTGTATTTTTTACCCATTTTTCCATTAGGTTGTCTTTTACTTATTGATTCATAGCAGTGCTCTAGATACTAATCCTTTGTTAAGTGTCTAGTCTGTAAATATCTTCTCCCACTTTGTGGCTTGTATTTTCAGTCTCCTTATGGTGTATTTTGATGAAAAGAAGTTCTTAAGAGAGTTTGGGTTAATCATTCCTTTCTTTATAGTTTGCACTTGCTGTGTCTTGTACAAAAAAATTTTCCCAGCACTGAGATCATAGAGATATTCCCCTAAAAATTTAATAGTTTTGCCTCTTTACAACATGTTTAAGTCTTTAATTTATATTGGAATTCATTTTTGTACATATGTTACAAAGTATGGATCCAATTTTTTTTCTTTTTTCTCCAGTTTTACAAATGAATAACACATTGTCCCAGTAACATTTATTGAAAAAGTCTAGCCTTTCCTCATGATCTGCAATGCTTGCTCTACCATAATGTAAATTTTCTTATATGTGTGGATCTGTTTCTGAGCTATAATATCCCAATGGTCTATAAATCTGTCCTTACACAACATCACAATTCTTAATTAATAAAGCTTGATATCTCATTGGGCAAATCTTTTCAACCTGTATTTCTTTAGAAGTATCTTGGTTATTGTCAAACTTCTTTTCTGTAAATTTTAGAATGAGCTTGACAAATTCCACAAAAATACCTTAGTAGGATTTTATTAGAATGTCAATAAATCTAGAGATGAATCTAGGGATAATCAATACCTTTGTAATAGTTACATTCCAATCTAAGACTGACACTTACTTAGATCTTTACTATTGTTCATTGATTGTAATTTTCTCTAAAAAAGGCTTGCATATTTTTTGTTAGATTTATTCCTTAGTATTTCATATTTTTGGTTGGTATTTTAAGTGACATATTTTTCTAAACTGCTTTTCTAAATGATTGTTCTACTGTAAAGAAATGCAATATAATTTTGTATGTTGACTTTTGTATCCAGCAACCTTATTAGACTTTTTGCCAGTATAGGGATCCAAACCCTTGTCTTTGATGTTATAACACCACACTCTAACCAACTGAGCTAACCAGCCAGCCTAAAACAGATGGATTTTTTTTTGGGGGGGGGGGGGCTGGCCTGTGTTATTTTTGTTTGTTTTGTTCTGGCAGCGGGCCAGTACAGGGATCCAGACCTACAACCCTGGCATTACCAGCACTACACTCACCCACGGCAGCTAACTGGCCAGTCCCTAGACTTTAAATAATTTAATAATAAATCTGCGTATTCTTTACCACAATTAAAAAAAAGGACAAAACTGTAGATTCTTTGAGGCTTTCCAAGTAGACATCGTATCATATCTAATAGTGGCAAATCTATTTTCATACTCTTTTCCAGTCCTGATACCTTTAATTCTTTTTCTTGTCTTAGTGCACTGGCTACGTACGACATCCAGCATGATGATGAATAGAAGTAGTGAGAGCAAGTGTCCTTATCTCATTCCTAATCTTAAAGAGAATGCTTTCAACAATTTACCATTATGTATATCTTACAGATTTTTGTGAGTCGCCTTTACAAGATTAAAAAGTTCCATTTCATTCCTAGTTTCCAAGAGTTTACGTGAACAGATGTTAAATTTTGTCAAATGCTTTTTCCCCCATATTTTGAGATGATGACCATGTTTTATCTTCCTTTATTACACGATGAATTATGTTAATTGATCTTCCCCAAATTAATCAACTTTGTATTAGTGGAATAATGCCAACTTGGGTGTGAGGTACTACTTGATACACTGTGGGATTCAGTTTGCTATTATCTACTTGAGGATTTTTGCTGGTCATGAGTGGCAGAGCCATCTTTTTTGTTTGTTTGTTTTTGTTTATTTTTGGTGGCTGGCCCATATGGAGATCCAAACCCATGACCTTGGTGTTATGACACCATGCTCTAACCAACTGATCTAACCAGCCAGCCCCAGAGCCATCTTTTAGAGGATGCAAAAGGGAGCAGAACAGATAAAAAAAATTTTCAAGACGTTTCAAATTCTGTGGTGTTTCACTGCCATCTTGTGGCAGGATGCAATATCAGACAAACACAGCTTTAAAATCTTAGCCAACGTATTTCAACACTTAGAGACTATACATCATTTAGTGAAGCTCTTCAGAAAAAGCCAGGAATAAATTCCACCTAAATGATACACTAAAAAGTACTGGAAAATCTGAGCCCTTCCCAGATGCCTGTGGTTCAATCCATGGATTAGCTGCTGAGTGGCAAGCTCTTCAGATACTGTTTTCTCAATTTCAGCCTGGTCATGACTCAACCAACTCTCACTATACAAGGTCACGAAAATGTCAATAGGGAATGCTAATCTCTACTAGAAGAATTATCTCAGTCCTTTCCCAGAAGCATGCTGGATTCACAGTCTCATCAAGCTGTGTTGTGTTCTTTCTTTAGCATTAGTAGGATATGAAGGTTTAGTTCTAAGGGGGTTGTGAAAGGAGGAAGAATTCATCAATGGGAAGTAAGATGACAGGATGAACTGGCTGAGCTCTTGCAAAGCCCTATAGAGGTAGTTTGAGTTGGTCATCAGAATCAGAAACTTTCTTAGATAGAGAATCCTCGGGAAGAGGCTTACCATTCTGAAACTGTGTCTCTACTCGCAAGTACTGTCGGAGCAGATCCATCACCACAGCCTTCATGTGGCCTCGAATGCCACTTCGGTATCTAGGCAAATAGAAAAAGTCTTCACTGAAAAATCTGACAGGCCAACACTATTAAATAATAAACTCAGAGGCCAAATTTACTTTCTAGACTTTCCAATGAACAGCTTTCCCTCTGAATATAGAGCCTAGTATCAACTAACCAGATTAAATTCCAAGCCTAAAAGAAATCTGACTACAGACCAGGTTTTTTTATTTTTCTTTTTCTGAGAGGATCAACCAGGTATAGATAAGATTTTTCATAAAACAAAAAAGGAAAGGAAAACAAAAACAAAAAAAACTTCACAGCCCTACCTAACAACAACCTGAATCAATTGCTACTGCTAAAGAGAAAATAATACCACATCCTTGAAATGGCTAGGGGATATCTGAAAAATTTATGAGTATCTTAAAGTTGAAAATGCTCAGTGAATATCCCTTTGGTCTAATACTTGGCTCCATAAGACAAGAATAAATGTCATACTGAGTACTTTGCCAAAAGAAAAAAAATTAGGAGCTTCATCAAACAGCAAAGAAAAAGATGGATCTCTGTACTAGACAAACAACAATAAAAACCAGCCCAAATGTCCATCATCGGATGAGTGGATACGGAAAATGTGGTACATCTACACAATGGAATACTACTCAGCTATAAAAACGAATGAAATACTGCCATTTGCAACAACATGGATGGACCTTGAGAGAATTATATTAAGTGAAACGAGTCAGGCACAGAAAGAGAAATACCACATGTTCTCACTTATTGGTGGGAGCTAAAAATTAATATATAAATTCACACACACACACACATACACACAAAAAAAAAAAAACTGGGGGGGGGAGATATAACAACCACAATTACTTGAAGTTGATACGACAAGCAAACAGAAAGGACATTGTTGGGGGGGAAGGAGGAGAGGGAGGAGGGAGGAGAGGGAGGTTTTGGTAAGGGGCAACAATAATCAACCACAATGTATATCGACAAAATAAAATTAAAAAAATAATAAATAAATAAATACATCACCATGTATCAACTAAAAAAAAAAAAAAAATCTGTAGCAAAAGTGGGCTGCATGTATATGGGTGCCAGTTATATTAGATCCTGCATTTTTCAGTATGTTAAAAATATTTAATAATAAAAGTTTTTAATGTTAAAAAAAAACAACCAATTTTTTGTGCCTTAGTAATTGATAGAAAGATAGAATATAAAGAAGGTATCAGAAATATTGAGTATGAAAGCTCACCATTCTGAGATATTTAAAAGATATAAGGTACTAAGATATAAAATAATTTCTAACTTCTTGATGTCAAACCTGAGGTAAATCTCTTTATGACCACTTAAAAAGAAAGGAAGGTATAGAGATGGACAGCTCTAGAATCATGTAATTACCTCTGTACCAGCTGGACAATGCTCTGAGTGTTCATGAAGAAGACTTCCCGTTCAGATTTCCGGTTCAATGTAGCCGCATGGCTATCAAGGATGTTGGCAATCTAAGGCATAATCAAGGTAAAAAATAAAGCCTAGCCCAACAAAGGGACCCAAAGCTCAGCCTCTATAGCATTACGACTAGGAATCTTCTTGGTTATAACATGACAATTCCTATCTTTATGTGTTGGCAGCAGCTGGAAGTTACTGGGAATAGTTTACAGGCTTCTGCTAAGTAAGCATGCAGTTTTTATCTATTTTTCATCTTTTCCCAGATGCACTAATGACTGCATCACAAAACTACTACCTTACCAGAGTCTCTGACAGGCAAGATCTGCTTAAGGTCAAGATCCAAACTTTGCTCCCCACCTGCCTAGCTTTACTCCCTACCTGTAAATCTGCTTTCTAGACAAAGGGGAAGAGTGCTGAGGAGATGGTAAGGAAGTCTGTGATAATAAAACTATCAATTTCTCTCTACTTTAAACTCATGGAAGCATCGCTCCTTAGGGAACAGCCCCATGAACACAGCTAAATGGAGTACATAGCCAAAGCATGCTTTTCTCATAATCACATATATTTTACATTTCACACACACTACTTTCATTATTGGGTTTGTATCCTGAGGCAGTTTTATAAAGGGTACAATATCTAAAATTTTAAAAGCACAACATCTAGAAAGTAAAGAGGATCCAAAGAGGAAGGAACCTTACAACATGAACTCAAGCACTGGTAGTGAGTGGAAAATAATGATAGTGTTACCCTATAAATACCTGCTGGCTGGGAAACTGACAGAGGACTGATGTGATGTTGCTAGCATACTGAGCCATTTCCTTCTTGATAGACTTCTCCACATTGGGGGGGATACGGCCAGAGACACTGGTCATGATATCTTGCAATTCTAGGAGAGGCAGGGAGGGATCTCTGAGGGTCTTCATCAATCGCTCTACCCAATCTTTTACCTAAGAAAGAATAAAATAGGATCCATTGTTAACACAATCCCCAAATTAAAACAATATATCTGAATTCACTATCATATACTGCTTACTTTGAAATTGCAATGTAAGCATCTAACATTGCCCCTATTCTCTGGTTTAAAAAGGAGTAATCTCAATTAAATGTAAAGTCCATGACAAAAATAGGGAGCAAGGATTTAAAGACTTCAGACCTCACAACTAAAGGTGGAAGAGTTCCAGGATAAACAGCTTTCCCTCCCTCCAAAAAAATCCGTATAAAACTTTAATTAAACTATTTTGGAAAACAAGTACCCCATTCATATATCCTTTCCCCAAGAGAAGTGCTTCATATACCCGGCTGCTGAAAAAGGGATCTGGAAGGCAGTATCCATTCATCACATTGACCAGATTATCCAGGACATAGTGGAACACTCGATGGAGCTTCTCGCCTCTGAGTGCTGTGCTCTGGATCTGTGGCAGACTACCCGTGTGAAGCTCAGCCTGTTAACCCCAACAAGAGATCAAGTCATCCACTACCTTTTATTCAGGGTACAAACACACCACTGCAAATTAGTCATTATTCAAAATCAAGACATCCCTTGACCATACCCAGTTACCAGGAGAGAAGTCAATGGATTAAACATCATCAGGAAATTACAAACTCTAGTTCCACAATACTATTGGCACAAATAAAAGGCATAAGACACAAGGGTGGGAAAGCTTAAGAAAAAACTGGCAAACCAAGCACTGAAATCACTTGCGCCTCCAAATTCTTCAGCTCTTGAAGAGTAATATTCAGAGTATCTTCCTACTCACTTGCTGAACTTTGCTGGGGTTGTCCAACTGCATTTTGGCTATTACACAGCCAGGGTCAAGAGCTGCTCCAGGCCGTTTGACATAATGGATACAGCCAGACTCTGCAGTTGTTAAGGTCATCACCATCTTCATCACCTACAGAGAAAAACATAACTAATTAGAGTCTGACCTCTCTTTACACAGGCAAATGTTTAAAAGAGGTCAGTATATCTGCAACCAGGACAACCACCACCACCGGGCTGCCACCAGAAACCCCTGGTGCCCCCGATGGAATGAGGGGGGTGCCATGGGCCTCAACCAAGCCCCCCTTCCTTCCTACTCCTCCCACCCTATTCACTTCCTTCTTCCCCTCTCCCCCTCCCCACCAACTGCTCCACAACATCTTAGAATATGAAAAAATAATATTAATAAATAAGTTTTAAAAGTAAATAAATAAAAGAGGTCAGTTTTTCACCTTAGCATCTAAGTTGGACTCTACTTAATTCAACCCAGAAAAAAATGAGAATCTATCAAAATCTCCTAGGGACACCAAGGCAGGCACTTAGGAAATCTCTCAGGATCTGTCTTTGGGAATTAATAACAGTTACTGACATGTCTCGAACTTCTAAATCCATTTTGCCACAGTTTGTGATTTTACTTGTTTTGACCTTAGAAGGTATGACTAATTTTGCCTCCTCATACTATTGGATCCAGTCTGTCTACCTAAGATATCCATGCCAAAACCTTAGGGTAACCCTTATCTACCAATTACCAACCCTAGCCAGGGACATCTTCTAAAATTCTCTTAAAAATCTTCCTCTCTTGCCACCTCTTTGCTTTAGGCCCTCATCATTTCTGGCCTACAGTAATTTTAAAAACCTCTCAAGAGTTTTCCCTACCTGCTATACACTTCCAACAAGGTCACTAAAAGCAATTATTCTAGAGTCCAAATTTCGTCATATCACTTTTCACTTAAAATCCTTCAATGATTCCCCACTGCCTTCAGGATAGCCTAGACTTACTAGCGTGGCTTTTCAAATCCTTTATGACCCCACATTACTTCATTAGCATCTTTGCTTGGCATTCCCCATTAAACCTTAGTCTATTCTCAAGCAACACCAATATATACTTGCAGTTCCCTAAATACACCACACCCTCTTGCTTCTGTGCCTTTGTACATGCTATTCCTTCAACATTAAACACTCTTCCCTGCCCTTCCTCATCTGATCTATCATGTCTTTCAAGAGTAAGATCAAATGTCCCATTTCAGTATGTCTTCCCTTACTATGCACCCTACGTCAATTTGGGTTAGGTGGACCTCTGCATTATGTACTTAGCTTCCATAGAATTCATCACATTTCATTACTTGTCTGTTTTGTGCCCCAACTGTACTTACCATACTTTCTCTATAGCAAGCAATTAGCATAAGACCTAACATTCAGTAAGTGCTATTGCCCAGGATCTATTACAAGAGCTAGAGATTCCTCATCTGTCAAAGAAAAACTTTGAGCTTTAATTTGTTTTTAAAATCTTAAGGTTCATACCCCAATTAAACCAACAGATGTTTTTTCTTTTCTATTTCAGTCTTAGTCCATTCTAGCCAATCCTTTTTCTACCTTCCCTCCCATGAGCCCACAGCCCAGTCACCACCCTGACCTCAATCTCAGCATAGCATTGGCCAGCAAATACATGGCCTCCATCCTCCACAATGTACTGGATTAACTTCCCAGCAGAAGGCGAGCGCAACACTGATGGGTCATTTTCCTTCTCAAACACACAGGTTTTATTGCCAATTGTGATGCGATACCTAGGAGATACATGGGAATATGTAAGCCAGTAAAGCACCTTAGATATAAAGAGGAATGGCAGAAAATGTCAATTAAAAAAAAAAACCTCAAAACCTTATTCTACATACACATACACACGCACACACAGAGGACATTCACTGCATCTTAGTTTACAATGCCAAATGACAATTTCCTTCAATAAGGGTCAGATTAAATAAATTATAGTACATTCATATAATGGAATACTGCATGACAATTAAAAGAGTAGTTGCCTCTGTTTAAAAAAAAAAAATGAAGATGATGATATAATAACTAACATTTCTTGACTATGTTGCAGTCAATGTCCTAAGTACTTTAAGTGTGATAATTCATTTAATTCTCACAAAACTGTGACTGTGCATTTTACAGTCCACAGTATATGTTAAAGGAAAAAAAATTAGGTGCAGTGTTTAAAGGATATTTTATTTGAGAATGTATTTAAAGGAAAAACAGTGTGTATACATATGTAACTTGTATATGCATATAAAATATCTACAGGGCCAGCCCGTGGCTCACTCGGGAGAGTGCGGTGCTGATAACACCAAGGCCACGGGTTTGGATCCTATATAGGGATGGCCGGTTAGCTCACTAGCTGAGTGTGCTGCTGAGAACACCAAGCCAAGGGTTGAGATCCCCTTACCGGTCATCTTTAGAAAAAAAAAAAAAAAGAAAAAAAAAAATCTATAAAAATATATAAGAAACTATTCGCAGTGCTTGCTTATAGTGAAGGGAACTTATTTTTCATTGTCCACACACATTGGAGTGGTAGGCAGATATGTTTTTAATTGTAAACACTTTTGCACTCTTGAAATTTTTGTTAAGTTAATATACTTTTTTTTTTTTTTTTTTTTTAAATCAAAAATGAGTACTAAGGGCTGGCCAGTTAGCTCAATTGGTTAGAGCTTGGTGCTGATAACACTGAGGTCTGGGGTTAGATCCCTGTACCAGCCAGTCACCAAAAAAATAAATAAATAAAATTTCAAATAAAATTTACTAAAAATAAGTACCAAAAAAGGCCTAGGAAAATCCCAAGAGCTAGTGACTAATAAAAGATTAATAAGATGACCAGCAAATGGATCTCAAACAGCCACTCACCTATCCACTTCCTCCTTCATGTATGTGGTATAACTGCTGCCATCATAGGATAAGAGTAGTCCTCCATCACTCAGCCGATGCACATCTACTTCCACACATGAGCCGTTCATGATCACCACATAGGAGTTGGGGGACTGTCGTGTCACCTTGTAGAGAACAAGAACCAGAAGGGACAAGTCAGTGTGTCCCCTCCAGGTAGAGCCCTGGAGAAAATTTTCATACTTCAAAGATATAGGTAAGAAAGATCGGGAGAAAGAAATTCATGGCACTGGTGCTATTTGCATCAGTGTCTGTGGCATGAATGTAAGCAAATAGGACTACTTTAGTTACCTCTCCCAGCTCTGGTTGTTCCCCATCTCTCCTTTACCTCTTGGCTGTATTTGTGAAGCTGGGAAACTAAAACGATTTTCACGAAATCATCAAATACTGCCTTAGGGTATTAACACAAATAATGGCTATAATCTCACTAACACTCCCATCCCTGCACTAAATCAAACTTTTCCCTCTGTCTCAACCTAAAGAAAGCAAGCTAACCAAGAGACAAAAAGTAAGGAACAGGCTTCAATGGGGTTCAAAATACCTTAAGTACATATTTGACTCCTTCATAGATAAGTTCAACATCTACTGTATTCAGAAGTGTATGAGCAGGAAGGACTTGACCCCTGAAAGAACAACAATGTGAGAGACACACTTACTTCTAGAAAGTTCTAGAAGTTTATCTCAAATGTTACTGATTGTAGCATTTCCTGAATACCAAAAGACTAGAAACAAATTAAATGACCATCTATAAAGGACTGATCACATAAATTATGAAAAAACATAATGAAATTTCCTTTTTATTTTGCATTATAGTAAAATACACATAACATAAAATTTACCATCTTAACCATTTTTAAATGTACAGTTCTGTAGTGTTAAGTATATTCACACTAATGTGCAACTAATCTCCAGAACTTTTTCAAATGGCAAAACTGAACTCCATACCCATTAAAAACTACTTCCAAGTTCCCCCCTTACCAGTGATAGCTCATATAAGTGAAAAGATATAGTATTTGTCTTTTTGTGACTGGATTATTTCACTTAGCATAATGTCTTCAGGGTTCATCCATGTTGTAGCATGTGTCAGAATTTCCTTCCTTTTTAAGGCTTAATATTCCATTGTATGTATGTACCACATTTTGTTTGTCCTCCATCAATGAACATTTGGGTTGTTTGCACCTTTTAGCTACTGTGAATGCTGCTGCAATGAACATAGGTGTGCAAGTATCTCTTTGAGACTGTGCTTTCAATTCTTTCAGAATATCCAGAAGTGGTAATGCTAGATCATATGATAATTCCATTTTTACTTTTTTTGAGAAATTATAATACTGTTTTCCATAGTGGCTGCACCATTTTACGTTCCCAGCAATAGTACACAAGGGTCCCAATTTCTCCATGTCACCAACACTTGCTATTTTCTGGTTTTGGACAGTCTGCATACCAATGGATATAAGGTGATATTTCATTGTGGTTTTGATTTTGATTTGCATTTCCCTAATGATTAGTGATGTTACATATCTTTTCATGTATATAATGAAGTGTTATACAGCCATTAAAAAGAAAGATGAAGACTGTTATGTACTAATATGAAACACTATCTAAAATATACTCTTGGGCCGAGCCCGTGGCGCACTTGGTAGAGTGCTGCGCTGGGAGCGCGGCGACGCTCCCGCCGCGGGTTCGGATCCTATATAGGACTGACCGGTGCACTCACTGGCTGAGTGCCGGTCACCAAAAAAAAATAAATAAATAAATAAATAAATAAAATAAAATAAAATAAAATATACTCTTAAGTGAAAAAAGCATGGTGAAGAACAGTTTCAGAGTATATTACCATTTGTGTTTTAAAAAACCAGAAGGTGGGAAGAAACAAATATTACATGTATATGTTTATGTAAGTTTAGGATATCACTGGAAAGTCACAAAAGAAACTGGTAACATGGATTGACTACAGGGATGGAAACTGGGTGGCCAAGGAACAGAGGGAAGACAGAGGGACTACATACCCTTTTGTGCCTTTCGAATTTTGAACCACGTGAATGTATTAACTGTTCTTAAAAATAAATGAAATTAAAACTTGAAAAAATAATAAAAACTTCAGTGTAATCAACCCTCATGCGGTCCTAGAAACTAGGACTTGATTTGGGGATCTTAAAAAAAAAGGCAATAGGCTGGGTGGAGGAGAAAGGAAGGAATTTACCAAGGAGAAAACATTGTCAAAAAAGATTTTTGATAATAATAAAGAGAGGGAGTCATAAAGCAAGTGTGGCAAGTTGTTAATAATTAGTGAAGGTTAGTCAATTAGCTCCACTGATTAGAAGGTGGTGCTGATAAAGGTCAAGGGTTTGGATCCCCATTCCAGCCAGCCATCAAAAAAATAAGTAAAATAGCCCAAATGTCCATCATCAGATGAGTGGATACGGAAAATGTGGTACATCTACACAATGGAATACTACTCAGCTATAAAAACGAATGAAATACTGCCATTTGCAACAACATGGATGGACCTCGAGAGAATTATATTAAGTGAAACAAGTCAGGCACAGAAAGAGAAATACCACATGTTCTCACTTATTGGTGGGAGCTAAAAATTAATAAATAAATTCACACACACACACACACACACACACACACACACAAAATAAGTAAATAATAGTGAATCTGGGTGAAGAATATATACAAGTTCTTTGTACTATTTATGCAACTCTTAAAAGTCTGAAATTATTTCAAAATATAAGTTTTAAAAACAAATTAAAGGGGGCTGGCCCGTGGCTCACTCGGGAGAGTGCGGTGCTGATAACACCAAGGCCACGGGTTCGGATCCCATACAGGGATGGCCGGTTCGCTCACTGGCTGAGCGTGGTGCTGACAACACCAAGTCAAGGGTTAAGATCCCCTTACCGGTCATCTTTTAAAAACAAAACAAAACAAAACAAATTAAAAATAACTTAAAAAAGACAGGAAGGGAGGCTTGCACAGAAGATTGTGTGACACATATGTGCACCAGTAGGGAAACCATTTAACTAGGTTAGAGATTGTATATTAAGGCATAGAAATAAGTAAGACTGAATTCATAAAAAGGGGCTAAAGTATACAGGGAGTTGAAAGTCACATTGAGGGATTTAGATTTGATACAGGAGGGAAATGCAAGCTGCTGAAGGTTTTAGTGCATGAGTGTAACATAGTGAAAGATATTCAACATAGGACTTGAATCTCAGTTCAATTTTTAACATTTTGATTCTTTTCTTCCTTTCAGACACTTCAAAAGGGAGTTGATGTAAGTCTAAGAACATAAAAGAAAATAAAGAGCCTTTGATTAAAGTGTTTTAAAATGATTACCCTCTTGGACCATTCCTCCAGGGACTCAAAGGTGAAGCGTAGTCTCCAGAATCAGTGCTAGAGATTAGTTTAGACCCATACATGTCTGACTCTCTACCTGAAAGACTCATAAGGTCATCTTGAATATCAGCCTCAATTATGAATTCTTAGAAAGTGTTGCAGGTAATACATGAAATATTTAGGGTTCAATATTATGGAGAAATACCAGGTTTTTATCATCAGGGTTTGGAGACATTTCATGTTTCAACAGGACAGAATGTTTACTGTAGCTGGATCCCAGTTTTCAAAAAAGCAACCTCTTCTCACTGTGGTATAAACTAATTTCTACAATCTGCAGTTAGAGTTCCAAAATAATTTGCCACAAACTCCTACATCCTCTCTCTGCTTTGCCACCATGGTCCGTGAGTAACAAGTAGCACTCACAAGCTGCCGGGAATGGACAGAAGAATAAATGGGTCTTTGAGCTTCAGTCCTGTGCTCAGGACGATTGGTTCACTGGTGCAGCCTACAAGAAACAAAGACTACCTTTCTAAGGAGTGAAGGAAGTTAGAGATGCTATTCCGCAGGCTCACATCTGCCACATGGAGAGCTCCACATACAACTCCCAACATTGTGTCAGGTCGCTCTGCCTGAAAAGAAGAAAAAGAGGGCATAGCAAAAGCATAGCCACATGGCACCATGGTCCCTCAAAATCAGTCTCAAATTTGCTGTGAAGAAACAGCTAGCAGTGAAAATCTCCATCCTTATTGCCCAATTGGTTTTTTAGATAAAAACATTTACTTTTAAAATTTGAATAGGGGTACCATTTGAATAGAGATGAAAAACAACTTTCCTTTCACTCTCCCTAAAATTTCCACTGAGCCAATCAAAAAGCAGCTCAAAAACAGGCTTTCATCAGAAATAAATTTTAAAAGGTGCAAAGATTTGGCTACTGATAAACTCAAAGAAAAAAGGTATACAGCCAAAATTTGGACCCTTAAAAAATTTAGATGAATCTAATGATTTTATACAAAATCTTGAGTAATCTAGAGTGGCCTAGCATTCAGGAACAAGAGATAACTCTGTTTATTTAAATGAGGCCCCTCTCATCAGCACTTGGTAGATGCAGAAATTGGTTAACTCTGAACAAGATTTAAAATCAAATGAAGAAAGAGAAAATACTTCAATCCCTGCATACCTCTCTTCAAATATGCCCCAGAAAGTAATACTGAAACATATAAAATGACTATGTAACACAGACTCAAGAACCCTTATGTGCTAAAATTACACTGACTCCTAGATTTTTCCAGATAGATCAAGAACCATCTACATTAGAATCAAATAAATTTCATCTAGTGACAGGGACTGATCACACCACAAGCCTACAAAAACCCAATCCCACTAGCTATTTATACAAGCAGAGCAGAGAAATACACACCTGTACTTTTTCTGCTATCAGTCTGTCCAGCCAGCCAGTGTCAATTCTATTCAACTGAAAGCTTTCAGTCTCTAACAATTTGATCAGGTATTCAACTGTAGTTCGAAAGTCACCCCGAATAGATAGCTCCTTCAAAGCTACCACCATGTTTCTGGGAAAAGAACAGAAGCCAATCTGTTTCAGCCAAAAATATTTCAGTGTTTTTCAATCATTTTAAAGAATAATTTCATTCCTTTGGAATCTTAGGAAGGCAAGGAGAGAGACAGACATTTCCAGGATACAAATGAGGGTGCACATGTAAGAATGCTCATTGATGTGCATTACAGATACAGAATTTGAAAGAAGTCAGTAAATCTATGAATTCTGGTATTAACATCAGAGCATCAGCAAATCGCATACATTTCATTATACAGACCACAGAACAAATTATATGCAAATCACCCTTAGCTTTCACTTATTAGACTTCCATCATTCCATTCATTTATTGCTGGCTAACTAGAATCAGAGTGTTAATCTTCCCCATCCTTACATCTGATTTATTTTATTAAGGTGTATTTTATCCTTACACCTTATTTATTTTATATATTATTTATATACAATAAAATATACTTATTTTAAGTGTACAGTTCAATTTTGACAAATGAACCTTATTTAAGATTTCCAACAATGAGGCAACTGACTGGGTACGGTCAGATATCAGCCTGACATGGCATGTAAATGTTTTCAAGCTGCATTTTGAACATCTGTGCAATGACTTGCTTATTACTTTTATTATTTCCCAATTAATTGTAAAATGACCTAATTTTAACAGAATTTCAAATTCTATGGAGTTTTTCTATACTATATATTTGTGCCCAGTGTCTTTCCTACACAGGGTGGGTACTTACTTCAACAAATACTTGTTATGCGCATCACATGCTCAAGCCATATATTAGGCTCATAAAGAAGAAAGAATATAGATAAAATAATTGTTTTCAAAATATATGGCAGAATATCATAAATGCCAGTAGAGAGATTTAAGCCAAGTGCTTCTCCAAGAGAGGTTTTTATAAGGAAGAAAATCCACCTCACTATGGTTTCATGAAGAATGTGGAATTAGACATGAGCTAAAAGTATAGCTGAGATTATGACTGTGAGAGGAACAGTATTCCAGGTGGTCCAGGCATTCCCTCAGCCTAGAACATTATGTTGCCTACCTTCTTCCTCCTCTCTATTCCCTCCTTTGGTTTGACTTATTCCTATACACTCTTGAAGTATCAGTCTAGAGGTGACTTCCTTCTGGAAGGCTTCCATGAACCACTCTAGACTGAGTTAGCTGATTCAGATATACACTCCTATATGTCCTTAATAATCCCCCTATCATCACACTTAATACATTGTGCTTTAATTGCTTATTTGTCTTTCTGCCTTTGGATTATAAAGTTCCATGAGAGCAGAGACTCTATTTTGGTCCTTACTATATTGCCAGAACCACTACATAGGAGATACTCAGTAAATATTTGGTGAAGTGAATGAATGAATGGACAGAGGGAATGGTAAGAACACAGGAGAAGAGAGAATAAAATATGGGTCATGTTCAGGGAATGGTATGACTGAAGCAGAGGTTATGAGGACAGGGACTAGTGGCAAATCCATTCACTCAACAAACATTTACTGAATGCTTACTATGTTCAGAGGACACAGCAGTAGCAAGATAGACATGGTCCTGTTCGCATGGTATTTAGGTTATGATCTATGGGAAATAATGCTGAAAATATGGGTGGGGACTATTCTGAAGAACAAGAGTCCAAATGCCAAGCTGAAGAATATAGACCTAATATAATGAAAGAAAGAAGGAACAAAGAAAGCTCTGAGCTGAAGAATGAACTATTGGCATGGTGTCAAGAAGCAAACTCATTGTAGAGACCATATTTTTAATATGCTAAAAGTTAACACAGTTAACTTTATACTATTGAGAAATGTATAGAGCAGGTCGCAAGTAAGGAGCAAGGCTTCTGGACCAGGACGTGTCCCATAGAAAATACGAAGTGGTCTGCCTAATCAGGACTTAAACCTAAATGCCAATAGAGGCGAGTTTGGGAACACAAATGAGTGAGGCAGACAGAAATAAGTGAGGCAGACTTGACGGGGGCTGTGTGAACTAAAGAGTTCACATCCCATCTAAAAGAAGCAGCCACACAAAATTTAAGCTAACTTTTACTAAGTGGAATATAAAACCACCCCTAAAAAAGAAAAAAGAAAAAAAGAAAATAAATAAATAAAACCAATGTTGTCTTTATCATCCATATTTTAAGAGATAGCAGAAATCCATATTTTTATTTCAACCTCCTAGTATTTTAATATTGGCAAATTAAAAAAAAAAAAAAAAAAACTTAACAGTCTGTGAGCAAATCAAAACACATCCCTAAGGTGACACTGGCCAGAAAGCCAGCAATTTGCAAGCTCTAGTGTAAACCTTCTTCACTTTGGCAGAGCAGGCTATAGCAGTAAAAGAAAAAAAAGGTAACTTTATACCGATGCTTTTTCTGGTCGCACTGCTTTAATTTTGAAAAATTCTACCTATGGTTTTGAATAAATGGGAAGAATTGTAAAAGACAAAATAGACTTCCCTACTTCTAAAAACATTATTTAAAACTAACAATAATAATATAAATACTAATTGATTACCTACTCTGTGTACAGTTCAAGGGGTGACGACAATGGTATTAAATGTTTAGTACAAGGCACTAAACAATTAAAAAACTGAAAGGACTAGTTCAATTTTCAGAATTGGATAGATATCCTAAAATATCTAAGCTGTCAAAATTACCTCCTGAAAGCCTACTTTTTTAGGCAAGCAAAACTGCTGTTAATTTAATATGAAATGTTCATGATTAACAGAATATTAACGACAATTATGATATACAACTATATTTGTACAAGCCTTGTATACTTTATAGCATACTGAGGTCTCATATAAGCAATACTGACAATTCTTTTATGTCCTTTTTGTAAAACAGTATAATTTTACTATTTTAAATAACTATAGGAATCATTGGTGACCATATAGTCATGGTGACTAGAGCTAATAATATATAAGTACTGTATATCTGAGAATTGCTAAGGAAGTAGATTTTAAGTGTTCTCACCACAAAAAAAATAAGTATGTGAAGCAAAACATGTTTTATGTAGATTGATTTAGCAATTTCACAATGTATACATGTATCAAAACATCATGTGGTACAACATAAATATATAATTTTTACTTGTCAAATAAAAAAAATTTTTTAATGGCTATTGAACATTCACAGCTATACCTTTATTTCTATAACAAATGACAGACCTTATCTATGATTTATTTGTTACCAAGCTCTTGGTCAAGAATCTACCTTTCCCCAATAACAACACTGTTCCTGTGGAAAAATATGATACCCTTAAAGCAACCAATTTTTTACATTTATCAAAAATATTTAGGGCCGGCCCATGGCTTACTTGGGAGAGTGTGGTGCTGATAACAGCAAGGCCATGGGTTCAGATACCTATAGATATGGATGGCCAGTTAGCTCACTTGGGAGAGCATGGTGCTGACAACACCAAGTCAAGGGTTAAGATTCCCTTACCCTTCATCTTCAAAAAGAAAAAAAAATATTTGAAAGCAAAAATATTTGAAAATCCTCAAAAAAAAAAAAAGGGGGCAGAAAAACATCTGCCAAACACACTGCATAATTTAACACAACATGAATGCAAGAACAATTTAAGATATATTTCTTCAAAAAGGTTGTCCATATTAATTTACTTTATAAAATGGAATCAAATCAAATACTACTATACTCACGAAATTGCTTCCTCTCTGTTTTCTCCCCAGGAAAAGCAGTGTCCAAACTGAGAATCAGCAAATTCATGAAGTCCCCCAGCAGCAGCAACACTGAAATAACCCCAAACATTCTTATTGCTGCGGAAATTTAGTTCCTGAACTGTTCCGGAGCTGGGCTTAAAACCCTGTTAAAGAATGAAGAATATGAGAGACTATATTACATTTCCAAGGAAGAGAACATTTATCTATTCATTGTTTAGATTCTGTGTTAATCACACAGAGAAGCAAAAATAATTAATGAAAATCATAAAGGCTAAGACCTAGTGCTTCAGATCCAAGGACTCTATAGTGACTAAAGTGAGATTAAATGACCAATGAATTAATGATCTTTTTAAAATTTTTTAATTATCATTTTTAATTGACATATAATAGTTGTATATATTTATGGGGTACAATATGATATCTGGATACATATATCAATGTGTGATGATTGAATCAGAGTAATTAGCATATCCATCACCTCAAACATCTTTCATTTCTTTGTGTTAGGAACATTCAAAATAAATTCTTCTAGCTATTTGAAATTATGCAATAAATTGTTGTTAATTGTAGCCTTCCTACAGTGTTATAGTATTCTAGAACTTATTCCTCCCAGTAGATGTAATTTTGACCAACCTCTCCCTAACCCTCCTCCTGCTCCCCTTCCTAGCCTCTAGTAACTATTATTCCACACACTACTTCTGTGTGATATTAGCATCCTCATCATATGTGAGAACATGCAATATTTTTCTTTCTGTGCTAGGTTTATTTCACTTAATATAATGTCTTCCGGGCTCATCCATGTGGCCATGAATGACAGGATTTCATTGCAAAGATCATTCATTATCTGCTCTGAGAAACCTCTATAAATTTCCCTCTCCAGAGGAAATCCCAAGATATTTCAAAAGTATGCCCTCAGATACTATCTTAATATTAAAGGTCACTAGGAAAAAAAAAAGGTGTACACCTTTTCAGTGATGGGTTACCTCATCTGGATTTTCACTAGTGATCCTAGCAGCAATAACATGGCCTCTTGGGCAAGGAACATGAGCAGAGTTTTCAAAATCAATGGGAGCATCACCCCAGGGAGATACCCCATACATCATACGAATATCCTTGATTCGATATAGAGGGATCCCCATGGCAATCTGAAAGATAATAAAAGACACATCATTCACTTTCTAGTTACTTCCCTTAAAGTGTGGAGGCTATCAGATTACCTAAAAGATTTTTCATTTTTGGAACCACTACCTAAATAAAACATTCTATTTTTATAGCCTGTATTCTACAAGTATCAACTCTAAGTTATTTGAAATAGAATACATAACTACAGAAAAGTTGTTAGAATATTCCCCACTCCTAAAAAAGTCCCCAAATTCCTGATGCAAAATGGATATGAGTTTCCCTCTGTCATTTCTCCATCAGAAAATGAGAATGAAAATATCCAAGGGAGTCTGAGTAGTAGCGATCAAAGAAGATCAGATAGCTAAAAAGTCTTAACTGTGTCATAATTATCTCCTTCATCCCCACAAACCACTGGAGGAAGTAAATAAATCTTTAGCCTTCAATGGGAAACTAGAGGTGTGCCCAATGTGGGCAAAGAATATGTTAAATAAAAATAGCTATTACTGCTTCCCATAATATTTGTTTCTCAGGCTGAGAGAAGATAATACTAGCACTTACTACATTATAAAAATATGTGCTACCACAGTCTTGACAGGAAAAACCTAGACCACTGCTCTGATGGAGAATTATTTCAATAACGAACACTAGTAAAAAGGACTAGGGGATAACTACAAAGTTGTGAAGTTTTCTTTAAACAATTGAATAAAGCATATTATTTTTAATGTTTCTTGCAAAAATATGACAGTTTATACCACTCAGATGTGTTCGGCTAAAAAGTATAATATTCCTATGTTTGTACCACATTAGGAAAACCAACCCGCACACGCATAACCCATACAGCATAAAAGAAATGAACATTAGGTTAGACTCAGATAGGAGGTGCCTTTCTCTTATCAGATGCCGGTTAAACCAGTTTTTCAGGCATCTGTGATATTCCAAACTTCTCTAAGCTCCTCCCTGAGCTCAGATCAGTATAACTCACCTGGAGTTGTGCTGCAGGGAGATTAACATCAGCCACCATCTCTGTACAAGGATGTTCCACCTGTAGCCGAGGATTCAGTTCCAGAAAGTAGAAGCTGCCATCCTGGCTATACAGGTATTCCACAGTCCCAGCACTCACATAACCAACCATTTTGGCAAGTTTTACTGCACACTAAAAGAAGAAAAATAAGAAAACATAAGTACCTCACTTTGTCCAACTGTTGGACCACTGCCAACTTATCCACAGCCTCTCCCTGGCTCAAATATCCAGTGTTTATAAGGGCCACCAAATTTAGCCACATTAGAGCAAATTTCACCCTTTGTGATTATTACACAATATTTCTGGACATGGGTGACAAACTCAATGAAAAGCTGGGAGACAACAGAGTGTTTGTCACTTTGGATCACAAGCAACCTCATCCCATCAGACATAACTGGATACAGGCAAAAAAACATGGTGGCAAACTTTTCATTGTCCCCTAGTTTCTATTATGCTCAGAATGCTCCGCTTCTTCCTAGAAACACGGCTATCCAGCAAGGGACTAGATTTTTCCAACCTATCTTATAGCTAGTGACCAAGTTTTGACCAACAGGAAATCAGCATTGGGAGTGATACCCATAACTCCTAAACCATATTTTGAAAAGGATTTGCTTATTCTCTATTCCTGGCTTTCCCCCTTCTTATGCATTGGTACATGGTCATAATAGTGCAAGCCAGTTTCAACTATGCAGATAAAAACACATAGAAATGGCAAAACAAAATTGAAAGAACCTGAATCCCGAGATGGCCTCATAGAATAGAACTATCCTATCCGCCCTTGAAAGCTTACCTCAGACTATGATGGGAAAGAAAAATAAACTTCTATCTTATTTGGGTCACTGTGTTTTTTGGACATTTTTATTACAGCAGTTTAACCTAATCAATATAAAGATTATTAGCTGCAGGTAGGATGCTGCTATTTAAAAAAAAATTAAAATATATCATGCTAATTTGGCAACAGGGTAGTGGTAGCAAGGAAACAGATATTGCAGGCTGGAAAGCTGGTGGCCTCCTTGTTATGGCATAACATAACACTTGGTAAACTGTTCCCTACAATAATTTGGAACACAGAATACACACCAAGTCTTAAGAAAAATGGTTAGAAAGAGTCAGAATGTTGAAAAGCCAACTCCTTTTGTACCCCCCCAAAAACAGAAGATTAGATTCTCACCCTGAAGCAATCCAGTGTCAAAGATCGGATTAAGGGATGCTGCTTTAGTTTCAGCTGGCCTCAAGACAGTTATCATTAAATCAAGAGAGATGAGTGAAGCAGAAGCCAGTAAATAAAAGAAACATTTCTATATCTAGAAGAAATCTTTGGGTATGGTTACTCCAATTGAAACTGATTGGAAGCAAATAGCTCAGGAGCTTTCTAAGTTTTTGAAGGCATTGCATATCTAAACAAACCACAAGCCTGGCCTTCAAAAGCCTGTGATTGATGATTGGAGTAATGTTTGTACCCCCAATTCTGCACAAGCAGGAAGTGGGCTGTGAAAGTTCTGCCAAAGAAGGCATAGTCTCCAAAGCCCAATTCACAGAGAAAAGTAAATAGGTTAGAACTTCCCAGAGAATAAAGTTAGGTGTCTTGAAAGAAAATGGGCAAGGAATTTACTCCCTAGAAAAACAAGGGATAGTCAGAAGGTCTGTTTGGAGGGGCTGCCCAGTTAGCTCACTTGGTTAGAGTGTGGTACTGATAACACCAAGGTCAAGAGTTTGGATCCCTTTACCAGCCAGCTGCCAAAAAAAAGAAAGGTGTGGGGGTAGAGGGCATATACTTTAAGTATTACTCCACTGTATAGCAAGGATAGCAAGGAATCACCACAATTCCTGCCCGGAAGGATTTGATAACTGCTATGGACCAAAGATTACTATGTATTTTTCTTTTCCCCAAATGAGACTTGTTCATACTGTACCACTGTATACTGGGTTTACAGGAGGGATGGGGGAGAGAAATGATAAGAGGTAGATAACTTGTATTTTAGGTCACTTCCCCATGAAAAGTCACACATATATCTAATGGAGAGGAATGTACACCACTGAGAGATCTTGAATCTCTAGGTGACATAGTAACTGTAGTAATTAGTAGTAACTGAATAGGACTTCAGGCTATCTTCCTTGGGAAAAGGCTGAATATGTTCTAAGAGTAAGAAAAAGAAAGTGAAAGTAGTAATGGGTAGCCAGAGGAGCAGACTGAGGCACAGATTTTTAAATGCCCTCCAGCAATTTTTCTCTACTTCATTCTTTTAGAAATAGAATTTTCTGAATTATAGCTGACCACATGGTCACCCAGTTAGTGACTACAATTCCTACAACTCTTGCGCTAGGTATGGTTGTATAACTAAATTTTGTCCATCGGAATGTGAGCAGAAGTGACATGTGTGACTTCAAGATCATGTTTTTTGTATGTGCTTGCCCTCCATCTCTTCTCTCTTCCCTCCCCACAGGTTACAATGTGAACATAATCTTACGATTCACCTTAATTGTGATCATGATGACACCACGCAAGGGCAAGAGGTTGGCAAACTTTTTCAGAAAAGCCAGATAATAATTATTTTCAGCTTTGTGGGCCATATAGTCTCTGTTACAACCACTCAAACTCTGCCACTGTAGCAATAAAGCCACCATAGATAATACACAGATAAATGAACATGATTATATTCCAATAAAATTTTATTTACAAAAGCAGGCAGCAGGTTAAATTTGGCTGGCAAACTGTAGTTTGCTGACCCCTGTCCTAGGGAAGAGCAATAAACCTGGATCTCTGGCATCAATCAGCTCATCTCTGAACTATGATGAAAGAAATAAAGAGAAACTTACACCTTGTTTAAGCCACAGTATTTTGGAGGCATCTTTACTACAGCAGTTTAAGACTGCATCCTAATACACAAACACACACCATAGAAAATGAACAAAAATGACAACATACTTAGCTTGTCTGAAATTCAGTAGAAAGAAAAGGTGGAAAATATATCTTCAATAAGATGAAGATGAAGTCATGATTCCAGAAAAGACTATGTTCAGAATCCCTAAACTACAACTATTTCCAAAGCAAAATTCATGACTCTGAGAAATTTTTTTCTATATAAACATGCAAAATATGTGAACTTTAAAGATAGTTAGAGGATTTTTCAAGAAGGTAATGAGTCTGAATAAATTCATCTGAAGACCTGATATAATCAATCAGAAAATGGAACTTCCGGTTTTCAAGATGGCAGTGGCTGCGGCAGTTGGTGCGGAGTAGCTGAGGTGGAAAAGGCGGCCACTGGGCCTCAGGCAGCCGGGAAACTTGTGGACCTTCCTCTTGCCATCTCTTAAGGGAGGACAGCTGCTGGTGGCCGGTCGTGGGGGCTGACCGCTACTTTGGACTCAGAAGGAGAGTCTGCCTCATTTACAGGCAACAGCTTTGAAGTATGGAACAGGAAAAGAACTGTTTCGTAGCTGCAAAAGCAAGTCTCTAAACAGGGAACACGGTGCCAGGGCTGCTGCTGATGCAGCCAGGATCCCGGAGGCCAGGGCTGCGCTGAAGGTGGCCAGCTGCCCTATTCATGATTCGAGGTTTCAGGCCGGCATAAAAGAAGATGCCTGGGAGCGCCCGAGCCGCGCTGCGGGACCGAGCAAGCAGCCCGAGGTGGCGGGAACCGAGAACGGGGAAGGCGACAAACCAGAGGCAGAGAGTGAGCGCCCGACCTGGCACAGCCCTATGAGTGAGCCCTGGTCCGGCCCTGCTCGGGGGGCTGACGCCCACCCGGCTTCCGCCTGCATCACCGGGCCACTCACCGCCCTGGGGCTGCCTCCATTTTCTCAGGTGGTGGCAGCTCCGGCCCGGCTCGGCTCCTCACTGAGCCTTCCCACTTGCTTGCCCCAGTGCGGGGCTTCCCGGGGCCTGCGGGCTGGCCTGCCCTCCCACTCCCTCCACGGTTCTCTGGTGGGGCTGGTGGCGTGGGGCGTCCCCGACCAGTGTCGGGAGGGCAAGGAAGTACGGGCGGGGTCGACTGTCACTCCACCACACCCTGGACTCTGGCCCCTGGTAAACTTCCTGTTACTGGCAGGCAGATTCCATCTCTGCGGCCACCAGTTCGAAAAAATGCCTAACCAATTTCTGGTTGGGAATAGTGTGGTAGGAGAGTTCCCAAGTCTGCTTAAACCTGCTGGAGAGCTGTCTGCAGGCGGGCACTGGACTTGTCTGTGCCGGGGGGATACAAAGGTGAACCGTGTGCTGCTGGCTCCTCCCCCGAGGAGCTCACGCTCTGGTGTGGGAGATAAGACAAGTACACAAATAACCGCAATACCAGAAGGAAGGTGATAAGTCCTGAGAAAGATCTACACAGTGCTACAAAGGCACCCAGAGCGACCGGTCGTCTGTGCCTAGCAGAAACCTGGAAGACTTACCGGGCAAGGCGGTGCCAAGCAGGGTCTTGAAGGCCCAGCTGATAGACAAGGGTTGTAGAAAACACGTCCCAGCCCAGCCCAGTGTGCACAGAGCGGGGAGATGTGCGGCCAGGGAGGTGGAGACTCGACAGAAACCACACACCCTGTGGGGTCGTCACTGCACGATCCAACAGCCTGGGCCAGAGCACACGGAACAGGGAGAAGTCCTGCACGGGAAGTGAAAGCTCAACAGAGATCACACACCCTGTGGTACGTGATCCAGCAGCCCAGCAGAGTCCAAGCTGACCAGAAAGGTGGCTCCCGGGAGAAGCCCAAGACCCCAGGCAACCATACACACAAGGCACTAGAGGCCAACTGAGCAGTCACGGAGGTAGCCATACCAAATTGGAAACCACAGCAACATCTTAGTTAGTCAATAGTCTCAAACCGGTGGACTGTGAAACCCCCTGCCACAATGAATAAACATCAAAAAAAAGATACCAGAAATACAAAAAATCAAGAAAGTACACCACCAAAAGTTAATAAATCTAAAACTCTAGATCCTATAGAACAAGAAGCCCTTGAAATGACTAACAAGGAATTTCCAGTGATAATTCTAAGGAAACTGAATGAGATACAAGAAAACTCAGCTAGACATCATGATGAAATGAGGAAAAGTATACAGGACCTGAAAGAGGAAATGTACAAGGAAATCGATGTCCTGAAAAAAAATGTAGCAGAACTTGCTGAACTGAAGAAGTTATTCAGCGAAATAAAAAACACAATGGAGAGTTTAACCAGCAGGCTTGTTGAAGTTGAAGAGAGAACCTCTGAACTTGAAGATGGGCTGTCTGAAATAACACAAGCAGACAAAAAGAAAGAAAAAAGAATCAAAGACATTGAAGAACTTCTGAGAGAGATATCAGACAACCTTAAGCGCTCAAATATACGAGTCATGGGTATTCCAGGAGGGGAGGAAAATGGAGATTCCATTGAAAACATATTCAACAAAATAGTGGCAGAAAACTTCCCAGGTATAGGAAAAATCACAGATCTTCAGATCCAGGAAGCTCAACGATCTCCAAACGTATTCAACCCAAAAATGCCTTCTCCAAGACATGTTATAGTCAAATTGGCAAAACTCAGAGACAAAGTGAGAATCTTAAAAGCTGCAAGAGAGAAGCGTCAAATCACCTATAAGGGAGCTCCAATCAGGCTAACATCAGACTTTTCATCACAAACCCTAAAAGCTAGAAAGGAATGGGATGATATATTCAAAATACTAAAAGACAAAGATTGCCAGCCAAGAATACTTTACCCTGCAAGGCTATCCTTCCAAAATGAAGGGCAAATAGTATATTTCTCAGACAAACCAAAACTGCGGGAGTTCACTACCACACGACCACCCTTACAAGAAATCCTCAAGGGAGTACTGGGTTTGGTTCCTGAAAAATAACTACCATTGCCATAAAAACCCAAGAAAAATCAAAACCCTCTAGTATAATAAAAATGGCATTCATGAAGAGAAAACAATCAAACAAAAATGCTATCTACAACCTAAGGAACCAAGAAACACAGAAACCAAACAGTAAATCAGAAAGCAAGGAACAAAAGACACCTAAGACAACCAAACAACCAATAAAATGCTAGGAATAAATCAACACCTTTCAATAACAACTCTTAATGTAAAAGGCTTAAATTCCCCAATCAAAAAACACAGACTGGCTCACTGGATCAAAAAGCAGGACCCAACTATATGCTGCCTACAAGAGACCCACCTCACCCATAAAGATTCACACAGACTAAGAGTGAAAGGATGGAAAAAGATTTACCATGCAAACAGAAAAGAAAAACGAGCTGGAGTAGCTATTCTTATATCTGACAAAATAGACTTTAAACTAAAAACCATAAAAAGAGACAATGAGGGACACTACTTAATGATAAAAGGACTGATCCATCAAGAAGACATAACAATCATAAATATGTATGCACCCAATGTTGGAGCAGCCAGATTTATAAAACAAACTCTATTAGACCTAAAGAAGGAAATAGACACTAATACCATAATAGCAGGGGACCTGAACACCCCACGGTCAATATTAGACAGATCATATAGGCAAAGAATCAGCAGAGAAACACAAGATCTAAACAATACTCTAGACCAATTGGAATTGGCAGATATCTACAAAACATTCCATCCAACAACCTCAGAATATTCATTCTTCTCATCAGCACATGGATCATTCTCCAGGATAGATCACATATTAGGTCACAAATCAAGTCTCAATAAATTCAAAAAAATTGGAATTATCCCATGTATTTTCTCAGAGCACAATGGATTAAAACTAGAAATTAATAACAATCGAAACTCTGGAAACTATACAAACACATGGAAATTAAACAGCATTCTACTTAATGACATATGGGTCCAAGCAGAAATCAAGCACGAAATCAAAAAATTTATTGAAACTAATGAAAATAATGATACATCATACCAAAACCTGTGGGATACTGCTAAGCAGTATTAAGGGGGAAATTTTTTGCATTAAATGCTCACCTCAGAAGAATGGAAAGATGGCAAGTGAACAACCTAACACTTCACCTTAAAGAACTAGAAAAACAAGAACAATCCAAACCTAAAGTTAGCAGACAGAAAGAAATCATTAAGATCAGAGCAGAACTGAATGAAATTGAAATCCAAAAAATAATTCAAAAGATCAACGAAATCAAAAAGTTGGTTTTTGAAAAGATAAATAAAATTGACAAACCATTAGCATGGCTAACAAAAAAAAGAAGAGAGAAGACTCAAATAACCAAAATTAGAAATGAAAAAGGCGATATTACAACTGATTCATCTGAAATACAAGGAATCATTCGAGACTACTATAAACAACTATATGCCAACAAATTTGAAAATCTGGAGGAAATGGATAAATTTCTGGACACACACAAGCTCCCAAAACTGAACCGTGAAGACGTAGAAAATTTGAACAGACCAATAACAATAAAGGAGATTGAAGCTGTTATCAGAAGGCTCCCAACAAAGAAAAGCCCAGGACCAGATGGATTCACAGCAGAATTTTACCAAACATTCAAAGAGGAATTGACACCGATTCTTTACAAACTATTCCAAAAGATTGAAACGGACGCAAATCTCCCAAACTCATTCTATGAAGCAAACATCATCCTGATACCAAAACCAGGTAAAGATATAACCAAAAAAGAAAACTACAGGCCGATATCCTTGATGAATATAGATGCAAAAATCCTCACTAAAATACTAGCAAACAGAATACAGCAATACATACGTAAAATTATTCATCACGATCAAGTGGGATTCATCCCAGGGATGCAAGGTTGGTTCAACATACGCAAATCAATAAATGTGATACACCATATTAATAAACTCAAACACAAGGACCATATGATCATCTCTATAGATGCTGAGAAAGCATTTGATAAAGTTCAGCACTCATTCTTGACGAAGACCCTCTATAAGTTAGGTATAGAGGGAAAGTATCTCAACATAATTAAAGCCATATATGATAAACCCACTGCCAACATCATCCTGAATGGGGAAAAGCTGAAAGCTTTACCTTTAAGAACAGGAACTAGACAAGGATGCCCACTCTCACCACTCCTATTCAACATAGGCTTGGAAGAATTAGCCAGAGCAATCAGAGAAGAGAAGTAAATAAAGGGCATCCAGATTGGAAAAGATGAAGTCAAACTGTCCCTGTTTGCAGATGACATGATCCTATATATCGAACAGCCTAAAACCTCTACAAAAAAACTCTTGGAATTGATAAATGATTTCAGCACAGTAGCAGGATACAAAATCAACACACAAAAATCAGTAGCATTTCTTTTCTCCAATAGTGAACATGCAGAATGAGAAATCAAGAAAGCCTGCCCATTTACAATAGCCACCAAAAAAATAAAATACTTAGGAATTGAGTTAACCAAGGAGGTGAAAAATCTCTATAATGAGAACTACAAACCACTGCTGAGAGAACTTAGAGAGGATACAAGAAGATGGAAAGATATCCCATGCTCTTGGATTGGAAGAATCAACATAGTGAAAACGTCCATACTACCCAAAGTGATATACAAATTCAATGCAATCCCCATCAAAATTCCAAAGACATTTTTCTCAGAAATGGAAAGAACTATCCAGACATTTATATGGAATAATAAAAGACCACGCATAGCCAAGGCAATGCTGAGCAAAAAAAATAAAGCTGGAGGCATAACACTACCTGACTTTAAGCTATACTACAAAGCTATAATAACCAAAACAGTATGGTACTGGCATAAAAACAGACACACTGATCAATGGAATAGAATAGAGAATCCAGAAATCAACCCACACACTTACTGCCAGCTGATCTTTGACAAAGGCACCAAGCCTATTCACTGGGGAAGGGACTGCCTCTTCAGCAAATGGTGCTGGGATAACTGGATATCCATATGCAGGAGAATGAAACTAGATCCATACCTCTCACTGTATACTAAAATCAACTCAAAATGGATTAAGGATTTAAATATAAACCCTGAAACAATAAAACTTCTTAAAGAAAACATAGGAGAAACACTTCAGGAAATAGGACTGGGCACAGACTTCATGAATACGACCCCAAAAGCACAGGCAACCAAAGGAAAAATAAACAAATGGGATTATATCAAACTAAAAAGCTTCTGCACAGCAAAAGAAACAATTAAAAGAGTTAAAAGACAACCAACAGAGTGGGAGAAAATATTTGCAAAATATACATCTGACAAAGGATTAATATCCAGAATGTATAAGGAAGTCAAACAACTTTACAAGAAAAAAACAAGCAACCCAATTAAAAAATGGGCAAAAGAGCTAAGCAGGCATTTCTCTAAGGAAGATATACAAATGGCCAACAGACATATGAAAAAATGCTCAACATCACTCAGCATCCGGGAAATGCAAATCAAAACCACACCGAGATACCATCTAACCCCAGTTAGGATGGCTAAAATCCAAAAGACTCTGAACGATAAATGCTGGCGAGGTTGTGGAGAAAAAGGAACTCTCATACATTGTTGGTGGGACTGCAAAATGGTGCAGCCTCTATGGAAAATGGTATGGAGGTTCCTCAAACAATTGCAGATAGATCTACCATTCGACCCAGCTATCCCACTGTTGGGAATATACCCAGAGGAATGGAAATCATCAAGTCGAAGGTATACCTGTTCCCCAATGTTCATCGCAGCACTCTTTACAATAGCCAAGAGTTGGAACCAGCCCAAATGTCCATCATCAGATGAGTGGATACGGAAAATGTGGTACATCTACACAATGGAATACTATTCAGCTATAAAAACAAATGAAATACTGCCATTTGCAACAACATGGATGGACCTTGAGAGAATTATATTAAGTGAAACAAGTCAGGCACAGAAAGAGAAATACCACATGTTCTCACTTATTGGTGGGAGCTAAAAATTAATATATAAATTCACACACACACACACACACACACACACACACACACACACACACACAAACTGGGAGGGGGGGAGAAGATATAACAACCACAATTACTTGAAGTTGATACGGTAAGCAAACAGAAAGGACATTGTTGGGGGGCAGGGGGGGAGGGAGGAGGGAGGGAGGTTTTGGTGATGGGCAACAATAATCAGCCACAATGTATATCGACATAATAAAATTTAAAAAATAAAAAAAAAATAATAAAAAAAAAAAAAGAAAATGGAACTTCTTGCTTTTCATGAACTTGTTAAAAAAATCAAGCTATAAGAATAAAAATCCAAAAACATTTCTCTTCTTTATCCCTACTTAAAATAGTACACTGATTTTTAAAAAAGTGTTAAGTACTTTTAGAGCTTGAAATGTTCCCTGACAACTCTCCTAGATGTAGACCAGCAGAATTTGTTTTCCTCTACGAAAAGAATATAATCTTATCCAGAATCATGGCTGAAATTCCACTATTCTCAAATTGGTATATGAACTGAATGAGTAGTTCTGTGTAAGAAAAGAGAAGTGAAAGCTTTTAAATGTATATACCTGTTCCATATGTTCAAATACTGCTGGAGTAGCAATAGCAGCAGGTGCCTCTTCAATAATCTTTTGATGCCTGCGCTGTACAGAGCAGTCTCGACCAAACAAAGAGATAGCATTGCCATACTGATCTGCTAGGATCTGCACCTCCAGATGACGAGATTGTTTGGCTAGTCTCATCACAAATATAGGAGATCCAGGGACTTCAGCTTGAACCTGTAATAAAAAAGGAAATAAAACAAATAAGTGGTAAACATTTTTTCTATACTGATAAGCTGCTTTGATTTCAATGAACAGATGTCTAGAATTATCAGGGACCATGTTAATTAGTAGGAATACAAAAATGAATAAAATATAGTCTATGCCCTCATCTATCTTTAAGATATTGCATTCTTAGTTCTATAACCAATATAAATTAATATGAAAACATATGAACATCCAGTATGTTACAAGGGTAAACAACAAAATATTTGAACACACACACACACAAATCCCACAACAGGGTAAAATACTGCCAACCACTCTATACAGCCAAATGTACAATCTGTTCCAGACTAGATGCTTTCCTGGTTCACATTACATCATACATAGTATTGTTACAGTCAACGGACTTTCATCTTTGATTTTGAAGGATATTGTCACTTGGTACAGAACCCTACATTGGCAAAATTTTTTTCAGCACTTTAAAGCTATCCCAATGTTTTCTGGCTTCAACTGTTTCTACTGAGATATCAACTGTCAGTCTTATTGTGACTCCTTTGAAAGTAATCTTTTCTCTCCAGCTGCTTTAAGATTTTCTCTCTTTCTCTTTTCTTAAGGGGGTGGGGTGGCAGATTTACTCCAATAAACTTAGGTATAGTCTTTGTATTTGTCCTGCTTGGGACTCATAGTGCGTTTTGAATCTGTGCTTGGCATCTTTTATCAGTTCAAGGAAATTCTTAGCCATTCTCTCTTCAAATATGGCTTCTGCTCCATTATTTCTCCAAATATTGCTTCTGCTCCATTCTCTTTCTTTTCTCTGAGACTTAAAGTACATGATTTTAGATCATTTCATTGTGCCCCATGTCTTTTATGCTCTGTATCTTTTTCTGCTGTGTACTGCTATGTAACAAGTCACCTCAAAACTCAATGACTTGCTTAGATCAACCTTCCATTTGCTCATGATGCTGTGTTCACCTGGACAATTCTTCTGGTCTTACACTCATGTGCATATTATCATCAGGTGGCTTGAGTGGGGCTGAATGGTATCACTCACATGTCTGTGATTTGTGCTGACTGTTGGCAGGAAGGTCTAGGGAGCCTCGACTGGAACAGCTCCTCTCTATTGCATGTGGTCCCTCATCCTCCAGTAGGCTAGACCAGGCTTCTTCAGTGCGATGTTCCAAGAGGGTACGGACAGAAGCTGCAAGGCCTCTTCAAGTCTAGGCTCTAAACTTACACATCACTTCAGCTACATTCTAATGGTCTAAGCAAGCCACAAGGCCAGCTAAGATTCAAGGGGTGGGGAAAGAGATGCCACCTCTTGAAGAGAGACAGCAAAGTCACATTGCATAGTGTATACATACAGGAATGGGAGGAGTTATTGTGGCCATCTCTGCAAACAACCTACCATGTTCTATCCTCTGGCCACAATATTTCACATACCTCCCACATGCAAAATAGATTCACTCCCTCCCAAGACCCTCAAAACCTCATCCAACCATGGCATCAGGCTTAACATCCATTTTCTCGTGAGTCATGTCCAGAAGCAAGTGAGGTTTCTCAGGTACAGCTCCACAGGTAGAGTGTCTCTTGATCCAAAGAACTGGGAACTGAAAGACAAGTTATCTTCCCTAATACCCCCAACATTTAATAATAAGACCGAGAGAGGATAACTACAAAAGATACTCCTGTTCAAAGAGGAGAGAGTGGAAGGTAAACTGTGGTGGGTGGTCCATAGCAATTCTGAAATCCAGAAGGGTACTGTTGTCAAGTTCCCTTAGGCCAGGGGCAGGGAATTTTTTTCTTTTTTTAGGGTCTTGTTCTGCTCCCTGGGAGTGCCCTTCTGAACAAATCTGAGGATGAGCCTGCAAAGGCATGAGAGGGAAGGACTTCACAGGTAGGAGGAAAGGTAGCAAAGAATGGCTACTTTCTTTGAAACCAAAAGAGTAGAGAGTATTAAAAAAAACAACAACAGAACATTTAAGATGTGGTGACTGGTGCCAAATGCTCTCCCCTTCCCCAAAATGGCAACCTTCTGTTCTTGGATCTGTCCTCTAGGCTCCTGACTCCACTCTCTAAGAAATTTCCCTTTTTATCAGAAATGACTGATTTTACAGCTGAACAGTTTTTTCAATCTGCTTTCTGCCTGTAAAAAGTTGAAGGCTCAGAGGCTTCTTTTCAGTTTGAATTGTTTCTGTCCCTTTTAGTCCCTTTGGCGCACTCATGAATACAAGTCTTTTGACAACACTGTGGATTTCCTATGAATCATATTAGGGCTTGCTGTTTATCCCAAAAGCCACATCCATGACTTATTTTTGCACAGCCCTCTCTATACTTTGGGCATGGCTACTGTTATGCAATAACGCCCTTAAGATTCTTAGAAGCACATTTTTATAGCTGCCGGTACTGCCAGGCAATAATCTAATCTACCAGGTATTATCTTAAATATTTCTGAGGTCTTAAAATGGTCTGAGGCATTTCTTACTTTGCCAATCTTTTGCCAACTGGAGAGAATGGGAACGAGAGACAATTCTATTTTCAAACCCAACAAGTTCTGGGCTCTTTACATTTCCTCTAAATTATGCTTTAAAAACCCCCAACAAACCTTTAGTTCATCTCTCTTTCATAGTTCTTTATGATAAGCAACTAGAAGCACTCAAAAGATACTTTCAACACTTTGTCTAGGGATCTCCTTAACCAGGTTCATTACTTCATTAAATACGTTCTCTGTCTTCCAAGTTACTGCAGACATTTTTTGCTAACTGTTCCATTATTACAGACTCTAATAACAATTGCTTCACTACCTTTCCAGTCTAGGCTAACAGTCTGTTCACCATTCCTCCAGCCTTCATTAACATACTACTGACAATTTTTCCAGTCTCCACCTATGAACCAGTTTCAGAGCCAATGACACATTTTTACTTTTCTGTTATGGCAGTATTATACCTTTAGGTATTAATTTCTTTGTCAGTTATCCATTGATATCTAACAAAATACCCAAAATTTAGTAACTTGAGGATGGATCAGCATTATGAGCTGGGCTCAGTTGGGCAGTTCTTCTGCTGATCTTGCCTGGAGTCACTCCTGTAGCTGTAGTCATCTGGCAGCTCCACTGGAGTTAAATGGCCTAATGCGGTCTCACATACAAGTCTCAAATGTGCAGCTGATTATCAGGTAATAGGAGTAGGAGGCCTTAGGTGGGACAACTCGTCTCTGCTTCATGTGAACTCTTTCTCCAGTAGGCCAGATTGGGCTCTTCACATGGCAGTCTGATGGCTCATTCTAAGAGAAAAGAGCAGAAACTACAAGACCACTTGAAGTTTAAGCTTCAGAGCTTGTACACCATTTCTGCCACATTATATTGGTCAAAACAAGTCACAAGGCCAGCTGAAATTCAAGGGGTGGGGAAAAGGACTCTACTTCTTGATGGGAGGAGCAGCGAAATCATACTGTACAGGGGTAGGTATATAGAGATGGGAGGAGTTATCATGGTCACCTTTGCAAATAATCTCTCATATTGCTCTTTTCTATATTTTTCATTTTTCTGTCTCTCTTCATGCTTCAGTATGAATTTTCTTCTGATCTTTCTCCCAGTTACTAATTCTCTCTTCAAATGCATCTAATATGGTATTAAACTCCTATACTGACTTTTAATTTTAGTAATTGCATTTTCAGTTCTAGAATTTTCATTTGTTTCTTCTTTATGGTTCCCAGTTCTCCACCAAAATTCTCCATCATGTCTTTAATTTCCTTGAATATATTAAGCATAGTTACTTTAAAGTCCTTGTCTGATAGTTCCACTATCTAAATCCTCTGTGAGTCTGTTTCTACTGACTTTTGTTTTTCTTGGTTTTCAATCATGCAATTTTACATGGCTAAAATTTTACACGGCTAAAATTTTATTACATATGGCTTATCAAGCACCTAACTGTGCTTGATAAGCCATATGAAAAATTAATAGAAATAATTTGAAGTTCTGGATGTTATCTTTCTCTGAAGAGAATTTACATTTGCTTCCTGCAGGTGGCTAGAAACACTAGCAATCCAATAGTACCTTGCTTAAATCAGAGACTGAGTGTGTTAAAGCTGAGATTTAGTCCCTGCGAGGGCTGGTCTATTTCCAGTACACTCTTTCTCTTGCAGTATAGTCTTTCAGGACCCCAACATAAAATGTGGGAGGTCTTCCAAGAGCACCCCTCCTCAGCAAACCCTGAAGTCTAAATTTTGTCCTCTTCATCTTGTAAGACTGTTAAAAACTGATCAGCTCTTCAGCTGCTGGTTTTGAACTAGAAGATATCTCTTAGGATAAAGTGGCCTCAAATGTCAGGCTCACCTCTCTCGATTTCGTTCTTCTCCTATATGTTAGCCCCATAATTCACTATCTTGAAAGGTCTCTAATGCCTTAAAAACAGATTAAAAAAAAAAAAAAAACCTGGTCCAGCTTTTCAGGTTTGTTCTCAATGGGAGGATTGGTTTGAGTTATTTAGCTAACCATTATTGTAACTTAAGGATTTTCACATAAAACTTCCTCTTAGTGTTCTAGACTCTTCAACTATTTGATTCCATAATAACAAGTAATTTTGAAATGTCTATAGGAGTTAACATTAATGTACTTGGTTTTTCTTTTGCTTCTAAGACCAAAGGCCTTTTTTCTAAACCCCATAAGGCACTGATCCACCTATGAAATTAGAATTTACAGAATAAATGAAAAGAAAAAGACTGAGAAAATATTCAACTTCTGACATTCAAGATAGGATAATGCAGAGACTGGCCAGTTAGCTCAGCTGGTTAGAGCATGGTGCTGATAACACCAAGGTCAAGGGTTCAATCCTTGTACCAGCCAGCTGCCAAACAAACAAACAAAAAAGTAAAATGCTGGCCAGTTAGCTCAGCTGGTTAGAATGTGGTAGTTACAAAATAGGATAATGAAGCAAGACAATACCTATCATTTTTTTTCACCTGGTACATCACATCATGGAAGACCCAGCTCACAGAGTTTTTCCTTTTAGCCTTTGACAATGAAGCAAAAATTTTGCTGAATGGTTTAAAAAAAAAAAAAAAAGAGGGTAAATAAAAGGCTAGGGGCATTAGTAAAAGACAGTGCAGAGTAGAATGTGCTGGGAAAACTAAGAAAAAGTGAGAAGCTAGGAGAGTGAGAAGGCCAGACCTGTGCCCCAACTTTCCCTTTTCTGACACGTCTTTTACTAGGTACTGGTAGGAGAAAAAGAAGTGAGTCAAGTACATGAAGGCATTTCTGAAGAGAAGGCAAAAGAGACTCTGTCTCCCTTTTTTTTTTTCCCTCTTGAAGATTCTGAAAAGACATTACTTTTTTAGCTGCTTCTACAACAAATCTGTAATATGGCCACATATTGAACCAAGCCAGCCCGACACCTGCCTGGGGGTCCTGAGAGACAGGAGCAGTGGGCCACAGCCCCACCCCAGCAGCTGCATATCCAAGTCAGCAACAGAACATGCCCAATGCTTTCCTGGGGGTCCTGAGGGACAGGGGTGAGGGGCTCTGTCCCACCCCCACCAGTGAACATCAAGGCCAGCAACGGAGGCAGACCATTGTCCCCCTTGGGGTCCTGAGGAGGCGGCCATGGACCTCAGCCCCACCCCCAGCGCCACACATTCAGGCCAGCAACAGAGACAGCCCAAAGTGGGCCTTTGCCCTGCCCTCACCACATCAAGGCCTGCAAGGGAACCAGCCCACACTCGGCATCCTGAGACAGAGGCCTGGCCAGCCCCGCCTCCACCAGCAACCAGATCCTAGAATGTACTTATTAACCACTTGTGTTTCTTTGGGGTTTGTGACTTATCTGCTCATGCGCTTCACCAAATTTCTGCTTACATTTTTCTAACTCATTTTTAAGAGTTCTTTTTGCAATAAGGATGTTAATCTTTGTATGTTTAAAAAAAAAATTAGAGAGTAAAATAATGGTTACCAGAGGCTGGGAGGAGGGGGAATAAGATTAGAGGTGAACTAATGGGGACAAAACTATGCTATCTATTGTGCAGGATATTCATGTATTGAAACAACACACTGTATCCCACAAAAATAAATATAAATAAAACTGAATTTTTAAATAAATAAATAAATAAATAAAACCAGAAAAATAAAACATGGCCACATCAACTTGGCTTCAAAGCAGTGGATAATGCAAAGACAGATCCTAGGTTGAGATTTCATGAACCACTCTCAGTTCTCATATAATGGGGGCTTGCCATAGGGTTCCTATGCCAGGGTATGGTAGCTATGCAGCATAGGCTAGAGTAGATGAGACACATGGCAGAAACTCATGGGCTTGCACCAATTTGAATTAAAGTAAGGAAAAGCCAGTTGGAGATCATGGGCCTGGCAAAGCCAAGAACAACCAGGTAAGTATCATGCCACCATACTAAGACACTTTATCTAGAATGTCAGCAGAACAGGGGTACAAAAATGTAGAAAGTCATCAATTCTTCCTTGCCATTATGAGGTCCTATGAACCACGTGCACCACGAAGGGAAGTGAGAAACTGAGCACTTTTATGTAATAACTCTACTATTTGAATTACCTAATTGAATAAAACTTAAATTGAATTGAACATCTCATTAACTTTTTTTCCCTGTTAATAAGAAGGTGGAGGCTAGAGAAAATGACTAGATTAGTTATAGACAAAATTAAAAATTAAATATTTTCTGGACATCCAAATTATATTATGAGTTAAATCATGTATCTCCGATATACATGTTAGTTCAAACAAACAAAAACAACTTGTACTCCACCTGTCTGAAGAGGTTAGGGAAATCATCTGCATTGTTGACTTTTCTGATTCCCTTCCCTCCTCCTCCTTCTGAAGCCTTGATCATTACAGGATATCCAACTTCCTCTGCTGCCTTCAAGAAGAAAGAGAAAAATAGAAGAGTGGTATTAGTAGAGAAGAAGAAAACTGGCATTTTCTTTCTTTAAGAATGCAGTCATTTAGTAGGTCTATACATAGTAAAATGAAAGCTCTTTAAGATATAACAGTAATTGTAGTAATAGGTTGAACCAAAAGAAAGTGCCTTTTTTGTAGATAAAAAAAAGGTTGAATATTGGAAATTTCATATGGTTCAATCCAAGATAATCTCATATAGGTCAAAAACAAAACTATTTTTATGTACAATTATATATGTATTCACACACATATCTAAATGCAAAGAAACTAAGTTCCGAATATATACCAGTGTGATTTATAAAACAAAAATGGGTAGATATAAACTTATACTTTTTATAATTCTGTACTATTGGAATTTCTTTCTTATAGCAGGCAGGTGTTCATGTATTACCCATAATTTTAAAAAAAAGACATAAATAGTTTACGTAACACAAGCTGATAGTCCTGATAGAGCTTGAAACCAAATATAAGACTCAGCAAATCAGAACTCTCAAGTATCCAGAAAACTTTTCTCACTCAACTTTTTATAAAAGATAAAAACAAGATCTCAAGATATTAACAAAATTTTCCAGAAAACTAATTTTCAGCACATGCTCCAAATGTGCATTTATGGTATTTCATAATGATAAAGTGATGATCCTAAAAATTTTTAAACATTATATATCCATCAAGTAGGGAGCTGCTTAAATCAAGATATACCCATATACTACATAGAGTACAATGCAATTATTAGAAGAAATGAGTTAGCTTTTACATGTAATGATAGGGAAGATATGCAAATTATATTATTAAGGCAAAAAGTAAATTGTGAAAAACTTAACCAAAAACTTATAACTAAGTCATTCACATTTGTCAGAATATTCCAGTCTTGGGCCGCCCGTGGCTCACTTGGGGGAGTGTGGGGCTGATAACACCAAGGCCGCGCGTGTGGATCCCTACATAGGGATGGCTGGTTAGCTCACTTGGGAGAGCATGGTGATGACAACACCAAGTTAAGGGTTAAGATCCCCTTACTGGTCATCTTTTTTAAAAAAAAAAAGAATATTCCTGTCTTGTCTGGCCGGTTATCTGAGTTGATTAGAGCACAGCCTTGCTCTTAACCGAGGTCAAGAGTTCATTCAGTTCCCTGTACCAGCCAGCCGCATGAAAAAAAAAAAAATCCTGCCTTATGTGGTAGGAATATCTTTAAAATGTGTCACCAGAAAAAGACTATTTCAAATTTTAATTTGTGTCAGTAGATTAAGGATGGAAATTTTATACTTTTAATCCTATCTCTTCTAAAGTTCTCTTATGTCTATTTTTTTTCTATGCTCATATAAACAGAATTATTACGATAAACTCAATCACTGGGTGACAGGTGATCAAAGAAATAGCACAAATGTGGAAAATACTTCAAAAAATAGGGTAGCCCACAGGAAGTCAATAAGAAGGTAGGTTTTTTAAAAATACATATATGAAAGCTCTAGCTACAGGTCACTCATTAAAAATATTTTAGAAAAGTTTTAATGCCATGGGGAAAATGCTGATATATAAAGAAGTAGAAGAAAATACTAGGATTACTAAATAATATATATAGTAAGACCGTAATTTTATAGTTATTATAATTATAGAAATCTAGGGCCAGCCCATGGCTCACTTGGGAGAGTGTAGTGCTGACAATGCCAAGTCAAGGGTTAGGATCCCTTTACTGGTCATCTTTTCAAAAAAAATAAAAAATAAAAAAATAATTATAGAAATCTATTAATAAAGATTATTACTAAATAAATCTATGAATCGAAAAAGCTGGAAGAAATCTATAAATATGTTAATGGGCATTACTCTGGATGGTGGGTTCATTTGTGGTTTTATCATCATCTCCGCCTTTCCAAATTTTCTACCAGAAAATTCTGTTTATAATTATAACCAGTGAAAAAAGGGATTTTAACCAATAAGGAAAATAGCTAGTTCCTTCAAAAGGAGAGAACAGAACTGAGGCCAAGAGAGGTGGAAAAGGGGAGGGAGGAGTAGGGGGAACAGTGAGAAATTAGTAAAGGGCCACAAAAAATGATTACAATGTGTAAGGTTGAATATACTAATTATCCTGATTTGAGAATCACATATTGCACACAGGTATTGAAATTCAACACTATACTCCACAGATATGCATAATCAATTATGTTTCAATAACAACTAAAAAAAAGAGCTAGTTCCTTACAAAGGGCTTTTCTATTCTTTTGTAAATTATAGCAAGAAAAACAGAATAAAGCATTTGCAATTTAATTAGAAATATTAATTCTTTTATTAAGGAGATTACAGAATGCTTAACTTGAAATGCAAATAATAGAGTAAAATTAGTTGAACATTCAGGGTTCCTCTTGAATTTATAAGTCAAACTCAAGTAGTGCGTTTTCTATATAGCCTCTTTCATCATCTACCTGGAGGCATAACTGACACTTCCAAATAGTTAAAAAGTGAATAGGAAAGAAACGGAGAGAACTGTGTATAAGGAAAAAAAAGGTACCGTTGGGGAAAGGATCTCCTTTTGCCTGGGTTCACATTTCAACGTGGATGGACAATAATTATTGTTAACACTTTCAGTCTCTCTCAGCTTACTCCCTCACTCCTCCACAAAGGAAAAAGAATAAATTATGTGATTGGTTAGTTTGGAAGGAGGAACCTAGCACACACAGCTCAGCCTCTTCCCCGTTGGGATCAGCCCACTGCACTGAACATATGCCCTTTGTCAGCTCACAGCCAGACAATAAGCTGAATGGTAAATGCTCTGTCTCTGTAGAGGGAACTCTGGTTATTTAGCACTGCCAGTAACCAGCGAGTGAGTGAACCTGTTTAACTCTGGCGTTCAGTTTACAAATCTTATTGTTGTTACACACTTAAACCATTTTCACCAACATCTCTATTCAGAATAGAGCTGACATTTTGATCTTTATCTGCATGGCTCCTTGGTTCTGAACTCAAGCAGGGGGAAAAGGATGTTGTTTGTTGGCCCCCCTCACACACAAACAGGTGGTAGAGAGAGGGAGAATCAGTACCTCGTAAAACTGATTTAATCACATGAGAAATGTTCTGTCCAGATGAGCAGTTTGCTTCAAAAAAAACTTAAATTGTTTAAAGTCACTTCCTCACTCTACACTTAAACCCTAATGCCATCATGGGCATGTATCATAACCAGGCTCCAAATCCCCATATCTGTGACTAGAATTGGTCATTTGAGAGGCATCACTCTCTGGAGTTAGAAACCTACCTTCAGCCCATCGTCCACATCCTTCACATAACCTTTTTCATATAGTTCCTGGGGAACATTTAAGATACGTTTTGAAAAATCATTTTCCTGCCAGTCCACACGAAGACCTGCAATACATAGTAATGACTTAAGAACAGCTACAAGAGCTTCTATTACCTTCTTTAAAATATTATCATATTTATCCAAAATTGAGGGTAGATGGGAGAAAGAAGGATACCATAAAACCCCAATCAGTCCTTGGGGTTAACAGTATTTAGCCACAGCATGATCTGGCAACTTGGGTTCTTAGGTTGGAAAAAGCCAGGAGAGCTAATGGCACAACTTATAAAAATGCAAGAACATACAAGACAGTAAAAAAAATAAAATAAAAATAAAAGTATGGCAGACTTCTCACAGCAACTCAGCAGGCAAAATACCTTCAATTTCTGTGATCAGGCCTCCTCCAGGGCCAGAGGTCTGGGAAATAATTCAATCTTTATGAGCCCTTGGAAATGGAAATGGCGGTTTTATTGGCCTCAGCAGAGTCATGATTCCATGTTCCCTGAAAGTCCCTGTACTCAGCCACAAGGGGAAAACTATAGCCTACCCATTCAAACAAGAACAAATTCAACCTCTTATTTTAAACCAGCAGGTTTGGAAAGAATATTGCAATCTCCCTGGAGAACCAGAATAACAAGGGTTCAAATCTTTCAGCCTCAAGACAACAGTCATTCCTATTTAAAAGAGTTTTTAGTGTATATCTGCTCCCAGTGCTTGAGTACTAAAAAAAAGGGAAGTTCATATTGTTATCAGCTATAATAATTCACATGGCACTGTTTAAGGGATTTGTCAAGAATAAATCATTTTCTGAAAAATTTTATCCTCCAGCACGTCTGGAAGGAAGGTTGCCGATTGACTTTATTTTCTACATCAAGGGCAATTGGATTTGAATGATATTAAACAGACAAAGCAAATCATCAATAGATTGTGGGCTGACATCAAGAAAACATTGGCAGGTAAACAGCTGAGTAAGTGGGTTTTAGGTTTTTCCTAGTGAAAAGAAAGACCTAATTCCACATTAGAAGTCCACTCTGAGGAAGATTCTAGCCTACTATAGTATATCTGAATGAACAGAACCATATGCATGTTCCCAGAGTTTCTCCAAATTAAGTCCCAAGATCACTCCAGATCACAGTTTAGCATCTTTGTACCTACTACTAAGTTTACATTCCTAAGACATGGTAAAAATCACAGGTGTATTAATTAAGCCAAGAGATACAAGGTACCATTAATCAACCAGGACTCTATTTCTTGTCGAGTATATTAATACATTTTAAACAAACTTAAGTCCCAAGCCATTTGCCAAATATCCTACTGAGCTTTTCTGCACTTTAAGATACAAACAAGAAATAATTTCTTACCACTGCCACTCCAGGGAAGAGTTGGGATACCTGCAGTTTGAGCCACTATGGAAGATGCAATCTTATCACCCAATGCCCACATGGCTTGGCTTGGAGGACCTAAAAACAAATTAGAAAAGAACCTTCACTATAACATTTAGCCTCATTTCTGGCACATCTATTCTGCCTTATGTTATAATTATTTTTGTATTTGTCTTGCTTCCCACTCTATCACATATTGGGGATCATAAACTTGATAATGGGGATGACTATGTTTTGACTCATCTTTGTACCCTTTATAGAATCTACTGTAGTAACCTTTTTGCACACAGCAAGAGCTCAATATGTATAAATATATGGTGAATTCAATTCCAGACAAATCTAACTAATTTTATATTCCTTCATGATCCAATTTCACCAGATTACAGTTTTTTATTTTTTACTTTTAACCAATATCCTGAAATAAGGACTATAAAGTTTTGGAATTCAAGTATGAAATATACCCTCCCTGGTCTTAGGGGAACCCAAAGAGGAGATTTATCGGTAATAAGGTTTAAAAAGCATAATCATCATTATAGAAAGTCTTTGAGAATGAAAGAGAAACACTTTAGGCCACATAACCTCTATTTTTCTTTCTGCCATACAGAGCAGAAAGTCAGAAAAAACAGTTCTCATCCATAGGAATACAACGTATATGCTTAAATGCAAAGTGCTGATTCCTATTTAAGGACACACTGCAAGGGTATCCTTACATACAGTTATGCACTGCATAATGTTTGATCAATGACAGACGGCATATACGATAGTGGTCCTATAAGATTATAATGGCTATACCATATAGCTTAGGTGAGTAGTATGTTATACCATGTAGGTTTGTGTAAGTACATTCTATGATGTTTGCACAATGATGAAATTGCCTAACAACGCATTTCTCAGAACATATCCCAGTCATTAAGCAACACATAACTATATTCAATCATCTGCATTATCTAAAAACAGGTCCTTTCTTCACATTTTCTTATGGTTACTGGCAAAGTTTTAAAAGGGCAGTGTTTTGGAATGCAGAGCCTTTTCCATACCTTATGGAAAAGGACTCAGGGACAGAAAACACTACCAAGATGAAGTGAGATAAGCAGGTGTGGGTGGGTGGGTGGTGGGGAAGAAATGAAGAGGGTAACTCTGAGAGTTGCTGACTGATTTAAAAAAAAAAAAAAAAGCCCAGTACATGTTAAACAGAAGAAAATCAGACTACTGAATGAAATATGGGCAAAATTGACAAAAAGAAACAGAAAGATAGGAACAGTATGTCAGAAAGGCTTACCCATGAAGGCGATGCCATTTTTCAAAAGAAGTTCAGGGAGCTTGGGATTCTCAGAAGCATGACCCCAGCCAGCCCACACTGCCTGCAAGGAAATACAATATGATTCATTCTTAAAATTCATACCAAAAAACACTTAAAAACTGCATTACTCTCTAGCAAGACTGGCCCTACTTCATGAGGTACTATATAATAGTTCCATAGCAGCCTAATGCTTAATTCAGCTTCTGTGCTTAATTGTTGGCTAACTTTTTACAGAACAATAAGCAGTCCATTGTAGCAAAACCTCTGAAGAGGTCAAAACCAAGTTGAAATTGATCATTGGTTTTGTTGCTCTTTAAGAAACTCAATTTGTAGCCTTTTAGCTAGGCTCTACAGAGCCTTTTCTAGAAATGTTGGCTATCTTGCACATATTCAATTATTTTGGCCACCCAACTCCGCCTTTATATCTAGTGGTATAAATCTAGAGTTTTTTCCTCTTTGGGCTCTAAGGTGCTTACCCTAAACTTCCTAACACAAAGTGATAGGGAAGAAACAACATACTTCTCTAAAACACCACCATATTCTAGGATAAGAATATTCCGTCAGAAATAAGTAACTTTTACTTACTTGGGATGGTTCAAGGTGACATGCATAGAATAAATAATCTCTGAAATACCCTTCCAAACCTTCTGCTTCTATTATGTTTATTTTTATTCATTCCATTCTTTCCATCTTTCCTTTCCTTGTCTGTTTTCGTTATCCCATATAAAGACATTTAAGAATTTTCAAAAAAGATGCTTTATATAGAAGTTCTCTGGATATTCCCCTGTGCCTAACAGTAAAATGGCTGAATTTGGTTTTAAAGAATACATTGGCATCTCTTACTTGTACCGGGATCCTTTTAGCAATATCAAGAATTAATTCCACATTTGCATAGTTGTTATTGTTTGGTCCTCCAGGCACTGGCACATAGTGATCGGCCATCTTAATGTATTCTGAAAATGCAAGCAAATTAATAAAGAACACATGATTTTTTTTTAGGAATTTAATTGCATAGCAAAACTATGTAAAGGACAGGGATTATCATAAGTAACCGCAGGACAAACAGCAATTAATGGGATAATTTCCAGGACCATTTTAGTTGAAGGCGCTGAGTTTGTTAAATCACAGCACCAATATGGATTAATCCCATATTTAGGAAGGTCATATACTAAAATAGCAGTTCACTTTAGCTTTTCTGAAGAATCTTTATGACCTCTATATCAAGTTGATCTGCCAGTTAGTGGCCCAAGTACAATTACTCTATTTGGAGAAAAAGTTCAAGTCCTGACATCCTTTAACTTGCACTGCACCCTGAGAAAGCCCTCTTCCTGGTGCAGATCAGGGCAGAATGGGGAAAAAGAGTAGAGCCTGGAGGGTTTGCAGACTGGCTAAACAGAAAAGGTTAGGTTAGGTTAGTTACAGGAGTCTGGTGCCTGAAAAGGGTTTATGTGGAATGATGAAGATAATAGATATTTAAAAGAAACTTTAGAAAGATAACCACTTTCCCTCCTCACATTTTTTTCTCAGTATTCCCTTTCAAATTTGTCACCTCATGTCTTTCTTTTCCTATTCTGGCAACAACAATTGTAGCAGAGCAGCTACCATCTGCAGAGATTGTACTAAGCTCTTTATATATACATTATCTCATTTAATTCTCTTAGCAATCCTATATATGATAGGTATTATTAGCACCCAAGTTCACAGGAAATTATGGCATGGTGCAGTTAAGTAACTTGCTCAAAGTTCATCTCCACCATATTATTAACATTTCTTATATCTCATTCCTAGCTTTAAAAGATTTTTTAAGTCCTACTTAAAAAAAGAAAAAAAAAATAGACTAAAAGCAAGATGCCGGGCCTTAAAGTTTGTTCAAAATTAAAATGGGTTTATTGTTCTCTTTGATTTTAGGAAAAAAGCATGCTAATTATTAAAAATTTTAGATACTATAACAGCATGTAATACACTTTTTTAAAAAAGTCAAAATCACCAGTTGTCCCATCTCAGAGATAACAAGTTCATGCTTTGGTATACTTGTAACCATAACCTGTTAACCAATTTAACAACATATTGCAGATATCTTTCCACATTATGACAAAGAGATATACTTTATATATGTCATATATTTATGTATGCCTAACGTTTCAATACTCCCTAATTCATGTTAACTATTAACTTATTGACAGAAATATAGATTATTTATAATTTGGAAAATTATAATTTCCAAATTATTTCTGTTTGTAGTGAATTGAATTATGTTCCCCCCAAACTCACTGAAGCTTGAATTGTGTCCCCCAAGTTTTCTGTATTAGAAACTTAGCCCACACTATGACTGTTAAAAGGTTGGGAAATCCTATTATGGTAATTGAAAGGTGAAGACTTGAAGAGGTGATTGGATTGTAGGACCATGCACTCGTGACTGGATTAATAATGGTGGTCAGGGGTGTGGTTCTGAGGGCTTTAAAAAGAGAGTGAATGAGGAGGTTACTCTCTGCTCAGCCATTTCACAATGTGATACCCTGCATCGCTGAAGTCACCACCAAGACCCTCACCAGATGTGTTCCCTGGACTTTGGACTTCCAAGCCTCTGAAACTGTAAGCAATAAATTTCATTTTCTTACAAATTATTCAGTTCCACGTATTTTGTTATAAGCAACAGAAACGGACTAATACATTGTCCTCAGGATATGTTCCTAGAAGTAAAACAAATGGGTCAAAGGGTATTCGTATTTTCAGACTCTCACTAGCAATATGGGTGCCAAATTGCCTATACTCTCACTTATATTAGATGTTATCAATCTTTTCAATTTTGTCAATTTTATAATTTTAAATAAATCCCTATCTACCATTGTTTGTGTTTGTATTTTTTTGATTACCATTGAAACTGAATCTCTTTTTGTGTGTTTATAGTTCCTTTTTATGTATGCTTTTATGGACTACCTGTTCATGTTCTTTGCTGATTTTCTATTGAAGGGTGACTTTTTCTCATACTATAGGTAGAAGCTCTTTGCTGCCAATGTTTTTCCAGATTATCATTTGTTTTTAACTTTTTCTTTCTTTCTTTTTTTTCTTTTTTTATAAAATAGAAATTTTATGTAGTCAAATCTATCTAACTTTTCCACAGTGGTTTAGTCTTTTCCATAGTTCAGGAGCCATAAATAGAAAAAAACACTTTAATTGCTGACCTACATCCTACACATACATACATATATACACACACACACTCTGCAAAGGTACTGCTGCCCCCAACCAACAGTGGATCAGAGCTCTATGCCAATCTTCTATTGTCATTATTGTAGACACTAAAGAAAAGAGAAGCCCTGAGAAGCAAAAAAAAGAAAGCTTACTCTGATATAGCCTGTATCTCTCCACCATCTCCTAGTTCTCAGAGTTCCCATAACTACCAGCAGAGACACTATTCTGTATTCACAAATAAATGAGAAAACTCCTCTCAAAAGAGAATACTCAATTCTTTACTATAGATTTCACTAATCATCTACCTTTCAAACTTTTCCTATAACTATCATGAAATAAAAATGTGACAAGTTAATTATTACCATGCTCATCTTTAACCTGTCAATTTTTGCCCATTCCCCTCCAGTCTCAAAAGGATAAAGTCTTCTCCTGTTAATAACCAGCTCTCCTATCTAAGACTCCTTTTTCATAATTTTTTAAATTATAAAAATAATTAGTGTTTTACACTGATCACAGTGATCGCAGAATGGTAACAATTTACTAAAACTAAAGAACTTCGTACTTTTAAAGGGATGACTTTTATGGCATGCAAATTAACTCAATAAAGCTGTTAATAATTAACATAATAGAAAGGCTATGAAAAAAGGAAAAATCACCCAGAATACTAATTCCTTAATCACCACTAGTATGGTAATCCTTTCTAGCATCCTATTTTTTAAATAACTTTCTTTAAAAGTTGTAAAATGTATATACTCTATGTAAAAAAAAGCTGGAAGGGCCGGCCCGTGGCTCACTCGGTAGAGTGCGGTGCTGCTAACACCAAGGCCACGGGTTCGGATCCTATATAGGGATGGCCGGTTTGCTCACTGGCTGAGCGTGGTGCTGACAACACCAAGCCAAGGGTTGAGATCCCCTTACCGGTCATCTTTTAAAAAAAAAAAAAAAAAAAAAAAGCTGGAAAAAGAATAGAAATAAAAACAGCCCAAAATTCAAAGCTATGCTACCTACCCTAAGTGAATCAATGTACAGTATATGCATGTATTGAAACAACACACTATACCCACTAAATATGTACAAATAAATAAATAAAAGCAATAAAAACACCCCAAAACTCTACCCCCAGAAAAAACTATTATTGCTGTTTCGTTAACCCTCATATGTTGTTACAACTTTTTTTCTATGACTATACACATGTATTTTTTTCTATTATTATATTACAATTTTCTTTTATAGCCAACTTTTTTTTTTTTTTTAGGAATTGTGGTGGACAGACACCAAGGTTTTCCCATGATCCCAACCTCCAAGTATTTATGCCTTCTGTAATCCCCTCCCCTTAGGTATGGGCAGGATCTGTGACTTGCTTCTAGGCAAGAGAACAGGCAAAGGTAATGTGATTTCCATGATAACACTGCATAAGAATATAACCCATCTTACTAGGAGACTCTCTCCCTTGCTGACTCTGAAGTAGCAGGCAGTCATTCCGGGATGGCCCACATGACAAGAAGCTGAGAGTAGCCTTTGACTAACAACCAACCAATACTCAGGCCCTCATTCTGACAGCCCACAAAAAACTGAATGCTGCTAACAAGCATTCAAGCTTGAAAGCAGATCCATCCCAAGTCAAGCCTCAGATGAGACCACAGCCCCAGCTGACACCTGATCACAGTTTTGTGAGACCATGAAACAGAAGACCCAGCTAAACTATGCTCTGACCAAGAGAAACTGTGAAATAATAAATATTCATTGTTTTAAGCTGCTCTGTTTGTGGTAATATTGTTACAAAGTAATTAATAGATAACACAGCAATTTATCAAAATTCATTCTCATATTAATACATTCCAGGGGCTGGCTGGTTAGCTTACTTGGTAACACCAAGTTCAAGGGTTTGTAGCCCCATACCAGCCAGCTGTCAATCAATAAGTGTCACTCCATAAAATATCTTTTAATGGCTGCATGGTATTTCATAGAATTGGTTTAGTTCATTTTACTTATCCATTCACGTTGGACACAAGTTACTCCCAGTTTCTCACTATTTTGAAATATGCAATATCCTTGTACAAACAAATTTGCTCCCATTACTGATTTTTTCCCCTCAGAATAAATAGCAAGAAATAGGATTTCTTGGTCAAAAGATATGCACATTTTTGTCCACTTGTGCTCTTGATCCCATCCGTTTCCATCTCTTTGAGGCCTGTCATGTATTCCAGGTTTCTTGTGTACTTCAACCCTTCCCCACTCTTTGGCCACCTCCTCTCAGACTGTAAACATTCCTAAGTCTCTTTCATTCTAAAATATAAAAATCTTGACCCTGAATTTCTCTTCAGGTACTGCCTTTTCTCCTTCCCTTCTCATACAAAATTCTTTAAAACCTAATCCATGTTGGCTATCTTCATTTCACTTGCCATCCATTCCTTAACATCCTATATAACTCTGCATACTCTTATATTGTTCTACTGAAATTATTCTTGCAAAAGTTACCAATGATTTCCTAATCTCTGGACATGTTTCTAATCCTGTTTTTCTGGACTGCTGACATGTTTGACCCTTCCTTATTGAAATTCTCTTTACTCTTTGCTTCTCTGTTTCTTCTCCTATCTCTTCTCAGCATTGTCAGTTCATCCCTAACTTCTAGTTTTCCATAAAATTTCATCCTTAGCCCTCTTCTCTTCATTTTCTATGTGTTCTTCTGCGGGGCGGTATTAACTACACCACTTATTTGCCAATAATACACACATCTTAATCTTCAACTCTCATTATTTCTAAGTTCTAGAAGGATATATTCAATTTTTTGCAGGACTTATAGGACTTGAATATACAAGTATTCCAAACTAAATCTATCTTCTCACCAAAAAACCTTGTTCTTGATATATTACCTATTTTAGTTGGTGGTTGATACCAGCATTCACCTAGTCAACCAAATTCAAACCCAATAGTCAACATTAACTTCTCTCAATCACCAAATCTTGCCATTTTTACCTACGTCTCTCTAAACCATCCCTTTCTTCTCTATCCTCAGCCCCATCACATTTCCTCTATTACTGTATTCCTCAAAAGGATCTTCTGAGATACTAACAGAATCATCCATCTATTTTTTTTTTGAAGAATCTTTTAGAGATACATACTGAAATATTTACAGCTAGAATAAAATGATATCTAGGATTTGCTTCAACATAATTGCACGAGGGGCAGGGGATGAGAGTATAGATGAAACTAGATTGGCCATGATTTGATAATTATTAATATTGGGTGACAGGTAGATAGAAAAGGGTTCATTATATATTCTACTTTTGTATGGTTAAAAAAAAAATCAGTGTGCACATGGGTGGACTTAAAAAAAGTGGGGGGGAACCCAATTCAACCATTCAGAATGAAAATCCTTTAATATCCAACACACACACACACACACCCCTAGGAAGATAAAATATGGGCTTTTGAATATGGAAAATAAGGTTCCCCTTGACAAATATTCTATTACATTGCTATAGATTGGATGTCCCCCCAACCTCATTGACATTTAATCCCCACTGTAACTGTTGAGGGTGGAAATCCTATTATGGTAATTGAAAGGTGGGGCCTTGAAGAGGTGATTAAATTGTAGGACCATGCCATGCTGTAGTGAATGGATTAATAATAGTGGTCAGGAGCGTGGTTCTGAGGACTTTAAAAGACAAGCACACAAAGAGTTTTTCTCTCTCTGTGTCTACCATCTTGTAATGTGAGACCCCTGGGTCACTGTTGCCACCACCAAGGCTCTCACCAGATGTGTTCCCTGGACTTTGGACTTCCCAGACTCAGAAACCATAGCAATAAATTTCACTTTCTTACAAAGTACTCAGTGCCAGGTATTTTGTTATAAGCAACAGAAATGGACTAATACACATACCTTGTACTTTAATAAGCCATTTGTAATTTCCAGAAAACCACTTATGTCATATTTTCATACATTTGCATATGCTGTTCTTTCTGTGCGTTATACCCTTCTCTCCCCAATAATTCCTTCACTAACTCTTACTCATTCTTAGCTAGGCCATAACCTCTTTCAGAAAGCTTTATCTTAACCCTGCCCTCAAGAGTTAAATGTCTTGCTTCTGTGTTCTCTGCACATGTTTCTATTATGCCACTTACCACACTGTATTGAAATTATATCCTAGAGCAAGATCACCTCTTATTCAACTGATGGGTCTCTATGTTTACTGAGTGAATGTATAAATAAATTTGTTGAAGTACCAGGTAGAAATGGACAGGGAAAAAGAAGCCATGCAATGTAGTTTATATTTATCTTTGCAGCTATCCAGTAAAATTGACATTATGATCTTCTTTTTACTGATATGAAAATTGTGGCTCAGAGATGTGAAAGCATACGTTTAAATGATTTCACATAACAAATGCTTTCCAATAAATTGCTGACTTCTCTGTTTCTAAATAAGATGATGTAATAAACTTTACTCCTTAGGAATATTCTTAATATCAGTCTTAATATAGAGAGAACATATACAGACCCAAAAAGCTTTAAAAGAATAGCTCTTTAAAGAGCTATGTTACCTGTGAGTACTCTACTTTAAGAGATTATACCTTAGTGATAAGTATGGAGAAGAAAGACAAGCCACACTTTTCAGCTACACTAATAGTCTTTATGTTCAACTCTCAGAGGACCATCTGAATAGAGAAAATATAGAGAAGAGTTTACCTAGCAAAACCCACTTGGGTCCCAAGAGGTCTCTCACTCAGGAGGAAGAGGAAAAAAAAAATCTTAACCATAAGTTTCCCTACAATTCAATATAACTCATAAGGAAAATAGCATTTCCTTCCAAAACTTTCCACTTACACATGATAAAATATGTGGCATAGCAAATGCAATACTTAAAACTGAAAAAGGCATACACTTGAAAGCCCAAATCAACACTTTTGTTAAATTTCTACCTTCTTACCCTTCGAACACAAGAGAGTCTGTATTCAGATTAACTATAATATAACCACTTGTATATGCCTATTATTAGCACTTTTTAAAGAGAAATTCTTTTTAAAGGATTTCATTTGGAAATCTTGGGTTTGGGAATCTCCCTAAGTTAACATTCTACTACTTAAAGTCTGGACTGTTCAATGTTTTTTGCTTTAGGGTGATGTTTTCATAATGCCAATAACTCACCTGCATTGGCTTTAAGGTCTTCGGGTGTGACCATGACAACAAATCGGATTGCACGCTCATTTCGGAACATTTCATAAGACCACCTCCGGATAGACCGCATGCATTTCACTGCTGCAATGCCATTGTTAGCAATAAGAACCTGGGGGTGGAGGGGTGGGGGTTGGAGTGGGAATTGGAGGAAAAAGTAGAAAAGAAAGGCAATGACGGAGGAAAAGAGATGAGAGAAATTTTATAAATCTATCTTTCACTGAGGAAGTCAGATTTTCAACCAGAAATTCTTATTGCTGGTCCTATTAGGAACCAGCTCCCTCATACTCAAGCAATGTTTTAAAATATTTAAAATAAGCAAATACTTTCATATGTGCCTGCTAAAATTTACTTCAGTCTAACTTCATTTCTTGAAGGGAAAAATCACAATTACTCAAACCCTGTGCGTTTGTGAATTATTCCACCATACTATCATACCTATTACTAGAGAGCAGAAGAAAACAAACTTCAGAGGGATGATCTATTATCAAATAAGGAATGGAGGAAGACTAAAAAGTGCAGTGTCATGCACTATTCTCTGTTGTAATAAAACAAGGCACAAAGCCCCGAACATGTTTCAAAACCCTGACATCAATCACTTCTCGCCAAAATCCTGAACCCCAATGCCTTAGAATTATAGAGACTCCCTCAGAAAAAATGGTCACGAGAAAGAAAGTAGAAGAATCAAGTGATCTTGAGACTACTCTGTAAACAAACCTTTCATCCCCTTACCTATCTTGCAATTATGCCCCTGAGGATAACATAGGCTAACAGACACATAATTTATCTTTATTGGAAGACTAATAGAAGGATACTGAGGAAGCAATACTTTAGGAATAGGAATATAGGTCCCCGATCCTTTAATCTTGTAATCACTACAAGCTATTTCAACCAACTCATATCCTCAGCTCTGACAGTTTAGATAGAAGTGATACAGAATTATTCACAACATTTCAAAACACCTGAAATCTCCTTAAGTATTTCATGTGGTATATTTCCTTTAAACATCTGAAATATCTGGTAGAAACCAGTAAGTGACAGTGTATCAAACTGGTTAAGCCTTCTGTTCTGAAACTCTCTACTCCCTTAGCTCTAATTGCATGCTGTGACATAAATTATCTCCCTTTCGGAACCCCATAAGCTAACCAACTCTTCATACCCTGTCAGACCAGTGCAGCCCCACTCTATAAAACCACAAGATCTTTCAAAAAGAAACTTTATGAGCACTGTTTCATCTTCTTAATTAGCTATGAGTAAACTATCAGTGGTAAATACATATTATTGAGAATAGTGAAATTATATAACAGGATGCTAGGGAAGCAGAAAGGACATTTATGCATAAAGAGGCAAGCAAAGTCTCTGAAAATCTAAGTATCAATTTTGAGTAAATCTAAACAACAAATCTAGGCATTAAGTCTCATGTACTTTTGACAAAATAATTTAGCAAGTTACAACTTACCTTCTCAATCACTTTGTTTCCCCCGAAGCGAGTAACAAATTCTGCTGGAGAAGCCACAGTGAAATCTCGCTGTGAGTCTATTTTCTTTCGGTCTCGACCTTGCTTTACTAGGTGCAAGCCAGACATGCTGGACCTATAAAAATACAGAAACCATGAAAGTCTGTAGATAGGATTTCTTCACCCCTCTATATCCTCTGGAGACCTACTTTTCGCTACCATATTTCTAACAGTACTTCCAACTGCAACCTTGTGAAGACTGCAGGCTGGCAGACCACATATTTTTCAAATAGAAGATAGAAAAGAAAATGATCCTTGCTTGTGGAAATTTAAGAAATTTAAGGAAAAAAATAAGTGTTCCTGAATAATAAAATGTCAGGGTTTACCAACAGCCTCACAAAGAGATAGGCAAAGGATAAAGTGAAACGAGATGGTGTAAATAAAAGACTCAAAGACAGCTAAACGCTAAAATACAGTTAGCAAGGCTAACTGGATCATGACTGTTGTGCAGATGGACTTCACTTTAGTATCTCCATCCTTCTTTCTTATGAGTCGTAACTCCACATTTTTAACTGCCTACTAAATGTTTTACTTGGGCATCCCATAGGCATTTCAAAATCAACAACTTCAAAACCAAATTCTTTTTTTTCTTTTTTTTTTAAAGATGACCGGTAAGGGGATCTTAACCTTTGTTGTCAGCACCACGCTCACTTAGTGAGCAACCGGCCATCCCTATATGGGATCCGAACCCGTGGCCTTGGCATTATCAGAACCACACTCTCCCGAGTGAGCCACGGGCCGGCCCCAAAACCAAATTCTTTACAAGGCAGCACTAACTTTAAGATGCCCCATCTTTTTGGTTTATTTTTTAAAATCTGTAAAATTGACACATATATTACAATTGTTGCTTTATTTAATTGGCAATTTTTTTTTCTAACCAATACATAAGAAATAAATAAAATAATGGTGCTTCTAACAATCAATGGTGTCTTAGATTAGACAAATATAAGCAGAGACCTGGGTTTAAATTCCAAATTTGTCCACTTAATAGCTCAAATGATCTTTGGCAAATAATTTAACCTTGTTCAGCTTCAGTTTTCTCTTTGTAAAATATGCATAATATTTACTGTCCCAGTTATTTACCCAGTTATTGTCTCTTAGCTCCAAGCCCATCCTTTTATGCTCTACTCTGTGACAACAGGGCTAAGACTCTGCAAACTTCATTCCAAGACTTCCTTTGCTAGCTCCTTCCTGTTCAGTTCTGCCAATGAGAAAGCAGAAAGGTAACAAATGGGACTTCCTACTTTTTTCCAGCTCTTATCAGCAATGCTCCAGCTGTAATGAAGAGTTTATTCTAGCTTCTTTCAACATTCCCAGGAAAAGCCTTAGAGGTACCCGAAGCAGTGGGCTGTGGCTTCTTGGCAGTCAGAGTACCAGCCTTGCCATGCTCACTCATCCTCTGGACCACATTGCCTGGGTCTATCAATCACCTGTCAGGCCAGGCCTCCTCCTCAGGGATCTGAGTACCAGCTACTAAAACTTACTCCCAAAGGTCCAAGCACCAGCCCCCAAGGGCCCTCCTCAAAGCTCCTAGGTTCTGGTAACACTAGCTCTTCCCTCTTATCTCCCAGCCCTAGGGGTGATAGCTGCTTCCTGTCATCATTAACTCAGGGTAACCTCAGCATCAGTTTTTTGTTATTTTATTCTTCTAAGACCCAAGTAAACAATTCCCACTATTAAATGGCCTCTGTTTATAATACCTAATGCAGTTTCTCTTCTCATGACTGGACCTTGACTGACAGATCCTCCAAAAGGGTGTTTCAAGGATTAAATAACAATAGAGATAAGCTCCTTTATACTTTACACTGTTTGATAGACAGCGGTTTTATTCTATTCCCATCTTTTCTTCCTTTCCCCTACAATCTAACCTTGACAGCAGTAAGTTATCCTTTCAAAATAAAAGAGTACCATTAAAATCTTCCCACAAAGAAAATACCAGGTCCAGGTGCTTTAAAGTAAAAGATCTACCAAACTTTCAAGGGCAGTTGTCTACCAAACTTCCAGAAAATAGAAAAAGAAGTAAAACTCCTTCACTAAAGTAACCCTGATACCAAAACTAAACAAAGATGTTAAAGGAATATTCCAGGTCCATTTTACTCATGACTATGTACTTGTACATGCAAGCATCCCAAACAAAATATCCTAAAACAGTATGGTAATGGTGCGAAGATGGGCAAATTATTAGTCAAAAATGTGTTATGATGTAATTATATACCATATAATTATGTATACATTGTTATTATATAAATATGTAATTATACTTTAATTTTAGAAAATCTATAAATGTAAACTCTGTGTAAGTAGGTACCAGCAAGTGAAATAAAATGGAAAAAATTAGTCATTAAGACTGCAAAGGAGAAAGTTAAACTATCATTATTTGCAAATGATGTGATTATTTAAATAGAAAACATAAAAAATTCTGCAGACAAATTATTAGAAATAGTAGGAGAACTCAGTCAAGTGTTTAAGAAAAACAACAAATTGTTTTTCTCCTACTATACTCTCACAACACAGAACACTTCTGTGACCACTCTAACTGGGTATCCTATAATTCAATTCTGATACTATCCACCTGAAAATAGTGTCAGATCCCACAGGATAGGGGCTCAGTCCCACAAGACTGCCCCCCACTTCAGATACCAATTGCAAGTCCCAGGTTGTGATCTGTACTTCTGACCAACCAAAAATAAATCGAGGTTTGCATGACTCCCCTCCTCAGGTTCAATAAACTTGGTAGAGCAGCTCACAGAATTCAGGTAAACTTTTATTTACATTTATCCATTTCTTATAAAGGATATTACAAAAGATACACATGAACAACCAGATGAACAAGATGCACAGGGCAAGGGTTGTTGGAAGGGACTCAGAGGTTCTATACCCTGTCCAGGCACACCACCCTCCAGACACCTCCATGTGTTCAGTACACCAGAACTCTCCCAACGCCATAGCTCAGAGATTTTTATGAAGGCTTCATCATGGAGGGCATAATTGATTACATCATTGAACACTGGTGATCAACTCAACCTTCAGCCCTTCTCTCCTCCCCAGAGATTAAAGGGTGAGACTGAAAGTTCCAACCCTCTAATTACATGGTTGGTTGCTCTGGCAACCAGCCCCCAACAGAAATTTCTCATAATTCTGGAGGCTGTGAAGTCAAAGATCAAGGCACTGGCAAATTGGAGTCTGATGAGGACTCTCTCTTCCTGGTCCACAGATGGCACCTTCTTGCTGTGTCTTCACATGGTGGAAGGTACAAGGCAGCTCTCTGGAGCCTCTTTTATAAGGGCACAAACCACATTCATGAGAGCTCTGCCATCCTGACCTAATCACCTCCCAAAGGCCTCATCTTCTGACACACTGGTGATTAGATTTCAATATATGAATGTGGGGGGAGGAGGAGGTAGCACAAATATTTAGACACATACACACACACATACATATTTTGTTTATATATGCATGTTTGTTTTATACAAAAAACAATGTTTTATATATGTTTGTTTTATACATGTATAAATGTAAAACACATTATATGAATATATTAAACAAACATTTTATATTTTTTTGATATGATATATTTATACATGTATATACATAAAACACTTTTTTGATATTATATATAATATATAATAATAGATCACAGTTACTTTTTACTTCTTTGACTCTCAGTGGATGTTTTGCTTGGTTTTCCCCCAAATGGGTGGAATAGGTGGGGAAAAGGAAAAGAAAAGGGTGATTGTTCCAAAGACAAATTTTGTCAACTCAAAGTGTTTATTTTCTGTTTTTGCCTAAGAGTAGTTTAAGTTTCAGGGAACTTTGTTTGAAATAAAAACTCTAGATTATAAAAACAACCAAACAAAACAAAAAAGAAAATGGAGGGACCCTTAATTACTGCTGTCAAGCAAATCATTCAAGTCTTTTATGTCAATCCTCTGCTGAGGAGGCACCGACCTTCAAGAGGCCTGAAGAAGGACCACAACGGCCTGACTCATTTCTTCATCAGCCTGAGTTCTAACAGCGAGAAGAAGATCCCAGGGTAAGGGAGCATGGCACCCTCAACAACTCATCTGGCTACCTACCAGGACAATTGCAGCAGGCAACTTTCCTGGCTCCAGAGATACATTCTAAAAAAGTTTTCTGCAAAACTACCTTCAAGAGGATGCTACATACTACAAGGAACAAATATCATTTCTTCACAACAGTTGAAGAGACTTCACTCTTGAAACAGGCAGCCAAATCCAGTGAGCAAATATGGCACAGACTGAGATTTCTTAATGAAATAATAGCACAGCAGAGTCTATACAGGGGTGCTTGTTTTCAACATAGCTACACTATCACACATGGGCTCAGGTATTTTCGTTCAAATTCTGAATGTAAACTAAAGCTTTAGTAATTCAGGAGCAAACGTGCCAGTTTTTATCAATTTCCTTTAAAAAAAAAAAAAAGCTTTCATTTTCTTAAAGATACAAAAAAAAAGTTATCAAATGTTGCATAAATTCCAGGGCTTAGCCGTCAGTGCTTTACTGTTTTTTAAAGATTATATACATATATAGCCCAAATACGGCACCCTATAACTTACCTTTGAAGCATGTAATATCTCATTTCCTTATTTTCCTCTGGAGAACCCTCCATATCAAGATGGCAAAGGAATGGAAGCTTTTTCTTCAGATTTTGGCCTTGTAAACACAAGCCGCAGTTCCTCCTTCTGTTGCAGCTGCTTAAATCCCAGGACAAGAGATACTATGCCTTCTACCTACTTCTTGGCCCTGCTTCAGTCAAAATAGGGTATGGCTTCAAACTAGTCTTTTCATCTACTTTGTCCCCAATTTCCATATTTCCCCACCTTCTTTTCATATTTTCCCCCTATACTTGGTTCACACACAGAATTAGTTCATTTCCCAAAGGGACTGAGAGGAGAGGGGAAGAAATATAAAAGCTTGTAAAAACTAGAAAACAGATCTTAGCAGCTCTGCTTTAGCAGCAGCAAACATATTTCAACAACAGTCACTTTCTTCTGATAGTCACCAGAGAAAAGCACCACCGCCTCTCCTGGCTGCCAGAAGCACATGACAGGGAAGGCCCAGGGCATAAATACAACAACGTTTACAAGGACAACTAAGTCAGGAAAATAATGGGGTCATGAAATCCAGAGGGAAGAGGGCAGCACAGCCTAAGCAGGTAACTTCTGAAATCCAATTAAAACAAATAATACTGATTATCAAACGCAAAAGGGGGAAAAGCATGTCAGGAGGGGAAGAAAGCAAGAAAGGAAACATACCATTAATAAGAAACTTTGAATAAAGTGGGAGCCATAATTCTAATTTTCAGGCCAAAGTAGTCATATATACAGACACACAAGCTAAGATTTTATTCACTTAAACACGAGAATAAAAATTGTACTAATATAAAAAGCATACAGAAAAGATGTGGATAAAATCCTTAAAAGGAAAAGGGGTCAAGACAGATATTTTGGACAAAGGTCTATCCTGCCTAGGAAGACTACCAGAATACATATCTTACTATGAAAACAAATCTGCCACAGACGAATAGATCCCTTAAAGAAATAAACAATGAAACAAACAAACAAAAGAAGCAATGGCTGAATGTTATACAGTAACATCTTCCTGTTTTAGCTTTTAATTAAGTAAATGCTCATGATATTGCTCCCTTGTAATGGGAGAAAAAACAATGACAAAAGATTCTAACTGCTTAGAATCTATAAAATGATCACTTCCTGAGACAAGTCCTCAAGAATGGTATAATTCAGCAGACTCTTATCTAACCTGAATCATGCACCATAGAAAAAAATTTCCTACCAAAATGCTGGGTAAGGGCCGGCCCGTGGCTCACTTGGGAGAGTGTGATGCTGATAACACCAAGGCCACGGGTTCGGATCCCTATATAGGGACGGCCAGTTTGCTCACTTGGGAGAGCGTGGTGCTGACAACACCAAGTCAAGGGTTAAGATCCCCTTACTGGTCATCTTTAAAAAAAAAAAAAAAAAAAAAATGCTGGGTAGAAATAGTTAATAATCTGATGCCAATCATGCTAAGAACCTATTAACCTTCCAGAAAAACCTTCCAAAACAGAAGTACACAAATGACCTGGAGCACAGAAAGAAGATAAATTGATCAGATAGAAGAAAAATGATTAAAACAAGCAAACCTTGATCTTAGGACACTCAGGTGACCCAAGATGAAAAGACTCAAACAGGCCAACATAACAGCAGCCATAATAAAAAATGGAAGCCCTGGGTAGTTCCCTGGTCTGTTCCATACCACACCAATAACCAATACAATTGGTCAATTTCCTTTTTTCTTTAAAGAATAAAGCCGACACAGAGGAGACCTTTTATTTTTTATGCCTCTTCAGAATAACATGTCTCAAAAATAGAGTATTAGAGGGTTCGGATCCCCATTCTAGCCAGCCACCAAAAAATATATAGAGAGAGTACTGGAGCCTTTGCTCAGGACAGTTACAGCAGTCACAGTAAAAGCAGCTTAATTTTACACACATCTAAGTGTCTACAGAGGTAGGCAGTTTCCAAAAGAGAAACACTCTCTGCTTTTGTTATACAAGTCTAACACTCAAAAAGAAAGAAAAACAAAACAAACAAAAAAAAACCACTGAGTGTAGAATAAAGCAGGCCATTTTGCACTTGACCATAACAGAAAAATATACTAAAGAGGCATGCTCTGTAATCAAGCTTATGCTTCCTTTCACTAAAAGGATCTTTCTAAAACAACCCAACACTAACACAGCACACCCAGATATAAAAGCAATGCTAGAGTTCCTACTGTTTTGTAGATGCTACCCACAATCATTCTGTAATATTAGAACACAAGAAATAAAAAGCCACATTCATTTCTCCAAATTCAAAGCATCCCCATCTTAATTTACCATGAATAAAGAGTGTCCAAGGTAGACACATACCTGGCACAAAATCCAAATAGAAGCCCACACTGATCCCAGCATTGTAACATGCCATGCACCAAGGATGACGTAGCAGTTTACCCGACAGACAGTGATGCATTCACTGACTAGATTGCAAAGCAGTCTGAGTTATACTGCAGCACACACTGTGAGAAACTGTTTTACATTGGAGCTTTTATTTTTTTATGTTATTCTTTTTTTTTTTAAATTTTATTTTGTCGATATACATTGTGGTTGATTATTGTTGCCCCTTACCAAAACCTCCCTCCCTCCTCCCTCCCCCCCAACAATGTCTTTTCTGTTTGCTTGTCGTATCAACTTCAAGTAATTGTGGTTGTTATATATTCTCCCCCCCCCCAGTTTTTTTTGTGTGTGTGTGTGTGAATTTATATATTAATTTTTAGCTCCCACCAATAAGTGAGAACATGTGGTATTTCTCTTTCTGTGCCTGACTTGTTTCACTTAATATAATTCTCTCAAGGTTCATCCATGTTGTTGCAAATGGCAGTATTTCATTCGTTTTTATAGCTGAGTAGTATTCCATTGTGTAGATGTACCACATTTTCCATATCCACTCATCCGATGATGGACATTTGGGCTGGTTCCAACTCTTGGCTATTGTAAAGAGTGCTGCGATGAACATTGGGGAACAGGTATGATTTGACTTTGATGATTTCCATTCCTCTGGGTATAGTCTCAGCAGTGGGATAGCTGGGTCATATGGTAGATCTATCTGTAATTGTTTGAGGAACCTACATCGGAGCTTTTATAAGGCGAGATACCTTGGATCAAGGATGTACCTTTGTTGAAAATCAACTGCTCCATTGATCTATATACCTATCCTTGCAGCAGTATCACACAGTCTCGATAACTGTGGCTTTATAGTAGGTTTTGGAATTAGATAGAATAAGTCTTCCAACTTTGCTCTCCTTTTTCAAAATTGTTTTGGTTATTCTAGGCCCTTTGGGTTTCCATGTAAATTTTAGGATCAGCTTGTCAAATTCTAGAAAGAAAAAAAAAACGCTACTGGGATTTTGATATGTAATGTGAATTTATAGACCAATTTAGGGAGAATTATCGTCTTCACAATACTGAGTTTTCCAATCCATGAACATAGACTGCCTCTCCATTTATGTAGATCTTATTTAATTTCTGTAAGCAACGTTCTATAATTTTTAGTGTATAAGACTTGTATGTTTATTGTTAAATCTATTTTTAAGTATTTTATTTTCTTTGATGCTATTGTGAATAAAATTATTTTCTTAATTTCATTTTTGGATTGTTCATTTCTAGCTAGCATATAGAAATACAATTGGCCTTTGTATATAGATATTACAGCCTGTGACCTTGCTAACTCATTTTTTAAATTTTGCTTACAACTTTATTGAAACATAAGTCACACATCATACAACTCACCTATTTAAAGTGTACAATTCAATGGTTTTTAGTATATTCACATAGTTGTGAACCATCATCACCCCAAAAAGAAACCTTGTATCCAGTAGCAGTCACTCCTCATCTCCCCAGCATCCTACCCATTCCTAGGCAATCACTAATATACTTTCTGTCCTTATAGATTTGCTTATTATGGACATTTCATATAAATGGAATAATACGTGGTCTTTTGTGACTGGCTTCTTTTGCTCAGTATAATGTTTTCAATGTTGTAGCATGTATCAGTACTTCATTTCTTTTTAATGGTCATGTATCCATTGCATGTATTCATTGCATGAATACATCATGTTTTTTTTATCCATCAGCAGTTGATGGACATTAGATCGTTTCTACTTTGTGGCTATTATGAATAATGCTGCTATGAACATTCATGTACATGTTTTTATGTGGATATGTTTCCTTTTTCTTGTGTGTATTACTGGGAGTGGAATTGTTGGATCATACCGTAAATAAATGTTTCGTTTTATAAGAAAGTGCCAAATTATTTTCCAAAGTGGCTGTATCATTTTACAATGTACAAGTGATCCAATTTCCCTGCATTCTCACAAACATTTGGTGTGGTCAGTTTTTTAATCTAGGCATTCTGATAGGTATATAGTAATATCTCATTGTTATCTTAATTTGCATTTTTCCTAACAGATAATTACTATTTCTATTTTCCTAAATGCAAACTGCTATTAGCTATTAAACATCTTTTCACGGGCTTATTTGCCATCTGTGTATTCTCTCTGGTGACATTTGCTTATTGAGAATTTGTTTATTGTTTGTTGTCTGACTTTTAAATAATTCTTTAACCATGTTTTTCTTTAGTTCTTTGAACACACTTATAGACTGCTTTGAAGACTTTGGTAAATCCAGCATTTAAAAACACCTGCAGACAGTTTCTATTTACTTCTCTTTTTCCTAAATATGCATCACACTTTTCTACATCTTTGCATGTCTCATGATTTTTTATTGAAAACTAAACATTAAACAATTCATCATAGTAATGCTGGATTCTGATTTCTTTTATCTATGAAAGTTGTTGTTACTACCTTTTCTTTCTTTCTCCTTTTCTTGGCTTAATCATTTGCCTGGATTAAATCTGTAAAATATGTCTCCCCTTCATTGTACAGCCATTGATGTCTCTGCTCATTTTCTTTTTCTTTTTGATTTTTACATTTACACTGGCATCTAAGGAGTCACCCCTCATGTCTACATAGATTAGATGTCAGCCAATGATTAGTCACCTGAAGCCAGTAAAGCTTTTGTACCCTGTTCATGGGTCTGTGTGTGGGACTGAGTGGTGCATTCAAAGTCCAGTACACTTTCAAGTCTGCCCTGGCTTTTACTTCTACTGGGTCTTATGTCTCCTCTGTGCCTGCCAGCAATATGCTTGCCCCAACAACAAACAGGCTTCAGTCTAGCAACGACACTAGCCTGTGCCACTCACCCACTGCTAAGATAGTCTCTTGCACCGACACCACCAGTGAGTACAGACATCATCCACTGCCCCCAAAAAGTTGAGTAAGCTCCCTTCAACTACAGCATCAAAGCTGCTAGTCCTCACAGCCTACCTTCATGGCAAAACATTCATGCCAATTGAGCTGGGAAAAGGGAGATTGAAACAGTCTTAGGCAATAACACCATAGACTCTCACTGTTATTACTGAATTTCAGCAGTTATTCAAGCATAAAAGTTTCTCAGATTATTATATGCCTTTGGTTGGTTGCAAGGGTGCTAATATGGTTGTTTTTGTCCATTTTGTCAAGCTTTATAGTTGTTTTTTGGGTTGAGGATTTGCCAATCTCCCTACTCAGCTACAGCTGGAAGTCCTACCTATTTCATTTACCTTGAATTGAGATATAACTTCATACAACAAAGTCCATAAAGCTTAAGTATTCAACTCAATTAATTTTACACATACACACACACACACACACACATATACATACACCCACACAACCAATGACCCCATCAAGATACAGAATATTTCCAAGGTCCCAGAAGGCTCAATAGTGCTCTCTTCCTAGTCAACATTCTCCCCAAAGGTAAACACTATTCTGACCTCTACCACCTTAAATTAGTCTTACTTGTTCTTTAGCTTCATATGCATATAGCTATACTGTATGAAATTTTATGTCTGGCTTCTTTTGATCAATATTATGTGTATAAAATTCATCAATGTGTTAACATAGTAGCAGTTTGTTCATTTTCATTGCTGTGTAGTATTCCATTGTGTGAACATCCCTTGGTTTATTTATCTTTTCTATTATTCATGATATTTGGGTTCTTTATGAATTTTGGCTGCACTTGTTCTTGTACTTGATTTTTGGTGGACAAATGTGATAATTTCTCTTGGGTATATACCCCAAAGTAAAATTTTTATTGATGGAGTATTTGTATGTTTAGCTTTAAAAGATACTGCCAAAAGGTTTTCTAAACTAGTTGTACCAATTTACATTCTTACTAGTGATGAGCTCCACACCCTTACTAAAACTTGATATTGTTAGTCTTTTTTTTTTTCTTGGGTGGCTGGCCAGTACAGGGATGGAACGCCTAGACCTTGATGTTATCAGCACCATGCTCTAAGATACTGTTAGTCTTTTAATTTTAGCTTTTTTGGTTAGAATAAGTGTTTAACATTATAATTTTAATTTTCAAATCCTTGATGACTAATGATATTGAGCACCTTTTCATATGCTTATTTGTCATTTGAATATCTTCTTTTGAAGTGTCTGTTCAAGTCTTTCTCCATGTTTCAATTGTATCAAATGTCTTTCATCTTACTGATTTATAAGATTCTTATAGTGGGACATTTTAATATTCCTCTTTTAGCAACTGATAGAACAAGTAGGAAAAAAAATCAAGGATACAGAAGAACAAAACTAAAAAGCTTAACTGATATATATAGAACCCTATTATAACTGAAAAATACACATTCAACTTAAAAAATAAATATTCATTGCAAGTGTTTAGTAAACTTTATCAAAATAGACCACATGCTAAGTCATAAAGTGTCAACAAATTTCAAAGGATTGAAATCACACAGAGTATGTCCCCTGAAAAATCAATAACAAAGATAATATAATACCCAAGTGCCTTGAAATTAACCAATATACTTTTAAATAATTTATGGGTCAAAAAAAATCACGAGAATTTTAAAAAGTTTTTAATTGAATTATGAAAATATACCACATCAAAACTTTGGGGATATAGTAAGATGAACTGATGAATGAATACAGAGATAGAGAAATGGACAGACACATGAAAAACATTAAAGGTAGAATCTAGGTGGTGAGTATGTGGGTGTTCTCTATAAAATCCTCTCAACTCTGCTATATGACTGAAATTTTTTATAACAAAACGTTGGGTGGGGGAAACATGTAGGATAAGGCTAAAGCTGGGCTTAGGGGGAAATTTATAGTCTTCAGCATACACATTAGATCAGAAAGGACTAAAAATCAATGATTTAGTCATCTATCTCAAAACGTTAGTAAAAGAACATCAAATGAAACCCAAAGAAAGTAGAAAGAAGGGAATGAAGATGATAGCAGGCATAAATGCAAGCAAAAACAAATATGCAATAGAAAAAAAATCAACAAAGCCAAATGTTAGTTCTTTGAAAAGGCCAATTACGTTGATAAATTTCTATTATGACTGATCAAGAATAAAAGAGAAAATGCTAATTGCCAATATTAGGAATAAGGAAGAGGGAATCACTACAAATATCACAGACATGAAAAAGAAATGAGTATATTATGATGACCTTTATGCCAATAAATTTTTAAATTTAGATGAAGTTGATAAATCTCTTGAAAAACAACTCTCCGGGCCCAGCCCGTGGCACACTCAGGAGAGTGCGGCGCTGGGAGCGCAGCGACACTCCCGCCGCGGGTTCGGATCCTATATAGGAATGGCTGGTGCACTCCCTGGCTGAGTGCCGGTCACAAAAAAGACCAAAAAAAAAAAAAAAAAAAAAAAAAAAATCTCCATTCTACCCAGGAAGAAGTAGAAAACCTAAATAATGCTAAACCTTCTAAAGAAATTGAACATATAATTAGAGCATACTGCTGATAACACCAAGGTCCAGGGTTTGATTCCCTGCACCAGCCAGCTGCCAAAAAAAAAAAGGAATTGAACATATAATATGTATAATTTAAAAGCCACTCCTACTGTCTTTTGCGACAATCCCTGGTCAGTTCTTTATCTCTTCCATTTATTCAACGAATATTTATTAAGTGACTATCATATGCTATAGAAAGTCCTGGGTATACAATTGTAAACAAAACATATATGGTCTTACGCTCATGTTACAGTGTAACGGAGACAAGCAATAAAAAAAAAAAAAAAAAAAAAAAACCAGTAAAAATATTACAAATTGTGATAAATGCTATCACGATAGAGGGAAAAAGGAACATTATGAGTAATAATAGTGGGACTCTGAGAAAATGGCATTTAATCTGAAATCTAATCATTATCCTTAAGACCTCAAGTGATCACTGAGAGAGTGAAAAACACTGGCCTACTAGAGCAACTGAAAGGCCAGTACAACTGAAGTACTGTCAGCAAACGCAAGTTGACAGACGTCAGATCATTCAGGGTCTCATGAGCCAAGGTAAGAATGTTGTATATTCTGCTAAGATCAACAGGAAATCAGGAGGCAAGAATATAATACAGGCAGAGAATCCAGTTAGATGACCATTCTAATAGTCCAAACAAGAGTTGATGGACTAAAGCTTTAACTAAGGTAATGGCAGTGAATATACTAAGGTAAATGTTGGAGAAAGAATCAACAGAACTGAAGTATGATTCCCCAGGTCTTTGGCTTAAGCAGAGTGGCTAGAAGTGCTATTTAGTGAGATGGGGAAGATCAGAGAAGAATCAAATTTATGCAGAAGGTACAGGGAAATCAAGAGTTCAATGCCTATAGGACATTTAAGTGAACATTTCACATAAATAGGTGAATATAACAAGTGATCTCAGATGATAGGTCTGGGATTGATATAAATTTGGGAGTCATAGGCATATAAGCAGTAGCAAAGGAATGAGATTACATAGAGAGAAAATACATATCAAATAAAAAGAGAAGAAGGTCCAGGACTAAGCAATGAAGAAATCCAACATAGAGGTTACATGAGAGAGGAAGAAGTTGCAAACGAGACTGGAAAGAGTAGGAAGGAGGGAGGTAGAAGGAAAGGTGTGAAAGCGTGGTTTTTTAGCAGAAAAGAAAAGCCTGTGTTTTAAGAAAAAGTAGTCACCTGTACAGAACTGTTGAGAGAGCTAGAAGGATCATAACTGAAAAGTATCCACTGGATTTAGCAACACAGCAGTCATTAGTGATTTCATGAGGGCAGTTTCAGTAGCATGGTTGGGCAGAGGCCAGGCTAGAATAGTTTGAAGAATGAATGAAAGATGAGGAAGTCGGAATAGCAGTTCTGAAAATCTTGGCTATGAAGTAGGGCACAGAGATAGGGCAATAGTCCAAAGAGAATGTGGCCATGAAAGAAGAGTTTTATAAAGATAGGAAAGATCAGAGCATGTCTCAATGCCAACAGGAATGATCTAGCAGAAAAAGGGATACTTCAAATGTAAAGAAGAAGAGGATGACCAAAGGAGGGTGGGTGCTGAGGAGTGCTTGTAACAAGAAAGAAAAATGAGAAAGTGAATACAGATAAAGGTAAGTTTGAAATGAGGTTTGAGAAGAATTTCTGGCCTGAATTTATTCAGTGAAATATGTGGCAACGTTATGAATTAAAAGTACGTCTACAATGGACAGGAAATAGCACAAGGGGAGACTGTTTGAAAAGGAATGAAATCATTGTTGTGGAAAATGGAAGGTGAAATTACCCAAAGAGAAAAACAAAATAGGAAAAAGAACAAGAAAAATTTCACAGCACAGGCAGTGTTTGAGAAGGACCTTCAAGAGTGATGACCTCAAAGGGTTAATGGAATTTCAACAGTGAGGTGAAACAGCATTTCAATAAAAAAACATGACAAAGAGAGAGGGAGAGACAGAAAAAGAGACTGAGACACAAACAGAATGAGCAAAGGGCACAAAGATGGAAAAGTATAGCACATGTTGGGGAAGAGACAATTGTCTAGTGTGACTGGAAAGAAGAAAGGAGGGAAAGAACACTGGGCACTGGGTACGTGGGTAGAGAAATAAAACTAGAAAATTCAGTTGTGGCCAGACTGTGGAAGTACTTGAATACCATGACTGAATGCCTCTGCCACTTATTAGGTAGGTAAATTATATAATCTCTCTGAGCATGACTCCTCATCCATAAAATGAAGGTAATTAATACCTACTCTACAGGACTGACTGTTGCTTGGTTAAATGAGATAAATATTGAAAACATTTAGCATAGTGCCTGACTCACAGTAAATACTCGATGAATGGCAGTAAAGTTAGCAGTTATTATCTGAGGCTTTACTCTGAAAGCAGAGGGAAAACATTACAGATATTTGAATAAATGTGAAATAGGGGCAGACTAAAGACAGAAAAAGTCCATTGCAATAAATCAGACTAGAGATAATGAATGCCCACACAAGGTCAGTGATCATGTGAACTGAAAGGAAAAATATGAGTAGCAAAAATGTAGAGAGGATGTGATACAATTATTTACATTTAGCGGGTCAGGATATCCTGGAACTCAAATTTTAACTTCTGTATTCTGAACACTTCTACGAATATCTCACTGATCATCTCCTATAAGTCTACCTGACAAATGGAGTCCCAGTTGCATGACTGCCATTAGATTTTACTGGCTAGGAGGTTAGAATTTTTACTCATGAAGAATTATTAGGGGGCTGGCTGGTTAGCTCAGTTGGTTAGAGCACAGCCTTATAACACCAAGTCACAGGTTCAGATCCCCATACCATCCAGCTGTCAAAAACCAAAAAGAATTATTAAATTGATATTTTGAGATAAGAACTATAAATATGGGAGAAAGAGTACTCAGAAAAATATCAGGTATTAAACTATGGTTATTAACAACTTCATTTTCACTTCAACAAACAGTGCCACCCATGCCAGAAACCAGAGATAGTTAAAGAGACTAGGATTCTCATGCTTATCTGCCCTGAGATGGTTCCCACTTAACACTGACAGCTCAAGGTCAAAGCCTCTAGTACCTTTAATTCTTTCTCTACTGTCTTTTGCTAAAATCTATCCTTAAATCAACTAAGAACTTTTTGATCCTGCTATCCCCTCAAGTAACTGTTCTACTTTTTTCTTTGCCATCAATTTCTTAAAAGAGTAACATACCATTGAAATTACTACTCCTTTACCACTTATACACTACTTAATCTCCTGCCATCTACTAAAGCTGTACGCCCCAAGATCCTCCTATTCATTAACCCCAGTGCTTTTTCTTGGTCTTCTATCTCTTACCTCTTTATTCAACATGAATGCCACATCCTCCATCATGAAATTATCTTTCTGTTGGCTTTCTTGGTTCTCCTTCAACCTCACTGATCACTTCCTGTCCTCTTTGTCTTTTTTTTCATCCTTCCACCTAAAGGTAGATATTTCCCTAAGATAACTGTTGCCTTCAACCTATATACTCTTCCTCATAGTGCTCTAAATCTACTTGCACTATTTTAATTTCAATGTAATAAACATTTATTAAACTTTTGCTATATGCCAGGCACTGTTCTAAACTCTAAAAAAGTGCTTCTCAGCTCAGGCTTCATCTCAGACTCACATGGACAGCATTAGAATAAAGATCCCTGGGCTCCATGACCACAGACTATAATTTAATAAGTCTGAGACGAGGTCCAAGAATCCTTTTTTTTTTTTTTTTTTTTTTTTTAAGATGACTGGTAAGGGGATCCTAACCCTTGACTTGGTGTCGTCAGCACCATGCTCACCCAGGGAGCCAACCAGCCACCCCTATATGGGATCCAAACCCGTGGCCTTGGCGTTATCAGCACCACACTCTCCTGAGTGAGCCACGGGTCGGCCCTGAATCCATATTTTTTGTAAAGCTCCACAGATGATTCTTTTGCACAGCCAGGGGAAAACCTCACACCATTTAACTCACACTTCTGACACCAAATGTGTGGGTTTTTTCCACACCAACAACCAGTTCTCCAACTCTCTGGATATCAAATGGAAGTCCCACAATTCAATTCTGACACTACCTACCTGGACTTAGCACACACCCCACAGCTTAGGGGCTCAGTTCCACCAGACTGCCCCCCACTTCAGACCAATTACAAGTCCTAGTCACCCGTACTTCTGACGAACCAGCTATAAATCAGGGGTTCTCACAACCCTTTCCTCAGGTTCAATAATTTGCTAGAAAAGCTCACAGAACACAGGAAAAGAATTTGCTTACTATTACTGGTTTATTATAAAGGATACAACTGAGGAATAGTCAAATGGAAGAGAAGCATAGGGCAAACTATGGGGGGAAAATTGAAGAGCTTCCATGACTTTCTCTAGGCATTCCACCCTACCAGCACCTCGATGAGTTCACCAACCCAGGTGCTCTATGAACCCTGTTGTTTAGGGGGTTTTATGGAGGTTTCATTAAGTAGGCATGGTTGATTAAATCATTGGCCACTCTTGATTAACTCAATTTCCAGCCTCTCTCCCCTCCTGGGAGATCAGGGGATGGGGCTGAAAGTTGCAATTCTCTAATCACGCCTTGGTCTTTCTGGTGATCAGCCCCCATTCTGAAGCTATCTAGGGAATCCCGGCCCCCAGTCATCTCATTAGCATGAAAGACACTTATTATTCAAGAGTTTCCAGGGGTTTTAGGATCTGTGTGCTAGGAATCAGAGACAAAGACCAAATACTTATTTTTTATTATGAGAATATGACATATATACTCTTAATTACTTTAGCTCTATCTCACCAGGCTCTTCTTCCTTGCACTGATCATACTGTTCCCCTTACATTCCTGTAATACCCAATGACTTATAATTGCCTACACATGCTAGATGTTTCACTGGTATCTGTACACATGTTGTCTACCCCACCAACTCTACCCTTTCTATTATACACACACCTATCTCTGTTAGACTGTCCTTTTTCTGTTCATCCTTCAAATACCAGTTCAAACATCTCTGAGACCTTATTGGACACCTAACAGATCTCATCAAGCCCACCATTATAATGATTAGGTGGACCAGTTAGCTCACTTGGTTAGAGAACTGCCTTGTAACACTAAGGTTGTGGGTTTGAATGCCCACACCAGCCAACCACTGAAAAAAAAAAAAAAAGTAATAATAATGATAATAAAAGAAATAATGTTAAACACAGGGTAAGCCATGGAAAGCCAAGGATCAACAGCTACCATGAAAAGCTAGGAAGGGACCAGGAAGGATTCCTCCTAGCACCTTCAGAGGGAGCATGACCCTGCTATGACTTGATTTCAGAATTCTAGCCTCCAGAACTATGAAAGAAGGGCTGGCCTGTGGCTCACTCGGGAGAGTATGGTGCTGATAACACCAAGGCCATGGGTTTGGATCCCTACATAGTTTTGGCTGGTTCGCTCACTGGCTGAGTGTGGTGCTGACAACACCAAGTCAAGGGTTAATATCCCCTAACCAGTCATCTTTAAAAAAAAAAAATAATAAGAACTATGAAAGAATAAATTTCTGTTGTGTTTAGTCAAAACAAGAAAGAAAGAATGTTAAGCACCTGGCACAATGTTTGGCTAGGCACTAATATATCCTAGGGGTAATAAGAAGCCACTAAAGTAGTATAATGAGATGGTCAGTTTCCCTTTTAGAAAGATCCCAATAATGGCCATGTGGGTTTATACTGAAGGGGGGAAGAGACTGGAGAAGAGCTAAAATACTATTGCCATAATCCCAAAAAAGTAAAATAAAATAAATAAGATCAAGAGCAATGGCAGGGGCAATGGAAAGAAGGGGATGAATTCAAGAGTTATTAGGGGATAGCATCAATAAGAACACCTAATTAGATGTAAGGGGTGAAGGAAAGAGGAATCCAGCATAACACCCACATTTCTGGCCTAATTGCAACAGATTAAGTTATGCAGAAGCCTAACTACAATGATTAAGTGAATAGGACTACCAATTGCAAGTGACAGATTGAGCATTTATTTCTGATCCTTACCAAAACTGCACAAAAATAATAATAAAATGATAAAAGAGGCATGAAGCCATAAGAACGAACAAAATGGAGGAGGAGACCTCAACATAAGAGCTGTCAAAAATTTTTTTGGAAAATAGAAAATACAAGGTCAAGGAATACAATGGTCTGAGGAAATGCCTCAGAAACCAAAGAGCCTATAGTAGGAGAGGGCACTTAGAAACAAGTATAACTCTACTTCAGCACACTGGAAAAATTCAGGAATTTGCAGTGTCCAGTATATCTTTGCTAGCAAGGGTAGAGATGAAGCTGAAAACTGAATGAAGTCTGTAGTTTACTTGAAATCACTGTACCTGTTAATTAGTTTTAATAAATATAGGGGTGTCAGATAAAATATAGAATGCCCATTTAAATTCAAATTTCAGGCAAACAATAATTTTTTTTTTTTTTTTTTTTTTTTTTGTCTTTTTTCGTGACCGGCACTCAGCCAGTGAGTGCACCGGCCATTCCTATATAGGATCCGAACCCACGGCGGGAGCGTCGCCGCGCTCCTAGAGCTGCACTCTCCCGAGTGCGCCACGGGCTCGGCCCCAACAAATAATTTTTTATATAAGTATGTCTTATGCAATATTTGAGACAACTTATATTTAAAAACTATTCATTGTTTAAAAAAAATAAAAAATAAAAAAAAATAAAAATCAGAGAAACAAACAAACAAAAAAAAAACTATTCATTGTGCATCTGAAATTCAAAATCAACTACTTGTCCTGTTTTTTTTCATTTGCTAAATCTGGCAACTCTACATAAGTGTGCTATAGTTACAGAAGATGTTAATATTAGGGGAAGCTGATTGAAGTATACACAGGAACTCTCTGTGCTACCTTGCAACTCTTCTGTAAGTCTAAAATTATTTCAAAATAGGAAGGAGGTAAGAGAGCATGCCTGGGATCCTAAGCAAGGAGCTATGGGTCACAGGCCCCTCCACCAGAAGCAGGCAAAAGAGCATGCCCAGAAATCTAGACAAGGAGCCAAGGGCTGAAGCCCCCTCTACCTGGAACCAGGCAAGAGAGTACACCCAGGGTCCTAGGCAGGTAGCCAAGGACCACAGCCCCCTACATCCAGAAGCAGGCAAAAGAGCACACCAAAAACACCACTTCCACACAGGTGGCCCACCACAGCCACAAACACAGCCATGGCTGCTGAAAAAAATGGCTTGACACCATGGAAGCACTGTGCAGTTGGCCTACTGGACACTCAAGTGCACTGACACAACGAGGGTCACCAGCAGAGACCAGAAAAAGAACAGGATGTCTCTCTCTCCTCAAAGCCCTCTCCAGAATAACAGAAAAAGCAACTGCTCTACCAGATGACCAGACATCAATGTAGAGATGCCAAAAATACAAAAACCCAAGAAAATATAAGACCACAAAAAGAATACAGCAATTCTCAAATACAAGACCCTACAGAGTAGGAAACCCTTTAAATGACTGAAAAGGGATTCCAAGCAAGGAAACTCGCCAAGATACAAGAAGACTCAGACAACATAATGAAATGAGAAAAAAAATCCAGAATATGAAGGAGGAAATTTACGAAGAGATTAATACCCCAAAAAAGAATGTAGCAGACCTTATGCAACTAAAAGATTCACTCAATAAAACAAAAAACACAACTGATAGACAGCTTAAGCAGCAGGCTAGAACAAGCAGATGAAAGAATTTCTGATCTTGAAGATAGTCTTTTCAAAATAACCCAGACAGATGAGAAAAAAGAAAAAAGAATTTTAAAAAATGAAGAAAATCTAAGAGAGCTAGCAGACAACCTTAAGTGCACAAACATTCGAATCATGGGTATTCCAGAAGGGGAGGAGAAAAGAAAAGGCATAGAAAACCTATTCAATGAAATAATAACATAAAAGTTCCCAGGTATAGGGAGTAACATGGACCTTCAGATCCAGGAGGCTCAAAGATCCTGAAACAGATTCAACCCAAAAAGATTTTCACCAAGACACATTATAGTCAAACTGGCAAAGCTGAAAGACAAAGAGGGAATCTTAAAAGAAGCAAGAAAAAAGTGTCAAGTCACCTATAAGGAAGCCCCTATCAGATTAACAGCTGACTTCTCAACAGAAATTTTATAGGCCTGAAGAAAATGGGATAATATATTCAAAATACTCACAGAAAAAAACGGCCAACCAAGAATACTGTACCCAGCAATGCTATCCTCCAGACATGAGTGAAAAGTAGCGTATTTTCCAAACAAACAAAAGCTGCAGGAGTTCACCACCACACAACCGGCCCAACAAGAAATCCTCAAGGAAGTCTTGCATCTGGAACCCCCAAATAATAATTACTAAAATGAATACACAAGAAAGAACAAAACCCACTGGTAGAACAAAAATGCCAATGAGAAAGAAACTATATTTTACTACCACAAAAAGCCATAGTGACAATGTAATAATGCCCCTACTTTATTTCTCATCTCAGTAATTTTATTCTTCTCTCTTTTTTTCTTGGTCAGTCTAGATAAAGGTTTGCAAATTTTCTTGATCTTTTTTAAAGAATCAACTTTTGGTTTTGTTGATTTTCTCTATTGTTTTTTTATTCCCTATTTTATATATTTCTGTAGCAATCTTTGTTATTTCCTACTTATATTTGCTTTTGGTTTAGTTTGCTCTTCTTCTATTTTCTTAAGGTGGAAGTTTACATTAATGATTTGAGATTCTCCTTTTTTTTTTTTTTAGTGGCTTGCTGTTAATTTATTTTTAATATAGGTATTTATAAGTATAAATTTTCCTCAGTTGAAATTAATTTGATATTTGCATGCTTTTGGAAGACTTTAGAGAGCTATTTCAAATAATTATAGAGATTTTAAAATGAAATATGTAAATTTTAATAAGTTTACATCACCAGTTTTTGTGAAAATTGGAAGCCCTACTTTCTACAGAGTATTTTGTTATTCATCTGTTATTCATTTTATGTATTTGTTGTTTGAACAAATAATTGTGCATATCCTTGATTAAAAAAAAGTAAAATTATTTCAAAATAAAAAGCTAAAACAATTAAGTTTTCAAAAGGTTTTTAACATGAGAGAGTGTTATTACATTTAAAAAGGAGAAAACACGGGGCCGGCCCGTGGCTCACTCGGGAGAGTGCGGTGCTGATAACACCAAGGCCCCGGGTTTGGATCCCATATACGGATGGCCGGTTCGCTCACTGGCTGAGTGTGGTGCTGACAACACCAAGTCAAGGGTTAAGATCCCCTTACTGGTCATCTTAAAAACAAAATGCAGAAAACAGAGCTGTGTATTCATTATGGTATCTATATTTTTTTTTTTAATGAAATTTGTCCTTATGGGTTAAAAAACACCAAAAGCAAATATATAAAATATTAAATAGTGGTTATCACTGGATGATTGTATTCTAGATTGTTTCTATTTTCTTTTTTATACTTTTTGGATTTCCAACTTTTTAATAATAAGTATACATTACTTCTAATAATTTAAAAATATAAAGTAGTAAATGCAAACTTCACTTGTAAATTTATGCCAACATAAAGATGGGAGGGAGAAAATGTATGCATTACACTAGAAGTAATAAAAGTAACAGGGCTGGCCAGTTAGCTCAGTTGGTTAGAGCATGGTGCTGATAACACCAAGGTCCAGGCTTCCATCCCTGTTCTGGCCAGCCAGAACAGAAAAACACACACACAAAAAACATTTAAGTTAACCAATCAGTTATTTTTTCATTGTTCTGTCTCCTGGTTCTCACCTGACAAGTAATTTTGACATGACTAATCCGCTTTTTGTTTATTTCTGCTTTCTTCAGCCCTTTTTCTGTCTATAAAGCCAAACTCTTCTGCTCACTGAAACACTTATTCTATTTTTTGGAATGAAATTGCCAGATTCTAGAATTGCAATAAATCCAATCGAGATCTTTAAACTAAAAAAAAAAGTAATGAACATTGTCAAGCAGCTGTCCTGAGCCCTACTTCCAACATTCATAATTTACCATTTCCTCAATTAGCTAAGTTTATAGAATAAACTCCAGAGATTAAAATACGTACACAGGAACAGACAGCTCCTGTTTTCTGAATGGAAAGAAGGGGAGGGGAAGAGATGGAGAGAGAAAACTATTGCCCAAAGCTAAAGAGAACCAAGTTGTAGATCTCAAAATGGCTTTCTCTGTCAACTCACTAGTATAAAGCACAATAGCAACTGGGAACCTCAGAATATCAAGGAAGGAGCACTGAAAATAAAATGTTTGGAGAGCTACTGGGGGAAGGCAGAAAGCTCAGGAAAGCTAAGTGAGAAATGCTAAGAAAGCCAAAACATAAGAATACTCTCAGAGGTCTATCTTATAAGCAATGCTATGATATAAACTCAAAACTAGAGCCAGTTTCCTTATTTCCCATGTTAAAGCTTGACAGAAATAAGCTAAAAGATAGAAAAGGGGAATGAAATTGTAACCATCTAAAACTAGCTGAAACAGGTTTTATTTTCTAATCTCAAGTTATCTCAGAGTTACTTTGTAGGGGGTAAACTGAGCATGCACTGAAAGAGGACCTTGACTACCAGATGACATCAGGAATCTGAAAATTCTATACCAAGGAGCAATCTAAATTAGACCAATCAGAGGATTGGATTCAGAATCAACCAATGAGCTCCTGACTTTATCAGCCTATCATCCTTTGCCATGTCACTTGGATTTAGCCAATAAGGGATCCCAAATACCCCTTAAAAGCCCCTTCAGCCCCTGGTTATGGGAGACAGATTTGAGAAATCTCAAATCTCAAACCTTAAAAGCCCCTTCAGCCCCTGGTTATGGGAGACAAATTTGAGAGATCTCAAATCTCAAACCTCCTGGCCTTGTATAAGTCAACTCCATAAATAAAGCCTTTCTTCTTGCAAAAGCTAGTTCCATGGTATTGGCTTCTGTGCACATTGGGTAGTAAACCCTGGCTCGGTAACAAAATTTCTTGCATTTTTCAAATAATGGTTATTCTCAACATGTGAATTATAACATTGACAATATATGTTTGTTGTAATCTAAAGCCTTTCAAACCTAAATTTCCAAGTTTTAAACACTAATATGCAAAAGACTTGAAGAGGTTTTTCTAGTCAAAAATTTTTATCTCACAAAAGGACTCCTCGATAACAAATAATACTATATTATACCAGGATGCTCTGCAACAACATCATACAATGTAAAAAAACCAATAATTAATTAATAATTAATTAAAACAAAACAAAATAGAAGAACCATATTACACTGGATGGCACATTTTACTTTTCCAAAACCTTTCACAGCTATTATTTAATTTTATCTCCATAGCTAAATTTAAATGAAGTCTTTTCAAACTCAATGAGTTTTAAGTGAGAGACTAAAAAGAAAAGAGAATCCTTATCTCTTTCCATGCCAAACACAAATATATACAGCTAAAACTAAAAATCTGTCCTTCACATCTTCTCATAAAATCAAACTGTACTTTATAATGTTCACTTTCATTATGATTGTAAAATTCATTAAAATACCATCACTGGGCTGGCCCGTGGCTCACTCAGGGGAGTGTGGTGCTGATAACACCAAGGCCACGGGTTCATATCCCATATAGGGATGGCCGGTTTGCTCACTAGGTGAGCATGGTGCTGACAACACCAAGACAAGGGTTAAGATACCCTTACCGGTCGTCTTTTAAAAAATAAATAAATAAATAAATAAATAAATAAATACCATCATTAATGCAACATCAAATTGCTGTGCTACAACTACTTTAACTATATAAAGTGTAGAATGGCTTACTGGCCAGCTGCCAAAATAAATAAATAAACAAAATAAAAAGTAAAAAAACCCAAAAAGTGTAGAATGGTAAATCTTCCTTTATTTTTCTCCGTTTCTCTCCATGACACTAAATTGTCACTAGTAACCATAAACTTTCATGATTTGCTAACTTCCTCTTAAACAAGTCACTAGAGATTGTTATAAAAAAAGTGTGTGGGTAATATGATAGATTAAGAAATTTAAGGCACACAATACACAACATGTGGTCTTAGATTGGACACTTGTTTGAATGAACCAGAATTCTGGGGTCAATTGGAGAAATTTGAATACAGTGTGTATACTAAATGAGATGAAAATTTATTAAAATAGAAAGGTGGAAATTTTTTACCAAAAAACAGCAAATTATAAAACAATACGACCTCATTTCACTAAACAGAAATGCATATAAGTATATGCATAGAACAGGATCCAGAAGACTATACATTAGGATATTATTAGCAGAGTAATCTCTGGGTGGTAGATATACAAGGCTAAAATATGTTTGCTTGTATGACAGTATTTTAAAAAGCTCATGGGAAGATTCATATTATCTTTTAATTCTATTTTCCAAGTTTTTGAAGTAACCTTGTATTTTGTTTTTAATTTTCTACACTTTTTTAATAAAGCATTATTTAAAAATACATTTTCTAACTTCTATCCCTTTTTAATAAGGCTGACATTCAATAAGAGAATTGTTCAAAGAGAACACAAGAGTATCTATTACAGCAAGAGTTATAGTTTAGTATAGTAGTTGCCCGTATGAGCTCCAACTGGGTTCAATACCAAACTCGGCCAATGACAAGCTGTGTGACTTTGGGCATGTTATTTAACCTATGTCTCAGCTCACTATCCATAAATTGTGGGTAATAATAGTGCAACATCTATCTCGTGGAGTTGTTGTGGAGATTAAGTGTCATACTCCACATAAAGCTCAGCAGAGTGTCTGACATATAGTAAAGCACTTAATGTTACCTATTATTGCTATTATTCTTCTAATGAGTCACTGAGAGAGGACAACTGCTAGTTCTTAAAGTTAATGTAAAAAATAGGATAGAATGTAGCAGCAATATATAGGCCTTTTCTCTCACTACTACTGTCACCTAAACTTCCCTCTTGACCCAACGGGAGAAGCTGAATGCCACTCCCAGATTCTCTTAGAATCTTACCTCAACACCATTATTTCCTATGGATAAAGGTTTGCACAGCTGTATATGAATTTATTTTTTTTTTTAAGTCTACAATGACATGCGATATCTAGGAGCTGATTCCAAACACGTTGAGTATATTACCTGTTTGCGTTCCATGACTGGTATCATGGGAGAAACTTTATAGATTATTTCTAATTACAAAAGAAATTAAATATTTTCTAGTTAGATTCTGAAGAATCAAACTTTTTTAAAAAATTATTTTTTAATGGCTGGCCGCTACAGGGATCCAACCCTTGATCTTGGTGTTTTAACGCCGTGCTCTAATGAACTAAGATAAATAACCAGACAGAAGAATCAAACATCTTATAGGTGAATCTCATATCTGAATTCTCAATTTTCAAAGATATTGGTAAAGTACTTTTCTTTCTAGACCAGAAAGGAGATAGGAATAAAACTCACCTTCAAAGATCCCTTCCTTGAAACAAGCAAAATTTAAAAATTCATAAAAAGAATGAAAAACAAGAGAGAGAGAGAAAAAAAAACACAAAGATCCTTTCCTGAATGAACTTACTCTCTCCTTCCAAAGCAGCAACTTACTGTCTTGAACCCCAGCTATAGAACATCTTATGCTAGATTTATGTATATACAGTTAACAGCAATTACAGATCATTCTCAGATAAAGTCCTTAACAAACATGCTTTCTTGTTAAGCATACAATGTTGGCCATTTAATACTTTGACCATATATTTTAAGAAGTTTAAGAGAAAATTGAGACAGAATTTCAAATACTACAACATGAAATATAAGATAAAAAAGTTTTCAAGAAATCACACTACCCTAAGAGGTAAAAGACCCAAATGTGGGCATAACCTGTTTCCAACTGGACTTCAACCAGGAATTCAACACATTAGTTGACAAAACTGATTACAATCTTATTTGCTTGATAGTACAGGGTGCATCTGAAGTATACAGAACAAATCTAATCTCAAGTAGCATTCTATAAAGAGCAGAGAAACTGCCAATATACATACTAGAGATGGCTCTATTATATGCCACCAAATCATACACTAGTTAACAAAAGTAAGATGCCCACATTCAGTGTTTAACAGTCCTTCTTCTTAAAAGTTCAAGTAAATAATAATGAATTTTAGAAATATATCAATCTAGCTGATATATCAACCCCTAGCTGATCTTATTTAAAAATAAAAAGTCAAAATACTTGTCTGCAATGAGGCTTGTATATTCCCACCAAGCTATAACTACTTTCTCAGGGCCTTATTTTCAAATGTTTGGGTCATAAAACTTAGAATGTGATTCATCCAGTTTTTCATTGGACTCTGGAAAATGCATGATGCAAGTCAATCTCCATCCCTAGAAAAGTCTAGTTTTTTATTTCTGCCCATCCATTATGCCACTAGACTTCTCATTCAGCACCTAAAATCAAGCCCTAAACTAGAGAAAGAAAGGTCCACTCATATTATGGCAATTATTTCACTTGGTTTCAGATGACTTCTGGTTAACATCTCTTAGGAATGTACCTGCCCCCTTAATCTATTATCACCTCTGAAGGATTAGGCTATTCATTCTAAGAACTAATCCTAAACTCAACAGTCTCTATTTAACTTTGAGTTCAAAGAGTGAAAAGGAGCATCTGAATGAATATCTTCATTTTTATAGATGAAGAAAATGAGTCCAAGGAAATAACATGAATTGTCTATGGTCACACACCTAATTAATGGAAGATGTCATAACAGAGATCTTTCTTCCATCAAATGAATTTAACTCAATTTAAATTACCTCCAAGGACATCATATCCACAAATGATTTAAGGAATAAATCAATAGAAAATCTTTGTTCTGTTTTGGAACTGGCACTGTCTCCTTCCCAGGCTGCTGATCACACTTCAATCCATTGTTCCTCCACAAGCTATGGGCATGAGTTTTGCAACAGTAAGGCATGCAAAGAAACTCTCAGGCACTCATGCCACTGACCACACAGTTTTTACATAAGAGCCATTAACTTTGAGAATGACTTGGAGACTGCAAACTGCCTTGTGATATCATCAGCTGAGTTTCCCATAATGGCATTTATCTAACCATTGCCAAACTCAGTTTCCTAATCCAACAAATGGATGTTAAGATTCACATAGTCTCAAATTGGACAAATTTCTCAAGGTGCTGTGTGGCTTAACATGTTAAGTTTTAATTCAGTCTTTCTCAACAGAGGCACTACAACATTTTGAGAAGGACGATTCTTTGTTGTGTGGGATTATCCACTACATTGCAGAAGGTTTAGTATCATTAGTCCTCTGTCCTCTAAATGCATGTAGTTCTACCAGTCACATAACCACACACTTCCAAATGACCCCAAGGGGGAAGATAGTACAAGAATTAACCTTAGGGTCAACCATTAAGTGAACTATAAAGTAATGAAAAATGTTTACATAAAGATCTAACCCCTTTTCCCTGCCACTAAATACTGCCCTCTATTCCTCTTTTTACCCTAGAGATTAGTTATAATACTCTGTTCATTAACTCCATAAAACCAATTTTGTCTAAACTAGTTACGTAATTAAGACACCTGTATGGTCAGAGAAGTTGAGTAGAAAAGTTACTGAGGGCTGAGCCGGTGGCGCACTCGGTAGCGTGCTGCGCTAGCAGCGCGGCGACGCTCCCGCCGCCGCGGGTTCAGATCCTATATAAGGATGAGCGGTGCACTCCCTGGCTGAGCGCCGGTCACGGAAAAAAAAAAAAAAAAGTTACTGAAATGTTATCAGGACATTTGAGTTTGAATTCCAGTTTTCTGGCTATTATACCTTAGGCAAGTTATTTCCCCTTATCAGGCCTCAGTTTTCACATCTATTAAAACAAAACAAAACGCATTAGGCTAAATTATCTCTCTGATTCATTGCAGTTCTAGGAATCTGTGAAGTAAAACATAATTAACTTGCATTACTCTTGTCTTTCCACCTCCACATAGCTAAACAAGGGTGACTACTGATGCACACTATCTTCATCTCTCAGAAGCCAGGACCCAAGCTCCAGGGATAATAATAAGAGAACAGTAATATTCAGCCAGATCTAGTATGGGATTTTACTATAGAGTCAGTATCTTGGGTGTATAAAAATAAGCTGAATTATTTTATGACCCATAAATAATAGAAGCACCAAGATAATAACAGCAGCAACAGCCACCCTAACTAATGTTTATCTAGGCTAGACCTATAATCTGAACCCTGGCTGTTACACTAGAATCACCTGGATAGCTTTTTAAAAAAAAATACCCCAGTTTATAGCCAAGCAAATACCAAATGAATCAGAATCTCTGGAGACAGGGTTTATTTTGTAAGGCTCTCCCAAGTGATTCTGATAAACAGTGAGAACCAAGAACCACCTATCCAGATCTTTAATCCAAGAATTACAAAGCAAATGACTAAAGGTTAATTTTGACACACTGGTTGTATAATCAAATATCAATAAATAAGAATAATCCAGTGTTACCAGTTACTGACATTCTCAATTACAGAGAACTGTGTGTCTAGAGAAAACAGGGGAGCTATATAACAACCCTTTGTTCATATCACAACCCTTTAATGAGGGCTGGTCCCGTAAGAAACAAATATAACTTCCTGACAAGATGAGGCGGTTCAAAGAAAGATTACTACAAATGTACCCACCGCTGCAGAATTCCTATCAATCATCAAGATAGTAACAACAATGTTATTTAAAGTAGCACAGAGACTGAAGTTCCTCAACCTAACTCTTACTCACTAGGTCTCATTAAAAGACAAGTATGTAGGAAGGACAGGAAAAAGTTGAGGGCATCATTTAGGAAAAGACACTTCCAAAACCCGCAAAATACATCTTTCCCACTTTGTCATCAAAACTTTGAGTCCAGTGACAGAGGAAAAATTAAAGCAGTCTTGGCTAAAACTATTCTTGCTCTTTTCAGGACACAATCAGCAAAACTAATAAGACCAGTTAAATTAGTAAACCATTAAACTTTTCTGTCTTACCTCATGTGTAAAGCCACGCCATCCTGTAGGCTAGAGATTCCTAAGTCAGAGAGTGTATCTGAGCTGACAGAAGCTGGTGACAGGGAGCCCTCCTTCTCCTCCAGTAGGTCTAGCTTCACCAGGCTGCTGATCTCATCCTCTGAGTTATCTTCAGACACAGAACCAATTATGAATCGGGAGTGCTGGTTCAGCTCCAGAGGTTTGGCCAAGGGAGATGGTTCATCCATTATTCCTTTGAAATGAGCTCTCAGAGCTATGGAGAATATGAAGAGTAAGTAAGAAAAGCAGACTATGGATAATAATCTATATCTGAGAACAGCCAGAGGTTATTTCTGATAAACCACAACTGGCACTTAGAAGCAAGGCAAAGTTTGAGAACTAGCTTCCCTGGCTATTATATTTCAGGGTCTTTGTTTTCTACGAGGGAAGAAAATTGAGTACATGGTAAAGTAACTATGCCTAAAAATTAAAACCAGTTCCCTTTTCTACAAAGAAATCTTTCTCAAAAAACTACAAACCATTCCCAATCTCTTTATCAATTTGGTGATGTCCAACAGATAACTATGATCAATGGAGAAACCGTTGTAGTAGGTAAAGTCTACTTGTTGTGATAAGGCAATTTCAATTGTTAGTACCAGGGAGAAAAAGGTTCAGGTTTGGGAAGAGTGATGGTCATTTGAAACTCGGTGTTTAGAGGAAATTACATAATGATCATCTGGTTCCAAACACTATACCTTGAGAGGCTAAGAATTTTACACAGTGTATATACCTTTAAAACAAACTCCATATGGGTATTTTTTAATTAAAAAAAAAACCAAAAACCTTTATTTGTTCTGATAAGTCTTTTCTTGAATTACATCTTTTAAAAATCCACCCAAAAATGTCTACTTTTTTGGGTGGATTTTTGTCAGCCAATATGCTGACATTGGTGTAGGGAGAAAGTGAATCTATGACCAAACTAAAAAACTATAATCAGTTGATAACACCAAGGTCAAGGATTCAGATTCCCTCACCAGCCATCTGCCCAAAGGGAAAAAAAAAAAAAAAAAAAAAGCCATAATCAAAGTTGTACTCAATAAGTACAACTTTTCTAGATATAGTGTCTTACTAGTCAGGGATTAGATACTGCCAATTGCTAACTAACAAACTAATTAATAAAGACAAAAACATAGTTCAAAGCCCAGAACAACAATAAAAACCCTAAGAAACAATATTTTGTTGCCTCAAATCCTATTTAAAAACTTCAAAACAACAAATCAACTCATTATTAAATAGCTTATAGCCTAACGAATCATTTTAATTCAAAAATAATAATAACCAAACCTGATTTTGAGATGCTCTAAGATATAACAGATAGTAATAAATAGTTAATAGATAGCAACAAATGTATTGTTAATAAATTTTACATGCTATCAATCACTTTGAGGTATAAAAGTAGGTAGAGAGCAGTGTTCCTTGATATCAGACAAGAAAACATCAATATTTTAAAATGTTTGGGAATCACCACTGAACATGTTAAAATTACATATGCACTATTATTTTGGTATAATTCGTGACTCAGAGCTTATTGATGCCCAGAGACAAAACAGTATTTGTAAACGCTAGAGCAGTGTGGTTCTCAAAGTGTGGTTCCTGGACCAGCAGTGGCAGCATCTGGGAACTTTCTAGAAGTGCAAATTCTTAGGCCCTACCCCAGAGCAACCAACTATCAGAAACCACAGGCTGGTGTCCAACAATCTGTGTTTTAACAAGCCCTAAAGTTTGAGAACCACTGTGCTACAAGAATAAAAAAGTAATAATGGAGCTGGCCAGTGAGCTCAGTTGGTTAGAGTGTGGTGCTGATAACAACAAGGTCTAGGGTCTGATCCCTGTACTGGGCAACCGCCAAAAAAGTTATTTCTATTTTTTTTTATTTTTATTTTTATTTTTATTTTTATTTTTATTTTTATTTTTATTTATTTATTTATTTATTTATTTATTCAAAAAAGTTTTTTTTTAAAAAGGTATTAATAGGGGCGGCCCATGACTCACTCAGGAGAGTGTGGTGCTGATAACACCAAGGCCATGGGTTCAGAACCTATATAGGGATGGCCAGTTAGCTCAATGGTTGAGCATGGCACTGACAACACCAAGCCAAGGGTTAAGATCTCCTTACCGGTCATCTTTAAAAAAATAAAGTAGTAACAAATTTCCAGGAATGCTTTTAAAAAAAAAAAAAAGAAAGAAAAAGAAAAAACCTATAGACATTTCCTGAAAGTGAGCTGGACATGACTTAAGGTAACTTTTACTTTTAAAACTAGAATCAGTCTAGCCAGTTAGTTCAGTTCGTAAGAGCATGGTATTGTGACACCAAGGTCAAGGGTTCAATTCCCCCATCAGGTCAAGGGTTCAATTCCCCCATCACCGTACCACCCAGCCACAAAATAAATAAATGAATAAATAAATAAATATAACTAGAAGCAAATATAAAAATATCATGCAACAGAAAAAAATTACAAAGTTTACATTTCTCCCTGGAATATTAGGTTTCTTGAAAAAAAAAAAGTATCCCAATTTTATGAAGATCTTCATTCTAGAAGCCTAAATGAAAACCAAATCATTTTTTTTAAAAAGAGAGGAAAAAAAAAAGGAAAAATGGGAGAGTGGGAGGAAAAAAGGGAAAAAAAAGTTCCAACAGATTGACTGCTCTGAAGAACACCAAAAGGTACAACAGCAAAAGTGTATTTTTTTCATATTTTAAAGCAGTGAATAGTCAAGTTTAAAAATAAACTTATAGCTGGCTGGTTAGCTCAGTTGGTTAGAATGTGGTGCTGATAATATCAATGTCAAGGGTTCAGATCCCCATACCGGCCAGCTGCCAAAAAAATAAAAATAAACAAATAAAAATAAAATAAAATTACATCCCAACACAGAAAATAATGGCTTCCTTCTTCACAAGAGAAATAAGTAAGGCACTCGGGTGCAGATTCTACCTTACAGGCTGACTGAAATTAGATGACACCCAAAAAATAAAATCCGAAAGAAAGGAATGATTTTTTGATTCCATGGGAAAGAAAAGGAAAGGGTTACCAATAACATGGTCCCCAGGCTAATAAATGAAAGTCTCAATAAGGCCAACTTCAAGTTTTTCTTTCCTAGCTAAGAAGAACATGAAGGTGGCCTTTTCTAAAGGGTTACATAGATTGGAAAGGAAGCAGCTTAGCATTAACAGCTAAACAGCCTGTCCAGCAACCAGCAACTACACTGAATAGTATTAGCAGGCACGAGCCTACAAACCACCAGAAAAGAGAGGTCATGTATGGAAAATTACTGAGTAGCTAGCTGTTCAGACACTCTAGAAGCTACTCCACAGCCTGTCCCATTTCCATTGATTCTAGCCCTGAATTAAAGAGAAAAGGTAGTGGAACACTACCATTGTCAGACTCCCTGTTCACTTCAGGTTATCCACCCTAAATCTGCCTATATTCTTCTGTGGAAGGGAACTTTTAACATAAAAGCCTACATTTAATATTTTAGCACATGAACAAAATTATTATCACATTGTAAACATGAAGGAGCATTATTTGTAACTGACCTCTTATAATTCTTACTGTCTGAGCAGATATCCGCCTCCAAAAAGAACTAGAAAGAAAGAGAGAGATTTAAAGGTTTTTTGTTTTTTTAAGAAACTCAAATTTTTGTCAATTCCTGTTTTGCTCACTCAGCATAGAACAAAAACAATAATCTTCAAAGTATCATTTTTTCTGGTTAAATCTATTATTTAACTTGAAGCATAAAGTTCAGGAGTTTAACTATTATTTGTTCAATTCTGTAAATCAAAAGTATTATACATTCAAAGACTATTATTTATGAAGGTATTAAACAGTAGTCCAAGCTTACCATTTCACAAAGTCGGTTTTCCAATTGTATATTCAAAGAATACATTCCAACCCTTTCACTTCCAATATTTCACCAAAAAGGAAGCAGTGGGGAGAAGAGAATTACTAGATTCTATACCATTCAGGCTCTCATTGTGTTTCTAAGTGGCTATATCTACCAACAAAGGTTGGGAATCAGGGAGAGGATAGAGCCCCCATTACACTAAATCCTAAACTCTAAGGGACCAAGGAATCTCTAGCTTCTCCCCGAATCCTGGGTTTCTTTCTAAGCCCAACAATGTAAATGCATCTAGGGTAGAAATTCTCAACTGTGATTATGTGTAAGAATCACCTGTGGAGGTTTTTAAAAATACACGTCTAAACTCCACCTCAGATCTACTGAATCAGAATTGCAGCAGGAGGCCCAGGGATCTGAATTTTAAGGTCAACAGTTGATTTTACACGGATGCAAATCCAAGCTTGAGAACCACTAGATTAGGGCAGAGAAGAAAACAAAAGTAAAGAACCTATTACATTGATAAGGAAATCTAGAACTTCTACGAGAGGACCCCCAAATGAAAAGGGACAAGATTTGGGACAGCGCAGGTATGTTAATTGGGGAATTAAGATTTATTAAATTATGTAGTCTGAGCAAGTAGTATTTTCTACAATTATGGTAAGGAAGGAGGTGAGAAAAGGAAGGAAAAAGGAAATAGTTTAGATCATGTAACCAAAGATGCAGTGAATCTAGAGTCAAAACCTAGGACCCAGGCTCAAACTCTGACTCTGTCAAGTATTAGAAGTGCAAACTTTGAACAAGTCATTTAACGTCTCTGGGCCTCCTTGTCTATAAAAATAAGAAGGTTATATATACCTCATGGGACTGCTGTGAAGACTGAGAGTATATGAAAGTACTTGTAAACTAGAATGCACTAGACCAGTGTTTTTCAAACTATGGGTTACTACCCAGCAGAATGTTAAGAAATCCATTTAGAAAGTTACAACCAACATTTTTATTTTTATTTATTTGGCAGTTGGCTGGTACAGAATCAACATTTTAAAAATGAAATAGAATAGAAAATGTTAAGAGTGTACCGTATTTGGGCCTGCCCTGTGGCACACTCGGGAGAGTGAGCACCAAGGCCGCGGGTTCGGATCCCATATAGGGATGACCAGTGTACTCGCTGGCTAAGCGTGCTGCAGACAACACCGTGCCGAGGGTTGCAATCCCCTTACCAGTAAAAAAAAAAAAGAAAAAAAAAAAAAAAAAAAAAAAAGAGCGTACCATATTTTATGAGGGTATTACATACAGTTCTGTAAATTTTTGTTTCACTTATATATAGGTCATGATGTAAATGACATTTTATTGTGACTTGTGTCAAAAGAGCCTCAAAGCCACACCTAAACCTTACTCCCGCCCTCTCCACTTTGCGTCCTTACTCGAGAGCAAACAGAATTAAGTACTTAAACCAGTGGTTCTTACACTTTCTTAGGTCAAGACACTATTGGAAATCTGATAAAAGCTATGAACCTTCTCCTTACAAAAACGCACCCTTACACAAAATTTTCATTGCATACAAGTTTTTTTTTTTTTGTGACCAGTAAGTGGAACGGAACCCTTGGCTTGTTGTCGCCCGCACCACACTCAGCCCGTGAGCGTACCGGCCATCCCTATATAGGATCCGAACCCGCAGCCTTGGCGCTCCCAGCACCTCTGCGCTCCCAGTGCCGTACTCTACTGAGTGAGCCATGGGGGTTGGACCAGCATGCAAGTTTGAGATTTTTAAAACCTTGCCATGAATTAGGTTAAGACCTCTTTCTCCTGAAAGAGGACAAAAAATGGAGTTGAACTTTGGCGAAGGTTCAGACAGTTGCTGTCTTATCACCTCCAAAACAGGGGCTTTCCCCAGATCTGGCTGAAGGATGGTCTGCCTATTCAAATAAAAACTATTTTCTTCATTATATCAAATTGTTGACAATGTCAAATTCTCTTTTATTTAAAAAATTTATAATGGGGGCCGGCCAGTGGCTCACTTGGGAGAGTGTGGTGCTGATAACCCCAAGGCCACGGGTTCGGATCCCATATAGGGATGGCCGGTTGCTCATTAAGTGAGCGTGGTGCTGACAACACCAAGTCAAGGGTTAAGATCCTCTTACCAGTCATCTTTAAAAGAAAAAAAAATAATAATGTATTCTTAAACTTCTATTTGGGGACTCACAAAAATATTTGCAGAAGGCTCTCAAACTGTGCCCTATGTTCCTGAAAATGGGGTAAAGCTAATTACAGCTAATGTACCTATTTAAGAGTCAGCCTGCATTTCGTTGAAATATTTCTCTAAATAAATACAACAGATTTTACCAACTTAGCTAGCTTGTTCTCCTTTAACTCAAATGACACTGTATTTTCCAAGCAACTCTAATAAAGAGGCAGCAATCAGTTTTCACAGGCACTGATAAAAGTATCCAAGTTTACGCACAACATGTCCTTGCCTTTCAAGCCATAGTATTTTCATTTAATTTTTTTCAAAAAGAATAACTGAATTTGCCTTTTTCATTTTTGTCATTTTACTGATAAATTTTTTAATGGATTTTGGTATTAGTTCGGTGATCCATAAGAAAGTTACAAAGAATTTATAATTCTTTTTGTGGCTAGCCAGTCCAGGCATCTGAACCCTTGACTTTGGTGTTATAACACCACACTCTAGCTAACTGGCCAGACCTGGAGAGAATTTTTTTTAAATGATATTTTATTTTCTGGCAATTTTTAAATTATAAAATAACAAGCACTTATGTTCCAAATAGTGAAACAGATACCATGTACTCAAAGATGAAAAAGATTTGGTCCCTGACTAAATAGCTATAGACACCTAAAAACAATTACAGTAGTATAATAATTGCTAAGTGTGGAAACACAAAAGAAGGGCAATTTCTCCAAACTTGGAGGTGGTAATGGTGATGAAAGGAGTCAAGAAAGACATCCCAGGGGCTCACTTCAGAGAGCGTGGTGCTCACACCACCAAGTCAAGGGTTAAGATCCCCTTACCGGTCATCTTTAAAAAAAAAAAAAAAAAAGAATTCATAAGTCAGAATAAAAAATCAAAGTGAAGAAAAGTAGGAGAGAAAAGATAAGAAAATTAGAGAACTTGTTCAGAAGGTCCATTATATAAATAATAAGAGCTCCCAAAAGTGAGAACAGAACAAAATAGAGGGCAAAATATAATTAATGTAATAATTCAATTAACCTTCCCAAGGTTAAAGGGCATGATTGCCGTATTTAAAAAGTTTACCAAGTGCCTACCACAATGAATAAAAACAGACAGACGACAAGGCACATCACTGAAATTTCAGAAACTGAACACAAGAGAAGATCCTACAAGCTTCCAGAGAGAAAAAAGTTCACATACAAATGATCAAGAATCAGAATGCCTTTCAGACTTACCAGAAATAGGACCCACTCAACTGTTGATCAACTGTGAGAATAGAATAAATATATTTCAGACAGAAAAATCTCAAAATAATTACCTCCTAGAATGATGCAATTAGAAAACATATTTCACTTTACAAATACCAATGCAATAATTGATACTGGCAAGGATCATAAATGTATCTTAAAACCATTGGATAAAAGGCTATTGAAAAATAAGATATTCTTATAGTCTTAAAAAAAAATCACCTCACAGAATACATATTAATTATCAAGGGGAAAAGGGTAGTTTTACAATGGAGAACTGCAGCGGACACCATCTTAACTAAGTGTTGAAAGTAAACATCACCAATATAAAGACAATCTGACATTATATCCCTCCTAATGTGACACAATTGGAGGTATACAATGCTATGTATGTAGTGTTTTTGACAAAAGTGGTTAATTTGAAAGCATGATTCTTGATGGATCATGAATTAAAACACATTGGATTGGCTGGTTAACTCAGTTGCTTAGAGCATGGTGCTGATAATACCAATGTCCAGGGTTTGATCCCTGTACCAGCCAGCTGCCAAAAAATGAATAAATAAAATAAAAATTTTAATTAAAAAAAATAAAAAATAAAACACATGCAGTTACAAAGGATATTACTGGGACAAGTGAGACAACTTAAAATGGACTATATACTAGATATTATTGTATGTATGTTAAATTTGGGGGGGTTCTAATGATAAGTAATTAAATAGGAGAATGTCCTAGTTCTTAAGAGAAACATGCAGAAACAATTAGGGGTGAAGTGGCACAAAGTCTTTCAACTTACTTTGAAATGACTCAGAAAAAAATACTTACATATATGTATATGTGTGCACACACGCATGAGACAAAGTGATAAAGCAAATATGGCAAAATGTTAAAAATAGGTGAATCTAGGTCAAGGATACAGTGGTTATTTATTGCACTATTTTTAGTAGGCTTAAAATTTTCCAAATAAAAAGTTGAAAAAAATATTTACATCCCATGTACTCTTTTTCAGGATGGTACTGGAGATTATTCTCCACCAAAATGAGGAGATAAACAAGAATGAGGAAGACATGGGAAATAATTTCTCCACAGCAGAAGAAAAGTAAAGAGAATCCGCAGGAAGGTGGCAAAGAGTAAGTCCATGATGACAACTATGCAGCAGATGCAGAGGGCATTGCAATTTAAGTTGAAGCCATTCCGAAGTCTGAGAGAGAATTTACAGAAGATAAAAATTAATGGAATATCTGGCCCATCTCAATGTTCTGAGAGATTTAGAAAAGTGATGAAGAGCGAGTAAATAAGTACATAGAAAACTAACACACAAAAATGAAGACCATTATTAATTCCAGAGAAAAAGTTGTGCAGGAAAGAAAGTAATCATGGGATATTATACAACTAAATCCTGTATAGCATTTACACATTAATAATAATGTATAGTTGGGAGAGTGCGGTGCTGATAATAATAATGTAAAGTTATTGATTTAAACAAGGTTATAACATAATTCAACTGGGTAGTTAGTTGGCAAAAATGGGAAAGGGGAAGGTGACTAGTGAGGGTAAGGAGGGGAGGAAAAAGAGCCAAACCCTCATTCTTTTTTTTTTTTTTTTTTTTTTTTTTTTGAGGCTGGCCAGTACGGGGACAAATCCTTATTTGCCATACATAGTAGGACATCAATAAGTAATGCCTAATAGTGAAAAATCAAGATGTAGCAAGACAAGTATGATATTTATAGACAAAAGGGCATATAACAAATACAAGAGTGCTTCCAAAATTCATGGAAAGATTTATGTTATCTTTTAATTCTATTTTTCCACCTTTTTAAGTACCCATATATATAAACTAAAATAAATGAAAGTGGGAAGGGTCTGTGGACTGCTATTTTTTGTAACCAACTTTGACTTTTTTTTTTTTTTTTTTTTTTTGTCGTTTTTTCGTGACCGGCACTCAGCCAGTGAGTGCACCGGTCATTCCTATATAGGATCCGAACCCGCGGCGGGAGCGTCGCCGCGCTCCCAGCGCAGCACTCTACCGAGTGCGCCACAGGCTCGGCCCCCAACTTTGACTTTTTAAAACTATGCACATGTAAAAGTTTGACAAAATGAAAGTGGTGGGGATGACCAGGAAGCTCAGCTGGTTAGACACCAAGGTCCAGGGTTCCATCCCTGCACCAGCCAGCTGCAAAAAAAAAAAAAAGGAAAGTGGAAAGGGGCTGAGGACTGCTGTTTTTTTGTAACCAACTCTGTAGAACTTCATGACTTTTTAAACTATGTGCATGTAAAAGTTTGATGAAAATAAAAATGTAAAAGGTCTTCCCATAATGTTAAGTGAAGAAACTAAAGGTGAAGAATGATGTGTAAAGAATGCATCAGGGGCTGGCCTTGTTAGCTCAGTTGGTTTGGATTCCCATACTAGCCAGCCGCCAAAAAACAAAAACAAACAAAGAATGCATCATTTCGGGGCTAGCCTGTTAGCTCAGTTGGTTGGTGCATTGTGCTGATAACACCAACGTCCAGGGCTTGAATCCTGAATCCTCCAGCAGAAAATTAAAAAGAAAAAAAATGCATCATTTGTATAATAAATGTGCAGGATGGGGGGAATATAGATGAGCATTTGCTTGAAAACGCATAAAATCTCTGAAAGGTATTGTGAAGTTAATAATATTAAATTAAAATATCTGAAAAAAACAGAAATTAGTTAAAATATCTGATAATTATTAAGAAATTACAATGAGAAATTAATAACACTGTTTGTTTCCGGTATGGGGAATTGGGCAGCTGCCCCAAAACACAAAGTAAGGAGAATATCACTGTATACCTTTCGTACTTTTAAAATATTGCGCCATGTGAATATATTGCTAATGATTACCAACTGAGATTTGAAATAATTTAATAAAAAGCTTTCCCCAATTAATTCCATGCCACTCTGATCTTTTACCTCATATCTGCCTGAGCATTAGCTAGACAACTGAAATGGTATCCACTTATTTATTAGTATGTGTTACTGTGTAATTGACTCTGTGTTACTTCCTCAATGAAGCTGGGAAAAGTTATTCTCTCTTCCAGTTGTTTTAGATCCACCACCCTAGCACCTCACAAAGCTGTGTAAACACGAGGGTTTTGCAGGCTGACTGCTTCACTAGAATTCAAACAAATGTTTGAGTTAAAAAACTGGGAAACAGGAACAAAGTGTTTTTTTCAAATATTATCCTCTAGAAACAGATGTTAGTATTTGAGGCCTCCAGGTAAAAAGCCATTTTGTGAATTCCAATGCTCTGGGATTATGAATCAATTTATGCTCATAATCTTATTTCATACAGTAGCATTTAGAGAAAGCTGAAGTCATGATTCAGATGTGTCAGCTACCTCCCAAAGAGTCTCAATGATAAGAATGTCTTCCTTAAAGAAATTTGGCTTGATTTTTTTGCTCCCAAGTCCTCCGGATGTGTTAAGGCATTATACTTTACGTTACCTGGCAGAGATCTAGAGCTGAAGAAATTTACAAGTTAAAGCAGAAATTCCTAATGAGTTACAACATCCTATGCAGTTTTAGGGAGACAGTTTTAAGGTGAAAATAATGAACTCTCCAAAATTAGTTGTCCCATGACGCATTAGGTCACATGGTGAACTGCCTATAGCTGGAAGTTTTTAACAGGAATATCAGATAAAATATTCTCATATTAAGTGGAAAACTGGACAAGAAAATTCCTTAGTTACTTTCCAGTACTAAAATGGTCTATTAAGTTATTAGATTTTAGGGTTGGCCAGTTAGCTCAGTTGGTTAGAGTGTGGTGCTGGTAACACCAAGGTCCAGGATTTGATCCTTATACCAGCAAATGCCAAAAAAAAAAAAAAAAAAAAAAAAAAAGTTACTGGATTTCATGAGACGGAACCAAAGGGAAATTAAAGAGCTTGCCTTGCCAGGGCCAGGAATATCACTAAATGCTGAGGCACAAAACACACACAACCCAGCTATCCATACTTCCTGCTAATCAACAGATATTACTCCTAATAAACTTAAAAACTAATCAAGCTCCTATCAACCTACAATCTCCCAACTTGGAATATGTGTGTGTGCGTGCGTGTGTGTGTGCGCGCGTGCACGCGCTCGTGTGTGCAAACTTATATGACTAAGGACAGATTTGAAAGCTGCCTACAAAAACAGAGGGTAATTTTTAGGAACCTCATTAGTGAAATATATCTATTTCTACCATAGGGGATAGCCAAATATTCATAAATGAGGCCTTATACTTCTTGAAAAAGATTCCGTAAAACTGAGTATGTTTTTTTCAAACTTAACTTCATGAGTTCATTCAGAAATTTCAAACTTTGTGCTATCATTTCAAAGAAGAAAATCATTTTTACAAGCTTATTCTATCGGGGATGACCACTTCATAACCAGACTGCCACGCAATTTCAATTCCTGATGTCATGGGATAGTAAACATTATTGTGATTCCTTATATAAAGACGGGTGAATATAGCAGGCTGAAAGGACAGAATGAGCCCAAGTCCCAAATAATATCATTGGAAGGCAGGATCAATTCAGGTCACCAACCTTTGGGTAGGGATCTTGATATCCCTTGCTGTTGAAAACACTTTTTACCTATGTCCTTTAAACATCCTGAGACTAGACAGCTTAACAGTAGCCTGAATAAGTAATAAACTGGTAAAAGAACTGTATCATTATAAAATTGATTGGCTGAACCATAAGAATTTATGCTCTATCAGTCATATTAAACACTCTATGTAAGTGCAACATTCTTATGACACTATTTGTCATAGTTTCCTATCTATTATCACCTTCAAATAGTCCATAAGATTCAAATAGTGAACACTCACTAAAGTTTTGTGAAATTAAAGAATCAAACAAAAAATTAGTTAAGCAATAATCTGCTAAAGAAAAATGGTAGTAACCTCAATAGTTAATAGGAATTTTTACAGCCAATGAATCTTTAGAGATTACCCACCTCTCAGGGGCTGGCCCGTGGCTCACTTGGAAGAGTGTGGTGCTGATAACACCAAGGCCACGGTTCGGATCCCTTTATAGGGCTGGCTGGTTCGCTCACCTGGGAGAGTGTGGTGCTGACAACACCAAGTCAAGGGTTAAGATATCCTTACCAGTCATCTTAAAAAAAAAAAAAAAAAAGAGATTACCCACCTCTTAGTAATCTTATTGTTGTAAAGGTTTGGAAAGATGCTTAATGCATAGCTCCTATAATTATTAATCTTCAAGAAGATGTTAATATAATGTATAATATAACAACTTTTTTTTCTGAATTGCAAAAAGATTCTCCTCTCCCTCCCAACTAAAAATACTAAATTCCAATGTACTATTCCTCAATTTTTATTTTAATTTACTTCTTTCCTTGACCAAGACAATCAGAATATTAGCCACCCCCCCAAAAAAATTTTTTTTAAAGAAAGAAAAACACTAGCTCAAGACCTCTTGAACCAGCCTGTATGACAGGTAAAAAATTTTCCTAATCATTGACTGAAAAGAAACAGTGTTACACAGTGATCTACATCTGAACCTGTTCACAGCACTTTACAGAGATCAACATCAGATGAGAGAGTTCTCTGAGACAGGCTTTCATGCCAGTTTTTTGATATTACCTAGTTATTGTCTGAACTATAAATTCATTAAGCAAATGCCACCACTAACCAAACATTTCCGCCCATTTTAAAAACAATTTAATTTTATGTACTGTACTTCTATTCTGCACTGGCAAATCAAAACAAAACAAGCAAAACTTCTAAAACACTAGTAAACAGGCAGCTTCATAAAGTAATACTTCACCTTTGACATCTTTCACATGCTCACTTTACAATGTTTGTAAATTATTCTTGGGTTCATCTGAGTCCTCCTGTTATGCATTTATAGTATTGAGAAATAAAGACATTGAGGCAAGAGAAGCGGGAAGAGATGCTACTTTGTAGCGAGCAGGTACCTATCTGGATAGTGCAAACTGTGGTCCTGCTCTATTAGACAACGCCGATGGGTAGAAATCCTACCCATCACAGACATCCAAGACATCCCCATCAAGAAGCAAGAGATAAATCACAAAGTATTTCTATCCCCCACCCCCTCAGAAGAAACTATGTAACCAAAGAAAGCATGCTCCTCAGTCTGCACTATGGGATTGGGGGGAAAAAAATGAATGAAACCAGGGAGAAAATCAATGGAGACCAACTTCTGAGACTGAAGACCAGGTTACTAGTTTATTCCATACATTGGGAAATGACTGAAACACTGTTTAAGTAGAAACAGAATCAGGAAGTCCTAGGGTCATTTGATTTCAGTCTTAAACCCCAAAATAAAAATACCTGAAATTAAAGTATTTCCCCTATCTGAGCAGTTATATTCTTACATGTTTCTGTAAAACTCACAGGCCTACATGGAGTCCCTGATTTTTAGAGCTGATTTTAAGGGTCCACTAGAGTCCACTTACTCCAAATCCAAAAATAACGTTGGCCCTGACCCAGGCAGGACCTTGATGCACATTTCCTTCTGAAATATCAGTCTCACATCATCTTCCTATGCCTCCAATAGCTTCCCTTGACCAGTATGGCAAAAGGTTAGGAGAAGGTAAAAAGCACGTACATTTACTACGTCCCCCCACAGAAAACATAATAAAATCCTGGGAGCAAGAACTGGCGACGGACAAACCGCCTGGCCCTGGCTCTTACCACGATACAAAGACAGAGAGAGAGCAACAGAAGCCCGAGTCTCTGTACCCCACACCTCACTGCAAGAGAGAGGAAGAAGACTTTCAATGCAATCAACCTACCCCTCAACACCCCCTCCCACGTGGTTTTCTCCCTCTCCCTCTCCCAGGGTCAGACTGGAGAGGAGTCTGGAAGGAATCACACCACGCCGGGGCTAGGACAAGTGGCGGGGGATGGGGGGCGCGCGCAGAGAGCTCCTGGAAGACACCTCAGCCCTTTCCTAGGGGCCCTGGGCTGTACACCTCCCAGTTCCGGAGTGTGAGCTCTCACCCCCCCGCCCCCCGAGACCCCAGACTGCTCTCGTCTCTCAAGGCCCCAGAGCTGCAGGGAGGGCTGGGCTGCCTGGCACTGGGTCTGAACGGGATGGAGCCTGGGCCGCGTGCGGGCGGAGGCTGGCTTGCCTGCCGCCGCCCCTCTTCGGGCCCCAGTTTCTCCAGGTCCCCTCCCGGCCCTGAGGAGACGCTCACCTCACCTCAGGATGGCGGCGTCCGCGGTCCGGTGGTCGGGGAGCCCCTGCGCTGAGGTATTACTGGGCGGGAGGAGAAGCCGGTAGCTCCGGCGATGGCTGACAGGCGCGCAGCACCAGGCCGGCCCCACACGCGGGGAAGGGGCGGGGTCTCGGGGGAGCTGGACCCGCCCCCGCCCCGCCCCTGCCTCCCACTTTAGCCGGCGAGGCCCATGAGGCGACTACGTCCGGGGTTACTCCAGGGCATTGACCTCCGACCCCACTCCGGGCTGCGGCGCGGTCGCGGCGGCGGGGATGGGGGTGGGCCGAGGCGCGGGCCCTGAGGGCCGGGCGGCAGCCAATGGGAAGCGGCGCGGGGCGGGGCGACGTGAGGCGATACCGATGGTCCGAGCGCGGCTCTGCCATTCCGGGTTGAGCGGCGAGAAGGCGGGCGGTTTGCGGGCTGTCGTGGCGCCCCCAGCTCGGCCTTCACCGCCCCTTCTGCCGGTGGCGGGGTGGGGCCATCCTATCGCCCCCCCACCGGAGGAGAGGGGAGTGGGGCAATGATTTCACATGCCCCTCCCATCAGGGATAGAGGCGCCCAGGCGCCCGGGCTACAGAAAGTGAGGGGCCGGGACCAACCGGCTTGCTGTGCGGAGAAGGGAACCCAGCACCAAGGCGGGCTGACTGGGGTAGGCGGTGTGCGGGCCCCATATGGACCTTATCGTGTTTGATCCTAACACATTAACAAGAGGTGGATATTGTGTCATCGATTGTCCTCATCACACAGGTTGGTTTCCAAGTTAGTACAGGCTAAGTAACGCCTATTCTGAACTCCATAACCAGTCCCATTGCTTTGTTCCTCAGCCTCAAAGCAGCCCAACCCAACGGATTTCTAGGTACTAAGAGGAAGCCTTAGTAAGGGAAGCTAAATGAGAAGGGCAGTGTACCAAAGGACAACAGTATTCTGCTTGCCCTGAGCAGGGAAAACACGTGTCAGTGAGTTCCTGACTTAGATTGCACAGCGGTTCCCACCCTCCACTGTGATTAAACTAAGGCTTTGAGATGAAGCCAACCAATTTCTCTAGTTGGGCCAGTTACTTCATAGCAAGACTTCCATGGCGACTGTGTGTTGAAAATTAATAGTAACTGGAAGGTGTACCAACACAACACAACCATTGGCAGGCACAGAAAGAAATTGGGAGAAAATTGCACTTGAGAAGAATGGGGTGAGTACTAACCCCTTCCAAGAATTTAATAGACCACCCAGAGTACCTTCCTGATCCTTACACAAGGTTGTGATGAGGGCCAGGAGAGGTGCACAGGAGGACAATTGGCAGGAAGAAGTTGTATGCCAGAGGGCAAAAAGTGGATAGTGTAGAAATACACACCCCAGGTAAGAAGTTCTTGGGTGGAAGCTGAAGCAGGAAAATAGGAAGATTGGTCAACAGGGAACAATAGGAGCCCTCATAGTACCACTAGGTGGTGGCTTCTGCAAGAGTTTACTAATTCACTTTTTAAAAATAGGGATTGGAAACAGAGAAATTGGGAAAGAAGATGTGGACTTTACAAAACATTGGTCCATATTTCACAATAACTGTCACTGGGATATTTGTCAGTTGGACAAAGGTAGGAAACTCAAAACTTAAAAAAATTGAGTAAGATGTCCTGGTTTAACAAGATGTTTGACTTGACTGACTAAAAAAAATGTCCTGGGAAAGAGGGAAGCTTTGCCTCTCCCCATAGTGCTCTCTGAAGCTGGCGTGAAAGAAGTAACTTTGGAAAGAACTAAAAGCCTTGAGGTTGACTCTTTTATTTTTCTTTTGCCTTTTTTAGTTCCTATAAAGTAATGGGAACTCTTTCCCCGGTATTCTTTCTAAGTGGTGTTGCTGTTTATCAGCTTTAGGAGCACTACAAGACCAGGGGATTAGCCTCAAAAACTGTGCTTATATGAAACATCATTATAACACCAAGGTCAAAGGTTCAGATCCCCTTACCTGCCAGCCACCCCCCTCCCAAAAAGGAAGAAACTTTAGCGAGCCCTTGCATGTCCTGCTTTTGACCTCACTGAGTATGTTAAGGAATTGAACTCTCTAAATTAGCCAAGGGCTGGCTGTTTAGCTCAGCTGGTTAGAGATCTGGTTGTAACACCAAGGTCAGGGGTTCGGATCCCAGCCCGCCACCCCAAAAGAAAAAAGAAAAAAACAATTAGCCAAAGAAAGGGCTAATGAAAGAGCTACAGTGAAAGAAAATGAAGAATGAGTTAGGATACACCAAGACCATTTACAGAAGATCTAATTGTTACCACCAAACGTTAAGACAGCTGGGCAGAGAACGAGCAAAGAGGTGTGACTTTAAGACAGTACACCTGGAATTTCAACACCCCGTAAGTGTTGTGATGTTTGGTGCATGCCACAACCTGCCCATCCCTACTGTAGGCTCTTTAGAGCTGTTCCATGAGTTCTTGCCACACAAGCCATTATGACTGTAAGAGGCAGAGGAGGACAGCCAAAGGGTGGAGAGAACTTACAAGACTAACAGGTGGAAGATAAAGGGGTGAGTGGTACATTTCTAGAAGCTGAATCTAGAGGTCTGTTATGGGCTTAATGGTATCCAGAAATTCTGGTGTTGAAATTCTAAGCCCCAGTTCCTCAGAATGTGAGTGTATTTGGAGATAGGATCTTTAAAAAATTAATTAAAACAAGGTCATTAGGGTGGGCCCTAATTCAATAAGACTTGTGTCCTTATAAGAAAAGATTAGAATTACAGCACTTACAACACCAAAGTCACGGGTTCAGATCCCCATACCAGCCAGCCACCAAAAAATAAAAATAAAAGAAGAGATTAGGGAACGAACACAGAGGAAAGATCCTCTGAAGACACAGAGAGAAGATGGTCTTCTACAAGCCAAGGAGAAAAGTCTCAGAAGAAACTAACTCTGCCAGCACCTTGATCTTGGATTTCTAGTTTCCAGAACTGTGAAGAAATACATTTCTGTTGTTTAAGTCACCAGTCTGTGGTACTTTGTTATAGTAGCCCTAGAAAATTTATACAAAATCAGAAGTATATAGTTTCCAGGTTTTTCAAGAAGGTTGTATGAAGTTATCAAGGATTTATCCTGAGCGTCCCAGCTACTTTCCAACCTTAAAGTTGGTCTCTTACCCTATTATGGGTGAAGTCAGAAAAGTCTGAGAGGTCCCTGTCTTTAAGGTAATTACAATCTATTTAGAAAGACAAAATAACACACTAAAAGGGCCAGCCCGTGGCTCACTCGGTAGAGTGCGGTGCTGATAACACCAAGGCCACGGGTTCGGATCCTATATAAGGATGGCCGGTTTGCTCACTGGCTGAGCGTGGTGCTGACAACACCAAGTCAAGGGTTGAGATCCTCTTACCGGTCATCTTTTAAAAAAAATAATAATAATAAAATAAAAAATAAAAATAAAAAAATAACACACTAAAACAGTATCTACATCTTGTTCCTTGGATGATAGCCATGTGAATTTGTAAGAACCATACATGAGAGAGGATAAATTCTCAAATGGACAAACCCAGATATACATAAACAGTATGTGTGTCACTGTCCAGGCGCTGCATTTGGACAGCTCCATTTGGTATTTTACTGTGAATTCTATCTTAGGTTAGGGCAGTGTTTCTCAAAGTATGTCCATCTGACCACCTAAAACAGAAACACTGGAGTGCTTGTTAAAAATGCAGATTCTGGGCCGAGCCCGTGGCGCACTTGGTAGAGTGCTGCGCTGGGAGCGCGGCGACGCTCCCGCCGCGGGTTCGGATCCTATATAGGACTGACCAGTGCACTCACTGGCTGAGTGCCGGTCACGAAAAAACGACAAAAAAAAAAAAAAAAAAAAATGCAGATTCTTTGTAATACTGAGGTCAAGGGTTCAGATCCTGGTACTAGCCAGCCAAAAAATAAAAATAAAAATTCAGATTCTGGGGCTGGCCAGTTAGCTTAGTTGGTTAGAGCACAGTATTATAACTCCAGTGTCAAGAGTTCAGATTCCTGTAACCTGTACTAGCCAGCTGCCGGAAAAAAAAAAAAAAAAAAATCCGGATTCCCAGCCCCACTGTAGGCTTTTTTTAAAAAAGCAACCCCAATAATTATGGACCCTGAAGTATGAGAACACGAGTTTAAGATTTATCATCATTTTTCTCCTCTTTGCTGCCAGTCTCTGTTGAATAAGAATGCCTCCTACACCTGCAGTTCTAGGACAAGAAAATCTATCAGGTCAGGGAGGAAAGAAAGCACCCGAATAGAAAATCGAACCAAGAAGAGACCCCTGTCCTGATGGCTGTCTGACCATGGTTACGAATTCCATAAGGAGCAAGGTCAATCTTGAGGACAGAGGAAATATTGGGATATTATTTCCCACTGTCCCCCAATATTTATAATCTGTCTTCTAGCACTTGCCATGCTTATTATTCTTGTTTCCTTTTTCTTTTTTTTTTCAGCTTTTTTCTTTTTGCCATACTTATTCTTATCCTTACACCTTTGCTTATGCTGGCAGATTTGTCCTCCCTTCTTCCTATTTTTCTGAATCTTTTTTTATGTATATATTTTTTACAGCTGGCCAGTATAGGGATTGAACCCTGGACCTTAATGTTTTCATCACCGTGCTCTTATCAATTTTTGAATTTTTCTAGTCCTCGAAAGTCCCATTTTCTTCAAGATGATCTTACTTCTCCAGCTTCCATTGATTTCTCTCTTCTCTGAATTCTTGTAGCAATGTGGTCACTACCAACATGGTTCAGCATTAGGCTATAATTTTTAGTGTATATTTGTTTTAGCTCTCCAGCTAAATTTCATTTACTTATTTATTTTTAGGGGATCTTACCCCTTGGCTTGGTGTTGTCAGCACCACGCTCAGCCAGTGAGCTAAACAGCCATCCCTATATAGGATCCGAATTCGTGGCTTTGGCGTTATCAGCACTGCACTCTCCCGAGTGAGCCATGGGCCAGCCCTCTCAAGCTAAATTTTAATAATCTTGAAGGCAGAGAGCATTTCTAATAGTTTGGTACCTCCCTTTATAGCTCTTAGAGTAGGACTAGGTATAGATATTAGTAAGTACTTCATTGACTGAAATAAAAATTAGCTCTGTACCTGAGAGGCCACTCTGCTCCTGATGTTTGCTTATCCGTCTTCACTTTGCTTCTGGGAGGCAAAGCCTCCAGTAGGATACTTAGCTGCTTTACAGATGCATAGAATTCACCAAGAAAGTCAGTGCCTTGCTAGAATTGTGGCTCCAGTTGCGTGACAAAAGAAAAAGACACAAAGGCCTTATCTGAACACTACGTCTCTTTGCTCCAGTTAACCATTTAGGTTTGTCCAAAATTAAGAGACTGAGGGAACTTCACACATAAGATCAGAAAATGTCCTCAGGGGCCTGTGGCTCACTCGGGAGAGTGCGGTGCTGATAACACCAAGGCCACGGGTTCAGATCCAATATAGGGATGGCTGGTTAGCTCACTGGCTGAGCGTGGTGCTGACAACACCAAGCCAAGGGTTAAGATCCCCTTACTGGTCATCTTTAAAACAAAAAAGAAAAGAAAATGTCCTCTGGGAGGCCACTTTATAAGTCTGGTCCTGATGATGAAAGGTAGGATTGCACAATGAAGGACAGCGTCCATAGTAAAGACTCCCCACGATGTCTTCACATGGACATTGAGGGTTTTCACACGAGTACTTGGTTTTTCACATGGCATTCCAGCTCTCCCTCCCTCCTTATTATCTAATCACAGACACTTCCAATCCCTACCTATACTTCAGGCAGTCACCAAATCACCCTCCATGACACCTCAAATTTATATATTTTAAATCCCTTTCTAAGTTCTACACACCTCACAACTAAATACCTGGAGGAAGTTTTTTTTTTCTCTTTTATCTTGTTTTTTTTCAGTCTTTTTTTATCTTTTCCATTTCATTGAAATGTTTACAGCAATGAGGGAGGAGGAGGAGAGAGGAAGGGGTAAGAAGGCCCCGTAGGGAAAAATCCAATGAGTCCAAGCCCAGGACTCATTCCCCAGGGAGATCCAGACCCAAAATCTGCTCCCCAGATCGCCAAGCCCACCAGACTGGGAACTGTCCAAATATCGCCACCCCTGTGGGCCAGGGGCCCTGCAGGGAGTTGTGCTTGATAAGGAGTTGCCCCAAGGGACAGGGTTATTGGGTGCACTCTTGGAGGGCTGAGGGTACAGGCTTGCTTGGGAGGCAGCGACAAGAGGAAGAGGGAAGGAGTTTCAGAGAAAGTCTGAACTTTAAACCACCAGCCACAACCGCCCATGCCCTCACCCTGGGGCTTTCTCCCAGGCCAGAGGCCTCAGTTTCCATGAACAGGGAATTGTAGCACAGGAGGAACCTGTCTGTCTGTCCTTTTGCCATGTTCCTCCCTCCCTGTGCAGCCAGCAGCATTGCTGGCTCCGGAGAGGAGCAGCTGACAGGTTCAATCCAGCAGGGGCCTTTGGCAACCTCAGAGACTGCCCTTCCCCACCCAGGGAAACCAAAGCCCTCATTTTCCTCTGGAAGTTAGGAAAATTAGCGGGGAAGAAAGGGTCAAGAAATGGGCTGCACCCTTCCAATTTTTTCCTCCTCACTCCCCTGGGGACCTCTGGGCTCCTCCTCACTGCACTGCCCCCAAATAGTGCTGGTGCATGTGTCTGGTGGGAAACCTGTCTGTGAAACCCGGCACCTCAGGCCCCCACGTCAAAGCTCTCTGAGGGTTCCAGCCTCAGGGTGGTTCAGGGTGCTGGTCCCCTGGAGGGAAACCTCCACTTTGCAAGGAATAACTGCTGTTGAAGTTGCAGTTAAGGGGCAGGATGTCCATGCTGCAAGCTTCCCAGCCTCCCAAGGAGTGCTTGGACTCCCAGAAGCTCCCTGGGGAGTGAAGACGGGGGCAAGGAGGGATTGAAGCCCACCCGACTTGGTGATTAGGGTGTTGTAGGGGTTTGTTCCCCCACGGGGCTGCAGCACAGGGTTTGTCAGCAGATGGTTCCCCATAGTACCGCTGTTGAGGGTGGGGGTGCTGTTGATGTCATCCGCCATGAAGGAGGGCTCAGTCTGTTTCCTCACACTGTTCTACATCCTCGGGATTTGGCTCTAAGTCCCCATATAGTAGCAGGTGTTGCTTCTCATGGCTGAGGTCTTGAGGGAGCTGTGAGTGCCCCCAGTGGGGAGCAGATGCAGCAGTAGGAGTGACGCAGCACTTGCTGTACTCCTTCTGTGCACTTTCTTATGTAAGGCGCGGTGAAAGACAAAGATGAAGACCCCCTGGAAGGTGTTTAAGGTGGTGAAGAGATAGGCTATGACTACTGACTCCTTGTTGATGAAGAGGAGGTGAAAAGCCCAGGTGAGACCCAGCAGGAAGAGTAGCACGATGGGCCCCAGGGCCCAGGACTTAATGTTGAGATGACTGGAGTCAGGCTTGAGCACAGATGAGCTTAGGATCATCTTGTGCAGGGTCTCCATGAAGAATGCCAGGTTCACCATGATAATAAAAGAGATGGGCCCGGAAAAGCTCCAGATGAAATAATTGTCCACTCAGAGCCAGCTGGCCTTCCCGCTATTGTAGTTGCAATAATTAATGGCAGCTGTGATGCCTACTACCAGGGTCAGAAAGCCGTAGCCACCTGGGTAGTAGTACTTGTACAGGAACACTTACTCTCAAATACCTTCACCAGCAGCAGATAGACGTACATGCTGTCCAGGCACAGCCAGGAGAAGGCAGCCAGGAAGAAGTAGTACAGCAAGCCAGAAAAGATGGAGCAGGCAATCTCATACCAAGTTTTGTCTATCCTCACCAGGAATAGCAGCTTGGCCAGGAAGAGGTTGATGCACAGGTTTTTATGGATGATGTTAGGGTCAGTCTGCAGTATCCACAGGAAGCAGAAGGTAGAGGTGGAGATGGAAATGGCAAGGCAGACCATGGAGATCACAATGCCCACCCAGGACCGACAGCAACAGCTTGTTGATGTGACCCTGGTAGTGGGGGACAGGAACAGGGTGTATGCTCAAGGCCTCTTGCTTTGCACATGGCCAGTCTCACTCTGGTCTCATCCAGGTGCCAGTTGCAGGCCCTGGAGAAAGTTTAAAGGGCCCTTTTCTTTAAAGGCAGGAAAATGAAGAAGATGACTCACTTAGGTCTTGCCCAGTCCTGGAATTCTGACATTTTATGTTGATCAGCTACACAACCTACCCATCTCTGACCTCATTCTTCTCTAAATACATGAAAGTGCTCCTCGTGAGTTTATTTCCTGCCTCTGTCCTTACCTTCTCTTTAGACTTCTCCAGTATCTCCATTACTTCTACATCAGACTCAGGTTTTTCCTGCTATATGTTTAGGCCTCCACCTGTCTTCTTCAAATACCCTCCCTTTCCATTGTTGTTGTTATATATGAAACACAAGTAATAAAATACAACATTAATAATATTTGTAGAGCCTTCACTGTCAAGGAAAACTGAACCATCATTCAACTTTTTATCCTTTTAATTCCTTCAGTCTTAAAATTTTCCTATATATCACATCTTGGACCAGAAGATTTTACAATGTTCCTGTCTTTTTAAAAATCTCACCTCTGGTTGACATTTTGACCTGCAGGTAGAAAGCTATCTCCCCAACACAAGTGTTGTTTATCAGTGAACCTGCTATGTTGATGTGCCAATTTTCTTAATTAAAAAAAAGTTTAAAAGATAAAGACAACCAAAAATCAATGAAATAAAAATTTATCTTAAAGGCTGGCCAGTTAGCTCAGTTGCGTAGAGCATGGTGCTGATGACACCAAGGTCCAGGGTTCAATCCCTGCACTGGCCAGCCAAAAAAAAAAAAAATTGTAGCGTAAGTCAATGAATGAGATGGCCATAATCCCTTGAATAGCATAGTTTTGGGGGTGAATACAGGCAAGCAGAATTGAGAAGTATTGATTCTCGGTATCAGCAATCTGAGCTGAAGATACCTCAAGAGTAGCAGGGACTCTGCCTTCTCCGCGCTCTGTATTGTAAAGTGCTTGAGCTCTTTAATCAGACAGGTGAGACTTTAAATCCTGACTCTGTCACTAATTAGCTCTGTGACCTTGAGCAAGTAACCCTTTTTTGAGCCTCAGTTTATTTATCTATAAACAAGATATAAAACCTACCTCATAAGGTGGATTTGGGATTAAATGACATAACCAAAATGTAAACCTTCCAGGACAGAGCTTGGAACATAGATGGCACACAAAAATATTACTTTCCCCTTTCTTTCTATGCCCTCTACACCTCATTTCCTCCTAGTGCTCAGTACAAGAACAAAATACCCTATGGATGCTCACTTGATTCTATGAATTCTATGATTCTAGAATTACTATGTTATTGGGCCGGCCCATGTCTCACTTGGAAGAGTGTGGTGCTGATAACACCAAGGCCATGGGTTAGGATCCTATATAGGGATGGCCAATTGGCTCACTGGCTGAGTGTGGTGCTGACAACACCAAGTCAAGGGTTAAGATCCCCTTACCGGTCATCTTTAAAAAAAAAAAAAGAATTACTATGTTATTAAATTCATTGTCCCCCACCCCACTCCGCCTCATATTCTCATGGTACTTGGGCATGTGATCAGGGACTTAGGGAAAATCTGAATCCTTTACCCTTACTTGGAGGGTACAAGTGACTGTGTCCTGAGCTTCTGAGAACCAACCAGTGTGAGGGTAGGCCTGGCCCTGCCCAGGCTAAGTGTTGTGCCACACTGGAAAGGTTCTTTGGCCCCTTTGGCAAGGAGGTGGAACAACAGGAATGTTCATATACTGGAAATGAGAGTGTAAATGGGGACAACCCCTTAGAAAACAGTTAGGCATTAATTAATAAAGCCGAATATACCCTGCATACCCTATAGCCAGCTTCTACTTCTGGATTTATACCCTGGAGAAATTTTCAAATGTGCCTCAGAAACCATGTTCATTATGGCCCAAAACTGGAAACAGCACAAATGTTTCTCAACAGTGGAATGGATAAATAAATGGTGGCACATTTATATAACGGAAAATTATAGAGCAATGAGAATGAACAAATGAATATTATATGAAGCAATATGAATGAATTTTACAAATATGTTGAGCAAAAAAAGCCAGACATAAAAGAGTACATAATCTATGATTCCTGTTACAAAAATAGGCAAAACTCATTTGTAGTGGTAAGAATCTGGATAATAGTTACTCCTGATGGTGGGTAGTAACTGGGAGAGGACATAAAGATAATTTTGGGGGTGCTGGTTAGCCAGGTGTATTCATTTTGTGTTATACATGATAAAAAGTCCTTGGGATTTTTTTGGCAGCTGGCTGGTACAGGGATCTGAACCTGTGACCTTGGTGTTACAAGGCTGTGCTCTAACCAACTGAGCTAACCAGCTAGCCCCTGTGATGAAAAGTTTAAAACACATAGAGTATGATTCCATTTATGTAATGTTCAAAAGCAGAAAAAATTAAGCAAAATATTTTTAGTGATACATATATAGATAGTTCACTATTTTCACAAAGCATGGAAAAATGATTGGGAGGAGAAAATGGGTGTGATCAGAGGGACAGACATATAAAGAGCTTCTAAGGTACTGGCAAAGTTCTATTTCTTTCTTTCTTTCTTTTTTTTTTAAAGATGACCGGTAAGGGGATCTCAACCCTTGACATGTTGTTGTCAGCACCACGCTCACCCAAGTGAGCTAACTGGCCATCCCTATATGGGTTCCAAACCCGTGGCCTTGGTGTTATCAGCACCACACTCTCCCAAGTGAGCCATGGGCCGGCCCAACGTTCAATTTCTTAATTTGGGTGACAGCTACATGGTGTTCACCTCATCAGTATTATTATTATTACAGGCATACCTTATTTTATTGTGCTTCATTTTACTGCTCTTTGCAGACTCTGCACTTTTTACAAATTGATGGTTTGTGGCAACCCTGTATCCAGCAAGTCTATTGGGACCATTTTCCAACAGCACGAGCTCTTTGTGTCTCTGTCTCATATTTGGTTAATTCTCTCAATATTTCTAACTTTTTCATTATTATTATATCTGTTATGGTGATCTGTAATCTGTGATCTTTTATGTTACTATTGTCATTGTTTTGGGATGCCACAAACTGCATCCACATATGATGGCAAACTTAGTTGATAAATATGTGTTCTGACTGTCCCATCGACCAGCCATTCCCTCATCTCTCCACCCCTAGGAGAGGGCCTCCCTATTCCCTGATACACAACAATATTAAAATTAGGTCCATTAATAACCCTATAATGGCCTTTACGTGTTCAAGTGAAAAGAAGAGTTACACGTTTCTTTAAATCAAAAGCTAGAAATGATTAACCTTAAAGAGGAAGGCATGTTGAAAGCCGAAATAGGCTGAAAGCTAGGCCTCTTGCACCAAACAGCCAAGTTGTGAATGCAAAAAAAAAAAGTTCTTGAAGGAAATTAAAAGTGCAACTCTAGTGAACACACAAATGATAAAGTGAAACAGCCTTATTGCTAATATGGAAAACGTTTTAGTGGTCTGGATAGAAGATCAAACCAGCCACAACATCCCCTTAAACCAAAGTCTAATCCAGAACAAAACACTAACTCTCTTTAATTTTATGAAAGCCAAGAAAGGTGAAGAAGCTGGAGAAGAAAATTTTGAAGCTAGCAGAGATTGATTCGTGAGGTTTAAGAAGCCATTTCTGTAACATAAAAGTGGAAGGTGAAGCAGCAAGTGCTGATATAGAAGCTGCAGCAAGTTATCCAGAAGATCTAGCTAAGATAATTGATGATCGTGGCTACACTAAACTACAGATTTTCTTTTTTTCGGCAGCTGGCCAGTACTGGGATCACACCCTGGACTTTAGTGTTATCAGCACCATGCTCTAACCAACTAAGCTAAACAGCCAGCCCCCAAATACAGATTTTTCAAAGTAGATGAAACAACTGTTTATTGGAAGAAGATGACATCTAGGACTTTCACAGCTAGAGAGAAGTCAATACTGGCTTCAAAGCTTCAAAGGACACACTGACTCTCTTGTTAAGGGTTAATGCAGCTGGTGATTTTAAGTTACAGCCAATGCTCATTTATCATTCTGAAAATCCTAAGGCCCTTAAGAATTATGCTAAATCTACTCTGCCTATGCTCTACAAATAGAACAACAAAACCAGGATGATAGCACGTATGTTTACAGCATGGTTCCTGCTGAATATTTTAACCCTGCTGTTGAGACCTGCTCAGGAAAAAAAAGATATCTTTCAAAATATTACTGCTCAGCTGGCTATTTAGTTCAGTTGGTTAGAGCATGGTGTTACAACACAAAGGTCAAGGCTTCAGATCCCCGTACTGGCCAGCCACAAAAAGAAAAGAAAAAGAAAGACAGAAAAATATTTCTGCTCACTGACAATGCACCTAGTCACCCAAGAGCTCTGATGAAGATGTACAAGGAGATTAATGTTGTTTTCATGCCTCTAACACAACATCTGTCTTGCAGTCCACAGATCAAGGAGTCATCTTGACTTCCGAGTCTTATTGTTTAAGAAATACCTTTTGTAAGGCTTTATTGCCTTAGCAATAGATAGTGATTCCTCTGATGGATCTAGGCAAAATAAATCGAAAACCTTCTGGAAAGGATTCATCATTCTAAATGCCTTTAAGTACATTTGTAATTCATGGTAAGAGGTCAAAATATCATTAACAGGAGTTTGGAAGAAGTTAATTCCAACCCTCAAGGATGATTTTTTCAAGACTTCAGTGGAAGAAGTAACTGCAGATGTGGTGGAAATAGCAAGAGAACTAGAATTAGAAGTGGAGCCTGAAGATGTGACTGAATTGTGCAATCTCACGATAAAACTTTAACGGATGAGGAGCTGCTTCTTATGGATGAGCGAAGAAAGTAATTTCTTGAAATGGAATCTACTCCTGGTGAAGACACTGTGAAATGACAACAAAGGATTTAGGATATTACATAAATTTAGTTCATAAAGCAGTGGCAGGGTTTGAGAGGATTGACTTCAATTTTGAAAGAAGTTCTACTGTGGCTAAAATGCTATCAAACAGCATTGCATGCTACAGAGAAATCTTTTGCAAAAGGAAGAGTCAGTAGATGTGGTAAACTTCATTGTTTTTTGGGGTTTTTTTTGGTGGCTTGTTAGTAAGGGAATTTAAACCTTTGACTGTGGTATTATCAGCACCATGCTTTAAGTGAGCTAACCAGCCAGCCTTGCAAACTTCAGTGTTGTCTTGTTTTAAGAAATTGCCACAGCCGCCCCAACCTTCAGCAACTACCACCCTGATCAGACAGCAGCTATCAACATCAAAGCAAGACCCTCCACCAGCAAAAAGATTATAACTCACTGAAGGTTCAGATGATTGTCAGCACTTTTTAGCAATAAAGTATTTTTTTAATTAAAGTATGTACATTGTATTTTTAGACACAATGCTATTGCACACTTCAGAGATTACAGTATAGGGCTGGTTAATTAGTTCAGTTGGTTAGAGCATGACGTTATAATACGAAGGCCAATGGTTCAAATCCCCATACCAGCCAGCTGCCAAAAAAAAAAAAAGAAAGAAATATAGACTACATTATAATATAAACATAACTTCATGTGACTTTCCTTATTTCAATACTGGCTTTATTGCAGTCGTCTGAAACTAAACCCCAAATCTCTCTGAGGTAGCTTGTATTTAAAATATACTTACAGGGCCAGCCCGTGGCTCACTTGGGAGAGTATGGTGCTGTTAACAACAAGGCCATGCGTCGGATCCCTATACAGGGATGGCTGGTTAACTCCATGGGAGAGCGTGGTGCTGACACCACCAAGTCAAGTGTTAAGATCCCCTTACTGGTCATCTTAAAAAAAAAAAAAATACACACACACACACTCTCTCACTCTCTCTCTCTCTCTTACATTCTTTTTTTTTTTTTTTTTTTTTTAAAGATGACCGGTAAGGGGATCTTAACCCTTGACTTGGTGTTGTCAGCACCACACTCAGCCACTGAGCGAACCGGCCATCCCTATATAGGATCCGAACCCGTGGCCCTGGTGTTATCAGCACCACACTCTCCCGAGTGAGCCAAGGGCCGGCCCTCTCTCTCTTACATTCTATATAGTCATCTGTATGTATGATGTATTCCACAATAAAAAACTTAAAAACAAACCAAAACAAATGAACAGAAGCACATACCCTTAAAAGAAAGAGTAGCACAATGTGAAGGTAAGATAATTTTCGAGCTGGAAGAAGTTTTGAAAGCTATCTTGTCCAACCACCTCATTAAAGCAATTAAAGCAGAGTTCCAGAGAAGTTAAGTGACTTGCTCAAAGTGATTTAGTCAATTACAGAGCCTAATCTAGAACTGATGTAGGCTTCCTGGCTTCCTGTCAAGTGCTCCTCCTGCAGACCCTCCAGATACATCCATTCAGTCCCTAGTTTCCTACTGTCTTCCAGAGTCAAATGTCTTGAAACTTCACTCATCATAAAACTGACTTACGTTATAGTTTTTTTCCTCCTAAATTTGATGTTTTTGTTGTGGGAAAAGGAGATCAGAAGAGATATCCTCTTAGAATATCCCTATGATACCCCAACCACTTAGAAAGCCAGTTAAAATATCTAATAGCACAGAAATAGTTTGGGTCTATTTCTCTACTACTAGATATTTTGATTTGTTAAGTGCAGCTCTTGGCAGGGCTGGTCAGCTCAGGTGGTTAGAGCATGGAGCTCTTAACAGCAAGGCTCAGGGTTCAATCCTGAAAAAATCAATTTTTTTGCCAGCTGCAAAAAAAAAAAAAAAAAAAAAAAATGCCACTCTCCCACTTCTCTGCGTCCCATAGTATGGCCTGCTCCAAAATCTAGGCTGACTTTTGGGCCTCTATATTACAAAAGTTAAGGTTAGAGTCTGAAAGTTAATAAAAGAAAACTCTTCCGTTTCATCTTTGGCCAAGCACTAGGTCCCATTTGGAAAAAGTGAGCTCTTCTGCCACCCTGTGGCATTGGTTGAGAACAACAAGATCTGAGATCCATTCCTACCCCTGCTCCAAGGTGGCAGAACTGTAACATGTATCTTAGGAACTATCAATGGAAATTTTCAAATAGAGCAATGGGGGGAAAGTATCTGAAACCTCAGAGGAGAAGAGAATCATATAATCATGTTAAGGAAATAGTAAGGAAAAATCACTATGAAACCCAAGGAAAGCAATGGTGCTCCCTTCTTCTGACCTAACCACCTTCTGTGCCAAGAGAATCAGGCACCTGTAGCACGGGAAAAGGAATAGGACCAATAAAGATCAGAGGCACTTATGTTCCCTCTAGTCAGTGGCCTCATTTCTCTGCTCTCTCTCCCAGCAAACCTTCTTCGAAAATTATCTACATTTCTTCACCTCCAATTCTCTCTCAACCCACTCCTACTTCTACCCTTCCACTAAAACTACTCTTACAAAATTGCCAAATCCAGTGGATATTCTGTCCTCGTTATACATAACCTCTCAGCATTTGACCAACTGACCACTCCTTCCTTGAAATACTCTCCTCTCTCGGCTCCTATGACATCCATTCTCCTGGTTTTCTTAGCTTAGAGGTTACTTCCTCAGGGAAGTCTTCCCTGATCACTCTCCTTAAAGTGGCCTCGGCCAGTAATCCTTCACCTCATCACCCTGTGTTTCTTTATAGCAACTATCACAATCTTTAGTTATTTATGTATTTGTATGTTGCTAATTATTAGCCCTTCTGCACTATTTTATTTTTTAACCATGTTTACTTGTCTGCTTCCCATTGTTTCGTAAGTACACAGACTTTGTCCTTTGTCTTGGTCCTTTGTCTTGCTCTCTGCTAGAAAAGTGACTACAGTAGGCCCTCAATAAAGACTTGTTGAATAAATGAATGAAAGGAGGCTGGCCAGTTAGCTCAGTTAGTTAGAGCACGGTGTTACAACACCAAGATCAAGGGTTTGGATCCCTGTACTGGCCGGCAGCCAAAAAAAAAAAAAAAAAAAGATTAAGAATGAAAGGCACTGGGGCTGGATGTCCAGCGCTACTCCTCCTTCCACATTTCAAGCAACATGTTGCCCTTTGGTGACAACTTTTCTCTTTATGTTTCCCTACTAAGACTTCCCTTGATACTCAATTTAGCCAGACTTCAACCTTTATTAAGGTGTCAGGAAACAGGGTGGTATTCAAATTATGATTTGGGGCCGAGCCCGTGGCGCACTCGGTAGAGTGATGCGCTGGGAGCGCGGCGACGCTCCCGCCGCAGGTTCGGATCCCATATAGGAATGACCGGTGCACTCACTGGCTGAGTGCCGGTCACGAAAAAACGACAAAAAAATAAAATAAAAATAAAATAAAATAAAATACTGAAAAAGTGCAATCTTAAAAAAAAAAAAAAAAAAAAAAAAAAACAAATTATGATTTGACTCAAATTTCATGTACTTTCTCATGGAAAGTCCCTTGAACCAAGCTTTCTTCATATAATTATCAAAGTTTCAGCCTCCAGAACTTTCTCATGCATAAGTAAATCCACACTGGCTCCAATGGAGTACACTTACAGTGGGTAGAAAGATCTGAGTAGATCTTCATTTCTCCTTTATGATCCACCTAGCTATGCCATGATAAAGTCTACAGAGTATTACACTAGATGTATACTCTTTACTAAAAGATATAATTTTGGAAAAATCAACAACAGTTAACTGTCTAGAAAAACTTTCCCAAACTGCAGTCAGTACCACTCACCTACTATATTTAGCTCTTCATCAGAAACTTTCAGCCCAACAGTCAGAGGAATGTTGTCTCCCCATACTCACTTCACTATGCAGAAGTGTGAAAATTTGCAAAACTCAACAGGTATGTCTGTGTTAATGTGAGTTTATGTGTACACCTGTGGATGAATTCTAGAGATCATTTGGTCAGGACTCTCAATTTACAGAGGAGAAAATTGAGATCTCAAGAAGCCAAATAATTTTCCTAAGGTGACATTTTTTTTTTGTCGTTGTTGCTGTTTTTTTAAAGATGACTGGTAAAGGGATCTTAACCCTTAACTTGGTGTTGTCAGCACCATGCTCACCCAGTGAGCTAATCCGCCATCCCTATATGGTATCCGAACCGTGGCCTTGGTGTTATCAGCACCACACTCTCCTGAGTGAGCCACAGGCCGGCCCCCTGAGGTGACATTGTTAATAACAGAACTTGTTCTAGAACCCAATTCTACTGATTCTTAGTCCAGTGCTCTCTCTGGTAACTCACTGACTCATGCAGTCCTAGTTTCCTGCTCTATTCTAGAAATTACATTCCTTAATAGAAATCTCCACATTTCTTTATGTTGGTGTATAAACCTACATGCCTGTGTCAGTGAGCACACATGTGAATGTCTACGTGTCTATCTGCAAGTATTTGTAAAGCATTTCACTGGGTGTTTATGCCCTTTCTGGTAGGGAAACCTCTTGGTAATTACATTTTTCTATGTTGGCACCAGCAGTGAAGTCAGGGGAAGACCTTCTGAGTCAATCATTAATAAGCAGACTTGGCCCTTTCTCTAATCAGCTCTATTCTTTGGTCTTCAGGAAATGGGGAAAAAAATTCAGGGTGGAACCAGACTCTCCCAGGGTCAAACTTGGCTCCAGGGCAGTGAAAGCAACTACAAACAAGGCTATAAGGGGCTGTAACAGATTAGCAGTGGACTGTCTCTGCAATGAGCATATGCTCAAGCTAACATGGATACCATCTTGGTCTTCAGCCTAATCATTGCATCCTATGATACCAATGAGAAAGGTAAGTGCTACTCTATCCTAATATCCCAGAAAATCCGAAGAAAGCAGTTGGGATCTTTTTCTACCAAATAGAGATATAGCTGATACCGAGCAAGTGATACTTTCTGGAAGTCATCCCTTGGATTCTCCTTCCTCTAAGCAGGACTGCAACTTATTCAACCCAGAGAGATAGTGTCTGTTTGATATTGAGAAGTCTTCAGAGAATGTGATGCATTCTTCTGTCTTGTTCATGTAACTAACACTGTCAGATGTCCTTTCACTGTCAGGTGGCTTTCTTTACTAGAGGATACCGTCACAGTTTCAGTATTGTCATCACCTAAGACTCCCAAAGTCATAGCTGTTCATAAGATGTTGCCTTCATTTTGAAAGTGGTACCTCCAAACAGTTACATGGGGGCTCTTGGGTGAGCTGAGGGAAAGGGAGATATGGGAGTGGAATAGCACCATTTGCTGCTCTTTGATAACTATTTAAAACATTATTTTTCAAAGTTTCTCAAACATTTCATCTCTCAAATTAGCTAATCACATTTATGGCCAAAGAACATAAGGTACAGCAGTAACAAATTTAACAAATTTTAAAAAGTTCACGACACCCTATGAATGTGCCAAAAAGCATAAGTAACTATGATCTATGGATCTGTGGAAGTGTATAGAGATACATTGTCCAAGGTCACACTTCATAAACTTTCAAAAGTTTTAATACGAGAAGGCAAGAAAAATAGAAGGGAGAAGAAAAAATAAGCAGTGTGAGGGAATGAGTGGGTCAGTCTTTCACTACCTTAGTAACTTAACTCAATTTCACCTTTCTTTCTCCTAAGGGTAATAGATTGGTACTCAGTTATCTTTATACTAGACTGACTCCTACTTGTATGAATTTGGCTGTGTGTTTTAAAGTCTTTTTTAGTGTTTGATCTCCCCAGTTGCAAGTTTTATGATCAGAAACTGCATTCTTTTGTATCTCCTGCTCCAGTGCCCGTAATTCTAAAGAGTTAAATACTACCCAGTAAATTCTTTTTTTTTTTTTTTTCTAAAAAGATGACTGGTAAGAGGATCTCAACCCTTGACTTGGTGTTGTCAGCACCATGCTCACCCAGTGAGCCAACCAGCCATCCCTACATAGGGATCCAAACCCATGGCCTTGGTGTTATCAGCACCGCGCTCTCCCAAGTGAGCCACGGGCCGGCCTTCTACCCAGTAAATTCTGACCTTTGTTTCCCACCTGTCCCCAGATCTCAAAGATAGCAGCTGCCAAGTGGAAAAGCTGCCTGCGATCTTCCCAAAGGACATCAGAAACATTAGGGATTTGCTAATTCAAGGTAGGTAATGGGCCCTTTGTGGAAAATCACTTTGCCCGTCCAAGAAATTTTTACCTTTATTTTTATTTTTATTTTTTTTAAAAGATGACCGGTAAGGGGATCTTAACCCTTGACATGGTGTTGTCAGCACCATGCTCAGAACCGGCCATCCCTATATGGGATCCGAACCCGGGGCCTTGGTGTTCTCAACACCACACTCTCCCGAGTGAGCCACGGGCCGGCCCGAAATTTTTACCTTTAAAAGATGACTAGTCTCCCCACTTCCTAGCCCAGATCACAAATATCCTATTTTATGTAGGTATGTATGTATTTATTTATTTATTTTTGCTGGCCAGTATAGGGTCAAATACCCTGTTTTAAAGATATATATCCTCCCCCCCGGAGGTTTTCTGGAAACCAATTTTTAAATTAACTGTTAGTACCTAAAGCATGCTTACATGTAAATTAAATGGAAGGGGATAAAGAAAGAGGAGGGAGCACAGCACCTAACTCTTTCTACATTAAAGTAAACAATCTATGAGCATTTTTCTGTGTTTAATTTACTGCAGTCACCTATCTTCTTTGGACCAGTGGCAGAAAGGAAGAAAGGCAGGACTTGTATATTTAATACCATAAATACATACTGAGGAAGAAGTGAACTAAAAAGGAGAAAATGCCGTAGTGGAGTTTAACAGGGGAAATAAACGGAAGTGGGCTAGCTGGGCACTGTTCAGATTAAGAACCAGCTTCATTTTTCTGTCTGGCTCTTCTTCTAGAAACTCACACAGAAGCCAAAAGGGCCACATTCATCCAAAATCAGACTATTGTTTCCCTGCAGTGCCTTGGCTCTGGGAGCACAGTGAAAGTCAACCTTGTATATTCAGAGAGACGGACAATGGTCAAGCATATTCTGAAGAACCTGAGAGTCACTGCTGCTCCCCACAAAAACAGCTCTGCCTCCCCAAGCTGTCACCTAACCCCCACATCCGAATTTAAGAATGGAGCTCTTCTAACAGGCAAAGGTGAGATTGGAAAAGGAAATGGAGGTAGGGCACTTTTTGGTGACATTCTTTTTTTTTTCCTTTTACATAATCCATAGGTTCACATAGCTGACATTCTTGAAAGCAGTTGGAGGTTAGTAGCAGCTAAAGCCACAAGGAAATGGATCATCCTCCTTGGGCAAATCTATGTCCTCTCTGAGAATCAGTTTTCTAATCTGTAAGGTTCCTTCTAGCCCTGATATGCTGTGATTTTCATATGTTCTCCACTTCTGATGGGTCTTATTTTGACAATTTTTAAAAATTTCTATTTATTTAAAAAACTAATTTTAATTGACACATAAAATTGTACATATTTATGGAGTACATGTGATATTTTGATACATGTATACATGTGTAATGATCAAATCAGGGTAATTAGAATATGCATCATCTCAAACATTTATCATTTCTTTGTGCTGGGAACATGCCAAATCCTCTCTTCTAGCTATTTTGAAATATACAATAAATTATTGTTAACTATAGTCACCCTATTGTGCTGTTGAACACTAGAACTTATTCCCCCTATTTAACTGCATTTTTGTACCCATTAACCAACTTCTCCCTATTCCCCCATTCTTCCTACCCTTCTCAGCCTCTGGTAACCACTATTCTACACTCTACTTCTATGAGATCAACTTTTTTAGTTCTCATGTATGAGTGAGAATATGGGATATTTGTCTTTCTGTGCTTGACTTACTTTACTTAGTATAGTGTCCTACAGGCTCATCCATGTTGCTGCAGATGGCAGGATTTCATTCTTGTTTTATGGCTGAATAAAATTCAATTTTGTATTTATACCACATTTTCTTTATCCATTCATCCATTGATGGTCACTTAAGTTGATTCCATATCTTGGCTATTGTAAATAGTGCTGCAATAAACATAGCAGTGCAGATATCTCTCTGACATACTGATTTCCTTTCTTTTGGATCTATATACTCAGTAATGAGATTACTGGATCATATGCTATTTCCATTTGTGGGTTTTTGAGGAACCTCCGTACTGTTCTCCATAACAGCTATACTAATTTACATCCCCACCAACAGTGTATTACAGTTGCCCTTTGTCTGCATCCTCACCAGCATTTGTTATTTTCTGTCTTTTTGATAATGGTCATTTTAACTGGGGTGAGATGTTATCTAATTGTGGTTTTGAGTTGCATTTCCCTAATGATTTGTAATGTTAAGCATTTTTCATATACCTATTTGCCATTCGTGTGTCTCCTTTTGAGAAATGTCTAATCAGATCATTTGCCAATTTTTTCATTGGATTTCTTTTTTGCTGTTGAGTTACTTAAGTTCCTTATACATTCTGGTTATTAATCCCTTATTGTATGAATAGTTCACAAATATTTTTTCCCATCCTGGAGACTGCCTCTTCACTCTTGATTGTTTCCTGTGCTGGTATAAGCTTTTTAGTTTGATATAATCTCATCTATTTTGGCTTTTGTTGCTTGTGCTTTTGAGGTCTTACCCAAAAAATGTTTGCCCAGACCAATGTCCTGAAGCATTTCCCAAATGTTTTCTTCTAGTAGTTTCATAGTTTCAGACTTACATTCAAGTCTTTAATCCATTTTAGTTGATTTTTGTATATGGTGAAAGACAGGGGTCTAGTTTCATTCTTCTGCCTATGGATATCCAGTTTTCCCAGCACCATTTATTGAAGAGACTGTCCTTTCCCCAATGTATGTTCTTGGTGCCTTTGTCAAAAAACAGATGGCTGTAAATGCATACATTTATTTCTGGGTTCTCTATTCTGTTCCATTGATCTATGTATCTAGTTTTATGCCAGTACCATGCTGTTTTTGTTACTATAGCTTCACAGTGCATTTTGAAGTCAAGTAGTGTGATACCTCCAACTATTTTCTTTTTGCTCAGGATTGCTTTGGTTATTTGGGGTCTTTTGTGGTTTCATACAAACTTCAGGATTGTTTTTTTTATTTCTGTGAAAAATGTCATTGGTATTTTGATAGAGATTGCACTGAATCTGTAGATCATTTTAGGTAGTATGGACATTTTAACAATATCAATTCTTCCAATCCATGAACATAGAGATATCTTTCCATTTTTTTGTGCCTTCTTCAATTTCCTTCACCTGTGTTTTATAGTTTTCATTGTATATATCTTTTACTTCTGTGGTTAAATTTTTCCTAGGTATATTTTTGTTTGTTTGTTTAAAAGATGACAAGGGGATCTTAACCCTTGACTTGGTGTTGTCAGCACCACGCTCTCCCATGTGAGCTAATTGGCCATCCCTATATATAGGGATCTGAACCCATGGCCTTGGTGTTATCAGTCCCACACTCTCCCAAGTGAGCCATGCGCTGGTCCCTATTCCTAGGATTTTTTTTTTTTTTTTGGTAGCTCTTTATAAATGGGATTGCTTTCTTCATTTATTTTTTTTCAGATTGTTCACTGTTGGTGTATAGAAATGCTACTAATTTTTGTTTGTTGATTTTGCGTCCTTCCACTTTAACAAATTCATTTATCAGTTCTAAGAGTTTTTTAGTGGAGTCTTTTGGTTTTTCTTTTTGTTTGTTTTTTGTTTGTTTTGGCAGCTGGCCGGTACAAGGACCTAACCCCGGATATTAGATGTCATCAGTACCATGTTCTAACTAACTGGCCAACCCAGTTTTTCTAAATGTAAGATTGTGTCATCTGCAAACAAGGACAATTTGACTTCCTCTTTTCCAATTTGGATGTCCTTTATTTATCTCTCTTGCCTAATATTTTGGCTAGGATGAATTCTACTTATTTTGAATGCACAAAGTAAAACATTCAAACCACTTCTACCAACTTATTTTATTTCTTTCCAGACCAGAGATACTCTAAGAATGTGTGGATGTACATATTTTTATTTTTTTGTTTTTTAAAAGATGACTGGTAAGGGGATCTTAACCCTTGACTTGGTGTTGTCAGCACCATGCTCACCCAGTGAGCTGACCGGCCATCTGTATATGGGGATCTGAACCCGTCGCCTTGGTGTTATCAGCACCACACTCTCCCGAGTGAGCCACAGACCAGCCCCTAGATGTACATATTTTTAAAACATAAGTGGCAGAATACCATATATACTGTTATGCACCTTGCTTTTTCCATTTATCAATATATCTTATAGGTTGTTCCATATCAATATGTATAAATTTGCCTTATTCTTTTTAAAAGTTGTACAGTGTTCCATTGTATGTTTGCACTGTAAGTTATTTTACTAGTCCCCTCTTGATGGAATTTTGGTTGTTTCCAATCTTTTGCAAATACAAAAATGCTGTAAGCAATGACCTTATATGTTTTGTTTTGTTTTTTGTACACCTGTAATTTATCAATAAGATAAATTCCAAGAAGCAGGATTGCTGCATTAAAGGTTTGATAGATATTGCTAAATTACCCTCCATAGAGGGGGGTCCATTCTGTGTTCCCACCCACACTGTGTGAGAATGCCTGTTCCCCATAGCTGCTGGGCAGTGGTTCTTGACCTCGGCCTTAAGTTTCACTGCTTCTCCATCCTTTCCTTCTCCCAGCCATTCTTTTTGTCAAGCAGTCTCCAATCACTAGATTGGTATAGGCAGTTCCCCTTTACATACAGGCAATCCCCTAGATATTACTGCTACACTGCTGGAAAAATAAAACAAAACACTTTTAGAGAAAGTGGGAGTTTACAACCAGAATAAAAGGAAAAAAAACTTCAAAAACTAGAGACTGGGAAATAAGTGGATAGGCTCTCAGGATGAGGCCCAGATATAGTAAATTATATATCCTCATATGACCTGAATGTTTCACTCACTTTATCATACTTTCTAAAATCCTACCAGTGATAATTTGTGGGGACAAAAAAACTATTAAAAACTCAGAAGCCTCCGGTAAGGTTTTAGGCTTCCAGTTATTCAACATTAATGCAAATTAATTCAATCAGATATTTTTCCTCTTAACATGTGACACCCTGCTTGAGTCAATGCTAGTTGTGATGGGGAATAGTGGACTTAAGTCATTGTGGAGTCTGGGGCTCTCCGGGCAGGGTGAATATACTGCTATGCAGTATATATGTGGGACTCAGGGCAATTAAGGACATTAGCTCTTAGAAATTTGCAACAAGGGGCCGGCCTGTGGCTCACTCAGGAGAGTGTGGTGCTGATAACACCATGGCCATAGGTTTGGACCCTGTATAGGGATGGCCATTTAGCTCACTGGCTGAGCGTGGTATTCACAACACCAAGCCAAGGGTTAAGATCCCCTTACCGCTCATCTTTTTTTTTTTTAAAAAAAAAGAAATTTGCAATAAGGAAAACTGGGAGGTTCAGGGGGAGGATGGAGAGATGTCAAAGATCAATCTGTCCTAATTCAAAAATTTGCCTTGAGCTAGCCTCCCAGGAAAGGAGGAAGTTCCTCCTCTTGGTTGGTTCTGAGATCCAGAGTTTAAACTAGTACCCTGTACTATCTGAGCCATGCCAAGAGACTAAATGAATCTTTGAAGGTTTAGGGCCTAACCATCATTCACCATACATTTTTATGAAACTACAATGATGAATTCCAAACAGCCAATTTATGAACAGACTTTTGAAACATAACCCCTTATATAAGTTGGAAACTGCCTATTCTGAATTTACTACATTGGGTAACAGGATGTATCAGACTTCAATAAGGTAGAAATAAAAATTAGATAAATGATCAAATGTACAAGGTCATAAAAGAGATGCTCTCTGAAGTTACTACTCTGTGGATGAGATCAGTCTGCATAGGTGGATGTCCTAGAAACAGAAGTTAGTTCATGAAAATGTCCCCAAATAGAAATGTGAAACTATAAGGATAAAAATGTACTCAATGCAGATGGTCATAAGAAGACATGTGTTGATATGGAACATAGAAAAGGGTAAGATGAAGACTACTTGTCGCTGTTAATGGAATTCAGCCAAGGAAAAGACCCTCTATTATAAATATTCTGAAATTTCCTTCTGGTGAAGAAAGATGACTCAGTTTTTTAACACTTATGGATACAGTTTATAACATCTAGATCCTACTGCTCAGATTCTATATTAATAAAATAACTTTCCAAGTATGCATTAGGTTTCATAGGCACCTATATGTTTATTATTCTTTATTTCTTTGGCGGCTGATTGGTAAGGGGATCTGAACCCTTGACCTTAGTATCACCAGCACCTTGCTCTCCCAACTGAGCTAACTTGCCAGCCCAGAACCCATATGTTTAGAACAGGGTACTAAGAAAAGAAAAAAATGTCCTATCTGATCCATTTGACAAATACATTCCCTCTGTGATTTTTTTTTTTTTTTTTTTTTTTTTTTTGCAGCTGGCTGGTATAGGGATCAGAACCCTTGACCTTGGTGTTATAACAGCGTGCTCTAACCAACTGAGCTAAGTAGCCAGCCAAGTCTATGTCAATTTTTTAAAATGTCATTTTACTATGGGGATTAGGTTCTTTGGAATTTGATTAGTGTGAGCTAATTCCTAAGGGCTGGTTACCCTGCATGAAACTGTGGGGTATAGGAAAAATAACATCAAATTATTCTGATATTATCACCTTTGACAAGTTAATTTCTCTACTGTTCAGTTTCTGCAGCTACAAATGGGAGCTCTGACTAGATGGTCTAATTTCTAGCTATGCAAAGCTGAGAGTTAGGTCTTCAAGCACACTCTCAACAGCAATATGTAAGGCTTCTCAAATGGCCCTTCAACCTGCTTGTATTAATACAGAATAATCTCTAAGGGAGATTTCTTTTTACATATAAGGTATATAATGTTCCCTATTAAAAAAATTATTTTGTAAAGTAAAGCATCCTTTGACGCTTTATTATCCCAAATTACTATCCTACATTATCCATTTCATAAGTTTAGATTTTTGTATGTCTCCTTAAATTGGGGCATTCCTGTTTCAATATCTTTAGCAAAAGAAAAGCTAATATTACAATTCCATCATCACTGGGAATGAAGCGTTTGTATTTACAAATTTGTTCCACCTTAATGCTCAGTTACCTAGCAGAGGAGACCTAAAGGAGATGAGCTGCCAACATGAATGGACATTAACAGAAACTAGGCAGAACTGAAAATATAATGACAGATTAATCCTATTTAGTAAACTCTGAAGCAGTGGTTCCCAGGTAATGGGAAGACATGCCACACTGAAATACCATTATCCCTGTATCTAGAGGGCAGAGTTCTACTCAGACATGTCTAGTTCTACTCAGACATTTCTAGACATTTCTTCTTTCAGTCATAATATCACTCCATTTGCAACGTGTTTTCACAACTGCTTTCTCATTTTTATTTGTTTCTGATCTTCACAAACACCCCTGTGAAATAGGTAGGCCAAGTATTATTTTATTATAACCATTTTACAAATAAGGAAATCAAAATCGGAGAACTTACGTGACTTGTCAAAACTGAGATTTTATCTTCATCTCATCTGTCTCATGTATGTTACTGCTTCAGAGAACTGATTTGCACTATGCTGAAAATTTCCTTTTAAATCTGTTGACTTTCTGTATTGTCTCTGTTATCACTGACCTCTTGATTAAACTGATATCAGGGATAAATTCTTCCCCTGTAATTTCATGTACTGTGCTTGGTACTGTGGCCACTGGCCTCTGAAGTAAAGAACTATCATTTTCACACAGATTTAATTAAGACATGGAAGAGTAATGTAGAAAAGTCAAGTAGAACTTACAGGCCTTAATTTAATAGGCAATGATATGAGATGGAACCACTGTCTGAATTAGATTAGTTCAATCCTGGAGGCAAGTGAAGTTAGTTCCAGACTACAGCCAGAACCCCTCCACTTCTCATCACTTCCACTGCTGGTGTGAATCATCTCACCTCTCACCTGGATTTCTGTGATAGCCTCCTAACAGCTTACCCTGCTTTTACCCTTACCCCCTATAGTCCATTCCCAACACAGCAGCCCAGGGATCCTTTAAAAACAAAGCTATCCTGTCACTCCTCTGCTCAAAACCTTGCAATGGATCTTCATTTCTTCCTTTTCTTTTTTTTTTTTTTTAAAAGATGACCGGTAAGGGGATCTTAACCCTTGACTTGGTGTTGTCAGCACCACGCTCAGCCAGTGAGCGAACCGGCCTTCCCTATATGGGATCCGAACCCGGGGCCTTGGTGTTATCAGCACCGCACTCTCCCAAGTGAGCCACGGGCTGGCCCTTCATTTCAATTAAAATATAAAAACCGAAGTCTTTAAACTGGCCTTCAAGGCTTTAAACGATATGGGCCCTTTCCTCTAGATCCCTATCTCCTACAGTTGTTCCCCTTGGTCATGCCACTCCAATCTCATTGGCTGCCTTGCTACTCCATGCCAGACACATTCTGCCTTGGGGCCTTTACTCTAGATGTCCCCTCTGCTTAGGTCACTACTTCCCCAGGCATCTGCTTGGATAATTCCCTCATTTCCTTCAAGTCTTGGCTCGATTCTCTCCTCAATGAGACCTAGCCTATACTGCGGATTACACAACAATTGCCCGTCCATATCCCTCAGACTACTTCCTTTGCTCTACTTTTAATTTTTTAAAAATAGCACTTAACCCTTTTTCTAATATACCGTAAAATGTATTATGTCCATTGTTGTCTACTTCCCACCCACCAACTCTCCCTCTTTTTTGCTTGCTCTCTTGCTAGAATGTGTCCAACTGATAAATACAAAATACTGAGCCAGTGCCTGTTATTTTTAAATATCTGATGAATAAATGAAATTAAGGAGTGTATGAAGCTGGGCAGCCTTTCTTTCTTCCAGCTTCTCCTGCTTTTCCCAATCCCCTTTCAGAGTAGTTGACTTAGATTCCACTAGCAGACTTGCAGCAGTCATTAGGGCAAATTCCAATATTTCACATTCTTCCTTGGACTTTAGAACCAAGTTTTGAAAAGAAGGAAACTTTCACCAGTGTTACACCTTCTATCTTTATTATTATTATAGCATTGAGAATGATAGGCAAACAAGGTCTAATCTACTCCTGCACTCTGATCATATGTTAGTCAAAGGACCCATGGGGGTTTAATCCATATCTCTTATCAGTAGCTCTATTCTCATTTATTCCTGGCATTATTTTGTGCCCACACCCTAAACCTCTGGACAGACAGGTCAAATGGAGCTACAATTAGAAGTTTAATCTCAGCTGGGCAGAGCAAGGGCTTAACAGGTAAAACCGAAGGTAAGATAAAGTTTTCTCCTAAAGTTGTCCTTTCATTATTTCTTTCTTGTTTTATAGCTTTTCTACCAGGGATCTCCCAATGTAAGGTCTGTCCAGTGATGGGGGTGTCATCAGAGAATTTTTCCACCACTACCACTACCATAACTCCTGGGAATAAAGAAGGAGAGAAAACTACAAGTATTGGTGATTTTTCTAGCCCTCTGAAACAAGTACAGAATAAGTAAGGGTAAAACAAGAACAGAAAAAAAAAGAAATATCTTTAACCCTAACATTAGTCTGGATCTCCTAGGATTTTCCTAGAGGTTGAGAAGTTATGGAGTTTATGTTAGAAAATCATTCCATTTCTTTCTTTCTTTTTTTTTTTTTTAAGATGACTGGTAAGGGGATTTTAACCCTTGACTTGGTGGTGTTAGCACCACGCTCTCCCAAGTGAGCAAACCGGCCATCCCTATATAGGGATCTGAACCTGTGGCCTTGGTGTTATCAGCACCACACTCTCCCAAGTGAGCGACGGGCTGGCCCTAAAGTCATTCCATTTCTTTTTTTTTTTTTTTTTTTTTTGTCTTTTTCGTGACCGGCACTCAGCCAGTGAGTGCACGGCCATTCCTATATAGGATCCGAACCCGCGGCCGCTGGGAGTGTTGCCGCGCTCCCAGCGCCGCACCCTCCCGAGTGCGCCACAGGCTCGGCCCAAGTCATTCCATTTCTTAGGGAAAAAATCAGCTTCTCTGTAAAGTAAGTACCAGAAATGTTTGTAGTCTGACACCATCAATGATCCTTTACCTCCACACAAGTGAGCTCACTGTAGCCAAATGTGGAGACAGAATAAATCGTATTCATGTGATAGATAATTTCCATCATTGCATGTATAGATGGACAATATTTAAATACTAAGCAATTATTACAGTTATGACACCAAGTACATGTTTTCATATTGTGTTTTTAGAAACAGTCCTCCCTAAATTGGCCAGGACTCAAATTCTGTAAAATTCCAGTTCCCATCCTAGTTTCCACTAGGGGAAAAGTGAATATGAAATTAGTAACAACATTGCCCCCAGATTTGGCGTATGACCCTTAAGCAATGCCAATTCACGTTTATTTTTCCTATACCCCACTAAAGTCAAGAGGAGCATAGGAAAAGTGATTTTCTAATCCCATGCAATGTGTTGGAGTAGAAGGGTAGGGATCCTGAGGGGGCTGATAGTGAAAGATAAGTTTAGTACTCTTTGTGTATCCAAGGGCTGGCTGGTTAGCTCAATTGGTTAGTATGGTGCCGGTAACACCAAAGTCCTGGGTTCAATCCCTGTACCAGCCAGCCAAAAAAACAAACAATAACCAAAAAAACCCAAAAAAAACCAAAACAAAAGAACTCCTTGTGTATCCAAGCCCTCTCTTCCCCTGAGAGCAGTGCAAGAATTGGCTCTTCAGGAGTTAGAATGGAAAATCCAAAATCCTAGAGAGGGTGACTCACTGGGAAGAGGCTGCAAAAGAGATTAGAGCAGAGCCCATGATGCCCAAACCACTCCTGACTTTGCGTCTGAACTGGAAATTCAGCCTCTGCCTCTGGGTCAGGCTGGCCCCTATTAGTCCTGTGAACTAGGAAAACATCAAGTCAAAGGGTCAATCTCTTCCCTCTCTCAAATATTCTTTTCTCCCTCTTCCCCTCCTCTCTCTCCTTTTAGACACAGATGAGGACCTAGAGAAGAGGCGGAAATGGAGTATTGTGGTCAAATTTCTGATTGCTGTCACCCTGTTGCTCAGTGGAGTTGCCATTACAGTTTTCATAATTTTTGAAGTCCCATGCCCTGTAAGTTTGCTGATATATTTGGTCCTTGTCCTTGATCTATAAAGAATTCCTTCTGTTCCAGAAGCAGCTTGGCATAATGAGAAAAGCACAGACTTTTGAGTTTGGATAGATCTGCTACTCACTCACTAGTTTAGTGGTTTGGGGAAAGTTGTTTGACTTCTCCAACCTCAGATGCCTCATCTGTAAAATGAGACTCATGATATTTACCTCTCATGTTTTTTGTAAAAGTTAATTGAGATCCTGTGTGAAAGGCCCCTGGCACATAGGAGGTACTCACTAAATGCAAGTTCTCTTCTTCTACTATACTTGAACATTCTCTAGGAAGGATAGATCCAATAGGACCAAATATTTTCTTTAGAAGAGATGATTTCCTTTAAATGGCCTGAGTTTTGAAAGATAACCAAATGCTTATCAGCCACCTGAAGTTAATACCAATCATTTTCTCCCTTCAGTGTCGATGCCCAGGAACCAGAAAGCTGTGCCAATGCCAGCGGCTGTGGAGAAGGCAGAGGAAAGGAGACCAGCAACCTGGGACAGCTGAATCCCAGCCCGACTCTCAGCATGAGAAGGAAAGTGTTCTTTGTATGGTTTATGTTCTTTGCTTAGAGAAAATGGGGTTAACATAAAAGTGCTGGGAGACAGGGAGCTTCTTCCATTATGAAGCAAACGTTAAGTAATTCTTTTCTGTGTCAGGAAATAGGTAGGAATTTGTACTACTGTTTTCCTCACATCAGCCCAGCCACAACACAATAAGGTGCTTATTGAAAATACATATCTCTGGGCCCCTAATATACTGAATCAGAATGTCTAGAGTGGGGCCAGGAATCTTTTTGTTTCGCAGCTAGCCGGTACAGGGATCCAAACCCTTGACCTTTGCACCACACTCTAACTGAGGGAGCTAACCGGCCCGCCCCAGGAATCTTATTTTTAAGGTTTTTAACAAGCTCCCTAAACAGAGGTGGATTTACTGTGAAATTAATGAAACTTAAGCTTCATGGTTCCTGTCCAAGGCTTTGTATCCACTTTTGTAGTTTAAAGATTTGTATTCTTTTAAGATGACCGGTAAGGGGATCTCAACCCTTGGCTTGGTGTTGTCAGCACCACGCTCAGCCAGTGAGCCAACTGGCCATCCCTATATAGGATCCGAACCTGTGGCCTTGGTGTTATCAGCACCGCACTTCACAAACACCCCTGTGTTTGTAAGAACTTCAGAACTTACGACATAAGTATCCATCCCAGCCCTATGTAACTCTTATAAAAAACAAAATTTAGGAACCACCACACTTGAATACAGTCTGAAGACTTTGCAAAGCAACTTCCTTCTTCCCTTCTTCTTGTTGGGTTTCCCAGCAAGATTATAAATTTACAGTGCCCTTTGGTGACACTACACCTTTGGCTCAGAATGGCTGCTTTAAATCCTGTTTCCCCACCAGGAATGGACTCAGCCTTTGAATATTATAAGTTGATGGGCACCTTCTCTAAAACATCTACAATACTCACTAAGGCAAAGAGAAAATGTTTCTAATGCTTTTAAAATTAAACAAGGTGTCCACTTTTATAGAATTATAGCATTGAGAATGGGTATTGAAGATTATCTAGTCCAGGATGGTACATGTGCAGCCACTCTTTAATTCTCTGTTGACTGTACATATCAATAATCAAGCACAGCTCTCTTTCCACTCAGGCCTGGCATCAGAATCATTCTTATGACAGTGCTCCAGGCACCCACTGCCAACTTATTTGTCATCTCTGTCTGATTATATTTTCTATTATTCTGTTTCTTCAACTATTGGATGATAAGCCCATAGAAATTAGTATGATTTATTATATGGCATATCTTTAGTTCTTTACTCTGATCACCATTATCATGTCTACTGAACATTTGAAGAAGTAGGCCTGAAGGGAACCAAAAAATCTAGTTCCGAATTAGAGGTAACTATGTAAGAGCAACTCTGATTGAACTTCTATGAACATAATAGGCCACTAAATGATAAAGAATTAGTAAAAATTGTAATAAGGTAGCAATTTTATACACATTACCTCATTTGAACCTTACAAAAACCGTGGGAGGTAGCCAGGGAAGGTATCTACATTTTACTGATATTTAATTTGAGGCTTGGAGGTTATGTGACTTTCCCAAGGTCATATAGCTGGAAGAAAAAAAACTAGAATCCAGATCATTTCATTCCTGTACTAATATTTACTGGCTCATTCACCTATTCCACAAAATTTTATTTGAAACCTATCTGCCAAGTTCTCTGCCTTCAAGAGGCTTACAGTCTAGTTGGGAAGAAAAAGCACCAAACAAAAAAACTGTAATTATGTTCACAACAGTTAAGCATTTAGAAAGTATGTACAAATAAATAAATAAATAAAAAGAAAGTACATACAAAACTAGATGGGGCATGAAGTCAGTTATAGTGAGGGTAGAATGGAATTATTAAAAATGTTTGTTCCACACAGACCCAAATCTCTGCCTCTTTTTCAAAACATAATGAGATTGTTTGGGCCTGATTCAAGGAATGAAATAGAAACCCTGTGCATCTGGGGATGGGCACTTTGCTAGTGGGTTATAGGTTCGAAACAACTGCAGGTTTTCATAAACATGTTTACCTTGTTCATACTTTCTCAGTGAATGATTGGGTAACAAGGAGGCAAAATGAAGTGTACTTGGAATTATCCAGCATTTTTTATACTTAGCTATCCCTTTATTGAACATAAAGAAATATCCATTGGCATCCTTCTTTATCTTTCATGTTTCCTTTTAATTTCTAGGTTGGACAAGATGTTCCCAATTCACCAAACCCAAAGAAAGCAATGGGGATCACTGTTATCCACCAGACATACTTCTGAAAAGTTTTGCTCTTCCTCACACATTGAATGAATGATACTACACTGTCTTTTCCCTATAATTAACCAATATGGGCAGATTTGTGCCAATTTTATACTCGTATCTTCAGCAAGGACAAGGACATTACAATCAAATAGTAATATCAGAATTGCTTTCATGCCACTGTTATTGACTTAGGCACAGCCTCTGTGGTTCACTTTGTACGTACATAAAAATGGATATCTTTTCATCCCATCAAGTAAAAACAAAAAGCCTTCCCTCCAAGCACTAGGAATGGACCTTATTGCTCTCTTTGACAAAAGACTTTAAACACAGCCTCCAAGGAACTGGGCAAGACAGCTGTTAGTATGACACAGCTCCCAACTTCTCTGCTATCCTCACAGCCTACTTCATGCTCACTGACTCTCAGCTAGCTTGCGGTAGGGTTCCTGCTCTCCCCGGTTGCCGTTCATAGAATTTTATGATTTATCCTCTGCCACTGTATGTAGCTATCAACACAGTGGTGAAGGGAACTTGACCCTAAGCATTCCAAAAGACCTCCTCACAAGTCATCACCAAGGGGTTTAGGGACTGCAGACAAATACCACCTAAGTAAAGTTTCCTGACTATCCAGAATTCCTAAAGTGAGTCTAATATTATACCCTACTTTAATAGCAAGCTGCATACATTTTGGACAAGGATTCCAGAGTAAAATGATTATGATGATGATCTTTCTCACTGGGGCATGGCTATGAGTCAAGTATGACCTGCTGAAATATGAGTTTGGTGAGAAAGTGGAAACAGTTAATCTTGAAGCAATGTTTAGGTGAAAAAGGGAAAAGCAGGAGGAATAAGACAGGGTGTCAGCCTGCTTTTTTCCATGAGTCTGAAACCATTCCATTTCATTTCAGTGAAATGTTGCCTGTTCCTAAGTAATTCTGTGTTCTTAGTTCTTTGGTAAAAAACAAACAAACAAACAAAAACAACCATACACAAACTGTATCCTTCTTTTACTTCAAGTACCATCCAAAAAAATGATTCTTGGCTGGCTGGTTGGCTCAGTTGATTAGAGTGCATGTTATAACACAGTCAAAGACTTTGGATCCCCATACAGGCCAGCCACCAAGAAAAAACCTCAAAAAGATTCTCAAAACTACACCAGTAGGAGAACATCTTGCCCTAAAACCTGAGTTAACATTCAACTTGCGCTTGAAAGAGATAGGACAAATACAAAGCAATGCATGGATGATGATAGGTTTCAAGCAAGCCCTAAAGAACCTCTAAAGTTACACAGAGCGCACTTTGAAAATATAGTAGATAGAACACCGGGGTTGATACTTGGATAAAGGAGTACCCCTGCCACCGATTCACAGCATTGCCTCTAGTTTATCCTGCCATCTGTGGCTGAGCTTGACCATAAAATAGGGGGGAAAAATGCATGCTCTTTCTCAGGTCCACTAGGGAGGATGATTAAAAGCATTATATACCTAGAAGCTCTTGGTCCAGGATTAATGGCTACATTCATCCCCACCCTTCCCAGACTCATCCACCCCAGAATGTCCCTTCATCCAAAAACATGAGATTTCCCAAAAGATGAAACCTATGGCAAAGTCTACACTCACTGACTCTTCTACAAGAGTGCTCGCTTCGGCAGTATGTATACTAAAATTGGAACAACTCTTCTGGAGGAGTATAATTTGGGTAACATTTGTACTGACTTTATTTATAGAAATTCACTGACAGAATCAAAATTGTTTATTTTGCTTTGGGGACAACTTGTTTCCCCTGACAAAGCAAGACTACTCTGAGGACTTTCTGACTCCCTAATCAGTTAACAACTTTGAATTCTGTATTCCCTTACCAGTGGATGTTTTTGAAAACTAAGAGATGGGAGAGATGGCAGAGGAGAAGTGAGAACTCCTATGTGGACTTCGGAATGTAGATTTAATCTGCAGCTCACTTCAGAGCTGGGCACAATTTCCTGGTGTCACCATTATAGACCAAGTTCTAGATACAACTTGAGAAAACACTGTTCCTATGGAAGTGCCAATCATTCCTCTGTAAAGTCCAAGGTTTCTATTGCAAATTATTCCTCATTAAGCTACCACACTTTGTTTTTATATTTATTAAAGTATATTCTTGTTATAAAAATTTTTTGAAAATACTCAAAAGTATAAAGAATAAAGAAATAAAGGAATAAAATAAAAATTATACCTAAATCCTTCCTCCCAGAGATAACCATTGTTAACACTGGTTAATATATAACCAGTGGTTAGGGGGCTGGCCAGTTAGCTTAGTTGGTTAGAGTGTGATGCTGATAACACCAAGGTTCAGGGTTCGATCCCTGCACCAACCAGCTGCCAAAAAAAACCCCACAAAAATTATCTATCTATCTTTATAGACATTATAATTATATACATATGTAGTAAAAAGACACATATATTACACATCATACTATTCCTACTATGATTAACCTGTCCCCCCTTTTTGGCTAATGTATTACTACTATATTTCCAATTGGCACAATTATTAAGTTGTACTTATTTTAAAGTCTTAAGTACAGGGAACTGTAAGTCATTCCACCTTTTTGAAGGATCTATGTCACCCCAATATATTTTTTTTCTTTCATCCCAATATTTTTTGATAAGTCCAAAGATTAAGATAGGTAACTTCTTAGGGCAAAGAAGGCACATTCACAAATACCTCCAATTTAAACTATTTTTTTTGGCAGCTGGCCAGTACGGGGATTTAAACCCTTGTCCTTGGTGTTACAAAGTGGCACTCTAGGGGCCGGCCGGTGGCTCACTTGGGAGAGTGTGGTGCTGATAACACCAAGGCCACGGGTTCGGATCCTGTATAGGGATGGCCGGTTCGCTCACTGGCTGGGCGTGGTGCTGACAACACCAAGCCAAGGGTTGAGATCCCCTTACCGGTCATCTTAAAAAAAAAAAAAAAAAAAGTGGCACTCTAACCAACTGAGCTAACCAGCCAGCCCATAAACTTCTGAAGTTATTGTCGAATGACATTAAGTTAATAGCTGTATTTGTGTGTGTTAAAAGCATTACTTTGTTAAATACAGTTAAATTATACACAATTTCCACTTTTTAGATATACCTGTGATCTCAAAATCAAAGTGACCCAGTATTCTAGATCTCCTGAGAGGCCTGGGCAAAATATTTTTCTGTATCCCCAGGCTAGTACATGAGGGGGCTTACGGTAGTACTAGCCCTAAACATTCTTTCCTCCTCTCCCCTCCCCTTTCTTATTTTGTACCATTTTTAAACACTGTCCAGCAGATTCTGACCTAGAGCATTTTTCCCATGTTTATGTCCAGAACTAGCCATTTTCCAAGGAAGAGTTGCTATACATACTTATAGACTAGAGGCCAGAAATCATTTTTTTTCCCCCTGATCAGGTTGAGAGTCCTGTAATCCCCTCCTCTCACAATCTGATCTTCCACTTCTCCCACTCTCAGAAAGGATTCCTGAGCTGGCCAGTTAGCTCAGTTGGTTGGAGTGTGATGCTAACACCAAGGTTCAGGGTTTCATCCCTGTACCAGCCAGCTGCCAAAACAAACAAAAAAGGATTCCATTTCCTGAGTTCACACATTGGCTCTCATGTTGCCTCAGGTTGCTATGTATCTTTTTATGTGTACTTCCCGGTTCTTCTGCTTGAAGCCAGTAGTGTCTGTGTTAATTTGTATATCTCTATATTACCATGTATCAACAAAGCACCATGTTCATAGAAGAAACAAAAAATTTATTATAACATCACACCACCCAATGTATAGCTGAATTAACTGACTTTCTAGAAGAGAATGAGGTAGCCTTTATTTTTTATTTCAAAACTGCTATTGATTACCAGGGAGATGCAAACCAATGAAGGGCCATCCTGTAATTGCTGGTTAACATTTGAACTCATCTCTCTAGACTTAAATTACTTACTCTCATATTTCTTTATCTCTTCCTCTTTCTTTTCCTTCTCACTATTCCAACACTTTTCTCTTTTCTTTCCATCTTTTTCTTTTCCTTGTTCAATGACCTGACTGGCAAATCATCTAATACTAAAATTTCCCTTAATCTGACTTTCTAGTGGACTTGATCTATGTCTATACTTAAATGCCAGATCCAGAGTCTTTTCTTCTACGTCACCCTCCTTCACTTGGTGCGGTGGAGCAACAGGCTGTAACATAGGACCTTTCATTGGACTCTTGTGAATTTGTGCCATCCAGTGGCTGAAGTTGCTCACTGCATCCTCTGAAAAAAGGCGGGGGGCATAAATAAATAAATGTAAACTGGATAAACAAATCACAACAAATGTGAAGGCTGTATTATTACAAGAGGGAAAAAAATCATTCATAAAAGCCAAATTCAGTCTAATTTATTTCCTATTTACTAAAACTTAAAACAGGATGGAGAATGATCTGGTGTCATGGTCTCTGCAGAATAAGATGATGCCCACCAAGGATTCAGTCAGGTTACTACTACTCCCTAATGTACTGGAAAAGAAGAATAAACAGTGCAGGGTATAAGGTAAAGTACTTATTGTCCTCCTGAAGAATCAAACATTCTTTAGCAGAGACACTCAATTTGAAGATTGATAAACTATACAAGTACATATGATAATATCTATAGCAGTTTATTTCTTCTACAATGAATATTTTTGGGCATATCTACGCCTAGGACATATGCCAAGGAGAATTCATGGGTTGTAGGATACATATATCCAACTATGCTAGATTGAATATGGCTGTCCAAAGTGGTTGTACCAAATACAGTCCCACCAGCAGTAAAGAGAGTCCCCATTATTCTACATCCTCCCTCATATGGAAATCTCAGACTCTAAAATTTTGCCAATCTGATGCCTGTGAAGTACTGCGTCATTGTTGTTCTTGCATACATTTTCCCGCTTAATAGTGAAGTTGAGTATCTTTGCATATATTTATTTGCCATTAGGCTTTCTCTTGCTTGTTCATAACCTCTCCCTATTTTTCTATGGTGATGTTAGTCTTTTTTTTTTTTTTTATCAAGTTGTAGTAGTTTTGTAATCCTGGCTGTGTGCCTGGATACTAATCCTTTGTCTGTGAAACATGTTACAGTCCAAAGTGTATTTCTAATACAATATTCTTCATCGTGCAGATTTACACATAAATAAACAACTATGAGGCTTGAAGGTTCTGAGAGTCCCATTTAGCTTCCAGAATTTGTTTTCACTTTGCCTTCTATGGCTGCATTTAAAAAGCTATTGATCGCTTCTCGGCCTTTTGGCTAAGATCAAGTGTAGTATCTGTTCTTATTAGTTTAAAAAGCTATTGATGCTGGGCTGGCCAGTTAGCTCAGTTAGTCACAGCATGGTGCTGATGACACCAATGTCCAGGGTTTGATCCCTGTTACCAGTCAGCTGCCAACAACAACAACAACAACAAAAGCTATTGGTGCTAATACCTAAAAGTCCTAAAAAAAAAAACCAACGTATTTTTTAGAAAGACTTTGAGGCCTCCCATCTGAAGGATCTGCTTTGCCAATGACACATACATGACAAGATAAGGTAGCTGGGTCATCAGCATATTCTAACCCTTAAACCAGCTAAATAATGCACAGATTCAATTTCAGAATGATTTATTTAGATATTGTTTTCCTAGACATCTGTGATGACTCCACAGTGTTGAAAAGAATTGAAACATGCAGCAACATCTACACTCCCGGGCCCATATCTCACTAAAAAGCAATGAGTTTCCAGGGTAACCATAAAGTACCTTTGCCCAACATTCTTGTCCAAGCACAGTGAAGATAAAATTTGGCAAAACAGATAGTTGGTATGCACCAACAACAAAGCAATCAGGAAAATCTGTTTAACCTCTTCTCCCTGCTGTGGTATCACTTTTTACTTCTCTAACTCTCTCCTTCCTATCCGGAAAGGAGAGAATCTGACTCAAATATCCATGCTTTCAATAAAATCCTTTCATTCCAATGGATTCATTCTTCCTGGTAAGGCTTTTATCTCTAACTGTAGACAATAATAATAGCTAACATTTGATATACATTTACTATGTAAACATAAAAGGCTTTGCCTTCTGCTAAAGTAATGTTAGGTAAACAAGTAGGGTTAGGGAGCATATCATTGGCCTGAACTACAGCAGCCTCTGAATTTGTCTTTCCATACACTCTTTTGTCTCCCTTTAGTCTGCACACAGTTCTCCACCCTGCAGCCAGAGTGTGCCTTTCAAGATACAAATTTGATCATGTTAGTCTTCTGCTAAAAACCATTTAGTGACTTACCACTGCTATCAGGATAAAGTCCAAAATCCTTAAGAAGACTACCAAGGCCCTAGATAATCCAGCCTGCCTTCCGCTCATCTCCTCTCCTTCCACCTACCCCTTACATTAGCTTCATCTGCAGTGGACCAGTGTTCTTCTTTCTTTTTTTTTTTTTTTGTCTTTTTCGTGACCAGTACTCAGCCAGTGAGTGCACCGGCCATTCCTATATAGGATCCGAACCCGTGGCGGGAGCAAGCGCCGCACTCTCCCAAGTGCCCCATGGGCTCAGCCCGTGTTCTTCTTTCTTGCCTCAGTGCCTATGCTGTTCTGGGCACCTTCAACAGTTTCCATTCCCTCCTTCCACGTTCCCCTTCCTTCATTATTTGCCTGTTTAACTTCCCACTCATGTTTCAGATGCTGGCTCAACAATCACCTCCTCAATCTGTCCTCCCAAACTCTGTCAGGTTCCCCTATTATATACCCCTTTTTAGTGCAAATGTCTTTCATGGTATTCGTCTGTTTGTAATTAAATATTTTTGTAGTATTTGATTGATGGCTATCTCTCTTAAGCTACACTGAAGGCAAGTATTTTGTTTTACTTACATTGTATCCCTAGGCCTAGGGCTGTGTCTCATACTTGAAGGGACTTAATAAATAACTGCCCCTAATGAAAGAAGAGACAGATGGGGATTGCACTGGTCCTCTTCCTGGAATCTCCTTGCTTCAAGTTTCCCAGATGCCAGACATTTGGAACCCATTTTCTCTGTGCCCCTCTTTCTTTCATGAGGTTATTCTGCCTGGCCTTTATCTCATTTAACCTTCTTAGGTAGCTAAGATTACTATCTGCTTTTTTTTGTCGGCTGGCCAGTACGAACCCTGGACCTTGGTGTTATCAGCACCACACTCTAACCAACTGAGTTAATTGGCAAGCCCTAAATGCATCTTATGGAAGAGGAAATTGAGGATCAGAGACTTGCCCAAGGTCACACAGCTAGTAAGTGACTGAGCTAGGATTTCAACATAGGTAGTGGGCCTCAAAATCTCTATGCTCTTAACCAGTACACATAGGCTCTATTTGTATCTTTCACTGACATTTCTGTTGAGTGATTGATCTCTTTCTCACCTATTTCCTAGGAGCTCTTTATATTAGATAATTAGTTTTCTTGATATGAATTGCAAACATTTTCCGCATTTTTCCATTTATGTTTTGAGATTACTTAAGGTGTTTTTTTGCTCTGCAGAAATTTTTGGGCTGGCTGGTTAGCTCAGTTGTTAGAGCACAGCCTCATACACTAAGGTCATCAGTTTGGATCCCCTTACTGGCCAGCTGCAAAAAAAAAAAAAAGAAGAAATCTTTACTCTTGTGTAGCCATATTACTAACCTCTGCTTTTATGCATTCTGCCATAGTTAGATTTTCTTTCCCTGTCAAGATTATAAAGGAATCCTCTCATATTTTCTTTTAGTACTTTTATGGTTTTCAATTTTTAATTAAATATTTAATCCATTTAGAGTTGAGCCTCATGTGAGGTATAGAGTGATATTTATTTTTCCCCCAGATGGTTATCTAAATGTCTACACCACTTACTGAATAGCCCACTATTATATTTATTATTTATGTTTAGTATATTATCATATAGTAAATTCCCACATGTATTTTGGTTTACTCCTGGATTTTCTATTCTGTTCCATTAGTTGGTATACCTGTCTATCCATATGCTAGTAAAATTGGTACTTTTTCTTTTTTCCAATGAGTATTTTTTAATCTTTACCTTTGATTTCTCTGTAGTATTTAGCACTGTTGACTAACCCATTTTCCTTCATGTACTCTCAGTGCTAGATTATTAAGTAGGTGAATAAATACTTGCATGTACTTAGACCATTAGTAAAACAAACACACCAAAATAATGCTAATGAAGCATATATAAGAGGTCACCACAGAAAAAAATCAGAACTTTGTTGGACTTCCCTTACACCGATTTCTGGCTTATAGTATTTTTATTTTAAATTACATAGGAAACACCATAACATTTTCAGTTATTTAGGAACTAAAGGGTCTTTTTTGTTATGGTTTTTTCTTGTTTTTGGTGGCTGACCCAAAAGGGATCTGTACCCTAGACCTTGGTGTTATAACATTGCGTTCTAACCAACTGAGCTAACTGGTCAGCCCTTTAAAGGGTCTTAACGCTCTGCTGACTACTTTCCAACTCCCACCTTTACTGCCACTTCTCTCTCTCAAATTTACTTGTCCATTTCTGGACTATGGGCTCTTTCTCTGTGTCTTACCTGTTGTTGTAATCCAAGTTTCTATTCTTCACCCTTCTTTTTGTCTTTTTCCATTCAATGAGCTCAAGTTCTCTCAGTGCTCTCCTGTGGCTTCAGGTCTATGTAAATCTGCTTTTTACTCCTTAATGTATTTCTCTGAGCTGGACATCTTCCTGGGCTTTTGAGCTGCCTAGTGAACATTACCTATATATCCTATTGGAACCTCAAATTCAACATATCCAGAACAAAATCTACTCTTTCTCCTTCATGTCTGCCCTTTGCCCTGTGTTCCATCCCTGGGTGAGTACCATCATTATCCATCCAGTCAACCAAGCTGAACATCTGCGAATCTTCAGTTCTGCCACCTCACTCACTTTTCCCCCATTAATCAACTAATTACTTCTTAAACACCTTAAGTCCACTTCTTCTTCATCCCCATTCCAACAGTATTATTTTGAGCCTGCATCATCTCTTACTTGGGCTGCTATAACTCCTGGCTTTTCATTTTGCCACTTCTCTGTCCACACCACTGACAGAGAGATAGTTCTAAAGCCCAGAGTAGTGATAACACCACTCCCCAGTTCAAAATACTGCAGTGAAACCAGGGTGAAGTGCAAAGACCTTTATGGTCTGACCTTTACGTGCACAACTTCAGGTACAGTGACCCTCTTCTTTCTTGTTTCTGTACTCCAGTCACAAAGACCAAACTGGCCATGCGATTTCACGCTTCTGGACCTTTTCATAATTTGTTCTTTCTTTTTTTTTTTTTTTTAAAAGATGACCGGTAAGGGGATCTTAACCCTTGACTTGGTGTTGTCAGCACCACGCTCAGCCAGTGAGCGAACCGGCCATCCGTATATGGGATCCGAACCCGGGGCCTTGGTGTTATCAGCACCGAACTCTCCCGAGTGAGCCACGGGCCGGCCCCATAATTTGTTCTTTCTGCTTGGAATTTTGTTCCCACCCTTCTCCAAGACTTAACTCATCACTTTCGAGAGGACTACCCCTTAATTCTCTCTAGAATTGATTAATCCCTTCTTGGAGCCCTCAGTGCACTTAGCACATCTCTGTTACAGCACATATTATCATGTATTTATTTATGTGCATATCTGTCTCCACATCTGGATAGTGAGCTTTTTCTTGTGAACAGAATATTTTATTAGTCTTTGAATCCCTAGTACCTGGCACAGTCCTTGGCTTATAGCAGGGCTCAGTAAATATTTACTGAATGAAGGAACGAACACATAAGAACGCTCTAGAAGTTTTAAGTAAAAAGGTATGCTCTGTAGGTTGACTTGTTGAAGGCAAACAGGGTATCAGAAGGTCTCTCAGGCTGTTTTACAGGCTTAGAAACCCAAATTTTTCAAATATAGAGAATGGCCCCTTTATTTATTTAGGAGCAGATTCATACTAACCAAGCTCATATGTAAAATTATCAATTTATTAATTTACAAAATGTAGAATTGTCATATGTACAGAAATTATTTACAATGAGAAATATAATTGTCATATGTATAGACACACTCCTTTGCATAACCAGCATATCCTGAACCTGAAGGTAGGTCTACATGGGAAGATTCATTATTCATGCATCATTGTTTTAACACATGCGCTCTTAATGCGGGTGGAGGAGACAAAAGTCTTATTCTTGAGCAGCAAAAAAAATCTTACTCTTTTTACGTACAAAGTACATATATAGAGAGAGTACATAAACAGATGTATGGTATTTCTGTAGTATTAAAACTTTGTGGGGCAAGGTGATTGTCTAAAAAGGCTCTTGGGCTGGCAATGATAAAAAGGTTGAAAAAAATTAGTTTAACTCTTGTAATGATTCTTTTTTAAGGAATCAGAATAAGGGGAGTTAGTTCTAAAATTTGAATATTAGATGACGTTAGGCTGATAAAGTATCTCTACACTATAATAGGCTACAATAGCGCAATGATGCTTGAAATTCACCAGCCAAGGCTCTCTTCCTTAAATGGGCACTAAGAAAGTCAGCTTCAACAGGCTCCAACTTTTCCATTATTGACTAACCCTCCCTCCCTCTTTCAGATTGACTCATTCTCCCCTTGGATATGCTATGCGTATTCTGTACTTCTTAGAGCCATTTCATCTGTTTATACATCTTTACACATCTCTGTTGGGATCTATTACCTTCTGAAGTGGTATAAAATAATGGTTAGAGGTTGGGGTAGAAGTTTGAATCTCTACTATGTTGCTTGTTTATAATTCTCTGAGTATCAGTGTCTGTATCACTAAAATGGGAGTAACAAAACCTTTAAAGGGTTGCTTAAGGACTAAAACGAGAGAACACACACTGAGATCCTTGAACAGTAGCTATTTTAGTACCAAGTTGGGAGGAGAACCCTGCTGTGTCATTCTGAAGAGTATGTTTGTGTGAGTGCATGATTAAATAGTAAACGGTTTCAGAGAAAACTACATCTTTGGCATGATTATAGATTCTAGAAAATTAATAAAATGAGCAAACACTAAAAAATGTGTTTGGCTGTGAAAGAATAACCAATTATAGTCATTTATGTAAACAGCTTAACATTTAAGGCCTAATTATCATGCAGTACCACAATTACATATATCATTAAATATGTATCACATTAACCTTGTTGTAAGTTTTATTTGATTACAATAGGAAAATAATCACTCTGTACTCTAAAGAACAGTCTTTTTTCTTTTTGGCAGCTGGCCAATATGGGCATCTGAACCTTTGACCTTGGTGTTATAATTCCATGCTCTAACCAACTGAGCTAACCGGCCAGCTCTTAAAGAACAGTCTTGTAGTTAATTGCTCATAATGCATAACTTCGTTCACTATTGACATTACTTAAATGGGACATAGCTCCTGAGTTTGTTCCCAATTTGAGGCAACGGTGGATTATCCATCCTAGATTGCAACTATGCATTTGTCCTGCAACTTGTGTTAATGTACACTTTCCTTAGTTTTCTGTAGTAAGGAAGATGCTAAAGAAGTGGGCAGCAAAAGGAATTTTGTTTAATTCCTGTTGTTCTGGAAATCTACAAGTTTCCAGTAGATAGTTCTTGATTCAAATAATAAAAAAAATCTAATGCTGAGCAGTAATCAACCTAGCATAGGAAGCCCTGAGGTCATCCTGTGGAGCACATCTAGAATTAAAATTACAATTACAATTATTTTTATTTTTTTTTGGCAGTTAGCCAGTTGAGGGATCCAAACCTGTGACCTCGGTGTAATAAGACTACACTACAATTATAATTTGACTTCTACTATCCTTACAAAACTCTTATGAATTAGATATTATTATTTTCATTTTACATATGAGGAGAAAAAAGACACAGAAAGATAATAATTTGCCTAAATTCTTGAAGGTGAAAAGAAGCAGAGACAGGATTCAAATTCAGGAAAGCTTTAAAGCCCATGCTTTTTCAATTATATTTAACTGTGCCAGGTTTCTTACAAATCATATTTCAAACACTTATTGGGCACTTGGTTGCAAAAGAGTATAAACTGCCTGTCACCAAACAATGTAAAATACTTTAGGAGCCTGTTTTGTCAGTCAAAAGGTGGAGACCCTGAATATCAGGCTAAGAAGCATGTAGTTAGGCTGCCTAGTAAGCATTTTAAAATTTTCTTTCTTTTTTTTTTTTTTAAAAAGATGACCGGTAAGGGGATCTTAACCCTTGATTTGGTGTTGTCAGCACCACGCTCACCCAATGAGCTAACCGGCCATCCCTATATGGGATCCGAACCCACGGCCTTGGTGTTATCAGCACCGCACTCTCCCGAGTGAGCCACGGGCCGGCCCATTTTAAAATTTTCTGATAAACAGATGCACTCAGTAACAATCATTTCTAGTTCATCTAAATTTTTGCCCAGGTAGAATCATGAAATAGATATCGTGCACTTTGTGTAGATAAGAAAGAAGTCAGTGAGGTGAGGAAGAGGCAGAAGAGATGGGTTAACAAAGGCCTAAATTCATGAAAACTCTGTGTAATGGCCATGGCATTATGAAAATCTTCATACCAGCTAATTTTTTAAATAGTGAGAGGCAGTTTACTAGTAACAGTTGGACAGATCTGGTTTTTGTTGGTTTTTTTTTTTTAAAGATGACTGGTAAGGGGATCTTTACCCTTGACTTGGTGTTGTCAGCACCATGCTCTCCCAAGTGAGCTAACCGGCCATCCCTATATAGGGATCCGAACCCATGGCCTTGGTGTTATCAGCACCACACTCTCCCAAGTGAGCCACGGGCTGGCCCTGTTGGGTTTTTCTTTTTCTTTTTTCTTTTGGCAGCTGGCTGGTACAGGGATGAAAACCTGGACCTTTGTATTATCAGCACCATGCTCAAACCAACTGAGCTAACTGGCCAATCCTGTTTTTATTTTTTTGGTGGTTGGCTGGTGCTGGGATCCAAATCCTTGACCTTGGTGTTACAAGGCTGTCTTTTTTATTTTATTTTATTTTTTTTATAACCAGCATTCTAAGAGACATCTTTAATTTACTTATTTACCTATGACATTTATTTTTAAAAATTAATTAAGTTTTGGGCCGAGCCCGTGGCGCACTCGGGAGAGTGCAGCGCTGGGAGTGCAGCGACGCTCCCACCGCAGGTTCGGATCCTATATAGGAATGGCCGGTGCGCTCACTGGCTGAGTGCCAGTCACGAAAATGACAAAAAAAAAAAAAAAAAAAAAAAAAATTAAGTTTTTAAATTGACAAAAATTGTGTGTATTTATGGTGCACAAGATGTTTTGATATATGTATACATGGTGGAATGGCTAAATAAGCTAATTAACATATCCATTATCTCACATGCTTATCACTTTTTTGTGATGCGAACATTTCAAATCAACTCTCTTAGCACTTTTCAAGTATACACTATATTGTTATTAACTATAGTCACCATGAGAACTCCTGAGCTCGTTTTCTCCTGCAAAACTGAAATTTTGCATCCTTTGGCCAACATCTCCCCAATCTCTGTCCAACCCCCCCTACATTCTCCCCAGTCCCTAGTAACCACCGTTCTATTCTCCACTTCTATGACTTTGACTTTTATAGATTCCACATATATATGCTTGGCTTATTTCACTTAGCACAATGTCTTCTAGGTTTATCCATGGTGTTGCAAATGACAGGATTTCCTTCTTTTTAAACACTGAATAGTATTCCATTGTGTATATATATACCACCTTTTCTTTATCCATTCATTCGTTGACAGGCAAAGGTTGTTTCTATGTCTTGGCTATTGTGAATAATGCTGCAATGAATATGGGAGTGCAGATATCTCGACATACGATTTAATTTCCTTTCGAAATATAACCAGAATTGGAACTGTTGGATTATGTGGTAGTTCTATTTTTAAGTTTTAAGGAAACTCCATACTGTATTCCACGACTATAGTAATTTATACTTTCACAAACAGTGTACGAGGGTTCCCTTTTCTCCATATCATCCCGAATGCTTATCTCTTGTCTTCTTGATAATCACCCTAACAGGTGTGAGGTGATATCTCATTGTGGTTTTAATTTGCATTTCTCTGATTATTAGCAATGAGCATTTTTTCATATACCAGCTGGCCATTTGTATGTCTTCTTTTGAGAAATGTCTTTTCAGGCTTTTTGCCCATTTTTAAATTGGGTTATTTGTTTTTCTGATATTGAGTTGTTTGAGTTCCTTATATGTTTTGGATATTAATCCCTTAACCGATATATGGTCTCCCATTCCGTAGGCTGTCTCTTCACTTTGTTGATTACTTCCTTTGTTTGGTGAACAGATCCGGTTTTAATTCTGGCTGTGCTACTTAGTAACTGAATAACTTGGGGCAAGTGGTCTTACCACTCTGAACCTTGTTTTCTATATTGTAAAAAAATTGCAGCAGGGCCCTTTACCGGAATTTTCTTTTCCCCTCTTCTTTACTTTTGAGATCTTTAGGGCTCCTCTTAATTATGCAGAAACACACCAGGCAGGCCACCGTGTGGAGAAATGGCTATATGCAGACCTTTCATTTCTTTAAGTAGATTAGCAGAAGGTGCTTCAACCCTTCCTTTCCAGACTGGTCATGCAGACTGCAGCTGTAACCCTTGAGGCTCAGGCCTTTTGTGGGGTGAAGTCATCTCTACCAAGTATGTCATAGGAAGACTCCTTGCCTTGAAGAGTCCCTGCAGTTAGGAAAGTGGTCTGCTGTAGGACCTAAAACTCTGGCTAGTTTACATGGACTACATATATCTCAGCGTATAAAGGGCAGGAAGCTGAAGCCTAGAAGGCATAGCTAGACTTTCTGACACTGTTTTTACCTGTTTGCATACCAAACTACAAACAGCCATCTCTGTTACATGAAAAATATAGAAGATTAAGTGAGATAAATTTTACAGTCTTTCAACACTCAGGATATGGTAAGTATCTAGACATGGTAGAGTATAATTTCCATAGGGCGAGAGGCTCAGAAACTGCACTTTTGATTCTAACTCAGCAGTAGTTGAGGAGGAGTTGTTGGGACATTTTGGTCTCAGCGAATGGCAGCCATATTACAGATCATTACAGTAGGATACAAGTTTCTTGTTGGATTTCTAGTTCAAAAGTCAAATTCTTCAGTTAGCTAAGAATGAAAGGGCTTGGAGAATGTACTATTAATCTGTCCTGAAGGTCAATCTTCAAATGTACTGGTCCAACATGGACTGATTTGGATATTAATGTAAATTACTGGCTTAAAGAGGACAGAAGGTGTTTTTTCAGGTTTCTTTACAGAGATGTTTAGTGAAGGAACAACAAGGCACTTAGTCATCTTTGCTATGACAGGTTAAACACAGCGTGCACTGAGAACAGGTAAGAGGGCTACTTAACTCAGACTTTGGGGGGTCAGGAGAAGTGTTCCTGAGGAAGTGAAGTCTAAGTTGAGGTATATAGTACCTTGGCAAAGGAAGCTTGGAGGTAAGAGTACATAAGAGAAAAGGAGGTACTTCCATCTGGCTGGAGAATGGAGTGTAAGATGGGGCAGTAATGATAAAGAAATAGGAAGAGGCTAGCCTCTGATAGGCCTTCTACAAAGAGTGACTATATAGAGCTGCCCAGTTAGTTGGTTAGTGCGTGGTGTTATAACACCAACAACAAGGGTTTGGATCCCTGTATCAGCCAGCCAGGGGAAGGAAAAAAAAAGGGGAGTGACCATATAAGTTTATTGTACAAACTGAGACACTTCTCAGAGCAAACAAGAAAATATTAATAATTATATAGGGACAACAGGTATAAATCAGAACTGTCCTGGCAAATCAGGAATTATGGTCACATTCAGGTGCTTGGACCTCCGGTGAAAGCACAGAATATATATCTTCTTTTCTTACTTTATATGTTTTGCCTGCGTAACTTCATTCATACCTTTGCCTTTATATGCTCATTTCACAAATATTTGTTGAGGATACACTTCTGACCACTGGTTACAGAGAAGAAAAAACAGTGTCTGTTCACAAGCTCTGTCTAGGGAAGACACACAGCCAAAGAAACAATTCTAATACAGTTATACAATTTTAGCCCTGACCTCTCCACTGAGCTCTAGACTGATATCTGTTTTTTCCAAACAGAATGCAAAACATAGATCCAAAACAGAACTTTCAATTTCTCCTCCAAATCCATTCTTCCTTCAGCTGGTCTTATAGGTGATGTCACTATCCACTGCATTGCTTAAGGCAAAAACCCAGAAAAGTACTGCCTTACTGTGTTATTCTTCTTCTCACTGTGCATCAAAGTTGTCCACATCTTTCTTAAGCACACTGACTCAATTAGTCTAAGGAGGACCTACCATCAATTGAAGAGAAAGGGTAATTTCCAGGTGCTTCAATGCTATGATTTTAATGAACAGATTCTAATATTTTGGGGGACTGTTTTTTCCACAATAAAAAAACACTGATGACTCATATTCAGTTTGTCGACAATCATGACATCCAGAACTGGATATATGCCCTAGCCAGTCTCAGATAATTTCAGTTTAGGTGAGAAAGACACAAAGATAAGTCCTAAGTGATTGAACCTACGTCCACTTTGTGGAGAAGTTGAGTGTGTAAAGATGTAGGTGACTTCCAGTCAAGATGGCAGAATAGACGGTCCCTAGCATCACTCTCTCCCACAAATCAACCGATTTAAACTATAAAAACATAACATCAAGTGCATAGGGAATGGGGAGACGTCCAGCGGGGGAGGTAGAAGCTCCGCGGAGACCACATGCCCTGCGGGGCCGCCGTCACGTGATCTGGCAGATAGGCTTCACTGCTGCCACCCGGCTCCATTCCCAGTCCAGCCCAGTGTGCACAGAGTGGGGAGACGTCGGCAGGGGAGGTGGAGGCTCCGCAGAAACCACACACCCTGTGGGGCTGTCACTGCGTGATCCAGCAGGTAGGCTTCACCGCAGGCACCCGGCTCCATTCCCAGCCTGGCCTAGTGCGCTCGGAGCAGGGAGACGTCCGGCAGGGGAGGCGGGAACTCCACGGGGACCACACTGCTGCCGCACGGTCCAGCAGCTCGGCCCAATGCGTACAGAGCACAGAGACATCCAGCAGGGGAGATAGAAGCTCCGTAGAGTCCACACACCCTGTGGGGGGGCTGCCGCTGCGTGATCCAGCAGCAGGTAGGCTTCACCGCTGCCACCTGGCTCCATCCCAAGCCCGACCTAGCACGCACAAAGCAGGGAGACATCCTGGAGGGGAAGGGGAAGCTCTGCAGAGACCATACACTCTGCAGTGCCTCGGAGCATCCCAGCAGCACGGGCCAGAGCGCACGGAACAGAGAGAAGTCCAGCACGGGAGGTGGAAGCTCAGCAGAGACCACACACCCTGCGGTACCGCCCCGTGGCCCAGCAGCCCAGCCGAGTCCAAGCTGACCAGAGAGGTGGCTCCCCGGAGAGGCCCAAGACCCGAGGCAATCACACACGCAAGGCACTAGTAGCCAACTGAGCAGTCACTGAGGTAGCCATACCAAATTGGCAACCATAGCAACATCTTAGAAAGTCAATAGTGTCAAACTTGTGGACTGTGAAACCCCCTGCCACAATGAATAAACATCAAAGAAAAGATACCAGAAATACGAAAAATCAAGAAAGTACACCACCAAAGGATAATAACTCTCAAGCCCTAGATCCTATAGAACAAGAAGCCCTTGAAATGACTGACAAGGAATTTTGAGTGATAATTCTAAGGAAACTGAATGAGATACAAGAAAACTCAGCTAGACATTATGATGAAACAAGGAAAAGTATACAGGACCTGAAAGAGGAAATGTACAAGGAAATCAATGCCCTGAAAAAAAATGTAGCAGAACTTGCCGAACTGAAGAAGTTATTCAGCGAAATAAAAAACACAATGGAGAGTTTAACCAGCAGGAAGTTGAAGAGAGAACCTCTGAACTTGAAGATGGGCTGTTTGAAATAACACAAACCGACAAAAAAAAAAAAAAAAAAAAGAAAAAGAAAAAAGAACCAAAGACATTGAAGAAAATCTGAGAGAGATATCAGACAACCTTAAGGGCTCAAATATCTGAGTCATGGGTATTCCAGAAGGGGAGGAAAAAGGAGATTGCATTGAAAACATATTCAACAAAATAGAGGCAGAAAACTTCCCAGGTATAGGAAAAATCACAGATCTTCAGATCCAGGAAGCTCAATGATCTCCAAACATATTCAACCCAAAAAGATCTTCTCCAAGACATGTTATAGTCAAATTGGCAAAACTCAAAGACAAAGAGAGAATCTTAAAAGCTGCAAGAGAGAACCGTCAAATCACCTATAAGGGAGCCCCAATCAGACTAACATCAGACTTTTCATCACAAACCCTAAAAGCCAGAAAGGAATGGGATGATATATTCAAAATACTGAAAGACAGAGATTGTCAGCCAAGAATACTCTACCCTGCAAGGCGATCCTTCTGAAATGAAGGGCAAATAGTATATTTCTCAGACAAACAAAAATTGCGGGAGTTCACTACCACACGACCACCCTTACAAGAAATTCTCAAGGGAGTACTGGGTTTGGTTCCTGAAAAATAACTACCACTGCCATAAAAACCCAAGAAAAATCAAAACCCACTAGTATAATAAAAATGGCATTCATGAAGAGAAAACAAACAAACAAAAATCAGAAATGGAAAGAACTATCCAGACATTTATATGGAATAACAAAAGACCACGCATAGCCAAAACAACGCTGAGCAAAAAAAAATAAAGCTGGAGGCATAACACTACCTGACTTTAAACTATACTACAAAGCTATAATAACCAAAACAGTATGGTACTGGCATAAAAACAGACACACTGATCAATGGAATAGAATAGAGAATCCAGAAATCAACCCACACACCTACAGTCATCTGATCTTTGACAAAGGCACCAAGCCTACACACTGGGGAAGAGACTGCCTCTTTAGCAAATGGTGCTGGGAGAACTGGATATCAATATGCAGGATAATGAAAGTAGACCCATACCTTTCACTATACACTAAAGTCACCTCAAAATGGATTAAAGAATTAAATATACACCCTGAAACAATAAAACTTCTTAAAGAAAACATAGGAGAAACACCTCAGGAAACAGGACTGGACACAGACTTCATGAATATAAACCCAAAAGCATGGGCAACCAAAGGAGAAATAAATAAATGGGATTAAATCAAACTAAAGAGCTTCTGCACAGCAAAAGAAACAATTAACAGAGTGAAAAGACAACCAACAGAGTGGGAGAAAATATTTGCAAAATATACATCTGACAAAGGATTAATATCCAGAATATACAAGGAACTCAAACAACTTTACAAGAAAAAAACAAGCAACCCAATTAAAAAATGGGCAAAAGAGCTAAGTAGGCATTTCTCTAAGGAAGATATCCAAATGGCCAACAGACATATGAAAAAATGCTCAACATCACTCAGCATCCGGGAAATGCAAATCAAAACTACACTGAGATACCATCTCACCCCAGTTAGGATGGCTAAAATCCAAAAGACTCTGAACCATAAATGCTGGCGAGGTTGCAGAGAAAAAGGAACTCTCATACATTGTTGGTGAGACTGCAAATGGTGCAGCCTCTATGGAAAATGGTATGGAGGTTCCTCAAACAATTGCAGATAGATCTACCATACGACCCAGCTATCCCACTGCTGGGAATATACTCAGAGGAATGGAAATCATCAAGTCGAAGGGATACCCATTCCCCAATGTTCATTGCAGCACTCTTTACAATAGCCAAGAGTTGGAACCAGCCCAAATGTCCATCATCGGGTGAGTGGATACGGAAAATGTGGTACATCTACACAATGGAATACTACTCAGCTATAAAAACGAATGAAATACTGCCATTTGCAACAACATGGATGGACCTTGAGAGAATTATATTAAGTGAAACAAGTCAGGCACAGAAAGAGAAATACCACATGTTCTCACTTATTGGTGGGAGCTAAAAGTAAACAAATTCACACACACACACACACACACACAAAAATAAAACCGGGGGTGGGGGGGAGAAGACATAACAACTACAATTCCTTAAGTTGATACAACAAGCAAACAGAAAGGACATTGTTGGGTGGGAGAGGGGAGAGGAAGGAGGGAGGGAGGTTTCGGTAATGGGCCACAATAATCAACCACATTGTATACCGACAAAATAAAATTTTAAAAAAAGATGTAGGTGAAACATCCAAGTTAAACTATCTGTTGAATAACTGCTGTGTAAAAGGACAATTCATGCTTTAATAGGCAATTTTAGTTTTTCAACCATCCATTCTCTACACAGCTGCCAGAGCGATCCTTTTCAAGCAAATCTGGCCTCAACATTTCATGGTATTCTATCACATCCCGATAAAATTCAAAGTCCAACCATGGTTTACCAGATGATAAAATCTGGCTCCTGGCTGTTTTCCATTGTATTTCTCTAATTTGCTGTGCTCCAGCCACACTGGTCTCCTTGCTTCTTTTCCATACCAAACAAGTCCCTATCTCAGGACCACTGCACTTGTTGTTCTCTTCTCCTAGAATATTTCCCCTCTAGGAATCCACATAGCTCCCTCTCTCATTAGATGACTAGCTTTCTGTTTATGTGCCTTCTCCACTAAGAGGCAGGCCTTCCTTGTCTACACTAACTTAATGAGAATCTTGGCATTGCTCTTATCCCTTTATCCTGATTTATTTTTCCATAGAACTTACCACATTACGGGGCATTATCTATTATTTAGTAATATATGTATTGCTGATTGTCAGTCTTCCCCATATAACATGAGCTTCATGAGGCAGAGACTTTGCTTTGTTTTGTTTTCTTTCTTTCTTTTTTTTAATTAAAAGATGACCCGTAAGGGGATCTTAACCCTTGACCTGGTGGTGTCAGCGCCACGCTCTCCCAGGTGAGCTAACTGGCCATCCCTATGTAGGGATCCAAACCCGTGGCCTTGGTGTTATCAGCACCACACTCTCCCAAGTGAGCCATAGACCGGCCCCAGAGACTTTGCTTTGTTCACTGTTGAATTCTTAGCACCTAGAACAGTGCCTGCTCATTAAATACTCATATTTAGTGAACGAATTAATAGCTTTTCAGGATACATTAAATATAAAATATCCTATATTTTTTGACATGATGTATAGGAAAATGTCTGGAAGGGTACATACCAAAATGTTAACTGTTTGTTTAATATGGTAGAAGGTGGTTTTCACATTATTTTTCACTCATGCAAATTTTCTTTTTTTTTTTTTTTACAATGAACTTGTAGTACTTATACACTAAAAAAGGCCACTCAGGCGGAAAGTGTAAATAAATTCTAAAAAAGGTTGGGCAGATTTACGAAAGACGGACTTCTAAACAGATGAAACAGCATAATGGTTAAGATAAGCCATGGTTTGAATCCCCTTCCCAACACTTTCTAGCAGTGTGATCCCAGGTTATTCATATGCCAGTGCCTACTTCACCTGGAAAATGGGGACAATAATAGTACCTATCTGATAAGGTTGTTTTAAATGATACCATACGTGTAATCTGCTTTGTACAATGCCTGGCATGCAATAAGTACTTGACGAATGTAACTATCATAATAATCAGTAGTAGTAGTAATAAGAGATGTTGGGACATACCTAGCCCTCAAGATTGACATCAGACTGGACCACCACATTCTGTCATCACTGCGCCTCAATTTGGGCCTCTGAAGCCCAAAGAAGGGACGGTTCTTCCCAAAGAAGACAATTTCGACGTGGCAGAAGCATCTGAATGAAATGTGCCCTCTTCACCCCTTAACCACTCAGTCGGTCTGGTCAATCCATGTACAGCAGTGCGAGGCCCGGACTGGAGAGGCAACCGCAGCTCGCCGTCCTTGGGCCCAGTCCCTGAGCCTCAACTTCCCCCGCTGCAACTGGGGTGGGGGCGGGAAAGCTATCCCAAAACCCAGACAGTAGGCCCGGTCCGCCTCACGGCGCTGCGGCGGGGATCAACCGACACAACGCACAGGGAAGCGTCTAGCGACGGGCCACGCGCCACACGGCAAAAGTGATTATTGGCCGGACTCAAAAGTCAGGTAAGCGGCTCGGCTTCATCCGAATCCTCAGGCACAGGGACGACGGTGTGGGGCGGGGAAGGGGCAAAGGGGGCGGCGGCGGACGGGGCACACTCAGATGGAGCCGCCTGAGTAGGGGACGGGGAAGGGAAGGGGAACGGACGGAGGCGGCGAGCGCGTGGTACGCGGCGCGCTCGCGACCCCGCCGCCAGGAGCGCGCACGCAAGCCCGGGGGGTGGCTCCTTGGCGCCGAGGACGGGGACGCGGCGAGGTGAGGAGCGAGGCAACGCAGGGCGCGCGGGTGGCGGGACGCTAACCCTTTGGGCCCGACGAGCGGGAAGCTGGGGCAGTGAGGTGCCGCGGGGGAGGAGAGGCGGGCTGTGGGCCTCAGAGCGCGCGAGACGTGGCGGGCGGGCGGGCGGCCCCGGGCCATGCCGTGCTGTGGGGGAGGGCGGTGCGGGGCCTGGCCTGACCCCTCGGGCCCCGCCCCGCGTCTGGGCGGCCCCGCAGTGTCCCAGCCTCGGTGTTCCCGCGTCTGCAGGGGAGAACGTGGTTACATCAGTAACAGCCGCTGTGTGTCGTGGCTCTGACCAACGTTACACATTGAATTTCCAAGTAGGCCTTCCAAAGTAGGTACTTAGGTCCGTTTTAGAGCTGAGGCTGGGGTAAAATAACTTGCCCAAGATCATACAGCTGATAAGAACGAATTAAGGATTTGAACTTTGCCGCAAAACTCCAAAACCTGCAACTTTTCTCTGCACCATGCGGAATCCTGTCCCTTGCATTGCAGGACCTTCCTTCCTCCACCCACTAATTTGAATTTGGCGAATGTTGTTTTGAACCTAGCGCCCATCCTGTCATGAAAGTTAGTGTCAGCATGTGGTCTCTTGAGAGAAGAAAGGAGAAAGGAAAGAAAGGAGAGTCTGTTTATTGCAATATTGTGCTTTGTAATGTGGAGTGTTTATCAGACTGTATTCTACACATCCTTTACTTGACCATCCGTATTAACCTCGGTTGAAATGCTCTTCACTACCTGTAAGATATTGTGCAAGTAACATAATCTTTCATAATTTCATTTCCTTTGAAAAAGCAACATGCCTTACTTAGAAGGTGGTGAGGATTCAGAGAGAGAAGGATTCAGAGATAATCCATGTACAGTGGTACCAACCAGTACCTGGCATGTGGGAAAAGTTCGATAAATGTTGACCATTAGTTTATTACTGGGTGCATAATATGCTCTTGCTAAACTAATTTTTCTCCAAAGACCGACTTTTCCTGGGACTATGGCAGAGGAAGACCTACCTTGCCCCCCAAAAGAAAAGTTCATTGACAGCCGTGTTATTTGAGTGTTGCTTACACTTAATGATGAATTATTCCCTGAGCTAAATATATCAGGGTGAAAGAAGTTACTCCAGGAGAACTAAAGATGAATTAACTTTTTGTAGAACTGACATTTGTTTGTTCATTACATATGTTTATTGAATTCCTTCTGCGTGCTTGGCAAAGTGCTTGGTACTTTAAGGCATGCTAATTTGTATTGGATGTAGTCCTTGCTTTCATTTAATTTTGTATAGAAGGGGGAAAATATATATATTCAGAAGCTATCCACACAAAATAGAACGTGAAAAATGCCAGATAAGAGATAGATAAAAAGCTGTAGGTGTATAGAAGAAAGAGGGATGTTTCTTGGCTTAGTGTGAAATACAATTTCATTTCTGCCTTTAAAGAAGATACTTTGTACATCATATGTTCCTGTTACATGTTTGTTGAAAGAGTAAATTAATGAACACATGTATGTTGTGATAGGGAGGATTCCTTAGTTTCCAGTAACAGAAACTCATTCAAATTGAAGTTTTATTAGCCAGATAGAGAAGTGAGAGAAGAACTAAACAATTGGGTCACCTTGGGGATAGGGCACTCAACAGTCAGAGCTCATGGACCAAATTCTTTGACTAGAGAGTGGCTGAGCTCCAGTAAATTAATGAACAGATGTTTGTTGTAAAAGAGAGGATTCCTTAGTTTCCAGTAACAGAAACTCATTTAGATTAAAGTTTTATTGACAGATAGAGAAGTGAGGGAAAAACTAAACAATTGGGCCGCCCTAGGGATAGGGATCTTAATAGCTAGGGCTTATGGACCAAATTCTTTGATTAGTGACTGACTGAGCTCCAACTGCTCCAACTGCCTTCTGTTTTTGTGTGTCTTCTGAAGATCCAGATTTTTGGGGGGAGAGGGGGGGTAGGCAGCTGGCCAGTACAGGAATACAACTCTGGACCCAGATTTCTTTAAGAAGAGCTCTGGTTGCTAGAGTTTCTGTGGGAGTGGAGGATGGAGTGTTGTAAATGGCAAGCCCACCAATACCATATGAAATGTGGGAGGGTCAGTTTCCCATACGAAAGGGGGCTAAGGAGAGAAGTGAGGCTGGGCAGAGAAAACCAACAGTTGTTTGTCAGAGATATGCAGCATTTATAGAGGGCTTACTATGTGCTGAGCACCATGCTACGTTATTTATATGGATTGTGGGATTTAATTATGACATTTAATTCTCACAACAACTCTGGGTGGTAGATACTATTATATCATAGTTATTTTATAGAGGAGGAAACAGGCTTATGGGGTAAAATAATTTGCTCAGCATTACAAAGCTAGGATGTGATAGTGTTGAGTATGTTGTTTTTCTTCTTTATATTTTGTCCCTTTGAATTATTTTCTGATTCATGTACTACTTTTGTTTGTTCATAGGAGGTCATCAGCTTTGGTGTTTGTGTTGGCCAGTTCTGAAATCTTGAAGAAACTGCACCAAGGAAAATCAAAGTAGCAGTCTTTGCCAATTAGGGAATGGACCGTTTGAGTTCCTTTAGCAGTAAGTACAGTAGGAACAAGTCTCAGGTGAATGTTAACAGCAAACTGGAATGGAAGTTGACCAAGGAAGAAAAATAAACACTCCGAAGTTAAGCAATATAGCCCTGTGAATCTGATCCCAAAGGAATTATAAGAGTATCAAATCAAAATAAAATCAAGCAATTCTTATTAATTGCCCACTGAACACGTGACACAAACATCACCCTGGGTCTTAGAAGAAAACAAAGTTGAGATGGCCCATGCACAGTATGATTAACCTGTAGTAAGACTTAAAAAAGCAATGGGATTTCTCTTTAGAACCAGTAGGATGTTTTAGGTGCATTGATATGAAATAATGTCTGTGATATGATAAAGGAAATATCCTGCCTTCCCTTACTGCCGCCTAAGTGGAACTTGTGTTCTAAGAATAAACTACACTATAATAATAATACAGAGAATTATGTGAAATAAATTCAAGTAGCCACAACTATGAAGAAAAAAATTATACTTTTCTCTTTCTGTTTCTGAAGATAGGAGATTTGGCAGAAATAGAAATCCCATTTGGAATTTCTCATTGATGGTATTAATTTTGAAAACCCAGTCAAGTTGTTGTTTGAGTTTTCCGTTGTATAATTTTTACTTTTCCCGTGCATGTAATAAGCAACCCATGGGAAGAGATTTTGAAGCCACAAAAATATGCTGCTCTTCATTAAAATTTCTCCCTAGATTTAGCATCTGCTGATGATTTTTGCCTGATCCAGTCTTTGTTATGATGATTGCAAAATATTGATTTTTCCTAAATCTGTCTCTGTTTAGTAGTGTCCTAGTGAGGAGAATCGGAAAGGTACTTTTTGGATGTTGTTTCCTCTTCCCTCTTCAGTAATTTCTTAAAGAAGCTCTGATTTACTTTTTTACTACACTCCTTATATAAATTTAGGAAGGAATGTAGTCTTCTTTTTTTTTTTAAAAGATGACCGGTAAGGGGATCTTACCCTTGACTTGGCATTGTCAGCACCATGCTCACCCAGTGAGCTAACCGGCCATCCCTGTATGGGATCCAAACGTGTGGCCTTGATGTTATCAGCACCACACTCTCCTGAGTGAGCCACAGGCCGGCCCAGGAATGGAGTTTTCAAACACATCTAGTTCAGCCCTTTCATTTTACACATGGAGAAGGAATCTACTTGAATTGCTCCAATGTTGGGAGTGTAAACTGAAACCAGTCTCCAGTGACCCCCCCACCCCCCTGTAAATAATTGTTAAACTTCTTATTTGGAAATAATTTCAAACTTACAGGAACTTGCAAGTAGAAGAATACCAAGGATACTCGTGTATCTTTTGCTAACCTTTTACTTCGTTTGCTTTGTCATTTGTGCTCGCAGGCTCTTTATTAATGTATGTATTTATAGATAGGCACAAACATACACCATATTTTTTTCTTGAATGATTTAAGGTAAGTGACATATATCATGGCCCTTTACCCCTAAGTATTTTAGTGTTTATGTTTTTAATTTTTTTCTTTATTTTTATAGCAGTTTTAGTTTTAGAGAAATTGAGCAGAAAGCACAGATAGTTCCCATACCCTACCCCACCCCCATACACAGTTTCTCCTATTATTGACTTGTTACATTAGTGTGGTATATTTGTCACAATTATGAATCAGTATTGATATTAACTTAATTTTATAACTATAACTATCATTATTGAGACTTAATTCTAGGTTGCATGAGTTAGTATTCATTGCCAGTTTTTTCATCTCAAGCTTTCCTTGAGAATTTTGATTCTGTCTCCTTTGGATGAAGTATCTTTAAGTAGGTTTTAAGGAAAGGTAAATGAATAATTTATCTCCAGAGATTTTTTATTTTTTAAATTTATTTTATTTTTTCTCTTTTAAATTTGTTTTTCTTAATTGACCCATGATTTATGGAGTACAGTATGATATTTAAGTACATTCATACTGTGTGCAATGATCATATCAGGGTGCTTAGTATATCCATCACCTCAAACATTTGTTACTTCTTTGTGTTAGGAACATTCAGCATCATCTTGATTAGCTATTCAAAGTTACATAGTACTTTGTTGTTAACTGTAGTCTCCCAGTATTACTATCCTGTCTCTCTAATATTTTGTACTCACTCACCACCCTCTCCCCATCCCCTTCTCCCCCTCCTTCCCACCAGTATCTAGTAACCACTATCTACTCTCTACTTATGTGAGATCAACTTTTTTAGTTTCCACATACGTGTGAGAACATGTGGTATTTCTCTTTCTGTGTCTGGCCTATTTCACTTATAATTTTCTTCAAGCTTATTCATGTTGCTGCAAATGGCAGAATTTCATTCTTTTTTATGGCTGAGTAGTATTCCATTGTGTGTATATGTTTTCTTTATCCAAATCATCCACTAAAGGACATTTAGGTTGGTTCCAACTCCTGACTATTATGAATAGAGCCACAGTAAACATGGGAGTGCAGGTGTCCCTTCGACTTGTTGATCTCCATTCTTTTGGATATATACCCAGTAGTGTGATAGCTGGGTCTTATGGTAGTTCTCTCTGTAACTGTTTGAGAAATCTCCATACTGTTTTCCATAGTGGCTGTGCTAATTTACATTCCCACCAACAGTGTACAAGAATTCCCCTTTTTCCACATCCTCGCCAGCATTTGTTATTTTCTGTGTTTTTGATAATAGCCATTCTAACTGGGATGAGGTGATATCTCATTGTGGTCTCAATTTGCATTTCTCTGATGATTAGTGATGCTGAGCAGTTTTTCATATGCCTGTTGGCCATTTGTATGTCTTCTTTTGAAAAATGTCTATTCAGTTCCTTTGCCCATTTTTTAATTGGGTTATTTGTTTTTTCGCTATTGACTTGTTTGAGTTCTTTATATATTCTGGGTATTGATTTCTTGTTGGGTGCATAGTTTGCAAATATTTTCTCCCATTCCGCAGGTTGTCTTTTTGCTCTGTTGATTGTTCCCTTTGCTGTGCAGAAGTCTTTTTAGTTTGATGTAATCCCATTTGTTAATTTTTGCTTTTGTTCCCTGTCATTCCAAAGTATTCATGAAGTCTTTGCCCAGAGCTGTGTGTTGAAGTGTTTCCTCTATGTTTTCTTCTAGAAATTTTATAGTTTCAGATCTTACAGTTAAGTCTTTAATCCATTTTGAGTTGATTTTGGTATATGGTGAGAGATAGGGATCAAGTTTCATTCTTCCGCATGTGGATTTCATTTTTCCAGCACCATTTATTGAAGAGACTGTCCTTTTCCTGATGTATGTTCTTGGCTTCTTTGTCAGAAATCCGTTGGCTGTTTAAGTATGTGGATTTATTTCTGAATTCTTTATTCTGTTCCATTGGTCTAGGAGTCTCTTTTACTGCCAGTACCATGATGTTTTGATTATTGTTGCTTTGTAGTATATTTTGAAGGCAGGGAGTGTGATACCCCCACTTTGTTCTTTTTGCTCAGGGTTGCTTTGGTTATCTAGGGTTCTTGTTGTTCCATATAAGTTTTTGAATCGTTTTTCTGTATCTTCGAAGTATGTCATTGGTAGCTTGATGGGGATTGTGTAGATTGATTTGGGTAGTATGGTCATTTTGATGATATTGATTCTTCCAACCCATGAGCACGGTATGTCTTTCCATTTCTTTGTGTGTCTTCTTTAATTTCTTTAATCAGTGTGGGGCTTTTTTTTTGCTATTGTAAATGGGATAGCTTTCTTGATTTCCTTTTTCTGCTAATTTGTTGTTGGCATATAGAAGTGCCAGAGTTTTTTGTTTGTTTGTTTGTTTTTGGCAGCTGGCTGGTACAGATATCTAAATCTGTGACCCTGGTGTTATAAGGCTGTTACTCTAACCAACTGAGCTAACCAGCCAGGCCTTGTTGTTGGTGCATAGAAGTGCTATACTAATTTTTGTATGTCAATTTTGTATCCTGCAACTTTACTGAGTTTGTTTATCAGTTCTAGGAGTTTTTTGGTAGAATCTTTAGGTTTCTCTTTGTATAAAATCATGTCATCTGCAAACAGAGACATCAGACTTCCTCTTTTCCAATTTGGATGCCCTTTATTTCTTCTTCTTGCTTAACTAGTCTGACTGGGACTTCCAGTATTATATTGAAGTGGTGAGAGGGGGCATCTTTGTATTGTTCCAGTTCTTAGCGGGGAAGCTTTCAGCTTCTCCCTGTTTAGTATGACACTAGCTGTGGGTTTGCCATATACAGCCTTTATTGCATTAAGATACTTTCTTTTTATACGTACTTTGTTGAGAGTCTTTATCATGAAGGGATGTTGAATTTTATCAAATGCTTTTTCTGCATCTGTCAAGATGATCATATGGCTCTTTTTATTTCATTCTCTTGATGTGATGTATCACATTTATTGATTTGCACATGTTGAACCATCCTTGCATCCCTGGGATACATCCCACTCGATCATGCTGTATAATCTTTTTGATGTGCTGTTGGATTTGGTTTGCTAGTATTTTATTGAGGATTTTTGCATCTGTTTTCATTAGGGATATTGTATCAGCCTGTAGTTTTCTTTTTTTGTTGTGTCTTTGCCTGGTTTTGGTATCATGGTAATGCTGGCTTCATAGTATGAGTTTGGAAGAATTTTGTCCACTTCAGTCTTTTGAAATTGTTTTAGAAATATTGGTATTAGTTCTTCTTTTAGTGTTTATTTTTTAAGAATAGGGATATTATATAACCTCAGCAGAATGATCAATTTTAGTAAATTTAAAATTGATAAAATGTTTTATCTAACCTGCTCTCTGTATTCCAATTTTGTCAGCTGACTCAGTAATGTCCTTTATGGTGTTTTTTTCTTCCAGTACAGGATCTAGTAAGGAGTCAGGTCTTACATTTCATAACTGTGTTTTCAGTCTCTTTTAAACTGAAAAATTTCCAGAGTCTTTGTCTTTTGTGACGCTGATACTTTGAAGACTATAGGTTCCTCGCCCTGGTCCTTTTTTAAGATAGAGATTTCTCAAACCTTAAGATAGAGGTTTAGGGGGCTGGCCTGTTACATCAGTTGATTAGAGTGCAGTGTTGTAAAACCAAGGTCAAGGATTTGGGTCCCCATACTGGCCAGCCACCAAAAGAAAAGAGAGATAGAGGTTTGTCTACTTTATCTCTATGCCTTGTTGTTTGTGTTAATTTTGATAATCCAGTCAAGGTGTTATTTGAGTTTTCCACTGTATAATTTCTACTTTTCCCCTTGCATATAATAAGCAACCCATGGGGAGGGACTTTCAGGCCATAAAAATATGCTACTCTTCATTAAAAATTTTCCATAGATTTAGCATCTGTAGATGATTTTTGCCTGATGTAGTCTCCACGGCGATGATTTATATAAAAAATGGTGATTTTTCCCAAATCCAGTGTTCTCTCCACATATACTGGTTATTACTTAGCATTCTACTGTAATCAAGCGACCTCATGTCTTCTTTCTTTATTTATTATTTATAGGGACATATGAATTCCTGTTTTTTCAGTGATTTATAATTCATTAGCGTACTTCATTATTTTGGTTCTCAGATTGTCCCAAATCTGGCCACTGGGAGCCTCTTCATACTGGCTCCTGCATCCTTGTGACGTGCCCACATTATTTTTTTGAGCACCTCATTACTTTTTGGAGTAACCAAATGTTCCAGGTGCATTTGCACCTCCCCTCCCACAGCCCTGGAATCAGCCACTTCTCTGAGCAGCCTTGGTCCTTTTAGAAGAGAATAATGTCAGAGACCAAGGTCTTGTCATTGCTCATTGCTGCTAGAGTATCTTTGCATCTTGGCCCTTTTGGCCCATAAAACTACAAAATATATGCTATATAAATATATGCCAATATACGTACATGTTCATATACACATTTATATACACATACATGTACTTTTTAAAGAAATTATTAGTTCATGTTGATACCTCCGATTCATCTTCATAGGCTTTTTTCTTGTCTTCCTCAAGTCCTTCTTCATATGTCTCTTCTTCCTCAGTGAGAAGCCTGGCTCCCAATAACATTAACACATTTACTCATTTGCTCAGTCTTTTAATATGTCCAAAGTTATTTAAGAATTGCTTTGCACATATCACTACTTAAAATAGACATACTTCAAAAAGTTCAGGATTTATTTGCCGATCTTGCCTGTATCATCCAAGACTGAAGGTATATTATGAAATATTTATAAGTTACTTGGATTGTGTATTAGTCCATTTCTGTTGCTTATAATGGAACTGGGTATTGTATAAAGAAAACAAAATTTATTGCTTACAATTTGGGAGGCTGGGAAGTCCAGAGTCCAGGGAACACATCTGTTGAGGGTCTTGGTGGTGACTTCACAGACGCAGGGTGTCACATTGTGAAATGGCAGAGCAAAGAGAGCAGAGAGTAACCTCCTCATTCACTCTTATTTTAAAGCCCCGAGAACCTTGCCCCTGACTACTGTTATGAATCCATTCACTACTGTATGGTCCTACAATCCAATCACCTCCTCAAGGTTCCACCTTACAATTACTGTAATAGGATTTCCCACTCTCTTAACAGTCACAGTGGGGCTAAGTTTCTAATACATAAAACTTGGAGGACAGAATTCAAGCTTCAGTGAGTTTTGGGGGAGACATAATTCAGTCCACTATAGATTGATTCTTATTTTTTTTTTCCACCTCTTCAGTGTAGTTATAGTATTCTTTTGAAATACCATTGGGTTCTTCTGTTTTATTTTCCTTTCCCATTTTTACTGTTTTTTTTTTAAAATATGTAGAGCATAAATGTGATTCCACAAGTCAAAACCACACAAAAAGATGTATTTGGAGACATTATGCTCCTCCTATATCCCTTCCAGTCCATTCCAACCCTCCCTTCTCCAACCCCTTGTAGTTACCTAACCTCACTGTTTTCTGATTTATCTGTCCTTTATTTATTTATTTATTTTTTTGCAAAGAACAAGAAATATATTTTTTAATTTTCTCTAATTTCTTACAGGAAAGATTGCATACTATATATGCTCTTTTAACCCCCCCCCCTTTTTTAAACTTAATAGTGTCTCCTGGAATTTATTAGTTTAGAGAGATTGTTCTAATTTTTTGGAGTTGCAAAGTACTCCATTGTGTGGATCTGCCATTGTTCAAATAATCTCCAGTGCTTGGACATTTAAGTAGTGTTTTGCAATTACAAATAATGTTCTAATATATAACCTTGGGCATATGTATTTTGGTATTATTGGAGATATATATTCACGGTAAATTCTTAGAAGTAGGATTGTTGGGTCAAAAAGATAAAAGGGTACATAGTTTTGTTTAGGTACTGCTAAATTCCCCTCTATAGGTGTACTATTTTGCATTCCCACCAGCAATTTGTGACAGCCTATTTCCCCTCAGCCCTACTAAGGAAGTATGTTGTCAAGCTTTGGAATTTTTCCCAGTCTGATGGATGAGAAATTACATCTCAGTGTAGTTTTAATTTTTATCTTATGACTGCAGCTGAACATTTTTTCATAAGTTTAAGGCCATTTTTATGTCTCTTTTTTTTTCTTAATTATCTTTTTGTGTCTTTTGGAATAGAATTTTTGATCTTTTTTTTCTCCCTCTCAATTTTTAAAAGTTCTTTATGTATTGGGGAGTTTAGCTTCCCCCCAGCCCTGCCTTTTTTTTTGGCAGCCGGCCAGTATGGGGATTTTAACCCTTTATCTGATATGTTTGCAAATATTTTCTTTTAGTTTACTTGGTTTTTTACTTTGTTTTTAGTGTTTTGGTCAAAGAAGAGTTTTTGTTTTAGTTAATATTGTCAAGTTTATTAACCTTTTATTGCCTCTGGATTTTGAATGATTGTAAAAAAAGCCTTTCTCTACTCCTAAATTATAGAAAAATTTTGGAATACCTTTTTTTTTTTTTTTTTTTTAAAGAGATGACCGGTAAGGGGATCTTAACCCTTGGCTTGGTGCTGTCAGCACCATGCTTAGCCAGTGAGCAAACCAGCCATCCCTATATAGGATCCGAATCCGTGGCCTTGGTGTTATCAGCACCGCACTCTCCCGAGTGAGTCACGGGCAGGCCCTTGGAATACGTTTTTGAAGGACAATATGACTATATATCAAAAACCCTCAACAACCTTCTGTATAATCAACAATTCTAGTGCTAGGAAAATATATGTCCTGAGGAACAAATATGAAGTGTTGTACATCCAAGAATATTCATCTCAGTATTCTGTCTTTCTTTCTTTATTTTTTAAGTGCAGAACACTTCTTTATTATAGCAACACGAGACACATATAAAGGGCAGCTGGCCAGTATAGGGATTGAACCCTGGACCCTGGCATTATCAGGACCATGCTCTAACCTACTGAGCTAACTGGCTAGCCCCTCAGCATTCTTTATAATAATGAAAAATTGGAAAAAACATAAATGCCCACCAGTGGGGAACTGCTTAGATTAGTTCTCAACATTATGAGACCCATTGATTTCTGTAATATTTTTAAAGCCCCTTTATTATTTGGAAATGAAATGCATGGATAATACATCACACACATAATTTCAAAATATAAAATCTAACTATAATAAAACATAACTAAAATAGAAGTAATATATAATGAATAATGCAATTTGTAATAAAATAATATGTAACTCAATCTGTTTAGACATGATTACAATAGAACACATAGTGACTGAAGTAGTCCGGTGCTTGTACCCATGTGTTGAATCACTGTGCATCTTACAGCTACTACAAATGCATAGTGATTCAGGTGTGTTATATCGGGACTTGTGGGAAATACCACAAATTTGAATAATTCCTGTGAAGTTCCAAACAAGACAAGATACAATCTCTTCTAGATCTACATGGAGTTGTCTTACTGGAAATTTCAGATATTAAAACTGTCAAAAATATTTTGCTTTATATGTAATTATAAGGTTTTTCTATCTACTCAGATGTCTGGTGGACACTTGAAAGTCACACAGGTCACAGGCCAGTTTTTTGTTATGTAGGAATGTCTTGAGCATTGCAGGATATCTAGAATACCTGGTTCCTGCCTGCAAAAAGTCAGTAGTTCTCCCTGGTCATTGTGGCAACAAAAGAGTACCTACTTAGATTTCCGAAATATCTTCATAATGGGTAGTTGAGAACTATTAGTTTAGATTATTGATACAATAGAATATTATTCATCTATTAAAAAGAACAAGGAAGATCTATGTGTACTGTCATGAAAATGTCCACAAGTGAAAAAAAAAAAGGCTACAAAACATGGTGTATAGTTTCCTGCTTTTGTTAAAATAAATACATACACACACATATACACAGAAGAAGAGGTGGAGAAGTATTTTTCAAGATGTTAATAGTGGATGACATGCTTTATACTTTTATTGTCTGAAAGTTTAAGAACTATAAATTGGATTACTTTTACAAAATAATTGCTTCTTGATCTAAGGGTTTAAAAACCCTTTGGTCGATGGCTAATGCTTTTTTTTTTTGAAGAAAGTTTGAGGAAAGAGAAGCAAGCTTATGTTATTAAAATAACAGGAAGTAGGCCGAGCCCGTGGCGCACTTGGTAGAGTGCTGCGCTGGCAGCGCGGCGACGCTCCCGCCGCGGGTTCGGATCCTATATAGGACTGACCGGTGCACTCACTGGCTGAGTGCCGGTCACGAAAATGACAAAAAAAAAAAAAAAAAAATAACAGGAAGTGAGAAAGAGGGTAATTTGGTAAAAAAAATTGGCATCTAGCACTTAATATAAAATGATTTTTGGGGCCGGCCTCGTGGTGCACTCGGGAGAGTGCAGCGCTTGGGAGCGCAGCGGCGCTCCCGCTGCGGGTTCGGATCCTATATAGGAATGGGTGGGTGCGCTCACTGGCTGAGCGCGGTGCGGGCAACACCAAGCCAAGGGTTGCGTTCCCCTTACCGGTCACTAAAAGACAAAAAAATAAATAAATAAAAAATAAAATGAATTTTGTTCTTCCATATTAAAATTTAAAATGGGAGTGGGGGGATGCTGGTCAGATAGCTCAGCTGGTTAAAGTGGTGCCAATAACCCCAAGGTTCAGGCTTTAATCCCTGTTCAGGTACCACCCTACTGCTGCCACCGTACCCCCCTCACACCAATTTTTTTTAAAATGAGAGAAGTGGAGTAGTTGCTATTCCATATATTTAATTGGAAGCTACTGCCAGGAGGGGTACATTTCTTTTGTTTTTGTTGTGGCTGGCCGGTAAGGGGATCCTAACCCTTGACCTTGGTGTTATAACCATGCTCTAACCAGCTGAGCTAACTGGCCAGCCCCAGGAGGAGTACATTTCTTTCTTCTGTCATTTTCCTCCCTGTTTTAATTTTAAAACAAATGAAAGGAACGATAATCATCACTTGGAGGAGAGAAAGGTGCCTTGAAGAGTGTTTCTGGAACTTTGAGGAAAATGCTATTACAGAATGTGAGGAATCCTGCCTTAGGCTAAACAAATTAAATCCCTTCATCTATTTTCAAAGCCTTTGTTCTTTTAGACTACTGCTGTTGATCACAGAGAACAATTTTGTTAGGTTGCCCTGCCTGTAGAGAGGCAGAGTTTGGGGCAACTGGGGACACACATGTCTGCATTTTTATGACAAGAGTTTGGGGCCGAGCCCGTGGCGCACTCGGGAGAGTGCGGCGCTGGGAGCGCGGCGAGGCTCTGGGAACGCGGCGAGGCTCCTGCCGCGGGTTCGGATCCTATATAGGAATGGCCGGTGCACTTACTGGCTGAGTGCCGGTCACGAAAAAGACAAAAAAAACAAAAACATTTAAAGAGTTTGGATTGTACTCCTTGCCTTAATATTTCCAATGCTATCTATCATTGGAACTGGAAGAAGGTTTGCTGTGTTCTGTGCTTACTGCAGGAGAAAGGGAGGGAGCTTTCCTTGGTTTAAATCCCAACTCTAGTATATAAAGTAGTGTTTCCCATTTTATATATTTATATATAAATATTTTTTTAAAGTTTTTTTTCCCCTCAACTTTTTATTGTGAAAATTTTCAAACTTGTAGAAAAGGTGAGAGAACAGTACAGTGATTACCTGTATGCCTGCTACTTAGATTCAGGAATTAACGTTTTGTGAGATTTGCTTTATATGATATGCGTTGCATAGGTATGTGTCCATTTTTCCTCCTGGAAAAGTAATTTACCAGTATTATGAATTTTCCAGTTTATTTATTATTTATTTATATATTTTTAAAAGATGACTGGTAAGGGGATCTTAATCCTTGACTTGGTGTTGTCAGCACCATGCTATCCTATGTGAGCTAACCAGTCATCCCTATATAGGGATCTGAACCCACGGCCTTGGTGTTATCAGCACCACACTCCTAAGTGAGCCACGGGCTGGCCCCTGAATTTTCCAGTTTAAAACTTGTGTTTGTAGATTTCTCTACAGGGGCCATATCTACATACAGGCTGTGTGAAGTAGTGGGTACACTGTAGGAAGGAACAAAGCTGCCTTTAAATAAAAAGTAGCATAACTTTTTCTTATTTGGAATGAGCTCATCTTTTCTCCATGAACCTTTCTTTTTTTTTTTTTTTTTTTTTTTTTTTTTTTTTGTCCTTTTCGTGACCGGCACTCGGCCAGTCCTATATAGGATCCGAACCCGCGGCGGGAGCGTCGCAGCGCTCCCAGCGCCGCACTCTACCAAGTGCGCCACGGGCTCGGCCCCTCCATGAACCTTTCAACACTGTTCACTCACTACCTATGTAGTTATTTGCAGATTTTCACCTTTTTGCACTTAAGATAATCATAAGGTGTTTTGAAGCTAGCGTATTTGTTTTCTTTTTCTTCTAGATGATCCCTCTGATAACCCCCCTTGCCGAGGCTGCTCCTCCTACCTCATGGAGCCTTACATCAAGTGTGCTGAATGTGGCCCACCTCCTTTTCTTCTTTGCCTGCAGGTAACTCATTAAGGAGAGGCTTGCCTGTCCTGGCCTAGTTTTATGGATATAGTAATTCAGAAATTATTGTGATTGCTCAGGAGGATCATACCTTGCTAAATCTAGTTTCTTGTCAATCATCCATTACACATTTTACCAGTGAAAAGTTGGGAAACAGCAGATGAGACAGACTGCTCTACATCTGTATCAACCTGATGCTTAACACTGTTTTTGCAAGTAGATTTAAAGTATTAAGATTATAGGAAAAAAGTGGAGGATTATTCCTTTTGATGACACTGTTTGACTTATTGATGAGTGATCTCTGTACAGGTGACAAAAAATGGGACAAACCATTCTGTGGGTGATGATGGCGGTAATAATACTAATTATAAGTGCTAACTCTGTGCCAGGCACTATTTTAAATACTTTACTTGAATTAACCCTTAAATCATCACAATTCTATGAATTAAATATGATTAGTATCCCCTTTTATAGATGAAGAAACTTAGGTAAAGAGAGATTAACTTGTGCAAGGTCACACAGCAAATAACATTTTATTAGACTCAAGATACTATTGATTATATTCCAATTTCAGAAATGTAAAATAGCAGCATTCCAGTTTCAGAGATGTAAAAATGGCTGGTGAAACTTGTGATACACTTTCAATTATACGATGAATCCTGATTTCAGACTTTTAAAATATGAAAAAATTTGTCTTAGAATACTGAAATATAGTAAGTATGGGGCCAGGATTCAAATTTAGGCAGTCTGATTGCAGAGTTTATGCTTTTATCCAAGGAAGAGTTGTCTTAGGAAGAAGTTATTTTTTTTCAGACTGATTTATTCTGTGAGAGCCACTGAAAAGCTGTGATCATGAATACAGTATACCATTCTGTTGCAGTTGTAGGCAAGATTAAGTGAATCTTCTTGAACTCTTCACTAGAGTATTCACAAACCATCTTCTATCTTTAAAGAAAGCATTTAAAAAGTAGCTTTTTGGTAAGAATTTTTCTTTCTTTGCAGTGTTTCACTCGAGGATTTGAATACAAGAAACATCAGAGTGATCATACTTATGAAATAATGGTAATGATAAAGTTGCTGGGAATTTGCATGAATTTTTCAAGTATTTGGGAATTTTTTTTTTCTTCATCTCCAAGTATCTTTTTTCTTTTTTTGTCTCTTCTGAATTTGGTAATCATTATCTTACAAGTTTTTCATGGTTTTGTAGATCTACTAATACTAAGGTATTTAAGTACAAAAATAGTTTTATGTACTCACATTTGTTTCAGATTTAGAAGGTTTTTTTTTTTTTGGCAGCTGGCTGGTTCAGGGATCTGAGCCCTTGACCTTTAGAAAGTATTTAAAGGAAGTACTTTGAGATTCTCTGAGGATAAGAGGTACACTGCTTTTTAAGTTCACTGATAAACATATAACCAATATGTTGTTACTGTGTGCTAATGGTAAAGTTTGTTTGACACTCCATCCCCCTGCGTTGGAGAATTAGTTACCCTCTGAGAGGTAAGTTATAAGATGAACACAGAGTGAATGAATTAATGCATAAAACACTTTGAAGAGGCAGACTAGTTTATAGGCCAGAAGAAAACTTGACGGTAGGGCTGGCCAGTTAGCTCAGTTGGTTAGAGCATGATGCTGATAAAACCAAGGTCCAGGGTTTGCTTCCTGTACTAACTAGCCACCATAACAAACAAAAAACAAAACACACATGCACACCTTGGCTGTAATTTGATTGATTGTATTGCCATTTGTAAAGGAATGAGTTCTTCCAACCCCTGGCCAGGGGAGTGGGTGTTTAATAAGCCAAAGTGGATATCTGGTCTGCTTGACAGGTATATATACCTTTGTCAAGATAATATGCTCTGATAACTGATGAAACTAAGCATATAACTAAATTCCTAGTTCACCGGGCAGTTTTGACATTTGGCCTCCCATGTAGTTTTTCTTACAGGAAAGCATGCTGGCTGGCTTGACATAATAGTTTTACATTGTAATCAGTTGGCACTCTATTAGTTTTGCTATTGCTGTTGTAACATTACCAAAAATTAAACGGCTTAAGAGAACATGAATTTATTATCTCATAGTTCTGAAGGTCAGAAGACCATTAGGCTCAGCTGGTTTGCTCCAGGTACCATAGGCTGAATTCAAGATGTTGGTTGGCTTGGGCTCTTATCTGGAGGCCGTGGGGGAGAATCCACATCTAGGCTCATTCAGGTTGGCAGAATTCACTGCCTTGTGGTTCTACTGTTTGTTTACTGACTGTTGGCAAGGGCTTGTTCTCAGCTTCTAGAGGCTGCCTGCATTCCCTGGCTCCTGGCCCCCTTTCTCCAATTTCAAAGCCAGCAGTGCAGGTAGTCATTGAGTGTTGCTGATGAAGTGCTTGGAATCGTTCCAATCTTTCCTGCTTCATCTCTCCTGCACTGAATCCGACTGTTTTGTCTTTCCTATTTTGAAGGGCTCGTGTGATTACATTATGTCCACCTGGATACTCCAGGATCATCTCCCTACTTTGTCAGCTGATTATTAACTTTAATTCCATCTGCAAAGTCCCTTTATAGAAGTACCTAGTTAGTGTTTGATTGAATAAATGGGGGACAGGAATCTTGGGAGAACAGAGGAACATCTTTAGAATTCTACCTACCACAGCACTGTAGTGTATTGACTTCAGTCTCTTAAAAGTTAAGAAAGGGTGAATTAGTATCTCTGAGTCTGATCATTTGTGGGGTCCTGTTAGAATGATTTTCTGGGCCTATAATACTGAGAGATTCTAGACCATAATGAATTAAAGAAAAGCTACTTAGTAAGCGTTCTCGGGAGCCAACTGGCTAGTCTTCCCCTACCCCTCTCTAAACACCTTTAGTCTTTTCAACAGTGTCTTCATTAATTTTAAGACTTGGAGTAAAACATTTTTTCCCCTTTTGTTAATTGCAAAATGAGTGAGGGATTGGGAGAATGTGGTGAAACTAGCCATGGCTTTGAGTTCATTTCACCAAGGTTATCAGATCTTTAGAAAACTGGTTTATTCTTCACAAATTCACACAAGAATGCCTTGAGCCAGAATACAAATTTGTTCATTTAAATTGTGAAATAATTCCTTAAGGGATAATTCAGTATAGCTTGGGTAGGTTGATAGTCATGCTTATCCACTGTAGGAAAGCTGATCGTGAGCTTTCTTAAGCTATTCTGGGAACCATGTCTTCTGCATAATGCTGAGAGCACTGACTAAATTTCACTCCAAGTTCACTTAATTCTGATTACATCATCCTTTTCTCACATACTCAACACCCATACAAACACATTTCAGAGTTCTGTCATTTGCTTTGGGGAGCTTTGGGGGGTTACTAATACTCTCTTCCTTTTTTGGCCAATCTTACCTATTCCCAGGGGATCTTTCCTTGTACAGGAATGATGACCAGATTTTGGCTTTCTACACATGAAGCCACTGAAAACTTGATTTTTTTGTATATTAAGCCTCAGATAACTTTAAATGTTTTTCAGTACTTGTGTCATCTCACAGTGCTGTATTTCTGGGAGTTACTCATGCTGTGGTGGGTGGTGCATTAATCAAGATTTCTGAGTTCTATGCCTATTTTTGTCTTGTAATTCTCAGAACCTTGAACAAGTCAAGGCAGCTCTTTCTGCCACACCCTTTTATACCAGTGAGTCTTAAACTTTAGTGCATAAGAATCACCTGGAAGCTTATAAATATAGATTTCTAGGCCTTGCTATGTTAGAGATTCTAGTTCAGTAGGGATGAGATTGAGAGTTGAATAACACTGATTCAACTTTAAGTAAAAACTGCATTATGTCTTTTTTTTTTTTTCATGGTATGGAACATTTTTATTGTTTATCTCATAGTAAAGTTGGTGAGGGGTAATTAATATTCCAAAATAAGGGCTGGCCCATGGCTCACTTGGGAGAGTGCAGTGCTGATAACACCGAAGCCATGGGTTCAGATCCCTATATAGGGATGGCCGGTTAGCTCACTTGGGAGAGCATAGTGCTGACACCACCAAGTCAAGGGTTAAAGATCCCCTTACCTGTCATCTTACAAAAAAAAAAAAATCCAAAATACAGTTTTAAAAATAACATGGGCTCTTCAACTAATGTGTGAGTTGTTGTATTTACATGTCTTTATGGTACTTGCCAGATTAAGAGTGATTATTATGAATTTAATACAGATGTAGACTCTGAAATTTCTTTTTTGGATTTCATAATACCTCATGTGCTAGGCATATTTATAGTATGTGCTCAGATAAAAATGTGTTGCTTATTGGTATGTAGTTTTACAAATTATGACAGATTTTTGGGGGGGTCACTGACAAAAGATGTAACAATAATCTAAATGCCTGTGTAGTCTGAAGACATTCTGTGTCACTTTCTTTTTTTTTTACTTTCTATTATAGAAAATTTCAAACATACACTAGAGAGAGTGGTGTTCAGTTATCTATTGCTGCGTAACAGCTACCTCAGAACTTCATGGCTTAAAGTAATAGACATTTTATTATCTCCCACAGGAGGGTCAGGAATTCAGATTAGGTACAGAAAGGGTGGCTCTGGGTTCCATATGATGTGCTTGGGATGGAAGTCCAAGAGGCTTTTTTCACACACCTCTAGCACCTCATTAGGATGGCTCGAATTGATTGCGGGTTAGTTGAAACTTAACTGCCTGTGGCCTTGGTTCTTTGCCAGGTAGTCTTAGGGCCACTCCCTCTCTATGTGGCCTCTTTACATGGTCTTTCCAGCAAGAAGGCTAGAGTTTTTACTTGGTGGCTTGGGAGCACAAAAGTGGAAACTGCCAGGCCTTTGTGAGCAAGTCACAGGTCCAACCCATATTAGATGGGAAGGGACCACACAAGGATGTGAATTCTAGAAGTTCATCAGGGACCACCATTGTAACCAGCTGCCACACGTAGTATAAATTTCCATATACCCATCACCAGCTCTTAAAATTATCAGCTCATGTCCAATCTTGTTCCATCTAAACCCTTTCCCCTCTAGATTATTTTGAAGCAGATCCCCCAGACATTATATCATTTCATCTTTTTTTCTTTAGGTCTCTAAGTAGTTCTAGTCACTCTTTACATTTTCTCAATCATCTCATAAAGGCTTTATTTTTAAAACCCTGCCCCCTTTTCCTTCCCTGAAGCAATCACTGTTCTGATTTTTATCATTGTAGACCAGTGTTACATATTCTAGAACTGCATATAAATGGAATCATATAATGTAGGTACTCTTTTGTTCTTGGTTTCTTTCTTTCAGCATGTTTTTGAGATTTATTCATGTTATATATATCAGTAGCACATTTACCACTGATCGTTCCTTTTAATTACTGAGTAATATTCCATTGTGTGAATATAGTATAGTTTGTTTATCCATTCTCCTTTTGATGAACACCTGGGCCTTGCCCAGTTTTTGGTTATTATGAATAAAGCTGCTATGACCATTCTTGTATATGGCTTTCTATGTTCATATATTTTCATTTTTCTTGGATAAATATACAGAAGCGGACTTGCCATGTTATAGAGTAAATGATAGTTTAACTATTTAAAAAAATTTTTTTATTGAAAGGGCTGGCCTGTGGCTCACTTGGGAGTATGATGCTGATAACACCAAGGCCACAGGTTCAGATCCCTATATAGAGATGGCTGGTTAGCTCTCTTGGGAGAGCATGGTGCTGACAACACTAAGTCAAGGGTTAAGATCCCCTTACGGGTCATCTTTTTAAAAAAAATAATAAATAAAATAATTTTTTTATTGAATCAAAATTGATTATGCATATTTTGGGGGTTCATCATTGAGATATGTTGATCAAATCAATATTACTAGCATACATATTGTTACAAATCGTAATTATTCTTTATGCCCCTTGTCCAACCTCTCCTCATCCCCCTCTCCTCATCCGCCCACTCTAATTACTCTAGATTTCTTCTCTCCTGAAAGAATAATGGTTACTCTGTTGATTTGTTGCCTAGATGATCTGTCCAATGCTGAGAGGTGTGATCAGGTCCCCCTATATTATCATAGAGCAGATGCTTCTTCTGTCACTCTGAAATGGGCTTTGTGGAGAGAGACATCCTCTTCTTTTCTTTATCTCTGCTGGTGACTCTCCTTGTGTCAATGCACTCCAGTGGTTGGCGGACCATCTGCATGGTGGTTGTGGCGTCTAGCCACTTTTATGGCAGCCATGGTTATTGTGGTGGCTGTGGTGGGCCACCCACATGGAGGCAGTGTTTTTGGCCTGCTCCTTGGTGCTGGTGGTGTGCCTGGTTGGGAGTGTCAGGTTGCCGGCTCCATGCCTCAGGTCACCAGGTGGGTCCTGAGGCACTGGCACAGTGTGCCTGGTTGTGAGATTGGGGTCTGGTCCCTGGCTCCATACCTCAGGTCCCCAAGTGGGCCCCGAAGTGCTGGCATGGTGTGCCTTGTTGTGGGAGGGGGGGTCCAGTCCCCGGATCCATACTCTGGGCCCCTGGGTGGGGCCCTGAGGTGCTGGCAGTGTGCCTGGATGTGGGAGTGGGGTCCAGTCCCTGGCTCCATTCCTCGGGTCACCAGGTGGGCCCCTAGGTGCTGGCATGGTGTGCCTGGTTGTGGGAGGGGGTTCTGGTCCCTGGATCCAAGCCTCCAGTTCCCAGGCAGGCTCCAAGGCGTTGGTGGTGTGCCGGGGCTGGAACTAATTTGTTGTCCTTTGCTTACTTCTAAAACGGAGGAACTTCCTGTGGGAACCAGTACTTGAGCTATGTGGTTGAGCTAAATTGCTGCTTTACTGCTGTTTCCCTAGGAAAAGCTTTTTGTAGCTCAGGGTTTAATGGTTGACCTTATAGGTACTGCTGGCTCTCCACAGATCTGGTGGATCTGGGTTGTATATAAACTTTGATCTGAGCCTGAGTTTTTTCATCAAACCGTGCTCAATGCAGTTCTGCTCTCCTGACCAGTCTCCTCTGAGTGGTCCTGTGCTGATTGGGGGCAGGTCGGCTGTCCTTGCTGTGTCACACTGTTCTCTCGGTGGGCCCCTCTCCCCCACCGCCCGTGCAGCAAACAGGTCCCATGGGACAGGCACTGCACCAGTCCCTTGTGTTGACTCACTGGCCTCTGAATGGCTCCCTTTTTTCAATTGTTCTGACTCTTCGTACCTGCATGGGTCAACGGGAACCCTGTTAGTGGTCTTGCTGTCCTGGGGGATGCCAAGGCCCTCTTCTCCCCTGGTGCCTTTCCATCTGAAGGGCACAGCTGCAGCTTCTGAAGGAAACTGCTCAATGCGCTCATCAGTTCCAGCCTTAAAGCGGCCGCAGCCCAAAACCCTCAGAGCAGTTTTTTCTTTCTCTCATAGTGGTTTCTCCTGCCTTCATGAACTCTGTGGGTCTCTCCTCCTCTTCCCCTGAGCTCCAGCAGCCCCAGCTTGGCTGATGTTACATTTTTATAGTTCTGAATTGTTGATTTGTGGGAGAGACTGACGCTGAGAACCGTCTATTCTGCCATCTTGACCGGAACCCTTGATAGTTTAACTTTTAAAGAAATGTTTGAAAAGTTTTCCAGAGTGGTTGTATCATTTTACACCTCTGTCAGCAATGTATGAGAGTTCTTATTCCTTCACATGTTTGTCAGCATTTGGCATTGTCCGTCTTATTCATTTTAGCTGTTTCAGTGGATGTGGTGCATGGCATCATAATTTCCTTCTTTTACTTTTTTGCAGTTTGTTTTAATTGAGATACAAATAAGGTCTATACATTCCAATTTTTCAGTTGGTCGCTTCATATATGTCTTCTATGTGAGTTCTCCCTTTTTCTCTCTCTTGTTTCTTTTATTTTATTTTTGGTCTTATTTTTTATTTTTGTTGATTTAAAAAAAAATTTTTTTTGAATAATTTTAGATTTACAGGGAAGTTGCAAATATAGTACATAGAGCTCCCATATACCCCTTCATCCTACTTCCCCAAATGTTAACACCTTTCATTATGGTGTAAATTTGTCAAAACTAAGAAATGAACATTGCTACAATACTAGTAACTATTTTTTATCTCTTTATTTTTTTTCAATACTAATAACTAAACTTTAGACTTTATTCATATTTGTTCAGCTTTTCCACTAATGTCCTTTTTTGTTCCATAGTCCAGTTAAGAATTCCATATTGCATTTAGTTGTTGTTTCCTTACTTTCCTCCAATCTGTGACAGTTTCTCAGGTTTTCCTTGTTATTTATGATTGTGGCAGTTCAAAGAGTGTTCTGTAGAATGTCCATGTCTGATGTTTCATCATGATTAGATTTGGGTTATTGGTGTTTAACAGGAAGACCACAGAGGTGAAGTGCCTTCTCATTGTGTCATATCAGGGGGTACATGGTTTCAGCATGACAACACTAGTGACGTTAAATGATGAACAGCCAGACGTGATAGAAGCGTAGGGTAATGTATATGGGAAGGGGCGCAGAGCTTCCATGTCCTCTCTGGATACACCACCCTCCAGGCACCTCCACGTGTTCAGTAATCTAAAAGCTCTTCTCTCTCATTTCTTATAATTTGTTTAATTTTTAAAAACTGAGTTGGTTGTCTTATAGATGTTATTACCATCTGGATTTTGCTGATTAATGTGTTCCTCTGTCTTCTGTGTTTCCTGTAAATTGGTAGTTAGGTTTAGTGGCTACATCAGATTCATTTATGATCATTGTCTGGATCTGTTAATTCATCAGGGATTACAAAATAGCAGTCTTTTAGTTCTATCACCCCTTTTAGTTTATGAGTTAGATTACTATAAAAATAAACTTCTCATTATTAACTATTTGGTGACCCTGGATAAAGTTTGTGCAGGAAAGGAAGGATAAATGTTGATTATTTTTCTTTACTAGTTTTGAAAATATGAGTTGGTTCCCTAGCATCCTCCAGATATTTAAAATATTTAACAAGTTTCAACCCTTTGTATTTATCCTTATTGATGCCCCAAATATTCCATTTTTGGTTAGCAAGAGTCTCTACAATTTGGCTTCTGAATCCTTTTGACATGACCCTTATAGTCGTTGAGAGCTTCTTTGCTTCCCAGTATGACAAAATGTTCCAGCCTGGTCTTGTCCATTTCCTGACCCAGACCTGGAATCAGCCTTTCCCTAAGGAGTCTTGATTCCTTTTAGTGGGAATAGCATTTGAAGACTGCAAACTGGGCACTAGAAGCACTCATTGCTACTAGGTTGGTCGTCATTTCTAAACCTTTTTAATAAACACTGTTGAAATTATTTTTCTTTTAAAGTAAAATAGATCATGAGTTTCTACTAGAACTGTCAATTCAAATACAAGACTACAAGTCTTTTATATAATTTTATAGATCTTACATCTATATCTTTTCTTTTTCCCAAGCCAAAAATCCCACTTTCCAATGGAAAATATATATATTTCCAAAAATATATATTCCTGCATGAGTTACATGGCATTTATGAGTGATAATATTTATTGTACACTTGTAGCTAGTGGAGGAAATAGGGGTGGGAGAGGTAGACTACTCATAAAAGTAAATTTTAGGTGCTTCTCAATACCGTGAGGATGACATTCAAGTATAAACTAGTACTACAGTTGGTGTTCCTAGCTTGTATTTCTATCTCTATTCTCAGGCAAAACTTTTTTTTCCTTAGACCTCAGATTTTCCGGTTCTTGATCCCAGCTGGACTGCTCAAGAAGAAATGGCCCTTTTAGAAGCTGTGATGGACTGTGGCTTTGGAAATTGGTAAGAGCTTGGTGTTAAGAATTACCTTGACCTAGTGGATTCAGAGGAGAAGCTACTGTTGAAATGTAAAGGGAGGAGCCTCAGGAAGAGGAAAGCATGTGTTTTTTTCCTATTGACCTGTGATTAGAGACAAGTTTTCTTCCCCTCTGCCTATTATTTTCCAGGGCTGAAATGCTTCACAGGATATGGGATGTCTAGTGGTCCATGACTGAGCAGTGTTATTAAATATATTTTTTTCGCAAAGAATCTGAAGCTTAGGGTGTGAAAATGGTTAATGAAGGACTCTTAATTAGATCCTCCCTGTCCTGACTTGCTAGTATATATAATCTTTCCTGGTGTTCATTAGAATATACTATGCTGAAAAGGAGACCTGAATTCAGTTCACATTTTGCTTATATTCATTCATTCAGCATTTGTTAAGCATCATCAAATATTGTGTACTATGGGGAACAACAAAGAAGGTGGAAAAGTGATCACTTGTGAGGAGCTTGCTAGTCATCTTTGGCCTAGTTCTTCATTTTTTGCTTGCAATTCTAACTCTCTGAAGTGGGCTAATCCTCCCTGTCCTCTTTTCCTCTTAGCAAAGACCACAGAAAACACTATTGCTTCTCTACCCACTGTGGGTAAGGTCCCAAGCTTGGTTGTGAGGGGGCTGAAGCTAAGAATTAAGATATGCATCCTGCCCTCAGAAGCTTGTCTAGTAGGGCAATCAAAATATATATACAAATGATTGAAGTACACAAAGCATAGCATAGTGATGCCTTAGGTGAAGGGTAAGTGAAGTGCTGTGGAAGAGAGAGCTTCAGGGGAACAGACTTTGAGGGATTTCACCTCTGCCTCTCCATCACCTGGGCTAGGAGTCAGAGGTCTTGAGTATAAATTCTGGCTTTGTCACTTATGAGCTTTGTGTTCTTGAGCAAATTTATTAGTCTCTTTGGGCCTCATTTTTTCTTCTGCGAAACTGAGATAATAATAATATCCACACCACAAGGTTAATACTAGGATTAACTTAAACTGTTGTGAATCTTTCAGTTTAGTGCCTGGCATATCATAGGAGCTCTAGTAAGGAAATGTTTGTCCATGTGAAGTATTTTGTGAACTATAAAACATTATGTAAAAATAAAACTATACTTATGTACATTTTGAGTGTTCAGAAGTGGCTTATTATTTATAGAAATTCTTTCCCTACAGCCTAGCTCACAGGAGAATTTACAAATTTTCTTGTCATCTTCCTTTCTTTTGGTAGAAAGTAAAGGACTTTTTAGATACTGTTTTATATCTTGGAATAGCAGTATTTGGAACATCAGATGACACTAATCTAGGCTTATATTTGTCTCATTTTTCTACTGATACTGCCAGGATATTAGTTTGGAGGTATCAGATTACAGATGTTATATGGATGTGACTTAAAATATGGAAAGAACAAACCATGCTTTTACCATTGTGTATAAATGAGAGCACTACATCTGTCTTTTTTTCTCATACTCCTCTAGGCAGGATGTAGCCAATCAAATGTGTACCAAGACCAAGGAGGAATGTGAGAAGCACTATATGAAGCATTTCATCAATAACCCTCTGTTTGCGTCTACGCTGCTGAACCTGAAACAGGCAGAGGAAGCAAAAACTGCTGACACAGCCATTCCATTTCACTGTAAGTGCCTCCCTATTTTGGTAAGAGATACTTAGCTCATTCTTGAGCCCTGTTTCAGTAGCAGATAAAAAGTTGTTTGATGACTTGGACAACTAAGGAGCTTATGGAAGATAGGAGGAGTTGGCATGGCAGCTATTGAGAGTCAGGCCATAATATGGCAAGGAGGGAATATATACCAGGGGTCAGAGTTCTAAACTGGACTGTAGTCCTATAGTGGACTATATAGTTCTATACTGGACTTTTCAATTTATTAGGGTTCCTGAAGCCAATATGTAGTTCCACCCACTGTGAGTTCCTTGGACATATCAGTTAACTTTAATGCTTGCGTCTGTAAGATAAGATGTTGAAAAGAGACCAACCTTTTTATGCTGTTGCTAGTACAAGCCTTTTTGCAATCCCTTTGGAGAGTTTATGATCATACATAAGAGTTGCTTAAGAGAGTCCAGTATTTTACTCATTAAGTGTCCCAGTGTCAAGTCCAAGAAGCAATTTGTTATTTTTGTTCATTCGGTTGTGGCGGTGATGGCGAACTTTTTAATCACATTTGCCTGTGGGGCCAATGGGTCTTTTCATAAAATATAACCCAAAACATGATGAATTATAAATGGATGTCTTTCCTGAATGATTCCCAGAGCATAAAGAAAGAGATATGTTTTGCCTTCCGCATTCCCTTTTCTCATACTCTCTGGAAACAGTTTTATAGCTGACTAATTGAGAGGCTGGTGATACCTCCTATTTGGATAGCACTTTGGATGTTAGCATTTGGTTATAGAATGCATTAGACCATTTGTTCTCAATAGCAACCCAGTGAGATAGGCAGAGCAAGTGCTTTTGTTTTATTCATGAGGAAACAGATTCTTTTTTTCTTTTTTTTTTTTTTTGTCGTTTTTTCGTGACCGGCACTCAGCCAGTGAGTGCACCGGTCAGTCCTATATAGGATCCGAACCCGCGGGCGGGAGCGTCGCCGCGCTGCCAGCGCAGCACTCTACCAAGTGCGCCACGGGCTCGGCCCAGGAAACAGATTCTGAAAGGTTAAATTTGTGCAACTTCTACTGCATGTTAGAGCTGGGACTTGACTTCCAAATCCAGTGAGGTTTTTTTGATTCTTAGTTGGATGAAATTTGGCCCTAAGGGGCAAGAGAGCTAAGGTTGAAAGGGTAAATATTTATGTTCTATAATATTAGAAGAAAAGGTCCTTTGTTTCCTTTAATTTTAGGAAAGTAAAAATTAGGGAATTTCCCCATATTTACTTAGAGGATTCCCTTATCTTAGTTTCCTTTTTTAAGAAATCAGTCTGTTTTCATAATACCTTATTATCTTTTTCACAATTCCCTTTATAAAAACCTTTTAATTTTCTTTATTTTCTCAGATACTGTTTTTCTCCTAACAAAAATATTCTATAGTGTAAATAAGGACTATTTCTGTGTCACTATTTCATGCCAATATTTTATTAACTGAGAAAAACTCTAAATTCTTCCAGCTACAGATGACCCTCCCCGACCTACCTTTGACTCCTTGCTTTCTCGGGACATGGCAGGGTACATGCCAGCTCGAGCAGATTTCATTGAGGTAGGAGAAACATGTTTTTAGCACAAGGTAGGAAAACCTTTTTTTTTTTTGGTGGCTGCCTGGTACAGGGATCGAACCCTTGACCTTGGTGTTATCAGCACCATGCCCTAACCAACTGAGCTAACTAGTCAGCCCTGTTTTTGTTTCTGATGAAGCTTATATCTCTTACCCATAGTCTCCATATTACTAGAAGGAGTTTTTCAAAGCACTGTAATTTGTAGTGCCTTGAGGCGGCCTACATTTTCTTCCATTTGAATGTCTTTTCTCTTTTGTAATCATTTTCATGTGTGGAAACAGTAAAAGTTCTTCAGACCAAGAACCTGTTTCTTAAGTTGCATCAGTGCTGGCTCCTACTTCATTAGTAGGTATAGAATTTCTTCAGTCTAGTTCTCGTTCCATACATGGGGGTTTCAAGGTTGTACTATATCAGGGGCTGGCAAACTTTTTCTATTAAAGGCTATATAGTAAATATTTTAGGTTTTTCAGGCCATAAAGTTTCTGTTGCAGCTAAACTTTGCCGTTATTGTGCAAAAGCAACATAGATAATACATAAACAAATGAGTATTCCAGTGTTTCAATAAAACTTTATGTACAAAAACAGGCAGTGGGATGGATAGTAGTTTGCTGACTACTGCAATGTATCCATAAGTATATAAAGAAGGATGAATATGTATAAAAAACTGTGTATGTTCCTTGCTCATCCATGGAATTCAAGCCATGTGAATGTATTCACAAATCTTTTGATTTATCATCTAATCCATAATTACAGTGCTCCTGGAGATAACTTGAAAGTTTAACAAACTATAAACTGTTTTGCTAGCCACACCCAGGTTAGCATTTTATTCATGGCAGGTGATATTGTGGAGCTACCCTGTAGGTACTATCCCCGTGAATGTACTCACTGAGTGGAATATGAACAAATCAACCGTTGAACTTTATAAGCAATATTATTGAATAAATAGAGCCCTCAAAAAGTAATAAAAGGTAGATGAATTACTGCAACAATTTTCTTACCTAAGTATTTGAAGATCTGTAATCAAAGTTGATTTTCTCAGGAGTGAACAGACTATTTTTAATTTTTAGAACAATAGTTTTGACTTCATTATTCTAAGTTTTTGTTGTCACTATTACCTGAAAGCCTCTCAGATTTTTCCCACGACTTTCTGTTACTTGTGGGAGTATCCTGGCCTTTTATCCCATTTAGTGTTTTTTAACAAGCATTTGAGTATTTTCTGTTTGCTTCTAAAGCATGGCTACTGTAAAGGCATTAATCAAAACTGATGGGTTTGGGGTGGGGATTTTTTTTTTCCCCCAAACAGGAGTTTGACAATTATGCAGAATGGGACTTGAGAGACATTGATTTTGTTGAAGATGACTCGGACATTTTACATGGTAACACTTTATTTTATCAAATGTTATTGAGTACAGACTATGTTATGACACTATGTTGGGAGCTAGGAATATAAGGGTGAATAAAACATGTTTCCTGCCTTCATGGAATTCAAAATCTAGTGATTAAGTTGCTGAACTTACCCTGTTGTAGGTTTTTGACTACACTGAATAAGCTTTGTGATGATGGTGAAAATATTGGTCATGTAATAGTAGTTGGGAATATCCCATCCCTTGAACTGTGGATCTCTTATTTGACTGAGGTAAGTGGTGGCCCTCACATGCCTCCTTAGAAGGAAAGGGATTCAGTGTGAGCCTTGGGACTTCAGGAGCACCTACTGATACTATATGTTCATTTGTTACTCCAAATTTCCCATAGTAGGGAAAAAGAGTGGAAATTCTTCAAGGGTTTTTAGGCCAAAATTGGGAATTTCTTGTTTCTCAAAACTGTGTAATTTTTAGCACTTCTGAATTCTAATCTTAAATTAGCCCTCTAAGGGTTTATGTCAGCTCTTCTGTAATAACTTAAGTGGTGAATGCCGCAGGGCTGTTAAAAGTGGATGTTTAGGCTTTCATTGAGTTTCTTTTTTTCCCTCTTTCTGCTTTCAGTGAACTACATACTTAAAATAATCCCCAGTCTTCCTTTTCATTTCAGCATAGAACTGAATATGATTCAGTAGATCAATAATGCTCTGTTGGAGTCTATATTCCCCAAACAACATCTTCATTATTTCTCTTAAATCTACATCCCAGGCAGAAAATGCAAGTAGAATACTTGTTGAATTATAAATCAAGTTTTCATGTTGCATTAATTGGTACTCTGTCACTAGAAGGGGAACTCAGTTCTTCTGTCCATGGAAGAGCTGCCTGGGTATTTGTTACACCAGATCTGGGATCAAGAGAGTCCCCAAAACTTTTAGTTTCAGAATTTTTTTTCTACACATTTCTTGAGCAGTTTTCCTTGCAAATTCTCATTTCTCTTCTTTTCTCCCACACAACTTTAAGGAAAGTCAGAGTGATGCAGATTGAACTAAAAGAGGAAAGCTTGAAAGCAAACTACTTTAGCATTCACTAGATTAATTGTATTTGTTCAATCCTTTATGTCAGTCTTTTCTGTTCAATCTCAGTGACTCATGTTTTCTGTTCTCACCTCTTGTGTTATTCCCTTAAAGATGGTATGTAGATCACCATTCAGTATTTCTCCTCATACACATCAGCTTTTATTAAAATGGTATTGTTTCCTGACTTGTATCTTTCTTACCAGAACACCAGACTACTATACTCGAAAAGGTCAGCTTCATAAATATGATCCTTTTAGATACTGTTCAAAAATACCAAACTTTTGAAAGTCAAAATTTTTAATGTCAGTAATGGCTCAACAATGTAAGGGACTTGCTGAGTCATTTCTTTAGGCCCTAATCCAAGGTCTTCATTCTTATGTCTCAACATTATTTAGAAAACTGTAGTAATGGTTGGTATTTAATTTCATTCTTCATTCTTTGTAGAAGCAGGATTTGCAATTTCTCCCGGTGCACTTGTGGCCCTTTCAGTAATTAAGCGGGGACAAAAGGAACAATCAGAAAGAAGTAATTGATTGATTAGCAATTTTTAGTTCAGTTAGCTTTTCAAACCTATAACATACTTTAGTTATTTGTGCTCTTTTTACAGTTTTTACAACACTGTAAATCACTGTTTTTCATTTGAACTAGAACTGAAGCATCACTTATTAAATTCTTATGCATAAGTAGCTTTAACACAACATAAATAATAATCCTTTCCCCCTTGCCCAATAGTGACCTTTAAGATGTTTAGATGGGTGCTTTTAAAAAGATGATATCATTTTAGAGAGGTTTGGAGATGAAGGGGCTGACTTGCTGGTGCCACAAAGAGATTCTTTGTTATGGTTCTGAGTTCTTATAGTAGCTCCTCTGGTAGCATGACCCATGTCCAGGGGCTTATTGCCCGTGAGCAGTTTCTCCTAAAACACTCAGTGGAAGGGACTAGGAACCCAAGGAGACTCGGGAAGGTATGGCAAGGAATTTTTCAGCATACCTAGAATAGAGAGAGAGACACAAATTTTTTGGAAATCAGGACACAAATTCAACCTCAGGCTTGCTTCTGAGTCACTATGTAATCTTGAACAGGTCCTTGAAATCTTGCTCCCTGATTCTTTGTGTCCCCTGCCAGTAAAGCAAGGGTGACACTGATTAGTCAGAGAATGTAAATGTCTCCAATGAAAGATGGTACATAATTCAGATGGGTGTTACTACCATTCCATTATACTATTATACTTTTAATATTACTGAGCATTAACAACATTCCTTTTATGTTCCCTCACTTATAACTACCGGAAGGAAGCAGACTGTGTGTGGGTTTTGTATTCTGAACGCATCTAGCATATCAGCTGATGCCACCAAGCCCTTTTCCTCACCCAAACAAAAGTCTTTTGCTTTGATTCCTAAAATTTGTTTAATAAAATTGGTTTGCATGGTCCATTATAGAGGCCTAGTACACAATGGAGGGATAATTAATTGCATTCCAGTCATACCAGAAAGCTTTCAGAATGGGCCCAAAAAAGATTCTGCAAGTGAAGCAATGTCTGAGGAAGAAAAATAAGAAAGTTCCGGGATCCCTAAATAACACTTGCTTTCATTGCTTTTCATGTTTTATTGAAATAAGTAGAAATTTTTGGTTCAGAAAGAGATACAGAAGACTCAACTTGGAAATCTCCTATTTTATCATAAGTTGTGAAATCTCAGTGCAAATGCTTATTGTAGTTCCCCTCTTACTGACATCTCTTTCCCCATCTCCTTTCATTTGTGAAAATCTCTCCTAAATGTGTGGACTACACTTTTTCCCTAGTTTCTCGGTGTCCTAATATCCTGGGTGTGGTGTCTTCTAGTCATTGTTGTCCCATAACCCAGGCAAGCAAGAGGCATAATGAATTCTTCCTGTGTTTCAGGTCTGTGTTTTCAACACTTCTCAGGATTGATTGCACATTAGTAAAATTTACTCTTCCTCTATTTGGAAAGCTGATTTCAGCCAGATTTCTCAGCTAGGCATTGATCCTCTCCTCCCTACCCCCGTTTTTCAGATTGTATTTCTTCGGTCTCTATTGTCAGTGCTTACATGCTTTAACAGTTAGTAGATCAGAGGTCTAGCCTGGTCTCTGTGTGCATTCACCGATTGGCGGTGCTTGGTACTTTATAGTGATTTAGCTGTTTTAAACATAGGACATTTTAGGTATAAATACTGTTAGTAATAGCTAATTCAAATAGCTCTTACTGTTTGTCAGGTACCATTCTAAGTTCTTCACATATAGGTTGCTTAATCCTCACAAAACTCTATGAGTTGAGTATTATTATTGTCTTCATTTTGCAGATGAGCATGGAAAGTCAAGTAATTTGCCTGAAATCATACAGCCATCAAGTGGTAGAGCCATCCCCAGGGTCTGTGTTCTTAATACTGTATAATACCTACTATCTTTACAACATTGAATTTTTGTTGCTGTTTCTTTTTTGTGAGGTATCATGTTAGTTATCTTCTATAGCTTCGCCACATTCCTGAGAAAAAGGAATAGATATTTTCCCATTTTACATTCAAGGAAATGCATGAAGAAGTTAAGTAATTTGCCTAAGGCTTCGTAGTTGCTGACTTTAACCACTAGGTCCTGGTCTTCTTCCCTTCATACAATTATCTGTGTGCATCTTGGTCAAAAGCTCAAGGGAGAAGTGACTTTTAAAAGCTTTGCTTCTGGGGAATACCTGAGTTATAGGTTTGTGCTTGTTGCTTGTTGTGCTTGTGCAGGGTGCAATAGGGATTTTGATTGGCCTCCCTGCATTTAAGCCCTCTGAATTGGTTTTCTTGCCAAGCAAGCAGTAAGTGCCTTCTGTCAAGAAAACAGAAACATGTTGCCAGCTATTTTGAACAGTGTTAGAAATACATTGCAGTGGGAAGGAGCTGCCTCTGACTTCTGCCCACTTCTTGAAATATTTTAAGACTAGCCGTTTGGAAACTTTATCAGACCCCATTGTAATCACAGGGAGACTATGTTTCTCCCAAAGCTGAAATTTCAGAGGCCTTGTATCAGTGGACAGGTTAGGGTGGTCTTGGTTTGTTTGTTTTTAATAATATCTGGTTCTTTGTTTGCCAGCTTATGCTGGAGCTTCCAGTTGCTTTAAGTAGAATGTGAACTGATGATTCTCATTGTTACAGTGTCTGCCTTCTGTGTTGTAGTCCTCCCTGGGTTATTCATGCAGTTAAGATCTTATAATCAGTTGTTGCTATCTTAGAGTGCTTTCTAAAGAAAAGAGATATGAATTTTTCTCTGGGAGAATTCCAGTTCTCCTCCCATTTGCTTCTATGTGTTTTTTTCCTTCGCTTTGTTCTTCAGAGCCAGTTCTACAAGTTTAAACCACTGAAATGATCAAGCAGCAGAACTAATTATCAGCAGTATTTATTTACAGATTTTTTTTGGTAAACAGTCTCTTCAGTTTTTTTCTTTTTTAATTAAGTCATTCCTACACAAATCTCAGGAAACATCATGGTAAAGTTACTGCCTTACAAAAACTATAGAACTGTTTGGTGAAAATTAGCAGTGATTTCCTTTGGATCTTCAAGACATTTCTTTCCTATTGAACTCATCTTACTGGAGAGATAAATGAGACAAGGCCTAAAAAGAGCCTAAAATATAAGTACTCAGTGTATTTTAGCTATTGTTATTACATTCGATTCCCTTTCTGCCTTGAACTGTTGACTTAATTCTTCCTTTCTCATAAGAGATAGAGTCCACTATAGGACTTTTGTATTAGGTTATACTGTATGTCAGTGATGCTTCCTCTCCCTCTTTTTACCTTCCCCTTCTACCACATAGGCATGTAGAGTGCATCTTCACCAGCATAGCATTCTAAAGCCCATCATTCCACAGCAGCTGTCATAAAACAGTGGCAGGGTATGGGGGCATTCTATGGTATCTGGACTTTTATATGGAACAATCCCATAAATCAAGAAAGATTTAATTTGTAGAAAGAGTTCTGCTACCTAAAAAAGTTTGAAAACCATTGCCTTAAATCTTGGACCTGACAGTATTGAATTATTTTTAGTTTGTGGGCAGTTATGAGGAAAAACGAACCAATGTTGTTTAAATCTTTGAACTTGTTAAAAATGAACAAAAAGAATACATGGCAGTTAATTTTTTTTATACTTAAACTCTAAAAAATATGTATTCACTCACCTCTCCAGATTGTCCTTCTGGGACTTGTTATTTTTATCTCAGACCCAAGGTAGAATGGCCTGGATAAAGTATTTCTGGACATCTCCCAATGATTGAAATTTTATATATATATAAAATTTTATATTTATATATAGCACATCTGCTCATAGCCCAGCATGTAAGATTTTGGTATTGAACCTTCTAATCTAAGAATATCTAAGGGCAACTAGCAGCGAGATGCACAGTAATGAGTCAGTATGGAATATCCAGAATATCTCTATTATCTTGCCAGGGCTATTATATTGCACCAGGATTACACTTTGCTCAACAACTTTTGTTTGCTTTCATGTAATAAAAGAAATTGTTGCTTCTAATGAGCCATTTTGTTCTGTTCTCCTACTTGATTGGTCCCACTTTTTTTCTACCCTAATATGTAGTTCCTGCAGAAGTGTGGGTTTCACATTGTTCCATGGAGATTACCACTGGGAAATGTAGCTGGGACTAGAGTAGGGAAAAGAGATTCAGGTAGAGCAGATCTGACCTATCCATTCTAAATAAGATTGTATTTGAAAACAAGTTTTAAAACTTACTCTAGCAGAACGTATAAATCTGTGCTAACTCATTGCCCACATGGACTAAACTTGAACTTGGATCTCACATTCTTTGGGTGAGGAATGAGATTGTATTGCTGTTTGAGTTTATCAGCATTCCAGAGGCTCTAGGCTTAGAGACTCTAGGCTCTGTTTTGGAATGAAGCTTATTATCTTGAAAGGAGTGATTCTCATACATAGCCAAATTCTTTGCTACAAAGGCTGGGTGTGTTATTAGAAATTATATTACCTAACATTTGAATAACGTTTTTTTGTTTTTCTTTCTTTTTTTTTTTTTTTGTTTTAATGTGTTTTCATTTTTCAAAGGACACATGCAAGGTCATTATGTTGTGCTCTGGAGCCTCTTTCTTCTGCAAATACATTCAGTAATTAAGACAAAACCCACCAAACTCTCAATTTACACAAAGTTTAAGGAGATAACAAGTTATTAAGATAGTTCCAGAATCTAATGCAGTCATTAAATCTTAAGGTGCCTTCAGAATCCATAGATGAGAAGAGTGATTTAATGTAGCATAGTGCTAAGTTATGCATTACTCATTTTTTTCTGGAGTTGTTAATAATTGGTCTTATTCTTAGCCCTAGGGGTCTTCCGACTATAAAAAGCCTGTGGAAGTTTTTTGCTTCTGAGATCTTTTTTTAAATACACATTTCATTTTCAGTTAAGCCAGATTTATGATATGGGACTAAAAGGAAAAGTAAACCTACTAACACAGAGAAAGTAAACATGTTGGAAAATTTCAGTGTTTTTCCTGTTCAAGGCTCTGGAACTGGACTGCCTAGGTTTGGATCCTGCTCTGTACTTCGCAGCTGTATGATATTGGGCAGGTTGTTTTGTGTGTATGGTATATAGGGCATAGGAAGTAGTGATAGGAAATGAGAGTGGAAATGTAAGCAGGATTAAGACAATAAAGGTTCTTGTATAACATGTAAGAGTTTGAACTCCTGTAAATGGATAGGAAGCCACTGAAGACTTATAAGCAGGGCAATTACACTATCAGATTGTGCTCTAAAATATTACTGTGAGGGCCGGCCCATGGCTTGCTTGGGAGAGTGTGGTGCTGACAACACCAAGGCCACAGGTTCGTATCCCTATATAGGGATGGCCGGTTGCTCACTTGGGAGAGCGTGGTGCTGACAACATCGAGACAAGGGTTAAGATCCCCTTACCGGTCATCTTTAAAAAAAAAAAAAATATATATATATATATATATATATATATATATATATATATATATATATATATATATTTATATTTATTTATTTATTTCTGTGGTACCCCATTTGGAGGGGGTGAATTAGAGTAAGGGGAGAATGGAGTCAGGAAGAGAGTAATAATGCCTCTCTGACAAGATGGCATCAAGATGATGAGACAGGATGCCTGAGCCTAGGAATATGATTAGGAATGAAGAGATGAATTTGAGAGAGATTTAATTGTTAAATATAGGTAAAACTCATTGACTGACTAGATATGGAGAGAGGAGGAAGGAAGAGTCCAAGTCGATTTCTGTCTTGGACACCTAGCTTTACTGTGATGCTTTTAACTAAAATAGGAGTTTTAGAGGATTGGAAAGGGCTAAAATATAAATTTGCAACTGAAAGCCACGTGATTAGAGATATCCACTAGGATCTGGAGCTTAAAATAGGTATCTGATTTGAGATTGTATGATTTGATGGTACTTGGAACCATAAAAGTAGATGAGTCTATAGGAATAACATGAAGAGTGAAAAGAGAAATGAGAACACAACCCTTAGGAACTCTGAAGATGGAAAAAGAGTGGCCAGGAAAAGAAAGAACCAGAACTGTTGTATTGATTAAAACTTCTACTATCCACTGCCTCTTTTCTTCTTATTCCCTATGTCTTTAACATGAGACTAAAGCCAGGAAAGGACTGGGACATGGGCAACTAAGCAGGACATGGCTTTTACATTGGTTAGGCTACTTAATGGAACTTTTCATTACAGAATGCAAAATTCTACACCCTAAAGAGTTGCTTCTCTCCCTCCAACTGAAAACTGATAGTCTGGGAAAATGTCTGCACTGCACTTTTATTCATGTTAGTTTTGTCTTGACATTGTCTCTTGAGCTTATTCCTGTGCAGTTGTGACCACAATCAATATTCATTTTTTTTTTTTTTTTTTTTTTTTTTTTTAGAAAGATGACCGGTAAGGGGATCTTAACCCTTGACTTGGTGTTGTCAGCACCACGCTCACCCAGTGAGCAAACCCGCCATCCCTATATGGGATCCGAACCCGCGGCCTCGGCGCTCCCAGCGCCACACTCTCCCGAGTGAGCCACGGGCTCAGCCCTCAATATTCATTTTTATGACTACTCTAATAGATGTAATTTCTAGCCCACGTATTACTGAAGTTTAGACATTCACTGTATGTAATAATATACATAACAATCTTCAAAAGAGGTGTTTAGTAGAAAGCAGAAATTATAATCTACAGAGTAATGTTATATAATATATACATAGGGAAAAAGAATTTCACTGTGATTTACTGGTAGAGAAATTCATAATGCTAGGATATTTTTATGTTCCCATAAGCAAATTTTCCAGATTAGTGAGTGCAGAATAGTTAGCAATGTGAGGTTTAAAGTTGGGTAAAAGATTATTTTCATCTTGGCTGTATTTATTTATATTACTTATATATATATTATTTATATGTACATATTTATTTATTTATAGCTCTGAAGATGGCTGTGGTAGATATCTATCATTCCAGGTTAAAGGAGAGACAAAGACGAAAAAAGTAAGTATAAAAACCATCCTGCCTTCTTTCAGCTTTTTGTATAGTCCACATATAGTCTATAAGAATGTTGTTCTACTTGTGGCTCATCTTATCTTCACTGGGCCTCAATTTTTCCATCTATCAAATGGGGATAATAATCCTCATCTTGTTTTTAACTCCTCTTTTCTTACTTTTTCTTGATGTTATGATGAACAATGAATAATGTGGGTATTAGTCTGCTTTTGAGTTGTATAATAGAACACCTGAAACTGGGTAATTTGTAAAGAAAAGAGATGTATTTGGCTCATGATTCTGGGACAGCTGCATCTGGTGCATGCCTCAGACCGCTTCCACTCATGGCAGAAAACAGCAGGCAACTGGTGGGTGCAAGCAGATCACATGGTAAGAGGAAGTGAAAGAGAGAGAGAGAGAGGCAGTGCCAGGGTCCTTTAAACAACCATCTCTCACAGGAACTCACTTACTACCCACCTCCCCCATAGAAGGCATTAATCTATTCATGAGGGATCCACTCCCCATGACCCAAACAGCTCCCAACACTGCCACATTCGGGATCAGATTTTAACATGAGCTTTGGGGGAACAAAGGTTGGGGGGATAAACATATCCAAATGATATCAGTGGGTACACTGTTTCAAATTCTGGAAAAAAGGAACAAGGTAAATTCAAGGTGTAATTAGGTTGTTACACTTTTTTTTAATGCTCTCATTCTCATGGTTCATTTTTTATGAGATTCTTTTATCTAAAAGGATTTCAAAGAAATTCTGCACAAATTTTAGGCACCCTGGTTATTCTTTGAAACAGGTCAAAAAATACACGTTCAGACTTAGAAATTATGGATCTCAGACCCCTATCAGATTACAGAGACCTTAACAGTTCAGAGAGGGGTATGCAGAAGGTGTGAATGTGCATGTATATATGTATATGTGTGTAGACATGTCTGTTACTGTGGTGTTGATAACTACAGACACAGTGGTATCTCAACAATAAAATGGAGAAGGACTTGGGAGGAACCAGGACATGATCTAAAGCAAAGCTTACTCTCTGCATGTCTGGAGTTAGCTTCCATGAAGTGCTGAAGAAGCTTACCGAGTTACTCCTGTGAGAAACTTCATTGCTAGTCATGTATACCTCTGGTATATATCAAAGGTCTGTATGGTTTAGTTAAATTTTATTTTGCTTAAAACACACAATTAGAACTAGAGAGGATGGTAGAACTCAGTTGTTGAGGTTGCTGTTAGAGCTTATGTTTTATGATGCCCTTCCACTAAATATGCACAATATGTATTTATTTCAAATAGTTTCAAAGTGTTGTGTGAATGCACAGTTGTAAATGCTGAATGTGAGCTTATGGTTAGCAGGTTTCTCTGCTGTGGTTAGCAGGCTGTTCTCAATGATCATTTCCACAAACTGAATAGATTAATTTTATGATGTGGACACAGATTCCCTTCTGTTTCATCTTAAGTGACAGACAAGTGTTTTTCAATATTTGTGAGTAGTCGTTGATTCATCCAATAGTTACTGTGAATCTATGCCCAAGGAGAGGAAAAATGTGTGATACTTGAGAGCCTAAAATTGTGTCAGTGATTCACTGGCCTGCAGAAGTCTGTGGGGAGTGACTTCTTTGGATCTTGATATTCCACCTCAGAGTGTTAAAGATATCTAATAAAAGTTACATGTGGAAGACATTACTAAACGTGAAACTAATTCTAATGCACAGATTATTGTGGTTTTTCACTCTAGAATTATAAGAGATCATGGATTAATCAACCTTAGAAAGTTTCAATGTAAGTATCAGCAGTCTTCTTTTTTCCCCCTAACATTATTGAATAGTTTAAAATCATTTATGGCAGTAGTTCTCAATCTAAGTTGCATATTAGCAACACCTGGGAGGATTTGAATTCTATTGCTAGGGTATCAGATGCCCAGATTAATTAAGTCAGAATCTCTGGGGACAGAGCTAGAGAATCTGTATTTTTAAAAGTCTTCAAGGGCTGGCACATGGCTCAGTCAGGAGAGTGTGGTGCTGATAACACCAAGGCCATGGGTTCAGATCCCATATAGGGATGGCCGGTTAGCTCACTGGGTGACCGTGGTGCTGACAACACCAAGTCAAGGATTGGGATCCCCTTACCGGTCATCTTTTTAAAAAAAAAAAAAGTCTTCAAGGTGATCCTAATCCATAGAAAGAGTTAAAACTATTAACTTATAGTCAACAACACTTGCATGAGAATTTTTTTTTTAATTAGTAATTACAGCATGAATATTAATGGATTGTTTTCTAGGTAGAGTCATGTTTTGAAACTATGTTTTAAATGTAACATAACCTTGATCTTCAGGTTGTAAAAATATTTTTGTAGAAAAATCAGCAGAAAGTGATACCTTCATTTTGCATGATGGTAAATATACCAAAAAATAACATTTAACATTGTATGATGGTGATAATAAACATAAAATTATTTTTAAATGAATGCTAGCTTTGACCTTACTGTTTTATATTTTTATCTTAATTTTTATAGCAAAAATTTATTTTTTATTTTATTTTATGGGGTTTTTTTTTTTTTGGCCACAAATATGTCTTAATACATTTAAAAAGACTAAGATCATAGAATATATGTTCTCTGACCACAATAACAGAAGGAAATTTAGAAAATTCACCAATTTGTGGCAATTAAACAATACTCTCCTAAATAAACAATAGGTAAAAAAAGTCACAGGGAAATTAGTGTACTTTGAAATAAAAATCAAAGTGACATATCAAAATTTATAGGATGCAAGGCTCAAGCAGTGCTTCGAGGAAAATTCATACTTGTAAACATCTATATTAAGAATAAGAAAAATCTCAAATCAGTAATGTAAACTTCCTACATTAAGATAATAGAAAAAGTAGAGCAAACTAAACCAAAAGCAAATATAAGTATGAAATAACAAAGATTACAACAAAAATATATGAAATAGGGAATTGAAAAACAATAGAGAAAGTCAACAAAACCAAAAAGTTGATTCTTTAAAAAGATCAATAAAGGACCGAGCCTGTGGCGCACTCGGGAGGGTGCTGCGCTGGGAGCGCGGCGACGCTCCCAGCGGCCGCGGGTTCGGATCCTATATAGGAATGGCCGGTACACTCACTGGCTGAGTGCCGGTCATGAAAAATAAAAAAAAAAAAAAGATCAATAAAATTTGCAAACCTTTAAGGGCTGATGCATGGCTCACTTGGGAGAGTGTGGTACTGCTAACACCAAGGCCATGGGTTCGGATTCCTACATAGGGGTGGCCAGTTAACTCACTTGGGAGAGCGTGGTGCTGACAACACCCAGTCAAGGGTTAAGATCCCCTTACTGGTCATCTTTAAAAAAAAAAAAAATTTTGCAAACCTTTATCTAGACTGAACAAGAAAAAGAGAAAACGAAATCACTAAAATCAGAAATAAAGTAGGGGCATTATTACATTGTCGTTATGGTTTTTTGTGGTGGTAAGATTTAGTTTCTTTCTCTTTCTCATTTGCTTTTTTGTTCCACCAGTGGGTTTTGTTCTTTCTTGTGTATTTGTTTTAGTGATTACTGTTTTTTGGGTTCCAGATGCAGGACTTCCTTGAGGGCTGGTCATATGGTAGAGAATTCCTGTAGTTTTTGTCTGAAAAATACACTATTTTTCTCTCATTTCTGAAGGATAGCCTTGCTGGGTATAGTATTCTTGGCTGGCAGTTTTTTTCTTTTAATATTTTGAATATATCATCCCATTTTCTTCTGGCCTATAGAGTTTCTGTTGAGAAGTCTGCCGTTAGTTTGATAGGGGCTCCTTTATAGGTGACTTGATGCTTTTCTCTTGCTTCTAAGATTCTGCCTTTGTCTTTCAACTTTGCCAGTTCGACTATAATGTGTCTTTGAGAGGATCTTTTTGGGTTGAGTCTGTTTAGGGGTATTTGAGCCATCTGGATCTGAAGGTCCATGTCTCTTCCTATGTAGTTTTCCATTATTATTTTGTTGAATAGGTTTTCTATGCCTTTTCCTTTCTCCTCCCCTTCTGGAACACCTATGATTCAAATGTTTGTGTGCTTAAGGTTGTCTGCTAGTTCTCTTAGATTTTCTTCATGTTTTAAATTTATTTTTTCTGGGTTTTTTTTTGTCTGCCTGGATTATTTTGAAAAGACTACCTTCAAGATCAGAAATTCTTTCATCTGCTTGTTATAGCCTGCTGCTTAAGTTATTGGCTGTGTTTTTTATTTTGTTAAGTGAATCTTTCAGTTCTATGAGGTCTGCTACATTCTTTTAAGGTTTTAATCTCTTTGTAAATTTATTCCTTCATATCATGGATTTTTTTTCTTGTTTCATTTTGTTGTCTAACTGAGTCTTCTCGTATCTCAGTGAGTTTCCGGTTGTTGCTCAGAATTCCTTTTCAGTCATTTCAAGGATTTCCTGCTCTGTAGGGTCAGGTATTTGAAAATTATTGTATTTTTTTCATGATGTCATCTTTTCTTGGGTTATTGTATTTCTAGTATCTCTATGTTGATATGTGGTCATCTGGTAGAGCAGTTGCTGCTTTTTTAAAAAAAGAAAAGATGACCAGTAAGGGGATCTTAACCCTTGACTTGGTGTTGTCAGCACCACACTCTCCCAAGTGAGCCACGGGCCAGCCCAGTTGCTTCTTTTATTACTCTGTAGTGGGATTTGAGGAAAGAGATGTCCCTCTTCTTTTTCTGGCCTCTGTTGGTGACTACCTTGTGTCAGTGCAGTCAAGTATCTGATAGGCTGCCTGTATGGTAGCTGTAACTACTGCTGTGCATTGAGCCACTTTTTCAGCAGCCGTGGCTGTGGTGGTGGCTGTGGTGGGCCACCCATGTGGAAGTGGTGTTTTTGGCATGCTCTCTTGCCTGCTTCTGAGTAGGGAGTGCTACCCTGGACTCCTGCCTAGGACCCTGGGTGTGCTTTTCTGCCTGCTTTCAGGCAGAGGGGGTTGCCCTTGGCACCTGCCTAGGACCCCGGTGACCTTACTGTTTTAAATATTGGAGGCACCTAAGCTGGACAGAAAAATTCCTTGTACTACTACTTCTACAGTGTAGTCTATTCTGCAAGTAAGAATGATGATCTCATAATAATAATAATTGCAATATTTATATGAAAATGTATATAATAGTTGTGAGTCAATACTTTTTTTTGTAAAAGTACATACTAGTTATTGTAGAACATACTTAAGTTGATGGAATCTTATAGGGATATCTCTTTGACACTCTGTGGCACTGTAGGGTTCAAGTCAGCTAGTCAGAGAGGTTAAATGTCTTTTCAATCTGGATAAATATCTGTATATAGTTTTTAAAAAATATAGTCGTGATTATAAGTGTGTTACATTTTATGTCCTTAATTTTTCCATTTTGGATTACACATTTTTGAGGTTACTGTGGTATTTTGAGGATGTCACTTTTAATAGTTACATAATTTTGCATATATACATATATATAATCATATGCTTGTCTTTTATATTTAGATATTTAGCCTGTTTGTTTCTAAAAGGTGACCGATAAGGGGATCTTAACCCTTGACTGGGTGTTGTCAGCACCATGCTCTCCCAAGTGAGCTAACCAGCCATCCCTGTATAGGGACCCGAACCTGTGGCCTTGGTGTTATTAGCACCACACTCTCCCAAGTGAGCCACGGGCCAGTCCCTTGTTTTCAGTTTTTAAAATCAGCATATAAATAATGCTGTGATGAACTTGTTTGTGAATAAAGCTTTGTTTATATTTAGGATTTTTTCAAAGGTAGGTTCCTAGAAGTGTAATAGGTCAAAAAGTATGATCATTAAAAACTCTTGATGCATGCTGCCAGATTTCTTTTTAAAAGGTGGTTATATTGATTTGTATTCCCACAGCATTGTATGAGATTGCTATTTAACCCTGTCTTCATCAAGAGCTATGGATTTTCAAAAATAATTTAGGATCAGATTTCTCTTGCATTTTCTTTTTTCTTTCTTTCTTTTTTTTTTTTTTTCTGACTGGTAAGGAGATTGCAACCCTTGGCTTGGTGTTGTCTGCACCATGCTCAGCCAGTGAGTGCACCAGCCATCCGTATATAGGATGTGAACCTGCGGCCTCAGCACTACCAGCGCCACACTCTCCTGAGTGAGCCACGGGGCTGGCCCCTTGCATTTTCTATATACATTAATTTGTTGTGTTCTGATAGCCACAGTAGTGTGTTTCTCTATTTGAATTCCTGGGTTTTTTATAATAGGTTATTTGGGTTTTGACCTTTACTCACAGTAGACATTGACTCTTGCATAAATTCTATTTTCAGCTGGTGGACAGAGGTCAGTTTTGCCCATTATGAACTATATTTTTACCAAGTATAGGGCTGAGGGGAAGCTCTTTTGCTTCTGACTGTGTAGAAGTAGCATGTGCAATGTGGTTTCAGAGGTATTCATTTACTGTTGTACTGAATGTACAAGTGACTATAATACGGTAGGCAGGTTTTTTTCCCTTCAGATTTTAAATTTTTACTCCAAATTCCTGTGTTATCCCTGTAGTGAGGGGCTTTTGTTGTAGTAAAAATAATCTGTGGCTGCTCATCAAATCAGCTTCTAGAATTTTTGGAATAAGAATGTCTCTTGCATGATTCATCTGAAAAGAGGATGTAATTTAAATAATTGTCATAAATGAAAGCCTGTATCTTTAGTTCAAGAGTAGACAGAACCTAGTTACTCCTGATTATCTGATTGAAATGACCAAATAGTAGTTTGAGAATTCCTGGCTGCTCCAACCTACTAGTTATTATTGGTCAGTTTTACTCCCCGTCTTTTTTACAGATATCTTTTTTGATTAGAAGTTTGGTCAATAGTGATCCCCAGAGTTGCTGACCCTGGCTACCCTGCATATGTGACCATTTACTTGTATGATAGTTGTCAACTATAATTTCATTAGCAGTAAGTTAAATCGTAGTACTTAATTTAATAGAAAAAGGCAAAATGACCCATGTTGAGAATGAATTATATATACCTTACTTGAGGATGTGTAGGTAGGAAGAAGATTTCAGGTGGGGCATGTGAGAGATCACAAACCTTTTCCTGGCTAATCTGTCTCTTCTAGATGGATTACTGTGTCTGCAGTTTTCTTGTTTTCCTATGGGAGTTAATACCATAACTTTTGGCCAACATTTTTCCTAAGAATACAAGATCTGCCTTTGTCTTTTCCATTACTGGCAGTAGTTCATACCCCTGTACAGATTAAAAGACAGTGAAATGTGAGAAGTCAGTAGTGCTCAGTAGTGGAGATGACTTCCAGTGATGATAACATCCCCATGTGATAGTTGCTGTGATGCTGTTATCATTATGATTAATGTTTTTCATACCTTGCTTTACTGTTTGTTTCCTGTCATGGGTAAATTAGTCAGGTGAGGTTAGGAATAATGTCCTTTCATTTTACTTCTCATTAAAAAAAAAAAGCACATACAGAAAAGTTAGGGATCCTTATATGCTTCGTAACATGGTTGTGTTTTACTTTCTCCGTAGTAATGGAACGGCGGTATCCCAAGGAGGTCCAAGACCTTTATGAAACAATGAGACGATTTGCAAGGATTGTGGGGCCAGTGGAACATGACAAGTTCATTGAAAGCCATGCATGTAGGTGGTTTTTGAGACTTGAACTAGTATTTGTGTGTGTGTATTTATGTAAACAGGAGAAAAAATGGTGTGTTTTATGTGAAGTTCTGTAAATAAATAAATGGATAATTTTGTCTTTGTTCCCCTTTATTACCATGAGATAAATTTGGAACTGTGAGGGTGGGAGAAGAGAGTTCAGACAGCCTAGTGGCTTTCTTTTTTTACAGATAAATAGGAGTTTAGTGGTTTTTCTCCCTACTTTTTATTATAGGAGTTTTCAAATGTATACAGAAGTAGAGATATTAACCCCCATGTATTCATCCCCCAGCTTCAGCAGCTGTCAACACGTGGGCCATCTGGTTTCATCTTTACCACACACTCCCCTTCCCTCCTGCCTTCAACTGGATTATTTTGATGCATATCCCAGACATATTATTTTGTTCATAAATATTTAAGTGTTAAAACTAGTTTTAGGGCTAGCTGATTCGCTCAGTTGGTTAGAGCATGGTGTTATGACACCAATCTCAAAAATTCAGCTCCCATACCAGCCAGCCACCAAAAACAACAGCAAAAAAAACTAGTTTTAAAAATGGGGATAGAGTTGGATGACTTATGGAGATAGTGCTTCCATTATTCTCAGCGCCACACTCTAACCAATTGAGCTAAGGGGCCAGCCAGCTTATTTATTTTTGTGTTTTTGCGGGGCAGCTGGCTGGTACACGGATCGAACCCTGGACCTTGGTTTTATCAGCACCACACTCTAACCAACTGAGCTAACTGGACCAGCCACTCCATCATTTTCTTGCTTTTCTGTGGTATTCCTGAGAGAGCTCTACCTAGTTACCATGTGATTTTTCACTATAAATAATTAAAGTTGTTAAGGCAATAAGTCCTAGACTTTAAAACAGTCTGGACTGGATGGATTATTCTGTACATTTCATTATGAGGTTTATGCATTTGGTCTCCAAGTTTAGTCCTGGGAAGGTACTTTATCAAGGCTCTTGCCTCATCGTGCAAATATTTCTTGCTTAGTTTTGCAGTCATTAATCTAAGCCACGTTGGTTGTCCTCACCAAACGCCTTGTTCAGTTGGCATTCTTTGTGTGGTTTTTATGGAGTGACTGATTCTTTACTTCCTGTCCCAGTTTGTGTCATCCCTGGTTTATATGTCACTCCAAAGAACTACACCCCATGGATTGTCCAGTCTCTTTCTTCATCCTTTATTACAAAAGCACCCAAATTTGAATGTTCTATCACATAATAACCCAAGTGCAACCTGATCTTGTGCTCAGAGGAGGAAGAAACCTTTGGTTTCTGGAATACACAATGCCCTTTTGTCCCTATAGGAGAAAAGCTGCAAAGAAACTAACAGAGGCTTGAGCACAGAGTTTTTGTCCTTCTCTTTCATCAGGGCCACATCAAGTAATACCAGAGACAGGTTTCATAAAAGAATGTGGTCAGGTGGGTAGAACTTTTAACAGAGGATAGATAGAGCTGGGAAACTTGGTTGTTTAAAAAATATTCATTACTTTTGTAGACAAATGAATTCAGCCAGTTCAGTCTAAGTTTCCTAGGAGACAATTCCAGCTGATGCCTCTGGAGACAGCAGCTGCAAGACAGCTGGAGCAGGTTTTTCTCAGCTCTGGTGTAAAATTTCTGATGAGAAATTACCAACATATAGGATTCCCCAAATGAAATTGCCCACTCTTTTATATAAAGCAGAATTACTGAAAATGCTCAACAGCAAAAGTGCTCATTGATGTTGATTGTTCTCCAATTTTTCTCCTTCACTCTTTTTTGGGGAAAACAGTGGAATTTGAACTCCGAAGGGAAATCAAGAGGCTCCAGGAATATAGGACAGCAGGCATTACCAATTTTTGTAGTAAGTATGCTTCAGCTACATGCTGTATCAAAGGGCAAGTGTCTTTCAAACACATAAAGGAAGTCTCTGAGGTATTGTGAATTTTTTTTTCAACAACCTTTTCTTTTTTGGAATGGATTTTTAATCTTTCCAGTAAAGTTTTATCTATTTAATCCCTATAAATACCATTTATAGATTACCTTAGGTAGAATAAAAATTGTGACACAAAAGAGGTGCTTCTTTAGGATTGTGCTATGGCTCCTAAAAAAAAGAGTGTTTTGTAGTCTAGGTTTTAACTTCAGCTTTTTTAGAATTTAGTGATGCTTGTTTTGATCATTTTAATTAACCAAGCTTTGACTGGCTCTAAGTGCTTCCCAGTTCCTTGAGGTAGTAGTAATTATATTAATAGCAGCTAACTTCTTCTTTTTTTTTTTTTAAAGATGACCGGTAAGGGGATCTTAACCCTTGACTTGGTGTTGTCAGCACCACGCTCTCCCAAGTAAGCTAACTGGCCATCCCTATATAGGGATCCGAACCCGTGGCCTTGGTGTTATCAGCACCACACTCTCAAACGAGCCACAGGCCGGCCCTGATAGCAGCTAACTTCTAACTAATGTTTCCCATGCACAAGGCCCTATGCTAAGATTTTCACCTGGATCATGTCATTGAATTCTCATGAAAAACTTATGAAGTACTGTTACCACCATTTAATGAAAAAACTAAGGTTTAAAGAGATTAAAGAGCTAGTCAGTAGTAGAACCAGGTCATAAGGGAAGGCAGTGTATTATAGTAATTAAGAGCATGGGATCTAGACTTAAACAGCTTGGGTTTAGATTCTGTCTTTCCTTTATCAGCTCTGTAACTGTGCAAGTTTCAGTTTTCCAAGTCTCTTAGTTAGTGTGAAGATTAGATTGGAGATAGTGCATGAAACATAGCACAGTTCCTGGCACACAGCAAATCCTCATAAACAGCAGTTTCTGTTGTTTCGCTCTTATTACTGGAAAGACGTTTAGCATTCCCTCCTTATTTCCTGTTGAAAGCTATCAGCCACTACCCACAAGAAGTAGCTGTGTTTCTTAATATAGCCCTATGGGTGTAAGTTCAGCCTGCTATAATTACTCTTTATTTTTAACAGTGGAAACAGTTTTTGAACTGAAATTTTACGTGAAGCCCTAATCTACAAATAAGATAAAAGTGGAATTACTTTGGTTGAAGTTTAATGGTTCAGCTCATGTGTAGAGCCCAGGACCACCAGTATTTGGTGGTTCCCTTGCTCTTCATAGTAACCACTGAAATACTTTCTGGTATCCTGTGGCTCTGTGGAACATAGTTTGAAACCCACTAATGTGGTATTTTGGAATCAGTATGCCTTTGTTAACATGTAGAAAACATCATGATATCCAGTTTTGGTTACCTGATATTGTTTGCCTCTGGAAAATAGGGAAAAGGAGTAGTACTGGTCAAGGACCAGTGATTTTTAAGGAAGAGTGTATGCTTATAGTAGTTGTGTGACTTTGAAAAATATACAAATAGAAAAAACAGAATAAGAAGCAAGTATGACAATAGTAAAAATTAGTTACTTTATGAAAGACTCTTATTTTCTTTGTACTTTTCTGGGTTTTTTTCCCCCCCAAATTTCTTAAAGATAGAAGAGGAATAAAAATATTTCATTTAGAATGGCCGGTGCACTCACTGGCTGAGTGCCGGTCATGAAAAAGACAAAAAAAAAAAAAAAAAATTCATTTAGTGTGAAAAAAGGGATCTCAAACTAGGGGAAACCTATTTTTTCTCTTGGAAAAATAATTGTGAAAGCAATTTTGCAAAGGAAAACAAAAAAAGATGAACTTTTGCCTGTTAGGAAACCCTTCAGTTCTGCTGCATTATTATAGCATTTGTGGTATTTTCTACACTTCCAGGTGCCAGAACCTACGATCACCTCAAGAAGACACGAGAGGAAGAGCGCCTTAAACGTACCATGCTCTCTGAAGTTCTCCAATATATTCAGGACAGTAGTGCTTGCCAGCAGTGGCTCCGACGGCAAGCTGACATGTGAGTAATTAGTCCAGGGTGAAGGGGATTCCTTCTGGGATGCTTTGGCTTCACATGTATTTTTGGGCACTTCTGTGGGCACCCTAGATGGCAGGGTAATTATAATTGATTAGGCAGAAGAATTCAGAAAGATTTTAGCAGTCCATCTTAGAAACTGTGTGGTACTGACAGTTTTGAGAAACATAACTGGCCTCCTAGAGTCCTACTTTGCTACTTTGATCTTATTTTTAAAAATTAGTGAATTCCCCCCAGCTTCCATCCATGCCGTTTCTCCTCTTCCATATCTACCGGTATGATTTCATTGGAGAATCATGTTCCTATCCTTCCCCATGAATGGTGTCAATGATGTTCCAGGCTAAGAGCTCTTCTTAACAAATCTGAAGGATTTTTTTCCCCTAAGAACAGATTTGCTTTCCTGGTCAGTACAATTAGATATCCTATAAAACATAGTGCAGTCTGTCTCATTACATCTCTTCAAAGTGATCTACCTGATAAATGGCACCCAGTCCCACAGGAGCTTTTGGAAATTGCCTTCTTTGATAGGACCTAAGTTTAAATTCTTCTTCTTTGTTGTAGTGATTCCGGCCTGAGTCCTTCCATTCCAGTGGCTTCAAATTCAGGTAATTATTTCCCAGGACAGAGCAAGTCTTGATTGTGAAGTTTGTAATCTAGGGGTTATGGTGACCTAGCAATCCTCTCCTCTTCTGTGGGACCAGGGTATTTAGGCAGAGTAATGGTAATCAAGTGGTCAGGTTTGTAACCAGTTTGTAAACATCAGCATGTTTTTAGAATCTTCATGGCCAAGCAAGGAACTGTCCTCAGAGTGAGACTACAGAGACAGGGGAAGAAAGAACTCCAAAGAGGTAGTTTCTTTATTTTACCGATGTTCATGGGCAGTTACTTTACTCTGGTTCTATCTACCACAAATTTTGAGATTTGTCTTACAGGAGGTAAATTAAAAGCTTTGTATCCTACATAAGCAAAGAAGCATGTTACTTGCCAGAAACTCTAGGATTTCTTATAAGTTGAAGACTTTACCTCCTGAATATGTCCTATTTTGACATTAGTTTACTGAGTGAGACTAACCTATGTTTTATCTGATGATCCTTAGTAATTGGAAATCAATGACTGGGAATTTGGGAAGATATTAGTTATAAAGCTCTGAATCAAGGTTGTGGTGTTTCTTTGTCTATGCTCTTGGTTGTCATTCACCCCTGCTCCATATGATAGATTAGCCATTTCTCCTAGTCAGAACATACAGACCACTTCACTGATTAGAAAAGGAGTAGTCAAAAAGTGACCTATTTGCTGTTTTACTATTCTTTGGAGGCTTGGAACAACAGACCTTGCAAAATCTTTCAGTATATTCAGCATCTAGACAGGGCTCAGATAAGGCCACTTTAGGGAAGGTGATTTTTCTTTTTCTTTCATTCTTTTGTTTCAAGTAATTATTTCTTAATACTTAAGGGAGAAAAGGGAGCCTTTTAGGAAGTCACCAAGACAGTGAAATCCAGTTTTATTTTGTTGAGTTTCTTTCTTTCAGTGCCCCGCCCCCCCATCTTAATACAGAAATATAGATATCTTTATTGGCTAATTAAAATGAATGACCTGGATAACATGATTGTGGAGCTTTGGTATTTGTGTTTTCTGAACCCTCTGCACTCACTTATTCATTCCTAAGCTGGTATTAGCCTTCCTCACCCCTTAAGTTGCTTTTAATTGGAAGCCTGCATCATTGATGATAGCCTAGCCTCTGGTGACTTTAGTGAGGCACCAAATGGTTTTATCTCTCTTTTTGAGCATTTGGGGTAAACCGTTATCCCCTTTGTTATTACAGGGAAACCTATTTTCCAGCAGAGCAGCATGTAACAGTCCCTCCCCAACCTCCATAAAATTTTAATATATTATTCTGTATTTTCTTTGTTTAACCCAGTTCATCCATTCCCAACTGAATACTAATTAATCCCAAATATACACTCAAAACAAAACCAAAAAAATTTTGTAGATAAGCTTCCCATGCTGGCCTGTGACCTCCTACTTGGGTTCTTTCTCAGGTATGTGAATTGACCTCAGTCTCTGCTTTGCCATATAATAGCTTATTGTTCTGTGTGTGGATCTTTCAGGTAAGCAGGGCTACTTTGGAAGGAACAGATATTCCCTCACATAATAAATAAGAAGGGCCTTTTGCTGGCCTAACAGTCTGCCTTTGATCTGAAGGCACATAGTACTTGGTTAATTACCATGTTTGCCTTGTACTGCTGACAGAGTGGCAAGGATTAGGGAATGTCTCTCCTGCAGAGTTATTTCCATTCATCAGCTGTTAAGGCAGGCAGCGTATGACCTTTCTTACCTGGATGACATCTGGGTTTCAGATTTTAGAATCTCCTTCGTGGATAGGAAGAAATAGACGATAATCACTGGTGAGTAGTTATATTTGATGCTAATTTATGTGTGATTGTATATGTATTTTTATTTTCAAGTGAATGTTGGGGAGCTCATGTTGCTAGCTAAACAGGCCTGAAGGGATGGATCAAGATTTCCTGCAGCTGGATATAGGGATGCTATACAGAGCTGGCCCGGTTGCTCTGAACTTTGTTATAGTTTACACATGAGGAATTGTCACTCTTATGAAATCTGTGTTCTTTTCTGTCTGTCTGTAGGTAGACGGAGTGCACCTCCCTTGAACCTCACTGGCCTCCCTGGCACGGAGAAGCTGAATGAAAAAGAAAAGGAGGTAACTAAAAGGAGTTCGGGGAAGACTAGAGAAAAAAGAATAGGGGCTGGTTATTCATTGAGTTATTAAAAATTCATTATAGGATCAAGTCCACTTTGCTCTACTTATCTAACATACATGTACCGCTCTAACCTGTCCTAGAAATTCAAGAGCTAAAGAGCTTATCTCAGCAGGTTTCAGAGAACTTTCTCGTTAACTTGCAGTCATTCCTCTTGGGGAAAAAAAAATTAAAATTAAATAATAGCACCAACTATCATTTTTTGAGCGTTTTGTGCCAGACACTCTACTAAGTGCTTTATGTAAATGAAATTAATCTTTTGTAAATGTAAAATAACTTTTACATGAAAATAGGTATTTCCTATTAGAATGTTCACTTTGATAAGTTCTACACTTATTCCAACAATATAACCATCACTTAAAACATTTTTTGAATTGTCTCCAGAACATGTTTATATGCATAAAGAAACGACTTCACCATCATAAATAGTCACACATTTTCATTTAAAAAATGTCCTGGCCTACATTTTTTCCCCATTGCAATTATTAGATTTGTCTTTGTATTGCTTTGGCTCTTTCTAAAATTTAAATCCAGCTTCAGAAGAATCATCCTCAAGAGTTTTCAAAAGAATGTGCCACAGCTCTGAAGTCCATTCCAAAAGAATAATTCCTCTTTTGCTCCTCCTGTGCTCTTTTTATAATTACCCAGTTCAGTCTCCCCATCTGCTACTCCATGTCATTAGTTCAGGTCAGACAATAAGGAAGAGTCATGGTGTAGGGGCTACTATTAATCTTATTTTATCCAGTGGGAACAGTAAAGATTAGTTTGGAGGATGGTTTTATAATGCCAAGGTCAAAGGGTTTGGATCCCCGTGCTGGCCAGCTATCTAAAAAAAAGAAAAAGATTAGTTTGGGAGTAGAAGGAAGAATATGTTGTATCTATGTATTGCTGAAGAAGGTCACAGGCCAGTCTGATTCAAATATTGAATCACACCTGGCATTTCAAGCATTTTTTATTCTTTTTTTTTTTTTTTTTTTTTTTGTCTTTTTCGTGACCGATACTCAGCCAGTGAGTGCACTTGGCCATTCCTATATAGGATCCGAACCCGCAGCGGGAGCGTCGCTGCGCTCCCAGCGCCGCACTCTCCCGAGTGCGCCACGGGCTCGGCCCAAGCATTTTTTATTCTTACCCATGTAATGGTGACCTCAGACTGCTCATTGCTGTATAATGGCACATGAACAGGAATTGAGCCAACTTTCTAGATCATTAGCAGTTAAAGTGGCCTCTTAGTAAGGTCTCTGTATCTCCTTTCCCTCTGGAGTAGGAAAGGTAATCACAAAAGCAGGGACTGCTACTTTATGCCAATACTGAAAGTAATGTGATTCACACGTGGGAATCCACGTCTCTGCACCCCTGCCCCCACTGTCCCCTGTGGCTCTTCCCTGACTGACTTGGAATAGTGCTGAGCCTCTATCTGGGCAGTTAGTGCTTGACTTCTGAGAGACCCAGGATGATCCTCAGGAAAACGTACTTGTATTCCCTGACAAACCCAGGCCCCTGAGCCAGCCTGCATGTACTAAAGGCTCTCCTAGCATCATACCCTGGCTTTTTCTTCCTGGGTGTCTGTCCTCAAGGAGTGTTCCTGCCAGAGAAGAAGAGACTAAATGGAATGCGGTCCAGCCACCCAATAGCTCCTATAAATAGTTGGAAGTTGATGTCACTTAAAAATTTTTTTTGCTATACCTGCTGGATTAAATTATGAGAATGACAGATGTTAATGTTTATTAAATTTTCCATGTCTTGCAGCTCTGTCAGATGGTGAGGTTGGTCCCTGGAGCCTATTTAGAATACAAATCTGCTCTACTGAACGAATGTAACAAGCAAGGAGGCTTGAGACTGGCACAGGCAAGAGCACTCATCAAGATAGATGTGAACAAAACCCGGAAAATCTATGATTTCCTCATCCGAGAAGGATACATCACTAAAGCCTGAGGCTCTAAGGGATTGGAATCAGAAGTCAGAAGTTTGGAATGTGGTGAACCAAAGGACAGTATGGGCATTCTGGAGAGTTTTCTTTTTGAGCTGAATTCTCATTGTACAAAGAGCGGAAGGACAAAGGAAACCTTAAGCTGTATTAATGTCTACTTTCTTCTCCACCCTGTTTTAAAACACTCCTGTTGTTGGTATTGTGCTGCAGAGTTGTGTGCTAGATAAGCTATTAATAAATGTGAGTGGGCATTCATTCCTAACACCTCTTGTAACTAAAACAAGAACCATAGTACCTCACATCACAATGTTGGTAGGAATAGAACTAAACCACCGTCTGTAGTCCCAGGAGTCCAGCTCAGATCCTTGTACTTGAGAGGTAAGTTTGCTGATTATCTATTTTGCCTTCAAACACTGCAGACAGATTTAAAATAAAGAGAAAGGTTTTAGAGCATGAGAAAGCTTTCTCTTTCCTTCTAAGGATTTTTTAAGATGACAACTTATGTTTATGAGCAGAGGGGAGGAAAATATCCCCATGATGGTCTTGTCTCAAAATGCATCTTTAACTGTAATGTCTGGTTTTATACTTTGCAGTCTGGCTGTCTAATCTGCAGTAGACTTTTGAGGAGGTGGCACTAGATATAAATTGTCTCTGTTATTTTTAGAATTAATGGCTTAAAATGTTTTGCTGTTTAATTTGTGGGTGTGTCAAATATTCTGGTAACTAAAGCACACTTAGGGTGTTGGATGCCCGCCCCATCACACTGCACCGTCTCTGCTAACATGTGTGTCCTAGATTCACCCTGTTGTTACCCTGGATTTCCCAGGATACCAAGCCCCTGAGGATAGAGATGATGCAACTAACCTCAGCTTTGCTTGGACTGAGACCTGAACCCTAATTTCTCAATGGTGAAAGGTTGGCTTGCAATAAAAGAGGCTTTTAAAACAGAAGTAAAGCAGCTTCATAAATGGGACTCACTAGATATGAGGGTGAGTAACCCTACCACATCTGAAACTTGGTCCTCAAACCTTTCTGCAGAATGAGAAGCCAAACTCATAGTCATGGTTATCTCACTTCTATTAGAAGCAAAATTGTGTATAGAAATAACCTCTTTGGAATCTGCATAAATTGCATCCAATAGCTGATTGATTCTTTAATTCCTTCAACATTCAAATATGTAATTAGAGTACCATGTGCTTTGTTGGAAGCATCTGCTCAAACTCTTGACTGATGTAAATATGCATGTACTTACAAACAGACTTCATCTAGGGGATGAGAAATGACAAGGATACTCTTAGGATGTGAGGGAATTCAAATAGAGGACTTCAATACTTTGAAAAGGATGGCTTGTGGAAATAGTCTCTTTTCTTCACATAGTCACTGGTTGGTTTTTTGTTGTTGTTGTTGTTGTTTTGTTTTTTGGCGGCTGGCCTGTATGGGGATTCAAACCTTTGACCTTGGTGTTATAACACAGCGCTCTAACCAACTGAGCTAACCGGCCAGCCTCATATCTCTTAGAAAAAGTATCCCACTACCACTGTCACCCCTAGTTGGTTATGTAAGTATTGTCTCTTATCCCAGAAAGGTAATTTCTGTTCTGGAAATTTGGGATGCATTAGACATCAGTGTCAGGTAATGTCTGTTGTAGTCTGAAGAGTCCTTGATTCTTTATTTATTTATTCATTTATTTATTTATTTTCATTGATACATTGTAATTGTACATGCTATGGGACACAATCTGATGTTTTGATTCATATATATGTTGTATAATGATCAGGTCAGGGTAGTTAATGTAACTATCACCTCATGCACTTATCATTTCTTTATGGTGAAAACATTCAAAATCCTCTCCTCTAGCTATTTTGTAACATACAAAACTTAACTGTTAACCATAGTCATCCTATTGTGCAATAGAACACCAGAACTTATTCCTCCTATCAAATTGAGTTTTGTACCTGTTGGCCAATCTCTCCCTGTTTTCCTTTCCCCCATCCCCTCCCCAGACTCTGGTAACCACTGTTCTAGAAGAGTCCTTAATCTTTTTTTTTTTTAATTTTTATTTTGTCGATATACATTGTGGCTGATTATTGCTCCCCATTACCAAAACCTCCCTCCCTCCTCTCTCCCCCCCCCCCCCAACAATGTCCTTTCTGTTTGCTTGTCATATCAACTTCGAGTAGTTGTGGTTGTTATGTCTCCCCCCCCCCCCCGTTTTTGTGTGTGGGTGTGTGAATTTATATATTAATTTTTAGCTCCCACCAATAAGTGAGAACATGTGGTATTTCTCTTTCTGTGCCTGACTTGTTTCACTTAATATAATTCTCTCAAGGTCCATCCATGTTGTTGCAAATGGCAGTATTTCATTCGTTTTGAAGAGTCCTTAATCTTGATTAAGGAAGGCTTCCTAGGAGAGGTCGGCTTTGGGGGCAATGATAAGATTGAGAGGAGAGAGAAAAATGGCAGATGGAAGAGGGAGACTGTTTCAGACATAGGGGGTGGAGGACGATATGGAGGCAGCAGTGGGAGTAAGGAAAATGGTGCCAAAAGATTTATTTGGCCAGAACACAAGGGGTAGCTGTGGTAGTTAGGAGTGGGAGGATGGTAGGACAGTCTGATAGAAACCTTGGAACCAGCTAACTCTGAAAAGCTGATGGGGAATCAAATTTGATGAGGAAAATGGCATGGTTGAAAACAGTGACAAAAAAGTAAGGCTGTGATTTCAAATGACTGGGTTTTAGAAAGTAGGATTATTATTTCTTTGGTAAATTCATCTTAGCAAGATTTAAGGCCTAGAATCCCTAGTGAGTTTCTCAAAGGTCAGGGCCGTATTTTGGGTGTGAGGAGTACTCTTGAAAGGAGTCACTGAGTTGTTATCTTTTTGTTTTTATAATAGAAAAGCACTTGCTGGCATTTGATGTGGCTGGCTTTAATACACTATATCCTGCATGTTCTTATCCCTAGGGAAGGCTAGTTCTTAGTACTAAAAACCCATAGTTAGCAAGGGACTTTCAAAGAACAAGGCTTCCTACCCCTTTATTTCTATACAGCACTGGCCATAAACCAGCTACACTAATAGAGGTCTCTCCTAGTCCAGATCATCTCAGAAGAGGGAGAGTTTACTCTGAAACTCAACAACATGAATAAGACCTTTTACTATTTAGAAATTTTTATTGCAGTTTATCATTAAAGGTTTCTGCTGGAGTTTTACACATATCCTTCTCTCCTAGTGGTGGGAAATAGAGAATAAATCTCTTTCCATGTAATGACTCTTTACAGTCTTCAAAGACCTAGACTATCTCTCGAGAGACCAATTAATTACTAAACATTCAGTTTATCATTTCCTGGTTTCCAGTTTCCTTCCTTTCATTGTTTATCTCCCTCCACCTCCTTCTTTCTTACCTGAACTCAGTTGAGCAGCCAGTTATTGAAATCTTCATGGCTGGTAAGTTAGCTGGAAAAGGGGAAAGACCAATGACATTCATCAATAACAGCAAAATCCTAGGTGGTAAATCATTCTAGCTTTAGGAAATATGTAGGTATGTAATAAGAGAACTAAAATCTCCAAAGTGAAGAATCAGAGGCCCAAATTACACAGAGCAGCTTGGGAACATTCATTGATACTTACCTCTGAAAAATACTTTTCCACCCATTTCTAGATAGGAGAGTGTTACTATGTTCTAAACAGCATTATGGAACATCACCCGTCCACTTTTAAGGATGTCATTGTGGATACCTTCTAGATATACGTTGCATTATTGTTGACAACACAAAAAAAAAATTTCTACAACTTATGTGTACCTGGATTTCTATTTGTTTGAATTTCCAAAAATTAAAGTTTGATTCAAGAGGTACTTACGGATCTGGAAGCTTTGCTTTCCTTTCCAGTGTTCTTAGCCAGATGTAGATAACCTCTCCCAGGATCTGCTAGAAAGGACCATATCTGGTACAGTGGACATTCCCGTGTCTGCAGCCTTGTGTGGAAGAGGTGAAGGTAACACATAAGATCTTTCTTTAATTAGACATAGTACTCAGTCCTTCTGAGTGGAAATGTAAGTGAAATTGAACAGGATCTCAGAGTTCAAACAGGGTCAGAGCAGCCTGGATAGTGATAGTCATGCTGTCGTAGATACTTAATTTGGGAGTAAGAACAATAGTGAGGAGCATTTAACTTGGGAATATTTTGGAACCTAAGTAGCCTATCCTTGAAATATACATCAGAACTGAAATGTTCTGCTTTTGAGGAGGGGACAAGTAAACAGTTTCTGAGAGGTCTGGAAAGCCAGTTTCTATATGTAATGACAGGGAGTTCGTTTTCTCTGTCGATTGTTTGCCTGCTGTCTTGGTTTCTGGTAGTTGAGGTATACTGCAGTGAAAGGTTATCAACTGCCCTTTGATTTGATGGATGGACCAAGCTTAAAATTAGAGATACACATATTCAAGGCAAGGATGAATGTGTTGCATCTGACATTAAAATTCCTTTCTCAGGATGAGTTACTTGCTTGTTATGCATTGCGTAGTAGATCCCCTTCCCTGTTGGGAGTAGGAATAAGGAAATGGAAGAATGAGGACAGTGACTATGAAAAGGTTCAAAACCCAAAACTGAGGGCTACAAAAGATTTAATAGGTGGAGCCCTGAATGCCACTGTACTTCCCTTAGTCTTTGAAAACCCTGTAGTTAAACTTTGCTAGCCCAGACTTGTTCTTTGTCTCTTAGGGCTGGGTAATGGAGTCTGATGCACTTATTTTCTACTTTGGAACACAGTGGACAGATTTCTGAGGCACTAAACTAATCATTTGTTTGAATTAATCTCTCGCTCTTCCAAGCAATACCTTTTTCATCTTGCTCTGGTCTCCCCTGAGGTTTATGTGGGAAAAAGCTTTCAGGTGGCTTACTGATAATCCTGCCTTGGTCTAGAGTTATGTTGAACAGAATCAGCATTTTGTGAAGTGTGGAAAGAAGAAGACCTCATAGTTGTTTTAAGAAACCAATACTTTCTTAAAGCAAAAATGCTGAAATGCTGTCATCTTATCACCCTTATTCAGTGAACTGAGAGCCAAGTGCCAACTCATGACACTTCTAATGCATCTCTTTTCTCCTTGGAGAGTTGTCTGCCAAGTATGCTTCCCATTTCTGAAATTGTTTGCAATGACTTAAGCCTCTCTTTTCTCCCGTTGAACAATAAATAACTATTGATTTGGATTCTCCCTACCCACCCCCATTATTATCCCATTATTATTCATTTAGGGAATTCCTTTAAAACATAAAAACATATTAAGAAATAAATGAATGGAACCTGGACTGTGGAACTTAATTTTAATGTGCCCAATCAATGTCTCCTATGAGAAAACTGATTTTGCATTGGGACTAAGAAACCTGATGTTTTTATTTCAGTTTCTAATCTTAGGAAGTTGTCAAAGGTGAAAAGGGCAATTTTCAGAGTAATTTAACAGCTTTTCCCCAAAAATTATTGAAAAGGAGTGAAAAGTTAAGAAATGCCTCAAAGACTAATTCCCAAGTACCAAGGGCCTTAAAGATGGGAGGGCTTATTTGAACTTTCAGCAGCAGAGGAGGAGGCAGCAGTATTCTAACCCTGTTATCATGAGAATTTGCTGTTTGCATTAGAGAGGTGGGGTAACAGCTTTTCCACATAATATCCCCTGTTAGGAGCCGCTTTTTAACCAAGGGCAAACTGAAGCAGATAAAGTCACTTTACTGGGGGCAGGATCCAGAGCCCTCATCTATCTAAGCTCCAGCCAGATAGGTGATAGCAAGGTCAACCTTACCTGGCTCTCAACCCCAACAGGAAAGTCTTTGCCTTGTTCGGGATATGCCTAGCCTTACATTCAGGACACCTGTCAGATCTAAATCAAGGCATGGGTTTTAACTTCATGATGCAAAGCAAAATGCAGAGAGCAAAATCTCCCAGGAGTGCCTCCGCCCCCAGCAACTGCAGAAAAGAAGGTGTTTGTGGGAGAGAAGGGTGGCTAAAGACGTCATTGCATCATCCAGATCCCAGCTGTGACCTGGCTCAGAGCTTTCCGGTTAAAAATAACCATAGCCTATAGTTGAGGGGGAAAAAAGTAAACTGTTGCATCTCCATGGAAACTAGGAAGGCAAGCCATAGATTTCCAGCACATGTGGCAAGATGGGGTGGAGGTAAGGGCTGGAAGCTGGGAGGCCCTGTGATGAAAGGTGATACCCCTAATTAGCATCCAGGATGTAGCCAGACACTGCTCCAGGGCTCTGGAGACACACTTTATATTAAGGATATGTTTTCAAGAACGTGTGTATCTTGAGTCTTGAGAGGAATGTTTGAGTCTTTTGACTTCCTGTAACAGATTTGCTATTTGGCAAAGCAAAGAGCAAATGAACAACATGAGTAGGTTAGATGTTGCCTTTTAACCAATCTGGGAACCTCTGTTACTCTTCCATTCACATTTTACTACTTCATTTGCATATTCAGCTGCTTGATATGGTAGTGTATGTAGCAATTTGTAGCTAGAGGGGAAATCTCCAGGTTTTGAGGCTGACTTGTACATTTACTCTTCTTTGGTAGGACCATGTTTTTCCTCTTTGGTGTTGCAGGAGATTATGCAAAGCAGCATTAATTTCCTTGTTTGTCTTTAAAAGTATGTCTCACCATTTCTGGTATGGTTATTACCAGAGGTAACTAACTCTTGGAAGGAAATATTTTATTTCTTTTTTCCCTTTTTAAAAAGGTTTCTTTAAACTTTTTTTTTTTCCCTCAAGAAATACATGAAAATACATTCTAGTTGTAAAATAAACTTTTTAAACTCATTTTTAGTGGCTTATGACTTTTTTTCTTTGGTGGCTGGTAGGTTCTGGGATCCGAAGCCTGCACTCTAACCAACTGAGCCGACCAGCCAACCCAAAAAACACTCATTTTTAAATGAAGAGTTTATAGAGCAAATAACAGGAAGAAATAGGGATTGTTGACATTACTGACCTTCTATACATAGATGCTTTCTTTTTACCTGCCTGGTGTATTGGAAAGATCTGAGCACTAATCTTTGTTCTGCTACTTAATAGTAGTGCAACCTTGAGCAAGTTTCTTTCTTTTTTTAATTTGAAAGGATCACAATGAATTTCCAAGTTTCTTAACCCTTCATTTCTTTTTCTTTTTTTTTTTTTTTTGTGGTGGCTGGCTGGTACAGGGATCGAACCCCCAGACCTACAGTGTTATCAGCACCGTGCTCTAAATAACTAACAGGTCAGCCCTTATACCCTTCATTTCTAAAGTGTGGGTGATCACACCTACCTGACTGGGTTTGAAGACTAAATGGGATAAGGTTATAACACATCTGGCACCTCCCTTCCTTTTCCTTTCCCATTGATATTTTGATATTTTAGTTTAACTGCATCCAGGTCTGAATAAGCACATGATTTTCCTGTACCACACAATACACATTCACATCATGTTAAAGTCTCACAGAGGGACAGAGAGATCTGAAAGACACAGAACAGGGCCGAGCCCGTGGCGCACTCGGGAGAGTGCAGCGCTGGGAGCGCGGTGACGCTCCCACCGCGGGTTCGGATCCTATATGGGAGTGGCTGGTGCACTCACTGGCTGAGTGCGGGTCACGAAAAAGACAAAAAAAAAAAAAAAAAAAAAAAGACACAGAACAAATGTTAAAACAGACAGATGTGGGGCTAGCCGGTTAATTCACTTGGTTAGAATGTGGTGTTATAACACTAAGGTCAAAGGTTCAGGTCCCTGCACTGGCCAGCTGCCAAAAAAAGAAAAAAAAAAAAAAAAATAACCAGACAGATGTGTATTTTGCAAGGATGTTGTTTAGAAATTCTTATCACTGTATCATTGCCACAATCCTAGGGTTGACTAGGGCAGAACATTTCAGAGACAGATAGATTTTAAATATCTAATTATTCTAGACATGTTATAATGTTCTCTTATATAATTCCTCGCTCAAAAAGCTTGATGTCAGGTTACAAACCTGTATGTATACTGTGATTATAGTTGTGTAAAGAAAACTAAAAAATCTCGCACAGAAAAAAGACCAGAAAGAGGCTGGTTAGCTCAACTGGTTAGAGTGTGGTGTTATAACACCAAAGTCAAGGGCCTGGATCTCCTTACCACCCAGTCCACCAAAAACAAACAAACAAAAAAAAGACCAGAAAGAAATCCAGATGCTAATCATTGTTTTGTTAAGTAATAAGACTATGGTGGGTGATCCTTTTTCTCTTCTATTTTTCTTTTCTTTCCTTCTTTTGGCAATGTGACATTTATTATTGAAAAAAAAATTTATGAGAACTATGAAAACTCTAAGAATAGAAGTCTAATGTATGTTACATTTAATAAAAATCTAGTTATTCTTTATGATAGCCATATAAAGTGTTATTTTACATCTTATGAAATAGCACAAGCCTTAGGCAACTTCTGCAGTAGATGAAATGTGTTTTGAGACTTATGTTCTGCTAGTTTTTTTTCTTCTTTTTTATTTATTTATATTTTTTTCTATCCTGCTAGTTTTTTTTTATCTTTTCCACAGTCGTAGAGTTTTCTTCCAGATAACTGGTGTCCCCTGTTCCTCTCAAACCTGCCAAAGGACAGTAGCTTACAGATTTACTTCTCCCAGGGAATTTGCATTTATATAGCAAATTATGTATAGCAATAGCATATAATCTGGAATTACAAGCACTAGCAAACAGGTCTTTAAAACATATGTGAGCCACAGACCTGATGGCACCCTGAAATCAAACTGCTGTGAATTGGGGAGCCTTGATCACTGCTGTTCCCCAATTCTGACCAATACATCAGAGCTGTTGCTGATTTGTTAACCAGAGGCAATAATATGAATGGAAGATGCAACTATTCTTTCTGAGGGATCCATAAAAGTTGGATTAATCTACAGAATAGTCATTGCCCAAGCAATTAAAGAGAATGTTTTTGGAAAGGCGGGCCTTAGAAGCTAAGCAGAGTAGAAGTTTCCACTCTGTACTTAGTTTCCAATCAGATCAGCTCTCATTCTGCACAGAAGTTGCACCACATTAAAGCACTGCTTATTTAGTTGTAGTCAGGAGGAACCTAGCCCTCCCTGGGCACTGACAAATTGTACTTTTGTACAAGCAGACAGCCTCTAAAATGTTTCTGCATCTAAAATAGTTGATACTTATAAAGAAACTCACATATTTATAGTCTAGACATGTGCTGTCCAGTAAGGTAGCCACTAGCCATATGTGGTTATTTCAATTTAAATAGATTAAAATAGAATACAAATAAAAATTCAGTTCCTCAGCTGCATTAGCCACATTTCAAGTGCGCAGTAGCCATAAGAGGCTGATGGCTCCTGTGTTGGACAGTGGAGATACAGAAGATGTCCATCATCACATAAAAGTTCTATTGGACAGTGCTGGTCTAGAAGATAATACCTTCAAATTACATTTTTGTAGAGGCATATATAGAAGCCCACATTTCCAAATTCTGTAGTGGCATAAAGCACCTCCCTGCCCACAGGCATATGTGTAGTCATTAAATGGTCCTACTGACTTCAGCACTTCTTCCTACTTTTCTTAATCTCTAGATCTTTACACACATAGCAAGCACACCACACATACTCTGGACTACCTCCCGCCTCTTCGCTAATGAGGGTATGATTCTTTGTGATAGCTTAGTTCCCAATAATCTATAAAAATGCACAGCTCCTTGTCACTAACTAGAGCTTGTTCTGGAAAACTGCCTTCTGTGTAACAAGCTGGATCTGAAGAGGGACATATCTATTTGTGCTGCTGAGTCATTGAATTGACTGAAAGAAGGACTGTAGGGGGAGAAGCAGAAATGAAAGTGACATACAAGCATTTCTATTAGAGATTTTGCTATTTTTGTATTGTCACGTGAAAAATAAGTCACTAGATAATGGAAAAATTTAGTGTTGGGAAGGTGCCTTTCCCAGGCAAGATTTGAACTGCTAGTGCTTTACCCTGAATTGTGTTCTGCTTTGTTCTCTCATAGATTGATTTTGCCTACTTTTATAGCTTTGATTCTCTTCTTACGAAGGCAAAAATAAATCTCTCCAGTCTAGTCCTTTCTCTCCTTGGCCTTCCCAGGTTTATCACTAAAATGCCTTTGATTTTATATTTTTGCCTGGGAAGCAGACAGAACTTATAGATATTCTAGCACCCACAGGATGACTGAATCCGCTTGGCCAGTGGAGTTCAGGAAGAGCAAGAAAAAGCCTCAAGGCTTCGGGTCGAAGATGTCGGGAGCTGTAAACCCCAAGTTCAGTTTTTACTTCTCCCACTAACCCCTCCCCGCAAACCTATGACTGCTCCTTTGACTCTTCAGCAGTTTTGTTGCCAACGATTTACAACGGCGAGGAGCTGGGTCTGGTGAGTAAAGCACTGGGCATGGAGTCAGTACTCCCAGGTGTCTGACTCACCGCAGAGCCTTGAGGAAGTCGTTTACACCTCCCCTCCCCCGTTTCTCCCCTCACCTGCCAGGAGCCGAAGGCAGGGCGGGGTTGTGCTGGGAAAAGTCCGCTTTGCATCTATTCAAGTTGTCGACGGGCAGACCTAATTTAAAAAGACCCTCATAATGGCACAGCAAATAAGCCGTCAAACGAACCCGTGTGTCCAGCCCGGGCTCTGGAGGCCCTACCTCGGAGGCCGGGGCTGTGGATCCGGCTTTTTGAGAGGCACCCGCGGTGTGGTGGTGTTTGGGGGGTCTGCGGCAGGCAGAAGCTGGCCATGTGTACACCTCCTCTTGAGCGATACAGCTTCCCACAGTTACCAGAAACTGCCCATACCTGTCCTGGCAAAATGCATCCAACAGTTGCCATGACACTTATTTTCCCTTCACTCTTCCGTCCCAACTCCTGGGCGCTCCCGTGTTGGATAGAAGGCGCGGGTGGGTGAGAGGCGGCGATTAGTCACTCCCCGAGGTCTTCACATCTTTGAGATTGTTTTCTTGCCTTTAATCCTCTCACATCCACAAAGTCCCCTAGGACACCACCCTTGCACCTCCTCCTCAAACCCGCCTAGTAGGAAGATGCTGAAGGGAGGAAGGAAGGGGTCGCCAGGGCGTAAGACAGGTTAGGAGACAACAGGGCAGTGCCTGGGCACGGGCTGTCGCGGGAGCCCAGGGCGCGCCGGGGCCGCACCGCACGGCGCCGAGACACAGCGCGCACGCGCGCCGCCGGCTGTCCCCCGCGTCCCCCGCCCCGAGCGCCCCCCCCCTCGGGAGAGAGCGGCGGGGCTCAGGGAGCGTGCGCGCGGCCCGCCCCGGGCGCGGGCGGAGCGGCGAGGAGGGGCGCGCGCGGCGCTCAGCCCGCAGAAACCGCGAGCAGCGCAGGAGGACGGATCCCCGGCTGCGAGCCGCACCGCGCCGGTACGGGGCCCGCGGGGCGGGGGCGGGGACGGGGGTGGGGGCAGGCGGGACTTCACGCGAACGGGGCCCCGGGGAGCCGGCGGGACCGCGAGGCCCGCGAGACCCTCGTCTCTGGAAACTTTGTGCCGGCGCCCTCACCTGCTCCCGGCCGGTTCTCGCATCCTCGGGGCGGCGGGGGAGGAGAGGCCCGGAGCCCTCCGCAGCGCCCGCTCCTCCCGGCCCGGCCCCGCCTGCCCTCGGCGCGCAGCCCCTGCTGCTCCCCCTCCGCCGCTGACGCGCGGGCGCACCGGACCCCGGCCCTCTGCGCTCGGTCGCGAGCCTCTTCGTCTGCTCCTGGCCCCTCCTCCTCCTTCCTGACCCTTCTGCCCTCCGGCCCCGCCATGGCCTCTGTCTGTACCTCCTCACCCCGCCGGCGGCGTCCACCCGCTCAGAGCCCGAGGCGCCGACGGCGGCTTTCTGCATCTTCCAAAGGTTTCTGGTGCTCGACAGAAGCAACTTGACTTTGAGCGATGCCAAGTATTCCACTTGAGTATTTCTCCGCTTGGTAGATTGGTGTGCACAGTGCTAACATATGTCTTTTCATTTTTCCTAAGTGCACTTGCTCCGGAGCAAAGTTGAGTTGTTTGTGTGAGAGAGCAGTTGCCTGCTGTAGCGGATTGTATAACTATTTTATTTAGGTGGATGGTGCCCATGGTACCAGCCAGTGTTATGGCAACTGGGCATCCCAGAGGCAAGGGAAGGAGGAGTGGCTTACAAGTGCAGTTTTCCTGTGTAGGGATTTTTTAAAAACCACCTTGTACTTTCCATCCAGCAGGACCTCAAGGCATTTAGCATGTGTTAACTCGTTAGCTGTTCATTATAGTTTTATAAGAGAGGTAGGTGGAGAACGTTACCATCCCGTTTTACAGATGTAAAAATGGAGGCAAAGAGCGAATTCCGGACTCCTTACTAACCTTGAAAGAATACGGACCAAGAGATTTAACCCAGAGTTTCCTGGAATTCCTAGTCCCTAAGGCCACTCAGAAGTATAATGGAATGTTGGAACATCTTCTCTGAGCCAAATCCATGCCTGGGACTCAGCTCTGCTACAAAGTTAAATGACAATAGACAAGTCACAGCTTCTCTCTGCTTATTTCCTGCTCTTTAAAATGAGGGGAACAAAGGTGCTGTATTCGTCCCAGAGTTGTGTGTATGTATTTCTGGAAGCTCCACTCCTTCAAGCTGCAATTTGGTTATTGTTAACTTGTGGACTCATCAAGCCCCCCAGTTTCGGTTCCCTAGAGAAACGCAGGGAATGAGGCACTCCCAGAATGAAAGAATAACTGCCTCGTCTTTGCCAGAGACACCTGAGAATTTACATCAAGGACAGGCCAGGGGAGAGACCCCCGACCTGGGTGAGGGAAGAGGGTTGCTGGAGGAGGTAGGAAGGAGCCCTGCACAGGCGGCTTGACACATGGGCCCTATTCCTGCCTCCAGCTCTGACTCATCTTCTGACGCTTGGGGGAGGAGAGGTAGTTAGTTGCTTGATATTTTTGGCTTTCCCCCATAAAACTGGAGACAGTTTCCTTCATTCCAGATCTTTTAAACGTCGGTGTCGAACGTGTTTATGCTGAGTTCTCATCTGAAATCTTTCATATTGGTTGACTGCAGGTATGAATTCTGTAATATTCTTTAATAGAATGGCATAAATGTATATTCGTGTCATAAAAACTGGCCAGTTATATAAGTACAGGAAATCTTTTAAAACTTTAGCATAAAAACGTTAGCATTTTTCAAAGATGAGCTTTGATGGATTCCTTTGCAACTGGGATTTTGTTTTAAGGCAAGGTGGATTAAAAATGCTTTTTTCCAATATCGCAGGAAAATATATTAATCATTCTCTGCAAAAATTAAAACTTTACTGAAGAGGCCTTCTTTTGAGCATCTTTCTCAAAAGTAACTGCTGTGTGTATCTTGTATGTATTCTTTTAGACTCTTCTAAGCATTTTCATAAATGTCTATTTGCATAAAGTGATTTTTTTTTTTAAGTGATTTTTTTTTTTAAGTGAAATTAATTATTTTAAAATTGACTAGTCCCGTTCCTAGAGATTTGGCTTCTGTACAGAACAGGTAGCATGCTTTTAAGTACAACTGGTTGTAAGGTTTTCGTCTTGTTTTTTGGGTTATAAAGTTTTAACCCTGATAGCATGGTGGTATTTCTCAGGGCAATGGGCAAATGACCCCCTCTTAAACAACTTCAGAATAGATGAATCATTATGATCCTAGGCTTTATTCTCAAGTGCAAATGAAAACTTTCTTTAAAAAAAAAAGCCTAGGACTACTAGTATATTTGCCTTTTCTTTGCTTATAAAGAGGCATAAACGGGAGTGGAGACAGGGAGAGTTGCTAAAGTAACGACTGGCTGGGTATAAACTTAACAGTGCTAACATTTAAGGTGGTAGCTTTATTATTTATAAAAGCTTCACTGGGGTGAAGACAAAGAAAGGGAAGGAAAGTGTTAATTGAGCACATTTTGAATCACCAACTTCAGGAAATGGGTGAGTTAAAACAAAATTCATGTCAGGAGTTTGTTGATTTATATATTAAACATTTATTGAGGACTTTTTACCATGCTAAAGGTACTGTGCTGAATACTGGGGTAGAAGGCAAATAAAGTCCCTGACATTATGAAGCTGACAGGCTAATAGTGACATTCAGAGAGTAAGTGTTTCCCCAGGTTGGCTAGAATTAGTGTCATAGTTCTGAATTCCTGGAAATCAACATTGTATTTATTTAACCTTTTTAATTGTGAGTTATAACACGCAACAAATGGATGACTTGAATTATCTGAAAGAAAATACAAGTGTAACTATCTTGCAGGTCAAGAAGTATCTTCCCCCTACTCTTTCTCTAGGACAACCTCTCCCCTTCGCCCAGAGGTAACCTACTCTAACTTTTGTGGAAATCACTTCCTTCTTTTTCTGTAGTTTTTACCCCCAAGTATAAATCTGTAAACAACATAGTTTTGTTTTGCTTTTTTTTCACCTCTGTAAATGGGTTCAAAGTAGGAATTCTTTTGGATCCTTTTTCTTTCTTTTGGTCAGCATTTTATATATATATATACACACACAGACACACACATACATACATATACACACACTTGTGCATATATACACGTAGTCTTTTGTTTGTTTAAATTCATACAGCATGCTGTTTTTTAAGATACACCCATGTTGTTGTAGTTAATTTTTGTATGAACATACCACAGATTATTTATCCTTCCGCTGTTGATGGACACGTGGGTTGTTTTTGGTCTGGGACAATTATGAACAATCCTGGGTCAGATGTGCATACCTTCAGCTTTACTAGTTGATGCCTGTTTTCCAAAGTGGTTGTACCAATTTACATTCTTCAGTGGTGTCAGCCTTGAATTTATAATCCATTGTATTTGCTGTTTAACCACAATATGCTTGGATGTTTCTTGAATGAGTGAATAAATGTTACCTAGGTGGTCTGACTCTTGGCCCATTATGTACCAGTGTATTTATATTTACTTACGTTTAGTTATGTGGTTTGAACTAACATACCACTCAAACATGAAATGGTTTTTCACTTTATTTGGTTGACAGATAACCAATAGAATCCTTCCATTGATTTTTTTTTTTTTTTTTTTTAGATAAGTAGTCATAGCAAACTAGTCCATTCCCATTGTTTATAACAAAATACTTGAAACTGAGTGATTTATAAAGACAATGAAATTTATTGCTTATAGTTTCTGAGTCTGGGAAGTCCAAAGTCCATCTGGTGATGGCGACAGTGACACAGGGGTCTCACATTGCAAGATGGTGGAAGCAGAGAGAGCAAGAGAGAGAGAGACTCTTCTCTCCTTTCAAAGCCCTCACAACCACGTCCATGACCACCGTGTTTAATCCATTCACTACCGCATGGTCCTACAATCCAATCACCTCTTCAAGGCTCCACCTTTCAATGACTATAATAGGATTTCCCACCCTCTTAAGAGTCACAATGGGGACCAAGTTTCTAATACATAAAACTTGGGGGACACAATTCAAGTTTCAGTGAGTTGTGGGGGGACATAATTCAATCCACTACACATAGGAAAATTTAAATTAAAAAAGAAGTACTAAAAATAAAAGTGTCTTTTAAAGGTCTTGAGTGAATCCTACTGGTGAATGCTTACCTTGTGCCCAGCCCTAAATGTGTAGGACAGTCAGTGTGTGATGTGTGCAGGAACCAGGCCTGTGCTTGTGAAAGTGTCTCTTTGAGGACAGGGACTCTCACACTTGTGTGCATGTGCTTAAGGCCCTGAGTACAGACCTTGCTCATACGGTGGCTTGTACTTCTTCCTAGTCAATTCTGAAGTAACCATAGTTCCTTTGCTACGGAATAACTGACTCTTTTACAATCTTTTTTTTTTTTTTTTGTCGTTTTTTCGTGACCGGCACTCAGCCAGTGAGTGCACTGGTCAGTCCCACATAGGATCCGAACCCGCGGCGGGAGCGTTGCCGCGCTCCCAGCGCAGCACTCTACCAAGTGCGCCACGGGCTCGGCCCTACAATCTTTAAAATGTATTTTTCTCCAAGTCTTCCTTTGTATGCAAGGGTATAGGTAGTTAAGAGCTGGATTTGGTATAGAGAATTCCTGCTTTCTGAGCAGACAGTTGCCAGGTTAACTTTGCCTGAGTTTGGTTTTGCTAGCTGGATTTAAAGCTAGGGTGAGTGTGTGTGTGTGTGTGTTTACGAGAGAGGATGGGCAGAAATGGGAAGTCACCTCAGGGCAGGTATCAGATTCAGGTATTTGTTGAGTACGTGCCTAGTATTATGTGCTAACAGTCTGTTTCTGTCCTTAGAGCAGAATATTCTACAGTTCTACAGGTTTACAATGTACCTTCAGGGAAATCTTTTTTCTTAGCTGGAGGGATGATGGAAGAACACCAGCCCAAAGAATATGAGATTTGTAGATCTTTTTCGTTTCTTCTGTAAGGCATCTTGGAAAATGGCTAAATTACTCTTATTTTTAGTCTCTATTCACATAAGTCACAAATACTGTTTTGCTTATATAATAAAGATTTTTGTCAGAGTCTCTAATCATAATTTTAAAGACCACACATGTATAAATGAGAACTCTCAAGAAAAGACACCCCATAGGAGGAGGAGTAAAAGGTAGTGTCAGAACCTTTTAATCTGAGTGACGGGGGGCGAGATCTTGTTTGTGTTCTTTGATGTACCCCGTTGGCCTTCCAGTGGGCAGTGTTCACAGATGATCTCTGTTTTCACACCCACTGCCCAGGCGAGGAGCCAGGGTGTGGTGGTCATGGCCATGCCCTGTCATGTATGGCCCACCCAGCTCACCTCTGCATTTCCCATTTTTGTTCTTACAATGACAGAGACCTCCCGTCCAGTTGGAAGTCTCAGTGAACAAAAAGGCTTCTTTGAAATTCATAGGTAGGGCTGGCTGGTTAGCTCAGTGGTTCTGGTAACACCATGGTCCAGGGTTTGATCCTGTACCGGCTGACTGCAAAAAAAAAAAAAAAAAGAAAGGAACTCATGTGCAACTGCTGAGCTTACTTTACTTCTGCCTTTATCTCAGAACAGTGTCAGCATCAATGATCTGTGGCGGGGTTTTTTTTTCACTCTTAGGTCTCTGAGTTTGTGGGTACACATGAGAAAAGTCTTTAACAAGAACATGCTGCTTCTGTTGACTAGTAAACATTTAGGTGGCAGGGAGAACACGTGGAGCAACGGCCCTCCACACATGGGAGAGAGGGACCGTGAGCTGAATTTGCTTGAAGTTTTGCGGAAGCACAGGTGAAAATAAAATCTGGGAGAGCACTGTCAGAATACCAATTACATATAAATTTGAAATCAAGATTTACAATGAACAATTTTGCTAATTTAGCTGTTGTGCCACACTGGTATCCTTGCCAGGTTCTCTCACCAAATCAACTTATTATTCTGGCTCCCATGTAAAGAACACTGCCAGGCTCAGGCCAGAGACTGGGGAGGGGGCTTGGACTGACAGCCATTTGTTGTAGTTGATTTTCTTCTATTGAAAATAATTTTTATTTTTAGAAATTGAAATAGGAAATTACAAGGAGCAGTTTAACCAGCCATTACTCAGCACTCATAATCGTTGGTCATACTTACTTTATCTCTCTTTTCTTTCATAAAAACAATTAAGCATTATAAAGCTGAAGCCTTCACCCTTGGGACCCATGTTCTCTTCTTTCCCCATTGAGACAACATTCATGCCTATGAAGTTGACAGGTTTCCTTCTGAGAATATGAGGTAATTCAAAAAGTTCACGGAAAGATTCATACTGTCTTAATTCTGGTTTTCCATGAACTTTTTGAAGTACACTTGTATAGAAATAAAGTTTCCTATACTCCTACTCAGCAACAGTCAGCACAGAAAGGCTGGCTGGTTGGCTCACTTGGTTAGAACATGGTGCTGATAACACCAAGGTCAAGGAGAAGGGTTCAGTCCCCGTGCTGGCCAGCCGCCAAAAAATAAAAAGGAAAAAAAAAAAATCAATACAGAAGACTTCTGTGATCAAAAGTGTGGGGATTTCTCCCCAGACACCAAGTGGTTCTGCAGTGGAAACCAGCTGGGTATCCTCCAATTCAATTCTAGCACTATCTGCCTGGAGATAGCATCAGATTCCACAGATTGAGGGCTCAGTCCCCAAGACTGCTCCCCTCTCCCACAACTTTCAGGTCCTAATTGCAAGCCCAAGGCTGTTTTACCTAGGCTTCTGACTGACTGGCTATAAATTGGGGTTCCCACAACCCCCTCCTGGGGTTCAATTAATTTGCTAGAGTGGTTCATAGGACTCAGGGAAACACTTATGCTTACTAGTTTATTATAAAGGATATTACAAAGGATACAGATGAAGAGATGCATAGGGCAAGGTATGGGGGAGTGGTGTGGAGCTGCCATGCCCTCCCTGGGCACCCCAACCTCCAGGAACCTCCATGTGTTCAGCTATCTAGAGACTGAACCCAGTCATTTTGAGTTTTTATGGAAGCTTCATTATGCAGGCATGATTCAAGCATGGACAATTGTGTAGAAATGTGTTTGGAGAAAAAGGGTATGATTTAATACTAATAGACTGAGTGTGGAAATCCAGCAAGGACTGTTTGTTCAGATTCTTGGCCTCTCTGTGCAGCATTCCTTCCTCCTGAGTATGGGGCAGGACTCCTGAAATGGGGGTCTTATCACCTATAGTCAGGCAAGGTAGGTCAGAGGATTTCTTTATGGCCAGGTCTAAGACAGAGAGGCAAGGGAAGTTTAGAGCAAACCAGGAACTGTGGACAAAAACCAAAATGCACATATCATAATATCACACATTCCAAACCACTTGATTTATTTAAATACCTATTTTAAGTCAAACAGTGCATTTTTGATGAATGTCAAGAGGACACAGAAATCGCTACTAGTCTTTATTTTGTACTGTCACGTGTTCTGTGTTTAGAGGACAGAACTCTTTCAGGATTAAAGGTGGTACATCATGTCACATGATGTTTCTTATAACAAAAATTAGAAAAGTATTCATATTCAGTGTTTTATGGATCTTCAATTACTTGGTATAAACTTTTAGCCAAAGATGATTCGACATGGCAATGAAATGGAACTTGCTTCGTCCTGGATTATATCTTAAGTCCAAATAACTACTGTATTATTTTATTTGAGAATAACCTTCTTTAAAAAATGAATTACATCTGTGGAGTTTCTTGTTCCATTTATCCTAGAAATTACAGTAGATTTTTTTTTACAATAGCAGCTTAATTTTAATATTTTTAGATTCCTTCTTAGAGAGGTACTTCCTAGAAATAAAAATTCCCAAACCTTCACCTCCAGAAATTCTGATTAAGTAGATCTGGGGTGAGGCCTAGGAGTCTGCATTCTAACAAGTGGCCCAGGTGATTATCATGTAGGCCTCCTTAGGACCACAGTTTGTTTTTTTGTTTGTTTTTGACAGCTATCCGGTAAGGACATCCAAACCCTTGACCTTGGTGTCATAACATTGCACTCTACCCAACTGAGCTAACCGGCCAGCCCAGGACCATACTTAGAAAAATACTTTACAATACCATGATGATTTTATAACTTATTAATTTCTTTTTTTTTTTTTTTTTTTTTTGTCTTTTTCGTGACCGGCACTCAGCCAGTGAGTGCACCGGCCATTCCTATATAGGATCCGAACCCGCGGCGGGAGCGTCGCCGCGCTGCCAGCGCAGCACGCTACCGAGTGCGCCACGGGCTCGGCCCTATAACTTATTAATTTCAATGAGGGGTTGGCAAACTTTTTCTGTAAAAGGCCAGGTAGTAAATATTTTAGGCTCGTGGGCCATGCAGTTTCTAAGTCTGCCGTAGCATGAAAGCAGCTGTAGTTAAGTAGCAAATGAATCTTGCTGCGTTCCAATAAAATTTTATTCATGAACACTGAAATTTTAATTTCATATAATTTTTTATGTGCTATGAAATACTATTCTTTTGGTTTCTTTTTCAACCATTTAAAAAAACGTAGAAACCATTCTTAGCTTCATAGGCAGTACAAAAACAAGTGATGGCTAGATTTGGGCTGCCAGCCATGAAGCCAGAGGCCACTGCATTCTCTTATAGAGTGTGAACTGTAATTTAGGAATGTTTTAACAGTTTTTGGAATATAGAGAGAATTGTGTATATTATCTTATTGTATTTTAAGAAAATATTTTTTTCAGGAGACAATTAAAGCCAAGGGAACAACTTTAAGATCCTCTGCCTTTTGACTCCTGTTCACCAGCTGAAAACTTGATTCCTCCCTTAGCTTGCAGGATGGCTGAGACACCCAGCTGCCGTCAAAATGCAGTAGGTCTGCTGTCTGTCTGCATGAGAGGGGAGTGTAGCTTCACCACGTTCCCTCCATCCAGCTAAAGCAAAAGACTTAACTGGTTATCACACCCTGCTCAGGAACTCTAGTGGTTAGTTATAGATGCCTTTGATTTATAAAGAAAGATGGGAAATAAATTTATCAATGCTTCATAAATGAACGTAATTTGGTATAAACTCACACTCAAAAAAAGGTGGGATTGGGCCAGGGGTATGATGAGGAAGTCCTTGTAAGGGAACATGCTGAAGCTCACTGCTGGAGTTTTAAGGATTTGATAAGTCCAAGGAGACATCAAAGGGAAAGATGATCAAAGGGTGATTAACTATTAACTACTGAGCTCTTAGCCCTGTGAACTTTATTCTAACTTATAAATTCCTTTTTTGTCTTCCTTAAAGTAATAATGAATTTTTAAGGACTGAGATCTTATTTGTGAAAAGACCTGCATTTTCTGAGATTTCATGGTCCTGCTTCTCAGAGGGCAGTAGTGACTTTGGCAGTTTTGAGGCAAACATGTCTACCTGGATTTTATTGCTGATGTGTGTGTTTGTTTGTTTTTTTAAAAATAAATATATAAATCAAAGTTTACCATTTAACCAAATATCTGTGATTCACATTTAATTTTTACCACTTACTCCTGGAAGATTTTAAAGTATTTATATAAGCAATCACACAAACTCATTTCCGGTTATCACCAAACAAGTTTAAATGTAATTGTGGACTTCTGCAAGCATTTTCTTGGCTCAGTTTCATCAGATTTTTCACACCCAAAGACCATCTCATGCCAGTAGCAGTTTAGGATTTTTAGAGATTAATATCCAGATTATAGATAAAGCACAATCAGACTGGCTTTACGTTCCTTAATTCTTTCCCCTTTGCAGTTTTTATTTTTTTCCCTGATGAAGTGTACGTTTTGGTCTTTAGATTGGTTGATCTGTTGTGGTCAGATTGCATGTCTAATCAACAAATGGACAACTTGTGGAAGGAGGGTTCTGGTCCCAGTGGGGCTACTAATTTTCTATGTAGAGTCTGGGAAAGGCTCTTCACCTCCATTTATCTCTGATTTCTCATCTGGGAATCACAGCAGAATGATACTGATCCGGGATAGGCTGAGCAAGCTCATGTGGCTTAAACAGGACAGGCACTCAAATTTGCTTCAGCAAGTCCAGTGGGACAGAATGAGGCAGATTAATGAAAGCGACACTTCTCCCACTTGAATGTGTATACGAATCACTTGGGATCTTGTTAAACGATAGAACCTGATTCTGTAGGCCTTGGGGTAGGGCCTGAAATTCTCTATCAAGCTCCATGTGGTGTTGATGCTGCTGGACCTTGGGTCACACTCTGAGTAGTGAGGGGCTATAGAAAAGGGCTTGTGTTCTCCATTTGGAATCTAAAAATAAGGAAGTGCTTGAAAAGCAAGAATGGCAGCCTGTTTTAAATGGATTGGAGAAAAAGCATGATAGTACAATCTGTAAGACACCTCCTCAAGAAACAACTCAGTTTTTCAGCACTGTTGACTGTTTTTACTTTACTGTGATCCTGTGCGTTCTCTTTGCATTGCTGCACTAGTCATTTGATTCACTTAGTGTTATCTGTCTCTTATTGTTATTCGGTTGTTTTTACATGCATATCTTGTGTCACCTCTTTAAGATGATAAAATCTTAGCACAGGTTTATGTATTATGTTACCTTTTCTGTTCTGGTTACTATTGCTGCATAACATAATTCCAAAACTCAGTGGTGTAAAATAACTATTTTATTGTGCTCATGGATTCCTGTAGGTCAGGAATTTGGATCTGACATACTGGGGACAACTTGTCTCTGCTTCACAGTGTTTGGGGCCTTAGCTGGGAGATTCAAAGGCGACTTGATAGCTAGGAGCTAGAATCATATTGAAATGTCTTTACTCATGTATTTAATGGTTGATCTTGGCTATCAGCTAGGACCTTGGCTGGGTTGTGGGCTGGACCACTTCCATATGGCCTCTCCATGTGGTACTTCTGCTGGGCTTGTTTGGGTTTCCTCACAGCATGGCAGCTGGGTTCTGAGAACAAGTCCCAAGAGAATGAGGTAAAAGTCTGTGAAGTATGTATAATCTAGCCCCAGAAGCATCATTTCTACTGTATTCTTTTGGTTGATACAATCACAAAAGTTTCTCCAGGTTCAAGGGGAGGGGACATAAACCCCACTATTGGATGGCAGGAGTGTCAAGATTACGCTGTAAGAACATCATGTGGGAGGGGAGATAGTGTTGTGGCCATCTTTGTCAAATACATTTTGCAGTGGTCCAAAACAACACTCAGCATAGTGTTGAAAACATGGCAAGAACTCAGTAAATACTGTTGTGTGAAGAGTGGGTAAGCATCAGGGTGGGTGAGGACCAAATTCAAAAATTCAACTCTAAATGTGAACAGATCACTCCATGGTATCCAAAAAAATACATACCTCTACCTTTTATAATTATTTATAATTACCTTTTATAATTATAAAAACATACCTTACTCTGCTCACCCTGTTTCCAGCATGGAGCATCTCTGAATTTATCATATGGAACAAAACTTAAAATCTGTGCACGTATGTCACCATATTGTCTTTTTTTTTTTTTTTTTTCTCTCTCTGCTCTTATCAAGTGGACTGCCCATCTCCTTTGGGCTGTGGCATATTCCACATCTGGCAGCTGGCTAGTATCTTACAGTGGTCAGTTTTTGTTAGGCTCATCAGATGCCATGTTGCTGGGCAGATGGTCCACATATGGACATCAAGATGGTCAGCCTGGTGACGACCACATAGGCAGTTGCTCTACAGCTACGCGCCACACTGGGGGAATATCTGGCTGAACCAGAATGGTGACTCCCAGCCTTTAGCCTTATGTGTATTATGTGTTTTTATCCTCACTCCAGAACACTGTCACATCAGTTAATATGGTGGGAAAAGCAAAAAAGACCCATCCTCCAAATGTAAGATGTTGAAAGGTATTGAGGGATTTTAGCCAAATTGCTAAATCTTTCCAGGTGACTGAGAATAATTTATGAATATCTTTTGCTTCATTTTACTTTAATATGACTATAACTCAACATTTAATTGTTTGAATTTTACTCCTAATGTTCTGCCAGAAAATTATTTTTCCTTAATGAAATATTTTCACATTGTGATTTTATTTTTAAGAGTGAATATTTGAACTTTTCCCCCAGTGGAACACATTTCTGATTTAATTATGAAAATGAATGAGAAAAATAGTATGAATTTATTTATTTATGACAGTGTAGGCTAAAATACCTCTGTTTTAAAAAGAGCAGCTTTAAGGTTTTTTAATTTTTTAAACAAACTAGACAGACATTTAATGGAAAGAGAAAATGTGATTACATAAGCTTTTCAAGTATAAAAGTAACAGTGTAGACCTGAAGTATGTACTCTGACCCTCTGAAATTCCTAAAGCTAAAAATATTTTAGTCAGATCATTTTACAGTCATCTCTAGCACTATTGTGGCCACTTTCTGCTTGTTCAACATGAGAACAAAAAGCAGTAGATAGAATTTCAGTTCTTTAACTGCTGATTTTAGTGGTTGCCATCATTTAAAAAAAAAATAGGAAAGTAGTCTTCATGGCAACAGGATGGATGCTCCGAATAGGCCGTGCCTCCGGGTAGTGACTCGGTGTGGTAGTCGTCATTGCTCCAGGTGTGGATGCCAGTGCTAACCACAAGGCTGGTGCCCACATCCCAGGAAGCTCTTCAGTGCATGGAGCAATTAGTTGTTATTAGCTTATGCGTTATAGAGATCACAGGCCCACTGGGCAGACACTAATTCTGCATTGTGTTTAGCATTTAGTGCTTGATGCTTATTATTCACAGAGACCAGCATCATCTCTGACAAGATGTTCCTTACAGCTGGTTAAAAAAAGCTTTCTGGGGTTGGTTTAGAACAGTTCCTCCTTTCTTTCTTTCACCTCATCCCACCCCCTCCCCCTGACCAGGGAAGCATTTCTTCTTCCAAGAAGTAAATGCAGCTGCCCGAGCAGCTTGGGAAGGCTGTGTTGAACACCATGGACAGCAATGTGGACATTCCTTGGTGTTCTCTGTGGTCGTCCTCGAATCAGAGACTAGTGTGCTGCAGTAGGAGTGGCTGTTCACTCAGAGAGTGCCGTGCAATCTTTGATCCCTCAAATATGGGTCAAGCTGTCCTAAGAGATCTTTTTCTCCCAGTACACTTTACTAAGTCAGTTTTGATGCACCCGTGATGTAATAATACCTGTGGGTTTTTAAAATTCTTTACAGTCAAGTTCTGCTAATCTTAGACCTGGACCAGACTAGGGCTTCTCATTGTGCATACTCTGGGACTACTCCCTGCCCAGGTCTCTTTGCTGTCAGGAGGGCTTTCTGTGCACTGAACAGTGCGCCAGACTGTGGCAGGAGTTCCCTTTTCTGGGCACTAAGGGAAACTGGAGCAGCTCAGCTCATCTAGGCTGTCTTTTCTGTAAGTAGCATTTAAACATATTTTTAGGTAGATCCTCGACCCCTTCCATGCATTGCAGGCACTGGCTGCTGGTGTTAGAGCACTGTATGGCAGGTAATGAGAACACAGCCACCGCACACAGTCACACAGAGAAGTGTGTGGTCTTAAGCTAGAAGCCCAGACACCTTGGATCTTCTTGTGGTTTTACTGCTGGTCTTCTCTAAGTTGAAATCAACTCACCTTTTCTGAACCTTGTATTTTCCAGTCTGTGAAGGAGGTCAGTAGTGTTTGTCTGAGGAGCATATAAAATATCTGTGCTCTCTGGCAGAAGTTGTTTTTCTAAAACTTGAGACCAGCTTTGGCATTTTAAGCAGGTTTGTTGGCATGAGACTGACTATCGGCAGCAGGGATGGAGCATCATGTCTGTCTCACTTGGATTCTGCCCTGAGGACTCACAATCTGTTTTCTTTCCCCTGCAGCACTAAGTACCCCATCACTGCCTAAAGAATGAGAATTAACAGAATAAGCTGGGCTCCAGCCCACCCATTACATACCGTTGGTCCTTGATAAAGACCTTTTAGCTGAAACGACCAATGAGCCTGGGCACCTCTGCCTCAGGAGGACAAGCAGCTTCCCAGACAGCACGATTATTTGGGAGGACATGAGGCTGAGTCCCTCTTAATTAGACAACTAGAGAACCTACTTGGAAATCTGATTGGCATCTTCCAGATTTTTCACATTGAGGAGAGAGTCATCACCAGCAGTTTGAAGGCCTAATTTTGTATTTATTACTACCATGACTTTGCTTTTAAAACTAGTAGGATTCTGCCAGAGAAAGACTTGGTGGTGGCAAGAGACTGCGCTCTGTTGTGGGAAAGGATGTTTTCACCTTAAAAGTTTCTGCCCTGTTTATATTTTACATCCAGCGCGCGCGCGTGCACGCACACACGCACGCACACGCGCACACGCACACACACACACACACACACACGAGTTTCCTTGTATCACTGCTTCCTTGTTCCTCTTCATGATGTGATTTCACTTGTATACCTCTCTGTGTACCCCTGTAGTACTGGCTAGTCATCAGATGTGAGCCCTCAAAGAGGCGTATAACCTTGGGTGGAGCAGCTCCCTTTGGACAAGGGCAGTTTCTGGGAGGGACTTGTGAGCTGTCAGCATCAGCATTCTGAGCAGCACCGCACAGCACCTGCTTCTGCAGTGGTTCTCAAATGTGTCCCCTGACCAGCAGCATCAGCATCACCTGGGAAATGCAAATTCTCGTGTCCCATTCCAGAACTACTGAGTCAGAAACTGGGGCGGGGGGGGGGGGGTATGGCCCAGCAATCTGTTTTAGCAAGCCCTCCAGGTGATTATAATGCAAGCTAAGTTTGAGAACCACTGCATCATAATATAACCATTTTTAAAGTTTTCTTTTAAAAAACTATTTTAAAATGTTAAGCATAAAAATGGCATATGACTCAACCCTTCATTCCAAGGTATTTAACCAAGAGAAAGGAAGGCATATGTCTCCACAAAGACCTGTACATGAATGTTCACTGTAGCTTTGCTTGTAATAGTTTTAAACTATAAACAACCCAGTGTCCATCTCCAGGTGAATGAACAAATCATGGTATATCTACACAATGTAATACTACTCATCAATAAAAGGAAATGAACTATTGGTATGCCCAACATCGTGGATGAATGTCAAAGTAATTATGCTGAGTGAAAGAAGCAAGACCAAACAAAAAGAAAATTGTAGGATTCCATTTACATAAAAGTCTAAGGACTGGCTAGTTAGCTCAGTTGGTTAGAGTGTGGTGTTGATAACACCAAGGTCCAGAGTTCAATCCCTGTACTGGCCAGCTGCCAAAAAAAGAGTCTGGAGAATGCAAATTATAGTAACAAAAGAACAAATGGTTGCTTGGGAACGAGGGTAGAGGGCAAGAAGGATGGATTATAAAGGAGCGTGAAGAAATTTGGGGGGGGTGATGGATATGTGTATTATTTTGAGGTCATGGGGTCTCAAGTGTATATACATGTCAGAACTCAAGTTGTACACTTAAGTTGTATATCAGTTTGTACATCAATTACATCTCAGCCGAACTGTTAAAAAAAAAAAAAATTAAGTGTGATGGTTACCTGGAATAGGCAGGGGAACAGGTGGGAGAGGAACACATTTTTAATGATGTTCATGGTGCTCATCATATTATTACATAAATGAATAAAATAGAGCCAACAGAGAAAATAAAATCAACGAAAATATCAGATTGCTCTCTTGATGCAGCAGCCCTGCTCCCCAAGAAGCTGTCTTCATTGCCAGGTCCAATGTCATCACTCCTGGCCATGCTTGCAAGCAGCTGATGTAGACTTCTTTCCTGGCACACACTCTCCTGTACCTTGTGTTACAGTCACATGGCTGCTTGTCTTCTCTTCACTGCATCTTGCTTAGCTGCTGTACCCACTATGATGTCTGGCCCTCACACTACTGGGTGACTGAGGGTACATGGAAGAGACGTTTAGCTCAGTGTTGCATCTCTTACAGGCCCAGTGAGCATCCTGCAGTGCCTTAAATTTCATCCATGTGTTCTGGTCTCTGAATCTCCTCCTTTCAAAAGGAGAGATTCGTCTCTGTTATTGCCAAAACTGTATTTAACATTTGTCACCCGTGGGTTAATATGTCTTTAATGAAAAACTGGGACTTATGTTGATATTTCTTATTGGCGCATTCTTTAATTACACATCTACAAGTATTTAGCACAACTTCTACTTCCTAGATTTATTCCAGTCAAACCCAGTTTAGTAATAAAAACCCAGGAGGAATTCTTTTGAACTTCCTGATTGGCCATGTCCTTGCTTCCTTGTCTTCTTGCAGGTCTGATTTATATCCACTGTAACCAGCACTGCTCACCTGGGACTTTCTGGATCCAGACTGAGGGCTCCAACATTCCCCGGACTCTTCAGCAAGTAAGTAGACCAGGCACCACTTGTCTATGGAGCCTGGGAATGTTCTAGTCTGACTGAAGTCACTTCAGGCTTCCGTACAGCACTTGGACGTGCACAAGCACACTAGCCAGTGGGCACAGACTATAAAGCCTTGTGATTTTTGTGGTGAGAGGAATTGATGTATCTAAAATCTCAGGAAACTAAGAATTTCCTTTTCTATCATTACTTATGTAGACATTTTCTAGTAAACATTACACTCACGAGAGAATATAGATCTTCAGATATTAAAGTGAAGCCAGTGGTATTCCTCTTGGAGCTTAGAATTGGCAGAGAAAGGTAAAGTTGTTGTGTGTGTGCGCGCGCGTGCGTGCGTTTGTGTTTAGTTAGCTAGTTCATTTATTTATTTAATTTATTTATTTATGAATGACCGGTAAGGGGATCTTAACCCTTGACTTGGTGTTATCACCACCACGCTCTCCCAAGTGAGCCACGGGCTGGCCTGGTAAAGTTATCGTTTAGCCACACCCATGGTCAGGTCAGCTAAAATGCTCATATAACTTACAGGATTTAATTTATAGGTCTTTTAAGACCATGACTTTCAAATTGCCTGCGATTATTTCCGTGGAAATGCCACAGCACAAGTTAGCCAAAGTTAATTGGATTTCCAAAGTGTTCACATGTCACAGATATGAGCTGTTTTTAAATAATAAAGAGCTAAGATGACCTGGCTTTTCTGCAGCTGATCCAATTCAGTATCTTTTTAGTTCTTAAGGGCAGATCATTAAATACGTTACCGAATGAGATATCATTTTTATACTTTTGTAAGATCTCTGTCTAGAATTAGGTTTTTGAAAATATAGCCACCATAGCTATGGAAGGAGGCAAGAAGTATATAAAAAGACATGGCTATAGGGGGAATCAGAATTCTCATTTCTTCCTAATCACCAAGGAATACCACTCCCTTCATTCAGTAAGAGCAGGACCCTACAAGACTATTGTTCAGGAACACATTGGGTATGATTCTGTCGTTAACATTTCCAAAAATAAGATGACTATTTCCACTTAGAGCTTTTTTTCCCCCGATAATTACTCGGAAGCTGACTTTTGTACTGATTTTACATACTGGCATCTTAGGCTAATTTTCTTAACTGTTAATCAATACAAAAAGATGTGTCTACATCCTTGAAAGAATGCACTCTGTTATAGAAAATAAGTATTTCTGATCCATTCACCTTCCCATTCCACAAACACTATAGGCTGGGAAGAATCAATATTTAAAGTACTGACAGATATCTGTATTTTGCAGGAAGGAGATTGTAATTCCGGATTCCTTGGTGGAGGAAAACAAAACTCACTGGTCTTGTCTCCAATGATGCAAGTGTGATTGCTGGCTTCTTCATGAGCTCCAGAGGTCACAGCACACTACCACGGACTCTCATGGCTCCTCGGATGATTTCCGAGGGAGACATAGGAGGCATTGCTCAAATCACCTCCTCTCTCTTCCTGGGCAGAGGCAGTGTGGCCTCCAATCGGCACCTCCTCCAAGCTCGTGGCATCACCTGCATCGTTAATGCTACCATTGAGATCCCTAATTTCAACTGGCCCCAATTTGAATACGTGAAAGTGCCTCTGGCCGACATGCCTCATGCCCCCATTGGACTGTACTTTGACACTGTGGCTGACAAGATCCACAGTGTGAGCAGGAAGCATGGGGCCACCTTGGTGCACTGTGCTGCAGGGGTAAGCCGGTCAGCCACACTCTGCATCGCTTACCTGATGAAATTCCACAATGTGTGCCTACTGGAGGCGTACAACTGGGTGAAAGCCCGGAGGCCTGTCATCAGGCCCAATGTGGGCTTCTGGAGGCAGCTGATAGACTACGAGCGCCAGCTCTTTGGGAAGTCGACAGTTAAAATGGTACAGACACCTTATGGCATAGTTCCAGACGTTTATGAGAAAGAGTCCCGACACCTGATGCCTTACTGGGGGATTTAATGCCACCAAGGCCTGCATCAGCAGCCCCTTGAGCAGTACCAGCATCTGCTACACACCGTCTGCTCCCCTCTTTTCTTTTCAAATGGTTGACTTTTGGTTCTCCCTCAAGTGTTTTTTACACTGGGTGTTCAAGTTTATTTTAAGAGATGGGGTGGTGGGGGGAACACGAGGGGAATGTATACAATGCTAGCAACATTTTTAAAACTAACATTTTGGAATAGTGTTTATGAAAATCTTTAACTGGCTTTTAATCATTTTTAACAATTTGAACAGTTTAATAAACTGTTTGGTTCTGCTGTATTCTGAATCCCATGCCTTTTGGCATCATGGCAGGTGCAGGAGGAGCTCAGTGCAAAAATCATTTTGGGCCCTGATTAACCCTTTAGAGACCCCAGGCTGCCGACCAAAACACTTGCTTAGGAGAAGACTGATACCAGCTTCAGTGTCTACTGGATTAGCCCTACTCTTTCCTTTCCCCTCTATTATTTACTGACTCTGTAAGTTAAAATAAATAAACCTTTATTATTTAGCTGTTAAGTAATTATAATGAAATCTGCTGCAACAACCCTCCTGGAATCAATGTGCCCCAGGATTATATTAGCATTATTTTTAATAAATATATCTGCTTAACATATTAGAATTTTTACTAATAATATAAGGGTGTATGTGTATGTATGTTGATGGAAGATGCTGTCCAATAATTGTGCTAAAATATGGCTCATATGACAGACAATTATGAATGCTACTTAAAATAGACATCCTAGCTGAATCATGTCAACGTTTCACATCTTGCAGATGGGCAGATTTATCACTTACAATTCTAGAACAGTGGAAAACAGTATAGAGTGTATACTCACTCTGATAAAAGGCGAGTCCTCCATTCATGAAATTGGTTTTAACGAAAGGTGTGCCTCTGCTTGACTATTAACACACACAAAAATGCTCTCAACCAAGCCTCAATATAAGTGATAAGCAAACAGCAATGGCTTTAACTTTGGAAATGTCATCCAGTTCACTGCTAATAAATTTGACAGTACAACTCAGCAGGGATGTGGTGGAAGTTTAATGAGCTCTTCCCTATTTCACACCCCTGGGAAACCACTGGGAATTCACCAGGTTGCCCCTTACTTTTAGATAGGAGAGCCACCTGGAAGTCTAACCATACCACTGTCTACCAGAACCACTGTCACAGCACTTTATTACTTTATTTTGCTTTATTTTACTTCATTTACTATGTAGGTCATAGCTTTCTTATCCGTGGAATAATTTTCTAGATTTTCTGGTCTATTTTGGCAGGAAGCCACAAATACGCCAGTAGCTACATGTTTAGACAAACCATCTTCTAGATTTTACCTGGTTTGTGGCAATGGGTTTCCATCTAAATTCTACCTTGTTTTATACCATTTGCCCTCTCTTATAAACATGCATCATTATTGTTTAAATAGGAAAATTAAAATGAAATTGTTAATAGTTTCTATGGGAAATCAGAGGAACCAACAAATGCTGCATAAGCATATGATAAAAATAACAATAATAATAATCCAGGGAAGCCACAGCTTCTTTAGTATGAAACCAAGCTTTAAGTCTGGCAGTTTTTGAATAAGAGCCCCCAACTAATCATTGTATATAGTAAGAAAACACTTGGTGACAGATGTTAGCAATTACAGAAAATTTCCTGTAGAAATCCTGGCAAACACAACTATTGAGATGGACCTGAGAGTGTTCTTAGCACTTGGGAAGACTTAACACATTTCTAAGTGCTTAGGCCCCTGTTCATCCTAGTAACTTGTATCTACGTGCAGTCTTGACCCAGCAAAGAAAAAATCCAAGAGAGAAAGTAGCGAGACAGTCTTCATTACTAACAGTAAAGCACTTAGTGGAGCTTAACAAGTGGTTATTTCAGAACAGACCCTGAAAATATTTTAGAGGCCAAGCTTTATAATGTTTAAACATGTCAATTAGGGCAATTGTTTATTAAAATGTAAACAAAGGAAAAAAGCTACATCATCTTCTAAAATACAGGACCATATTCCACATCACACACAAAACAACCCATTTCACTATGGATCCACAGCATTCACTGGTTAATACAGCCACAGCTACAAAGTAATGAGATGTTACACAGGAATACTTTTTTTCCTAACCACTTACACTGTGTTTACATCAACATATAAATACAGGAATTAAGTAAAAATTTTGTTATAATGATATTTTGTTAATATTTGTAAAGGGGCATTTTTTACCTGAGAGGGTTTTTACTTAAATTAAGCTTTATTTCCTGGGCTTGACCTTGCAAGGACAGGGCTTTTCAATATTGTTATTAGATAGACAGTTTTCCAAAGAAATGCTAAGTAACCTGAACATGCAAAAACACAGGCTAAACACATCTTGCATTCTGACATTTGCTGGAATGGTCTACAGCAGGCTATAATGCTCTCTTCTGAATGGCAGATGTCTTTGAAAATGTCAGAGTTTATTAGCTGTTCAAAAAAGAAAGTGTTTGACCTAGAAGGTGTTAAGGGGAATTTTAGTAGTGCTCCCTAGTTCAGAGCGAGTAGTGCTCCCTAGTTCAGAGCGAGCGATATAACATATAGCCCTTGATAATCTTTTGAAAGCTTAAGAACACTAATTATTTAAGTAGGCATCTTTAATAAAATAAGTGCAAAAACGAACAAACCCAACTATGTATATGTACACAAAATATTCAAATAATTTAAAAATATGCAACTCACAGGGGATGCTAACTAGTAGCCACAGGAAAAATAAAGCATAAATAACATCCTAATATACTCTGTACCTCGTACCTCTTCTATTTCAAGCATGTCCAGACAAAAACTAAATTACACAGTGAGCCCTAAAAATTTTAAAGGCAAAACACAATATCAGAAAAGAAAAGTGCTTATTAATCGCCATTCAAGCAGTGGGCTGGAGCCACCTGACACAATACACGGTATGGAAATAAGTAACCTTGGTTACTGTTTCCAAGGACACTGGGCTCTTGGCTAACAAGAGCTGAGGTGAAGCTGAATGCAGTGTTGAGTCATTTTAATAAACGTGTATAAATAAAGAAAATCAGCACAATGGTATTCTACCCTTCCCAAATCCTTATTGGTGGCATCTAATTAAACATTTCAAGTATTAAACAGATCATTAACAGTAGTGAATACTTCTCATAGCAAGGGCTTTTTGTTGATGTCTGCTGAATTTTCCTCTTGCACCTCGCAAGGAGTGACTAAACCTATCATACTGTCAGGACAGCAGTGATTATACTTCCTCAGTGCGTATTTCAAGTCCTGGACAGCAGTTACATGTGGGGCAGGGCGGGGGTCAAGCAGCTGAGAGAGGGAAGTGGTTAACAGGAGGAGAAGGGGAAGGAGGAGGAGAAAGGAAGGAAGGAAAGGAAAGGAGAGGCGGAAGAAGAAGAAAACTGTACTTAGGAATTTTATCTGCAGCATTCTTAAAATCTAGGAATGGAAACTGATCTAGTTAACAGGTGAGTGTACTTTTGTTATTTGATTTTTTTTTTTTTTGGCAGCTGGCCGGTACAGGGATCCAAACCCTTGACCTTGGTGTTATCAACACTGCGCTCTAACCCACTGAGCTAACCGGCCAGCCTGAACGTACTATTTAAAATGTCTTTGATACAGGCCATTATGACAAAATAATAGTCCATACAACATTTCCAAAAAAATGTTTCAGCAATATAAATTCTGTCAAACTGGGAAACTTGCAATAAATCCTTATGGCAAAGGTAGATTCTGTTATCATATCATAGTTCTATTACGGAATTTACAGGACCAATTTGAAGCCTGCTTGATTTCTTGTGCCATGTTGAAACACGGGTGCCACCCAGGGTGAAGCGGAGCACAGGGGCCGCAGGAAAAGCCTGCTAAAAACCAGCCCATCTGTGTTGTTAAAAACACTCCATCAGACCCGTGGCAGGAAAGGCTCTGAAAGGGATAATTCAGAGATAGCTATCAGTCATTAATAGGTGGAGATGGTGTCATCTGGAGCAAGTGAGAAAAATTTATCTCCTCAATGCTTCTCTGTGCATGCTGGTATACAGCAAGGTAAAGGAGAAGCCTCTTCAGCACAGCAACTGTTTAAAGAAAATGTTCTACACCTTTCCTGGAGAAAATAAAAGGTGTAAGATGAAACAAGACAGCATTCCCTCAAGGGGAAAATTAATTAATTATGTAAAAGCAGCAATTATATAGACAAAACCCACTTTTTCAGCTTAGAAATGAAAACTAAGTCTAGGTCAGAGAGCCTAAGTCATACAAAGTGAAGCACGCAAGATTCAGAATCTCTACACAAAGCACATAATCAACAATTCAGAAAACTGTGTGTCCTAGGAATTGGATGTTCTTCCTAGGAATACTCGGAATATCAGCCCTTAACCATTTGGCTTTTCCCCCCCTGATTTTATGCATTCCGTTTAAATGGCAAAGAAAATTCTCTATACCAGAAAACATGAGCCTTTTCCTTCTAAAATTCAGTGCTGTTTCTGAACAATATCCTTCCAGTGCTTCTAAGTCATGTATCTCTCTACCATAAACCCACATCTTACTTGTCTCCTCACTAGGGTGGGAACTCTTACCTTCTTGCTCTAAATTAATTTTCAGGTCTCTCATAGATACTGCAAAGTCAGGCAGTGTTGGTCCGTATGAAGACATCTTTGGAAATCTGGAGATGGGCCACTGCAAAGAGATTCCATTGTGCTGCCTTTCCAAATCTTGCCTGAAAAAGTATCATGTTCACAGTCTTTGTGTGAGGCAAAACAGGTTTTCAGTGAAGGCTCTTAAGGGGAAGGATATTCATCCTAATACACAGGATTCGGGCCTCTGTCAAAATAAATGTTCTTCACTGCAAAGTGCCCAGGTATGTTTTGGGAAAAAGTCTTCTCAACAGTTGACAGTTTCAGAAATGAAGGAAAGAAGTCGAGAATTGGTTCGACTGTAATAGCAACCTTGGTAAATCTGCTCTCACCGGCCTGCCATTGTCCAGTGGAGATGAGCAGGAATTTTTCTATAGAAAGATCATCAGTTTAATCACAATTTCTCATTTTTATTCATTTCAGATATTAACAAACTAAACACGGATAAATGCTTTCTACTTCACAGGACAATAACTGTTCTAGATATAAATAAGTGCAGACTCGAGACAGTCTTGCCAATTCCAGTCCTACAATAATAGCAATTTATTTTTCTTCAAACGTTAATTCTTCACAGTTTCAATACTGCAGCAGCAAATTATTCTTTAGATAAAGAAAACTGTGGTCCATATTTTAAAACATCTTAAGAGAACTAGAGATAAGTGAGCAAATTTCTGGTGCCACATGCACTGTGGGTAGGGCAATTTTACCTTAAGTCCCAAAGACTGGCAGCGGGAATTAGGGACCAAAGGTTGTCTGTAGGAATGACTGGGAAACCTCCAGTGTTTTCACCCCCTACCTAGATTTATGGAGGTGAACCGTGCACTACTTGCATTCTGTTTATTGGTCCCTGTCGCCCCATGGGGTGTGATGGAAAATAAAAACCAGCTGGTACTTCATAGAGGCACTTTTCAAAGCAAATCAGGCAGGATGAGGCCAGGAGGTTTCGGTTCAACACAGTTGATCCAGAAGTTGGCACAGCTGGCATGATACTGGTGCCCTCCATATGCCAGCTTGAAACTATCTGTTTCTGAGTTGAATGCCTGCCAGAAACAAACACAGATGTGGGGCAAGTCAGGCTTTTTCTGCATCTAAGAGCTTATCAGCAACCAACATGTACCTCTCCTGGTCACAGAGGCTGAGGTCACAATGGCACACACACAAGAGCTGAGCAAGCTATAGGAATCCAAGTGAGAAAGTTTTCTACTGCTAATTCAAGGTATAAAAATTGTTACCATTAAATGCAGCTTCAGCAAAAGAAGGCCAAATCTTTTTCAGAAAAGGCAGACAGAGGTTATGGGGAGGAGAGGAGGAATCATGACATGGAGAACTAAAAGAGCCAAGGACTGTGGATAATTTTTATCCTTCACTGTGCTGAAGGAAACCCTCTGCCTAAGGCTGGCATTTGACTGTAACATGCAATCTCTTAAGTTTCTGTGGCAAATTACAGTCCTATCATGAAAGAAAAATTATAAGAGAGTTAGAGAACAATAGATAACAACTCTTAGGGTCTAACTGCCTTTGGGACCTGATAACTGAATTGTCATAATTAAAAAGTCCAAACAGGTATAGGGTTTATAAAAAAGGGACATTAAACACATAAGAATTATTTCCAGATGAGTAATGCTCAGAGGTAGGCTATGGTCAGCCAGGGAAAAGTAGTTCAAACTTCAAACCCTTCCTGGGGTTAGTTTTCTAAAGCAATACAAGTAAATAAATAAACTCAAACCCAAACAATTTGTTTTGTCTGTTAATGGCCTGAAGCTCTTTCATTTCATTCTGTGTGTCACTGCAACTTCCAGTCTTCCAAAAGCTGCTCATTTTGCTACCCTGTTCATCGCAGAGAAAAACAACCACAACACCAGAAGCCAATTACGAGATACAAGCATGCAAACAAGACAGAAGTGGATCCACACAGACATGTTAGTTGATTAAATCAAACACTATGGTAACAAAAATGACTCAGTAAAGGATTCATGATTGGAATGGTTCAGGATGGTAACGGAATTATCCCATTTGCCTTTTACACTCAAAATTAAAATGGAGACGCTAAGATAACGTGTAACTGGTTCCTACTTTTTTAGGATGTTCTTCTGCAGCCTTCTCTTCTTTCTGAAATAACGTTGAAACCATAAGGTCAACAAAAATCCCAGAACAGGGCCTCTTGCCTCAATCCATCCTCACTCAGGCTAACCTCTTCTCTCCTTGCCCACCCACTGTGCCCAGGGGGCTGCAGGCACAAGGCACACAGCACGTTCACTAGGAAGGGAAGAGCTGTGTCCATTCCCTCAACAGTTTGCCCCGCTGCCCTTTTGAAAGGATGTACCTGCTTCTATGGTAGGTTTTCAGAACTTTATGAAAATCCTCGCCTCTGGGCACAAACCCTGCAGTGAAGTGGGCCAGATGAGGTTGTCCCCCAAGTCAAGTGAGGGAAGCACTCTGCCAGCTGCAGAGGGAAAGCACGTGACTTACCCGGCTCCTGGAGTCCACGTTTAACAGGCACACCCCGCAAGCAAGTTCCTGAGCATTTTTAATCCCTGGCCGTAGCATACAGGCGGAAAAATCCAGCGAATTTTCATCTGGCTGTGAGGATGACAAGACAAATGGGTAAGAATCCAGCAATTCCAAACGCCCTTTGCTTCGCTCCCTGATCACTCATCCCGAGTAGGTCCAGCAGCATATTAACTCTTTAATACCACCCATACAATAATTCAATTTCCCAAACATTTACCAAGTACTTGCTACGTTCTAGGAGCTAGGAATGCCAGTATGAGTAAAACACATTCCCTGTCCTCTGGGAACTCACAGCCTAGGGTGGGGGCCATGTGGGTATCAGGCAATACAGTGCCATGAGTCCTTATAGGAGTAAGTCCTGAGTGCTAGGCCCACGGGAGGGGCACTTAGCCCAAGCTGAGGGGGAAGGAGCCTTAGGTCAGAGAATGCTTCCTAGAACTTAGAACCACCTTGGCTGAGTCCTGACGGAAATATGTGAGGTAAAGGGATAGGGTTGGCTGACATAGGGGAAGGGAGGATATTCCATGTAAAACCAGCAGTTCAGGCAAAGGCCTCTAAGCAAAAGACGAGGCATGGGAAGAAAGCTGGAGGATGGGAGCCGACCTTATTAAAAGATGTAGAAGAGGAAGCTGGAGTATGAGGGACTTTAAAAGGAATATAAGGAGGTTTTTTAAGGTCTTTTTTTGGCTTTATCTTAGGAAGCCACTAAGGGTTCTAATTAGACCATGACAGGATCAGGTCTGTGTGAAGGACAGATCTCTCTTGTTGCAGTGTAGGCAATGAGGTGGGGGTGACAAATCCTCAAGGTATGGGCCTCAGTTAGAAGGCTACTGTAGCAATCCTACAGACAGATACTGAAGGTCAGAACTAAGGTAGCAACAACAGTGGGACGTGGAGAGAAACGGACACATGAAAGAGCTATTAAAGCAGTAGAATCAACAGGCCTGAGTAATCTGCTGGATGTGAGCGGAGGGAGGACACTTCAGCGACCGGGAGCAGGTTTGGGGATGGAGGTTGGGGAGGAGAGTTCAGTTCGGCACAAGATGAGTTGGAGCTGCCTGTGGGACAGCTAAGGTCAGATGTTATATATACAGGTAGCTGGATATATAGGCCTAGTGCTTAAGAATAAGAGGTTTGAAATTCATCAACTAGAGACAGTGAATATAACAGCCGCTAATAAGTCAAGCCCTTACTCGTGCCAAGCACTATGCTAAGCTCTTTACACGCATTCTCTAATTTGTTCCTCACAAAAAAAATCTACGAAATAAGGAGTATAGTGCAGTGATTCAAAGGGCAGGTCCCAATTTTGGAAAGCTGTCATTTCTTAAAAGTTAATCACCTTCTATATGGGCTTGCAATTTCACTCCTAGATATTTGTCCAAGAGAAATAAAAACATGTATCAACAAAAAGTCTTGTACAAAGTGTTCATGACGCTAGCTGGTTAGCTCACTGGGTTAGAGTGCGGTGCTCATAACATCAAGGTCAAGGGTTCAGATCCCTGTACTGGCTAGCCGCCAAAAAAAAAAAGTTCATAGCAGCTTTTGCCCAACTCTTGAATTCATGGTCAATGTACGGTTGAGTTCATGAAAGAGTATAATTCTGACGCAAATGCTGGTAGATGTTTTTGCGTAGACTAAAACTAAAATGTAACAAAGACATTATTTCAGAATTTCTGTCACTCTTCTGTCAAAGACTTGAGTGACTTCTTTGCTGAATCACATAATAGTTCTCGAATATTAGAGAATATTTCCTTAACTTTTGTGCTATTCACAATATAATGGCTACAGACACAGCACACTTTCAAATTTAATCCATATTATTAACATTTTCTCCATCACTTTCTTGAGTCTAGACAATCAACAAAACAGTAAATCAAGTCCTGATTTGTAGCATTTGTTGATTTCCATGATATAAATACTCCCACTATGGCTGATTTCAAGCTTCCAAAGTGATGTCACTGAACATAGAGTTGGAAAGTGGTGTACAGTACCATTATCTAGTATTACTGCCATACAGATACAATATTCTAGGGTGACCAACTGTTCAAGTTTGTCCAAGACTCTTCCGGTTCTAACACTGAGGAAATCCCTCAGTCCTGAGCAAACAGGGACAGTTGGTTGCTCTATGATAGACACACAGAACCCCAAAAGCTAGATAATAGTAAAATGTAAGAAAAGAACTAGGGCCAGCCTGTGGCTCACTCAGGAGAGTGTGGTGCTGATAACACCAAGGCCATGGGTTCGGATCCCATATAGGGATGGCCGGTTAGCTCACTTGGGAGAGCGTGGTGCTGACAACACCAAGTCAAGGGTTAAGATCCCCTTACCGGTCATCTTTAAAAAAAAAAAAAAAAAAAGGAAGAAAGAAAAGAACTAGAAAGTTTTGTGTATTTATTAGCTCTGTATTTAATTTATTTAACTGCAAGTCTGTATAATTTAATTTTTGGTAATGTCTGTGATTAACCTGGCTCACAAAACTTCTGAAAATTTAACAATCAGCTCTTGCAAGACAGTAAGAACTGGATCCAACACATCACTGTGATAGATTGGCCTGGAATTTGAGGCGTTCCTCTCAGAGGGCTTATCCTCTGTCTAAAGCAGGAAGTGAGATTATCAGCTGTGTTTGACACAGCAGTAGCCTTGAGAACTCACAGAGCAGCGAACTCCATGATGGTGTGATTCTCTCCCCCAACACACAGTGGGTCAAGGTGGGGGGTGGAGAAGGTGGACAGGTGCACCGATCCAGCTTTGTCTAACGAGTATGACTGAAGGGAATGGGTGGTGACAGCGTGTACCACAGGGATTAAGCGCCTGGGAAAGGAAGATGGAAGGGGCTGATTGGAACAGAGTAAAAGGGTCGAACAATGGTTCTGCCTTGAGAACCAAAATCAACAGCAGTGCAAGTAAAGTGTTAGAAAATTAGAGGGTTACCAATTTGAGTTCAGAAAGTAAGATGGTCTAGGTGATCCAAGTAAACTTACATGGCCTTAGCCAAGTCAGAGGATAACTGTTCTTTTCTCTCTTTTCTTTGTCAATGCAATCATGGCCACTTTGGTCAAATGCAGAAGTGGCTGATACTATCACTTGTTTATTCTCCTGTTCTGTCACCTGCACAGTGGTAATGGTTTCACTTGCCCACCCTCCCTCCCTCAGTCAGCGTTGAGACTCTCAGAGATATATAAAAAGCACTCTGGAAAGGAAAAAAAATAGTCTAAATGACTATCACAATTATACACTTTGACAAATAAATTCTAACATGCTTTCCAAAGAGGTTAAGAACATAGTATCACGTCTGTAATCTACATTACAGATATTCATCATGTTAATGAATCAAGACTATTTGAGAAATAATTAGAATCTGGGAAAACTCTAAATTTCCACATCAATCAAATTAAAAGTCTTCTAATATCTGTTTACCAAAGGCATAAGGAAAGCAAATTAAAAGGTCATAGTATAATCTCCAGTGAAAACTATAAGGCTCTGCATAAATTACCCTGTGATCAAATTAATCTTTCAAATGATAAAATTAACCTTTCTAAATACCTATCTATAAGTAGTGGGATTATTTAGTGTATGGTAATAGTTAAGACACCAATCAGTGGCTGCAATTGCTTAAGAAGGTATGCCCTCTACAGTTCACCTTAAATTGATAATCTACTTTAAATGGCAAGTATTTCATGCATTTAGTAAAGATTAAAAAAAGAGTTATACATGATGTGCATACACTGACAAGTCCCAGAATCAGACTGAAACATATAATCCTGAATCTTTAGCCAACAATAAACGGCTAAAATGAGGTCCAAGAAAATCATTATTAAGGAAGAAGGGTTTGGGAGTAATCTGTTCTTCACCAATATTCTCACTCTCCTTCTTCCAGGCAAACAGTGGGATGGGCCTTCCCTGCCTCCTTGAAACTAGGCTTGGCCGTGCCATGGGCAACAGCCTGAGCATGAGTCCTATGTGTCACCTCTGGGAGGAAGCCTTTGAGACCAATGTGCTGCTATTTGTCATGGTCCCTTGACCCTCCCAGGGTGTCCAGCTATGTTTCACGAGGGGGAGGCTCTGTCAACCTGGGTCCCTGAGTGAGAAGAACACGGCACAGAGCCCCTCCAATTTAAGGTGGACACATAGCATGAGCAAAAAATAAAGCTTTGTTATTTCATATTGCGGAGATTGGGGGGATCATTTGCTACTGTAGCATAAGCTAGTCTATTTTGACTGATATAAAGAGCGATCTAGACACAGGTTCCACAAGCAATGCTAGACTTTTATACTGGCATGGTTACAGTATTTTGTATACTTTCCTATTGCTGTTGTAACAAATTAGCACAGACTTAATGGCTTAAAACAACATAAATTTATCCTGTTATAGTTCCGGAGGTCAGAAGTCTAAAATGGGTTGGCAGGTCTGCATTCCTTCTGGAAGTTCTAGGGGAGAATCTGTTTCTTTGCCTTTTCTAGCTTGTAGAGACTTCCTGTGTGTTCCTTGGCTCATGGTCCCATCCTCAAAGCCAGCGTAGCGTTTGCCAATCTCTCTCCCTGCTTCTGCATCACATCACTTTTTCCCACTCTTACTCTCTGCCTTCCTCTTATAAGGATCCTTGTGATGACACTGGGCCCATCCAGATAATCCAGGATAATTTTCCCACTAAAACTCTTAATGTGATCCCATCTGCAAAGTCCCTTTTCCCCATATAAGGTAACATATTCATAGGTTCCAGGACCATGGGCATCTTTGAGGGGGCCATTATTTTGTCTATCACAGCTACCTTCTGTCAACCGAGGACAGCCATGCAGAAACATGGTGAAGATTCTGTCTCTAAAACATTGTGCAGAATGACAAGATGACAAAAACGCTACCATCATTAAACATAAACTGTTCTCCTAAAATGCTGCAGCAATAGGAAGTAAGTATTCTGAAATTCACTGCTTATTTCATGCTGAAAGTAAATACAAAAGAATTTGTACTAAACTGAGGATAACAGTGGAATCAAAGGGCCTGTGTGATTTCCAGTTGACTACAAGTCAGGAGAATAACAGTCCGTTCTCTTCTCTTAGATTTTATATGGCAAGAAGGAATTCTTTGTTCCAAACCTACTAAACTTCAACACACATCCACGAGCTAAAACCTTAGATAACAATTCACTTAGGGAGCTAACCATCTCAGCACATCACATCCCACTAACATAGATGATTTGTACCTCTTGAGAAAAAAACAGTTCCTTCATAGTCTGTGCTCAGAGGAGATATGTTCCCACCACAAGAGGGAGTCTTAGTCCATGGATAACGGGAGTATTACAGGGAAAGGGAAGCATAAACCTTTGCCAGTATAACTTCCAGCTACAGCAAACATCATGGAGCTACAATGTGGAGTTTAGGACTGTGTACCCTGCTTTCCTCAGCCCAAGCATCACTACTATGATGTGGCACTAAATTCTGTGACTTTTTCACTGGATAACAGTGACACAGCAGTCTTTTAATGGGAACAGTCTCACAGAGCCTTCATGGGAAGAAACTAGTCTTTCTCAGTATCTTGGAAGCTGGAAATAACACAGCAGGAAGAATGGATTTTGAAGCAGTGATGTGGATTCAAAATCCAGGTTTCTCAGTTTCCATTAAGTTTCACATTCTGAACGTTGATTTCTTCACCTGTAAAAATTGGGATTATACTACTGATCTCGTAGGGTTATTACCAAGATTAAATGAGAATGAATGTAAAGCATATAGCACAATGCTTGGCAGGCCTAGGTGCAAATTAAATGGTAACTGTTATTATTAGTAATAGTATTGGAATCAAAGTGCCTCGTCATGGCAATATGGTCCATTAAGGAACTCATTTACCTGAAATGAAGCAATGGTGTAAAGAGTTAAAGCTTCCTATACAACCTCAATCAAGCTTCTTTCTAGAAATAATTCCCCTGCTTTAAGCTTCTAATCCAGAGTCTCTGGAGTTTGTATTGCTTTTTTAACAGAATTAAACTGCACAGATGTTGGTTTGTATGTCATTTACATTCAGGCAGCTATTCTTGTCAGTGCTGGTAGAGTAAAGACTTCTTCATGACAAATCTCACCTTATACTTCCTCTGTATCGTATATGCTATTCTTCATGCAGTGGGTTATTCAAGTAAGTCTTATAGACCGAGGACCTACCTACCAGCTAGCAAGAGGAAATGACATGGTATGATCTGGAAAAGAAGAAAGACTTCAAATAAACAACCTAACATTACACTTTAAGGAATTAAAAGAACAAGAACAAACCAAACCCAAAATCAGTAGAAGGAGAGAAATAATAAAGATCAGAGCAGAAATAAATGAATTAGAAATTTTTAAAAAATATAAAAGATCAATGAAACAAGGAGTTGGTTTTTGAAAAGATAAATATATAAATAAACCTTTAGCTAGACAAATCAAGAGAAAAAGGAGAATGCTCAAATAAATAAAATCCTAAATGAAAAAGGAGATATTACAACTGATACCATGGAACTACAGAAGATCATAAGAGACTACTACAAACAACGATATGTGAACAAACTGGAAAACTTCTTCTAAGAAGAAGAAATAAGTTCCTGGACACGTACAACTTACCAAGGTTGAGTCATGAAGAACTAGAAAACCTAAACAGACCAGCAATGAGTAATGAGAATGAAGCAGTAATAACAAGTCTCGCAACAAAGAAAATGCCAGGACCAGATGGCTTTGCTGCCAAATTCTACCTAACATTTAAAGAACTAATACAAATTTTTCTCAAACTCTTCCAAAAAACTGAAGAGGAGGGAATATTTCCAAATTCACTCTATAAGGCCAACACTAACCTTATACCAAAACTGGAAAAAGACCCAACAAAAAAAGAAAACTACTATCCATAATGAACTCAGATGCAAAGATCCTCAACAAAAGAGTAGCACAAACAGAATTCAATAACACATTAAAAAGATCATCCATCATAATCAGGTGGGATTCATCCCTGGGATGCAAGGATGGTTCCACATATGCAAATCAATAAACATGATACATCACATCAACAGAATGAAGGAAAAAAACCATATGATCATCTCAATCGATGCAGAGAAAGCATTTGATAAAATCCAACAGACCTTCATGATAAAAACACTCAACAGACTAGGCAGAAGGGATGTACCTCAACACAATAAAGGACATATGTAACAAACCCACAGCTAATATCATAATAAATGGGCAAAAATTGGATACCTTTCCTCTAAGATCTGGAACAAGACAAGGATGCCCACTTTCCCCACTCTTATTCAATGTAGTACTGGAAGTTCTAGATAGCACAATAAGGCAAGAGAAAGCAATAAATGGTATTCAAATTGAAAAAGAGGAAGTCAAACTATCCCAATTAGCAGATGACATGATCCTATACATAGTAAACCATAAAAACTCCACCAAAAAACTAAGAACTAATAAAGGAATTCAGTAAAGTGGCAGCATACAAAATCAATACACAAAAATCAATAGTCCTCCTATAAGCCATAACACAATAGCTGAGGAAGAAATCAAGAAAGTAATCCCATTCACAATAGCTACCAAAAAAGTGAAATACCTAGGAGTAAATTTAACCAAGGAGGTGTAAGACCTCTGTAGTAAAAACTATAAAAACACTGGTGAAAAAAAATGAAGAGCACACAAATAAATAGAAAGATATCCCATGTTCATGGGTTGGAAGAATTAACATCACCAAAATGTCCATATTACCCAAAACAAGCTATACATTTGATGCAATGACTATCAAAATAACAATGACATTTTTCACAGAGAAAAAAATGATCTTAAAATTTGCAGGAAACCACAAAAGACCACATATAGCTAAAGTGATCTTAAAGAAAAAGAACAAAGTTGGAGGCATCATACTTCCTGACTTCTAAATATACTATAGTACCTGCCAATTGCCAAAATAATAATAATAATAATAAATTAATTTTTAAAATACTATAAAGCTATAGCAACCAAAACAGCATGGTACTGGCAAAAAAATAGACAAATAGACCAATGGAACAGAATAGACAGCTCAGAAACAAACTCACACATTTACAGCCAAATGATTGATAAAGGTACCAAGAATATACAGTGGGGAAAGGACAGCCTCTTCAATAAATGGTGCTGGGAAAACTGGATATCTCCATGCAGAAGATTGAAACTAGACTCCTATCTCTGACCATAAACAAAAATCAACTCAACTGGATTACAGATCTAATTTTAAGGCCCAAAACTATGAAACTACTAGAAGAAAAAACAGGGGAAACACTACATGAAATGGAAGTGCGCAGCAGTTCTTTGAATGAGACCACAAAGGCACAGGCAACTAAAGCAAAAATATATAAATGGGACTACATCAAACTAAAAAGCTTTGGCACAGCAAGGGACACTATCAATAAAGTGAAAAGATAACCTACAGAATGGGTGAAAGTGTTTGCAAACTACACATAAGACAAGGAGCTAATACCCATAATATTTTAAGGAACTCAACTCAATAGGAAAAAAACAAACAACCCAATTAAAAAATGGACAAAGGACTTGAATAGACATTTCTCAAAAGAAGACATACAAATGGCCAAGCACATGAAAAAAATGCTCAAAATCACTAATTGTCAGAGAAATGCAAATTAAAACCAGAATGAAATATCATCTCACCCCAGTTAGAAAGGCTATCATCAATAAGACAGAAAATAGAGCAGGCTGGTTAGCTCAGTTGGTTAGATCACAGCTTTAAAACACCAAGGTCAAGGGTTTAGATTCCCATACCAGCCAGCCACCACCACCACCAAAAAAGAAAATCTTTATACTGGCCCACCACCAAAAAAAAAAAGACAGACAGACAATAACAAATGCTGGCTGGCAAGGATGCAGAGAAAAGGGAATCCTCCTGCATTGCTGGTGGGAATGTAAATTGGTACAACCATTGTGGAAAACAGTATAGAGGTTCCTCAGAGAACTAAAAATAGATCTACCTTATGATCCAGCTATCTCACTACTGAATATATACCCAAAGGAAATGAAATCAATATACTGGAAAGTCACCTGCACTCCCATGATCATCACAAAGCTATTCACAATAGCCAAGAGATGGAATCAGCCTAAATGCCTATCAGTGGATGAATGGATAAAAAAAAACTGTGGTGTTTATACACAATGAAATATTATTCAGCTATAAAAAGAAATGATATTCTACCTATCATTTGCAGCAACATGGATGGAACTGGAAACCATCATGTTAAGTGAAGTAAATCACGCACAGAAAGACAAATTAATTGTTACAAATTAATTGTTACAAATTAATTGTTAGAAGAGAAGAGGGTGGGCGGGGGAAGGGGGTAGAGTAATGGGAACAAAACTATGCTATCTACCCTAAATGAATTATTGTGCAGTATATGCATACATTGAAACAACACATTGTACCCCACAAAAATAAATAAAAATGAAAGAAGAAAAGAATAGGACCTAGCACGTAGTAAGCCCTCAGTAAAAGCTGGCTAATGATGACGATATTCAGGCTTAACCTGCTCTATATTAGGACAAGGATATGAAGCAGAAGGTGGGTGAATTAGGAAGGACTCAGACACATACTGGTCTCCAGATACCCTAATGCTTGGTCTTAGAAATCTTGTTGCTATAAAAACATGGAACAAATGGGTTTTGAGGTAAGACCTTGGTAAGACTGAGAAGAGAGGTTCTGATTAACTGCAATGCTGACTAAGCAAAGGTGATACTAAACTCTACAATAAAAGAACTGGTGACTGGTCCTTCTCTCTGCCACAGCCTCATAGGCACCCTCAGCATACATCACTAGCCAACCAACTTTAACAGTAGCTGGAACTTAAAAAGTAAATGCGTAGTTTAAAGCATTTCTCTGATGTGGAGGATAATGAACTGAATTCCAGAAGCTCAAAGAAAATTTGAGAACTGTAGCAAACTATGTACCTTTCCCCACAAGTCCTTCGTTATCAGTCATTACAAAAGTTAACCAATCTATTAAGGAAAGATTCATTCAGAGACCAAGGATTCTGCCCCTCTGAATGTAATAGAGAAATGGAAGCTAAGCAGTAGATCAAGCCCCATTCCTTCTCCCCAGCTCCTTCTATTCTCAGTATGCTGATTCAGCTTCCTTTCGGTGAAGAATGTGCGGTGCCACAGTCCTCCTTAATCAGGTGGTCTGCTCAGACAGAGGATGTCTCTGGTAGTTTGCACATGACTCTTCTGTGCTTCAGGATAGAATGATGGCAGAATAAAAAAGTCAAGGTGCCAGGCAGATTTAATGCAATTAAAGTCCCTAAAGTATAGTTTAGAGAACCTGATAACCTATCAGTACAATTGAAAGAAGTGGGCAAGGGTACCAAAGAGTATCTGTACGGGAGGGTAATGATAAATTTTTCCTGCCAGAGTAAAAACATTTGTTTTTCCATTATAGATGCAATAAATGCTTGTTAAAAGTTGAGAAAATGTTGAAACTAAAAGAATATTAAAAAACTCAGTGTTCTTTTTTTTTTTTTTTAAAGATGACCGGTAAGGGGATCTTAACCCTTGACTTGGTGTTGTCAGCACCACGCTCAGCCAGTGAGCGAACCGGCCATCCGTATATGGGATCCGAACCCGGGGCCTTGGTGTTATCAGCACCGCACTCTCCCGAGTGAGCCACGGACCGGCCCAAAACTCAGTGTTCATTACCCAAACGCAACCATATCACCATCTCGGCAGATTTCCTTCCAGCCCTGTAATAACAGGTCTGTGTTATTTCCAACTTGGTGCCCCTTTACAAAACGGCTGTATAACATCCTACTATGAAGATTTACCACAATGTACTTTTAACAAATACTCTAGATTTGGACTTTTAGGTTGTTTCCAATTTTAAACTTTTATAAAGAACGATTTTGTGTATTTGTTTCTTTTTGAGAATTTTTATTTAGAATGGTTGCCTTAGGAAATTTTCTCAGAAGTAGAATTACTGAGGCAACTGTTCTTAATGTTTGTTAGATCCTTTAATCCATTCAGCTTTTACTAGGTGTTTACACAATGCCCGGGAGTGTGCTCAGATCAAGAACAAACAAAATGTAGTCCTGGTCTCTGTCCTCAAGGAGTTCACAGTCAGGGGGAAAGTATATTGCCAAACTCCTTTTCCATAATGTGATTCCACCCTAAGGTATAGTCCACATTTTACCACACTATTATGATCTAAATCAACCAAACAAAACCTGGGCCTAATTAATAGGTAAAAAATGAAACCTTGTTTTAATTTGAATTAATATTTACTGATTAGTTATATCTCCTTTTTATGAATTACTTCATGTTTTTGCTTGTGTTTTACTGGGATGTTGGTATATTTTTCATTAATTTGTATGCTTCCTTTACAGAGCAAAGATATGAGCCACCATTAGTATGTACTGTCGCACTTCTCCCTAGTTTACCATTTAATCTATTTTTTTCACATTTAGAATGACTTTCACTAAATTGTACTTTGGAGAGATGCCACTTGGCATATCTATATTGATACAGAATAAATATCTATATTGAGAGATGTTATAAGAAACTCCTCAATGAAACCTGTTTCTTTATTTACTGAAAGGATATTTTTTGAAGATAATGTTAGTTACATTAGTTTCCTCTTTATGAGATCCTACAAAAGAAATTTCTTTCTGATATTACACCAGGAACAATGATGCTTCTCCTGACTACTAAGTTTATTTTCATGTTATGAATACAGTGAATCATGTCTTCTTTATATCAACTCCTAGAAAATGTAAAGTCAACTAACAGCCCACCACTAACAAATGCAAACACTTTAAAAGCACACATTTTTGTACACTTAACTTCACTCCTAGCTTTATCTTACCTTTCCTACTTTCATTTTCCCTTTGTTTCATTTTCCTATCCATTTATTTAAAAACTTTAAACCAAAAACACAAAATAAGAAAAAAAGAAAATTAAAAAAATAATAAAAAATTTAAACCAGTTATTGAAATTATGAAATACAAAAATGCCTGGTGTCTAGTTTTTAAAAAATTGGAAGGTTCAAAAAAGTATAAAACAAAAAGTAAAAAAGTCCCACCAAACACTGTGTTAGAAGACAAAGAAATTAAGGACACAATCTTGCTTTTAAAAAGCTGACAAGCTAATAGAGAAGAAACAAACACAATTATCAAGAAGTGAGGTAAGTGCTGTGAGAAATGTGCTATGCGTACACATGGGAAGGGCATCTAACTCAGACCAAAGGGGTCTTGAAAGGACTTCTGGGGAAAACAATGCTGACTCCAGAGGGAAACGCAGCCTGACGGAAAGACAGGCAAGGGCAGTCCAAGTCACGAAAGAGATCTACCCTGAACTAGGGAGTTTTTTTTTGTTTGTTTGTTTTGTTTTTTGTCGTTTTTTCGTGACCGGCACTCAGCCAGTGAGTGCACCGGTCAGTCCTATATAGGATCTGAACCCGCGGCCGGAGCGTCGCCGCGCTGCCAGCGCAGCACTCTACCAAGTGCGCCACGGGCTCGGCCCTGAACTAGGGAGTTTGAATTTGATCCTGAAAACCATGGAGAGCTCAGTGCAGGATTTTAAATGGGATTTAAATGACATGATCAGATTTTAGAAAAAACAGTCTGGTAGTGGCGCGCAGAAGAGATTGATAGGGAATAAAAAAATGGAACCAGTCCCTTCAGCAGGAAAGTAAAAGACCCCCCCCCCCCCCCCCCCCGTAACCCTAGCTATGAGGTTGGAAGTTCAGAGGTGATAAGGGCCTGAATGATTTAATACTTAAATATGGTTTCTGTTTTCACTATATTTTCTAACTATTGCTTATATGTAAGAATGCTATGAATTTTTTTTGTTTTTGTTTTTGTGACCGGTAAGGAGATCGTAACCCTTGGCTTGGTGTCGCCCGCACCGCGCTCAGCCAGTGAGCGCACCGGCCATCCCTATAGAGGATCTGAACCCGCGGCCTTGGCGCTCCCAGCGCCGTACTCTCCCGAGTGAGCCACGGGGTCGGCCCTGCTATGAATTTTTCTAAACTCAGTAAACTTAGCCTCTTGAATTCAGATCTTTTTTTTTTTTTTTTAAAAGATGACCGGTAAGGGGATCTTAACCCTTGACTTGGTGTTGTGAGCACCACGCTCAGCCAGTGAGCGAACCGGCCATCCATATATGGGATCCGAACCCGGGGCCTTGGTGTTATCAGCACCGTACTCTCCTGAGTGAGCCACGGGCCGGCCCCTTGAATTCAGATTTCTAGAAGAATTTAATATCACCAAATAAACATAATTTTATCTCTTCTTTCCAAATATCTATATTCCATTTCTTAATGTATTGGCCAGAACAGTATTTTTTTAAAAAATAATTATCCAAACCATACGATTTTAGGTTATAAGTTGAAAAATGGTTCAAGGGAACAAATAGAGATTTTGGAAATTATTTAAACTCTGAAAATTTAATATTATGAACCATTAGCAGTATAACAATGGTGAGAGAATCTGCTGTTTAAGACATGTTGGGATAGCTGGGTATATACATCTGGCTATCAGTCAGAGCAATAAGAATTGCTTCCTACCATACAACTGTTCAGATGGGTCACATAGTTAAATGTAAAAAAAAAAAAGAAAGAAATAGAATATTTATTCCAGCTGTGGAAGGAAGATAAATTTCTGAATATTGTGAAATAAAGGATATTATCAGAGACAAATTGAATAGGTACGAATGTATATAAATAAAATATTTTTGTCCAATGAAATGTAAAAGGGGGACAGTGATAGGAGAAAAAAGGCTGATAAAAGAATACTAGCTTATATATATATGTGTGTGTGTGTACAAATCTGTTGAAAATATGAAATATGTGAGGTCAATAACCATATTCCAGTGAATAATGGTCAAATAGTCAAAAGAGATGATCAGTTTACACACAAAGGAAACAGAAAAAGTAAATTATCATTTGGAACACTGCAAAGCCTCTCATGAAATTAAAGAAATGTAAAAAAAAACTGTAGAGAATCACTGCACACTTGTTAAGTTATGAAATTAACAAAGAAAGCTAGAACACAATGTAGAGAAATATTTACTTATACATTGCTGGTAGCACAGTCAAGCTATCTGGAAAGCCATCTAAGAAACATAACAACAGCTATACATGCATGCATGCATGCATATACATGTGCAAAACACACATTCTGACCTCCTAAGTTGACTATGAGGAACTATATCCCCAAAAGAGAAACAGTTATTTGCTTATTCAGAGTAGAACTATTCAAAACAGGAAAAAATGAAAATAATCCAAAAACCTAAAAAAAGTAAAAACGGCTAAATGAAGTACAGGATAGCAACATGATGTATCATACAGCTTTTTAAAAGGGCCGGCCCCGTGGCTCACTTGAGAGAGTGCAGCGCTGGGAGCGCAGAGGCTGCGGGTTCAGATTCTATGTAGGGATGGCTGGTGCGCTCACTGGCTGAGCATGGTGCGGGCGACACCAAGCCAAGGGTTGTGATCCCCTTACAGGTCACAAAAAAAATAAAAATAAAAAATAAAAGGATGCATATGGGGACATAAATAACTAGAAGTGCAAAGGGAAAAACTCAAATGAATGCTTTGCAAAACTCTCATGTACGCATGTGATTTAAGAAAGATGTAGATAAAGTGAATGTTTTCCTGTACTCTTATTTAGGTACAACGGGCCTTCGTGCTATCCAGAAGCCAACCTGGGACTATTCAACTAACTGCACACACACTATCTTCCACCTCTAACAGAACACGATCCAGTAGGCACTTTTGCCCTCCAATAAGCACCATCACAGGAATACAAACCCTGCTTTACAATTTGGGTTTCTGGAAAGGAAAGCAACTGCTGAAGTGTCTAAGGGGCTTACTGTGAGTGTGGCCAGTGACATGAAGCCGATTAGGTTATTCCATACTTTGTCGATGTCCTTCAGCAACTGCTGGAGTTTCTCACTGCACACTGCAGTGGCTTTTATCCCCAGCTCCACACGTTTGGTTACCCTGTACACTTCAACAACACCTGATGGGGTGAGAGAGTAGAGAGTTAGGTGCTGGCAGTGTCAAGAAAGATGAATGAGACAAGGCAACATTATTGCTTGCTGATATCTTAGCTGGAATTAAGGAATGTACCTGGGCACAAGGGACCTTACTATTCTTGGGGACCAATCCCCTTCTCAACCCTACAGTATAGCTCACTGGTAAGAGCACAGACTCTAGAGCTACACTGCCTGGGTTCAAATCCCAGTTCTGCCTCTTTAGTAGCTATGGAACTTTGGGCAAGTCATGAAACCTCTCTGTGCCTCAGTATCCTCATCTTTAAAACTGAGATAATAACAATACCTCCTCAAAGGATGATTGAGAGGATTAAATGAGTTAATATTGTAAACGGCTTAGAACAGTGCCAAGAGAAGAGGAGGTGTTATGAAAGTTATTAGCTCTTTTTTTGTGTATGTGGGGGGGGGTCAGGTTTCTTTTTGAGTCTCTCCGTTTGAAATAAACTGGCTGGAAATGGGAATAGTAAAAGTTTAAAAGAATCTAAATGTTAATATCATTGCAAAGTAATTAAGAAATATCTCATCCCTCTGAATCTCTAAGGATTTACAAAACTCTGTGTCTTCACATATCTTTCGTACATTTAGGACACAGAACGGTTCTTTTCCTGTGGTTTCTGAATTCTGGTTGAGCTCTTTAAGCAAGGATGAGAGATGCTAAGTATTTCCACGTTCTAAGGACTGCCACCAGACATATCCCCTGCCCCTATAATGTGACAGTCACCAGACACATTACCCCAGCCTCCATAAGTGAATACTAGAAGAATTCCAGGGAATCTTCCAAGTGGTCCATCATCAGCTTTGTGTACAGCACTATGCCTTTTCCTGCCCTTTCCCCAAGGGCAGGTCAGGAATTATTGCCCATCCTGTGCCAAGTGAGGGGGCTTCTAAGAGAATCTTATTAGAAGGAAAAACAGGCACCCCATTTCCTGGTGAACATGCTTATGCAGTAGAATTGTGCTTGTATGAGCAGGAAAAGAGGAACTGGAGTGAGGTGGCAGGAGTAACGCAGAGACTACATCCCTTTACTATCCACTAAATATTTTTGAGTACCTACTGTGTGCCCTAGATTAGGTATTGGGGACACACCAGTAAACAAAACAGAATTCCTGCCTCCTTGATGGTTCATTCTAGTGGAGGGAGATGGTAACCACAAGCACAATAAGTAAAATAGACAAGATATTAAAGGTGATAGGGCTAAGGAGAAAATAAAGCAGAGATGGGGATAGAAAGTGCCAGGGGTGGGGAAAGGGGATACTGTTTTGAGAAAGGGAGGCCAGGGAAGAGCTCACTTAGAAGTTGACGTTTTAGTAAAGATCTACGAAAGATTAGGATCCAATACACAGAGCTCTGGCCACAGGCGAACCCTGAGCTTGGGGAAGGAGGAACAATGAATTGGACAAAGATTGAGGTTTCCAATTGGATTGGGAAGTTTAATACCTAAAGATGGCCAGGAAGTTAAGGAATCTGTTTGTGATGTCATTAGGGGTAGAGAGGATGAATCCACAGAGCATCGTAAGGCACTGGTTGGAGACAAAATGATTTCATCACTTTAATGCCTCACTAGTTCAAACTCTTTGATGAACCAGTAATACAGATATAATTTTACATAATGGTACAAATAGTTATTACTATGATTTTAGTGCCTTTTCTACAAATGCAGATGCTACTTAGTGAAGTTATATGTAGCTTGAGAGATCTAGCTTAAAATACTTAACATACGGGAAAACTGAAAATAATGCGAAGTGCCATGATTTTGAACAATATATATATATATATATATATGCATATATATATATGTTAAATTTTTTGGCAGGGAGCAGCTGGCTGGTATAGGGATTGAACCCTGGCCCTTGGTGTTATCAGCACCATGCTCTAAGCAACTAAGCTAACCAGCCAGTTGAATAAGTAAAATATAAAAGAACATACCTAGCAAATATTCCATGCCTTGAGCTGACTGAATTACTTCTGTGCAAACAGAACTACTACTTATTCCATTTAAAGTATCATTTGCCTTCTTTATGACCTACAAGAAATAAAATCACATCACCTTATATAACTGAGAAGTCATTGCAAATCAATTTACTATTAGTAGAAAATGCAACCAAAAGCATGATTGACTGATGTACTGCATGTATATGATTGTGCTGAAACAAATCTGAGAATTTAATTTTAACCTTGAGGAAACAATCCTCCACTTCTTTGAAAGAGAAAAAAGATAGAGGTTCTTTAGTTTAAATATTATTTTGATTTAGGCAGAATTAATGGTAATACTTAATTATTTCTTAAACACAGTGACAGATGATGGGATAACGGACAAAGGAGCCAGTGTTTGCTATTATAAATGTGAAAGGAAGCCTCACTTAAGATACATGACTTTTCATAGAGTTTCATTTTGCACAAGACCATTGAAGTAAGGCTTGCCTCAAGTTTCCTCTGACCATCCAGAGGAACCAAGGAGAAGGCAAATGGCACAAGAGAGCACTCACATACACGTGAACACAAAATGACATACTCACATCCAAGGCACTCCCCAGGCACCTCTGCCATTCATATGCATATCTCTCATTCTCCTGTGGATTATTTTATAAAAAGAATTGGGTTAAACAGGTAAGTCTGGAATCCTCTATTAATGACTCTGTCAATTCAAAGAGCTTGGAAAACTTTGCTCTTTATTAAAATCACTCTAGTTTAAGCAGTTCATATTTGACCACTAATGATTATTTTAAATTACTAACAAATGTAACTCCTGAGCACACGACCTGTGAATGTGAGGGAAATGTTCTATAAATGTTGCCTCATTCAACAGTGTCAACCTTTTTTTTTTTTTTTTTTTTTTCGTGACCGGCACTCAACCAGTGAGTGCACCAGTCATTCTTATATAGGATCCGAACCCGCGGCGGGAGCGTGCTGCGCTCCCAGCGCAGCACTCTACCAAGTGCGCCACGGGCTCGGCCCAACAGTGTCAACCTTTCTTCAAAGGTACTCAGCATGTAGGTATCCAGTACCACAGCCAATATCAAACCACTGGCTCTCCACTCCCCAGTTATAGTGCTGCAGGCGCACGTGTGCATGTACCTGTGTGTATGTACGTGTGCGTGTGTATGCGTGCGTGCGTGCATGCATGTGTGTGTGTGTGTGTGAAGGAGAAGGTTAATGAGGAGAGTTAAGCCTGTTGGCTACAATGTAGGGGGATGACAGCATGGGACTAAGATGCAGCAAACAGAAATAGTTAGAAGATCCAGAACATTTTCCCTCTCTCTGTTTTGAGGTTTGAACAGTCATTCAGATGATAAATTCTAAGTGCTCAAAAAGAATTCTGCGAACACTTCCCTCCTTGAGAAGTCCTATGAATAACTTTGGTTTTAGGGGGACTGAGTATTTCCAGTGGATGTCACATCTGAGAAGTATTTTCACCCAGGGCTAATGTTGTCATGCTCACTTCAATTACTATTTTATATTTGGTGGGTTATGCTTTTCTGCCCCTCATTTCCTCATGTCAGAGCAGAGAAAGCATTTTTTTCTTGGGGTCCTCAATGCTCAGCTGGTCTTTTGCCTGCCCCCGAGAGAAAACGACCTTGCTCACCTCCACTTCTCCCGTCAGATCTTTGTACTTGTCACGGATGACAGGCAGAGCTGGCTTCTCACTCAGAGTGTTGGAACGGTCTCTGAAAGGCTGCTCCAAAGCCGGAGAAGGAGAAGAACGGGTTATTTCTTTATCACCAAGGCTCAAACTCCTCTTGTGTGATCCTGGGAGAAGTGGATGGTACAGTCAAAGGTTTTGATTATTCAGCTCAGTTCAAGTGGAGGCTCTTCTTTGCTAACATGACCCTCTTTTTCAGATGTTTTTGTCATGAGGCATTCAGAAACATAATCCTCATTCATTCACTCTGGGAAACTACACGTTGAATCTTCTCTATTGTTCTCTCTAGCTTGGTTTCCCTGTCTTTAGTTTTCTCCATTATTCTTCTCTGATCGGTCACAATTCTCCTATAATTCTATTTTTTTTTTTTTTTTTGTGGCTGGTTAATATGGGGGTCTGAACACTTAACTTGGTGTCATCAACACTGTGCTCTAACCAACTGAGTTAACTGGCCAGCCTATTCTTCCATAATTCTAAGTGTAAAACCATTGGAGTCTGGAGTACTAAAGTGCCTTTCTAAATATCAGTGCATAAGAGCTGTGTTGCTTTTCCAGTTATTAGTTATAGATTTGCAACTGAGCCACTACACACTCAATCCAACTGAAATCAATGATCCTTTCCATCAGGATGGGATTAAACAGGCAAACTCACATGCCAGAGATCAGGCAAGTAAAGTAAATGCCTGAAGTAGGTTAGCTGGAGATAGGAAGTGGTGGGGACTGTGGCAAATTAGGAGAGCATATCCCATCTATAGAGGACACTGCTACATAGCTCCAGCTGATTGTCAAGACACAGGAATGCAGGCCTACTATTGTCAGGTATTATGATATTACAAGAGAAGCTAGAAATCCAGATTGTAAAACCTTATGATTTTTCAATATTGGCAATTACTTCACACTTTAAAAAAAAAACTTCTATGTGGATCAATCAAAACAGATCTGCAGGCTGGATTCAGATCCACAGCAACCACATTGCAACCTCTGGATTAAAAGACACTGTCTATAGCTAGGGAATAAGAGCAGAGCCACCCTGGCCACAAGTGGATCAAATCCATTTCTCTGGCTCTTTTAACACAGCACACTCATAACCAAACAAGCTAATGAGCAATAACTGCACGTTATGCTTATTTTTAGTGCTTTTTGGACTAAAAGCACTAAAAAGCAGTTATCTGAGTTATCTGAGAAATAGTGACTTGACTTCAGTTCAGTCTAGGGAAGGCTTTATCATAGCTAACTGTAAATGATTCTGATTTCAAAGGTTGAAAAATCTACTTCCTGCTAAATCAGGCACCAACATTTTATTCTTAAGAACATCTAATATCTCAATGGACAAAAACCACAATAGTAAAATCTACCTGGAAAGCTACTCACCTTGAACAGAAAGATCAAAGGTCGCCAGCTCACTCTTGATCATTTCTTCACTGGATTTCATTTTGCTTTGCGAATTGGCTACTAAAAAGTCAAATTTGCTGATTTTGGGCTTTTCACTTTGGAACTCTCCAAAGTCATCTAGACATTCTTTGGGGGTTTCATGAGAGGTGCTCCTGGAAGCTGGGCTTGGACATGTGACCTCTTGGCTCTGTTCAGCTGTAGGAAGGTCCTGTCTTGTGAAATCTTTATAGTCCCCACTTTCATATTCTTTTTGCTCACCGTTCTGTGGAATCACATCTTTAAAACTGGCAAAAGCTGGGAAGGTAGTCTCTGAAAGAGCATCTTCACTTGCAAAGGTCGTTACTTTGGACAGAGATGTCATGGTGACGTTTTCAGAACTGCCAAATGAAGTCTCTTTCTTTTGAAGAACTGAGGCAGCTGAGAAGGATCCACTTCCTGCTGAGAGGACAAATGGAGAGAGTTTTCTGCCCTGAGATGCATCATCCCTGTCTGACCAGTCATAGCTTGTAAGTGTGCTCACTGCAAAATTGTTACTGTAGCTTCCAAAAGCAGCATATTTTAAGTCCTCTATATCTGAAAGGGAAATAAAACCCCACAATTAGAGGCAAACTCACGATTTAGGCAAAATGCCCTAAATTCTGCAGAAGCAAAATGCCTAGCATACTTGATTCGTTTTATGCTATGTTGGAGTTAACTAAATTTAGAGCTTGTACTAAAATTAAGAGTTGAGCTGTAAAATCGGATCTTAGAAAACACACATTTAGCCTTGAGTTGGCATTTAGACTTGGTTACCAAGAACAATTTTCTTGGATTTAAAAATTACTAAAAAAGATAAGGAAGTTCATGTACCAATGTATATATTGTTTGATGTAAGATTAGGGTCATTTAATAAATTGTCTGTTCCCTTATAAACTTTAAAATGTACTTACATATTCCCTGCCTAAAGCACGTCTCCTTTCATCTTGACTTCGCTGGAAAATGTTCCTTTAAAACACAGTCATATGAAATGTACAAGACAAACTACTAAAAAACTGAGTTTCTCAAAACTAAAGTGAAAATAACGTCACCTAACTTTTAATCAGTTATTAGGAATTTCTGTCTCAGGCAAGACCAAACATTAGATTTTTTTTTTTTTTTTTTTTTTTTTTAAAGATGACTGGTAAGGGGATCTTCACCCTTGACTTGGTGTTGTCAGCACCACGCTCACCCAGTGAGCCAACTGGCCATTCCTATATAGGGATCCGAACCTGTGGCCTTGGCGTTATCAGCACTGCACTCTCCCAAGTGAGCCATGGGCTGGCCCTCCAACATGAGATTTTAATCAAGCAACTACTTACCTAGTAGTTAATTTGGTCAATTTAGACATCATATTGCTGTGATGAAAGATGAGGAAAGAAAAATCAATCTAATCGACTTTAGCCCTTAAAGAATAGAATCAAAGATCTGGGTCATGTTAGGCTCCTGTTTCTCCTTCAATTATGTATCTGCTATCCCCATTTTAAAAAAAGAAAAAAAAAAGGAAAAAAGAAAAAGAAAGAAATTTTGGGGCAGAAGACTCATTTTACAAAGCATTCTTTTTTTTTTTTTAAGTTGACCAGTAAGGGGATCTTAACCCTTGACTTGGTGTTGTCAGCACCATGCTCTCCCAAGTGAGCCACGGGCTGGCCCCTCAAAGCACTCTTAATATATGTTTAAATAATTTAAGAGACAGCAGAAGAAATGCGGGTTTTTGACTTAGATCTGAGTCCAGCTCTGTCACCTACTACTTATGTGATCCTAGGCAAATTATTTGACATTTCTCAGCCTCAGTTTGCTTATCTGTAAAATAAGAAGACCGTGTTCTTGGAAGGGCTGTGTTATGATGATTAACTGTGATAATGTATGTTAAAAGCCAGCTCAGTGCCTGATGAGCAATATATAATAGCTAGTATTAGTTCAGCATAGTTGTCACCATCCTCAATTTGATATTTAGTTGTTGTTTTAGGGCCTGAAATGGAATTATTTTGAATAAAAATGAAAAATCAACTCATATTTTAGGGATATTACTAGGGAAAAAGTTTCTTACTCATTTCAAAAAGCAAAACCAGCTGAGGCTGAATAAAGCTGGCGTAGAGAAGCCCCTTTACAGCAGCACTGTCCACTCAGTTTCATTTTTATCATTGTACAGGAGGCAAGAAGGCCAAATGCAAGACTCTCCCTCTGACAACCACATACATGATTTACAAGGAAAATGCTCAAAAGTTTTATGACCCAGATTTTCATAACTAAGTCAATAGGTGAACCAACAATGGGTCATTTTTCTTTCTCTCACAGGAATACTGATAGTTTATGAGAGGTCGGGGGCTCTTGACATTTCCATAGCTCTTCTAACAGTACACCCCAAATCTCTTTCTTTAAGTCCTGTTAGGAAAAGGGTACGACATTAATAATAAAAATGGAAAACACTAGATGTACAAAAAGCCAACCAGTGAAAAGCAAATATCTTTCACAGAACGATGGTATATTTTAAAATTCTGCAGTGCAAATGGTACTCTTCAAATGTGGCTTATTAAACAGAAGGAAAAAAAGATTCAGGTAAAAAATTTATAGTTTAGAATGAATGAAAAAAGCCCTTAGATGAAACTCTTTCTTAGTCTCTTGCTGTAGTGTTTTTCCCACTACGTAAAGGGATCAGAAGTTGCCCAGACTCAAATGAGGTGAAATTCATCAGAAAACAGATGCAGTTAAACACAAGACTAGTCTTCAAAGGTTACTTTCTGAAGAATGTTTCACTATACAGCTATTTTTATTATTAGACCCCACCAGAAAGCTCTTTTGGGAAAACTATATTAAGAACTGCTCCCAGAATCTCTTCTATTAAAAGGGTAGCAATTTTCCTAGAGACCAAAGATAAATTTAATGAAAATACAGCTCCAGTTCAAACACTGCAACCAAGTTGCTATGGTAATAAAAAAAAAAATTGTGCAATTATGCAACAAAAAACCCTTTTTTTAAAAAAAAAAAACTAGAAATGATTCATATAATCAGATAAAAGGCATTACAAAATAATAAGGGATTGCCTTAGTAAAGAGCTTTTAAGCATTTTTATAACTATACAGGTCTTCAATAAATCTTATTTTTATTAAAAATGATATGCATACAAGATTTTGTGCCTTTTGGAGCAACTTACAGAAATGACTAAATGGAAGACTTAAAATGGAATATTTTATACTTTTTTAAAAACGAAGAGTAAATATACAATATTCACTACAATCAAGCCTCAAGGTTGAGTTTTAAATTTACTTTTGCTTATTTACTGGCCGCTTGGTGTAAAAAAATAATTTATTAAAGCATAATTCACTTGAACACATAAGTTATTGATGTTACATAAGGACTGAGAGACGAAACACTGTATCTCTAAACCTTAGCATTTATAAACAATATAAATATAGAGAAATATTTCCTGGCATAGTGAATATTTATAAATGATTTTCTAAGAAAAATGAGGTATATCAGTTCATTGAAAGTAGGTTAAAGCAAGAAAATTCCTCATTTCCCATGTTAACAGTTCTACATTTTCTAAGCAGTCCAGTTATGTGTGCCATTATATAATGGTCTTTTGAAATTATTAAAGATTATATAAGACCTACAACATAATCGATAGAAACCCTGTCTAGAAAAATGTTGTGAAATAACCCACATTTTATTTTGTAATCACTGAAGTTACCATAGATGGATTTTCAATTTGATAGCTGAATTCTGAAAATTGCAAGAGAAAAAGAAAAAGAAATTGGAGAATGAATGCAATAAAATGAACGGAGAATCACTACTATATTTCCAATTCTACTAGAGAACTCCTATGCTGTGCTAGGTTGAGCTACAATTGCACAGATAATACGCCAAATTGTGTGCTTTAATACATGTATTTGTTTGCAACCAGGAATGTCCTATTACAAAGGCCAAAGGAATAAACTTATACAATCTACTTGCCATCATGGATCTCAAATCAAGACATGGATTTCTTGCTTATGCTGGCAAGTAACCCTATCAGTCTTTTCCATAACCTCTTTTGAATGGATGTTGTATACGAAAACAAGGTATTTCTTAGAACAAAAAACGTGAGCTGCCACTACGGGACACACAAGGCAATATCCATTCCCATGGACACTTTCTAAAGCTGTAAGCATATGCCCAGGTAATTAAGAGTTACTGGCTTTTGAGGAAGGAGTTTAGAAAAAAAAAAAAAGGAGATACACATGCAAATTCCACTCTATTCCCAAGTGTTTAATATAGTAATAAAAATGTTCATTGGACTAAGGAAGAAATAGCTTTTAATTTCCAATAATGATTTAATCCAGACTTCATTTACCAAAGCAAACCATGAATATTTGTACATTTCAGTTTCTCATCACTCCTGGCCTTAGCCTACCTTAGACCCTATTCTATCTTGGATCTATGAAATCAAGCATAATCATATTCTCTATTAACTATAAAACCTGATCTAACTGTGTCCTATGCATCTCAAACACCCTGATAGGTGTTGTTGAAGAAAACAGGAACGAAAGTGATCACAGTATAAGCGTGACAGGCTATAAAATGCTGCTATATAATTGCCTTCTAGTTTGCATGAAAATCTCCTAATTTGCATGAAAATCTCCCATCCTTCATTTGTACTGATTCACATGACTCTATGGTTTAAATTATATCTGTATTATCTGTAAGAACCTTCAGGTTTCTGTGTCAGCATTTTAAATTCAATACAGAAAAGTGGCAATCCTGCGGATATTTTAAGTCAGAGGAGGCTAGAAGGACAAGGAATGGTGTCAGAACACACAGTGGGATTGCCCGTGATCATCAGTAAAAATCTCATCAAAAAGCACCAAACAAGTACTGAAGACGGCAATTGCAATTGAGGCCTTTTGGCCATGCAAGGGAGAGGGGAGCACCAGGAGACCCACCTGTGTGTATTACCTTCTTATGCACCTCAATGTTATTGGGTCAACATTTTCCAAAGCAACTAATCGAAAGTACTCAAATGACGGAAAAACAAAGAGCTAGAAGCAGCTCTTTAAAAATAATTTGATTTTTTGAGTTATTTTAGGATTTAGCACTGCTTCTTTGCTATTGCTAGTGTTCCTTTCATGTTCATTTGCTACTTCTAAAACACAGTAGGGATTTTAATGTGAACTGTAGAACATAAATACATTTTATAATTTCTCAGGCACGGATATATAAAGTCAAGCACTAACCATCTTACTTGGCATCAGGGTAAACAAAACAGTATTTTTTTTTTTTTTGAATCTACAGCAGAGTTCTTCAAGTCTTTATTGCAAAAAAAGTTTACATCACTATATTTTATTATTAAAAGTAGCTCCCTAAAAAGTAATGTGTTACTTTGGAAACATTAATTGCTGAGTTTGTGAATGTATGCCTTACACAGTTATATTCAGTCATTTTCTTCAGTCTGCTCTGATAAATGCAGAAAGGAGTTAAAGCAGTCCTAGATGGACCATCTAGCATTAGAAAATTACACTGGCAAAGGAATTCCTTAGTCAAAGCCACCATGAGATTGGTCTTATACACAGCACAGGAAAATCCTAAACAAAGGGCAGCTGGTTTTATCACTAGATGGAGGCTACATTAAGATCTCTTTCTTCCAAATTTGTTAGCACCACACATCATAATTAAATATATTTATACAAGGTTTTTGAAACCAAGTATCATTCAACTTTCTAAAGCATTATGCTCTGAAAAACACTGTATTTTAAATAGCAGGCCTAGCTTTTCTTAGTCTAAACCCCAACATGCAATTTTTTTTCTCAAATGGCATATTTCAGATACGATAAATGATCTCTCAGGAATCCTATTCAAAACCCTCATCTTCAGTAGTTTAATTTTCTTTTTTCCTCAAATTCTAAAAAAGAACAAAGAACTGAAAAGCCTCAAAACATAAGAATAAAAATTTTAAAACATGGAAACAACCCTTTTCTCAAAGTTTTTATTGGTCTTGGGTTTTTTTTTTTTTTTTGAGCAGCTGGCAGGTATGGGGATCTGAACCCTTGACCTTGGTGTTATAAGACTGCAATCTAACCAACTGAGCCAAACTGGCCAGGCCTGGTCTTAGGTTTCTGACCTGAAAAATAATAATAATCTCAAGGTTTTTCCCTATTATCATATTTTGAAATGGTGAAAATATTTTCCAAATTTGACCTACTCTTGTTGCTAAGTTTCATTGGTCCTTCTAGAAACTGTTTTCTTAAAAACGAAAGTGCTTTAAAGCTTTGTCTGACATATCCCCTAAAGTTGTTTCAAGAACTTGCTTTATATACTATAAGTAAAAAAAGACTGAGGGTTGCTTTATAAAACATCCTGAAGTTGGAAAGATAACATGCTCTGCAATTAGAGGATCGAGTACCCAATTTGAAACTCAAATCAAATTCAGTCCCAAAGGCCTCCTGGTATTAACACTGAACACTTTCCATTATATAGATTATCAATTATAAATTCAGTTTACATTTACTGTGCTCAGAAGTCTATCTCAATACCATTTGATGATTTATCTTAAATTAAGTTTATAAGTATATAGTTAGCTAGTAACTGTGTCCCTCTTTCCCCAACACTCAACTATTAGGTCTTCTTCCTCACCTTCCCCTTCTTTAAAGTGTTACTCCTCGTAAGAGACAGGCTCTCTAAAATAAAATATACTCAGTTTCTTTATTAGAGGAAACTCGAGTACATTTTTTTCTCTCTATTACATAAAGTAGTGTAAGGTTTGAAGTTGTATTTTTCAAGTTTAAAGTTATATTTCAATCCAACGCCACGTTAAAAACTTACATCAATGGAATTATAAAGGGCAATGGCTAAAATGTATCAATAGTTTCTTGGGAGACAGGTGTTTGGGGAAAACAAACAAACAAGCAAAAGGGCAAAACCTTTTTGTCCCAGGGAATACTACTGCTCTAAACTTGATACCAGCCAGGTATTGCATTGGTCTGACCTTGAAAATGTACAAATTACACACATCCCCACACTTTCAAAATATGCCAAAGAATTATTTATTAACACAGGACTTACAAGATCACAAAAGAGAGTGGTACAGGAGAGCTGGAAAATAAGTCATCAGAATAAGCATGCAGATCAGTATTCGCAGAGGAATATACTAAAGCAAGTTCGAAAAGGCACGTTCACACAGAAAATGTCTAAATTGAAAAAAAGACATCAGAAAAGCTGCCAATAAATAAATAAATAAATAAGGTGCTGATTAAAATACAAAGATTTTCATGTCAAAGAAGAGTTACTTTACAAGTAGGTAGGTAGGTAGCTACAGAAGTCCTGCTAACCCTTTGAGAACATCACAAATGAAGGTAAGCTCTTGCTGCCAACAAAACCAGATGATCTTAATGACTGCACATCAAGATGCTTCAATGCCACAGAGATTAAATTTGGTGGGGGAAAAAAGCAGCCTAGTTGAAATTATATGCAGCAAGGGCTCAAAGGGTTAAATGTAATAATATGCGGAGAAATCAGGCAATGTTATTAGTATCATCTACCTTCCATACAAAGAATTATAGCAAGAGTTAAAAGAGACAGTATCCCTTTCAGAGTTAAGTTAGGGTTTCCAAATAGGATTAAGGTCCATAGGCAGCAATCTAGTAGGTTTTATTCTCTTTTCATCAGCCCACTTCTTATTTCTCCAACAAGAAGTACCTTTAACCCTCAAACTAAGAGAGCAAGAGATACTGTGGTGATCATGAGGATAAAATAAAACCACATCATATTGAAGTTCCTGCCATTTACACTCTATGCTACATTTATGCAGCAATTTTGCTCAACAGCAATATAGGGTCATTGATAGGACATCAACCCCTTTTAACAACCGCTCTCAAGGGATACTGCTCCTTTCTGACAGGAGGTTTACAGATAATGGGAGGAAACAAATCTGCTTTTAAGAATATCCTCAAACTGAAGAGAGTTGGCTTAAAACATTACAGGTTCCAAGCTTGGAATGTTCCAAACATACATAAAAGAACATGAGCACAGAAGATAATTTTAACAGGTCGATAAGAACAAACTCAGTCAAAAAACCAACTTCCCCTCCCCAAATAAACTGGAAAAAAAACCCCAAAAAACCCACAACAAAACCCCACACCCAGATTAGACTCATTTCATAAAGACATCTAGCTTGGCACTGTGAAAGATATAGATTCACTTTCAGAAAAATAGTTAATTAATAACTTCAGAGTCCAAAAGGCTAGTATACATGTTATGAGATTTTAAAATAAAAATCAAATGTTGTTCAGAAAACAGCACTTTGCAACCAACTGGTGTGGTTCAAGTAGCTCATATGAAAGAGGAAATCAAAATTACTCTATCAAACAGCAGCAAAAAAATAAAAATAAAAAAACTTCTGAAGAAAAGTACAAAAAAAAAAAAAAAAGAAAGAAAGAAAGAAAGCAGACAGTCCAGGGCATAAGGAGCTCTTCAGACCGCCCACTGCACTTGGAAAATACCTTAGCAAGTAACGACATGAGACATGTAATCTCTCTGCTAACTTGCTCCTAGTTCAGCACCCTGTTTAAGAATACCTCCAACACATCAATAGCCAAAGGATAAATGCATTTTGTTTTCTGACTTACCAATTTGATATAAGCAAAAGCTACAGTACTTTACAATTTCTGCCTGAATCTGTAAACTTAGAAGTGTCTGTGTATTCCTCTCTTGTTAAAAAAACCAAAAAATTTTTTAAAAAACCCAAAAACCCTTCATATACATAATACATTTTCTAGAATGGAGTAATACTGAGATATTTCTCATTATTAAAGGCCATAAAATAGGTTTTTCTTTCTATATACATATCAAAAAACAAACAAACAAAACACCCCCAAAACTAGGACACTTGGGAATCTAGTTTTTATGACAGGAAGCTGAACAAGAGAATAAACTGCTACATGTAAATCCACTTAAAATTTAAAGAGGGCTCTCTAATAAGATGTTATCAAACATTTTTTCAGAAAGTTAGTAGTTACCCTATCCTAGCATCTACAGATTTGTTACAACTCAGTACTTTCAGTAACAGAAGTAACACTGAAAACAGGACCTGGATTCCACTAACACCACATGCCCTCCCTCCTTACCAAACCCTGACATACAGGACATCCATGTATGAGCTTTTTCCTTCTTCTCTTGAAGGAATGTGGCAAACTGCAATACAACTAGTAAGAAATTTTTACTTTCTTGGCCTAACCAGAGTCAGTTTCTGTAAACCAAACAGAATACTATATTGGCAACTGCTTAATATACCCAAGAGAAGAAAAAAGGAGAGGGGAACACTGATTTTGCTCATAGAAATGGAGGGAACATTGCTGACACTGCGAAAGCCTTTATAAAATTTCTGGCAATGTGGGGTTCATTTAGCAGTGGGTTTTTATGTACCTCTAACACCAAGTTGGTGTTAGAGTTCAAAAATAAAAATATTTTAGCGATCCAATCTATGTTCCATAGTAGTCACAGTATCCATAGTATCGAATTTAACACTGCTTTAAGGAGACTGGCAACAAAGAGGTTAATTAGAAATTCATAAAAGTGAAGGACCAGAGCTTTACTCTTCTGTAAATCAACATCAACAGAATCATCTATGAAATGTACATCACCATCACCAGAGCAATCTAACCAATTCCTCACCTGCAGCAGGAGGATGCTGGCCACTAACTGTTGGTAAATCCAAAGAGCTATCAGACATGACATGCTTAAGATCTCCTCCCACATCAGCCAATTTCATGTCAAACTGAACAGAAAGTGCATCTTCTGAGTCCTCCTTGCCAACACTGCTGCCACCAATGGAAGGGAGATCCAAGGACTTCACTGAAGCAGAGTCTTCTTTGGTGTGTCTGAAAGCCACTGCTTTTTCTCCCAGGGATTTGTCGGAGTTCAGGGAAGAAAATTTATTGGAGTGGAAGTCAGCAAAATCATCATCACTTTTTCCTAAAGGAGTGTTATCTTTCAGGTCTTCAACACCTAGTCCAGATCCTTCGAGAGAAAGTTGTTTGAAGACATCATACTTGCTAGATGCAGCAGTTGGATTTTGTCCGCTCTTCCCTATGCTGCCCGAATTACTGGTTAGAGGAACAGGACTAGCTTCCTCTTTAAGGGCACCATATTTGTCATCTGCCTTTTGCTCAGATGAAACAGAGCTATTACTGAAAGCCATAAAATCTGCAAAGTCATCTTGTTCCCCAACAGATGCTGGACTAGAATATTCTCCAAAAAGGTTGAACTCTCCAAAATCATCAGCCAAACTAGAAGTTTTAGTTGATGTCAATGCTGTTGTAGCTGCAGCAGAACCTGTTGACTGTGGTCGTGTGGAGACTGATTTTGAAGTACTAAACGTAGCTGAAAAAGACAATGGTTTCTCACTGCTGCAATTAACTGAGGAAAACATATCTAGGTCTGCTAAGTTCAGAGGGTTTTTCACTTGTGTTTGTTGTTTCTGTTGTATAGTTCCTGAGGGGAAGGATGCTGGAAAACTTTTGTCTTTCATTGGTGGCTCTAGTGGTGATATACTATCGGCTGTTTTAAAATCAGTGAAACCATCATCAGTTCCTGTAGATCTGAATTCTGCAAAGCTTTCTCCTGAAAGAAAAAACCAAATAAATAAGAATGCTGAACCAAAAACCACAAAATGCACAGCATATTAAATTGCAAGCATAATTTTATAGACTTTCCCCACTGGCTTGACATTATTTAATCACAGTTTAAACCGTATCCAACTACGTATTTGTTTCCACAGTGAAGTGTAGCGATATGGAAATATATAAAAATCAAACTGAGAGTACCTATCAGTACCATGTTCATTTGCTCATGACTTTAGTGTGATATCTCCCCTAGTGACAGATCCTTCAATTGGCCAAAAGCACCGCTCTCAATACTTTTTCATACAATAGAATAAGAAATAGGTTCTGGAGGTTCCTGAAGAGAGGCATATTAAAATAGTGGTCCTAGGGCTGGCCATTTAGCTCAGTTGGTTAGAGCTATAGTATTGATAACATTAAAGTCAAGGGTTCGGATCCCCATACTGGCCAGCTGCAAAAAAATTTTTTTTAATTATAAAAATAAAATAGGGGCCATTTATTTTTTCTTATTTTTTATTTTTTTGAAAGATGACCAGTAAGGGGATCTTAACCCTTGACTTGGTGTTGTCAGCACCACGCTCTCCCAAGTGAGCTAACCGGCCATCCCTATCTAGGGATCCAAACCCTTGGCCTTGGTGTTATTAGCACCACACTCTCCCAAGTGAGCCATGGGCCAGCCCCAAATAGTGGTCCTCTAAAGAAAAAACATGTTATGTGTTACATGTTACCAAAAAAAAAAAAAAAAAAATCAGAGGTACCAATGAAGCATTATGAGAAATCTTGCACCGAATATTCAAGATGTATAGCACTTTGTTCAACTAGGGATCTTAAGATACTAAGTGGTCTTGTTCAAGTATGTGGAAGCATTAATTTGAAGGGAACTTTGATGAAAATTTTTGAAAAGGTACCTACTTGTTTGCAAAGCATTCTGGCTAAGGGCATATTTTAAAGCAGCTCCTCCCCATATTCTCTTAACAAATAAGCTGAATCTTATAGAAAAAAATCTGTGAGAAATTGGGCTTTTCTTGAAATCAGCCATCTCACTGTACCAATGAGCACTTATTCTTATTTATTAAAATCAAAGGGATTTGAATAAATACCAACTATCAGTTAAAGTCTCAGAGAATACAGCTTAGACTTTAGTTTATATTGTGTTATTCTAAGGACAGGGTTACTGACGGAATTTTTTATTTTTTGGTTAGAGAAAAGAGGTACTAATGTACTTCTCATAAGTAATTAATTGGACTCCATTAAGACACTGATAAAAATCTGGGCCCATGATTCTTAATACTGTTTCTATTCTTTATTATCACAGTAATGTTATCGCTCACAGGTATGATGTTAGGATGCAGATGATCTCAGTTTTTTACTAGTGTTTGAAGTTCTACCATAATATCCACTAGGCTATGCCAGTAATGAAAACCAGAGATAAACCAAATATAAATATAGCTGTACCAAACAACACCACTTACTATTAAAAAATATGACTGCCATCTCTGGAGATTTATAAATTAAAATACAAGCTTTAATTTCCTCACCCATATTTTGAAATTCTACTTTTCCCCCAAAATGAGATATAGAAGCATAAGAACCATAAAAATGTTTTTAAAACCAAAATCCAATTCTTAAAATTGGCATATAAAATAAAGCAGGCTTTAAATATATTGTATTTGTATCATGATATATATACTTTGATATATCAGATGAAAAAAGCATTGAAAATAACAGAAACTGATTTTTCTTCCTAATCTTAGATATTTAACCAATTCACCAGCATAATCCATCAACACAGAGAAATCCATCTAATATTATTAGGGAAATTTTAGAAAAAGAGAGGAATGGCATTCAGATGTCCGGTAATTTATGTTTTAAAGACATACCACTAACAAAACTAAAGTCAATTTCACAAATTGACAGGAGAAATAGACGTAAAACTTTACTTTAAAAAATCACCCTAGTGCTCGCTTCGGCAGCACATATACTAAAAATCACCCTAGAATTTTAGACAAGTATATCACTGATTATATTTGTATTATTTCTAAAAATAAAAAGGTAATAAGCAGCCAATTTTATCACATCCTAAATTTTCAATGTGTTGCTTTGAAATATATGTGAAATTGACAAGTTTTGCTTTGTTATTTTTAAAAAGAAATACCCACAGCAAACTAAACTTACTGATGAATTGTAAACTTTTCCATTAGAAATGTAAGCTGGGTCAAAGGGTTAAAAGGAAATAAAAATGGGTAGGTTTACAAGTTCAAAAACAGAGTTTTTTGGCAAATAAATTAGTTGCAGTCACTAGAAGCATATTATTTCATGGGTAGCTTTTCAGTTAATTTCTGAATTCTTGAAAGTTTCATTCTCTAATTGTCACTTTTTAGGACTGAAAAATCTCAAAAGAGACCACTTTTTGCTAAAACTTCAATAAAAAGGGTCACTTCTCTATATAGAACATTTTCCTCATCTACTTTAATTTATGGCTTAAACTGTAGAAGCAGAAAAAAGGAAGTATTATTAAACTCTGTCATTCAAGTAATCTAAGAAACTCACAGCTCTAAATACAATATAAGATTCCTCATAGATTCTAAGACACTATCATACTTTCATGAAGTCAAGTCAATGTATTTTTAATGATAGTATAAAAAAAGTTACCACACCATTTAGGAGAATAAAACATATTCTCCTAAAATGAACAAAGTTGGCAACTCTACTTGGAAGGCCTTAGAATTAAAATTAAGATAGGAATGACAGCAAGCAAACAAAAATTACAATTTGGAACTTTGTTAATAAAGTACTGAAAAAGGAGGACTAAGGTACTGCTTACATTTTGGTGGCATCATTGTCTTTCCCTATTGTCTTTTACAGCAATAACATACATATCATATGATCATTAATACCATATTATACAAAGAACCCTGATATTAAACCATGCTCTTTACTCCAAACTTGCCTTGGCCTGAGAGTTGATGAAAGCAATGCTTGGAGCAAATGAAAACAAGTCAAAAGTTCCTCGAAGATTTATCTTTGTACTCCCAGTGTCTGATACAGGCACTGAGGAAGAAATAGCTGAAACATCCTAAAGGAATGGATGATACAAGGAAACATTTCCAGAATCTAAGAGCTAAAAGGGATTAAATATTCTTATTAAGAGGTGGGTTTCTGGGCCGGCCACGTGGCTCACTCGGGAGAGTGCAGCACTGATAGCACTGAGGCCGTGGGTTCGGATCCTATATAGGGATGGCCAATATACTCACTGGCTGAGTGTGGTGCAGAGCACACTGTGCTGAGGGTTGCAAGGGGGCCGAGGGTTGCGACCCCCTTACCAGTCAAAAAAAAAAGAGGTGGGTTTTCCTTTTTAGAGAAGTACATACAGTTCCTATCATACCTGTCTTACTTTCATATAACCTCCCCTACCCCACACAGAAGGGTGGAAATTCTTCTTTTTTTAAAAGATGACTGGTAAGGGGATCTTAACCCTTGACTTGGTGTTGTCAGCACCACACTCTCCCAAGTGAGCCACGAGCCGGCCGAAGGGTGGAAATTCTTGTAAATGATTTTTGAAAGATGTGCCAAGTTTGAGCATTCAGTACATAAAGGTAGAACAGGGTACTGTTCCCATAAGGAAATCCTCATTAGAGATATACATTTCATAGCATGCACAGTTAAGCTTTGGAGGACATAATTTGCAAATTATCATTCCATATTTCTTTCTACTCTATTTAAGCACTTCTATCTGAGAAGTTAACTGCACATGCACATAAACCTCTTTCTCTTCATCTTTCTTTTTTCTTTTTCTTTCTCGGCACTCAGCCAGTGAGTGCACCGGCCATTCCTATATAGGATCCAAACCCACGGCGGGAGCGTCGCCGCGCTCCCAGCACCGCACTCTCCCAAGTGCGCCACGGGCTCGGCCCTTCATCTTTCTTATTCAATTACAGCCAATCTTGAAAATCTTGAAAAGTGATGACTGAGTTGAACACAAAGTACAGTAACTGATCTCTCCTATTTCCTGGATGAGTGAGCAGATGATTAAATAGTGATGTTAGCATCCTTGACTATATCCAAGTGAGCATTGTTTTGCTACTGCTTCTGTTTGAAATGATGCCATGTTTTGGTTGTGGGCCAAAGCTTTGAAATGCTACTTGGCATCCCTTTTCTCCCATGAAGCTCTCACCATTCAAACATGACAGATTTGGTTACTAGTTAGGTTGAGTCTTGCTTGCCTCCACTTGGTCATCTTTGTATTAATCCAATTTTTGGTTTGTTTTTTGGTGATTTTTAGCTGATGTTCATGAAGAGCACTGAATACCTGGAACTGTGCTACTAATGAAAGGAAATCCTGTCTAAGAAGATGCATCTCTTTACCAGAGTTGGGTCATACCATCCTTTGGGCCCACTTCTGCAAAAGTAGAATCAAGTCTCAAATAATGCCTTTATAATTGTATCTTCTAGTAGTATAGATAGATGTAAGACAGTACTATATCATACCTCTGTGAATGTAAAGTATCTTATACCTGTCTTATGACAGGTAGTAGTAATCGTGCTTCATCAAAGCTGTTTTTAAAGACATTATTCTATTATGTTTTCTTTCCAGATGATAATTAAGAAGCTAAAAAAAATCATGCCAGGTACCACAACAGTAACAAAAAAAAAATCTCGAAAAGTAAGTTGCTGCCTTTTGCACAAGCTGTTACGCTGCCAACAGTTAAAGTCTTGTCGAATGTTACAATAAATAAAATTAGACATAGCTCTCATTTGACACAGGAATATGATTTGGCGTACAGGCTTCCAGTGGAAGAGAACGTACTATCTTCAGAAAAAATTGCATTGATTTGGGATTTGCCCTACATTTTAGAAAATAATTCCTAATAACTAAAACACATTTGCTTCCTACACTTTCTAGAGATACAAAAAGGTAAGTCTTATCCCTCCTTCCACAAGATAATCTCCCACCCTGTACTTATCAAAATATTTATTAAACATAGTAGGGTACCCATTAAGGCTTTTTTGAATTAAAATATTTGCAGTTTGAATATCTATCATAAAAATCACTACCATACCATATTGTTTTTCCTATTCCACTTTTTTTCTCCTAAACACACAAACACACATCATAATATACAGGAATGTTCAGGAGTGTCACTGAAAAAACCATCAAAAGTCTCTTTTATTAAAAATGGAAATAATTTACCCATTTAAGGGATTAAAAACTTACCTAAAGATTTATTTTCTGCTGTCTGTTCGAGTTCCCTGAAAGCACTATATTTATCACCAGGCTCTATGACAGAAAAGACAGAAGCTCAGTTGGGTTAGGAACCTTGAGAACACAGCTCAAGGAAGTGTGGCAGATTGGGATAACCAAACACACTTAACATGTGGTATAAGCATTTTACACATTTAACATAAAAGGCCACCACTCAAAACAAAGATTCATACAATTTAATTAAATGTTACATTCACAGGGTTATGAATCTACAAACTGTTTATACCTCCAAGTGGAACAGTATCTTCAGAGGTCTTGTCAGCTGTAATTCCTTTAAACACAGCGTATTTATCCCGTGAAGCCAATGCTGTAGTTCCAGGAAGTGGCATCCACAAAGAAGGGGCACTAAAGGGGAAAAGAAACATGTCTCAATGACCAGAACATTGAATCTTTCCCTTATCATCAAATAGGAGCTCAGAATTAAAATGCAAACAGGTACCTAGTTAAAACTCATGGCACTCTGCTTTAAAAGTCAAATGGCTTAAAAACAATGTCTTTTTCTTGAAAAAGAAAATTAAAACAGCAATAATTATTTAAATTAAACCAAGCAATAATTATTTTGTTGACAAACTAAGAGGCGTTAGATCCATGTCGACCATTTAAGCATCTTGTTAAGCCATAATAACAATTGGAATGGCATTCGAAATAGATGATTAAAGAATGATGACCTCCTGCAATTTTAATTTAAGGCCCATAAAACCACAAAAGTGACCTGCTCCAAATATTTATACTCAATATTCTAAAATGAAATATGTTTAACCTTAATACAAATTACTCTCTAAAATGAGTGCAGAGGTGGAATAGTTAAGATAAAAATCTATTCGTGAAATGTTGTGTAAGCCAAGATGTAAATTGTTCTTTTTTGATCATATTGCATTGCTTACTTAAGCAACAATACAGTTAATACAATTTGCATTTGTACAAGGATCATATCAGCAGTTCCAAGGATCCCTTCTTCAGTCCCAGAAGCTATCTTCGTAGCAAAACAATAATCACGTTACTTCAAAATTAGATAAAGATACTTTTGCCTGTGGGCCTATTTCTTCCTGAATGGAAAAACTGTAATGAGCAGTATCTGTGTGGGTAATTCTTGGAAGGCTTAAACACATACTTTAAAAAGCACTGCTTTCCCTCCCTCCTTATCAGACCCAGGCAGCTCCCTGGAAGAACAATCTTTACATATGAATGATTACATTCCACCAGTAGTTTGTGTCATTCAGTACCACACACATATATTATATAAATGGATTTCTATTGAATTCTTTGCCCTGGAGCAAAAATCTTTCCACAGTCGTTTAAATCTTCTTATCAGTGGCCTACAAGCAAGGTAAAATCCAGGCTCTGTCACCTGCATGCTAATGGGAGTCCACAGGGCTTTAAGACTTAGTTCCATCAAATATTATAATTTCACATCACTTCCAAACAGCTGCTACATATCTGATCGTGACAAATGTAATAGGTGGTCATCTACACATTACACTTGTAGGTGGATTTTTTTCCCCCACCACTGTACTACTAGGTCTGCAGGTGGATTTTTAAATTAAACTCAGCTCACTGTACAAAATGTTATATAGGAATAAAGGTAATTAGTGTCTTATTAAAAAACCCCAAAGTTGAATGATCTATTTATTTTTCATGACCCTACAACTTTAGCTAAGGTCTTTTAAAGCTCATTGCTAAAATCTTCCTTCTAAATATGACATTTAATCGAATATTAACTTTAAAATTATATTCACAGAATTGGAAAAAAATAGAATATATTCAGGGTAATGAAGTATTGCTGATTGAAGTCAACAAAATAAAATTCCATTCAAAAAAAGCTATGACTCAGACTGTAATTTCATGCATATTGCAAATGAATATTTCATTCCAGTTCTTTCTCTGAGGTTATTATTAAAAAAAAACAAAACAAAACACTGTGATCACCACTAAAGTGTTAATTCAAGTTATATACAGTAGTTATAATCTGTTCCAAACATGAAAACAGTTATTTCTACTCTTTAACACTAATGAAAGTACTCAAGTGAGAGAGGCGTATTGTTTTAAAATGTAAGAACCTACATTCTTTGAAAGGCAAGACTGAAACAATCTGGCCACCCCAAAAAATATTTTGCTTTTTCTCTAGCGAATCCATTTATGTTTTACAATCACTCCATATTGGCTGTGGCAGATTGTTTTACTTAGTTGCTCACCTTGGTAAGTACATACAAGTTGGGAAAATAGAGTAATTTAATCAGACCCCCTCGCCTCGGGGCAGGTTGTGTTGGTGTAATGCGCATGGGCGACACCAGGACTTGGCTGGCGTCTGCCTCAGGCGACCGCTCACTGGTCATGCTATGCAACGTATGGCTTCCAAGGACCTGTTTTGCCAGTTACCTAGCTCACAGACCTGTGTGTGAGGGGTCTGGTGACCCAGCCTGGCGTGTGAGAGGTCTGGGGACTCAGGCTGGCATGTGAAGGGTTTGTGATCCAGTCTGGTGAATGGGCTGGAGGGGTCTGTGAGCTCCAGACCCAGCCCTAGCCGGTCAATTGGCCCACTCGGCAGAGTTACGGGCAGGTAAAAGAGCGCTACAATACATTTAAAAAGAAATATTTCAAACTCAGCAAAATAAATTTACCAATCCCAAACCCCTGTACCTTAACCTTTTTCAACTTTTCTATCATCAGTGCCCCATGTCTGCTTTGTTGATTGCTCTAGACTCCCCAGTGCCTGGCACACAGTAAGTATTTTCTGAATGGATAACTAGATAATGTTGCTGTCTTCCAGACCTCCTTTCACGTTTAGAGGCAGGCTCAATTGCCGTCTCTCCTTTGACTTTGACATCCAGTTCAATACCAAGTCCAACCAGTTTCTCAGCTATAAACTGTTCAGTGTCTATAACTCTAAACCTCTCATCATCTCACAACAGGATTACCACAGCAGCTGAATTAATCCCACACACAGCAGCAACAACCACTTTCACAGTCACTTCTTATTCCTAAAATGCTTTATAGATTATGTCACAATCATAAAGCATCCCACAACTGGTAGTGCCCTTAACTAATGTCATTTTCTCACAGACTAACAACGCTCTCTACCCCAGTCTACTCCTAACATCTCACTTGTCTTATCATCTTCTGACAAATAGCACCCATTTTCTGCTTAAAAATACTGCATAAAGTAGTCTCACCTAGGTTCAGCTATTCATATCATGATTTAACACATCTTTTATTTATTTATTTATTTAATTTCTAAACATTTTTATTTCAAATCTCTTCATCTCTCACCAAAAAGACATGGGTTGGTACACAAGCATAAAAAGGAAATACAAACACAAAAGTCAAATGTCTCCCACACTGACCCTTACAAAAAACTGGGAATTGTACGTGGGGTTTACAAACAGGACCTGCAGCAGCTAATGTCCCTTTACAAGAATCAAACATCTCTATTTTTACAGAATACACAGGCATCCCATTCTGAAACTAATTTACAGGGACATCCCAACACCCATCCCCTCTAGCCCCAGAAAAATAACAAAACATACCCAGAGTGCATTTGTTTTGTTTATATCAAAACATCTTTCCCTTTCCCCATCCCATTTAGATTGACCTGCAAGCCTATTTTAACCATTTGGTAATTTTTTATAGTTTATGAAAATAAATTATACAGCAACTATTTTAAAAAATTAAGCACAAAAAGGGAGACTAAAGGAGGAAAACTAAACAGCAAGACAAAAGCCAGGCCACACTGTGGCTTGGAGGACAGCAAGGATGGCTAAAGAGGACAGAAGTGGTTACAGGTGTATGTGGCTTCCCTTCTGGTAAAGAACTGGCAACTACCCTGAGCCCAGAATGACATCCCTCTTTACTGAATTTCTTAAAAACGACCAAAAATGTATGGCAGCAGCTGTGCCATGGGCAGCACCAGTTTGGGCATTCCAATGATCAGCCTACCACAGAGCGGTGCCTGGATCCTGCTTGTCCCTTGGACAAGGTTCTGGGCCCAACAGTCAGGGGCACGCCCCTGTTCAAGCGAGCACTAGGGATGCGGTGGTTTGACCAGCCTTCCTGCTCTACCAGAGCTGGTTAGGGAGCTAAGGATGCAACTTGAGTAGGGCTTTGTGGTTTGTAATTATCCTGGATTCTAATGAAGGGTGCCCTAAGTTTTCCTTACACTCCATCTTCAGGAGCAACTACTATCTCAGTCCAGCTGCTACCAAACACTTACATCTTCCCGCCACAGCTGGCTGCTCTTTGCCTGCCCCTTGGTGTCTCTTGGCACTGCTGAGGGAAGGGGGTAGGAGAGAGAAAAGAGCAGTTCCAGGTACCCTCTAAGACCCTCTGAAGATGCAAAGGGAGGGAAGGCATGTCATAAACTCAGCAAGCAGGACTGGCTTCCTTGGAGGTAGGTAGGAATGGGAAGGGATAGGAGAAGGTGTAGAGAGGACAGGAAGGGAAACAGGAAGAAACTGGGTGACACCTACCAGGAAGGTCAAGAAACAATGGAAAGGACAAAGACAACATGAAATCTGCATGTAAAGGAAGGTCTTTCTCTGGCAGATTAGAGAATCATTATTTTAAACGTAACTCCTGGGCTGGCTGGTTAGCTCAGTTCGTTAGAGCACGGTCTTGCAACACTGAGGTCAAGGGTTTGGTTCTTATCAACCAAACACTAAAAAAAAAAAAAAAATACATACAACTCCTTACTCTATTTTTTTTTAACTGTAGTACCTGAGTCCCTAGTGCCTGTCTCTATGAGTGAGTGCCCCATCTCACTCTTCCCAACTCTGTTCTCCAGTTTCTCAAGGCTGCCTGTCACTGTGCTGAACATGAAGGCCCAATATCAAACAGGATATAGGATCTATGACGGGGACTTGCAGATAACCTCTGTGGCCCAATAATCCTATAGCTAACATAGTGGGGAGGGGAGGGCACACATTTCCTTTTTTTCCTCTTTTTTTAAATAAAAAAGGTTTTACTCTCCAAGAGCAAATAAATCATTTGAATTACTGATAAACACTGCTGCAGTGAAAAGAAAGATGTCTACATGTAGACAACAGCACAAATTCAGTATAAGAACCGCTGTGTTGACGATTAGAGATAAAAATCACTTATCCATTCCCCCCATTCCACAAACCAAAACCAGAAGGATTCCCATAGGGAAAATGTCAAACTCAAAAGCTCCTCCCTTACAGACAGGGGCATGTCATTTTCTAAAACACAGAAAACAAATGCTGGGTCTATCCCCAAAGAAGATGCTCTCAATACCCCAACTGATGGCAAGCAAGACTTCTGCAAATGAAGACACAGACACACACACACAGACTTCTGCAAATGAAGACACACACACACACACACACACACACACACACACACACACACACACACATGCACACTCACATGCACAGACTCTCAGACCTCCTTTCAGCAGCCATAAAGCTACATCCTAGTGTCTAGTCCTCTAACTTCTGGGCTCAAAAGCTAAGGGAGAGGCAGCAGGGAAGGGGAGGATATAACCTAAGGAAAAAGTTCTTCTCATCCCCACTCCCTGCTGGGACCAGACAGCTTAAAGAAGGCCCTGTTCTTCTGGGGGCCCAGAGACAAGGGCTGACAAGGCTGGCACCCGAGGGCACTTCTGGCACTATTCCAGTCTCTCACACCTGGATCTGGGAACCCTAACCACCTCCCTTCCCCAGTTCTTCCTAAATGCACATTATAGGGATGTTTGCAGCTATCTCTATGTAATTCTCAGCCTTAAAAAGGGGCTTACATAGTCAGCCTAAGTGAAAAGTAGGAAAGAAGGAAGGAGTAGGAACTGTGGAGTTGAGCTCCCTGCCAAGCCTTTCTTCTCAGGAGGCTGGTGCAACTGTCCACAGCTCACATTCCAGAGTGTTACATTTGCTTTAACTAGGCACAGGCAGACAATCAGGCCAAGATCCTCACCAAAGGTCTTAAACTGCTTTAAGAGCCAGTTGTCACTCACTTAACTAGTCCCCCACACCAAAGCCCCTGCCTCCTACTCCTGTGCTCCCAACACAGCACACGCATTCTAATAACAGCAAGCTGTTGTAGTAGTTGTCACTAGCTAACATTGGTTCACACCCATCCTGAGAAAGGTTACAGTAAATCAATCATGAACTAGTGAAGATTATACATGCAGGGCCTGAGGGTACTGACATCACCCGAACACAGCTTAGAAATCAACGATGGGTCCACAGAAGTGAGGGCCATTTCCAGTTTATTAACATAGCTTTTAAAGTAAGTTCACAATATGGAATACAGATTATCATAAACTAGGGAATTCATTACATATATACATTTAAGGACTAATCCTGAGAGCTTTATCAGATAACATAAACACCCAGATAAAACTAAAACTCTTTAGAGCAGGAGCTGTAGGTTTTGCTTCTGTACTTCTCATGCTTACCCTAGTGTCTGGCATATAGCAGATGCTAAATAAATATTTGCTGAATTATAAATGAACAGTGACTATAGATTCTTAGATATAAGCAAAATACTTTCATGCAAGGAAAGCACGGACGCAGTCAAGTTAGAACTGTAAAAGGAACACCTGCAAGGAATGGCACATTATGTAAGTAAACTATTACGTGGAGATAACGCCACACAAAATTGCTAATACCCCATATATCTCAGGTCTGGCCACCACCTTAAAACTTTCTACCCCCAAATTTTAATTTCATCTATTGTGAGAGTTTTTTCCCCAGAGGAATGAACCACCAATTTGATATATTCAGTTTATGACTCATATATTATATTCACCCAACAAACCTTTGTTAATTATACATCATGGGCTAAGAACAACATACATGAACATAAAAGATTGTTTTCAGGTTCTTACACCTCAGTGAGGGAACAGTCAAATAATCCAGTGACTGTAATTAGAGCACAGATAGTCATAAAGTACTATGGCAGTACTCCATCTTGGAGGTGGAGAATGATAGAGAGAGATTAGGAAAAATTTCCTATATTTAGCTGATATTTGAAATGGAACTAGAATTAACTATAGAGAGAACAGGTTGAAGAAAATAGAATGTGCAAAGGGTAGGAGCTTGAAAGAGCCTGGTCAGTCTGAAGTCATTTTGGCATGGCTGGAGTATAAGCTGTGGGGAAACAGCAAGAGTAGGGAGACTAGGTCACACCAAGCAGAGCTAACACAGTTGATAGTGGTAAAGGAAAGAGGATGGAGCCAAAAATAAATAATATTTCTAATTTGGTGACTGGATATGGTGATACTATTCACCAAGGAAGGGAACGATGATTTAACAAATTTTTATTTGGGTTTGAGAAGCAAAATAATGAATTTAATTTTACGCAGTGAATTTGAGATGCCTTGAGTCATTCAGATACGGATGCTTAGATGGCAGTAGGACATATAAAATTTGTTCAAAGGAAGAGATATGGAATAGAAATATGATTATGTGTCTATAAGATCAACAGTACATGTGCTGGTGCAGTGGTCTTGGAAATTCCAATGCTCTACAGTCACATCCCTCATATGTTTCTTCCATATGTTACTTATATGTGTTTGATGTATTTTTAAAATCAGGAGAATAACCTCTTTTACTAATGTGTAAGTCTATAATGACCTTAGTCCTTGTTACAGTGTATATGAAGTGTATATGACTAGTGTATACAGTGTATATGACCAAGAAATAATTGGTTAAAATGGAAGAGATGAGGAAAATTGCACAAACAAGAAGAGAAGAGAAATAGAAGATGTACCCTGACAAAAACAAATTCCAAAAATAAAACCAAAGAAATTCATATTGCTTACTCAAAGTCTGGTGTGTTCGCCCTGTGGAAGAAGTATCTAAATAATTTTTTTTTAAATGAGATGGAAAAAACTTCAGGAAATAGGACTGGACACAGACTTCATGAATACGACCCCAAAAGCACGGGCAACCAAAGGAAAAATAAACAAATGGGATTATATCAAACTAAAAAGCTTCTGTACAGCAAAAGAAACAATTAACAGAGTTAAAAGACAACCAACAGAGTGGGAGAAAATATTTGCAAAATATACATCTGACAAAGGATTAATATCTGGAATATATAAGGAACTCAAACAACTTTACATGAAAAAAACAAGCAACCCAATTAAAAGATGGGCAAAAGAGCTAAGTGGGCATTTCTCTAAGGAAGATATACAAATGGCCAACAGACATATGAAAAAATGCTCAACATCACTCAGCATCCGGGAAATGCAAATCAAAACTACACTGAGATACCATCTAACCCCAGTTAGGATGGCTAAAATCCAAAAGACTCTGGACGATAAATGCTGGCGAGGTTGCGGAGAAAAAGGAACTCTCATACATTGTTGGTGGGACTGCAAAATGGTGCAGCCTCTATGGAAAATGGTATGGAGGTTCCTCAAACAATTGCAGATAGATCTACCATACGACCCAGCTATCCCACTGCTGGGAATATACTCAGAGGAATGGAAATCATCAAGTCGAAGGGATACCCATTCCCCAATGTTCATTGCAGCACTCTTTACAATAGCCAAGAGTTGGAACCAGCCCAAATGTCCATCATCGGGTGAGTGGATACGGAAAATGTGGTACATCTACACAATGGAATACTACTCAGCTATAAAAACGAATGAAATACTGCCATTTGCAACAACATGGATGGACCTTGAGAGAATTATATTAAGTGAAACGAGTCAGGCACAGAAAGAGAAATACCACATGTTCTCACTTATTGGTGGGAGCTAAAAATTAATATATAAATTCACACACACACACACACACACACAAAAAAAAAACCGGGGGGGGGGGTGAGAAGATATAACAACCACAATTACTTGAAGTGGATACGACAAGCAAACAGAAAGGACATTGTTGGGGGCGAGGGAGGAGTGGGAGGAGGGAGGGAGGTTTTGGTAAGGGGCAACAATAATCAACCACAATGTATATCGACAAAATAAAATTTAAAAAAATAATAATAAATGAGATGGAAATGTGTTGACAACGTACTGACTGAATCAGTTATTGTACCTAAAGGTTAAGCTGACACATAAAACACTGCAGAAATGTTTATACAACTGTCTATGAAAACAAACAGAAATCTGAAGGCCTAAAAGCCACTGATGTCAAATATAAGAGAGACATGAACAACTATATTTAGAGTTCTGAATTATGATTTCTATGGTAAATCAACAGTACATTACATTACAAAAAATATATAACATTATTTGCTCCTGCCTAGAAAGCTTTTCAACAGTTGAAGACCTGGATTAACACAAGAACATGAAGCCATCACTGCACAGGTATGAGTACTTAGTAGCTATAATAAATCAGGTTTAGCACAGCCCCAAACATTGACAAGTAGGTGTGTATTGGGAGGAAATGGCAGGAGCTGAAGCTTAAGGTGAACAAAAGGGAGAGAAGTTTGAAGAGTAGAAGTACGAATAAAGAGAATAATCGAAGTACTAGAGTAAGGAGTCTTAATTTTTAAATTTCTCTTACTTATACTTAGGTTTCTTATTGTGGATGCCTCTTAATGATTAAATAAAATGTTAAATATATTCATCTCTTTTCTACCTGTTTCCATGCTGGGAATTATTTGTTTTTGAAGAAGCAGGCAACTCCTGAAAATCACTGAACGAGTCATCAAGGGATCCTGACTTAGAAGCATCTTGAAAATCCTGGAAGTCGTCTTCTTCTGGCTTTACCACCTAGGTTTATAGAGGACATTTAAATAGAAAGCACCAAATTGATAAAACAAGTAAATGACAAATCTCCAACTGTCAACCTCAAAAAATGCCTTTTAAATATCTCAACTTAGGTACAACTACCTCATTTTAGAAGAACACATTTTAGCTATAACATCGATTTAAGGGCTTAAGGCAGAAATCTCGTTTTGTGTTTTTAGATATTCTCTGGTACAAATGGCAAAAGACTAGTTTAACGAGATAATCTACACATTTTCAAAAATAGCTGTATCATATTTATTGGGTTACTGAGATCCTGCCATCTTTAAGAAACATTTTATGGGCTGGCCTGTGGCTCACTTGGGAGAGTGCGGTGCTGATAACACCAAGGCAAAGGGTTCGGATCCCATATAAGGATGGCCGGTTAGCTCACTTGGGAGAGCGTGGTGCTGACAACACCAAGTCAAGGGCTAAGATCCCCTTACCGGTCATCTTTTTAAAAAAATAAATAAATAAAATTTTAAAAATTTCATGCATGTCTGTAAATTACAAAAGTGACATCAGCTCATCATAACCAACCACATACATGTATAAAGTAAATAGTGAACACTGACTCTTAATCCCATGCTCCAGAAGTGAGTACTGTTAACAGTTCATTTGTTTTATAGAAAAATGAGCTTATACTATATTGTTCTGTACTTTAAAAAAATGTAATTATATAACATGAACATCTTTCCATGTAGTAACATGTAGATCTATCTCATTCATTTTAATGATTAGTTAACCACTGTATGGATGAACTGAAATTTATCTAACCTTTCTCCTTCTGATGGATGTTTAGCTATTTCCAATTTTTTACTCTAATCAGCAATATTACAACAAATAGTCTTGTATATCTTTGCTAATTTGAGTTACTATTTTTCTGGAATAGATTCCTAATAGTGTGACTGCCAGGTCAGAAGATACAAACTTGTAAAATTTTGATAGCTATTGCCAGGACTGCCTTCCAAAAAGGTTGTACCAATAAATCTACACAGTATTTTTTTTTTTTTTTTTTTTTTAAAAAGATGACCGGTAAGGGGATCCCAACCCTTGACTTGGTGTTGTCAGCACCACGCTCACCCAGTGAGCAAACCGGCCATCCCTATATGGGATCCGAACCCGCGGCCTCGGCGCTCCCAGCGCCACACTCTCCCGAGTGAGCCACGGGCTTGGCCTAAATCTACACAGTATATTAGTTACTTTTCTCCTACGTTTTCAGTTACAGTATTATTCATTTAAAAATTTTTTTTTTGCTAATCTGAGAAATGAAAAATAAACTGAAGTATTTTAGTTTTAGTTTAAGTTTTCTCAAAAGACACAACCTAAAATTTAACTAACTTTATTAGGTTTGATACTTAAAATGCATATACTATAAAGAACTATAAATCTTCAGCTAAAATTCAAATATCTTAAGGCTTAAGAAATATCTTCATGTTCTTTAAAAAATAAAAAATTAAATTCTGTATTGTTTAATACTATTTAATTTTAACCTCGAATGTCCATCACAATCCAGCAATCTTCTCTACATATCCCTGGGGCAAAAAGGTGCCCAGATTCACTTTGGGGATTATTTGGAATACGCACAGCTTCTCTATTTACCTGATTCGCAGCGTAAGCTGGCATGAAGCCACTAGAAGTCTGGGCTGCAGCTCCACTCACTGGTCCAACAAGGTTAATGCCCATGACTGGCTGTCCGAGGCTGAGAGGCATGGAGCTTGCAGGGCCTGAAGTTATCACAGTCGGCTGACCCACTGGGGTAGGCAGAGTCATAGGAAAGCCACTTAAAGTTGGAATAGGAGCTGCTGGGAACTGGTTTAAAGCATCAGGACTCATGGCAGGAACGCCCCTCTACACAGAAAAAGAGGTAATGGAAACATTTTAGGAGATTGCAAACCACATACAATCCATATCTGGCAAAGAGAGATCTAAAGGTAAAATCTGTAGCCTGCATGTTTCACTCTGACTCTCCCAAAACTCATGAATTTGATACAAGAAAAAAGTTATAAGATTAATACAAACCTAATACTTAGCAAAAAAACGGCCAACACATATCAGTTGTGACATTTTCCCTCTATGACAAGTTTGGTTAATTTGCTATGATCAAATCATTTAAAATGATTTTATAATACATTATTAAATCAAATAATTTATCTATATCTAAGGAATTTCAAACAAGAACTTCAAAGGAGAGAGTAATTTCACCTATTACTAATTTTCAAGTTCAGAAGGAATACAGTTAGTCTAGAGAATGTTAACACATTAAAAAGTCTTCAAAGAAATATTTCCTAGTATGTACATCATATAAACCACACATTTTTGAAGTACAGTATCCTGAAAATAACCTAAATGTTAACATACAAGAAGTTCTACAACGTTGCAGTAAAAAAGGATTCATATTCTTTCAATTTATATTAAAAAGTTATTTGATCTAACTTAAGAAACATTGTCTACCTGTGTTACTGCTATCATGGCGAGAACGGTATAAAGTTCTTCTTTAGTAAGTTTGCCAGGTGTAGTTCGATTAGCTAAGGCCCATATTTGTCCAAGAGTTTCCCTGGGAAGTCCAGATGACATCAGAATGGGATAAAGTTTAGCAGTATCTATTCCAGTTGCACTCACTGTGGTTTCTAAAATTTTCTTGTACGCATCTATTAAAGGAAAGACCAGATTACAAATGTAAACACATTACAAGTGATTGGTATACAAGAATAATCAATCTTAAATCAAACTGTTTTAATAGAACTGAAGCCATGTCAAGGTTTGAATTGCTATATTTTCAACTGGAAATATCCAGCAGACAGTTAAGGTCTGGAGCTGGTTCTAAAGATGAAGATTTAGGACTAAAGGTAAGATATGGTCTTATAATTCAGTAAAAGATCGTAACAACAATAAGGTGGAGGTGGCATAAGCAGATGCCATGGACTTTAAAAGACAAGTTGTAAAGTAATGATGGTAGGAACAATTTAAAAACAGCAACAGGAAGCAAAAATTACACCACTAACACCCTTTTCCTGACCCAGTGAATTAGAGGCTGTGAGAAAAAACACCATTTGAGAAGGTGCTATGGAAATACAGCCTTCAGGGAAAGACCCAGTTTCAGTTAAGGTGAAGAAACAGAACAGGTGTTTTTTAAAAAGAGACTGTTGGTGAGTTTTTCACAACACAGGTTTTCCAAAGACAAAGTGGGAAGGGCTGTTAGAGGTAGGGTTGTCATATAAAATAAAGAATGCCAACATTGCACAAGGCATACTTATAACAAACAATTATTTGCTGCTTACCTGAATTTCAAATTTAACTGGGTGACCTGTATGTTTATTTGCTAAATCTGGCAAGCCTAGTTAGAGGAGTTTTTTTTAAAAGATGACCGGTAAGGGGATCTTAACCCTTGACTTGGTGTAGTCAGCACCACGCTCAGCCAGTGAGCCAACCGGCCGTCCCTATATAGGATCCGAACCCACGGCCTTGGTGTTGTCAGCACCACACTCTCCCAAGTGAGCCACGGGCTGGCCCTAGAGGAGCTGTTGAGAATGAAAGTGAGTAGGGATACAAGAAAAATGTTTAAAATAAAAATTTTACATCTAGGATTACAAATATGGATTACGGATTAGTAGACTGGCCATAAAAGCACATATTTTGATTAGGAAAATATGCATGAATATATGTTTGGAAGAAGGAGGGAGAAAGCAATACAAACTGGCAGAAAATGGATAAAACTCCAAAATATACTAAGATTTAGATTTTGCTTGTTTGTTTGGTTTGAGAACAGAGAAGAGGAAAAAATGCAAACTCTTTAATGGGTAGTTGGAAGAAACTCTATTATTTTTATGTATGTAATAGAAGTCCCATATGGTTTTGGGAATAACTAGCCTTTCAGTGTGTAATTATGTGATTATGATAAAAAGTAAACATTATCAGTTTCTTCCCAAAAGAAGTTCAGCTACAGGGCTGGCTGGTTAGCTCAGCTGGTTAGAGCATGGTATAGATAACACCAAGGTCAAGGATTCGAATGTTCATACCTGCCAGCCACAAAAAAAGAAGTTCAGCTACAGAAATCTTGCATGAGTTTTTTTTAGTCAAGTGTAGAGCTACTTTAGTCTATGACCAATCTAGAAAACCGAAGATCTAATGAAAGTTACCATTAATTTTCAAGGTGTTGGTAAAGTACGGTAAGTGAAACAAGTTATATTAAGATTAACATATGCTGCTCTAATAGTCATTCTATGCACATCAATCATGGCTTAAATAGACTATTTCCTTATATCAATTGAGCACTATCACAAAATGTACTTTAGTGATTTTTTTTTTGGCTCAGCAGTCATAACATACATACAGAAAAAAATAAACATCATCATCCAATGTAGAAATAGATGACACAAAGTCTTTTAGTTCATATAGTATCACATGACAAGTCATAAAAAGAATATTTTTAAAAATATAAACGAATCATTAAGAGTTCAGGAAACTACAACAAATGAGTACAATTCTTGATAATTTATTAATATTTCTGAAATAAAAATTTTATAATGTCTTTTAAAGCATAATAAATCTAAGAAAGATTTAGAAAGAAAAGTATATGATGGCCAATAAAACATTAAAGCAAAACATTTCTCCTGCATTTATATAGTTACTCCATATACAAGGCAGTCTTCAGAAACACTAGATCTATTTAATTTCTGTACTCTTTCGGATAAAAGAGAGAAGTGACAATTCCTGAGCAAAGAAAACTTTTTACCTGGTACCAAACTTTCATTGTAAATCCAGGGAGGCATTCTGGGCTGAACAGGATCCTGTGAGGGAAATACTCCCACACCTAGAAGATAAGAAACATTAATGTACATAATAGTCCATGTAAAGATGGGGAAATCACACCAAAGTCATGGTTTTTTATAAATAAGAATACTGGCTGGAGACACTGAAAAAAAAAAAAAAAAAAGTCACCAATACAACTAAAATATTTGGTTTCTAAACAACCATTGTACATTAACTATGTCCCAAAAAGTAAATTAAAGAAAAACTAAAATGTACCAAATCAATATTCTGAACCATGCGAGGCTTAAACCATTTCATATGTATTACAAATTAAAGGAAAAAACATGATAAATGGTAGTTTAAAAATCAAATATGTAAAAAAATTTAACTGCCTGAGTTTTACTTATAGCTTTTAATAATGCTTTTTTGCAAAGTCTGATTTTTTTCTTTTTGGGTCTGAATATGACACTGATGCCTTAGATGTATAGGATTTTTCGTTGTTTGTTTTTATCTAATAAAATAGCCTCCAAAAGTTTAGCTCCTAAGCTCCCACATTCTAATTATATCTGCAGGTTGAGTTCATAAAATTTGAATCTTTTAGGCAATGGTGCATATGATTTATTTCAGAGAAAGCAAAACTGTATTCTCATTGGTGACTTTTCCAGTTATATTTAACTTTTCAACCTTTATGAAAGAACAGGAAGCATAAGAGGGAAAAAGAGAGCTTTTATAAAAAAATTTTTAAAATCAGGAATGATTCTGATTTTAAAAAATTGTTTATTAAAATCATTTTTTAAAAAAGAGTAATAGTGTGTTGCAAGGATTTAGAGCAAAGTCTTAGGGGTTAATTGGAGAAAGAAATGCATTGAATATATTTTAAGCAAAATTTTGGTTAGCAAAATCAAGCAGCATTCATTTTAAGATTAACGCTTAAGGTGTTAGCATTTGAGCGACACTTGGTTAAACAATTTTTTTGCTGAATGTCTCATGAGCTCACCACTCTCTTCAATTGACAGGTTTTGGTCTGAAGTCTTTTCTGCCTCTGCAGTAGTGGTACCACTTACACATCCATCTACAGCACCCCCGTTATTGGCTGTTAAACTGGGATGGTTCTTACTGGAACCTGGGCCTAGGGCTTTGTGCCCAACTTCAGAAGTATGTAATTTAATTTGTTCCTGCCCAGATGTACTTATATCACAAGATACTAGGAGCTTCTCTTCCAAGGAAGGGCCTAAACAAACAGCATGAAGGTTATTTGTATACAAATGCATATTTTTAATCTTTTCATTCATTTATTTCCACCCTCATATTCTAAAGGGAAGGCCCTGCCACACATAATGTAAACTTGGAAATAATTCAATCATTTGTATAGGACTTGAGAGACTTCAGAGATTTTAGAAAACAAACATAATCAGCTACTTCGATTCTTAAGAATTCTATGAGAAGGTAGGTACAAGAGTGTAATGGAAGGAGCACTACCTTTGAAATCTGGCAACCTACATAAGATATAGACACTTTAACTACTGGGGAGGCCTTTACTAGTAACATCATCTCTGGGTCTGTTTCCATATCTGGCAAATGAGAGAATTGGGACTAAGTACATGTCTGTCAAGATCCCTCTCAGCACTATACTATGTCTCAAGACAGAGTTTGTAGCTGCCCTCATTATTTCACAGATGATAAAACACTAAGGTACAGAAATGTTTAAAGACTTGTCCAAGAACAAACTGAGAGTAAATGAACAACTGAACTTGTGCCCCCCAACTGCTCTGTCACTGAACCAGAAGTAGCACTTTCTAAAGTAGCTTTCTCTAGCTCATTATTCTTTAAAAAATGATATTGGTGATTTTCCCAAACAAAAGAATAATCTTCTTAAGAAATCAATTTTTTTTTTTTTTTTTTTTTACCAGTAAGGGGATCGCAACCCTCAGCATGGTGCTGTCTGCACCACGCTCAGCCAGTGAGCGTACCAGCCATCCCTACACAGGGTCCGAACCCGTGGTCTCGGCGCTACCAGCACCGCACTCTCCTGAGTGAGCCACGGGAGAAATCAGTTTGTTTTTAAACTTCTAAGGCAGTTTAAATTGCTCCTAATATAGGAACAAAAATTTTAAATTACTTTTGTGGAATGTGAAGACCCTAGAACTTAAAAATCTAGACTCTTATTTTGGTGAATTTCAACAGTACTCATACATTCATGTACATGTTTCTTTGCCAACATCATTGTATTATATTGTGTTATTCTACTTATATAACAAATAAATCATCCTAGAATAACGAGAATATTCTCATTAATAATGCTAGGAGTTACCTGCTTTCTGTACATTGTGTGAAGCTGAAGTAGTGGAGAAATAAGGAATTTGCCCAGGGACACCATGTAAGGCAAAAGACACTGGAATCTGACCTGGAGGGAGAGGCTGGGCCCTGGCCTTCTGTGTATGCAACTGGCCAAGTGGGGCGATGGGATGGAAAGACTGAAAGGACTGGGTTGTGGAAGAAGGCCCACATGTGGGAACTTCAACAGGCCCCTGCATAAAGTCACTGAATTCTTCATCATCAAGAAAGGCAGGTGATGGGGAGACAGTTTTAGTAGAATGAGATGATGTGGGACAATCTGCAAAATGGAAAATGGTAATGAAACATAGAAAAATGAAAATCAACAGGGAAAAAGAAGTTAAGATGTAGTACGATCCCAAAAGAACACACTGAAACACGAATAGTGGAGAACAAGAAATAACAAGTGACAATGGTCAAGTGGAATTACACATTATGCAAAACACTTTGATGTCTATACACAATTTCATGTCTTTTTAAAAGGAAGTTTTATAACTAGTTTTTTGTTTTTTTTTTTTAAAGATGACTGGTAAGGGGATCTTAACCTTTGACTTGGTGTTGTCAGCACCGTGCTCACCCAGTGAGCTAACTGGCCATCCCTACATGGGATCCAAACCTGTGTCCTTGGTATTATCAGCACCACACTCTCCCGAGTGAGCTATGGGCTGGCCCTATAAATAGTTTTCATTTGGTTCAAAAACAGAAAAATGTAGAACTCAAAATTTCTTTCTTTTATTGGGTTAGTATTTTTTTTTCCTGAGATCACTAGTAATTTACATCAAAGTGTTGATTATTTTTGAAATCCAAATGATCTGTTTACCTAGATAATATTCTCTCAAACCAATATATACCAGATATAAGAAAACCTGCCTATTCATACATTCATTCAATGTGTTCATGCTGCTGAATACATTTTGGACAGATACATACCCTGATGATTAAATTTCATTATTTATTAAGAAATTCAGTATGAAATAAAGCACAATATAAACCTGTAATTTCTGATATATCATGCCTGATCTACATATTTTGCATACATCACATTTCAGTAAAGTTACTGTATGAGGAATAAGAATTACAAAACACAAGAACAAACTTATTATCAAGGCGATATTTTCTTGTGCAAAGCATCAAAATCAGGATACCAAAAAGTGGTGAATCAAACAACTCAACAGTCAATTTAAGAAAGTAAACCATGACTGAGGACTATGTCTAAAAGATCTTTGGCACTAAAGGATATAAACATCACTGTGGCTTTTTATTGTTAAATGTGAGATTCACTTATGTAATAAATCTATTCTACAGGGGCTACATTTAACATAAAGCCCATTAATAATACTATTTTACTGTTGCTTTTTCACATTTTTAACTACTCTGAATTGCTTTAATATTTACTCAAGTCTAATATCACAAGGAGCAGGGTTTTTTTTTTTAAAAAAGGCTCTCATCTGAAAAATGGGGATACTACCCACTTATTACCTCTTTTTAGGATCAATGAAATAAAATCTGGAGGCAATGAAAGTTCTATAAAAGATATAAAATGAATATGCAAAATTATTGCCTTAATTAATTTTGTTTAGAAAAGAAAAAAGCCATACTATATTGAATTCCAAGCCTCTCAACAATGGTTATCAAGAATGTGAACTTAGGTTCTCAATTTGTGTATTCAGCTACATTGAATATTTTTAAAATGAACCCTGACTATTTACCAGCAATATACTATAAAGGCTAAACCAATGTTTCTTTAATTTTGGCTGGGATTATGTTAATTCTATGTGGTATATATTTTGGCTTCTAAACTCTTATGACTACATATATATGATTAAAAAGAAACATAAAAATGATATGATAAATACAGTTTGTATATCCAATATTTTAATATAAACAGTCTTTGGGGGAAAATTAAAAGATGCCTTTGGTGGTAGAAAGGTTGGAAAATCTTTTTATATACTTTAGGCCTAGGTTTAAGACCCCAACTGGAGAGGCTCTGGAATCTTCTCAGGCTTGCTTCAGAACAATCTTTTTTGGCTCAGCATGGAGTGGTTAACTGGAAATTGTTGACTGCCTACCTGTTGATGGAACTTATGAGAACATCAATTTATTACTTAACATAGAGTATGCCTCATTCTTAATACTCATTGTTAAACTACATCTGGTTGCCACAGAGGGCAAATCATATGAATAGAACAGTGTTTGACCTAACAATGACCTTCTTCTCTGCCTTCCTCTCCTTTTTTCTAAGTTCCATGCCGGGTCCAGCTTAGCATTATCTTCCAATAGCTATTCTTTTTGGGGTTTTTTGGCAGCTGGTCAGTATGGGCATCAAAACCCTTGATCTTGGCCAATGTCTATACTTAAAATTACAGTCAAATGCCACATAATGACGACATTTTGGTCAACGATGGACCGCATATACAACAGCGGTCCCATCAGATGACAATGGAGCTGAAATATTTCTATCATCTAGTAACATCATAGCTGTCATAATGCCATAGCACAAGGCATTACTCACATAGGAACAACAGGCTATACTATATAGCCTAGGTGTGTAGCAGGCTATACTATCTGGATTTGTGTAAGTACACTCTATGATGTTTGCACAGCAATGAAATCACCTAAGGATGCATTTCTCAGAATGTATCCCCGTTATTAAGCGACACATGACTATACTTCTTGACTAGCTTATTCAGCTTATGATTTTCATTTTTAGATATTTCTAATCTCAACCTGATTACTAATACCTATTCTCTTTTCAACGTTGGTGTATATTTTATTTGGGGGCATACTTTTGGAATGAAAATCTAAGTATATAATCTAACAAGTGAACTTAATAGGACAGGGTCAAAGCTGTCCCAGAGAATCAAGAATTGGTTACTGGGCTGATATTTGATTATTCCCTCTTGATATCACCTATAAAAGGTATTAAGGGTACTTAAACAAGGGTTTAAGATAAAATTTATCAATGTAATATTTTCCAGCAGAAGATAATACTTTCTTTGTTGGCTGAATGATTTATGAAACCTATTCACTTACTAATAATGTTATTCTTGAAATCAGCTGATAATAAGATGTCAAAATATTAAATTTTAAAATAGGATGTGGTAACAGTTATGCAAAGACTCACTTCAACTGCTAAATGTTCAAAACAACAACAAAAAAACACAAAAAAATCCTTTTACTCTGCTCTAAATAGGCACTTTTTTGCTTACCTATTGATAAATGATGATAAAAACTACAAAGAGATGTATTAAAGAAACTAAAATCTCATGAGAAGCATTATTAAACCCATGGCTTTTTTTAAATGGGGCATTTTAAGAACTTATAAGTTTAATCAGGTTGAATAATAAAATCTGAATTAGCTCACAAAAAGTAAAATTATTTCAAAACAATGAGAGTAAAATAGTAAATTTCTTTATTACATTTGCTTTTAGTGAACAAATTTTACTAATGTTAACATACTCATTTATATACAGAAGATTTACAAGTGAAGTTGTAATACTGACATTTAACTAGAAGATAGAGGTTTTTCCTCCCAAGATAGTTGTTATCCAGACCAGAGCTCTTAAGCCATTGTACCTAGCTTAAAAGAAGAGTTTCTCACTGACTCCACACACACATAATGGCCAATTAAACAGAGACTATAAATCACCTTCCAAGAAAGGAAAATTTTAATGCCTCTTAAAATTAAAACTACCTGGTTTCTTGGGGTGCGATGCTGGAGTAGGGTGCATCTTAGCATCTCTGGAAAATCCATCTAAGTTTCCTTTTATGGCTTCCAAAGCATCATCTCTGCTCTTCTCTCCTGTCTAAGAGACAACAAATGTATACATATTTCTTCATTTATCTCTTTGTCCTAAACTGTCCCAAATTAAAAGAAAAGCACAGATATTAGTCTATTTCCAATATTTTTTTACCACATACTTCTGTTAATGAATACTTCAAGTCAGAAAGACATCAAGAAGTGTATAAAACAAAGGCATAAAATGATACTCCACAGAATATGAAAATATTAAAAGGCCCCTTTGTAAATACTTTAGGATAGAGCTGTTAGATATTCTGTGAGGTCCTAAGAGAAACCCATTTCATATTACTAAATTTTGGATTAATGCTTCCTAAGAAAAAGATTACAAACACTGCCATGGTAGTAAAAGAGAGTTGAGAAGATAATGGCTGACATTCTATTCCCATCAGCAGTAGAGCATCTTTACAGAAAAAGAAAAATCCTTCACTTTAGGACTTAAACCAAAATGAAAGGAATCAATCACAGCCTCAGCCTGGGCTGGTGCCTCAGTGACAAAATCTACTGAATGAGTGAGAGGAAGCACATCCAGGGAGTGTGTGCTTTGGGTGGGGAGAGGCGGTGGATATATTACCTTGGGTTTCACACTACTCAGAAGTCTGAGCTTCTGCTTCTGCTCCTCAAACTGGCGTCTTTTTCTTTCTTCTTCTAAGAGTTTTTGCTGCTGTTCAAATCGTTTTCTGAAGGAAAAAAGATCTCATAAAGAATGAACTTCAGGGATTATCAACTGTGTTATATTCAGATTTCTACTAACAGTTCCAGCAATATCATCTTGCATTTCTAGAACTACGAACTTCACTGCTAATTATATCTAATTTTTCTATGACACTCCTGTTTCCTTGCTATATTAATTCTAAAATATTTGAAATAAGCCTAGAAAATTATTTACCTAAACTATATATATGAATTTCTTTCTTATCTAGTTTGCAAAGAGAAGAAACAATCTTTTGCAAACAAAAGTAATATCAAAAAACAGGGAGGCAGACAAACATAAATACACTCTTTGCTCCGTAAATAAAAAAGAAACTTCCTTGGGAAAGCACTGTCATATATGAGAAAGAGTAATGCTCTGGGAATCAGGAGGCCTCCATCTGAGTCCACGCTTTGCTCGTAACTGTGTAACCTGGACTGATAAGTTGTTTCATTTATCTGAATCTCACTTTCACTAGATATAAAACAAGAAGGTTGAATTAGAGGATCTCTAAAGTCCCTTTTGTGTCTAAACTTATAATAAAAGTATTTTAAAGAGTTTTAAGGGCAACTTGACTGTTTTGGTTTCAAATCTGCACTAGAGAACATTTGACAATTTAAAAAACAGCTATTATGTATCTTTGTTATCCTTGAATCCAGGGGATCTCTTACTGCTGCTCTTCAGCAAACTGCTTCTGCATATCTGGAGTGTATTGTGGGCCTGGAGGACGCATGCCCAGGAATGGTGCTTGTCCCAGGTAAGGCATTCCCGCTGCTGGCATTGGTCCCAATGGTATCCCTGCCTAGAATAAACAAACAAAAGCTTAAAAAACATTTTCTCCTTTTAATTATCACAAAGAAAAATAAAATTTCCATAAATTCTATCTTAATTTTTTTATGAGTAAACTAGATAAGTACATTCTAACATAAGATTCAAAGAACACAGGCTAAAAATGGGAAGCTCCCTTTAACATCCTGTCCCTCCATTCCCTTCACTGTGTCAGAGGTGACCACTGCTCATAGTCTGAGAGGTGTGCATGTGTGTAATATCCTTCAGGCTGTGTGTGCATGGAAGCACATGCACACAAATTACATTCCTATGAGATCACTAATCCATGCTCTTTGAGAAGACGTTTCATATCTTACAGATCTTTGTATTTCCAGCAATAGATGAGAGCCTGGCCTACGGTAGTCATTCCACAAATGAAATAAAACTGGATTTTCCAATATGTATGATAGAATAATGAATAATTTGATGCTCATTATCATAAATCTGATAACGAAACTTTTATAGAAAGTAATATATTTAATCAATAATGATATACCAATACAACAGTATAAAGTTTACTGAAGTGCCCAGAAATAAGAACAATATAACCCCAAATCTCATGTTAAAAATGATGATGACAACAACAATGATGATAATGGCTAATTTTTACTGAGTGAAAACATCTACTCCTCAACTTTCTCCGTGAGAAAGTACTCCTTCTGTCCCTGACTGAAACCTGGCTGCTCCCTGAAACCCTTTTACTTAGAGATTGCTGCTTCTCTTCTACATTTCCTATAAGTGGGGAATATTTCTCCTTGCTTCTTCTAAACCTTTTCTCCCCTTTCTCTTCCTTCGAAAATCCGAAAACATTTTAATTTCTTGCCATCTTATTTCATTTACTATCCTCTCTTGTTCATGTCATCTACTGACCCTCAACGGCCTCACTCTTCATTTGAAGACTTTAGAACTTTACTATTTTCCATTTTACCCCTAAGCTGCTCTTGGTGACGTCAACAATCACGTGGATGACTCATCCAAAACTGTGGCCAAAAGGTCTTTGACTGCCTCACTGCAATCATGTCCAACATACCATTCTAGCTTCCCATTCCACGGTTATACCCTTGATCTATCAGCACCAATAACAGCATCATCTCCCAAATCTTGATTTTAAGCATCCAAACACTTGACCACTACCTCCTATTCTTCCAGCTCATCTACACCAGTAATTCTCCTATCTCATAAAGACCTCTGATCTGTCACTTTTCCCATCATGTCCTCACTTCTCTTCTTGCTCAGCTCACATTCCAGGGTTCAACATTAAATGCCCTTGTAACATCTTTAACTCCCTCACCTGTCAATTCCTTGGTATGGTCTGTGGGGAAACCTTATCTCAGTTAGTGCCAATTAATCACCTTCTCTACGCTTATACTTGAAACCGCTGAACCTTGCTGGAGAGAAAAACATTGGGGAATCACTTCACATTCTTGACCACAAACCTCAAATGGATCCCCATCACAGGCCAGTCTTATGAGGATTCTTACTAGGTAAGATTTCAATCCTTCGAAATTTATTGAGATTTGCTATAGCCCAATATATAGTGAATATTAATAAATATTCCATGTTTGCTCAAAAAGAAAGTATATTTTGCAGCTGTTGAGAATCATGTCCTATTTATTATACAATAGTGTTTCAAAAAGTTTGTGGAAAAAACAGAGTTAGAAAATAATACAAGTCTTTCCATGAACTTTTTTAAGTACCCTCTTATATCCATTAGGCAAGCTTGTTAAGATTATTTAAAGCTTTATCTTTACTGTTTGTGGATTTGTTTATTTCTCCTTGTTGATTTGTCAATTTCTCTTATAAATTTTGAGGGCAGTTTGTTAGGTGCATACAAATTTGGAACCGTTATATCTTTCTTGTAAATTTAACCTTTTATTATGATGAAAGGTCCTCTTTAACTCTAGGCTTTTGTCTTAAAGTATATTTTGTCTGATTTTCATATAGCTACATCAGCTTTTTTTCCCATCAGGATTTACATGTTCTTTCATTCCTTTAAATGTTCCTGTATCCTTGTTTTACATGTGTCCTTTGCAGGAATCAAATATTTAGAATTTTGTCTTCCATTTAATATAACTGATACATTTAGGTTTAAAATTACCTTATTTTGTGATTTGTCCCACCTTTTCTGTTTCATTTTCTTCCCTTTCTTGCCTTTTTTTTTTGGATTGGCTGAGTATTTTTCTTCTCATTCTATTTTTTTCACCTCCATTTGTTTAGAAAGTGTTTATAAAATCTTCTAAGGTTACCCTTGAAATCACAACATGCATTATTATCTTAGTTCAGGCTGCTATAACAATACCATAGACTGGGTGGCTTAAACAACGAACATTTATTTCTCACAGTTCTGGAGGCTGAGAAGTCCATGATCAAGGTGCCAGCGGATCAGGTGTCTGGTCCTCACTAGTTTTGGGGTAATTTTCTATGCAACAACAATACATATAACTAATACAATCCTGCTGGGTTTTTGTTTTTGTTTTTGGCAGTTGGCTAGTGTGGGGATCCGAACTGCTGGGATTATTAGGCTTCCTGAATCTATGTATCAGTATCTTTCAACAGTATGGGAAATTTCTCAGCCTTTATTTCTTCTTACTCTCTCTTTCCTTTCTTTCTAGAATTCCAACTAAACACTTATTAGACCTTCTCATTGAATCTTCAAAATCTCTCATGTATTTTCTATCTTTCCATCTTGTCTACAATCTAGACAGTTTCTCTTGACCTACCTTCAGCTCATTAATTCTTTCTTCAGCCATTTCTAATCTGCCATTCAACTCATCATTTCTTTTGGTTCATGTATTTTTCAATTCTGAAAAAATTTTCAAATTAATTAATTTTGAGTTCTCTGACAAAATTTTTTACTTCAGCTTTTATTTCTTAGATCATAGAAAACATAGTTCCATAGTCTATTCTGCTAATTCCAATAACTAACATTTTGGGGATTTTTGTTTATGTTGTCTCTGGGTCTGCTGGCTCTTACACTGTGTTGTTTCCTTGTATAACCAGTTGACTTTGTGTGTTGAACACTGTGTATGAAGAGTTATTTGCAGAAATATTTTGATGGCTAAAGTAATGTTATATTCTCCAGAAAGGATTTTGTTAGCCTTTGCCAGGTACCTAAGGACACCTCAAGTTTGGGACCACCTTAATCCAAATTCAAGATATGAATTTCCTTGGACCATCAAATGATGGGAAATCAGCTTCAAGTCCATGTGAGAACAGGCTCATTTCCAATTTAATTTTACTCTGAAAGCATGACCTTTGGATGCCCATTTCAAAGTGAGACCCTTTGCAGGCTCCTAGCTTTGATTCTATAACCTTTTCCCCATTCTCAGAGTGACAGTTTTACAATTACTTCTTCAATATTGGCAAATACCCTCAGAGAAAAATCAGCTTTCAGTGGCTGGGCTTTCTTCTCTGGATTCTTGGCCCAGGAATCTTCAGTACCTTGTAAACAATTTTATGCTTTTAAGAAGGTATTTTTTTTTTTAGGCCGAGCCCGTGGCGCACTTGGTAGAGTGCTGCGCTGGCAGCGCGGCGACGCTCCCGCCGCGGGTTCGGATCCTATATAGGACTGACCGGCGTACTCACCAGCTGAGTGCCGGTCACGAAAAAAAAAAAAAAAAAAAACGACAAAAAAAAGAAGGTATTTTTTAAGGGGATGTCTCCTATAACTTAATGAATAGTCTCCTCAGTCATGAAAGAGATACAGAAGAAAATGAGATTATTTTCTCTCCTACTCTCATCTTCCTACCTCAAAAAAAAAAAAAAAAAAAAAAAAAAAAAATACAGCCTCACCCTTTGTCTGAGTCTGCATGTGTATCTTTTTCTATAATTACTCTTTTTCTCTTTTCTGGCACACCTATACTACGGTTCCTTTTCTTTCTTTTTTTTTAAAAAAAAAATCTGGATTCCCTTCCTGTTAATAGAGCTTGGCTTCATTTCTGCCTCCAGTTTGTTTTGGGTTTTTTTCCTTGGGGGGCGGGGGGGCTGCTGGCCAGTAAGGGGAGCTGAACCCTTGACCTTGATATTACAAGGCTGTGCTCTAACCAACTGAACCAACTGGCCAGCCCCTGCACTACAGTTCTTAAGTGCAGAAACAGAAAAAGTTCCTTGGAGAAACAACCTTATATTTTGGCTCTTTAAAATATTATATCAAGTATATTTTTTCTTTTTCTTTTTTTTTTTTTTTGCATTTTTGTTTTACTCACTTTTAAAATTTTTATTATCAAGTATATTTTAAAAGGAAAATTTCACCCAGCTTCTTTAGTTGTCCAAACTGCCTACACCACTATTACAGGAGGACCACTTTCAGTTACAGTAGATGAGGGATCTGTTTGTAGTTAAGCTCAACTCCTCTACTTGTATGAAATTGATTAGTGTAAACTATCAAAGTTAAATTACTCTAAGGTGAAGTTTGTACTCACACTATTGAATTTAATATATTCAGATTTTCATCAATCCATCTTTTCTCAATTTTTTAATACACATATAACACAAAATTTACTATCTTAACCACTTTTAAATGTACTGTTTAGGAGCATTAAGTATATTCACACTGCTGCTCAGCCATCACCACCGTCCAGCTCCAGAACTCTTCTCATCTTGCAAAACTAAAACTCCACATCCATTAAACAGTAACTCCCAGTCCCCTCCCATCCCCCAGCCCCTGGCAACCATCACTCTATTTTCTGTCTCTATGATTTTGACTACTCTACCTCCCTCATGTAAATGCAAACATACAGTATTTGTCTTTTTGAGACTGCCTTATTTCACTTAGCATAATGTCTTCAAGGTTCATCTATGTTATCACGTATGTCAGAATTTCCTTCCCTTTTTTTTTTTTTTTTTGTATTTTTCGTGACCGGCACTCAGCCAGTGAGCGCACCGGCCATTCCTATATAGGATCCGAACCCGCGGCGGGAGCGTCGCTGCGCTCCCAGCGCTGCACTCTCCCGAGTGCGCCACGGGCTCGGCCCAAAATTTCCTTCCTTTTTAAGGCTGAATAATACTCTATTGTGCATATATATTCCCTATTGTTTATCCATTCATCCATTAATGGACATCATCAATCCATTTTTAATGAAGTTTTTAATATGACTAAAATCTTAATTTTAATCTTAAAATGTTTTTGAAGAAATCATACTAGTGTTTCCCTCAAATAAAAGTATTTCTTTTAGAAATTATCAAAAATACACCCTCTGAAACTAAGAAAAGTGTACCTCACTGAAACAGTGGAGGACTGTTTTAAGGTCTAGAGAAAAAATACATGTAAAGCACCTAGAACACTGTCCAGCACACATAAGTAAATAAATAGCAGCTATTATAATTATTAGAAATAATATATATTGATGATGATAAAATAGGACGCTTTCAAAAATGATGATGATCCCATTTTTCTGGAACAAAATAAGATACCACAAGCAAATACAGAATTAAGGTAACTAGATAAGAAAAATAAACATTTGATAGTTATAATATAGGTATCATTTTATTATGTTCCTGCCATGTACCAGCCACAGTACTAGGCCTTTTACATATATTACTCTCAATATATGCAAGAACATGAGAATTAGAGATATTTCTGTTTATAATCAACGACAGTTACCTTAATAATAACAAATACTTACAGAACCCTTGCTATGTTCCAAGGACTTTTCTAAGTGCTTTACATATGTCAATTAATTTAATCCTTATAACAAAACTATGCAATAGGTGCTACTATTATTCTCATTAACAGATGAAGCAGAGAATAGTCAAGTACCTTACTCATTGCTGTTAAGTGTCAGAACCAGGATTACAACCAGCCAGCTTCTGGCTCCAAAGTTCACGTTTCTTCATCGCTATACTATGCTGTGCTATGCTGCCTCTCCAATCACCAACAACAACCACAAAAATCAGAGGTTATTTAAAAATGCTTCTTATGGGCCGGCCTGTGGCTCACTCGGGGGAGTGTGGTGCTGATAACACCAAGGCCACGGGTTCGGATCCCATATAGGGATGGCCAGTTTGCTCACTGGGTGAGCGTGGTGCTGACAACACCAAGTCAAGGGTTAAGATCCCCTTACCAGTCATCTTAAAAAAAAAAAATGCTTCTTATGTGTTTTCTTTTGTGTATGTTTATTCATATACTTAGACACATACCTGCTCAAAGCAGCTTGGCAGGTTTATGAACAGTTTCTAGGATTCTACAACTAGAGTTACAAACAATATTGTTTTATTACTAACACTATTCTAAATCTTCAGTGGGGGTAGCTGTGTATATGATTTTTAATCATAGTGTGGTTCTCTTGCTGCTAAAAATTAGTACCACACTACTGGGATTAAATTATCATTTTCTTTCTTTCTTTTTGTTACCTAAAGCACATAAAATACAAAAGAAACCACACAAATCATAGAGAGTAAATAAAATAAGGTATTCTACAAAAATAATAAGAAATGAAAGAAGTAAAGGTATTATGCACCTTGCCTTCTTATTTACAAAACTCTGTTCCTCAAGAAGATTCAAACTTATGGCATTTTGTTTCCCCTACTCCTGAAAAGGAATGACGATCTAAGTTTTTACATTTTTAAAAAAAATCTAAATAAATCAAAAGATTAAGAGATACTTGTCCTTAGGAATATACTGAATGACATAGCAAAAGAAAGAACAGAAGTTTGAGAAACATTCAATAAGTCACTAAAAGACTAGAGATAAAGAAGTTCACCTCCAAGTTGAAGTATCTAAGGATACTAAAGTATTTAAAGTATTTAAGGATACTGAAGATTTGAATAAGTGGAGAGATAAAGTACAACAGATAAGAATAAAAAAGTAAAAATATCAATTTCAATAAAAATCCCAATAGGCTTTATGTGAAAGTTGACAAGTTGATCGTAAAATGTACACTGAGGGGCAAAGCACCATGAATAGCAATAATTCTTTAAAAGAAGGAGGAGGAGGATCCATAGTACCTGATATCAAGGCTTACCTTAGGCTAGAGTAATTAAGGTATAAGATATTTACTGACACAAGGATAGACAGATATAGCAGTTGGGCAAACAGAGGAGCACAGAAACTAATCCAAAACAAATAAAGAAATGTGATATTACAGGAGTAATCAAGAAATCAATAAGTAAAGAACAGGCTATTTATAAATGATTTGGGGACAAGTGGCTACCCAAATAGAAAATAATAAAATTACATTCTTCTACCACATACTGATACAGAAAAGCAACTCTAGGTAGGTTAAATACTCGTTAAAAATTTCTTAAGTTTCTTTTCATATATAAGAAAATATCATTATGATGTCATGGTAGGGAAGGATGTCTTAGATGAGACAAAGAAAGCTCAAACTATAAAAGAAATAATTTAGTCATCTGAATTAATTTCTAGAAAACATGACACCATAAACATAATTAAGAGAGAAGCCAAAGACTAAGAGAAGATACTGGCAACAAAAATAATCACAAAGGATTAAAATCTAGAATATATAATGAACTGATTGTATATATAATATATAATTATTACATTATAATCATAATATAATATAATTAATATATTATAATTCATTCAAAATATAATGAATTGATTTCTGAGAAGAAATCAATAAGACTAAAACAGCAAAAAATTGGAAGCAACTTAAATGTCTGTCTGTAGAAGAATATACATTCATGCAATCAAATACTACATAGCAGCTATTATGAACAAACTTGGCATAACTCTATAGCAGGGGTAAATCTTAGGGAGAAACAACATTGAATTAAATAAATCAAGGTGCAGAGGGTACTTACTTATGTAAAAATTTAAAACCTAGAAAATATTATATAATGTGTGTGAATATATAAATTTATGGTAACAATAAATACTAAATTCATGATGGTGATAACTACCACTGGAGATGTAGATGAAGGGAATTATAACTATATTACTCAATCCTTTAAAAAAAAGTGAAGCAAACATGGCATGTTAAAATTTGTTAAATGGATGACATGATTGCCTACATAGAAAATTCTAAGGAATCTACAAAATATTCCTAGAACTAATAAGTGAGTTCAGCAAGTTTGAAGGATACAAGACAAACACTCAACATCAATTGTATTTTTATATACTAGCAATGAACACATGGAGACTGAAGTTAAAAATGCTACCACTTATAATTATTCAAAAAAATCAAAATATTTAGATGTAAATATAACCAAGCATATAGAAAAATAAAAATACTCAGATGGATATCTAACCAAACTTGTACAGGACTTGTATGCTGAAAACTATGTAACATTAATGAAAGAAATCAAAGATCAAGAAACATACCATGTTCATACATTGGAAGATTTAACGTAATAAAGATGTCAATTCTCCCCAAATTGATAGAAAGGTTTAACACAATTCCTATCACAATTCCAGCAAGAGTTTTTGTAGACAGAGACAAAATTATTCCAAAATTAATACGGAAAGAAAGAGGAATCAGTAGTTAAAACAATTTTGAAAAGAAGGGAGGAATCAGCCTTATCACAGAGCTACCATAACAAATACCGAGTGTTACTGGTGAAGGCACAGACACATTAATCAACAGAACAGACCAGAGAGCCTAAAAAAAGATCCACACAAGCATGGCCAATTGATTTTTTCACAAAAATGCAAAAGTATTTCAATGGAGGAAGGACAGATTTTTCAACAAATGGTGCTGGAGCAATCAGACATCCATAGGCAAAACAATACAAAAAACAAACTTTCAACCTTAGTGTCACACTTTACACAAAAATTAACTCAAAATGGATCATGAACTTAAATGGAAAACTTTCAGAAAAAATATAGCAGAAAATCTTCAGAATCTACAGCAAGGCAAAGAACTCTTAGACTTATACCAATGCACGATACATAAAAGGAAACAACTTCTAAATACCATTTCATCAAAATTTAAAACTTTTGCTCTGTGAAGGACTCTGTTAAGAGGATGGAAAAACAAGCTATAGACAGGGAGAAAATACTTGCACCATATATCTGACAAAGGATTAGTACCTAAAATACAGAAAAAAACTCTCAAAATTCAACAGTAAAATACCAAAAAAATGCAACTAGAAAATGGACAGAAGATATGAAGAGACATTTCTCAAAAGAAAATGTAATGATGGTAAATAAACACATGAAAAAATGTTCAGCATCATTAGCTATTAGGGAAATATGTTAATTTAAACCACAATGAAATACAACATATCCATCAGAACAGCTAAAATAAAAAAATGACAACTGACTAAATGCTGACAATGATGCAGAGTAACTAGATCACTCATACATTGCTGGTGGGAATGTAGTATAGCCACACTAGAAAACAGTTTGGCAGTTTCTTAAAAAACTAAAAATGTAACTAGCGTGAGACCCAGCAATTATACCCCTGGGCATTTATCCCAGGGAAATGAAGACTTATGCTCACACAAAAACCTTTATTTATAATAGCAAAAAATATGGAAACAACCTGGATGTCCTTCAGTGGGTGAGTGGTTAAACAAAGTGTTATACATCACACCATGGACCACTACTCAGCAATAAAAAAGAATGAACTATCGATACGTGCAACAACTTGAATGAACCTTAAGGGAATTATGCTGAGTGAAAAAAAAGATCCCCCCAAAATGTTTCAATTTATGTAACATTCTTGAAACCACAAAATTATAGAAATGGGAACACACTGAAGTGAGTGCAAAGGAGTAAGGTGGGGGCAGGAAAAAAGTGAGTACGGCTATAAAAGGGCAATTTGAGGGGATCCACGGTGAGATGGAAATGTTCTGCATCTCGACTGTAAATATCAATATGCTGCTTGTGATGATATGCTATAGTTCTGCAAGTTGTTACCACTGCGGGAACCAGGTAATGGATCTCTTTGTATTATTTCTTACAATTGTACCTCGATATACATTTATCTCAAAATATAGTTAAAAAAATTTTTTTGATAAAGCTGTGTGACAGGCTCACACATGTTCATCATATACTCTATTCTTGCCTATATGGTTGAAATATTTCAGAATAATAACTTAAAAATTTATTGTAAATCATAAGGAGTGTTTTCTTTTATGTGTTTTGGGGAGTGGAGAGGTATGTAATAACCAGAACTAACTTTCATTTTGACTTTTTTTTGGAAATATATCCCTTCAAAGACTGATGAATAGGCTAAAAAAATACTGGGTTTGCCTCGTATATGTCTGAGGTTGGCTAGGGTTATTGAACTTTGGGGAAAAATAGATCTAAATGACATTCCCCTAAAGAATAATGAACAGATTCCAAGCAGTATAATGCCTGTTAGCAAAAATAAAGGTTAATGAAAAAGATTTTTGTTGTTTTGTCTTAGAATCATTGATACTCAAGCTCCTGATACTCAGGAAAATTATTTGGGCACTAACACATATATTAGTTTACTTTTTTGTTGTTGTTCTGCATGTTAGAGATCCTTATTGTTTTTGGTTGTTTCAAACTCTTTAAAAATATTTTTCAGATAATTATGTAAGTCATAAAATAATGTTTAGTGTGAAAATTAATGACTTAAAAATTGTATCAGTTGTTCTAAGATTCAGCAAATAAGCTTACTAAATCAATTAAAAATTACTTGTATTCTAAGGTAGATTGTTTCCAATTATTTGCTGCCCTTACTCTAAGAGGACTACACACCCGTACGTGGTTTGCACTCCTCCAAGTATACTCCTCCCCCGGCTCATGTTAGTTTTGGCCACATGACTTTGGTGAGCAGAAGGCATTGATAAATGCTACCTCTGTGCAGAAGCTTTAAAAGACATCACAGGGTTTGGCCATCTCTTTTCCCTATGCCAACAGCCTGGTGTATCCTGGGTGAAGGTCCCAGGATAAAGAAAACATGGAGCAAAGTCAGGGCCAACCCATAAAGGATATGTTTCACAAGTGAGGAATAAACCTTTGTTTTTTAAGTCACTGAGATCTGGGGACTGTATGTCTGCAGCATAATGTAGTGAAAGCTGACTAACATGGATTTAAAACCTACAAAAGCTCAATTTATTATCATTTTCTTCCTACTGGAGATGAATAAAAAATAATTCTGGAGGTTTCCTAAATCTTTAAACAAAACGGAGTTTTATTTGCTTTATTGACTTTGATATGACAATGGTTTCAACTTAAAATTCTAATTATAAACTCCCAATATTACTTATTTATAAGTTATATACATGTGCTATGGTACTAATATATAATGATAAAACGCACAGAAATAGAGAATTTTAAAGTATGGTATAAAAACGAAATACACAGCATTTAAAATATTTACTAACAGTACAAAAACCCTTTTCACTCTGGCTTATTTTTTAGTGAAAGCAATGTGAATGAATGAGTTTAATTTTTTTTTTTTAATGTAACACTTTGGATTTAGCTATTCAAAGGTCTGACTTTTAGATTCAAGTTACTTGGTTTAATGACCATCAGAGCTGAAGAAGATAATTTACAAAGATATGAACATCTAAATGAAAGAAGTCAATCTTAGGCTGTACTCACTAAATCATAATACTATCAATTTCATTCACCAACTCCACCAAAAATCATTAATAGTATTTGCTTTAATACATGCTCCCCATCTACAGTCATGGCCAGTGATGCAGGATACACAGCACAATAGCAGGAAGATTCTCTTCAATACTGGTAATTCTCACTTGGATTCCATTTTACGTCTTAAGTGTTAGTGATGTTTTATCCACCCCCCCCCCTTTAAATTTACAACTTCTAGGAAATTTGAAAGAAGAATATAATATTAACATTTTGCCCTATTTGTGCCTGTCTCTATATATACTTACGCTTTTTTTTTTTTTTTTGCTGAATCATCTGCAGGTAAGTTGAAGACATGATTTCCTTTTTTAACAAAGGAAAAGTAAGCCTGAGGTTTATAAACTCCAACAAGTAATAGTATTTAGCTAGAATTTGGTAATATTATTTTGACTTTATCATATTTATTTTTTTGTTACCTTCTGTTTATAACAAATAGATTTTGTATTTATTTTAGCAATATAGATTCTTTTTAAAATTTACGTTAAAAAGTTAATTAAAATATTAATTATTAATTTTAATATGTTAATTAAAATATTAATATTAATTAATTTTAATTGATTAATTCATGGCAAATATCATGAAGGTGATACTTAAATGACTGAAGTCTGGGAAACACTGGTAGTTAAGAACTCAGGCTCTGCAATATAAGCTAACTTTGATTTAAATCTCTGCTGTAAAGCAAGTGGTGTAACCTTCAGCAGGTCACTGAAACTCTGATTACAGTTTCCTTACCTATAAAATGAAAATAAAAATATTACATAGCTCACAGAGTTGGTATGAGGACTGAATGATATAATGTAAACGATGAATACAGCACATGTAAAACAACAAATGGTGGTTATTACTATTATTATTATTATTACTGGTTATTACTATTATTCAAGAATGTTTCAGCCAGAAATGGTGGTTGTGAGCCACCATAAAAGCACTGAAACATGAAAAGTCAGATGAATATTAAAGATAGAACATGAAATAATGTAATATCACTTGGAAAATCACTTGATGTTATTATCATTACTATAAGACTTAAAAATTCCTTGCCACTCCTGCACATGCACTGTATGCCAGGTACAATCCTAAGTGCTTTATATAATTCTTTCACTCAATTCTTTCTGCAACCATACTGGCAAGATATTACATTCCCATTTTATAGGTAAGTGGCAAAACTGGGATTTGATCTTAGGTTTGTCTGACACCAAAACATGTTTTTTTCTTCAAATTTTTCTACCATCTCTGTAGCTTCTCCTCTTCAGTCTCCTCTGTTGGCAGCTCTCTCTTAGATGTAAATCGTGAAGGCTCTGTCCTGGACTATTTTCTCCATCTATAGTCTTCCTGGATGTTCTAATTCACCCCTGTAGCATCAATTACCTTCTATACGCTGATGATTCCCAAGTCTGTATTTTCAACCTAGAGTGAAAAATCTTGAGTTCCAGGTAAGCTTATTAATGTTTCATGGATTCTTCAAAGTCAATATGCAGCACCAAACAATCTCCTCTAGTGTTTCTTTTATTAATAAATGGCAGCATTGGTTAGTTGGTCATGCAGAAAACTGCGAGACAACTTAATACCGTCTCCTTTATTTTCAACATCCAATCACTCAGCAAGTCCTACTGATTTTACTTCCTAAACAGTTCTCAGAAATATACATCTGTCTATCCACCTACCACCACCCTAATTTAAGCCAACGTTGCACCTGCTCTCCTACATCAGCCTTTTAAGGATTCTCCTCACATCCACTCTTGCTTTCCTCTCTCCCTCCAACTGTTGTCTCAACAGCAGTCAGAATGATCATTTTGAAATTAAAATCTGATCCCGTCGCTCCACTGCTTCCAACAACTTAATGGCGACCTAATGCTCTTAAGAGAGAATTCAATGTATAATACATATAATACAGTTAAGTATTATATGTATTAGATTAGATTCAAATCCTGGCATACTATGCACTGTGGGCATCCCCACACAGCTTTAGTTTCCTCACCAGGAGAATGGAGATACCAGCTCTTTGAAAAGTTTTTATGGGGATTAGACGTGATATTTCAATATAAAGAGAAGGAGTTGTTAATAACCGAGTCTTCCCAGCAATGAGATGGTTCCTTTCATGAGAATGGTGCTACTTCTTCTAACAATGCTACTTCACGGCATCAGGTCCTGAATTTTCCAAGATGTCATTCTAAAATTCTTCTAAGCCAGTAGTCAAATAAGGAAGTCACCAGATTTTCCTTAAAAATTTTCTCTTGCTTTTTTTCTCACTCTTATGAACATATCTTCATTTTAGTTTGAAGGAAGCCAGAAAGAGGTGGAATACAATTATTTCTAAATATAATGTTTTTAGTGCAGCTGTTGGTATGTAGACATATAACAACAAACAATAACTTTGTAAACAATCCACTAAAGAGGCAAGTACCTGCATAGCAATAGGTCCCTGGGACATTTGAGAGCTGTAATTCATTCCCATCATGCCTTGCATATTAGGCTGCATGACAGAAACCATAGGAAATGCTTGTTGCTGCATCGGCATCAAGCCTGCTGAAAAACATAAAGGCGTTAATTAAGTCAACATGTTTTAAAGTTTATTTTCTTAAAACCATACTACCTAAAAAGGACTTGTTACTTGGGAGGCAGCACATATAGTGGAAAAAGCACCAGCTCCTGACTGAGACTGACTTGAGTATGAATTCCAGCTCCATTGTTTATTTAGCTGTGTGAACTTAGGCAAGTTGCAAAACTTCATCTATAAAATGAAGACGATAATATCTGTTCCACATAATTTTTATGCATCTTAAAAAGTTAACAGAATGGCTTAACTGTGGTAGTCTGACTACAAGATAGCTCCCAATGATATCTGCCTCCTGGTATTCATACACTTGTATGACCAGTATAATGAACAGGAAAAGACAGTGTATAACTTCCAAGGCTAGTTCTTAAAAGACACTGTGGCTTCCTCCTTATTCTCTCGGATCACTTGCTCTGGGGCAAGCCACTGCCACGTCATGAGAATACTCAAGCAGCACTATGGAGAATCCATGTGGTGGGGAACTGAGGTTTCCTTCCAAAAAGCAGTACAAATTTGCCATCTATGCGAGTGAGCCATCTTGGAAGCAGATCTCCCAGCTCTGCAAAACCTTCAGATAACTGCAGCCCTGGTTGTCATCTTTACCGCAATCTCATGAGGCCTTGTGCCAGAACTACCCAGCAAATCCACTCTCACATTCTTGCTCTTCAGACACACTATGAAATGATGTTTATTTTTTTAAGTTCTAGGGTAATTCGTTATGCAGCAGCAGATAACATACAGTAAGTTAAGAGCATGAACTCTGGAGGCCAACTAGAAACACCACTTACTAGCTTTGGGACCTTGGGCAATTTGTTTAACTTCTTGCCCTAGTTTCACATCTATAAAACTATTTAACACTTAATATGCTCAAAGAAATGTTATTTTTCTTCCTTTTCCTCATACAAATAGTTAGTATAACATTTACCACAAAATAGCCACCAGCATACAAAGTATATAATGCAATAACATGAAAACTATAGTGAAAGTATGACTTAGACTAGTATCTCCCAAACTCTTGCAATGAATTATTCCCGAGAATACAGGATAATGAACAAACATCCCTTTGGGATTTAATAAGTACTAAATGCCTACTATATGTCAGTATACAACAGTGAATAAAACAAGATCCCTACATAGCCTGAGCACAAATTTCATTCTAATTTTGCATTTTACCATATAAGAGTATCACATACATGTTGTTTCTAATATAAGGAGATTTTCACTAAATTTTCAATTAAAAAAAATTAAAGGTCTGGAAGTATACCATGTTTATCTTGTGCTTTTTGTGTACCTTCCAGGTTATTTATACCTAGTTTAATTTCAGAAGCAGGGACAGCCATATTTGCAGGTAACAGCTAATAGAGTCAGGCTGCTCATTTATTCGTTCAATCATTTATTCAAATATTTGAGGGCCTACTCCATGTCATTTTAGGGACACAGCAGTGAATAAAACCAGGTCTTTACCTTCATGAAACTTACACTGTAACTGGAAGAAGATAGATAATAAAAACATAAATACATATCAGGTGGTGATAAGAGCAGCTGCAAAAAATAAAGCAGGGTAAGAAGAAACGGATTGGTTGCTATTTTACATAGGACAGTTAGAAAAGATTTCACAATAGGGTGGGATATGAGCTGAAGGAAGTAAGGGAGTAAGCCACGCAGATATTCTGGAAGAATATTCCAGATAGAGGAATACCAAACGACATCTCGAGGTGTCATGGAGAATTAGAACACACAGATTGAATACAGCCGTAATAATATTTTTCCGTTATCCCTTTGGACCTAAAGTTTTATTTATTTCAATTTTTATTTTTGAATGAGTAACTCACATATTTGGTACATTTAAAAAGTGTGTAAAACATTTTACACAGTGAAAAATAAGTCTCCTCTCCCCTGTCTCCTGTTCAAGTACTCGTGATCTTATGGCCACCCCTGCTGTCAGTTTCTTATATGCTTTTGGAAATGTTCCATATATAATTTAAAGCCTTTAAATGATCAAAAAGTCCATTCTAAAATACTTTTTATAAATAATATCCAAAAACAATGACAAATTCCAGAAGAAAACATCAGGCAACCATTTAGGATCTCTTCTTGTCCAGTTCCTTGGCTTCATATGTAGATTTTTACTTGAAAGTTTATAAAAATGCAAAATAATGCACTGTGATAATGAACACATAACTTGTAACACCTTCTTAAATCTCTCAAACCATTTGATCTAAATCTGGAACACATCTAATTACAGATAGCTTAAATAATGCACAAATGTGAACACATGAAAAGAATACAATTGACCCTTGGAAAATTTTACCTGAAACTCAACCTCCATCACTGATTATAAATGGAGACAAAGTCAGGATGAGCCACTGACCACCTGCTACGGAGTTGCTCTTTATCGTTCATCTCTGATGGTGACCTAGGAGTCTTTGTTTCTCTAGCAAGTCTACCACACCCAATTAATTCTGACATTGTGAGAAGGGCCGATTTCCAGATACACCTTGGTATGGGAGAAGTGAGCAGAAAGAAGCAAGGGAAGGGAAGATATATTCCTCCTTCAGTGTTGTGTCCCAGTTGCACAGTGGCATGGGTTAAGATTATATCCCTTCATTAGCGTTTCCTTGAAAACAAAGCTAGAATTGATATTGGTGAACCCAGGCCTAAAACTGGGAGAGAAGGGGTGTATCTAGTAGAGAAATTTCTAGGAATAAAACTGAGACTTAAGTACTTTAAACTGAATCAGAGTACGTGATCTCTTTTATGTACATGATTATAAGACCATATCATATAGAGAAAACACAGCAGTGTAAAATAATAAAAAGTTTCATTTATTCATTTGACAAACATCTACAGAGAAACTATTATGTTTCATCAGCATGCTGGGTGCTGGAAATAATGATATACGTGAGAAAGAAGTGGCCCCTGCCTTATGGCACTGATGATCTAGCAGAAGACTAGACAGAAGGAGAAAGACAACACTAAGAGAACTACATACAGTTCTTTTATTACCTGTTCTTTAGTACTCTTGTCTTGAAAGTCTCCATCTCTAAGCTTAAATAACAATTGGTCAACATAATGTTTAAGTAAGTTTGGGAGGAATGAGGAGTGATCCTCATTACTCCCCAAATTATATAATTTTTGAGAAATTTTAAGAGTACCTGTCAAAAAGGTTTAAGACCGTAGGAAACATTTACTCTATTTGTCAGCAATAGAACTTACTTTCTATTTACCCATTTAATCCCAAGTTCAAAAACATAATAGTGAAAAATGAAACTTCAAAACTTCAGATTTCACGTACCTTGAGGGGGTCTTATTCCACCTGCAACAGGAAACATGAAGCTGAAAACAGAAAAAAAATGCAATATGATCTTCACATGTATAAAGATTTCTAATAAAACACACAATTTTTTATATCAATGAATTGTAATTAAACCAGGCCTGGTGTTTGTTCTGCAGTACAATATTGAATTGCCCAACATCAATACAGATTGTGAACATTCACAGGATGCATGACTGTTGGTGTGTTAGTATAGTGAGAAAATTTTTGAAATAGAAGTCAGGAGACCCTGAAACTAGTCCTGGCTCTGTCACCGTGTGACCTCCCTGGATTCCAATTTTTCCCATCCACAAATCAAGAGGGTTGGATTAGATTCAATTCAGTGAACATTTATTGAGTGTCTTCTACATGAAAGGATTGGAATAGCTCACAATCTTGAAGAGACAGATCCAGGAAAATATCCATATCACAAGTAAGTAAATGTGCTAACTGCTATAAGCAAGGTCCAAACTACTAAGAAAGATGAGAAGATTAATGTGTTTTATCTTGGGAAGTTTTATGGAGGCAGCTTTTGAGTCTTAACAGAAAAGAGAAGCACACTATATAGTTTGAGCAAAAGCTGAGGCCAGAGATGCAGGGATGTTCAGAGAAATGATTTAAGGTAAATATAAAATATGATTAAAAAGAAGGCAGATGATAGAGAGCCTTTTAAATGTTTAATTTTATTCTGAATATTGTATGAAGTCAGAGGGGTTTTTTTTGTATACATAACATAAAAATTTTACCATTTTGGCCATTTTTAAGTGTATAATTCAGTGGCATTAGGACATTCACAGTGTTGTACAACCATCATCATTATCCATTTCCAGAAACTTTTCATCATCTCAAACAGAAACTGTACCCATTAAACAATAGGTTGCCATTATTGCCTCCTCACAGCCCCAACCATTATTCTGCTTTTTGTATCTATGAATTTGTCTATTCTAGGTACCTCGTATAAGTGGAATCATACAATACTTGCCCTTTTGTATCTGTCTTATTTCACTTAGGCAAACATTTTCAAGGTTCATCCATACTGATGCCCAGTGGACACGGATAGCACCAGACCCTATATATACTATGTTTTTTCCTATACATACCTCTGATAAAGTTTAATTTGTACAGTAGGCACAGTAAGAGATTAACAATAACCAATAATAAAATAGAACAGGTAAATTAGGGGTTTACTTGAACACAAGCACTGTGATACCTTGACAGTGGATCTAATAACCAAGATGGCTACTAAGTGACTAATGGGCAGGTAAGGTATACAGCATGGATCTGCTGGACAAATGTCCTGAGCAGTGCAAGATTTCATCACACTACTCAGAATGGGACACAATTTACAAATTGTTTATTTCTGAAATTTTTCACTTAATATTTTCAGTCCACAATTGACTATAGGTAACTGAAACCTTAGAAAGCAAAACTGTGGATAAGTGGGGGGACTACTGTATTTGGTTTCAAAAGATGTTACTCATCTACTAAGATTGATAAATTTAGGAGCAATAAATGCATTTAAGTAATCAACCTGTCAAGACTTTTCAAAATCAGCCTTAAAGATGAAAATTATCAGCATGGGTTAGTGGCTCAGTAAAAACTGGAAACTTGAGTTATTTTTCCTTTTTTCCAGCTCTGCCATAAGGTAACTGTGAAACTCTGTGCAACCCCCTTTACTACCCTGTCTGGCTTACTCTTTGTCAAATGAGGACACAGAACCAAAAATCTGCCAAGGTTTCAACTAAGACACCCACATAAACATGAACACATGTATAGATAAATAAAGGTTACTTTGAAAACAAAACAAATAAAAACAAAATTAAGAACACTACTAACAAACATGACTTAATTCTAGAAAACATTTAGCAACCCAAACTGCTTAGTGACCCTTGTACCACTGATATGATTCCATGAAATATTTAAAAAATGAGTATCAACATGCTCAGAGACTGGTTAGACAAGCAGCTAAGACAATGATAAGACAGCAAAAGCTTGGCAAAAAGCTGGGCAGCAAGATGACCAACAATGTGATTTCAAAGGTAAAGCCACTAATTCATGTATTTCTGGTGTCTCAGTATAAAGCAGACCTGTAAGCTCGACTTGTCACGTCTACCTCATTCATACTCCCTTCCCAGTTATCTTTGCCACTAACCTAGATTTGCTACTAGCCTTCACTTCTCAGGCCTGGACTCCCAAATAAAGACTTCCTAATGGATCTCCCCATCTCCAGACTCTGGTTTCTAATTCATCTCAGGCAGCACAGGTGAGATGCACCTTCCTAAAGGACCATTATGAAATTATTAAATTGTTCTTTAGGAAGATGGACTCCTGGGGTTAACACTATGTAATGATTCCCCTGTAAACTGAATTTCCTAAGTTTAACTCAAGGTCCTCTCTAGTTCTTTCACAACTTCCTTTTTCAGTTTTATCTCACAAAACTCTCCTCCCCAACTCAGTGCCATAATCAGTCTGGCGCTGCAGGTATGTTGTTCCCTTAGCATTCCCTAAGCCTTCCCACCTCTATGATGATCTCTTGACCCCTTCCTCTTCCTCCAACAGAGTGGCCCAGCTGAAATACTTGTTCGCCTTCAATATAGCTGGAATCCACAAATATTTACAGAATGTTTTCCGTGTGTAAGAATGTGCTGTACGCACTGGAAGACGAAAAGATGAGAAAGCCCTCTAAGAGCTTTTATAAAAGAGCGGGAAAAAATAGACAAGCTGACAAATGATGATCTCCCAGAAAAATGTAATCTCTTTGTTCTCTTTTACTTTGTATATTCTCCCAGGATGGGAGCCATGTCTTGGATATCTTTTAGAACTTTTCACAGCATCAAGAACAGTGCCTTTACACACATAGGCATTCAATGACTATGAGTTAAATGATTACTGATTAATCTGGATTAGTCTTTTTTTTCTGTCTTGATTAAGGAAAAAAGTTATACTTCTCATCTCTTAGGCAAATTTTGCCCTTTAAACAACTCTACCGTTTATTCTAAAGTAGACTATTCAGGATACTAATCAAAATTAGGCTAATATTAAATTTGGAAAATGCCTTCCTGTTTGCTTATCTCTTGGAACTATCTAAGAGATAAGGTCAGTATAGTTCACGAATTTTCTCCATTAAAAGCTTAAAGAGGTTGCCTGTTTCTTTTTCTTCTTCCTAAAATACATTTAGGCTACTATAATGTTAGTTTTCTTATAAAATAACTTCAGTCCTTACCACTGTTCCCTAAAAACCATAATATTCTTTTTCTCTAGGGAACATACAGCTTCTCAGCCCCAGAAAGTTTCCAATATATGTAACATATTTACCATACATTTTTCATAGTAAGGAACATTTTAACCACTTTTATCTACCACATATCCTCTAGAGTTTTAGAATGTAGATGTTACTACATGTACATTTACAGGGGAGAGAAATTTTAATATCAATTGTTCTAATTTCTGTCAAAAATTCAGGCCAAATTTATAAAAATTTGTGTCCATGGACCAACGATATTAAAATATTATAAACTAAAGGTAATGATCCATTCAACTTTCTAAACCTGAGGTTCTTCCCACTCAAAATATTTTTTCAAAAAATAAACAGAAATTCAGGCCTAGAATGCCAAATTAAGTTTCTATTTTCTAGAACTCCGTGCCATGATCGATCATACTTGATCAAATTAATGCCACTTAGGAACACTTTAGAAATTGCCATCACATACAGAAAAGAAAGAGATTATTAAACATTCTTCTCCAGGCAGAAACTGACCTATACCAATTATTCATGAAAAACGTGAATGAAACAGCGAAGAGAACAAAAGAATAAGCAAAGGGTTTTAAATCTAAAGTCGAAGATGTGTAGAGGAAATGAAAAATGGGATGGCACACAGGTGGTTTATTGAACAGCAACTGCTTTTTTCCCCTAGCATATATATAAGCACCTGCAAAAGGTGATAATTTTAAGACCTTACACTTTTGTAGTGTTTATGACTCCAAAATTAAAACACTACGTATCAAAAAACCAACACTTCCGTTTTCCAAAAATAATTTAGGGTACTGAAGATGAAGAGCTAATTTTACCTCCAAACGTGTGCGCAGTGTGAGTTGGCTAATAAAATCCGACTGGGTCATCACAGAAGTGGGGTGAAAACTTTCTGGAATATAATATTTCCCTAGATGATAATGAATTGGTCAAGTCACAAAGGTGCATCTCCCTTATCGTTTTGGGTATAAGAATCAGGCAGTTACTAGATGAGATATAATAGAGGACACATTTGTTTAAGGACTAAGTAAAAGTCCGGAAGCTTTGTTCTAATAAATGCGTAACTGCTGTTCAACTGTGAATTTTTTTTGTTTTGTTTTGTTTTTAAATGCCTTTTTACAAGTCAGAGTTCTCTCTACAAGACAGAAGCTCTACCTCTAGGCAATTACTAATTCAAAGGTATTCAGATTTTCCTGCCGCTCTTCGTGTTAGAGAAATAAATCAAAAGGGGGACAGGACAGGACACTCTGAAAGGGGAAGAAACAAACAGTTCCTCCAGCTTTGTGACCAGATTTTCCAGAGCCTTCCCTCCATCACCCCCGGTCTCTTCAGGTGCAGCCAGGACTAGAAACGAGGGGTCGGGCTTCCTCGTCACCCAGCGCCGCCGAGCGGACACTCACCTCCGCCCTCCAGCCCCCAGGCAGCCGGTGCCCCGGAGCCTGGAACACAAGCGTCGGAGGTCGGGCTCTGTCCGCCCCCTTCCGCCTAGGTATCTGGAGAACGACCCTTCCCACAGCCGGTTCCAAAGGAAAAGGGTCGGAGCCGGCAAAACCCACCATAACCGCCAAGCACCCCTGGCCGCTGCGGAGGCCAGCTTGCGTCCCACCGGCCTCCGACCCCGCTCTTCACACCCACCTGCCTCCCCCTGCGGCCCCCGCGCCGGCTCCCGCGGCCCCGCCGCCGCCAGCTCCGGTTCCCGGCCGCAGCGCCATCTTGCTCCGGGCCTGCCCGCCGCCGCTGCGCCAGCAGCTGTCAGCTGAAGACAGCCACTTCCGGAGGAAACGCCAGGCCCCACCTTGCCGCGGACCCGGCGACGGGGCGGGGCCGCGCGCCCACGTGACTCCCTCTGCCCTCGGGGAGGAGCGGCGCCCCGTCACGTGACGCGGCGCCGCTGGGGTCCTGCAGGTGCAGTCCTGGCGCGGCGGGGGCGGCGGGGGCGGCGGGGGCGGCGGGGGCGGCGGGGGCGGCGGGGGCGGCGGGGGCGGCGGGGGCGGCCGCGGCTCCGAAGAGAGCTGATTCATTCTCTCACCAAGGCCCTCTGCAGGGCCTGGCTGGCGGCCGAGCGGCAAAGCGCCCTCGTTCCTCCCTTGAAAGCGATCATCTCGGTTAGTGGAAAGAGGAGGTTGAGTCTTGGTTTTTAAACTGGACGGTGGGTACACGGGTGATTTGTTATTCTTTACACGTAAAGAATACATGCATTCTGGCTGGCCCTTTGAGAGCTTCACAACGCTGATTAGTGATCAGCTCTCTCCCCTCTTTCCCTGGAACTCCCCAGCTTCCTTACGGCGCCCACTTCAGACGCTCAAGGTATTTAAAATTTATTTTACTAAACCAACCAAACGCACATAAAAGCCCAATCCACATAAAAAACCTCCATGGTGCTCTACTCTTGTGTTTACTTCTGCCACCCAGTCGTCCATTTGTTTTTACTATTCTTGCAGGCAGGTGCTGAACAATAGTATTTGTTAAACAGTTCATAATTACTTTGAACCTAACTGGCATATTTTTTACTGTGATTTTTTTTTTTCCTAATCAAACTACCCCTAGGGAAGTAAAATATAAAAGTCGGGTGTAAACTTTTTCAAGCCCTCAGGTGGAGTTTCTTTACTAGCAAATAATAGATCAATGATAATTAGCTTTATTTTCCACTCTTGCTTCCAGGCTTTTACTGGGAAACAACTTGTAATCTTATCATTTATTGGGCCCAAATCACTGGTCAGGAATTTTACGTGCATTTTTAAAGATCCTCCTAGGTGTCCCCTTAAAGTTAGTGTTGATGAGAAAATCAAGGTTAAAAGAAGTTTCTGTAATTTGTTAAGATTATACAGCTACATGAAGCAGGACCAGGATTAAAATCCAGGTTAGTGTGACTCCAAAGTCCTTGGTCATTTCATTGCAGCCAGCTATTCAGTTTTTATGTTCTTTTGCTGTAATTGTCTATTCAATAATTTCACTCCTCCCCCTCCTTAGACAAAACTGAAATTTATGTAGCAGATAGTTCCAACTCATTTAAAGGAACTATACTTAGTATTAATCCATTGACAAACCAAGGTGGTGTAGGTTTCTGTGTGGATGGGTAGTTTACGTAGGAGAAAATAAGAGTAAATAAAGTCCAATCAGGGATCATAGAAGATGTGGTCTCTGTTCCTGGATTACTTTGTTCCTCTTCTTTGCCTATTGATTTCTGTATCTGCAGGACTCCACTCAGGATGTCAGCCTTCCATGACAGCCCCAATATGGATCAGATGTCCTATGGTACTTCGGCATCATGGCCTTTCATCTAACAGAACAGTTGCCAGTATTTGTTCCTTTACTTCATCTCCACCATTACATTGTAAGGGCAGGGACTGTGTTATCAAGCCTTGAATTCCTAACAAAATCTGTAATATTTGTTGGAGGAATATTTGTTGTAAGTTTACTATATGTCAGGCACAGTGCTAGGTACTTCCAATCTTGACAAAATTTCATAGATGAAAACATCTGAAGCTCTGAAAAGTTAAACTTATACAAAGTCACACAGCTCGCAAATGCATTGTACCAGTATGCCTACCCTCCAGAACGTATATTGAGTCAAGGATTTAGTTGCATAAAAATTAAAAAATCTATTCTTATAAGTATTCGTTGCACCCTGTAGCAACAGGTTATTTAAATAAATTCTGATGAACAATTTTTGTCCCATCTAAAATGGTCAAGACAGAGTCTTCCTGTCCTGACTCCAGAATAAAAGGCTGAGAGTAAAGGAAATAAGTTTAATTCAAATACTGCTGAGAACAGGTTATCTATATTATAGTACTGATAACATATGTCTAAGGTCTCTTACCTTACATGTATAAACTCAATCTTTTATACCACTGTACAAAACTAGCAATTGAGAAAAATCTAATAGCAAATAGTCTTCATCACCATATGATCATAATCCTTTACCTTTAGCAGAGACCTAATTTCATCCTGCTTAAATGGATGAAATTCATCATGCCTCAGGAAAGATAAGCTGTAAGAGAATGAAGCCAGAGGTATATAAAGTAACAGGAACATTCTTCCTTATCAGGATAGAATGTTTATCAATTTTCAAGTAAAATCACCTTAAGTGGAAAGAGATAGTAAAGAGCATGGTTATATGATGGAAAATGAAGAAAGGGAGAGGATGATCATAACCTTGTAGTTGCAACATTATGATAGCTAAGGTATAAGCTACCTTACCAATGAGGTATAGGACACTTAAGACCAACAAATTAAAATCCTAGGGAACTTGAATAACCAGCCTCAGAAGAGGCATCTCTTTGTTGTGGCTCACACCACAAAAGGCCATGAACAAATTAAGAAATAGTAAAATAAAGAGCAGTAGGTTTCTTCTTGGTGGATAGCCTGTGCTTCATCTCATCCATCAAAGTGTCTGGAGGTGGAAGCAGCATTCAGTCTCAAGGCTTTATTTTGAAATTCTGTTCCAGATGCCTTTCCACAGCATACATCACACCTTCCTTCACACTTGAAGGAAAAATCCATAAGAGTTCACCACATTTGGGTTTTGTTATTTTTAGCATAAGCTTTTGTTCTTCTATAAGAAGTATCTCTCTGTATCCAAACCACAGAAATGTCAATGAAATTTCCATTGTATAATCACTTAAAAGTCACATACAAACTGAAATTTGACATGATGCATTGATACTTTAGAATCATTTTTCAGCAATCCCAGTGCTTGTAGTTGGTTTCAAATGTTTGGTACAGGTGATGGTAACACTTGAAGTATTCTATGAAAACAACATTCACACTGGGAAAGTAAAATTACATTTCTGGGATAGTCTTTCAAAAGGTCTGTTTTTAACTTTTGTCTTCAAGAGCTACTTTTTTCTTGCTGTTCTGACCAGTGGCCTTTTTCCTGTGAAAAAGAAAATGGGGAAAGACAAATCAGAAGTTCTGGATATATTTACTTTCTGTAACACTTACCAGTTTAATAAACATTTACTGAAACCTACTGCCCATCAAGTACATGAGGCACCAGGAATACAAAGATGCACTGACATGGTCTCTGCCCTTCAGAAAATCACAATCACCTAAGTGAGGCAGAAACATCACAACAAACTATACCACTACATGTATGAAAGACAGATTCTGATCCTGACTTAATAAAAGTTCACATTGATTCAGTGCTCATTAAGTGCTAGACACTGTTATAAATGCTTTTCATGTATTAACTCAGGTAATTTTCCTAATAATTTATGAGGAAGATTCTAATATCATCCTTATTTTATAGATGAGAAAAATGAAGCATTGAGTGGTTAAGTAGCTTGCTGATCATCTCACACTGTTATTAAATGCTAGACACGAATCCTGACAGTTTGATTCTAGAGCCTGGTGAATGGTGAATGCCATTAAACTTAGCAACACAGGAAAAGGAACAAAGTCTTGAGAAAATAATCATAGTAACACAAAGTTCTTTAATGTACACTAACTCATTTAATCCTCTGACCAACCCTGAGTGGCAGACTTTGTATTGTTTACATAATTATTTCCTATATTTATACATGACGAAAGAGGCTTAGAGAGGTGAAGTGACTTGCCCAAAGTTATACAGGAAAGTAGCTATTAGAACTTTTCTGGCTCCAAATCCAATCTTTCCCTCCACGATACTGAGTTGAATTTGTAGTGCCTGAAGTGAGGCCCAATAGGCATCAGGAATTCAGGTTTGTAGCTCAGTGGGGAAGCTGGGGCTAAAGATATGAAGTTCAGAGTTATCAGAATAGAGGTATGAGCTGAGGCTGCAGGTGTGGGTGGGATCATTCAAGGAACATGTATAGTGGAGAGGTAGGCTAGAGTCAGATCATGATTGGTCTTGTTTGTATGCTAAGAAGTATGGCCTTTAAATGTTTAGAAAATGGAGACAACCAAAGTACCTTAACCAGGGGGCTGGTATGATGAGATTTATACCAAGTATTCACAATATCTTAGTGCAGTTTTTTAAAAAATTAATTTATCTATTAATAGCATTTTTTTTTACATTCTAAGATGCTGTTGCGGAGCACTAGGGTGAGAGGAATATGAAGGAGGGGAGCTTGGTTGAGGCCGGTGGCACCCCCCTCATTCAGTCAGGGGAGACTATGGGGGTTCTGGTGGTGGCTCAATGTTAATTGCTGGGCTGGCTGCAGATGTCGGGGGGGCATGGCCGAGGTCATCAGCCCCCTACTGCCCCAGCTCAGGAGCCCAAGGTGCTTCCTGTGGCAGCGGGATGGTTGTTGCTGGGCTGGTTGTGGATGTCAGAGGTGCGTGCATGCCTGAAGCCCTTGGCCCCCCATTGCCCCAGCTCAGGAGCCCAGAGTGCTTCTGACAGTGGCCTGGTGGTCACCAGGGGTACATGGCTGAGGCGCATGGCTCTCCCACCTCCCTGGCTTGGGAGCCCAGGGGACTGCCAGTCCTAGGTTTTATAGGTGTTCTTTGGTGGTGTTAGACCTTTATTAGTTAATATCAGACTCTGTCTCTGATCTGTGTGTATTGTTTTTCTTTCAGTTCTGTGTTGGATTATTCACTGTTCCTGCCACTTAAACTTTGCACTGGAAGTAATTTGTCGTCCTTTGCTTACTTCTAAAATGGGGGAACTGCCTGTGGGAACCAGCACTTGAGCCCTGTAGTTGAGCTAAATTGCTGCTTTGCTGCTGATTCCCTGGTGAAGGCTTTTTATGCAGCTCACATTTTAATGGTTGACCTTGTATGTACTTCTGGGTCTTGTGAGTTCTGGTACAGCTGGGGTGTGTGGAAACTGGTCTGGGCCTGAGTCTTTTCAGCAAACTGCACCCCCTGAAGTTCTAACCAGTCTCCACTGAGTGGTCCTGTGCTCACTGGGGGGCAGATCAGCTGTCCATGATGTTCCCCAGTGTTCCCCGGGTGGGCCCATCTTCCCCACTGCCCATACTCCAAACACTTCCCATGGGATGGGCCATGCACTGGTCCCTTGCAATGACTCACCAGCCTCTGAGTGGCTCCTATCTTCAGCTATCTGTGGCCCATCACTCCTATGTGGGTCCACAGAACCCTGTTAGTGGTCTTGCTGGCTTGGGGGCCACCAAGACCCTCTTCTCCCCTGCCACCTCCAAGCAACTTCATATGTAGGGCACAGCAATGGCTTTTGCCATCTCTTGCTCCATGCACTCACCAGCTCAAGCCTTGAAGCAGCCAGGGCACGAAATTGTGGGAGCAATCCTTTCTTTCTCTCATCATGGCTTTTCCTGCCTTCGTGAACGCCATAGGTCTCTCCTCCTCTTCCCCTGAGCTCTAGTGGCCCCAGCTTAACTGTTGTTGTTTTTTAATACTTGTAAATTTGTGGATTTGTGGGAGATAGTGATGCTGGGGACCATCTATTCTGCCACCTTGACCAGAAACCAATGCTCATCCTAGTGCAGTTTTAAGTTTTAATAACCCCAGAAGTATAAATTCTACAAACTTACAAAAATCAACATTTAAAGTGTTTAAAATACTGGTGTATCTTGTTAAAAGTCAACAAACATAGCCACCATTTTATGCTCTTAGTTGATTTTCTGTAAAAACCTTTATTAGTTGCTGCTCAGTGCCTGAAAGGGTTGCACTTGTAATACTAACTTTTAAGATCATCCAAAGAATAAGTTTCTGATGCACATACAACAGTTCTGATGTGACCCACCCACACCCAAGAAGAAAAACTTTATTGAGAAAGATTAGGTGAACAAGGTGGCCAAGCATGACATTCTCTACCAATCTACCAGTTTGTGTCATAAAATAAAAAATTAAGAATCCACAAAACTAAGTAAATACAGAATTAAAATGATTCATTTTTCAAATATTTTTGGAAGTTTGTAGCACTTATTTTTCCCAACTTATTAAAGCTTAAATGTGCACTAAAACTTTGGGACACCATACACTGTATACACTTGAAGGGAACATTATTTCCCATAATTGATACCAAAATGTCAAGTAAGAGTCTTGTTCCACTTACAAAGAAAGTACGTTTCAATTTCCATGCCTTTATTCACCTTGTTCCTTCTACTTGCCTAAATTTTACCTATTCTTAAAGATAGTTTTACCTCTTTGAAATTTTCTATAACTATACCATCCAAAATGACCTTTCCCTTCTCTAAACTCCTATTTTATTTAAAAACCATTTTCTAATTTTTTTCATGTACACTAATCTCCTTTCACTAACTTCAGGAAAGGCTCTCATTTTATATTAATTTTTATACCTACTACCACCAAGTACCTTGCAGGACAACTCAACAAATGCCTACTGGTAGATGGGAACAGTTTTTCCTAATGACTTCCACAGAACAGATGTAAGGTAATGGAAATAAGCATTAGCTTATTTCACAGCGGTAGAATCCTAGGCCACTGACAGCAGTCTCAGGAAAAATACACATACACAAAATAAAGAAATAACTAGAACTGAGCAATTCTATGAGAGCATATATTAATCTAATATTGATAGAATTTAAAGAGTGCCATTTTCCTTTAATAGTGGAAAGAGTATACTGTTCAAAATATTTTGGCCTACCCCTATCAAAATATGTAGCATTACTGGGCGAAATAAGATAGCCCTGTATATGTGCTAAAAAAAATCTATGCTTTAAAATCCTCATAAAACCCAGCCCAGCTACTACAAATTTACCCAAGTAATACTTTTTAAAGCCATTACAATGTGCTTGAGCATAAACCTAAGATTATTTTGAAATCCTCCCCAGAATATGGAGCTTCAAGGAAGCCTCAATCAATGCAAGTCAAGGTCCTAACGCAGACTGTGTGGGGATGGTGGAAGGTGCAAATCTGATTCAGAGTGAATGAAAATTATATTTTCAAAGATGGAAAAAACCAGATCATTAATATATAGATACAGAAAAATTCCAAGATTAAGATTAAATCATCCAAGTTCCCAAATCATAGGCAACACAAGTTATTTTATTTATGTCACATTCTATCATGGACTGTAGACCTATCAATTCTACTTCTGAAAATTTATCCGAAGAAGAAATAAAGCCAACCATAACTATATGATGGAATCAAACAGCAACTTTTCTTATCATATACTTACCGTTTATTCTTAGCTTTTTCTAAGAAATATTTTGGAGTTGTACTAATGCTTTCCCTTTCCAATGGTTTCTTAATCATCTTTTTCTTTTGTTTGCTGAAAATTACAAAGTAAGAGAAGCAATAAATTAAGGGCAACTTTATTTTGAAGAGCTAAAGCTAAAATTAGTTTTGATTCTTGATCACAAAATTTATTTTTTTTAACCATTTACTGTTTTAAGATGGGGCTGCATCCATGTTAATAAACTACATTATCTAATAGCATTTAGAAAGTTAACTCAAAGGGATGATAAATTCAATCAACTTTTTAAAAAGGCACTGATTGTGATTAAAATGTGTCCTGTGTCAACCTTATATCCTATGTCAACAGGCACTAGAGTTTGATTTTGGTCAATTAACTGCTTTTAACTAGTTTTGTGAACTAAAATAATTCTAAGCATATTTTACTCACACTAAATACCTTTTTAAAAAATCTGAATATTTAAAATTTCAAGGGTAAAAACACTGGCAAGGAAATAATATATAGTATTCATAAATATTTAAAAAGAAAATTTTTATCTTAAAATGCTTTAAAAGTAGTAGTATTGTTAGAACTATAATGTCTGATAGTGTAATAGCAAGACTGTATGAAAGCAGGGTCTCAAAGACATATTTGCACACCCATTAGCATTATTCACAACAGCTAAAATGTAGAAGCAACCCAAGTGTCCATCGACGAATGGGTAAATAAGATGTGGTATATACATATAATGGAATATTATTCAGCCTTAAAAAGGAAGGAAATTCTGACATACGCTAAAACATGGATGAAACTAGATGACATTATGAAAAGTGAAATAGGTCAGTCACAAAAAGACAAATACTGTATGATTTCACTTATATGAAGTAGCTGGAGTAGTCAAAATAAGAGACAGAAAGTAGAATGGTGATTGCCAGAAGCTGTGGGAAGGAGGGAATGAGGAGTTACTGTTAATGGATACAGAGTTTCAGTTTTACAAGATGAAAAGTTCTGGAGATGGATGATGGTGGTGATTTACACGCACTATGAATGTATTTAATACCACTGAACTGTTTGATACCATTTATAAGATACCATTTACACACACTATGAATGTATTTAATACCACTGTCCGGTTTGATACCATTTATATAAGATCAAAAACATGCAAAACTAAATAGTGATACATACTTATACTTAGTACTTAGGGATACGTACTTATACCATAAAATAAGTAAAAGGCAGGAAAACAAAAAACAAAAAGCAAGAATATATATGCAGAGAGACAGAAATAGAGAAGCTCCAGGTAAATTCAAGATTGTACCTTAGTAATTTTTGGAAACCTTTTATGTACTCTGGTACAGGACAACCAGCCTGCTGTATAACATTGGCAACACTGAAAAAAGAACCCATAAACATAAACTTGTAGCTTGTCAAACTGAATTTTATGTATGTAAACCCCTCTGCACAATACAAGAGGAACTAAGACTACACAAAGTAATCCAGTAAAGGGTACTGATACACAAAGGTATTTGAAAAGTTCATGCAAAGACTTAATTATTTTTTAATTCTATTTTTCCATAAACTTTTTGAAGTACTCTCATATTATCAATTATCATCAGATGTAAGCATGTTGGATTTAGAGAACTATCCATTGGACTGAAATCAATGCACTAATGATTAACTTTAGATAGCAGCTATTTCACCATTTATCAAGCCCTAAAAAGCTACTAAGCCCGATCTCAGAGGGAAATGACTGAAGCCAAAATCAAACTTAAATGTATTAAATATGACCGTACTAACTAGTGGGTTGGAATTGTAAGTTTAATAATAAAAGTTTAAATAAATAAATAATAATACATTTAATATTACAAATGTATAATAACTTACTCCTCACAACAACCCTATGTGGTACATACTATCATTATCCCTGTTTTACAGATGGAAAACTGAGATGCACAGTTAGCTGACATTGGGGTCATCAGATTCACATGCCTGGGGTTGCTGAGGAGACCTTAGGGGGACCTAGACTGTTGCAATACACCCCCCTACACATGCACATGTGAAAGTCTCCTCTAAGTGATACAAAGACTGACAGAGCCAAAGCTCAAAAGGCACAAGTCAAAATATTTAGCAAATGTGATGAACAGATTAAAGTACAAACCCTCTTCAGCCGTAAGTGAACTTTGTTAGAAATGTGAAGTGCTATCAATTATCATCAACCAAAAATTACTATTGGCAGCCAAAATGTGGGAAACTCAGCTTCTATATTAAAATCTATGATGATGGGCTAAATTAAGACCTGAGATTCTAAAAGTATATCTCATGTTACTCAGGCTTCAAAAGGCTACAATTGAATAATATTAGAATATGTTACTAAAATAGTTTTTCCTATATGGCAGGTGGTCCTAGGACTAAATATAAAATTCCAGATGCTCCTAAGAGTAACAGGAATGATAAACACTATGGTAAGAGATAATGTTGAGTAGGCTGAAGAGACTCAGGGGTTAACTTTTAAACTATTCACTAATTCAGAAAATATAATAATACATTGTAAGTAACATCAACTGATGGCTGTTGGAAGAGTCCTGTGAATCTGAAACAATAATATTCAATTTTGAATATTTTCGAATTCTAATAATGAAAGTGCAAAAGAAAAACCCTTTGACCATTTTTCCTTTTCTCATGGCTAAAATTTGGATGACTAATACCATTAACAGAATTTGGGACAAAGCCATTTTGTAATTGTTAACTGAATATCCATATAAGAATAATAAAGCAATTTACCAACTTAATACTAAGTTATTTTTCCTAATTTACCTTCTTAATAATGGTTTGTCATCTTCGGTGAAAAACGTAACAGCTTTTCCCTTATGCCCTGCTCTTCCAGTCCGACCTAAGAGAAATCAGAAGATAAAAGGACCCTTTTGTGTTGGAAAGGGGCTCTCAAGATTCACATGTAAAACTCATTGGATATTCATAACACTAAAGAGCATGTCTAAAGGGGAACAGCAGAAGTGCTAAGACAGATGAGTGGGTGACAAAGGGGAAGGAAAAAGAGAACTCACCTATCCTGTGGATATATTCCACTGAGCTGGTTGGAAAGTCATAGTTGATTACCAAGTTCACACCTTTAAAATCAATCCCTCTTGCCAGCAAGGCTGTACAAATAAGAACCCAGATTTTTCCTGCTCTGAAGCTGTGAACTGTGTTATCTCTCTGGTTAAAAGAATATATATTACATGCTTTAGTACCACTCTAGGAATGGAAAACAGGTACTTCATATATTTAATGCCAATGTTTTCAAATTAAGTAGTTCTTTATGATTTTGAAAGTATACATTTGACTGTATTTACCTGTTGCTGTGTTCTCTCTGCATGAATAACATCTACATTAATACCTTCATATATGAGCTCATGAAAAAGTTCTTTAGCCCTTTCAATGGACTGAACGAAAACAAGAACAGGTGGATTGAAACCCTAGAAGAAAGAAGGCAAAAAACAGTATACATAACCCGTAATCAAGAATATAATCACTCAGTATTTCATAACAAGATATTGGTTCACAAAAGAACCCAATTCAACTTAGAGCACTTTCATTGCCAAATTTCTCAGGCCAGTGGTTTAAATCTGCCTCCATCTTCCTCACCATCCATTCTCTATCGTGGGTTCTTTCCACTCAACTTGATCTGTATTTGCCATTTTACTAATTCCAATAATCTTGTCTAATCAATCCCTCTTCACTTTCCCACAATATTGGATGCCTACTCTTTGAAACAATCATCTCTTCACTTCTGTGCCTCAGAACTTTTTTGATTCAGCTTAAAAATGTAATAACCGAATTTTTAATTCATTGTTTATCCTAATTATGGTATTCCCCAAAGTTTAGTCTTTGGCTTTCAATTTTCTCAATACAGTCTTTATCTTACTGAATCAAATAAAATCCCAGTGTCAACTACTAGCTCTGAGCAAATTACATATTAGGTCTTCTTACCTTTTTATTTTAGTTTACACAACCTTTTGGAATCTAATGAAACTATAAAGCTTTCTAATACGCAACCACTCACATAAAATCTTACATATAATTTCAGAGGGTTCGCAGACCACCCAAAGCTCACAAGCTCTCACATGGCTAAAAATCTCTGGTGTATAATCTCTATGTGAGTGTTTGTGAAAACCTTAAATTTTCTAGTGCCAAATGATACCTTTAAGAACATTAATAGAACTAAGACATAAAGAATTTATTATGTGCCAAGCACTATTGTAAATACTATGTTTGTATTAACTCAATACTAAAACATCTCTATGGGGCAGATATTATTATCCCACTTTACAGTTGAGGAAACTGTGGAACAGAGAGGTTAGGTTGTCCAAAGTTAAAATGGTGAAGCTAGACTTTCAATCCAGGTAGTCTGGCTCCAGAATCCATGCTCTTAACCACTGAAGCATATTTACCACTTCTGTAGTCACCAGATACTCGCGAACACCTTTGCCTTTCATCGTCCAACTATTCTTTACACTCCACTGTCACTAAGGCTGTTACCCTGTTTATTTCCTCCTCATCTTTGCCCAGCCTAACTTAACAGCCTGCTAATTGGTTCCCTTACTTTCAGTCTTTTTCCACTACAACCCACCTTACTTACTACTGTTTAATTCATTTTCCTTAAAAAGTATGTGGCCACATTCTTCAAAAATATCCAGTGGTCTCTTTCAACCTGACCCCAACTTTCCTGCCCAACTTGATCTTCTTAATTGCCCACTATAAACTCTTTGCCTTAGAAAGGTAAACTTTTCATTAGTCTCCAAATACATGGTGTTCACCTCTACCTCTTAAGGCTTTACTCAAGCCACTCCCCCAGGCTTTAATACTCTTTCCCCTCCCTACTTTGTCCTACAAATTCTTCAAGGCTCAGATTAGTAGCATTTCCTCTATAAGGCCTTCTCCCACCAATTCAGTTCACCCCAATAGCCCCATTATGACGATATGGATGCTTAAGAAAAATACTCTAGCCTTTTATGGCACTTTATCACAACTATCTTACACAAGTATATTTATTTTATCTTCTAAATAAGACTAAATTCCAGGAGCAGAGCTTAAGATTTATACTTCTTTTATTGTCTCCCACTCTGACTCTTCAGTACTTAACTTTTTAACTATGGGCTTCTACTCGATACTTACTGAAGGGATTAAAAACAGAAAACCCCACTCAGTGTCCTACTCATTCTGTAATGCCCCAGTTCTTTTACAAGAAACCAGCAGAAGGATGGGGGAATGAAGGAGGCAGATGTATATACAGATGTGGAAAAATGAGGCTTTCAGGGCATCAGGTAGATCTTTTCCTAGCCTACTCTGAGCTGGGACCAGAAGACTTACCATATTTTGAGAGGTTAGCTTCTCCCCACTGGGCTAAGAGTTGGCACAATGTGCTTCCTAACAGTTTACTACTGGATTACTAAATGTGATGCAAGATGATGATGTAGTTAGTGCTGAGCCTTCTACCAGTAATATAAGGCTTACTGAACTTGACCAAAATTTAAGAATGTAGTCCAAATATACCTTTTTAACAAGTTCTCTCATGGCCAGAAGTTTTCCAGTCTCAGACCCAACAAAGACAAGTTCTTGTTCTACAGTCTCTACTGCAGAATTCCTGAGAAGAAAATATACCTTGTAATTTGCAAGAGCCAATTTCTGCTTTTTCCACCTGATCTCTATATAAATGAAAAAATTTACACACAACTCCAACAAAATCAACTTTTAATGAAGTACTTAATTATCTATAATTTATAGATAATTTAAATTCATAAAGATAATGTTTTTTTAGAAAATATGTTAATGTAAGTAATTATCTATAATTTAAAGTCAAAATCATTATTTTTAAATGCTTTGTTCTAATTATAAAAATGTTATCTCAAAATTTGAAAACCAGTAAAATATGAATAAAATAAATTGCCCATAATTCCACAATTTTAGAATAAACATTGATGTCTTTTGTTGTATTCCAATCATAAATTTTGATATGTCTATTTATTTACAAAAAATTTTCTAAATATAAAATTATTGGGTAAAATAATGAGAACATTTTAAAGGTTGTTATTACATATAGCTAAACATTGTTCTTAATGATTAGCAAAGGTTTACTTATACATTTACAGCTGGGGGTAAAGTATATGAAGGCTTTATTACTCTATAAGATGCTGCAATATATTATACTGTCACAAATATTTTTCCCATTCTGTTGTTTGCCTTTAAATTATGTTTATGGTGAATTTGTTCTGCTTTCTTTTTATACACAAAATTTTAAGTTTAAGGTAGACAGGGTATGTATTCTTTACTATTCTAATTGGCTTCTTTTTCACTTAATATGGTATTACAAACACTTTTTCATATAGCTACAATCTTCATACTTATAATTTCACAGGTTGCATAATATTCTATCAAGTGGCAATTACACAATTCCCTTGAAATTTTTTCTTGAGCATTTATTTATCACAAAATGCTCCCCAAAATATATATATATATATATATTTTTTTTTTAAAGATGACCGGTAAGGGGATCTTAACCCTTGACTTGGTGTTGTCAGCACCACACTCAGCCAGTGAGTGAACCGGCCATCCGTATATGGGATCTGAACCCGGGGCCTTGGTGTTATCAGCACCATACTCTACCGAGTGAGCCACGGGCCGGCCCCCAAAATATTTTTTAAAAGGAAAAACATCAGCTTTCTCCTCTGTGGTCCTACTTATTTAAGCCATCAAAGAAATGAAATTCTCTGAGTGGCCACAGAGTTCATGTCATTATTGTAGATAGCAAAAAGCACATTAAAAAGGCATGATGATAGGAATATTAATGACAATATGAAAGCCTCCCTTTGGATTATTTTAAAATAGAAAATCCTTAATCAATCTTGACTTAAAAGAATACATTTTTATCACTAAAACTCTCTCCCTTATGAGTCTCAGGCCAAACAACTTGTTTCCTTGAGTCTAAAAATATGTGTATTGAAAAAAAAAAATCAGTGGGATAATGTGGAAGAACAATTAATTACCTTGCTCCAATGGATACAGTAATGACACTGTCCAGGTTGAGCTTGCACCACTGTTCAACATCATATGCAAAAGTTGCACTGAACATAGCTCTTCTGATCTTGTGTGATGTGCAGGCCAGGAAAATGGAAGCCAGCTGGTCTCTGAACCCAGTTTTGCCATCTTCAAACAGTTTGTCTGACTCATCTACTACCAGCCACTCCACGCTAAGAAATAACAAAACAACTCATAGGTATTAAGCCAGAAGATCCAAGACACTTCACTAAACTGTGGCAATATATGAGGAAGTCAAACCATGATGCTTCTTCTCACATCCACTTTATTATAACAGAAAAAAAGTGTAAGAAAAATAAGCAGGAAAAAGGTAAAAACAAGATAAAAGTTATTCAATGTACTTAGTATCTATTCCGTTAGCTTCAAAGATATGAGGTTTCATTAGCATCAACAGAACACTGCATAAACCTCATGAATTCCATCACCACTGATGAAAGATGCGAAAGGGTCTAGTGGAATTCTGTACTAATGGGTTATTAGAAAATGTAACTTTTTTTTTTTAAGATGACCGGTAAGGGGATCTTAACCCTTGACTTGGTGTTGTCAGCACCACACTCTCCCAAGTGAGCAACTGGCCCTCGTTATATGGGATCCAAACCCATGGCCTTGGTGTTATCAGCACTGCACTCTCCCAAGTGAGCCACAGGCCGGCCCCGAAAATGTAACTTTCTTAAAGACTAGATAGTTATTTTCTTCTATGAATTTAATGAAAACCATTATACCCAGCACCAACACTGACTAAAGTTGGCAAACAAACTCCAAAGGGCAAAAATATAAGGAATTGAGGACTAAATATAATCACCTAAATGAAAAGCACATATAAAAGACATTAAAATATTATCTGTACCTTGTTAGGTCTATTCCTGGTGGATCTTGCTTTAACAAATAGATTAGTCGATTTGGAGTAGTCACAAGAATATCTGTAGGAAAAACAAATGGTAGACATTGCAAAAACAAGATTCATCCCTTTTGAACTAAGGAATTAAACTTCCTGCATTTTAGTTAAAAACTTGAAGTGGGGAGAGGAGGAAGTACTTATACTCATAGCCAACAACACAAAAATTCTTCCTTATGAGTAAGCTAATATATGTTATGTTTTAATCCATGATAGCACAAACGATTATATCTATGCCCTTATTTTATTATATTTGAGCAGCCTTCTCAACTTCTAAGAGACAAGAACACTATAATCTAACTGATTTTCAAACTTTATTTTTTCAGGACAATCCTTTCTTTAAATGAAATTTTACTCAGAAGGTCAAAATAAAAAAAGAGATAAAAGCACATTTCTCTGGCTGATATAAGGGTAGGGATGTAAGCCATTCTTATCTGCCAGGGTATTTACACGGCAGATTAAAAATCAGTGGGCTAAAGCACCATTTCTCAACCTCAGCACTGTTGATATTTTGGGCCAGACAATTCTTTGTTCTAGGGTGCTGTCCTGTGCACTGTAGAATGCTTAATAGCATCCCTGGCTTCTCCCCACTATAGGCTAGTAGCACTCCTCTCCAGTTGTGACAACTAAAAATGTCTCCAAGATATTGACAAATGTCCCTATGGTGGAAGGTGGGGGGCAAAATAATCTCTAGTTGAGAACCACTGGTATATATTTATATAGCTAATGGGCCGAGTGGGGATGGAATCTCTTTAGTTTCTCTAAAAATCAAACTAATTATAACAACTCTTACATGGCAATTAGGATATTTGTAATTTCCAAATCCCTTACATGCTCTGCATCCAAGCATGAATTCCTTACCAAACTTCTTAGATGATTTAGGTCCAAATTTCTTGGCTGCCACTGATGCTTTGTGGATCATGTGTATCCTGAATCCTGTTCCCTCAGAAATTTTTATTAACTCTCGGTGAATCTAAAACAGAAAACAATAAAAACATAAGCTGCTAAGATACTTGGAGAAGATGTATAGTCTCTTTTGCATTATTAATAAATCTATTACCAACCCATGAATAACTGAAACTAAACCCAGATTAATCTGTAGATTAACCAGAATCTCAGCATTTTGGATCTTCCATGCCTTTATGTTCAATAGTTTCCTCAGACTGAGTAAACTAGTAAGAACAGGTAAAACCAATACTTTCCAATTTGTTACATATTGTTTTTAAAATACAGTACTATTATAAGACTATTTCATACTCAGCATGTACTCATTTTATACGAAGCACACTGGGAGGGTGGAACAGATCACTGCATACTTTTATTTTCACAAAAACTGAGATAAGGCTTCATTTTATTAGATGAGAAAAATAAATTTTAGAGAGGGACTATATATTACAGTAGCCTTTCAACTTCAAGGATCTCAGAGCATTTACCAAAGAGGTATAAATGTAAAATTATTGTGTTTTAGAAAATTACAGAAAGCCATAAAAGACTTGCCCATATGCAGCCAGATACAGAGCAGTGTGCTGTGTAGAGAATACTTAATCATAAAAGACACAGGCTTTAATCTTTTTAGATCTTTTCATTACCCTCAAATAAGAAAGATCACTGAAGCAAACACCAAATGCATTCTCTTCAAAAGCTAAAAGTCATACCTGGCTGGCAAGTTCTCGTGTTGGTGATATAATCAAGGCTCTGAAGCCTTTATTTGTGGGTTGTTTCAGTTGCATTAAAATAGGAATGCTAAAAGCCAGAGTTTTTCCGGATCCAGTAGGAGCAGAAGCTAGAAGTTCCCGACCCTAAAAACATGGAGTACGTTAAATATAAGGAAATAAGGTAATATAATATAAAATACTTAATATAATGTAAATTTTTCAGACTGTTCAAATAATGCTATCAACCATAGAAATAACAAATAAAATGATAGGTAATGAATTCAATCATTTAAGCCCTATCTGCTTTTCTAATTTCTCCCATATTTGCTTTTCTAACATCATCTATCCATGGCACCAATGGAGTTTCTGAGCATCACCCTCAAAGTCCGTTTAAATAAGTAAAGAATGTGGATAACAAACATATGAAGATAATTCGTAACCTCAATTATATCCACTATTTCAATTTTTCTTTACCACTAAACTCTTACCAAAACAAGATTACAAAACTAACACTTTATCCTGGTATCTGTACTGCTCAATCCCTAGGAAAGGTTTTATTAAACAGTAGAATGGTTGTGGGTAAGATATAAAAGTGGTGATTACCTGAGTGACAGAGTAATTTATAGGTGACAATCTTCAACAAGTCACTGATTTTTAAAACTTTAAGCTACAATCATGACAGAGACAATCTTAACTGAAAATTAAAAGCAAATTTACTATAATGTGAGCCAACAATATCATTCAAATGTATGAAAAAAAGCAAGTGAAGGACTTTTAACAGGGGAGATATGGTAGAAAAGAGGTTTTCAAGGAGAGAGGAAAGAAAATGAGCAAACACCCAAAGAAAGGACTGTTACAGTTATTCTAGACCTTCATACTCACATGCAGCATAACTGGAATGGCTTGCATTTGGATTGGAGTAGGCATTTGGAAGCCTGCATCTAGAATGTTCTGAAGCAGTCGAGAATTGATTTTATATTCCTGGTCAAGTTGCTGAAATGTAGCAATTGGGTCAGGAAGATCTGTTCCTTGAATGTGAATTTTGTGTTTATTCCGGAAGAAATTTATCTGAAAAGTAAAGTAAAGGGGCCACCATGGATGTGGGCAAATTATAAATACATTCTCAGATGTCGTAAAGCAAAAGCAACAGTTTTGGGGATTAGCTTTAGTAGCACATGAAACTTTCTGGTTAATTCCAAGCCCTAAAACATCACAGAGATTAGGTACATTTCATGCCCATTCATAGACAGAAGACCTTCATAACAATGAAACCTATCAATCTATATGCATTCTTCATATTAATTTCATAACATGAGTAATACGTTACTCATATTAATGTGTTACTGTCATTGCCATAATGTATAATCTTATATAAACTTCTAGAGGGCAGGCATTGAATCCATCTATTTCCTTTACATGGTGCTTAGCATATAAGTGCCCATGTTTTTGATGATTTATCCTAAAACAATACTTATTAAAACTGAGTGCCATAAGTAGAGTGGTGTTGATATGGTCTGTTTTCCCCATTCTTTGGTCCAGAGATAGCCAAATTCTGGATTCTGGGTTACTGAAGCATTGCCATGGTAATCTCTGAAGTAAGCTGAATACACCTCTCCATCTGTAACAGGGCAGGTGTACAGCAAACAAGAAAATGCTATATTTGTAGTTTCTTCTATATCCTACTCCCCTTATTCCCAAGTTATAAAAATAGGTTTCTTAAAAATTCTAACCCTCTAATCTCTGTCAAAGGAAATCCTTCTAAACCAGTGAGCTCAACATAGAGGAGAAAGGGTGCCAAATTATGTTTATCAAAAGGGGTTAAGAAATTTTTAAAAATTTAATCCTAAGCACACTATTAATTTTGAAACTTAAGCAGGTCAAGAACTGTGTGTGTATACACACACAGAGAGGTATATAAACCTTTTATTTTAACTTTAAAATTTTCAGCTATGGCGCAAACACCAACTTTGCTTTAACCTTTCATTAAAGCAAAATCTAAACAAATGTAAATAATCTTCTATTTTAACAAAACTATATTCACTTTACCAACAGACTAACCCAAGCCCAGTGAAAAGTCACTTGGTCAGAAAAACATATACTTTTGCAGTTTAAAACAGTTTTCTAACCTTTTCCTTTCTGAGATATTCCAACTTTCTGGAAGTTAGTTTATTTTCTCCTTTAACTTTTTTATCTTCAATCTTTGCTTCCACAGATGACATCCACTGTATAGTAGTACCTTCTCCTTGAGAAGTAATTTCTAAAATACATTTTAAAAAATTAAAAGATTTTAAGTGCAACAGTTTTGGGTGTAGCAAACAGGCCACACACATCCTCACGCTAAACAAAAGAAAAGTACTAGTTGATGCAACCGGATAGGAGAAAGTAATAGGATGTATAAAAATTGGAAATGGAGAGGCAAGTTCTGTGTTGGTATAATCAGAGATCTGAAGCTCATTCTCTTTCCTTTGTTTATTGTTTCGGTTGTGTAATATGCAGATAAGATGATTATATACTTCAAAATAACAGGGGATCAATCAAAAACTACTTAAACAATAAGAGATTTCAATAAAGCATCCAGCTTCTCTATATCAAACAACAACCAGCTAGAAAATAAATATGATGAAACAAAGATTTCACTTACGACAGCAATGAACATCACAGAATACTTAGGGCTACTCAATGTTTTAAAGATAGCAATTCAGTTTCCTGTAACAGGCAGCCACAAGAAAAAGTAAAATAAAATAAAAAAATAAAGATAGCAATTTTCTCTAACTCTATAAATAACACTCATTATAATTAGAAGTAATGACAAGATTGTTTTCGTGAGTGAACTAGCTGACTTTAAAGTTTATGTGGGAGAATATATATGTAATAACCTAAAAACTCTAGGAGTAATAAGCAAAGACTAGTTCTACTGGAATTTCTTTTTAATTTTTTCAATGTCACTGAGGTATTAAATGACATACAATAAACTGCATATATTTAAAGTACATAATTTGATGAATTCTGATATATCTATACACCAGTTAAACCATCACCACATTCAAGGTTTTTTCCATCACCCTCCAAAATCTCCTCGTGGCCCCTTACAATTCATCACTCCATCTCTAGGCAAGCATTAACCTAATTTTTGTCTCTGTAGATTAGTTTGCTTTTACTGGAATTTTATATAAATGGAATCATGTAGTATGTACTAATTTTAGTTCGGCTTCTTTCACTTGGGATATTTATTTTGAGATGCATCCATGTTACAGCATGTATCAATAACCTCTTAACATTTTATTACTAGGTAGTATTCTATTGTATGGATACACAACTTATTTATCCTTATCTGTTGAAGGTCATTTGGGTCATTTCCAGTTTTAGGTTATTACACGTTCCTGAAGACATGCAGTAGCGTTGCATTGTGGTTTTAATTTGCCTGATGGCTAATGATGCTGAATTCCTTTTATGTGCTTGTTGCCATGCATATATCTTCTTTGCTGAGTGGATACAAGTCCTATGTTTGATATATGAGGGTACTTCAAAAAGTTCGTGGAAAATAGAATTAAAAGATAATATGAATCTTTCCACGGACTTTTTGAAGTATCCTTGCACACATGCTGTGAGTACTTTTTCCCTGTCTGGGGCTTGCCTTTTCATTTTCTTAATGCTATATTTTAAAGAGCAAAAATTTTTATTTTTGATAAAGTCCAATATATCAATTTTCTCTTTTAAGATCTGTGATTTTTGTGTTCTAAGAAACCACTGTGTAACTCAAGGTTGCAAAGATTTTTTTCCTATGTTTTATTCTAGAATTTTTATAGTTTTAGATTTATTCCATCAGTCATTTCAAGTTAATTTTTGGTTATAGTGGGAAGTAAAGGTTAATGTTCACTCCTGTATGAATCCAAATAATTTGTTTGAAAGACTTTCCTTTTTCCATTGAATTGCCTCAGTACCTCTGTTGAAAACTACTTGACTATACATATGCATCTATCTTTTTGGAAATATGAAACTATGTGATTACTATAGTTATATAGTAAACCTTGAAATCAGGTAGGGTAAGTCTTCCAACTTTGTTCATCTTTTAAAAAATTGCCTCAGTTATATGAGGTCCTTTATCAATTTCTACAAAAAAGAAAAAGCCTGCTGAAATTTTAATTGAGATTGCATTGATTCTGTAGATCCCTATGGAGAGAAAAACATTCAGTTGCTCAATCAATAAATATGGTATGCCTCACCACTCTGCTGGATTTTATAATACATTATAAGGCCACAGTAATTAAAACAAGCTAGTATTGATGTATGAATACAGAAATATACATCAATGGAATAGAACACAGCCCAGAGATACACCTGAATATATATGGGAAATAAGTTAGCAACAAAAGATGTATTTAAACCCAACAGGTTGAAGATGAATAGCAACATATGGTATTAGGTCAATTAGCCAGCCATCTGAAAAAACATCAAATTAGTTCCCTCTCTACTCCTTACACAAAATAAAATCCCAAATGGTCAAAGATTTCAATATAACAAAATGAAACAAAAAGTAATGAAACATGGGAGAATTTTTTAAAATAAACTTAATGCTCAGAAGGCAAAAAAAAAAAAAAAAAAGGACATTGCTGTTGGGCGTCAGAGAATGACTTTTTAAAAAATAAAATTATGTTCCCTTTACGAGACAGTTGTAACTAACAGACCCAATCATCACTACTTCATAAGATCTTAAATTTTTCAATTAAAAATAGATATGTGCCTATAAATATATCATAGATTTACAGCCTATATACATTTGTGGCTAAATGGTTACAGCACATATCTGTGTCTTTCTGGTTGCCCAACATTTGAACCTTTTTCCTACTCTGTGACATGCCTTCCTTATTAATCTGGGTGAAAGATTTTATCAAACTTCCTTGTGGCCAGAGAAGAAGAATGACTCTTACAACAACACTATAACAGCAAAAGTATGGAAACAATCTATCACACAGAAACTTGTCACATCAATTATGGGCCATTCCTACAATGTAAGATGAGATACTATGCTGTGTTACAATGAACAAAGTAGCATACTTCCTACTGATACAATGGTTCTGGTGGATAATTCTACAATATCTAAATTTAAAATAAATCTGTTAACTCTGCAATTCCACTTTTAAGAATTTATCAGACAGATATACATACACACAAAGATAAGTAAAATGATATTTACTGCAACACTGTAACAGCAAAAGTATGGAAACAAATTAAATGTCCATCACAGAGGAGCCTGTTAATCATTTATGGAATGTACAATGGGATACTATGCTGTGTTAAAGTGAACAAGGCAGTGCACATCCTATTGATTCCAAACAATCTCCAAGATACATTGTTTATAAAAAAGGGGGGAGGGAGGGAAGAACGTATATAGAGTACACAGAGTATTCATGTTTATAGAGTATATAAACATACATATATAGAGTATTTATGTTTTTTAAGGCAGGCATAAATACATGTGAGAGACTACCTCTAGAAAAAAACAAAAGAAACTGATTAACAGTGATGCCTCTGTAGAAAAAGGGGACTAGAGATAAAGAGTGGGAAGGAAATTTACTTTTCATCATTGCATAATTTAATATATTCTTTGCAAAACAAACATTAGGCAACTTAATAGATATAACAGATATTTATAAAGATAAATATCCTTATAATACAGTATAGAAAAAGCCAAAAACCCTGTGAAAATAGGCAAAAAGTAAGGACAATTCACAAAAAGGTGAAATGTAAATGTCCAGTAAAGCATATGAAAAGATGCTCAACCTCACCAGTTATTTAGAAAATATAAATTAAAAAGTTTCATTCGGGGCCGAGCCCGTGGCGCACTCGGGAGAGTGCAGCGCTGGGAGCGCGGTGACGCTCCCGCCGCGGGTTCGGATCCTATATAGGAATGGCCGGTGCACTCACTGGCTGAGTACCGGTCACGAAAAAGACAAAAAAAAAAAAAAAAAAAAAAAAAGACAAGGAAATCATTTGAAAGATAAAAAGTAAATGAGATTTAAAATAAATAAATAAATAAATAAATAAATAAAATAAAATAAAAAGTTTCATTCGTTAGATTGGCAAAAAATTTAAGACCAATAATATTCAGCACTGACAACAGTGTGGGGAGACATTTTGCGGTATCTGTTCAAAGAAAGAACTGTGTATACTCTTTCGCTAAGTGATTCCACTTTTGGGATGTTATTCTACAGAAATAACAGTACCTGTACAAAAGGATATAAGTACAATTATCTTTATTGTAGCAATATCTGCAATGGCAAGTACCCAGAAACAACTGCCAAATGACCATATATTGTCTGACTTGGAACCATAAGCTTTTATTATTTTTGTGATCGAAAAAAAATTAAAAAAGAAAAACAACAGAAATCAAACACTAACCTGAAGTCATCTTCTTCCTCTTTTTCTTGTTCTGCTCCCTCTTCCTTTCTGTTAGGTTCTCCTTTTTCTCTTCATTTTGGAGCTCCTGATATGTTTGTGATGCTCCACATGCACCTGGGACAGACTTCTTGTTTCCAAAAAAGTCCAGTCCCCGCATCACCTCTGAAGAATCAAAGTCATTCTTCCTTTTTCCTACCTAACCCCCCCCAAAATTTAAAATGAAATCTACTGACAGAATAGCATTGCTTTCATCCAAGCGGGGCTGGGGTCCAATGACTCCCCATCTTTTTTTACCCTTTCTCCAAATATTTGTTGAGTTAATAAGTGTTTCTGGACAAATGTAATACAAGAAGACACCTTTTCTGACCTCATAACAGTAACAATAATCATAATGGCAACTAACACTTATACATGCTTAGTATATGTCAAGCAGATTTCTAAGCGTGTTTACACATATTAAATTATTTCACCCTCACAACAACCCTACGAAGTAAATAGTAGTATTACAGATGAGAAAACCGAGGTACATAAGGAGGTTAAGTAACTTAACCAAAATCTCAAAACTATTAACTGGCAGACTCAGGCTTTGGATTCAGTACAGAGTTCAAACTCTTAACTACATTATATTAACAACCAGAGAAAAAAGAAACACACGTCGCACACACACACACACACACACAAAATCCCTAGTCCTTAACTGCAAGGTTACATACATTCAAGATTTTCCACACTTGAACCCCAATTGACTTCTACCGATTTATCACTCACTACTTCTCTACGTAAGCTCCCCCACTTCTAACTTAACACGCGTGGGCCGGCCCGTGGCTCACTCGGGAGAGTGCGGTGCTGATAACTTAACACGCCTTAGGGTTGTAAGAATAAAAAGAACCACGCCCAGCACAGTTATATGCATGCCAAGCCAAACCTGGGTAGATTAAAGTGAAAGAAATTGTTTTCTCCACTTTGGGTTGTTTCTTGTTCCGAAATTCCTTTCCAGCAGTTTCGGAGAAAAAAAACCCTTTTGAAAGAAGGATTCTAACTTTGCTTTGAATAAATTAAGGAGGGAAAGAGTGTTTCCGTGCCATGCCAAACTAAGCGTACAGACGAATAGCAAGAGTTCATTCAGAAGGCCTGAACCGGGTAGGTCTGCGAGTCAGGCGAACGCAAAAGAAGAGAATATGCCCGAAAGGGTGGTCAGGACCAGGCCACGAGGTCTCCGTGTGCGCCGGTTCATTCTCGGGCTCCTGCTCCTCCTCAGTTACTCAAGCCTCGGTCCCCTGTGCACTATACCTGGAATCGGGCTGCGTCTGCAGAGAAGCGTCTCACGTCGAATTTGGCCCCCGCGCCAAGCCGGTGAAAGAGATCGTGAACATCCATCTTTACCCAGAAAGCTCCGCGGCCCCACGGCGCCTGCGCAGACGACTCCCTCTCCCCCTACGGCCTGGGGCGGGGCCGTGAGCGGAAGTGATTCTTGGAGGCGAAACCTGGCTAAGCTGAGAGACCAGGCTCTTCATCGTCGTCTAGTCCGTCGTTATTTATAAGTTCTTACCAAAAATATTTATCAATATCCTCTAGTCCCGGGCAGTGTTCTAGACTTTGAGGGATACGTTGCTAAACAACACCCGAAGATTCCTCTTCTCAAGAAACTTCCATTTTAGTGGGGACAGAAGATTTTAACAAATAAATAAACAAGATGTTCTGAAAGTGATTAATGCTGTAAAACAAATAAAAAGGTGTAATTGATAGAGAAGGAGGGCCTACTTTTAGCAAGATTAGTCAAATTCATTCTGTTGAAGTGATATTTGATGGCGGGGGCGGGGTTGGTAAGGTGGGGGCAGGCGGCTGGCTGGGACAGGGATCCGAACCCTTGATGAAGTGATATTTAAGCCAAGAGGAGACAAACCGTTCTAAGATCTAGGAACAGCATTCCAGATAGAGGAAACACGTGCCTGAAGGATTTGGAACATTGGGGGAATAGAGAGAAGGCTAGGGTGACGAGCCAAGTTGCAGTGTGGAGTAGTAGTACAGATAAGGGTGGAAGAACAAACAGAAGCCAGATCTCACAGACTCTTGTAAAAAGGTCATGGTAAGGAACTTGGATTTTAATCTAAACACACTGGGAAACTATTCAAAAATTTTTATGAAGGCTGGCAGGTTAGCTCAGTTGGTTAGAGAGTAGTTTTGATAATATCAAGGTCAAGAATTCAGATCACCGTTCAGGACAGCTGCCCCCCCCCCCCCCCCCCGCACGCCTCCGCAATATTTTTATGAAGAGAACATGTTTTAGTCAGTCACTTTTGATTTTTATTTTCTTCATTGCCTTTTTACTATACAAAATTATTTACCTGTGTATTGCCTTTCTCTTGTGGAATGAAAGTCCATGAACACAGGGATCAACTTTGCTTCAGTGTTGTATCCCTAGTTCCTGTGTACTCTCAAAGAGTGTTTGATAGGGCCGAGCCCGTGGCGCACTCCGGAGAGTGTGGCGCTGGGAGCGCAGCGACGCTCCCGCCGCGGGTTCGGATCCTATATGGGAATGGCCGGTGCACTCACTGGCTGGGTACTGGTCATGACAAAGACAAAAAAAAAAAAAAAAAAGAATGTTTGATAAATGAATCAGTGAATGTTTCATAAAAGATTACTCAGGCTATTTGGAAAATGGACCATAGAAAGGCCAAGAGTTGAAACAGGGAGATCAGTCAAAGTAGAAATGATGATGACTGCTTGGTCTAGGTTGGGATCTGTGCTGATGGACATAAATGGATAGATTTGGGATATGTTTTAGAAAAAGAGCTTCATGTACCTGATGAATTTCATGCAGAGATGAAGAAAAGGGAGGAATCAAAGATCACTCCTAGGTTATTGGCTGGTTAGGTGGCATGCTATTTACTGAGCTAAGAAAGACTAAGGGAAGAACAGCTTTTGGGTGTGGGTGAGACATGGACTTAATTGTTACATTTTGGACATCTTAAGATGCCCAGCTGACTTTAAATGGAGACATCCAAATAAGCTCAGGGGGAAAAAGTCATGTCTAGGGAAGTATGGTAGTCATCAACATATAGATGGTGTGAAGGAGTCACATCAAACAAGCATTTAACTTATTAAAATTGATACGTGTGTGTGATTTCTTTACACTTAAGGAAAGCAGGTGTGAAATGAGCATGAGATAGGGGATGTGAATCTGCTGTTCCTTCAGATGGATCCAGTCCCTGACTCCCTTTTATAGTGGGAGCATCTTGCTGTCCCAAGTGCGTTTATTCTTTAAAAATATAAATTTTCCAAGTACTTCATTTATTGCTCAGCAAAAACAATTTGTCTCAACATAAGAGGGAAAAAAATCAATTGTTTGAGCTTATTAGGAAATGGTGTGTTGATCTTCAATTCAGCACATAAATATGGCAACAGCCAAGTATGAAATCAACATGTATGAAACCACAACCATTGTGCTTTATGGGTGATTTAAGGAATTTTCAATAAAAATTCAACTTCATAAGATTTTTTTTTTTATGAACTGACTTTAGAACCCAATCCCTCTGTAAGTGATGACAAACCCATATCCAAAAGCTAAAGCATGAATGTGATCAATTAGAGAAAGTGTGTGAACAGAGAAGAGAAGGAGACCCAGGACTGACCATTACAGTACTCTAACATTTAGAGATCAGGTAGAGGAAGAGGCACCTGTAAAATGAGTCTGAGAGGAAGTAAGTGAGGGAGGAAGCAACCAGTGAGACAGGAAGACCAGGAATGTGGTATTGCTAAAGCTGGAAGGAAGTTTCAAGAAGAAGGTAGTGATCACCTGTTTCACAGGCTGTTGAGAGGCTGAGGACAAAGAAAGATCACTGCAGATGGCAACACAGAGGTCACTAGTGCCCCTGATAATATCAGTTTCAGTGGCATTGGCAGATGGATATGATTGAGTGGTGAAGGTGAAGAAGTGGAGACTGATGAAGCCAACTCTTTCCAGAGATTTAGCTGCGAAGGAAGGAAGAGAAGTGGGGTGGTAGCCAGAGGCAGGTGTGGATTCAAAGGAGATGTTTTGCTTTTTTGTTTTTGATGTTTTTAAAGATGAGCACTAAGGGATATTTGTAAATTGTATGGAATGATACAGTGGAAAGGTATAGATTGTTGATGCAACAGGGAAGGGAGATGGGGGTGGGATGGGATTTTGTCAGGGGATATTGGAAGGTTGAGGAGAGAAGAAATGAAATGAAATAATATTCTCTAAGAGTGGGAAAATGAACTTACTGAGTAAAAGCAGTAACATTACTGGGCAATGAATGCCCATTTGAAGTTTGGGATGATTAATAAAAAGAGACAAGTCAGCATGATTCAGCTACTTGGATAAGGGTTGAAGGAGTTTGTAGTGTTGGGCTTAGCCAGGATTAAAGTTTTGCCAGGTAAATATGATGGAGGGTTATGGCAGAGTTCTACCCTCCACCCCCAAAATAGCCCCCTTGGGATTGATAGTTCAACAGAGGGTTAACCTTCTAGGACCCAGGAGGAAGAGGAAATTCCTAGGGATGACTATCCCTATTAGGAATAATACTTTGGAGGATATTAATAGCCCAATTTGCTTCCCTCCTTTCAGAAGAAAGGAGAATTGTATTGAGTGTTGAATATGTGCTATATACTTTACCTTCATAAGCCTGGACTTGGAGTAAAACAGATCTAAACTTAAATCCCTCACAGCCTCTCCACCTATTAGCTGTGACCTGGTCAAATGAACCTTTCTGGTACTAATTTCCTCATTTGTAAAATGAGGATCATGATGCCTACTTAGGAATTGTTCCGAGGATTAAGCTAGGCTTATAGGCAGTGGTGTATAGTAGAAGGAGCGTGGGTTTTAAGCATCAGAAAAACTTACATTTGAGTCCATTTGTGTCATTTAATAATTTGATCATTTCAGATGGGTTATTTCAGTGGTTTGTGCCTCAGTTTCATCATTGGTAAAATAGGGATTATAGGATTATATCTACGTTGAAGGCTAGGAGTAACATAACTGCTTACAACACGGGGCTCAAAATGGTTGACATGGGTCAGGATACTAGATATGTATAAAATCTCAGCATGTGTAGATTGTAGTTGTCATATAAAGCATTTGGAGCAAAATCTCAAATATAGTAGGTGCTTCATAAATATTAGACCATTTCTGAATTTTAGTCCATCTTCCTAGAACAGTAGTTCTTGACCCTAACCATGCATTAGAATCCCCCAAGGAACTTAAAACAAAACAAAACAAAACTGGGTCCCAACCCCAGCAATTCTGGTTTAATTGTTCTAGAGTGGATCCCTGGCCTATAGGGTTTGAAAGCTTCTCAAGTGATTCTAATTGCAGTCAAGGTTAAGAATCACTGTCGGAATTATATTTCTAAAGTCCAAATGGGACGATGTTGCTTCTCTGCTTAAAAACCTCTCACGATTCTCTACTGTCTATTGAATGTAGTCTGAGCTCCTATAACTTGTATGCCATGCACTAAGCGGTTGTTCTCAAGAAATATGACACACACCCATAAAGAACTTCAGATTGGGCCCATCTCTCAGCCCTATTGCTTATCAGCTGTGTGACTTTGGGCAAGTTACTTATCTCTAAGCTCTGGTTTTCTCAACTCCTTTCAGCTTTGCTCTTTCTAACTCTGAACCTTTGTACCTATTTTTCTTTCTTCTTGGAATGTCCTCTTTCCTTTTCCTCTCTAGCAAACTACTTACATTCTTCAAAACTCAGTTTACATGTCTTATTTTCTGTGAAGCTTATCCTGACTGTCCTCTCCTTGACATAGTCCATCTTTCTTTGAGTTCGCTTGCCACTTTGTAAGTACAGTAAACCCTCCATATCTGTGGGTTCCACATCTGTGGATTTAATCACCTGGGGATGAAAAACATTCAGAAAAAAAATTGCATCTGTACAGAACATATAAAGACTTTTTTCCTTGTCATTATTCCCTAAACAATACAGTATAACAACTATTCACATAGCATTTACATTGCATTAAATATTATAAGTTATCCAGAGATAACTTAAAGTATATGGGAGGATGTGCATAGGCTATATGCAAATACACCATTTTATACTGGGGACTTGAGCATCTGCAGATTTCAGTATCTGTGAGAGGTCCTGGAACCAATCCCCTTATGCATACCAAGGGACAACAGTACCTCTATTTTATCTCTTTTCCTGTTGCATTGCAGTTATGTTTCCACCTTTGTCCACAGACCAAGCTTTTTGAGGGCTGGGTGGGCATCTCATTTATCTTTATATTGTTTTTGCTTTGCCCATGCTTTGCCTGTCTCATAGTGTCAGTAAATCTTGTTGAATTAATGAAGTGAAATAAAATAGACAAAGGTGAAACTTCCAACCTTATGAATTTAGGAATGGACCCATATCTTTTGCTTGGTGCTTTATAATCTATTTTGGTTGAATGAATCAAGTCAAATGGAAACTGTTGGAGTTATACCACTTACTACATTGAAAATATCCAGCTGATTCATTAAGGGACCATTTCCTCTTAGGAAAAAACAAAACAGAACTATTTAAAAGCCTCGTCAATAAAAGTAGTGAGGAAATTGAATCATGGTTTTGTATAACTGGAATTTCTCTAAAAACCAGTATGGTCTGACTGGTAGACACACATGGTTTCTCAAGTGTAGCAAGTGAGAACAAACACAAAGTCTGTATAATATTGCAGTGGGAGCTAGTTGGGATGACCTGTTGTGAACAGAGTGATCACTCCATGCCCTAAAAGTATGTTTTTGAAAACTTTTTCTCCTCTACTCCCTGCTTACCATTCAACAAACTTTGTTTTTGTTGTTTTTACAGTGTGCCTGGAATAGACTAGGGCCTAGGGATGCAGAAATGAATTAGACACAGTCCTTGCTTTCAACTAGTTTAGAGTCTGCTAGGGGTAGAAAGCTCTTCTCAAACAGAGCAAGAAAATTCTCTAGGCACTGTAGTATAAGTTATAGGAAGTGAGGAAGTAGATGCTCTGTGGTGGCAGGATGGGGTGGGCTTTGTGCGAAGTTGGGAAATGCTTTGTAGTGAACATAAAGCTTGCGTAACCTTAAAGAAATAAGATGTTGACTAATTAGACAAGACAAGTGGAGAGGTATTTGAGTAGAGAGAACAGCAGCAAGGAATGTAAGGAGGCATGAAAACAGCCTGTTGTGTTTGGGGATCTTCTAGGGGTTCTACAAAGCTGAAGCAGATGTTGTAGCAAGAGATGGAACTGGACAGGTGGGTGGAGACTAGCTTGCGAAAGGCCTTGTGTGTATACTGAGGAGCTTGGACTTGATCTTGTAGGTACCGAGAGCCATTAAAGGATGTTAACCCAGTGATATAAACGGTTTTTAATTTTAAAAGATTGCTCCAGCAGCAACATGGAAGGGAGGCAAGTCTGGAGTCAGGGAGACCAGGAGAATCTTGCAATAGTAGTCTAGTGAAGGAAGAAGGAGGTGGCAGTGGGAGAAGGAGAAAAGGAGATGTAGAGGACATTAAGGAGTTAAAGAGACTGGATATGGGAGGACAGGAGGAGAGAGAGAAACCTAAAATAACTCCCAGGTCTCAAATGTAGGAGACAAGATGAGGGTGAGTCTGTTCGCGGAGATGGAGAGTACTGGAGGGCTAGGATTTTATGAGGTAAATATAATAAGTTTAATTCTGAATAGGTTGAGTTTGAGATTTCTGTGGGATACCTGAGTGGAGTTTCTAATGTTATTTGGAAATAGGATTTATTATTTCCTTGCAAAGGGAGCTAGAAATTTCTGGATTTAATTAAGTCTTCAGGGACTTAATTAAAATATAGGTCGAGGATAGGGTGATTGTCTGTAGATAACCCAGCCGCCATTCACACAGTAAGACAAAAACCTCGCTTTCCCTGGAGCTAGTTTTCAACTTCAAATTCTCAAAATTTACCAATATTTTAGTACTTTAGAAATCTAAATCAAGTACTTAAGAAATCCAAATTCTTATACCTTTTGCACTATTTTTTTTTTGCCATCAAGAGTCGACAGAGTGTACTTTTTCAGGCTTTAATGCAAATATAATGCAATGTAAATGTAACTGCTCAAATGTTCTTATAATCAGGATGGAGTCGAAGTAAATATCGCTAGAACTAAAGCTGACCTCATGGTGGCACTCCAGTCTTGTTGGAACAAAGGGTTGTGGTATCATCTTACAACCTCTACGTGGACAGTATACACTGAAGTAAAGAGTTGTCATGAACTCTGGATTCATAGACCCCACAGTTTAATTTCCTGGAGAGAATTTGCGGGGAGGATGTGCTTTTCTGTTTTTAAATCAGCTCTGATCTAAGGCTGGATCAACGATATAGATATATAATATGACAGAATGTCTCCATCCAAAAAAGAAATTTCATCAGCATTCCATACTAACAAAATAATAAACTCATTATTATTTATTAATATTTACCATTTATTGAATGCCTACTGTGTGCTGCATTGAGTTCTGGGTACTTTTCAGATTATATGAGCTCTCTGAACTGTCACAACAGCTCTATGAGGTTGATATTATTTGTGTTTTTCCAAGGAAGAAGCTAAGGCTCAGAGACATTTCATATCATATAGGTAGTAAGTAGCCATGACAGACTTTGAATCCAATCTGTGTGATTCCAGAGATTGAGCTCTTTAAACAAGGCTGCATTACCTCAGATTATTGATGCCAAGATTAAAGTAGTAACTAATGAAATTTGGTTTTCTTCAGATATAGACCCTTTGGCATGAGGTGGTTTAAGTAATACCATATTTAAGGAGATCTAGTGAGGATCCCTATTGTGAACTTGAGTCCTCTTAATGAAACTCTATGCCACATATGAAAAACAGGATATTTACATAGTCACAACGTATGTCCCAAAAGTTATTTATGAATTACAAAGAAAAAAATAGTAAATTTAGAAATCCAAATCAAGTACTTAGAAATCTAAATTCTTATACTTTTTGTAGTGGAGAAACCTGGCAGATACCATGTGAATGAAATGATCAAGGTAAAAATGATAAAGAAAATGTGGTAAAATGTCAATATTTGCACCATAGAGAGATTCTTTTGCTTTTATATAGACAGAGAGACAAGGGAGGATTTGTTGACCTTGGCCAGAAGTGGAGCAGAGGACTAATTCCTATATTTGATCTCCATCTGTGAAAGCCCAAATCCTGCAAAGATTTCCAAATAAGACATTTATCTTTCTAAGGGGTAGAGTATTATTTGTGAATCCTATACTCTGTCTATAAGGGAACCCTCCCAAAAGAAAGACACAAATAATAAAACTCCAGAATAATGTTTTAGTACTGAGCAGAGACTGTGGGGGGTGGGAGATAGTTGTCCTTACTCCTAGAATGGTTAATCAAGAGTGTCAAATCATATTTATGAAGCATTTTTTAAATGCCTTGTGGACTTCAAAGTCATAAAGCTTCTGTGCCTCTCAAGGGGTTAATGTCAACATTTTGTATATTCTCTGCCTGAGATAATTACCAATCTGTCTATTTTTTAAAGAACTGTTCTTTTAGTGAGAAGGAAAAGATGTCTGGAGAAGCTTTTTATTCAATACGTCGGTGTTTGTGTAATTATAATTTACAGTATAATTAACCAGCCCTGTAGCACCAGCAGACCAGCTCCCTTCACTATTCATCATATTTCCAGCAACTTCAGATCATCAACTCTGCTGGGAGGAAATACCTCTTCCTTAGAGTATAAAAATATTATGTCCCTGATAATTCCCACAGGCAGAATGTGATCCATCCTTACATACCTATTGTTTCTCAGATCCAAGGGATTCCCCCCTCCCATATTTTTATACAGCAGTACTCTTGAAGCTAAAATCTGGTTTAAATTAGTACATATAAAATATAATACTACTTAGGAAGAATTTTGTTATTCAATTGCTTATAATCACCAGAACACATTGTTAAGGTATAATTGTGCTGCATAAAAGATATCTAACGTCTGATGACTCAAAATCTAAAACAAAAACCTATGTGAACGCATATATAATGAACATTACCACAAAAGCTACTTTAAATCTCTATATTAAAACCTTACAGATATCCAGAAAAAACTTCACATGTTTTTACTTTGGGCCCAGTAATCCTTCTAAGAACTTACCCTGAATATACACCTCTAGCAATGTTAAAACACATATGCACAAAGTTATTTATTTTGTATTTGCAAAATAATTGAGACAACCTAAATGCCCATATGGAGGAGAATGGTTGAATAAACTATGGTATAAGCACATAACAGAGTACTATACATCGGTAAAAAAGAATGAGGAAGATATCTGGGAACCAACATGGAATGATTTCTAGGATATATTGTTTAGTGAAAAAAGCAAAGTACAAAAGAATGTCTAAACTATGCAACCTTTTCTGTAAGAAAAAAAGGGCACTGAGAAAAAATATGTCTGCTTTTTTAAAAAAAGAAAAATGGGAGGATAAACCATAAACTAGTGAGATTGATTACCTACAGGAGGTGGGTGAGAATGAGGTAGAAAGGGTGAGGGGGCTGGGGACTGAGTTAAAGGATTCCTTTTTGTATAGTTCTATCCTTTGGAACCATGTTCATGTTCATATACAAAAAAAGAAAAAACAAAAAGACAAAACCATAAATGAGGGAAAATCCTAAAATGAAATACAAACAAATCAACCTAACAGCTTCAAATGAATAATATAATCACACTGAAAAGCAGGTGTGGAGGGAGGGGACTAACTCAATCCAAGTAACTTTAACATACAACTTTTTTTTACTGTATACTCTTGGACTAAAGAAAAAATAAATTGTATGTGAATATTAAACTTTAGTTTTTGGGTTTTTTTGACAGTTGTGGGGATTTTTTGGCTAGAATTCTAAAACTACTTCTGTGTATTCTAGGATTGAGGAAATAAGTAAAAATATTATAGATAATGAGATTCAGTTTCCTCACTGAGAGGGAAGAGAGTTGCAAATCTGGAAAGGGAGAAGAGTAGAATGAATCCTGTAGTGTGAGATTAGAATTGGACATGACAATATAAACTCATGGTTTTTAACATAGGTGGATATGAATATGTGTTTATATGTGTGTGTACGTACGTACGTGTGTATGTATATATATATATATGTACATACAGCTATTTATGTGTATGTCTATTTCCTAGCTCTGTTCACTGAGAAAGCCCAGGAGCAATGACACACCAGGAACAGTGAGCATACCTTCCACCCAGATCTTGGTTTCTAAATTCTGTTTGCTACTAAAAGTTTGTGGGATCAGGAGGGTGTGCCCACCTGGACTCAGTGATGTCTCCTTCTAGACCCTGCTCCAAGTAACCAGGGCCTGGAAATTTCCTGCCCTATGGCCCCAGCCTGTGGCCTCTCTCCACCTCTGTCCTTCAAGGGCAGCCACATTGCTGATGTGTATACCCTTGGTCTCAGGAAGTGGTCCCACGGAAAATTTGTCAATTCCAGGGCTAGGGCTGGGAAAGTATAAGTGAGCCTTGAATATTTTAGTAAGCTAGTAAGTTAGGAAGTGCTCAAGAAATATGCGACATGTCAAAATGACCAAGAGTCGCCCTGAAGGTATCCCTACTGGCCAAATCTGGAGCAGTTAAGCATAAAAATAAATAATGATAGTAATTATAACCTATTGAATAGAATATGTAGGCATAAAAATAAAAGAGTAAATAAATAAGTATGGGAAAAGAGAAAGTGAGTTCTTATAGTAGAATGCCAACTAATAAATGTAGAAGGAATAATGGGATTAGGAAATCACTATTTGGCAACCATCATAGTAATAACTGAATCATCAATGGTTGGGAAAACTAGTGGGTGAAATTTGGATGAGAAAAAAGATATTTACATAGTCACAAATTATGTTCCCACAAGATATTTATTAATTACAAAGAGAAAAACTATAAATTTTTAGTGAAGAAATCTGTCAGACACTATGTTAACAAAATGATCGAAGTATAAATGATAAAGCAAATAGGGTAAAATATCACTATTTAGGAAATCTGGGTGAGGAGTATACAGGAATTTTTCTGTACTATTTTTACAACTTTTCTATAAGTCTGAAATGATATCAAAATAAAAAGTTAAAAAGAAAACATAAATAAAGCACTTCTGAGCAGTGCTTTGCTGTTATGTACAGCAAAACAAAGGCTGTAATCAATGCATAGCAAGTCAATTCTGCTCACCTTCTTAGTGGAACAGCTTATAGAAAGCCATAGCTGGGGAGAGGGCAAAAACCTTATTGGATGTTTCCTTGAACACAATTTTTAAAAATATTTTGTTTTTGAAAACATGTAAACCTGTTGCAAAAGAGCTTTTGATATCTCTTTTTAAAAACTCTGTTATGTACCAGAGACAAATTCTATGCTTCTAGTTGTTTGAAAAAAAACATTGGACAAAGATATCAATCCTAGGGCTGGCCAGTTAGCTCAGTCGGTTAGAACATGACATTGCAACACCAAGGTCAAGGGTTTGGATCCCTGCACCGGCCAGCAGCCATACACACTCAAAAAAGTCTTAAGATTTCAATCCTAGAAGACCTAAAAACTCAAAGAAATAGAAAAGTAAAGAAATGGAGTAATTTCTGTTCTCTTCCCAGAGAGTGAACTTAAATAGAAACTTCTGATTATGATGGCAGTTATAAAGTTTTAATGTTACTGATGCAGACATACTCCAAACTCTTTTTTCTATCACACAGAAATGAGTGTAAGATCATTGAAGAAAACTGTCCAAGGCGATGAGGTGTTTAAATACTACTACTTCGACAAGGTGCCTGATACTATTCCAAATATTTTTTGTATATTAATTCATTTTATCTCACTGCAACCCTATGTTGTAGGTACTACTATTAGACTCACTTCACAGTTGAGAAAACCAAGGTTCCCAAACTTTCTTGATTAACTGAGCTCTTAGTGTGTAAGTAAATTTTTCATAGCAATTCAGGCTAAAGGAAATACCTAATAATTCCATTTATTAAAGTTGTGAGGATCAAATATCTTAACACATATTTATGATTTCACAACTTAGTAGCCATTTGAAAAAATAATACATATAAATTGAAAGGAAAATATTTTTATTTCATATTTAAGTGATCACACTTACTTGCTAATGAGATGTGTGTGCTTGTTGGGTGCTACAGGACTTCTCAAACCTTGGGCTCACATTGGACATCGTCACACTCATTTCCTGTTCCACATTGATCTTCACACAGTACTTGTTCTTCACCAAAGCAATCCCAGAAAATCTAGCTTGGCAAAAATATGACATTATCAAAGGATGACAATCTAATGTTAAAATCATTAACAATCTAATGTTAAAACCATAACCATAACAGTCTAATGCTAAAACTGCTACCTTATTGTAGTAGTTCACATGATTTCCAACAGATGTTGAGTATCTCTATGTTGCCCTTGAAAACTGAAAATATCCTGTGTTGCCCCATGGACTTGTGGCTGTTCCACCCGGGGGTGCCTTGGGGCACAGTGTGGGAACTGTGGTTCTACCACAGAATTGTTCTTCAGTTTTGCGGACAAAATTCTTGGAGAAAAATCAAAATCAGATTGTCATATCTGAAATTACTTAATAATTAGTGTGAATGTTAACAAATTGTATGAAGAGTTAATATTTTAAAAAATCTTGCTCTCCATGTATCTTTTAAATGCATATATTTTGTTTTATCTAATTGCTTTGGGAGCGACTTCTATTTTACAGACAACGAAACAGAAATGGAGTCATTTGGAATGAACAATAAAATGTTAACATCATATAGGTCAAAGGTAAATGCTTACATTTAAGGAGTGGGAAGCAAGGACAGTACATGATAAATGTTTCAGCTGATAATATATGTAATAAAAATATTTTATACCACCAAGTGTATAGGGTGAATGCAAGGAACTTTGCAAGTTTAATCGAACCTCTCTTTTAAGCAAATTTATTGCTTGAAATTTGAATATTCTAAACTAGTGTACAAGGGGCTCAATTATTTTACAAAAGAATATTATGTGAGGTTCCTTAGTACATTTAAAGTATAATTTTGTTCACTGAAATTGAGGTGCATGCCTAAATTTTTTGAATACTTTGTTTTATAAAGGATCTCTTTGTTGTTTAATATTGCATTTTGAGCTTTCTTTTAGGAGGATAAGAAGCAAAATAGTCGTGTCTTAATTGTATAAAAAGGGAAAATGAGACACAGAGAGAAGCAGTAAGTTTATTTAGCATCACACAGTAGGAAATTAGAAGGCATCACCTACTCATCTGAGTTGTAAAAAATCATGTAATTAGTATCTAACAGCCATAGTTTTTTTCACAATAAGGTGATGAAATATAACAATCAAAAAATAAAATCAAAAGTGACCATTTCTACATGATCTTGTATTAGAGTTAGTATATGTGATTTTTTTTTTTTTTTTTTTTTTTTTGTCTTTTTCGTGACCGGCACTCAGCCAGTGAGTGCACCGGCCATTCCTATATACGATCCAACCCGCGGCGGGAGCGTCGCCGCGCTCCCAGCGCCGCACTCTCCCGAGTGAGCCACAGGCTCGGCCTAGTATATGTGATTTTTGCCCAAGAATTTAAGTCTCAGTTCTACTGACTGTACTGACACAGTCACGATAATGGCAGCATATATCGTATGAGTGATGTCACTGATACAGGCTAATGACAGCTGGAAGGAAATGCTTACTCCTGTTTTACTCCTATAGACATGATAAAGGGTTTACTTTGATTAAACATCAGATTTTATTAATAGCATGAAAGAAAGAAAGTTTCACTTTATTTTGCCATCATCATTTTGAAGGCAAGTTGACTCAACAAAGTTGGGATTCCCAGAGCGTTGTGTAAAACACCTGAGACATCTTTGCAAAGTTATTCTGCGGCGTAGGCTGAAATACTGTGATCATCTCTTCCTTGGGGCCTCTGTTACTTTAATTATGGAGCAATTACAGAGTATTGCTTTCCATGCCAGTTAGCTGCATATCACTGCCCCCTTTTCACTTCTCACCTGGGATTCTTTAAGGTAGAAATAGAGGCATTTCCTTGGGTCCTTGGGAAAACCAGAGAAATCTAAGATAATCCTGATGGAGCAGTGATCTTTTTATAGATTTGAATATGAGAGAAAGTGTCCTAAACAATTGTCTTCAGGGCTGGGAGCCACAGTATCCTATCCAAAGTTTCATTTAAAAGTCACAATGAATTGGCTGCAAAAAGAGGATGGGGAGGAATGTGAAAAGATTTGTATAACAAAGAACCATATATCATTTCTGTTGCAGTGGGCCACCTATCACTCAGCCTGTAGGCTTGTCAGAAGAGCTGCAGAGAGAAAGATGTGAGGCAAAAGGGTCTTTGAGCTTTGGGGATGCCATATCCCCCAAACCAGCAAGACCCACAACCAAATTCTTCTTCAGGTCTTATTCACTTAATTTATTTTGGAAATATCTGTTGAGTAGCAACTATGTGCAAGGCACTATTGTAGATGTTATTGGGGGAGGGAAGGGAAGGAAGCGGGTGCAGTATTACTAAGATGAGTAAGATACAGCACCTGCTTTACTACTTATTAGGCATGTTTATGACAAGGACCTGGCTTGGTTCTTCAGTATCAACTCTGGTACATAGTAAGGGTGTACCTAACTTTATAAAACAGATTCTCTGAGCCTTTCTGGCATTCAAGTGAATTTCCACCAAGTGAATCTCTACATTCTCCATAAAGCTATCCCTGTTACTCCCAGATGGAATTAATTTCTTCCTTCCTTATGTTCCCGTAGCCTTCTTTTTGTGCATATGCTGTATCTTCCTCAGTAGGCTTTTTTGAGGTAATTGTTGTGGAGTGGAAAGTGGAAAGAGCATGGGCTCTGGAGCTGAACAGGATCAAATTAGAATCCCAGCTTCATCACTTAGTAGCTATGTGTGATCTAGGTTAGTTTCTTAACCTCTCTAAGCCTCGGTTTCCTCCTTTGTAAAATGGAGATAATGCTTCTTATTGGACTTTGTGAGGATTAAATGAGATAAGGCAGGTCAGCATTTAGAAAAACGCCTGTAATATAGTAAGCATTTATTGTTAGTCATTACTATTAGGTGCTTTACAGATGATCATTTTACACGTGAGGAAAGCAAAGTTCATAAAGGTTAAATAACTTATGTACTTTACTGGAGGAAGTATAGCACTCACTGGACAGAAGAGCTCTGGAGCCAGGTATACCTGGTTCGCTTTCCTTTTCTGCCACTTACTATTTGTGCAACCCTAAGTCAGTAATTTAATTTTTCTTGGCTTTCATTTCTTTATTTGTAAAATGGGGCTGATAATAAGTAATTCTACCTCTGCTTATTATGAGGATGAAATAAGACAACGTTTGTAAGGCACCTGGCACATAGAGTGAGCCCGGAAAATGAAAGCTATTATTATTACCGAAAGTCACCCATTCGACAAGTGGCAGGACTTAGATTAAAATCCAGTGGGTGTGACACCGAAACACTTGCCCTTTTCTGATAAACTCACCACCAGTTCCTTTTCTCTCCTAGGGGGAATTCTGAAGAGTTAGCAGATGCTATCAACAATTGGAAGGCTTTTTTTCAAGTGTTATAAAGTTAATTAGTTGATTTTCCTCTTTAGATGATTGCTTCATATTTATTCACAGATATATACCCACACACCTATAATTTTGAACTAGGTTTTTCCCTCTCAATCAACAGAGTATATGTAATATATAATATTAATATTATAACATGTATATGTAATATATATATATATTTATATACATATTTTCCAACCTCTAGAGGAATAGCCAACATCTTGAAGGAACATGCTGCTGCTTTCACCCACCTGGACTTTTCAAAACACTTGCATTTGAAAGAAATCATCATCCCAGAGAAAGTGTTACAGGGAATTTCTTGCAAAAAGGAGTAGGATCAAAACTCAAGTTTGTGAAATGAAACCCAAGTGAAAAGAAAAAGCAAGAGCTTGCCTTCTTCCTCCTGCCTTGAAATACTGCTCCTCCCCAAACCCAGGAGTGGGCAGAGCGGTAGGGTCAAGGAGTGGTGACGAGGTTAGCAACAAGGGCAACAGAGGGAGGAGACAAAAGAGCAGAAAGTGGAAGCAGCCGGCCAAATGCCTGAGCATGTTTCTTTGCTGAAAGAGAATGGCAGGACAACGATTCAAACTGAGAGAGAGAGGGGTGGAGGGGGAAGAGGACAGCTAATGGATGGGGTGGCCCAGCAGGGGTCAGAGGTCATGAGGGCAAGCAGTGAACTAATTGGCCACTCTGCATATTCACTTTCTGCTTCTAGCCTACAGCTGGGCCTAGAGAGAAAGGCCTGGGGCAAAGCTGGCTTTATTTATTTATGCCCCCAGATTTGAGATCAACTGGTGAAAAGCTACCGAATCTGAAAAGGGAGACAAAAACCCTCTTTCCTCCTCTAGGCACATTTGACCAGCAGCAGCCTTCTATAAAGGAAAATGTTAAAGATTCCACTTCATTCATTTCTGCATTCATTCATTCTTTTTCTTCATCAGCATCGTCATCATCATTATCTCTACATGTTAATTGGATGCCCCAAGAAATGTTATGCTAGGCACAACCCAGATGGGGAAAGATTACAGACACCTTTAGCTTGGAACATAGATTATCAGAGTTAGACCTGGGCTTTCGAGATCATCTAGTCCAGCTCTCTGGCTTCATACTTAAGGAAATGAGAAAAGCAATTTGCTCAAGCTCACAGAGAAAGTAGCAGAAGAGAGAGAGCAGAGCTCAAGTCTTCTCACTCCCATTTCAGAGATATTTCCATTACACACTTCTGAGAAACACACTAACTCTGAAAACTCATGCAGATTGGTGTGTGTAACAGCTCAGCCTCTGGGTTAGACAGCCTGGGCTAGAATGCTAGCTCTGTGTCCTTAAGATATTTAATCTTTCAAAGTGTCTGTTTGCTCATCTGTAGAAAAACAGGGTTATGTGGATGAAATGAGACAAATTCACATAAAGTGAACACATGCATCAATATATGTTTACTATTACTATTGCTTTTATTTTAGTGCCCAGTATAGATTGTGCTTAGATGATAGACATGTAACAAAATGAATGCCAGCTCTGATTTCCCATGTAAAATGCATGGGTGTCCCATCCCAAGATGAAAATCCTCATTTCTCCTCAGAGGCCCATGAGGATAGGAGGGAAACTTTGGAGCCCTCTCTGAACTTTTTGCAGACAGAGCTGTCCCAATTTGGAATGAGCCGATTTTGATGAATCAATACATGCAAAGGGCTTAAAACAGGGCTGGCCACACAGTAAACACTTGGTAAGAGTTAGTTGTTGGCATTACTGGGAAAGAGGAGATTCTTTGCCACTGTAGGGTTTCAAGCATGAGACTGACTTACACTTTTGTCAGGAATGTTTAAGGGAGATTCATGGATTAGCCCACATGAGGTCTGGGTTCTGTGAATTTTCTTTTTAACTGTCGTAGAGTTTACTAGAACCAGATGCCTAGCTCTTCCTAGAGTTAGGAAGCAGACCATCTCTCTGGTACCACTGCACATGGACTCTGGAGCATAAAATGATGAAAATACAGAACAGACATAGCCAGGACATCTGTGAACACTGACTCTCCCACCGCAAGATGGGGCTTTACCCAGTATTTAATTTTGAAGCTTCCTGTTGTCTTGTGTTCTTCCCACTTTATTTATTCATTCATTCATTATTCATTCGTTTTTTACTGAAGTATAATTTACATAGAATAAAATGACAAATCTTGTGTTCATTTCAATGAGTTTCAATAATTGTATACACTCATGTAACGCCCACTGAAAATAAGGTATAGACTTGCATTGGTGGTGCAGTGGTAGAATTCTCACCTGCCGTGAGAAAAAAACAAAAAAACAACAAGGTATGGAGCATTTTTTATCACCCCAGAAAGTTTCCTCTTGTTCCTTTCCAGTCAATCTCCCAATTCTCCTCTTTTCTCTCCTGAAGCATTAATGACTTCTGTCACTATAGATTAGTTTGTTGTTGGATTTCATACTCTTTTGTATCCAGTTTCCTTTGTTAAACATGCTTTTGAGATTTGTTCATGTTGTTGCATGTATCAGTATTCCATTCCTTTATATTGAATACTACTCTACTGTATGATTATACCATAATTTATCCATTTTCTTTTGAAACACATTTGATTTGTTTCCACTTTTTGGCTATTATAATCATTCTTATATATTTTCCTAAGCCCCATTGCATTTAAATTCTAATTATAAAATATATACGGGACAGTTCAGAAAATATTACAGATGTGCATGTGCCCATTTTCCCATATTTAATAAAAGTTAACATTTTGCCATATTCATTTTTTTAAAAAAAGAAAGGTTATAGATTTAGTTGAAGCCCACTCTATATCACTTTATACTCCCATTCCCTTCTCATACTTCAGAAGTAAGCACTTTGTTAAATTTGAATTAATTCTGCGTTTTTATATGTTTAATGATATGTATGTATGTTTCATGAGCATAATATTTAATCTTACCCCTCTAACAGTAATAATTACAGTTTCTTCTATTTTGCTTAGATTTTTTGTTTGTTTTCAGTTTCTTTTTGCTACATAGAATCTGTGTTTTGTTTTGTTTTTCCAGGTTACTTTTTTCTGTTTGTTTGTTTTGCTCTCTCCCTTTGATTTTAGAGGTCTTCATTAGGAGTCTGGTGATCTTGGATACCCATACATATTTCAAAGTGGGGCACTGAAAAACTGATCGAAAGCTCTAAGCTTGAGAGTAGGGCTTGTCAATTACATGGCTCACCGTAGGATTATTTGGCTGGGCCATTTCCTTGGGGGAAACCACTGATGTCATTAGTGTTAAGCTTTTTCTCTTGGACTAATCAGAATCCCTAAAGATGCATTTCCTGAAGGATACAGGCTCCCTTCACTTTGCCACATTGGGCATATAAACATTCACTTAGTCTTCTTATTCGTCATGAAGTAACCTGAAGTAACAGATAAAACCTCAGCTTTATCTGTTATTCTGCTTTGCAGAGACACTTTGTTTTACCTCCTTCAAAGACCTGGCCACATGAAGCAAGGAAAGGAATCTGGGGACCTACTCGCTATTAAAATATTTTCATCAGTCTTTATATTTTTCACCTCCATTGGACAAAGAGAGAAGGCAGTTGTTGGCAAACCCTCATCAGGCACTGAATCTCCTGGCACCTTGATCTTGGACTTTCCAGGCTCCAGAACTGTGAGAAGTAAACATTTGTTGTTTAAGTCTGTAGTATTTTGTTATAGCAGCCTGAGCTGACTAAGACATAGACCAACATGGATTACTTCACAGCTCCCCCTACCTCTAGGATGGGATTTAGTTTTTAGGAAATTAAAAGCTGCAAAATTACGGGGGTTTTCAAGATGGCGGCGGCTGCGGCGGCTGGCGCGGAGTAGCTGAGGTGGAAAAGGTGGCCACTGGGCCTCAGGCAGTCGGGAAACTTGTGTACCTTCCTCTGGCCATCTCTTAAGGGAGGACTGCTGCTGCTGGCCGGTCGTGGGGGCTCAACGCCACTTTGCCCCCGGCAGGAGAGGCTGCCTCATTTACAGGCAACAGCTTTGAAGTGTGGAGCAGGAAAAGAACTGATTCTTAGCTGCAAAAGCGAGTCTTGAAACAGGGAACACGGCGCCAGGGCTGCTGTGGATGCAGCCAGGATCCCGGAGGCTGGGGCCGCACTGAAGGCGGCCAGCTGCCCTATTCAGGATTCGAGGTTTCAGGCCGGCATTAAAGAAGATTCCTGGGAGCGCCCGAGCGGCGCCGCGACTGAACAGCCCGAGGCGGCAGCGCCGAGAACACGGAAGGCAACAAACCAGAGACAGAGCGAGTGCCCGACCTGGCACAGCACTGTGAGTGATCCCTGGCACAGCTCTGTTCGGGGGGTGGATGCCCACGCGGCTCCCGCCTGCACCACCAGGCCACTCACTGCCCCGGTGCTGCCTCCATTTTCCCAGGTGCGGGCAGCTCCGCCCTGCTCGGCCATCACTGAGCCCATTTGCTTGGCCTGGCGCGGGGCTTTCCGGACCCTGCGGGCCGGCCTCCTCTCCCACTCCCTCTGCGGTTCTCTGGCGGGGCTGGGGGTGTGGGGCGTCCCGACCAGTGTTGAGAGGGCTAGGAAGTATGGGCGGGCCGACTGTCACTCCACCACACCCTGGACTCCGGCCCCAGTAAACTTCCTGTTACTGGGAGGCAGATACCATCTCTGCGACCACCAGTTTGGAAAAAAGCCTAACGAATTTCTGGTTGGGAATAGTGTGGCAGGAGAGTTCCCAGGTCCGCTTGAACCTGCCGGAGAGCAGGCTGCAGGCGGGCACTAGACTCGGTTTATACCAGGGGGATACAAAGGTGAACAAGACCCGAGAAAGATCTACACAGTGCTACAAAGGCACCCAGAGAGACCGGTCGTCTGTGCCTAGCAGAAACCTGGTAGACTTCCTGGGCGAGGCGGTGCTGAGCAGGGTCTTGAAGGCCCAGCTGATAGACGAGGGGTGCAGAAGACACACCCCAGCCCAGCACAGTGTGCACAGAGGGGGGAGACGTGCGGCCAGGGAGGCGGAGACTCGACAGAAACCACACACCTGGTGGGGTCGCCACTGCACGATCTAACAGCCTGGGCCAGAGCACACGGAACGGGGAGAAGTCCTGTACAGAAAGTGAAAGCTCAACAGAGATCACACACCCTGTGGTACGTGATCCACCAGCCCAGCAGAGTACAAGCTGACCAGAAAGGTGGATCCCCGGAGAAGCCCAAGACCTGAGGCAACCACACACAGAAGACACTAGAGGCCAACTGAGCAGTCACGGCGGGAGCCATACCAAATTGGCAACCACAGCAACATCCTAGTTAGTCATTAGTCTCAAACCGGTGGACTGTGAAACCCCCTGCCACAATGAATAAACACCAAAAAAAAGACACCAGAAATACAAAAAATCAAGAAAGTACACCACCAAAAGTTAATAAATCTCATACTCTAGATCCTATAGAACAAGAAGCCCTTGAAATAACTGACAAGGAATTTCGAGTGATAATTCTAAGGAAACTGAATGAGATACAAGAAAACTCAGCTAGACATCATGATGAAATGAGGAAAAGTATACAGGATCTGAAAGAGGAAATATACAAGGAAATCAATGTCCTGAAAAAAAATGTAGCAGAACTTGCTGAACTGAAGAAGTTATTCAGCGAAATAAAAAACACAACGGAGAGTTTAACCAGCAGGCTTGTCGAAGTTGAAGAGAGAACCTCTGAACTTGAAGATGGGCTGTTTGAAATAACACAAGCAGACAAAAAGAAAGAAAAAAGAATCAAGGACATGGAAGAAAATCTGAGAGAGATATCAGACAACCTCAAGCGTTCAAATATCCGAGTCATGGGTATTCCAGAAGGGGAGGAAAATGGAGATTCCATTGAAAACATATTCAACAAAATAGTGGCAGAAAACTTCCCAGGTATAGGAAAAATCACAGATCTTCAGATCCAGGAAGCTCAACGATCTCCAAACGTATTCAACCCAAAAAGGCCTTCTCCAAGACATGTCATAGTCAAATTGGCAAAACTCAGAGACAAAGAGAGAATCTTAAAAGCTGCAAGAGAGAAGCGTCAAATCACCTATAAGGGAGCCCCAATCAGGTTAACATCAGACTTTTCATCACAAACCCTAAAAGCTAGAAAGGAATGGGATGATATTTTCAAAATACTAAAAGACAAAGATTGCCAGCCAAGAATACTCTACCCTGCAAGGCTATCCTTCCGAAATGAGGGGCAAATAGTATATTTCTCAGACAAACAAAAACTGCGGGAGTTCACTACCACAAGACCACCCTTACAAGAAATCCTCAAGGGAGTACTGGGTTTGGTTCCTGAAAAATAACTACCACTGCCATAAAAACCTAAGAAAAATCTAAACCCGCTAGTACAATAAAAATGGCATTCATGAAGAGAAAACAAGCTAACAAAAACACTATCTACAACCTAAGGAACCAACAAACAAAGAAACCAAACAGTAAATCAGAAAGCAAGGAACAAAAGACACCTAAGACAACCAAACAAGCAATAAAATGCTAGGAATAAATCAACACCTTTCAATAACAACTCTTAATGTTAAAGGCTTAAATTCCCCAATTAAAAGACACAGACTGGCTGACTGGATCAAAAAGCAGGACCCAACTATATGCTGCCTACAAGAGACCCACCTCACCCATAAAGATTCACACAGACTAAGAGTGAAAGGATGGAAAAAGATTTACCATGCAAATAGAAAAGAAAAACGAGCTGGAGTAGCTATTCTTATATCTGACAAAATAGACTTTAAACTAAAAACCATAAAAAGAGACAATGAGGGACACTACTTAATGATAAAAGGACTGATCCATCAAGAAGACATAACAATCATAAATATGTACGCACCCAATGTTGGAGCAGCCAGATTTATAAAACAAACTCTATTAGACCTAAAGAAGGAAATAGACACTAATACCATAATAGCAGGGGACCTGAACACCCCACTGTCAATATTAGACAGATCATCTAGGCAAAGAATCAGTAGAGAAACACAAGATCTAAACAAAACTCTAGACCAATTGGAATTGGCAGATATCTACAGAACATTCCACCCAACAACCTCAGAATATTCATTCTTCTCATCAGCACATGGATCATTCTCCAGGATAGATCACATATTAGGTCACAAATCAAGTCTCAATAAATTCAAAAAAATTGGAATTATCCCATGTATCTTCTCAGACCACAATGGATTAAAACTAGAAATTAATAACAAACAAAACTCTGGAAACTATACAAACACATGGAAATTAAACAGCATTCTACTTAATGACATATGGGTCCAAGAAGAAATCAAGCAGGAAATCAAAAAGTTTATTGAAACTAATGAAAACAATGATACATCATACCAAAAACTGTGGGATACTGCAAAAGCAGTATTGAGGGGAAAATTTATTGCATTAAATGCTCACTTCAGAAGAATGGAAAGATGGCAAGTGAACAACCTAACACTTCACCTTAAAGAACTAGAAAAACAAGAACAATCCAATCCTAAAGTTAGCAGACGGAAAGAAATCATTAAGATCAGAGCAGAACTGAATGAAATTGAAAACCAAAAAACAATTCAAAAGATCAACGAATCAAAAAGTTGGTTTTTTGAAAAGATAAATAAAATTGACAAACCATTAGCATGGCTAACAAAAAAAAGAAGAGAGAAGACTCAAATAACAAAAATTAGAAATGAAAAAGGCGATATTACAACTGATTCATCTGAAATACAAGGAATCATTCGAGACTACTATAAACAACTATACGCCAACAAATTTGAAAATCTGGAGGAAATGGATAAATTTCTGGACACACACAAGCTCCCAAAACTGAACCGTGAAGACGTAGAAAATTTGAACAGACCAATAACAATAAAGGAGATTGAAGCTGTTATCAGAAGGCTCCCAACAAAGAAAAGCCCAGGACCAGATGGATTCACAGCAGAATTTTACCAAACATTCAAACAGGAATTGACACCGATTCTTTACAAACTATTCCAAAAGATTGAAACGGACGCAAATCTCCCAAACTCATTCTATGAAGCAAACATCATCCTGATACCAAAACCAGGTAAAGATATAACCAAAAAAGAAAACTACAGGCCAATATCCTTGATGAATATAGATGCAAAAATCCTCACTAAAATACTAGCAAACAGAATACAGCAACACATACGAAAAATTATTCATCACAATCAAGTGGGATTCATCCCAGGGATGCAAGGTTGGTTCAACATACGCAAATCAATAAATGTGATACACCATATTAATAAACTCAAACACAAGGACCATATGATCATCTCTATAGATGCTGAAAAAGCATTTGATAAAGTTCAGCACTCATTCATGACAAAGACCCTCTATAAGTTAGGTATAGAGGGAAAGTATCTCAACATAATTAAAGCCATATATGACAAACCCACTGCCAATATCATCCTGAATGGGGAAAAGCTGAAAGCTTTTCCTTTAAGAACAGGAACTAGACAAGGATGCCCACTCTCACCACTCCTATTCAACATAGTGTTAGAAGTACTAGCCAGAGCAATCAGAGAAGAGAAGGAAATAAAGGGCATCCAGATTGGAAAAGATGAAGTCAAACTGTCCCTGTTTGCAGATGACATGATCCTATATATCGAACAGCCTAAAACCTCTACAAAAAAACTGTTGGAATTGATAAATGATTTCAGCACAGTAGCAGGATACAAAATCAACACACAAAAATCAGTAGCATTTCTTTTCTCCAATAGTGAACATGCAGAAGGAGAAATCAAGAAAGCCTGCCCATTTACAATAGCCACCAAAAAAATAAAATACTTAGGAATAGAGTTAACCAAGGAGGTGAAAAATCTCTATAATGAGAACTACAAACCACTGCTGAGAGAAATTAGAGAGGATACAAGAAGATGGAAAGATATTCCATGCTCTTGGATTGGAAGAATCAACATAGTGAAAATGTCCATACTACCCAAAGTGATATACAAATTCAATGCAATCCCCATCAAAATTCCAAAGACATTTTTCTCAGAAATGGAAAAAACTATTCAGACATTTATATGGAACAATAAAAGACCACGAATAGCCAAAGCAATGCTCAGCAAAAAAAATAAAGCTGGAGGCATAACACTACCTGACTTTAAGCTATACTACAAAGCTATAATAACCAAAACAGTATGGTACTGGCATAAAAACAGACACACTGACCAATGGAATAGAATAGAGAATCCAGAAATCAACTCACACACTTACTGCCATCTGATCTTTGACAAAGGCACCAAGCCTATTCACTGGGGAAGGGACTGCCTCTTCAGCAAGTGGTTCTGGGATAACTGGATATCGATATGCAGGAGAATGAAACTAGATCCATACCTCTCACCGTATACTAAAATCAACTCAAAATGGATTAAGGATTTAAATATACACCCTGAGACAATAAAACTTCTTAAAGAAAACATAGGAGAAACACTTCAGGAAATAGGACTGGGCACAGACTTCATGAATACGACCCCAAAAGCACGGGCAACCAAAGGAAAAATAAACAAATGGGATTATATCAAACTAAAAAGCTTCTGCACAGCAAAAGAAACAATTAAAAGAGTTAAAAGACAACCAACAGAGTGGGAGAAAATATTTGCAAAATATACATCTGACAAAGGATTAATATCCAGAATATATAAGGAACTCAAACAACTTTACAAGAAGAAAACAAGCAACCCAATTAAAAAATGGGCAAAAGAGCTAAGTAGGCATTTCTCTAAGGAAGATATCCAAATGGCCAACAGACATATGAAAAAATGCTCAACATCACTCAGCATCCGGGAAATGCAAATCAAAACCACATTGAGATACCATCTAACCCCAGTTAGGATGGCTAAAATCCAAAAGACTATGAACGATAAATGCTGGCGAGGCTGCGGAGAAAAAGGAACTCTCATACATTGTTGGTGGGACTGCAAAATGGTGCAGCCTCTATGGAAAATGGTATGGAGGTTCCTTAAACAATTGCAAATAGATCTACCATACGACCCAGCCATCCCACTGTTGGGAATATACCCAGAGGAATGGAAATCATCAAGTCGAAGGTATACCTGTTCCCCAATGTTCATCGCAGCACTCTTTACAATAGCCAAGAGTTGGAACCAGCCCAAATGCCCATCATCAGATGAGTGGATACGGAAAATGTGGTACATCTACACAATGGAATACTACTCAGCTATAAAAACGAATGAAATACTGCCATTTGCAACAACATGGATGGACCTTGAGAGAATTATATTAAGTGAAACAAGTCAGGCACAGAAAGAGAAATACCACATGTTCTCACTTATTGGAGGGAGCTAAAAATTAATATATAAATTCACACACACACATACACACACACACACACAAACTGGGGGGGGGGAAGAAGATATAACAACCACAATTATTTGAAGTTGATACAACAAGCAAACAGAAAGGACATTGTTGGGGGGGAGGGGGGAGGGAGAAGGGAGGGAGGTTTTGGTGATGGGGAGCAATAATCAGCTACAATATATATCGACATAATAAAATTAAAAAAAAAATAAAATTAAAAAAAATAAAAAAAAAATAAAAAAAAAAATTACAAGTAAAAAAAAAAAAAGGAAATTAAAAGCTGTGCCCCTCTGATGTAAGTATCCAGACCAGCAATGACCACCAGGCTGCCACTGGAAGTGCCCAGGGCTCCTGAGTGGGGGTGGTGGAGGGCCAATGGCTTCAGCCATGCCCCCGAAGGCATCCACATCCAGCCCAGCAACGACCACCTGGCTGCCAGAAGCGCCCCGGGCTCCCGAGCCGAGGTGGGGCGGGCACCAAGGGCCTCAGAAAGGCCCCTCAACATCTGCATCCAGCCCAGAGATGACCACTGAGCTGCTGCTGAAAGCCCCCTGGGATCCCCTGCTGGAAGGAGAGGGGTGCCATGGGCCTTGACCACACCCCACCCTCCCTTCTTACTCCTCCTCCCACCCAATCTCCCTCCCTTTTCCCCTCTCCTCTTCCCCCCCAAGTGCTCTGCAACATCTTAGAATGTAAAATAATAATAATAATAAATTAATTTAAAAGAAAAAAAATTAAAAACTAACTTAATTAGGTTAATTGGGTTTACTGAGTCAGTTGTCTCTCATTTATTTGCTTTCTTGCTTCCAAAATTTTGTTACTGTGGTCTCCTCTTCCTTTCTCTTTGTTCTTGTGAGTTTATGCTTTTCATAAAAGGAAGGTTTTTTGTGATTTTAGTAAGCTTTTTGGAAGAGATGGCAATATGCCTAATCTGCTATCTTTACCTGTAAATCTCTCTTACTGTGACTTTAATTTGCATTTCTCTAAATACTGGGTTCAAGTGCCTTTGCATATATTTTTTGGCCATTGAGTTTCCTTTTCTGTGACTTGCTTGTTCATACTCTTTGCAAGTTTTTCTCTTAGGTCGTTGATCTTTTTCTTATTGATTTATTAGAACTCCTTGTATAAACTGGAACTTACCCTTTTCAGTAGTACTCATTGTAAAGGTTTTCTCCCACTCTGTGGCTTGACTTTTAAATTTCTTTGTAGTGTCTTTTTCCATTTTAATATAATTAATATATTCAATAATATATTAAATTTCCATTTTAATATAGTCAAATTTATCCTTTAGGCTATTGTGCTTTATGGGTTCTACCTAAGAAGTCCTGTCCTACCTCAGGAGTTCCCACATTTTCATCTAAAAGCTGTTGAAATTTGCTTTTTTATACCAAGGACTTTAAGCTAATCTGTGTATAGTGTTTGTTAGGAATCCAATTTTATTTTATTCTCTCATATTGATAACCAAATGTCATAGCACCATTTTTTGAATTGTCCATCCTTTTTTCAGTGATCTGTGATGCCATCTCTGTAATGTACCAAGTTCTATTTTATTTTATTATGGTAAGAACACTTAACATGAGATGTACTTTTTAAACAGATTTTTAAGTGTGCAATACGTTATTGTTGACTACAGGTAACAATGTTGTACAGCAGATTTCTAGAGCTTATTCATCTTGTTTGACTGAAACTTTATGCCCATTGATTAGTTCACTCCCCATTTACCTCTCACCCTGAAACTCTGGTAACCACCATTCCACTTTCGTTCTATAATTTTGACTATTTTAGATACCCTTACACAAGTAGAGTCATGCAGTATTTGTCTTTCTGCGACTGGCTTATTTCACTTAGCGTAATATCCTCAAGGTTCATCTATGTCATCATATATTGTGATGTGTCTAAATAATTTTTTTAAAAAGTCTATATAGTATTCTATTGTATGTATATGCAACATTTTCATTATCCTTTCATCTGTGTATGGACATTTAGGTTATTTCCACCTCCTGGTTATTGTGAATAGTGCTGCAATGAACACAGGAGTGCTGATAGCTCTTTGAGGTACTGATTTCAATTCTTTTGAATAAATACCCAGAAGTGAGATTGCTCGATCATATAGTAATTCTGTTTTTAATATACCAAGTTCTTATGTGCATGGGTCTATTTCTGAGTGCTTTATTCCATTCCATTAGACCTATTTATCTCTCTGTGTGTCAATACCATACTGTTTTAGTTAATAAAGCTTTATTATAAGTTTTCACGTGTGGTAAGACAGATGCCTCCTCCTTATTCTTCTTCAAAATTGTCTGAGCTATTCTTGGCTCTTTTCTTTTTCATATTTTAAGATTAGCTTGTAAATTTCCAGTACAAAGATATAGCCAAGTTGTGATTTTTATTGGAACTGCATTAAATTTATAAATTAATTTGGGGAAGGATTGTCTGTTTTTATAATATTGGGGGTTTCCATCCACAAGCATGGTATATTATTCCATTTATTTAGGATGTCTATCATGTCCTTCAATAAAGTTTTATGATTTTCTCCATCTGGGTTAATACTTCTGTTATTACACCCATTGTCACTACCTTTTAGTTTTTGTGGATGTAGTGACAGCAACTCTTAAGGATTACATTTTGTAATTAGTTTTGCAGCTGTGTAGGAATGCTTTTGACTTTTTTTATGTTGATCCTAAATTTAGCAGCATTGCACAATTCTTTTAATAGTTTTGATAGTTTGCCTATGCATTCTTTTGGATTTTCTGTGTAAACAACCATATTGTCAACAATCAGCAGCATTTTATTTTTTCCTTTCCAATCCTTATACCTTTTATTTCTTTCCTTGCTTTATTGCATTGGCTAGGACAGCCAGTAAAATGCTGGAGGAAAGTAGTGAAAACTGATAGCTGTTAGTTAAAGGGACATGCCACCTTTACTGTGATATGTCACCAAAACTATTGGCTCTGGAACTATGCTGTGTGCTTGCTAGATCTGTGCCAGCAAAATGCATATACCTTTGGTATTTGAGAATATGTACTTTTGTTCTCATTTACTAGATGAAGAAACAAAAACCCAGAAAGGTAAGTAACTTGCTTAAGACCACACTGTTAATAAGTGGGAAATTCAACCCCAAATCTTCTGATTCTCAGTTGAATACCATTTCCGTGATTTCATACTTCCTTTCAGCTAGTTATCTGATAAATCTATCTGTGCTAATGTGTTACCCTTTCTGGGTAACATATTGCATTTTAAAAGAGATACTCCAGAACAAACAATGCTTTTACTCATTTAAATGACTCTAACAACAGATGTTTTAGGCAGGTATCCTACTTTGCCAAAACAGAAGACTCTGCTAATTTTTTTTATATATATACATATTTCCCCAGATTTATAGACTCTTAGAGTTGAATGGCTTCTTATCTTATTCAATGCCCTATTTAATATAGTTATCCCTGTATAGTATCTCTGACAGATCCATCCTCCAGCATTTACAGCTGAGAGGGATGGGTTTACCTCACTGACGAGCCGTTGAATAATTTTCATAAAGATTCACAGTCTGCCCACTGGTTTGGAGAGTGGTGTGTTTTCTCCTCTACATAACAACTGCTCACATATTTGTTCTCTTTAGGTCATCCCTTCTAAGACTAGCCATCTCTAGAATATTTAGTTATTGTCTGAATTAAATAGTTTCTCAATACTTTCTAGTTAGTCAATATCCTTCTTGAAAGTGATGTTCAGGCTTTAAGGTGTAGTCTGATTGCAAACAAAGTGGAACTCGTGACATGATCTGGACACAGTTACTTTTATCGATGCTGTCTAAATTTTTGTCTTTTTTATAGCAACTACGGTACATTGCTGACTTGTGTTTAGTCTGGAGTTAACTAAGCCCCCTATATATTTTTCATTTGAATGGCATTACTGAAAATGTAATATTTGTTTGTTAAAAAAGAAAGGACAAAATCCTTGAAGGCAGGAATTTATATATATATATTGCTCCTCACTAAACATAATCATTTGTGTTCCTACTTTGTAATCAGCCATCTATAAATGTGATAAAGCATGCCTTCTGTGTAGAGTCAGGTCTGGACTCGGGGAATGCAAGGACAGATTGCCTAATCGCCCAGGCCGGAAACTACTATGGCATATTTGGCTTTTATTTGTTTATTTATTTTTTAATCTTCCATCCCCTATACCCTTTTCTGCAGCACTTTGGACCTCTCTAGGTCAGGGTGAGGTCTGTGGGGGAGGCAACCAGGACAGAAATCTACTCTGTTATGGAGAAAAAAAGGGGTAGCATCTGTAGTGTGGAGGCTACTAACAGGCTACCAGGAAACATCTGCTGTCAGGGGTAGGTGAAGTCATTAGGACTGCTGTCCCAGGACAGGATAAAACACTGTCCTCAAATTTCAAACTATTGTAATTTGGGATTTTATGATAAAGCTGAAATCCTATTTTTTACATGAGATCAGAAATCTCCCGATTTTTTTAAACCTTAATTGATTTAGGAAGACCCACATGAAGGGAAGGGGTGACAGGAGTCAGAGTGTTCTGCTCAGCAGCTTTACACCCCCTGGTTTCGTGGGGTTGCGATCCACCCTTCTATCTGACTAGCACGAATCAACTTCAGGGTATGTCTTTGAGAACGTCTCCCTTGCCTCTGCCCTGCTCACAAATCCATACTTGCAAATCAATAAACATTGCCCCCATCCCATGTTCCTTATCTTTACTAAATGCTTGTAATTTTGCCTGTGCAGTATTTACAAGGACAGTGTTGTACGTACCTAGTACTGACAATGCAATAATGAAAATTGCAAACATTTATGTGGCACTTACTGTGTGCCACCCTGATGGAGTTTGGATGTATTGTCCTCCCAGAACTCATGTGGAAATTCGATCCCCAGTGTGGCAATTTGAGTTATGGAGGCAGATCCCTCATGAATGGGTTAATAGTCTCCCTGCAGGCGGGGGCCTGAGTGAGTTCTCACTCTATTAGTTCCCGTGAGAGCTGGTTGTTTAAAAGACCTTGGCACCTCCTCTCTCTCTCTCTCTCTCTTGCTTCCTCTCACCATGTGATCTGCTTGTACCCACCAGCTGCCTGCTGCTTTCCACCATGAGTAGATGCAGCCTGAGGCCTGTGCCAGATACAGCTGTCCCAGAATTGTAAGCCAAATAAACCTCTGTTCTTTATAAATTACCCAGTCTCAGGTATTTTTGTTAAAGCAACACAAACAGACTAATACACTCCCACTGTTTTAAGCACCTTATATATGTTAACTCATTTCATCCTAACAATAGTCCTTTGTGGTAGACACCATTATTATCTTTGTTTTACAGATGAGGAAACTGAGGCACAGAGATTAAATGCTTGCCCAAAGTCTCACAGCTAACAGTGGCAGGGCGGGAATGGACAACAGGCAGTCCCACTCCAGGGCCTAGGCTCCTAACCACTAAGCTACTCTGTCTCTCCAAACTGTTAAGGGAGCTGCAGTGTATATCATCTGTGTGGGGTCTGCAGCCCCAGACCTGGGTTTCTGCCCAAGAGCTATTCTTTGCCAAATGATTTCTTATTATTATAATTATCAAGGACATTATTTCCTTAAGGCAAGATCTTCCAAGAGGTTTTAGCCCCTTTACAGATGAAGAAACATAGGCTCAGAGCGTTAAATAATGTTCTCAGGGTCATGCAGGGAATAAGTGGCAGAATCAGGATGTGAACCCAGCTCTAGTGACTTTAGTGTCTACACACCTCCCCCAACCCTACACTGCCTCTGTCGTGGAGCTGTATCTTCAGAAAGAGCCTGGACACTCTCAATACCCTATTTCACACGGGCTAGTGAATGCATGGAGGCCCTTCTTCAGGGAAAAATCATCACCATAATCATTACCAGAATACCTTGTTAAAGGTCTACCTGGGTGCTGGATGCTGCAATCTGGGACGGCTTTTCAAATCTCAGAGCAAGGGTCCCTGAAAATATGAATGTTTCATCATCGACTTGGCAGAAGTAAGGTGAAGGGTGGGTAAGGTGCCTGTCCTAAGCTAGGTTTCTCCATCCCTTGAGCTGACAGGTTGAATTAAATTACTGCTCTCATATACCGTTCTCTGGCCCTTGCTTTTAGATCAAGCATAAACTTTTGCTTTCAGAATGTGAGTCAAGGACAGAGTTCCTAGAGAACCATGTGGTGGCGTCTGAGATCACTGGGAGATGCACACTCCTGTGCACACATGTGTGGCACACTCATACCTAGCATGGACAAGTGCTCACACTGCCACATTCATGATGAGAAATCCCTGGAAACCAGGGTAGTGTTTGGTGTTGTGGTTTCCATCGCAGGTGCATTGACGTCAGTCATGCCCTGCTTGGTGGGGTGGAGCCTGCCCTCTGTACTGGCTGGGGCAATTTTTTCAGAAGTGTGGAGACACAGTTTGTATCAGACCTGCCCTACATACCCTTCTAGTGTTGGATCAGCAGGGAAGGCTGGCAGGAATGTTCACCACAGAGCCCCTAAACAGGGTTCCATGCTTTAGGCTGGCCCCTTGGCCAGCAGTCCCCCAGCAATGATGCTAGGATGCTTTCTTAGGTCAAAAGGGAAAGCATTGTTGCTGCCCTGTAGCCAGGCAAACAAGCCACTGGCTTTGAAGTTGCAGGAGGAATTTGCTCAGGCCAGAGTTGGGAGTCTGGAGGAGGGGACCGCAAGCCTCCCCCCAGCTTTGTTTGTTAACTCCACATGCCTGCCCAGGCCTGGTGTATTTGATGTCTTGGGAGAAGCAGGAGGAGGGAGGCATGCTCTGGGAGTCCTCCGAGGGACATCTTCCAATTCCTGCTGAGCCTGCAGTCCTGGCTAGGAGCGGAACATAATCCAGGCCCAAGTCCAGAAGGGCCGGGGACAAGCCTGCAATGGAAGGAACACCTAGTCCTTTCCCTTCAAGGTGGTTTGCAGGGGTGTGGTCCAGGGCAAATTGCAGAATGTACTGCTTCCGCTGGGCACTGTTTTTATTCCGGTGGCATCAGGTGAGAATGAAAGTCAAGAGAAGACTTGAAGGGAGAAAGGCGTCCAAAGGCAACACTGTGCGATGGGCAGGTGTAACCAGTCCCAGTCCCCTCTTCCCCTGCTCCCCCACCTCCAGGTGCCTCCCTGACTCCTGCACCATGCCCCACCCCTTCTCTTTTACAGTGGGCGATTTGCTATTTCCCAAGGACAGCTCTGCTTTTTTCCTGACTTGGAAGCTTAAGGTAATGTTCAGAGACCCTGCCCACCTGCCCCCTTCCCACAATCAATAAAATGCACTGGTGAGAAATCCTGGGAGTAGGGAAGAAACTTCTAGAGATCAGGAGCCTGGGTAAGACAATGCTCCTACTGGGCTGGCTCTCTGGTCTTGCCCGAGGATTTCCCTATGTTCCAAAGCATGCTTATTACCTTTCAGGCCTGGGCCATGGGAATGGGACAAGAAGTAAAGCATTGTGACTAACCAGTTTCATGTCCCATACAGTATGAGCCATGAGCAGCTTTGCTTCTTTCTCTCTCTCCCCTAAATTCTCCTATCTGCCACATGCCAACATGCACATAACTACGAGATTCTCGCCCCCACCCCAACACTGCTCTCCAGTCTGTTCCTATCTGCTTACCACCCCTACCCCTGACATGTTGCAATTGAGAAAGAGCTTGTTTATGATAAGACCTTGAAATCAGGAGTTATAAATCCTGCCAGGACGGCTGCCCTATCTCTGTGCTAATGCTTGTGGTGCCGAAAGGAGGTTCACCTGGTTGTGACCCATCCCCTCTTACTCCCTGGAGTTCCCTGCTCCTCCTCTGCAAACACAGGACAATGGGCAAATTGGAGTTACCTGTCTCAACAGGTGTTAGCTGAGCCTCACTTTCCTACAGGGTGATGAGGAGGTCACCTTTTGGCCCACCCACGCTGGGCATTCCTGTGATTATGAAAGTCCACCTTTGAATGTGACCCTCCCTTTGCCCCCCACCCCCATGACTTCAGAAACAGGGGACTAACTAAGCCCACCTCAATGACTTTAGAAGCCTCACTTTAGTCCATCAACTGGAATGCAGGCAGCACCTGCCCTGTCTGGGAGGGCTTGGTGCTCCGTCTTCATTTGGTGCATGCCTCTGCCACAGTACTTATACCACACTGCAACTGTCATTTTCTGCGTTAGACTCCCTACTGAGCCTCTTGAGGAAAGAGACTGTTTCTTACTCATCACTGAATCCTCAGGCCCAGCAGACTGCACAAACATAAATATCTTGTTAAATGACTAGGTGAATGGTGTCATCTCATTACCAGCAAGTATTTACTGAGGGCATCTTATGTGCAGACTCCACTAAGCAGTAGGGGTAGAAAGATTAATTAGACACCATTCCCTCTCTCAGGGGCTTATGCAGGAGTCAGGGAGACCCAGTGAAGCTTCTTCATTTGTCTGGAAGTCAGAGGAGGGAGCTGGAGCAGGGGAACCTGGGGAATCTGCTTTGACGACCAGAGTCCTGGGGTCTTGGGAAAGTTTGCCCAGAGTGAACTTACTGCGGATGTCCCAGACCCAGATACCCACTCAACATCGATCTCAGTATATTCCAGAGTGGGGCTGCTATCTCCCCAACTACCTACATGTCTAGCTTTTCCCTATGTGATTTCAATGCCACAAAACTGTGAATAAAAGTAATTTCTAGTAAATTTTTCAGCCCTTTAGTTCTGGGGAAAAAAGTAGTGAAACTTGCCCCCACTGGGTCCCAACTGGAGCCACATTTGTTAGTTGTTCTGTTTGGACTCCCCATGGATTTGAGGCCAGAGCTGCCTCCATCCTAAGGAGAAAAGAAGAAAGAGATGGAGATGTCCTTCTGGAGTTCAGTTCATCCAAAACACATTTATGGATACCTCGTCTGTGCTGGCCACCAGGAATAGAAAAAATAACACAGGTGTGTAACTCTTCCTCTCAGGGAACTTATATCTGAGAACCTGTGAGAAAAAGGACAGCAAGTTGATCTCTTGGGGACCAAGGACTAGACTAAATGATGTGACAGGCCATTGCAATACCAATGCCATTGTGTCACTGAGGGGACCTTCACTGTGTGGAGTGGGGGCCTAGCAGTGTGTGGGGGGACCTAGTGCACTGTTGATGGGTGGTATTTTCTGTGTGGCTTTTCAGAAGCCAGCGCTTCTGAAAGTTTTCATAGGGAGTACCATTAGTGGCAGAGAAGAGTGAATTCACACTTCCTGAGGGGTCTGGGGTTGTAGATCACTGGAAACAGGAAATTTATTTGAAGCCCCATGTTTTATCTTAAAATGCACTTAAACAGTGTGTTTTCTACCATAACTTATCGGTGTGCTTTTATATGAAAATGCAGTTAAAACTACTTATCTGTGAATAAAATTGATGCTCCAGGAGGATGAATTGTTTTTCCAGTGGCTTCTTTTAACCCCTGGTTCTCTGCCTTATAGCCCAGTTTGACATCAGGCCCAGACACACGCGCCACATTCAGGGTTACCACCCCACAGCAGGCCTCTAACCTGCTCATGTGGCCCACGCCCTTGATCCTGAAACATGCCTCTGGTTCTGTCCAATGTGCCTTGGCCATGCACTCCCACAGTTTGACCCCACAGTACCATGCCTCCACCTCTGGGCTTATTCTGGTTTGGAGATCAGGTGGCCAGTAACCCTATTCCCCAAATGTCTGGTGCAGTGGCTCTATACCCTTCTGCAGTTCCCTCCACAGAGAAAGAGAAGGGCAGGGGCAGCAGTAAGTGTGGAATCCTCAGGGGAGGTGGAAACAACTAACAACTAAAGTGAATACTTAATGAACTAATTATCTAAAGGGTCCTGCGCTGGGGGATTGTCTTTGCAACCACCTTGGTAGGCACTAGTACAGTACCCCACTTTGCATTCCCTGATACAACAACTTTACCTGTACAAAAAACCTAGGAATCAAGATTGCCTGCTTATCTGATAATGGAGAAGTTAGGTGATCCAAAGTCCATAGTAGGTTTGTTATGGATTCACTATATCTATGTTTTTCAAATTTTAAAAGAAGTACAAGTCATTCATTATTAATGCACTCATGCATTAATACATTGCTTTTTCATCCAGCAAGTTTTTAGAGAGAACCTGCTGTGCAGCAGACACTGTGTGAGGTACCGGAGATACAGGGGTGAGCAAGGATGGCATAGTCTGGGACCCCTTAGAATGGCAAGTGGGAGACAGGATTAAATAAACAGTCCCCAGGGAAGCTCAGATGGGGCAAGGGCCTTCTGCTGCTGACTGCTCCTGGATGTTCTGCCCCAAAGCCTAAGGATACAAAGAGTTAATAGGTCCAGGACTAAGTAGGGGTAATGATGGATTGTCTACAATTCTTCACATAAAGGTAAAAAAACATAAAATGAAATTCCCCTCCAAATCTCCCCACCTGCCCAACTGCCCCAGAGACAATGCACCAAATCCTAGGTGTGCAAACACACTAGAGATGAGGAAATTCATTATTTCATGTCATCCTCACATTGGAGCTGCAAAGTTAAGTGGTATGGTTCTCTTCACTTCACAGATACAGAACCTGAGACCCTAGGGAGGTGAAGTGGCCTGCAGAAGCTCACCTGGCCAGGACAGGACTGAAATGGGCTTTACAAATGAAGAGGGCAGGAGGGGGTCCCAGGGGTGTGACTCTTGATGCTACTGAACAGTGCTGGGCTGGAGGCCACCAGTGACTCACCAGACAGACCCCCATGGTTCTAGAGACTCTGGCCATGGCCCCTTATTTTTCCTTCTCATGGTGTGTGCAGATTTCACGGCTCTAGGTGCTAAAAACTCTGGACTCTAGACCTCAGTTAAGGAATCAGAGAGCTGCTGGGACAATGGGAATGTGGGCTTTGAAACATATCCAAACAACCCACAGCCATGTCCCCTCCTTCCCAAAGACTGACCAGTGACCACTGAACCAGTGACTGGATTGATCCTCAGAAACTTGGTATGGCTCTAGGAACTGCCTGACGAAGGATTGTCACTCTTTTGCATCCTTCACCTTTCGAGTATCTTCATCTAAGCCTTTTCTGCCATTGAAGGAAAATTCAATCGAATTTGGAGTGGGTTAGGTTATACAGCTGATCATGTTTAGCGTCACCTTCCTATGACTTTAGGGCCTCCAGGAGAGTCACTGAAAAGTCTGTGAGATTTGCTAATTCCATTGCAAGCGAGGAATGTGTTTATTCTTCCAAGGGGCAAAGATCCCCCACCAAAGTGACGCTGACTACATTGTGTAACTAGGAACATGGGTTGTTGCTGATGTAAACAAATGGTCAGGGGCAGACCTGCCAGGAGCCTGGGTCTCCTTTTCCCAGAGGTATTTCTAATGAACGAATGGTTGTGACCAGTGAAGCAATTTCTCACATTGTAAACGTCTGCCCACCAAACTACATCTCCTATCTATTGCTGCCTGGCTCAGGGTCACAGAACAATTCTCCAGAAACCAATCAGAGCCTGATCACCCTTGAGTAACAGGAAAATTACCCTCCACCTGCAGACGTCATGCCACTCTGCAGGCTAGTGGCTTTGTAGTTTCTGAACGTAAACATCACATGCCTTACCCCATGCCTTACCTCTGTTCTTCTGAGATGTGGGGCTTGTGTATTTGATTCTCAGACCCTGGTTCACTCCACCGAAGCACAAGCTGGCTAGTGACCCATTACCTTGACCTGAGGACCCTGCGACCTAGAGAACACATTTCACTGTGTCAGATCATGATTTACAGAGCCAGTGCAAGAGAAGTTCAGGCAGGGGTCCCAGGCATGCCCGGGAATCAATGAGGACAGATTTGGGCTGAAATAACACTGGGAACTCATTGATTTGGATATTCACTTTGCATTTTGTGATCCCTCAGCCTGGAATGACTTCTCCATCCATCTCCTTACACCCACCCACCTGGTGAACTCACTTGTCATGACAGTTCATGTATTCAACAAGGAAAGGCCTCTGATTTCCACCCAAGCAGAATTTCCTCCATTGTCCTACCACTATACCTTCTAACACTTATACACTGCATCAAAATCACTTGCTAACTTGTCCGTCTCCCCAGATAGGCTGGGAACTCTTTCAGGGCATCTTGGAATCCCCAGCATTCACCACAGTGTGTGGCTCAAAATCTGTGTGTGAAAGAGGTTTGTTGAATGAATGAGTGAATGAGCACCTACTATGTGTCTCCCCACCACACTTAAACACTTTGCATATTGAAAATATGCAAATAATATATTCAAAGGAATGAAGACCTGGGTTAGGCCCAGGCATAACATAGGCCTCTGTCCTTAAGAAGTTTGCAATCTGGTCTTCTTTCTGTGAATAGTAAGAATATTTGCAGTTGAAGTATAGAGATTGGACCCACAGATAGGTGGGTGTGTTTGTGTATTTTTTTCCCTCTTTGAGTGCCAGCTTGGAAGCTGAAATAGGTATGAGAGGTGGCCTGTTTTTTCTTTAACTCTCTCAATCCTTTTAGCTTTCACTTTTAGGGCAGTACTAAACAAGCCACAATTCTAACTAGCCATAGTACTACATTAGCCATAAAGCACCACCCAGGACCTCCATCTTTATATCTTTCCTTTCTCCTTACCCCCACCTATAAAAGTAATATCAACGCCTTACTCCTTCCTTTGAATCTTGGGAAGCCCCACAGAGTGGTGGTGATAGTGGTGGTGGTAGGTGTGTATTTGGGTCATATTCCAAACACAAAACTAGTAAATTCCACAACATGTACATACACATTCATTCATTCAAAACAAATTTACCGAGTGCCTAATATCTGCCAGGTAAATGATGCTGGGGACAAACCAGTGAACAAAACACCACCTGCTCTCACTGACTTTACCATCTAGTGCAGGGAAGACACTCAGTGAGTATAGGGGTGGGCCCATCATGCTATCTCATGTTGTATTCCTAGCAGGAGTGAATGCTCATAACTAACATTGATTCAGCACTTTCTTATGTAGCAGGCAAGGGCTTTATGCATCTTGTATCTCATTTAATCCCCAGACAACCCCATTTTCAGATAAAGAACAGACTCAGAGAGGTAAAGTAGCCTCCCAGAGATTGCACAGCTAGTACATGGTACAGCCAAGATCTGAAGGCAGATTTGAATGACTCCCTACCTGGAGCTCTTAACCACAACTGTATGAGACAGCAGTAAATATTTACTAGAGGAACAAATGGGTGGATGAATGGTTAACCCTAACTATAGTGTCAGCCTATTGTTTTGTCTCCACGATACAAACATGAGCAACATGTTTAAGTTTTTCATTTACTAACTGATCCAAGCTGCCTCAAAGTGTGGCTTCCAAAAGTAGATTTTGTAAAGATTAAGAAATAAACATGTTTATCGTTACCATCCATGTTTCCTGGGCAAGACACCTATCTTATAAAACTAATGATGGATTATAAGGAGAAAGTTATACAAAAGAAATTATCACCTTAAGTTTTCTTTTGAATTTCTGGGTTTGAATTTCTGGCTTTTTGGTAAAGTCTCTGTATTAGGCTGAATAATGACCCTCAAAAGATATCAGGTCCTAATTCCTGGAAACTGTAAATGTTACCTTAAAAGAAAAAGGGGTCTTTCAGATGTGATTAAGGAAGATTATCCTAAGTAATATGAGTGGGCTCTAAATATGATCAAATGTATCCTTATAAGAGGGGCAAGCAGGAGATGACACAGAAGAGGTGGCAATGTGACTACTGAGGCAGAGATTAGAGTGATGTGGCCACAGCCAAGGAATGCTGGCAGCCACTAGAAGCTGGAAGAGGCAAGGAAGCACTCTCCTTTAGAGCCTCTGGAGACAGTGCAACCCTGCTGACATCTGATTTTGGCCCAGCAACACTGATTTTGGACTTCTGACTTCCAGAACTGTGAGATGATACATTTTTGTTGTTTTCAGCCACCAAGTTTTTGGTAAATTGTTTTAGCAGCCAGGGGAAACTGATAAGAGTCTCCTAGAGGAGGAAGTAGCAGGGGGAATAAGTCTTCACCACCGTAGGTGATTCAGAAATATACACTTAGGGATCTTTCTGGCTAAGATGCCCAAATGAAATGCAGTCTTGGAAAGCAAGGGTAAAGAGATTCTCATACAAAAATGAATCCATCTCCTTTTCTGCTCTCCCCTCTCCCTTTTCTCTGCTTTGTTTTCTTTCTAGTATGTATCAACATCCAGCATATCTGTTTATTTAGTATATACTTAGTATATCATTTATTTAGTTATTATTGGCTCTCTCCCAGCTCACGTAAGCTCTATGGGGAAGTGACCTTTTTTTAAACTGCTTTATTCCGTATGCCTAGAAGAGTATGCAGCATATAGGAAACACTCAATAAGCATCTGTTGAATGAATGAATGTCATTTTACTGGAGAACCCAACATCACATTAGGGATATGATAATATCAAATATCACAGTATGACATACTATCAAGACGCTTCCTAAGATGCCACTTTAAAGAATAGCCAAGATAGAGTGTATGTTCAGATAACACTGTTTTTCATTTGCTACAACACTAATTTCTATTTCCTACTTTGGTTAGGCCCCAATCCTTGCAATTATTATTCTTTTTTTTGTGTGGCTGGCTGGTATGGAGTTGAACCTTGGTGTTACCAGCTCTAAGCAACTTAGTGAGCAACCAGCCCATTGGAATTATTTTTGGTACCTCTCTTTCCCACACTCCACACCTAAACCATCAGGAAATGCTGGTACCTTTGAATCCTCCACCTTCAAAACACATATGCAATCAGATCACCTCTCATCACCTCCAGCATCCCCCCTCTGGTTTCATACCTGGATTATGGCCATAGCTTCCTGATGGTCTCTTTGCTGTCCCTCTTGGCAAACCCCTTTCCACACCCCGCCCCCCAGCTCAGCAGTCAGAGGGATCCTTTTAAAACATGTCTGTTCTTGAAAATTTCATCTCCTCGACATTTTCTGATGGCTCCCAGCTCATGCAGAGTAAAAGCCAAAGTCCTAACAGCAGCTTGCCGAAGTCCTTACAAATGGCCACAAGGCTCCATGCCATTTGTCATCATGCCTGTGCACTCTGCTGCCCTCTCTGACCCACCACTTTCCCTCTCACTCAGCTCTAGACATTCTAGCTTTTCTGTTCCTGCCTCAGGGCCTTCACACTTGCTCTTCCCTCCGCCTGGAATACTCTTAATCCCAGATGTCTGTTTAGCTCATTTTGCAACCTCAAGGCTCTTGGATGTCATTTTCTCAGTGACCACTCTCTTCTTCTTTGGCCATCCTATTTAAAATAGCTACCCCCACTGCCTGCATCCCCTTTGCATGCTATATTTTCCATAGATTTTTTTCACCATCTGACATGCACAGGCACACATGCACATATTCACCTATCTATTTACCGTCTGTCTCCCTGACTAGAATGTTAGCTTCATGAAGGTAAGGATTTTTATCTGTTTGGTTCGCTGATGTATCCCCAGTGTCTAGAACAATGGTGCCTGACATGCAGCAGGTATTGATAAATATTTCTTTAATAAATGAAGGGGAAAGATTATTGTGGACTAGATGTTTCCAAAAGCAAAGCTGTACACAGAAGGTCTTGTAATGGCTCAGGAAATCAGACGTGTTTTCCTTATACTGGGAATTTTTGATTTTTTAAAAAAGTTAGCTTTATTTGCTTATCCCTTTCATAATTAATTGGGAATAATTTTTTTGTTTGTTTTTTTCATTTTTTTGTTTTTGATGTGTAAGGGGATCGTAACCCTTGGCTTGGTGTTGTCTGCACCACGTTCAGCCAGTGAGTGAACCAGCCATCCCTATACAGGATCTGAACCCACGGCATCAGCACTACCAGCACCGCACCCTCCTGAGTGAGCCACGGGGCCAGCCCTTAATTGGGAATAATTTAACATATCGGTTTATTAAGGATGTCAGGACAATAGGGCACAAGAAAGAAATCTTCCTTTGGGGAATATAATGGTACATCTCTGGCATGAAAATAAAATATGTGTTAAAGAAATGTATTTGTGTTGTATGCTTTGTTGGCATAAACACATGTATGTAGACTGCATGAAACCTGCTTTCATGACTCCTCCTTTTGATGTTGTCCCCCCCACGTTTGCTTTGCTCACTCTCCCTGAGAAACTGTTTCCTCTGTATACATGCACCCAGGAAAAAGGAATGTTCATCCAGGCGTGGACGAATTCCTGCACCCCAAAGATTCACTTATACAATAGTCGTGTTATAAATCTCAGCAGATAATCCAGTATTTGCCTAGCCAGAATGACCTCTGCACCCAAGGGGGAGGGGAGAGGAGAGAGAATGAGGGAGGGAGGGACCTTATAGGTATTTGGTTCAGCTGACTGCAATCTCATCAATATTTAGCCTGTGCGATGCGGTAGGGAGGTGTTTGAAGCATTAAGACAATGGATATGTCATATCTCAATTTCCAGAGCAGCTTTCAATGGCATTTGTTTGAATTAATTCCTCATTCGAAGGGGACGCATCAGCCCTGATTTTCCTTGGGCAGAAGTTAGCTCCTGCCTCTTCCCAATCCCCACCCTTCCTTGCTCCCTGGACTTGTCCTCTGTGATCCCCACCCCCCTTTTGAGGAACATGAAGCTAGCTTAGTCTCAGCCTCCTGGTGCTCACTGTGGCCCTCCCACTCACGCGAGATCACCCGATTTTATCTTCTTTCCCTAATGGAGACAAAGACTCTCCCCAGTCAAGCCTTTCCCCTCTCCTCCAGCCCCCGCTTCATGACTCAGACTTGGCTTACTGCTTGATTTGCCATATATCAAAGAAATGAACAAAACATTTTATCAATTACTGGCAGTTTTCTTTACCAGGCCTCAAATCGGTGATGAGGTTATCTGGAAATATCAACCGCCCAGAAGACTACCTGAGAAGCCACTCTGAGATGAAATAATCCTCACTAACACACAGAACTCCCTGCGTACACAGTTCTAAGCATTTGCCATATACGAGCGATCTTCAAAAATTCATGGAAAGATCAGTACTATCTTTCAATTCTATTTCTCCATGAACTTTTTGAAGTACCCTCATATTAACTTTGATTCCTCAAACAGCCTTGTAAACTGCGTACTATTATTATCATACAAATTTCACATAGGAGGACACTGAGGATCAGAGAGGTTAACTGGTGGGGTTGTTGATTCTAATCAAGGCATTCTGGCTTCAAAAAGAATTCAAAGACCTGCCCCCAACTGTGGGCCAAGAGCTCAGATTCCCCGACTGTCTGCATTGTATTCTTTCTTATCCACTTGAATTCAGCAGCTAATACTGCTTTCTCTCTGCCTTTGGAGGGAATACCCCACAACTCTTTGGCATGGAAAAGTTTAATACGGTTTAAGGCAGGTTTTTATTGCTGATTTAATTTCCTATCCATGGATGTTAAAATGAAGTCTGCCTTCCCCAGTGCTCACCCTAGAAAATAATGGGTCCTGGTAAAAATGGAACTATCTGTCTGTTAGCCTGAGCTCAGGGTGTAAAGAGAGACCCTGGAAAATGTTGGTCCATAAGTGGCCAGAGGTAGGTACGGAGGGTTTTAGTCACAAATGAATCTGCAGAGTGGGTGACAGCCCTTGTCCCTATTACAGCCCCTCTTACAGCCAGTGAAGAGAAGTCTGTGTTTGATTTAGAAAGGTGCTGACCTTGGGGATTCAGTTGCCAGGGTCACCTTTCTTCATGTCTTGGTTCATATAGGGTTTGACTAGGAAAAGTCCCTAGAGACTGTCCCCAACCCACCCATCGTCCCTCCATTTCTCCTACACCTCTGCCCAGGTGACCCCTTGGATCAATATGATCTTCTGGGTTCTCAGGCTTATTGCAACAATGCAAGATCTAAAATCTACCAAATGCAGATACTTGCTGTTCCACAAACAACATGAGTCCAGATATAGGGCTCCCACTGAGGCTGGGGCTTGAGGTCTATATTCCTTTCCTCTTCCTGGAACTCACAGGAGCCATCGAACAGGGCATCTCAGCTAGTGAAAGAGCATCTTGGCCTCTCTCCACACATAGTGCTTGTCCTTGTCCTTGATGCTTCTCCACTCAACCATGAGCTTTCTCTTGACCACTTCAGCCCAAATTACATTGTTTGGGGGAAACAGGAACCAATGGAGGTCAGCAGTTCCATATCCACTCATCCCTGCTCTGGGCTTACAGTAGTTACTCAGTAAATTTGCCAAGCTCACTGAGAATCGCATCTCCCTCTACACTGGGATTTTGAAAAACCTGTCACTCAGGGCCTGGTCAGCACAATCCTTGCTTAAACTATATCTGGGAAACGCTTTGTCTAGAAGTGAGAGAGAGACCACAGGCCAGTACCTAGGCTGTGCAAAAGACAGACCACAAAGAGGCCAGGTCTGTCTTCTTTCCTCGTGGAGTCAATACTGAATTATTTGTGGTCAAGTCCCTGCTGGTGGAGTCTCCAGGACCTTTGGCTTTTCACCTTTCGGACTATTTGTATTCATTAGCATCCTTCCCCGAGAGAGAGAGAATTCTGGGCAACAGGCGACGTCCCCCAGAGCCCATTCTTCTGGTGACTGACCACCCTATGGAAGGAAGGGAAGGTAGAAGGAAAGACTAGAATTAATGCTTAAAATAAGGCTAAAAGAGTTACCACAGGGGCTCCATTCTTCCTACTTTTTGTTTTTATGACAGCAAGTCACTAGGAATTGGCTCTGTGACTTCATCCCTGTGAGTTTCAGGGAAGCAAAGGGCGTTGGCTCTTGATCTGGCCACATCCCCCTGAGGGACTTGTGGAGTCTGACCAGGAGAACCAACTCTTCCTTACTTTGGTTAGCAGTAAAGTTGACATGAAGACCCTGGGAACACGACAGTGAGTGCAGGCCACCGCCTCTCTACAGCCCCAGATGCCACACTTTGTGATCCCATGAGGTAAGTGGAAAATTCCATGAAGACCAGGTGCCAGGAGATCGTGGTGGAGCCATGGCAGGGGGAGTGTCGGAGACAGAAATATGAGACTCTGGGCAGTGATAAAATAAATTGTTTTAATGGGAGGCTTTCTGAGATGGCAACTTTGTCTTTTGCTATTAAACAGCCAGTTTCCCTGCCCTGGGGTTTCTTGGGGGTGCACTGGCTGAACTCCTAGCTCCACAGGAAACTAGGACGTCACTCTGACACTATGTTCAGCCCCTCCAAGGATCCAGAGGTGTGTCTTAACATCAGGAGATCGGAGTTAGCTGGCAGTCAGTCCAAAGTATGCTGTCCCTGTGTGTGTCCAGGCCTGAGGGAGGGGACAAGGGACTTCACTTCCCTCTTAGGGTGTTTTTCTATGGGGGAAGAGAGAGGGAACAAATCACTTTTGAAATTTCAACTCTGACCTTTACAAAGAAAACTAATAGACACTTTAGTATTATATACAGGGCAAAGGGGAGAAGATGTGGAGGGGAAATTGCACTTAATTACAGTAGTTTATAGTTTACACCCATTGGACAAATTTACTTCTTTAAAAGAAATCTCGAGATCAATTGGGACAGGGATTGGGGAGGGAGTTTGTGGATATTTACAGTGTGTTTGGCTCAGTTCAATAGCATGCGTCCTCCTCTCCTCATTTCGTAACAGATTCAAGTTTTTGCATCAGTTTGTTCGATGAAGGATTACAACATAGACACTACCGCTTTCTCTCTCTTCCTCTTCTGCGGTTTCTTGTCTCCCACCTCTAGGACAGACAGAAGTACGTGACATCTTGGGAGAGGCATCACAACAATACTGCATAGAAAGGAAGCTGGGCTTCAGGTTGTGCCTCCTGAGAGTGGATTGTCCAAGGCTCCAGCAGAATGTCACGTAAGCAGGGACCTCTTACAGGTGCTTGGCAGGTCACTGGGCTTTTCCATGACAGCTGCCCAGAGCGTGACGGTGTGGAAAACAGGGTCCTTGTTGCTGCACACAAAGTGAGTGATATGCAGGCATCACCAGGCTTGCAGAGGACACTGCAGAGACAGAGGAGAGAGAGCTCAGCTGTGTGCATTTGGCAGCAACATGGGAAATTAGTTTGGCTTCTCCAAGGGAGCTGACACCCAACTCAGGATGTAAAGAGTTGGGGGCGGGGTGCTGGGGATCTCCTGTCTGCTCAGTTCTGCAATGTTGGTGCTGAAGCAGATTTCCTTTAGGAAAATCTGGGAGCCGGCTTTCCTGGCCACTTCAGAAGAGAGAAGTAAATTGCTCGGGACCTGAAATAGTCATACTCACCGATCTTAATCTTGAAGTGGCTCTGCTTTGTGTGAAAGTGGTATTTATAGAGAGCTGAGTGTGGTTGCAAGGGCAGCTAAATGGGGAGATCTTGCCTCTCATGGGAGTAAGGGTCTCCTCCTAGGACAAGAGCAGAGGTCCCCTAAACCACTGTTTCCCAAACTCGAATGGACCTTGGATCCTGTTGCAATGGAGATTCTGATTCAACTCTGATTCTGAGGCCGGTAGTGGGCCTAAGAGTCTGTGTTTCTAATAAGCTCCCGGGTTGTGCTGATGCCGCTGGTCTACTTAGAGCAGCCAGGCCATAAAGCAGATGAGAAAAAGACCATTTACTCAACCTATCCACCAGGGAAGGAGCGGTGGAAACTGCAAAGTGCTTTCTACAGAGTTGTTACTATTGGGACAAGAAACCTGGAGGACCAGGGATGGGATCCAAGGGCTGAAGACCTTTGATGCCATCTTTCAGTGGGCCAGGGGCAGGAGACCCCAGGATGGCTGTAGGAAACCCTCTGAGAGGAGCCATACCACCATCCCGGGGCAGCCTCCCCTCCCACAGGCCTGGGCCTCACTCGCTTTAACTGTCGGGGTACATCTTTACTCTCCTGTTTACTTCCAGGGGGTCCCTTTTGGCTTCCCTCTTTCTCCTCTTTTGCTTCTGTTGGCATCTAAGGTTCTGCCTTTTGACTTAGGGGATTATTCTCTCAAGAAACCCTTTCAAACACACACACACACACACACACACACACACGCCCCTACCCCTACTACTAAAGGCCTATTATTCCATTATTATGTCACTCATCAATGCTCCCAACCATAAGCCTATACGAGGTTACCATTATGTACATTTTAAAGATTAGCAAAACAAGGTTCAAAGAGAGTCAGTGAGTTGTCCAAGGTTTCAGAACTAGGAGAGTGTTGGAGCCACATTCAAACCAGTTCTGGGTGGTCACCCAGCCCGTGCGCTTTCTGCTGTGCTCTGAGATTAAGAGCCTTCTGCTAAGCTTTGTGCTCTTGGTCAAGTTACTCTCTCTGTGCCTCAGTTTATTCACCTACAAAATGGAGGTTATTGTGAGATTAGATGAGAATACATGTGAAGACCTGAGAACGGGGCTTGGCACAGTTGTTACTGTTAACACCGTATGGCACAGGCTTCCTCGGTCCACACTGCTCTCCAGTGCTCCTGTGAGTGCGACTCAGCTGTGCGTTCGTAGGAGAAGCCGGGTTTCTGACCCTTCTACATTCTTGAGGCCTTGATCAGGGTCCTCTGATACCCTTTGCCTCCTCTTCCTCCCTCTGCCCACCCCCACTCTTCAGTCTCTTTACTTCCCACTATCAGCCTTTTTCCAATTTTCAGATTTCAGGTGGAAGAGAGAGAAAATGGCTTGTGACCTTGCAGGTTTCAAGAGAAGAGCAAACAAGAAGGGCAGATAAGGAGACGCCAGTGAGATTCTATGACCTGTCATTAGGGATGGGCTTCCCAGCTATCAAATGTTTGCTCACATAATAAAATGGTGGCAGAGCCCTAAATGTTGTCAAAGGAACTAAAGTTATTTGTCCCCTTCAGAGTCTAAACACAAACATCTGATAAAGGGTGCACTGTGGTCCCTTAGAACTGGAGGCCCAGCACACCCAGCCCCACGGGGGCCTTGCGCAGAGAATCTCTGAGTGACTATGGAGCCCTCCATCTGAAAGGTGTAGTAGCTGTGGCGATTGTTAAGGACATCCTCATTCTAAGAGGATTTGCTACATAATGGTAATAGCTAACATTTATTGAGGTCCTACTGTGTACCAGGCACCATGCTAGGGGCTTTGTAAGTATCATTGCATTTACTCCTTACATCAGCCCTTTGACATAGGTTATTATCATTTATTCATTTAACGTATTTGAGTGCCTACTGTGTGTCAGCATCTTTTTAGGCACTGGGGATGCAGCTGTCCCTGCCCACATCCTCACAGAGTGTTACCTTTTGGTGAGGGTTTTGAACAATAAACACATAAACAAATGCACACATATACAAATCTATAATACAATTTTAGGTGGAGAGGAACACTCAGTAGAAAAATAAGCATGGGAAGAGGGTAGGGTGACTTGAGGGAAAAGGGAATAATTAGGTGGGGGATTGAGAGGGGCCTCTTTGAGGTGGTGACGTTCGAGCTGAATGAAATGAAGGAGCGGGCAGGTAAAGGTGCACATGAAGGAGTGTTCCAGGCAGAAGATTCCACAAATGCAGATTCCACAAAAGATCCCCTGCAGCGAGATCACTTCAGTTCCGATCCAGCTGAAGTGGAGTGAGCGAGGGAAGAGAGGTGACCAGCAGTGGTCTGACCATGCAGGGCCTTGTAAGTCTCTGTTTAGTTGGGTTGTAATGGAAAGCTACTGGAGTTTTCACAGGGAGTGACATGCTTGATTTCTTTTTTTAAGAGATCACTCTGGCTGCTGTGTGGCAAATGGACCACAGTGGAAGAGGGTGACAGTCAACGGCCCCTTAAAGAGATCAGTGAGTGACAAGGGGGGCTGGAGTAGGAGTAGGTGCTGATGGGAGTGGTCTGATTTAGGATGTATTTTGAAGGACCCCTCGCAGAACTTATGGAGGGACTGGATGTGAGGTGTGAAGAGAAGTATCAAGTGATTCTCACATATCTCACCTAAACAACTGGTACTATTCTTGGAAATGGAAAAGCCAAAGGATGAAGCAATTTGGATAGGAAGAAATTGGGGCAAAATGAAAAGTTCCTATTTTAGGCATGTTCAGTTTGAGAGCTTATCAGATATATTAAGTATATATATGTCCTTGACAAAGATGCACTGGATTTGTGAATGGGCACTCAGTGGGGGGGACTGTACTGGAGATGGAATTATAGGAGCCATCAGCGTGTGCACTTGATCCAAAGCCATGGGACAGGGGGAAGTCACCCAGGAGTGAGCACAGAAAAGAAGAGGCCAAAGAATGAGCCCTGGTGTCCTCCAACACGTAGATAGAGATTGCAAAGTAATCCTTGGATTTAGCAACATGGGGTGTTAGTGACCTGAACACAGCAGTGTGTGAGTTCAAAAGCCAGTCTGTAGTGGCCTCAAGAGAAAATTCAGGGTGGGGAGTGGAGACAGTACAGATAACTCACTTCTATTATTATTAAATTGTGTGAGATTAATTGTACCTCTATTAATTAAACTGATGATCATAATTCTGTGACATTATGATATTTACATATTGGTTTTCATCCATGGTTCCTGGCTCATGCTACCCTCTGACCTTCTCCTGCTCTCCTTTCACCTGTTCCTTTTCATCCCCGAGGCAGGAAATTCTCTGACCTACCTGGTCTGATTATAGGTCATAAGACCCCCATTTCAGGAGGGGCCCTGCCTCATACCTGCGAGGGAGGAATGCTGCATAGAGAGGCCAAGAAGAACCTGAACAGACAGGCCGTGCTGGGTTTCCCCACCCAGTCTACTAGTAATAGTTCATATCCTTTTTGTGCAATCACATTTCTACCTGATTGTCCATGCTTCAATCATGCCTACGTAATGAAGCTTCCATAAAAAACCAAGAGCACAGGGTTCAGGGAGCTTCTGGACAGCTGAACACGTGGAGGTTCCTGGAGGGTGGTGTGCCCAGGGAGGGCATGGAAGCTCCGCAGCCCCTCTCCCATACCTTGTCCTGTGCATCTCTTCATCTGTATCCTTTCTAATATCCTTTATAATAAACCGGTAAATGTTAAGTATGTGTTTCCCTGAGTTCTGTCAGCTGCTCTAGCAAACTAATTGAACCCAAGGAGGGGGTTGTGGGAACCCTGATTTATAGCTGGTTGGTCAGAAGTTCCAGAGGCCTGGATTTGTGACTGGCATTTGAAGTAAGGGCAGCCTTGGGAACTGAGCCCTCACCCTGTGGGATCTGACGCTATCTCCAGGTTGACAGTGTTGAAAAGGAATTGAATTAGAGGATGCCCAGCTGGTGTCTGCTGGAGAATTGCTGGCTTGCTTGCCAGTGGGGAGAAATCCCCACACATTTGGTCACAGAAGTCAGAGTCTGTCTTCTGTGCTGATGATTCTGCTGTGAGAGCAGAGGAAAGACAGTGTGTGCTCTTTCCTACTGACTCAAATTCCAATTTTACGAGTGAAGGAAGTGCAGCCTAGAGAGACTGTAAGTAATTTGCCCAGGGTCTCACAACAGCAAAGCACGTGCTCTTAACCACTGTATAAGGTCCTTCCTTCTACCTTCTGAATGCTGCAACAGGGGGAATAAAGGCCCCTTGCCATTTAAAAACCTCCTTCCCAAGCTCTTGAGACATTCACGGTTGCCAGCGGGGGATGCCGAGTGTGACCCAGCTTCCACATCCTTTGGGCCAAGCACCGAGTGAACTGTTTTACAAGTCTTCTTGCAGTTAGTCCTTTCAATGATCCCATAAAACAGGAATCATTATTCTCACTTTACAGGTGAGAAAGCTGAGGCTCAGAGGAGCTAAGACACTTTATTGAGGTCACACAGGTAGAAAGTCCTAGAATCTTGAGCCTAAATCTGTGCAACTCCCAGGTTGGTGTTCCTAACCATCAGAGCACCCAGTGAAGAAGACTGGGAGGGAGGAGAAGAGCTACAGGGAATTTATGATGAAGCTGCCCACCTGCTCATCAGCACCCCTGACTGGTGATTGGTCTAGGGGCCCTCTCTTGACCTCCCTATAAACTAGGAAGTCAAGCAGCAGGTAGAGAACATTGTGGAAACAGGAGTCAGCTCACAGCCTGCCCGTACTTGTTCTAACTGAGGTCAGTGCTTGTTCTGTTCTTTTTTCCAGACTGGCAGGGCATTGAACTCAGGCACAAACCCACTCAGACAGTAGCACGCCAGCACCCAAGAGTTAAGGAGAAGGGGGAGGCATATACTCTAGAAAGGACAGATGGCAGTGGCTGCAGAAGGATTCTTGGCAGCAGGCAAGAAAGTCCCAGCCTGGGGTTTCTGAAATGTGATCCCCAAGGCCCCTGGGGCATGTCTGTCTTGACAACAGGAAGTATGGGATCAGACAACTTTAAGTTCAAATCCTGGCTTTAGCCTTATACCTATATGACCTTGGGTCATTACCATGTGTGCTTAAAAATGGATATTGGGAGGTGAGGATTGTTTAATGGATTTGGAGTGCGAAGACCAAAATCTGGAAGTCCAACTCCAGAATTTATCATCCATGTGAATTTGGCCAGATCCTCCCCCATCTCTGAACCTCAGTTTTCTGCTTTGTGTATTGGGCATAAAAATATCTACTTTGCAGGATGGATAGGGTTAGCCAGGAAAGGTAAGGTAGAAAAGCTTCTGGAGAGCTACTTGGAAAATGGAAGGCACTCAAAAAATACTAGTTCTAAAGTCATTCATACATCCATCCATCCACCCATCCAATCATATTGACTGAACATCTACTGTATCCCAGGCATTTGCCTAAGTAGCAAGGGCTTGGGTGCTTTAAGAGGTCCCTGAACTACCTGCTTTTTTTCCCCTGGAGGTGGGTGAGAATGCCTGCATGTCAGCAAGAGAATAGGAACAGGTATCTGGATCCCAGGCCCAAGAAGTGGGATGTGCTTGAGAGATGGTCCTAATCCTGACAAATTTTATTTTCAGAACCTCTTTTGACCTCATGTAGATGAAGCACTGAGTTAAATATTGAAGGAGTTGGTGGAAGGGGAGCCAACTGTCTCCTGAAGGATCACAGGCAGACAGGAGAAGGAACGGGCAGGGTGAGCTGCTACTTTGAATACTTGACTATGTGCTAGGCACTCTGATAGGCACTTAGAATATTTTGTGAGGTAGGGGTGGAATTTTCCCCATTTATAGATGAAGAAACTGAGTCTCACAGAGGACAATTAACTGCCCGAGTTCACATAGCAGGTGGCAATGGAGCTGGGATTAACTCAGGTCTGCTGGATTTTCCTATCACTGTACAACGTGTCCCTTTGACCTGGGCTGGTGCACACTAATAGCCCAGTTCAATGAACATATCAGCACATGAAATGTTCTAAGAAGCCCTGCCCAGTGGTGTCTAACTTTGTTTAATTCAGCAGTTCAACCAACATACTTAACCAAGGAATCCTTCTCTCCCCTCACCCCATATGCCCCTTATACCTAGCAATGGTTCTGAAATCTCTTTTGGAAAAAAATAATACTTTAAAACAAAGAAAAAGTAGAATTGCCACCAGGTCTCTTTCAGAACTCACTTCTGACCCTTTGCTTTAGAAACAGAGTTTGTACATCTTTCTTTACCTTGGACACCCTCTGTTGTCAGGAGGTGCACCTTTACCCTCATCTTACATCTTTCTGCCTTTTCTATTCCTTCTTCTCCTTCAGTTTGTAGGAGGAATGTTTCCTGATTGAAATATCGTATATGGGCTTAATTTTTACTCTTGTTCTTGGCCATTAAAGACAACGAGAGCAGCTGCAATTATCATGGGAATTTTAAAGACGGGTACTGGCAGGCAAGTGTTGTTTAAGTGGAACGAGTCCAGGATTTAGAGTAAAAGACCAAAGTCTGGAGGTCCAGCTCTAGAACTGATCATCTGTGTGACCTTGGGCAGGTCACTTAGAAGGCTGCAATAAAACGAACATAATGAGATAATGTTTATGAGAAGTATAAACTGTAAAGTGCTACATAAGTATTTCTTATCCTCACGAAGTGTGATCATCATTTTCATGTAGGAAGGAGTCTCTTGTCAGACTCCTGAAATGCCCAGGGACCTGGAGACAACTTTGTAATCGTTCTAGAGGGCTGCTCATGCAGCTTCAAGGTCAGCTGGACACTCTGTCCAATGGAGGGGAGAAGCCACTTGGGGGCCGGTCCAGCGTCTCAGGGAGCATCTTGATGTATTTTGATTAAGAGACCATTTCCTGAATTCAGAGGACTTGTTTCAACAAGCAGCATCAAAGTCAACTTGGGAAAGACAGGAATAATTAATCACCGTCCTGTCTAGGGCTGACCAAGCGGCAGATGGATTGATAAACCTTTCAAAGGGGAAGGTATTCCCGAAGAGGGCTGCTGCGCCTGGCTGCACCCCGATTGAGATTTCTGAGTGCAGATAAATGTTTTCCCTGCTCATTACAAAGAGTGGGAAATCTCATGGGAGTCAAAGGGCAGGGCAACAGGGTGGCTGTCCTTTCATCTTTTTTTAGGTGAGAGAAGGGTGGCAAAGCAGGTCCACACACCTCTCCCTCTACCCCCTGCCCCAGAGCCCAGCTGCCCAGGTCATGTGCATGTTTCAGCACCCAAGACGTGCCAGGTCCTTAATCTACATGGCCTCATGAAATCCTCAGAACAAGTGGATATTACAACCCTCATTTTAAAGATGAAGTAATAAAGGAAGGGGGCTCAGGGAGGTCTAGGTCACCAAGCAAATGGCAGAACCAGCTCCACTACACCTGCTCCACTATATTCTGGGGGGGAGGGGGAGGGAAGGCAGGAGGGAGGTGTGCAAAGGAAAGAACAGGGAACACTGAGCCCATGAAAGAACCGGCTCAGAAGCCCATGGCGGTTGACGAGGTATGGATTGCAGGACTCAGATGGACAAAAGACCGTCAACATGACCAAATTCTGCCGAGAGCCTCTGACATGCATGAAGTTCAAGGTTGTCGCCTATTTATCTAGTAATCGATGAAGGCCAAACAGTTCCCACGCTGCACAGACCCCACTTACTAAAAGGTCTTATTGTGCTACTCTGGAATCATCATCTGTGTTCAGACATCTTGTCCTGTGTTCTGACTCTGAGTGTCCCACTGCAGTCCAGCTGTCCAGACGGCAGTGATGAGCCTCACCATTGGTTGTCTGTTTTTACTACTCCATCAGCTCCACGCAGAGGTGGGAATTAGTCATCAACCGAAACAGTGACTAAGCCTCTGGATTCCCCACTTTCAGTGCCCCAGGAAGTTGATTCTAAGTTTCTTGATAAAACACCAAGTAAATGCAGACCCCTGGAAAGGTCAGGCTATCTACTGGGGAGTTGCCAAGGGTTGGCAGAATTGGGTCATTCCCTAGAGCTCCTAGCATCCGGGGTCCAGCATGGGTCTTGGACTGGAGGAATCAGCTTTAAGAACCCTGACTTACTTTCTTCACTGACTACCTTATGGATCCTCAGGGATCCCTCTTGCAAAGTGTGAAATGAATGGAGGATCTGACCTCCTGAGTCCTCCTTGGAAATACCTTTTCCATAGGTCATCAATCATTCCACTGGGGCATACTCAATCTCAGTGCCTAATAGCTCTGTGTAATCCAGTCTGCAGCAACCTGTCAAACTTCAGTCCTTGTTTAGTGCTCATGTTGGGGAAGGTGGGCAAGCAACAAGCCCCGTTAGTCCATGGCCCATCTTCTCTGCCCTGTGACTTCAGGAATTCTTTTAGCAAGTAACAGGGAGCCTTGGAAGGACAAAACTTATAGCCAAATCCATGCTTGCCACACCCTCTGCACATCAACAGCCTTAGTGATAGTCCCTCCTCCCATCCTGCTGGCATTACCTGTTTACTGGAAGACATGTTGGTGAGTGTACTGATGCTGCTGGTATCTGTGACCACCATCGCAGATGGAAACCGGGAGGTGTGGGAATACTGGGGGGGTTCCTGCTTGTGTGCATACACTGGAGAAACAGAATGAAGACAAAATCAAGGTATACACAGGTGCATAATACATAGCTACAGAACCCCCATCCCACACCACAGTTCCTGTTTCCCTGGACAGATAAAAGTGGATGTTGGTTATGTTTTGAGAAGGCAGTGTGATGTGATGTGTGTTTAAATCTTGGCTTCTTAATCAAGTTACTTAACCTCAGTTTCCTTACCTGTAAAATGGGGATGATATATGTTTAGGATTAGAAGAGATTAAGTTTAACGTACTTTGTTCCAAAAAATAAACAGCCTTGCACAGCACCTAGTATGTTGTGGTACTTGGGAGCACTTCTGTTCTCCTGATTTTCAATAAAATATTAGAAGCCTGGGCATCAACAAGGGACCCTTAGGCATATGTGGTACATCTGAGATTTTAAGTCAGAATATGTTCTAAACAGCTGGACAACATGCAGTATCTGGCCAGCACATGCGTACTGTTTCTGCTATGATTCAAGCATGAGGTCTCATGCTAGCAGGTATAGATTGATTAACAATTGTAATTAGACAAGGGTCTAATTAACTGTCAAATTCTGGGCTGTTCCAGTTTGCACAAAAATGATATCATAGCCTTATGACATCACAGAAATCTGAAACATGATAGACAGAAATGGACAAGATTCAAATAAAACCTCCAGGGGCATGGGACTCTATTTTTAGTTTTTTGCAATACTTTCCACCAGGTTTGGAACCTTTTGACTCATGTTAGTTATCCATGAGATTCATATAAATTCCAGGTCACATGACCAACTAATGAACTCAGGCAGATGCTTGGCCACGAGGGAGGAACCAGCCTGTTCTCAGAACACAGAGCCTACCAAGGAGTCCTCTAGTAAGGAATGGGGGTGAAGGTCACTGGCTGCCACCTCTGCTTGTCCTTCCTATGCAGGGAGACTGGTTATTTCCTGGCCCAGGGCCCCATGGGTTCTCTCTTCATGGCCAGCCAGGCCTGCTGGGCCTCTGCAGTTCACAGGTCGCTGGTGACCACTCTCTGACTGTCCCATCCAGGCCTGGCACCCGAGGAAGCCTGCCCAGGTTATGGGGTTGGGGTAAGTGTGGAGCATATTACCAGTTACTGGGAGAAGGGATATGGGGCACACGTGGTTCCAGACTCTGCTACAGGCTGTGGCAGATTTTTAGAAGCCACGAAAATGTGATTGGAATGTGAGATGGTGCTCTGAAACCAGCTCTGCAGGCCTGAGTGGGGGTTGAGCCCCAAGGATAGAAGTTGGCTGTTCTCCCTCAGACCCACAGCTTTGGCTGATGCAGCGGGGAGAAATTCAAATCCCCCTCACCATTCTTGCCTTCTAGGAGTCCCTTGATAAATAATCACTTGCATTCTTGTAACTCTTTATGCTTATCAAACCTGATTCACCCTATTTTTATTTCATCTGCATAATGAGCCTATATGTATACTATTTCCATTTTAGGGATGAAGAAATTGAGACCCAGAATGGTTAAGTAACTTGCCAATGGCTGCATAGCTGGTAAGTGTCACAGCCAGGATTAAATCCAGGTCTGTCTAGTCCAAGACTAGCACTCTATACCAGACAGTTCCCTGGTGTTCCTGAACCAGGAACTTCAGTGATTTTCCCCAAATTTGCACGCTCGGGGGTATAGCTAGATCTGGCCAGAGGACCAAAGGCCTGGGGCTCAGGATGGCAGGCAGAGAAAGGTAGACGTAGAGTAGGTGTAGACATTGGATCTGGGAAATAGCCTGTGTATGGGCGGCAGACACTCTAATACTCCTTGCACACTGGGATGGTGTGCAAGTGGTATTTTCTACCTATGCTCATGCTTCTTGATTAGGAATGTTTGGAGTGTATAAATTGGAGGACACAGGAACGCTAGATGATTCTTCTATTTCAGGGCAGGCAAACAGGATGCAAATTGCATGTGAAGTCTGATCATTTGGGAATGGCTGCTTGGAATTTTGGATTGAAAAGGCCAAGTTGAGGCTCTTTGAGAAAAGGCGCTGTGGTTGATTGGTGACATCTTTTCCATGGGTGCCACATGGGAAATTGTGTCACGTGTTCTATATATATGCCACCCCTGCTCTGTCTCCAACCTGCCTTTACATGAAGGCCTAAATTGTCCTCTTCGAACCTTTCCCTGGAACTCTTGGAGGTGGAAAAGAGGCCTAGAAAAGGCGCAGCAACACACAAGAGTTATGCTCAAGAAATTGTCTTGGCTGATCATAGGTAGGGAAAAGGGACCAAACCAATAAACTTCCAAGAAAGCTCAGACCCAGAGAGGGAAGCGGCTGGCTGCTGAGGGCCATGTCCTTACTGTGTGAGTTCTGTAGCTGAGTCACAGCAGCCATGAAGGGCTGCTGGGCCATGTGACTGCCCGGGCTCTGCTGCATGAGGGGCTGCTGGTGAGGGCTGTGCAGCTGCTGGGAGAATTGGACAGGCTGTAGGGCTGCAAGGCTGCCGGCCACACTGTTGATGACTGGGACGCTCTGTGCTTGGGAGGTGTTGAGGCCTGTGGGAGCAAGAGGGGAGAATGAGAGATGCCTTCAGGGATGAGGAGAGGTGACAGGTGGCAGCAGCCATCATGAAGTCCCTGCTCAATGTGCCGGTCACCGGGCTGAGCCTGTTACATACCTAAGTGATTGCATGAGAGGTGACTTTACAAACAAAGAAACTGAGACTTGGAGAGATTAATTGACCTGCTCACATTCCACAGTAAGTTGTGGGATGGAGACAGGCTTTAAACAGACCTGACTGAAGGCTGAAAGTGTCTCATAGTCATCTTGTGACCTCCCAAACTTAGCTCCCTAGAGGTTACCAGAGCCCTGGGTAAGAGTACTCTACTTGCCCACTCCATCCATGACAGTCCATCAGAGAGGCTTGCCCTCGTGCCCTCAGGCAGAGTTAAAGGTGTCCACTCTAAGGCAGGATTATCACCCAGACCTGTCTGTCCAGCAGAGGGCAGGAGTGTGCAGGGACCCACATTTTGATTAAAATCAAAACACCCTCCATAGTCCTGGGAGTATGAAGTCTAAAGACCCTCATTTAGTGACTATGCAAAGACCTTGACAGAGGTCAGGTGCCAATTCTACTGACTGTGGCAGAGAGGAGAGAAAACACTAGAACTCAGCCAGTCTATGAAGTGGGCATATCTTGTCTGGCAGCACAGGGCTTCTGGCATCAAGGACCAGGTTTTAGAAGCAAGAAGTAGTAAGTTAAAGGTTGGCCCTTGGTGGTTATAGTGGGTCTTGCCATCATTCTGTCCTGGAGGTCTGAGGGCCTTGTGGTTTGCCACTCTTTAGAACCCGGGGCAGCACTGCAAGGATCGGGTCCCCTTGGACGCATGCTCTCTCTGGTTCCTGGGTGGGGCTCTGGGGAAGACAGCTGAGGCAGGGTTGGATGGGACAAGAGGATCAGGAGAGAAGACACCCCAACTCTTTCCTGGAGCAGCCCATGTTCGTTGTTCTTGCTTTCTGGGAAGGAGGGGAGGGGAAACATGAGATGAAGAAGGAAGTCCAGAAAAAGGCCTATTTCACGTAGATGTGGAAGAGACATCTAGAAAGCCTTTGCTGAAATGGAGAGGGTTTCATAAGCAAGTTTGTGAGAAGTCCTCAAAGGAGATAGCACAAAGTTCTCAACAATTGCCTGCTCAGAGCTTATGCTGATAGTGTTATCAGAAACCTAAAAGGTGAGACCCCTGAGCAAAAAGGAAGGGGGTGTAATCCCCCTACTGTCTCTGCCGGGTGAGGTGGGGAAGGGTAGGGCCCTCTGATCACCCTCAGAATAGCACTATCTCCGGTTCCCCAGGGGGCTCAGCCTCTCCCCAAGCCAGTGTCCCACCTGCTACTCTGACACCCTGTTTCCCTTTCCTATCTCCTACTTACGGTCTCTGCCTCCTGGGAAGCCTCACAAATTTGCTGTTTCTCTAGGAGCCCATTGCTGCTATACTTTTTTGCCCAGAAAAGCAAATTATCCTGTCTAGAGTAGATGACATTTGAGGGCATAGCTCTGGAACCTGCCTGTGCTTCAGAATCACCTGGGGGAGCTCTTTAAGAAATATACATTCCTGGGCCCCACCCAAGACTTAATGAGTCAGAACCCTCAGAGGTGGGGCCCAGGAATCTTATTTTCAACACAATCTATGATCCTAATGTGCCTCAATTCCAGGATTGAGAGCCACTGATGTCATTCTAGTTCTCAAAGTGTGTGACTCTTGGCCTTTTCATCTGTTTTCTGGTTACTGGTTTCTGTTTAGGAAGCATGCTATCCAGTCCAGTAGGTGAGCAGAGAATGAGAAACTGGCATTGCCAAGTAATTTGTTCCCATATTCTCCATGGGCCTCTGCAGGGCACATGTACTCAACAGCACAAGTCAGCTGATGCACGCACGCACGCGCGCGCGCACACACACACACACACACACACACACACAACCTTCCTAAGGTCAGTGTATACTCTGGTGTTGCCCATTTGCAGTAGGAGATTAATAGGAAAGTAGGGAAGTATGTGTGGAGAAAATTAGGAAGAACAAAATGGAAACATATGGAATAGCCTTAGGGAAGATTTGCAGACAGTACCTTTAAAATATATATAACTGTGTATAACAATTAAAGCTTGGTGTGGGAAAAAAGAAGGTAAATGAGACATTCTGTGCATCATTTTGGTTGCAAAAATAAGGAAGTGGGATATCTTACCCATGGGTCTTTTGACCAAATCTTCTAGAAGGTGAGCAAGCTGGTTTCAGGTATCCTATCTCATTCTCAGTCCAAACCCTGGCATTAGTGTGTTTAACATATTCCGTATACCAGCGGGCCCAGTGAAAAGGCAGTAAATTTAAAATAGGTTTTATTTTGTGAGTCCTCTAAAGCCTTCTCCATACCCATTTTCCTTCTGCAAAATTAAATGCAGAGTGCATCAGTTTCCAAGTAGCTATGGATTGAGTGACGACCATGCATTTTCATTCAACAAATGTGCTTCCTATGAGCCTAGCCCTGTTTTGCCTGCAAAGGACATGGAAGTCATTCTCTTCAGAAGCGATCAGAGTTCCTATCCCTGCTGGAGCTAATCTGGGGAGAGGAGAGGGAAGGAAAGAAAAAGGCAGAAACAAAACAGAGGCCATCAACATGGGCACTAGATATAAGGGAGGCCAAGAGGACAACAGGTCAATACAAGGTTGAAAGAAAGATGACCGATATGCTACCCTTAGGTCCTTCCTGAGACATCTCAGGAACACTTCCAAGGGTCACAATGATGGCTTTGAGAAACACTGACTTGGTCTGAGCTGTCATGGTGAAGCTGAAAATAGGTCGAATACACATCAACATTAGAGCTCCCAGAGACATCCACAGCCAGCCTGCTTCAGCCCTCTTATGTCCTGAAATGGTTCATCTGTGGCAGGGCACAGGCTCACTGTGGAATATGAGCTTCCTGGAAGGACCTGATCCATCTCCCTCTCTTCAAGCAACCTATTTCTCCTTAAGGTTTTCAAAGCTCAGAGATACTATGACAGTTTCCCTTTGGTTCCTCTCTCAGTGTATTTTCACCACTGGCCAAGGAGGTCTTGTATGACCACACAAAACTTCCCATTTAGAAAGAAGCCCATGTCTTGCTCCATCTTTCCCACCACAATGAATCTCCTACCACATACTTAGGGATAGGCACGAACACAGACAAAAGTATAAGCTATGATCTTAAACATATTCAAGCCTTACAGATTTACAAGAATGTCTATAATCGCTGTCATTTGATTGTCTCAACAACCCATTTTATAGATGAGAAAATGGAACCTCATAAAGTTTCAATGACTTGACCCAGGATACACAGCTGGTAAACTGTGACCAAATCCATTCCATAATTTTATCTTGTTTTAGGCTAAACGATCCAAATATTGTTGAGGAGACAGATAAGAAACTAAAGAAGTTAAACCAAATTTACCAGTTGTGGGTGTGTATGAAGGGGGTCTTCTATGGTCCTTTCTTATCATGCCGACTCGCTTCCCATTCTTCTCCCTGCCCCCAAGTTTTCTGACCAAGAACAGAACTTACTTTGTGCAATGGCCATGACGCCAGAGAGCGGGGTCATGATGAGGTTTTGAGATTGCTGGGGATTATGGTGGGAGAGGCTGTGGATATTCGTCAAGGTGCTGACAGGGGGCAAACCTCCTCCTGAGACTGAGATCTGCTGGAGAGAAAAAACAAGAACAGCATGAGCGGCATGGGAACTGCAAAGAGCAGTTTCCAAAATGCCATGACTCAGCAATTCCTTAGCACAGCAAATTCACTGGTTCATTCATTCATTCTTTCGCTCACTCAGTAACCATTATTAAGCACCTACTATGGGATACACACTGTTCTAGGTGTTGAGGATACAGCAAGTAAACTAGACAATAGTCCCTGCCCTCATGCCACTTAGACTACCTTTGAGTTACTAGCCTGCTTCAGAAATTTTTTTTGCTCATGGGTATTACATGACTGTCACTTGCTCACTTTGCATGTATCCTCTGTTCTGTTTTCTGCCTTCTATACTATTGGTGCTAGAGACACGTGGTTGCTAAAAATAATAACTGAAGAAACACCCTGGGATTCCCCAGTGAGAGCAGATTAGAGACCAGGCAGGAGCACAGGGAAGCTCTCACTGAGTGCTGGCTCTACTAAGCGCTGCTCATACATTAACTCACAAACCTCACTATAGTCCCATGAGTTAGATACTTCTGTCATTCCCATTTCACAGATGAAAAAACTGAGGCTCAGAATAGATATGTATCTTGCCTAAGAGCCCATAACTAGTAAATGGTACATCTGTTATTCAAACCCAGCTCTGTCTGACCCTCGAATCCAAGCTCTTATCTGTTATATAGGACTCCCCCCTCACCCCACAATTATTACTATGGGTTGGGGGAAATCAGCCATTATTGGGTTTCTTTACTTTTTCCAAATCTCCAGTATATATTAAATTTTTTTTCCTTTTTTTCTTTTTTGTTAAGGAGCTGATATTGTAATGACAAAGCTACCAAATAAGCGTTGGTCCTAGGCACCCTCATTCTGTCTCACCACTATATTTTAAGGACAGATTAGTAAGGGAAAGCTACCGGTTTTTTAATATTTGCTTTGTACATAGACACATCACTGAATTCTTTTATTTATTCCTACTAGTGTCTTTTCCTCATTGATTTTTTTCATTTTTCCAAGTGTATAATCGCATCACAAACATATAATGCTAACAGGGTCTCTTCCTTGTTAGTACTAATATGTCTACATGTCCTGTTGCATTGGTTAGAACTTTCAGAATAGTCTTACACAATAGCAGGTGTAATAGATGTGCTTGTTTTGATTCTGATATTATCGGAATTGTCTCTAATGTTTTCCCATTAATTATAATTATAAGGGAGCTATGAGTTTTATACCCACTCATACTTTTTTTCATGATAAAGTAGTTTACTATTCATAGTTTAAAACATTTTTTAAAATTATTTTTAAGAAAAGACTGTCTTCTCTCATTCTGAATTAACCCAGACACCCCTGAGGGCATCAGGTACTCTGAGAGGTTCCTTAGGATTAGGATATATCAGCTGTCTGAATACTTCAGCTTCCCGTCTTCCACCTTTTGCTACCCAGAGCTCTTCAGATTAAGGTCTCACACTAGCACCCAGGTAAGTTGCTGTCTCCCGCCCTATACTTCTGGTCAGCCCCATAGCTTCCAAGGTTAATTTGAAGAAAAAAAAAAAGAAAGAAAAAACCAAACAGGTTTGTTTGTGTTTTTAAAATGAGCATCAAGAAATGAGTTAGGGGGTCACATGACAGAGAAGGAATTCTGACCACATCAAACAAGAGAGAACCAGCCTGTTTGCTGGGCTTGTTTTTCAAAATGTCAGAGTCATAATAAAAAAAAAAATAAAAAAAAAAAAAAAAAAAAAAAAAGGTAGTAACCTGCCCTCAGACTAAATCCCTTGGGTAATGTAGTCCTTTGGAGAAAGTCAACGAAGTGACGCTGGTCTCTGCCATTTCAATATTTGTTTTTAGTGTTGCAAGAGAAATGTAGATGCCAATGATAAAAACAATTGAAATGTGTATTGCTTTAGAGTTTGTAAAGTGCTTTTGCTGACTGTCCTTAATAGACAATGACAAAATAGGGCAGGTATTATTATTGTCCCTATATTGCAGATTAAGAAACTGATCCTCCAAAGAGTTGAGACAAGCTTCATGTCATCTGACTGGCAAGTGAAGAAGCCAGAATTCAAACCCAGTTTTCCCAGAGTTTAAATCCCATCCACTTACTATGTTTGGGCAACCTTGGTCAAGTTACTGCCCACTCTAAAATGTAACCATTATTTTCTGTTTGTGTCCAGGACTGGTGGAAGCCAGGGAGCTGCCAAATATATTGGTGGTGACCCTTAAATGATCATTTGGAGAGCCTGAATTATATTAATGCTGCCATGTATAGTCCCTTCACTGTGCTAAGTGCTTTATGTGCCTATAACCTACGAGGATGGTATCATTATCCCTATTTTGCAGAGAAAGAAACTAAAGTTTAGAGGAGTTAAGAAATGTGCCCGAGTGGTAGAGTTGGGGTGGAAATCTCCAAGGCCTGAGGTTTTCACCATTAGGTCATACTGCTTGATATTGTGAAGTATCCAGTATGTGCTTTAAAAAAAAAAAAAAAAAAAGATTCAGCACAACAGACTTCAACCTTAAACATGGCCAGCTTTTTGTCAATGTGTGCCATTTGGGCATGGGGGTGGGGGACAGACAGTGCAACAGAGAGCTCAAATGCACCAGCATTATGCATTCCAAAACCAGTCCCTGGGAAGACTTTAAGGGCATGTCCTACTGAAAGTCAGCAAACAGAAATGGTCATTCATAGACCAGGGCTTACCCAAAGAACAACACAGCTATAAACAATCCTCACACCAACTCTATGACATAGGCACTACTGTCCCCCATTTTACAGAAGAAGAAACCGGGGTTAAGCAATTTGTCCACCCTACTGATGGTAAATGATAGAGCCAAGACTTGGACACACTGGTCTCTTGCCCGCACTCCTTTTTAACCGTACTCTACTCTTGCCTTGGTGGGCTAAGACCTGTGATGGGCTTGTTATAAATTAACAGAGAACAGACTCTTGAATTTGGGCATCCAGCAATAGTGACACAAAATATGAGCCAGGGTGTTGGAGACGAGTGAAAAGCCAGTCCCTGCAAACAAGCTTCCAGGTGTTTGCTAACGTTGAGGTGTGCTGTCTTGGTCAATCATCAATCCAATAATATACTGCCCAGTTAGGGCACTGCCGAGTAGAATTGGAAGAAAAAAGCAGTCTGCAGGCTGCATTGGGCGCAGCCCCAGCCTGGGTGAGGCAGCTCGCCTCTGAGAAGGAAGAGCGGGAGAGCTCAAAAGGAAACCCCAAGGACCTTCAAGCAATAAGAGCTGAGACGTGGAGGTCGTATCCACCGAGAAGTCAAGACCTCTTCCACAAGGCCCTCTTCTCCAGAGAAGCCTGGGTGATTCTTAACCCTACCTTGTTTGGGTCTCAACGTGACTCTTAACAAATCAAAGACTCATCTGTCCCTCTCACAAGGCAGCTGACACGGATGGTTTTTCATGAAGAAGAATATGGGGGAAGGGCCAGGGGGCTACAGAATGCCCTCCCCCCCAGGAGTGCCCTTTCATTTTTGTCTGCAGAGAGCCGCTTAGTTCCCCTGAAACTAGAGTTGGCCAGGCTGGTGCTCCCCTGAGAAATGACACTTTGTTTTTACTCCAGGGAGCGGGGGACTCGATGACCTGTGACTTGCTATTCCTGTGTTGCCTATACAGAACACACGTCAAGGTCTAAAATGGCACCTGCTCGCTGTCGCCCTCCCCCATCCTGGCCCCCACCTGCCTCTGGGTCAGACAGCCCGAGGGAACGTGTGCAGCTCCACCTTCAGCATGGAAGGCAGCACCCCCCTCTCCCCCGTCGTCCCCTGACACCCGGGGTGACCCAAGGAACGAAGTCTCCTACTTCCTACCCTCTAACGCTTCTGTCCGCTCATAAGCTGCTGCCCTGCGCATGCGTGTTACTAGAGGGTTAGAACCCTGAAAGTTCAAATTCGAATCGTCAGTTCCTTACCCAATGTGCTAAACTTACATATGGGTGCGGGGCTGTGGTTGTGAACATAGAACTTTATTTAATGAGAACAATATTGACATGAATGTTACAACACTGTGATTTATTGACTATTTACTGTGTCGAACACTGTGCTGAGTGTTTCACAAGTGCTGTCACACTTATTCCCCCAACCATCCAATTGTTATTGCCCCATTTTATAGATGAGGAAAAGAGACCTAAAGTAGTTCAGTACCCTGCCCAAGGCTACACAGCTATTCCGTGCTGGGGCTAGGATTTGAACTCAGGTAATTGCAACACTCTGCAAGCATCGCCCCACCCACCTGCCATTTTGTGCTGTGATCTTCACTGACCGGCATCCAGTGTCCTTCAGAATCCCAGTTCAAGAAGCTTCTCCCCATCTCCTCCCATCCACTAAATCCCAACTTGCTAATACCAAGGGGGTGGTAAAGAGAATGAGGGGGCTTGTTTCAAAGTGAGGTGCTCTCTGGGTTAAAAAACTGGGTTTGCAGGCCTTGGGGGGGAGGAGTGAATGAACGTTTTATCAACACAAATGTCATTGGCAGCCCCAAAACAAACAGTGTCCCACCCGGCTTGCTCCTTTATGAGGCATTCAATCAATAAAATGAGAGCAGTGCTCTGTCACATTTATTGGCTGGGTTCAAACCGAACACCTCTTCTCCCCACCAAAGGCTGGGTCACCAGCTCTACCTTTCCGTTCCAACTCTGGACAGCCCCCATTTTTCCCTGTGGGGCTACAATGGCTCATTGTTCCAGGCAGGCCTTGTGAGAAGTTGTGTTTGTTTTGCCTCTTATCTTATCAGCTCCAGAGCTACAATGGCCCAGGTGTACTCACCATTTTACCATCAGGTGAGAGGAGATTGTGGCCAGGGTCCAGGCTGGCCGGAGAGACTTGCTGTAAAACTGACTGGCTGGTCACCAGGGCGCTGTTGCCGTGGTGACTGATTGTTGAGGAGGAAGTGACCTCATTGTTTCCCTGCTGGCTGTAGCGCACTCCTGCAAAACAACACAAAGCCGATGGGGAACATTAGAGCCACTGGGGCCTTGGAACACTGATGACTCGGCTCCCCTCGTTTTCAAGGGTGGATGACAAGAAGACAAAGTTGACTTCTCTTCCCCTGTCCACCCACAAGAAATATCAGCTGTTTTTCTGTATCATAAAGGTGGCGTGGCCTCTACTTTAACTCTAGAACATAAGCTCCATGAGGGCAGGACGTTTTAATCTGTTTTGTTTTGTTCAGTGCTGTATCTATTCCCAGTACCTTGGCACTTGGTGGCCACTCAGTAAACATCTGAGTGAACAACTGAATGGGTTCTACTACTTGTTGCTTCAGCACAGTACTTTTAGGATTTAGGGGCTAAGATGGGCCTTCTATTACTGGCTAAGATGGGCCTTCTATTTCTTTTATTCCTCAAAATGCCTTCTAGAAACGTTTCCCTGGCATTCTCGGCTATGTGGGGCTGCAAAGTATGAGTAGCCCCATTTTAAGAAGAAGAGGCACTTGTGTAGTGACCCCTGCAAGAGCCATGACTTATGCACCAGTCTCTGTGTACCACCTTTGGGCCAAAGCCCAAGAGGCCAGGAGGACACAGGCAGAGCAGGACAGGCAAGCGGCTGCAGCCAGGAGTCTTTGGCTGTGGCACTCACATTCCTTTGATGGGGTCACATTTGGCTGATTTCTAGGGCATGGGGAAAGGCAGGTCTGCCGGGAGGTGGGGCAGGCAGCACACACGGGCGGGATGTGGAGGCTTAGTAAACCACTGCAGTTAGGTCTGCGAGGGAGGGGAGAACACAGTGTGTTTACAGCCTCACCGCTCTGACCCTCCCTCTTGCTCAGGAACCAAAATGGAGGTCTACTCCCAGTAAAGGGAAAGTGCTGGACAGAGACCAGTCAAGGGAAAGAAACTGAAGGAGGCAAAGAACTTGGGTCCAGTTTGCAGATACACATCCTACTTGATGTGCCTGTGAAATAGCCAAGGACAAGGTTGTGAGGCATCCCCACCCTAAGCTCAATGCTTAGAAAGACCAAGTGTTCCTGTGTTTTGCTTTGGATTTGACATAATGATTTGGGGGGCCCTGTCCTGCAAGACAGGAAGACCAAATGCTCTGGACATGGAATCATTTGGAGAAGTGGGCCAACTCTTGGGCTATACTTCTCCTTTTCCCCAGGTTCCAGGATGAGCCATCCCTGCATACTGATTCTGTTGCTGTTTCCCCCCTGCCCTCCTTCCTGCCCCACCTTCCAGAGGAGGCCACAAAGTCCCCCCAGGGGCCTGGCAAGCTGCCATAACCAGCAGCCTCTAATTCATGAAGATGAAGCCTACCAACAAGAGATCCAAGCCAGTTTTCCTTGGATCCTCCTAAGGACATTACTCAAAGCTGATGTGACTTAGAGCTTAAGAGGGCCAGGGGTGGGGAGGTGGGGGAATAAATGCTAAACCAGGGTTCTGACCTTCAAGGTCAACTTGTTTGACTATGAAGTAGCTCAATGCTTGCTCTATGGGCTTTTTCTACTGGTTGTTTTCCCCATCCTTTGATTCAAAGGGCTGCTGGTGGGCACGGTGGTGGCAGTAGGACAGCACCGGAATTCTGTGGTTACTGGGCTAGGGCTCTATATTTTTTGAAAAGAACAGGAGCCGTGAAATTAGGAGGAGGAAATGCTTCCACCTCTCCAAATCAACAGCCCCTGCCTGGTCCTGTCCATCTTTCTCTGCACCTATTTGCGGGATCCTCAGTCCCCTATTTACCATCCTCTATTCCATCCCATTGGATTCAATTAGGACCTTTTTCACCAGTCACATTTGCCACTGGGTTCCCAGCAGGATGCTTCAAACAGTACAAAGAGTTGTTGTATAGAAGAAAGAGACTGGAACCTTGAGAGCTCCGAAGGCAGAGCAGGACCAATGGAAAAAGAGAAAGGCAGATTTCAAATAAACAAAAGGGAGAATTTTCTAACAAGGAGGGGAGGAGGAAGACTGTGGGCTCTGCAACTACACAAACTCAGGTTTAAATCCTGACTTTGCTCTTAATAGATGTGTGATCATGAGAAAGTTCCTTTCTCTCTCTGTGCCTTAGTTTCCTCTTGTCAAATGGAGAGAATATTTCCTCAACAGGGCTAATTTTGGATTACGGATAACATCTGTACAGCTCCTTGCATAATGCCAAAGAAATGGCAACTGTGGGTGGGAGTGCTGGAGGGAAGGGGCTGATATAGGAATGAACTCCAAGATATTTGCCTTATGATTCTGGAATTCTAGACAACGTAGGGCAGATTCCAACTACAGAATGGAGTTATCTTTCCATAGAGAGCAATTTCCAAAGAATTCTACAGTAGTAGAACCACTAATGTTTTGCCCTGGAAGCAACTTGGGAGGGCTGTCTGGCTGCTGTCCTGTTCTTTCCTTATGGAAGAGCTGGACTTCATCCTGTTTTTCTCCTGCTTTGTCTGACTCCCTGATCAGCTATTTGCCTCCCCAAGATGCTCTGCTCCTGAGAGAGTGGTGATAACGCTGGGAGTGAGGTGTGTTTTCACCTCCCAGCATGTCCCCATCATCGATTCAGTCTCAAGTCAAACAGTCTCTGGATTTAGCCTATTTAATTTGGCTGAAGGAAAAGGGCCAGCCCTCTGACGATCAAATATGGGTCACAGAGAGGCTTCTCCCCTACCACAGGCTACACAATTATTTATTTAAAAATAATTAACCAAGGATATCCGCAGGAAACAAAAGCTCTCTTTACAAGGGACCATGGCAGGAGAGAGTCAAGAGCCATTTGTTAGAATGCAGGCAGCATAGCCCAAGGCTGCTGAGGTTTTCACACTTTTTCTCCCCTAGCAAGAACTTCATTATATAAGAAATGTAATGGTGGAGCTGCTCTCTTTAAAGACAGATTGGTTTAGACCTCTGAACATTCCTTTTAAAACCTCCAGCTAAGGGATAGAGTCCTGGCTCGGAATCAGGGGATCCCTGTTTTGATCTCAGCTTGGCCATCAATGTGTTGAGTGAACTCCAGCTTCTTGGTCTATGAGCCAGAGGACTGCCTGCTGTGAGGAGTGGGTATTGTCACTGCAGTATCGTGGGAGCTAGGCATGAGGCTGCTCATGAGCTCCAGATCCACCTTTAGCTTTTCCCACTGCTGCTCTTCTCACCAGGGATTTTGTAATCAGTGGACCCTGAGAGGGTTGCTGTAATCAGCCAGCCATCTTATAGGGGGTGCGGGGTGGAGGGTGGATCACAAGGTGTCTGCGGGCCATACCCAGAAACAGGTGCTCTTGTTAGAGGAAGGAGAGGCCAAGTCCTCATATTTCACAAACTCGGAAGAGCTCTTGAAATGAGAACGAAATTGGAGCGCCATGTGCGTGGGCTCTGGAGCCAGGTGACCTGGGTTTAAATCCTGGCTCTACCATGTAATAGCTGTGTGATCTTGGGGAAATTACTTAACCTCCCTGGGCTTTGGTTTTCTTTCTTTCTTTTTTGTTTTTTCTTTAACAATATCCACCCCTTAGATCATCGGGAAAAAGACTGAATGGGTTAGTGAATGTGAAAATACCCAGACCATGCTAGGCACATAGCAGTTGCTCAAAACACCTCCTACTTTGGGACTGTCTTTGTCTAAAACACATTTTTAGGAAGGCCGAGATCACAAAGCTTTATTGAGCACCTATCATATGACAGGCACTGTGCTAGGGAGCCTGTGTTAAGAAGTGGAATGGTGTCTTCCCTTCTTCCTTCACCACTGCAAGCTCTCAAAATGAATACATGACAAGGGTACTGGTTTAATATTGACTGGCCAAAGATACCAGGTTGATAGCCACAGAGGACCCACAGAAGGAATGACAATGGCAGGATGGTGACCACACACCTTCCACTCACTTCCTGGCTTAAGGCACTTATTGGACATGCCCTCATCATTGGTTGTAGGAAACACAGCAGGTGTGTCCAGCAGCAAGGACATCCCGGGTAGAGTCTAGAGACATCCCAGAGGCCCTGGGGAGGAGGTTATCTACTTTCTCCTGTTCCCAGGACTGGGCATCATGGGCGCTGGGTCATTTCTGAGTTCCTGACAGCATATGGGACAGACGTTTGGTTTCTATTCAATATGACTGATCAGAAGTGTGGAAAGCATAGAAGAAGTGTCTGGTTCCAAGAAGCCAGCATTCCTGCCCTGCCTTCCTGTGCCAACACCCATCTTCAGGGTGCTCATCACACTGCTGCAGCCTGGGTTTTTTCCTCAAACAAAATTGCACTGTGTCACTGCCCTGCTTGGAAACCTCTGATGGCTCCTCACTGCTTTCTGGGAAAGCCCCAGCATGGAGACTGGCAGAATTGAGCCTTCATGACTCCAGTCTGCCTTATTTCCTCATCTCTCACCACATCCCATACAGCCACACCAGCATGCACACCTTTCTCAAATGGCCCTGCCATCTCCTGCCTCTGTGCCCTTGCTTATGCTTTTCCCTCTGCCTGGAAAGCTCTTCCCTCAAATGAGAACTGTGTCACATCCTTTAAGAGCATAAATGTCACCTCCTCTGTGAAGCCCTCCTTGATTCATCCTGCTGCATCCTCTGTATTCCACGTGTGCTAGAGATTTCTAACGGCAGGAGTCAGTCACCCCGGACTCTGACAGTATGTTTACTTCTTTCTCCTCTCAAAGGAAGAGATGGCTTTGTACTCACTATTGCATCCTTACAGCCTAGCAGCCTGCCACCTGCTGTGAATATTTATTAAATAAAGGGATGAGAGCTCAGCTGCTTTGAGTACCCATGTCCCGAACATGGAGCATCACTTCTAGCAGAAGGAGAAAACAATCAGTTCTGCAGTAACAATTGTATTGAAAGTGCCTATCTGCTCCAATTCTAGTGATATGTTAGGGAACAATTTGAGTGTAATATGAATTCTGCATTTGGGAAACACTAGGTGAATTCAGGTCTCTGTACCCAGCTGAGCCACATGGGAATATACTAAATGCACCTGTGCACACGCACACAGACCCCTTGAGCCTCTACTGGCTACCTCAGTTCACTGTGTTTGCTGTAAGCCACAACCAAGCACATATGGAGTTACGACTTTCCTTTCAATTTCAGATAACCCTCTCTGTCCACCACTTCAGTGTAACTCACAACCTGTAACCCTTCTGACGCCCACTTCCTTAAGCAAATTTCAGGACTTTTTCAAGCTCAAGTGCCATATTTATTGTTGTACAGCATTTATGTATTTCTTAACCATTTAACAGGTGTAAAATTTTGCTAATGTTTTTACTGGAATCTTATCTTTTTAAACTGTGTCACTGACAAGTTTTTGAGAGTTGTACCATTAATCCTATTTTTCCCATAAACCCTGTGGTTTTTATTGTGAAATTTGGCAAAGTGTGGTAATTTTTATGCATATGTCAGGTTATACAGAACTGTGCGTGTGTGTTCAAAGACAGACACAACTACCTTACCAGAGGCTGTGGATTGATGTCCCCCCAAAACTTAGTTTCCACTGTGACACTGTAAACAGGGTGGGAAATCCTATTCTGGTAATTAAAGGTGGGGCCTAGAAGAGATGATTGGACTGTGAGGAGTAACAAATTGATAGATTAATGGTGGTTGTGGGCGTGGTTCTGAGGGCTTTAAAAGGAGAACACATGAGGAGCTCTCTCTCTGCTCCACTGTTTTCTGCCATGTGAGACCCCTGCATTGCTGTAAAGCCACCACCAAAGACCCTCATCAGATGCGTTCCCTGGACTTTCCAGCCTCTGAAACTGTAAGCAATAAATTTTGTTTTCTTAGAAATCACCCAGTTCCAGACATTTTGTTATAAGCAACAGAAACGGACTAATACACTGGGGGACCCCAGAGAGGAGATGCTCAGGGTGTCACTAACCACAGAGTCTTTTCAGAATCCTGTGCTTCGGGGACTTAGAACCAGGGCTCACAGAGCCCTGAATATCTAACCCAGCCCTACGAGCTTCAAAACACAGTTGAGACTCCAATTCCACTATTTCAGATATCAACAAGGCAACAGTCTTAGTTGATAATACTCTCAACTCAGTGTTAGTCTCTAAACTAATAATCTCTCTTATTCTCTCTGCCTTAACTCTCTAATGATTCTGGGCTAGTCAGTTCTAGGTGCTGGGCATTTTTTTGTCTATAAAATGGGCACAGAGATCTCCCTTCTTCAGAAGTCAGAATGATGAATGAAAAAATAATGGTCAGAGAAGCTGGGTAAACATAGGAGCAACATCAGCTAGAAATGCATGACCAGAATTGCTCTTTTAGTACGAAGAGAGGAGGGAAGTAGGGATTCCTGGGCAATGTGGGGCTCAGCTTGCCCCGCATGTGGCCTTTGGCACTGAAGCCTGGTGGTTCCTTTCACTGGGGTCTGTGAGCTGCACCCAAAATCTGGTGGGATGCCTTTCACCCTTGACATTTCAAAGCCAATCTCCCATCCCTGATAATGCAGGAATGTTCCCCGGCTGGTGGACCTCTGCCAGCGCGAGTGAGCGTCCCAGCCACCAACAGAGTAAACATTACTCAACTGGCCGGGGCTCTATCACACGCATTCTTCCCTGTGTTCCTAACCTCATGCAGAGCGCAGCCCAACCCCATTGGGTCTGGAAACTGGGAATTTAAACTCAGGCAGGAGGGAGCATACGAAGGAGAAAACTCTTCCAAAAGGAAACAACCATGTTCATAAATTATGGGTAGACAGAAATGTCTTTGCTATGAAGCCAAAACATTGTGTTGGGGAGAGGGCTGGGAGGAATTGAGCCAGTCTTTATGGGCCCAGTACTGTGTCCTAACTCTACCTTCCTCCTAAGACTCAAGTCGCTTTTCCTGAGCACAGAGGCAGAGACACAAATGATTCAGTCTAGTGAATTCTGAGACATTCATTTTACATAAAAGAATGTGAACAATTCACTGGCTTGAAATTGGGAACTCCAGAAATTAAAACTTTCAAATGAATTACCATTGCTGCCTCAGTTTCCTCATTTGTAACACAGGACTCTTGCCAGTTCTTATTAATATTTCCTTCTCTCTGAGGATAGATTCATGTTTGTAAAGAGTTTAGTAGACTAAAAATCTGAAAGCCTGGGAGGAAAAAGCTGATGCAAGATGAAAGCAATTTAAACACTGGGCTGCTTTCAATTCCAGATCCCTTTCTACCTAAGGTGGCTTAGTTAGGAGCCCAATTCAGAAGAGGAGAAACACAGACCAGCCTGCATGGATGGTAAACATTGTTGACTCAAGGGGTAAAAGTTGAGTGATACTTCAGAGAAGCCCACAGACTGGTTTTCTTTTAAAAATCAAAGTAAATGTAACCAAGAAAAGAAAAAAAAAAAGTCTTCCATCAAAAGCATCGTTGCTGAGAACAGAAGCTAATGTGCACGGTGCACCTGCAAAAACTGCACATGCAGGGAGGTAGAAGGGCAACAGAAACCCCGCGTGTCCTCCCCCACAAGGTCTAGCTTGGCTACCACACTTCATCCTTGCCAGAGGACTGGTTTCTGCAGGCAAACATTAGGTGGGCCTTCAATGAGCATTTCAGCCTGGAGACCGCTGCTGCACATAAAAGCAACCGGCTGGCACTCAAGAACTTGAGCAGTCCTCACACATGTGAATATTTTACACTGCCTGCTTCTCAACGTACCACAGGTGCCCATTTGACAGAGTGGAAAGCTGAGGTTTGCAGAGGATGAGGTCGTTTTCACTACCTCTTACGAAGGTCTTCCCCGCAAGTCAGTGGCATTTTGAAGCTCATTCTTCTCTCTCCAGATATGCTAAGCTTCCCCATTACGACCCACTAAGAGTTTGAAATGATTTTATGGGTTTACTTGTTTCTTGGCTGCATTCCTCACTGGAATATAAACCCCATGAGGGCAAGACCTTGCCTGTCTTCCTCATTGTGTCTTCAGCACCTTGCACAGAGCCCAGCCTGTGCTAGGTACTCAATAAGTATTTGCTGAATGAGTAAGTGATAATGAATGACCTATGCTTCAGCTCTGACTGAAGGCTCCACACCCCCTCACCTTCAGTCTGTTGAGTGGTGGAGAAGGGGTATAGATATATCCTCTAAATCTCTTGGTTTTTCTGTGGTTAGGGAGAGGCAAGCATTTTTTTTTTTTTTTTAAGGAAGAAGGAGGAGTAAGTAAGAAGGAGAGACAAGGAGGTAGAGAGGTTAAAATATAATCAAAATTGAAGAAGTAGTGTTGATAGATCTGGGTGATTTTATGGTTGAAGGCAGGAGGCAATGCACTGAGGAGTAACTATGATGCAGCAGGGCCTGCTGCTCACACCTGAGATCTTAGGCAGTGTTTTAGCTTGTGCAAAAACGGCCAGTGGGATGCACAGGGATTACCCTTTCTCTGCTTCTTGAGGCCTAAGCATAACTCCCATCACCTAGGGCTCTTTAAGGGGGATGGGAGTGGGTGCTTCCATTAGCACAGGCTGACCCTTACTAAAGGTTTTGGGCTGTGGGTGGGAACCCCAAGTTTAGACTCACCATGTTAGAACGCAGTTTGGGACCTATTGGGTTGATTTTGGGGAAAGGAGTAGGGTCAATTAATGGAGATTTACTGTGGCAACATGAGCAACTTAAATGCCTATTTCTCCAAAGATATGAGGGCAAAACTAGGAAGGGTTAATGGTGGGCATCATTAGGCCTAAAGACTGGGGGGACAGACAGTGCCCCGCTTCAGTCTGGCTCCTGGGGTCTGGTCTTTTCTGAGAGGCTGCCTTTGCAGGCAGGGGTAATGTGGCTGCAACAAAGGTCCCTGGGCTTGGCCGACGAGCAGAATGGTGATGCTCCTAGTGGGTCTGGGCAATAGGAGAAAGGCTATAAAGCCATCAGCAGATGGAGCCACTGGGTGTCCACACAAAAGTAAGGTCCTATAAACAGACATCTGTATTGTGACTGAAGGGCTAATAAAATTGCCTCAGAAAAGAGAAGTTTTCCACTGTGACCTATTCATAAGCAGGGTCCTACTGTGAGGGGATATCCACGGAGAAGATCCTTTGAGGCCTGGCAAGTGTCAGAACTGCCTCATTATGGGGTTTTGCCTGGCCAGACCCCAGCCTCTTCATCACCGTCGCTGAGAGCAACTCCATCAATGTCATTATCATCATCATCATCACCATCATCATGACAGATAGACACTGGTCACCTGACAGGCTCATGGATCCTGGTCCCAGGGAACACCAGGTGTTGGGTACTGAGAGCCTGGAAGGTGGATGATTTCTGGCTTCCATTCTGCTGGGAGAACAGGGGTACCAGCCAAGTGCTCAGGGAGCACCACAGAAAACTAATGGCTTCCCAGTTTTCTATCACTGGGCAGTGACAAAAAGTGATGGGCAGTTTGTTTGTCTCTCCAGATGATCTGATTTGCAGTGAGCCCAATCCCTTTTCTAGACCTCAGTTTGCTCTACGGAAACTTAGGAAGAGAGGTCTTGCTCTTTTCTTGCCCAAGAGATACTGGTTAAAGACTGTAAAAGGAACTAAACTAGTAGAGTATTAACTAGTAGAACTGAACTAAACGAGTAGACTAAACTAGTAAACTAAACTGGTAGAAACGAAACTAGTAGAACATTAGGGAGAAAGAACTATAATATGTTCTTTGCAAACTTTCTGGTGGCATTTAATGTTGACATTATTTTGTGAATATGTACTTTAGTTAAGCAGTGATAATGGGGGTGGAGCTGGATGACACTGTTTTTTACAAAAGGAACAATATGCTTTAAACAATAATATATACATGTGTTACATAAAATGAAATTAATTCCATGCTCAGTTTAACTCTAAAACTGAATACCAAACTTACAAAACAGAAGATTTATACATTAAGCTCTTGGACAGAAAGCCGCCTATAATAGATATCTTTATTCCACAAATATTTGAAGTGTCTACCATATGCCAGGTATAGGGCTGGAAAACAGAGTGAAGAAATCCAACCCAGGCTTAGATATTGGTACAGCCCACAATTCCACCATTCAGAATACACACATAGTGAGTTAGATGCCTAGAGATTTTAAGAACCTTCTTGATGGTGAGAATAAGGCATACTTGGTTTGCTTCTTTTTCTTTGACAGGTAGGGATGCAAACCCAGTATTTCACCTGGCAGTAGGGTTCTAGACAACAAGAAGGACGGGCTGCTTATTTCTACCCGTAAAACACCTTGAGATAAATTAAGCATTTTCTTTGTGCCCACTGTTCAAACTGTTACACAAGTAGATGTTGTTTAGAGGTTTTCCACTCTTGGTGAACACAAACTCACTTTGGCTTCATTGCCAACCTAGTCCAACAGGTGCCGGCTGGGAAGAGGCACTCCACAGTGGACAGGGCCAGAAGGCATGGCTGCCACTCAGAGGGCCTGAAAGTGTTAACCTCCAGCAGTTATAGGTGTCTCGTTTATACCCATTATAAATCTGTTTATTGTGACTGGCTCCACCCAATCTGCTGGTGCTGTAAAGCTCTAATGGTCCCTAATAAAGGTGGAAGGCTTCTAACAGCACACAGTTCCTGAAATGGGGAAGGAGCGAGGGAGTGAGGGAGAGAAAGAGGGAGAGAGACAGATGATGAGTTTAACAATAAAGTATCACAATAGCAAACCTCCCTGTACACTTCAAGCAGCAGAGTCCTGGGCCCCAAGACTGGATGTGACATGCAATCTCCAAGCAATAACTTGTCAGAGCTGAAAAGCCCCCGTCCAACACCCTCATTTGCCAGAATTCCTGAGAAGTTAAATGATTTGCCCAAGGTCACCCCTGTTCATCTGGCTCTGGGCTCCTGAATCCTAGTCCACAACTCCTCGCCAAGCTGCCTCTCTTCTCCCTGCTCAGTAGGGGCCACCAGGATTATTATCAACTCCTTCAGAATTCTCCTGCTCTATCTAGCCTAGTGATGTCCAACCCTAACTGTGCATCTAAATCTCTTAGGGCGTTTGTTGAAACTTCCCAAGCCTGAGCCACTCCCACAACCCAGCCAATTCTGATTCTAAAGGTGTGGGTGGGTGTGGGGAGCCATGCCTATTTTTAGTGTGCTCCTGGATGACTTTAATGTAGTCTGGGAAGGAGATTTGGGAACCACAGATCTTGCCAATACTTGGGTTTCATTGTTTCTGATGTTGCAAATGACAAACAGGTTTCATGAAAAGAGCATTCCTTCCAGGTTGAAACTGCAAAGCCATAGTCCTGTCAAGAACCCAGGGAGATCCAAAGCCTTTCCTCTCTTTCAATACCCTGAAGGTTTCTGAGTCAATCCAATAACACTGCAACAGCAGCTAACCTTCCTTGCCAGGCACTGTGCTTAGCACTGGGTGTGATATATCATACTGAAGTCTCATAACAGCCCTAGGGAGATGGGCACTATGATACCTGTTTTATAGATAAAGAAACTGAGGCTCAAAGAGACTAAGTAACTTGTTGGAGGCTAAAACTGCCAGACAGTGACAGAACCACAATTCAAGGTAAGCCTGTTTTAGGCGCTACACCTTGCTACCTAGACACACCCATCTGAGTCTGGTCCTGAGAAGGGACTTCCTGTAACCAGCTCACCTAGGGTTATGCAGGCTTTCCTTGGGGAAGTCATTAAATGCTCAAGATCATCTGCATGGTGTTCCTCCAACTTGGGAAGAACCTGCAGAATACTGAGTCCTGAGAAACTTGGATTTTGACTTCCCAAAAGCATTAGAGAGGTCGAGAGACCAAGTTGTCCCTTGCTGGTTGACTCCTCAGTGGCTGAACTCACACAAGTGTGCTATTGTGGAGGTTGCTGAAGTCAAAGCAGAGGATAATGGGAAGGTATCTTAAGTAAATGCATGCTGACAGATTGAAGGAAGTGGCTTCTAGAAAATCTGCCCTCAGGAGCTTCTGAGGTTTCCCTATGCTCACTGTGGGCTTGCGCGTCCATACCACTGCTTTGCCTGCAGTTTGGGGAAGCTTCCTCTCGAGGAACAAAAGCCATTAAGCTTCACAGATACAGCCTCCACCAGGAAAGTACTACACCTCCTCTAATTGGCAGGTTCCCAGGGCTAATTACTAAATAAGCAATATGCACAAGCGGGACACTTAACACATCCTTTAATTAAAGGTGGAGAATGCCTTGTTAGGTACAAGAAATTCATGGTCATCTTATGAACCTGACCTTCTGCTACCTGGTCATGATCCCCCAACCCCCACAACCAATCCATGGTGCTTTCCCAGATCCCTTTCACTAAATGCCTTATGGATGTCACACAGCAGTTCTTCTAGGAAGAATGGGGAACCGCCTCGTACTCAGTGTGCTATAAGAAGCCAGCCTGAGTCTGCTGCAAACACCAAAATGAGTATCTAGTTGGAAATACTCAAATTCTCTAAAAATCAGGATTGAATTAAACCTCCGAGAGGGACAGGGAAAGAGGGGGAAAAAACCCCCAAACCAAACCCCCCCCCCAAAAACCAGGCTCTGCAAGGAATGATGATAGTTACCATTTAAAAGAGCCTGTTAAATCGGGGTGCCTTACGTATCTCTACATATATTATCTCATTTAATCCTTCTAGCATCTGCATGAGTGGGTGTCCCCATTTTACACAGAGAGAAACTGAGGTTCGGAGATTCCAGAGACTTGCTCAGGGTCACACAGTAATAAATGGCCACGGTGAGGTTAGGATTCAAGTCTGCCTTCGTAGCCCATGATTTTGCTGCTATGCCCACCAGATTTAGATGAGTTGCTAATTCAGTAGCTCCAAGATCCCCAGTAATCAGTCTGGACCATCCTCTTCAGCAGCACCTGGGGACCTGTTAAAAATGCAGAAACTCAGGTCTCACCTCAGACCTACAGAATCAGAATCTGCATTTTAACACATCCCCAGGTGATCAGTGTGCAATTTAACATTTGAGATGCTCTAAGAGTTGTTTTTCAAACTTGGCTGCATATTGGTATCACCTCGAAAGTTTTAACAATTACTGATGCCTGGTCCCACTCTCCAGAGATTCCGATTTCATAGGTCTGGAGTGCAGCCTGGGTGTTGGATTTTTAGAAGCTCCCCAGGTGATTCTAAAGTGTGGCAAAGTTTACGAACTACTGTCCTAAAGCAGCGGTCAGCAAACCTGTTTCTGTATGATCCACGAGCTATGTAAAAATGATTTTTACATTTTCAAATAGTTGGAAAAAAAATCAAAAGAAGAACATATCATCATATGTGAAAATTGTATAAAATTCAATTTCAGTCCCCATAAATAAAGACAGCTACGTTCATTTACATATGGTCTATTGTGCTGCAAAGGCAGAGCTGAGTTGTGACTGAGACAGTATGGCCTGAAAAGTCTAAATATTTACTATTTGGCTATTTAGAAAAAAAGTTTGCCACCCCCTAAAATATTTTCTACCTGGCTCTTTACAGAAAAAGTTTACAACCCTGTTCTAGAGTACTTGTGAACAGCAAGGATGATAGCCACGATTGAAAGCCTCATTTGACTTTATTTTGGGGCTATATTAAATAAATATATATATAAATATATATATAAATAAGTATATATTAAATACATAAATAATAAACAAATAAATAAATATATTTTCCCCTTCCTCATTTGTGTTTTTACTTCCCCTTGAAAAGTGGGCAGAGGCCTAAGGCCAGATCTGTGCCTTCCCATGAAGCAGGTAGCTTCAAAGGACCTTGCACAGATCTTGGCCAATGCACCTCTGGGGCTTAATTCTCTCCAAGTTCTGTCACTTCCCTTCAACAAACAGATTCCAAGAGCACTTCTTTCATAAGCTGCAGGCTGGGGCTAAGTGCTTGCAGGAGCTTCCGTCCTCCTCAGAGCTGACTGCAGGCGGCAAGGAGTCCTTGAATCCTCTAAGGATCCTTCAGGGGGATTAGGCACGGCCAGCAGGGCTGCCTTCGGTGATAGACTCCAGTATCTGCTGGCTTCTTTGTGCAGAAGCTCCACGCCCCAGCAGCCCAGCAGCCCAGCGTCTTTGTATGCAGACCAGGGTTGGTCCCCTATCAAGAGGAGGCTGTCAGCAGAATGCCCTGAAGGCTGGGCCTCTTAATCTCATTAATATCCTGATTGTCTTCCCCAATCTAGTGGCAGTCGATGGGTTGGTACTCACAAGATAAAATGACCTTCAAATTCAAGAGATAAAATGGCAGTCAGATAAAAGTCCCTAAGAAGGAGGACATTGGAGCCATGTCCACCACTGAACCCCCAGTCAGCATGAGCTTCCAACAACAGCAGACGATTCACAACAGGATTTGTTTCTCTTCTGAACTGAAATAATCTGCTACTTAGGGACAATGGGGCTTATTTACTGTGGGGACCTTTTGCTGTTGAGATGAATATTTTTACAACTGCCCTCATAAACCCCTTCCCCTCGTCGGCTGCCCTTGGAGGGGGCGGAGCTCCAGAGGTGAGCTGAGGTACATGCGCTGTCTCAGAAGCCACATTAAGTTGTTAAGGCATTTAGTGCCCCAGACAGTGCCGACTGCAAGGGCAGTTCAAATCCCCACACAGATGGGGCTGGGGTTGTGAAAGAGGGGGCTTTAATTTCTTCCCTGGGCAGGGCACAGAATCCACCTTGGTCAGGGGCAATGGTTGGGGAGGAAGCAGTAAACTAGCCAGACTGGGAGACCCATGCCCTGAGCCCACTTCTTTGGCCATCCCTCCCAAAGCCCCTGTGTCATTCAGAGGGGAACAGTGGGTGTGTGGGAGAAGGGACTGTGGGGAAATTGTGCGTGTGTTGAGTTTTGTGCCAGAAAAGTTCTTAGCATGTGCACAAAGCGAAGAGAGATGGACAGTGTGTCACAGCTCAAACCTGTCTCCACCATTTACTAAGCTTACGAACTTAGGTAAATTACTTACATTCTAAACATCTCGCTTTCATTGATTGCAAAACGGGGATAACAGTACAGGTGATTTCCACCCTGCAAGGTTGTCGTGAAGCGTAAATAAGATGATATATGTATGAGGTGCTCATCAGTGCTCAGCCTAGGGCCTGGGACCCGTGAAGTACTCAATCAACACTAGCTGTTACAATTATTCACATGTACTCACAGACTTGCCATTGGAAACTTCTGAAATTTCCTTGGGTCCTGCAGATTTCAGTGTCAGGGAAAACAGCAGCACCCCACAGTTAGCCCACCCAGGAGTTTGGCTTGTCTAAGACCCAGGGTTAGCTTCCTGCAGGCAACTTGAGGGGAAGTGTAAAGGTGGGGGAGGGAGAGGCAGGAGGCGAGATTCTCTGTTTCTCAATCTCTGAGCCTGTGTCAGGGAATTCAAGCCCACTGGGCTTGGCAAGGGAGGAACAGGTTCAAAGCGAGGAGGAGAAGCAGCCACAGAAGTAAATGTCTCTAGGTAGGTAAAGAGGCTGTGGCTCAGGACATGCTAAGGTTACCCTGGAAAGGCCTCTTCTCTGCCTTACTTTCCTTCCAAGAGAATGAGTCCCCACTTCCTTCTCAAAAAGTGGCACAAGAGTGAGGACATTATGTGTGGGAGAGGGAAGGCTGAGGAAGACCTTTCACCCTTCCCTTGCCTCCTCCAGGTGGTGGCCAGGTGAGTCTGCTGCAGACAGAGCGAAGCGTGCAGTGAGCAAGGCCACCACGGCTCCTGCAGCAGGTACTGAGGCTTGGGCCAAGGCTAGCCCAGCTTCCACTTCAGGCCAACTTCCTCCTCCTCCTCCTCGAGCCAATCAATACACGCACCAGTCTCCAACCAGCCCTTTTCCTCGCCGTGGCCCTGCCCTCTGACCTTTCGGGGGCCTTTCTCTTGATTCAGCTCCAGAATGGAGGTAGAGGCCATCACTCCGGGCCTGCTCAATGGCCTCAGAATGGGTTGTCATGGGGCCTATAACCAGGGACAGCTCCTGCTGGCGAATGCTGGAATGGGGGGAGCAGATCAAGGCCTTCCAGGCTGAAGATAAATGGCTGCCCGTAGCCTGCTACAGTAACTTCAGGCCCCCAAGACGAGCAAACAAAGGGGGCCCCTGTGACACTCACTGGAAAGATGAAGGCCCATCAGCGGCAGCCAGGCTGGTTCAAAGCCCCAACTTAATTGTCAATTAAGCATGCATAAGGGAGACAAAGCCATGACAACCCAGGGCTGCATGCTGGTGTGTGATTGTAAAGCCAAGGAGGGGCAACGCTGAAAACAGCTGATTCTGCTGACAATGTGTTTGTAGGGCACCTTGTAACCAATCAGCCGCTGACAGAGGCAAAGTGCTCCTCCTGCCACCCCTATTGTGCCGGACATTCCAGGACCAGGGTCACACTGTGGTCATCATGGGCAAGTGGGCCACAACAGAGTAAGTGTGGCTGGGAGGGAAGGGGCTGGGTTAAAGAAAGGATGCTCTGCCTCTCCAGGAAGAGGATTCTTGGGAAGATTTGTCTCCAAGGTATGGCCAGCCCTCTTGGCTCAGGTGCTGGTGTTTGGAGAGGAGAGATGGTAGGGAGTGGGGAGTGGGGACTGGGGAGACTGGGGCCCAGCTTCCCCCCAGCTCAGCCCTAGAGGTTGCTAGTGCTGATTCTGGATGTTGGATCCTCCTCAGCAATGTGGCTCTTTTTGTACTCTGCATTCAGTTATGTTTTGGGCTTGGTTAGAGACCGTGCCTTGGCCATGGGCACTGTGAGGCCCTGCAGATAGAAGCCTTCCCTGAGTGCTGGGCTCCAGCCTGCGGTCTGCCTAGCCCCAGGTGCATCATTCAGGAGCCCCATCACAGTGCATGTGCCATCCTGGCAGCATGAGATGGGGCACAAGGCTCTGATCCCAGTGTCCTGCACCCAGGCACCAGCGCAGTGGCTGCCTCTGTTTCCAGTCCCAGGGCCTCTTAGGAATAATGCCCCAGTATGTGAAAAAGAAGTGGATTTCTGCTGCTGCCACTTGTTTAGCCCTCTGTGACAATAACTGCAATGATGATGATCATAGTATGGTTTACTGGGAAAGGTGGTGTTCATACATTCACTCATTTAATCCTCACGTGTACCGTATTGAGGTGGTACTATTCCTCCATTGTATAAACAGGAAACTCAGATTCAGAGAAGTTACATGAATTAGCCACATTATAAACCTGGTTAGAACCAAGATTCAAAACTACACCCAGAGAATCCAGTCCCTGGGCGTGGGGCAAGGACTATCTTGATGAGCTGAGTGAAAATTAAGGCAGAGGAGTGGCTACTGCGAATATACACAGTGGTCCATAACTGTTGCTCCAGAAATAGCAGTACGATCTTTCCCTCCCTGGAAAGACCCCCGAAGCCCCCAAAGATAGCCTCGATCTCCACCTGGTTCTGGGGACTCCATGCTGCTTGATATCTTCCCTACCAGACAACAGGCTCTGCCAGCACTAGCTCCTGCAGGGAGGGACTTGGGACACTCTCAGCACATGCTGTGCTGCGGGAAGGTGCAAGTGAAAATGAGCAGACTTTAGTCGTGGTGCTTGCTTTGCTACCACTGCTCTCTGTAACTCTGGCAAATCACTACCTCTTTCTGGGCCTCACTTTCTTTCTTTGAAGTCCCTCCGAGTTCTACCATTGCATGATTTTTTATAAAGGTCCAGACTTCTGGGGCACCCCAGAGAACCCACTTCTGGTGGAACATGCCCTTCCTAGACTCTGATCAGAGGGGTCTCCATGCTGCATTTCCTGCCCATCCTGCCCGGTTTCTGGGACCTGCTCCCTGTCCCCCCAACGTAGCTCTCTATATCTCCTGCCAGAATATAGAATGCCTAAACTAACGACCCTGTGGTGACCTCAGCACAACCCCAGCTTGTCAGAAAGCTGCTGGGCCTTTGTTTGGCTTGCAGGCTCCCTGACTTTGGTGTGGAGATCACAGGTCTCAGCACAATGGCCATTGTCTTCTCGATAATGCCCCTTGCCCCAGCCACGCCTCCTTCAGCTTCTAGATTCAGCTCCGTGGATCACTGTGGCAGGCAAGTACTCTGGTCCTGCTCAGTGCCGGCCACATGTCATTTGCCACTGCCCTCTGAACCGTGCTTTGAATTTCTGTAAAGGGGCTAAGTACTCTCCAATCAGGCCAGTATTTGCCTGGGGTCTTCTCTGCCTCTCAAGAGTAGCCCAAACTTTCTCCCTGTGTGGCTGAGCCCTTTCTCTTCTGTGAGGAGTGGGGCCCTGAGAAACTCCCAGCCCTGGCACAGGCTTCCTGCTGGGCACTGTCAGGCTCCCGAAGACCCTTGAAGAGGCTGCGCTTATTGGAGGCAAAAATGCTTGGATACTGCCTAGCTGGTGGCTCTGAGCCTGTCCTGGTGGTTTTGGTCACTCCAACACCTGGGTCTGCTCCCAGCTCTCATGCCTTTCCCATCAGAAAGGTGAGGGGAGGAACAGGTTCCAGAAACACCCCAGAATTGGAAACAGTGCTTGGTTTTCCTTTTGCAAACCCTTCCCCAGAGCTGGCAGGAGATGTGCCACACTTCATCCATGTGGGCTCCCAGGAGACCCCAAGAAGCACACCAATTTTGGGAAATCCACTTTCCTGGAAGCGCAAAGGTCCTGGGGAGAAGTGCTCAACTCCAGCCTATGCCTGACACAGCATCACCATATGGGGGTGCTTTCCCACAATGAGGATGTACGATTCCATCCTGACACACCCAGACCCCACAGCAGAAGCGTTCTGATCTAGCCAGGGCCTGGCACACAGTTGCACACAGTCAAGCATGACTGAGTGGGTGCTCAGTCGGCTTTGGCCAACTCATCCCTGTAAGACTGCAAATGACTGACCCCACCCTCACCCTGATGGAGCACAGAAGCCAACCAGCAGAGTGGCTCTTCCCTGCCGGCCCCTGGGCTTCTCCTGCTAGAGCTGGATACAGCGCTGGGGAAGGATATGGCCAGGGATAGAAGAGGGTGGCCAGATGCCGTTCTCCATTACAGCAACTGACAAGGCATGGTTGCAACCTCTCTGCCTGCAGTTTGGACCTGGCACACCAATAAGGCAGCCTTCTTCGTATACAAGAGCACTTCAAAAAATTCATGGAAAGATTCCTAGTATCTTTTCATTGGTTTTTCCATGAACTTCTTGAAGTACCCTCATACGATGTGATGGCTGCACTGACCCACTGAGTCAGCAGCCACACGGGGAGAACAGGGAAAGAGAACAGGGTGAGGGGCTTCCTGGAGGCCAAGCTATTCCTTACACCATGATGGCTGAGCAAGGACCTGGAGGAAACCTGACCAGAGCCACATGCTATTTTCATGACAATATTCTGGCAATGGGAAGAGATTAGCCCTAGGACCTTCCCAACACATTTGCTCCTCCAAAAGATCTTGAAGCAGTTGAGACCTGTGGGAGAAGCAGGATGGTTGGGTTGCCGCAGCGGTGAGGACTGGACCTGCTTACCTGACAGCTTGTTTGGAGGAGAGGTGCTGGGCTGGTGGTGGGGGGAGCCATGGGAGAGCAGGGGGTTCAGGCTGTGGGTCTGGCTGGAGCTATAGGCGTCCATGGCCAGCTTCTGCCGGAATGCCTCCTCTTTCCTGCGGTTTGCAAACCAGTTGTAGACACGCACCTCCGTGACCAAGTTGGAGCCCAAGCCGTGGGCCTTGGAGGGGGACACTCCTCGCTGCAAACATTCTGCCCTGGGGATGGATGGAAGGGAGATGGTAAGTGAGGGCGGCTGGGTGGCGCTAGTGCTTGGCCCCAAACGCACGATCACAGGGGTCTTGGTCAAGAGTGGAAGGCTAGGGAAAAGGCCATCCTGAGGAAAGGCCAACCCATGTCATCATGTGATGGAGATGGCTGGAATGGGACCTGAGCACAGGGATAGGGCAAGCTATGCTGCCCTGGAAGCCAGGGGCTCAGGCCTCTCGTGTGGCTGCTGAGAAGAGACTAAGCTGGTGGCAGGAAGTTCAGGGGGAAGGTCCAGATAGGGCCTCCTGACTCCTCCTTATTTTGCCATTCTTCCCACCACACAAGAGGCAAAGTCCTTCTGTGGCTCTGTTTGAGTCTCTTCAAATCACTCTGAAAGGACTTCTGGTAAAGGTGCCAGGGAATCCAGATTCCTTACTTACACCCCAGAAATCTCCTCCAAAGGGCAGGTAGGTGGGTTATAGAGGAAGGCACACAGAGATGGTTGGTCTCTAGTTTTATCAGTGCTGATGCCACCCCAGATCCAGGTGTGACAGAGATTCTTAGACACCACTGAGTGCCATGGGACTCCTCATTAGCAGGCTCAGAGCACAGCTTGAGGGCTCTGTAGCACACACAGGCTGAATGCCCTGCCTCCCTGTTTCCTGGTCTGACCTCCCTGGCCACACCCTTCCAGTGCCAAAGCCAGCCCAGCCCAGCCTAGAGAAAGAGCCACGGGCCTTGGCCAGAGCAAAGAGTAGACTTTTTAGAAAATATTAGAGTCAAAGAGGACAGGGCAGGAATGAAACAAAAAGATAGCCCAAGGATTTCCCATAGTTTTTTTTTTTTTTTTAATTATATGTAGTTGTTAAGATACAAATAGAACACTGTTGAGTCAGTGTGGGCAGAGTGGACTGAACAGATACGACCAATTCTTACTCTCCTGCCAAGTTTCATACCAATGGGTATGCGACAACTGGCGGAGGCCACAGCCGGAATCTGTGGCTAAGGGATGGTTTTGCTGTGTATGGAGGATACACACATGATTTTCACTTTACTAGCATATTTTACACCAGCATTCTCCAGAGTATCTTCCCTAGGATAGTAATTCATGGGGGTGTTAGTGAGTATTCCACGTAAGACAGATCCTGTGGTCAACAACCAATTCAACGCAGCTAAGTGGTTTTGTGACTGCAGGACTTCTCAGAGCCTTTAATGTATTAATGTATTTTGTGGCTCTCTAAGAGGAAGTGTCCATATGATGTTTCTCAAATTTATTAACTAGTGAATTGAAACTGGGATTCTGTGGAACATACTTTGGGAAACCCTGATCTACCTAGACTTCTATGTCTTATCTGGATAAGCAGTCTCAATATCCTAGGACTAAGGGGACAGATCTTGGGTCCACGTGCTTGCCTGCCTGCTTGAGTGAGCTTCTGGTGATGTTACCTGTTGCACTCCTCCACTAAGGCCTCCCTCTCTTCCTTGCTGGGGTTCTTTTGCCGGTCGTAGGCCTGGTACAAGATTTGCTGGGATGCGGGCCCCCATTTGAACCGGTTGCGGCGCATCTTCTTGTTGGTGGGCTCAGAGCAGGCGTCATCGGACTGCCCAGGCCCCTGGCTCTGTTGACTGAACTCTGGAAAGAGAAATAGCAGCTGATCCTGACTGCTTTTGTCTGTCATATTTCCAGAACTCTGGACTGTCTGGTTGAATTCTGAAAAGAGAAAGGAGTAGATTTGATAGGGTCTGTAGCCTTCACTGGGCAGACAGACAGACAGATAGACAGACAGACAAAGACACCTTTATTCCTCTCCCCTAAGCTTTGCAATCTGCTCTTATTGTGTGTGGGACTACAGGGGGAGGCCTCATGACAGCCCCTCACTGCCCATCTCTGCGGCTGCAACAAACCACCCTTTCCTTCTGTGAAGGAGCTCAAACGTAGCCACCATCGTATTAAGAAAATCAATTCTTTTTCTTTGGTTCACTGGCCCTCAGACATGAAGCAACACTCTGAATCCTGAATTTTGATGTCAAGGGGATGATCTCAACCAAGTTGTCGGTCTAGGGAAAAACTGCCGAAAAGTACAATCTACACTTAGACAAAATATTCAGAGACTAAATAGGTCTCTCAACCCCTTCTCTCTCCTCATTTATTCTAGGTATCTATATTATAATTTTTTGTTTGTTTGTTTTTGTTTGTTTTTGTCTTTTTCGTGACCGGCACTCAGCCAGTGAGTGCACCGGCCATTCCTATATAGGATCCGAACCCACGGCGGGAGAGTCGCTGCGCTCCCAGCGCTGCACTCTCCCGAGTGCGCCATGGGGTCGGCCCTATATTATAATTTTAATTTAATAGAAAAACCCCCAACCCAAAGCCTTTTGAAGAATGTTTTGAAATAAATATAACTGTAGCTTTGTATGCTCTTTAGATCTCAAAGGCAATGGTATGTGTGTGTGTGATTGTGTGTCTGTGGTCAATTTATGAGAGAGACAGCCTAGGAGGGAAAAGTCTTACAGATTTGCCCATAAATTTGAAAGATGGCAAGTGCAGAAGACTGCAAACACAGGGCCTGTATAGGAATGGCATTTAATGAGCTAGAGAAAGACAATGTGTATGGGTTATTTTTTTTGGGGGGGGAGTGCGGGGCAGCTGCCCAGTACAGGGATTGAACTCTGGATCTTGGTGTTATCAGCACCACGCTCTAACCAACTGAGCTAACCGGCCAGACCCAAGACAATGTAGATGAAACAATGCTCCCTGTCTGTCCAATTCCCAAGACCCAGGCATATTGTGACCCTCACTACATTTTTGTTGAATGAATGAAGGAAAGATGGCAGCTTGGCCCAGTGGTGATACCTTAGCCTATATGATTTAAATGAGATTTGACATTTACTTTACTGAAGAAGAGAACTTTGTTGCCCTCTACCTCACATCTGCAGGAAGCAGTGTACATCAGGGGTGGTTAATTCCATTTTACAGATGAATAAACATAGCAGCCAAACACCCTGATGAGCAAGGACACATCACAAATTCATCTCCCAGTTCCTGGTCCCCATGTTCTAGACCTTGATGTTTTTCTTTCTCAGTTCCTGGAGTCAGTCCTGAGGTCTCAGAACATTGAAGGCCACCACCTCCAGTCACAATGGGCTCTGCGGTAATGAGTCTGGGTGTGCTGTCATTTGTAAATGCCATCTTTTCTGTTCCTTTGGACAACTGGATCCAAAATCTTCAAGGTTCAAACATCAGGCTACTACTTAATGTTTGAATCCCCTCTATAGCAGCCTACCAAGTGGTCCTCCAGCCTCTTGCAGCAGCAGGGAACTTACTACCTGTCCAAGAATCCATTTCCATTCTGGGCCATCTTGAGGAAGCAGTGGGCCCCTAACCAGGCTGGACTTAGGATCCCAGCTGCAGGTGATGTTGGGCTTTTTTTAACCAGTCGCCGATTGGCCAAATTAATGAGCTGTCTCCATGATGGATGGACCGACCTTGTCACTGGGGCCTCTGATTTGGGCCCTTCCCAATTTGAATGGTTCTCAGGCCACCTTAGGACTCTGTTTTCACTGGTGCCCAACAATGCCTTTAGAGACCTGAGAGTCTCTGCCAAACTTACTAGCAGGAAGTCACTGACTCAATGGGACAATGGGAGGATGTGGCCAAGTTGCTCAATTCCCCAGTCACTCAGCTTCCCCACCTGTAGAATGGGACGGGCTGAAAGCCTAAGGGGCATGAAACAGTCTTTTAGTACATCTACCCCTAGTCAGGCTGATGATGATGATGACGGTGATCCGAATCCCTATGGAGATTATACTTCTCAAAATGCTTTCACAGCTCTTATTTGGTCTTCACAGCCGCTCTCTAGGTGCAGTTGCTTGAGAGATAATCAAAGCGGGAGAAAGAAGTTCCCCATTCAGTGCATTCAATCGGGAGTCTGTTTCAGTGTCTCCTCACTGTGGGCCCTGCATGGCACCTGTATAATCTCCACGAGTAGTAGCCTAAACCAGTGTGGACCTGGGATCGATCAGATCGTCCCAAGGACCTGGGATCGATCTGAGAATCTTCATTTGATGTGAACAAATATAATAATGACTAACACTTACTGAACTGTTTCTTTGGGAGGTGTTGTGCAAAGCCCTCTAAATGTATCCCTTCATCTGATTATCACAACCCCTCCATGTGAGAAGTATCGCTATCTCCATTTTACAGATGATGAAACTGAGGTTCAGATTGGTTAAGTGACTTCCCCAAAGTCACGTGGACTTGGGGCAGGAGCCGGGGTCTGAACCCAGCCTGTAGACTGGAAGGCTCCAACTTACTCATCAGCTGATGCATCACCTCTCACTAAAAACAAAACCCAAACAATACACCCTCATGCCCCTCAAATCTGCCTCATGCAGAGGTAATAAAACCAACTCCAGAAGTTTTGTCTGTGGTAGATGTGAGACACACTCACGGCCGCCCAATGGTGGGGGCTGTCTCAGTCTCTCACCTACCCTTTGAGGGGGCAGCACCCTGAACAGTTCAAAACCCAGCTCATGCCAGGATCAGGCAGGTGGATTTGCCTGCATGTGCTCAGAAACACCCAGGTTCTACCAACCTCAGGGGCTTGGCTCCAGCCTCTATCAATTTTTGAAGAACATGTTCTCCAGCCACCACCAACTCCCCTCCACTTCCTTTCAGATTAATTGGAGGGAGAAGGGGACAGAAAATGTTCCTTACCCATAAAAATTAATTTGGCGAAGTTGGCTTCAGCAGCCTCTATATAGGCTCAGGAGCCAGCTTGGACAAGGAGGTTCTATGCGTGTAGATAAGCCCGTGAATATATTACCATCTCTTATTTTTAGTTTTTGAAGAAAATTTGTAATCATGTACCATCTTTTTTTTAGTTCTACCCTTCTTTCTTCTTCCACCCAGCCCATCCACATGTGTCCCTCTTTTATTTATCTCACTTTCTAATTTTTATCCCATGCTTGTGTGTCTTGTATTCTTTTTTCAAGACTTGATTCAAATGTCACCTCCTCTAGAAGTCCTCCATGATGTCTCCAGGCAATTCCTCTGCTGCCCCCTGTGTTTACCTTTATAACAGCTTTTAAAAGTGAATGTCATTATTTACTCCAACATCTCAACTCCCTCATAGGATTGTAAGTCCCCGGAGAAAAGGACCTGTGTATTCCACAACCCAGCATAGCGTTTGTCACATAAATAGGTGACCGTATCATAATTACGGAATGGGGGAATGTTTCCTAAGCTTTATGTCTCATGTGACTTTAAAACAATAACAATGACAACAAAAAATTCCCTTGCAGAGATTACTGTAAGGTTTTGGAAAATGTTCCTTCTCAGTGTCTTGAGAAATTTTCTTGGACTTCTGTCTCATTAGAAGGTTCCAGCTGGCCTTTTCTGCCCCTCTCTCCTTTGTGAGGAAACTCTCATTGAACACAGAGAGGCAGCTCAAACTGGAGCTGTCACATAAGGCTTGGATTGAGCAGGTTCCAAGGATTCTCTGGCCTTTGGAGATGGTGGCTTCTGAGTATTTTCTTAAACTTTCAAAAACTACAGAGAGTTGCTTCATGTCAGGAACACAAATTCTGAAAGAGCTAGTTACCGTGGACGGTGGGTCAACCCATACTTTAAAAGGCCACCCCCCTCTAAGCAGCAAACAGCTTTGGCTTGGCTTCTTCTAATCTATCCATTTAATGCTTCCAACAAAAGAGCAAACGACCACAACATGAGATGAACGCCTAAAACTTTCCTTCCACCTTGAAGGCCTTTCCAGCCCATGAACATTGAGACACAAAATACTGAAGTAATCACTTTGGAGCAGTGTGTAACAGAAAACAAGAGTGATTTTAAAAAGTGACTGTCCAGCAAGAGGAAAAAAACCCAACCCCCAAAGTGACAGAAGCTAACATCTTGACAAAGACAGAGAAGCCCATGGCCCAGAGAATAGTGTGCGAAAATCGACACAAAATTTTCCTAGGAACAGGGCTGATAAAAATGAAGTGTAATGTCAAAGGATTCTTTCCTAACATGAAACAGTATGCCATTCATACTCTTGTCACTCAAATGCAGCCAAACTTCCCTAGTGTTCAAAACAAAAATCTCTCAGTTCTATTGTGCGGAAGAAATCTTGGGACAGAAAGAAAACTTTGGGCTGGGCATAGGAATTACAAGAACTGATGGGTCAGAGTTCCAAATGCAGACACTTTTACTGTGCCCTGCCTTAGCCAGAAGTAGCTTCTTCATTACACAGGGTCACCAGGTGAGGTACTCAAATTCTACCCATTTTGGTACATGTGAGTAAACACATTAAATGGCTTCGGAACTCAGTGCAGTCCCCCCATTCTCCCAAAGAACAGGGCCAGGTTCCAAATATATCTGTGTAAACAAACACCCTCTATTTTTCCTAATTTTCCCAGAGAAGAGGAAAATAGAAGTAACAGTGATCAATAATATTGACTGCTACGAAATGTCTTCTTTGGAGACTCTGACCTGTGGTCACATATCAAAGGGAGATGCTTGGCGTATTTGGGGAAGATGTTCCAATCTGTTACCTACTTGGTTTCAAAGAGAAATATGTTTGAAGGAGGGACTAAAAAGTTCAAGGTACACTGCATACACGGAAGGGCTTGTCAAAGCAACCAGCTGGGTAGCGAGGGACTTGAGAGAAGAAAATGACATAAGCCAATCCATTGGACAGCAACTATGAAGGCTAAACCCACCTGCCAGCTTCCTTATATTTGCCACATGCTCACAAAGGGCTTCTTAACGAAGGGTAAACTGAGGCAGCCCCCAGGGGTCAGACTTAGGGCAAAAGTCACTCCCAGGCGAGGCAGAGGCAGGATTAAAACACTTACGTCGGAGGATCTCCCGTTGCTTTCTGACGTACCAGGTATACAGGGCGGCGCGCTTCTGGGTCTTCATCGGGGTGCCCTTGTTCAGGTGCTGGGAGAGGTGTGACTGGTTCAGGCCTGTGACATCGACCACCTCCCTCTGGGGGATGTTGTGTTGCTGCATGTAGCCCTTGATCATTTTGGCAGCCCTCCAAGGGTCCTCGCTAGACAGAAAAGCAAATGGTTAGGGTGCTAGGGGTAGATGAGGAGAAATATTCTCTTTCTAGGGGTTTCACCTACACTCGACGCAAAACTCTGATCCTCACTTATTTCCCCACCTGTCCAAGCTACAACCTTTGGTGAGGTGTGAAGGCAAAATGGAAACTAAGTAGAAGACGAACTGAAGGCCCCTGGTTAGTACATTCCATCCCTTTCTTCTGAGATTAGCAGGGAAAGAAGACGGCTTCTCATCTTCCGGAATGGGAAAGCACTACCAGCACTTTCTCTCCTTAAGCAGAAAGAAACGCTCTTGTGTTATTTCACTTTCCTTCGTTTCCTGGAATGTGAGACTTAAAAAGCAAGAGGCCCACTGCAAAGTGGAGATGTCATTAGCTTGGGGCTGGGCTGTCTGATCCTACAATGATGGGGGAGCCTCAGTTTCTAAACCTAATTTCAGCCTCAACCTCTCCCACATTATTTTCCTTCTGAATGGGTGTCTCAGTCTCTTATGAAATAGGGGTGAAAGGTATGTGTCCACCTCCTGAGAAGCAAGGAGGACTTCTTAGCCGAATATTAAATAATTTTCAGTATTTCTTAAAAGTTTTCAGAAATATGATATTTCTCCTTGGAACTGAAGAATCACACCACTGAGGTAAGGCAAGTAAAGTCTAAAAATAAAATTATCGACAGCCCCACCTGCCAAATAAAACCTAATGGGGACGAATAATTTCAGTTTCCAACATGAACGATTTTGAATGCCTTGTTTTCCTGTATTCTTACCTTTCTCCTCTGATAGCATAAGAGTATATGGAAGGCAATGTTCCTTATAAATTTCAGGTTTGGGATAAGAACATGATTATGCTTTTCACTTTTCATAAACACAGGTGAGCAAAAAGCTTGTATTAGTGCCTTTGAATTTTATTTGTTTAAACTATTTTCAGCTTTGCTAATATCTTTTCTTGCTATTGAATAGGTGTTTAAAAATAAGAGATATTTAAAACAAGTTAAGAAAATAATGCACAATACAAAACAAAAGTATTAGAGAAGCAATACCTTCACATATACTATTTATTTAATGCAGCTACATATTTAACTGATAACAAACAGCATCCTTTTTATGTTGATGTATATATTAGCTTGATAGAACATGATTTTTTCATAAAGGGAAAATTTGTTTCAGGTGAAACAAAAAATGGTGTAAAGCAGAGGCTAAAATAAATACAGTGCTGCAATGTAATAATCGATTTATTTCTAAACGGCACCTATGATGTCAAATAAAAATGATTTTTTTAATGAATAAAAAACCCAGTAATCAAACAGATATTTTATAAGCATTTGAATAGTTGTGATTATTTTAGCAAGCCTTTGATATCAAATTCGTGAGAATACAGGATTTGATAGAGATATTTTTGAGAAATGCAAACTTTTCAAATTAATTATATGTAAGTTAACGAATTTCTTAAGTATCTATAAAGGTACTTCTAAGTAATATAACATAAGGAAGTCACGAGAACAAAAAAAATGAGAAGTGCGTTGCAGTTTCAAACGTGGAGAATTCACCACGAGTAAGGGAAAAATAATAAACATTTTAGACATGTCCGTGTAAACATCAGAGATCATTTAAAAGCTTATTTCTGGAGAATATTTCCACGTGGAAAAGCACTTTCAACAGATACGAACAATAGCTTCAAAAGTAGAAAAATGTATTTGGATTTTAAAAGTTAATTCTGCTTTCACCGATTCTCTAGCGATTTTTCTTTTTGTTTAAATTTCTTTGCCTGTGTTTATTTTGTGTGTCTAAGAAACCTAGCAAAATAGTGCAAAGTTCTAAGTGCGAATGCTTATCTGGAAAGAGTGAATTAGCTCAACAACTGGGGACATTTTTAAAAAACAAAACACCCCCCCCCAAAAAAAAAACAAGCCCACGAAAACTTTATATAAACTATGGCAAAACCTTTAAGGGCGCACTAAAAGGCTGGCGTTGAGGGTAAGATGGCGTATTACACCTTTATAGCTCTCTGACCCCAGAATTCACTTGTGTTCACCGGGAAGGGCCGGGAGAGCTGGTTACGTTTCTTTATTTGAAGACGCAGCTCGCGTTCAGGGGTTCCCACCCCGGATAAATAGGCTGATCTGAGCAGCGCGCGCGGCCATTGTGTTCAGAGCGCAGGTGTCACGCTCCGGCCCGCGGCTCCCCCGGTGTCCCCCCGGCACGCTCCTTCTCAAACAATGACTTTGCTGCCCACGAGCAGAAAAGCCCTGGACCCCAGCACGGTTCGCGGCGCGTTCGTTAAGAAGCCTCAGCTCCAGCTCCTTAGGAAAGAGCCAACTCCAGGCCTGCAAGTCAGGGGCCGGGGACAGGGGACAGGGGCCCAGGAAGCGCGCAGTCCCCGACCTTCCCTTCTCGCCTTTCTCTTCTAGGTGGTATAAAGGGCGTCCAGGCGCTCCAAAAAGTGACTTTTCTTTTTCTTTTCTTTCTGCCCTTGGGAAACAGGGTGGGCAAAAAAAAAGAGGTGGGGGGGAGTGCGTGTGCCTGGCGCTCGGAGCCCACTGTGCAGTGACCTGGGAACCGCTGGCCATTTCTTGAAAAATTGCTTTAATAAAGTCCGACACTCCCGGGGCTGGGGGAGGGAAGGCAGCACCCGCTTGGGAGAGGGAGAAAATCCTCGAGGTCTGTCCCGCGTTCCCACCCCAGCAAGGGTCTGCGGGCCCCTAGTTCACCTCCCCGCCCCGCTGGAGCCCGGGGCTTTGGGGAGGGAAGAGGGGTGACGTCCGGGGACCCCGGGCCGGGCCTGCGGGTGTCGGCGGCCCTGGGACTCCGCGCGCAGCTGGAGCGCTCAGGCAGCCCGGGTCGGGCGGCGGGGCGGAGAGGGGGCCTGGCAGGGGGCGCCCCGCGGGCGAGCGGCGAGCAGCCCCACGTCTGCATTTTGATTTCCTTCCCCTTCTAAGCCGCGTTTACAACTTCAACAATGAATAACCCGCCTCTCTTTTCAACCTAATCACGGCTCTTTGTGTATCTTTCTGTTGATGATTTATAGAAATAAATTAATAACACCCCAACTCCACGTGCTGCAGTTTATGTTACATCGCCGCTGCGTCCAGCCGGGCGCGGGGCCGGGTGCGGAGGGCGCCCCGGGTCTGCTGCGCTTCCCGGACCTTCCCAGCGCCGCCCTGGAAAGCAGGCGCCCGCGGCCAGGCGGGAGGGCTTAGGCCCCGTGGGTCCCCGGTGGCTGGCGGCCGGGGCCCGGTGGGTGCGCCAGGCCCTGGTCAACCTCCGGGCCACCCTGGAGCCCCAGGCGCTCCGAGGGGCTCCTCTTCCAAACCTTCTCGGCCTCCGCCACTCACAGCTTCCTGCGTCCTAACCCCGGCCGGGGAGAAATCGCAGCCACGCGGGGAAACGGCGAGGAAGACCTCAAACCTATGAGTTAATAGCAAAATACTTAAAAAAAAAAAAAAAAAAAATCTAGAAGTCCCCCTGATTGTCTTGGATACAGGGCAAGCCGCCAGGTCCCCGGAGCGCAAATTCAAATGCAAGGTCACATCCCACCCCAAACTGCGGATTGGGTCGTGCGGCTGAGGCCGCCCGAATCCCGGGCGCAACTTCAGCGCTGGCCCCTGAAGCCTTGAAACCGCGGCGCTTAAGTGTCAGAGGCCACGCGAGGGGCTCCAAAGCGCAGTGGCCCGGGAGCGACGTGCGGTCCGAGGGAACCGCTTGACTCTGTGGATAATTAGTAACCAGCTGTCAAAGCCTAGGCCGATCGGGGAGGACTGGCAAAAGATCGCGGCCCCGGGCACAGACGGCCAGCCTGCCTGAATTCCCCGGGGGGCGCCGGGGTGTCGGTGGCAAGATCCGAAAACGCCCTCCTTCGCCAGACTGAGGCCAAAGCCGCTGCGCTCTGGGGTCTCAGCCGCATTTGCCCCCTCCTACCCTCGCTTGCTTAGATCCGCGCCGGTTCACCCTGACCCTCCATACAGATATTCCCCTTTTCAAATCTAAACTGGCTCTGGGGATTCGGGATAATCCCGGGCCTCGCACGGGTGCCGCCTGTCCCTCGGCAAAGAGCAGCAGGTCGCCGAGGCGGGCCTGTCGCTTCCCGGACCCGAGGCAGCGCGGAGGAGAGACGCGTGGCCGGGCGCTTGCGGACGCGCGAGCCTCTGCTGATGGGAGACCGCGGCCGTTTCACTGCGCCCAGCTGCACCTTCGGCCGCTGGGGCAAACCTCCCGCAAAGGGCTCCGCGGCGCCGGTTCTCCCGGGCCGTACCCCAGCCCCCCGGGGAAGGCCCTTGGGTCCCTGCCGCTGGTCCGGGCCAGGGGAAATGAAGACTCGGGGCCCCGGGGTCTTCCGGCTGAGGAACTGGGAAGGGTCCAGGTGTTGGGAGAGAAGCGGAGCGCCCCCCGGGGGACTTCGGTGGTGGGAAACAGGCTTGGCTAGAGCGGTCGGGCGCAGCGTCGCTCAGGCACGGGGCCCGGAGCTCCAGGGGCTCGGGCGCGCACTATCCACCTGGCCCCGCGCCTACCTGAGCATCCGGTCCACCTCGGCCCTCTGCTCTGCCGCCTCCTCGGTGTTGAGCGCCTGCAGCTCCTTGAGGATGGGAGGAGTGTCATAGTCGTCGCCGTCCTCGGAGCCCTCGTCCCCAGACAAGCGGCCCTTGGCGTGGCCGTTGGTGAGAGTATGGAAGACTGGCTTGGTGTCGGGCTCGGCCCCGCTCCCGGGAGACAGGGGCAGCGTCTCCAGCTTCACCCCGAAGTTTGGGGACGGCAGCAACTCCTCCAAGGCCTGGACCAGCACCTCCTTGGTGACTCCGGAGCTCAGCAGGGCGCTCAGGAGTTCTTGCTGGAGCGACGTGAGCTTGGACACCATTTTCCAAGGACGGAAAAAGAAGGGGGCGAGGGGGTGGGTGGGTGCCAGAGGAGGGTGGAGGGGAGTTTCACAAGCGAACCCCAAGTCCAGGAACCCCTCCACCCTTCAGCCTCTAGACACCTGCTACTCCCGGGGTCCCGGAGTCTCCTCCGAGAGGAGACAGAAAACTTCTAACTTGCCATGATCGCCACCATTAGGCCATATAAGATATGCAAATTAGTGGGAAGGACCCGGCTTTCGGCGACATGCAAATTGTGGTGGGGAGGGGGGAAAACCAAGAGAGAGGGACAGCATGAGGGGCAGACCTGGAGAGCGGGCGAACCGGGCCGGGCCGGGAACTGGGCTCGCAGGGGCCATCGTACTCACGCTGCGGGACTGAAGCCCTTCCTTACTGGTTCCGTTCATCAGCCCAACTGCAGCTGACCTTTGGACTTGTGAAGCAAGTGGCTTGCAGCCTAGGCGCGGGGGCTTTTCCATCGGCTGCGGGTTCGGCTTTAGTCCAGAGAGAAGAAACTGCGCTTCAGGGGTTCAGGTGAGAGCTGGAGGAAGTTGGGGTGCTCTTGGAAGAAGGGGGTGGGGGAGAATGAGAAGAGTAGAAAGCCTCGGAGGCGTCCGGAAGGACGGAGGTGGGGGCCCCGGAGAACCCGCGGGGCAGAGGAGAAACTGACCACTTGGGAAGGGGCGCGGAGACCTGGGAGAAGTGGGGTGGTGCTAGGTGGGGTGAGTGTAGATTGCAGGGACCCCTTTTATTTGTACCTGCGTTACTACTCTCCAGGCCCCAGGCCTTTCCCTCCAAGTCTGGAGGTTTGGATTTGCAGAACTGCAGGCCCGAGAGCGGAGGCGAGAATGAAGGAGGCCTGGAGGACCCTCGGAAAGAGGCGCTCATTTCACAGGGAGTAGCCAAAGTTGAACTCCCGCAGCAGCCGGGCTGCACCAGCCTCCAGCCTGGCCAAGCCACAGGGAGCTGGACCTGGGCCGCCCGCTCCGGCTTAAACCCGGAATATCAAAGCGCCTCCGCTTTGGGGGCAAAAGTAGGATTGTGGGGCCTCTTTCCTAGCAGTGAAAGCAAAGCTTGGCCTGCGGCTGGATGGACAGTTGGAGCCGCATGTCCCCTGGGCCCACGGATTTCTGGTTTGTTCCCAGTTTCAGGACGTACGCGGCTCCTGGGCGGCGATACGCTCTGCAGAAGCTAGGTCACCACGGCGGTGGCGGGAGTCTCAGTCTCGCAGGCCAAGCAGAGAAGGCACTGATAAAGCCGCTGAAGGAAAGAGGTTTTTTCCCACCCTGACCGGTGCCCGGAAAGAAGCCATGGGCCTTTCAACACTGTTGGAGTTTCACCCGCATCTCCCGGGGACGCCAATGAGAAGGAAGGAGACAGAGGTGCACCCAAACCTACAGGCTGGGACCTGACCTGACCAAGAGCAGAAGGAGCTTCTTAGAATCCACCGCTCACAGACCCATAGCTCCTGGGGCAGAGGACATCCTCTTCCCCTCTCTGGTACTCAGTTTCCTCATCTGTGAAACAGGGGTACTACTGATACCTATAGTGCGGGGGTGGGGGTGGGGGTTATATACATTGAGTGAGACCATCTGAGCAACCCCGTTGTCTAATAATAGTGTTCACACTTTACAATTTGGGAGGGCAGGAAGCCAGTTACCAGGAGCAAAATCTAGCCTCTCTGGCATATTAGGGTTCTCAGATTCAGAGAGATCCAGCGCTGGAGTTGGAGGGACTGTGAGATTGGGAACAAAAATTCACTATCAGCAGGAAAACTGCAAAGCAGCTTCTAAGCACCTCTCCCACTTTCAATAGATAGTTAGGAGGAAGTTGGGTTAGTTTAGGAATAAAGAGGAATTTCAGCATGGAGGAGGAAGGGTCCTGCAGCTCTCATCTGCTAGGTACAGGATGGAATCTCCTAGATGTATGAGGGCTGATGGCGTAATTGATCCAAATCAAGCTGCTAAGGGGCTAGGATGTCTCTTTTAAATACAGGGTCTGCTACAGGTATCTGGGCCACCTGTGCTGGGAGCCAGAAAGAAAGGGGGTGATTTTGTGCATGGAGCTCTGGGGGAGGTCTACACCTATCTCTGTCCCTCTTTCCCTGAAAAAGGGATAATAAGTTCATGGAAACGAGGGCCCTTCATTCTCCCTCTTGTCTAGTTTGTTGTGACATATGGCAGATCCTTGCCCCTCGTAATTCTACCCTATGGGAGAACATTCTCTGCCTACCCAGCTCCTCTCAAGCAGGATAATGAAGTGTTCGGAGTAAATGTCCCAGGAGAGAACAATCTCTTTTCCTGTCTCTCACTCACTATCATGATAGAAGCATCAAGTGTAATGAAGATCAGTTTCTGTGTTAAGCTGGAAAAACCCATTAAAAAGCCAGCAATCACTTCCCTTTTAACAACAAAGCTTTGATTTGTAGTTTCAACTGCTGTGTGCCCTGTCTGACTCCCAAGCCTCCCTGTCTCTCAAAATTCAGGTGTCAGCAAACCCATTCTTCTCTTGACCCCAACCAACTATGTGAGCATACAGGAAGTTTCACAGTACAGGGAAAATTTCCTGTGGGTGTCCAGGGATGTCTTCCAGGTAATCTGGCTATTCATATCCAGCAACTTCCTATAATCCTCCTGCCCAGACCTACCTTATATATGCCACTTGGTGCAATATAGGTGCTCACCAAGTAATCACAACCATAGAACTGTGAACAGACACCCATCTGTTCATTTGGAAATTTATTTATTATTATTATTTTTTTAATTAATTTATTTTTTTTATTAAGTTTTATTTTGTCGATATACATTGTGGCTGATTATTGCTCCCCATCACCAAAACCTCCCTCCCTTCTCCCTCCCCCCCTCCCCCTCCCCCCCAACAATGTCCTTTCTGTTTGCTTGTCGTATCAACTTCAAGTAGTTGTGGTTGTTATATCTTCTCTCCCCCACCCCCCGTGTGTGTGTGTGTGTGTGTGTGTGTGTGTGTGTGTGTGTGAATTTATATATTAATTTTTAGCTCCCACCAATAAGTGAGCATTTGGAAATTTAAAAAGAAAAGTGTAAGTAGACCAGCAGATAGTCTTTCAGGATGCAGGTCACAAATGCTAACTAAATGAGTTATCTCATAAAACCCTTCAGTTAAACTTCCCCCAAATGGAAGAAGAGAGTATAATTGAAATCGTCTTTGTTTATGCTTCACATAGGATAAAGTAGTGTTGTACTAATATAGTAACCCCATTTTAAAGATGGGAAAATAAGACATAGAACAGTCTAAGGAGGTTGCTTGTAGCCACTGGAGTAAGTTAATGAAGGGGATGAGATTGGGGCAATATGAAAGAGGAAGGTCTCCAGCTTTCATTGTTTGGGGAGATGAGAAGCTGAAAGGGGAATTCTGGGGCAGGGGGGGAGGTGGAAGATACATAGTAGAGAATAGAGCTCAAGCTTTGGAGACAAACAGACCTAAATGTGCAAAATGATATTGATACTCTACTGTATTTTTGTGAAGATTAAATGAGTTAGCAACTGTGGATTCTTGGAGTATGTCAGGCTCTCACATATTTAGAAAGAAGAGGCATATCATGAAACCATGCAAAGAAGTGGGGTAACTGAAAAGAAGTGGAAAAAAGGAACCCATGGAGATAGAGGTTTCTGGGGTGCTAGAAAAGTTCGATATTTTGATCAAGATGGGGATACATCATAAGACTGGATTTGTGCATGTTGCTGTATGTAAGTTATAACTTAGTAAAAAGTAAATTAAATAAACAATTCCAAAGTATAAAATGTAAACAGTGGAGGTCACTCCTTACCCCCCTCAATTGTTTACAGTTGACTTGTGGCCCTCTAGATTCTTTTCTATTCACCATGTATAGTTTATCACTATTAAAGTCTGTAGAGTATTGTATTCCAGGAGTCAGAAAACTTTTTCTGTAAAAGGCCAGATCGTAGATGTTTTAGGCTTTGTGGATCGTACAGTCTCTGGCATAACTACTCAACTCAGCTGTTATAGACAATACATGAATGAATTATGTATTCATTCACGTAAATGAATATGTGGGGTTGTATTCCAATAAAACTTTATTTATAAAAACAATTGGCTGGCTGGATCTTGTCCATGGGCCACAGTTTGTCCACCCCTGGATAAAGCATCTATGCACGTAGAAATCCATAGGTCCAAAAGGGACCTTTGAAGTCATCTCACTTTACTTCTTCCTCTTCAGGATAAGAAAGCAGATTCAGGGACAAGACATGACTTTCCCAAGAGGTACAGCACAGGGCACTAGGGAAATCCTGCTTTGGAGAAAGATAGAACAGCTGCTTTCTGTGGTGTGTGTAGGTATGATTTTGGACAAGTTACTTAATTTCTTTCGGCCTTTATATTATCACCATATGTAAGTGGTGATAATAATGGCATGTAGACCCCATAGGGTTGTTAGAAGAATTAAACAAGGTAATATAGGAAAACACCTTGTATGGGGACTGCACAAGCAGGCCACTAATCAAGTGCTTGCTCAATCGTAGCACATGGCTCAGGGCCTCCCTCACTCCTTCTGTCCCTTCTAAATGCGCAGCTTCTGGTGTAAGTTCACTAACAAACACTACCAAGTGTTTACTGTGTGTGAAGCACTTTGGGGAGCTCTGTGAGGGAATAACAAATGGATATAGGAAGATCCCAAACCCCACCACTCCCAGCCAGCAGTTTCCTTTCTAAAAATCCTTTCCAGCTCTGAGCTTTTATTTCCCAAACATGCTGCTATTAGACAGTCTTTGCCAGGGAAACTCTTAAGGGTAGAGGAGATTTTTCTCATTTTGATTCAACAACCCACATCCTTCTGCTGCGTCATTTTCAGAAATAGGGTATTCCCAGTAGCTTGTAAAAGATTAAATTAAAAACCAACAACCTAGTATGGTATTAAACTAATAAATACTACACCTAGCATAGAGAGCCTTCACTCCAGAACAATAATCCACTCCTATTTCTTTTACTACAAAACGCCTAAGAAAAGTGAGATTGGCAAGTGGACCCAGCATACAGTAAGCACTCCATAAGTGTTTATGGAATAAATGGTGAGACCAGCACACAGTAGGTATTCCATAAATGTTTACTGAGTAAACGATATGTGCTAGGCTATGGTATTTAGAAAAAGAAGCAATAATCTTTACCACAATTTCTTGGAATCTGTTTTCAGATTAACAGTCAAATAAGTGTTACCGAGGTGCCCTTGCTCCATTCTGCCCCTTTTCCTTCTCACAAACCTATGAGGTAAGCAGTATCATCCCCAATTTAATGCTGAGGAAATGGAGGCTCCAAGAGCACAGACTGGCCCAAGGACCCACAAAGGGTTAAGAGGTGGAACCTTGGACTTGGACTTGGACTCCTAATCCTATGTTAAGTGCCTTGCTTCTGGTGTTTTTGTACCTTTCAAGGCCTCTATCCACCCAAACAGAGGGCAAATGCACAGAAGAACCCTGAACAATCAGCAGACAGAGAAATCTCATGATTGCCTTGGGTAGCGGGGCGGGGGGCAGAGAAAGACAGAGAGGGAGAGAGAGAGATCAAAGTCTCTCCTGTCAAATGAGATACCTGGCGCATAAAGAACTATAATATTTGTACAGTGTTTTATGGTGTGCAAAGAACTTTCTCCTTTCATTTGATCTTCAAGAGTCCTGCAAGGAAGGCGAGGCAGGTGTTACTATTCACATTACACGGATGAGGAAACTGAGGCTCAGAGAGGTGATAACCCCCCAGAAGGTGCCACCTTCAGACCCAAGTCTTCTGTGTCCAGACCCTAGTGTGTTCTTCATGACACTGTGTTTGTATAATGACAAGATTAGTACAAAGCACAGTTCAAGGCCTCAGAGTAAGGCACAATTAAGATACTCCAATTTCCACTCCTAATGTCATGCTTCAGTGATGAAAAAGCTCTTTTTTCCCCTTATTCTCATGAAAGGATGCCAGGAAAGAGCCTATGAGTCAGGAACCTCTACCCACTTGATGTTACCTGTGTGTCCCCCACCGATGTCTCTTCTCCTCTGATCCTAGGGTGGGTTCTGTCCTGCTCTGCCTGGTGTGTCTGGTCAGAGGTGCTGTCCATGATTTCTGCCTTGGGCATTAGAGTGCCACTCAGCCTCATGCTAAGGGATGGCCAGGATGTCCTTTTATGCCTTGGTGACTAGACACAGGCCTGCTCTCAGGCCTGGGGGTCAAGAGCAATGCAGGGCTGCTGAGTCAATGCAGCAAACATTTATTGAGCACCCACTGCATGGTGGGCACTGTGGTAGGTGTCTGGCACTGCCGGGATGAACAAGATTCAACCCCTGTTCTAACGAAGTTGGCTGTTTAGAGGGAGAGATTGACAGGCATACTCTCACCTCTATTGCTAGACAGAACGGAACAGGCTTTACCGTAAGCACTCTGCTGACTGCTTTACATAAAGCATCTCATTTACTCCCCATAACTTCCCATGAGACAGTATTATTATTCCTATTTTTAGTTTTCTCAACTGACGCTCAGAGAGCTTGAATTGCAGAGAGCTTGTTGTTGCTTATACTGAGTCAGATTCAAATGCAGCTCTCCCTGGCTTCAAACATTTTCTGTACCAGCCAAGAGGAAGGTGCCATAAGGGAATCAGCATGAGCCTTGGAGTCAGGCTGATTTGGGTTTAAAACCTGTGCCTGCTGCTTCCTAGGTGCTTTTTACTTTGGGTAACTTGCTACTCTGAACCTCAGTTTTCTCCTTGGTAAAGTAGAAGACAATGTAGAAATTGGCAGGACAGATAATATGTGTAAACCACCTGGAATAATAAAGAGCAGCAAATGTTAATAATAGTAGGGGAACCAGCAAAGTTTGGTGGGGGCTTAGGGCCCTTGAAAGGTAAGTAGGATTTTGACATTGAGGAGAATTCAGAGAGCATTTCAGGTAGAAAGGAGAGCAAAGCAGAGACTTGAAGGCATGAAAGCAGGTAATGAGGTGATGGGGTGGAGAGCAGGCTGGGCTGTCTGGACCATGGAGGCATCCTGTTAATGGTGACATCAGAAAGTAAGGGCAGGGCTGATCATGAGCAAACACTGAATGCCAGGACTCGGGGTCTGAACTTCTCTCCTTAGTCAATGAAGAATCTCTGAAAGTTTTCAAGAAGGTGAGTGCCATTAATAAATTGTTTTATAAAGAATGCTTATAGCAACAGTAACAGTAGTAGTGACTATTTATTGCCTGCCTACATCACTGTGCTAAGATTTACACTGTTATCTCATTTGACCCTTACAATTACCTGAGGTTACTCTCATTATCTCCATTATACAAAATTGAGCGAAATGGTTAAATATGAAGACTCTGGAGCCAAATTGCCAGGACTCAGATTTTGGATTTGCAACTCAATATGTGTGGGCAATTTACTAAATTTCTCTATGCCTCAGTGTTCCCATCTTTAAAATGGGGATAGAGATAGCATTTACCTAGCAGGGAGGTTATAAAGAGTAAAAGAGTCAATACGTGTAAAGTGATTAGAAGAGACGCTGTCAACAAGCTCTCAATAATTCCTAGCTCTTCGACGATTATTGCCCAAGGTGACACAACTAGAGAGAAAGTGCCCCAGTGGGTTCTTTGATGGAGACCTCCAGTGAGCCTTTGACTTTCTGCAGGCAGGAGGGGAGTGAAGGTCCCTGGTGGGGCAGGGGATGGAAACCAGGGCGCAGATGAGGGTCTCCGTGGAAGGAGCCTCTTTAAAGGTGCTGATGGGTGTCCCTCAGCATCCATCCATCAGGGCCTTAGGAGGGATGAGGCATAGATGTTCAGCAACTCATCAGAAGCCACAGAGGAGCAACAGGAAAGTTCAGCGATAACCTCAGTAAGATTATAAGACCCCTCTGCCCCTTTCCCTGCCAAGCCATTCTCCCTGTTGGCCCCTACAGTACCCTGCTAATTTCCACTTACGCACCTGTTCACCCACCATTTCCTCCCCCTGAAAGGGGTCCTTCCTGACAGACCAGATTCTGCAGCTTTCCTGAAAACTTGGTTTGAACTTCATGAGCTGCCAGCTCTGTCCCTTCTAATAATTTTCCCCTCTGTAACCTTCTGGGATCGGCCGAGAGCTGATCCTTTAGGTTCCTTTAGGAAGCCCCACCTGACCCAGGTTGAGTTATTAAGGAGTGATTCTCAACTGGGCGTGGTTTTGACCCGTAGAGGGGGCATTTGGCAATGTCTGGCAGGGCCAGCTTTGTGGGTGTGCTTGGCGTTTAATGCTCTGTAGTCACGGTCTTGCAATACACAGTATTTTCTCTTTAAATTATTGTTTTGTGAGTGAAACCTGATGGAACAATGGAGCAGGTGCCAGGGCTAGGAGTGTCAGTTCATGTGGCCCTACCTCCCTCCCAGCTCCTGCACCTCCCTGGTGTCCCTGGCCTGGCCAGGTCTCTCTCTCCCCACTCCTACCCAGTAACCACCACTGCTCTCTACACCATTAGGGGGTGCTGATCGTGGGCACGGCATCTCAGGGTGAGGCACGGTAGTGACCACCCCTGCCCTAGGCTGGCAGTGCCATGCAGCATTAGGCAAGAGACCATGTGGGGGCAAGCCTTTTGCTCACCCCCGATCCAAGGGTATCCTTGTGTGGAGCTCACAATGCCCTTGGGGGTTACCAGTTTGCCATGGGTTGGAGAAGCAGGCTGTGGGGAGGGGAGATGCCTGGCTTGACTTCCATGCCCTCAGCTCGGGCAAGTGTATGGTCCAGTGGCCAGTCAGAGGGGAAATGTGGCAGCTGGTGGGCCACAAGCATGTGCACTGAATCATGGAGTGGGATCCAAACACTGATGAGAGTTTGCACCCACCCTGCTAGTCTCCCTGTTCTCTAGGAAATGAAAAAACTTTGTATTTGAGTATCTATAATGGCACTTTTTCCTACTTTTTAAACAAAGGGTCCCCCATTTTCTTTGTGCCCTGGGCCTCACAAATGATGTGGTTTGTCCTACTGTTTAGAGACATGGTTATGGCTGGGGGTTGCTACTGGCATTTAGTGGGCAGAGGCCATGGAGGTTGCTAAACTTCCTACAATGCACAGGACAGCCCTCACGACAAAGTGCTATCCAGTCTAAAATGCCCATGGTACAAGGTTGAGGAACCCTGGGTTCTGTGTCCCTCCTTTCTGCTTCCAGTGTCCTCTGTGCTTATCTCTGGTCTAGCTCTTTGCCCCCATTGTCGGAATGACCTCATCACCTGTTAGATGGAAGCTCCTCAAGGGCAAGGTTACATTTTTGCTAATCTTTGCAGCACCAGAACCTCAGGCAGTAACAGAGCACAGCTGGTTCCCAGTGCTCACTGACTGGGCTGGCAGGCAGGCCTATGAACTTACCTTATCACAGTTGAACCTATTATTTTGTGTTTGCTGGAAACATAAAACTGCTTAAAGCTATTCTTAAGGCATTACATGATTGTATATTTTATCTTCCTTAAGTGATTTGTAAATCTCAAAAGCTCAGGAAATAAACTTCTTGAATCTTCTGTGTTGCTCTGTGGTACTTAGAACAGTGTGTACTGCACACAGCAGGCACTCTGTAAGTGCTTCTTACTGATGTCTTCTGCTCTGTGCTGCGTCCACCTTTCTGCACATCCAAGGCCCAGATTACATTTAATTATTCATTCAACAAACATTGATTAAGCATTTACTCAAAGTAAAATGTTGGGGATTTAAAGATGTTAAAGATATAATTCCTACTCTCAAGGAGTTCAGTCTGGCCATGGGGTAAGAGAGTGTTTTAAGTCAGCATAATTCAGCATCACGGTTGCTGTGAAATTAGATTTGAGAAAAATAAAGGAAGAGAAGAGAGAAGGTCTATGACCTTATTTCTAATGGAAACCCCTCATTCCTTGTTTGAGTTTCTAACTCGATCCTTTGCAGCACTTATTGAAACAGGAGGCATGCAATATTTGTTGAATGAATGAAAAAATGAATAAGTGGTGAATTTTCACAATAATTCAATTGTTCATTCAGCAAGTACATGTCCATGTCAGGCACTATTCTGAGTACAGATGATGCAACAGCGAATAAAACAGACAGAGCTCCTGTCTTCCCAGAGCTTACACTTCAGCGAGGGTGGGAGACAGACAGGTAAATACACAGTGTGTAGGATGACAGTGTGCAATGGAGAAAAATGAAGGAGCAGGAGAAAAAGAAAAGGGAGTGTGGGAGGCACTACTGTAAGTGAGGGGTCTTCTCAAGAGAGACATGTAGCTGGAAATCAGACTCAGGGTATTTTCCCAGTGTGCAGCATCTCTCCACCCTCCCACAGCTCAGGTCCTAAGTGCACCCAGAAGTGCCCTGTGAGTTGCAGTCAAAGGCACTGTCTGTAAGTAGGAATGACTTGAATAAAGTGCTATTAAATTTTTAAAGGGCTTTTCTTTAAAGGGGTAGTCTGTAAATGTTTTTCCCAAAATACTCCTCACAGTTAAAAAAAAAAAAAGTTTAAACACCTTGTTCCTGTTATTTGTATTAATTAATTCACTTACTACATGTAAGTACTAATATTTTATGCTCATTATAAAACTAATATTTTATGCTCATTATAAAACTAACACACACAAAAAATGGATGGAATTGCCATAACTATAAAAATAAGACCTAAGATTTTCATCCTGTAGTCTCTCAATCTATCATCTTGTGCACCCCCATTTTGGGACCTGTGTTCTAATACATGAAAGTAGTCAATTTTATTTTGGTTTTGGGTAGGCAGAAACCTGGCTAGAGGTCACCAGATAGCTGCCTTTCAGGAATTTGTTAAGATTTGGAAAGAAGTATGTAAGGAGAAATGGATTGCAGGTATGGGTTGGGAGAAAGAAAAAAAAAAAAAAGGAAGAAAAGGAAAGAGGGATAATGAGAAAAAGATGTAAGAAAAATAAACTTTTTTTTTTTTTAGAAAAGGGAAGAAAGATAAAAGGGAAGGAGAGAAGGAAGGAAAAAGGAAGAAATGAAAGAAGGTAGGGAGGAGAGAGAGAGAGAGAATGAGATAGAGAGAGGCAGAGAGGCAAAGACTAAAGGAAAAATGCCCCCAGATGCCCCTGGACAGAGGTGGAGCCTCTGCTTTCTGCTCGGCCTTTGCTCAGAGTCATGGCATTGTAAGAATGTTCCGTCACAGTCTATAGGCTGGACCTTGGCCTCTTTCTACACATTCAGAAGCACTGGCTAATGAATTGGATATTGCTTTCTGGTCCATCTCTCTTACCCTATAGCTAGTTCCCCTCCGTGGCCCTCACTTAGCGGTGGTGTCAGGAGTGATGTGGAGCCTGACCTTTTCCCATCACTGTCCCGCACACCTCATTAACTTCTGCTTGAAGCTGGACATGACTATTATGGAGTAGAAAAGCTGACAGGTTTTTCAGAGAGCAGAGCAATGTACAGTTTCCCAGAAGTTCCTGACCTGGGAGTTCTCTCCTGTAGCTCTCAGAGATCTCTGAGTACTTTTATCTTTTGAGATCTTGGCTTTAAAAACAAAGGAATGAGACAAGGCATCTCAATGTAGAATGAATCAAGGAATACAAAATTAAAACAGTACAAAAGTCTATATAAAATAATACGAAATGGACACACAAACACTGTTTATTGAATGAAATTTTCTTATTTAGAATTTGTTCTAGGCCTGAACCAGAAGGCATGTGGTATTTGTTGAATGAATGAATAAATGAATGAATGGTGAACTTTCACAATAATTCTGTGATGATAGAAGGTGGGCAGAGTCTTCACGGAACTAAGAAGACTGAGGCCCAAGGAGTCATGTGCCCAAGGTCATGCAGTGAGTGAGCAGACGGCCAAGTCCTGTCGTCCGTTGTCCCCAGAGCACTGCTTCCATGTAGTCCTTTTGTTTCCTTTGAGAAGATTTGTTACTTGCCTAGGTGTTCTGTTGAAGCCATTTCTTTAGGGCAACAGGATTTAGTTTATCTATACAGAGCACCTACCAGAAGACAGGCATGGTGGTGGGCATGGGGTGGGGCTGGGTATCAGGCTGCAAGGCTGGTCCTTTCCTTAGGAAGCTCACAGCTCCATGGTGCTCCTGCAGCCCATGACAACCACAGTGACCCCTAAGCCTGTCGATTTCACTGTCATATTCCTTGTCTCATTATTGAATATTTCTCTAATCAATGTGAGCATTCATTTAAAAGAAGACTTTTACTTTTTAAATTATAAAACTAATAAACATCACCATACGATCCAGCAATTCTATCTCTGGGCATACACCCAAAAGAATTGAAGGCAGGTTTTCACAGCGATATTTGTCTACGCATATACATAGCAGCATTATTCACACTGAGCTGGAAGCAACTCAGGTGTCCATTGACAGATGAATGGATAAACAAAATGTGGTACATCTATAAAATCGAATATTATCCTGTTTTAAGAAGGAAGGAAATTCAGGCTACAACATGGATTAACCCTGAGGACATTATGCTAAGTGAAATATGCCAGTCACAAAAAGACAAATTCGGTATTATTCCACTCATATGAGGTACATAAAATAGCCAAATTCATAGAAACAGAAAGTAAAGTAGTGGTTTCCAGGGGTGGGAGGATGAGGGATGGGGAGTTATGCTTTAATGGGTACAGAGTTTCAATTTTACAAGGTGAAAGTTCTGGAGATGGATGGAGGTACTGGTTACACAACAATGTGAAGGTACTTAATGCTATTGAACTGTACGCTTAAAGATGGGTCATATGGTACATTTTAAGTTATGTATATTTTACTGCAACTTAAAAAAACTAATAGACATTACAAAAATTCATACAATCAAAATCGTAGAAAGCAAAAAGAGAAAGGCTCTTTTCTCACCTGTTTACTACCTGCTTCCCAGTCTCCTCTCTTTCTCTAAGCAATTGCTATTCGGTTTATCTGTTTCTTCATACTGTTCTGTACACTCACTCAGGCACACATGCAAACACACATATATGCTTTCAAAAGCCAAAACAGGGTCACCGATTCTTTCTTTTCTGTTGCATTCTCCTCAAGGGCAGCCAAGGGCAGCACTTAAGCGTGTGGGAGGTGGGAGCAGACTGCTGGTTTGATTGCTGCTCCACCTCTCATTGTCCGTGGCTGTGGGCTGGAGACTTAATCTCTCTAAATCTGTTTCCCCATCTGAAAATGGGGATGCTATTCTGGTTGTGATTTAAGAAAAAGAAGAGTGGAAGATGCTTGGCACCTAGGAAATAGGCAGTAAGGGTTGACGTTGGTTGTGCTTCTCTGGGAGTTTCTCCCATGACGTGGGCTCTGCATGCGGTCTGCAGCGAGGGGAGGGAAGGACTTCTGGAGGTGCTGTGCTCATACTTTCAATGTGTGTATCATCTTCCCACAAAGGGTTAAGAAGCGTTATCTTTATCTCCCCAGCAAGCAGGAGCAGTTATTACATTACGGATATCCTTTTCAAAATAGTAGTTCCTGGGAGTAAAACTCACAATGTGAACTTTTAGGAAGAGATGTCGGAGCAGAATCCAGAAAGTATTTAGGGCCTGGGGGGCATGGATAAGTGACTATAGGAAATTCCTGGGGTCTTGGAATATGTGAGCACTTGGAGTCCAGAGACCCAAGTTCTTATAGACCCAAGTCTACCTTATAGATACAAATAACTTTGAGTCATGCACACTATAAATGCTTTGAGCCTCAGTTTTCTTGCCCAGAAATGGGCATCATATTACATATCTTATAGGATTATAATTAAGATTAAAGTGGAGTGGGTATACAAAAGTGCTTTGCAAGTCATAAAGCTCTAGGTAGGCGTAGATGACTGACTTTTTGTATCCATGGTGTCAGTGTCCTGCTGCAGTACTGGAATCTTTTCTTATTTTCTAAACATGGAAATAACTTTCTTTCTTTCTTTCTTTTTTTAATTCTTGGTAATATACAATCATTGTAAAAAAAATTAAAGCCAAATGAGAAAGTACGAGTTTTCTTAATCTTAACCACTGTTGACACTTTCTAATCCTTATTTATTTATTTAAAGATATGTCAATATATTAATTTTAAAAGTTTCAAACATTTTTGTGGTATGGTCTTATTTATGGCTTATGAATTGCTGCCAATCAAATATTAGTGATAAGAATAAAGATGCAAGATACTATGCTAAGAGCCTAGGCTCTTTTAGAGGCTTTTACAATCCTGAAATTTTATCAATCATTTCTAAAAAGCCTCCATGTATTTACACTAAAATAGTGCACTAGTTAGAACCTAGGTTCTACATTGGTAAAAATAGAGATAATATAGTGCAAATTCATAGTTTTAGTGAAGATTGAATTAGATAATGCATGGTGTTGTTATCAAGAGAGCCATCAATAAATGTTAGTTGCTATTATTATCAATAATAGTACATTAAGGTTATTATGTCACTTGCTTCTGTTAAAGGATTTGCTAACTGATCACCACGGGGTGATTTATCGATTAACCTGTGGTTATCTGGGAAAAATAAAGTAGATTTTAGAAAGTAGGACTCTCAACTTACAAGGTTTGAAGGTAACGAATGCAGAAGTAACTATGATTACATGAAGACTTTATGGAGGTTGGGAGTGGTGGATGGGGATGTGTAGGTAGTCAGGCTAGGCAAGGTCCTGGGATTTCTAACCTGTGGTTACTGGCTGTGGCTTCTTTGGTATCAACTTTAACTACCATTCCTGAGATTTCATGTACCTTTCTCCCCATCTCCCTGTACAAATCTTTAGTGCTACTTCTAGGTTTGCTAATATGTGTAATATATCTTGGCCGATGACAGGCAACTTATTACGAGGCACTTCAAAAAGTTCGTGGAAAAATAAAATTAAAAGATCATACAAATTTTTCCATGAACTTTTTGAAGTACCCTCATATATGAACCATCTCATAATTCCATAACAAAACATTCTTTCTTTTCCACTTAAACTAATTCCAAAGTCTTTCCCCTACCTTTATTAAAATTAAAATGTTGTTCATGCAACACTTGGAACAGAACAAGAGGCACATGATTTTTTGAAGTTTAAAAGTTACTTTTTAAAACAGCATTTACTACCAGAGGGAATTTCTTCTGTATCCTGGAAGAGCTGTTAAAATAAACACACACACACACACACCCCTCTCCCAGCTTTCAATGAATGGTTTAAGTAACAATTGTCACTTTGACCACAACAAAAACGGGTCACTTTTTAGGTTGTCTTTGAGGTTTTCCTTTTAAAAACTGTTTTGAGGAGCCAAGCTGTGATTTTGGGTTTTTTTTCTCTGATCGCTGCTGACTGACTAAGGACTTCAGGCTGTTTACATGGGAGAGCTTTAGATATGGTTATTTGTATGGCATTGTATCAAGGCCTTCAAATATTTGCCAGGAGGTTTGGTGGAAAATGTCTAGACCAGTGCAAACACTGCAGACCCCAGAGAAATCCAAGAAGCTCAAGGGACTATTCAAGAACCCCACTCAATCTTGTTGTCATTACAAGGAAACCCTCTGAGTCTTTGTCAGATTGGATGAGTCCATCAAAAAGGGTCCAAGTCAATAAGGATCTTGAGTTTACCAGTTTCATTCATTCCACATCTACGAGAGGTAGAATGGAAAGCTATCGACCTAAGAGTCAGGAGAGCTTAAGACTAGCCCTAGATCTGCCACTCACTTGCCAGGTCACTCTGGCAAGTCACTGGCCCTCTTTGGGCTCTGGTTTTCTTAGTTTTAAATGAAGGTGGTTGAGCAAAAAGATCTCTAAGGTCCCTTTCTTAGATCCTATCTATTAAGTACCTTTCAGGTATAGTCCTTGAAATAGGCCTGCAGTAGAAGATACAAAAAAAAAAAAAAAAAAAGATGAGGTCCCTTGTCTCAAGAAAGTTTGAATGGATACTTATTCATCTTTTATTATTTCTGAGCTCCTAGCAGTTTCCCGGAAGCTCATAATCTCATACAGCACATTGGGTGGCCACGGGCAAATACATAATAAATCATTTATTGATATTATACTACAATACATGATGAAATAATAACATCTATGTCTCCAGACTTTGTGGTCACCCTGATTTTTTGTACAGGTGACCACACACTTAGAAGGCCAACACACACACAAATAAATACACATATGACATTTACTTTTATGGGTCATAAGAGCCATAATATACTGAGCTCCTACTATGTACCAAGCTCTCTGCTAGATGCTTTAAAAGTTTTATCTCAGAAACCTTCATGACAATCTTGCAAGGTAGGCAGTGTTATTTCCATTTTACACATTATGAAACCGAGACTTTGAGAGTTTAAGAAACTTGCCCAACATCATGTAGCTAGTAAGAGGCTCAAAACCCAGCTCTCTTTTTTTTTTTTTTTTTGTTCCAGAGGCTGATCTCCTTTCACTGTATCTCTGCCTCTGAGTGTAATGTTTTGCATTTTACAAAGCATATATATGTATCCACACACACACACACACACACACATACACACACACACACACACACACACACACACACACACACACACAGATTTCGAAGATGAGTAGACTGGACAGAGAGCTTACCCTATGTGCCCCAGATCCTTCGGCTAGAGAGCGGCAAATGTGGGACTTGAAACCAGGTGTTCTGACTCTTAAAAACCAGGGCTCTTCTCACCTTGCAATATTGCTTGCATAGCATGCTCTGCTGACAGGGTTTTGTAAGATTTTTTGAGCTCTCCTAGCGGGGACGGATAGGCCACACATTTCCTTCCCTCTTTAAACCTCCTTCTCCTGCATTCTCTCCTGGTTCCATAAATGGCAATTCCATCCTTCTAGCTGCTCATGCCCCAACACAAGGACTCATCCATTTTTTTTATACCTGCATCTGATCCTTCAGCAGATCCTGTTGGCCCTTCCTTCAATAGAAACCCAGAGGGACCACTTCTTAGCATCTACGTCCTCTCAGTCATGCCAGTCATCTTTCCTCTCATCTCGTCTGTCCCTCTACTTCTTCCCTCACTCCCTACAGTCTATTCTCCATGCAGTAGCCACAGGGATCCTGTTAAATCAAAAGTCCCTGTCCTATGACAGGTATTTGAGTTTCAGCCCTTTTGGGTTGAAGTCATCAGTCACATAGTCAGTCTTCCGAGGTATGGTAAGACTGCTCATTTCTCACTGCCTCTTCACCTGAGCCCATTTCCTACCTAAGGAGCTCTCCAAAGAGGCTTGGGTCATGTGCTGCAGTCATGGTGGCTTCTGATCTAACCCCACATTCTGTGAATTCACAATGTACCTTCACTCAGGCGCCTTCCTAGACTCATCTATAAGACCCTGCCTTCACTTGGTTTTTTTTAGCAGAGTCATCCAGTTGCTGAATGTCAGCCATTCAACTTATTGAATATTAATTATCCAAATACATCTGGTTGCACAGAAAATGTTCAGCCAGCAATGAAATGAGGGCAAATCAGGGTGAAGGAGAAAGCTTATATTAGTGCTTTCCTCCTCTTTAAGGGGTAAATACGCTCCAAAGAGCCCCTGTATTTCTGGGTTGAAGAGAGGGCAGGTGCACAGGAGAAGAGGCCATTCAACTTGTAATTTGAAAAAAAGGAGTTATTTATCAAAGTTTCTGCTTGAGATATTTAATAGCAGAATTGCCCTTCAAATTTTCTTTAGGGGTAATATTACTGATAAAGTATGAAGCATATTCTCCCACTTTGCAACGAAGGAAACAGCCATATGGAGAGGGGTGGTAATTTTCCAAGGACAACAGCAACCCAGTCAATTCTACCCCTCATATCAAGGGACAATCATATCTGTCTCCGTGCACCTGAAATGTCCCATGCTGTTTCTGGAGGTGTATGTCATCATGAAAATTACCCATCACACAGAGAGAGAGAGATAAAGTGAAACTCACCCACCACTCAAACCCCAAACAGTGTTGAGTCAGGGGTGAGAGCACAGCAGGCAGAACTGGGAAGACTCTAGAAGTGGCATCGGTGTCCCAGCTGGAAGGGTCCTTGGAGGTCATCTAGAGCAACCTTTGAGCTCATCTGCGCTTGGGGAAGCTGAGGTGCTGCAGGATAAATGGCTCTGGGCCCTGGACTCATGGGGAGTTAGTGACTGGAAAGGAGCCAGAATTCTTTCACTTGGAGTCTCCACATGGAACTGTGTCCAGGGTCCTTAAAATGACCTTGGTGACCTGCTAGTCTAACACCCTCATTTTCCAGATGAGGAAACAGAGACCTGTAAGGCAGAAAGAGCAATGATGCCAGGAGGACTGCAGAGGCCAGAGAAGATATTTAAAATGGACCTTCACCTCTCCAGTTTCTCTTGAGTTTATCTAAGCAGGACTTCCAGTTCTTTCTTTCTTTCTTTCCTTCAGTGTCTGAGTAACTCACACGTCTATTTCATCTAGTCCCTCAAGAAATGGCCTTGTGAGCTCAAAAAACAAATGCCTAAATTCACTGAACCAAGTTAGTTTCTTGTACTGTCCCTTCTGTTCCATGCCAGTGTTTCTGTCCAGAAGTGGGGTCAGTTTGGTCAGAGTGGAGGGAAGATGTACAATGGACTCCCCCAGAGTCATAGCTTAGCCATTAAAAAGGAACACCTAGGACAGCCTCCCCAAAGTAGATTACCCTGTGTTCTTGGCATACAGCTGGTGCTCAGCAAATGATTGTTGGATTGCTTTGTTAGGTGCTGTGCTGGAAAACTTGTTAGCTATCAATTGCACAATGACCAGTGGACAAATGCATTGGTCATCCAACTTCTCTATGTCCAGAGTTATACTTGGAATTGTGCAAAGGCAGGAGACATGTGGGTGAGTTTTAATCTTACCCTCAGGGGCCTTGAAATCTCATAGGGAAATCAGTTCTATCACACATGGCACACATAGAGCCAAATACAAGACAGTACCCAAGTGAGGTTCTATAACATCGATGGGATTGCTTGAAAGCAATCTCTCTTCATCATCACGCCAGTGAGATGAGAATGATAGTAATACTAATATCTGCATTTCTTCAAGCAGTTACTGTAGTTACTACTAGGCACATGCTGAGCACTTTACAGATGTTGTCTTGTCTAATCTGCACAATACCCCTACCAGGTTGATATTAATTTTATCCCCTTGCCCAAGTTTACATAGCTATAGGGGTAGAGCTAGAATTTGAATCCAGATTCCTTTGACTCCAAAGCCATGATCTTGGTGTTGTCATCCACATACCATACTCAACCTTGCGTTCCACTCTAGTCCTCTGTGTGCACATGACTTTTAAAAATTTATTTGTATTTTTTATATGGAATGTTTCACAAATTTGCATGTCATCCTTGTGCGGGGGCCATGCTAATCTTCTCTGTATTGTTCCAATTTTACTACATGTGCTGCCATAGTGAACACATGTGGTTTCTTTAAATATGATTCCACCTTTCACACGCTCTCTCCTCGTCCTCTGGTCATGACGATCTGATCCAGATCTGTGATTCTCAAACTCTGTGACACCCACCACCAAATAGAGGGTCCAGATGAGTGAGAGAGAAAGGGGAACTGCTCATAATCTGTGGCCTACGTGCTCCCACCCCAGCTCGAAGTGAGGGGCACAAGTGAACCCTGTTCCAGCATCACTGGTCAGGTAGAAACAAGTTGAGAACCACTGTTTTAGGTCACTCCCTGTTGCTTTCTCCTCACATGCCCTTCCTGCTTTCCTGTGCCTAACCTTGCTCTCCTGATGTCTTAAATGCTACAGGTAAAATCATCTCTGAAGCTTGGGTAACCAACTCTCTGCAATTTATCAGGAATCTCCTAGGTTCCTCCGGATACTCCCAGTTCCTAATCCAGGTATTTTTCCCTAGGTGTATTCAGACGTACCAAGTGCCAAATCCCTGCCCCACCTTGCGGCCATGCTTGGGAATTGAAGCTCTCCTGGTCATCTGGACAACAGGGTCCCCAGTTTCAATTCCATCCCTCTTCCACTCCTATACTCACTCTCTCTCCCAGAGGGGAAGTACGTTAAGTTGACAAGAACATGGGACCTCAAATTACTACCATGGCTTCTGGGTACATTGAAATTAAAATCACCCTGGTACTACTACTACCATGATGACTACTACTACTGCCACCACTACTGCTACTACTGTCACTACTCCCACCATGACTTCTACTACCACTACCACTGCTACTGCTACTATTGCTGCTGCTGCTAATGCTGCTACCAAAGACTTACTGTACGTTTCGCTCATAAAATTTTACTTGTGTTATCTCATTTCATTCCCACAACAGCCCTTAAAGTAAGAAGTATTATTACCTCTGTTTTACAGATAAGATAATTAAGATATGGAGGGTCCTGTGAATTGTTAGAGTTCCCACTGCTAGTAAGAGGCTAATTGGGATCCAAATTCAAATGTCTGGCCTCAGAGCCCATGCTAAGTGGTCTTCTGGGGTGAGGAAGTCACATTGGCTTGGAGTCAAGGAAACCTGGGTTAGAATTCCCACCTTACTGTGTTATCAGTTAAGTCAGTCTTATCTGCAAAATGGGGTTTCCACTCCATGTATATGGTTCTTTTGGGGATTAAATGAGACAACGTCATATAAAACATGTAACAGAAATGCTGTACATAATCCTCTCTGACTCCCAGCGAGCCTAGCAGACCCTCTATCTTGTGACTCTCCTCCCACAGCCAACAATAGGTCCTCTGCAAGGACTTACTGGATGACTCTCCACTCAGGCCAGACAAACTACTTGTTAATCATTCACTCATTCATTCATTCACCCATTTAGCACACATTTATTGAGCAACTATTATATGCTGTGCATAGTGCTTGGTCCTGGGGATAAAAAGGTGAGGAATGCAGACATGGTCACTGCCTAGTGGAGTGTACCCTACTGGAGTTTTCTGTGTGCCAACTACAGGAGATGCAAAGAACACTGTGGAACAGTCAGGGCACATAGCATCTGGTGAGTTTGGAAAAGGATGCAAAACAAGGACATCAATGACTAGGCACAATGAGGATTAAGATAAACGTCTTAAGAGATTGGGGAATAAATAGTCAAAAGGGAGAAAACTCCCATTGAAGGAAAGAGAAATCCCATTGGTGGATGGATCAGGCAAAGCTTAGAGGCATCAGTCTGGAGGGGAAGGAAATAGCCAAAGGTAGCAGCCTGGAGGTGCGACCCTGGGTCACTGGTGCCTTCTCATTGAGGGCCACCGAGCCTCTCATGCCTACTTCACTATGTGGAGAGTACCTATCCTTTAACAGCAGCTTTACTGGAGATGGGGAGATCAGGACATTAGTGCTTCCTCTAGATTCGGTAAGGGATAGATTAATAACCAAGTGAAAATACTCCCACTCTAGCCAGGCATTGTGCTGGACTCCAGTGAGGCTCCCATTTCACAGATGAAAAAATCGAGGCTCAGAGACATTCAGTGACTTACTCAAGTTACTGAATGTGGAAGTCAGGATGCAAACCTGGATTCTTTCAGTTCCAGGGGCCACGTTCTTTCCATTACAGTACATATCACCTCTTTCTTTTGCTGAAGAGGCAAGAAACTCAAGGACCTTTCCTTCAGATCTGATCATGTGGGTGAGGGGGCTGTGTCCTCCGGCAGACCTGGGCTTTAATCTCAGCTGGGCAAGTTTTTTAACCTCCTTAAGTCTCCGATTTCTCATCTGCAAACTGATAGAATCTATCACAGGGTTGTAAATCAGTTAATACAGACAGAGCGCCATAAAGGGCAGGCGCTCAGTAAGCTCTCAATGCATGGTTTTGTCGTCAGCATTCTTTCACTAGGAGAAGGGCCTGCGATGGTACTGAGGACATTCTAGGTGCTCACGATGTGGCTGTCATTCTTCCTTTTTTCCAGAGCCTGACAAAACCCTGCCCACCATACCCCTAACCTGTACAGTCCAGCGGGTGTTTCATGAACTTATGAATTTTTATAAGGTTCTATTTTTACAGTTTCATGTAATGCTCCAGTGCCATTGGACACATCAGCTCCTGACCTTTTAGCTGGTGAGGCACTTCCCATAAACAGAGCCATAAAAGGCCACCGGTTTTCTCCTTGGCATGTGAATTTGTTTGATGCTCCCCCTGTCTCCTCCACCATTTGAATAGTGATGTCATAATTCCAACATCCTCTCACCTCTACTGAAAAAGACCTGCCAGTGATTCCCTTCTGGGTGCTCAGCAACCTCCTGCGGGGAGAAGTTGTGGTTTCAGCAAGGTGCAGGCATCATGAAACCGAGAGAAGAACTAGCAGGGTGGAGAAGTTACTCAAAAGTAGGAGAGAGAGAGAAAAACATTCATGTGCTCAGGTCAGGTCAAATCAGTTTTTTTTTTTTTTTTTTTTTTTTAAGGCTTGCTGTTAAGACACTGGCATAACAACATTTACAGAAATATAAACAGGATAAAGCACCTACCTATTTCTTCCCTCAAAATGCTAGCCCACCTGTTTCTCTCTGTGATCTCTTTGAATTTTTATGCATATTTTAATGAAAACTAAAATCACAGTGTAGGTTTAATTTGGGGTCCTTCTCTTTACCCTAAATGTTATCTCAGGAAGGTTTTTTTTTTTTTTTTTTTTAACATAGTAACACCTTCTTTATGCTTATCATGGTAGCCACTCTGTCATGGCTCATTCCTGAGCCTCACTGCCTTAGTATCATGGTCCCAAGCAAATCCCAGGGGTGAGTGGAACAGGCAGAGACATCACAGTCACACAGCCTTGGGTTCAAGCCTTGCTTCTACCACTTACTACTCATGTGACCTTGATTCAATCATGGCCTTGTGCTTTGAGCCTTAGTTTCCACCTCGGTGAAGTGGGGATAATGCGACATGGCAGAGTTGCTGTGAGTTTTAGAAGTAAACCATGTAAAGACCTGGCAGAGAAGTTCTTCAACTAATGGTAGCTGTTATTAGAGATGTGCTGTTGGTTACCTTATTGTTGGATAGTTCTAAATAACACCATCATGGACATCTTTTAGGACTCTTCTTCTTTTGACTCCTTTTTTGGGGGAAGAGTCCCAGGAGTGAGATTATTTAGCCGAAGGATATAGACATTTTTGTGGCTTTTGATATGCATTGCCACTTTGCCTTTTAGAAAAGCTGATACGAATTCACATGGTCACTGGCAATGTAACTAATACTTGGTCCAACGTTAGCAGCAAAAAGAGGCTTGGGACTCACAATGTTAGAAAAGCAGATCAGTAATATGCAGGTTCTTTAGGAACCAAGATGCAGCAGTTTGCGGAATCTTGTTGGAAGCCAGGAATCTGAAGACCTATGGAGGTAATGAAAATCAGGCTGGGCACGGTTACAGACCAGCTAAAGGCAGATATTTACTATCTGGGTGTTTGTTAAAGCATATACTCCAGCTGGGCTCAAGTATTTGCTATTAAAACATGACTCTTCCCAAATTTATTTCTGGGTTAAAGTCTAAAATGAAATTTCTGCTTAAATCTTGCATTTATGGTCAACTCTCTCCTTCTACTCTCTGCTTCTTTAGTTCTTTTCTTGGGGAATTTATTAAACTGTTAAAAACAAGTTCCTCCACTCACTGAATCTTGAGTTTTTATTACACATTGAAGCTATTGGTTTGTTTGTTTTTATATCTCACTTAGCCAAACAGTAAACCTCAGAGCACAAGTCCTATTTCCTTACGTGGGTGTGAAGTTCGGTGCTATGATATTTTCATTTATACTCTGTATTATACCACATCTCTTTAGTGGGGTGGAGAGAGCACTGAGTTGAGAACTGCTGGATCTGAGTTCAGGGACTGGTTCTTTCATTACCTCACAGTGCGACTTGGAGCAAACCACTATCCCTTCCCCCAATTCTGGTGCCTTCCATAGCGGACACTCACTACTATGGTGGCCAAGTTACTGGTGACTGATGGTTTATAGCTTTAGAGATTTCATAAATCAGTTCTGAAGTTCTCTGTGACAATATGCCAATGGGGGGATTTAATAAAAGAATTCATTCCTACATCTTAATAAATGCATTTAAAATACCCTATGGGTATTTGCAGGAAAGGCATCCCTTCTCCTTGCTGGGCCTTGATTTCTCTATGAATCAGGGGGTGATTTAGGCAACTGCTCAGGTCCCTCCCCTCTGAAAGTGCTCCCCCCACCACATGCTAATGTGGAGGGCTGCTGTAGCCACTGCTCTGCTTCTGACTGTTCACTTGGGGCTTGGGGACTTTGCAGCCCTCCACTCAGCTTAGCTGCTTTCCCCTTGTCAATCTTCCAGAAAGAAAGGATTAAATATACAGAACTGGAGTGCTGGGCCCTTGGCATCAATAAAATTTGTGTGGCTCCTTCAGAGAACTTCCTTCTTCATCTTTGTTTGCTTTCTTAGCCTTTTTCAAAGAGCCATTTAGGGAGCTCATGGTCAGATTTGGTGGGCCCATCCCACTGGGGAACAGTGCAGGCCCTGGACACCTACGTCACTCTGGGCTGGCTCAGGGGATCCCATCTCAGCTTCTCTTGCAAGAAGTGACTACAGCCTGAGGGCCCTAGACACTGTTTTACAGGCCACATTCATTGCCAGTGAAAAAAAAAAAATGCCCGGGGCAGTATAATTAAATGTAGATGAGATTATTACTGGAACAAGATTTTTTTTCTTTTTCCTCTTTAAAAAAACAAAACACAACACAACAGGTTCATGGCATCAGAGTAGTGTAGTGAAGGGGCTCTCCCTTCCAGAACAAAGCCAGTACAGGCATGAAAGTTAGTAGGCAGATGGCTAGCCCTTATCATTGCAATTTTCCCCTCTTTCAACACCACACTAAGAATTCAGGTGTTCACAGCCTTTCCAAGGTGGTTTCTCAAAAGCAGGTGGGCTCGAAGGGACCAGAGAGGCTGACGTCTGTGCCAGTGTAATCTGATTAAATGACTTGGTCTAGTTATGGCCCCAAATGCTGCAGCAGCATTTGTGGGTGCATGAGAGGATGGGGTCCCTGGCCCAGGAGTAGGCATGACTAAAGGAGGCTGTTTTAGTGCAGTTCTGCTTGAGGACTCAGAAAAAAAGAAATTGTTGGCATTAGTTACTAGAGAGGGAGTGGCTGACCCACAAGGAAATATATTAAGGCTTTTTTCTGTGGTTCACCTGGGGAAATAATTTGTTCTTCCTTTTGCCATGCACCTAGAACTTTCTGTACAGACAGACAGACCTTCGCCATAACCATACCATATTTCCTGTCTGTATTTTTCTGTAGCCTCTGAACTTTTAGCTGTGAGAGTCTGGGTTTTTCTTTCTAAACCTTTCTTGCTCTTTCCAACTCATCGCCTCTGACCCCCATAGCCTGTGTGCATAGCACACAGTACCTGGCTTGTATTGGACCCTTGCTAGACAAGGTGTGGCCCATTGACTAGCAGCATTGGAATCACTAGGAGCTTGTTAGAAATGCAGGACCTCAGGCCCCACTCAGAAACTATGGAATCAGGATCTGCATTTTACAAAGCTTCCAGGTGACCAGGGGTACATTACAGTCTGAGAATCCCTGTATTAGAAAACCGATGTTTGCTAAGTGTATCATGACAGGGAAAAGTCAAGAGACACAGGTCCCAGTGCTGCTGTCACTCTCTGTCACTCTGTGTATGCAAACCCCAGCAAGCCATCTAACAGCACAGGGCCTCAATTTTTTAGCTGCGAAATGAGGCCTTTGGACTGGATCAGATCAATTTTTGAGCAGAACTTTATAGAGTATATAAAAGATGAACCAGGCATGAGCCTTGCCTTCAAGGAGTTTAGATTCCAGTGATGGAGATAAGACAACTATAGAAGCAATGACAATACAGGGTGAAAAGGGGAGGTGCCCAAAGAGAAGTGCAGATAAGGTGCTCTGTGATTTAGGGAGAGAGTAGGCTCCTGCTGGATTATTCGAAACTTCTGCCCTTTTATGAGCCCAAAGGAAGAGTAAATTTCATGTGGAGGGGCTGGTTGAAACAGCCCTATGCTCCACAGGCTGCCATGAAGTAAGGGCCACAGGAGCTGCCCTGCTTGCCACCGTTCAGAAGGAAGGGAAATTGTTTAGGAGGGATAGCAAAGATTCTAAATAGGTGAGTAAATGAAAATAAAATGAAAAATGGAAATAAATAATAATGAAAAAAGCAAATGAAAGAAAGCACAGAAAAGTTTCCATTTTCCATTCAAGTTCAATGTCATCTAGACTGTGACTATTGTGAGACAGGGGCCTCATCATATTTATCTCTGTGACCACAGGGTTTGGCACAGTGCAGGGGCCACAGCAAGAGCTCAGTCAGTGTTTGCAGAACCAAACAAATGGAGATGATTTTCATAGGCAAGACAAGGATACCCTGGGGATGAAGGAACATAGTCTTCTCTTGGGCAGTTTCTAAGCAGTATGAATAAAATTCCACAATGTAGCAGATTATTATCCTGTCTTCATTCTAGAAAGGCAGATTCTAGGAAGTGTTTTCTTCAGTTGCTTCAGCACGAATGGGAATTTTCTGAGGATCATATTTTAGTCTCCCTCCAATAGCTTTGGACATTTCTAATGCCCATGAAGAAGACCTTATCAGAGTGGCTCTTGATGTTTGACTGTTAAGACTGTTAGCAATAGAATGCAATGCAAGAACTTTTATTTGTAAAGTTCTTTAGTTCTAATACTCCCCAAGTTGGGTCAATAAAATTGCTTTCATTTTGAATAATAAAAAAGCTAGGCATATTTTATGTCTATTGTCATCAAATGTAACTGGAAGAGAACACTAGTTTATATTATTTACATTACCCTTAGCGTGTGTCCATTGCAGTCGCTGGACTTTCTATCTAATCCCATAGAAAGAGAGAGATGGAAAGATAGAAAGGGCTCTTGGATTCCTATTTCTGATGTTAGGCTTCTCCTGTGAGTATATTTGAAATGAGAGTCCAGAACTTAAAGGAAACTTGGATATTGCTCATTCATTCATCAAAAAGAAATTTTTGTAGGGTTCTGGTTAATGAGACAGATTGACATGGGCTTGTTTCTGCTCCAAATACATAGAAAATCTGCATTACGTATAAAAAAATATTTTTCCAAATACATTATTGAGCTTGTTAGAAAGACATACAGAGAAGAGTTTGAAGCTAGAGTAGTAAGTGAGCCCTGGGACCATAATGGTTGACAGGGGTCTCAGATTCAGAGAGAGGCTTTCTGTGCTGGAGGCTATGTTTCTAGTACCTAGTGAAGGTACAGAAGAGAAACTCTGAGGACTGGGAGAGGTGGGGATGTGGGCTAGATTCTGAGGGTTACCCTGCACAAGAATGGGAACTGGAAAGATGCTCACCAGCTTAGGGAGTTTCCAAGGAGCCTTGATACCCCACCTGGGACTCGGTGGAAAAACAGACACCCACAAGACATTGTAATCCCAAGCCTGTAACATGTAGATATGGAGTTTGGGTTTATAATGTCCAGGTGGGGCAGTATAAGAGCTAGTTCAAAGCAACAAAATCACTAGAGCCTTAGAAGAGGCATACATAAAACCATACAAAAGATAATCCCTGGTGAAGATGAGCCCACAATAAAAAGTGACATTCTATACAAGGAAATGAAGCACCATGAGGGAGAGTTAACAAAGACAAGTAGGAGCATTAGTATCCCCCAAACTGCAGAGAATATAGCACATTCTGAAAGAGATTATAAAATATGTGTGTTTAAAATCTTTAAAAAGAAATAAAACAAAATAAATAAATAAAGTACTTAAAAAGGTAAAAAGAGGTTAAGAATGGGATAGTAAAAAAGAATAAGTAAATCTGAAAAGGTGTAATTTTTTTTAAATGCAGAGTATAGTAATTGAAAACTAAAATTTAATTGATGGGCTAGATGGTAGAATAGCTACAACTGAAGACAGAATTATTGATGTGAAATACGGATCTGAGAAGATCACCCAAAATGAAATATGAATCAGTAAAGAGACAGACATCATGAAAGAGAGGTTAGGAGACATTAAAGATAGAATGAGAAGGTTCAGCATACTTCTAAAAGATGTCCTAAAAGACAGCCTAGAGAAAATGTGGAAATGGCAATATTTAAAGAGATGCTGGCTTCCAAAACTGAAAAAAGACACGAACCCCTCAGGTTAAAGGAGTATACTGAGTCTCTTTACAGATAAATAAAAACAACTTTACACCTAGATACTTCATAATTAAACTGCAGAAATAATGGAGACCAAAAAAAGTTAAAAGCTACCAAAGATAAATACAAATAAATTTCCTATATAGGAACGTCATTAGAATGACAAAAGACATCTTATCAGCAAACAAAGGTGCCAGAATATAGTGCAAATAATCCTTAAAGTGCAAAAGAAGAATAACTATCAACGTAGAAATTTATACCCAGCTAAGGTATTATTCAAGAGTAATGGCAAAATAAAAGTATTTTCAGGCAAAAACAGAGTTTATCTGTCATAAACCCTCACTGAAGGGGCTACTAAGGGACTTCAAGAAAAAAGGAATCAAGTCCAGATGGTAAGAGTGGTATTGCAAAAAGCAATATGAGTGAAAGTAAAATAAAATAAAATACATATGTAAACATACTGCTTTATCTAAATGATTGACTATAAAATTTTTAAAAAGAGCAATTTTGGTGGATTTAAAAGTGAGATGATGTGGTGTTGTAACACCTGGGTCAAGGGTTCAGATCCCTGTAAATGGCCAGCCACCAAAAAGAAAAAAAAAAAAAATGAGATGAAACTAAAGTACTAGGACACAACAGAGATTCGAGAAGGACAAATTATATATATATATATATATAGTTTTTGTTTGTTTGTTTGTTTGTTTGTTTGTTTTTTGTCTTTTTCGTGATTGGCACTCAGCCAGTGAGTGCACTCAGCGTCACCGCGCTCCCAGCACCGCACTCTCCCGAGTGCGCCACGGGCTCGGCCCGAGAAGGACAAATTAAAGTGTTCTAAGGGTTTTATGTTTTGGGGGAAGAGGTTAGATATATTAACTAACTTTAGACTCATTAAGACAAATATTTATGTTAAAATTTTAAGGGTTTCTGCTAAAGAATAGAAATGGAATGTAAAACTTTCAAACCAAACAAAAAAAAAATGAAGAAAATATGATCGATTTGGTAGAATGAAAAAGAAATAAAAAGAGAGAGAAGAAAAGTAAAGATAAAAAGAAAACACAAAATACAGCAAAATGGTAGAAGTCAGTCCACAAATACCAATAATTACAATGATTCTAATTGGATGAAACTTACAATTTCTGAGCACACACTTGATGCCAGGCACCGTGCTATGCACTAGGGGTACAGACTAGATAAACTACCACTTCTGTCTTCAAGAAGCTCACAGTGTAGTTTGGGGAGGAGGACTGGGGTAGGGACAGGTACAAAAAAGCAATAATAACAATAGGCTAAATGTCATGACAGAGAGACATAGAATGCTGTGGGGCTAGAAGGAAAGCCTGTGGGGAAAGCGTTGGGGAAGGCGTTCTGAAGATGATGGCACATCCTGAAGGATGTGGAAGAAGACAAAATGGGTAGGAAGGCTACCAGGCAGGAAGTGCATGGAAGTGCCGAGAGGACGCTGTACGTTCTGATCCCCTCCTTCCATTACTGATGAGGAACTTGAAGCCCAGAAGAGGTAAGGAGACTGCCCCAAGGGCACCCAGTTAATTAATAGCAGGACGGGCATTTGTACCCAAGACCCCCATCTCCTTTTACATCCCCCTTTCTACTGTAGCATAGTGCCTTAGGTTTGTAGCAGGAGGTTTGGGGACTGTGTGTTGTTGAGACTCCAGCCGACTCTGAAAATGAGCTGCATGTGGGTGTGGGGGCTGGAACAGAGCCAGGAACTTGGCAGTTTCCAGAGCTAAGCCGCCCAGCTCACCCCAAGGAAACCTCGGCCTCCAGCCACAGCACCGATGCCTGGTTTAATCATTAACTCCAAGTTCACAGGGCTGGAGCTGGAATGCACAGGACCTGGGGAGCAGGCTGGATCTCCAGGGAGCTAAGAGAAAGATGGCTCTTGAGGTGGGAAGGGACCAAAGTTTAGAATGGAGTTTTTCATCCCTCAATGGATCTGTACTCCGGGCTCAGGAACAAGGGCTCCAGTTGTCACTCTCAATTTTGTCAGAGTTTACATACCATCTTGTTGGGTCAATTTCAGGGTTTCCTTTCGGTGTCCATAGCAGATTGTGCCTCCCTCTGCTACAGCCCTTGCCCTGCACGGTGAGCATTTACTCATACATCTAGCCCGCTAAACTGTAACCTCCTGGAGGGCAGAACTCAGTCTTTTATCTCAGCATCCTCAGTGGCTGGCACAGCCTGGCACATGGTGGGGTGCTCATTACATATTTGCTGATTGGTTGAATAACAAGACCCTAACTCTGCTTAAAGGTGTTCCTAAGCACATGCCGCCTTCTTCTTTAATTAAAAGAAAACGGAAACTGATTTTGCTTTAAAAGTTCAACAGAGGTTCACAAACATCTCTTGAGACACTCTGTGGTATCACAAAAAATATCATAGTCATGATGAGGTCCACTGGTCTAAAAGAGGTGGGGTAGAGCATGGTGCTGATAACCCCAAGGTCAAGGGTTTGAATCCCCTCAACGACCAGCAACCAAGGAGAGAGAGAGAGAGAGATGGAATGTTCTTAAGGAGTCCAGGCGTCTCCCCTTTGTTCCTCAGTGTTTGGCTGACTGCAGAGCATATCTAAGCTTGCTTTGGCTTTGGCATTTAAAGAGGGGTGCTATTCAAGCATGAGGCAACATTTTATTGAGGAAACAAAAGCCCCGTGGAGGGCAAATTCCACCAGCATAATAAAGGTAACTGCCCCTTATAATTTCTGAAAGCTGCAGCCTGCAATTGGGAAAATTGTGTTAGCAGTAGCATTGCTATACTGTGGGAATGCACCTTTAAAGAGATTTCTGGATTGGCAAAATAAAACTTCCATTGGAAGGTGAGGTGCAGATGGCAGCAAGGTTTCTGTTTCTTTCTAGTGAACCCAAGTTTCCTGATCTGTAAAGCAGAGATAGGTATCTCTTCCTCACAAGGCACTTATCAGGATTAAATGGAATGATGCTATATAAAGTCCTTGGCACCTCGCAGATGCTCAATCACAGGGCAAATATCTCCTCTCTCTTTCAGGAGAGAATCCTGAGCCTATACAGAGCCAGAGATGTAGAGATAAATTCTGCTCTGAGAGGCCATGTGACTGGTGCCCAGTGATTCAGAGCTCAGTCTGGAAGGGAAAGAATCATTCTGCTGAATATTGGCCTAAAGTGTAAACATTTGCCTATAGTGTTGCTATAGCCAGCACTGGAGGATGCTGGGAGAAGAAACTTCCCTTGCAAAACATTTGTTCTCCTGGAAAAGCCAGCTTGGCTGGTTGGAATTGAGCCAGAAAGGCTGATTCTTAGCCTAGCAAATTCTGTATCACTCCAAGGTCCTGGACACTCTGGGGAAACTCGCCAATGTCAGGGAGCCTCCTTCAGCATCAGCTGCTAGATCCTTTCTCATTTGCAGGTTGGTGGCATATAGTACAACCTGTTTGCTTTCGCCTCTTTCCACTACTGTAGTTTTCAGAGTTTTGCAAGTCCTAGCACTCAGTGATTATCATGTCAGGAAGTAAATTAATCCAGGAAGGACCCCAGGGTTAGATTCCTCCAGCTTCCCACCTGCCCTTGGTCTCAGCACCAATCTAGAGCAAATCGCCTTTGCAAGAACTTGAAGAGTCTGAGCTGCTCTGGCCAGCTGATTTCTATCCCTTTCCCTTTTTCATTTCTCTCCTGACCTAAAAACTGAGATGAAATGAGAAGTCAATTGCCAAGGGGGATCCTCTCCTGGAGCAAATTTCCTGTTTTTGCTTACGGGCACAAAGACGCTGAGTGGGAAGGCCAGTTGCAGGGCACTCTCCCAGAACCAGTCCTGGGGTGACAGGTGCAGGCGGGATCACACTTTCATGGGGTGGGGGAGGGGTTGAAAAAGAGGAGGAGGAAGAAAGGCTGTGTAGGAGACCCAAAGGGCTGCCCCTATTCCTCCACCCTGCCCCAACCCGAAACTGTCAGTCTCCTCCAAGCCTCAGAGAGAGGGAAGTGGGAGTGGGGAGAAAGAGATGGGGAGGGGGAAATCAAAGAAAATTGCAAAAGTCAATGGCCTGGAACTAGAGGCAGCCTCAGCAACTGCAGTGTGACTTTGATTCCCCTATCATAACCCTGAATTAAAAATTCAGGCAATTATCTGCATGGCTTCCTTCTGATTAGAATGAGCCGGAGCCTCATTAATGCATCGGCACAGAGGAAAGCCATTAGGGTCTGTGAAATGGAATGTTTCTCTGAGAACAGGTTCCGCTTGATGTAGAATACCCAGCAAAAAGAAATTTCACACATTTTTGAGCTCAGAGTCACAGGACGGCACCCTGCTTCAGGGCTGCAGACCTGCCACAGTCGTCCCCTCTCAGCTGGCTCTGGGTGAAAGCCACCTTTGTTTCCCATCCTCTCTCTGGCACCTCCATCCACTGCTGTTGTGTGGAGGTGGGGTGAGAGGGGTGAGGGGCTGCTCCCCTTGCTTGGTCCTAAGACACCGAGTCAGCATGGATTCCCAGTCCCAAAGTCCTATGCCAGTGAGGAGCACCGGTACTTCTTGGGAATTTACTGTTTTCTTTGCTAGAAGAACTAGAAGCAAGCTTGCTGAGAACAGTGAAAGTTCTAGACTCCAGGAAAGATCCAAGTATCTGCATATCCCAACAATCTTGGTACTTTCTTGACCCATGTGGTGACTTGGGCATTCCAAGTTGGTCCAAGCAGGATATGGTGAAGCTGAGCCAGCCTTGGGGACTTGTTGCTTAAGAGAGGGTGAAGGGTTGGAGGTAAGGGGGGCATTCTTTATTCATGTCCAGAGTACCCTTTATTCATCCCTTATTCTGTAAGCTCAGAGCTTCCAGAAATGCAGATCTATTGCCCAGTCCCTAAGTGGGTGAACATCCCTACAATATTTGGCATTTAGAAACTCTCATGCACCCCACTTTGGGATTTCCAGGGGCAGATTTCTTCCCTGAAAGACTGTATTGCTTACAGGGAAACCAGGAACAGTTTTCCAAACAACTACCTTTGCAGCCCTGGTAAGTTCATCCCTTGGGAGAGTTTGGCTTGACCCTACTTTGTCTAGATTTTCTTCAAGCCACTGGGTGGGACTTGTGTTCTCTCATTTCAGGCAACTCAGCATTCTTCTAACACAGGGATTCTCAGAACACCAAACATTCATTGTTGGGATAAATAACATAAATAACATCTTTAGCAGAAAAGCCATTCTTATATGGTGAGTGTTGAAAAGGTGAGAAAGTTTTTGTAGAGAGAACTAGTTACAGTCAACAGGATGCCGACCAGGAAAACGTTATCCTTCAAACTGTTCGAGTAAGCCAGGCTCCTCTCCTGGTGCACCTGTTAACTAAGTGTTTGTGCAAAGCTGTAAACACAGCAAGACCATAGTCGATATAATAGAGTCAAGGTGTTATTGATATAATTTGTATCAACAGTGCCCTCTACTGCACACGACTAAATCTGGGCAACCTGTAGCAATTCAGGTTTTCAAAAGTGTTTTCAGCCATATCCCATGTTAGAGGGGTACATTCCTGGTCACCAGGGAGTTTTTATGAAGCATGTTTGCAATACTGCAGACGGTTTTATGGATGAAGGCTTCTAGGCTTTACCTCACCTCCAACACAAACAAGATACTTGGTGATTCGACCATGTTCTTTGTGGGCTCTGAGTGTCCCATCTCTCTAACGCTTTCCCGGACCAGCACTCAACAAAGTCAGATGCATTGGAGAATGACTTATGACTTCAGATGATCCCCGTGTAAAGGGCTGACCTAAAGGCACCCGGAGTCTTGAGTGGGAGGGCATTCTCTCTCTGGGCTCACCAGTTGGTATGAGAGTGAAAGGAGCTGGCCAAAGGTCAGGAATGTGAGCCTGCTAGAGAGGGGAGCTACTCCACCAGCTCCACAACCAGGGGCCTTCTTTCTGCCATTGGAAATGGTCAAACCCCAGCCCTTAATACCTCAGTACCATTCACTGTATTTCTCAATATTTCAAACATAGACTCTCTTCCCCGTCTGATCATTTCTTTCTTCCCAAGATCTCTCAGTTCCTCCCTTGGTAACTTGCCATTCCTTATTCATTCAACAAGTATTTTTTGAGCAACTGCTTTGTGCTCGACTTTATTCTAGGAAAAGGAGACATGGCACCGAACATAAAGCAGACAGGTCCCTGCTCTCATGGAGCATATGTTACAGTTGGGGACACAGACAATAGAAAGGGCAATGGGTGTGTCGGGATGTGATGCCGTGGATAAACAAGGCTGGGGGGAGGGTGGAAATGAGGGGGCACTACTCGGTACAGACGGTCAGGGAAGGCCTTGCAAAAAGCACTTTAGAAAAACTTTCTAATCCACTCTGCTGATCTATCTTCTTTCTCTCCTTCAAAACTGGGATTGACTCTCCAATTAAACATCCCTAGTTAACTTTTCCCCTCCTTTGACTTTCCCTGCAGCTCATTTCTGCTGAAGTGTCTTCCTCTTGCAAAAATATACAAGTATCCTTGATTTTAATCTCTTGGAAGACAGAGCCCTGTCTTCTGTTCCTTTGGTTTGCTGTCACAGTGGAGGGGGAGAGAACAAACATTCCTACTATGTGCTAGAAACACAGACACAGTTCATTTCATCTCCACAAAACTCCTGCAGACTCTGTATTATTGCTCCCATTTTATAGATGAGGGGAGTGAGGCTCGATTTCTTCAAGGCTCTACAACTGCCGAATGGGAACCAGGATTTGAACCCTGACCTTGCATCATCATCTGTGCTGTCAGTGAGTAAAGAGAATAAGGAAGGGATGAGCTTGGGATCTCAGAAACAGCCATGCAAAAGAAGTGATTGAATTCTCACTGACTGCCAGATTGTGAATCCTTCTTTCAGCCACCAGGTGACCATGGCCACTTTGCTTCCCCTTCCTGACCAGGTGATCACCCAGGTCTTTTTCAGCTCTGACATTTGAAGGAATATAATCTCCTGCAAGAGGTGGGTGTGGGTGGTGAATGAGAAGACAAGTGACTTCATTGCACCAAAAGTCTGAATCTGATTTTTTATTGAGACAGAGAACAAAACACAATGGTTTGTTCATTCAATTAAAATTTAACATGTACCGAACTCCTACTGTGTGCTAGGCCCTGGTGTGTGCTGAGGATAGAGATAAACTTTTGAAACATTGTCCTTGCCCTGTAAAATGTGTGAAGGGGAAGACAAATAAGACAATAAATTATTATGACAATAATAATAGCTAACATTTTACATGGCACTCACTCTGCCAGAATTTGCTCTAAGCACTTCATACATTTTAACCCATTTTAATCTTCCCAACCATCCTACGAGATGGGTACTGTTATTATTCCTACTTTACAAATGAATAAACTGAGGCACAAAGAGGTGATTATGTTGAGGGGTATTGTGAGCACTGATAGTGCATGAAAGTGCTCCCAGGGCCTGAAGTGTAGAGATACTTGCAGGCAAGACACTTGGAGCGAAGTAATATTCTGCAGTGTTAACTGATATTTTCTACAATTTCTTGCTTGACCATTCTGCAATTTAGGATCAGCCACACACACCCAATTGGAGAGAAAGGATTTTCTATACGGAGCAGAGAAGGCTTTAGGGTTTTGAAACTCAAAATCCATGGCTGTGCGGTAACTCAGGACACAGGACAAACTGGATGAATTAGAGCCAGTTTTCCTGCCCATGAGACAGGGGGAGAATTAGAGGGGGAAAGGAGGTGTGTGAAGACCTTCCTGAGAAATGGGGCCACTGCTCCCTGTTCCCCGTTTGAGTTAGATTTCCACGAGTGCTGGGGATCAGGCCCCTGAGCAGGACTGGCCTGTGTGCCTGTTAGAGGTGCCTGCCTGAAATGGCCCTGCTGAGCTTGTCCCCTGGGCACTGATGTGGTGAGACAGCAGCTGGAAGTAGAAGTCTGAGCCAGACTGTCCATCTTCCTAGGAGAAGTGTGGAAGTAAAAAGATAGGCACTGGATCTGGAGAATGGGAACAAGGAAAAATGCAGCCCGGAGGGACAGATGCCCCAGGACCAGGATGTGGAAGCCTCAAGGAGGCAGTGGAGCCAAGAGGCCAGAACGGAGCTCCGCGAGGCAGGGGCCTCTGTCTGCTTGGTTCACTGCTCCATCCTGTGTGCCTAGACCCGGTGACAGGCGATCGACCGATATTTGTTAAATGAATGCATTAGGTAGACTGCGTTTAGAATAGACCCTTGGTTTCAAACCTCAGCTCTGCTTCTTACTAGCTGTGTCATCCTTGGGTAAGTCTCTTATCTTCTCCATGACTCATCTGTAGAATGGAGATAGAAATAGTCCAGATCAGGGTTGATATGAGATAAAAAAAATTTTAAAAAGAGCAAATGCATATGAATGAAGTACTTCGTGTGTGGCACAGAGGAAATGCTCAAAAAACATTTGCTCTTAGTATGGTTAGATGCCCCTGTCCCCACCCGTGCCCTGCAACCTGGCACTACATTAAGCACTCTCTCCTCTGCCCCTTCTGGACTTAGATGTTAACCTTGAAGAAAAAGCGGGGACTCCAGGATTGGCTAAGACCGAGTTCCCAGCACCATGACACAAAGGAGACTCCTAATAGAAATTAAGCTAAGAGCTTTTTTTTTTTTTTTTAGAGTTACTTTTCTTGCACAACTGACTTTGTAGGCTGATACTTATATTCAAGAATAGCGCAAACCTGTGAAAATTAGTTGTCCCTAGGGGATGTTGAGCAGTTTTCTCCCATGTAGGCATGTTTACACACAGAACTTACCTCTCACTTTACTTGTCTTTCTAGAAAAGCACAGTTCTCCAGGTGAGTTATCAGTTGCAAGGGCTCTCTAAACAGAACTCAGCTTTAAGGCAAAGAGGACGAGCCCAGTCAGCAGGTCCTCTGTCCTCCCTGTCACTCCCCTACCGCCACAACACCTCTGGGCTTTCCTGAGAAAATTCAAGACAAAGTTTCATGTCTTGGGAAGTTATGCTCGCCTCCTGAAGCCAGGTGATAAATATTATCGTTAATTTTTTATTAAAAAACCATCTGGATTTACCTGGCTTCTCATTTATCTAAATGCCAATAGGGTGACCAACTGTCCCATTTGCCTTGGGTTGTCCCATTTTAGCACCGAAAGCCCCTCATCCTGGGAGACCCCTCAGTCCCAGACAAACAAAAATGCCCCAAATGTCCTGGATAAACCTTGAATGCCAATGACAAGTCAAGTAGGCTCATTAGCTCAAGGGAGTATGTGGAGATTATTTTTGATGGAAAAAGAAATGTATTGCTTTGAAATGAGAAGAACTCACCCTCCAGAGAGGACAAGTGAAGCAGACTCTTCTCAGTGCACTGTCCACTCTGCTCATATTGGCCTGCCTGGCCCTGCAGAGGGAGAGACACCCAGCCTGGAAATGCCTTACTTGACAATGAGGAAATGGAAGGGGAGAGAGGAGAGGACTGTTCCAAACAGGGCCATGTGACAAGCCTGTGAACGCTCATCTCCACATCCTTTCCATAAAACTCCACAACAATCCTGGCTGGCTGCACGGGGCAGGCCCTGGACCCCCGCTTTGCCAAGTCTGTGTGCCTGTGTAGGGCCCTGCGATTTGTCTGTATGCAAAGGAGCAGCCCCTCACATAGAGGATGCCCACAGGTCACATGGAGTGGCTGCCCCAGCCTCTGCATGGGTCCTCTTCCCTTATGCCAAGTGTCCTGCTGCTTTTGTGGTGTCCTCAGATGACATGGAATTGGCTTGCTGCATGCAGAACAAGTTTCTGGTCACTGAGAATGCAGCACAGCCTGTTCTGTGCCTCATGGGCGAGTGTGAGGGCCCCACAGTGCTGTGGATAGGGTTGGATTCCTGAGGTTGCAGAGCTCCTTCCACAGCAGATCCCGGGCAGCCAGCTGCTCTGCCTGCTAGCTAAAGTCTCTCAGCCCCCATACCCCTGGCCCTGTGCCTCAGCCTGGCCACAGCAGAAAAGAATATTTCCCAGCCTCTCCTTTCCTGAGAGCCATGTGGGGGGGGGGGGATTTCTTTCAAATAATGGGTCAGAAAAACTTTAACTCTTAGGAATTGCTTTCTTCTTTCATAGGCACAATGGACAGGGCTGCCTAAGTAATTTGTGGGGCTGGGGGCAAAATGAAAATGCAGGTCCCTGGCCAGGGTTAGGGGAGTCAATGTCCCCTTTGCATGGACTTACTGCCCCAACCCATGGTGGACAGGCAACCCCCAGGATTGCAAACTCTGCTGGGATGTGCTTGGATCGTGGTGGACTTGGCCTCTGCTGAGTTTGCAGCAAAAGGTGGCTTGGCACTGCCAGCCAGGGATGGGGACAGCCACCACCTTGCCCTGCCCCAAGACATTATGGGACACAGGCCTGACCCCCGCCTTCCCCACGTCTACACCCAGGTCCCCACTGGGGGCAGAGTGATGGCAGGCTGCTGGCCTCCCTCTGCTGATGAGATCCAGCCAGATCCAGCTTCAGAGGCTGGGAAGTCCAAAGTCCAGGGAACACATCTGGTGAGGCTGTTCTTTGGTGGTGACTTTACAGCAATTCAGGGGTCTCACAAGGAAGAAAATGGCAGAGCAGAGAGAGAGAGAGAGACTCTTATGTGCTCTCCTTTTAACGCCCTCAGAACCATGCCCCTGAGCACCATTATTAATCCATTCATCACGTTATGGTCCTACAACCTAATCAGCTCTTCAAGACCCCACCTTTCAGTTAGCATTATGGGATTTCCTACTCTCAACAGTTACAGTGGGAGTCAAGCTTCTAATATATGGACTTTGGGGGACACAATTCAGTCAACCCACAGCATGAGTGATACAAGAAAGAGCAACAGGGAAGCCACAGTGTCTGTTAAGAGCCAGTCATTTGTCATCATTTCCTCCATATTCTGTTTGTTAGAAGCAAGTCATTCAGTCCAGCCTACACTCAAGAGGAGGGGAGTTAGGGTCTACCTTTTGGAGGGAAGAGTATCAAAAGATTTATAGACATATTTTAAAACCAAAGTTTCCCAAACCAATAAGTGGCTGAAACATAGATGAGTTTCCACAAAGGTTGGTCCTAATAGTAGCAATAGTGTTCCCTGGACTTTGGACTTCCCAGCCTCTGAAACTGTAAACAATAAATTTTGTTTTCTTACAAATTATCCAGTTCCAGGTATTTTGTTGGAAAAGCAGGGGCTTTGGGTCTGGTCTGAGGTTGAAACCAGGCTCTGCTCGTTACCAGTTTGTGGGATCTGGGAAAAATGATCATTTCTGAACCTTAGTTTCTTCATCTGCAAAATGAAGATAATAATAATTCTTCCACAGAGTTATTATAGAATTTAAATGAGATGACTCATGCAAGGTCAGATATAAATTGTCTGGGGCCTGATGCTTTTACAATTTGAAAAGACTCTCTTTAAGAAAAAAGAATGCAAAATTACAATAAGTTAGGTACAAAATGAACATTTATTTATAGTTAGAAATGATAAAAAGAATACATTTTAAAAGCCAACAAATATCACAAAATGCAGAGAAATGACAATTTAAAAAAATTAATTACCCAAACATACCTCTTTAAACTACTTTCTTTCCTACATTTTGAGTATATACTTTTTGATCACTCCTCAAAATGACAAGATTTTGTAATACTTTCCATAATCAGAAGAGAAAGATAATCCAGTCTTTCTTTACCATGATTGATCAAAATTTAGGTTTGATTACTGAGAGCTTATTATTCAGCTTCACAACTCATTTTTCATAATGTCATGCACATTTTAGGGCTGTTGCCAAATGTGGGAAAACCTCTTTATATATGGGCTCAGGGCATTTCTGGTTTTCTAGTGCAGTCAATTGGTGACACCCCTTAACCAGGACCATAGGACGGGTATGGGTAGGACAGGGGCTTGAAGCCTCAGCTTCCCTGCAAATTCTTCCCTAGAAGCAGGTGAGGCATAGCACAGCACCTGGCATGGAGTAGGTGCTCAAGAAATGGGAGAAGCTTGGAGATGACCCTCATTTTCCTGCTCCACTGCCTCAGGAAGAGTCAGGGTTTTCCCATCCTCAATTTCATCTTCCTCTTCCAGTAGCTTCTCAAGGCCCCTGAGAAGGCAGTGACAAAAACAAAACAAAACATAACAAAACAAAACTCCCCTTGTTATGATGTGGTAGAAAGAATACTGGACTCAGGGGCCGAGCCCGTGGCGCACTTGGTAGAGTGCCGCGCTGGCAGCGCGGCGACGCTCCCGCCGCGGGTTCGGATCCTATATAGGACTGACCAGTGCACTCACTGGCTGAGTGCCGGTTGAGTGCCGGTCACGAAAAAACGACAAAAAAAAAAAATAAAAAAAATAAAAAAATAAAAAATCTTTAAAAAAAAAAAAAAAAAAAGAATACTGGACTCAGAATAAAAAGATCTGGGTTTGAGTCCTGTCTTTGTCACTTATCAGCTGTGTGACTTTGGGCAGATTACCCAACCTCTCTGTGTCTCCATTTCCTCATTTCTGAGGTAGGCACCCCTGTGCCAGCCTCAGGGTTGCAGAGATGAACAGCAGGATATAAGTAAAAGGGCTTTGTAATTTACAAAGCAATTTTACTAATCTAAATTATTTTTATTTTGGTATCTGGAAGAGTTACTGAGGAAATCAAACTGGACACTATCTAATGTCTATGAGCATCTTAAGTTCTTTATTCTCTGTGACCCAAAGGAATTGGAAATTCAAATTGGACTTTAATCAGATTTGGCCTAAAGACCACGACAGCAAAATTGTCCACAAGATCCACAGAAATGTATTGAGCCCCAGCTGTTGGCTATACTTTGTGCCAAAGGTGGGGATTCAAAGATAGATGAGACATAGTCCTGGCTGGCTCTTCAGGGAAGTTAGCACTGGTGGACAAAACCCCAGAAGGGCATCTGGAGGGCGATTCAGCTCCTGTGCCTGCTAAATTTACAACCGGGGCCTTCCTGTGCCTCAGTGTCTCCTTCTGCAAAGGGGTACAGCTAACCGTGTGAGAGGGATGTGGAAACAAATGAGTTAAAGTCTGCAGATCTTGGAGAATACTTGGACAGGTGTCTAACAAAGCCATCAGAGGGTTGAAGGGAGCCCTGCTGAGACTGGCTGTTCTCCTTGGGGGATTTTCAGGAAGCTTTGAAGTGCCGCTAGGACAAGGGAGGCTGCCCCATCCTGGAGGTGCATTCACTTGTAATTTACTCCTCCACGTGGGCTCTGGGGCTCCACTCCCATAAATACATCACCCACTCAGCCCTGCCCCGTGTAAAGAAAGACTGACAGAGGAAGGGGGGCTGGTGGGGAGGAATCGTTAAATTAAGAAGGTCCTTGGGAGTGAGTGGCCTACAGACACGACTGAGTCTCCTGAGTTTCTCTCCTTAAAGCATAAATATTTCCAACTAAGATCACAGACTCCCTTGTCATAAAATCAATGAAACCACAGGGAAAATGATCTCCCGCATGACTGCTTCAGAGATATCTCAGAGTCCTTTCCCCTCCTGCAGAAGCAACTGTTCTGGGCTCCAGATTTGAAATCCCGGCACCGCTGTTGAGAATTTGAGGTGAAAAGGACATCCATCGGGTTGGGTGCGTGTCTATCTTGTTTTTCTTGCAGAATTGAGAACAGAAGCTACATTTCGTGATGGGTCTGTGCAACTTCTACTGCAACATGAGACTTTTTCTTGGAGTCAGAAGACCTGGGGTCAAGCTCCAGCCCCTCTAATGACTGGCTGAATGTCTTGGGGGAAAGTAGACACTCTCCAAACCCAGTTTCCGCATCTGGTAAAAGGAGGTTGGTAATGCAAGTTCTGCCTGCCCTATTGAGGAGGTGTCAAGATCAAAGGAGTCTGTGTATGCAAATGTCTTGTAAATCATACAGCTCTTGATAGATAACAGGTTTTATTATTAAAAGATGAAAGCATAAATCGTGCTAATGTACCTGTTAGGACTCTTACTCTGTAAGTGACAGAGAACCTAACTAAAACTGGCTTAAACAACGAGGTGATATTTTGACTTATGTAACTAGAAGGGCTGAGGTGGGACTGATTCAGGTGACGACTAGATTCAAACAATGTCACCAAAGGCCAGCTTTTCCCGTCTCCTTGCTCTGCCTTCTGTGGTGTCAAATCGGCTTCATCCTTTGGCTTCATGAGGTCCTTGTGGTCACACATGCCCACAGTGACTGCAAATCTCACATTTTCACAGGATGCCACCCAGGGGAAGAGAAGTTCTTTTTCTAGTAATTTCTGTTGAAGAGAGAGGGAGAGAGGAGGAGGAACTCTTCTTTTTCTTAGCGTATGCATCAAATTTCAGAGATGGGGATAGGATATGCTGATGGGCTTGAGACTCAAGGCCCATCCCTGGATTTGTGGGCAGGATTGGGATGCCAATCAAACCATATTCGGAGGAGGTTATTTTATCAGAAGAGTGAGTGGATGCTGGGTTGCTAAAATAACACATGTCCAGTATAGTCCACCCACTTTAGCTGCCCAATATCCATACTCACCTATATGCCAGGCAACATGCCTTTGAAAATATCCACCCTCTACCTAAAACACAGTCAACCTCTTTCCCCCAAAGAGACAAGCCACAGTGTCCTCCGGTTCTGGTTCTTTGGGTGAGGTGCAGTCCTCGTCAATGGAGCTCTTATTAGTCCTGTGTGGTCCACTGAGGCTAAGTGGTAAATTTAATCATGATTGATACACTCAGTAAACAGCAGTGGAGAGAGAACAGGGTAATTGCAGTAATAACTCTCATTTGGAAAGAGAAAGGACAGAAAACAACTCACAGTGGTCACTGGTCCCTAGCACATATCTTACTCTGCTACGATCACACAGGCGTCGCCCTCTGGCAGTGAGTATAGGGCTTCCCCAGGTCTTCCTCTGAAAGGCTTCCCTTTGCCCATGTCCCTCTGTGGTCCCTCCTCATCTCTCTGGGAAAATCTCTCCCGTTGATTGTCTTTCATGGGACCGTATGACATGCACATTGAGGAGAATATCCCTTCTGAAAGCTGCACCGTTTTAGCCCCTCTCTTCCTGTTGATGTGGTTTGAGGGCCTAGAAATTGCTATCACAGACTACTGTGGGCCAGGCTTGAGGTTTCTTTGGCAAAATGACACCCTTAAAAAGTTAATGGGATTTTATCTATTTGCTTCTGGCTAATGCCATGAGTAGTAACCTAGAGTCAGAGATCTTATCAAGTTACAGTCTTTGAAACAAGAATCTACCTGGGAATATGGTTCTACCAGCATTGGGCCCAGGGGCTCTGGCTATACCCTTATCCCTTCAGTTTAATATTTCCGTCTTGGCCTTTACTTGAGAAAACCCAGAACATTAGTCTGGGTGGGGATGACTCACAAAACTACCCATTCCTCATGATAACAGTAAACACATTAGGAATAACATTTATTGATTGCTTGCTATGGGGTAGGCTCTGTTCTAAAGGCTTTATGTGTTTTTTAACTCACTTAACCCTCACAGCAACCCTATGAGACAGGAGCTTTAACTACTGTCGAGAGCTGTTTGCAGGCTGCATCTTGCTGCATCTTCCCAAAGGAAACGTTTACTTCTTTGTTCAAGACATAACAGGAGGTACTTGAGAGGGGACTCTCCAAGGCCTTCATCTTATTTCTCGTTTGGTTCCCATGTTCCCCCCTTTCTTCTGTTAACTTTAATTTGAGGGTGGAGAATTGAACTTTTCCTGTACTCTCAGCAGCTGTAACTTTAGAACATTGGTGGAAAAGGCAACTCTTAGCAAACCTGTAGTTTCTTCCCTCTCTTGCTTTTTCGGATGGGCCAGTTTCAGTCTAATCTTACCTGTTTCTTGGAAGACCTTGCTGAAGAAGTTCTCAGCACACTCCAAAATTCAAAAGTTTTCCTACAATATACTTTCATTTTAAAGCCTCAGGGAGCACACAGTCTGAATCTCAAGGCTCACTAGGAAACAGTTTAACCAGCTGTCTATCACAACATAACAAAGAATTACTAAATTCTTAGATATCAATTATTTCCCTTCACTCAAATTCTTCTGTGTAGCCTTTCAACATCCCACTTCTGGTATTAGATTCTGTATCAGGAATCTTTTGGTTGCAACTCAGACTAACTTGAGCAAAAAAAGAAGTTTATTGGAAGACTACCAGGGGCTCAAAGAATTGACAGGAGACTGGAGAGCATGGCTGGGAAACCTTAACAGTGGTCCCCTAGGAGGAGCTGCGTGGTCAGTGCTGGCCGGGGTGGGATGATGCTGCGGCCAATCCCTGCTCAAGATTCCAATCCCAGGGAAGGAACATGAGATCGGTCAATCTTGGATCACCTGCCAACCTGTCAGCTAGGAGTAGGTAGGACCCACCAGTCTATGCCTGGTGCAGAAGAAGTAATTCCAATAAAGGAAACTAGCATGCTGTTAGAGAGGGGATGTGAATGCACAGCTGCCCAAATCCAACCAAATTCCCCTACATATAGTAATGTTGATCATATGGCACTGTAGTAGTTACTCCAAGTCAGTCATGGCAGTTGGATCAAAATGAGAATGAGTTAGATAGAGCCCTAGAAGAAATCAGATAGTAGTTAGGTGGTAAGGCTCGGGCTCTTAGGGGTTAAAATGTAACAAAAAATTCTGCTTTAAGTAATGTTAGTTTTGTTTGTTTATTTAGGTATTTGTATCTAAGGGGCAAAAACAAATGCATTTAGCAGTCAGTGTGGCATAGTGTTCTCAAAAGCTAGTGATTCGGTCCCTCACACATTCACCTATTTAACAAATCGCTCAATGGACATTTACCGAGCAGTTTCTTAGTACTGGGCACTGTCCAAGAGCTAAGGAGATACAAACATGGATGACATAATCTCTGTCCTCAAGTGGCAATGGGTGACAGTAGTAGGAGAAATACTTCAGTCTACCTAGAAGGAATCGTTCATTGTGAAGGCTCTGGAAACAGACATAGAAGAGAGCAGCATTGGGTTCAAATCCTGGCTGTGTGACCTTGGGCAAGTTACTTAATCTCTCCAAACCTCAGTTTTCTCATCTCCATAATGGGGATATTTCCTAATTGAAAGCATTGCTATTCTCCTCGAATTGATTTATAGATTCAATGTAATTCCAGTCAAAGTCCCAGCATGTTTTTTGGAATGGAAGTTGATAAGCAGAGTCAGTCTAAAATATATATAGATATGCTAATAACTTTGACAACCTTGAAGCAGAACAGAGCTGGGAGAATTATACCATCACATGTCATGCCTTATTGTGAAGCTGTGGTAATTAAGATGGTATGGCCTTGTGGCCCAAGGACAGACAAATACACTAATAGAATAGAATAGAGACTCTAGAAACACACTGACACATTTAGGTCACTTGACTTATGACAAAGATAATGTTGCAGAGCAGAGGGGAATGGACTTTTTAAAAACAATATTTGTCCTTTTGTGTCTGACTTATTTCACTTACCATACTGTCTGCATGGTTCATCCAAGTTGTAGCATGTGTCAGAATTTCATTCCTTTTCAAGGCTGAATAATATTCCATTGTATGGATATACCACATTTTATTTATACTGTACATTCATCTGTTGATGGACATTTGGGTTGTTTTCACCTTTTGACTATTGTGAATAATGCTGCTGTAAACTTTGGTTTACAAATACCTCTTCAAGTGCCTGCTTTCAACTCTTTTTTGTATATACCCAGGAGTGGAATTGCTAGATCATTCAGTGATTTCACATTTAGTCTTTGAGGAATTGCCATAATATTTTCAACAGTGGCTGCACTATTTTAAATTCCCATCCATAGTGCATAGGTTTCCAATTTCTCCACATCCTCACCAACACTTTTTTTTTTTTAATAATAGCCATCCCAATGGGTATAATTCAGTTGTTTAAATTTGCTTTTTGTGCTGCTAAATAAGTGTCTCATTATGGGTACACGTCACTATCTATACTATGAAATTTAACAATTTACATTTAATGGGTGCTTGTCATGTGCTAGGCACTGAACTGACTTCTTTAACTTATTTTATTATTTAATTGCCACAACAGCAATTTCTGGAAATCTTTTTATTGAAATATAACATGCACATAGAAAAATGTACAAATCATAAGTGTATAGATGGATGAATTTCCACAAAGTGAGTACACACATGGAACCAGCACCCATATCAAAAGCTAATGCCGGTCTGGTGGATTAGCACATTGGTTAGAGTGTGTGTCAATAACACCAAGGTCAAGGGTTTGGATCTCTGTACTGGACAGCCTCCAAAAAAGAAAAAAAGTTAAAACTTTACCCACACCCAGAAATCCCTCTTGTGCCCTCTCTCAGTTCTACCCAGCCCCCTATTACCTATCCACCCCAATAAAAAGTACAGACAACTAATATCTTGACTTTAAACTCATCAATTATTCTCACCTGTTTTTGAATTTTATATAAATGAAATCATAGAATTTAAAATCTTTTGTGTATTGCTTCTTTTACTAAGTGTAAGTTTATGAGGTTCATTCATGTCATTGCATGTCACAACAGTTCATTTATTCTCATTGCTAAATAGTATTCCATTTTATGACTATACCACAATTTATCCATTCTACTGTTGAGGGATATTTGGGTTGTTTTTGAGCTGTGAATAGTTCTGCTGTGAACGTTCTTTTGGTAAATATGAACATCTGTATGCAATTCTATTGGGTATTTACCTAGGAGTGGAATTGCTAAGTCATAGGGTAAGCATGCATTTTGCTTTAGTGACTACTTCCGAAAGGATAAATATACATACCTACCACAGAATATGAGAGTTCTATAAACTCCAAACACGTGCTGACATTTCATATTATTTGTCTTTTTTATTTTAGCTCTTCTAGTGACTGTGTAGTGATACTGCATTGTGCTTTTAATTTGCATTTTTTTGATGAATTGTAAAATTGACCACTATCGTCATATGTTTATTGGCCACTTGGATATCTTCTTTTGTGCAGTGTCTGTTCAGGTGTTTGTCTTTTGCCCATCCCATTTTTCTATTGGGATGTCTTGGTTGGCTGCCTTTTTCTTATTAATTGTGGAAGTTCTTTATATATTCTAAAAATGAGTTCCTTGTGTATTGCGTACTGCAAATGTCTTTTCTCACTTGTATTTTCACTCACTTAATGATGTCTTTTGATGAACAGAAGTTTTTAATTTTAATCTAGTCCAATTTATTAAGTTTTGTCTTAATGGTTAATGCTTTTTGTGTCCTGCTTAAGAATCTGCCATCCTATGAGGTCATGAAGACATTTTATGTTATTCTAGAATATTTATTAGTTTTTCCTTTACATTTTGTTTTAGTCTGTTTTTGTTGTCTGTAACAAAAATACCTGGAACTGGGTAATTTAGAAAGAAAATAAAATTTATTGTTTACAGTTTCAGAGGCTGGGAAGTCTCTGGCAGGGATCTGATAATATTTTTTTTCCCCACATGGATAGCCAATTGAAAAATGGATAAAAATGTGAATTTGGCACAGTCCAAATACTAACACCTTTTAAAAATATTACCACAGGATATTTAAATGATTCATTATTTTAAATTAATTCAATAAACATTTTTTACACATCTAGTATTTTCCAGTTTAGTTAGTTGGTAAGGAAAGTCCTCTCTGAGAGGTGACATCTGAGCTCAGACCTGATGAATGAAATGAAGCCAGCCGTAAGAGGACCTGGGGAACATTCCAGGAAAAGGCAACAAGTAGGTAGGTAAGTTTGATCTGTTCAAGGACCAAGAAGGCCAGTACAGCTGAAGTATAATGTCCAAGATGATGCAAGGTGCAAGATAATTCTTATATATGTGAGATCAAAGGAAACAGAATCAGACTGGTCTCACCAGAAGACAATGGAACAATGCCTTTAAAGTTCTGAGGGAAAATGTTTTTCAACCTAGAATTCTATACCCAGCCAAACTATCTATCAAGAGCAAGGGCAGAATAAAGACGAGTCAGACTTACAAGAACTTGGAAATTTTACTTATAAATCAATTTTTCTTAGGATTTTTAATGGAAATCTATTCTGACAAAGTGAGGACAAGAAGAGGGAGATAGGAGCCTGCGCAGGAAGACAATGAACAGCCACAATGAAAGCAGTGCATCTTCTCTGGAGGACAACCGGTTCAGACTGGAGCAGGTTTGGAAGATGCTTTTGAGTATTTTTAGCTTCTGCTTGTGCCCCCTGCAGTCCATTTTTCAGAATGTTGCTCAAGTAAACTTGATAAAGTTTTAGAATAACTTGCCCCTCGATTTAAAATCCTTCAATGGCTCCCTCTTGGTTTCAAAGTAAAATCTAACTTTTGGTGTGATATTGACCCCTGCCCACCTCTTCAGTCTCACCTCTCACTACTCTTCTTGGTCACTCCCACCCTTTGCTCCAATCACTGATCTTTTTACAAACTTCTTAAAGCTACTTAACACATGAGAAACTTTGCCTCTGTTGTTCTCTCTATGCAAGGAAACACTTCTTCCCCTTATTTCCCTAGTAGATTCTTCCTTGTCTTTCCAACTTCATTATCTTAGGAAACCTCCCTTGACTACTGTGTGCTCACCTCCCACCCCACTTGGTCTAGGTCCCCTTGTTTGTACCTCCATGGCATCCCTGTTTTACTCCCCTCTAGCACTGATCTGTCTCTATTTATTTATTTGTTCATTTATTTATCTATCTCTCTTGACTATAACCTCCTTGAGAATAGGGACTGCAATTCAATGGTTGCTGAAGTTTCTATAATAGTTGAATATTCCAGCTTCTCTGCAGTCAGACTGCTTAGGTTAAAATCTCAGCCGCATCACTTGCTATGTTATCTTGGGAACTCTCTGAGTCTAGGTTTTCTCATTTGCAAAATCATGTGGTATTTTTATCTGCAGCACCTGGCACATAAAAAGGCACTCACTAATGTGTGTGGAATGAATCCATGAAGATTGGCAGAGTTCCTGGGGATGGGAACCTCTCAGCAGGGGAGTAAAGATGACTCACTTCAATCGATCTTGATTCCTACCCTCCCAAGTAGGAGTGCTCAGCTTCTTCTAGGACCGTTATGCCTTGAGGGTTATGAGGAAAATCTGAAAAATGCAGGCTCTTTTCCTTTTCATGTTTATCCACGTTGACCTAAGGAATTCAGGATATCTCACTGAGCAAAAATATCCAAATCATGTCATTGCTTGACTATTCTTATGAGGCTGTCTAAACAGGGTGCTGCTTTAGGACCCAAATTTTCCTAGGTGTGGGGATGTTAACTTAGGATCACTGGCAGGAAGCAAAGGGACCACACACCCATTCTGCAGCTGAGCGTCTCTAAACTCCTCAGAGTCCAAAGGGACTTCCACAACTTGTCAGGAATCTACCAAGAAGAGATCCCTGGCCTCCAAGTGTTCCCTCTCCCCCAGCTAAATAAATATTCTGTTTTTGTTATGGTGGAGGCAGCATGCCCATGGGGCTGCCTAGAGTTGGTTCTTCGCAATGTGTTCACAAGATCTAGAGTAGAGTCAAGTATAGATTGTACCACCTATGTGTTCTTCCATGTATCTACTCCTGCAAGCAATTGTTTCACAGGAGAAAAAAATGGATCCTAACGGTAGGCTTTGAACTGAGATTTCTGACTGTCAGACCTTCCTCTGTGCCTGAGTAGAGAGTAGTCACATATCAGAGGGGGCTCTATCTGGGGGGCCTTTAAGGTTAACTTTTCCAAACTGACCTTCCTCAATACTCTTCCTTCTTGTTTTCATCTCCCTATTCTATGCTCAGGGACCCAGTTGTCACACAGGTAGACCCCGTGAACCATAGCTCGGATTACAAAACTGTAGCAATCAATTATCTGGAATGCAAGTGCATTGAATGCAACACCGATTCAAGGTATGGTGCCTGAATTCAAGGTTGCACTCCAGCCTTTCTCTGTTTGGGATGCTGTAAACACAGCTCCTTCCTGTAGAGAGCTTGTGGTCAAGAAGGGAGATTGGCCAACATGTGTCAAGAAAGAGCTCAGAATGCGGGTAAAGTTTCTGCTTTGCTTTTCTTCTCCAGGAGGAATTAAAATTGAGGCTGGCTAAGGTTATGTCAGCTATGAGCAGGAGGTGTGACAACAATCTTTAAATGTATGCCACTAAATTTTGATCAGCGTGTAAAACTTATTTTTCTTACAAATGACTATCTCTGCTATTCTCTGTCAAGTTGAACACACGGTTATATGCCTCAAAGCAGTGTAGATCCAGCTCACTTTAAGAGCTAGAACGCATAGGTAAGGTCACATCAAGCCCTTGCCTAAGAAAGCAAGGGAGTTTGCTGCAGAATTTAAGAATTTTTCTTCGATTACCTAAGAGCAGGGACACAATGACATGGGGCAAAACAGGTAGTGGAGGGGTCACTGTTAAAGTTTTTGGACCTGAAGACATTGTCACACTATAGTTGTTGTGAATGTCTTACATTAATTGCTGGCTCGTTTCATTTTGTTTTGAGTCTTTTAATCCCTTCAAGCATGCCACCCGAAATTCTAGTATTCGAAAAAGCTGAGAGCTACAGAATTGTTTACTTATTCCCTAAAATCCCCCATGGTTGCCAGATAAAATACAGGATACCCAGTTAAATTAGAATTTCAGATAAACAAGGAGTAATTTTTTTAGTATAAGTATGTCCCATGCAATATTTTATCTGAAATTCAAATTTAACTTGGAGTCGCGTTTTTATTTGCTAAACCTGGCAACTCTACCTCTGATTCCCTTCTAGTCATTGCAAAGTGACAAATGCAGCCCCACTTCAGGGCTAATGTTTGGTAATGTGCACCATCTAGTGGTTACTTGAGCAAGGAGGAAACCTAGAAACAACCTGAAAACAGCGATGGGATAAAGCTGAAAAGAAACAACCATGCTTTAATTTTTAAAATTCTTAAAACATTTTTTTTACTTTCTTTTTTGGATGTAGTATCTATGATCAGATCAGCAGCTTAGATGGTCCAGTGTATTTGAAATCCCATCTAAATCATCAGTGTTTAAACAGCAACCCCCACCTGGCTGAGGCCTTGGGGCTTCTCTATTAACACATAAATGCTAATACTCAACTTTGGCCTTGATCTATTGTGGTTCCTCCTGTTCCCAATGATTATTTTACAATAAGCACATGGCATCCAGCAGTATCAAGAACAATAATGCCATACTGGCGCAATTTTACTAAACCCAACTGGTCTTGGGGGGAGACACCAGAAGCAAGTTTTTCCTGTTTACCATATTACTGAGGGGGTGTAGGGCTAAAAGCCAAAGGAATTGGCACTATCCCATGGATCTCTGGCTGCACATTGGAATTACTTGGGGTATTAGTCAAACATACCAATGCCCAGGGCTTATCCCCAGAGATTTTGATTTAATTGATTTGAGGAGTTGCTCAGGCTTGGTTTTTTATTTTTGTTTTTCTTTTCTTTTTTTTTTTTAAAGTTTCCTGGAAGACTCTAAAATGAAGCAAGGGTTAAAAACCCCTACTGGTTGAAATGGCACAGACTGAAAAGAGACCTGATCTTTGAAGAAGTTACTTAATTCCTCTGAGTTTCAATTTTCTTATTTGTAAAATAGGGATGATTTAACCAACCTGCTAGAGTCCTTGGGGAGATTAAATATGTCAACATGTGCAAAGCATTTAGTCTGTAGTTAGCACATGGTAGGCACTCATGAAATGTTCTTCCTCCTCTAGACAAGAGGCTAAAGGGCTAGATTCCTACTGCTCTGGAGGAAGCAATCCAGATCTGGGATGAGCTCTTGTTGGGAAAATATAGGAAAGAGGTCACGGCCCCTCAGACATTCAGAATCTTTTTGTTTTTTAGATGTTCAAAATCATGCCTAGCATTTGCTGTAAGTATGCACGTGCGCCCAGGTGTTCCTTGATTATTGACTAATGCAATTGCACATGTGCACCCAGGTGTCCTGGGTTATGACTTAAGTATAAAGGACGAATGGCTGTGATCCACGGCACCTGCCATCTCCGGGATGCCCCCCCGGGGGGGGGGCTGTGGGGAGGCTGCTACTGCTGCTGGAGGCTGTTGCTGCCAGTGTCCCCGGGACCCGCCTAGAGTCTGCCGCCGCCACTGCCACCACCGCTGCTGAGGACTGAGCTTGTGTCGTCGGCCAATGGCTCCCGGGATCTTTCCCAATTACCTAGAACTTGTGGACCTGAGTGTGAGGGGTTTGGTGACCCAACCTGGCATGTGAGGGGTTTGTGACCCAGTCTGTACAATGGGTTTGAAAGGGTCTTGAGTCCTAGCCCTGACAATACAAATGAAAACTTAGTATAACTAAAATAATGAAACGTTTTGGCTTTGGTTATGAATTGCCTAACCAGACAATTAGCATAGCTATTGCACTAATTCGACAAGTGACGTAGTCACATGGCTTTACAGCTCGGTAATGTGGACATAGAGGCCTAATCTTATCGTAGGAAGGAAAGGGCATGTAAGTTCGGCCAGCTACCCAGGCCCGGGTGTGAATGAGGCTGAACAACCTTGACAAAGAAGGCAGGGCCTTGGTGAATTATAATCATCTATTGTAAAAATAACGTTCTGTCTATAAAAGTGGGACATGTAGATAATATGGAGCAACAAAAAATAAAACCACCTTAATCTTAGAGAGAGCCACCATTAATATTTCGTAACATTTATTTCCAATACTTTTCTGTCTATAGTTTCTGCTCCCCCATTATTTTGTATGTGATATTGTAAACAAATTTCCACCCAACTTTGTCGTCATATCAATATAATTTTCCAAAGTCATTAAGTATCTTTCGAAACAATTTTAAATGGCTGTATAATATTGCATTGTATCAAATTTAAGAGTGCATCAGAATAACCTTGTGAGCTTGTTAAAACATGGATTGCTGAGCCCACCTGCAGCATTTCTGACTCAGTGGGTCGGGGGTGGGGCCCTGAGATTTTGCATCTCTAAGTTCCCTGGTAATGCTGCTGCTGATGGTTCAGGGACCACACGTTGAGAGCCTCTTGTTTTTCACTTGTCTGCCACCCCTCCAGACAGGGGGGCAGGGACCATGACCTAAATACCCCTGAATGCCCTTTGGCTAAAGCAGAGCCTATCATATAGCTGTCCTTCCGAGCACAGGGCCCTGGGTGACTGCACAGGTCGTAAGCCCAGGAACCAGCCCTGCTGAGGAGGAGGAATGAGATTTACCCTTTGCAGCCAGAGGCTGGCTTGGGCCCTCGGAATGGAAGCAGCAGGGAAATTGAGGTTGGCTCTGCCACGTTTCTAGTTAGTCAACAGGGGCATCTGTGGATGGCCATGTTCAGTAATGCATTCCCCGTTCACCAGAGACATTTCAGCAGCAGCAGGGTGATGGCTTGGGAATTGGCAGGATTTGAGGGTGTGTAAGAAACCTCTATTGTCCACTTTACCCTTAAGGTTCTGTGAGTCTAGTTCAGCAAAACAAAAGAATTGGCGAATGGTCTCCAGAGACTTCACGGGGAGGAGATCTGAGCCTAAAGGATGGGTAGGATTTAGGAGGCAGACAAAAGGACAACTTCCAAGTGTATTTCGGTCAGTGGTGGTGGGCTTGGGGGGAGCATATGCTGATTGATAGACAGGTAAAACAAACGTGGCAAACCTGGTTCCTAGAACTTCTACATGTAATGCACCCCCTTTAATTTCCCAGAGCAATTCCATATAGACTAGATGTTCTTCCTGAGGAGGTACCATTAGCAACAAAAGTTAATGAGCTAGCCAGGGTCAGAGCTGGTGGGTGCAGAGCAGTCGCTGCTGCCGCCCCGCTGTCCTTCCCCTCCTCCCCTCCCGTTTTCTTCCTCCCCCTCCTCCCCACACCTTCTTTCTCCTCCTCCTCCTCCTTCTGTTTAAAACATGTGAGTTTCTATATCTATAAAGTGTTACTTTAAAATAGTGCATTAGGCAATGCTGAAGACTTAATAAGAAATGGACATTAAAATCAGATTTCACTTTAAAGCTGGAGATATTTTAGGAACAAAATCTCTCATCCTCAGCATATCCACCGAGGGTTATGAGGCCGATAGCCTTTTTGTTTTATTTCATTTTTAAGACAAGGCTGAAAGACAGAGGAGCTGAATTCAGTTTCTGTGGTTCTGTGATTTCATCACAGCTTACTCATCACAAGATGGGAAAGAAACTCCCTTTGCAATTGAGCCCAGGATAAAAACCAGAGCTTAATTTGTTCTTCAAATAGGTTTTAAAATAAACAGGAGGGTGAGAGTGAGGTGTTTTTGTTTTTGTTTTGATGAAAATTTATTTTCAAATACTCTCCAAATTAACAAAGTATCTTTATAATTATAATAGTAATAGAAATAATAATGAAAAATAATATCTGCAGATTTGAGTGTCTCTCACTTGCCAGACATTGATCAGGATGCTTTACATACATGATGATCTTTTTTTTAACTCCCAAAGTGACCCAGTGGGGTGGGCAATATATTCCCACGTTACACATGAGGAAACTGAGGCTCAGACTTTATATTTCCTGAGGTGACATAGCTGGCAAATGGCTGGGCTGAGTTTTACATCCAGCTCCCTCTGACTGCTAGTCCTCTGCTCTCCCGACTCTGACACTCTGCTGAGACTGCAACGCCTGGTTCTGCAGACTCCTTGCCCTCTAAGCTCAGGCTCCTCAAGGAGAGCTCTCTGTTGAGTCCCTGACGTGTCCATTCACTCTCAATTCCCAGCCATAGCTTCCCAATATTTTGAGGTACTGGAAACCAGATTAAAAGAATATTCACTTCCTTCTTATTGGTTCCAGAAGTCAAAAAGCAGTCTTTATTTTCTTATGGCACTTACCTTGGAGTAGCTGAGTCACCGTGGGAGTCTGATTGGGGGCTTGGTGATGACATTAAAGACTATATCTGAGGATCTATGGTCCTCCTTGAAAGGAGGAACAAGAAAACAAGCAACTATTCATGGAGGGCATAGTGGAGACATACCAACCCAGAACCTGCATTTCAGAATCAACCCATTCCTTATGCTTCGAGGGCCCTCTGGTTGAAATGATGTCACCTCCTTTGGGAAGCCTTCAGTGATCTGCCGCTGCCCAGGATCTATGAACTGGTGCTCCAGGTTCCCACTACCTTTTGCTCAAACCTCTATTGTCCTTCTCAGCACACTGTGTCGCAGAGGCAGGGTGTGTGTGTCTACATCACTTTCTCTAGACTAAGAGCTCCCAGGACAGACTGAATTGGTCTAGACTGGGTCGGTCTTCCTCAGTGAGTTTTTTTCCAAGAGGAAGTGTGTAGGGCACATGGAGTGAGCAATGGGCTAGAAGGAGCCACCTTTGCCGGGCTTTGCTTGGGGACTCAGGATTGCATGGATTTGTCACTAGGGAGAGCTTTGAAAATCTCTACAGTGTCATGGTGCCATAAATCTTGTCCATGTCGCAGCCTGTGATTTCTCTGAACACCTTAGAAAGTTCGTCTCTTCTCTGTCACCCATAGCACCTGTACATATACCTTGTCACAGGACTTAACACACTACTTCATTTGATGAGTACTTACTAAGAACCTACTAGGGACCTGGCACTGTGCTGGATGGTGAGGATACAATGGTGAACAAAATAGTCATGGCTCCTGCCCCCATGGAGCTGCCCCTGTTTGGGGGGAGACCCTTGCAATCACCTGGACTGAAATGGTCTCTTCCAGCACACTGTGAACTTCATAGATTGGGTTGTGTTTACTTTCTTATATTTTCATTTATTTTATTTAAAAATCTATTATATAATTCACATACCGTAAACTTCATTCTTTTAAGGCATAAAATTCAGGGGCTGGCCAGTTTGCTTAGTTGGTTAGAGCATGATGTTATAACACCAAGGTCAGGGGTTTGGATCCCTGTACCGCCCAGCTGCCAAAAAAACACCAAAAAAAAAAATGTGTAAAATTCAGTGGTTTTGGTATATTCTCAAGGTTGTGTAGCCATCACTGCTAATTTCAGGACATTTTCTTCACCCTGAAATGAAACCCTGTCTCCATGAGCAGTCATTCCCCATTCTCCCCGCTCCAGCCCTTGGTAACCACCGATCTACTTGCTCTTTTATGGATTTGCCTTTGGACATTTCGCATAAATGGAATCATGCAATTTGTGGTCTTTTATGTCTGAATTCTCTCACTTAGCATAATGTTTTCAAGTTCTTCCATGTTATAGCATGTATCAGTACTTAATTTCTTTTCTTTTCTTTTTTTTTTAAAAATTTTATTTTCTCGATATACATTGTGGTTGATTATTTTTTCCCCCTACCAAAACCTCCCTCCCTCCTCCCTCTCCTCCCTCCCCCCCAACAATGTCCTTTCTGTTTGCTTGTCGTAACAACTTCAAGTAATTGTGGTTGTTATATCTTCTCCCCCCCCGTTTTTTTTTTTTTTTTTTGTGTGTGTGTGTGTGTGTGTGTGTGTGAATTTATACATTAATTTTTAGCTCCCACCAATAAGTGAGAACATGTGGTATTTCTCTTTCTGTGCCTGACTCGTTTCACTTAATATAATTCTCTTCTCTCAAGGTCCATCCATGTTGTTGCAAATGGCAGTATTTCATTCGTTTTTATAGCTGAGTAGTATTCCATTGTGTAGATGTACCACATTTTCCGTATCCACTCATCTGATGATGGACATTTGGGCTGGTTCCAACTCTTGGCTATTGTAAAGAGTGTTGCGATGAACACTGGGGAACAGGTATACCTTCGACTTGATGATTTCCATTCCTCTGGGTATATTCCCAGCAGTGGGATAGCTGGGTTGTATGGTAGGTCTATCTGCAATTGTTTGAGGAACCTCCATACCATTTTCCATAGAGGCTGCACCATTTTGCAGTCCCACCCACAATGTATGAGAGTTCCTTTTTCTCCGCAACCTCGCCAGCTTTTATGGTTCAGAGTCTTTTGGATTTTAGCCATCCTAACTGGGGTGAGATGGTATCTCAGTGTGGTTTTGATTTGCATTTCCCAAATGCTGAGTGATGTTGAGCATTTTTTCATATGTCTGTTGGCCATTTGTATATCTTCCTTAGAGAAATGCCTACTTAGCTCTTTTGCCCATTTTTTAATTGGGTTGCTTGTTTTCTTCTTGTAAGGTTGTTTGAGTTCCTTAATCAGTACTTAATTTCTTTTTAAGGCCGGCTAATATGTCACTGTATGGACATACCATCGTTTATCCATTCATTGGTTGATTTTCTTCTGCATTTGTGCCTCAGTGTCTCCCTCCCTCCCTCCTTTCCTTCCTCCTTTCCTTCCTCTCTTCTCTAGTCCTCCCTCCCTCCCTCGTTCCTTCTTTCCTTTCTCAAATACTTATGGTTCCACACCTACCATGTTATGGACACTGTAATGAAACATCCTATAAAGCTTCCAGACTGAGGAAAATTGAAAGGCACCATTTAAAAAAAGTTTTAAATAAATGCTCTATTTAAAAATAGTTTTGGATTTACAGAAAGTTTGCAAAGTTAGTACAGATTTCCTGTGTCCGATTACCCAATTTTCCCTACTGTTGACATCTTACATTACTATAGTACATTTGTTCCAACTAAGGAACAGCATTGTTACATTACTAACTAAACTCTACACTTTATTCAGATTCTACTAGTTTGATTGAATAAACTAGTTTAGTTTCCTGTTCCAGGATCCCATCCAAGATGCCACATTACGATTAATCATTGTGTCTCCTTTGGTGAGCTTGACAATTTTGAGTAATACTGGTCTTTGTAGAATATCCCTCACAGGGGGTTCATCTGATGTCTTTCTCCTGGGTCATGGTTTTTCGGGGATGGCGCCAGAAGTGAATAAAGGCACCAGTTTTGCATTGCTGTGAGGTGCCCTGAACTAAGAAGTGAGACCAAATCTGCCAGGGTTATTCAGAAAAATCATGGAAACCTTACTTTTAAGGTATTCAAATGGTAGAAGGTGGTATATGCAAGGATTCCTTGGATCTTTCTTCCAGAGTGGTGTATGTTGCCTGTCATCATGGTGGTGAAAAAATGAGTCTTTATCTGACATATGACATGACTTGACAGTTTTTCTTTTTCTCCCCATAGGCTCTACAGTGTGTCCTTGGGTGAGCCAAGCTCTCTCTCTCTTGACCTCTATAGAATGGGGAAGTTGGAAGTGATGACCTTTAAGGCCACTTCCCACTGTGATAGCTCCTGCTCTAAGAGATGACCCATAACTCTCCTCAGCATTCAGTGAATTCCAAAGTTTGGCTCTCCTTTTCTTCCATGTCAGTCCCAGGCTGTTGCATTCAGACGACACATGCCCCCAGAGAATATGCCCCACCCAATCCCATTTTCAAAACCTTCCTTGCAGACAAACACACAAAAGAAAACAAGGTCTAGACGTTTGCAGTGTCGATCCCCACCTTGAGGGACACAGTGAGCATTCCAGGGTAGCAGTGTCCAGAGCAAGACCCTGTCCTGGCTGTCCCCGCACCCCTGCTGAGACAGCACAAGGGCCAGAGTGACCAGGGTCACAGGAAGATCCACACACTGCACCACGCTGGAGACACTTTCACCCCAAGGGTCTGTTTTGGTTCAGCAGCTTCTGTGGCTTGAACAAGTTAATCACTGATGACAAGAGATTAATTTATAACTGGACAGCAGACAAGATAGTTCAGGTTTTGGTGGGGTGGCACTGAACTGTGGCGCAGGGCATTGCTCAGAAGACACCTGGGTGTGCAGCTTGGTGCAGAGATTGGGAACTTCAGATCCACATTGGTTCCTTAGAGTCCACCAGGTCCAAACAGAGGGAACATGTGCTGAGGCCTCTCCCTTCCTGTCCCCAGCACATATGCTTGTCTTAGAAAATCTGTCCAGGCAATAGCCAGGCCCGTTAGAAAAGTCCAGTTAAGAGAGAGCATCGGCATGCTAACCCAGCCAAGACCCGTTGGCCAACTGTGAGAAACTCGGGGAGAGGAGGGAGCAGTGGGAGAGAAAAGGTAATGGAAAAGTGTGGAGGGAGCCTGGAGTGACAGGTTGTTCCTACAGCCTGAGCCACCCTGTTTGTATATTCTCTGACCCCGGCTTGGGCAGGGTTCAAGAGGCCTTCGATTATCTGTCTTCCCATCCCACGCACATCCCCTCTGTCATGCCCTACCTTACCCCAAAAGATGGAATTGAGACATGATGTGCAGGCCCATCTCAGGCCTGACCTTTATGCTCCAGACATTGCTTTTATATTGAGTGAAGTGACCCTTCCTGCCACGCTGGAGATGCATGGCTGTAGCAGTGGCTGTGGCTGCTGCCACTTGCCAGCTTTAGCAGTCTTGTCTTTCCAGCCAGGACAGTTTGGAATTCTTAAGTCAGGTCTATTTATCAAGGAAGCCCATGAGAATACTGCCCTGATGGCTGCTGAACTCGGAAGGCTGTTCCATGTGGCCACAATCTAGCTAGAGAAAGAGCGAGAAAAGGTAAATGGAACTGGAAACAGGAACGAGGCCTGCATGAAAAACGGGGGTGCAGAGGAACTCCTCTAGGGACTGCTGACATGGGGGCCTCCCACCTGAAAGCGTTCTGGGAACTCAGTTGAGTGGTGGGTGACTTGTGCTTGATTTTCCACGAGGAGCCCAATTCTTGTCAATTGGACTCAATGCCACTGCCCTGCCTCTGTGACTGCACCCCATGCGGCATCCTGTCTCTCTTTCTCTGTTCATGCTGTTCCCTCCACCTGGAATGCCCTTCCCTCCTTTCTTCACATCGCTCACTGTTGTCAGCCATCAAGACCAGCTGCGATGTCATTTCCACCAGAAGACTTCCATGGACAGAGGGCTCCTCCTTGGTTCCCCAGCAGCCCATGCTGTCTTATACCTATTGCATCAGTGTCTTTCGGGTTCTCATTCCTGATAGGCAGATTAGTGTCACCTGGGGGACCTTGTTAAAAATACAGATCCTAGTCCTGAATCACTGTCTCTTGTGGTGGGGCTCAAGAAGCTGTTTGCATCAGTCTTCACATGTGTTTTGAATTCCAGGCCAGGGCTAGGTGTGTCTTTTCTGGTCTGTGTGCCCTGGGCTTGAGCACAGGACTTCAGTCATGATGATCCCATGCCACTGTGCCGGGAAAGCCCCCTAGGCCTGGCAAAAATGGATGCAGAAGTTCAATTCATACCATTTTTATTCATTCATAGTTCCTGCTTCGTGCTCCGGATGCTGTGCTGAGCCAAGAGGGTATAAGAGTAAAATCTGACCTGGTTTGCCCTCACAGAGCTTATAGTCTAGTAGGGGAGGTAGAGGTGAATCAAATTCCCTGCCGACATACAATTACAAAGTGCAACTCGAATGTTCTAAAGGAAAAACAAAGGTGCTCAGAGAACCTGTAACAGGCACTCCGGTGTAGGCTGGGAGGTCAGGGAAGGCTGAGCTGAGCCTTGAATGAGAACGGAGGAGGAGAGGCTGGGAGAGATCTCAATGCATTCTCTCAGAGCCATGCTCATTTGGAAGCCAGTTGGGAGGTACTGGGTATATAAACCCTTCCAGACATCCAAGATGTCCAAGCTCCAAAAGGAGCTTCTCCTCACACCCACATAGCCACCCAGCCTTCAATTCTGCTTTTCTGTTCTTTGCTTGTACTGTTAGCCTTTGGGAAATGATGTGTTTGTAAACAAAGAAAAGACCCATTTGTGCATGTTAGGGGCTGCCTGCTAGCATATACCATGCCTCTGCTAAATTACAAAAAGGTGCACCTCCATTTGAACTGATCTAACCTTGCACTGGACACATGACTTGGCTAGCGGACTGCAGGCTGGATGGAAGCCCTCCACTCCCGCCCCTCCGCTGAGCACCCTTGTGCAGTGAACAACTTGGACAACCTTCTGCGGTGGCCCTGCTGCAGTCTCCTCTTGAGCAGAACGTTCTGGCTTTTTGGCTCTCCCTCACAGCTGGAAGATTCCTTTATTTTAGAAGGAGATAATTACACATTCTATGAACATAAATCTGTTTGGACATTGGCAGAGGAATTTATATGTATTTTCCAAAGGACTGGGTGTTTTTCTTATCTAAATTGAAATGAAGATTCTTTTAAATATGATCCAAGAGAGTTCTTTCATATGGTAATTCACATACACTCTGGCTGATAAGCCCTAGACTTGGCATAAGGTTCAAAGCAGAAATTGGGTTCAGATGGGGCACAGGGATGCTTTTTGATCTGATTTGCTTTTAGCCACTGACATTGAAATAATTTGGGCCTCTAAGTGGCAGTGGGCCTCAAAAAGCTGGTGAAACAAGATCTTTTTTAAAAAAGCCTGAAATACCTAGAAAGGGTAGAGGACTCCTTGTTACATTTGGGAGCTAGAAAAAGAAGCCTTTTCTGGTAGAAGAAAACTCTCATCACCCTCTAGCCAAGTCAGAGGATTTGAGCTGGAGTGGCCTTTGAGAGGCACCTCATCCAGATCCTTCCCTTTACCAATGGGGAAACTGAGGTTCAGAGAGAGGAAGTAGATTGGCATAAGTCAGAGCCAGATTGACATCTATCTGACAGGTGCTTTCTTCTACACCTGGACCTTGCTGATGGCTGTTGCCCCACAGACTGGGGCCAATGGGGTCCAGTATGAGGATGGTCTGAGCTAAAAGGGTGACCGTGTGCATGGGGATGGTGAGAAGGGGACGTCTAGGGCCAGAAGACAAGGTGTCACCAAGTGACAAGATACAGGAAGCTGCTTTCCCTGGTTAGGGATAAGCTGCTTATCCTAGTTAGGAATAAGTGTCATCTTCAGGAGATGACGCAGGAATAGAGTGGGAACCGGGAGTGGGAGAAGTGGGAGATGGGAGTGAGTCTTACAGACACAGGAGAACACGTAAGCGAGGCACGCCGTGGCTCTGTTTCGCAAGTGATTGAGAGAGGTGGGTGTTGGAGTGACAGCCTGCCTTGGGTGCCATTGCTTTCCATGTGTGACATCCAAAAAACACATTCAGTGGTGAGGATGAGGGGAGCTCGTGAGTGCCTGGCGCCTTCGTCTCTCAGTAGAGAGCCTGTTAAGGCAAGGGGGAGGGGAAGGAAACGACATGTAGCTTTTCTCCTTTAATCCCCTCAACAAAGCTTTCAGGAGGCAGGATTCTTCCCATCTCACAGATAAGGAAAAGGAGAGGGTAAATGTCCTGCCCAAAGTCACACAGCTCGAAAGAAGCAAAGCTTGGATCTTCTGGTTCTGTGCCACTCCCACCACGCCGAGCTTGCTTCTCTCAGGCTCAGCTTTAGCAGACTCTCCCGTTCCTCCCAGGCCCTGCCTTCCCTCCCCGGGGGTCCCATGGTGGCCATGATCCCTGAATTCATGTGCATTTGGGTGGAAGTATGGCGCCTTGCATGTAGACTTTGGGAGATGAGTGCATCGGTGGCTTAAGCATTTGAGAAGCCTGGAAATAAGAGTCCCTTTCCCAAAGCTGCAAGATCAGGGGACATTCTGGGACCTCACCCCGGTCTGTTTGTCTGTTTGTGTTTTCCTCCAAGACCACCCTGTTTTCCATAGGCCAAGCTCCATCAACAAGCCAGAACCCTACTCTGATTCCAATTTCAAAGTCAGAGCAGATGTCTCAGGCTGAGGTTGTTTCTTGCTGTCAGTAACACAGTTCCAGGGCACTGTCACTCTGCTTCTGGTGATGAGGCAGGGGCAGCTTCAAAGGAAGACCACCATTGCTATCATTCCTTTTGTAGAACTGTGCCATAGATTAGGCAGCTATGAGTTTCTCATCAATACTGATTTCTCTAATGAATTGCAATAAGATCTAACTTTAAAACACAAAGTTCAACATTTCCATTCCCTGTTAAGGGTGCAGGCGAATACGGAGAGACAAATTCAACAAGGTGACCTTTTCTAACTGCGGGCACATGCAGGAGCACTAACCAGACGACATGTCATCCTGATTCCCTTCCACTGCCTGTGTGATCTTGGGCAAGTTGCTTAACTTCTCTGGGCCTACGTGCTTGCTAAGGCCTCTTTCAATGCAAATATTTTATCACTATAAACACTGAGAGAATCCTTTCAATACCATAGGTCCTTTGTAATACTAAATTTCACACATTCACCATACTCGAGAATATTTGATGAGTTTAGAATTTTTTCTAGATTGCAAGAGGGACGTGTTTAAAACAAAATTTAAAACATTGTTGAGTTCTTTCCAACCATGGCCCTGAGTCTGTGGGTTTGGTAGGTCAGCCAGGCTGTAGAATCATAAACATTTTGACCGGTAATAATATTTCCCATCTCCTTAAAATAAAATCCCGAAGGTGAAGTGATATTTCTAATCTCCACTGAGTTGGAGCCTCAGAACTAGAGAGCTGGACCCTGTAGTCAGTTCAGACTCCTCAGTTTATAGATGTGGAGGCCCAGAGTCAAGGAATGAAGTAGTCCAGGGCTCCTGGAAGTTTCAGACGGAACTGGAGTTGGCACCAGGCTGCCGTCCTGCCCAGTCTAATGCTTGTGCCTAACGCTTGTGCCACTTGACTGTGCTTCCTCTCTGGGTGAATGCAAACTGACTTGAAGGGTAAAGGATTATAAAAAGTATACCATTATCTGAAGAACAACTTCAACATGTGTAAACAGAGGACTAAAGATTTTTATTTATATTTTCAGTTAAACACACATCAAAACCCTGCGTGTCTACAAACACCACTATGGACATTTGATTTGCATTTCCTGAAGCCACCTCAGTGAGCAACTGAAATAAATTAAAAAGAATGGTTAAGGCTGAATGCACACCGAGGTTTCCATGTGCTCAACTCAGCAGATTCAGGTATGACCCCTACAGAGCTTGGACTCTGAACTGGCACTAACATTCTCTACGCTCAGTGACCATTTCACACAATGAATTCATCTGTGTAATTGTGCTTAGCTGTCCCGAGATTAACTCCATGTTTGCATGAAGATCAAAATGCTTACTTTTAAAAGTTTGGTTTTTCTTCAATTTCTTTCTTATCTGGGGAGGCATTCGTGCTTGGATTTCACAGGCTTTTTAAAAAATCTCTTGTAGGGCTTGAGAATGTGAGAGCAAGAGTAGGGGGTGGGGTGCCTTACCTTATATTGTCCTTTTATTGAAACAACAATTGGTAATTATTCTTCACTGTTTTGATGTTCTTTTGTCAAAGGCAACCCTGTCATAAGGACCTGAAAGTGACTAACAGCTTTCTTCTTAGCCCACTGCTAAATCCTATGCTAGTTAGAACATGATCTAGAATTCTGCTTCATTAAAGAAAACCTATTGGGTTATAATTTACAACATAAAGAGTACACGTGTGATGTGTATATCTCGATAAATATTTACATATGCATACACTTCTGATTCACTTATACCTTCAGTTTTTATTTAGTACCACTTGGTAGTGAAACATCTGTTCTGGGTTTTCCCCAAGGACAGCAGCATCCAAGTGGGCAGGAGGCCGACATTCCGAGCGTTGAAAGGGTGGTGGCAAGATTTAGAGCAAAACGGTTGACTTTCTACCGTTTCACCTCCCTTGCACTCTAGGGCCAAGTCCTGGGAGAAGTGTTGGAAGGCATGCAACGGGGATCAGCAGGGGAAAGTGAGACGTTTGAATGGGGTGGAGTGTTTCCACTTAATCATTACCACTGCTGACATCAATGAAAAACAAGGAATGGCTGTCCTCCGCGTGGGCACCTACAATGAGCGGAAAAGGAGGCCGGATTCCTAGTGAGTGCTATGGTGCGGTCGAGGATGGACAGAATTCAAAACTGAGAGGGAGCAGCAGTGTGGCTTGTATTTCAGCTTCAGCATACACTTGTTTTTTGTGGTTGAAGGATCCAAATTGCCCTATTTCAAAACAGTATCAGGAGAGGAGTGGTGGGTTCCCCAGCATCCCCACTGAGCACCCAGGACACAACGCGGGCTTGAGAACAAATATATTCTTTCTTGAAATAGGAAACTGACTATTTACTTATGCAAGTAATACTATAAAAAGGTTTATAAGTTAAGTTCTAGCTCCTGATCTTTGGACCGACCCCTAGACTTATTTCAAAAGGCTCCTTCTGGAGAAGGAAGCGTTAGGTTGAGCACTGGCTCAAATGATTTCAGTTAAGAGCCTCTTCCACTTGTAAGTTGAACCAGCTGTTCGTTGAACCAGTGAACACCATTGAGCCAGATTCCAAATGAAGGTGACAATATTACCACTTCGGTCTGAACAGACATCACAACCTTGTTTTAAAATGCATTTTGTGAAGTGTTAAAAGTTGGATAAAAAAACTATAGCATGAATGGGGCCCTAAATAAAATCCATTTATTCAATTCATTCATTCAACAGATATTGAGTGGAATATGCCATTATTTATTTACTAATTATTAATCACCAATATTTATTGACTAGACATGTGTAGTATGATTGCCTGGCATCATTAAGGAACCACTTGAAGTCTCAAGCAACGAATTCAAAGTAAGAGCAGCCAGCATGGTTGTGCTTTTTTGGGGAACCTCGCTACGCAGACTCAGGCGCGAAGTAAGTGGAGAGTTAGATTTAACCAGGTTGTGGTTTTCCAAAGCAGTGTGATAAAATGAAGGAACAGAGGTGAGGGTATGATAGCAAGTGACTAAGATGGAAACTAATGGCATTTAGAAGTGAATTTTGGGCTGGCTGTTGGTTAGCTCGGTTAGCTCAGTTGGTTAGCTCAGTTGGTTAGGGCACAGCCTTATATAACACCAAGGTCATGGGTCTGGGGAAAAAAAACGTGAATTTTATTTTAAAAATATTTTTAAAAAAGAATGAACTTTAGCCTTGGACCCAGAAGACTTGCATTTCAATCATAACAGTGCTGCTTACTAGCTGGGAGATCCAAAGCAAGTCACGCATCCTCTCTGGGACTCAGTTTCTCCTATAAAATGAGGCAGCTGGGCCAGGAACATTGGGAGATGGAGAGTCTCTATAAATTTGGTGGAATGAGTGATAAGAGATCCCTCCTTCTGCTGAAGTTCACAGGTGCATAATACATCCTTGGGTGCCCACTGCTGGGTGTCAAGTAGGAGAAAGAGAAGCAAGGTCATGGATGTTTGTAGGGCCTGAAGAGAAACACCTGCAGGAGGATCCCTTCTCTTCTTTTTTGGCCTCTGATGTTAGTTTCTGATCCTGCAGCTAGGAAGGGATTCCGAAGTAGGTGTAGGGGAGAAAGGGTGGGATACTTTCCCTTCCTATCATAAGGGTCACAGCCAACACTCCTGTAACAAACGGCAGGTTAGCAAGAGAAAAGCATAACAGATTTATTTAATCAAAGTTTTATGTGACATGGGAGCCTTCAGAAACGAAGCCCCACAGACTCAGGGAAAACTATCTATTTTTATGTTTAGGTTCAATGCAGAATGAACAGCCATGGAGAAACGTGATTAGACAAAGAGGGCATGACCTAATGGTAATAGGATGGAGGGGGAAAGCCAGCAAGGCCTGTCTGCTCAGACTCTTCAGGTCTCCCTGTGTGGCATTCCTTCCTCCTGGGTATTCCTTCCTTCTAGAATGAGGGTCTTATGACTTACTATCAGATAAAGTAGGTCAGAGAATTTCTTTATGGCCAGTTCCTACACAGAAAGGCAGGGGAAGATTAATGTTCTTACTTTCTGAGACCTGCCTTGGGAAACAGGAATTCTAGTGTCTGTGTCCTGCCTTGGAGGAGAAAGGGGAGCAGGAGACAGGAGGGCAGGAGAAGGTCTTTCCAATGTCCTTCAGTTCAAAGCACCCAGCATGCCAAAGCACCAACTTTGGGGTATCGTTTCCTGAGCCCCAATATAGGTAAAGCTCTCACACTGAAAGCGAACAGTCAACTTTGGTTCTGAGCAAACTTTCAGATGGAGTGTAGCAGAAAGACAATGTGGGCCTGGGAGGTGGGAACCTAGATTCTAACCCAACCCTGTCATCATTCATCAGTCCCTCCCTCCTTTTGCCTCAGTTTCCTCATCTGTATAATGGTAACGTTTAAGTTCACTAAACTGTGATCTGGCACCCACCGTTTCCCTGCACTGGTGGCATCTTTTTGCCCTTTTTAACTTGCCTGGCCTGTTTTAGATTCAGAACTGGCACAACACCGGCAAGTTTATGGTTTTACAAACCCCGAAACATGCTTTGCAAATAAATGATAAAGACATTAAAAATGTTGCATGCAAACGTCAAGGTTTTGAACAAGGACAGGACTTTGGAATTGTAAGAGGAATAGAAAGGCACTGATGGTAGAAACAGCTGTCCTTGAGTTTAAAACCAGCTGGACAAGTGACCACAAACTTTGTGAGACCTCCTTATCCTAGGAATACTGAATGGCACTTCCCTCCATGTGTAGTATACTAGGCAGTTTGTGTGGGAGGTGGGCAAATCATTAAAAGCAAACCAAAATGTCTAGTGAGAAAATCATGTCCCGTGATCTTTCAATCTTTCTGAGTCCTTTTAAGAGGTCTATTGCTAGACTAAAGACATTTTATTAGCTCTCAACACCTTGTTAATCTGTCCCTTCTTTCCAACAACACCCCCCTCCCCGCCCCTGCTTTTTATTAAGAAGAGAGAAAACAGGGCTCAAGCTCAGAAGCTTCAGCAGTCTAGAATTGGATAACATTATTTTGTTTTATTGCATTTATTACTGTGGTTATTTTCCATTAATGGCAAGTGATACTATTTTTCAATTTACAGTAGTTCAAAAATTCTCTTGAAATACATTTATTCAAGTTTAAAAAACTGAGTTGATTTCTATAAAATATATTAAGTAATAGTGTAGGTTCTACACAGATATGTCAACATAGGGCAGATGGTTCTTGGAGTTTGGGAAACACAGGTGGGTAGAGTTCTCCTATGTGAACTGGCACCGTTCAGACAGGAGAGGCATCTCTGGACACTACAGTGGTGTCTGTCATGTTATTTACACCTACTGGGCTCTGATACCTCTAGGCAACTCAGCTCAGGGTCTTTTTTTTTTTTTTTTTTTCTTTTGAAATAAAATATTACCTTTTCCTGATCACTATTGTAAAAAACTTTGAAATACTGAAGAACATGTAGAATAAAAGGAGGAAATATAGAAAAATATACAGAATAAAATGAAAAATCACTTATTGTCTCAGCACTCACAAATAACTATTCCTAATCCATTGGTTAAATTTTCTCTTTCTGTGTACTAACATAGTTATTATTATAATGTATATATTTTGTTTTTGTATCCTGTTTATTTTCTTAATATTATAGTATAAGAATGTTCCACATTATTCAAAATTCTTTATAAACATTCTAAGTGGCTATAAGATAGTTACTGTAGAGAAGCCCCAGAAGGGATTTAACCATTCCCCAACTGTTGGACATTTAACTAGTCCCCAACTTTTGTGTTGTTCCTAATTTTGCCCACTAAAACCCTGTGATGAGTATCTATATTCCTATCTCTTTGTCTTCATTTGGTAGTTTCCTTGCAGCAATTCCAGAAGTAGTATTTCAGGGTAGGAAGATTTTTAAGGCTTTTGGGATATATATTGCCAAACTTTTTTCAAAAGAATGGGACCCGAAGGCACTCAGATCTGCAACTATGTGATGGCACACACTCTAATTTGTGTATGCAGGGTGGGGTTGTTACTAGAAAGAGCTCAGACTCTGCTACTTTGGGCAAGTTACCAAACTTCACTAACTCCTGTTGGTTCAGGTCTGACCAGTCACTTCCCAGAAATCCAGTGTGAGTGTTCTCCATATCTAAGCTCACGTGCACTCAGATTTCAGCTTTACAAGGACAGATGTCATTAACTTCACTTTATGTAACTCTCTTTTCATGAAAGGGGATCAACAAAAGTTTTCCGGAAAAATTACTTGTAGCAATGGCCTAAAATGCTTTCTTTTGTAGCTAAGGTAGGAAAGGTTTGAATAAACATCCCTGACTTTAGGGAAAAAGTGCAAAAGGAGCTCACACTTGCTGGTGTTTGCTGTGCGTGTGCAGGAGCTGTGCTGAGTGCCTTGTGTTTAGCATTTCATTGAATCCTTCTAAACAGCTTTCTCCATAGTATATTACACAGAACACTGGTTGCTGAGGATGCTGATAGGTGTTCCTTGCAAAAAGGATATTGTTGCTTGGAAAAGCCTGTGTTAATCAAAGTTAAATCAATTCTTTAAGGTTTTTTAGAGCTTGCTTAGTCTAATGTTATTTGAGAATCCCTAAGATGGGGCTGTGATATTCAGCATTTGCCAAACTCACTTGACAATGAGATCCTTTCCCATCTCAAGGGGTTGATGTTCCAAAGAACACACACTGTGGATCACTGCTGACAACCTTGCAAGGTAATTTTCATTCTTATATTTCACAAGTAGGAAAACTGAGGCTCAAATAAATGGACCAAGATTGCAGCTAGTGATTTATGACTCAGGATTGGAACCCAGAGCCACCTGACCTTAAGGCTCTGTTCCATTCCACTATTACACACTATGTCCTGTGGGGCCTGGGAGGGGACTCAGACTGTAGGATGGCCCTTACCCAAGGGCGACTATTAAATCAAGATTAAAGCTTGCATGGAAATTTCAAACCAAGCGCGTTGATCATGGAGGCTGGGCCACACTGGAAACCCATGCAGGACTAAGAAACCAAGGAAATGAGGACCCTGGGAGCTGAGATGGAGCAGTGGAACGCGGGAGGGATGAATTCCGGGACCCCGTGATTGCTTGGTCATGGACTCAGCTGGCTTATGAGGGAACAGGATTCATTTTTTGTGCTTGGGGTAAGGTGGAGATAGAGAGGAACAGTATTCTATTTAGGGGCTGCCCAAGATCCTCCCCTTAGTACACAGCTGCTCTTGGCTATGTGACTTGCTCCATGCGTCTCACTGTGTAGTATCCCCTTGTCTCCTGCCTCCCCCACAGCCTCAGCTCAGGCTGTTTCCGCTGGAGCTCTGGTCATCGACAGCTTTGTGCCTTCTATATGTGCATTGCACTGGCTTCACAGGAGGGAAGAAATGGGTCCTGATAACATCATGGCCTAACATCCAAAGCATTGCCAGTCCATGCGTTCAACAAGGATTCACCTGCCAGGCACTATTCTAGGCACCAGGGATATGCTGGTGAACCATCTGGACACAAATCCCCTGCCTCGTGGCATAGTCATTCTAGTGGGGGAGAGAGACAATAAGCCAGATGAATAAGTAAAATGTTAGTGACAAGCAATAGGAGCAAAGAGGGATGAGGAACGTTAGGGGGCCTGACATTTTAGATGGGGTGCCCAGGGGGGCCTTACTGCGAAGGGGCTTTTTAGCCCCCAGACAGCCCTCTGAGCAGAGAAGGGATTCAACATCTGGTGCATCGGGTGGATACCAGGCATCACACATTATCTATCCCACGTGTATTTTTCTCTCTAATTTACAGAGGGGGAAAGTGAGGGCTCAGAGAAGGCAAGTAATTTTTTCTAATTAGAAACTAGTTCTGACACAGGAAAGCCCATATTCTCTCTGTGATCCAACACTCTCTTCTTAAAACAGTTAGCCAGGCCAACCACCATTCACCCCACCTTACAGAAAAGGAAAGAGGCCCAGAGAGCCTTGGGACCTGCAGAACCAGGACTGGAATTAATGTCACCTAATGCCCACTCCAGTTTCCTTCCCACTTTAGTATACTATCTGAGAGTAATGAGTGAGGGCTCTGTTCGTCCTTTACAGGCGTACAGAAAGAAATAAAAGACTCAGGGGCCTGTCAAGAATACCTATGCACATGAAATGACAGAAGCCGACTTAAATAACTAAGTAACTCAGTAGCACATTTGCACTGCATTGGTATCCTGAACAACTGGCAGGAGACCCAAAGCGTTCTAACCCCTTGCTAGGTCAAAGGATGGGCCACAGACCAGCAGCAAGAGCAGCACTTGGAGCGTGTTCATTGTGTAGAGTCTCAGGCCCCATTCCGGACCCACTGGGTCAGAATCTGCATTGTAACTGGTGATCGTGTGCACATTCAAGTTTGAGAAGCACTGCTCTGATTGCCTTCTTTTAAGCTGCACCCCATGGTGAACTGATTGTCGCTACCAAACTGCAGTGAGGTGGGGGTGTCCACGCAGAGCATTCAGCCAACCTAGGTGGTACAGGAGGATCCATGCCCGTCAGAACTGTGGGGCTGGGGTGACATGGCCAGAGGTGGGGCACCTGCAGTTGCTTAGCCCTGGCTTTCCCCAGCAGCAGCAGCAGCTCATTTTGCAGTGACTGGGGGTGGGGTGGGGTGGTGCTTGTTTCTGTTTCACTTCCCCAGTCGCATTGAGATGAGGACTGGCAGGAGGGATGTTCTTTGTGATCTGCTGAAACCTTACAAGGAACATGTAGGAGTAAACAGAGCCTTCAAACTTTGCCAATTCTGATATATGGGGGACTTTGCAAAGCTTACTCCAACTCGGTTATTGTTTATTGATCACCTACCATGTGCCAGACCCTGTGCTATGTACTGGGGGATACAAAAGGAGTAAAATGCCGCAGCGTTGTATTGGGAAGGGTCGTATCTCTTGCATGTGTGTTGTGTGTATGTGTGTGGAGGTGGGCGGGGGGGAGAGGCCTGCAGTGATAGAGTTATCTCATGCCCAGGTGTCACATGGGTCCTGAGGGGCAAGATGAAGGACAGGTTAAGGAAGTCTTCCTGGAGGAGGTGGCTGCTGAACTGTTGAGTAGGCTAAGAAATGTTCTGTGCACGGGCTGCCCCTACACACACTCACCACGCACACTCACACGCACTCACACACACACATGTACCCGCACACACTCAAATGCTCCCACATGTACTCACACCCACGTGTGTGCACGTGCACATTCACACCCACCCCACACATGTGCATGCACACACAACACACACACAGCAGTGTTTGCCTGGATAAAAGACAGAAGCCACTTCTCTGAAGAACCTCAGAAACCATACAACAAGCAGCTCAGGATTTATTCTCAAAATTTAGATAAAATTAAAGGTCTAACCTCCATGAAGTCCTTCTAGATTTGTTTTCTAGATTTTTTATAAATGCATCTTCAGACATGAAGGAGCCCCTCATGGTACACTCTATACCTTCTGGGATGTGATTTGGTCTTGATAATTGCCATTCCATATCAGCAAATATAGTTTGATGAAAACTTTTAGGAAAATAAAAACTTCCATAAACATTTCCCAGATTTCACTGTGGCATCAGTCACTTTTGGGGATACATTTACCATCACCAGGTAACTATTCTTGGGATTCCTGTGCCTGACTTGCGAAGGTGTATTTGTGTCTTGCAGGCAAGATGGGAAATAGAAGGCCTCCAAATTTAAGAGCTGGGTATGATATTTGTAATAGATTAGTCCTTAAATTTTTTTCATAAGTCAAAGTTCTCATTATTTGTCTCCTCAATGCCAATGGAATAAAATACCAAACTGCTCACCACACTCTGAAAGCCCCTCTCTTTCAACTGGCCATGTCCTGCTTTTTCTGCGCGCCATCCTGGGACACCTTCCCACTAAAACAAGCTCTGTGTTCGAAGAAATCATCTTGCCCCAATCCGGGTCTCTCATTCTTCATCCAAGCCTTGCCCAGGCAGTTACTTCTGCCTAGTACGTTCCCTGTCCCATGTCACCCCCACACTGCCGGTGAAGGCCTTCAGTGCTGAGCTCCAGCCTTCCCCTGGAAACTTCCAGAAGCCAGAACGGGGCTTTGGCATTAAACAGGCTGTGTTCAAATCCCAGCTCTGTCACTGACAGGATGACCTTGAGTTGAGCCCCAGTTTTCTAATCTGTAATAAAAAAGGGTGAGGTGAAGGATAATATTTACTTTACAGTTTTATTTCGTTTTTCAAAGATTAAATGAAACAATGTGAGTGAAATTGCCCAGCATATAGGAGATAGTTAAGAAATACTTCAACGATTGACGGGATTTCCCTCCTGGACGAGGTGGATTCACTCTCCCTTCTCTACAGTCCCAGAGCATTCTGCACCTTCCACTGCTGCCCGGGTTGGTTTCTGTGTTTGTGAGGCTGGTCAGAAGCTCATTTTACTCACTTCTGTATCTTCCCTGTTTCCTTTAGCATAATTCTTGCTTAAAAAATTAAATTCAATTGGATAGACCTTCTGGGTATTGCTCTCTTTTTTTCTGTCATTCATTCTGACAGTGTCTGAGTCTGAAGACGGTGAAGCTGCCCAGACTTTTCTCCTGTGCTCCAGCCTCAGCTGTCTGGCTGCTCAGCAGACGTATCAGCACGCAGGTCTCACAGGCTCCTCAAATCCAGCCTGTCTAAACCTGAGCTCCCTGTGTGCACTTCCTCTGAAGCCTAGAACAGTGGTCTCAACCGTGGCTGTTTTTGCCCCCCAGGGGACACTTGGCAGTGTCTGGAGATATTTTTGGTTGTCATGACTAAGGTGGAGGGGGTCTTACTGACATCTTGTAGGTAGAAGTCAGGAAATGCTGCTAAACATCCCACAATGCATAGGACAGTGCAGCATATGGAACATCCCCCCCGCCCCCAACACAGTCACTCAAGCTTAATCCCTGCTGCAACTGTAGAGGGTGGGAAATCCTGTTATGATAATTAAAGTCAGGGCCTCAAAGAGGTGATTTTTTTTTTTTTTTTAAAGTTTTCAAGATTCCTTTTTATTTCCATATGGATATCTAGTTCCAACTTGATGAGGTGATTAAGTTGATGGTTCAGTGGTGGTTGTAGGTGTGGTTCTGGGGGCTTTAAAAGGAAAGCACATGAAAGTCTCTCTCTTGGCTCCACTGCATTCACCATGTGACACCCTGCATTGCTGTAGTCACCACCAGTACAAGACCCTCACCAGATGTGTCCCCTGGACTTTGGACTTCCCAGCCTCTGAAACTGTAAGCAATAATTTTGTTTTCTTATAAATCCCTCAGTTCCACATGTGTTATAAGCAACAGAAGCGGACTCTTACAGACAGTATCCAAAACAAGGACTTACCCTGCCCCAGTGTCAGTAGTGCTGAGGTTGAGAAACCCCAAACTAAAGGGAGCCTTCCCTACGGTAGGTCAGGGCATGGCGTGGCTCTGCTCACAACCCTCCCATGGCTCCCATGTCCCTCAGAGTAAGGTCTGTAGTCCTCATGTGGAGGACAAGGCCTGCCTGGCTCTGCCCCCTCACCTGCTTGCCCCCCACTTCATATCACCTCCTGTGCTGGCGCACTCTCTCCCCTCTCTGTCCCCTCTCCTCTCTCTCACCTTGCTTGTCTGTTCTTCCAAACACCAGGCACACTCCCTACGTTCCATCTGCCTGGAATGCTCTTCCCAAGGTTCACCCCTCATGCCTCCAAGTCTCTGCTCAGACATCACCCTCCCGGTGAGGCCGTCTCCCCTGACCGTCTACTCAGATCTGCAGCACTCATGGGCCTCTGCCCTCCTTGCTTGCTCTGTGTTCCTCCACTGCATGGATCACCTTACACACTAACTTATTTATTGTATTATTTTCTCTTCCCACTAGAGTGTAAGATCCACAGGGAGGGGATCTTTTGTTTTGTTCACCAATATTTCCCACTGTCTGGTCCTCAAAACATATTTGCTGAATGAGTGAATAAATCAATATCATTTTGCCTCCATGTTGCTCCTCTTACCTATATTTTCTGACTGATTATGAAACCATCTTTTAGCTGACACCCAAGTGCCAAAATCCAAACTGAGAATCACGCTTGCAACTTCCCTTTCTCTCTCCATTGAACAGCTTTACTGAGATATAATTCATGTACCATACCATTCATCCATTTAAAGTGTACGATTCAATGGCTCTGGTATGTTCACACAGTTATGCAACTACCACCACAATCAATTTTAGAATATTTTCATTATCCCCAAAGAAACCCCACACCCCTTGGACATCAACCTCCAATTCCTCTCTCACCCTCAGCTCATTTCCCGCCAGTCCCCGGCTACTGCTAGTTTATTTTCTGACTATGGGTTTGCCTGTTCTAGACATTTCATGTAAGTAGAATCATACAATACTTGTGACTGTCCTCTTTGACTTAGCACAGTGTTTTCAAGGTTCACCCATGTTGTAGCCTGTAATGGTATTTCATCATTCTTATAGCCAAATAATATTTTATTGAGTAGATACACAACATTTTGTTTATCCATCCATCAGTTGATGGACATTTGGGTTGCTTCCAGTTTGGCACTATTATGAAAAATGCTGCTGTGAACATCTGTGTACAGTTATCCCTTGGTATCTGCAGGGGGTTGGATCCAGGACCCCTGAAGATAACAGAATCCTCAGATGCTCAAGTCCCTTAAGTCAAAATGACATATGACCTACATACATTCTTCCGTATACTTTAAATTATTCCTAGATTACTTATAATACCTAATAAAATGAAAATACTATGTAAATAGTTGTTATACAGTATTGTCTTTTAATATGTATTATACTTTATTGTTGTTATTTTTTGTTTTTTTCCCCAAATATTTTTGATCTGTAGTTGTTGAATCTGTGGATGCAGAACCTGAGGATACGCAGGGCTGACAGCACGTTTTTGTGTACACGTATGTTTTCATTCCTCTGGGGTATATACCTCCAGGAGAGGCACTGGACCATATGGCAACTCTGTGTATAATCTTGTGAGGTGCAGCCAGACTTTCTCCTCCTGTTCCCTATGGATCCACATCTAACCAACGACTACGGGCTGTAGCTGCTGGACACACAGTAGGTGGTATTTTGTTACGGGTGTGTGTGTCAGGGGGTGATGAAGGGAGGTGTGAAGGAGTGAGTGGATGAGAGTGTACTGGCCTATGCAGGATCAGGGACCAGCTGGGCAATCTTACCAGCTGCCCAACCATACTCTTCCCAGGCCTCGCTTTAATCCTGGGAGCAGATGTCACCAGTAAAGGGGGGACTGGGTGGGACACACCTTCCTGAAGCTAAAGCAAAGTGCTGCAACCCAGAGATAAATCATATAACCCCACTTTTGAAGTGCCCCAGTGGGGTGGAATGACCCCTGTCCCTTCTTTACTATAAATCTCCAGGCTCGGGAAGGTAACTGCCCTCCTCTTGAAAAAGCTATAGAGAGCAGTGTATCAACAGTCAATCAGGAGCGTGGACTATAAAACATCCTGCTGGGTGGGGCGAGGACTGTCTTCTGCCCATTTTCCTCTGCCTCCCCTCCCTGCGTGGGCTTCGCTGTCTCTGGGGGAAGCTCTCAGAACCTGCAGGGCAGGATTGCTCATGCTGGAGATTTCCACGAGCATTTGACCTGTAAATAACCAGCTCCTTCTGCTGCTCAGCCCACCCTGATGACACTTTACTGCCCATGAATAGGAGGAGCACAGTAGAGGGAGTCCAGGCCTGCTGCCACCCGTGTGACTGTGGGTGCCTCACTGCCCCTTCATGTTCTCAGTTTCCTTTGAGATTGGGGGGGGGGTGGACTGGGTGATGCTGGAGGCTGCTTTCAGCTGTAATGCTGCAGCTCTCTCCAGCTGAGAGCAAAGCCATGCGAAGGTTTTCCTCTCATCTCTCACAGATCAACGTGTTTGGGAAAGACCAGAGTCAAACATGGTTAAAAATACCAAACCTGAAAATAACTACTGTTTGTATTTTGACTTCTTCTATATCTGGCCTCTGCATATGCATGGTAACAGAGCAGTGTGGGAACTGCACTAGACAAAGGAGTCTGCAAGACCTGAATTCAATTCCTGCTCTGCCCCTCATGAGCAGTGTCATCAGCACAAGTCATTTTTCCCTCTGTGGGCCTCAGTTTGCCAATCTGTAAGACAGAGATTTTTTAGCTACACGATTCATGCCTAGTGGGGTGCTAGGTGAGGAGACAGGAAGGTCAATACAGGCAACTGTAACAGCATGGCGAGGGGTATGATAAGGATCAGAATAAAAATAATGGTAGTGAACATTCATTAGGTCTTACTAGTGCTCAGCTGTCTAGTAGGGAGTTAGCACAGATCATTTCATTTAATCCTGTAACAACTCTACAAGCCGAGCGCTGCACATATCCCGTTCTACAGGTGCTCAGCGAAGGCTGCCCAGAGGAAATGATGTTTGTTGGCTGGGACCTGAAGGTGTCTAGGAGCTTGTCAGGCAAAGCAGAGCTGGGGACAAGGCCCTGCACATGTGCTAGCTCGTGGCTGGAGCCCACGTGGGTTTGGGGTGGGAAGGGGTCTGGTTGACGGCAGAGGCAGCCATGAGGGGTCTTGTAAGACATCTGAAGGGGTTAATGAGGAGCTGCAGAGGATCAGCTTGTGTCCCCTCTGTAGCTGGTGAGAAAGGAGGTGGGAGTGACCTGCTAGTGACTGTAGTGCCCTCTTGGAGACTGTCATAGTTTCAGGAAAGAGGTGAGGGCCAGAGGGTCAGAGGGGACTGATGGTCAGAGCTGGCCACTGTGGGCCACGGGGCTGAATCCAATGAGATCGTGTGTCCAGGTGGCCTCCTGAAAAGTCAGAGCCCTGTGTTGTCCCCTGTGCCAGTGTCAGTCCCCAGGGAGGCCACAGCCTTGTTCCCGGAGTGACCGGTGACCACCCACCACGTAGCTATCCACGTACTGTGAGTGACCCGGAGATAGAGAACCACAGCCAGGCCTTCCTGGCCCAGCCTAAGGAGGAAATTCCTCAGCTTTATAGAAAAAATACTCCATGGATGCTGGTTACATGGAAAAAACCTCTTTTCTTCCTCTTCCAGCTAACATTCGTTTCCTGAAATATCTTCAACACCTTAAGTCCCCTGGAGAACCTACTACCCACCTTCCATCTTATTTTCAGAGATCAACAGTAATCTAAGTATGAAATCTGCGTGCATTAAATGAACAGTCCACACATTTTAACTATTAGGTGAATAAGCGAATCTGCCTTTGTTAATTAAATTTGGTAGATTTTTAACAACCACACGGGGTCTTGGGATTGTGCTGGATTCTATTTAGACCTAAAAAAGGCTTTCAATAAGCAGACATTTAGCAACTAACACACACATGGAAGTGAGCATAGTGCCAAGGCGAGGGAGGTCAGGCCCCTGCCCTTAGGAGGGGCCACGAGTCACATGAGCCACCTGATCTAAGCCTTAGTCTTTTCAACTGTATAATGGGATAATAATATCTATTTCCTAGACTTGTTGGGAAGGATAGACATAATCTATGTAAACTGCTTATCCGAGTGCCTTCATTGTGGCTATTATGATCTAATCTGGTTTTTACAATGAAGACTGAGTAGGTATCTGTGTTGCAGGGGGAGGGGCGTTGTGCAGTGGAAAGAGTGTGGGTTTTGCAGGCACATCTATATGGGCTCAAATTCTGGCTCTGCGATTTACTAACCATATGCTTTTGGGCAAGTTATTTAATTGCTCAAGCCTCACTTTCTTCATCTGTAAAAAGGGAATGACATAATGCATTTCAGAGGGTTGTTCAGAAGATTAAATTAGATAATACAGGTGAGGTGCCAGTAGGCTGTTTCAGCACATACTATAATAGCAGCTTAACAGTAAAGGGTAGTTAAAGAGGGTGCTTCACCCAAAGCCACAGAGCTAGATCCAAACCCAGGTCTGTGTGATCTCCAAGTCTGGCCTCTTCCCCTGCTCCCACCCTGTTGGCTGGCTGAGGGAGTGGGCACTAGCAGAGCAGCTTCCAGGAAGGCTTTGGTCATCTACAAGTAGCCCACTTCAGTTCTCTCCCACTTCCCAGATTTGTTTTGACTAAACACTCTTTAACCCACATATTTAATGGACAAAGGAGATGGCACCTATTTCCCAACTGCCCACTGTCCCTTCCACAGTCTCGGGATAGGATACTGTCATGGGCAGTGTGGCCCCTGGTTGGAAGGGATTTGCATGAGTTGCCACACTGATGGTTTCCTGGGCCTTGGCTCAACTGCAAGGGGCTCCGTTCTTCCTGCTCTGGGAGAGCCGGAGACGTAGACACAGCACTGGGTGTGAGGACATCGTCTTAACTGGGTGGATACGACACCAACTGCCCGTCAGTGACCAGGACTCAGGCCTTCCACAGTCCTTCCCCTCCCCACCCTTCACCAGCCGTCAGAGCAGGGCCACCTCTTCCCAGCTCCAAGGCGGTGACACCACAAGTCAGGGGCTTATCACTTAGTTTACTTTCCTCTGTCATATTTAGAGGAGTGAACACATAGTTATCATTAGCCCAACTGCTTTATCTTACCCAGGAAAACAAGTTTAATACGTGAAAACATTTTTTTTCTGCTAGGTCTTGCTAACTAGTTATCATTGATCCAGGACATATTTTAAACTAAGAAATACTCTCAACCTTGAATGTTGCTTCTTTCCAAGAAAATTACAACAAAATTTCTGCGGAACAGTTCCAAACATGAAGGCTAATATTATTTTCTTTTGCTCTCTTTCCAGCCCCAAAGGTAGATAATCACAAACAGAACTTCAAGAACTACTCTACACAGACACCCAAGTAGGAATGTCCAATGGGTTGTTGAAAATATAGGGAAGGGAAGCAGCCATGAAAGGGTGGCTTTGGGCAACTGGACTTAATCCCAAGAAAAAACTCATGCCTCTGAACAGCTGCCCTTTTCTCTCCCATAAAATATCTGTGACCAGCCCCTTTGCTCAAATCCCAAATTTCTCTGCATCTGTATCTAGCTTCTCCTCCTACTATCCTGACTCAGAGGAATGGATGTCCCCTTTCTCTGAACACATCCCTCCACTTCACTCCTGATCTAATCCCTTCCCCCCGCTCCAGGATCTGGCCTGCCATTCTGCAGCTCCCTCTCCACCGATCTTCCCTCCCTGTCCCCACTCCTTCATAACGCTTTCAAATGATTTGTTTTTTCCCTTCCCCACTCCCTCCTGTGCACTGTGGCTCAGACAATTTTGTCAGAGGAGACGCCCTCACACTCCTGATGCACGTCTCTCCACCTTGTTTTAGACAAAATTCTATCATGACTCACTTCTAAAAAATTCTCATCTCTAAAATATGAGGATAATAATAGCTACGTAACAGAGATGTGGTGCGAGTTAGACGTTAAGTAGATAAACTGTCTAGCCCAGGGTCTGGCACTAAATAGGCATTCAGTGCATGGTAGCAACTACCACTGTCACCAAGCTTACTGATTAGGGTTTGCAACCTACGGATGATCAGAAACAGAATATTACCAAAAAAGGCGCTGCTAAAAGCAAGAAGTGACAGTTGACAGCTTGACACTGGGGAAGGAGCTAAAACAATTCCATGAAGCAGACACAAGAACTCAAAACAAGTGGTGGTTTGGAATTATTTTGCAGATTGCAAGAAGTCTGCATGTCTTAAGAGTTCTGCTCAGTCTTTTGGATTGTTGCAGTATCAGGTGTTCTTAAGGATGACAACTGTAGCTAGCAAGAAGAGTTAGTTCCACAATCTTCAAAACGTTTTTTTTCTTAAATAGAAAGTGCTTGCTTTAAATGTCAATACTAAATGTTCAGTAACAATTAGCTGCGATTGACATTCCCAAGCAAAAGGTGGTGTCAAGCCCTATCCAGTGGAGGAACCAAGGCAGAACCAGGCCTGTCTGGTTGGTCATCTGGCCACTGAACTTTCAGTGATAATGCTAAAGAGTCTGGGACTAGCAATGTGAATAGAAGAGCAGTAGGATGAATAGATTAGGAAGGCCACACACAGACCTGCAGGAATACAAGGATGCAGTAAATGAGCAAGGAGGCATTTCGAAGCCTGGGGAAAAGACAGCTTCATTATTAAGTCAGTGGTGCAGAGACCATTGGCTAAGCATTTAGAATGTCATAAAGTTACGTCCTGCCTCACATCACACATCAAAATAAGATTCTAATGTCTATTAAAGACTTACATGTAAATCAACCAAAAATTGGAAAACAACATCCAACCATAGAGAATTGGTTAAATTATTGTATATCAATACAGTGGACTATTATCTAGTCATTAAAGTCATGTTTTAGAACACTGGCCAATGATGCTCATGATCTATTAAGTAAAACAGCAAGCTACAAAAAATATGTAACTTACAATCACAATTTTGTAGCTTAGTTCACCACAATATATTTGAGATTGTGTGTGCACATGCACTCATACACATTTGGAGTGTAAGTCCATGTGTATCGTGTATACTCATACATACGTATACACATTATCGTGAAAAAGTCTGTAATGAAACACATCAAAATGTTTCATAATACTGATTATCTCAGGGTGGTAAGATAACAGGTGATTTTTACTTATACATACTTGTTTTATTTTTAAAAAATGTTCCACAATGAAGATTCATTACTTTCATAATATGCAAAAGCAAAAAATATTATTTAGAAAATTAATCTATAAAGGCTTTAATATTAAATTAATTTAAACACTTTGGTAAAAGAAAGTGAAAACAAATTTGGGGAGCAGAACCCATGAAGGCTGGGAATCCACTAGGCTGAGTAGCCCCACTTTTCTCTAATACCTAGCCATGGAACGAGCAAACACGACTTTGCAAACTCTTCTGGAACCTGACGCTATGTGCAGCGGTATTTCCCTGGAGAGGACACCCACTGGCCCGGTATTGAAAAACTGCTCCTATGCGCCACATAATAGTTCAGGGGTAGCCCAACTGATCTTATCTCCATTTCCAGAAGGAAAAAGTTAATGGTTAGTATTTTCTCAATTAAAATTTTTCTTCTTTAAAATTTTCTTAACATTTGATGCCTGCAGTTAATCTGATATATTAGAATCTAGTATAGGACTGTATCAGATTTAGTACTGATTATATTTTTAACTATCTTAAGTTTACTCTATCACCATTTCCGAATACACTGGTTCTCAGAAGAATGAAGACTACAGCAGCCTGGGTCTCTGTGTTTTTCATAAGTTCTGCAGTTGATACTGAAACACAACAGCTAGAGACCCCCTGTTGTTGCATGTTCTTATGTAGTGGGTGGGTCTCTAACTTTACTGTAATTAGAATTGCTTGCACAGCTTTTAATACTGTCAATGGCAAGACCATATTCGAGACCAATAAACTCAGAATTGAGCTGGGGGGCTGTGCATCAGTAGTTTTTACAATTCATAAGTTCCCCGGGTGGTTTCAGTGCAAAGCTAGGCTTGAGAACCACTATTCTGAGGAACAACTTGATATCCTGAGCCTGAGAAACCGGCTCCAGTAAAAGCCTGAGTGTGAATGACTTTGTGTTCTCTGTCTCCATCTGCTGGCCATTCCACTACATTGCTACAATTCATCTGTACAATTTGGGTATCTAAGACATGCTGCTTCTCGTACTTTACAAGTTTGCCAAAGAATCAAAAAGAACAAAAAAAGAGTTGAAAATTTTAAGTAATAAAAAATAAATACAAAGTATACTCATGTATATAACAGGATTATCTAAGAGTTTAAATGCATTAGGATGATGCATCAAGGATCTTTCGCATTACTTGGCAAATAAAAAGTAGTCAAAAGTTAGTTATTACCATTATGATTAAGCATAAGTTAGATCCTATCTTTCTGGTACTAGTAATTCATTTTGAATTAATGATTTTCACTTCATTTAAAAATACATTTAGTCATACTATACCTGGCATACACACCCAGGACTCCCTCATGCTTCCCTAGTCGCATCCTTGCCTCACCCAATCCCTGGCAACCACTGATCTGTTTTTCATTCCTATAGTTTCGCCTTTTCCATAATGTCATGTAAATTGAATCATACAATATGTAACCTTTTGAGAGTGGCTACTTTCACTCAGCAAACTTTCCTTCCTTCTGCTTGCTTTAGGTTTATTTTGCTCTTATTTTTCTAGTTTACTAAGGCTGAAGTTTAGATTAGTGATTCGAGACTTCCTTCTTTTCTAAAATAAGCACCAAATGCTATAAATTTCCATCTAAGTTCTGCTTTAGTTGCATCTATACATTTTGATTTATTGTATTTTCATTTTTGTTTAATTTTAAATATTTTCTAATTTCTTATTTTCTCTTTCCTTTGAGACTTCCCATTTAACCCATGGGTTACTTAGAAGTGTTATTTTTGCAAGTATTTAGAGATTTTCTAGTTATTGATTTCTGGCTTAATTCCATCATGGTCAGAAGGCATACTTTGCATAATGTCAATTATTTCAAATTTGTTGAGATTTATTTTGTATTCCAGAAAATGGTGTACAAGGGTTCAAAAAGTTTGTGGAAACATACAATTGAAAGATATTACAAATCTTTCTATGAACTTTTTGAAGACCCCCTCATATTTGTTCTATCAATTGCTGAGAAAAGAGTGCTGATGTCTCCAACTATAATTGCTGATTTGCCATTTCTCCTTTCAGTTCTCTGTTTTTGCTCCACATATTTTGAAGCTCTGTTGTTAGGTACATAGACATTTAGGATTTTTATGTCTTCTTTGCAAATTGACTCTGTTATCATTACGTAATGTTCTTCTCTATCCCTGGTAAATTTCCTTGCTCTGAAGTCTATTTTGTCTGATATTAATATAGCTATTTCTTTTGATTCTTCCAGATTTCTTTTGATTAGTATTTGCATGGTATATCTTTCTTTTTTGTCCTTTTATCTTTAACCTACAGTATTTATTTAAAATGGGTTTCTTAACCAATCACGACTTCCTCTAAAATAACTATTTTTAATTCCAGTCTATTTTGAAAGTTAACATTTCACACTGTATTAATGAAACATAAGCATAAATTAGATAAATTAACTCACTTGTACATAATTTTCTCCCTATAATTAATAAAATATGTGGTTATTTCTAATGGTAAAAATAAAATAAAATGGGTTTCTTATAAACAGCATATAGTTGGGTCTTGTTTTTTTTCTGACAATCTCTTTTAATTGGTATATTTAGACATTTTAAATTTAATTAATTTTTTGAACATATCACAGTTGTCATGCGCATTTTTCATTTCTAAAATTTCATTTGGTTTTTTTTTTTTTTTGGCAGCTGGTTGTTATGGGGATCTGAACTCTTGACTTTGGTGTTACCAACATCACTCTCTAACCAAGTGAGCTAACCGGCCAGCCTTATTTATATCTTTTATCTCTGCTGGCACTTTCTTTTAATTTGTTTCATGATTGTCTGGAATATGGCTGTAATATATGATTTAAAGTCTTTGTCTCAACATCTGTGTCATCTCAGAGTTGGTGTCTGTTGCCTTTTCTGTATGAGATGTTGAGGTTTTCTTTATTCTCCACATATTGAGTAATTACAGATTGTATCCTGAACATTTGAATATTAAGTTATCAGACTCTGGGCCATGTTGGAGCCCTGTGAATGTGGATGTTTTTGCTTTAGCAGGCAATCACCCTGTTTAGGTTCAGTCCACAGTTCCTACCTGCCTTCTGTGGGTTGTGGTTCCCACATCAGTTAGGTTTTAGAGCCTTCGCAGTGCCGTTCGGATCGGTCCCATTGTGTACCAACAACTAGCTAGTCTGGGACTGGGCAGTGATCTATCCCAAAGTTCAGTTTTCAAAGCCTTTGGTATGCTGCTTAGGGTCAGATCCACACACGTAAAGCTTAGGTGTGAGCCCAGGAGTTCACATACAACTTTATGAGGTTGCTTTCTGGGTTCTCTCTTCTCTGAAACCTTGACACTTTATAGTCTCTAGGGTCCCTCTTCCTGGTCCTCTGGCTGGAAAGACAGAGTCTAAATTTTCCTGCTCTGCCATACACTTTCTGTGACTGTGTCTGCTTCCAGGGCCCGCAGTGAAGGATGGAAAGAGAAAAGGCAATGGGCATTATCCCCTTGCTGCTGGGAGCATCCTTCCTCTGGTCAGAGAAAAGAGTTCTCTTCCCTTGAAGTTTTAGGCACTTGCCTGGCTGCTGCAGTGGGGTTGCCTAAGGACTGGTGTGAAGAGAAACAACATCATACAGGCTTTCCCCACTCTCTCTACCCTACCCTGTTATTTTTCCCCGTTCCTAGGACCAGAAACGGAACGTGTGGAGCTCTTTCTGTCTGCATCTGGTATGCAATTCCAGATTTTGGTCAGCCTTTGAGTCCAGGCCAGGAGAGGGGGAATAAAGTGGCAAACTTACTGACAGTTTGGTGGCGCTTTGAGTTCTTCTTTCCTTCTCTCATTTTGCTGCTACTACTTTCTCTTCAGAGCGAGCTGCTCCACGTGTTTAGCCCAGGATTTAGAGTTGCATTTGGTGGAACAGAGAGGATGGAGTGGGAATAAGAACAAGAGATGGTTTTTATTTAACACACAGGGGCATGGATTTTAAAAGGCTGAAAAATTAGGGCACACTAATTTAGGGAGAAATTTCTATTTTCTCCATAGTGTGGTAGATATAAGCCTGATTCCTTGAAATTTTGTATTCACTTTTCCAGATGAACTTTAGAATAATCGTGCCCTTTTAAAAAATATAATTTTGATTCTGATGGGAATTTAGTTAAATTTATAGATTTGGTGAGAAGTAGTCTTTTTATAATATTGAGTCCTTCAATCTAAGAACATGATATGTCTTCTCATTATTTTGTCATCTTTTATGACTTTCAGTAAAATTTTTTATTTTTTCCACAAAGTTCTTGCAGAGGCTTTGGTTATATGTATTCCCAGGTATTTTACTATTTTTGTTACTACTGTGAATGTGATTATTTTTAACATAAAAAATTGGTTATTGCTGATATATAGAAGAGCTATTAATTTTGGCATATTTACTTTCTGACCAGCTGCTTTACAGAATTTTATTCGTTCTTTTATTTTCCGAGTTGATTTTCTTATTTTTCTGCACATAATGATTTATGAATTCAGTATCTCAGACTGGTTTTCTGCAAATAATGATAGTTTGGAAACTCATTTTGAAGAAAAGTTTTGGAAAGTTTTATTTTTGGTTTATTTAATCACATTCACCATTAATTCTTACACAATGTTGGGTAATAGTGGTGATATCAGACTTGCTTGTCTTGGTTTGGACTTTTTAAGAAAAATCACTGTTACAGATGCATTTTATTATGTTAATGAAAGCTATTTTTTATTCATTTCTTAAGAAATATTTCTGATTAAAATGAATACTGCATTTTATTACTCTTCCAGCATCCATAAAAATGACCATTGGTTTTTCTTATTTGACCTATTAATGTGATAACATCTTACTAATAGGACTTGCTCACATTCCTACAGTAATTCCCAGATGGTCATGGAGCAGACTGTAGAGGAATACTTCTCAAGGAGGGGCTTTTTCATGAATTATGTCCTCAGATATGTCGCACCACCACTCTCTCCCTCCCCACATTAGACCAGTGAGTCGGTATTACTGATTGTGGTGGTGTTGTCCTCAGATGTGCTGGACAGAAATGGCAAATGAGTGAATGCTCGCTATCTGAGACTTCCGATGTTGTGGTCTAGGCTAGAGGCCCCTGCCTGCCAGGAGTTAACTCTTTGGTTACTGGATTGTGGGCAGTGTGGAGGGGGCCTCCAGGGTTGGCAGGCAGGAGCTCAGTGCAGAGCTACTTACCAACTACGAGGAACTGTTTCAGTATTTTGGCAAGTGGCACAGGTGTACCAGTGCAAACTGGCTGAAGATCAGCTCTGCCTGCAGCTTTCTATAAATGCAACTTGATAAAAACAGGAGATCATGGACACTAGTTTTCATTAGTTTATTATAAAAGAAAAACAATTCCTAGAGACACAATATAAAATTCTTAATTCCTTCTACCTACTTTTTTTCCTTTCTGAGATTAAACACCCTTCACAACTCCCCAGTTGGCTCAGCCCACGCTACAACCTGACTCCCTGGCTCCTGACTGCACAGCTAGAAGTTTCCAACAACCCCCACCATGGCCAGTGCAGTGGAACCACTCTCTAAAGTGGCTGAGCCCTTTGATAAAAGTTTAAATAGTGCTAACTCATTCTAAATAAATAGTGGATGGACTGTTTCTGCCCCTAAGATTAAATCCCACATCTCTTATGCACAAGCTCCGGTCTTCCTATTACCATATTTAACATCTGGAAAGTATGGTGAAATATTCACCGATCTGTTAACCCTAGGAGTGCCATCTGTGGTCCAGATGAATCAAAATAAACAGTCAGGATATCTTCTAAAAAGCCCATGATGGCCCTTTTGGCTGTGTCTCCAGCCAGTGCCTGGACACTACTTACGTGCTTCAGGGCCATTGTGACCATTTGGTCTCTTTCCTGTGGGCTGTTGGGTCGTCCGGTGTCATCTCCCTCTGCTCCTGATTTTAAAAATTGTAGAATATAGGACTGGACCACATCCCCATTCAATTCAAGGGTTTCTTTGATGCAGGGCAGGTCTGAGGCATTGGCCAAGCTCAAAAGGTGAATCAGCGCCTGGCAGATCTGGGTCCGTAGGCTGGCACAGTACTTGAATTCCAAAAAGTCTGTGGTGTCTTCACTCTTCTGTAAGGCAGTGACCAACGCGCTCCAGATCTGAGCATACTGATCAACAGACCCATACTGCTCTCTCCTGCCCGGGGTGGAAAGGGCAGCGGCAGATCTGATGCGTACTTTGAAGTTCTTGCACGATGTCACCACTGATGTCAGGGCTTTGTAGGCCTGGGAGGTCCATGGCGCTGTCCCTAGAAAGAATCTAGTCATTAAAACGAATGAAGCCTGAGAAATAAGTGGGGTGAGAGGAAAAGGGATGGAAGGAAGCGTGTACACTAGTGCTCAAGACAGTTGTCTTATGTGTTCATATAATTCTTACAATAATTCTGTAAGATCAGGGCAGTGAGTGACTAACTGTGAGAGCCTAGGTAAGTGGCTGAGTAACAACTCCCAAACCTTCCTTTTTCCCTAGACCAGGCTGTCACATGCTTAGGGCCTCTGCTGCCCAATACAGGACCTTTGGCAACTTAGAAAAAGATTTCTTCTCTGGGAACATTCTGTCCTGAGGGGGTATCCCCCGTCTCCCCCTCCTTCCCAGCCACTGGCAACCACCGTTCCACTTTCTACTTCTATGGGATCAACTTCCTTAGCTCTCAAGTGAGTGAAAACAGGTGATTTATCTTTCTGTGCCTGGCTTATTTCACTTAATAAAATGTCCTCCAAGCTTATCCATGTTGGTGCAATGTCAGAATTTCATTCTTTTTTATGGGTGAATAGTATTCCATTGTGTATATATAACACATTTTCTTTATCTATTCATCTGCGGACGGACACTTAGGCTGATTCCACTGTCTTGGCTATTGTGAACACTGCTGCAGTAAACATGGGAGTGCAAATATCTCTTCAATATACTGATTTCCTTTCCTTTGGATATATACCCAGTAGTGTGATTGCTGGATCATATGGTAGTCCTATTTTTAGTTTTTTGAGGAACCTCCATAGAGCTAGAAAGGAGGAATAAGATCCAGTGTTACAGCACTGTAGGGGTGACTGTAATTAACAACAGTTTATTGTATACTTTCAATTAGCTATAAGAGAGGATTTTGAATGTTCCCAACACAAAGAAATGATAAATGTTTTAGGTTAAAAAAAAAAAAGCAAACTAAACTATAGTGACAGAAAGTAAAGCAGTTGGGGGGAGGGAGGGAAGAATTACAAAGGCACAGGATGATAAGAAAACCTTGGGAGTACTGAATATGCTCATTCTCTTGATTGTGGTGATGGCTTCATGTGTGTATACAGATGTTAAAACTTACATTGTACATTTTAAATATATGCAGTTTACTGTATATCAATTATTCCTTAATACAGCTGTTTAGGAAAAAAAAAAATTTCTTCATGCAGACTAGCATCCAGACCCTGCTCTGCCCACAGCAAGTCATGCATTTTATTGCAAAGAAAAAGAAAACTTCTAATTTTGAGAATAAGATGCCCAGATTTTTTTTCTCTTCTCCATTTCTACAGGCCCTAGGAAACCAGCCTGCTTTCCTCCTCACCAGAGCTAACACTACCCACTCCATTCTACGGTATCCTTACTCCTCAAGGTGGGTGACAGAGTAGAACACAGCTTCTCTAACTCTCCCAGCCCTTCCCGACTTCTTTATTGCCTCTGAAGACAGGCAAACAGGCCCTTTCCATTTGGTGGATGCTACTGGCATTTACAATGCACCACTGATAGAAGTCCTAGAATCTCACATTCTGTCCCATCACTGTCCTTAGTCAGTCTTCTAGCTCCCTTTTCTTATGTGGCTCCTGACAGCTCTGCCATTCGATTCTTTTTAGTCCTCAAATTTCCCGCCTCTTTGGAGCTCCCATTTCCCTCCAGGTCACGCAGCCTCCTTTCTTCAGGTCAGCTTCTCTCTCTCCAGTAAGTTGAGGGCAAGGGCCAGACAGGACGGCAGGTAGGAACCAACCATCACTGAGGTGCCCTGGTTTCAAGGACTTCTTGGCACTCTAGAAGGCAGACATCCACCTCATGAGCTCCAATCCCAAATGTCACCTTAGGCTATTTCCTCAGTGGAAAAGGCCATGAGGCTACTTTTCTACTAGCTCCACACTGACTGGTCTACCTGGATGCTCTGAGCAATAAAGGGGAGCAAAGCCAGGTTCCCTTAACTTGATGCATACTCTGCTGGCCCAGAAGGTTTTCTCCTCTCCAGGAACACACCCTTAGGTTTCAAATCTTGTCAGAAAGAAAGATGTATGAGGGCACTTCAAAAAGTTCATGGCAAGATTTGTATTACCTTTTTTTTTTTTTTTTTTTAAGACGACCAGTAAGGGTTAAGATGCTCCTTAACCCTTGACTTGGTGTTGTCCACACCACACTCTCCCAAGTGAGCTAACCGGCCATCCCTATATTGGGATCCGAACCCATGGCCTTGGTGTTATCAGCACCACACTCTCCCAAGTGAGCTACAGGCTGGCCCTAGGTTTGTATTGTCTTTTAATTCTATTTTTCCATGAACTGTTTGAAGTACCCTTGTATAAGGCAAACGCTGGCATTCAAAGCAAATGGGATTTGGAGGCTATGGTCCATACACCTAGGCAGCCACTAGCCCTGAATGATATACCAAAGTGCATGGCATGTAATTAGAGACAGCTACACTCCTTATATGTAGCATCCACTTCTGTACCAAGAACTCATATGGGATTTCCAATTTGTACCCTCTTTCTCTCATTTTTTTTCTTTTATTTTTTTCCTGATTGTTAAAACATTATATGCTCAATGTAGAAAATTTAGAAAACAAAAGCAGAAAAAATCTGTCCCTTTATTACACCCAGAGGCAACCAATGTTAATAATTAGGCCAATTTCCTTTCAGTCTTTTTTCTATCCATCTATTGAGATCATACTTTAGAAATGATTTAACATCCTGCTTTAGTTTTCTTAACATCAGAAGTATTTTCCCAGATTATCAAAAACTCTTTGTAAATATAATTTTAAATGGCAACAAAATATCCCATTAAATCTATACACAATGATTTATTTCATCATTCCCTAAACTTTAGTTTTCAGTATGTTTCCATTTTTTTCTAATACTGTGATAAATAACATTGTGACAAACATCTTTAACAACATAGATTGGTGTGTGCTGTCCAGAGGCCCTCTACCAGAGAGATGAGGGAAACTTTCTTACCTAATGGAAGGGCAGGATTTTTAAATACATTTCCCATTGCATAACAAGCATTCCATCGGACTTTCATGGCAGCCTCAATTAGAATGGTAGAAATTAGGGCCTGGATAGACTCCTCAATGATTTCAGCAAATCTGGGTTTTTCTATATGAGAGGGCTGCAGAAAATGCAGCAAATTTCCAAGGGCTCGGACTGCATTACTCTTTACCTAAAACAAAATGTAAAAGACTTAGAAATCTGTTTTGCCCAAGAGATATTTCAGAAAGTATAATTTCAACTTTAAAAAACCCTGGAGGTCCTAGGCTTCTTAAAACAAGAGGAGCTAATAAAATATGCAACCTGTGAATGAACACAAGTGCAAGTCCTCAGAACTCTGCAAGGTCTTTTCTGGTTAACATTCTGAGCCATCAAAAAGGTGAGGTTCCACAAAGCTCCTCTCCTTGACTTTTTCAGTGCTAGACTGGACCTCAGAGAGGTCCATTTTCCTTGTTTTATAGAGATGGATAAGGCCCAGGGACAAAAGGACAAGGCAAGGAAGAGAAACTAGGTTTCATAATTCCAGTCCAATACTTTTTCTACTAGAGTGTTTCAATCTTTGCAGCATACTAGAATCATTGAAGCAGGTTTTTGTTTTTCTGTTTTTTTTAAAACCAATTTCCAGGCTCTAACCCCAGAAATTCTGATTGAATTAGTCTGAGGTAGGGCTTCCAGGTGATTAACAGGTTTTCTAGGGCCGACCCTGTGGCGCACTCGGGAGAGTGCGGTGCTGGGAGCGCAGCAACGCTCCCGCCGCGGGTTCGGATCCTATATAGGAATGGCTGGTGCGCTCACTGGCTGAGTACCGGTCACGAAAAAGACAAAAAAAAACCAAACAAACAGGTTTTCTAACCACTGTACTAAATTAAGTGCTTGCTATGGGTCAGGTTCTATGCTAGGTGCTTTAATATAAGGTACCTCGGAGTCCAGTGAAGTATATGTAATGACTTTATGACCTTCAGAAGTTACATAATGTACTGAGGTCACTCAGCTACTAAAGGGCAAGCCAGGACTTGAATTCATACCTGCCTGAGTTAAAGCCCAGGCCTATGCTTTCTAAACACATTAGTGTTAGAGGGGATATTCAAAGCCAGGGGCTGCTCACATCTTTCTGAATTGTCAATTCTACTTACAGATTTTTTTTTTGAAAAAAACAGATTAATATTAAAACAAACATGAATGAATACACCAAGTAGTATTACAATGGGCACTGGTATTTTTCATGAGACAGGAGACAGTAAGAAAGTGTACAAGTGTGGAGTGGGCCACTTCATATCCTGAGCACACCCTCAATCTCCTTTGAAAGGGGTACATTTGATGGGATAGTTTGAGAAGCATCACACCACACTAAGCTAGCAGCTGTGCTGCAATTATAATACACCTAGTATCTAAATGAGAAATACTAGGTTTTGTTTTGAGTCTACCTTGTCTTTATCCTTGGATGCTTCTATAGCTGATTGCAACATTTTCAAGAGCAGGAGACCAGAGAACTCTTCCCGGAAACTTGGGTCTTGTGTGTCCCTGTTCCATCCAGAGCAGGCAAAACACATTAAAAGGTAAAACTCATACATACATGTATAACAACATATAATAACCACTTATATACTTATAAAAATATATTCACTTAGTATAACTATAAAAACTTTGGGAAAGCAATTTAACAAATCTGTTCAGATTATAGCAAGAATTTACAGTATATATCTTCTGACCTAGTAATTCTACATCTAGGACTACATCCAAAAGGAGAATCTTTTTTTTTTTTATTGTAACATAGTTGACTGTACATATCTGTGGGGCACAGAGCTGACTATCAATACCTGTGTGTAATATGTGATGCTCCAAAAGGAATATCTCAAAATGGAGATTTCATGCATAAAAATGTTCACTGAACATAAAGGCCTACAAAAGCCTAAAATAACTTAAATGTTCAATAATAGGGGAACGTAAGTAATCATTACATAGTGATGACTGTGTAATAATAAATAAGGATTTATAAAAAGCCAGTCATAGGGCCGGCCCGTGGCTCACTCGGGAGAGTGCGGTGCTGATAACACCAAGGCCATGGGTTCGGATCCCACACAGGGATGGCCGGTTTGCTCACTGGCTGAGCATGGTGCTGACAACACCAAGCCAAGGGTTAAGATCCCCTTACTGGTCATTTAAAAAAAAAAAAATGCCAGTCATAGAGGAGAATGTTTATACATGTCACTTATACTGAGTTAAGGGACAAAAAGCAGGACACTTGTGTCTGAATAACAATAGTTACCTCTGGGGAGGGGAACTAGGGTGTTAGGGTAGGAGAATGGCTTTACACTGAATCTCCCTTTGTACTATTTGAATTTATTTTTAACTTGTAAACATAGTACTTAAAAAAAATACAAACACTATATTGTAAAAGGAGGGCAAACATTACTACAGTTTTGGATTTCAAATTTCCTATTTTCTATAATTCGGACATATTACTTACACTAGTATAAAATATTTTTTATACGTATATATCCTAATATATTCCCAATATATAGTAAGAACAGCTTATTAATCTTATTACTTGAAGGAATATAAAACAAAACAGAGCAGGAAGACTGACTGCATAATATGGGAGATTGTTGCTAATTCTTTCATAGTAGTGATCCAAGACATCATTTTGAGACTACAACCTCAGAAGTCACCCAGGGAAAATAAGCTCAGTCACCTACATGTTGACAATCAGAGTGTCTGTCAGGTTGCCCAGGGACCAGGCTGCTTTGGCTCGGACATTCAGAGACTTGTCTTGAAGTGACATCAATACTGCATTTGCTGTGTCTGCAACAAATATGACATCCTATAAGATAGACAAAACAAAACACTGCAGTTACTTTAGGAGTTCACACTATTACCTTTGAAATTCTCAAATTTCTTTTCAGATAAAGCTATAAGCCTTTACTGCAAGTTTCTATTTGGAAATCAAAATTCATTTACTCAATCAACTTACTTTTCTTCTTATATATTACAATTTGGACACTCAATAAAATCCTAGGGAAAGTTCTCCCATGATTTTGATATGTGTCACAAACACCCGAGGAGCCTGTGGATTTTGCTCTTGTGACCATCTTATAACCTGGCCTGACAGTTATTTATGAATTTTGTGCTTGGGTTGATATCCACCTCAGGAAACAATATTCTGACTATGAAATGCATTGCCAAAACATAGTCTATTCACTACATACTTTTCAGGGTGATAAATGTCACAGGTAAGAGTGAGGGAGAACTTCATTTCCTTCTTAGGAAAAACTTATCAGCTTTCTAAATTATCAGTACCACATGGTAATATCTCATTTCATTTTTATTCAATCATTCATTAAGTTAAGCATTTACTGGGCACCTGGAGTCCCAGGCAGTGTGTTAAGTAATTAAAAATAAATGAACTATAGGCATTATCATATTTTAGAGGCAAAAAAGGAAATCAGATTACAAAGCAATTTAATTTCCTTTAGTATCTAATTCAGGAACTCTATATCCACAAAAAAAGCGGTCATATGGACTATAAAAGAGGCACAGAAGAGCTAACTAAGTAGGCTCACTCTGACCTACTTACCTGTCTGAGACAGGGAAAAAGCACGTAGACTCCAAGGGCCCGTGAGGTTGCAGCTTTCACTAAACGGTTCGTGCTGTCGTTCAGCCCGAGCAGCACTGTGATACACAGGATCTGCTTGTCATTCTGCAATGAGAAGGTTGACAAAGGAAAAGTGAGAGTGAAATAACTGAGCCAAAGCCTCCCACAAATGACTGTGAAGTATCTGTGCTTGAGTTCATATTCAGAAGCCAAACACCACCTGTGACCTTGAGGCTACTCTGATAAAGAGCAGGTTCGATTCATATTCAGTTATTATCTGAGCACGCACCAGCATCTTATCACATTTAACCTCTACAATCATGTGAATTAGGTCATTTTATTCTCCTACCTAATAAAAGCTGCTTTCTTTATAAAAGCTAATTTATACAAGAAGAACAGATACAAATTCCAGTGAGAACTAAAGAAGCAGTTTGAATATTGCTAAGGCCTGAATGCTTATTTCCCCCCAAAATTCATATGCTGAAAATCCTTACACCCAAAGTAATAATATTAGGAGGTAAGGGCTTTGGGAGGCAGTTAGCTCATGGGGGTAGAGCCCTCCTGAATGGAATTAGAGCCCTTATACAAGGCCCCAGAGAGCTGCCTTGCCCCTTCCACCACGTGAGGACACAGTTAAAAGGCACCACCTATGAACCACAGAGTGAACAAATCTGCCTGCACTTTGATCTTAAACTTTCCAACCTCAAGAACTGTGAGAAATAAATTTCTGTTGTTTAGAAGCAACCCAGTCTATGGTGTTTGATTATTAGTAGTTCAAACAGACTAAGACAAATACTCTATGTTTGGGCACCAAACCTAAGTATTTTCACATACTTTATGTTATTTATTACATGATTCCCATCTTATAGATGAAAATACTAGGTTTTAGAGAAGTTAAGATAGTCAAAGAACAAGGAAGCAGAAGTGCTATGATTTAAGCCCAGGTCTTTTGAACTTTGGATATTTTTGAAATCTCTCTGCCTTCAAAGCCTCTGCTACTCTCAATTCTACCACCAATATTCCAAACCAGAAACAGCTCTCCTGATACATTAAGATTTTACTTTAACTTTTCTGATTTGCTGTTCCTCACTGCCTTCACCCCAAATTCAAGCAGAATAAGCACTTTTTTCTCAGAGATGATGCTGAATACTGGTTCAGAATGAGAAAGAATTGAATTCAAGCTCTGACGCTCAGGGTATCATTTAAGGGTGAGAAAATACACCTCAAATTACCGGCAGACTGCTGAAGGCTTCTGGCAAGATGGAAGACAGGGCATCACAGGCGCTTGCCTGGAGAGTCGGGTGTTCTGAGTTCTGCAGGGCTCTGGGTAAAGGACCATTCAACATCATTGTCCAGAACATCACCACCTGCAACAGAGGCACAGTTAAAACTGCAGCCCAGGATATACAGTGGAACCAACTCAAAGCTAAGCCTACCAGAGATGGCCTTAGTAAGGAAACATTTTTCCTTAAAGTAGTAGCTTTTTGTAAATGCTTTCACTGGTTCCTCTTCCATGTGATGAAAAGAACTTTAGAATACAACTGGTTGAATCCTTCCATTTTATTGATTAGATTACAGTCTGATAATATTAAATAGCAATAGCGATAACGAGGAGGAGGAGGATGAAGATGGTGACGACAGTAACAACAGCAGCATTAGCAGCTAATGTTTTTCAGAGAGCTTATCACATACCAGGCATTGTTGCAAACACTTTACACATACCAACTCATTTTAATCCTCAACACAACTAAATGAAGTCTATATAACCCCATTTTCACACAAGGAAACCAAAGCACAAAGAGATAATATAACTTGCTAATTGGTAGCAGGGATCAACTAGAATCCAGATCAACTGACACCCAGCTACAGCTCTTTCAGCCTGACCCTATGTGGGCATACAGATCAGGCTCCCAGAGCAGCCCAGAGGCCAAGTGTTTGGCTCCAAAGAGCACAGGATCCAGAGGCAGAGCTGGGATTGAGTCCTTCAATTGCTGCTTCTGTTTCTGTAACCTCAGGTGAGTCACTTAACCTGTCTAAGCTTTGGTTCCTCTTTAATAAAGGAGGGCAAAGACATCTACTTTGCAGAATCTGTGATAATAAAATGTAATATTGTGTGTAAAGTTCCTAGCATAGGGTCTTGTACACAGTGGACACTCTTAAATTGGGCACTAGGCTGTTTTAGGTACTTTGAAGAATTATCTCACTTCAAAGGCCACAAAAGGTAGGCATCTGAATAGCTTCCTTCCCATGCTTTATAAAGCCCTGGTATTTCACATTCATTTGCAAATCTGTCTGTGGTCTTGGTATCTCCAACTTCCGTCCCAGGGACTTAGTCCTGGGTTTTGCTGTGTATTTCATGCATCAGTTCTGCCCTCTCCTTCCACCTCATTTCCTGGAAACCCAGACTGGGCCCTCCTGCCCCAACCAGAAGAATGTGGACAGAAGTTATGGCTGCCAGCCTCCATCATGGCCCACAATTATTCTCACCTACTACTATTTACATGTGTGCAGTCCCCTCCCACAATGAATAGGGCTGACCTGTGTAACCAATAGGATGTTGTGGATATGACAGTGTGAAACTTCTGAAACTAAGTCATAAAACACCCTGCAGCTTCTGTCTTGCTCTCTCTCTCTTGGATCACTTGCAAGGAAGGAAGCTGGCTGTCATGTCAAGAGGATACTCAAGTGGACCTCTGGAAGAGGTCCTCATGGGGAGGAACCGAGTGAGACCTTCTACCAATAGCCAACACTAACTTGTTAGTATATGAGTGAGCCATCTTGGAAGATCTTCCAACTGCTGTCAAGTCTTCAATTGACCACAGCCCTGGGTGGCATCTTGACCACCACCTCATGAGACCTGAGCTAGAACCAACTAGTCAAGCTACTCCTAATTCCTGACCCACAGAAACTGTGTGAGAGAATAAATGTATGCTGTTGTTTTAAACCGCTAAGTGTTCAGGATTAATTTATTACTCAGCAATAGACAAGTAATACATAATATATATGTCTTTTTTACAGATGAAACAATGCCTGAGTCTGAACAGTTAAGAGGCTTGCCCAAAGTCACTTATCTAGCAAGGGAAGAAGTCTGAATTCAAACCTAATTCTGTCTGATGACCAAGCTCAAATCATCTCCCTGCAAATGGTTACATGAAAGCTTTAGTGACAACCTAAGGAAGGAACTAGGGTTAGACATTTTTAATTTACTGCAAGAATGATGGAAACTGTAAAGGGAAAAGAACAGGCAGGATGAGGAGGACAAAGGGAGAAAACATCAACACTGAATTAATTTTGCTTTTGGCACTAAACAGAAACTTTTTTTGGTGGGGTCATGTGTCCCTCATCCAAAGAACTGGCACAGTGTGGGGTCAACAGAAAAACTCAAGATCACAGGAATTTAATAAGAATCATGGGGGGGGTATGGGGGGTGTTGAAGGGATTAAAGGAATTAAAAGTAAGCACCTACTATGTGCCAGCATCTTTACATTTCCATTCAATTTTCAACAGCCTTGTCATTTAAGGATTATTATTCCTCTTTAGAATGAGAAACTATGCTAATAACCACACATTCATTAAGTGATACTCCCTAGATTTGGTTTCATACCTTCTGATTCAAAATCCATGGCCTGTCCTACCATTCTAGTTTGCCTTTTGGGCAGGCTGACTAAACAAAGTAGGTTTTATGCAAAAGAAATATTGGTTTACCATTGCTGGTTTTATGTCACATATAATCCTACCACATACTGAATCACGAATAAACTAAAATGCAAATAAAACCTATTCATGCTAGTTTCATGTCATCCTAGATCATAAATCCTAATTTTGACATTGGAAGAAACCATAACATTTACTCCACTTTATCACTGAGCCTCAAAATAAAACTGCAACTGAAGCACTAAGAAAAGAGAAAACTATGAATTGGCATTTACTTACCAAGAAGACTGGTACTCTCTGATCAGGTGCTACAGTAGAATCTGGTTTATACTGCTGTATTAAGCCTGTACCCAGTTCTTCCAGAAGCTGCCAAGATAACAGAAATAATTATCAAAGTACAGTATTAGAACTATGGATGTTACAAACAATTTCACTTCAGTTTAGAGATGAGCTCAAATCAAGGGGACAAATAATTTCCAACCGATTTTCTTTCTTTTCTCAGTAACTCCTATAACAGAGTCATTCTGCCAAGGAGTAAAATCAACAGCTTCATACTGTTATTACCAAATCAATTCTTTGAGTTTATTTGTAAGAGATGAAAATAAAGGAACATATGTCTTCTTTACCTGAAACCTTTTTAAGAAATCTCAGAATTGACGGACATGTGGCAGAGGGAAGAATATAAAGTGAAGAGAAGAAAAAACCATGTGGCTTTTAATAAAAATTACCTTTGCTCCATGGAGCTGAATGGACGGATCTGCTTCCCCCATGCACTTGCAAATCACCTCTCCAAGCTCCATCAAGTAGATCTGAGCCACTGAAAAGTAGCCCCTTGCCAGATGAGCCAATACCTGCGAAGAGAGCAGGGAATTAACCCCAAGACCTGAATGCAAGGCTGTAACGTCCAGAAAATGTCACTATTTCAGAAATCACTCACACTTAACAAAGGACTGAAATCTGATACTGAATGAAATGAAGAACAACCATAATCTTTTGTTTTATGACTAACATCAATTAATTATACCATAATTTTATGGTACTTTATAGTTTATGATTGCTTTTCATCAATACTATCTTATTTACGTCTCAGAACAATTCTTTGAGGTAAGTATTAATTGAATTTTACAGCTGAAGAAACTAAGGCCGAAAAGGTTAAAGGACACATTTAATGTTATCCAGATCATTAGCAGCAGACCCCAGGACCAAGCCTCTGTCTTAGACCATATTTGAGTACAGAAAAAGCAAATACTTTTATCTAGGGTCATTTTCTTCCTCTGAATTATTTTGTTTCTCTAAGCAGACACAAGACCAGAGAGAAGAATATAGACAATTAAACATTTAACCTTAAGTTGTAAAAATCAAAGATTAATTGTACAATATCTTTCAGAGTTATTATACAATCTATTATACCCACTTGTCATGTAATATCTGAGGTGACTAAAATAGTTTGCAACGAAAGAACAGAAAGGAATGAATCTGACATTTTATAACCAAGAACCATTTCTCACTCCCCCAAACAAAACAGTAACAAAAACAAACCACCCTATACAACTCCCACTAACACCACTGACATGTGGTTTGGTTTTACACTATTGTCACAGACATACTTCTCACAATCCCCCTATGAAGGAGAAACAATTAATTCCACTTCAGGGATAAGGAAATGAAACCTCCTACCTGTAAGGCCTCTAGTCGCATGGGGGATGGTTCATAGGTGCTTCCTGCGGCAGAGCCAGCATCGCTACCTGAACAGGAATCCTCCTTGGGCAGTACAATAGTGCAAATGCAAAGTCGAATGAGCCAGCAGGGCTCTGTAGACCCCTTAGGTGAGCTAATTGATGCCTCTTCCAGAGAGGGTCCTGCGGGAGCTTTCTTCCACCAATCAGGAGGGCTGAGGTGAGGAGTTGCTGAACTGCCATTATTGAGTCCAGAAGAACAAGGCTGTTGTAGAAGTAGCTGGACTTCAGGTAAAGGTGCATGAGTGGACACTATAGCTCCCAAGAGTGTAAGACTTGACACACGAACATTAACATCTGTCAAAAGAAACAGTAAGAACTTGTCACCATGGGAAGAGCTATCATAAGGATCACAGTTATTCCTATAGGCAATTAAGAATTTTTAGATGTTTATTTAACCTGAATCTAATTAAACCTCTAGACCTAATTTCCAGTTTATAGGAAACACATGAGACAAGGGAATAACCACCATAAACAAACAATCCAACGAATCGAGAATGTGAGACATTCTACAAGACAATTGGCTTGGATTCTTCCAAAAATCAGTATTATAAAAAAAAAAAAAAAGGTGGGGAGGCACTGCTCTAGATTAAAAAAGACAAAAGTGACAAAGTAACTAAATGCAATGCATGAACTTTGAATGAATCCAGGATTAAAAAAAAAAAGCTAAAAGGTATGTGTATAGATTCATTTTTCTGCATGTGGATGCTCAGCTATTCTAGCACCATTTGTTGAAAACGCTACCTTTGCTCCTTTGTCATAGATCAGCTGATGATATTAACATCGGTCTATTTCTGGGCTCTCTATTTTGTCCCATTGACCTATTTGTCTGTTCTTCTGCCAATACCACAGTGTCTTGATTACTGTAGTTTTATAGTACATTTTGAAGTTGGGTAGTGTCAGTCCTTCAATTTTGTTCTTCTCTACCAATATTGTGGTGGTTATTCTGGGTATTTTGCCTCTCCATATAAACTTTAGAATCAGTTTGTTGATATCTACAAAATAACTTGCTGGGATTTTGATTAGGATTGCATTAAATCTACAGATCAAGTTGGGAAGAACTGACATCTTGACAATATTGAGTCTTCTTATGCATGAACATCGAATATCTCTGTATTTATTTAGTTCTTTAATTTCTTTCATCAGAGTTTTATAGTTTTCTTTATATAGGTCTTATACATATTTTGTTAGACTTATAACTAAGTATTTCAGAGTCTGAAAATTCTAAAAATAAAATTACTAGAGGATAAAGCCAGACAGTTGAAAGGGACCTTTGAGACATGGTCCACAACCCTCAGTTGAAGATGCAGATAAAGAAAAGCTGGTGTAGTGGAATGAGCAGGGGACTGAGTCAGGGGACTTGGGTTGTTTTAATCTTACTTCTGCCACTAACATGATGAGACAGCTTATAGTGAGATTTATCTTTCTGGGTTCTGTTGTACACATTGGTGTAAGGAGTGGATTGGACTTAGTTTACACATCATTATCTCATTTCAGCCTCATAAAAAGCTTGATAGGTATAATTCTTCCGGGTAGGAGGAAATTAGGGTTCAGAGAAGGCCATGGCTAGCAGATGGCAGAAATGGGAGTGGGCTGTGGACCCTTGGACTGACTCCAGCTCCAGTGCTCTTCCTATGATGTCACAGAAAACATCCATGCCTCCTTCTTGTTCTGCAATTCTGACTGAAAACTCCAACTCATCAGAACGTGTTCTGCTCTGAAGGCTTGCAAACAAAAGAAAAACAAATATTCTAAAGGCGAGTGTTTACAGCACATATACATTATGTGCAGGGGTCAAATTAGGAAATAAGACAAGACTATAGTTAGTGAGAATTTGAAGTTCTGGGATTTTATCTGAACTTCAGAGGACATAATTTTTTTTTTTTTTAAAGATGACCAGTAAGGGGATCTCAACCCTTGACTTGGTGTTGTCAGCACCACGCTCTCCCAAGTGAGCTAACCAGCCATCCCTACATAGGGATCCGAACCCGTGGCCTTGGTGCCATCAGTATCACACTCTCCCAAGTGAGCCACAGGCTGGGCCCCAGGACATAATGTTAAAGAAGTCAGATTTTACATTCCAGTTTTTCTTTCCAAAAAAGAGGATGATATCTGTCTATCTGTCGGTCTGTCCATCCTCTACCTATGCCTAAAGGATATAAACTATCATACACTTGAGGAGGGCCACCTGCACTTGGCTCAATCCTAGTTCTAAGGGGATACTGGTTACTGTCCTAAAGCATCGAAGAAGCATTAAACTTCACAATTAATTCTCAAACTCACTTCTTCCATTGGGTATTGAGGGGTCAGAAGTGTGATTCTAGCAATAGTTGGTACCCTTGAAAAGTTGAGGAGAATAAGTAGAAATCTCTTAGATTTGTAAAAATGCTCTGAATATTTGTTTTAAAAAACTAATATTCTACATTTGATTGACAGAAAGAAGCAATCAGTTTTAAATCACTACTAACCTTTGTGGCGGATATAAGGCTTTATTTTGTTCCAGACTTTGGTCAGCAGGCTGAGTTTCAGACGGTTATAAGGTGCATTTGATACTAAATTTGCAAGGCACTGTAAAACACAAAAAATAACTCATTAGTATACTTGATTAAGCCACAGCATAGAAACAAAATTTTATGGCATTTTGTTAAAAAAGTCTTTACACTTATTTGAAAATCAGTCTTTTTTTTTTTTTTAAAAATAACACTTGTTTCTCATTGGTACAACTTAATACTAAAAATAAAGGAGTGTTTTTTGTAAGTCATTTATTTGAACATACAGAGATTATAGGTAAGATCAGACAAGTAGGTAGATTGCTAAATGGGTTATCTTTAAACAAATTATTACTTAGTTATATTCTTAAGTTACTCTATGCCACCTAAAACATTATACAAAACTGAAACAGAGAAAACCCCTCTGAAACCCCTATGGGTAACTTGGCATATTTACCTTAATTATCTGAGTAAGGGTCTGTGAGGATGACTCTGCCACCAAAGCTAACAAAAGACATCTGTGCAACTCTCTAATGCTGGAAGCAATCATCACGGAGAAGGGAGTAAAAGCCCTTCTGTGGTCACTGGTGTCTTCAGCAACAGAAAGAAACTGCTTTGAGCCTTCCAAGATGGCGGATAAAACTTGCAGAGCACAGGCACGAGTCTGAAATTTCAGGATGATTCACAGTTAAAAATCAGGAGTTGAAGTCCCTTCTTCCTACATATATTTAATTTTCAAAATATTTAGAATCATTTTAATTGGAAGAATAAAGTCAATTGGATTATCTATCAGGTCCTAAAAGAGCCATGTACTAGGCCACTTGTACCTCACACCTAAAAAAAAAAATCTTAAATCACATTGTGTTAGGTTTTCTTATAGTAAGGTATAAATTTAAGCTACATCATAACACAAAAACCTGAAATCCTGAGCATGAGAATAATTTAAAGATTAGAGGTCTGGTTTATTCAAGCACAAGGCCACCTGAAAAGATGGAACTAAATAGCCCATGGAGTAGAAAAATTACACAAGTCCAGAGTGTGTTTCAAATCAAATTCCTGAGAACATTCTGCTTTACATTCCACTTTGAAGAATCTGAGCACTCAATATTAACTTAAATTAGAAACTTGTGTACATTCAACTTGGCAGGTATCATTAGTGATCCAACTTTAGAAACAGCCTTAGGTGCAGAAAATAACACTGCCTGTACTGAGAGTACATGATAATCAAAAAAGGTATACCATTAAGTATAATATCATGGATGGAAAGTTTAAAAAGTGCCCTTTATCATACTGGTCATGAAAAGTGTCACTACATCAAGATTTTCTTATAAGGTTAAAAGATTACTGTCACGCCTCTGGAAGCCCCCTGGGCCCTGGTGGGATGGGAGTGGCCCCCACCCTGGGCCTCAGCCACACACCCCCTCCCTCCAAAACCAGGCCAGACCCCCACTCCCCACCCCCACCTCCCTCCCTCTCTCCCACTGCCACATCTTAGGAAAAAAAAAAAATTACTTTCATTTGGTACTCTGTGTTATTAGAAATCAGAAACAAAAAAAGAAATGAAAAGAAAGCCAATTTAACCAAAATGGAATATAGGTAATAAACGCACGACTGTTAACATGGAATAATACTGCGCCCTCTTTGGCCAGCTCAGCCAAAAATGCCAGTTTTTCAGTCAGATTTTTTTAAAAGCAGGGAATCTACATTACAATTCTGGGATCTAATCTAAATATTTACTCAAAATAAAGCATATGTGAGTTTGGAGTGAAAAAGGTTTTCCAGAAAGACTTCAAGTATATTATCTCCAAATAACCAAGTAATAAATCACTTCTGCAGGCCTTCTGCGGAGTGGAATCATAAAAATTTATAGATTTATTTTTCTGAAAACAAATTTGTAGTACAGTAGCATGAGTCTTTGGAATTAAACATAATCATTTACATTAGGAAGTTGACAATATATTAGAAAATTGTGTGCGTATGTGTGAAAGAAATAGCGAGAGAGTGAGAGCAGGAACACAAGTCAGCTGATGCAAGAAGAACTTAGATCGGGGCTGGCAAACCTTTTCAGTAAAGAACAAATAGTACATATTTTATGTTTAGACTCTGCAGGCCACAGAGTCTCTGTCATGACCACTCAACTCTGCGATGATAGCACAGACACTATGTAAAGGAATAAATGTGGCTGTGTTCCAATACAACTTCACATGTAGACAATGAAATCTGAATTCCTTATAATTTTCACATATCATGAAATATTACCCTTTGTTTAGTTATTAAAAACCATTTAAAATTGTAAAAACCACTTTTAGCTTGCAGGTCATATAAAAATAGGTGGACCAGATTTGGCCTACAGGCCACATTATGCTACCCTGAGTAGATGGCTGATGTGAACTGAGAAAGGTAGATGTTTTGCTAAATCTTCATTTCTTTAGAAGGCAATTTAAAAAATCACAATTCTAACAGGTCACAAACCAAACAAAATTAAAAATCAAGTTATGGAAAGAAATGAACTGATGTTCAAAAAGTCAAAAAATTTTAGGCCAATTAACTTTGGTACCCTAAGGGGGAAAAAGTTCCATGACTATCACAGATGAAAACAAAAGAAACATCACTGAAATTGGTTATTTTTTCCGACTGAGGTTTAAAATCCATTTAGAAATTTGATACTATATCAAATTATAGTAGCACTGAGTTAATTTCCTCTAAACTCTGTTTAATATATCTTTGCTATTACAAAATTGTTACTTATGATACTAAATCTGGTTCAAGTTCTGCTTCATTTATTCTTATATCAACATTTAATATCCTGTTTACCAGTTTTAATCAGCACTTTCAGTAGAAATTACTGATGTAATTAATGATCCTGAGAGATCATTTTGTTGATTTAGTTTCTACTGTCTGAACATTTACAATGATGGATGAAAGACTTTTCAATCTTATAAACATCAGTGTGCTCAGTTTTACTAGTGTGTAGTTTCACCTCTTTGGACATGAAGGCTAAAGTCTTGTCTAAAGCTAATAAAACAGAAAAGTACTTTTCCTTTTTTTACTACTTAAGAGTGCAGCAGAAATGTGTGCTGGGGTAGCTCACTCAATCCTAACTTTTTCTCTTTTATGTGTGTTTGGTCACAGAATATTTCTGGAAAGGTGATAAAGAAGTCTGCTTGGAGTGGGTACCACTGAGGTCTCCATGCAGGGCACCTGGCTGCTCTTGTCTTTGCCTTTGTCCAAGTACTGATGATTCACGTGTTTTGGGGTTAATTTTATTGGGTCACACTCTCAAAGCTGACTGTATTTTAGGTAGAGGCATTTGAACATTGTGTTAGGGTCTCTAGATTTGGAGACATCCAAGCAAAGGTTATCTGTTCTTAGTTGGCCATGTAAGAGAAAACCTGATTATCTACCATCCCATGATAGTCAAAAATTCCAACCTTTTCATTCTCCTTTTTAGTTAAGCTATCTATTTTCTAGATTTTGGTTTGTTTCCACTTTTCATAGCTATCTAAAAGAGAAATAAATAATCATCATGAAATTTGAAAATCAGGATAATTCTCAAGGTACCAAAAGGAACATTTGCCCTATAGTTTGCTCTTTAGACCAAAGTCTTGATGATATATCTGCATAATACATCTAAGATGAAATCATATACAAAAACTCTTAAATTAGTCATTATTTTTATTGATAATTTGCTCTGTCCCTCCTAGAAATATATAAGATGTGAAGCACATTTCCAACATGGAAACGTGTTAATTTCCCATGTACCACCCAAATGCCAAATTCTAAAGGGAATTTATAAGTTTTCTTTTTCCCAATTAGCCATTCTAGGATTTCATGTTACAATTTCCTGAAAGTATCCTCTATTGTTGGCATTCTGTCTGGAAGAGTCCAATCACTTTTCCTTCTGTCCATTTCTCTTTGGAAAATTTCTTAGTACACCAGTTAAAACTGTGCTTCCATTTAAATCTACCACAGGTCATACTGGAGCTGCCTTGAACTCAAAACTATAATCACTGAGCCCCGTCAATGATAAGATACACTATTACTGTCTTATGCTTAATCCTGGCTGAGAGAAACTCCAGCCACCTAATTCTACATACACGATGAACACCTGAGAAGATGACCACCTTGCCTATAGATATAGTTGCTCCTTTTAATCTAGCTCTGGTCAATCCAGAATGCTTTTCCATCCTAATTACATGAACAGGTACTTTCAATTTTTGCATATAACTTTCTAGACATCTTTACATAACATCTCTTCTCACGGACATCATTTACCACAACACTTTCTTCTAGCATGTCATGGTGTACAATTAATTACACTACGGACAGTTTGCAGAGGTATGTTCCAAGCCTCATTGTGAACAATAATCACCACACTTATTTACACCTTTCCAAGTTAATAGCTGATGAAAATCTCTTGGTACAATCATTTCACTTGCCATTACACTGAACTAATTTTAATCGTTTTTTTCACCGTTTTAAAAATTCTCTTTAAGAAGAAGGACTGGTTTTTCCATTTGTCTAGCACTTTCACGTGGCTTTTATGCTGGACTTAGGATATCTCCAGAAGGAAGTTATATCCATTTTTTTCTCATCACATTTCTTGCATTCACCAAGAACACAATCTAAATGTGCCCAAATCAAGGAGATTGATAAGACTACTTTGTAATATGTAAAATTTCTCATGGCACTTTGTCAACAAATGTAAGCATTTGTTAAAATATAAAGACATAAATACCATAACAATTATTTCAATTCACTTTCATCAGATATGAACTCATAACTTCTCTGTATCCATGTCCTAAACCCACATGTCCCACATCTCCTTAGCTGGGCAGCTACAATGTGGGTGGTTAACTTGGGCTGATACGTGCTCCACAGCACTATCTCCTTGGCCATTGCTGACAGCTCCCCCTTGCTGGTGGGTCTTCAAATACATATATTTTTTTAATCTTTATAGTAGTTTTCCTTTCAATTACTAGAATGACTTCATTACTGATTTATTTGCCACCATTCATTTTCCGTTTTTCTCCCAGGTTCTCACTCACTATTAATTTGATCTGCAAAATTTCTGCTGGTTTAACTACTTAGGATACTGGGTATTTCAAATACCCCAAAGGCATTTTTGTGTATAATTGAGGCTAACTTTCCCTTCACCCTGTAAAAGCTTTGGAAGGGTCATTAGAAGTTTTCTTATATAGTAATTAGCTATTCAAGGAGATGACTATAGGGGGTTCCACTGTATAGTGGATTACTAACCCCCCCCCTTTTTTCAAGAGAAAACCTTAAAAATAGAAAAGGAATAATATATTATCCTAATTAAAACTATTCACTTCAAGTGGGGAGGTTGGTTACCTGAGGACACCTAAATGACATTCACCATGACTTTTTAATGCTCATTATTGTGAGGAGAATCTAAATAGCAGGCTATTTTCCTTACTTGGTTAAGAAGATAACTTCTGGAAAGGAGTTAACATATCCAAGTAGAGGCAAATATTTGATTAGCTATGGGATATTTTGCTGTAGCTATCTATGACTACCAAATCATTTTTTCTTTGTTTTTAAGCTTTTCTCATTAAAATAGGTAAATATTTATTACACATGATTTGAAAAATATGGAAAAGTTGAAAGAGAAAAACTATTGTTGGGATCCTACTGTATATACAATTCTATATCCTATGCTTTCATAAAACTAGCATTTGTCTGTCTAAGCCTTATACATTATAAACATTAGGTATCATGATATTCTATTGAGTTGTTTAAGCTATTTCTGATTTTTTCCTATTATAAATATCAGGGCAAAAAACATTTTCATAAAAGGAAGAGATGCACAGCTATGTCAGTGCAGCTCAATGGAGACACCAAAGTTTTAACTCAATGTGCTCAGGCTTTAAGCAAGCCCTTGGGCAGTAAGCAACCTCTATATGATCTCCCTCAATACACTGCTCACATAAGCCCATTTCTGGGCTGTCCAATGGTTCTCAAGTCAGAACTTGGATCAGTATTAGGAGCTTTATTCAGATAAGATCAGATAAAGCAGAGAAAACAACAAAGACTCCAAAAATTTTCCTATTATAAAGCTTAGAATTTAAATGCTCTTACCTTTGGAGAAGGATCTTTTAATGTAAGAGTCATCAAGGACACAGACTGTGGGCTTCCAAGCTCAGGTGTATCAGGAACAAAGGCTGACCAGTAGCCATAAAGAACTTTTTTATCTATTGATTTTATAGTAGAAAGAAAACAAGCTAAGGCTCCTTGGCGAACTTTGGCTTGATAAGACCTTTCATACCCAAGAGAAGGAAGAAAAAAAGTTTAAAAATAGTTTTTAAAAACTGCAAACATAAAGTCCATTTATTCCAGCCAATTAAAATGATACATTGAGAAATTAAACATTCTGAATAATCCCTAAAGATGTCAACAAGTTATAAAAAATTTTTTTTCAAAATATGATCAAAACATGTTAAAGCAAGTTGCTTATATAACAAATAATTAAGGCTTACAATTAAAAAACACAACTAGATAGAGAATAGGAGGGCAAAATTTTGATGTTAGGAAACTTGTGTTAGATTTGAAACACTGCAGAGTATCCATCCATCCATTTAACAAATATCTACTGAATGACCTTATGTAGGTGCCAGTTGCTGAGGCTGGCAGACACGAACAAAGCCCGTGCCCTAGACAAGCTTATTAATGGCAGTGAAGGACAATTAAAGAGATAACTATAACACATTGTAACATTAAGGCAGGGATAAGTCAAAGGTTCACATAGGAGGGGTGCCTAAGCCAGAATTGAGAAGGGTGGTGGGGAGGAGAAAAGGTTGCCCAGAGAATACGATTTCTGAACTTATATCCAAGATGAGTTGTTGTTAACACGACAAAAAGGGGAAAAAAGGAAAGGAAAGAGTATTCCAGGGAGATCAAGGCAAATCAAGAGAGGAAGTCATGTTTAGAGTAATGCAAAGCCCCACATAAATGAGAATCTTCAAGTTAAATCATGTGCGGCAGTCAGATTTGTAAGCAAAGTTATAGACTCACATGCAACTTAGACCATAAGGTATAAAAACATAACAAAACACTACTACCTCATTTTACTCTGCATGCCTCCTTCAGCATCAGAATAGTCTGACTCACTACTGCTGACCCTTTTCCAACTTGAGGAACTGAAGAGTGAAGAGACTCGATTTTTTTCTGCATCTCTACTTCCATCTAAAGGCAAACTCTGGACACCCAGGGAGGAGGAGCACTGAGGTCTCCCTTCACGCAGGTTCACTCTGTCCGTGCCAGTGCCTGGGGCTGCTTCTATTTCACCACTGGATTCTTCTTCCTCCTCTCCTTGCTTGATTTTCTTTGGTTTTACTTTGGATTTTTTCTTTTTATTCTGATTTTAGGAGCAAATGAAGACATGATAGCTATTTCAAAATACCTTTTCACTGAACCACTGGTACTTTTTCATTTGCAAGTGACTAAATATGTTCCCAAAGTATAGTTTGAAGAAAGAAGAAAAGAGGAGAAAAGAAAAAAGTGGCACTCAATACCCTACGCATCAGGCACAATCTAAGCGCTTACACACACCCTTCTGGACTAGAAGAAACAAGGTATGAAATACATGGGATAGAGCCAAACATGCAGCCTGGGTTTAAATTCTACCTCTGTGACTCTAGGCAAATCATCAGTCTCTCTGAGCTTGACCTTTACCATCTGTAAGTATAAGGCTAATGCCACTAACCTAGCACAGTTGTTGTAAAAGCATTCAGCCTTCCCAACTGGGATTCTGCAAGAGAATTAAAGCCTATAGAAAAAGACTTGAGTGCCTATTTTCTTGGTTCTCTAAAATAGGATACATAGCTCATACCACTCTACATGCCTGCAGACAAAGAGCGTAATCCATTACATACAAGTTTCAGGGCCTTGGGGCTAGAAGTAGATATTAAGTAAAAGCCAGTTTCTTTTTTTCCCTCAACTTCTTTCTGACATCCAAATATCTTTGGAATTTGTACCTTCCTCTGCAATCTCAAAGTCCCTGGCCTTGAGGGAGGAAGGTCCACATTACTTCTACCTTGGACTTAATGTGGCCCTAGACCCATACTCTTTTACTTGCTACCACAGTGATTTTTCTAAGAGGCAAATCTGATCACATCATTCCCCTATGTAAGATTCTTCAATGAATCTCCATCACCTTCAAGATAAAAACCCAAATTCTTAGCATACTAAACAGGACCCTTACAATTTGGCCTGTCCTACACATTTGCCCCACACTTCCCGTCCACGCAACTAAAACTCTTAACTCTACTAAGTTAACAAATGGGCTATGCACACTCACATTTCTATGTTTCTGCACCTTTTTTTCCTCTCTGAATGAAACACACTTTCTTCCTTCTCTGTACCACTACTCACTCTAGAGTCCCAGTTTAGCCACCACAACTTTCAAAAAGTCTCTTCTTCTTCCTCCATTTAGATTGGGGGCCCTGAGAATGTTCCCAGAATACCCTGTGAATATTCTGATGAAAGAAATCATAATATTGCAGTGTAGCTATTTATTTATTCATCTTTGCCTTCTCCCCAAACTCCTAAGAACAGTTAGAGTCTATTATGCTCAATAAGATGTCTGGGATAAAGCAGATGTTCAGTAAATGCTGAATAAATGAATGGGTGAAGGAATTTCTAATTATAAACATTTTTATCAGGCATTACATTTCTGCATGTAAAACCTTGGCCACACATCTGTATGCTCCATGTTCTCCAACCAAAGCATGAGGAGATGGCAGCTATCTGGAAAGGCTGGGAAATTTGGTGAATGTAAGGAGTGTGGAGACAGTGGGCTGACTTGTTGGTGGGCTTCTAATATTCTACAGAGGATTGCCAAATTATGTCCCAAAGGCCAAATCCAGCCAAGTCCACAGCCTGTTTCTGTAAATAAAGTTTTACTGGAACATAGCCATGACCCTTTGTTTACATAGTGTCTATGACTACTTTTGCACTATAATGACAGAATTGGTAAATGTCATAAACACCTAAAATATTTACTAGCCAGCCTTTTACAGAAGTTTGTTGATCCTTAATTTTCAGCATTTTGGGGATGAGGATGCTTGGCTTAAAAGTATAAAGTGAATGCTCATTTTTATAGTTGTCACATTGCCTAGACCTCTGAGAAATCTTTAACTGGCATTTTCAGCAGTCTGATGAATTTAAAATTACTTTGCTGAAAACCCTAAATTGAAGTTAAATTCCAAGTGGGCCTTTGGGGCAGTAGTGATGCAAATCATAGGAAACACACATAGCAAGCTATTAAAAACAATCCAAAACTTAAATTTAAATAGATATAAATGTACCACAGTTGGTCGAGAAGCACCGGATTCTGACTGCTGTGGTTTGACAGGTGATCGACCATCACACTGAGGAAGCGGAGTTGGGTATAACACTGTGGGCATCTCTATGTTTAGTCCAGGGAGTCCATGAAACATGAATTTCTAATGATGAATAAGGAAATACACACATACACAAAACATAAATCATAAAACAGAATTGTTCATGTTCCAGATCAGAATACAAACAGATTAATATTCAAAAGTCTATGAAGAAAATAAAAATAGGACACAAAATAGTTACTTTAAAGGTTTAGGGCTTAAAGAAGAACTTAATCTCATCTGGCCTCCAGCTGAATCTGGTTTGGTCAGATTAGATTGGGTTTGATTTTAGTTTATTTATTATTTTTATTTATAAAATTTATCTAATCATTTTTACCTATCTATAATTTTCTTTTCTTTTTTTTTTTTTTTTTTTGCCAATTTATAACTTTTATTTAGTTATCTATCTCCACATGTAGCAATCTGTCTCTATTTGATCTGGGAGTATGAGAAATGGCACAAGGAAAAAATTAAAATTTTAGTCATGATAAAGCTACATTGTCACATGTGATGTCGCCTGAGGCCAGCACAAAACTTCTTTCTCTTTCCTGGTTGAACTGAAGATAGCCAGGTCCCCAGAGAGGCCAACCTGACTTTCTCATTGACTGGCAGGCTCAGAAGCTAACAGTGGCAGCCTGCTGATATGCGTCTTGACTGGGCTGCCTACCACGTGAAAGAGAATGCCCAGGAGAAGTCCTGGTCTTCTTTCAAGTACAAACAGGTACAAGCAGGATCAAGATCATCTTTAATTAAATTATCTACGGATCATAACTCACAACCTTTTCTTTTCCTAAGATTCATAGATAATTCTTAAGTTTTGACACATTTATTAAATCAAGGTTTATTGTTTTCCTGTATGCTTGAAGTATGCTTCAAATGTGCTTGAATGTGAACATTTTATTCTACTCTCTTAAAATATATATAAGAACTTTTAATACCTTAAAGTTAGCCTTTGAATGATGTAAAGTAGTCCTTATGTCTGGGGCTTAAACAGGAAAGACACCAATCATAATGAAGACTTGCCTCACCTTTAGCACAGCTAGAAGAGCTCCAAGTTCATCAGTCTGTGTCAGTTTCATCTTCCCGCCATTTAGAAGTGACTGTATACCTTTTAACGCATTTTGTAACAACTAAGGGAGAAAAGCAGACCAACTAAGAAGGCAGAGTAAAATTTGGTTGGACCAACTTTCTAGCACCACTTAGGATGGGAGACAAAAAATCTCTAGATAATGAGAAAATCTTTAGACCCACACACACAAAGCAGAGATGAAGATCCAGAGAACAGACTTAATATATTCTACTACTACCTACTATAAATTATATTCTAGAAGAAAAGAGTACTCTTAGCGATTGCTCTTATTGTACGTGTTATAAACCAGTGTGTACAAATGGTAAGCAAGAAAAAAAATAAGAGATATTGACTGGGAAGAATGTGATAAGGAATAACAAAAAGAGGCAGCAAGTGGGGAAGCTCTGTAACATGGCAACCTCAGCAGCCCTTATAGGCAAAGGGAGATATGTGGGAGCAGATGATAAATGATAAAAACTTGGTTTCTGGAGGGCAATTCTAATTAAGATTAATTTCCTGACTCAGTAATCTCCTTTCTAGGACTCTGTCCTTAAGTAATACTCCACACGTGGGGAAGATGTGAACTGTAGTCCTGTTTAAAATAGTGGAAAAATTGAAATAATCTGAATTGTCATCAATTCTGAGGATTATGACAATGATTATATAAGAAGCTAACCCTCTTCTAAATGTGAAACTCAACAACAATAATAGCAGGCACTTTGCCAAGAACTTTATTTATTTTCTTCTCTGCCAAGCACTTTAAGTGCTTTATTTCACATACATCTCATAAGAATCCTACAATGTAGTTACATCGATCCCATTTCAGAGAGGAACATGGAAGCTCCAGGATGTTAAGTAATTTGCCAAGGTCTCCCAGCTATAGCAATTAAAAAACATGAGGTATACTAATAGGTACTGAAAAGCTGTCCAAGAGATATTAAGTTTCAGCAAAACCAGAAAGGTACAAAACAGCATATTAAACACTCCCATTTAAAAATTGTAAATATGGGCTCCTGGTTAAGATGGTGGAATAGACGGTCCCCAGCATCACTCTCTCCCACAAATCAACCAATGTACAACTATTAAAAAGCAACAGCAGCCAACGTGGGGCTGCTAGAGCTCAGGGGAAGAGGAGGAGACCTACAGAGTGCATGAAGGTGGGAGAAGCCACGATGAGAGAAAGAAAAAACCGCTCCGATATTTCAAATCCTGGCTGCTTCTAGGCTGGAGCTGCTGAGCACACAGGGCAGGAGATGGCAAAAGCAACAGCTGTGCCCTTCAGATGAAGTTGCTTAAAGGCGGCAGGGGAGAAGAGGGGGTCCCCAGTCCTGCAAGACCACTAATAGGGGTCCTGTGGACCCACATAGGAGCAAGGAGCCATGACAACTGAAAAAAAGGAGCCACTCAGAGGCTGGTGAGTCGTCATGAGGGACCAGAGCACAGCCCGTCCCATGGGAAGTGTCTGGAGCACGGGTGGTAGGGGAAATGGACCCACCGGGGGAACACTGGGGCATAGCAAGGACAGCTTAATCTGCCCCCAAATCAGCACAGGACCACTCAGAGGAGACAGGTCAGGAATATAAAATTGCACAGGGTGCAGTTTGCTGAAAAGACTAAGGCCCAGACCAGAGTTTCTATACAACCCAGGTGCACTGGATCTCACAAGACCAGAAATACCTATAAAGTCAACCATTAAAACCTGAGCTGCACAAAAGCCTTCCCCAGGGAATCAGCAGCAAAGCAGCAATTTAGCTCAACCACAGCGCTCAAGTACTGGTCCTTACAGGAAGTTCCCCCATTTCAGAAGTAAGCAAAGGACAACAAATTAGTTCCAGTGCAGAGTTTAAGTGGTGGGAACAGCATATACTTCGACACAGAACTGAAAGAATAACCAAAGTACTCACAACCAGAGACAAAGTTTGATATTAACTAGTAAAAATATCATTTCACCAAAGAACACCTATAAAACTTAGAAGGACTGGAAGTCCCCTTGGCTACCAAGCCAGAAACGGGGAAGGGCTGGGGCCTCAGCCATGCCCTGACACCCGCAACCAGTCCTGATGGTGGGGGCCTCAGCCACACACCCCCAACATGTGCAACCAGCCCAGAGACAACCACCAAGCTGCCACAGGAAGCACTCTGGGATCTCCTGAGCCAGGGTGGTGGGAGGCCTGAGGGCCTCGGTCATGCCACCCCCCTCAACATGCACAACCAGCCCAGTGAGGTCCACTGAGCTGCTGCAGGAAGCACTCCGGGCTCTCCCAAGCCAGGGCAGTGGGGAACCTGAGGGCCTTGGCCATGCCCCCCCGACACGTGCAACCAGCCCAGTGATGACCACTGAGCTGCAGCAAGATGGGCCCTGGGTTTCTGAGCTGGGGTGGTTGGGGGGTGAGGGCTTTTGCCACACCCGCCTGACATCTGCACCCAGCCTGGCAATGACCAAGCCACAGCTGGAAGCCCCTGGTCTCCCCTGTGGAAATGAGGGGGCTGCCACAAGCCTCAATCCCACCCTTCCTCCTTCTTCCATCCCATTTCCTTCCCCTTTCCCCTGTCCCCTTTCCTCCCAACTGCTCCCCAAGAACATCACAGAATATAAAGAAATAATAATATTAAATAAAAAATAAATAAATAAAAAGAAATAAAAATTGTAAATATGCTCGTTTATATGGAGAAAACAAATCTGAGGGCACACAGAACAAACTGTCTCCAGTGGTTATATATGACAGGGGATTACAAAGAACTTTCATTATCTTAGGTCTGTAATATTTAACATGTTTCACTCCGAATTTAAAACACGCTAACAAGCTGTCATACTTGTATTTGCATCAGATCTTTTTTAAAGAAATAAAATACTGTAAGTATTATGGAAATCTACTCTCTTCCCTTTCATCTTAAAGACAGTCACTAGCCTGAGACTGTATTGTTTTTATACTCAGGAGAAAAAAGAATAAAGATAGTTTTCTTTGAAAACCTAGAATTGTAAAACTAAAATAAAAGCAAAACAAAACAAGCAAATAAAAAGTTTCTTGTAATTTAAACCCAAAAAGGTATGATTTCAGTCATTTTAGGTTATAGAAAGGTTATGTAAGTTAGGCCTATATCTCTAGACAAAACTAATACAGCCACCAAATTAAACTTTTTAGTGACAGCCTCTGTTCTACTCCTACATCTAAATATATCTGTAACATTCACAAGATTAGTGACAGTCCCACCTACCATGCAAAATGTGATATCGTCCATATCAGATGATTTTGGAGACTGTAAAGTGGTCAAGAAAGCTTGGAAGCAGATATTTTGGTAGGGTTCCTCTAAATACGGCTGTCCTGGCACACTAAAACACATACCAGGAAAACAATTCAAACTCAGTCTCCTTTAACATGTCACTTCTAAAAGAATAAGAACTAAAAAGAGCAGTAATACAGACTGAATTGGAATATACCCTTGAATGCAACTGGACTATGGAAAATGGTGCACTTTGGTTAATTAGTTACTGCTGTGGGACAGGTTGGAATGAATATGAAGAAGGAAAAATGGTTTCCCCAGGGAAAGGTTGTAGAAGTTTGTAGTGGAACACCCATAGAGAAAGAGAAATCATTTTTAGTTCTGCTTTTCATTTCTAAGAGGGAAATAATATAGACAGGTCCTGTCAAGGTAGAACTACATAGCTAAACCTGCCTTCCCAGCCACTGGACAACACTGTGCTATGTAGAGACAAGTTCAAGTTTGTGCTGCTCATTTTCTATTGCATATCGCTTGAATCTAGAATGGGCAACTGGGATTGGTTCCATCTACTTAAAATAGAAGAAATTGACCTTGACAAATAAATCTCGCTAGAGTTTAAATTCATATGACTATATCCTTATAAAAGACTTAATCTGGTTAGTATATACAACAAAAGAAAATAAAACCTTGACATATTGCACATATATCACCTTCACCATATTTTAGAGATATGGTCCTAGTCTATCTTTCCTTCATTTCTTTATAAGCTTTCTTTACAAGCAATATTAAAGTTAAAAACAATATAAGATGATCTTATTGGCAAAGTAATGGGGAATGCAAATAAGTTATTTTTCTAAGTTGGCTCTGGCTTTAGACAGATTAAACCCACCTACAAAGGGCCCAAGAAAGGCCCTAGGTTATTACTAATGGAAAAACTGACTGGATCCACATACCTGAGACATAAGTTTGCCATACAATGCAGGGCAGCTCTCCTGACTTCAGGGTCAGATTGAGACAAGTCGCTCAACTTCATCAAGAGTCCGGTCTTGCCCAGCAGTTCTGGCAGGTACTAAAACAAAATAATGGTCAATGTCGGTTGAAGAAAAGCTTTAGAAAAATATTCTATAGTCAGATTTCATTTTTTTAACTACAGTTGACTCTTGAACAACACGGGGGTTAGAGGCACTGACCTCCACTTTAAAATCTCTGTATAACTTTCCCAGGGTTGTGGCTAGGCCGTACTATACCCCCCAAGCCTATAGAGAGAGAGGGTGAGGGGAGACTGTGTCCCTACTTCAGTAGTAGTTAGGTAGTTAAGTAGTCACTTAAAATTTTCCAATCTATTTATTGAAAAAAAATCCATGTATAAGTGGACCCACACACTCAAATCTGTGTTATTCAAAGGTTTGCTGTAAAGGGCAGTTAAGCACCAAAAGACTAGCTGCTGGGTAAAACTTTCAGATGGATATGCAACGATATGCCAAAAACCAGTAGGTAGAGTCGTCACTCCCAGCCTAGGTAACTGCTGAAGTCTTGGCTGCATAGTGAACAGGTAATGATAATAAAAATGTTAATATTTACCAAGTGCCAAGTGCTTTACAAGAATTTTCTCACTTTATCCTCAGAGCGACTATCTTACACATGAGGAAACAAGGCACAGAGTGGATGAAGGATTGCTCAAGGTTAACCCATCTAATTAGTGGAAGGATAGGAACCTGAACACAGGTCTGTTGGCTCCAGAGCCTGTGATCCTAGCCTTTGAAAGGAAAGAAAACAGTCTAAACTACCTTTTGACATTTTGAGCCATTGCAGTAAACCAGAGCTGCCAAGGCTTGAAGAATTTCCATGTGTGTCCAGGAACTACACTGTTGAATAGCTGAAACAGTATATGCCAACAGGAAATCCAGGTTCTGCTCATCAACAATCACCTACCGATAAAAAAAAAAATCATCTAACTTTAAAAAAATACATTTATCTTTTTACAGACATGTATGCTTACCTGAATCAGGCTGCATAAGACAGAAAATGTCCATCTTTTCTGTGTCAAATGATCAGCTCTTAAGGCGTTGAAAGTTTGATCAAGACAGGGGCCTTCTCCCTGTCCTAGGGTCTTACTCATTTCTTCCTCTTTAGTCCTTCCAGTCAAAATAGAATCTAGCAAAGTCCTTGTAATTTTTCCTTGAACTAACCAGACACTGGCAGCCTAGATATGGAAGACTCAATCCACTGAAATTTCTTAATTCAATTAAGTTGCCTTATACATAGTAAACACTCAACAAATATACAGTGAATAAATTATCTACTAAATAACTACTGTGTCTGTAGCATGATGTGGGGAATACGGCATGAGGAAATGGCATATTCCTGCCCTCACAGAGTTTATAATCTTGTTGGGACAGGCTAGGCTAATCCAAGTATCAATTAATGGACATCTGAGACAGAATGTCATCAAATCCCAGAAAATTGGTTAAGGGCTATAGGTGCCACAGGTGATCAGGAACTTCTCCAACCGCCAGTGTTACAAGGATAATATATCTGAGAACAGTGAACATTGAGAAGCCATGCTGTACCCGTGTGAAAATTTTAAAACTTGAAAATAGCCTTATTTCATCTAGGAGACACTGTTGGTTACCTAACCAGCAGCCATCTCCTCCTTCCGGGCTGGCAGAGCACTGATTTTATTGGGTGTCTAGTTCTTCCACATTAGAACCAAGGGTAAATCCCAATTAGTCTAAGAAAATCATTCTCAGAGGCAGTCTTGACCCCCAGAAAACATCTGTCAATGTCTATAGACATTTTTGATTGTCACAATTGGAGGAGTGCTACTGGCATCTAGTGAGCAGAGGCCAAGGATCTGCTCATCCTACAATGCACAGGATAGACCCCACAACAAAAAATTTTCTGATCCAAAATATCAATGGTGCCAAGGCTGAGAAACCCTGGTGTAAGACAATTTTGGCTGCAAGTTGTAATCAACCAGGGAGCTTAAGTCCTCCAAGTGATTCTAATGTGCAGTCAAAGGTCAAAACCACTGGTTTAAGCCATTCATGGTAATATTCTCCTGCTTGGAGACCAGGTCAGAGAGGTGTTTATATGACCTAAGTCTCTCCAGTGAAATATAAGGGGAGTATGCTGGAGAGTTTATGGGACAAATTTCCTCACTCTGAAATAAAAGAGACACAAAATAAGCAGGACTTATGTTTATTTTTTGCATGGGATGCCTAGAATTGAGGTAGCCCTTTTATGGCTGTGTGAGATGCTCGCTGAGGATAACTCGCACACTGAGGACGGCAGAATGGAAGATGCCAATAAGCCTCTTATTATCAAGGGCCCTTAGAGCCTCCCTTGGGACTTGTGACGTGAGATAATTCTTTTTTTCTTTATGTTGTTTATTATTTAGTTACTCCAGGTTGATTATTTTGTTTCTTGCTGCCAAAAGCATCCTTGTTCACATAATACAAATTGATGTTTTGTGCTCTTGACTACATTCACATACTCATGTGGTATCTCATGTGGTACATCTTAATTTCTCAAATGCTTAAAAAGATATTCAATTTATTTAGCAAGTTGGGAAAGCTTCTAGAGAGAGGGGAGTTGTGGTACAGACCTTGATATAAATAACTGGGGTCTTTTTATCTTGGTGTCCCCTTGCCCCCAAGCCACTTATGTTTTATGAGGATCAAAAGTAGACCATAAAAATGGTAGCTTTGGGAAAGGGGAAAAATATTGGTGGGAAAGAGGTGGGGGATCATTTCAATTTATTCTTAGATATATTTTGGTCAAATACATCTTCCATGAAAAATTCTAACACTGGGGGGTCTGAATGACATTGGTTTACTGAACCAAACAGAAAGGAATAATTCCAATGGACAAATTTTCTAGAACTGTGCAGAATTTTTTTTGTCAGCTATATTTGTCTTAATATCATTTGTATCAAGGCATTTGCTTTTCCTACGGCATCTTAAAAGACCAGCCTATCATATCTACCACAGATGCAGTATTCCAAAGGTATTCACTTTTTCTCAAAGATAATGATCTGAATTCTAAAGTTACATACATGATTACCTGTAATCTGTTAAGTAAATGGTGGATAAGCTGAGACACTTTGCTGACAAGATGATTCTGATTAAGAGGCACCAGTCGACAAGCTTGGACGAGAAGAGCACTGATGTCCTACCAAAAAAAAAAAAAAGTCAAAGAAAAGGTAATGAGGTAACATACTTATTAGCCAAGAGAAGACTCCCAAAACATAGTAAAATGGGAAAATACAAGGGAATGTTCACACTCAAGAATGGAGAAAGGTGAAACTTGAGGCAGAAACTAAGAAAAAAATGAAATGACAGCAAAAAAATAGGATGTGTTGAAAAAGAAAGAAAAGAATCAGTATGACTTTTGTAAGGCTAAAGACTCCAGAGTTTCTACATATGTAGAGACAATACAATTAACCAAAGAAAGGCTTCTGGCATATAAGAGCACACACTGAAGTTAATAGTAAAAAGTAAGCAAACCAGATTTTTGATGCCATTTGGAAAATCAGAAATGACACATATGAATTTTAAGTAACACTGGGGAATTCTAAAAAAAAAAGAGGAACCTATTTGCAAATCACACTATACATTCATCCATTGATGTTTACTGAATAAAAAGGCTCTGAGCACCTACTATGTGCCAGGTAGTATACTAGGTCCTTGGTCTCCAAAGGTGAAACAAACATGTTCCTGAACCTCAAAGAGCTCACAATCTAGTGAGGGAGACAGAAATGAACACAAATAATTAAAATGAATTAAGTGCTGAAAGAGTTAAGTACAAACTCTATGGAAAATGCTAATTAGGGATACCTTGTGACGGCGATTTTTAAGCAGAATCTGGAATGATCTGAAGGATGAGTAGAAATTTGCCAGACAGACAAAACATCAAAATACATCACAAGCTAGGGTTGGCCCGTGGCTCACTTGGGAGAGTGTGGTGCTGATAACACCAAGGCCACGGGTTTGGATCCCTATATAGGGCTGGCTGGTTAGCTCACTTGGGAGAGCATGGTGCTGACAACACCAAGTCAAGGGTTAAGATCTCCTTACCGGTCATCTTTAAAAAAAAAACAAGCAACAACAACAACAACAAAAAACACATCACAAGCAAAGGGAATGACTGGAGAGAAGACTGGAAAGGCACATATTTTGTTGCAAAAATATCAAAGTATACAAATAAAGCAAAAGTCCCCTGACTACTCTCTAATCCTTAGTGACACACGTTATTATTTTGTTGTGAAGTCTTTCAGATCTTTTACTTTGCATATATAAACATACACAATTTTAAAATCTCCCACCACTTCAGCCCCATATTGGTCTCATACTGTATAAACTGTTATGCAACTTGCTTCAACCATTACCAATAGATATTGAAAGATCTTCCCAAATCAGATTTTTGCTTTTATAATCAGATTTCTTTTCTCTATCAAAGAAAAGACCACCCTGGCAACAGAACAAAGAGAAGGGCTGAACAGGAGGACGATCAGTTAGAGGAGACCAGTGGAATAGTCCAGGCAAGAGTCATCTTGCCTGAGGGCCTACAACAAGGACAATGGGAATAGAGAAGGGATGGACTGAGAAACCTGTAAGAGAGATTCTGAAGAATCTGGATTGGATAGAAGTAGGATGAAGAAAAGGAAGAACCAGTGTTTGTGCCTCGCGTGACCTGCTGGACTGTGCATGTTTGTGTTTCACGTGGGATGGGTTGGGGGTGGAAGTGCGTGTGTGGAGATAATATATTCATCTTTAGGAACTGTTAACTCCGAGGTGCCTGCGAGCACCAGAGGCCGTGGTATGACTGGCTCAGTTCAGGGACTCAGTAAGTGGTATCCAAGCCCTGATGTGTGTGAACAAGATTGCTCACAGTGAAAAGTGGAGGCAAGGGAGAAGGAGCTAGCGTGGAAGAACAGGGTGGGACTTTGTGACTGCTTAGGTTCCAATTCTAGCTCTGCCGTTTGCCAGCAACATGACACTGGATCTTTCTGAGCTTCAGTACTTTCATTAGTAAAAAAGTCCTAATAATATCCACGTTCGAAGACTCCTGGAATCGTGCACGGTACGGTACATGTTCCGTGTACCGTGTACTCAATAAACAAGATAATGAATTTTATCTGCAAAGTGTTTTGGATGCATAGAGAGGGAGTGGGGGCGGAGGGCCGAGAAGGTGGTACCAGATATGACACCTAAGATGCTACTAGACCAGCAGTCATCAAGTAGCGTTTTGAAAGATGCGAGTTTGCCAAGCACTGAAGGATCTTCCACATGAAGAGGGGCAGAAAATGCGCCACGGCCGGAGGGAGCAAGCGAGCCATCGGGGACGGGGATGGGAACAGCCCGGAGAGGCAGGCGCGGACTATCGGCTGGGTTCCCCGGAGAGTGGGGCCCACCCAGGCCAGCAGGCGCGGCCCTCGGCCTCCACCGGCACGCCGCCTACCTCCGGGGCCACGCCTCCGCCCTCGCTGTAGTTTTCGGAGATGAGCTGGTCGAAAAGCAGGTGGATCTCTGTGCGAGCGGAGCTGCTGTCATCCGGGCGCAACGCGCAGAGCCTGGCAGACAAGCGGCGGAACCCATTGCTCTGCTCTGGGGGTGGCTCCCGCGGAGTATCCTTCAGCGTTCCGTACCGCAGCGAGCCAGAAACATGCCCCGCCGCCATCTTTCCTACATAAGATCGCGAGGAAATACTTCCGGGGCATCCCCAGGTTCTGCGCGCTAGTTCCGGAAATAACTTACTTGGAACAAGAGGAGAGGCAGAAGGATTTCGGTAGTTACGGGACCCTTCAGACTAGTACCCTGTGAGTGTTTATCAGAAATTAACTTGGTGATTTTTTGCCGCTCACCTCGGCTTGAGCCATGACTGAAAGGTGGGGACTCTATTTGTCCTCCCAGAAGACTTGTTCTTCCAGAAAGTTTCTTCCTGGGCAGGGCTGATAAATTACTCTGTCTAGTACTAGAGTTTCAGATTAGGGCTGGAGTTGTAGAGGGGCTGCTGCAGATGGCATTAGAAGAAACTGCTAGTTCTACGACAGCCTTCTACTCTTCTTCTGTAACATTAGAACCTCTGAGTTTTTCCCCAAGCACAAAACCACCCTGAATAAAGGCTACATTACCTTGCAGTTGGCCATGGCTATGTGATTAAAACCTGGCCAATGGAATGTAGGGCAGCTTTCCTGTTATTAAGTGACAGCTGACCGCACTCTTTGTTTCCTTTTCTCCCCTTTGCGCAATGTGAATCCTCCTGTGGATCATGAGGCTCCTCATCCCATTAGAAAAGTAATTTTGGAGTTCAAAGTGAACCATGTAAAATATAAACTGCCCAAGGGTGACCTGGTTGAGATTCGACACCCCAAGATTTTCTGAAACTTGAAACCCTAAGGGCAAGAAGCTGGAAAATAAAATATAGCCACTTTAAAAGCTATAACCAGTTTTCAGTCACCCAAGGGGTGAAATGACTTTCACATTTGGGCAGACTGGGAAAACCACCTCCAGGGCCTTTTGACTTATGCAAATATAAAGTAAATCCTCACCCCTGGCTCTTAGGGAAGACCCTGAAGTCACCTGAGTGTATGTTTTATCCTGAGAATAAAATGTTTCTGTTCAGCAATGAAAATTGGGGGTATGCTTTAGCAGAGCTAGTGCTCTGAAGACTTTGGGCTTCTTTGGGGGGAAATGTTTATGTTTTTGCTTGGATTTATATTCCATTATCCTTGTATATTACTGCTCATTCTTAGGATGTATGTTGTATGTATGCACATAAATGTATTTGTGATATTATTCAAGCATTTGCTCAGAGAAGATCAGAAGCTGAAACCTAGTTACTGAATGTTTTAGTCTGGGTTCCTTGAAAGCAGACAAGGTTGATAGGTGGGTGATTTATTCAGTAATGAACAGGGAAGGAAGAAGAATCAATGTTAATATGTGCTGTTGAGTTGGCCATTGCAAGGGGTAACTGCCAAATCCTTGGGAGCTTCTGGGAAGCCTTCCAGAATGCTCTCAGAGCCCCCCTCCTGAGGAACAGAAAGGGGAAGCATTTATCTGTCTGTCAGCTTTCGAGCTCTATAGTCAACTGTTGCCCCACTAGGCATTAATTCTCTGGTGCTGATGGGTTGAGCATGTGCTTGGTGGTCCTGGGGTGAGCATGTGCTGTGTTCAACCAGTGCTCAGTGGTTCCTGCAGGAGTCCTATATTGTATAGTTAAAGAAGCCCTGAGGCAAAAGTGAGGGGTGTGGGACACTAGGGTACTTGGCCCAGGCAAGGCTCTGACAAGTTATACCTGTGCTAAGTTAATAGATGCCTTAGGTAAACTGGTTGCTGTAGTAATGGTTAAAATAAGAGTGTAAGACCAAGGGTATTTGAAGTAGTGCTTAAGAGATGTCCAACACATTGGGCTCGAAGGATGTGAGGCCTGGTCATCACCATCGTGGAGGTGGTGTGAAGAGACTGGGAAATATCTGGGTTTGGTGTGGTTTATCCTAGGTTGCAACATAGATGAGCCATATGTAGTGTTATTCAAGACTGAATGACCCGGATATTGTAAAATATACCTATGCTGGTCTGTTGAGTTCTGATAGAATATACCCTTGTGGATGGCAGAGTGGTTCCTCCAAGGAAATGAACATTTCTACTCCACAGTGATCACCAACTGAAGGAAAGATATATCAAACTCTCAGGGAGGACTTTGAAGACTTCCTGCATTGGCTTGAGTTTAGACAGTACGACCACTCTGCCCCCTACCCCACCAAATACACACTCTCACCTCCTGCCCTGAAACTGTGGAAACTCACAACTTGGCAAAAGCTATCTCCAAAGAAAATCTCCTCACACATCCTTTTTCCTCCTCCTTCTCAACATTATAGTCTTACGGTGACCAAGGAGCTTTAAGGAATGCTAAGCAAGTTCACAGCCATTTTCTTTTTTAACTTCTGCATTGATCTGGAACGTTTACTCTGGAAGTTCACTCTTTTCATGTTTGGAACCCTCTCAAGACAATTTTTATGTCTTCGTTAGAGTCTGAATCATCCTAACTAAAGTAGGCTTGCATACCCCCACTCTAACTCACATCCTTATTTCCTTCCGAATATTTACCATAAACGGTAATTATTTTTTATTTGTTTACTTGTTTATCTGTTTCTTCCTCTAGAATGTGAGCTTCATGAAGGCATAGAGCCCATCTCTAGTTTTGTTCACTGTTGTATTTATTGATGCACAGCACCTTGTACGTGGTAGGTGCCCCACAATACTTGTTGACAGAGTGAGTGAATTTACTATTTAATTATTTATTCAGGGCCTCCTATTTGCCGTCTGTTGGTTGATGTGAAACACAAATGGGATGTTTACGAAAATGCTTTGTAAACTATAAAGTTCTATAAATGTTAGCATTCAATTAGATCTTGTTATTGTTTCCTTCTTTTTACAATTAAACAAATGATGCCAGATAGTTTAAATGGTTTCAAGTGCCACACAGGCAGTACATTGGTTGAAATCAGATTGTAACCCAGGCCTACTGAATCTTAAGTCTGTGATTGTGAAGAACATAGACAAGAAATTATAAGCCTATTTTTTACCTCCCATATTTTTTATTGGGGAAAGCCAGAAGAAAGGGGCTTGATTTCAGTATCCAGATTATACTTTGAACTAGGAGAGGCTGGGAAGAAAGATTGGCCTTGGGTTCTTTTCTAGACTCTTACAAAATTAGGACTAAGTATCATCAGCCTATCTATTCAGTAATAATAATAATCACTGTAGTTAACATTTATGAAATGCTTTCATGTGTCAGGCACTTTCCCTGAACTATCCTCTTTTTATGTTTGTACCTTTATGAGGTATATACTATTATACAGATGAGGAAATTGAAGCACAGAAAAATTAAGACACTTGCTGAAGGCTGCACAGATGTGTGGTGGGTCTGGGTTTGAAATTCAGAGTCAGAACTCCTGACCACTATGCTATAATGCATAGGCCTTGAAGTTGGACGTGGGATTATAGTTTAGGCCCTAAAACTCATCTGCTATATGACTTTGAGCAAATTACTTACCCCAAACCTCAGTATTCTCACATGTAAAATGGTGGTAATAATAAGCATGCTCTCAAGGTTGTTGTAAGCATAGCTTAGATGATGCCTGTGGAGAATTTAAGATGGTCCTTGTTGATAGCAAGTGTTCAGCAAATATCATTTATCATCCTTCTCCTCGTCTGCCTCATCATCACCCTTAATCATATAACATCAAGTAGTATGGATGCTTTTAACAATGATGATTTATTAAAAGGAACACACCCTCTTTTCTCTCCCCCCACACCCCTTGCAGTCTCCATCCACAGGCCTCCATTTTCATCTGTCTTCCTGGTCAAGGAGCTCCAAACTGTCACATTTTTGAAGGCAGGAACTCCAGGAAAGGATGAGCAGTTATTAGAGAAAGATGATGTTTAAGATAACTTTTCATCTGAAGAAACAGACAAAAAATTATGCAGGGGATCTGCTGTTTTAGGGACCTGGAGCCACAGAATATAATTAAGAAGCAACAGTTCCCAATTCTGGAAATCAGTAGGACCTGCAAGGAGTCAGCAAGGCCCTACACACCTCAAGGATTGTGGGTGGATTGGACAAGTAATACATTCTGAACACAAATGGTTTGTATTTAAAGTATATGCTGATTCTGTTGTGTTTAATACAACTTAATGTATAATCAAAACTGAATCAGGTAGCTTTTTATTATATATATTTTTCAATTAATGGCTACTGAAAATAAAGAATCTATTATGTCAGGCCTCTGAAATATTTTCGTAGGAAAGAAGTGCTCATAGATCAATATGGCAACGTATATGTCAGGGGCTTGAAATGAGCATACTCTTTGGTCATCAATTATACTGAGAATGTGTCCCAAGTAAATTAATAAGGGTGTGTGCATCAATTTTGTATTCATTACAGCCATATTAACAATATAAAAATAAGAAATACCTTAAATGTGTATTAATGGAGGTTGCTAAGTATGTGGCATACTTGTATATGATGGACTTCTATAAGGCTATTAAAGTTGATGGGATAGAAGCATCAATATTGATATTAAAATTTGTTCAATAGCTATTTTTAATTGAAATAATCAAGAAATCAAATTAGGTACAAGATTATCTCATTTTTATATAAATATTATGTATTTGTGTGTGTGTTTAAAATGTGCACCAAAGGCCAGCTGGTTAGCTCACTTGGTTAGAGTGTGGTGTTGATAACACCAAGGTCAAGGGTTTGGATCCCCTTACTGGCCACCTACTAGAAAAGAAAAAAAAGTGTGCACCAAAGTGTTAAGCAGACATCATTTTGGGGTGGGGGACTATGTGTGATTTTTATTTATTGCTCAAATAAACAGTCTGATTTTTCTCCAGGATATGCTGGGTAAAAAATTATTTTGAAGGTTTGGAAACCACCATCCTGTGATGGTTGCATCTTTTTCTTGGGAAGTGTGGGTGAAGAGGGAGAGGCCACAGAGAGATAGGTAGGCATCTGTCCCACCTGTTTCTGGGAAGTCCTGTCAGGACCAAGTGTATGACTGGCCTGGGTCGGACAAGTTTTGGGGAAGCAAGAGGGCCTGATGTTTTTACCTGTCCTTATTTTGTAGCACAGATATGGCCACATCCATTGCTGACACACTGCTCCTCTGGCTCACAGTCCCAGTCACCACTGCAGTACTCGATGCAAGTGCCTAGGTAAGAACAGACCAGCTGAAGACCACCATGCTTTAGGCTCAGGTGCTAGGGAGGTCAGTTCTTGATTAAGGTGTCAATTCCACTTTTTATGTTTAGTTCAAAACATAATATAATTTATAAATGATCACTGGCAGGATAATATCATTAACCTCTTATCTATTTCATAAAAACAATGCATTCACATAATCTTGATAAAGTAAGGCCTACTTTAGAGATGGGGATAATTGTGTTGTGGAGGGAAAATACAAAGAAGCTCACTTAAATTTGGTAGTTTTGCAGTCATCCTGTGTGGTGAGGTGCTGGCCCCATTTTATAGGTGTGGTAGCTGAGGCTTACAAATGTAACTTGTGTGCCAATAGGTGCAGAAGTGGATTCACCTCTGACCTGCCTGGCCCCTAGGCCTAAGCTCCTTCTTCTGTCCCACATGGTGAAACTCACCCTGACATGAAAAGCACATCTCCAGATTTCAAGGAGTCACTCATTACTTGAGCAGAGGCTGCCCAAGTTCCCAGAGCCTCAAGGTTGGTCTTTGAAGACCAATGAAGTGGGTCCACAAAGCTAGTTAAGACCTCACAGGGACTTCTAGCAAAACGTATGCAGATTCTAGATAAATGTGTTCTGTGTTTATTGGCTTCTCAGCTGTTATCAGGAATTTCTCTATCTGATTCTGTCTCTGGACCTCATCTATAAAATGGGGCTCTTGGATCCAGCAGAAGAAATAAGGTTCATTCTCCAGTGTCAACTCCAGTCAGTAAAGGTGGCTGTCTGATGCTGTGTTGAGAAGGTGTGGACTCCTTGTCCAGGCTCAAAAGGAAAGAGTGCTGTAATTGATTAGCAGTATCTGAGGGGTGTAAGAAGGGGGCCTGGTAGAATGCCTATGATGTACTTGTAGACCTAAGAGAAAATCAGTATGATCCTTCCACGCTTCTAGTGGCTGTTATTGATTTGTGGCAAGAAGGTTGTCCTTGTCCCCACTCACAGCAGTTTGGCAACTCATTTAATATATGTCTGTTGAATTCTTACTATGTATAAAACATAGAGGAAGTTACTCGGGAAATACAAAGGTGTAAGACAAGCAGTGTAGAGTCCAACGATTGAGATAAGACATATTTATAGTACTAAAAACAAAGCAGTATGTGACAAGAGTCCTGAGAAAAGGATATTCACAGGACTAAAGGAGCTCAGAGGAGATGACTGTTACTTCCAATTAGAATAATCAGAAAATGTGAGTCTTGATGCAGGAATCTTGTTAACACAGATCTGAGGGACAAGGTGGAGTGCTGTCAGAAAAGAATTACTTGCAAAAGTTCACAAGGGGAAAATGCAACAGGGTTGGGATTAAGGTGCGGCAAGGGAGGTGCCAAGGCACAGAGTTTGAGGAGGCACTGGCACGACCCCGAGAATGAGTGCCTCTTTGAATTTTGCACTCTGGGTTCCTCATCTGCCTCGCTCCTCACACTGAAATACAAGAAATACAGGAGGAATGGCAAGTGGAGGGCTGGGTGAGTAGTAGGGAACAGCTGGACTTAAGCAAGAAAAGTAAGCAGGGGACAAAGTTACAGAGGGCCAGCAGGTCTCCAGGACCTGGGGAGTCTGGATTTTATTGGTTTACTTCGGGAGATTATTCTGGTGTGAGAGCATAGAATGGACCAGGATTCAATAAGCAGACAAACTGCAGCAGGAAGAGAGGGACAGGGAGGACTGTTGGGAAGCTATTGCGATGGCCCACACATAAGGTAATCAGTGCAGGAAATGCAGTATGGCAATGGAGGTGGAAAGGAAGGAATGTATGCAAGAGACAGTTTCAAAGAATGGACAGTATTTGGCCACCAGCTTAACATGGGGAAAGGACAGCGAAGAAGAAAGAGGAGTAAGAGTTAAATGATATTTAGATACAAGACTAAGATATAATGAAAAATAATCCAGGAGAGAAGAGAATTTGAGGGTCAAGGGGGTGGCAAACTGTCAGATGCTGCAGAGGGCAAAGACTTTGGCAACTGAGGAGAGTCAAGAGATGTGTCAATGGGATCTGGTGAGAAGTTTCAGCAGAGTGATGGGGGCAGGAAGAGAGACTGTAGTCTGTCTTCAGGGGTTAAGGAATGAGTTACAGGGAAGCAGGGCAAAGAACTCAGATTACTCCTTTGAGAATGTTGGTAGTAAGAGGAAAAGAAGAGATTGAAATGATTAATGTTTAACATGATTATGAAAATATTTTATCTAGGTGATCCAATCTATTTTACCAAGTGAAAGAGAAGCTGGTGGAGAGGGAGATGCTGGGAGAGGGAGGGCAACTCATGAGGAGGGGAGGGGGAGAGAGTCCAGATGGAGGGGTGACGGCTGGGGGGAAGTGGAGGCAGAAGAGAGATTCTGCTCTGGGGAGCTGAGTGGTGGCAGACAAGGAAGATTCCTGCAGTGGCTCCTTAAGGACAGTTTCTTTCCTTCTCTCCTTTTTCACCCTCCTCCCCCTGCACACACTGGCCCCTGATATCCTTCTTTCTGGCTCCCTCATTCAAAGAAGAATGGAGCTGCCTTCTGCCTGGACTCACCCAAAAGGTTCACTGGTCTCACTGTTGCCTGAAGCTCCTGTACCTCCAGGCTGAAGGTGACGAGGGTCACAAGGAGGAGGAAGCCTCCCAACTTCATGTTGCTGTTGGACGTCTTTGGTTACAATGCAGCAGGGCTACAGCAGCTGGAATTTATACGCTACCACCTATTAGCTGGAAATATGAGGCCAGGGGTGGGGCTAGGGACTGAGAAAGCCCCACCCGAAAACTGACGTTGCTGGAGAACACAAACCATGTGTACTCGTGGCAATGCCGTGTTACCTAAGCAAGGCTCTGAGCCAAGAGAAAGTCCTCCTCTGATGGACAAATAAGACTCCTAAACCAAGAAAGCAGGAGTAGGGTATGGGGGTAAGCAGATGGGCAGTAATTTTATTATGTGTTTTCATTACTCATTCATTTTCAACATAGTCTTAAATGTCTGCTGTGGGCCAGCATGCGGTAGGCATGAGGAACATATCCTCAGAGCAATGATAATCTAGGAGCTGGGTGCTAGGTAGCAAGGGTGCAGGCTGCTCTTTTCACTTCTCTTGTGCCTGCTCTGGGCCCGGCACCACTGCAACTGAGGGCAGTGAGAGGCAGTAGAAGAGCGAACAGGGATGCTCTCCTATCATCTGCCGGTGGGGGAGGCGACCGTAGCTGTATGCCTTGGTCTGATTCTCTCTGCTGCTGGGCACCTAGAGGGGTGCAGTGGTCTTTGCCTTCCTGATATATGTACTGTAATTTTCCTGGGATTGAGTTCCAGTTCACCTTGTCCACAGATGAGTGAGCTTCTCAGGACAGTCTGCTCCATCTAGTGTGGCTCTAATGGTCATGGTTTCCTTAGCAAAGAACAACTGCTTTGTGTTCAGCTTCTTGCTATAGAAGATTCTGAGTGCTCAATTAGATCGAAGGTAGGGGTCATCCACCAAAACCTGTCCCTTTGGTTTTAAGAGAGGTGAGCAACAAGAGCATGTGGCCCTCATTTCTGGTGTTGACTAAGGCCATTGGAGGTTGTGGGAATAAGACAGCTGCAGGTATAGCACAGTGGACACGAGTGAGGAATCTGGGGTTTGCAGACCTGGTTTGCATCTGGCTCTGCCACTTCCTAGCTGGGTGACCGCAGGAAAATTAATTCCTCTTTCTGAGCCTCACTTACCTCATCTGAAAGAGGAATTAGGCAGACTAAATTAACATATGTGTAGACACACATACTCCTGGCACAGAGTCCTCCAAACTGGCACCTGCTGTTATTCTGAACTTCTGTGAAGGCAATGTATGTCTTTATTTCTCGAACAAGCCACATATAGACAGTTTGGGCAAATGTGTATCAGCTCATTAAGGAAATATTGCAACATAAATAACGAGGAGTCAGAACCTGTTTATATTTAATTCTGCTGGAAAGTATTTTTATCAGCAGTGACTAGTGAGGACTCCACTGTTCCAAATATTAGCTTATTGCTCCTATGCTCTGCAACTAGAGCATGAGACCAAAGCTGAGGTGACTCGCAGGGACTTCAGGATAAATGTGGACACCATGAAAGTGACAAGCATGTGTCCTCTCACCTACACCTCTTTGTCCTGAACCAGATCTAGATGGTGTACCAGGTAAGAATATCAGCTCAGGAGCCAGACCACCTGGACTCGGATCCTGACTCCAACTTTTGAGCACTGTGACTAAGAACAGTTCTTTAACTCCAGCATCATATTGCTGAACAAAGTCTCCTTTGATGACTTTGCAGATGGACAGTAAGTGATGGGCTGAGATTTATGTCCTCCCTTCCATTGAGCTGAGCCAGCATGTGCACCTGGGTCATGACACAAGTATTTGGAAGCTTAATCCTTGATGGGTGGATGACCTTTGTGGATTATATAGATCTGTGTTTAACATTGAGTGATGACATATTTTCAGACAAGCTCTCTGAGCCAAGGGAAACAGCCTCTTCTCCCTAATAATTAAGACTAAAGAATGGAGGCCACTTTGAATGACAGAGAGAAATGGGGTGGGGAGAAAGGGAAGTGACATATATTGGGCACTTTTTTGTGTGTGCCAAGTTTTACAAACACACACACATGCACGTTTTCTATCTCCACCCCTTTTAAAGATCAAAACGTTCCTGGGGGTTATCTCCTTTTCACACATGAGGAGGCAGTAACTTGCCCAGGTTCAGGCAGCTTCTGAGTCCCCCAGGTCTTTCTGACTCCAAATCTCAAGCTCTCTCCACACTACACTGATCATGCCTTTTCCTTACTCCCATTCACCAGATTTCAGATCCAGCTTTTAATATTACAGGACTCAGGCCTTGGCCTAGGAGTGGGGACTGGTATCCTCTTTTCTTCTCCCCACAATCTCCACAGAACTATCTAGAATCCCTCATTTGGTCATGCTATCTGAAATGCTCACAAGTAGAGATTCCCTTGGGCAAATGAGCTTCCTGTCATCTTCAGATGTGGGGAAAATCCCATGTAGGATTTATAATAGCTTTTTACTTCCTCTTTCCAATTTTTCAAAACTCTCAGGCTTGCTTGTATTACAGGTTCTTAGAAATGTTGACCCAGCATTTATATATATGTTTTTGTTTTTCCTTTGATTAAAGGTGTTTGGAAGAACATTCACTGTAAGGTGGCTGTGTGGAATGCTTGACCACTCAGCTTGGTGAGCAGCCCGTCAGTCTGCCACACTGGCCACAGTTGGAGAGGTGAGCCTCTGTATGGGTGGTAGAGACTGACGGGCTGTTCACCAAACTTACTTCTTCCTGAAAACACAGTGGATCACATTTCCCAGCTTCCTTGCTGTTAGCTATGGTCATGTGACTGAGTCCTAGCTACTGGAATAAGAATAGAAGTGCTGTGCCCTACTTCCAGGATGAAGGCCCTCACTTCCCTCCCCTGCATGTGCATTCCTGCATTCTCTTCTTCCCATCCTTAGCCTCAAGTGTATTACAAATTATCTTGGAAGCCACGTGTTGAAGTTGGTGAAGACCACAAGATGGAACGAACATGGTCCCCGAATTACCACTTGGAGAAAAGCTGCCTGCATGCTGTTCAAGATGCCAGTTTGGGGCAGCCTGGTCCACCTGGAAGCAAAGCAAGAGAGCACGCCAGGGTCCTATGCAGTTGCCGAAGGCAGCATCCCCCGACTCTGAAGCAGGCAAGAAGAAGCATGCTGGCAGCACCACTTCTGCAGGGGTGGCCCACCACAGCCACCACCACAGCCATGGCTGCTGCAAATGTGGCTTGACACCACAGCAGTAGCCACACCTACCATGCAGGCACCCTGCCAGACATTCCACTGCATTGACACAGGAGAGTCATCAGCAGAGACTGGAAAAAGGAGAGGATGTCTCTCTCCTCAAAGCCCACCTCAGAGTAATAGAAGAAGCAACTGCTTGACCAGATGACCAGACATCAACGCAGAGATAGTAGAAATGTGAAAACCCAAGACAATATGACACCACCAAAAGAAAACAGTAATTCTAAAATGCCAGACCCTAGAGAGCAGGAAACTGTTGAAATGACTGGAAAGGAATTCCAAGCAACAATCATAAGGTAGCTCACTGAGATAAGAGAAGACTGTTAGACAACATAATGAAACAAGAAAAAAAATTCAGGATATGAAGGTGGAAATGTACTAAGAGATTAATACATTAAGAAAGAATGTAGCAGAACTCATACAACTGAAAGATTCATTGAAAGAAATAAAAATCACAGTGAAGAGCTTAAGTAGCAGTCTAAAACAAGCAGAAGAAAGAATTTCTGATCTTGAAGATAGTCTTCTCGAAATAACCCAGGAGGACAAAAAAAAAAAAAAAAAGGAAAAAAGAATTTAAAAAAATGAAGAAAATCTAAGAGAGCTAGCAGATAATCTTAAGTGCACAAACATTCAAATCATGCGTGTTCCAAAAGGGAAGGAGAAAGGAAAAGTCATGGGAAACCCATTCAACAAAGTAATAACAGAAGCCTTCCCAGGTATAGGGAGAGACATGAACCTTTAGGTCCAGGAGGCTTAAAGATCCCCAAACAGATGTAGCCCAAAAAGATCCCCTCCAGGACACATAGTCAAACTGGCAAAGCTGAAAGACAGAGAGATTCTTAAAAGAAGCGGAAGAAAAGCATCAAGTCACCTGTAAGGGAGCCCCAATCACACTAACAGCAGATTTCTCAACAGAAACCCTACAGGCCAAAAAAAAATGGGATGATACATTCAAAATTCTAAAAGAAAAAAACTGCCAGAAAAGAAAAATACTGTACCTAGCATGGCTATCCTTCGGAAATAAGGGAAAAATAGTGTATTTTCCAGACAATCAAAAACTGTAGGAGTTCAGTACCATATTACCAGCCCTACAAGAAATCCTCAAGGAAGTCCTGCATCTGGAATCTGGAAAATGATAATCACTACAATGAATACACAAGAAAGAACAAAACCAACTAGTAGAACAAAAATGCAAACAAGAAAGGGAAAGAAACTAAATCTTACCACCACGATCCATAATGACAGTGTCGTAATGCCCTGCTTTATTTCTGATTTTAGTAACTTCGGTATTCTCTTTTTTTTGTGGTCAGTCTACAAAAAGGTTTACCAATTTTGTTGGTCTTTTTTAAAGAATCAACTTTTGGTTTTGTTGATTTTCTCTGTTTTTTTTTTTTACTTCCCTATTTCATATGTTTCTGTTGTAATCTTATTTCCTACTTATATTTGATTTTGGTTTCGTTTGCTCTTCATTTTCTGTTTTCTCAAGGTAGAAGTTTACATTACTAATTTGAGATCTTTCTTATTTTTAATATTTATAATATGTTTACAAGCCTAAATTTTCCTCTAAGTATTGCATGATCCCTGCATCCTATAAATTTTGATATGTTGCACTTTGATTATTATCTCAAAGTACTCTCTAATTTTCCTGTGATTTTTTCTTTTTACCCATTGTTTATTTAGGAGAGCGTTTTTTAATTTCCACACATTTGTGAATTTTAAAAATTTCTTTCCGTCATTGTGGTGAGAGAACATATTTTCTATTATCTGAGTCTTTTTAAATGTATTAAGACTTGTTTTGTGGCAAAACCAAACCAAACCAAAACAAAACAAAACCATACGGTATGATCTAAATTATGTGAAAATATTTTCATAGAAAAAGACTGTCAAGAAACATCATGAAATTTCATTTTCTTTGAGTTGTGGGATTATGTATTATTTTTATTCTTCTTTCTACTTTTCTGTAATTTCCAAAAAGTGTTTTATAGTGAACATGTATTGGATTTATACTGAATAAAAATGTTATTTAAGGAAAAAAAAAAAAAACCCTCAGTAAATCTAAGTCTTTGAGATGGCTTTAGCCTGGCTAATCTGTTTCAGGTTAAACAGAGAAATGGGTAAGCCTATAACATCTCTCCTCAGTTCACTGGTATTCTTGAATAAAAGCTGACTTCTATTTCCACTAAAGAAAAAAAAAAAAAAGCCAGTTTTAAACTTCACACTGGGGAGGAATCAACTTCCACTGAGTGAAGCCAGTAGGATTTGGGGTTTGATTTGTTGCAACAGCTAATTCATGCAATGTGACTTCTTTTTTTTTTTTAAAGATGACCAGTAAGGGGATCTTAACCCTTGGCTTGGTGTTGTCAGCACCATGCTTAGCCAGTGAGCTAACCGGCATCCCTATATGGGATCCGAACCCATGGCCTTGGTGTTATCAGCACTGTACTCTCCCGAGTGAGCCACGGACCATCCTTGCAATGTGACTTCTAATTAGACACATCACTTTTGAGAAATAAGTTTGATCTCTTTCTTCTATCAAGCAGCACTCCTGTCACCACCACCACTCCTGTACTCTTAGAGAGAGTAGCTACTTTTGGGGGCTTCTAATTTCTTGAAATCACTATTAATTTTTCCTGAATAGTGGTGATGTTGCAGATGTAGTGGAATATTATATTCTTAATACATTTAAGGTGTGCCAACTCATGCTGTAATTCAAATGTAATTTCCTTCCTTCCTACAGGCTGGTGAGGCCAAGGCCTTTGGGGTTACACCATTGTGCATTTTGTTGGCGTTGGACAGCAACCATTTGTGACCCCTAGGGTTTCAGCACGACACGGAGAAAGTGAAGCTCAATGAAGAGAAGAAGTAGGGTCATTGTTTTGGAGTTGGCCAGCCTGAAAGAAGGACAGATTTCTGGGCCATCAATGACTTTAGTGCACAGACCTGAACACACCAGTTGGAACACAGCTGCTTCCTCCTCAGGTAGCCTTTGGATTCCAGGGACATCACAATCCAACGTTGGGTGAGATGGTGCAATTCTCACGACCCAACTTAGAGGTCCCCTCTTCATCTCTCAGAATTTCAGGAGAGGGCCGGCCCGTGGCTCACTCAGGAGAGTGCGGTGCTAATGACACCGAGGCCACGGGTTTGGATCCCTATATGGGGATGGCCGGTTTGCTCATTGGCTGAGCGTGGTGCTGACAACACCAAGCCAAGGCTTAAGATCCCCTTACTGATCATCTTTAAGAAAAAAAAAAAAAAAAAAAAAGAATTTCAGGAGAAGCCAAGACCCATAGCCTCTGTTTTCAGAACTGGTTAATCATCTTGGCTCAGAGAGAAACTGTGTAATCGACCCAGGTTGTTCAAGGTCTTGGTCCTTCCAGGGTTCACCAAGATCCTGTAACAAGTCACTAACTGACCTTCAGGAAACCCTTCAGTGGCAATTCCTAAGTTCCCAATACTGCAAGTGCTTCCCACTGGGAGAGACCAGTGAGTACAGCTGCTTTCAAAGGGTTGATTCAAATGAAATTACCAGATAAACACACATCCTGGAATTTTATTTTCAGAGGTAGCATAGTACAGAGAAAAAAGGTGGTTTTGGAGCCACTAAGCTTTGGATTTAAACACAGGTGCTACTACATCCTGGTGATGTGACCTTGACAATCAGTCATTAAAGTTTTCTTCATAAAGAATTAGAAGCTCCTTATAACTTGACTCTTGGGGCTGCTGTAAGTATAAGGCAATACTGTAGGCAAAATACCTAGCTCCTAATACACCAAAGAAAATAATTTCCTTCTTCTCTACATGTGTTTCTTATCCCCAGTTAGGTTTGACACTCCCAAAGGTGGGAGACTATTTTTTTACCATTTCTATGGAGCACTAGTACCATGAATAGAGCCATAATATATGTGTCACTGTTGGTCATCATTTTCTAGACCAGAGGCCCAAAGGTCCCTCAGCCTCTCTTCTAACTCCTGAGATCAGTTGAGGTACGATAGCTTTCAGTTCCTACTGCTCTTCTTGGAGGTTCCAGTATGAGATGATGTTCAGGCTACATGAGTGGCAGTAGCCAAGTTTCATTGTGTGTGGCAGAGCAGAGCATGCTCTGGAGGGCTGCAGTGAGGTGGAGGTGGAGGCTGGAGCCAGTCACAGGGAAGAGGGAGTCGTACTCTCCCCAGAAGAATGGAAGTGGGTGAGGAAATGGAGAATTAAGTCCAGACAGATGGCCACATCTGGAATTTCAGGTGCAGAGTGGATGGTAGCTGGATGGAGACATGGTGTGAAGGTATCATTGTATGACAATTAGAGGAATCTGGTAGCAAGGGAGACATCTTTGACACTGGAGGTACTAATTGGAGAAGTGAAGTCCTTGATTAGATAGGAAAGGATATTATCCAGAATGTAAATGGAGGAGTTGGAAGGGATAGTTTTTTCCATTGTTTCAGGTGGTAAATCAGAGTAAATAAGTACAAATATGCAAGAATAGAAAGCAGGGGAATTTATGCCAACTTGCACCTATGTTGTCAATGAAGAATGTTGTTGGCAAAAATAGGAAAATGTCAGGGCCCCTCAGATGTTCAGAGTCTTGCCGAGCATTTGCTGTCAATATCCTCAGGTGTTCCTTGTTACTACTTAATGTAAGTTGTGTATAGGCACCCAGGTGTCCAGGGTTGTGGGCTTAAGTATAAAAGACTAACAGCTCTGCTCTCCAGTGCTTCTCAGAACTCTCAGAGAAGCCACTAGGACAGTTGTTCCTAGATCTGAATAAAACTCATTCATTTTTCTATACCCATGGCTCCCAGAACCTTTCTTTTCTATTACCTAGCTCACAGACCTGTGTGTGGAGGGTTTGTAATCCAATCTGTGCAACAGACTCGAGGGGTCTGTAAGCCCTAGCTTTACGGATGTGGTGAGATGACCAGTGAGACCTGATGTTGGAGTATGGAGAGAGAGGAAGATAAGGTGGAGATTTGAAGGAGAGCTGTGAGATAGTCATCTTGCAGGGTGGGAAAGTGAATCCTAGGGAATGTGGTGAGATTTCCAGGCAGTATTGAGTGCTGGTCTGGTCTGTGTTCTCAAGAGAAGAAGGTAATCTGTGGGGTAGTGCCAGGTCATCCCAGCCACGCCTTGTCTCATCAGCCAACCCGAGGTGCGTGAGGGAGTCTAGCCAAGAGTAAGCAGAATTGCCCCTTTGAACCCAGTCTAAGTCAGTTGGCCCCAGGAGAACCAGATTCATGAGGCTGATTGCTATGTTAAGCCTCTGAGTGTTGTGGTAGCTTGTTATACAGTGTTACTATGACTACAAATATGTGAAAGAAGTAAGGATAAGGAGGAAATGGAGGGTTAGGGTGATGAGTGATGAAGAAGAGGTTGAGGAAGCACCTGGGAGGTGTAGTACTAAGGCTTGTAAGCTGGAAGTCTTACATAGAAATCATGACTCAGATTGGATGATTGAAGAGTAATTTTATTCAGAAGAAGGATAATTTTGGAAATAGTCATCCCTAATTGAACCTGTAAGCCCAAGTTATTTCAGATCTTTAGCCTGTGGTACTGGGTTCCAGGAAAAGAGAGCAACCCGAAAGAGAAGCTTCATGGCAAGCATTGGAATAGAGAGAGAGCTTTGGGAATAGTCAGTGAAGGTATGGCTCATCAATCATCCAAAAGGAAAACAAAGAACTCCTCCTAAAACACAAAGATTACCATTATATTTTCCAGAAATTTCTGCTCTTTGCTATCAACCAGCTTTCTTTGCTTGCCTCAGACTTTGGTGGGCAGAGGGGCAGGTGGGGTCTCTTCTACATAGACAAAGGCCCGCAGGCACTCATCCTCCCCATAGCAGCTCTCTTGCTCATACTCACTTCTTAAACAGTGGTTGTGCAGGAGTGGCCACACCCATTGCTGCAGAATTTTTGTCCCCTGTGATAAGGCCCATCTCCTGAGCATATTTCTGCACAAAGTTCAATAGTACCTACAGGCAAGTTCAGACAAGTTCCAGGTCTTTGTCCAGCTGAAAAACAAAACAGTCTTTCCAGAACCCAGTCTGCTCTGTAGAAGGGAGTGGGACCCTGTTGTGAGAGAGGGGGGCTGAAGTGCCTTAGACCCTGGAGAACCTTTAGTTTCTTCTCTTCAAGAGCTTGTTTGGATGTTTTAGCAGGGGAGTGCAGCTACTCGTATATCTTTGACCAAAGAATGGTCCTTTCCTCTCTGGGAAGGTTGTTTTTTTCAACTGAGCATGCAGCTTTGGGAGAGATGAATATGGATTGGTGAGGGAGGAAAGGGATACCCACCTAGCCATCAGCTCAGCTCAGTCAACCCTGGTATTCATTGGGGTGACAAATGTTGCAGCCAGGTCACCCTTATATCCTCTTCTAGACACCCCAATCTCCCCTCCAAACTTGAAGGGTAAACATACCCCTGACCAGCAGCTGTATTAAATTAAATCCCAGATTATAAACACAGCCAGCCTCCTATCAATTCTATGTGCCTTCACATGCCAATTCACACCGAGTCCCACAGTCTCCCCAGAGCTCCCTGCCTGAAAGAGAGCCCCAGTCCTGTACCCAGTGCTGCTCAGACTGAGTCTCATGAGCCAGTAGCATCAGCATCCCATGGATGTGTTGGGAAAATATAGGAAAAATGGTCAGGGCCCCTCAGATGTTTAGAATCTTGCCAAGCATTTGATGTAAATAGGCATATGTGCTCAGGTGTTCCTTGGTTATCGTCTAGTGTAATTGTGCTTGTGCACCCAGGTGTCCTGGGTTATGGACTTAAGTATGAGTGGCTCTGATCCACAGTGCTTCCCAGCCTCGGGATGCCCCTACTGCTGCTGGAGGCTGCTGCTGCTAGTGCCCCCGGGACCCTCTGCAAGGCCACTGCCACTGCCGGACCTGTAAGCTGCTGCCGCTGAGGAAGCTAAGCACTGAGCTCATGTCATCTGCCAACAGCTCCTGGAATCTTTCCCAATTACCTAGCATGGACCTGCGTGTGAGGGGTCTGGTGACCCAGTCTGTACAATGGCTTTGGCGGGTCTGAGCCCTAGCTCTGACAATATAAATGGAAACTTAGTATAACTAAAATAATAACTAAAATAATGAAACATTTTGGCTTTAGTTATGATTTGCCTTACTTTACAGGATGCTTACTAGAAATTCAGATTCTTGGGCACCACCCCAGTCCTACTGAAACAGAAAGCCTGGGGCTGGGGCCCAGCAATCTGGACTTTAACAAGACGTCCATGAGATTCCTGTGCATGCTGATGGCAGAGAAACCCTGTTGAACATCCCCCCCCAAAACAGCCTACCCTATCAAGTCAGGGGTAAGGAAAATGCAGGCTGGCTATTCCACTTGGGAATCAAGGAAGTTGATCTCATGGGTGACAATTCTCTTGTCTGCTCTGGGAGAGATCTCCTTCACCTGTGGGATTCCATCACATCCACCTTTTCCCCAAAACATCTAAGGTTGGTCCATGATCCTGGGATACCGTAAAGGTGTGTTAGCCAGCTGTGCCTTGGACGATCTGTGCAGTCCTAACTCCTCTGACCTTCCCCAGCTCCCAGTCTGCTTTGATACGCCCATCAAATTTACAAAGGCAGCATCCAGTCCTGGCTGTTCAGTCAAGAACATGAGGGACCTGCATGTTCTGTGGTGAAATAGCACCTGCCAGTGTAAATATTGGTGGAAATAATTAGTAAGGAAGTAGTTAAGAAGGCACAGACATGATTTAGCACAAAGACATTTGTCTTATTTTGTTCTTAATAGTAGTCCCAAACAACAGGTTATCTAAGTCTGTAACGGTACCGGAAGAGTAGAAAATGAAGTATATCAATATACTGGAATACAATGAAGCTATTCAAAATACATTGTAGAATTGTGTTATTGATTAGAAATGACCTATGATGTTATGTTTGTAAAAATAACGTGCTAGTTTCCTAGTTTTTTGTTTCTTTCTTTACATATTTATTTCTATCACTTGAAGTCTTTAAGGGCGGAGTTCTTATCTCCCAGCACTCAGCACAGTGCCAGGCATGTAGTCACTTCCAAATAAACATTTATTCATTGTTAAATCTGAAAAAGTGTATCTGTGTGTGTGTGTGCGCATGTGCATGTGTGTGTGACTTATGGACGTTTTAATTTAAAATGTTAACATGGTAATCTGGGTGCTGGGATTGTGGACATTTATCATTTTTATTATTAGTATTTCTGAGTTTTCTATAATGAGCATGTATACAAAGTAAGAGAAGATGGTTTGTGCTAAAAAAAAAAAGGTGGGGACAGGCTTTACCTTGGGAAGGACAAACCTAAAAGCAGAGACCTTGGGGATTAACCACCTATGTAAGTGAAGTGTGGGCAGAGCTAAGCACACAGTCTCCCAATGTTGTGTGGGGTTTGGGACCTGCGAAAGGCTTGGTGGTGTGCCTGCCTCCTGGGCTGGGGAGCAGATGCGCCCACATCCCTTCCTGATACACCTTTCTCTGGCCCCACATTCCCAGTTTCCACCTCAGAGGTCCACACAGATTCCTAACTTTAGAAAAGCCCCAGTGAGCACAAATAAGCCACTTATTTGTGAAAGCAGGTGGCTCTTAGGCAATGGGCCCACTTCCCATGGTATGTATGAGTACTATAGTGGAATGGGGTCTGAAATGGGACTAATATAAAAATAAGTATATATTAGTGTATTCAAAGAGGAAATGAAAATAGTGTTTACCAAACTACTAATGGTAATTATTTCAAGGGGATGGAATTGTAGACAGATTTAGCTCTTTGTGTTTATATTTCTATAGCATTTTAACTTTTGCAAGTAGTGTATAAATTTGATAAACAAAAAACCATAACGATTGAAAAATAAAAGTTGATCATCAGGGAAACAGAAGGAGAAAAAGAATTTCCATAGTTACTGAGCAACTGCTGTGTGTGCCACATGCACAAAAGCGGGGTTGTTGAGAGGTGTCTAATTCCCATTTAAGAAATGAGGGAATTGGAGCCCAGAGAACATAACTGCTTTGCCCCCAGTCAAGGCTTTTGAGTGGTAGTGCTGGGATTGGAGCCCAGGCTGCCCTGGCCTTGAGGTTCACACTGAATAGAGATCGTCTCTGTGATTTCCCAAGAGACACATATGCCCACATGGATTCAAGTATGCTCTCATGTTGGTTCTGTGGGGTCCTCATATGCTGAGGGTCAAAGTCCCTTTTGTTAGGGACAATGACTGGATTTTTGGGGGGTGGGTGCACAATGGTGGGCCTTCAGGGCAGAAACTCGTAAACATTTGAGGAGCCATGCCCATTTCTTACCTCCCAGGCCTTTGTTGCAGTCCAGTGTGACTGTTTCGAATGTTTACCACCCCTGCATCTGCAAAGATGGCATTTTCCCTCCCGCATGTCTAGGAACCTGCCTTATATGGTTCTTCATTAGGGCCTCTGTCACCAGGGCAATGGTGCTGGTTCTCAGCCTTAAACAGACAAAGGAGGAAGTGGCTCTGCTGAATAAGAACAGCTACGTACAGACTATACTGACTCCCTTCTCCTGGAATGAAGCAGGGCCTCGCAGGCCTCGCAGGCCCGGGTGCCTCCTGGATCTCCTGCTGGTTGTGACACCATCCTCGAATGCACTGGCAATAGCCATCATCAGGGTTTCCTAGTGGCTAGAGTCCAACGCATAGTTAATTTCATTGCCTTTTCCTCCCTTCCTCAGGATTGGAGGAACAAATGTACCACATATTTAGAAGAGCAGATGAGTAATAGAGCAAAGGCTATTTTGAGCAGAAGCCACCTTGTGTCACCAAAGCTCCAAAACTGAACCATTGAAGAAACTGTTGAAGTCACAGGGTTAAGGACTAGGTCCTGATGTCATCCCAACAGAGCAGAAGCACAGCCTGAGTCTCTTCCTCGGCAGTGAGGACCGAGGGTATGCTAGAGAAGCCTGAGTGGCTGAGGAGTGGCCATTGTGACCAGCTCCCTTTGGTTCAAAAGGAATGTCTCCTCTTGTTTAAGAGACTTGGCTGAGTCTGCTACTTCTGCTTTGAGGGTCAAATATCAGGATCAAGACTTTACTTATCAATTTACAGATGAAGAAAACATACTGGGCAGGAAAGAAAATCCCCCCTGTGGAGCAAAAGTTTGATTTGGGGCACTGGCTGAGGACAAAGGGGAGTGACAGTTTGGGATACAGTGTGTTAAGGGGCCTCCCATATGTTCTTGTGATCCAGCTGTCCAGAGAATGGGGCAGAAAGGGTGGGGGTATGCTGCAAGGGTGGGCCAAGTTAAGAAGAATGTGTGACCAGAGCGTCTGTAGGGCACTGAGGGTAGGACCACCCTGTTTTGTGCCCAGTAGAAGACAGCAAGAGAGAGAAGCTGTGTTAAATCCCTCAGCATGGAGGAGAAGCAAATGCCCTTCATTTTGTTCATCAGTGTGAGACTGGTGTCCTCATGGCTTTGGGAAATGGCCAATGTGGGTGCAAGCTCACCCACTGGCCTTGCTCTAAGACTGTGGCTGGCGTTCTGGTCCAAGGCTCCCAGGCCTGATGGGAGGAGAGGTTAGCCCCTGGTCTCTTGTGCCCCAGCCCGTGACAGGCGATGGCATAACTGTGCACACACTTATTCTCTGGACTGGTGAGATGGCCTGGTGAGTGGACTCAGCTCCTGGAAGATTTCCAGAGCTTTGCTGACCAGGAGGGAAGAGGGGAAGAGTGAGGCAGAAGAGAAATGCTCTGCCAGCTGAGCCAGTGCACAAATGCTGGATTCCTGAAGTGTCTGTTTCTTCTCCTTGTTTGAAATGTGCAGTTTCTTACACAAATAAAGTACTTTGGGAGCAGAGGCTGAACCATATCAAACAATGTGTGAGAGCCAAGAGTCTGATCTGCTCCATCCTAATTTTTGTTTCATTTCTTTTCTGGGCCATGTGAATTTCATTAGCTTCGTTTAGGTGCGGGGAAGAGGAGAGGAGGACTGGACCCTAAAACTGCTCTTGTTCATACTAGCTCCCATAAATTTGGCAGCACAGTGGCCCCTGCAGTGACAGTCATTGGCTTTCTGAGCACCGATGCTTCTCAGAGCGTGCTGTGCACACGCATACACTTCATTTCATTCTCACAACGATGCAGTAATGGGTATCATTTTCCATTTTTCAGTGATGAGGAAACTGAGGATAGCAAAACAAAACAATAACAAAACAAAACAAAATTAAATCCCCACCTAGAATGTCCACTAAAAGGTGATTAACTGAAGGTTAAAAGGTTATATGTTTCCCAAGTGACAGAACAGCACATTGAAAGAAAGTCCTACTCTTACGTGATGTTGCCACCTGTTTAGAGTGTTTTCTGTTACTTTATTCTTTCCCTATCATTAATTTTTAAAAAAATTATATACTAAGGTAGGTCAAATACATTACATACATTAGTTCATTTAGTCTTTACTGTAACCCTCTGAGGTAGGTGTTCCCCTCATTATGAAGGTGAAGAGACCGAGGTTAAGTGACGTGCCCATAGTCACACACTGGCGAGCCGCAGAGCTGGGATTCAAAGGCCCCCCAAACCCGTGTGCCTCTCACTCTACCATGCACAGACCTGGGATAAATTCTGACTTAGCCACTCACTGATTTTGTGATCATGAGCAATTCACAGGTCACTTAGATCTGAGGAGGTTTGGTTTCTTCTTCTGGGGATAATAAAAACGTTTGCGAAATAAAAACGTTTGCGAAATTGCATCATTGAGGCATTGGTTAGGATAGCAAAACAAAACAAACAAACAAAACAAAATTAAAAATCCCACCTACAGGGCCAGGCCGTGGCTCACTCGGGAGAGTGCGGTGCTGATAACACCAAGGCCAGAGGTTTGGATCCTATATAGGGATGGCCGGTTGGCTCACTGGCTGAGTGTGGTGCTGACAACACCAAGCCAAGGGTTGAGATCCTCTTACCAGTCATCTTTAAAAAAAAAAAAAAAAAAAATCCCACCTACAATGCCTACTAAAAGGCAATTAACTGAGGTGATGTGGTGCATTCTATATGGTGGGATACATTAAACAAGTATTGACAATGAAAGATGTTCACAACAAAAGTTATAAAAAAGTATTTACAGAACAACTTTTGTTGGTTAAAAAATATATAATGCTGTCAAAATGTTAATATTTTCTTCTGGGCAATCAAAATATTGGTACGTTGATGATTATACTTTATCTTTTGCTCATCAATGTCTTATTTTTACATAATGAACATTACTTGTGAGGGAAAATGGGGGAACTGATGAAAGCTCTTTTGAAGGGGTCTTTATTAATGAAACTCTGGGCACGTGGCCCTGTGCCCTGTTTTCTCTCTAGAAGGGCAGGAGTGCAGGGAGAGGCCTTAATAGCACCAAAGGGTGTCTGTCCCATTTTGACCAACAGCACAATTTTGGAAAGGCCAGGTAGGGCCTGGTTTTCCTGATTCACCTGGTTGGGGGCATCAGGCAGGGCTCCTTGTCTTACCTGCATCAGGTACGGGGAGCAGACGTGGCTGCAGCCCTTCCTGCTGCACTGTCTTCCAGCCCTGCAGTCCTGGTCTCTCCTGCACTGGGGTTCACAGATGCCTGACAGAGGAGATTCAGACACAAATTCTCAAGTCTCAGATGTGGGTACCAGGAAGGGGCTGAGGCAAAGAATAAAGGGAGCCCTTCCTGAGAGTCTGCATTATTACCACTTTAATGATTTATATAGTTTATAAAATGCCTACTATTGTACGAAAAAAAAGTTCACAGTTTTTATAGAACTGTGTAGTTTATCAAATGCTTAAAAATGTGCATGATATAATGGAGATATAATGTTATTCTGAGATGCCAATCCAATGTATTTTTTTCCTGACTCTTCCTGGTTTCCTGTTGCCCAGTGGCTCCCCTACTCACCGAGTCAATGGCAGCCCCTGCTTTATGGGGGTTGGGGGTGGTGGTATACTGGAATAAAGGGGCCAGGGCTCAGCAGTGAGTTTTATATCAGACTTTGTTGAGTTGGACAACCATACGTTTCACTGAGAAAGAAAGCGTTTGGTCAATTTCAGAAGCACTCCATTACACATAAGAACAAGGCTCACAGGTCTGGGTCACAGTAGAGAGGGGATGCTGGGTATGATGTGAGTTTTCATCCCATACAAAGGTGGAAAGCCCTTCTGGTTAATGAGGAAGAGGGGGAAGGGGAAGGAAGGAGAGACAGAGAGAGAGAGAGAGAGACAGAGAGAGAGAGAGAGCGAGAATGAATGAGTTCAGAGGGTAGGTAGCTCACCGATGGCTCCCCTCTACCCAGGCCAGTGAAGGATGCCTGGAGCCCAGGAGGAGTAAGGACTATCTCAGTGGAGCCAGTGATGTCCCAGAGGGCAGCACCAGGACTAGAAGTCCCTTCCTCATGACCGCAGATATGTGTAAGCTTCCCTTGCACCCGTAGATCATTTTGGGAAGAATGAGGGAACGAGAAAGGGAATCTGACCATTGAATTGACTGAAAATTTACCCTGAAGAGAATGTTCACATCAGAAGAGACCGTTTCTTTCATTGATAAGTTTAGGTCACCAAACTCCCTCCTGATCCCCTCCAGCTCCCTAACCTGATTAGATGGGGTCTGGGTACGAGAGCAAGTCAGAGAAAATAGGACACATGGATTTTTCTTTTTTACCCACTTGAGTTGAGAGGTATAACTTATGACACCCTTCTTTACCCTGCCACAATAATCTCATGCAGTGCTACCAGCAAGTAGGGTTCACACTTGATGTTTGGGGGTAATTGTTGGAATGGGAGTCTTAAAAGAACCTAGAACCTGAACTCTTTCTGCAGTTCCACATGGACACCTCTGCTCAGTTTCTGGTCCTACCTCTTACTATTTGCATGTTCTTAGGTAGCTAGCTCACTTAGACCTTCCCGAGCCTCACTTTCTTTATCTATAAAATAGTGGAGATAACATTTATGTCAGAGATCGTCCTGAGGATTGAAAAGGATAAGGAGGGAGCCTCATTTGCACTCTTTTGGCATCTCATGGAGGCCTGGGATGCTGCTAAACATCCTACAATGCGCAGGACAACCCCCATCACAAAGAATTATCTGTCCCCAAATGTCAGTAACGCTGGATTGAGAAACCCTGGTGTAGGGGAAAGAGGATAAACTCAGAAATTTGACAGATCTTGGTTCAAATCCTGGCCTCACCACCTCGAGCTGAATAACCTTAGACAAACCTGTGAACTCTGAGACTCAGCTTCCTCTTCTGTAAAATGAGGGAGATAAAAATGCCAAGCTCTCCCAGAAATAAACCCATGCATATATAGTGAACTAATCTTTGACAAGGGCACCAAGAATACACAACATAGAAAGGAAAGTCTCTTCGTTAAATGGTGTTGGGAAAACTGGATATCCACATCCAAGAGAATGAAACGAGACCCTTGTTTTACCCCACATATAAAAATTAGCTCAAAATGTGTTAAAGACTTAAATGTAAGATCTGAAACCATGGAACTCCTAGAAGAAAACACTAGGAAAAATCTCCTTGACATTGGTCTTGGCAATGATTTTTTGGATATTACCAAAAAAAAAAAAAAAAAAAAAAAGCACAGGCATTTAAAAGCAAAAATAAACAACGGGGACTACATCAAACTAAAAAGTTTTGCACAGCAAAGGAAAATGAAAAGGCAGCTTATGGAATGGAAGAAAATATTTGCAAACCATATACTTAATAAGGGATTAATATCCAATATATATAAGAAACTCATGCAACTCAACAGCAAAAATAAACAAACAAAACAAAAAATTAAAAATTGGGCAAACAAATTGGAAAAGAGGTCAAATTGTCCCTGTTTGCAGATGACATGATCTTATATATAAAAAAACTAAAGATTCCACCAAAAAATACTCTTAGAACTGACAAACGAATTCAGTAAAGTTGCAGGATACAAAACCAACATACAAAAATCAGTGGCATTTCTATAGACCAACAACAAACTAGCTGAAAAAGAAATCAAGAAAGAAATCCCATTTACAGTAGCTACTAAAAAGATAAAATACCTTGGAATAAAATTAACCATGGAGGTGGAAAATTTTTACAAGGAAAACTACAAAACACTGATGAAAGAAATTAAAGAGGAAACCAAAAATGGAAAGACATTCCATGTTCACAGTTTGGAAGAATTAATATTGTAAAAATGACCATACAACCTAAGCTACCTACAGATTCAATGTCCTCCTTATCAAAATATCAATGATATTCTTCACAGAAATAGAAAAAGCAATCCTAAAATTCATATGGAACCACAAAAAACTCCAAATAGCCAAAGAAATTCTGAGCAAAAAGAACAAAGCTGGAGGCATTATACTACCTGACTTCAAACTTTACTACAAAGCCATAGTAATCAAAACAGCATGGGGCTGGCATAAAAACAGACACATGCACCAATGGAACAGAATAGATAGCTCAGAAATAAATCCACCTTATCTACAGCCAACTGATTTTTGACAAAGGAGCCAACAACTTACATTGGGATTAAAAACAGCCTTTTCAATAAATGGTACTGGGAAAACTGCATAGCCATATGCAGAAGAAGGAAACTAGACCCCTATCTCTCACCATATACCCAAATCAACTCAAAATGGATTAAAGACTTAAGTTGAAGACCTGAACCTATAAAACTACTAGAAGAAATTACAGGGGAAACACTCCAAGACATTGGTCTGGGCAAAAATTTTATGGAGACTTCTACAGCACAAGCAACAAAAGCAAAAATAGACATATAGGATTACATTAAACTAAAAAGCTTCTGCATAGCGAAAGAAACAATCAACAGAATGAAGAGGCAACCAATAGAATGGGAGAAAGTATTTGCAAACTATGCATTCAACAAGGGATTAATATCCAGGATATACAAAGAATTTAAACAACTCAACAGCAAAAAAAAAAAAAAAAAAAAAAAAAAAAAAAAAAATCCAAGTAAAACCTAGGTAAATGACCTGAAAAGAAATTTCTCAAAGACATACAAATAGCCAACGGGTATATGAAAAAATACTTAACATCACTAATCATTACAGAAATGCAAATCAAAATCACCATGAGATATCACCACACAGGATGGGATATCTATTATATAACAAAAAAAGAGAAATAAGTGTTGTTGAGGGTATGTAGAAAAGGGAACCATTGTACACAGTTGGTGGGGATGACAACTGATAACAGCTGTTATGGGAAACAGTATGGAGGTTCCTCAAAAAATTAAAAGTAGAACTACCATATGATTTAGAAATCTCATTTCTGGGTATATATCCAAAGGAAATGAAATCAGTACCTTGAAAAGATATCTGCACCCGTGTATTCATTGCAGCACTATTCACAATAGCCAAGATATGGAAACAACCTAAGTTTCCATCAACAGATGAATAGATAAAGAAAATGTAATATATATAAACAATGGAATATCATTCATCTGTTAAAAAAGAAGGAAATCCTGCCATGGATAAGCCTAGATAACAGAGATGAACTTTGAGAACATTATGTTAAGTGAAATAAGCCAGACACAAAGAAGCAAATTTTGTATGATCTCAGTTATATGTGATATCTAAAAAAGTTAAATTTGTAAAAACATAGAGTAGAATGGTGGTTTCCAGGGGCTGGGGGTGGGAGAAATGAGGAGATATTGATCAAAGGGTACAAACTTTCGGTTATAAGTTGAACAAGTTCTGGGGATCTAATGTACAGCACAGGTGGAGATGAATGTGTGAATTAATTTGATTTTGATAATCATTACACAATATATACATATATTAAATCATCATGTTGAACACTAGTATATACAATCTTTTTTTTTTTTTTTTTTTGGTGGCTGACCTGGGCAGGGAGGTGAACTCGTAAACTTTGTCATGTAACATAACAAAGGCTGTGTTAGTCTGTGCTCTAACCAACTGAGCTAACTGGCCAGCCACTATGATCTTTATTTGTCAACGAAATATTTAAAAAAAAATTTTTTTTAACTGCCAAGCTCATAAGGATTTTGAAGATTAAATAAAATAACATACATGAATGGGCCTGCTACAAAAAAGGTGCCAAATAGGTTTGTTTTCTTTTATTTTGGATTTCTTTTCTCCCTACTCTGGCAGATTCAGGCTTAGTGGGAAGGCATGAAGAATGCACTTGTACATGAAGCACTATCTATATGATGAGTAAATATCCTGTATGTGTATGTAATGTCCTTTCTATTTTTCATTCAGTGCATAAAAAATGGTGGCCACAAAACATTTTGACACGAGAAAGGCTCATCGTAAGCAATTTGGCAATCATATTCCAGAGTATGTATGTCCTTTGACTCAGAGCTACCATGATGTCATGTCTAGGAATTAGTCCTAAGGAAATAATAAAAAAAATATGCAAAAAGATTTCACTCTAAGAGCATCCTTGGTAGCAGTGTATGTCAGGGGTTGGCAAACTATGGCCAGAGGAGCGAGCTAAATCCCTCCCACCGCACGTTTTTTGTGAATGAAGTTTACAGGAACACAGTCATGCCCATTCATTTACAAATAGTCTGTGGCTTCTTTCCCTGCCATGGCAGAGCTGAATAGTTGCAACAGAAACCTAGGGCCTACAAAGCTTAAAATGTTTACTCTTTGGCCCTTTATAGAAAAAGTTCTCTAACTCTTGGTGTGTATAATAAGAAAAAGTTAGAAAAATCTAAATATTCAATAATGAGGAATTAGGAAGTAAGAAATATCGTGTGTGTGTGCATTTGTTTATAAACACGTTGTATGAAAATAATGTTGTCAATGTATGTTGCAAATCTTAGAAAACTGTTCAACATATAATGAAAACTGCTCAAAACATAAAGAAAATTACAAAGTGTGCATAGAAAGTGATCGTTTTGTGTATGTACCAACAGAACACAATATGAGGAAGCGTATAAACCAACATGTTAAGTATGGTTCTTTTTCAGTGGTCGTATTATGGATTTATAAAAACAATATTCCTGTCTTTCTGTAGATTCTGACTTTTCTGTAAGGAGTATTAATAAATATGTATTCCTTGAGAAATTCAAAATAACTCATTCCCCCCCCAGGTTTCTCATACTTGAAAATGTTGGAATAAATGGTCCCAGGACCTATCTTTCTTTTGAGCAGGGCAGCGGGGAACCCCCAGGGATTCTGTTGCATTTCCAGTAACCACGTAATTGCAAAAGGCCAGTCTTGGCCAAACCCCAGGACCGGCCAGGGTGGAGGAAGTCGGGACTTACCTACCTGAGGAACAGGGAAGCAGATGTGGCCACAGCCCTTCCTGTTTCACTGTTCCCCACAGTCCCCATCTTCTCTGCATTGGTGCATACAGATGCCTGACAAAAAGACAGACTCAGTTTTCAGGTGAGGGTTATCTGTTATGTTGAAGTTCCGAAATTCCCATAATGTTCAAACTAGAACACACTATGTATTTCATTATATCCAATGTACATGGTTGATAGAAACATACTCCATATTATAGTGTCTTCAATCTAGATAAAATATGAGGACTTTCTATATATTGTTCCTATGACCATGTTAATAATAGTCAAAAATGTAAAAAGTAGCTATTTCCCATATTACGGCATGAAATAAACATGTTGGATGATCCTTCGGGAGTGGGGGTAGGAGTAAGACTAAGGCAGGTGCCTGTGGAAACCGTGGTTGCAGTCCTTCCTTAAGGTTTGGGTTTATATATGCCTTTCTTCATAGATGATACAATTAATAAATTATCTGTGGGCATCATGAAAAAAGTTCATAACCTGTAACTTTATAAGCTTCACAGTTCGCACTGTTTAATATCTTTTTTGACCTTCCCCAAAAGAAATGTTTATTCATGAGAATTGGGGTAATTCCAGGAGCGATGAACCAGGAAGTATAGAATAGGCCTCAAAATGGGGACTCAGGAGCCAGACTGCCTGGGTGTGAAAGTAGCACTGCCACTTTTCAGATGTGCGGCCTTGGGCAGGTTATTTAACTTCTCAGTGTCCTCATCTGTGGAACGTCGAATGGGGTAATAAAAATACATACCTCAGAGCTATCATAAAGATTTAAAAAATTAATTTTGTAACGCACTTAGAATAGTGCCTGGCAAATAAAGGTGTTTACAAAAGTAAACCCTCAAAGTATTTACTCATTAAATACAATGATTGAAAACCATTATTGATCTAAACATATGCTGCCTGATTTGATAGTATTATGAAAAAAAATATAGTATTTGAAGCGAGAACAACATTTTAACTTTAAAAGATGTTATGAGGAATAAAAGCACAAGTACAAGACTCACCCATACTTCCTTCTCATCCACCGTAACCAGGGCTGCCATGTATAGTTTCATAGGTTGTGCACTGCACAATAACATCTGGTAGACAGGACGAGCCAGACTATAATCCATCTCCAACTTCATTCCTGAAGTGCTACACAGCGGCATTGCCTCCGCCCAGAGGAAGGAGCACTTTTTCTAAGTAGGATAAGTGTTGTCTGTTTACCAAACTGGGAACCCATGGGACTCTCCTTACTGGAATGGGGCCTTTCTTTAATTCTCATAAAAGTGTCATTTGAGCTAATGGTGCCTCCATCTAGCCTGCCATGACCTTCTGCATTCCAAGACAGGCTGTTCATACATAAACTTCTCACCCTCTGTAGATTTGAGGCTACAATTTTCTTGTCTGGAGCCAACTACTCCTTAATACAAACTGGGGGACAATTGTAGGCATAAAAATCAAATACCACTCTGAGAATAGGATGTAGGTAATTCCTGACAGGAATGAGGGAAAAGAAGAAAACCTTTGACTCGTCCCTTTAAGAGAAGGGATTGTTGGCAATCTGAGGTCTTCATTTTTCTGAGTTCCTGACTGCACCCGAGATTTTAAGGGATAATAGAATTTGGGAAGGTCCAGCTCCCAGCTTGACCATTTAACTCCAGTCCATGTCACAAGCACCCAAGGAAGCTGGGACCCAGAACCAGGGAGAGGGGTGGCAGCCTAAGCTCCCAAGGGCCAGTTTCCTAAGCCTGGCACATGTTAGGCAGAATCAGACAATAACTATCTTCAGAGTGTGCTGGAGCTGGGGCTGTGCTGGGAGGCAAAGCAAACACACACAGAAGGAGTGTCTAGAAATGCCCTCGTGCTGGGACGAGAAACCAAATGACTGTTTTGGAAGGTGTGGGTTTTGGTGTATGATTTTTACTCTTTGGTGATTTGAGTGAGGGAAAAGGGTGGGCTTATGACCACCAGGGTGGGCTGAAGGAGGGGTCCCATGGATGGAGGACCCACCGCAGTCCCCAGACACTGAGTCCTGCAGCATCCAGTGAATATTTTCCCTCCCCAGCTGCTCTGCCCTGGCAGCCTGCTCTGTTAGGGAGGTGCAGGTAACCCTTGAATCAGGTACCAAGGCACATCTAGGAAAGTCTTTGTGCCCAGGCCGAGCGTGAGAGAGGTCGAGCCTCCCCAGACTATGCTGCAAGACACCAAAATGAGCCAATCAAATCCTCTCTTTTGGGAAGTTTAAAAGCAGGGAGAGGCAAGAGCAGAAGGGTCTCCAGCTCAAGGCTGCTCTCCCTCCTGTGGCTGCATGCACTGTTGCGAGATGCTCACAAAGCCATTAGCACATGGTTCAAGCCCATGTGGGAGAAATGAGAGCCAGGGGGCTCTGTCTCCTACCCGCCCGCCTTCCACCCCTGGTGATACATTTCCATTGCTAATGGTGGCCTCATGAGGCAATTTAGAAATATGTGTCCAAATTCTTAATACTAGGCAGGGCCCTGGGCTTATCTATGGGCCCATGGAGAGAACACACAAGGTCACAAGATGGTCCCACAGCTAGTAAGTGGCAGAGCACAGGATGTCTATCCAACTCCAGACCCCAGGAACTTAACTTGTGCATGATGTTAATGTTCCCTGCTAATCCAGGGACCCTCAGGAAGGCGCGTATCTAGTGCCAGCTTCCCACCTGTTTTTTGGCTGCCATTTATTGAGCACTTGTAACGTGCCAGTGCTCGATAATAACACTGGGCTAAGAGCTTAGCACAATCTCATTGAATTCTCAGAACAACCCTGTGGTAGAAACTAGTAGCCCCAGTTAAAGATGAGAGATGGAGGCTCTGGGAGTCTGAGTAACTTGCACAAAGCCACAGAGCAAGGAAAAGGAGGGGCCTGGGTTTGAATCGGGTCTGTCTGACTTCAAACCTCCTCACTATGCTATACTGCTGCCAGATCTCTGTGGAGCGAGCAGGCATGTTCATCCATGAACAAGGACAATGACGGCAGAGCCAGGAATAGCTTGGCCCCAGTCAGAAGCCCTGTTGACCTCAGGTCTCGGGTCCTCAGAATGGAGCCGTGTGGGTCCTGCTCAGGGGGAGAGGTGGGCTTGTGGAGGAAGTCCAGCCAGCCTGCCAAGGATGGGAAAACCCCATTGGGACAGAACTTGCTTGTCCAGTTTGGGCTTTGCCAAGAACAGGAAAAGATGGGTCTGGGCAGGAAGGAATGGTCGTGTGAGAGGGGAGTGTGATGAGAGTGAGTCAGATTGCCAGCTGCTGCTACTCCAGGACACACATTTGTATCCACTCTATGCAAAGATGCTGGGTATTTCTTTTGTCTTATAGTTTGAGTGGTTTGGAGGAAAATGCAGAACATGTAGACAGCGACTCCTCATAATTACTTCATTCAGAGGAGGCGTGGTGTGCTGGAAAGTATTCTGGCTTTGGAGACAAAGAGATCAACTTTGCCACTTATTAAGTGCCTGATATGGGGCAAACATGTCAACTCTCTGAGATCTGGTTTCCATGCATTTGAAATAAGGATAATAGTATTTACCTCAAAAAGATGGTATGAAAAGTAAATGCAGAAGTGTGAGGTTTACAGATACTTTTACCTCTTTTGCTCTGGCCAGTACTGCCATGACTGGGTAGGTCATGCACTGGACAGTAATGGCCAGCAGATGGCGCAAGGGGGCCTGCCACCATCCCAGGCTTTGCTCCTCAGCCAAGCACCCAGGCTTCCCCAACACAGGGAAGAGGACACTAACCTTTAGTGCTAATTGGGAGACACTGTTAGGTACAATGACCTTCTAGTGTCACCATTTGTAATGTAATCCAAATGACTTAAGGAAGAGGGAGAGAGGAATCATGGCCCGTAAGGGAGAAATAAGAGAAAGCAAAAGGCACAGAAAAGGAAGGGCAAAGACAGAGTTAGACAAGCCATAGGAGAGAGTTTCAGGAGTGACAGGATCCTGAACACTGTCAGATACTGCAGAGTCATCAAGGCAGTTGATAATTGAGGAAAATTATTAGATCACCAACTAGGAAGTTAGTGGTGCCATAGGAGAGAGTGGGAGTGAGTGGGGGTACTGGTGGTGACTGTAATGGTGGTGGCAGTGGCTGAAGTTGTACTGTAAGGGCTCGGGGTTGATTGGGGTTTGGGAAGAAAGAGACAGAAGCAGAGTTTGGAGAAATGTTTTCTCAAAAAAGGTGAGTATTACCTGTTTTTAGGTAGAAGGAAAAAAGCAAATGGAGAGGAAGGGGTTGGAGATACCAGGGAGAGAGCAGATGGTGGGTGGAGCAAGTCAGAGCAGGAGGTGAGGCTGGGGAGTGCAGATGGAGAGGCTGGCCTGGCAAAGAGGGTGCAGAGGGACACAGAGAGATGCTGGCCTGGTGATGGATGGTGATGGTCAAAATGTGTCCCTAGTATCTCCTAATGTGGACTCTTCTTCATGTTTACCCATTTTCCCTCTGTCCGCTCTTCTGTACTGCGCACACCCACTCCCGGATTTCCCACTTTCTAGATGTCTTGTTCTGAGAAAGTGAGGCTGGTCTTTGCCTAAACTTACCAACTGCCCGGACCTCTGTGCTGAGGGTGAGAAGGACTGAAAGGAGAAAGAAGACACCCAACTTCATGTTGCTAGTTAAAGACTTCATTTGCTGACAGTGCAGCAAGGAGCTGAGACTCAAACTCTCCTGGACCGTGAGCCGGGCCAGTGTTCAAAGCCAGCATCAGCACGTAGGGATCCTGAGTCCCAGGCTCTGCCAAGCAGCTGACATTGGTAAAAAACACACCATGTGTACAGTTGGGCAGTGCCATATTTTCCAAACAAGTTCTTTGAGATAAGAGGAGTACTTCAGTGTAATAAAGAAATCCATCAAGGGGGAGGATATAGACAGGGACAAGGAGAGGTAACTCAAGAACATTTGCATGCAAGGTGCTTTATTTATGGCATCACGACTGAGGTGCAGCAAGGTGAAATCACTTGTTCAAGGTAACAGAGCTATAACACTTTTTCTCTGCGTCAGGACTTAGGTCTAAATATTATATTGCACTGATCAGGTGACCGGTGGCCCGCTGCGCTCGGGGTGGCCGTGACGTCAGGCGCGCGAGGGCTCCTCCCTGGCTCCGAGGCAGGCGCGGCGAGTGTACTGCGGACTCGTTCGGTCATCGGGTCCGGTGCCGACCAGTAACCGGCCGGTTCCTGGAAAGGAGAGGTGCACCTTGCAGGTCCCTGATGAACCAAGAGAACCCTCCACCGTACCCGGGCCCTGGTCCAATGGCCCCATACCCACCTTATCCACAACAACGAATGGGTCCAGGACCTATGGGAGGGCCCTACCCACCTCCTCAGGGGTACCCCTACCAAGGATACCCACGGTACGGCTGGCAGGGCGGACCTCAGGAGCCTCCTAAAACCACAGTGTACGTGCTGGAACGCGAAACGAAGAGGGACAGTGGATGTCAGGCAGTCCTGGCCGCGTGCTGGGCTGCTCTCTGCTGCTGCTGCGTCCTGGATGCCTTGGACTGAGCATCCAAGACCCAAGTGTTCCCTCCAGCCCTGCTACCCTGCTACCTCCTGTCGTGGAATAAACAACTGGTGTTGCACAATTTCAGTTTTTTTCTTTCTTTGAAGAACACCTAATCTGCAGATTTTGAAATTTTAGCACCTAAGATAGGTGTGAAATGGTATCTCATTTTTTTTTTTTTTCTTTTTCGTGACCGGCACTCAGCCAGTGAGTGCACCGGCCATCCCTATATAGGATCCGAACCTGCGGTGGGAGCGTCGCTGCGCTCCCAGCGCTGCACTCTTCCGAGTGCGCCACGGGTTCGGCCCTGTATCTCATTTTTAATTTGCCTTCCTGATTATTAGTGACCTTGGACATAAAGATACAAATTTTTGGCGATTTGTTTGTACATCTCTTGTGAATTGTCTATACATATTCTTAGCTTATTTTTTTCTATTGGTTTGTCTTTTCTTATTGATTTGTAGGGAATCTTTATATATACTGGGCACTAATACTTGTCCGTTTTACAGTGTTGCACATATAGTCTTTAGTCCACCTGAATTTATTTTTCATCATGGTGTAGGATAGGATTCTGGTTTCCTTTCTCCAGCCCCATTTATTGATTAAGTCATTCTTTCCTCCATTAATTTGAAATAGGATTTGTCATATACCAAGTTCCCATGTACAAATGGGCTAAAATCAGGAATCTGTTATGATAAGCACCTTCCCTACCACCAGCATGTGTGCGAACACATGCCCCTTATTCTTTTTCATAATTTTCCTGGCTATTCTTGGCCATTTACTATTTAATCTGGATTTTGGGATGTGTGCTAGTTTCTACAGAAGACCATGTTTGGCTTTGATTAGAATGGTATGTAATTTACAGAATAATTGGGGAGAGTTGGCATTTATAGTGTTGTCTTCCTATCATGAATAAGGTATCTCTTAATTTATTTTTGTCCTCTTTTATGTTCTTAAATAAAGTCTTATAATTCTCTTTTTAAAAAAATTATATTGCACTGTATGACCCTACTAAGGGACATACCTGTTCTCTTTCTTCCCCAAGGCAGTACTAAATATTTATTTATTTATATGCATATGTATGTGTGGATATACACATACATATATATGCATAAAAATGAAGAAAAGTTCTGGAAAAATAACTTCCCAAATAATAATAGCATTACCTCTTACAAGCAGTTAAGACTGGGTGGGCCAAATAGTCAAGAGGTTAAAGACCTCTTATTGAAACATGACGAAGGTGGGGAGAAGACATTCATATATTACTTGTGCAATTAAAAATTTAAAAAAGAAGAAAAGAAAATCAATAATAAACTGAAGATATCAAGACTAGAGTCAGGAAAGGCAGTCAGGAGGTCTTATTAACATGTCGTGTTGCAGGGTCCAGCATTCTCTATCCATTCTGTCCCTCATACTCCACCAAATCCTCTCTAAACTATCTGAAAATTTTCCCCCCAGAGGACTCAAGAATCCACCAGTTGGTGCTGGGGAGGCAGGGAGATGGGCAAACCTGTCCCTAGATGCCTGGCAATCTTTTGTCAGGTGGGTACCACTGAAAGGCGTTCACTCTCTTTGCCTTAACAAATTCAAAAGAAAAGAAATAGAATAAAATTTGTGTAATCCAGTCCAAAACATTGCTGAGCCAGCTCTTGGGTGCAAATCAGCTTTGCACACAATGAAATGTACCACCATGGAGGTCAGTTTGCCTCAACCTTGACTGTGTCTGGGCAGATAGGACGTTAAATTGGATAAGAAAAGACACGGATGTTCATTCCAATTAGTCATATGGTTTGCCAATCAATAAAACCTCCCCGACTCTTCCAGTTTTTCTTATTTCTTTACATTCCTTCTCATCTTTCTAAACCCCTTACCAATACCTGCAAGTACCCTAACTGATCTCTTTTAATAGCAACTGCTGGCAAAACCCCAGTGCTGGAGGCTCCCAACTATACACCTTCTCCTTCCCTGCACCTGGCTACCACCAGCGGAGATGGGTTCCACCATAAATTCGTGATCAGCAGCTTCATGGAGGACCTCAATGCTATCCTTCGTCTTACTGCAATTTCAACACAAACTCCCACTCTTCAGAAGGTCCATTGCAAACTTTGTCCATTCTACTCAAACCTCAATTCCTTTCAGTTCTCACATTCACTAGATGACCTTGCTTTCTACTTTACAGAGAAAATGTCTGAACTACTAATTTGAATTCAATAGATACAGGATTATTCAGTTTATCTAGTTCTTCTTGAGTTAGCTTTTGTAGTGTATCAATCTGGTCCAATCAGAAGAAAGACACCACATAGTAATTTGAATAGGGAAAGTTTAGTAAAAAATAACTAACTATAGCAGGGGATTGAAGTAACAAGGGATTGACTTGTAAGAAGTAAAGAGAATTCTAGTGTATAGGAGTGGCAGATAGAAGGCTGAGATAGAGCACCCAGAGAACACCCCCCACCCTCTCCCTTGCTCCCAGGACTGAAATTCAGAACTTGATGGAGAAGGCATGGCCAGGTTCATGGAATGGCAGTCACTGTAATGCTGCACCAGCAGAGCTTCACCTCCAGGGTGCAAGGGAAAGATGTTTACCAGCAGATGTCTCAGCAGAGCCATCTACAAAACTACAAAACTGCCCAAGAGAAGTCAGGGGAAGCTCTTGGCTGCTGGGTGCTAATGGTTGTGACAACCGCAGGAGCTGAACATGCTCTACTGATTTGTAGACCCTAAAGTTACCCCTGGAGGGGCATGAGAAGTTTTCATCTTCTTGGGCTCAAGAGGAAAGGTTCTAACATAAGGAAGAGTTAGTGTTGCAGCTCAAGGCCTAAGGCAGTTTGGAGGCAGGATTTCTCCTTCATTGGGGACCTCAGTCTTTTTCTCTTAAGGCCTTCCACTGACTGCATGAGGCCCACACACATGATTATAACTGCTTTCCTCAAAGTCTGCCTTTTTATTCTGACTGGATGGGTTGCATAAGAACACAGCCTTCAGTCTCACAGCCTAGAGCGGAGCTGTATCATTAGCTGTATCGTTAATGGCTGTGCAGAAAGGAGAGTTCTCTTTGTCCTTGGCCGAGGAAGTAGACCATATGAGTGAGTGTCGATGGCTTGGCCTGGAAGATGTCAGTAGGAAGAAGCTGAAGGACAGGACATCTTCTTTGCCCTCTTGGAACCCCGCAGCACCTGGAGTAGAGCTTTGCCTATGTCATACTCAGTATGGCCTCTTTAAGATTGGGGCTGATTGTGAGAGCTCCTGCACACATCTTTATTAGCAACAATGACCCAGACTTGATAGAGTTAAGCAAGAGTTTATTCAGAATAAATAGTCTATAAAAGTAATCATCCTGCAATTCTACCTGAAATCCTCAGAAACCAAATATTCACTGTTGTTTCTTGTCCAGTGGTTTGATTCCAGGAGTAGAGAACAGCCAGGAAAGAACCATGGAAGAGCCTCTCCATTTTCTGGGTATGGAGACTCCAGGGGACTTTTCTGGGGTGGGACACTGGGCAAGGTAGGAGGGAGCTCATCAATTACTCTCTGCCACCAAAAAATGCTGTTCTAAAATATTAATTTGGTCATTGCACTCCCTCAGCTTGACCTTCCCAGTGCATTACCATACAGCCTGCTCAATATGACAACAAAGGCTCTTCAGAACTGGCCTGGATCTCCCTTTAAAGCCTCCTCTCATCCTGTGATATCACTCCCACTCCCCCATCCATGCTCCAACCCCCAGCCCTTTCCATCCCCACGGCTGCCTGGGGGACATTGGCCCCGCACCTAGACTGCTAGACTGGTTCCCACCTTTCCACCTGATGATCTCAGTCTCATCCCTCAAGCTCCAGCTCACCTAAACACCAACTTCCCAGCAAGAGCTAACAATTCCCCTTTGCACTCCTGTAGAACTTTGCACAAATCCCTGCCATAGCATCAGGCACATTATATTATCATTATTTATATGAGTCTGTCTCACTGAGCTTGCCTTTTATGTGCATGTGTGTATTCCAACCCCAAGCACAGTACCTGGTGTCGAGTAGCAATCAATAAATGCTTACTTACTCTCCTTATTTTTTTACTCCCCCTTTTATCCCCCACACTTCTTTCCAACCAGGCAGAAGGGACCTGTCTCAAGGATTTCAGGATCTTGGTTAGTGTTTGGATCTGTGAAAAGCCCGGACAGAACTTGATCTTGGGAATTCAGGAGCACGGTCACATGTTTCAATCAAGCAGCTGGAAGCAGCTTCCTCCTTCCCTGGGATGACGATTCTTTCACATGTCCTGCATTAAGTAGGACAATTCCAGTTCACCCTCTACTTGCAACCAACTACCCTTCCCCTGGACTTATTCAGACTTCTGTGTGCAGAGGGCAGGTGGATGTTGCTTTTGCCTGAGAATGCGAGGAGGCCTCTCCACCCATGAGCAGCTCACTGGCTTCCTTCTACTCACTTCTTGAGCAGTGACCCTGTAGAACAGCCCACACCATTGCCACAGCATTTCTGATCCGTAGGACATTCATGATCCCAATGCACATTACAAAGCAGGTACCATAGTTTCCATCTGGCACTTCTGGGCATGTCCTGATCTCGATGTCCCTATAATACACAGTGATCTTTCTAGAATCAAGGCTCAGAAGGAATTCATACCTCCTCCCGCATAGTGGCAACTTATGCAGAGGCTTAGAAAGAGAATGTCCATATAGATCTAAGAAACTGAATCTCATAAATGAAAAATTTTCAACATCTCTTGTAGAGACACTAATTCTGCAAGATTCTCACAGACAAGCCAGTCCTAGGTCAAAGACTGGGTACCCATTTTTATCTCCCCAAAGGCTGTCTCTTAGAAAGCCCTCAGCAGACTGACCTGTGGTAATGAGTCTGTAATGTAAGCCCAAGGCACCGCCATCCCCAAGGCAAGGATAGCCAACAGGATAAAGTGGTGCCTAACCTCACGTCAGCCTGCAGTGTGGTACACACAGTCTAGCCCGGTCTATAACCAGCCATCACTATGGAATGTGGCTGGGCTGGGGTGCTGGTGGGAGTGATATCAAATAACTTCTGATATCCACACAGTAATCCACCTCCTTTATTCAGTTTCACTACAGAGGGAGAATTTCCTATCTCACTCAGATGCCTTTTTGGAGAGATAAAAATGCAATGATTTATAGATGGAAAAAATTCTCGGCTAATTCTCCATCAGTTTACCGTCCTCTGACACAAAATTTCAAGGTACCTCAGAGAATTATTTTCAAGGAATTTCTGAGTGTCAAAGGTGAAGGTCTAAACTATATATTATTATCATAGTCCCCAAAGTACCTGTTTCTGCATTTTATTTATTTATTTATTTGTTGTTGGTAGCTGGTTGGTACAGGGATCTAACTCTAGCCCTTGTTTCAGCATTTTATAAATAACTCACACATGCATGTGGATTTTTTATTTCAAGTTCCTAGAATGGCTCATTTACTATTCCCTTTGCCATAATTCATGTACTTACAAATTAGGGATATAGCCCTGGTTCTTAGGCTACCTTTGCATATTTGAAGGGTACTTCTTTATTTTTTGGAGGCTGGCTGCTACAGGGATCAAATTCTGTGCCTTGGTGTTATTGGCACCACTCTCTAACCAACTGAGCTAACTGGCCAGCCTTAAGGGTAATTTTGAGTCGAATGTAATCAAACCGAAAGGCTAATTAATTAGAAATCCTATCTGTCCTTACAAACAGAGCTCTTTTAAATAATCCTGTATTAAAATAGAAAGTGATTGACAACCATCAGTCTGATTATCTCAGTCTGGGTCTCTCTACTCCATGGCTGCAGTCAACCAGCAGGTCAAGGGACTTGTGAATAGATTGCCCTGTGGCCTTAGGTAGGGCGTGAAGCATCTCCCATTTGAAGAGCAGACTTAACCTCTGGCTCCAAGATGCTGGGTTGGCCACATGTCCATCCAGGGTGGTAAACAAGATTTAATCCCTGGATCTGAGATGCTGGGTCAACCAGTTGCCTCATTACTGAGGCAGGAGGGTAGCCACTTTAACATCATCTCAGAAAGTCAATTAGATGGGCAAACCGAGAACCTGAAAGGGCAGGTGGGCAACAAATCTGATATTCAATGGGTGGGGTGGGCTGGGTGGTCCTGAGGTTTATACCACTGATAACAATAATTAGTATTATAATTAGTTTTGTTATAAATATAAATTATTATAGTTATAAATATATAAAAATAAATTGTAATATGAATTTACAGAATGATAAATATAAATTATAGAATATTATAAATAATATATAAATTCTATAATATATAGATAGTAAACAAACATATAAATAATTATAATTTTTATTGCCATTATTCATGATTATCATAATTATTAGTTATTATTACTATTAATTATTGTTGCTGTAATAAAAACACTGAATAAAGAACAAAAAAAGAAAGGGTTGACTTTCTCATAGATCCTGTAGGGTTCTGTGCTCAGAATATACTATACCTCATTGAGAAGGTTGTCTTGAAATGAGACATTGTGTGTGTCCCAACTCCATATCCAATCCTCCCATTATAATCTGCTCTCTATTTCCACATGCCTATCCAAACTACTCATGCTGCACAAATGCCTTACCCACTGAGGTTTTGTTAATGATCATTTGTTTGTGGAGGGGGGAGAATCTGGAAATAAGCCAATCTTCTATGTAAACTGGGGAGAGCTATTAAGCATGAGGATTTACTGGGTTTTATTTGTTTATTGGTTCTATGGGCATCTTTTTTTGTTTTCTCAATCGCTTTGCAAAGAGTAGACATGTCTTCCAAGAGAATAAGACTTTTGGTTCATTCCACCAAGAGACAGGGCCTTTTGAGGTCTATGATTTTTCTCTGGAAGTCAAGAACTCATTTGGGATTAAGGCACTGCTTCCTGGATGATACCTTCCTACAACAACCTGTGTCACAGACTCCCAAGAGAGCCAAAACCAGAGCAAGGGAAGCAGCCCAAGAAAGCCCAAAGGTACCATTTCCCTAGTCCTTACACATATGATATGAAAAGGAATAATTCCCGCCTTGAGTGTGCTCAGGAGCTTGGCATTTCAAAGAGGCAAATCAAACAATCACACAATAAGGAGTGTTTGGAAAAAAAGATCTTTCTCAACATGGGTTTTGTAGATGACTTTCTTTCAAAAGGACGCATGGGCTGAAGGTGAAGGGAGAGACTCACAGCAACCTGGCCAGGCTGGAGGAAGAATCTTGGAATCCTGTAAACCTATAACACACACAGGCACATTGATGTTGTTAAGAAGTGCTGTGGGTTGAATGTTTGTCCCTTCAAAAACTCATGTTGAAACTTAATTCCCAATGTGGCAGTATTGAGAGGTGGGGCCTTTAAGAGGTGATTGGGTCATGAGGGCTCTGCCCTCATAAATTGATTAATCCACTCATGGGTTAATGGATTAATGTGTTATTATGGGAGTGGAACTGGTGGCTATGTAAAAGGAGGAAGGGAGACCTGAGCTAGAATGCTCAGCCCCCTCACCATGTGATACACTGCAATGTCTCAGGACTCTACAGAGAGTCCCTACCAGAAAGAAGGCCCTCACCAGATGCAGCCCCTTGATCTTGGACTTCCCAGCCTCCAGAACTGTAAAAAATAAATCTCTTTTCTTTATAAATTACCCGGTTTCAGGTGTTCTGTTATAATCAACAGAAAACATACTGAGACAGGAAGGTAAAGCCAATCCTATTGCACAGCACAAGTGGGAGGTGATGAGTAGTCAGGAAACCACACACATGGCCTATGTATGGGAGAGGAGGCCACCCCAAAGGTGGCCACCATAAAGAGCTTTGACTAATTGAAAAGTATCTACCAAAAATTACAATTCTTTTTTTTTTTAAATGTAGATGAACAGGTGGGCATTCCAAGGGACTCTGAGCAAACTTTCTTTTAAAGCTTATAAAGCCCATTGCTTTATGACAGTGTGGAAGGAGCAAAGATCTAGGCTCTGCCTTTTTTACTCCTTTGTGACCTTGCATTAAATATGAAACATAGGAAATATGTACAAGCCTCTCTGTTGAGACCTTCACATCTAACCAGGAGACCCCTGCTAGTGAAATGAATATCTCCTCTCTTTTGTCTCTGTATTAGAGGGACAGCATAGTACAAGGCATGAAGCATTTACCTAAAAGCCAAACAGACCTGGGTGAGAAGATGGGCCCCTCCACTCACTGAGTGTAATGTTGGGCATGTCATCTACCTTCTGGACCCCTCAATCGTTCATCTGTAAAAATCATTTTACTAAGACTTATCTTATAAAGTTGTAGCAAGTGTTGAGCTGGCTGGTTAGCTCAGTTAGTTAGAGCATGATGTTATAACACCAAGGTCAAGGGTTCAGATTCCTGTACTGGCCAGCTGCCAAAAAAAAAAGTTGTAGTGAGTGTAAAGTGAGATAATACATATGAAGGGGCCTATGCACTGTGGATCTTAGTTAATTCTCTTCCCCTAAGTTGTATGGTTTCCAGAACCCAGGGGCCCACAGAGCCTGATAATACGTACACCATTGTCTATAGAGTGAATAAGTAACAGGTATTTTACTTTATGAAACTCTTCTTGAGGATGCTGCCACTAATGTGACCCAATCCAGTGACTTCTAGTTTCTGTGTCTCTCCATTCCATATTACATATTTCAAATTCCTAGGAGGGAAAAGTCAGATTGAATCAAAGATCTATATATCTGGACCATTCAGCTAATGTCAAGGAGGTAGTTTCACTTTGTGAAAATATGGCCACTGATAGTTTTCCCAGAGTCGAGAACATTATTGTGAGCCTTCTAAGTGGCTCAAGAGCACTGTACCCCATTCTATCCCTTGGTTGCTTGCATAGTCACATTCACACATGTACACACATACACATTTTCCATACATCCTAAGAAGCTCACCAAATATGATCCATTTCCAATGTACAACCCCTAAATCATGCAAAACTGCCCAGTAGAGGAACCCAAAGAATACGTCCAGCTGCTGTATCTAGTGGGTTGTCTTTGGCCCCTTTTCTTTGAGTCTGGGAACCCTGAAAATTTTCTATCTCTCTTCTATTTCCACCCTGATCCATCTTGATATTCCACCTACAACCTTAAGGATAAATGATAAATTTCTCCACGATCAACAAATCCCGTATATAATAGTGGCTTAAGGAAAGAGAAAATAAACAGTATTGAAAAATAAAGATTCAATTTAAAAATGAAAAATATGTGATATTTATTATAGTCTAACACCAAGAAGAAAAATATAAGGGAAAGATACGGTCCTTATTTTACAAATGGTTATGAGACTTTCTCCAAATTCAGTCCAAGTTTTCCTGACCATTAGCAAGCCTCTCAATGGGGCAAAGTCTTCCCAGACGTGGTGAACCACATCTTCAGTTCTGAAGGGCCTGAGCTGGGAGGTACTGCTGATGGAGACTTACATGGCTCTTCCATTAGCTTCTCCCTCTACCTGTGGTGGTCTAAAAAAATATTCCAGGGACATGTCTGACTTCCATCCATACTGCGTCCAGACCCCATTGGGACCAGCCTCACGTGTTGCTTTTGCTGGTCAAAAGCAATCACTGCAGCCTATATGAGGGGTCTTCAAAAAGTTCATGGAAAGATTCATATTATCTTTTAATTCTATTTTTCCAGGAACTTTTTGAAGTACTCTCATATTGTGACTTTCTCTTTTTAAACATGTATATGTGCTGGTGAGACAACAGTTAAAATAGCCAGATAGTGGTCTTGGCTTCCAATTCTATGACTTCCTTACTTTGAAATCTCATGAAAATTTTCCTTCTTGGTTACTAAAAATTTTGAATGGTAAGCCCAGAATCACAAGGGTGAGAAACAAAAATTGTGAGAATGGAGGAATTGTGAGATATGCTAATATGGTCTCCAATCCTTTGTTTCTAGATTTGTGCTAAAGACTTTGGGAGATACAAGCATGGATTCAGAAGCTGCATCTCACCCTACAGCATCCACCCACCCCACCCACCCCCCATTCTCCCATGGTGGTGTTTCCCCATATTCACTAGGCCATTCCATTGTTTTATAGCACCAGTTACTGCAGGACAATATAATACATATTAAAACAGTGACTCTAAATAACAGTAGCATGTTGTCTCACTGCTTATTTCACTTTCAGGTGAGTTTCTTTGTCAAAGACAATCTATTTGAGATTCTGTGGTGGTAGGGAAGCTTGGGGGTGCTAGTGGAAGCATGACAACCAGCAGAACAAAGACAAACTGTTAGCTGTTAGGGCCTGTATTGCCATTTGTGTGTTATATCCCTTCTTGCTAGTGAAGGACAGATGGTTTAACAGGTTTCAAACTGTGCAGGGAAGGATTAACCTCCAAAGAAAGGTCTGGCCCTTTGCCCCTGGCTCCTGGGAGGTAACCTTGAAGTATCCTGCCTGACCTTTGTCTTCATTTACTTGGGCCTTGGGCCATGCCAGATAGACTATGCTAACAATGGGATTTATGGTTGGGACCTTGGATTACAAGGTATCAACTCTACCACTAGAAAGGCTGCAGACTAAGGTTAGCCATGTGTATGGTCTTCATGGTTAACCCCAAATAAAAACTGGGCACCAAGGTTTGGGTGAGCTTCCCTGGATGATACTTCATGGATATTGTCACACATCATTGCTGGGAGCAATAAGCAATGTTCCCAAGACTCCCCTGGGAAAGGATAGCTGGAAGCTCTGTGGCTGGTCTCTTGTGAACCCTGCCCTATGTGCCTCTTCCCTTTGCCAATTTTAATCTGTAGCATATTGCTATAATAAACCACAGCCATGAGTATAACGGCTTTTCTGAGTTCTGTGAGTTCTAACAAATTATTGAATCTGAGCATGGTCTTGGGGACCTCCCAAACTGCACAAACAGGATGGTAGAAGAACTGAGAAATCATACGACATTCTTTAGTATAAACATGTCAACATAAAAGGAACCTGTGCCATTGCATTACACGTTAACATTTTCATTTTGTGAGTAGACATGCTGAAAATATCTGAAAATGAGAAACGCTAACTTTGCAGAGTTCCTTAGTGGAAATGTAATAGTAAATATGCAATGGACAATTTTTCATTTACAAGCCTTTTATTTCTTGGTGTTGAATTTGGAGAAGCCCTATTGGCTGGATTAAATCACTGAAACAGTGAACGTAAGAAAGGCAAAAACTGATAATACTTATGGTGGAAACAAAAACAAACAAATAAACAAAACCCAAATTTTCAGTTAAAATACAAACACACAAATACATTTTTCCACTGTCAAATGCAATATCAGCCATTTAATCTCAGGGAAAAAATCTTTGGCAATATTAAATATTGTTCTTTATTTTTAGCTATGTAGTTTTATTGTACTTAATTGGTAATTTGTTTTAGTTTTATATTTCTATAGAAGCCTATAAGCTTTAGTTAATACCTATTTTTCTTCATGCATATTTAAATTTAATAAAAATTAATTTAAATCAACTGTGGTGTACTTCAAAAATTTGTTTTCCCTTAAAAATGCCTCATTCCTATGGGATCCAGTTTGGCATTGTCACTCTCCCCTATGATCTTGCCATCACCCCCATGCCATTTTTATTTCTTGGGAATATCTTCATTTCAGAAGACTCCTTGCTTAATATTTGCTATATTTACAAGCCTTTTGAATTTTTTTTACCCCTCTGGAACGAACTTGCTGCTTGTTCTAAAAGAATATTAAAGACTCTGGGTCTTAAAATGCTTGCATCATTTTAAATGGGAGAGTTTCATCCCTTAGTTTCTACCCACTGTGATTTCAAAAATCTTAACTTCCAATTTACAGCTTTGGCCTTCTGGACACAGCTGCTGGGAGCTCTCACAATTCACAGTGGCTTTGTCAAATCCCATTTTGCCTCCAGCTGTGAGTGTTCTTTTGCATATCTTCCTTTATTAACTTTGGATGAGAAGAGCCATGCCCTCCAGCTAAAGGGAACAAAAAGTCATGGATTTGGTAACATGTAGGTACTATTAATGCCAATTACTGAGCACTAACCTTGTGACAGACTCTTGACAAGCTTTAACTTTCTTAGTACTTTTTTGTTTCACAGACAAAAACCCCAAGAGGGAGAAACTCTTATTCCCATTTGTTAAATGAGAAATTTGAACCTTAAGAAATGTATTCAACTTGACCATGATAGAAAATGTTAGAGTCAAAATTTGAACTCTTACCTGTGTAACTCCAAAGCCTGTGCAACATGGCTTTATTATTGCAATTGAGAAGTAGCCATGGGAAACACCTGCAGCTCCATAGATATTTTTGATAAATTTTAAAATTTAGAATTGTTTTAGATGTACAGAAAAGCTACAGTGATGATACAGATTATTCTCATATACCCCACACTTTGTTCATAGGTTTTTGACTAAAGTCTACAGAGCAATTTGGATAAATTTGAATATGGTTAATCTTACTTCAGAATAAATCAAAGTCTCAGACAGGCAATTGTTGGAGTGAGCAGGACTGAAGCCATGTTGGGACCTAGACCTGCATGGGCTCTAAAAGATTTTCAAAGGACACATGCATACATTTCTCTGAGTTCCCCCTTTTCCCATGGTGATCTGATATTTTGAACCTTGGTTATAAGGAAAGATAACATTATATACATACATGTAAATTTGTTTTCCAGCCTGCCTGAAGTTGCAGACTCCCAATGTTTCCAGAAGGACCCTGAGATAAGGCTGGGAGGTGAAACCAGCCAGAGCCTTGGCGAGACTTTGCACCTGAGATGTTGCATGAAGCCCTCACGGCTCACATCCCACTCCCTCATTTCCCACATTCCATTTCCTCAACTCCCTCTTTAAAAACTTCTCAGTACCCACTTATGAGTGAGGATGTGTGGTATTTCTTTGTGTGCCTGGCTCATTTCACTTAACATAATTTTCTCCAAGCTCATCCATGTTGCTGTGAATGGCAGAATTTCATTCTTTTTTATGGCAGAGTAGTATTTCATTGTGTTTATTTACCACATTTTCCTTATCCAGTCATCTGTTGATGGACATTTAGGTTGGTTCCATATCTTGGCTACTGTAAATAGAGCTACAACGAACATGGGAGTGCAGGTGTCCCTTCAGCTTGATGATTTCCATTTCTTTGGGTATATAACCAGCAGATGGACTGCCAGATCATATGGTAGATCTATCTATAATTGTTTGAGAAACTTCCATACTGTTTTCCATAATGGCTGCCTAATTTATAGTCCCACCAACAGTTTAGGAGGGTTCCTCTTTCTCTGCATCCTTGCCAGCATTTGTTATTCTTAGTCTTTTTAATGATGGAAGGAAAGAAAGAAGGAAGGAAGGAGGGAGGGAGGGAGGGAGGGAGGGAGGGAAGGAAGGAAGGAAGGAAGGAAGGAAGGAAAGAAAGAAAGAGAAAGAAAGAAAGAAAGAAAGAAAGAAAGAAAGAAAGAAAGAAAGAAAGAAAGAAAGAAAAGAAAGAAAGAAAGAAAGAAAGAAAAAGAAAGAGAAAAGAACAAACGAACCACAATAATACATTGAACTTGCAGAAGGAGAGAACAAATCTATGGTTACTAGAGGTGGGAAACAGAGAGGGAAGGAGGGTTAGGGAGAAATTGGGTAAGGGGCACAAAGAATAATTACAATTAGTAATAATGAACATGCTGATAATACTGAGTTGATCAACGCATATTGTACACAAATAATGGTAGTCAACACTGTACCCCCAAAATATGTATAATCAATTATGCTTCAATTAAAAAAAAAGAAAACACTCTCAGTGCACCTGACTCTTGGAGGTGGCTTTAGCCTGGACATTCACCTTCAGATTTACCGGAGAGATGGGTCAGCTTAGCATCTCTCCTCAGGTCACCGGTATTCCTGAATAAAAGCTGACTTCCATTTTCACCAGCATTTGACTTTTGAGTGGCTTGCTTTTGAAAGAGGGCAGGCAGCCAGACCTGTGCGCCCAGTAACAAATTTTGGAGAGCTCAGCCAGGAACCGTGCATGCCCTAAAACACAATCATTGTTCCCAAATTGTGTGTCTTGGAGCACACACCAGGAAGCAGCACTGGCTAGGAGTTTGCTGGGTGCTGGACCAGGAACTCAGTTTGAGATCGCAGTTTCAGTTCCAGAGCCTTCCACCTTTACACGGTTTTTAGTGAAAACCTATTTTCGGTTTGCTTTTTCCTTTTTCTCTTGGCCTCACTAACTCTGGCATAATCCAGAAAAGCTGGGGACAAATCAAAGCACAATCTCCAAGCCCGATCCATCCCTGTCCCTGCTAGCAAGCAAGTCCTCACGACTGGGCTCAGCTCATCTATTTGACTTTCTTCTTCCCTTCAGGGTGAGTCTGTTCCCAGGTGCTCCTGATCCCCTCAGATTCTAAACAGGTAACTGGCAGAGCCACCTGACTGCCAGGTGTGATAGCCCCCGATTGTTTGCATGAATTGGGTGAGGATAGAGCCTGCCGAGAGAAGTATGGAGTGCCCAAGTTAGAGACAGACATAGAGAAGTTGAAGAAATGGTTTTCTGCCTGTGTTCTTGAGCCCAATACCTCACAGTACTTCTGAGCCCTGTTAGGGGCAGTCAGTTTGTCTCTCTCACACCATTTCTTCCCAGATGATGGGATAACAAATAGAATGAAGATCAAGGAGAATCAGGGCCATTGTCGCCCTTGGAGGGTCTTGCATCTTTGAGAGCACCTGGAAAGAGTGTGTTGGGCTCCAGCCACATGTGGCAGTGAGCATACCATGCCACAGAGACCATATGAGAAGGACATGGGTTGACCTTGTTCTTGAGTCCATGTGGCCCATCCTCAGAGATGCTCAGAATACAGGTATGAGACTAGGGGGATAGGGAACGAGGTGGACTGGTGTGAGAGGAGAACTACTAACAGCAAAACATAAGTATAGATAAACAGAATGAAACCTCATTTTTTACCAAGTTTATTGAGGCAAGGGGATATTACGGTTATGCAGATGTACCATGCCATGCGTTGCATTAGGAGGAAAAAAAGATACTTCTGGGATTTCAGGCTTATCAGAACTTGAGGTGGAGAAGATAATGGTAAACAGAGAAAGAGAACAGAGTGAAGCAAGCATAGCTTTTGAACTCACCACCTGTAGTCCAATCAATGTCCAGAGTAAGCTTGTTCAAAACACACCAGGCAGAGAACTGATTCCCCCATGGGTGAACTCTTTATTACCGAAATTGTCTGGCCACTGTGAAAACATTCTCTCCTATTCTCAGAAACCAGAGTTACTCCATCATTTTGGAATCTGCTTGAAGGTCCTTTTACTGCCTTGTTGGAGTGGGGTGGCGTAGTGGATCCTATCTACTATCTGCTCTCTTTCTCTTCAATCTTTCAAAACTCATGTAAGTGCCTCTCATTTGCAGAACATAACCAAAATATCTCACAAAAGATTCTAGGAAATATAGATCCCAGGCCTCTTCTTTGTGAATCAGGGGAGAATGTATCAAAAAGTAGGGAGGATGCTGAGGTGAAAATCTGGAACAGCCCACCCTATAGTCAATTCACCATTCATACTTACTGTATTTCATTGAATTTAAGAAGCAGTCAATTTAACATGCACCACTATTTTCTGTGCTATTAAGAAGAAATCTAGCTAATTAAACTACGAATCACCATCTATTATAAGACTTATCCTGATTTTAAAGATGCTTAAATGTGAAAAAAATGCATATCTATAGCAGATGAAATGCAGTAATTTCCAAATGACAGTAATAACAACATCACACTTCCACCTGACACAATGTAATTATCCATTGCCCAAATATAGCTAAAGATTACCCCTCCCCAAAAGGAGAGAACCCAATTCCATCGGGAACTGTGTATACCTCTGTAATGTTCATGTCTCTTCAAGTTGAATCATAATCTCCCTTTAATATAATCTAAAGACTACATGATAAGGTCAACTATTGGATTTAAGCATGGTTGTGGTGATGGCTTGCTTCTGCTAATAGTACAGTAACAAATGTGAAGGAGACAGAATAAACAGTGTGTTCACTTGCATCTTCTCTCTTTTACAGCCTTGCAACCTTGCTATGACACCTGATGAAGCCTGGACTGGACTGTTAGGTGATCAAACTCATATGGTCCAGTCACCTTGACTAGCGTCTGCCAACCACCAAACATGTAAGTGAGACCAACTGAGATCTTCCATCTGCCATCTGACAATGAGGTGACTAGAGGTGCAGGAATGAGTGCATCAGAGATCCACTGAGGTGGACCAAACCAGACTTCCCAGACAAACCACAGAATTCTGAGCTAAAGAAGTGGCTGTTTTTGAAGCCACAAGGTTTGGGGGTGGTGAGTTATGCAGCAAAAGCTAACTCATACCTAAATAGGTACTAGAAGTAGGATGTGGCTATAATGAAGTCTGAAATATATGGCATTAGCGCTGGGACCAAGAGGCAGAAAAGCAGCAGAAATTATTGGAAAGGCTAGAAAAATAATGAAGAAACTGTGAAAGGATGGGGAAATAGCAACCCGGGTTTTACAGTAACCAAGTGCTTGGCAAAACTGTGCCTGTGATAACTTGGAAGATAGAAATTTTACTTAACAAACTCGTAGACCTTAGCAAGATGATTTCTAGAAATAATGTTGAAAATGTCAATCAGTTGGCTTCTTTTAGTTGCCTATGATCAGTTATGGGCAGTGTTATGATCTGTATGTTTCTGTCCCCTTAAAATTCATATGTTGAAACCTAATTACCAGTGTGATGGTATTAGGAGCTGGGGCCTTTGTGGAGGTGATTAGATTATGAGAGTAGAGCTCTTATGAATGGGATTAGTGCCCTTATAAAATAGGCTCAAGGGAGCTAGTTCGCCCATTCCCCCATGTGAGAACAAAAGGAGAAGTCGGCAATCTGCAACCTGGAAGAGGGTATTCACTGGAACCTGGCCATGCTGACACCCTGATCTTGGGCTTTCTAGTCTCCAGAACTGCAAGAAATAGGTGTCTGCTGTTTATGAACTAACCAGTTTATGTTATTTTATTATAGAAGCCTGAATGGACTACGACAGAAGGATGAGTTGAAAAAACTGTTCCACTTTCAAGCAGAAATTAGAATATAGAAAGGCTAAGAATTTCCAAGTTAGAAAATAAAACTGCTTTTCACCCGTCGACTCTCAAGCCAGTGAAAAATTCTCAAAGTAATAAGTAGCCTCAGTAAGCAATAAATTTAATTTTCTTATAAATTACCCAGTTCCAGGTATTGTGTTATAAACAACAAAAATGGACTAATACAGACCACACTCACCCTTAGAGAGTGTGTAGTAATATCTAGATGTCATCAGGACGCAGGAAGGGACTGGAGGAAGAGACTTCATGTCACCTTCCTAGACTCCCCAGAATTGCTTGCAGGGCTCCACACTCATGGGCCTTATTACTTTATGCTATTTATACTATTTATGATGCCACTAGTCCAGAAAGGGCCCCTTGGAAAACTTATATAACGAAAGGCTCAGACTGGATAATGCCAGAACAGTAGTTTATTGTGGATAAGGGTTTTTAGGATAAAGGTTTTCTGGATAAAAGTTTACCCCTGGAAACTTCAGAAATTGCATAATCAAAAATAAGGCCATCTCTTCCAGGGTGGCAGTTTCAAAGATGAAGAACAACCAGAACTTGGGGATGGGTGAGGAATCTTCTGAAGAGGTGACTAGGCAGCTCTTACAAAGGTCTCTGCCCCCATCTGCATGGCCATCATTGCTGTTGACATAAAATACAGAATTTATCATGACCCTTGCCCTGCTTGGATACCTGCCAGTGTGCCCTATTCGAGCCTCACGTGGGGTGTTTAAGGTGCTTCAGGATCTCTCTTGATCCTCCTTTTGTAGATTTCTCCCTGCCACTGCCCTGTGGGAAGTCTCTCGCCTCATCCCATCACGTTGGCACATCCAGGGTCTGAACGTGCTGCCCCCTCTGCTTGGCTTGTGTTCACTCCTGCTCTTTGTCAAGATCTAGCTCAGATTATGACCTCCTCCCTGAAGATTGTGTCAGCTCCTCCTGATAAAGCTGCTGGCTCTGGACTGCCTCCTCAGATCTTTGTTCCCTCATTAGGTTGCTTTTGAATTTGTTTTATGGTTCCATCTCCCTGACTAGTCTGAAAGCACTGGAGAAGAGTGACATTTCAATACTCATCTTGACATTCAGGCAAGTAACGCACAGCTGCTGCTCAATGAACGGTGGTCCCTTTTCTTTCCTTCCCTTTCCCAAACCGTCCATCCTATTGTCAGGCTGATAGAAGCTCAAAGGTCCGTAGAAGTTGGACAACTGTACTGACATCTGGCTGTGTCCAAAATCAAGCTCTCTCTTCTTAACTCAACTACTTAGCATGGTGCTGAGATGGTTCAGGGAAGCCAGGATAGTAGCAGAGCTCACATAAGGTGGCCAGAAGTCCTGGATTACAATTTCTGCTTCCCCTGCAGGGATCCTAAGGAAGACCAAAGCTGCATTTTCCGCTGTGAGCATCTCTGGAACTGGCTTTTTCTTACTTCAGGAACAACTTTGCACACATGGCCACAGCCATAGCTGTAGCATTTCTGTCCCCTGGACAGGATTTATCTCCCGGGCACATGTTAACACAAATAGCATAGGTTCCTTTTGGCAGTTCCAGGCAGGCACCTATTTCAAAAGATTGTTACAGGGATGAAATTGGATACTTCTTGAGTCCAGTCTGCAGTGCAATCTCATCCACCACTCCCTACCTACCAGTTTTTCACATGGAACTCTTCCCTGCCCTCATGAATGCCCCTCCATGCCAGTGTTAGCCGAATGGCTTATTTTTCAGAAGCAGGTCAGCCTTCAGTGCACACTCTGGGCAGCTACTGGGCATGAAAATCTGCTGCTTACTCTATTCTTTCTATGAACCAAGGTACCCCTACAAAACGGTGGAGACGTATTCCAGCAGAAGGAGGCCAAAGGCATTTGTCCATCCGTATTGGAAGACCTAAAATTTCAACTGCTGCCTTGAAGTGTTTTCAAATGCTCACAGGCCCCAAAGGTCTAACCATGACTTCTCCTGCTCTTCAGATAAGCCCCCCCCCCAATGGAAAAGGCTCCCCACCTGGCTAGTTCTTCCATTACCAGATCAGCTGCACCCCACCTCGTCCTGGACCTAATGAGTCTCACTTCCCTACCGGCCCATGAAATTATTCAAACAAGCTAATCACACCCTCCACGGGAACTAGGGGCCATCTCACCCTCTTGTTACTACAAAGCCTGCCTCCCACAGCCTCTGCTGGCTCACTCTGCTCCCAAGTGCAACCTCTGTGGTTCACTGCATGGTGTGTAGTATCCTCATCCACCACGTTATGACTACCTGTGACTAATGAACTGGTGTTAATCTCATCTGCCCAGTGTTGGGTACCGCATGCTCAGCCACCTCATACTATTTAGGGTGGAGATCCCTCCTTTACCAACAGAGTGAATAGGTGATCAGAACATGATCCCACCAAGAGAAAGACCCTCTTGGGGTCTTCATCTATGCATATCAGGCTCCCACTAGGGCTTAACAATGCCGTATCTGCAAGGTCCTTGTGCCACTCTCTCTTTTTCTTCTTCTATCATCTTCTCATCCCTTACCCACCCCCCCACACCTACATACACTGGGCCCCTGACTTCCCTCTTTCCAGCTTCTCTTTCTGCAACTAACCAGAAGTTGCTGCCTGGACTTGCCAATCACCTTGAGAGTTGAAAGGACAGTGCCGTAGCCTGTCTCGGTATGTCTCTGTGCTGAGGGTGGGAGGGCTGCAAGGAAGAGGTGGGTGTTGCCCCCCACCCCCAACATCATGTTACTGAGTGAAGTCTCTGTTGATAACAATGCAATAGAGCTGAGGTGGACTAAAATGTATATTCTCTCTCTCAGACTGTGAGACAGAGCATAGAACCTGTGTCAGGTCGCAGGAGAGTAAATCCCCAACTCTCTGGGCTGTGTTCTAAGTCCACCTGCCTCAACCCACATTATGTAACATCTACCAGCCACCTATTCCAGGTTGGTAGAGAATATTCCCTCCAGGTTAATCCGGGTTCAGAGCTTGTGAGATCAAATAGCAGCCCCTAGTGGACAGAGGGGACAGAATTTTACCTGACCTCCATAAGAGGGTCTTTAAAAAGTTTTTCCTGGTTCCTGTACATAGCCTTCATAAACTTAAGAGTTAAGGGTTAAAAGCAAAAGCTGAGTCTCTTTCCTGTTCTCCTGCTCTCCTAATCAATCTTTTTTGAACAAAGGTATTCCAAAAAAAAAAAAAAAAGCCAAGCTAATTATTAACTTATACTCTTGCTTAGAAAAGACTGTGTTAGACATGCACATTAGTCAAGAGTCTGAGTCAGTGTATTAGTCCGTTTTGTGTTGCTATATCAGAAATACCTGAGACTGGGTAATTTAAAAAGAACAGAGGTTTATTTGGCTTACGATCCTGGGACAGTTGCATCTGGCACAGGCCTCAGGCTGCTTCTACTCATGGCAGAAAGTGGCAGGTACAAGCAGATCACATGGTGAGAGGAAGCAAAAGAGAGACGAGGTGCCAGGGTCCTTTAAACAATCAGCTCTCCCGGGAACTAACAGAGCTAGAACTCACTCATTAATCCCCCCTCCCCCAGGGAGAGCATTAATCCATTCATGAGGGATCCGCCCCCATGACTCAGTCAGTTTCCAGCACTGCCACATTGGAGATCAAATTTCTGCATGAGTTTTGGAGGGGACAACACATCCAAACTCTATCAATCAGGTACTTTAAAGTCCCAGTGATGCTTGGCTAAGGTCATTGTCTTTGAGTTTTCCAGCTTTGTGATAACACCATGGAGTTGGGGCTCACCAGACCAACCACAGACCCCATGACGTCAGGGAACCCTGTTCATAATGGAATCCTGACCTCTGACTCAAGCCACCTGCAAACCCTGCGATCCTTCCCTTCACTGCCTCCCTGCCTGTACCTGCATACCCCTTTTCCCTTTAAAAACCCTGAACTTTAGTCAGTTGGGGAGACAGGCTGCCATGACTCCTCTGTTCACCTGTTCTCCAGGACATAAATAAAATCCTTCTTCACAGCACTATTTTTTGTCTCTCTGATTGGCTCTTGGAGTGATGAGCACTGAACTCAATTAGATCTTTTTGACCTGGTTACATTTTCCTCAGGCATGCAGCCTGGGAGACAGACACATCATTCACACAGTAATATACTGGGAAAGGAACTATTCTGAAGACATAGATTCAAGACAAAGATTTAATTCTGTCTTGCCATGAAGGGGGATGTCAGACCCCTAGACTAGAGATAATATGCTTTGCAGGTACACAAATACTTGCTATGGGACTGGTTGTGGAAGCATAATAATTTGGACATTCTTTTCCCTCTGTGACAGTGCTTCATTTAGGCTGTATGATATGGGGCTACCATATATTTCCCTAGGGGGGAGGGGGATGTACTTAGGATGACTCAAGAGTAAGGATGGTAAAATTTTTTGTGTGTATGGCTGGCCAGTATAGGGTTCCAAACACTTGCCTGGGTGTTATCAGCACCGTGCTCTAACCGACTGAGCTGACCAGCCAGCCCTCCTAAAAATCCAGATTTAAGACATAAATATTTTGGAAGAAGAGGACATCAGAAGGCAGAGAGTGAGAAGTGATTGCAAAAGTGTTGCATGCTGACACCTTGCACGACTGGGCAGAGTCCTGGAGTGGGGAATAATAGACTTTGCCTTCAAGTTTGGGGGTCTTAGAGTAGAAAGTCCCAGGTTTTGCATGTAGGCAAGGCCAAGGACGATAGCAAGTCTTACAGAAAAGTTCCATTGTGCAAGCACAGTGAGACATCCCTACGTTAAAACTGGGGGTGCAATATGCCTGAACATGAGCAAGACAGATGCAGCTGCCCGATTTTCCATGGGCACAGAGTATTATGGGAGGACCATCTTAATTCCAACTCCCCCAAATGGAGGATAGAAGTAAACTGAAAAATAGTTGATAGACTTGCAAAAAGTATCCATGGCCAGGACAAAAATATAATCCTTGCTTAAGATCTGATTGGTTCATGGCAATATCATAGAAAATTGCCAGCAGTCTAAAAAGTGGCTGTTCTATTGACTTAGCAACTATTACTGACAATAAAAGGAAATCACAATGCTGCTGTGCTATTTGAAGACAGAGTGATTGGAACCCAGATGATTCCTTGAGGTCTCTCCTTGTTTTACCATGTCCAGTAGTGAAAGTTAGTGAAAGACCTCTATATTTCCATCCAGGGGGCCTCTCACATCCCCTCCAGAATAAAAGTTTGGGTTACTCCACCAGACAAATAGCACCAATCAGTTGAGGTGGTGGCTGAAGGCAAAAGTAACATGGAATGGTTAAGTGGAGGCAGGAATTTGTTAAGATAAAGCTATAGCCTTACAGCCAGTTGCAGAAGAAGAGACTCTCAATCTACCCATAATTTGTTTGTTGCTGTTAGTTTATGTATTTTAACTAATCTCCTCTTTACTTTCTTCTCCCATTTTCTCACTAGGGAAACATAACTAAGTGGGTTGGTGGTGGTTGGCTTTGTAAGATATTTTATAGGATTTAAAATATTAGTACAGGATCACAAAAGAACAAGAGATGAAGTAGACACTATTGGGAGATCCAGAACTTGGAGATGGATGCAAGTAGTAAATATTGGGCTCTCTCCCTCTGGGGACAAGGTGAGTGAGATTTTAGTTACACGAGGGATACCTGCATTATATTAGGTAGGGTTTGAATCCAAGGGAATGTACAAATATGCAGTTATAGTTAGAGCTTATTCTTGGCAGTGCTGGTGGAGTCAAGAGTCCAGCAATGGCGGTGAGTACACAGGGTGTTGATATAGCATCAGAACATGTCAAACTCTTCTTCTTGTATGGATATAGCTGTGTTCTCTAGCCAGACTCCCTTGATTCCTGCCTATTTTCTGAGCTTCCTATCAATTTTCCAAGCTACTCTTAAAATTCCAGTGAATAAAGTCAGTTTCAGTTATTTGCATAAAAAGTTTTTGCCTGGTTAACTCCCAGAGCTGTGAACTCCTCCCAGTGCCACAGGGTGCCATGTTCTGTCAGTCCTCCCTGCACCAGAATCAAACTAGCACTAGGAACAGTTGGAGAGATTTATTCTCTCACCATGGGACTTAGTGCGGGTTGAGAAAGAGGTAACATTAAGGCAGGAGTATATACTCTCAGAGTGTGAGCAACCTACTCATGCAAATGATTTCTGCCTCACGGTCTGCTCGGGATCAGTCCCATTTTTAGCATTTTCTTCTGATGGAATGTTGCTGGACATGCCATACTTTGTGGTGAAGTAGACCAGATAACAGCCAGTTCATGACCACTGTGGGTGCTAATGTCACCTGGTGTCTTATGGTTGGGCGTTCAGTCTTTATCAGAGTTCAGCAGTGAGTCTACAGCTAGTTCTACAAAGGAGAGTAGGTACTTTCCAAAAAGAGCAGGACTTTGCTCTAAAATCCTAGTGGCTTTCAACATGATTCTCCTATCAGGGTTTTTCATCTCCGTGTAGCATTCCTGAGCAGCTCCAGACACTTTGTGCACCAAAGCTCTACTTGTTTATGAAGACCAACAGTGGGAGTTATAAACTGAAGTTTGGATCAAGTAAAGAGACATTGGTTTTTCTTGGCATAACTCAGAGCCAATATCTCACCGAATCTCAGACCACAGGGACCCCCTTCCTTCCTGAAGAAAACTCCAGGAGGTGGTAGTTCACTGAACTTTCATAAAATTTGTCTTCCCTCAGAAGGAATTAATGTGTCTTACCGAGACATCTAAGGTATCTGCTTCATCTGTCTCCAGGCCCGGTCAGCACAATGCCATGAACATACTAGGCCAGATGGATATTATATGGGGTAGTTGAAGTGGTCAACATCACTGTAAACTAAATTCTGTCATAGAACCATGGAGGTGACTGACCCTGAATCAAGATACCAGAAGTGTACTGATAACCCTATAAGGTGAAAGCAGTCTGCGTCTGGTGTTTCTGCTTAGATTTTCAAACATCTAGATGAACAGCTGCATACCATGGGATGTATTTGTTAGCTCTAATGAAGAGAACACTTACAATTTTACACTGTAACAATTGTTAACAATTTTTCGAGAAGTTCCAATAATAATACCTCTTTCTCCTGCTTGAGTTTTGAACCAAATAAAAAAACAGAGTTAGCAGATGGGGAACAAAATATTACCTTGATTACTGATAAAGATTGAAGTAGCTAATGTCTTCAGAAAATTGAGATTACAAATATTAAGGCTCAAAATTAAATAGAGATGCCCATTCAGCAGCACTGGACTGAGGTGGGCTCCCATCACAGTAACAGCACCTGCTTCTAGAGGAGCAAAGAGAATGCACGCTCCTGCAATCAGCCAGCTCCCATGTGGAAGGGGATGGAGTGGGGCTTGTGTAATTTACCAATTATGTAAACTAGGGAGAGAGGCCAGGAGTATTACACTAATTGATGTTCCTTCACTACAAAGGGCTGTTATCCAAATTTTTGTTCTCTTGGCAATTAAACCTAGGAGGTGTGGCCATCTCTCCTGGGGGTGTCTGGGGAAGGGAGGTCATCATTTAGCAAGACAGTCCTGCTTCTGTCTCCATGAGGTCACTCACAGCCCCTTTGGGTATCCCCTGGAACCCTGAACAACGGGTGTAAAGATGGTGAGAAACCTTGGAGGGAAATCCCAGTGTGCTTGTGTTGGCAGGGGAATGGGGACTGCAGCCTGGAGCAGCAGAGGGCCAGGCACCACAGACAGAAGCTAGACTATAGCAATGCTTCTTGGTTGTGCTCTGTCCTCCCCTCTCTTAGTCCCAAGAAGATTGTAAGGAAGACAAGTGGCCGTGCCAGTCCTGCAGGGGTCAGAATGATGAGGTAACATCACGGTGAGCTAGAGATACATAGAAATAGGAGCAGTCTGATCTGCTTACCTTTGAGGAGTTTCTCCTCCAACCTTCCCAGCTCTCCATTTCCCAATCTTTAAATTTAGCTAATTTAGCAACCAAGGGAGACAGTTCTTGAAAAAGAGATGTGCCCCAGGCGGAGGTACTGTGATGGTCAGTTTTGTGTGCCAACTTGGCTAGGCTACAGTCTCAGCTATTCAAACACTAATCTAGGAGTTGCTATGAAGATATTTTGTGAACATGATTAAAGTCCATGGTCACTCACTTTAAGCAAGGGAGATTATCCTACACAATCTAGGTGGGCCTGATTCAGTCAGTTGAAAGGTCTTAAGAGCAAAGGTGAGGCTTCACTGAAGAACAAATTCCATAGCTTTGTCCTGTGCCTGCGAGCTCCCACCTGCCTTTCACAACAGTCTGCTGTATGGATTTCAGGATTGCCTTGCCAGCCCCACAATCATGTAAGCCAGGTCCTTGTACTCTTAGAATATATCTCCTGCTTGTTCTGTTTCTTTGGTTGAACGCTGACTGATCCAGGTTCAGGAAGATTCTCTGAGATAGAAAGTCAACTGTAGGAGGTAGGGTGGTTGGCAAACTGGGAGCAAATGAACCCAGACTGTAACATCACTCTGTTCTCTGGTATGCCCCAACAAAATCACCAGGAAGGGCACAAGTAAGGACCTTACTTGTTTTAACCCTTCCCTTACATTGCACATGAACAGCCACGGAAGCTGATATCTCCAGCGGAATATGAGCTGCCAGGGGGAAAAAAAAACAAGACATCTGAGGATCCTAACCAATATAAAAGAAAGATACAAATTTAACAATACATTCCAGAAGAAACAGATTTAATGAACCAAATAGAACAAGACATAGGACACTGGGTTATAAGATGTACTGTATGACAAGCAAGAATAGGGTTAGATATAAGGACACACAATCATGGGAAACCTAAGGCTCCCATAGGCTAAGTGGGGGCACTGGAAAAGGCAAATCCAGCACTAAAGTCTGGGCAGTCTGACCTCAATGAACTTTCTCTTAACCATTCTGACATACACCTCTACAGCTGTGACATTAGCACAGATGAGTGAGCTATGAATTCCGCTTAGGGAGCTCTAGGAAGGCTTTGCAGGAAAGAATACATGAGTGTCAGACCTTTAATAATGAGCAAAATACATTATGGAGCAGAAGAAATAAAAGGATGAATGAATGCTGGGCAAAGGGGTTAGAGGAAGTATCTTCAGAGGGAAGTGAACGCCACATGGTCACGAGTTACAGGAAGACAGGAAGGATTGTCAGAAAGAACAGTAGGCGGGAGAGCTGACTTTCATATGTAAACACACTTTGTAAAGAGGGGATCTTAACTGTGGTATATGCAGGGGAAAATGGGAATGCATTCAAGGTGTAAAAACAGAGCATTGTCAAGTGGGATTAGTCTGCAGTGAGAGCCCCTGTCCGGCCAGACATGACACCTGCATGGCTTTAGAAACATAAAGACAGCTCTGCTCTCCACACTTCCTATCCACTGCACTTTGCATCTGGGCCCAGTTCAATTATCCTCAGAGGCCTCCCCTGCCCTGCAATTTACCTCCTAGATCCTTTCTCTCCCGTTTTCTGAGCTCATGATGAAGCTGGGGCAAAATCATATGATGTCTGATTTCTTTGTTTTAATTCTTTCCACTATATTAATATTTTTCACCTCAGTCGGAATTATGTTCTATTTTGTTACATATTACTATGTTGATGGATACACCTTAAGAGTTCATTAACCTTCTGAGGTTAAATTTATATGCTCAAGTCCCTGTGTATGCTAATCTACATATAAGATGGAAATTGACACTGTAAAGAGGAAAGCTTGAGGAGAAACAGAGAACCTCCTTTAGAAAAAGATCCGTAGTCTGAGTGAATGATAGGCCCAAAACAACCCCATCCTGGAAGAACCAATTAAGAGGTATTGTATCTTATTATTGAATGAGGAACTTTATGGTTAGCAGGATGTGACTGACGCTCATGCACATAAACCACAGGACCGTAGAACTCAGGATGAATAAGACATCGAGAATCTCAATGTCATCTGTTCACAGACCCAAGTGATCATTATCACTGAGCTTTCTTCAGCCACCAAATCTCTCCAGCTAGTAGTTTGCCATCTACACAGCCACTTATTTTGGGTTTAACGCCAATGTTAGTAAAATGCTCTGTCTAGTGACCTCAAGAAAACCAAATATAAATGAGCACAGAGGGTCTTCTCCTGCCTAGACTCCATGGCACAACCTTATGCAAGTTGCCCTTTCCTCTCTGCTAAGCATTTTTCACCTCCTTAGCTGTCTCCTCCTCCTCCTCTGAATCACCCCTTTGTTGAATCTTTAATCTTTCTTTCAAGGATATCATATTTTTGAACTTTTTAAAAGAGGATTAAAAAATGAATTTGAGACGGGGTGTGTGGAATGTCCTTTAATGAAATAAAAGTGTGTAGTCAGAGAATATTATAAACCATACTTTTTGCTCACCTCCCCTATTTTGTTTAACTAAATGGCACTTTTTACAGTAAATAAAATTATCTTACATATTATAATTCCTTATCCAGATTTAGTAACTTCCTGCATCCCTCTCAGTTTTAGGCCTTCTTAATACTATTCTTTTATTTATTAAGGCTAGGTGATACTTAGGTAACCCTAGAGCTTGACTTATTTTTTCTATGTGGCTGCAGTATATTCTAGAAAACAAGTGCGAATCTTTTCTGCATTTTTGGCACCAAGATACTGGGAGAACTATGCTCTAAATGGAAATTATGTTAATGGGTATAGTAAGCCAGATATGCTCAAGGTCCACAAGATGAAGTTGCAATCTCTATCAATAGAACAGACCCCTAACAAGGAGCATCAATACCCCTCATTCTACTTAACTTGATAATAGCCCCAATTGCTTTTTTATTCAATGGACTTTATTTTTTTATAGCAGTTTTAGATTCACAGCAAAATTGAGTGAAAGGTACAAAGATTTTACATATGCCCTCAGCCCCTACACAGGTATAGCCTCTGTCCTTATCAATACCTTCCACCACGGTGGTACATAGGTTGCAAATGATGAACCAACATTGACATATCTTCATTACTCAAAGTCTATAGTTCACATTAGGGTTTACTCTTGGTGTTGTACATTCTACGAATTAGGAGAGATGTATTATGACATGAATCAACCATTATAGTATCATACAGATATTATGTTTCACTGTCCTAAAAGGCCTCTGTGTTCCAATTGTTTATCATGTCTCCTTCCTAATTCCTGGAAACCCCTGATCTTTTTACGGTCTCCACAATTGTCCCTTTTCCAGAATGTCTTAGATGTGGAATTACATCAAATGTAGCCTTTTTAAATTGGCCTCTTTCACTTAGTAATATGAATTTAAGTTCCCTCCATGGATTTTCATAACTTTATTACTCATTTTGTTAGTGCTAAATGATATCCCATTGTGTGGATGTACCATGGTTTATTTATCCATTCATCTACTGAAGGACATCTTGGTTGCTTTCAAGTTTTGGCAATTATGAAAAAAAGCAGCTATAAACACCCATATGCAGGTTTTGGTATGGACATATGTTATCAACTCCTTTGGGTAAATACCAAGAAGTGTGATTGCTGGGTCATATGGTGAGTATGTGTAGTTTTGTAAGAAGCTGCCAACTTGTCTTCCAAAGTGGTTGTACAATTTCGCATTCCCACAAGCGATGAATGAGATTTCCTGTTGCTCCACATCCTTGCCAGCATTTGGTGAGGTTAGCATTTTGGATTTGGGCTATTCTGATGTGTGTGCTGAGGTACTTCATTGTTGTTTTAATTTGCATTTCCCTAATGACATATGATGTCGATCTTTTCATATGCTTACTTTCCATCTGCATATCTTTTTTGGTGAGGTGTCTGTTCAGGTCTTTTGCCCATTTTTTAGTCTGATTGTTTTCTTATTGTCAAGTTTAAGAGTTCTTTGTATATTTTGGGTATCAGTTCATTATCAAATGTCTTTTGCAAATGTTTTCTCCCAGTCTGTGGCTTGTACTTTAATTCTCTTGATGGTGTCTTTCATAGAGAAGAATTTTATTTTTATAAAATTCAGCTTATCAATTCTTTCTTTCATGAATCATAAATTTGGTGTTTCATCTAAGAAGACGTTGCCAAAGCCAAGGTCACCAAATTTTCTCTTATGTTATTCTAGGTGTTTTATGGTTTTGTATTAACATTTAGGTCTGTAATACATTTTTGAGTTAACTTTTCTGAAGGGTGTAAACTTTGTGTTTAGATTCTTTTTCTTTTTTTTTTGGAATGGCTGTGTCCATTTGTTCCAGCACCATTTGTTGAAAAGACTATCTTTGTGCCATTTTATTGCCTTTGCTTCTTTGTCAAAGGTCAGTGAACTATATTTATGTGTGTCTATTCTGGGCTCTCCATTCTAGTCTGTTAGTCTATGTGTCTTATTTCACTAATACCACGCTGCCTTGATGACTGTGGCTTTATAGTAAATCTTGAAGTTTGGTGGTGTCAGTCTCCAACTTTGTTCTCCTTCAATATTGCGTTGACTGTTCTGGGTCTTTTGCTTCTCCTTATAAACTTAAGAATCAGTTTGTCAGTACTCAGCAAATACATGTAACTTGGTGGGATTTTTTATTGCGATTGCATTGAATCTATAGATGGAATTGGGAAGAACTAACATCCTGACAATATTGAGTCTTACCATCCACAAACATGGACTGTCTATTTACTTGGTTCTTCTTTGATTTCCTTCATCAGAGTTCTGTAGTTTTTCTCATATAGATCTTCAACATATTTTGTTATGTTATATTCATACCTAAGTGTTTATCTTTTGGAGGAGGGGCTAATGTAAAGGGTATCACGTTTTCTGTTTGTTTGTTTGTTTGTCTTTCTGGGAGGACCATACATCCAAACTCCATCAATTTATTTATTTTTAAAAGATTTTTAATTTTTTATTAGCATATTCATTGTTACAAATCATGCTTATTCTTTATACCCCTTATCCTGTCTCTCACCTTTCCCCTCCTCCACCTGCTCCCCCACTTCCCTTTTCTCCCCACTCTAATAACCATAGACTTGTTCTCGCCATCTGATAGATTAACTATTCCTCTGTTGGTTTGTTGCCTAGAGGATCTGTCCAGTCCTGAGACGGGAGTGATCAAATCCTCCCCTGTTATCAAACATCAGATGCTTCTTCTATTAGTCTGGAGTATGCTTGGTATGCAGAGAGGACCTCTTTTTTTTTTTTTTTTTTTTTTTTTGTCTCTGCTGGTGCTTCTCCTTGTGTCAATGAAGGTGAGAGTCTGGTGTGCCATCTGCACAGTGGCTGTGACTGCTGCTATGGAGCCTAGCCTCTTTTGTGGCAGCCATGGCAATTCTGGTGACTATGGAGAGCTACCTATGCGAAAGTGGTGTTTCTGGAATGTTCTTTACCTGGTTGCAGCTGGTTTCGGCTTCCCCTGGCTCCACATCTCAGTACCCAGCAGGGTCCTGGGGCAGTGCAGACAGCTTGCCTAGTTGCGGCTGGGTGGTATCATGTTTTTTATTTAAAAACAAACAAACAAACAGTTGTTCATCAAATCTTGCAGCCTTGCTATAAGCACTTATTTCAAGAAGCTTTTTTATGTCCACTTTTTTCAGAATTTCTACATAGACAATCATGTCATCTGTGGACAAAGACAGTTATATATTTTTTCCTTTCTAATCAGTATACCTTTTATTTACTTTTCTTATCTTATTGAATTAGCTAGAATTTCCAGTATGATGTTGAAAAGGAGTTGTAAGAGAAGACATACTTACCTTGTTCCTGATCTTAGTGAGAAGGTGTCTAGTTTCTCTTTATTAAGTATGATGTTAAATGTAGGGTCTTTTTGTATATTCTTTATCAAGTTCAGTAAGCTCCCCTTCATTCCTAGTTTGCTGAGAGTTTTTAGCATGAATGGGTGTTGAATTTTGTCAAAAGCTCTCTCTGCATCTATTGATATAATTATGTCACTGTTTTCTTAAGCCTGTTGATGTGCTTGATTACATTTTCTGACTTTCAAATGTTGAGTCAACTTTGTGTTCCTGAGATAAGTCCCACTTGGTCATGCTGTGTTAATTTTCATACACTTTTAGATTCAATTTATTAATATTTTGTTGGGGATTCTTGCATCTATGCTCATGAGAGTATTGGTATACAGTTTTATTTTCTTATAATGTCTTTGTCTAGTTTTGGTATTAGTTTAATGCTGGCCCATTGAAATGAGGTAGGAAACATTTCCTCTGCTTCTATCTTCTGGAAGAAAGTGTAGAGAATTGGTATAATTTCTTCCTTAAATGTTTGGTACAATTCATCAGTGAACCTATTTGGTCCTGATGCTTTATGTTTTGGAAGGTTATTAATTACTGACTTAATTTATTTTACCTGTTTTATATTTAGTTTATCTAATTCTTCTTATGTGAGTTTTGGCAGGTGTGTCCTTTGAGGAACTCATCCATTTCATCAAGGTTATCAAATTTGTGGTAATAGAGTTTTTCACAGTCTCCTTTATTATTCTATTGCTATCAATGGAATCTGTAATGATGTTCTCTCTTTCATTTCTAATGTTAGTAATTTTTATCTTCTCTCTCTTTACTCTTAGCCAGACTAGAGGCTTGTCAATTTTATTGATCTTTTCAAAGAACTCACTTTGTTCCGCTTAGTTTGGATTTAATTTGCTCTTTATTTTCTAGTTTCCCCAGGTGAAAGCTTAGATGATTAATTTTAGATCTTTCTTCTTTTCTAGCATATGCATTCAATGCTATGAATGTCCCTCTCAGCACTGTTTTTGCTGCTTCTCACAAATTTCAGTTAGTTATGTTTTTATTTTCACTTAGTTCAAAACATTTTTAAAATTTCTCTTGCGATTTCTCCTTTCACCCATGCATTACTTAGAGGTATGTTATTTAATCTCCAAAACTTTGGGATTTTCTAGCTGTCTTTCTCTTATTGATCTCCAGTTTAATTTCATTGTAGTCTGAGAACAGATATTTTATGATTTGTATTCTTTTAAACTTGTTAGGATGTGTTTTATGCTTATGATGTGGTTCATCCTCATGAATATTTAATGTGAGCTTAACAAAAATGTGTATTCTGCTGTTGTTGGATCAAGTAGTCTATAAAAGTCAATTATCCAATTGATTGATGGTTCGGTTGAGTTCATCTGCGCCTTACTGAGTTTTTTCTTGTTGGATCTATCCATTTTTAGTAGATGGGTGTTGAAATCTCCAAGAATAACTTTATTTTTGCAGTTCCATCAGTTTTTGCTTCACATAGTTTGACACTGTTGTTAGGCACATACATTTTAAGAACTGTTGTGTCTTCTTGGAGAACTGACCCATTTATTATTATGTAATGCCCCTCTTTGTCACTGATAAATTTTCTTGCTCTGAAGTTTGCTCTGCCTGAAATTAATATAGCTATTCCCACTTTCTTTTGACTAGTGTTAGCATGGTATATCTTTCTCTACCCACTTACAATTAATATACATGTATCGTTTTATTTAAAGTGGGTGTCTTACAGACAACATACAGTGTTTCTCTTTTTTTGATCCACTCTGACAATCTTTTTCTTTTAATTGGTGCATTTAGGCCATTGATATTAAAAGTAATTATTGACATGTTTGGATTACTATATACACCATTTATTACGGTTTTCTATTTCTTGCCCTAATTCTTTTTTCTATTTTCATCTGCTTTTTTCCTGCCTTTTGTGGTTTTAATTGAACTCTAAATAATTCCATTTTTTTCTCTTTCTATAGAATATCAGTTTACTTCTTTTTTACTTTTTTTAGTGGTTCCCCTAAAGTTTGCAATATACATTTACAACTAAATTTAAATCCACTTTCCAATAACACTATACCACTTCAGATGTAATGCAAGCATCTTATAATAACAAAATAATCCTAATTCCTCCCTCCCAGCCCTTGTATTAATTCTGTTATTTATTTAACTTACACGTAAGTATATATATGTATATATGCGTATATAAATAAAATTGAATACATTATTGTTATTTTCTAAACAAGCTATTATCTGTTAGGATATAAATTATGAAGTATTTATTTTACCTTCACTTATTCCTTTTCTAATGCTAGATCCTCCCCCTATTATGTAGATCCTATTTTTTGACCTACGTAATTTTAATTCTCTCTGATGAAGTTTTTAAAACATTTCTTACAAAGGCAAGTCTACCATCACTAATTCTTTCAATTTTTGTTTATCAAAAAAAATCTTTATTTCTCCTTCACTTTTGAAGGATAATTTTACAGGGCACATTATTTTAGGTTGTTCTCTCTCAGTTTCTATCTTTCTCTGTCTCAACACTTGAAATATTTCAATTTATTTTCTTCTTGTTTGCATAGCTTTTGATAAAATGTCTACTGTAATTTTTATCTGCTCTCCTCTATAGATGTTTTTTTTCCTGACCTCTATTAAATTTTTTTCTTTATCTTTGATTTTCTGTAGTTTGATTATTATATTACTATGAGTGGTTTTTTGTTTGTTGGTTTGTTTGTTTTTTGGAATTTATTCTGCTTGGTGTTTTCTGAGCTTCCTGGATCTGTTGTTTGGTGTCTGGCATTATTTTGGGGAAATTCTGAGTCATTATTATTTTAAATATATCTCCTATTCCTTTCTCTTTCCTCTCCTTCTGGTATTTCCATTATGCATATGTTATACATTTTGCAGTTGTCTCACAGTTCTTGGACATTCTGTTCTTTTTATTTTAGTATTTTTTCCCCCTCTTTGCTTTTCAGTATCCTTAAGCTCAGGGGCTCTTTCTCAGCCATGTCCAATCTACCAATAAGGCCATCAAAGGCCTTCTTCATTTATTTACAATGTTTTTGATATCTAGCATTTCCTTTTGGTTCTTTCTTAGAATTTCCATTTCTCTGCTGACAACGCCCATGTGTTCTTTAATGCTGTCTACTTTATCCCCTAGCGTTTTTATCATAGTAATCGTAAATTCCCGGTCTGATAATTCCAGCATCCCTGCCATATCTGAGGGTGGTTCTGATGCTTGCTCTTTCTCTTCAAGCTGTGTTTTTTTCCTTTTGGTATGTCTTGTAATTTTTTCTTGGTATCTGGACATAATATACTGAGTAAAAGAAACTGTGGCCTTTAATAACGTGGTGGTAAGGTGTAGGAGAAGGGGAAGAATTCTGTGTCTGTGATTAGATCTCAGTCTTTAGTGAGGCTCTGTGTCTGAATTTTAAACTTCACAAGTGCTTCTCAGCCACACACAACCACCAGCAGCACCCCCAGGTGAGAGAGGTTGGCTACAATATGTTCGGGGTGAGATTTTTCTTCTCCCACATAGAAGGCTAGAGCTGGCTGAAGTTGAATATTTCCCTTCCCCTAGGTCAGTTAGGTGCTGAGAAAACCCTGGCAAGTCAGGCTCCTGTTAATTTCTCCTGAAGTCAGACCATGCTAAGAAAAACAAAATGTTCTGAGGATTTTTAAATGGTTCTTTTCCCCTTTCTCATGTTGAAAGCATGTGGGGGTTCTTCTCTGGTATTCACTGTGAAAACCTCATTGAGTTCCTGGAAGCAAAACTCACAAAGTGTGGGGGCCCTCCTACAACTAGGTCCCCCTGAGTTTTTGATTCTCAAACTTGTTTACACTAAGCCTCCAGCAATTCAAGTACAGCTTAGATTTTTCTACCCTGGCACTGGTTCCTGCAGAGGTTTTTGCTCTTGGGTTTCTTTCCCAGTAATTTGTTATTCTCTGTATTCATTTGTCTGTCTCTCCAATTTGGGGGGCAGTGGTTTGCTCTGTGACCTTACTTCTCTAACAGATCAAAGAAGAGATGTTGACTTTGCGGTTTATTTAGCTTTTTGTTTGTTGTTAGGATGGAGTGGTGACTTGAAGCTGCTATCCATACAAGCCGAACCAGAAATCAGAAGTCTGCAATTGCTTTTTTAGAGTCAGTTACATATCGTCACGAGAAGGAACAAAACTAGAAGAGAATTTTGAAGATTGTTTTGATATATAAACAGAATTAATTAGTATAAACTTTTTGTAAATGTATTTCCTGATGCTGGGCTTGAGGTGTTTTATAGACTGTTCTTGTGATACAGACATCGTCATGAATTCAACGCAGGATGTTAAGAATCTGAAAGCCAGACAGATTAATTTGTCTTTTTTTGTTGCTGTTGCCTGATAATTCAAGAGTTTCCAAAACCATTGAAGGGAGCTCCAGAGGTTTAATATAAACTAGATGGAGACTTAATATTCGGATAAAATTGAACTAAAATGCTTGATGAGAAAAAGACATTGAACATTTTCTTCTGGCTTTCTCATATTTTAATAAAGCATTTGTGTGTAGGTCAATCATAATCACCCTCAAATCCTTATTACCATATGCAACCTCTGTGATGTTCAGATTTTTTTGGAATACAGATTTATAGCCTCTTGAAAGTAACTTAGTTGCTCTCTTACTGATATATAAAATCAATATAATTTATGGTATTTGTTACATAGAGGCTTTAATATTAGATCGGGCCATGAAGACAAATTATTATGGAGCCCTGGTGTGTCTTAAATTGTTGGAAATGTTGGTAAATTTAATCACGAAATTTGAAAAAAAGATGGTTTTCAAAGTGCAAAACCATCAGTTGCCCCTGCACTCTCTTTCATCAATGAAGTTAGATATTTATTTATAGATACTTATTATTTGTTATGGTGGCAAATTGGGGAGCATTTAAAATGATACATATTGTAATAGTTAATAGAGTGCTTTGCTTAATTTTTTTTCTACAATTTTCTTTTCTGAATTATGCAAAAGACACTACACTTAACTTCTCCCATGATTATGGCTGAAATCATAATGAAATAATATCTCCTAAAATGATCTAGCCAGACTAACCTCTGCCTTTTTTGGTTATTCAGAAATCCTTTATATCCATAAACTCAAGTGGAGGAGAACTACAGTATGAATTTGACATAATGCCCTTTCAGAGGTTCATTATGCCGTCCTTTTGCAAGACGGCTTAGAAATCTTTGCCACCAGCCATACTATCTAGTATAAATCCTAAATCTTCCTTTGTAAACCCTTGTTTGGCCTTTTTGCATATATATCCTGAATCATATGAAAACTTATCTTTCTCTCCTGACAATCCAATTTATCAATTTTTGAGATATTGAGTTTCAAGCAGCAGTGCTTGATTATCTCTGTAGAGCTAGGGCTAGGGTCTGGAACTCACAGATCCCTGGAGCCCATTCACAAACCCTTCACACGCAGGTCTATGAACTAGGTAACTGGCAATAAGGTCCTTGGAGCTTTGATCGAAGTAGGAATAGTCTTTATTCAGCACACACAACACTATGAGCTAGGCAGTGCAAAGAGAAACTCAGAAACTCAACTGCTACAGGCAAAGTCCAAAGAAAAACTGACAACTGAGCAGCTGCCAGCAGAGTAAACATGCTCTATTTTTAGATGCGAGCTCTCTGCTGGCCAGCCTGCTTCACAAACTGAAGAACACACAGTAGCTATAACTAGAAAGATACATGGGTGCACATGCACACTAACTCCACGCACACACAACTTGTTTACAAGAAATGTCAGGGAGCCTGACTAAATTATCCTATTTTCCCCACAATATCCCTTTTGGTTTCTTAAAATGATGACCACCTTCTACCTCCCTCCTCCCAACATATGCACAAATAGTGTGTGAATCATTATTTTTGTATGAATGCTTTTGTGTTACTTGACATACATGAACTTAAAAGAGTAAAACTTCACCTCCCATTTACAGAGGTGGGATCTACCCATATGGGCAAGGTTGTTGATGTGAAGGGGGAAGAAGCGGTTAAGTGTCTATAGCACTATGATGAAGTCTCAGTGTTTTTAGTGAGTCTGTGCCCCTGGACTGTGATACTGACTAGTGCTTCTCAGTCTTCTTCCTGCCCTCTCTCCAGGTGGGATGGCTGGAGGGGCTGGAGTTGGGTATTTTCCTCCCCCAGGTCAGCTGGACTCTGATAAAACCTCAATAAGGTTAGACTGTATAAAGCAAATCCTCTCAGGGCAGGCGTTGTGAAGAACAGAGTGCTCGGGTGTATTTCACAATGGGTGCTTTTGCCTTGCCGCTCTGAAAGCACAAGGGGATTTTTTTATAGTCTTCACTTTGAGAACTGGTAGCACTCCAAGAAGTAAAACTCCAGAAGCTTGGGGGCTCCCAAGACTCAGTTCCTCTGTAGTTTTTAACCCTCAGGCTTAGCCACACTGAAGATAGAGCACGAAGTCTTTTTGGAGGCAGTGGAGGTGCAGCGGAAAGAACACTAAAGTTGGAGGCAGAAGACTTGGGTATGACCTGCTTTTTAGTTTTAGAAAAGTGTTTGACTCTCTGAATTTCGATGTCCTTATCTGGAAACAGGAGTTAATTACCATATTTTGTCAGAATTAACTCAGAGAGTATAAAATTATATTATAAAAATACAGCAACATAAAAATAGCAGTACTTAAAGTTACCATTATTTATAAATGAGTATTAGGAAGGTAGAATTAGCAACTACTCGGAAAGGTATTTCTACTATTTTATGTGTGGAACCCAGCTCTTTACAATAATACGTGTAGAAACTTGATCACTTTACTTAAATTCATAGTGCCTCAGTTTCCTAGTGTAAAATGAAAACTAACACTGCCTGTCTCATAGAGTTGTAGAAGGACTATGTATTAGTCCATTTAGTGTTTCTATAACAGAATACCTGCAACTGGTATTTATAAAGAAAACTGATTTACAAGGAAAACAAAGTTTATTGCTCACAGTTTCCGAGGCTGGGAAGTCCAAAGTCCATCTGATGGTGGCAAAAGTGAACCAGGGGTCTCACAGTGCAAGATGGTGGAAGCAGAGAGAGAAAGAGAAAGACAGACTCTCTTCTTCTTTTAAAGTCCTCAGAACCACACCCATGACCACCATTTAAAATCCACTCAGCACTACATGGTCCTATAATCTAATCACCTCTTCAAGGCCCCACCTTATAATTACCATAATAGGATTTCCCACCTTCTTTACAGTCACAGTGGGTGCTAAGTTTCTAATACATAAAATTTGGGGGATACAATTCAAGCTTCTGTGAGTTTTGGGGGGACATAATTCAATCCACTAGACTTAAAAGAGTTAATTTATGAGGGTACTTCAAAAAATTCATGGTAAGATTCTTATTACCCTTCAATTCTATTTTCCACAAATTTTTTTACATAACCTCATCTGTAAAACATTCAATATAATGCCTGGACATGTTTGTTTTCAACATAATTCAGACTTTTTCTTTGTTTTTTTTTGCTACAGACCATACACAAAAGCATCCCCATGAGCTTCTACCATCCTAAAGGACTCTTCATCAGGGGCATTCTGGCTTCTTCCTGGTATGTGATTCTCTTATTTTAAAATGCATTAAAAATGGAACTAAACTCTCATTATTGTAACTACTATAGCTATATTCATAATTCGTATCATTTTAGAGGTGTATACATCTACCATATTTAAATCAAAGCTACTTGATTACCAGGAGAATCACTTGTAAAGCTTTATTGTGGCTACTCAGATATATTTGAAAAGATGGAGTATATAATAAAATAAAAATCATAAGACATATAAAGAGCCCATATAGGATAATCTTGCATTCTAACTAGGAATCTCTCTCATCACATCCATGAAAAAATGTATTCTGATCCATATTTAAACCCTCACAGTGAGGCTGAACATAGTTTTTCACAAGGCAACTTATCTCACTAAACTTTTATAAATTTCTATACTGAAATAAAATCTAAAGGTTTGTTTGTTTTAGTACCATGCAAAAGGACATGACAAGCCTACATAACAACTTTTCAAATATTTGAAGTCAAGTGTCATGTTTCTGCCTGTCTGAACAAAGTACCCTATGGGAGCTTTCACAGTAGATGGGATAGAAGCATTGGCTGTGGAATCAGACCTTGGTTTTAATCTTACTAAGCTCAGTCACTTTCCAGCTCTGTGATAAAATTATTAAACCTCTTTGTACTTTAGTTTCATCTCCTAATTAACTGGATTGTTTTAAGACTTAAATAAGATAAAAAAAAAAAAAACCCATAAACTACCGAACTTAAAAAGAACATAGCACTTTGCAAATACTCAATCAATATTAACTGTTATTTACATTAAATAATTTTCATATGAAATGGCTTACAGCCACTTTACCAATTTATAATCTTCCTTTGAATATACTTAGTTTATTAATGTTGCTTGTAAGGTGCATTTGCTAGAGGGGCATATAAGACAATAATTAAATGATTGTTTATTATTTATTAATTCCTGTCTTAAATAGTGATGCTTACTGTAGATATGTACATAATCCCAGAAATGTTTATGTAATTGAAGTGGAAGTGTTGCAATATTACCACATGCCGTGACTTAAAAATGTAAGAGACAGGCAAAAAAGAAGTAATTAGCATGAAGCCTTGAGGTCAGGATTAGAGTCCTTTCTCCAGGCAAGCAGACTGGGAAGGGAAGTAGGTATTTCCTACTTGAAAACATCATATTATTATTATTTTATTTTGGGTGTTAAATGTGGTTAACTTTAATCTAATTGCTCTTTCAGAGTTACCAATGACTGATTCACAAGAAATGCCCACAGGAATCTGAAGGAAGTGATCCAGGCAAATGAGTGTATTCAAGTCTTGCCACCTTCTTATATCAACACCTAATTTTAGTTTCTAAGGCTGGAACACTCTTGTGCACTTGTGGAAACCAGCGAATGTGACTTGGGTTACCTTTTACAGTACTGCAGAAAATTCCACCGTAGTCCCTGTGGACAACATGAGAGTTCAGATTTTTTTCTCACCTCTCTTTGACACATTTTGACCCTTATTCACTGAAATACTGGGATCTAAATGTTAGGAGCTCCTAGATTTTTAGCTCTCGGAGATGACTCTTTTCTGGAAAAGACTCAGAAATGAAGAGGATCACAGACTTACTTTTCTTACTTATTTCTAGTCCCTCAAAGGGCTAAGTCATTGTGCCTGGTATCAGGCAAGGATCAGAGGATCCGAAGAAGTATTCACTGACTAAAGGAGGAAGAGCTTTCAGGATGAGGCTATAGAAAAAATATAACTTTAACATGCTTAATTTGCTTCTGTATTTAATGCTTGCTAAAGATGGGAAAACATAACTAACACCATTTTAAGTAAGGCAGGCCCAGACACATTAAATTCCAGGAAGGGAGTAAAACACCACCCGGTTCCAGGAACTGACTGACCAGTTCCTTATCTAAAAGCCACCTGGAAGATAAACAATTGAGAAGTGCACTGTTCCTTATCGGGGTGCCAGCTCGCTAGAGCCCACCAATAAATCTAAAGGTGCCTCAGATAACAAGTAAGCAGTACACAACTCATCCTGTTGTGAAAGTCTGTCTAAAAAACTGTATAAAAAGCTCTTGTGTTTAAGGCTCGGGGTCGCTTCTGTCCAGGAGACTAAGTGACCCCAGCATGCTGGAATAAACTCCTCTTGCTTGATTTCAGCAGTCTCTGTCTCATGGTCTTTGTGGAGTGAGCCATCCCTGTGTGTGGGATTTGTGCATGGTGCACGGGTCTTACAAGGCTATGATGAACCTTCAATGGTAGAGTCCAGATAAGTCTGAAGTTAACAGAGTGTCTTCTAATATGACTAGAATGAGTAACGAGAAACAGGCTGCTGTTAAGAAAAGATAATTTTGATTTTCAGGACACCACTGGTTCTTTCTTTGGAGTTTTCTTTTTTCCTCACATCTAGCAGCATAACTGCTTTCTCTGGTTTTTGTTAGGTCCCTAGAACCGAGAAACTGACTTTTAGAAAGCCCCACCCTCCGGTTTTGTTTCTCTAAGTTTCCTTCCTCTGAGTTTCTATCTTGCTAAGTCTCTGTTCCCAGAGCAGGCCAAGCAAGCCATACCAAGAGTGTAGTATTGTAACTGCTTCCCTCTGTTAGGCCAAGGTTTCTGTCTCCCTGAGTCTCTCCTCCCATCAGCAAGCTGTACCTGGAACTGAACAATTGTAACCGTCTTCCTAAGCTAGGCCAGATGCTCATCTTAACCCTATCAAAGAAGACACCCAACCGCCTCTCAGTGCTGACACCACTTTTCGGCTCAGCCTGGCAGGTCCGCTTGCCACTTGCTAATAAAATCTTTTCTTCTTTTACCTGGCTGGCATCTCCTTTCTCAGCGACCTTGCAATTTTGGATAATTTTCTTTCTTTTTTTGTTTTCTTCTTAGAATAATAGTTAAAGTAGAGCAGACATACAAGATGCATCATAAGTATATCACCCAATATATTTTCACAAAATGGAGAAACGTAGTGAACAATATAGTAAACAAATTGAGAAATTAAACATTAAGAGCATTCCCCCCAAAAACCCATGCCCCCTCTCAGACACTGCGCTTGTAAAGATAACTACTATTTTGAATTCTAACTACATCGATTAGTTTTTCCTGCTTTTGAATTTTATACAAATGGCATCATGTGTACGTGGCCTCTTGTGTCTGGTTTCTATTGCACCTGGCTCCTGCTCATTTTTATTGTTTCATGCAGTTCCACACAGTGAAAATCATGGCTGTATCCACTGAATAAATGTACCAAAATTTCTTCATTTATTCTTTGTTTCTATACCATGTCTTGGCTTTTTTGATTAGTCTGATATATTTTTGCTTCCCTATATAATTAAATCTCCTTTTTTCTCCTCTTAGATTGTTATTTTCACATTCTTTCACTATTCTTAGTGGGTACCCTGTAGATTGATGATGAAACCTTACCTTTTACCCCTTTAGAATCCATTCAACCTTTGAACACAATAACTGTACTTTCCTCTCTTGAATCTTTCATGTTATTTTTGTCATGCTTTTAATACTACATGTATGTCAAGCAACCAATACATTATTTGTATTTATTTTTACAGTCAATATTAATTTATATTTAACCAAAGCATGTCCTTTACATGTTTTCAATTTTTCCTTCTGAATTTTATCTCTCTGTTGAACAAAATTTGCCTTTGGCTAATGTTGGGAAAATACAGAAAAAGAAACCCATCAGGGCCCCTCGGAGGTTTGGAGTCTTGCTGAGCACCTGAGGTGGGTACACGCGTGCGCACGGGTGTTCCTTGTGCTTGTCTCATGTGACCGCGCATGTGCATCCGGGTGTTTTTCTGAACTGTGGACTTGAGTATGGACTAATGGCGCAGCTGTCCGAGGACGCTCTGGAAGCCATATTAGGTCAGCTGCTCCTAGCTCTGAATAAAGCCCATTATTTCTTCACCCACAGCTCCCAGGATCTTTTCCTATTACCCAGCTGGTAGACATGCGTGTGGAGGGTTTGTGACCCAGTCTGGGCAATGGGCTCAAGGGGTCTGTGAGACCTAGCCCTAGCTTTACAGCTAAAAAACTTTCTTTTGGTATTTCTAATATGCTAGGGAGAAATGATCTCAATCTTTGTATAGAGATGGTTTATTTCGGGCCGACCCTGTGGCTCACTCGGGAGAGTGCGGCGCTGGGAGCGCAGCAGCGCTCCCGCCAGCGAGTTCGGATCCTATATAGGGATGGCCGGTTTGCTCACTGGCTGAGTGCGGTCACAAAAAAGGACAAAAAAAAAAAAAAAAAAGAGAGAGATGGTTTACTTCAACTTTATTTTTTAAAAGTTTGGTATTGATTTCCTTTTAGCAGATTAAATATATAATTGTATTGTCTTTGGGCTTTTCTCATTTCTCTTGGGGATTGAGGTTTCAGTGATATTGCTGCTCCTTTTAGTTAATGTTCCCCTCACCCCCTCTGACACCCAGCTACTTTTAAGGTTTTTCTCTTTGTCTTTTGTTTTCAGCAATTTTATTATGTTGTGGCTACTTATGGTTTTCTTTGATTTATCCCACTTGGAGTGCACTTAGACTCTGGGAAGTACATGTTAATTTTTTTATTTTTTTAATCAGTTTTGGAAAGTTTTTGGCCATTGTGTCTTCAAATATGTCTTTTGTTCCATTTTTTCTGTCTCTTCTTTCTTTGAAACTCGTTTATTCATGTTAGCTTTTTCACCATGTCCCATATATTTTTTCCATGTTTCTCTTTGTGAGTCAGTTTCCATGTTTTCTGCACCTGAAATGTCTGTTTAGTGGAGTCGTTAAACCAGCTATTTAATAATTGCAGCTGATCTTTAGTTGTTGAATGTAAATGTAATAATTTTACACATTCCAATTCTCTGATATTTTATCTATTGCCTTGAATATATCAATTATTTTAAAATGAGGCCGAATAATTCTAATATGTGGTTCAGCTGTAGGTTTGTTTTGATTGCCTGTTGTTTTTATTTTACCCTGTTTCTTGTTATACCTGATGGTTTTTTATTTAATGTCAGATATTATATATAACAAATTGGAGACATTCTGTGTATCTTTCTCCAGAAAAGACACATAATTTTCTTTAACTGGTAATTAAAAAACCTTGTCAACTCAATCCAGTCAAGAACAAAGCTGGCTAGAGGTGGTTTGCCAATTTGTAATAATGTTAAAGGCACAGTCCATCAAGTTTCCCAATGTCTCTCCTCTGTAGAGAATACTACACTTAATTTTTTTTTATACCACCTTGAAATTAAAGAATGCTCCATTCACTTCTCAGCTGCTTTTACTTTCCTTTTGTAGAGCTAGGGCTGGGTCTGGAGCTCACAGACCCCTTGAGCCCGTTCACAAACCCTTCACAAGCAGGTCTATGAGCAGGGTAACCAGCAAAAAGGTCCTTGGAGCCGTGGTTGAAGAAGGAATAGTCTTTTTTCCGCACACACCCATCTAGGAGCTAGGCAGTACAAAGGAGAAACTCAGAAACTCAACTGCTACAGGCAAAGCCCAAAGAAAAAAACTGAGCAGCTGCCAGCAGAGTAAAACATGCTGTGCTCTCCTAACTGAACAAACAATAGCAATTAACTAGAAAGATACATGGGTGCACATGCGCACAAACTCCACCCACACGCGACTTGTTTACAAGAAATGTGCTGCTTGACCCCCCCACCCAGACCTGAGTCGAGGGAGCCTGACTAAATTATCATATTTTCCGGACAGCTTCTTAGCTCAGTCTAGTGGAAAATTAAAGTGTCTCCAGTAAAAGAAAACCCTGTTTGAATATTAAGCTCACTTCTTTATGCTTCTCTTCTTTCCAACTTCTTGGCCCCTCAAGTGCTGGCTGCAATCCCAAATTTATGAAACCTTCAAATACAATTCTTTTGTATAGGACTTACAGTTTTTTTCACTGTAAGTAGTGGTCTGCTATGAGCTACTCCCTGAAAGCTGGAAGAAAAAAATTCTCTTTCTTTTGTTTTTGAGGTAGTAATAGGTAAGTTATTTTATTTTATTTAAAAGATGACTGGTAAGAGGATGTTAACCCTTGACTTGGTGTTGTCAGCACCAGGCTCTCCCAAGTGAGCCAACCGACCATCCCTATATGGGATCCGAACCCGGGGCCTTGGTGTTATCAGCACCGCACTCTCCCGAGTGATCCACGGGCCAGTTCTAGGTAAGTTATTTTATTCTGAGCTTCTAGGTCTTAAGGGCTTGATGTAGTGGCTTCCCCAGGAGATCCTCCATAATTCGATTATGTAATAAAGACATAAGTAAGAAACTTTATACATGGATGAAGATGCTTACCCTGGTTGCCTTTGGAAGCTCAATATTCTACTCAAAATTTCACATCAGGAATTGCACATACTCACGGAGCCATAAAGCAAGGAACTTTGTTTTCCCCTTCTTGTCTTGTGATTTTTTGACTTTTAGGTACTATCACTATCACATAGCTACTGACATTTAAAATACTTCTAAGAAAAAGTAGTACATGCATACACACTGTCTCCTACACTTACAGTTTTTAACATTATAACATAAATGACCATATGATGCATAATACTTTCTAATCTTTTAGAAAAAAAAATCACTTTCCTTTTTGATATATATATATTTTTTAATCATTACACAATGTAAACATTTTTTGTGGCCCTTTACCAGTTTCTCCTTAACCCTCCTCCCCCTCCCTCTTTCCTCTCTCTGATGGCCTTTGTTCCTTTCTCTCCTTTTGAAAGTTCAAGGATTGTTGTATCTTTCTTTATTTTTAAATTTTTTTCAGCTCCCACTTATGAATGATCATAAAGACTGAAGAAGTTATCAACCAGGTTTTGCTAAAGCCAAGACTGGAAATGAAGAGGAAGGAGCACTTTAACAAAAAACAATTTAAACCTACACTCTGAGATCTGGCCACTGCCTTTCATCTGTATGGTCCATTTTATTTATGACCACAGCAAAGTAACATAAATTTGGTGTCTGCCTTACTGCTGTTTTTGAATTGGCTCAGTGTTCAACCACTTTTTGTTTGCTTAGAAAGGAAAGAGAGTACAAGAACCACAGTAACTGACAAATTTATAATCACTAAATATTAAAAATTTCTCATCAAGGAAAAATGAGAGCTGTTAGGATTATCATTAAAGTCTGCAAAATAATGATATCAAGTAAGATTCATTCACGAATAATTCTAGAATATCAACATTAGAACAAGGCAAGTAACAAAGCTAGTTTTAAGACAGAATGAAGTGACAATTAGTGACATTAATTATAATTCACATAAGGATTTATGGTTTATAAGTCATTTAAAAAGATATTCCAGTCATTTTGCTTTTGGAAAACATATGTTGAGTAGTTGTGTAGTTGCGTGTGTAGTTTCGCAGTTGTGTGTAAATGTGTGTGTGTTTTATTTCCATGTTGTGAAGAAGACTTTAAGAAGTCTTATAACTTATTCAAATGCGCACAGCTAGTAGGTGGTAAAGCCAGAATTAAAACCCAACTCTAATTTCGAATTTTAAATTTTTGCCATTTTCAGAATGTGATAAAAACATGAAACTTGCTACTCTAAAGGATGGCGTGGCTATGAAATATGAATAAGCCCAAACTGAATTATATCAGCTTGAGACATGGGTGCTTTTTTGTTAATAGAATTACACAGGCTTTGTGTGCTCACAGACATCACCTTAGAAATTCAGGCAGAGGACTTCTGGTTATAGAAAACAAATTGAACCCATGTATTTTAACCACTCCTACTTTCTGAAAGCCTACTAAAATGGTGATAAAGGCATTAAAAGGCAGGTATACTACATTAACCCACGGAATGTTACATTAACACCACATTCACAAATATGTTACGTTAACCCACTGGTACAAGGAGAACAGTAGGGGGAGACAGTGTGAAAAAATATAGAAAGCTGGAAGGCATAGGAATAATCAGTAACTGACTCATTAGTCCTCAGAATTCTAAATTCTAAGCTACTCGGTGGAAACAAATATCCGGATTTATACCATATCACTCATATGTTCAGTAATTTGGTGGCATAGCTCACCTCTGTAAGTAGGGGTGATGGTGGGGATAAAAACAGGAGGGCTACTTGAAAGTAGGTTGAAGAAGTAGTCAGATCCCAAAATTCCCTCTTCTACTCAATGGAATAATGCTTCCCCTGCCCTAGAGGTTGTAAGGAATTTAATCCTCAAAGCAATCTTATGAAGTAGGAACTATTATTAAACTCATGATGGAAATGAGGCAAAAAGGCTCAGAGAAGTTAAATAAATTGTCCAAGATCACACATGTGATCTTGAATTAAAATTCGACTTCAAGGAATTTGAACTCAAGCTCAGTCACTCTGATTCCAGAGTCTATTCTCTTAACACTTCTCTATGTACTTCTCTATAGATGTGAAAGACACCAGAAGATGGATAGTATTAAAGCTGTGACATATATAAATCACAGAAAAATGTAAAAAAGTTTGGGGAGTGGCAAATGACTCTATCTTGGAACACTCTTCTGAGAATTAAGCATGAACTCTAGAGGGTAATTTAGGAACACAAAGAGGGCTTTTCCCTCCCTGCACAGAGGATTTAAAATTCTCAATATGAACTAATACTTGGAAAACACTGAATCACCAAGGTCCCAATGTTAACCAACAAAGCTCAGTAATTTCTTCCCTAGGGAGCCTGATCAGATTTTGCATAAAATCCTAAATGAGGGGCTCGTTCTCCAAGCTTCCCTACAAGTTCCTGAGATAAATTGAGATGCACAGAGAATAAGGTACATTCACAATATTAGCTAACTGATGGTGTGGAGACACACAGATGATGCACTTGCCTTGCTCTGAAGATGCTATATGCGGATTCACAGACAGATGGGATGTTGCCTCCCCCACCATCAGAACTTTGTCTCCTGCAGGACAGCGAAGTCTGGAAAAAAACATTGAAGGTCTGGCACTAGTGAGGTCTCCAGGCAGAAGGAAGTTGGATGACTGAACCTTCTCTGTTCTGATGTTTCATTCCCACAGCTACAGCAGTGGAAAGGTGTGGGAAGTCCACCTGCCCTTCCAGAACAATTCATCATGGTTTTGAGGTAAGATGAGATGAAGGGGATGGGTAGGAGGAATTCAGGACATCAGGGATCACTCTCAGCACTTTCACTAAGCCAGGTACTGAGTATCTGAAAGGTAAGACGGAAAAAAAGGGTTGAGCAGTGGGCACTCGGCAGGGGAGTGGGTGGGTGGGAGGAGGGGAGGGTGTCACTCACAGTGATGTCACTGTCCTGGACCTTGAGAAATGCCTACAGAAAGTGGTTCCAAGTAGCATCTCTGGCTCCTCTGCTCTCCTGCTATGTGACCTCGGCCAGCCTATTCATCTCCTCAAGATGTTTTTTCCTTTTGTCCCAAATGTGGACATGACTTGACGTCTATGCTAAAAGACTTCATCCTGGATTGTGTCAGTCCAAGGGAGGTGAGCAATTGTAGTTGAAATCTGAAAACATGGAAGGAATGGGCAAATGAGGGAAGAAATCTAAAAGAGAGAAGGAAGTCATTGTTGCTTGGCTCTTCCAGAGTGACTCACAGTCACTGTGGCAGGTCATTTGAGTTTAATTAATCTACTTTGCCTGAATTCTCACCTTCACACTCTCATGTACTTTTTCATTATCAACCTATTCTTCGTGGGCCTCTGCCACTCCTTGGTCACTGCGCCCAAAATGCTAGTGGGCTTTGTGTCAGAGATCTTGATCTCCTTTGTAGGATGTATGACTCGGCTGTTTTTTTTGTTTTTTCTTCTGTTTCTTTGTCCGTTGTAAGTGCTATGTGCTGACAGGCATGTCCTATAATCTCTATGTGGCCATCTGCAAGCCCCTGCTGTATACAGTTGCCATGTCCCCTCAGGTCTTCTCTGCTGATGTTTAGTTCATACGTGATGGGGTTTGCTGGAGCCTTGGTCCACATAGGGGCCATGGTCAGATTATCTTTTTGTGATTCCAGCATCATCAACCATTGTAAGTATGGCATCTTCCCCTCCTCCAGCTCTCCTGCAGCAGCGCCTATGCCTGTGAGCTGGTCGATTCATTACTGTGAGCACAGTTGTGATAATGTCCAGCTTCATCATCTACATTTCTTATGCTTTGATCCTCTCCAATATCCTCCGCATCTCATATCTGAGGTTGGTCAGAAGCCTTCAGTACCTGTGGTTCCCACATAAAAACTTCTGCTCTCTTCTATGGTTCTGGGTCGTTTACACATCTCAAGACCTCTTCTTTTGGTTCTGTGAGCCAGGGGAGGTTCTTCTCAGTATTTTACACGTAGTGCCCATGTTGAATCCCCTCATCTACAGCCCGAGGAACAAGCTTGTTGGTTCAGGGTGTGTGTGTGTGTTTCCCCATAATTTCCTTCTGAACACGATTTTTATTGTAAAGATTTTTTTCATGTCCTATAAACATGCAGACATATCATCGAACGTCATGGTTACTGTCGGTCCCTTCTTACTCACTGACCTAAGCTTTGTTCTTCACAGCATGCTCCAGAGACTCAGCCTGAGACCCATTGCTTTTTAGATTAGACCACTTCTCACGTTGCCTCGTTCCATGTACTTTCCATTCATAAGCAAACATTACAGGGGAACACTGTCTGATGAGGTCACCTTCTCTTTATTTTCCCTGGAAGTAATTATATATGGCCCTTTTGGCTTTTCAGTATTTTACAAATTTCTGCTCAATGACAAGAGGTTGGGTTATAAATTACAAATTTTCCAGAATTTCAGAGTTCTTATAGTCATGGCTTCTATTCTGGATGCCGTGCCTCACAGATAATGTTTAGGTAGATAACTTGTCCCTTTACGTTTTTTTATTCCTGAGGCTGGGTAAGGATGAGTGGGGCTCATCAATCTTCCTACCTTCTTCACACTCACCAATCATGGAAACTACAGACATGTCTTGAGAAACATGGGTCTTTCATAGCGTTGGGTAAATGGTCTGATATCATAGAAAGAATAAAGACTGTCACTATCTTGTCTGTTCATCAGCTTATTTCTCCTGATATTTTCATAATTTTTGACAAATATTTTGAGATCTGTAAGTGAATGAAATAACACTAGCAGTCAGTAAATGTGGGTGGTTTCAGAATAAAGTGTCAGGTCCAACATAAGGCTTCTCTGCCCAGATGAATGAATTTCTCTTTGCAATAACTGCGAGCATGTTCAGCTCTCTTCAGATATAAAAACAACTGTGGGCACAACCTTGGCATGGAGGGTTTTATGCTTTCAATTTGTAACTTCACCTTGGAGAAGACTACATTAATGTTTGTTGAGTTCCTGCCACAGGTTGTCACTTTATAATGTTATCATAATGCAAGTCTTAATGTCCTGTTCTGTAGAGGAAGAAACTGAGGCTCAGAGATCCAGCTCCAGATCACACAATTAGTTTTTGGCAGAGCCCAGCTTTATTCCTAATTTATCTAATTTGAAGCCCTGTGTTCTTAACACAATATCATTTTGTTTCTCAGGTTGGAATTTAAGGAAAAAATAGGAAATATAAGAGAATGAAGATGAAAATCTGGAGAATTATTTGGAATCAGACAGAGTGAAGGTAGGAGTGATACCCTGCCGAAAATCCTTGTAATGGAAGAATGGCCCATAAAAGATTTAATGCCAAACTGGAGACATGCTCATGCTTCTAGAAATATTTAGTTCAACTTTTTAATAATATTTAACATAATATAATATTGGTGAGGCATGATAGAATCTCCATGAATTTTTTTTAAAAAAACAACTTATTATAATATTTTGCATTTTGAAAAAGAAAAAAAAACTAGTGTTTTCAGAATGCAAAATGTCAAAAATACAACTTCACCAAATTTCTTGTTTTAAGTATCTACAGAAATATAACACCAGTTTGTTTCCATTGGTGGTTCTCAGTGGGGTCCAAGACAGACCCTGCCTTAGGAAGCTCCACAAAGCCTCAGTGGTACCAGTGAGATCATTAAGCTTAGTCAAAAGGGATCACAGGGAGAGTAGCTTATAATTATGGAATAAGTTAACACAAGTTAGGGAATAAGAGAAATGAACCAAATTGATTTAAATTAATTTAAATTAATGTAATCGAAGTTTTGTTGAATTACCATTGAAAGAGAGAGATCTTTCTATCTCAGACTGTCATAGTTTTTATTACATTTCGTATAATCAAGTAGAATTTGACCACCGGGTGTCACTTCTTCCTTGTTTCTCCAACACATGGTTAGACTAGAATCTGGCAAAATACGTATTTATGAAATTAACACCTCAGACTTTTTTGACATCAGTTTTACTCTAAAGCAAAGTAAAAGTTTGTGTGTTTTGAGCTTTCTTTAAGTCCATACCTATAAATCTTTGAGACTGAAAAAAGAGCAGTCTCAAAGATTTATAGCCATGTATTTTAAGGAAAGCTTGATACACCATTCTTTCTGCTATAACACACTTGTATTTCAAATTGACAAAAGTTCCTGAGTAATCAGCATTCCCATTTGCAAAATAATTTGGTATTCCTGAGGAGCTTGGATCTCCTTTGAAACAAAAATATCCCTGGAAATGAAGAAAGAACTGTTTGGTTTAGTTACAATAAATTAGGAAAAACACACAATTTCACCTTCATTCACTAAAATGAAATAGAGATGTGTCGCATCCTTTATTACATACATACAATTAAAAGCCTACCTCCAAAATTCAATCTAAAGCCTATGTCAGTAGAAAATAATATAATCAAGTAAATAAATGACATGTGCATGCAAAGTGGCTGTAGCATTTTTGGAACGTAAAAATTCAGAATTGATAGGTAGAATTGATCGTGCAAGGCTGGCAGCAGAAACGCAGTAGAGCATGTTCTGCGCAGTCCCCATGCCTTCCTTGAACCACAGAGAACTGATCGCATTTGTTCCTCACTAGGACTGACAGTTGAGTTGCCCTAAATCTTAGGCTACTAGAATATTAGGAATCGGATTCCACTCCAGGAAGACCACCATTCATGATTCACATCACGGATGTATGGGGGGAAAATTGGTATGACACTACACGTAAAGTTTTGTACTCTGATCTTTTTCTCCCTTGCTATCATGAACATTTTGTCAAGTCAGTGAATATTTCCCTTTGTGAAAGCACTGCTCTGGATGCCATGCTCTCTCTTATCGCTTAGACTTTCACTAATATTCCTTCTTCCTAGGATGTTGTTTCTTCTGAAAAGCTTTATTTTATCACATTCGCTTACCACCACCACCACCACCTCTACCTAGATTGAGTTCCTTATCTATATATGTGGAATATCTCATTATATAAGGGAAATGCAGTTTCTTAGTATTGGGGGTTTAAAATATCTTGAATCTGTAATGCATTCACAAGGTTCAAAATTCAAAAGGTACAAAACAGATATGCAGTGTAAAGTCTCCTTACACCCCTGTCCCCCAGCCACCCAGTTTTCCTGCTTGGAGGCAACCCCTGCTTGTTACTACCACTTACTCCTAGGGCTACCGTTGATATTTTATTCACATAGAATGAAATTCATATACCTTCTCCCACTGCTTTTCCATAAATAGTAGCATACCGTATGCACCGTTTTTCAGCTTGCTTTTAATCGCATGCTTATCCCGGAAACCCTGGTTACACTGTCCTAGGGCCGGGGTGGGACAACGCTAGAGCTCTACCTGCCTCCCCACCCTGGGCCATGGGTTTCCATCCAAATGAAAAAGGAGGGTGTAAATTCACACACACACATACACACACACACACACACACACACACACAAACGGGGGGGGGGGGAAGAAGATATAACAACCACAATTATTTGAAGTTGATACAACAAACAAACAGAAAGGACATGGTTGGGGGGGAGGGGGGGAGGGAGAAGGGAGGGAGGTTTTGGTGATGGGGAGCATTAATCAACTACAATGTATATCGACAAAATAAAATTAAAAAAAAAAAAAAAAAAGAAATCCTTCCTTTTTAAAACTTAAAAAAAAAAAAAAAGAAAAAAGAAAAAGGAGGGTGGAGGGGGGCCTTCCAGAGATGCAACGACCCCCTCAGAAAATTCCCGAGGGGATCAGCGAAGGGGCTGGCGAGCAAGCCACCCGGCAGGCGCGGAGCCGCAGCCAGCGGGCTGCAGGAGCTCCGAGCCCCGGCGGGACGTCGCGGGGAGCGCTGCCGGCGCCGAGCGTGCTCTCCGGGGCTGGCTGGGAAGGCGCCGTCCCCGGCCGCCCGCCGCGCTCGCAGCAGGCCCCGGCCCGCGGCAGCCCGGGCAAGGACGGCGGGCAGCGCTGGGCTCCTCCTGCACGGAGGGCCCTGATCTGTCCGCCAGCGCAGGGCTCGGTACCCCGCCGTCTGCACTGCTCCCCGCCGACGCCCCTCTTGGGACACGGAGGACTCCCCGAGGCACCCCGCGCCGCGCCTCGCCTCGGCCGGACAGTGCTCCCCGCCTCGTGGGCAGCCACAGCGCGTCGCCCAGCCCTGCCGCCTCCCTCGCAGCCCCCCTCGGTCCGCCGCTGCCGGCCGCCCGCGCTCTCGGCCGCCCGTCGCCTGCCCCCAGCTCGCGACACCTCCGGGCTCCCCGCTTCCAGGCCGAGTGGAGCCGGGCTCTGAGGGAGGAGTGGGGACCGCGGGGCGCTGTGGAGACCCCAGCGCGTGTGGGGCGGTGCGGGGAGGCTAGTGATGAAAGCCGCCCGCTTCTCATCTGCAAAGGCGAGGGTCTCCCACTACCCTGGCTTCGCTTCACTCCCACCTACCAGTAATCCCTTTTAAATAGCCCAATAAGTCAATAAATCAAATGTCTAGGAATTAATCTAACCAAGGATGTGAATGATGTCTGCAATGAAAACATAGAGCATTGGTGAAAGAAGTTGGAGACAAATTAATGGAAAGACACCCTGTGTCCATGGGTTGAAAGAATCAATATCATTAAAATGTCCTACTACCCACCCACAGCGTTCTACAGATTCCACACAATCCCTTTCAAAATACTACTGTACACCAGATGGAGCTAAAAGATATTTACAGCATTTCACCCAACTGCTGGAGAATACACATTTTTCTCAGCAGTCTTGAAACATTCTCCAGAACAAACCGTATTTTAGATCAAAAAGCACGTCTTAGCAAATTTTTAAAAATTGAAATTATATCAGCCATCTTTTCTGACTACAGCAGAATGAAACAAGAAATCAATAACAGAAGGAATACCAGATCTATACAAATTTGTGGGAATTCAAGGACATATCTTTGAATAAGAAATGGGTCAAGAAAGAAAAGTAAAATGTGAAAAGAACTCCTAGAGGCAAATGAAAATAAAAAAACAACATACCAGGGCCGGCCTGTGGCTCACTTGGGAGAGTGTGGTGCTGATAACACCAAGTCAAGTTTAAACACACACACACACACACACACACACACACACACACACACACACACACACACACACACCCACCCCAAAAAAGTGCAAAGTTTCAAATGAAGCAAAGTTACACCTTAAGAAAATATAAAAGCAAGAGCAGACTAAAACCAAAGTTAGTAAAAGAAAAGACACGACAAATATCAGAACAGAAATAAATGACTTAGTGTTTTTTTTAAGAAAAAGTTTTTTTGAAAAGATGAACAAAATCGACATTTACCTAAACTACTCCTGTACCCCATACCCCAAAGACTGAATTGAAGCAAATTGGTAAAGTCTCCCATCAAAGAAAAGCCCAGGACCTGAAGGCTTCACTGCTTTCTACCAAACATTTAAAGAACTAATAGCAATTCTTGTTAAACTCTTCCAAAACACCGAAGAGGAGTAAAATGTCCAAACTTATCTTACCAGACCAGCATTACCTTCTTATCAGAACCATATAAGGACACAAGAACAAACAAACTACCCACCAATATCCTTAATGGACATAGACACAAAAATCCTCAACAAAATATTAGCAAAACAAATCTAACATCACATTAAAAAGACCATTCACCACAATCAAGAGGGATTCGTCCGGGGATGCAAGAATGGTTCCACATATGCAAATCCACAAATGTGGTAAATCACATCAACAGAACGAAGGACAAAAATTGCACAATCATTTCAATAGACACAGAAAAAGCATTTGGTAAAATTCAACATCTCTTCATAATAAATACACTCAAAAAATTAGGTGCAGAAGGAAAGCACCTCAGTGCAGAAAAATCTATGTATGAAAAACCCACAGCTAATATCATACTGAATGGGCAAAAGTTAAAAGCTTTTCCTCTAAGATGTGGAACAAGACAAAGGTATTTGCTTTCACTACTTTTATTCAACATACTACTAAAAGTTCTAGCCAGAGCACGCAGGCAAAAGAGAGAAATAAATGGCATCCAGATTAGAAAGGAGGAAGTCCAATTGTTCCTATTTGCAGATTGCATGATCACATACATAGAGAACTCTTAAGACTCCATCAAAAAACTGCTAGAACTAATAAATTATTCAGTAAAACAGTAGGATACAAAATTAACATACAAAAATCAGTGGTGTTTTTATATCCCAATAGCAAACTATCTGAAAGAGAAAGTAAGACAGTAATCCTTTTTACTTTTTTTATTTGCATAAAATATAATAAAATAAAATCAAGATTTTTCTACACTCACCAACATCAGGCCCAGGTTATTAGTAAAGAAAAACAGAAAAATAAATGCTTAACTACCCTGATGATTTAACAAGAAAACCAAAAATATTTTTATTTATTTATTTATTTATATTTTTTAGGAAACTAAAAATCTTATTGCTCCTATAAAAAAGCAGTTACCTGAATTTTTATGTTGTCTTTTTTTTTTTTTTTTTTAAAGATGACCGGTAAGGGGATCTTAACCCTTGACTTGGTGTTGTCAGCACCACGCTCTCCCAAGTGAGCCACAGGCCGGCCCCTGAATTTTTTTGTTAATTGTCTCCATCTATTTCTTTGTCACACTGGCTTTGCCTTGGACTCAAAGTAATAAGTGAACTAGCTACCTATTTCAATAATTCTTATTTTGTATTCATTTTGAATTTTTATTCTTTCTTATACATACAGTCTAATTTCTTTCTAGTCCAGGCCTCTTTGGCTGATAAGATATTTTCTGGAAATGTGGAAGTGGGTAAATATGGATGGAGAGCCTAGCCACCGCCTGCCTTTTCCCATGGGTTCCACGTCTGGTGTGAAAAGAAGAACAAGTTTTGGAGTTCTAGGGTGCTTATGGCTAATAATATTGTAATGTATATTTCAAGCTAGAAAAGAGGATCTGGAATGTTGAATATTATCAACACAATAAAGGTTTAGGTGACAAATATGCTAACTACCCTGACTGAATCATTATACAATATATGCATGTATTGCAACAACACAATGTGCCCCATAAACATGTGCAAACTAAATTTAAAAAGTAATAAAATTGTCTATGAAATCAAATTCTTAAAAGAATGTGTTACATCCATAACACATAGGGCTTAGCATCTATTTGCAAACGAGAAGCTTTTCATGTACAGCTCACATGGAAGGTGTCAAATGCAACAAACTCCTTCTTGACCAGGGGAAGTAAATCTGGGGAACTAAATACTTCCCCAGGATTAGTACCTTGTAAGCACATGGCACTCATAATCTTAGATTATGTAGCTGGGTGGATGTCTGTTTTCACTTTTAGACTCTGCAGGGAATATGGTCCTAAAAACATGGCACATGCTCCCAAAATATCAAGCAGCTAAATGGAGAAGTAATTGAAGTTCTTCAGCCACCATGTAAAAGGTGGTCAGGGTCTGGGTGGATCCCAGTAAATGTGAGCCCAGGCACAGAATCCTGATGCTCACAGAGAATTCCTGACAGGCACATCCTAAAGGACTCCTGTAAATTTGCCTCTTCAGTCCTTAGCACAAGGTTATTTGGTGGGTTTTCCTCAAAGGTGAGGACAACGAGACACTGATAGTCACCACCCACCCCTCCCAGAAGCTCACCATGTTGGACACGCAAGAATACAACGCACACAACCTTTCAGGGCTGTTCTCATTACATTTGAGTTTACTTACATGGCTGAATGAGCCACAAAAGGATTCATTGCTGTTATTTTTCAAGGACTACCTGAGCCAAGACACTGCCTCTGCAGAAAACCTTTCATAAAATGATTGGTAACAAGGCATTACAAATTAATAATTAGCAATAACATTTGAATATAAATTCGCATAGAATAGAGAGTTGAGATCATATTTACTTCTTCAACCATGAGCAACTGAGCTCTTTGGACCCAGCTCCTCTTGGCTCTCAGGAGTCACACGGGTGCTGTGCTCTGAGAAGAAATAGAAGATGCCTCCCACCAGTCTTTGCTGTCACCTGGGCACAAAGTCAATGAGAAAGGCCCCTTTCTCAGCTCACAGACCATCTCCTCCCCACGTCTGCACCCACACGACAGGCCCTTGGAGTATTTTCTGAACATGGCCCCTGCTTCAGGAGCCCAGGGAGGGATCATAAGATGTCCCTCCCTGGATGCCCAGCTTCACACTCTCTCCCCCAAAGGCCCTCTGAGTCCCTCTCCCATGGGACAGTGAGGTGGCCCGGCACCACCTGGACACTCTGGGAGTCAGAAACCACAGAGCCAAAGGAATGGAGGGACATTTGTCAGACCCAGGCACACTGTTGTGCTGCTGTTTCAAGGCCCTCTCAGAAGAGGTACAGTGCAGAGACCATGAGGTGACTTGCCCAGCACCCGTCAGAATGGAGTGGGGACCACACAAGGGCAGTCCCCAAACAGTAAGAAGAGCCTTCGCTAATTTCTTGTTACCTTATTTCTTACCAGCTACCTTTCCCCCATTGAGAACCCCCTTCATGCAAAATCAGTAAGAGGAGGAAGATCAATAAAAAGAATTGATGAAAAGGAAAAAAAAAAAAAGGACAATATATCACCTTTCTGACCTATGTGAAAGGAAACCCTAAGGGAGTTCATTTGCTTAAGTAACTATGACATCCATGAGGATGGCACCAGGAAGTCCAGTATTCACCAGCGGGGGGCCGTGATTGGTCTCTGCAGATGTCACCAAGGGTACAGGTGGGGTCATCTGGGGTCACAGACGGGGTCTTAGAGCAGAAACCAGGTACATACATGTGCACACACACACACACACACACACACACACACACACACACACACACGTGCAGACACACTGGCGCTGTCTTATTCTGCTCCTGGGTCAGTGGCCCCCGCACCGGGCAGATGAACCACTGCGTTCACTCTGACTCCACCACGCTGCCTTCACTGTGCTGTCCCCTGGCCTGTGTTGGCAGCATCTGTTGTGACCCGCATCTGCACAAGTTCAGAACTGAGGTTCCAGATGCCTGAATAGGAACACAGAGGAGGAGGAGGAAGAGAAAAGAGGGAAGGAAGTTCCTCCAGAGCCTGATTAGCCCCAAAACAGAGATAACTGTAGATCCTCATAGGGACGCTTTGCACAGACTGTCACTGACTGTCCCATACTCTGCTGGCACCCTAGTCCTTTACTCCCCTCCCAGTCCTCTCTGGGTCCTGGCCAGGTGAAGGTTCAATCACAGTAAATCATCTGAGGGCCTTGACCCTGCCATCTCGCTGAGGGTGGGAGGCTGTGGGCCTGTGGCCTCTAACAGGTATATGAGAACCTGGGCTCTATGTGGCCATCAGCCTGCAGAGACCATTGCAAGGGGTAGGCTGGGAGAGGCTGGTTTGTGGCCTGGGCTGCATCACCCTGTCCTTTCTCCTGCCCCAAAGTGTCCTGCGCTTCCTACAGAGCTCTGGGAGCCACAAAAACAGGCATGTTGTAACCACTAACAATTTATTTTGTAGTAACCAACAGGGAAAGGTGGACACGAGTCCAAAGGGCTTCTCTTGCCCCAGGAGGGCATCCTTCCAAGGCAACACTGAAGCCTGACTTGGGGATCGGGTCCCCACCTTGCAGCCTTCTAGCTGTGTATGGGTGTCATTTCCTGAGTTTGGGGGTACTTGTATTGCAGCTGCCCAGGAAGGGAGACCTAGGGATGGGTACCCCAGGGCCCAGGCCTGTACAGTTCCCTGGAGAATGAGCTCTCAAATTTTGGAAGTAGGGGCCCAGTGCTCTGGGCTTGGCCTCAGGCCTCTTGTCATCGGTGCCCAGGTGGCCACTTGGGGCCCTGAAGCCTGGCCTTCCCAGGCTCCTTGTGAGATGGAAGCTGGTGGCTAAAATGCCTCCTCCTGCCACCCTCTCTCCGAGGGGGGCAGTTTTTCCTCCAGCCCCTTACAGATGCTTACTCAGCCTTGTGGGGCACGTGCAGGCCCCAGGTAGGCTCACAGTGCTCTGCCAGGGTTTGCCCTGCTTTGGCCCAATTTCCAGCAATGGCCAGGACCACAGAAGGCTTGGTCCCTGTGGTCGTCATCCTGGCTGCTGGGGGACCTGTGGTACTCCTTGTGCTCCTCCCCTCCCAGGTCTCAGGTTGCAGCTCGGCTGGGCCCTTCTGGGAGTGATACTTGTGCCCTGTGAGGGGGACTCTGTCGTTCAGGTAAAGTAGCATGAGCGTGCAGGGCGCATTGCTGGCTGGCTGGGGCTGGGAGGACACCACGCTCTCCCTCATCTCCACTGGCTCGCACGTGTCCAGCCTCCCTAATGACATTGAATTTAGTCTGTCAAGGAGACATCTGGGGCTGCAGGGCAGCTTGCCAGGTGCTGCCCCAGCTTCTTCGGGGCTGTGTCTGTCCCTGACTTCTGAGGGAGATGGAAGGCAGAGACCACTGTGTGGGGAGGGTGACTTGGGCCTTGCCTGTGAGCCTTCAGTGGGCCAGGTAGGGCCTGGTAACGGGGCTTCCATCGGTTGCAGGACTGGGCTTGTTCTGTGGTACTGGGGGTGGCCATGGCTGATGGGGAAGTGACAGGGACCCAGCACTCCTGTTCAAAGCTATACTGGGGGAACCACGGGCCCCCAAAGTCCAAGTCTGTAGGGAGGTTAGGAAGCAAGCTGCACTGAAGGAATGTCCATACTACTGGTGGCCTGTCCTGGGCTGGGGTCAGGCTGGCCAGACCCTCATTTCCACGGGTCACCAGTGAGAGACCGGCAGCCCTGGGCTCTGCAGAAGCCCCCCTCCTGCCACTGGGCCTCGGCCTCCTGAAGCTGCTGGACCTGTGCTGGTGGGCCAGAGAGGGCCAGCCTATTATTGTGGGGGTGAGTCTCCATGCTGAGGAGGCCGGCCAAGGCCTGGGTGCCAGGGACATGGGCTCCAGGCCCTACGGCCTTCCTCAGAAACTCCTCAGGTGTGGCTGAAAGGAAAGCAGATGTGGTCAGCTTCCATGCAGAGCCTAGCTGGCCCTTCCAGGACAGGCCCCATGGACCTGGGTCCCTGGAGTGCTCCTGGCTGCTGTGTGGCTTCCCTGGCCTGACACAGAGGACACTCCTGCAGGCTGCCAATCCAGAAGTAAAGGGTGTGGTCACCTGAGGCTTGGGAGCTGGCAGGGCACCTCAGGCTGCTCCTGAGATGTCCCCACAGGTTTCAGGCTGGCTCAGGCTTTCTCCCCCATAGCTACTCAGCCTGGGCTTCAGCCTTGACTCAGAACTCAAGCAGGCGAGACCCTAACTGTCACCAGACCCACTTGCCACCTAATACAGGGTTCTCTCTATATGGGATAAGACATCCCCAGGCACTTGGCTCCCTTTGCCTTCTAGGGCCGTCCATTCCTTGCCAGGACTGGACCATTCCCACACTCAGCTGAACTCTAGGTTCTGCCTTGGGCCTGGGGGTCCCACCTGTGCCCTTGCCCAGAATCCTTTTTAGCTTTGGGACTCAGACTCTCTTCACTATCTGGTTCTTTTCTGTCAGACTCTTTTCACTGTTTTTCTGATGTCCTTGCTTGGGAGTAAAGGAGGGAAGGGGATGCCCTGCTGCTCTCTGGGGGGCTGTTGCTGCTCTCAGGTGTGTTCTTCTGCTTGAACAGATGGTCCGAAGGCTCCTGTGGCTGTCAGGGGGACTTGGAGGGCAAGAACTGGAGGGCGTGGGGGAGGAGCTGGTGGCAGATGGCCCACATCCCCTCCTCATCTCTGAGGCATCCAAGGCCAGCACCTGCCCTGAAGCCCTGCTGGCTTTGCTTTCAGAAGTGTCTTGGAGCAGAGGAGGGGGAAGAAGGGGCAGAAAGCCCAGAGAGCAGGGCTGGTGGTTCCCGGGCCCTCCTCATTATTTACTGCCCCGGATGGTGAATCACCAGGGGACCTAGTGCTGGACCCACCTGGAGCGGGAGCAGGTCACACTTAACTCAATGTAGTTCTGCCATGGAGGCGTGAGGGTGCCTCAGCACCTCATCATTGAACATGTGGGGTGCAGCCTCTGTGCCCCTCCCAGGACACTGAACATCAAAACTGAGCATATCCCGTACATGTCATGTCACAGGGAGCTCCTGGAGGGACTCCTGCAGTGCAGTGGCCAAGCTCATCTGCCCAGAAAGGTCAAATCAAGAACTGACATGGGCCCCCCTCCACAGATGCTGGTCCAGGGAGGCCTCTGCACCAGGCTCAGGGCAGCACCCACTCTCCGGATTCACCAAGAGTGTGGCTGTCACTGAGCACCACACACACACAGCATCCTGAGATGGCCCGCAGGCTGGCTGGCACAGGAGGACAGCTAAATTCAGGCCCCACGTGGACAGTCTGGGAGGTCCTGTCAGCTGCTTTCTCTTGAAAGATCGGTCTGGAAATCAGGGGCAGAGCAACAAGCAGCCACCCAAGGAACCACCTCCTCGTCTGCTGCACTCTTGCTGGGTACGGGTGAATGGGAACTTTTATCTCTACCACATTTTGCATGAATCATATGGCACTTGCAAAATCCAAACTCATTTGATGAATGCCCAAGGGGCACTTCACTCCCTTGGAAAAGATCACCCCTGACATGAGCATCCTGGTACACTGCCAAGCTCTTGGGGTTTTGGAGCAACCCCAGCAGGAAGGTGTCTGTTCTTGTTCTGAGAAGCAGTGGTCAAGTCCACTTGAGAGCAGGAGCCTGGACCCCCACCCTTTCCACCTCAGTTTTAGCTTAGAGACCTTCCTGTCCTTGTTTGGACCTCTGTGAGAGCAGTGACCTTGTGTCCTAACTAGGATGTTTTGGGTGCTTGTGAATCCTGAGTTTCCAAGAAGCAACCACACCCCATGGGACACCCAAGCTGGTGACTATGGGGATGAGGCCCAGAATGTCATTGGTCAGGAATATTCACCAGCACATGGAATCAGTCCTGCTGCCTAGGAAAGGGTGAACAGAGGATTCTGTTTGTTTAGTGCTGATGCTGTTAGTTTAATTTTGTCTAACAAGCCCTGAAGTGCAATGTGCTGTTCCTAGGTTTCCCCCTCTCTGGGCCCTGTTCCTCCCTGCTACAGGGGTCTATTAAGGGCAAGGACACACCCAGCCACTCAGGCCTGGCCCACAGCCTCACTTTGGCACCTGCCTTCTGCATCACTTGGGCTGCAGCTAGGTGGCTCCTTTCCTACTCTTGACCCTGCCTCTGCACACCAGACTTGTCCCCTCACTGTTCACTCTTTAGGTCTCAGATCCCATGTAAAAGGCCAGGAGTCCCTGGTCCTGCTGCCCTCCCATAGGTCCCTACCCCAGGTCCTCCTGGGTCATGGAGAACAGTTTTCACCATGCAGTATCACTGTGCTTGCTGTTGTTATTCTTGGGAGCCAGCTGGGTCCTGGCCCTGCAAGCCTCAGCTTCTGGTCCAGGACTCGGTGCCCAGTAGGTGCTCGGTATATGGTGCAGGCTGCTCCCTGTGCCAGGAGAACCCTCTGTAGCTGTGTCACCTCCCTCCTCTGGGACACCTGCCTCTCACCTGAGACCTCTCCATGTTCCTGGGACTCCCGTGTCCCATATCTGGATTTCCTCATCTCTGCTAGGACCCCCACCCTCTGCAACTCCCCTCTGCCAAGGGGCTTACTTGATGCCATAGCACTCCCGAAACATAACATGGTTTGTGAAGGTACAGCTCACTTCCAGATCAATTTTCTATATTTGTTGAGAGAACATCTTGCCCTACTCCTATTCTCTGCAGGGCAGGGTCAAGAGAAGAAAGGGTCTCAGAGCATATACAAAACTCACTTCCATAAACAGCGATCATAAAGGGGTCAGCACATGTGGCTGGAAAGAGTTTTTGCTGCAGAAATCTCTTATTTCCACAGCCAGGGAGTGTCACCAGAACACAGCATGCCTGTGGTGCCCATGTCCCAGCCTGTGCTCAGCAGTCTGGTGGGGATACCACCGAGGACTGCCCACTGCCGATGGTCAGACCTAAGGGCTCCTACAAGCCCCAGACCCTGCCCCTCATGCCCCTTTTAAATACACAGGGACCAAGCCACCCCAGCTCAGGCCTCCTGCTCCATCTCCCCTGGGGGTCAGTCCTCACCCGGGGCTGCCACACTCCTGACCATCTGTCACTTTCATTCTCTGCACAAGGGGTTTCTCCACATGGATGACAGTGAGAGCCTCCCTGGGCCCCGAGCTTACTTCCCCTGGAATTTTTCCTCAGGACCTGCTCCCAGGGGCAGCCTGGCTCCTACTCTGGGCTTTCCAGAAGTCAAGGAGGGCAGCACGTGCCTGAGCCTCTACTCCCTGATGCCTGCTTGTCAAGGTGACAATATGGAGCTGATGCCAACCCCTGTGAAGGCTCCCATGCTGAGCTCACGCATTTCTCAGGAGCACCCAAGAGTTGAGACTTACAGACAGACAGAGGGCTACCTAGGGTTCCAGGAAACTGGGCCTGGGGACTGTCTGCTGTGACAGCTCCTACCTCTCTGCTGCTAAAAATGCCCGGGAGGGACTCAAAGCCCCATAGCCCCAACACCCCCACTTTTGGGGCTTACAGCTCCAGATCGGCCTCACTTATATTCATGTTTCCCATTGTACTGCTGTTTGCTTATGGAGGGGAAAAGGCTTGATCATTGCATCTTATCTTTTAGCCACTCAACTTGCTAGATTAGATTTTGGAGAGTCTTTTGCATTTTCTTATATGATAATGCACTCTACCACAAATAAAGATAAATCCTGTTTGTTTGTTTGTTTTGTGTAAGTTACCTTTATTTTCTAGTCTAATTGTGAGTTAAATCTTCCCCCAAATTTCTGAAATCAGGGAGGATAGCAAATGCCTGTGTTTTTTTCTTTCTGATTTTCATGGAAATGGCTTCAGCATTTCATGGCCTGCTAAGATATTTTTTATTTATTTTTTCTAAATAGTTTTAAAATAATATTTATTTTATTTTTACTCAGATGTTAGTTAATGATTTGTAAATGGCTGCTGAATTCTATGTACCAGCTTTCTGGAATCTACTGGTATTATTCATGCCTTTTCTCTTTTACTGTGTTGATGGGGTATTGACTACTCATAGACTGGTGAGCCTCCTGTGGTTTCTGAAATGCATCCTCCTTGGTCAGGATATATCCTTTTTTTTTTTTTTTTTTTTTTTTAAAGATGACTGGTAAAGAGATCTTAACCCTTGACTTGGCATTGTCAGCACCATGCTCTCTCCCAAGTGAGCCATGGGCCGGCCCAGGATATATCCTTTTTTAAAACATCTCCATACCTTAGACCTGGAAGGATATATTTAGAATTTTGCATCTATTAAGTTCCACATGAAATTCATTCCTAGGTCTTTCTGGTGCTATGTTTACTAGGTTTTGGTATTGAGGCTCACAGCTTAGCAAGAATTTGAGAACTTTCCCTTTTTTATCAGGTCTGGAAGATCCCACCTGAGGAGCTGCCCATCTTTAGAAGATCTTATGCACCTCAGCCATGATCAGCCCAGCCCTTGACTGATGGTGGTCCCTGTCTTTTCAGTCTGTACTTTGGTAGTCATTCAAGGAAGGCTTTTCTATTTCTTCTGCATGGCCCAGTGTTGCTTGGGAACTAATAGTTTCCTCGATTTTCAAAAATATGCCCAGCAAGATGCAGGCAGGTTTCTCTCCTAATCCACTTTATCTTCATCTTGCCTCTGCTCAGTGCCCCTTTTCTACAAACTTCTCACATTTTATTCTCCTTCTTTTTCTTGCATTGTGCTTGGGAAAAGTTGTTTGGCACTGAAACTGGCCTTTTCAGAAAACTAGTTTGTTTTTTTTCTTTTTCTCCTAGTTCTTTTGGTTTTCTGTTTCATTTTGCATTCTCAAACTTCTTCCTTCTACAGTATTGTTCTTTCTGAAATTCAGGTGCCCAGGCTTAGCTGGGGCAGGTCCCACATGGTCTAGGTGCATCCCCGTCCTGTCACTGTCAGGTGTGCCAGAGCACCCACGATGTGCAGTCCCCATGCTGGAGGGTGGGGGCTGCACCCACACCCTGGACACTGCTCTCTCTCACCATCTGTATAAATCCTGCCCGATGGAGATGACCTGCTTCCACCACAACTACCTTCTGAGGCTCCTGCTCTTCTTTCTAATCTGTGAGCTTTCCAACCCTTGCAATATTGGGATGGGTTTATGATATGACCAAAATACTGTGGACACACTTTGCTGGAAAAGGTGAAGCCTAATTTCTGTTTGTTTGAGTATTGGCTAGACTCGGGGACACACTCCTCATAAAGAGAAGGTGACAGAAGAGACAGAGACTTCAAGGCCAAGTTGTAGGAGACATTGCTGCGACAAAGCAGGACCACAATATGTGGTGATCAAATCTGGATAATTAGTATAATCATCATTATGCAATGTAATTATTCTTTGTGACCCTTTACCAATTTCTCAGTAATCCTACTCCCCCTTTCCCATGTCCGGTAAGCTCACTTCTGTTCTCTCCTTTTGAAATTTCAATGTATTATTGTGATTGTTGTGTCTTTCTTTCTTTCTTTGTTTATATTTTAGCTCCCACTTATGAGTGAGGACATGTGGTATTTCTCCTTCTGTGTCTGGCTTATTTCAGTTAACATAATTTTCTCCATGTTCATCTGTGTTGCTGCAAATGGCAGAATTTTTTTCTTTTTTTATGGCAGAGTAGTAATCTCTGTGCAGTCTTTAATCCATTTTGAGTTGATTTTGGTATATAATGAGAAGTATGGGTCTAGTTTCATTCCTCTATATATAGATGTCCCCTTTTCCCAGCCCCATTTATTGAAGAAGCAGTCTTTTCCCCAAGGTATATTTTTGGTACCTTTGTCAAAGTTCAACTGGTTATTCTTGGTGCCTTTGTCAAAGTTCAGTGGGTTGACTTCTGGGTTCTCTGTTCTATTCCATTGATTCAAGTGTCTGTTTTTATGTCAATACCATACTGTCTTGGCTACTATAGATTTGTAGTATAATTTGAAGTCAGGTAGTATAATGCCTCCAGCTTTATTTTTTGTGCTTAGGATTGCTTTGGCTATTCAGGGTCTTTTGTGGTTCCATATGAATGTTAGGATTGTTTTTTTCTATTTCTGTGAAGAATGTCATTCGTATTTTGATGGGGATTTCATTAAATCTGTAGATCACTTTGGGTAGTATGGACATTTTCACAATGTTAATTCTTGCAATCCATGAGCATGGATTGTTTTTCCATCTTTTTGTGTCCTTTTTAATTTCTTCCAACAGTGATTTGTAGTTCTTACTGTAGAGATTTTTCACTTCTTTGGTTACATTTATTCTTAGGGTTTGTTTTTTTGGGTGACTATTGTAAATGGGCTTGCTTTCTTGATTTCTTTTTCTGCTAGTTCATTGTTGACATATAAAAATGCTACTGATTTTTGTGTGTTGATTTTGTATAGTGCAACTTTATTGAAATTGTTTATCAGCTCTAGGAGTCTTTTTTATAGAGTCTTTAGGTTTTTCTATATATAGAATCATGTCATCTGCAAACAGGGACAGTTTGACTTCATTTTTTCCAATCTGGATGCCCTTTATTTCTTTCTCTTGCCTGATTGCTCCGGCTAGTACACAGAATTGAAGTTTCATTATGTGCATTATTTTGCTTTATTTACTTAACATTATTTGTTGGGGAACTTTGCAGGTTAGTATCTTTTTTCTTTTTCTTTTTAAAAAAATAATTGCTATCTAAAATTCTATTATATACACGGTTCATAAGTGATTTAACCAAACTCCAATTCTTGAACATTTAGGTAGCTTCCAGTTTTTTTGTTATCATAAACGATGCTACAGTGAGCGTCCTTGTATATGCTTCTTTGTTTATATACGTCAGTATTTCCCCAGAATAGATGCATATACATGGAAATACAAACGGTGTGCATACGGTAGAGTTGGAAGATATTGACAAATAGTTCTCCAAAAAGGCTATACAAACTTACACTTCCACCCACAATGAAGGAGACACTGATTTCTCACACACTGGCCCAATAAATTTGTTAGCTTGCTTTCCCAAGTTAAATTTTTAATGGACTATTTCCAGCTGTATATTCCCCTACTCCTCCTTTCCCACCGGCTTGAGATCTATCCCAATTGGGAATATGGGGCAAAGAACTCTCACCACAGTTATATAAAGAAACTTAATTACCAGAAATTATGTGAGACAATACAGCCTGGTGTTTGTTATTCTAGCATTTGGAGTTTCGACTGTGAAGCACGGGCTAATTGCAGCCTGTCATGGTTTTGCTGAAGCACGCACTTCAATCCTGGGAGCTGCACGGTTCCTAAACGGGTTTGTTTGAATAACGATAACAATACCTGATCATTATTAAGAATGCAATTTCATGGTAGGCCCTGGGCTTGTACTTTATATCTGTGATCTCTCTGAAGCTTCACAAGCCTGTGGGGTTGTTTCCATTGGAATCTCCACATTACAAATGTAGAAAGTGAAGCTCAAAAGAAGTCCGTACCTTGCAAATACTTTTGCTGTAGATTATGAGCCCTCCACCTCACTGAGGCTTAATCCCCACTGTAGCTGTTGAGGGTGGGAAATCCTATTACAGTAATTGGAAGGTGAGACCTTGAACAGGTGATTAGACTGTAGGAGGAGCTGAGCAGAGCTGAGCAGAGGAGATTGGTTTTACAGACACAAAAGGGCTGAAGAAAGGAGAAATAAAGAACAAAAAGTGGGTTGGTTGTTTCATTTCAGAGCTACTTTCTTTGCAAGGTGGAAACAGGGAAACAACAATAGAAAAATAGCCTACTGGTTAACATCAGCTTACTTCAGGTTACTTTTTGTTGTAAGGGTTAGAACAGGGAACCTGATTCTCATGCCAATTGAAACCAGCCTGCTAGAAAAGTTGGCTATTATCTCTCTCTCCTGATTTTCTGGAAGGTCAGATAACTTAGTTTCATTTTGGTGACTCCATTTTGGTTTTTGGTCTGGTCTGTCGGGACCTAGCTCAGAAGCTTAGTCCAAAACAGTGGGCTCGCATAATTTTTATTTAACCACATGAAATAGGCAGTCTTATGAAACTTAAGGATGTTTCAAGCAACTCCTTGTTTAAGGAATTGAATGAAGGGGAGAGAAGGGAGCATTTTCAAATCTCAAGGAAGTGTTTTATGTCAGAGTTAAATTAGTCCCAGAGCACAACTGGCCACGAGCTTTGTAAATCTAGGACTGCAGAGGGAGAGGTTTGAAGCATCTCCAGGAAAAACGCTAGAAACCTAAGGCCCTGAAGTTCTGGGCACTTTTATTGTTTTTGTTGTTCCATTTCTTGACACTTTTAAAAGATTGTTGACCTTTTAAATGAATTAATTCATAAAAGAGTGTTAGCAGTTGTTCCTTGCTTCGAGGGAAAGTAACTGGATACTTGGGCAAAAGAGCAAGGTGAGAAACTTACTTTTTGGTGGAATATCTTTTTTTTTTTTTTTTTTTTAAAGATGACCGGTGAGGGGATCTTAACCCTTGACCTGGTGTTGTCAGCACCACGCTCTCCCAAGTGAGCCACGGGCTGGCCCTTTGAATATCTTTTTATACCTTTTTTAAAAGTTGATTTATTATTATTATTGTTATTATTTTACATTCTAAGATGTTGTTGTGGAGCAGTTGGGGGTGAGGGGGGGTGAGGAAGAGGGAAAGAAATAGGGTGGGAGAAGAAATAGGGCATGGTTGAGGCCCATGGCACCTCCCTCATTCCTGCAGGGGGGACCAGGGGATTTCCAGCAGTGGCTTGGTCATTGCTGGGCTGGACGCCAGATGTTAGGGGGGTGTGGCTGAAGCCCTCGGTCCCTCACCACCCTGGCTCGGGAGCCTGGGGCACTTCCTGCAGCAGCTCAGTGGTCCTCGCTGGGCTGGTTGCAGATGTCGGGGGGAGGGGGGGCATGGCCCAGGCCCCCGGTCTTCCCCCCTCCTTAGCTTGGTACCCCAGGGGGCTTCCAGTCCTTCTAGGTGTTGTAGGTGTTCTTTGGTGATGTGAGACCTTTACTAGTTAATATCAAACTTTGACTCTGGTCTCTGGGTATTTTGTTTTTTCTTTCAGCTCTGTGTTGGATTATTTGTTCCCAACACTTAAACTCTGCACTGGAACTAATTTGTTGTCCTTTGCTTACTCCTAAAATGAGGAAACTTCCTGTGAGGACCAGCACTTGAGCCCTGTAGTTGAGCTGAAATGCGGCGTTGCTGCTGATTCCCTGGGGAAGGCTTCTTGTGCAGCTCAGGTTTTAACCGTTGACCTTGTATGTACTTCCAGATCTTGTAAGTTCCGATACGCCTGTGTTGTGTGGAAACTCTGGTCTGGACCTGAGACTTTTCATCAAACTGCACCCCCTGCAGATCTGTATTCCTGACCCGTCTCCACTGAGTGGTCTTGCACCGATTGGGGGGCAGATCAGCTGTCCATGCTGTGCCCCAGTGTTCTCCCAGTGGCCCGTCTCCCCAACCACGCTCACTCCAACACTTCCCATGGGACGAGCCATCTGCTGGTCCTCTGCACTGACTCCCTGGCCTCTGAGTGGCTCCTTTTTCAGTTGTTCTGGCTCCTCGCTCCTGTGTGGGTCCACAGGAACCCTGTTAGTGGTCTTCCTGGCCTGAGGGCCACCCAGGCCCTCTCCTCGCCTGCCACGTCCAAGCAACTTCACACGCAGGGGTCTGGTGATCCAGTCTGTACAATGGGTTTGAAGGGTCAGAGCCCTAGCTAGCCCTGACAGTACAAATGAAAATTTAGTATAACTAAAAGAATTAAGTGTTTTGGCTTTAGTTATAAATTGCTTTAACAATAGCCCCAGGGCCGGCCCGTCGCTCACTTGGGAGAGTGTGGTGCTGATAACACCAAGGCCACAAGTTCGGATCCCTATATAGGGATGGCTGGTTAGCTCACTGGGAGAGCGTGGTGCTGACAACACCAAGTCAAGGGTTAAGATCCCCTTACCGGTCATCTTTTAAAAAAACAAAGAAACAAACAAAAAAACCCCAATAGCCCCAACCAGACAATTAGCATAGCTATTGCTGTAGCATTACACCTACAGAGTGCAGGAAGGCAGGAGAAGCCACTATGAGAGAAAGAAAAGACTGCCCCTACCATTTTCAATCCCGGCTGCTTCAAGGCTGGCCCTGGCAAGCACACGGAGCAGGCGCTGGCAAAAGCCACAGCTGTGCCCTTCCTATGAAGTTGCTTGGAGGCAGCAGGGGAGAAGAGGGCCTTGGTGGCCCCCAGGCCAGGAAGACCACTAATAGGGTTCCCGTGGACCCACATAGGAGCAAGGAGCCACAACAACTGAATAAAGGAGCCACTCAGAGGCCAGTGAGTCATTGCAGGGGACCGGCACATGGCCCATCCCATGGGAAAGTTGGTTGATTTGTGGTAGAAGGTGATGCTGGGGATTTTCTATTCCGCCATCTTGACTGGAAGTCCCCCACCTTTTTATGCCTTTTGAGTTTTATATAGTGTGCACTGTTACCTATCCAAAAAGTATTAATTTTAAGACCAATGAGTGCAGGATATCAAGCTGCTTGGTGGGTGTTCATCTGTCAGGAACCCCAACAGCTGGTTAGGAACTTGAATCCCCAGATTTCCTCTTGAGTCATAGATGCAACAACCTCCTCTATGGCCAGTCTGGAAGACTTAAGGATTCACTCTTTTCAAGAAATAAAGGGGGAAAAGAAGTCAAGCTCTTTCAACCTCCCAAATCAAAGAGATACCAAGAAGCAGGCTGGAAGAAAGAGAAGTTTAACAATTCCAAGGTAGATATACGTAGAAAGGTTATAGAAAAGAAGAACTAATATAAATTGAATTGGCCTGCAGAGATAACAGCTGTGAAAGATAAAACCAAAGCCAGTGTCCCCACCCTGTGGATCTACCTCTTGACTTCTTAGAGCCTCAGTTTTCTCACGTGTATATGGGAATAATGAGATCTACCTGAGTTTTTGCAAGGATCAAGGAAGACTATACAAGAAATTCACACAGTACAGTGCCTGGCACATTAAGAAGTTCGGTAAATGCTAGCATCCCTCTCCTCCCAGGTCCTAGTGGAAGGAAGGAGGTGCAGCAGGCGTGCTGTAAATAACCGGTGCCTCCCTGAGGAGCCCAGGGCCATGGGGTCCTGAGATTCAGAGGAGCTAGCACAGCCTGAAGAAATGATTTTCTTGCGGCTGTGCTGATATCCCAGTTAGGAGTGTTTTCATAGGAGGGGAGAGTCCCCCCTACCATCATCCTGTGAGGATCAAGCCTGTCTTCCCTGAAAAAGTCACTCTGATTTTCTCTTTTCTTTTGAATATATATACTTTACACACTTACCATACATCTAGAAATGAAGCTATTTAAAAGGTAGAAAAATGCAGTCACAATTTTGTGCCACAATTCCTGCATCTTTGTAGTGGATTGAATTATGTCCCCCCAAAACTCATGGAAGCTTGTATTGTGTTCTCCAAGTTTTATGTATTAGAAACTTGGTCCCCACAGTGACTATTAAGAGGGTGGGAAATCCGATTACGGTGATTGAAAGGTGGAGCCTTAAGAAGTGATTGGATAGTAGGACCGTGCAGTGGTGAATGGATTAATGGTGGTCGGGGCGTGGTTCTGAGGGCTTTAAAAGAAGAGTCTCTCTCTTTTGCTCTCTGCTCTCTCTGCTTCCACCATCTTGCAATGTGAGGGGTCACTGCCACCACCACCATATTCCTTGGACTGTGAATTTCCCAGCCTCAGAAACTGTAAGCTTATTTCATTTTCTTTATAAATCACCCAGTTTCAGGTATTTTGTCATAAGCAACAGAAATGAACCAAAACAATCTTTTTCCATTTTCCTGTCTGCTAGACTCAATGGGAATCCAAGAGGAGAGGAGCTTGAGGGAGCACAGGTGGAGACAAGTGGAAAAGACAGAGAGGGTAAGTCCCTCGGGTCCATAAAGGGTGACTGTGGAACGCAGCTCAGGACATGGTTGCTGGTCTCAGCCCCCAAGAAGAACTGTGGGTGTTTCACCATCCTCAGCTCAGCTTGCTTCCTTGGTCCCTGTCTCTGCTTCCCTGGGTCCTGGCCTCCTAGGAAAATATCTATGTCAATGGGAGCTTTATGGAAGGTTCTGGGTTGGGTGGGATGGGAGAGAAGGACAGAAAGTTTGCATGAACTGGAGCATGAAGAAACAGATTCCCTCCCATCTGGAGAGTGAAGTGGGGGAGGCAGGTGCTGCAAGAGAGGAGACAATCCCAGGCCTGGCATCTAGACATTGCTCCATAAGTTGTAGCTTCCTTCGCTTGTCCCACTGCCTCTGTTCTGGCTCGGGCCCCCACCCTGAAACCTGGAAAAACCTCAAGTGGAAAGTCAAACAAGCAAACAGATATAGCTCTCTGGCCCTAGGGTAAGAAAAGGGAAGTTGTACAAAAAGAGGAGAAAGGAAAAAAATAAAGTCACGTATTATGCAACAGGTGGAGTCCCACATTGCCACACTGCAAGGATCCCGTGCTGTAGTTCAGAGTTCCTGGGTGAAGCATTTCTTCGTGAGGCTGTCCTGCCTGCTGCAGTCTCCCCGGTGCCCTCCCTTCCTGTTTGCTCAGGGTCAGGGAGACGTTGGGGAAGAGACCTGGATTCTGGCCCTAACCCTACCCCCTCACTAATAATGAAACCAGAGACATGTCATGGCTCCTCTCTGGGCTTCATCTGACAGATGGGAGGATGGGCTCTTTTCCACACAGGAGTCCAAGACCCCTCAGAGCACCACTGGAGTCACAGGAACTCTTCCTAAGGGTCTGTGCCCTTGGCAAAGCCTCAGCCCTCATACTCACCAGCTGAAGCAGAGCCTCCTTTGTGAAGCTTCACCTCAGTGTAGTCCATCTCCTTGGAATGTGTCCACCTCACTCTGGACTCCTTCGGCAGGGAGGTTTGGCTCACCCTCTAGAATGTTCTGTCCTCTTCTATGCTGAGCTGTAAGGGGTCACTATCAGTGGCTCTTCACTTGATGGTTGTATTAGTGTCCCATTGCTGCTATAACAAGTGACCACAAACTTGGTGCCTTAAAACAACACATTGTTCTCTGAAAGTTCTGGAAGTCAGAATTCTGAAATCAGTTTCCCTGGGCTGCACTCTCTCAGCAGCTCTAGGGGAGAAACTATTTCCTCGCCTTCCCAGCCTCAGGAGCTGCATTCTTGCGTCCCTTGACTCACTTCCTCCGTGTTCAAAGCCAGCAGGGTAGCATCTTGCTTCAGTCATCCATGTCCACCTTCTCTTCTGTCATCAAATCTCCCTCTGCCTCCCACTTATAAGGACACTATGAATGTCTTTCCAGCCTGAGCAGATAATCCAGGGTAATCTCTCCATCTCAAGATCCTTAACTTGATGACATCTGACATCTGCAAAGTCCCTTTTGCCATATAAGGTAATAGTCACAGGAATTAGGATGTGGACCTCTCGGGGGCCATTATTCAGCTGACCACAGTGATCTCTACCTTGTTTTGGGCCTGAGGATCACCCCTTCTCTCTCTCCCATCCCATCCCCTTAGGATAGAGTTGTGCATCTTTCTCCAAATCTACACCCTACCCTTCCAGACCACCCCCACTTCCCCTCACTTCACTTTCCTTAGGCCCTGAGAATATCCTGGGACACTACTGTCAATGGAACTTTCTGCAATGACGGGCAGTTCTCTGTCTGTGCTGTTCAACTTGGTAGCCACCAACCGCATGTGGCTACTGAACACTTGAAGTGGGACTAGTGTGACCGAGGAACTGAATTTTACATCTAGTTTAATTTTAATTAAATTTAATTAAATTCAGATAGTCTAGTGACTGACATATTGGCCAGCTCAGATCTAGGTAGATGACAGCAGAAGCTAAGGCCAGCCAGGTTCTTTGCGTCTAACCTCTCCTCACACCTGTTTTGGCTCAGCTCTGCCCCCAGCCTCCTTCTCTCAGTCCCCGCAGAATCTGAAGGCGGTTCCCACTGGGGCTCTGGAGTGATGGTGGTGGCTGAGGGCAGGACAAGGAAGGGAATTGTGACTGCTGTCCCCAGAGAAGCAAAGGGCCCCAATTTTGTTTTTGCACAGGACTAAGTACACTCAAACAGTTTTCAAAGTAGCCTTCTCTTTATCTTTCTTACTCAGTGGGCTGCCCTTTTGGGGACCACAGAGGTTTGTCACTAGGGAAGGTGCACAGGAAAGGGCACTAGCCTGGGAGATGGCACTGGCCAGAACCCTGCTGCCACGCACTTGCTGAGTGGGCTTTAGCAAGTTTCTTCCCAGTCCCTCGGCCCTCAGTTTTCATAAAATAAGAAGGTTGGACCACATGGTCTAAGTGTTCCTTCCAGCTTTGATAGCCTATGATTTTATGTCCCATGGATCAAGTTTTATTGTGCATGTAATTCTGTTTCAGAGCTGCGTTCTCTCTGACCCATATAACAGGAAATTCTGATTGCAGGATGATTACGTACACGTGGCTTTCGTTTACTCCTAAAGTAAAGCATTTAGATAATGCTTCAGAACCAAACCAGACATTCATCCTCCATCCTCATGATAACACCTCCTATTTGCTTTGGGCTGTAGAGTGCTGACCCATTCGCTAATCTGATTCTCATGACAACCCTGACAGAAGCTGTGCCCATTTTAAGTGAAAAAGCTGAGGCTCAGAGAGGGAAGGAGAGAATCTTCCAGGTGCCTGGCTCCATGGGGTGCTTTACACATCACTTTGTAAGTCTTTTGAAGTGGTTAATATTACCCCATTCTACAGGGATGAAGCTAGGTCCAGTAAGGCGAGGTGACTTTCCTAATGTCACGCTGAGAATAAGATGATGAAGCCACATTTCTGACTCTGAACTACCACTTCCCTCTATCCTGAGCTGCTGCCCCAATGTCCACCTTCCCCCCAGGATGTGGAGATAACACCCCTTAGGCTCACAGCTATCTTTCTGCATCATCCTTTCGTGCTGCTCCTCAAGCAGAACTACTAGCCTCAGCAAGCCACGCCACCTCTCTGTGCCTCTGTTTCCTTGCCTGTAAAATTGGGGGGCAGCAGCCCCTACTTCAAAAGGGTGTTAAATCCTTCCTGAAAGCATTAAGTGTGGTCATGTATTGAGAGAGTTTAGCCCGGAGTACTTACGAAGCACTCAGTAATTGCTCCTTCTGTTTGTTTCTGAAAACTGTAGTTTTTCCCACTAGTTGTACCAGGCAATTCCCTTCACCCCAAATCAAATTAAAATCACAAAGAAACTGTCTACATGTTTTTTTTAAAAAAAAGTTTTATTATAGAAACACACAGAATCAACTACATCATCAATGTATCCGCAATAGCAGAGAAATGGTGGAAATAGATCGTCCCCATGGGGGACATGTGACCTTTGCCAAACAAGCATAGATAATGGAAATAATACCAAATACAAGAACACAGCACATAATAAAGATTAAATTAAGAAGGGTAGGAACTACTGAGAGGAGTCATGAGCATGTAGAAGGTGCATCTCACTGAGAAATGTCCAGGCTCTGGTGACCTTCCCTGAAGACCTCCTGTCCCTCAGCCTGAAGCAGTGCAGTTCAGTTCCAGGTCATCCCTGTATTCCCGGACCCAGTCATCATTGGGGTTGGCACAGATTTGCCTGCCCTTTTTGGTTTGGAATCTGTAGAACAAGGAGTGAACAGATTAGAATCCCATGGGACCTTTGAGGGCAACTGGCACTATCCCTTGCCTGTGGTAGGCACCTCCCTCTGCTTGACCATGGTTCATGTCGGGCAGCTCTAGTAGATGGACCCTTCTGGGGGTGGCATTGGAACCAGATTCCCTGTCGCTTCCACCCAATGGATTTAGCTGTGACCCCAGAGCTGGCCCAGATTAGGAACCAGTGGGTTTTGCAGTCAATATGAATTATACCCCCAATTCCTATTGCTCCTAGCAATGACTTTTCCACATGTTTTTCTAGCATGGTTTAAGAAATCAGCCCTTATCTCATGTGATCTTTCTGATTTTTCCTCGTTTCCTGGCCTCTGGATAACTTCCTCCCCAGGAATCCCCCTCTTCTCCTTTGGTTCCTACCCAGCCACCTTCAGTACTGACAAGTGACCTCATGGCCTGTTCCTTACTGCTTCCTGGGAGGGCTCCTGCCCTGAGAACTGCCTCCCCACTGCTTGATCACTCCCTACCCCAAACATGCCCCCTTTTTAATCCTGCCTTCACCCTCACCTCCCAGAGCGGCCCAGGGCTTGATACTCACACCACGGCTGGCTGGGAGCAGAGGCTGCTGGTGTCGTAGTAATCTACCACAAAGTTGCGAGGAAGCTTCCGCAGGGTATAGGAGAAACAGCAGGCCGTGGGAGGGTCTGAGCCCACTGGAAGGAAAGGCCGGGGTGAGATCAAGGCTTTACATGGGAGCTGATCATTTTGGCTTCTAGTTATGCACAGTCATTGAGCATCCCTGTGGAGCTAACAGTAACCCCAAGTATGGTCCTTTGTATTCCTACCCCCCACCTCCCCAAGTAGGAGTCTTCTTCTGAATAGAAGGTCCTCAGAAAGAACAAGAGAGAATTCTAGAAGATTGCAACTGGATTGATTCTTAGATCATGTCTCATGCCCTTCATATTACAGATGGGGAAACCAAGTCACAGAGAGGGACAGGGACTTGATTGCTTGAGCAAGTAATTAGAGGCAGAGCCAGTTAGACAATCTGACTTCTAGCCCGTGCTTTTCCTCTGCTGGCCACCAATTCTTAAGAAAACAGCAACATGAATGTTATTAAATGTCTGCTAGACTCTACATTTCACAGCAGACTACTTAGAAATCTTCCCAGCTCCTTTTGTCCCATCCCCAGATTCCACTGTGGGACTAACTCCAACGAGAAAACTGGATTCTGCCTACACCCTGACTCTAGAAGTAGCAGCTGAGAGAGTAGACTTACTTGGTGCTGAGAGTGCTGGAGAGCAGAAGACAGCCACCAGCACGAGGAGAGACAGGACAGTCACGCAGAGTTTCATGGTGTTGGTGGAGGGGAGGTTTTCCCAGCGGAGACTGCAGAGCTCAGAAGCTTCAGAACTGTGCTGTGCTGTGCTGATACTGAGTTGGGAGCCCCTCTTTATAGGGACTCTGAGGCCTGGGGCAGAGGTGGGGGCTCAGGAGGGTGGAATTTCCAGGGTAGAGATGATGTCATGGTACCAGTAAGGAAACTGAAGCTAGCTGATAATGAGGAGTTCCTTACGGCTTCTCTTCCCCAGGCGGTGTCATCACGGAGGACAGAGGAGGGAGGCAGAAGGGAGGAGAAGTGGGCTGCATGTTGGGGGAAGTGGTACACCAAAGGCAGTGGCCGAGATTGGGGTGAGAGTTGCAAACCCCACAGGAAGGATGGGATGTTCACACCTGCTAGCAGAAGCTTGTGGACGAGAACCAGGCTGCTCTTGCCGGTTGGTACCTCCAGACGCTGGAGACTTCACGTCAGTCTTTCCATGTTGGCCACAAGCCTGGCCCTGAGAAGGAAGAAGGAGCCAGGACTCCCACGTCCCATTCCTGTGCCTCCTTCTGCTGGGCTGTGTGACTTCAGAGCCCTGTGTATTTCCTTGGGCATAAAGAGTTTAGCATTGGATGTACAGAAGGACCCAGAAGGGCAACTCAGGAACATTTATAACTTCTTAGTGGACATTTATTATGTGCCAGGCACTGGGCAAGCTGCCTTTTTTATATCTAATTTTATATCTAATCCTGCCATAATCCTGAACAGGGGTGTGATTGTTCCCATTTTACAGATAAAGCCATTGAGGATCACAGAACAAGCTCAAGGCCACACAGCTGGTGAGTGGCAGAGCTGAAATTTAAACTGAGATTCCTGACTCTAACATCCATTTTCTTTCCATGCTGTAGTCTCCGGAACAAGCACAGCATGACCACAAAGGGAAGCCATTGACCACTAGAGGACACACAAAGACCCATCTTATTAGGACTTAATTCAGGAGAGGGGTTGGGTAAGTCTGTCCTAGAACAAGAAGGGAATGGAAAAGAAATAAAGATTTCGGAATACTTTCTTGGACTGATAGGAGAATAGGAGAAAGAAATTAGTAAGGATCAAGTTGGCAAGACCCAGATAAAGAATGTTTCTTTAGTATAAAAATGGGATTGGAGACCTAGCAATGAGTTTATCTATGTTATAGACAAAATGTGTGCTAAACTGTGGGTGTTTCCAGCCAGTCCTTAGGGAACACCTTGTGTTCATGGAAAACTCTGACTGGTTGAACAGCTGCTGATGACCTGCACAGAGGGTGATGCTTATAGAGGCCAGGAATACAGCAGGGCATGAAGTAGCGTAAATGAGGGGAATTCGGATGATTGGATCAAGATCTCTACTCACCTTTAGCTCGACGACTCTGACCCACCTGCTCACTCCAAACCCCACATTGCTAGCTGTGCTGCTCTGAGAGAGTAAAAAGAGTGAAAAGATGGAGCCAGGTTTCCTGGATGCTTAGAGGTATGGGACAGGAGACAGAAGATCAGCATCTCGGGGTACTTCAAGGTCATTAAATAAAGTCCAATGTCATCCTGCCTCTCAGCACTTCCCTTCATGACCCCCCCCCCCAACAAACTGGACTTACTTCTTTTCTCTGTTCTTTCTATCTTCACCCTTTTCTTTGTCTTGCCTCAAATGTTTGATCTTCACCAGGACCCCCATCTGCAGCTCTTACGTTCTGTGTTCCCTGATATCATATATGCTAATAGCTCTCATGGACTCTCCTGATTGTGCAGTTTCATCTTTCATCAAGGACCTTGCTTTAAGAGAAGGGAGATGTGTCTTGTGTTCCCCGGATCCACACAGACTTTGTTATCAATGGCATTTCAATCCAACCCAATTTACTAGTCATCTGCTATTTGTCAGGGAAGACAGAGCTGAATGAAGCCCTATCTCTGCCCTCAAAGAGTTCTTGGTCTCGTGATGGTATTGACAGTGGCAGAAATGACTCTCCCATGAGGTGGAATAAGGTAAGTGTCATATCAGAGGTAGAAACAAAGTGTCAGGGAGCCTGAAGGATGGAGAAGGTTGTCTCTGGGCTGTAGATGGGTAGTTCCAAGTTAAGTCTAAATCCCACCGTGTGCCAAGGAGGAGCCTCTGTCTAAATGGGTGGTACGTGCTGGTCTTTAATCTGTGGAGGGATTGTGAGGATATCTGCTCTGGGGTGTCAGGAGAGTGGTAGATAAAATGGTGATTAGTCTGCATTGAGCCACACAATGAGCGTGTCTGTTGACTTTTGCTTCCTAGCCTCAATTGGATCTTTGGCTCATGGAGGTGAAATGTTTTGTTCATGAAGCTTCCAACAAAAACATTGTGTTCGCACCAGTGAAATTCCACCCCAAGAGTAAAAAAGACTTGTGTCAACATGCTTAGCCTAATTAATTGCCTCCAAGATTTATACACGGATGCCATTTCTAAATAACAGCTGGCAGAGAATGATAACAAATGCCTCCTAAATACATGACAAAAAAGCTATTCATTTTCTCTAGGAAACTTTTGATGACCTCTCTTCTAAGTAAAACTGGATTCTCCTCTGTGCTCCTACAGTCTCCTGAGCTAGTTCCACCATATCACCTATCACATATCTGTTTATTTGGTTGAGCTCTTTATGCAGAAACCATGATATGCTTATCTCTGTGTACACAGTAGGTGTTCAATAAAAGCATGTTTAATAAATGTCCAGAGGCAGCCCACACTACCAGTTTAATGAGAGGATATGATGGGTAACAATGGACTCGGGATGTAAACCCTTCTTTAGCCAAATGAACAAACGAAGTGAGAATGAACTGAGTGTTCTGACAGTTCATCCAAAAAGTGATTCCCCAGCCCTGTTGGGGTGGTAATTCCCCTCCTCCCCCTGCCCTTAACCCACACACCCAGGGGTTTTATTGTAAGGGATGCTATTCTTAGACTCAACTTTTTCCAGCTCTGTCAGCAAGGGTCAACCACAGCTCCAGGGAGCTCCATATGCATTCAGAAGGCCACCCCCTCACTCTGAGAGGGTTCCCCTTCCTCATCCTTGACTAACGCTGTGCTTATACTCCATTCTGGGCATTTTCACATCTCTTTTGTTATTTTGTCCTCCCAACTTCCCCAGGCTGTGGGCAGGTCCAGCAGCCACAGCAGTGATATGACCTTGCAAAGATCCTGGTACTTTTGTTTTCCTCCAGCACATTCATGGTCTAAGATTTTATCTGATCCCGGTCTGTTTTGCCATTGTACAGATTAAGAAAGCAAAACCTAGAAAAATTAAAAGACCTGATCAAGGAGGTAACACAGGATGTGTGTCAAGACCTAAGGTTTTCCAACTTCTGGTCCAGAAATGACCAGACTTTCTTTACAGGTATGACACTTTGAGAATACACATGCTGGTAACAGACTCTCAGACGAGATCACAAAACTGCTGAGGAGCAGAAAATAGAGGCAGTCAATACAGACATTCTGGCCTCTCCTAGGACAGTGCTGAGGTTTGTGAGAGTGGGGGAGACCCCCGGATGTCGGGGCCAAATGCCCTAGCCTCCAGGAGGTGGAATGTCTGGAACTAGTGAGTTCCTTGAGGGCAAATGTTGACACTGGAAAGCCAAGGTGAATGGGAACATATGGTCATTTTGCCAAGATAGTAAACCAAGAAGAGGTAAGTCCTCTGGTTTTACCAATATGATATCTAAGTCAATTTGGGGAAATGGGAGCAGACATTGCTTTGTGGATTGAAGAAACAAGGACACAATTATCCAAAGTGCAGTGTTCAGGATGGAATCCGGAGGACAGCAAACTGGCTGAGGCAGCTCATTAGAGACCACCACACTGGACCACTGAGCCCACCAGCACCGCTCTTCTCAATGTGCAAATGGGCCTCAGTCACCTGACACAGCCTGCTGTTTGGCTGCCAAGCATGAAGGGCAGTGACTTCAGAGGATGTCTGAAGTCATCCTGAGAAGATGGTAAAAAAACCTCAACAGTATTTGGTGGATTCAAGATAACTTGCAGTAATCCTTATGAAGCATCTTCCTTCAAATAGTGCTTTTATGCTTGTTTCTAACCTCTTTCCATGCAGATCACAGGGAATACTCCAGCAAGGAAGAAAATAATTCAGTAAACCTTTATTGAGTATCTCCCATGTGACAGGCAGTGTGTCAGATGTCAGGATATGTGCTCTAGAAGTGTCAAGAAAGGCTTCCAAAAAATGTGACGCCTGAATTTTTTTTAAAAAATGATATTAGTTTATTTTTCTTTTATAGAAAATATGTATGGTCACTGTACAAAATTTATTTTTTTCTTTTTATTATTGAAACATGATTGAATGTACATATCTGTGGGGACTGTACAAGATTTAGAAAATATGGGAAGCCATAAATAAAAAACAAAAATTACCCTATTATTCTGTACGTAGTTTTATATTTTGCTACTGGTACATAATGTTCTTTCTTGAACTAGTGTATCTTATTATTGTGACTTAATATTCTCAAACAGTACTCAAAAATAACATTAACAAATGCATGATATTTCATTGTATGAATATACCTAAATTGTATTTAACCATTCTGCTATTTAGGTAAGTCCATTCAGGTTGTCCTAAGTTTTCTTTATTATAAATTGAGCTGAGACTTGAAGGATGATTAACAAGGCAGAGTGCTAGGGTTACTCAGGCAAAGAACAAGAGACCTGCATTGTTTTGGGATATAAAATAAATTCATTGAAATATTAGTAATGAAAATGGTAATAATGATAACAGTAGCTAGCACTTAACACAGCACTTACTATGAGCAAGAAACGTTCTAAGGCTTTCATAGATATTAATGTATTTAATCCTCACTGGGGCCCTTTGAGGCAGGTACTATTATTATCTCCTTTACACATGAGGAAACCGAAACATGGAGAAGTAAACTACGGAAGAACACACAGCTGGTACACAACAAATTTGAAAATGAAACCGAGGAAGTCTGGCTCCAGCGAGTAAGTAAATCAGAAAAAGGAAACCTGCTTTATTATAAATTTATGTTAAAAGCTTAAGCCAAAGCTCTGTTATTATGATGTAATATATCTTTAATTTGCACTTTGCATGTCTTTGAACAGCAGAGTCCATGGATTTCTCTTTTACTTAGAAAATTTTGGTGAATCAAATAGTGGTTTTCCTTATTTGTTCTAAATATGAACACCTGCATCTGTCATGGGAGGTGCCTGTGCTTTTAGTAGTTCTCTCTGCCCTGTGGTTTACAAGGAGAAATTGTGCTTTGCCAGGTTGACACCTCATTCATCAAAAGCAGAGAAGAGCCCGCACCTTTACGGAACCACAGGTAGTTCAGAAGGACTGAGTCTTGGTTTTCAGGAAGTCTGAATGTGGCAAGCTACAAAGCCAAAGAGGTAGATGGGGGTTAGGTCACAGAGGAGAAGCTTCCATTTCATGCTGGAAATGATGCAGAGTGTTTGAAGAACATTAAACAGAGAGAGACAGAGACCAATTTGAGCTTTAGCAAAACCAGGTTGGGTGCTGTGCGGTGGAGAAATTAAAGAGAGGTGAAACTGGAATTAAAAACAGTTGCTAGGACACTTGCAGTTGTCATGGTGAGAAACTATGAGTCTGACCTCAGACAGCAGCAGTGGGAATGGTGAGACATAGATACATGAAATTTTGAATATAGATTGGGTTGGTGATTGACTAGATGTAGGAGATGTGGAAGAGAGAGGAGTCGAGGATGACTCTCAGGTTTCTGGCTTGGGATCGAAAAGGATGCTTTTTGCTGGGTGAGGAGGGAGGTGGAAGGATCTAATCCAATATCAAGACCTATGTCCTGATCTACTGCACACACACACACAAGACGGCTAGAGAAAATGACAAGAGGAACCTGAGACAGGAAGCAAGGGGCTGCATCAATGAGACATTGTCTCACTAGGATGCTACAAAGGGGACTCCAGGATGTTGTTTCTTCATACGTGAAAGGTAGGGCCACACCTGCTGCAGCCTATGCAGACCATGCCTGAAAAAAGGAGGCCCAGGCTGGGCCAAACAAGAGCATCGTTATCAGTGAATTCATCCATGAGGCCACCTCTGCCACAGGAGAGGGCCAAGGGTGACATCCGGGGAGGTGGAGCTGCAGGGCCAAAGCATGGGGAGCAGGGCACATGAGAAGGCAAGGAGAGCAGTACAAGGTGGTGATGTCACGGGAGGATGCACGCTTGGCTGGGATGCTTGGCTGGACTGAGGTGGGGCCACAAAGAGGCTGGAATGAGCCAAAAAGCTATAACACAAATCAAGCCCCTCCATGCTGGAGGATACACAATGTTGACTGATGGCTACTTTTTGTCATCTAAGAGATCTAGGGTGGTCCCCAAACATCAAGACCTTGACACCATGCCCTTTCTTATCCTTCCCTTTCCATTAGTATTTCAACTCTAGAGTGAGACTTTAGACATAGAACATATTGTTAATAAGTGATTTATTCATTTGCAAAGTATTTATTAAGCGTGATTGTGCATCAGGCATTGTGGTTATCGTTGGGGATACACTGGTAAATAACACAGACGGTGAAATATAAAACTGACTACTTCCCTCTGTGTGACCCTGGGCAAGTCATTTCACCTGGGAACATCAATCTACAACCTAGGAAAGTTCCAAGATCCTTCCAACTCAACCGTCCTATGGTTCCCTAACATTATTCATTCCACATATGTGTATAAAGCACATACTTTGCATACAAGTGTGTTATTTTCCAATCCAAGTAAAAACACATGGCAAAGGGCTATTTCCTGGTTTGGGGGTTGATACAGAAAGTCTTAAGAATATGTAAACACTAAGTTAGAATTATATATTCAATAAATCACCTCTATTAAAAAGCACAAAATAATAAGAAATAAAAACTAGGCAAGGAGATTCATCATGTTACAATCATCATGTGCTAGAACTTGGTTTAAATCAACCAGAAAGACATGGTATGAATTTGGTTTAAAATCAACAGGACATGATCTAAGAGAAAATTACGTGGATAACTAATCAGAACTTACAGTAGCGAGTGCTGTAATCATAGAGGTAGATAATGTCCATTATCAGAAAAGCCATTGATTCAGCAGTTTCCACTTCCTCTTCTTGCCCTCCCCAACTCATAGCGGCTGAATCATGAGTATGAATAGGATTCGCTGAGAAGTGAGTGGGGGAATGCAATTCAGGGTTTCAATGCAGGGCTGAGAGGCAGAGAGGGTGGGGTGAGAAGAGGGCATCGTCTGTGATGCAGAGTTTCTACTGAAACAAGTGTAGAAATGCCTTTATTGGGAATTAATAGCAATATGGGAAGACAGTTCAAAGCCAAAGCCCCAGCAAGATCTACTTTTGCCCTGATCTTGCCTTTGCTTCTCCTCCCTCACATATCACCAATCACAGGGATAGGATGGAAACAGAGCCCATGTGTTTTAAAAGAAGGAATTATGCAGGCACGCAGGAAGGACAGGATTCCTAAGTTGTGGTCTTGCTTTGCTTGGGTCTGATGTCCTCCATTGTTCCCGGTATCTAACATATCACCTCCAACCCCTTTTTGGGGAATTCGAGGCCCTTCCTGGTCTGGCCTGAGTTTAGCTTCATCATGCATAGTCCCCCCACTGCTCTGCAGCTCCACCAAACTGTTCATTCTTCCCTCAGAGCCTGCATTTCACCCCTGGACTCTGAATCAACTGCCCTCTACCCCCCACCCCATCCATGCATGTCCAAATCCTGTGTAGTTTTCAAGACCTAACCAAAGCTCCATCCCTTCTAGGAAGCCTTCCGTGATCCTCCTGTGCAAGGTCTTCCTCCTCATGGTGTTCTGAGTCTCAGCACTTCTTGCTAAGTACTGTAATTACCTGTTCGCCTACCCTACCTGCCCCTACTGATGGAGGGCATCTGGGGGACAAAGGCCATTCAAAAGAACTAAGTCTATTTCTCATTATAAAATGTGATGTATGCTTATTAATTATAAAATAATAAAATGATAAAGGATGGAAAAGAAAAGAAGATATAGATCTGACTGAGAAGGTAGACCCTTTCACACCACGGATTGAAAAGAATAAGAAAAGAAAACTACTTCGTTTGGCATTATTTATGTAAATATTGTATAATATCCTAAAAATTGCTCAGAGACATAGGAAATCAAGACTTAATTTTAGCAAAGGCCATTAGACAGAAACTTTAGTGTATTTACCAAATGTTTCTTTCAAATTAAACAGTTGACACCATCCTACTTTTCAACCAATGATGCTGTAAATGTTTTAAAACAAAATTTGTTCATAAATTCATGGGCTGACCAGGAAAGTAATCCAATCTCATTACATAAAATGAGAAAAATCTAGAAAAAAAGAGAAAAGAAGATTAATCACCCATAGATCTACCACACAAATATAAGCACTATTAGTTCTTTAGGACATTTTTTTCCAACGGTTTTTATTGTGTTCATGCCTAGGGTTTGGCGTGGAAAAATATACATTTGTCTATTTGTACAAATTGTTCATTTTGAACAATTTGTACAATTTTTTATCTTGCTTTTTTTTTTTTACCACTGATGTTATCAGTATATTTATGCTATTCCCTTTATTTGTTTCAAGGGCTTAATAGTAAACAATACGGTGTTATACCATAATTTACTCTATCATCCTCTGATAATGGAAAACGTACATTTCCTTATTTTAGAGCTGTAAGTGATGCTGGGTCAGATATCTTTGTTTGATGATGACTCCATATTGGGGCTGTTTCCACAGAACTCTTTCCTAGAAGTGTTTCTTCTAGGTAGTGGGTATAAATATTTTTAGGCTCCTGACTTATTGACACCCACATGGAAAGTATCTTTATGATCCACAACTGGTGTTTAACCCAGTGCCCTAGTCACTCTGTGACTGTTTGATGAGTGGACAAGTGACTGAAACATGACCTCAGGGTTCCTGTTCCTCCAGCTGGGGATCCCTTACTTCACCTCCTCACATCCGGGGGAGTTTGTGCTGCTCTCCACAGCATAAGCCCATCTACCCCATCCATGTAGTCAGAGCATCTCAGGAAGCAGAGTTTCAGCTCGATGGGAAGGACCGGGGCTGGAGATTCATGCAAAAACCCATTCTGATGAGAAGGGACCAGCTAAGAATAGCCCTGGGTTGACACACACCCCTCTCCTCCTGCTCACGTGGGAAACCATTTCCCCACAAGAAGCCAGAACAAGTCATGAATTGAGAGCTGGGACTTATAGCTCAACGATGCTATTCTTGGATATCCTGAGACTCTGTGGTTGCCAGGGACCCTGCGTTGTGCAACGCTCAGCATGACAGCACCACTATGCTTAAAAATTTCCCTCCTCACCCCCAGATTCCATTTCCCCATCCGCCACGGCTGCCTATAAAGAGAGGGGGAGATGGCTCCAGACTCCAGAAGCACGCAGGCAGCAGCGGGTGCCCAGTCCCTCCTTGGCTCTCTGGACACTCAAGCCCACATTCCATCATCTGCTCAGCACCATGAAGGTCCCCAAGGCTGCCATTGCTGTCCTCCTCTGCACCATGGCTCTCTGCGACCAGGTCTTCTCTGCACCATGTGAGTCTGTGTTGTTTTTGTGAGTGTCCCCACTCTGGCCATGGTTAGACCACATCTATGATTTCTTGTGGCTAGGAGGAAAGAGAGAGCTTCTTAAAGGGCTACACTATCTCTTGGTCTTCAAGACTTTTATTTTCTTCTTTGTAAGGGGTCTTAGCTCTCTTAGTCCCCAGATCTGAGAGTTGGGGTGGGGGTAGCGGAGTCACTATGCCCTGTACAGACAGAAAACAGGGTCCTAAATGCATGCATGTGCAAGAGGCAGAGTCCAGGTCTAGTCACTTCCTAGAGGTCATTCATTCACCAGCTCACCCTCGGTCTCCCCAGGAGCTCTGTCACTTGGATATCTTATGAGAGATGTCCAAAAGTTCTCTTTTGCTGGGGTATGACTTCTTGAACCAGACAAAATTCCCTGAAGCGAGAATAGATATGCACAGTCTGCATAGATATCTGTATCACACAGAGCAAGAGAGAGCCCACAGTGAAGTGTCCAAGAGAAAGAAGAATGTAAGACAGAAACCAAGGCAGAGACAGGGACACTTCTGGGCAATTGCCCCAACTCCTTCCAGTGACCGGGTCTCCCAGCCCCCACCCTGAGCACGGCTGTCTTCCTCACCCTCTCAGGGATCAGATGTTGGCTGGCCTTTTCTTGTGAACTATGATTCAGGCTCACTCTGTCCCTTCCTCTGCAGTTGGTGCTGACACCCCAACCGCCTGCTGCTTCTCCTACATCAACCAGCAGATTCCACGCAAATTTATAGCTGATTTCTTTGAGACCAGTAGCCAGTGCTCCAAGCCAGGTGTCGTGTAAGTGCCTACAGTCTTCTTGCCCACCTTTGGGGAGGCAGGGAGGCTCTGAGCAGGGGGCAACCAGGCACAGACAGGCCAGAAAAGCCATCCTGGAAAGGTCCAGCCTCCTGGGGCCTATCAAGTCTGCAGGACCCAGGTCTCCAAGGTGTGACCTGTCTTGGGGGGGGGCATGTTACAGAGTCAGAGAGGACTGCCCAGCCTAGAGGGAAGGATGGGGAGAAGGTAGCACAGGATCCTCCGAGAGGTCCCCTTGAGTCAGTGAGAGAAGTTCTCCAGACTGAGATAGGAGTGGACCCCTGAGAAAGTGGGCAGCCCTGAGCTGCCCAGGACAGAGAGAAGGAAGGAGGGGCCACAGGACTCCCCTGCTGGATTCCCCAGCATTTAATCCTTCCACCCCTCTCCACAGCTTCCAAACCAAGAGAGGCCGGCAGGTCTGTGCTGACCCCAGTAAGGCCTGGGTCCAGGAATATGTCACCAACCTGAAGCTGAACGCCTGAGTGGCCTGGAAGCTGCGAGGGAAACAGTGACTCCAGCAGGCCCAGTGGGGAGCAGGGACCTGACCTCAGAGACATCCCCATCACCTCCACCGCTACCTCTCCTATGGGCTGGCTGTTACCAGACAGCCACACCTGGGGACTCTTCTTAACTTACATGTTAATTTATTTATATATTTAATTTTCTAAATTATTTTCAATGTCATACTGTGTTTGTGACTGCTCTGAGATATCCCAGGGCACTGTCCTCACCACCTATCCCCTCCCCTTCACTCACACTGTGACTGGTGACAACTGAATGGCTGTCAGCAGCTGTTCTAGCAGACACTTAAGCTGCCAGACTGACAAACATATATTGAATGCTTTTGTTCAGTGCTGTGTTCAGCCCAGGGAAATAATAAAGATGCTCCTTTTAAAAGTAAACTGGCATTGAGTTTGGTTTTGTTTTTTCTGGCAAATCACTGGCGAAGAGAAATAATAGGCAAAGAATAGGAAGATTGAAATGGGGGCAAGTTGGGAGAGATGGAAATGGGGGCTACCACAGAGCTGCTCCACTTTACACTAGAGGCACAGTTCTGGAACATCGAGACTATGAATATCTTACAGGTCAAATTATAATGTACTCGCTCTGGGGAAATTCTCTACCTGAATGGATACCATTAAGCAGAGTATTCTGTAGTACCTATTTATGATAAACCAAGCTTTCTTAATAATAATCGCTAACATTTTTAAGGCTTGTGCTAGGCCGAGTGTTTTCTATGAATTTTCATTTAATCCTACCAGTGCAATAGTACAGCTTATGTACTATTAATATCCCCATTTGAAAGAAAAGTAAACAGGATTCAGAAAAGTTAAGCAAGATCACAAAGCATGAAAATTGTAGATTGACTTTTGCAAACTAGACTTTTATTTAACTACAGACTATGCTCTTACCCACTGACCAAGTTATTTCCCAAAACGTGATCTACCTATATCCAAATCACAAGCAATGATTGTTTAAGCCACTCATATAGGACCCTTAGGTTTGGGCCCAGGAGTTGATGTTTTTACCAAGCTTATCAGGTGTTGCACAAGCATGTTTATGGCTGAGAACCATCGAACTGGTCAATAGGATTCACCACTCTTTTCCAAACGTGGTATGTATCTGTATATGGTGACAGGTGTACTGTACATTATTTCTCTAGAATCCATGCTCCACAAAATAAATGGCTAATGTTAGAGAAGGAAAAGACAACCAGCCTCTATGAGGAGAAGAATTCTGTTTCTAGGTTTACTATGAAAGGTAAGTCATTTAATAGATGAATTGCCTGAGTTATAATTGTAAGTACAGGAAATGTACACTGAATGATATAGTTTGGATATGTCGTCCCCTCAAAGCCCTTGTTGAAATCTGATCCCCAATGTGGCAGTGTTGGGAGCTTTTTGGGTCCTGGGGTGTGGATCCCTCATGAACAGATAAATGCCCTGGGGGAGTGGGTAGTGAGTGAGTTCTTGCTGTATTAGTTCCTGTGAGAGCTTATTGTTAAAAGGAGCCTGACACCTCCCCTCCCTCTCTCTCTCTTGCTTCCTCTCACGATGTGATCTCCTTGCACTCACTGGATTCCCTGCTTGTTTTCCTCCATGAGTAGAAGCAGCCTGAGGCCTACGCCAAATGCAGCCGTCCCAGAATCATAAGCCAAATAAACCTCTTTTCTTTATAAACTACCTAGTCTCAGGTATTCTGTTATAGCAACACAAAAATGGACTAATACACTGAGCTACGGGCCTTTCTGCAGAAGGAGACAATCAAAAGACTTGTGTGAAAACCAAATGTGTATTGTTTTTGAGCCATGATTATTTCATCTTGTTTAAAATAATCTAATTTTTGTATCAAAAATTGTTTAAAATTATACTGATCAAACGCTTTAAAGTGCAATTAAACACCATCATTTATCAAATATTAAAATGCACATACTATTTGACCGGATCCTATTTCTAGGAATCTAATTTATGGACACACCACCAAAAGACAGGAATATGAATAGGCACAAGAATATTCTTTGCAGTGTGGCTGCTAAAAAGCACACAAATAGAAACAATCATCAGCAAGAAATTAAATTAGTAGAGGATTAAGATGCCCATCAATGGAATATTCTGCAGTCAGTAAAAAGAATAATTCACATCTATATCTATGGAAAGTGCCCATAATGTTATCAGCAAGAGTTACGTCTATTTACAACTAGTATATGTGTATATACTCTACATATATGCTACAGAACTTTATGTATAGACTATTAGTTTTGTTTTTATTTTTAAAAGCCATCTGTACATATATTTACATAAGCAAATTTTGAAAAGATACACATTAAATAGCTAACTGTAGGTTCTTAGAGAAAATGGGAATTTTTTAGGAATAAGTATTGTTCCTTTTTCTTTTGTGCACTTTTAAAATTTGATCTATTTTTCATTGAGCTTGTATTGCTTACCTGTCTAGTCCCCTGCTACCCTACCCTTTGAGGATGATATTCCATCCGTTGGAAACACTTTCTGGCCAGGATTCTGCATTGGCACAGAGAGGACAGAGCTCAGCAGGCTTGCAGAGCTTTGAGGCCATGATGGCTTTTGTATACTGAAAGCAGAGCAACAAACAAGTCCTTTCAACCAAGGCCTTCACATCACACACACGCTCATACAAAGCTTCTCCCATGCCACACTTTACAATCCTCTGCCATTACAGGGGGCCCCATTCCCCTACACCATTCCCACCTACACCTGTGATAAGTGTGAAGGTACTATCAGGAGAACAGAAGAGCAGCCTTTGTCCTAAGTGAAGATGTCACCATTTCTTTCTTTTCTTTCTTTCTTTTTTTTTTGGTGGTTGGCCAGTACAGTGATCTGAACTCTTGACCTTGGTGTTATAACACCACGCTCTGACCCACTGAGCTAACTGGCCAGCTCTGCCATTTCTTCTTTATTGGCTTTTGGCATCTCGGGTCATAAAAAACCTGCCTGTTTGCACTGAACTGTTTCTCAAAGTCCAGCAGCACAAATCTAAATGAGAAGCTTAACCATGCTCCATATCCCCTAAATACAAGTGAACCAACATAGTAGCTAGGACAGAAACCTCTGTTAGGGAAAAGGGAGAATGGGAATTGCATTGTTAATCAGGTCCTAGAGCCTTTCAGAGTCTGAGACTCAGTTGAGACCCCGGACAGCCTCTCTGGCAGTTCCTAGCTCTCCTCTCCAGGGATGTCCTCCATGGACACATCTGAGCTGTGCACTGCGGAGGATCTGCTTTCCGGGGGCTCTCTACTTCCTGTCTGTGTGAGTTAGGAACCTGAGGTTTGTCTTAGGTGTTAAGCAATCAACGGCTGCTTTGGGCCAGTCTCGTGGTTTCTTTGGCAATGTAACTCCCTTCTAATGACAGTAGGCTTCTGGTCTATTAGCTTCTGATCAGTTCTACGAGCTAGATAACCAAAAGCAAAGTGATTGTCCAGTTGCCCTACATTTTGCATTTTAACAGGGGTTGGGAATGTGCACCTCCCAGCACAGACCTCAATACTGTAGTTGGCCCCACTGCCTAGCCCCCTGTGAGAGACTGCTGCCTCCTTTCTGGACCCTGCAGAGGTGTGGGGCCACATGTGGAGGTGATGAATATTCAACCCTTGGCCCAAAGCCACATCCTCTCTGCACCTGCATGGAGAGCTGATTGTCTGCTTTAAGCAAGGAAGATAAATAGTCATAGGAAAGGGTGAAGAAAGGCACCTGACTATAGTTAGGGCTGCAGTTGGACCCAGGTTTATCTACTGTTAAGTCTCTCACCTCCCTCTCTCTGCTCATATTAACTTTATCTTAGAGTAGAAAATCTGCATTTACAGCCCTTTGAGACTCCAGATTACTGGGATGTCAATCAGTAAGTTGAAAAGGGCTTTCTTAGCAAAGCTGAATTTTTCCTTTTCGGATTTCAGATAAGCCCATGTCAAATTAGCTTAAACTTTTTCTTCAAAGACTTTGCTAATAAAAGCAAGAAGTAGCTATTGTCCTATCAAATGTCATAATGCTGCAGCCTTAGTATTTGGCCTAGAACCTTAATACAAGATATGGTAGATGACAGTTCAACCGGCAGCTGCAATACATTGTAATGGTGGTTCTCAAAAGGCAGTGCCTGTACAGCAGCCCCCTTCAGCCCTTTAGGGTGTAGGGCCTAGCAATCTGTGTTTTAGCAAGGCTCCAGGTAATTCTGATGCACACCAAAGTTTAAAAACCACTTCCACTTAACCAAGTCCTCACCAAATTCCCTCCCATTTTCCAGTTCAGCCGATTCCACACTTCAGTCAGGGCCTGGGACTTTCAACAAACCCTGCACCTCTGTTCATATACAGATCTCTGTATTTCTCAGGATGCTGGTGGTTTCCAGGAGTTAAACAAACAAGCAAACCTAACTCAAAGAGGCTAGAATAAATGAACCTTGTGGCTCCAGGACTGTGGGGGACGGAGGTGGCCCTGGCTCCAGGCGAGGCTGGGTGCAGCAGCTCTCAGCATCCCGCAGGTCCTGCTGCTTCGCTTTCTGGTCTCCCTCCCATGGGACATTCCCAGGGTGACTGTGGCTCCTGCCCCTGTTACATGAACCCTTGTTCATTTTTTGAAGGGAAGAGTGAGTCTGTGTCCCCACTGGATAAAAAAAAAAAAAATTACTAGGTTCTTTTGGATTTGACTGACTTAGGAACCCAATTCCTAATCAGTCACTGTGGTTCTGGGGATGAGTTTCATTGATTTGCTTAAGTTAATCAAGGCACATACCTGGATCTGTGGGTTGGATGAATTTCACATCAACATAAAGTCTGGGAATTATGGGGAAGGGTGATTTTCCAAAGGAAATGTGGGTTTCTGGTATCAGGAAAAATGTCAGATGCTGGTCCGGAAAAACGTGTTTTCACTATAATATGTTTGTCTTGTTTCTATTTTTTTTTTTTTTTTTTTTTAATGTATGAAGAGCACTAGCACTTTGTATATGCTGAACATTTCCTCTCCTTTGCTCCCTGGATTAGAAACCATTGGTCTTCCACCTTCCTGAATTATTTTATTTTTGAGAAGGTGCTGACATGTATTTCCTGTTGCCCTAAAAATGACTATTGCCCTGATTTGAGGATAAAGAGACGTTAAGCTCTTTGTGGTGTCAAGGTAACCACCAGAAAATGGGGCCACATACCACTCTAGAACATGCTAAGAGAAGCAGAACTGGCCGTGCCACAAGCATCAGCCACCCTCCTTCAGATAAGCAGAAAGCTGGGGTGGGGGATGAGAGAACCCTCAGAACAATGAATCAGCATTAAGGAAGAGAGGGCAGTCCTTTAATAATGGAGGGACAAAGGGGTGGACGAGAGGGGACACCTCCTACCTGCAGCTTCTATTTCCCTTCTTTCCTGGAAACAGCATCCACACACACAAAAAAACCATTATGTGAGGTTGGTCATATTCCCAGACACTGATTAAAATAAGCCAATTTGCAACTTGGGGTTTTCAAACTTATCGTTATAACACAAGCATTTCTTATGTCATTGCATTATTTGTAAAGGCTGCCTAATAGCCAATCAAGTGAAGGTATCATTTTCTTAGCCACTGCCATATCATAGGTGATTTAAATTGAGTCTAATTTTAAATTGCTGTAAATACGCTAGAGACCAATTGTTCTTATGCATAAACTTTTTTTCCATATTTGAATTTATTTATATAGGAAGCGATTCCTAGACATAGACCTTCTTGGTCAAAGACTAAGAACATTTTAAAGTTCCTTATGTGTATTAGCACCCATATTGAACACACGCTTATATGCCCTTTGCTGAGTGCATGCTGGGGGCCCTTGAAGAATCTCTCTTGAATAAGTGAGCTCTGAAAGCCCAGCTGTCCTCTCGTCACTCTGCAGCCCAGGCTTCGCTGACACAGCTTTGCCCACCTGGGTGGGATTTAAGTTGGGTTGTGCGGCTCAGGACTCCTGGCCTCATTGCATATGTCACCTCTATGCTATTAGAACAGCTGTGGAATAACATAAAAGGTTCTGCTGGGGGAAACTATGACTACAGAGCTCTAGTGAGAAGGAACCAGCTAAGTGTGGTCCCGGGATGACACCATTATCTCACCTTCTCTCGCTGTGGAAACCACTTCCCCATAAACAGCCCCAAGTCAAGTGAGCACTGGAACCATTCTTGCAAATACCCTGAGCCCTGTGGTTACCCAAGACCCCCTTTGCATGTACAAGTCAACAACACGCCACTGTGCTTAAAGACTTCCTCTCTCATCAACCCAGTTTCCATCTCCCCATGGCCCAGGGCTTTGCCATTACGAGCAGGGGACCCAGCTTGGACCCCAGACAGAGGCTGGCAACAGCGAGTGCCCAAGCCCCATCTCGTCCTGCGCACACTCCTGGGCCCTCACCATCTCCTCACTTGCAGTGGCCCTCTGTTCCTGGGCTCCCTCCCCCCGGGTCTGTCCTCCCTCTGCCTTGTGCTGTTGTCTCCCCACTCTCTGGCTGGGGTCAGAACACACACCAAAGTCCCAAGGACAGAGGTACCCAAGTGAAACAGAACCTACCAAGGGATTTTCAAAATGCCCCAGGCTATCTGTTCAGGGGGCTTTCCCCCTACAAGAATTTTGACTTTCTATTCCATGTACCTTGAAGGTAGGGTAGGGCTTTGGCCTATTTGAGGAAGGGGTAAATTGTGTAGGTTTCCAACAAGGGGCAGAATCTAGCTACGATTGCTTCCCAGTGGTCAGCCACGGAATAAACTCACCTCAGTCCCTCCTCACAGGTGATTTAGAGAGATGGTCTCCTGCAGGAAAAATCTCCTCTTAGACCCCTTATTAAGTTCCCCCAATAGAGCTCGAAGGAGAGGTAGCCTATCCAATTAGCTGCATTCCCTGCAGAGGGAGATAGAGACCAAACCTAAGATTAAAGCAGAAACAGAAATAGAGGGAACACGTTGGTGAAACAAGAAATCTCCCACTTCCTCCCATTTCTCATCCCCACATCCTGACTCCTGAGCAGAGCTATCTCCATCTACCTTCTGATGTTATCGCTGGGCAGAAGGAGCTGGCTCACTGCCCCAGTGAATAGTGACTCAGGCCTGTGCTGCCCCTCCCCCAAGGCATATGCTGGGTTTTCTTTGTGACTCCCAGGTGACCCAGAGCAAAGTGGTAGATGGCTATTATGAGACCAACAGCTAGTACCAGGTAAGGGCTGCTGCTCCTGCCCATCTCTGGGGAGAGGCAGGACACGTAGGGACAGAGCCAGCAGGACATGGAGTAGGGAGCGGCCTGCAAGGGCTCTAGAAACTGGATGAGGGCCATGCCAGGGAGCCCAATGCTTTGAGGTGGTGAGCTGTCTGGTGGCAGGACACAGGGAGAGGCCAGGGAGTATTTTCTGGCCTGGCCTGGGGACTGCAGGGAGCCAGGGAGGAGCTCCCTCTAACAGAGGGAAGTGAAAGGTGGAGGAAACAGCCAGGAGACCCTAAATCATTCTGGAAAGGTCTAGGGATCTGAAGATGGGGAAATAGTCCTGAGAAAGTGGGCAGACCCTGAACTTCCCAAGACAGAGAGGGAGAGATAGCGTGGAACCAGGAATTGCCTGCTGAATCCTCAAGTTGTGTAACTCTGTCTCTCTTCACAGCTTCTAAACTTAAGAGGCCAGCAAGTCTGTGCCAACCCCACCAAGCTCTGGTGCCAAATGCATCGTTGACCTTAGAATTGAATCCTTAGTGACCCAGAAGAAACGAATAACTTCTATGGGAAGATGAAGACCCAGGGACCTGGGCCCCAGGAATGTTCCTTCAACTGGTGGCCAAGCAACTATACTCTGGGACTTTTCTTAACATAGCTTTTAATTTATTGAGACTAATTTTTGTAGTATTTCCATGTGTTCTTGATTACTTGATGGAGCGATCCCACAACACTGTCCATACCACCTCTCTCAGCCCCTCCAACCACACAGTGGTTGACACATACTCAGGGTGTAGGTGAGTGGTTATGTTCAGCTTTTTCTAGAGGACATTGTTCCCAAACCATCAACCAACAAATATTTATAGAAGGTTATTTACCATTTCTGTGTTCAGCTGTGTGAAATAATGAATTTTTTTTTTTTAGTAAACTAGTCTTCAAGCTTTGCTAATTCTATTGGCTTTTTTTTCTTTTTCTTTTTCTTTTTCTTTTGTGACATGGTCAGAATCTCTGGTTGGAAAAATAGTGGGGGAAAAGAGTAGGAAAATCTGAAGAGAGGAAGTGAGCAGAAAGGAAATGGCAATAATGCCTGTATCTACATATTCCTGAAAGTTAAGGATAAAACATTATTTTATAAAACAATGGTTATTTTATAAAACATTATGTACCTAGCGTCTAATGTATGAGATAAATTCATCCTTGAGATAAATTCATCCTTGAGATAAATTCATGCATTTAAAGTTTTTTTCACAAGCCAAGCTTTCTTAAGAATTATTCATTATCTTTTAAATCTTAACAATTTCATCAAGAACTAAGTACTATTAATACCCCCATTTAATAGAAGAGGAAATGTTGACACAAAGAGTTAAAACAATTTGCCCATGGTCATGTAGCTAATTAATAAAGTGACTAAGATATAAACCTGTGCTAGTGTTTCTTAAGCATCTCAGAACCACCCAGGATAGTTGTTCAAAATGTTTGTGATACAATTTCTTGGGTTTGGAACTGGGAATCCAGATTTTTACAAATCCCCAAGTGATTTACATGCAGACTAAAGGCCAAAAACTACTGAGTCAGTTAATAAAGATTTAGCCACTCTTTATTTTAATAAGATGCATATGGAGATAGACACCTCACCTGCATATTATTTCCCTAGAATCCATGCCCCACAAAATCAGTGGCTAACATTAGAGATGGAATAGATGCAACAAGACTTCTGTTGTGAATGCTGAATTATTTATTAGACTGATTACCTAGATTGGGGTTAGCAAACTGTATTAGTCCATTTCCATTGTATATAACAGAATTCATGGAACTGGGAACTTTGTAAGAGAACAAAATTTATTGCTTACAGTTTCAAAGGCTGGGAAGTCCGAAGTCCAGGGAACACATCTGGTGAAGGTTTTCTTTGGCGGTGGCTTTACAGTAATGCAGGGTTCTGACATGGCAGAAAATGGCAGAGCAGAGAGAGAGAGACTCTTCATGTGCTTTCCTTTTAAAGCCTTCTGAACTAAGCCCCTGACCACCATTATTAATCCATTTGCTATGGCATAGTCCTACAATCTAATCACTTCTTCAAGTCTCCACCTTTCAATTACCATAATAGGACTTTCCACCCTTTTAACACTGTCACAGTGCGGATCAAGCCTCCAACACATAGACTTTAGGAGAACACAATTCAACCCATAATACAAACTATGGTTCTCAGAACAAATCCAGCATGTTGCCTATTTTGTAAATAACGTTTTGTTGAAACACAGGCACAGGCGTTCTTCTACATGCTGTCTATGGCTGCTTTCCCACTTCAATGGTAGAACTGAGTAGTTTTAACAGACAACATATGGCCTGCAAAGCCAAAAGTATTTACTATCTGGCCCTTTATGGGAAAAGTTTGCTGACCCCTGGCCTACATTATGTTTTTAAGCATAAGAAGGTTAGACTGAGCCAGGGTCCCTGCCATAAAGTGCAAGAGAGAGAAATTCAGCATACTTGTGAGAAATGCAAAATGTATTGATTTTTTAATAAGCCCTACTTACTTGTTTTAAACAATCTATTTTTTAGTATCAAAAAGTGAAATTTTGGGGCCGAGCCCGTGGCGCACTCGGGAGAGTGCGGCGCTGGGAGCGTGGTGACGCTCCAGCCGCGGGTTCGGATCCTATGTAGGAATGGCCGGTGCACTCACTGGCTGAGTGCCGGTCACAAAAAAGGCAAAAAAAAAAAAAAAAAAGTGAAATTTTGGTAGTCAGTGTTTTTGAAGAGAAATGACATAGTTTCTAGCAAATTTAAAAATGTACACACTCTTCAGTCTCACTGTCTTATTTCTAGGAATGTATTTTGGGAAACACTATCCAAAGACACAAAGGTGTAGGCATCTGATGTTCTTTGCAGCTCTGTTTTTAAAAACTACCAAACAGAAACAAAACCTTCAAAAAGCAAAACAGTTTAAAACATCATGGGGTAGCCACTTAATAAATATGAAATCGCTGAAAAGAATGAAGCAGATGCAGATGTACTGAGATGAAAGTTATCTATGGTATTGATGTAAAACTGTGTATATGGAATATACATTGCATATGTGTACCTCTAACTACACAATACCTATATTACCACATACCTATCGCAGAACTACATTTAATGATATTTTGCTTTGGCAAAAGCTGCATCTATTTACATAAACATAAGAAGAACCTTTGATGTGATAATCCCAATCGGCTAAGTATGATTTCCTCTGACAAATATGATTTTTAAGAAATGGAAAGCTCCACTTTTCATTGTCCCTCCTTTGTCCTTTGATTTTCATAAGTACGAGCATGTGATTTTTAATTCAAAAGACAAGTGGGGGGGCTTACCCTAAAAACTGGTCCCCTCTTAGTTCTCTCTGTTCTCATCGCTCCCTCCCCCAGTCCACTCCCAGCTGTGGTGTGTGGTATTCCAGATACTTTGAACCACTTGCTCCAACCTGGATCCCTCATTGAGGGATGAGCCTTTTAGATTTCGGTCTGGCTCACAGGACTTTAGGAACGTTTATTGATGTCATATTACCCATTGCGTCAAGAGATCGAGGCAACAAACATACCCTGTCTAGCTCCAAGGGGTAACTCAGAATTATCTCTCTCACTCTTTTTCACCACACACACACACACACACACACACACACACACACACACACACACACACACGGCTTCTCCCAATCAAAATCCTTTTACAACCAATAAAATAATTTGGGAAGATACAAGATGGCAACAGGGCCTATTATTCCTGCATCATAACTGTAAAAATGGAGTAGAATATTGAATAAAGTAAGGACATCTCTAAGACACTGACACTTAAGGTAACAATCCAGATTTAAATTTTTTTCTTTTTTTGCGTCTGGTTAGTACCACAATCCCTGAACCTTGGTGTTATAGCATCACGCTCTAACCAACCTAGCTAACCAGCTGCTGTGGATTGAATGTCCCCTCCAAATTCATTGAAGCTTAAATTGTGTCCCCCACAGTTCCAGGTATTGGAAACTTAGTCCCCGCTGTAACAGAGTTAAGAGAGTGGGAAATCCTATTATGATCATTGAAAAGTGGAGTCTTGAAGAGGGGATTAGATTGTAGGACCATACTGTAATGAATGGATTAATAATGGTGGTCAGAGGCATGGTTCTGAGAGCTTTAAAAGGAGAGCACATGAGAATCTCTCTCTCTCTCTGCTCTGCCATTTCTGCCACGTGAGACCCCTGAGTCACTGTCGCCACCACCAAGGCCTCCACCAGCTGTGTTCCCTGGACTTTGGACTTCCTAGCCTCTGAAACTATAAGCAATAAATACTGTTTCCTTATAAATTACCCAGTTCCAGGTATTTTATTATAAGCAACAGAAATGGACTAATATACCAATCAGTCCTCTGAGAGTCCAGGTTGGACCCCCATTTTGAGGAAGAAAATATATGGTGTGGTATAAGTCACAGACAAGTGATTAGTAGTCTTCACATATAAAGACAAAATTAGTATAAGAAAGCTAGACACTCTTGGTAGATACTTGTTTGGTCCTCAGGTCTTTCTCTTTTGTCCTTAAACGATACTTTAGAAAATTATCCCCTTTTATAGTTTGTGTGGTTTTAAGCCCATCAACATTGCTTGTTAGAAACATTGATCAACTCAGATAAATCAGTGAATCCATCTCTTGAGCCACAAAAATTGGTTAAGATAGTGGTTGGCAAACTTGCTCTGTAAAGGGCGGAATAGTAAAACTTTTAGATTTTGCAGGTCATATAGTCTCTGTCACAACTATTCAACTCAGATGTTGTAGCATGAAAATAGCCTTAGACACTATGTAAACAAATGAACCTGGCTGTGTTTCAATAAAACACAGGTATTTTTATGGACACTAAAATTTGAATTTTATGCGATTTTCATATGTCTCAAAATCTTCTTCTTTTGATTGTTGTCAGTCATTTAAAAATGTAAGCATTTCTTAGCTTGTAGGCCATACAAAAACAGGTGCTAGGTCAAATTTGGCCTGCAGGCCGTAGTTTGCTTACCCCTGGATTAAGAGATGGGATCCTAAATGCAAATTAAAACCACAGTAGCCAGTTAAAATGACAACTATCAAGATAGAAAATAACAAATACTGGGGAGGGTGCGGAGAAAAGGGGATCCTCCCACATTGCTGGTGGGAACGTAAATTGGTACAGCCATGTGGAAAACTGTATGGAGGTTCCTCAGAGAACTAAAAATAGATCTACCTTATGACACAGCTGTCCCACTACTGGGTATACACTCAAAGGAAATGAAATCAACATATCAAAGACACCCAACACTCCCACGTTCATCACAATGCTATCCACAACAGCCAAGAAATGGAATCAACCTAAATGCTCATCCATGGATGAATGGATGAAAAAGAAACAACTGTGGTGTATTTACACAATGGAATACTATTCGGCTATAAAGAGAAATGATATCCTATCATTTGCAGCAACATGGAGGGAACTGGAAACCATCATGTTAAGTGAAATAAGTCAGGCACAGAAAGACATACGCTATATGATGTCACCCATATGTGGAATTACAAAAAAAAAGTGGTGCTTTTAGAAGTAGAGAGTAGAATAATGGTGACCAGAGGCCAGCAGGGGTTCGGGGTGGGGGGGGTGTGGAAGGAGAAGGGGTGGGTTAGTGGATACAAAACTATGCTATCTGCCCTACGTGAATCATTGTGCAGTGTATGCATGTATTGAAACAACATACTTTACCCCCAAATATCAAATATATACAAATAAATGTTTAAATAAAAAATAAAATAAATTTTGTAAAAAAGAGACGGCTCCTGACCTAAGCCAGACCAATAAAAGTGGACCTAGGGGTCTTGGCTCAAGACATGAGAATAGAGACATTCTCTTCTCTAGTGGACAGAAACAATGATCCACATTGCTTCTGGCAGCTATCCTATGGAGAGAGTAACTAGTCCTAGAAGGAAGCTCTCAAATAGGAGAGAGGACAGAAATTTAGAAAGAAACATGGTCTATGGCGATACTTAAGGACAACCAGATCAAGTTTTGTCTGAAACTATTTCTACTTCCCGAAGTTTCAGTTATGTAAGCTGACAAGTTCCCTTCATCATTTAGGTTGGATTGAGTCAGTTTTTCTGGTACTATGACTCAAAACATCCCTAACTAATACAGACTGCAATGTCGTAAGTAACAGACCCAAGAAAGGGGAATTAGCTGAGGGCAGGAGAAAAGGTTAAAGTCAATGAGGACACCTCCAGTTAGCAAAATAGCCAGTTACCTGCTGGTCTGTTATGTATTCTAAGGCCATCTACCTACCAAGGTTTCATCAAAAAGGAAAATTCAGAGTATTGGAAACTGACTACTTCTTGCATCAATCAGGAAGGCCCATTAAGAAAGAGATGAACTTACTCTGAAACTGACTCATCTGATAGCATAGAAGGAAAAAAACCAAAAAAAACTCCACCAGCTTTCTTAAGAGAGATTCTTTCTGCTTGCTGCTTGCAAACCAAGCTGATTGAGAATCCCGTAATCCAGAGCTTGCAGGATTAGGAAAGCCGAGTTTTCCACTCCCTGCTAATGTTAATATAAGCAAAAATGAGAAGGCAAGAAACTAGGAAGGACATAAAAGTTGGGTGTAGAAGCAGCCTCATCCACTTCCTTCTCAGATCTCTCCTTTTAAATATTCATGTTGTTGATAAAATGAATGTATTAGTCAGGGTTATAGGTATAGATATAGATATTTATTATAGGAATTGGCTCATACAATTATGGAGGCCAAGATGTCCCATGATCTGCCACCTGCAAGTTATAGAACCAGGAAAGTTGGTGGTGTGATCCAGTCCAAAGTCTGAGCCCAAGGCCTGGCAACAAGAAAAGTTGATTGTGTAAGTCTTGATTCAAGTCCAAAGCCTACGAAGGAGAATTGGAGTGGGAGGTGATTGTGTAGGTCCCTGTGTGAGTCTGAATTCCTGAGAACCAGGAGCACCAATGTCCAAGGACAGGAGAAGATGGATGCCCCAGCTCAAACAGAGAGCGTGGATTCACCCTTCCTCCTCCTTTTTGTTCTATTTGAGTCCTCAGTGGATTGAGTGATGTCCACACACATTGCTAAGGGTGGATCTTCTTTACTCAGTCTACTAAGTCAAATGTTAATTTCTTCCAGAAACATCTCACAGACACACCCAGAAACAATGCTTTACCAGCTTTGTGGGCATCCTTTAGCCCAGTCAAGTTGACACATAAAATTAACCATCCCAATGAACAACTGTGCACTTTGTGAAGTGCAGCTGGGATGCATAAGAGTCAGGGAACTAATTATGGTGGAGAAAGAAATCAATGAAATGAGGGAGGGGGCATCCAGGAAGTGATGACTAGAGCTCCCAGCCCTGTGCTGGGAGAGAGATGTTCCAAAACCCAGTTCTAGAACTAGCATTGTATCTGACAGATTAAACATCCAATGGCATTAACCAAAAACATCTAGATCAGAAGCCTTCAAAAACTGGAAAGGAGTTGCATTGCCTCTGAAACCCCAAAGCTGGCCAAAACCAGCCTACAATTGCACCCCAGCAGTGGTTCTCAAACTTTACTGTGTATTAAAGCACCTGGGGAGTTTTAAAATTACCGATGCCAGGCTACACCTAAGTCCAATTAAATTTGTAACTTTGGAGGTGAAGCCCTGGCACTGGAATTTTTAAAATCTCCCCCAAGTGATTCCAATGTGAACTCAAGGTTGAGAAGTACCACTCTGCACTTAAGCTAATCCTTAGGCACCCATCTCCAACAGGAATTAGACACCTCTAAAGAGGTATTCACTCCCGGGAGGGTTGCCAGGTACAATACAGGGTGCCCAGTTGAATTCAAATTTCAGATAAACAATAAATAATTTCTTGTATAACAATATTCCAAATATCACATGGGATATACTTATATTTAAAAATTCAGCACTCTTTATTTTTATTGCTAACTCCGGCAGCCCTAGCCCCCAAGTGAGATGGCTGTGAAAAACATTCTTCCTGAAAGCAGAGGGGAGAACAGAGAATCTGACCAAGGCTCTCAGCCAACTGCCAGGCAGGGAGTCCTTGCTAGACTGTCACTAATGTAAGCACTTAGCACACAACCCAGCGCTTCACAAGCCCTCACCAAATGTCAGCCAGCATTCTGAGGAAAGCTTCGTTTATGCAAAGGAACCTATGTGCATAAGTGTGTACCACAGTATGCCTCTCAGTATTAATTTAAGTAGAAATATTCCTAGACTATATCAATGATGATCTGGCTTATAAAACAATGGTGTCAGTTTCAACTTCCAAGAAAGTATCTCCAGGGAAACGTCTGGTATGATGTAGTAGTACCCTGTCCCTTTCTTGTGGTTTCTGCCTCTTTTAATATTTCCCTACTCTTCCCCCAGTATTCCTCTCAATCTGTGATTCTAATTAATTGAAAAAACTAAATCAATAGAGTCATCACAAAGAAAATTCTGGTTTAGCTCTTACACAAGTGCCTTCAATATTTTAAAATGCAGTGCTGTGTAAAACCATCCAATAAGCATTTGTCACCTGATGTATATGGTACAATGTCTGCCAAGAGAGAGCTGACCATGCACACTGATCCACAGATGGAATGGGAGAAGAGATAATGGGAAAGGGGAAGGACGGTGGAGAGGATGTCATGAGATGGCTGAGAAAACACTTATTACATAACACAAGGCAACAATGGAAATCCATTACAAAAACTAAATACGGTACATAAACTAAAATTAAAGCTAAGGAGAACCCCAGGCTGGGCATGGCTCTGGGACACATAGAAGAGGTGGCTTCCAGGGTCACAGAATCATTGCTCTGGCTCAGGCGCCTGCTCCCCAGTCTGCCCATAGATGTAGCACGTCCTCGCAGCTTCCAGGCCACTCAGCACAGACCTGCCGGCCTCTCTTGGTTTGGAAGCCGTGGAGAGGGATGGAAGGATTAAATGCTGGGGAATCCAGCAGGGGAGTCCTGTGGCCCCTCCGGCCTTTTCTGCCCCAGACATCTCAGAGCCCGTTCACATGCTCACAAAATTTCCCTTTAACCTTGGGGTCCACAGACCTCCCCCAAATGTCTCATATCGGGGAGTCCCTCAGAAAGCCAACCTCCCTGCTGCTATCAGTCCTCCGCTGTCTTCCCACTGCCTGCTGCAGGGCCTTTAGGACTCTCTGCAGGCCTCAGACCAGGTCAGAAAACACTGCAGGGGCCTCTTCTGGAGTCCTGCCCCCTGACAGGTCCTAGACAGCTGAGCACTCTGAGGGGGCCTGCCCCAGACCTGCCAGCCTCCTTCCCGGGGGCTGGGCAGAAGGACTGGCCCTACATGACACCTGGCTTGGAGCACAGGCTACTGGTCTCATAATAGTCGTCCACAAACTTGCGCGGAATCTGCCGGGAGATACAGAAGCAGCAGCAGGCAGTAGGGCTGTCGGCACCAACTGTGAGAAATGGGACAGAAAGGTCCCAAGTCATTGTTCAGAAGAAAAGCTGAGCCAGCTGCTCCTGACCCCTTCCCTCAAGAGTCAGGAAGAGCTGGAAGGAGATGGCGCTGCTGAGGGTGGGGACATGGGGACAAAGGAAGCTGGTGTTTCTCCTTTTCCTTAACATTTTTATTTCTGCATCTTTCAGTGTTTCTCATTCTCTGTCTTGGTTTTAGGTCTCTATGTCTCTCTATGGGGAAATTAGTTTTCTGAACAAGCTACTTCTTATTCTATCTCTCCTTGGGGAGTTCTGTCTGGAATCCACGAGGAGACCCAAGGCCGCACACTGAAAGCCAACTGGACCCAGATTCTACCTCTTGTCAAAATTCCAGATGGACCTTCATTTTCTCATCCATAGAATGGGATTCACTCCTCCTCTGTCTCCCAGAGTAGAACAGAATTGCTAAAACTCCTTAGGAAGGAAGATTCTCCTCAGGAAATTGTCTCTGAAGTATCTCCGAAGTTCTCTACTTGGAGGGTCTGGGGGCAGAGGACCTCGGTGAAGAGCAGGACAGAGAGGGAAGTCACAGGGAACTCCATGATGCTGGGCTGCAGAGTGGGAGCTGTAGTGGTGGCCCAGGAGAGGGGACTTGAGGGCTTGCAGCTGCCGCCTCCTGCTGGCATCTGAGCTATCTCTTTTTTTAATAGGCAACCTCAGGGCATTAGAAGACGGGAACTTGAGGAGACTGAGGGGGAAATTTTTAATCATGGTGTTGGTGTCATGCTGTACGTTGCATAAACGAGTAGAGCTCTGGTTCACCACAAGTGCTCAGGCTATTTGCAAGAATGGTTCGGCTGCTTACTCGATGGGGAAATGGTTTCCACAGTGAGAGGAGGTGAGATGCTGGTGTCATCCTGAGCCCAGATTAGCTAGTTCCTTCTCACAAGGGCAGATCTGTCGATAAAGCATTTCTTCTGCAGAGCTGAAACTTCTAATATCCTCCCCAGTCATTCCAACGGCATAGATGTGCCACAGATAAGAACACCATGGAGTCTTGAGAAGCACAGCCCAAGCCAAGACCGCACCCTTGATGGAGACAGCAGAATTGGAGAAGCCTCAGCTACTGGAGGGGCAAGACCAAGGTTGGCCTTTCAGACACTGGCTTACCCATCAGACATTCATTGAACTTCTGCAATAGGCCAGTCCCTGGGTTCGCTGTGTTAACTGGGGGTTAATAGGAATGATGAGCCTTAATGTGTCATTATCCCTTGATCAGCAAAGCACTCCAGGAGGGATCTCCCCTATGGATATAAACACAAAGATAAGGAAGCTGTATGTGCAATGATGTTTGTCACAGCTTATTTGTAGCAATTAAAAGATGGTCTACAATTAAATGAATTATGGTATAATCACCTCTTGTAATAATAATTAGCCCTTAAAAACTGAGAAAGTAAAGAAATTTAAAAAGGAAGTCCTTGTTCCTCAAAAATCTTAAAGCATTTCCTGTTTCCTTATTGTAAAGTCAAGATGGATATTTCTAGGGTTTGTCCAGCAGCTCGGTGATGTCATCAAGGACTCAGGCTTCTTAAAACATCTCCTCTTCCTCCCTCATTTTGATGGCTTTTCTTCTTTGGGCTTGTCACCTCATGGTCACAAGATGGCTGCTGCTGTTCAGGAATCACATCTTCACTAAGTCTCGTTCACAGGCATAGGAGGGGGTCTCATAGGAGCAGAGGAAGATCAGAGCTACTAAAGTTTTGAATTCAAATTGTTTTTCACATGCTATATACTGTGAACTATAGTAGAAAAAAATTAATTTTTAAAATATATAAAATACAGAAAAGAATAAGGTGATTTAGCATCTGGAAGATGAGTAGGCAGCAGGACAGATGCAGATAAGGATGTGGGGAGTTTTCCTATATATTCTTACTGTCCTACTAAGGGATATGTAAATTCTGAAGCATAATCTGAGCAAAATATTTTTCCATGAACTTAGGAAAAATTCTATCACTCATACCTAACCACTGTTAACATATTGGTTTATTTCCTTCAAGTGAAGTTTTTTCTAGGTTCATGGTAGCTCTGTTTGCTTACTGGCTTTTCTTCCTTCTTTTTACTATGTGTCAGGGTTGAGGCATTAATGTAGTCAGGATGTAGATGCAATTTTGTATTTTTCTTATTTATTCTTAACACTGTAAGACTTTTCCAAATCACTCCAGTATTTTTAAGAGCTACTGAATTCGCTCAACCATTAGCCTAGTGCATTAATATTATTATGCACTATTGTATAGCACATTTGGACTGGTTCCCATCTTTAATTGTTATAAATAAGCTATACCAAACAACTTTATGCATAAAACTTTCTATGTAAATGAAGTTATTTCCATAGGATATTTCCTTAACTGTAGGCTTCCTGGGTCGAAAAACAAGAATATTTAAGGCTTCTGATCTATACAGACACCGCACATCTAATGCATGTTTATGTCTATTACCCAGTGTCAAGCCCAATGATGACATTTTGTAGGGACCTGTGAATGTTTGATGAATGAAACAGTGATTTAAAGGCTGACCTCATGCCTGTAGCCCAGGCTTTGCTACTCCATTGTGTTCATCTGGGTCTGGATCAAACATGGTTTGCTACTTAGGATTCTGTGAGATCCTCACATAAATCACATCTGTGCAGTCAAAGCACCTGTGAAGAACATTGGAAATATCTGTGCCATGGGAGGAAGTGGGAATGGTGCAGTTTATAGATAGATCTGTCCTTGGTCGAAGGTACCAGCTAAGCTTGGTTGCTTGGTGACACCAACTCTTGGCTCCCCCTCGCTGGTTAACCATTTCTTAGAAGCACTCCAATCTACATGCTGTGTCATGGTCCTTTTCACCCAGGGTGTGGTTTAGGCGTGACTTGCGCTGCCGGGACACTGTGGCAGCATCATGTACGTCACCCTGTGTGGTCAGAAGAGCTGTAGCACAGCATCAGAGATCAGCTCTGTGGGAGGTATCATTAATCCGTAGGTCTCTCCATTGACTTACAGCTCTAACACTAATGTCTCACCACTTCTCACCATCAAAAATATTTCCACACTGTCAGCCCAACAAGTAGCAACTGAGTTATTCTTGTACATCCTGAACCCCTGTGGGACCCACGGCACCCCAGCAGGTACAACTCGGAGCATGACACCAGGCACTCTCCATCTTACCCAACCTCCAGCTCCTCGTGGTCTAGAGTTGCCTATAAAGGGATAGCGACGTGGCTTGGGCCCTGAAGGATGCAGGCAGCAGTGCATGCCCGGTCCTACCTCGGCTTTGCCCACACTCTCCAGCCTGCCCAACACTGCGCAGGCCTCCAGGGCCGCCCTCCTTGACCATCTCCTCACCATGGCTTTCAGATCACAAGTCTGGTCTGTACCATGAGACTCTCAACCCTTGTCCTTTCTTCATTTTAGGATTGTTTCCCCATGCTCAGGACAGACATCTAAACCATATCACTTAATTCTTTTTAGTTGGGAAAATTGAGGCCTAACAATCATTAACAAGATGCAAACTTCAGGCATAGGTGGTTCCTAGAGCAAGTCAAGTGGCAGATTCCCCTCCATCCTTCTGAGGAGGGTGATTTACAGAAGATGGTCTCTTGCTGGGAAATGTCTCCATAGACTGGATGAAGTTCCCCCAAAAGAGACAGAAGGAGGGCCAGCTGTTACAATGGTTATACTCCCTGAAGAGGGAGCTAAGACAGAGAGTAAGAGAGAGGCAGAGATTTATAACAAAAACTCAAGGTAGAGAAGAAATGCCTGACTTCCTTGGTTCCTTTTGAGCCCTTCTCCACAGCCCTGGGCAGTGACGCCTCCATCAACTTCTTGCTGGCCCCCTAGAGGGTGGAAGAAGCTGACTTGGCTTTTCTCAGGTCTGGATGCCCATTGCCTCACAGTTAGGACAGACACCCTGCTGCCTGCTGCCTCTCTTACATTTCTCTAGATCTGTTGCAAATTTGCTGATGATCATTACAACTCCAGCAGCCAGTGCTCCTACCCGGTGTAGTGTCAGCACCAGTTCTCCTGTTGCAGAGAGACTGAGGGGTTGCAGGAAACAGCCCCCAGGACATGGGTGCAGAGCAGGTAGGCACAGGTAGGAGGGTAGCAGCCATCCTGGGAAAGCCCAGATGCCTGAAGCCCTTCCAAGGCGCTGGACACCAGAAGAGGCCACAGAGGTGATTTCTGATGAGTCTAAGGCCTTCAGGAAACCAGGGAGGAGCTGTCCCAGGGCAAAATGGAGGGAGGCAAGAAAGTGATGGCAGAGAGAGACTGCACCACGAGTCACTCATGGAATGGGAGGGCTAGGGGATGATCCTTGAAAGTATGGACTGGGGTCTGGCTTCTCAGCCAAGAGAAAGGAATGGAGAGGCTATGTGGGCCTGTGGATCTCTTTGCTAAATGCTTTTGTTTGATCCCTCTGCTCTGTATCAGTCAGGGTTCAGTCAGAGCAGCAGAACTACTAGGAGGTGTGTATTTGCATAACAAGGGATTTGTTACAGAGCTTTGACCTTACACAATGGCGGGAGCTGGTCCGTAGTCTCTGTAAGGCTGTGGTCTTCACACTTGATGCTAGAGCTGAAGTCTGCAGAGCAGCCAGGAGGGGAAACTGGAGATAAAGCAGGGGAGAGCAAGGAAAAGCTGGGACACAAGAGCATGAGCTGGAACCCATGAGAATGGACTGGAACCCACGTCAGTCTCTAACTGCCTCAACCTTGAAGATGTGGGCATCCTACAGGAGAAACTGTCACCTCTCATCATGGCCCAGGGGTTGCAGAAGTTGAAGGAGGATCTAGAGGAAGGTGGAACAGCTACAGCCACAGCTTGCCTGAGCAACAACAGCACCTTGAGCTCCTGCTGCTTAACTTCCACTCTCCAAATCTTGCACAAATGTCTCTTGTGGCCCACCATCACTGGAAACATACAGGGACAGGAACCCTGGGAAATGCAGTTCAGCCCAGTCTAGTTGGCTCGTGAGTGCCCCCAAGCCCTTCTGCATAGCTTCCTCACCAATGGGGCAGCAGGTCCATGCTAGCTCCAGTGAGACCAGCATTTAGGAGTACGTTGCTGACCTAGAGCTGTGCCCCTGCGAGGCCTGAAACTGCAAGCAAAGGGTTACATCTGTGGGCAAATTGGGGAGCAGAGATCTGAACCAAAGGAATGACTTGCAAGTCCGAAGCCATCTCTTCTATGGGTTGCACTCCCCCCAGCCACACTCTGGGGACCTCCTTAACTTTAATTTTAACTTATGTGAATTATTCAAGTTTTGTGATTAATTTTCAATACTGAATTCAGTGATTTGTAAACATTTACCCCGGAAAATTATGCAACAGCCTCTTACCCAGCCCCTTCCCCCATTCAATCATACAGTGGTTGACTCAAATTCAAAGTGTTGCCTGGTGGTTAAGGTCAACTCTGTCTAGACAAAAATTGTGACCAATCCATCAACAAACAAATACTGATTGAATCTTTGAGCCTTGCCCTGTGTTTCAACCTTCAGAACAATAAAGATGCTCTTCATTTTTTAAGCTTTGGACTTCCAGTTGTTTGGTTGATTTTATTTTTCTGACAAATCTGGGTGTCTAGTTAGGAGGAAGGGTGAGGAATAGGGACATCTGAATGTGAAGGAAGGAGAATGGAAAGAGAGTGAGAACAGTTCCCTTCACATTGATCTGGATCTCTAGAAATTTAAATGGAAACAGTATTTTAAAACCAAACCATATTTTATATGAAGTAGAAAAATCCATTGTTTAAACACCAACAGCAAACCATTCTTTCATGTATATGTACACACTTTCAGAAATTAAGCTTTCTTAGAATAACAGATGAGTTTGTCGAAGGCATAGGTGGTGCAAGGTTCTGAGCTAAGAGCCTTTCATGCAGAGTCTAATTGAATCTCCACAATGACCCTAATCATTGTGTACATGTACTCTTATTATCACATGTGACACAAAGAAAACCAAGTACCATTGAGTCTTAAGTATCTGAAGGCAGAGTGCCATAAAAATTCTTACTGCTGAAAAACAAAGGTGAAGAATTATTCACCAAAGGAGTTTGTAACTCTAAAACTTTGTCACATAAGTAGGGACTCCAGAACAGCTCCCTCAATTTTCAAATTTTATTTCAACTTGACATATAATAAACTATAAATATTTAAATTGCATAATTTGCATACACCCAAACCATCGCCACACTCAAAATAATTAACATATTCATCACCCTTAAAAGTTTCCTTGTGCCCCTTTGTAATCCTTCTCTCCTGTACCACTCTACTCCCATCCCCAGGCAATCACTGATATGCTTTCTGTCACTGTAGATTCATTTGCATTTTCTAGAATTTTGTATAAATGGAATTTTACAGTATGTGCTTTTTTTGTCTGGGTTCTTTCATTCCACATAGTTATTTTGAAATTCATTCATACTGTACCATGTATTAATAGTTTATTCCTTACATTGCTAAGTAGTATTCCATTATTTATCCATTTACCCATAGGTGGACTTTGGGGAGGTTTGGGCTATTACTAGTAAAACTTCTTTTCTATAGATCTTTGTGTAGACATATGTTTTCATTTCTGTTGGATGGATACCTAGGAGAGAAATAGTAAGATCATATGGTAGGTGTATGGTTAATTTTTGAAGAATGTACCAAACTTTTTCTACATAAGGTAGTACCTTCTTGAGTTAATTTTTACATATGCAGCAAGATATGGACCTTGATTTATTTTCTTGAGTATGGATCTCCAATTTTTCTAGCACTATTTGGTGAAATGACTATCCTTTCCCCCATTGAATTGCCTTTGCACCTTTGCTGAAGAACAGTTGTCTATTTATGTGCATGTGTCTATATTTAGATTTGTTGTTCTGTTCCATTGATCTATGTGTTTATCTTAATTAAGATCAATATCACACTGTCTTGGTTACTGTAGCTTTATATTAAGACTTGCAATCAAGTATCAACATTTCTCCAATTTTGTTCTTTCTTTTCAAGCTGTTTTGGTTGTTCTAGAACCTTAGTACTTTCATGCAAATTTTAGAATCAGTTTGTCAATTTATACCAAAAAAAAAACTACTGTGATTTTTATTGGGATTGCAATAAATTCATTTGGGGATAATTGACATCCTAAATATATTGTGTCTTCTAGCCCATGGACATGTTATATCTCTCCATTTATTTGGGGCTGCTTTGGTTTTTCTCAGCAATGTTTTATAGTTCTCAATTTAGAGATCTTCCACATCTTGTTAGACTTATCCTTAAGTATTTTATGTTTTTATTCTTTTGTAAATGATATTTGCATTTTATTTCAATATCCATTTGTTCATTGTTACATTTACAAATACAATTGGTTTTGTATATTGGTCTTTAACCTGCAATATTGCTTATCTATTAGTTCTAGTACGTTTTTTATAAATTAAATTGGAAATTAAGAGCTCAATGGATTGGTTTAACAGCAAATTAACATTGCCAAAGAAAAAATAGTGACAAGAAGATATATATGAAAAAAATATTCTGTTATACCTAAGCACATAAGACATAGGATTAAGAAATACATAAGGATTAAAGAAACATATAGTAAACATATTTAGACAGGTATATAATAAAAAGGTCTCAAATAAATTGCACTGGAATCCCAGAAGCAGAGGATAGAGACTGGGCTAAAAACAACATGCAGCAAAAGAGTCTCTGAGAATCTAAGAATCTGAGAATGCTCCACAACTGATAAAAGATATCAGAGGTGATAACAGATGTTCAAGAATCACTATGAACATCAAACCAAATAAATAGAAAGAAGCCCCAACCAGGCTTTCACAATAAAAGTGCTGAAAATCAATATTAATAAGAAAAATATTTAAAGCAGTTAGAGAAAAAAGGACAAGTTACCTTCAATGAGAAAAGTAAGACTAATGGCTGACTTTCAACAGAAAAATTGAAGATAGAAGACAATGGAATGATTGTACTACAAGTACTTAAAGCAAATGATGGTAATACAGACTTCTATATCAGTTTAAATATCCTTCAAAAGTTAAGGTAAGCCCGAGTCCCACAGAAACCACATGCCCTGTGGTGCCAGCATATGACTGAGCAGGTAGGCTTTGCCACCGCTGGACCCCATCCCCAGCCCAGCTGAGTGTGTGCCAACCAGAGAGGCACCCTGCCGGAGAGGCCCGAGATCTGTGGAGACCACATGCCCCATGGGACCAGCACACAACCGAGCAGGAAGGCCTCGCCACCACTGGACTCCATCCCCAGCTGGACCAAGTGTGTGCCGACGAGAGAGGAGCCTCCCAGGAGATGCCCAAGACACAGTTGACCACATGGCCAAGGCACCAGTGGGCAACGGAACAGACACTGAAGCAGCTGTGCCAAATTGGCAGCCACAGCAGGATCCTAGCCAGACAATAGTGTCAAACCAGTGGACCATGAAATCCCCTGCCACAATGACTAAACATCAAAGGAAAGATACCAGAAATATGAAAAATCAAGAAAGTACACCACCAAAGGGTAATAATTCTCAAGGTCTAGATCCTATAGAACAAGAAGCCCTTGAAATATCTGACAAGGAATTTCGAGTGATGATTCTAAGGAAACTAAATGAGATACAAGAAAACTCAGCTAGACAACATGATGCAATGAGGAAAAGTATACAGGACCTGAAAGAAGAAATGTACAAGGATATCAATGCCCTGAAAAAGAATGTAGCAGAGCTTGCCAAGCTGAAGAATTCATTCAACAAAATATAAAACACAACAGACAGTTTAACCACCAGTCTTGCAGAAGCAGAAGAGAGAACTTCTGACCTTGAAGATGGGCTATTTGAAATAACACAGGCAGGAAAAAAAAAAAAAAGAAAAGAAAAAAGAATTAAAAACATTGAAGAAAATCTAAGAGAGATATCAGACAACCTTAAGCGCTCAAATATCTGAGTCATGGGTATTCCAGAAGGGGAGGAAAAAGGAGATTGCATTGAAAACATATTCAACAAAATAGTGGCAGAAAACCTCCCAGGTATAGGAAAAATCACAGATCTTAAGATTCAGGAAGCTCAAAGATCCCTGACTGTATCGAACCCAAAAAGGTCTTCTCCAAGACATGTTATAGTCAAATTGGCAAAACTCAAAGACAAAGAGAGAATCTTAAGAGCTGCAAGAGAGAAGCATCAAATCACCTATAAGGGAGCCTCAATCAGACTAACATCAGACTTTTCATCACAAACCCTAAAAGCCAGAAAGGAATGGGATGATATATTCAAAATACTAAAAGACAGAGATTGTCAGCCAAGAATACTCTACCCTGCAAGGTGGTCCTTCGAAAATGATGGGCAAATAGTATATTTCTCAGAGAAACAAAAACTGTGGGAGTTCACTACCACACGCCCACCCTTACAAGAAATTCTCAAGGGAGTACTGGGTTTGGTACCCGAAAAACAACTACCACTGCCATATAAACTCAAGAAAAATCAAAACACACTAGTAAAATAAAAATGCCAACAATGAAGAGAGAGAAAAAAAAGTTTATCTACAACCCAAGAATCCAACAAATACAGAAGACAAACAGTAAATAAGAAAGAAAGGAACAAAAGACACTTAAGACATCCAAACAAAAATCAATAATATGCTAGGAGTAAATCAACACCTTTCAATAACAACTCAATGTAAAAGGATTAAATTCTCCAATCAAAAGACATAGACTGGCTAACTGGATTAAAAAGGAGGACCCAACTATATGCTGGCTACAAGAGACCCACCTCACCTATAAAGATTCACATACACTAAGAGTGAAAGAATGGAAAAAGATTTAACATGCAAACAGAAATGAAAAATGAGCTGGAGTAGCTATTCTTATATTTAATAAAATAGACTATAAACTAAAAACCATAAAAAGAGATAATGAGGGCCACTACATAATGATAAAAGGATTCATCCATCAAGAAGACATAACAATCATAAATATATATGCACCCAATGTTGGAGCAGCCAGATTTATAAAACAAACTCTATTAGGCCTAAAGAAGGAAATAGACACTAATACCATAATAGCAGGGGACCTGAACACCCCACTGTCAATATTGGACAGATCATCTAGGCAAAGAATCAGTAGAGAAACACAAGATCTACACAACACTCTAGACCATTTGGACTTGGCAGATATCTAAAGAACATTCCATCTAACATCCTCAGAATATTCATTCTTCTCATCAGCACATGGATCATTCTCCAGGATAGATCACATATTAGGTCACAAATCAAGTCTCAACAAATTCAAAAAAATTGGAATTATCTCATATTTTTTCAGACTACAATGGATTAAAATTAGAAATCAATAACAAATGAAATTCTGGAAACTATACAAACACATGGAAATTAAACAGCATTCTGCTTAATGACATATGGGTCCAAGAGGAAATCAAACAGGAAATCAAAAAATTTATTGAAACTAATGAAAACAATGATGCATCATACCAAAACCTGTGGGATATTGCAAAAGCAGTACTAAGAGGGAAATTTATCGCATTAAATGCTTACTTCAGAAGAATGGAAAGATAGTAAGTGAACAAACTAATACTTCACCTTAAAGAACTAGAAAAACAAGAACAATCCACAGCCAAAGTTAGCAGATGGAAAGAAATCATTAAGATCAGAGCAGAACTTAATGAAATCGAAACCCCAAAAATGATACAAAAGATCAATGAATCAAAAAGTTGGTTTTTTGAAAAGATAAATAAAATTGACAGGCCATTAGCACAGCTAATTAAAAAAAGAAGAGAGATGACCCTAATAACAAAAATTAGAAAAGAAAAAGGTGATATTACAACTGATACCTCTGATATACAAGGAATCATTAGAGACTACTATAAACAACTATATGCCAACAAATTTGAAAATCTGGAGGAAATGGATAAATTTCTGGACACACACAAACTACCAAAACTGAGCCAAGATTATGTAGAAAATCTGAACAGACCAATAACAATCAAAGAGATTGAAGCTATTATCAGAAGGCTCCCAAAAAAGAAAAGCCCAGGACCAGATGGATTCACAGCAGAATTCTACCAAACATTCAAAGAGGAATTGACACCAATTCTCTACAAACTATTCCAAAAGATTGAAGCAGAGGCAATTCTCCCAAACTCATTCTATGAAGGAAACATCACCCTGATACAAAAACCAGCTAAAGATACAACTAAAAAAGAAAACTACACGCCAATATCCCTGATGAATATAGACACAAAAATCCTCAATAAAATACTAGCTAACAGAATACAGCAACACATATGCAAAATTCTACACCATGATCAAGTGGGATTCATCCCAGGGATGCAAGGTTGGTTCAACATACACAAATCAATAAATGTGAAACACCATATCAATAAAATCAAACACAAGAACCATCTGATCATTTCTATACATGCTGAAAAAGCATTTGATAAAATTCAACACTCGTTCATGATACTCTCTACAAGTTAGGTATAGATGGAAAGTATCTCAATATAATTAAAGCCATATATGATAAACCCACTGCCAATATCATACTGAATGAGGAAAAGCCAAAAGCTTTTCCTTTAAGAACAGGAACTAGACAAGGATGCTCACTCTCACCACTCCTATTCAACATAGTGTTGGAAGTACTAGTCAGAGCAATCAGAGAACAGAAGGAAATAAAGGGCATTCATATTGGAAAAGATGAAGTCAAACTGTCCCTCTTTGCAGATGACATGATCCTATCCTATATTTCGAACAGCCTAAAGCCTCTACAAAAAGCTCTTGGAGTTGATAAATGATTTCAGCCAAGTTGCAGGATACAAAATCAACACACAAAAATCAGTAGCATTTCTATTTTCCAATAGTGAACATGCAGAAAGAGAAATCAAGAAAGCTTTCCCATTTACAACAGCCACCAAAAAAAAAAAAAAAAAAAACAACTTAGGAATCGGGTTAACCAAGGATGTGAAAAATCTCTATAACAAGAACTATACAAACCACTGCTGAGAGAAATTAAAGAGGACACAAGAAAATGGAATCCCATGCTCTTGGATTGGAAGAATCAACATTGTGAAAATGTCCATACTACCCAAAGTGATATACAAATTCAATGCAATCCCCATAAAAATTCCAAGGCAATGACATTTTTCTCAGAAATGGAAAAAACTATCCAGACATTTATATGGAATAACAAAAGACTATGGATAGCCAAAGCAATGCTGAGCAAAAAAAATAAAGCTGGAGGCATAACACTACCTGACTTTAAACTATACTACAAAGCTATAATACCCAAAACAGCATGATACTGGCATAAAGACAGACACACTGACCAATGGAATAGAATAGAGAATCCAGAAATCAACCCACACACTTACTGCCATCTGATCTTTGACAAAGGCACCAAGCCTATATACTGGGGAAGAGACTGCCCCTTCAGCAAATGGTGCTGGGATAACTGGATATCCATATGCAGGAGAATGAAACTAGACTCATACCTCTCACCACATACTAAAATCAACTCAAAATGGATTAAGGATTTAAATATACACCCTGAAACAATAAAACTTCTTAAAAAAAACATAGGAGAAACACTTCAGGAAGTAGGACTGGGCACAGACTTCATGAATAGACCCCAAAAGCATGGGCAACCAAAGGAAAAATAAACAAATGGGTTTATATCAAACTAAAAAGCTTCTGCACAGCAAAAGAAACGATTAACAGAGTTAAAAGACAACCAACAGAGTGGGAGAAAATATTTGCAAAATATACATATGACAAAGAATTAATATCCAGAATATATAAGGAACTGAAACAACTTTATAACAAAAAAACAAGTAACCCAATTAAAAAATGGGCAAAGGAGCTAAATAGGCATTTCTCAAAGGAAGATATACGACTGGCCAACAGACACATGAAAAAATGCTCAACATCACTCAGTATTTGGAAAATGCAGATCAAAACCACATTGAGATACCATCTCACCCCAGTTGGCTAATATCCAAAAGACTGTGAATGATAAATGCTGGCGAGGTTGTGGAGAAAATGGAACTCTCATACGTTTGGTGGGACTGCAAAATGGTGCAGCCTCTATGGAAAATGGTATGGAGGTTCCTCAAACAATTGCAGATAGATCTACCATATGACCCAGCTATCCCACTGCTGGGAATTTACCCAGAGGAATGGAAATCACCAAGTCGAAGGTATACGTGTTCTCCAATGTTCATCGCAGCACTCTTTACAATAGCTAAGAGTTGGAACCAGCCCAAATGTCCATCATCAGATGAGTGGATACGGAAAATGTGGCATATCTACACAATGGAATAGTACTCCTCTATAAAAAAGAATGAAATACTGCCATTTGCAACAACATGGATGGACCTAGAGAGAATTATATTAAGTGAAACAAATCAGGAACAGAAAGAGAAATATCACATGTTCTCACTTACTTGTGGGAGCTAAAAATAAATAAATAAATACACAAACTGGGGCAGGAAGGGAAGAAGACACAACAATTACAATTCCTTGAAGTTGATATGACAAGCGAACACATATGAGGTTGTTGGGAGGAAGTGGGGAGAGGGAGGAGGGAGGGAGGTTTCAGTAATGGGTGACAATAATCACATTGTATATTGAGAAAATAAAATTAAATTAAAAAAGAAAAGTTAAGGTAAAATGAATACATTTTCAAGCAAAAAAAAGTAGAGGCTTCACCATCAGAAAACCTACAGTAGAGAAAATACTAAAAGGAGTTCTTCAGGCAGAAGAAAAATGATTCCAGATAGAGCTCAGAGATGGAGAAGGATTTAAGAGCAATGATAAGAGCAAATATGTAGTTAAACCTAAATTAATATTGAATATATAAAGAAATCAGAGTATGCTATCAGAAAAAATTTAAAGTTCATAGATTATAGACTTAACCCAAACATATTGGTAAGTACATTAAGTGTAAAGAGACTAAATACTGCAATTACAAAACTAAGTTTGACAGGTGGAATTTTAAAAAAATCTTAACCATATGCTTCTTAAAAGAGATACACTTTAAATACAAGAATTATGAAAGGTTAAAGTAAAAAGGTGAAAAAAGTATGCTATGCTAACCCAACCAAAAAAGAAAAAGAAAAAAATTATATAGCTATTTCAATACCAAACAGAGAAATGTTAAGGCAAAAATCTATTACCAAAGATAGAGAGGAAGTACATAATAACAAGAGGCTCATTCCTCCAGAAACTTGTAACAATACTAAATTTGTTTGCTTCTAATAACATAGCCTCGAAATATATAAGGCAAATTGACAGAGATAAAAGAACTAGAAAAATGCACAATCATAATGTAAAATTTCTCTCAGTAACTGACAAAATAAGCAGACCCTAAATCAGTAAGGACATAGAAGATTTGAACACCATAATTAACACATTTTAATAAATGAACCTATCTAGTACACATGTAGCATCTGAAGAGTATACATTCTTTATAAAGGTGTATAAATATTTAGTAAATTTGACCACATCATGAGCCATGAAGCAAGCCTCAAAGGATTGAAATAATCTGAATATGTTCTCCTAATACAATGAAATTAAGCTTGAAATTAGTAAGAAAAAAATAAGTAGAAAATCTCCATATCTTTAGAAATTAAGAAAAAATACATGGGTCAAAGAACATATCAAAATGGAAATTAGAAAATATTTTGAACTGTTTCTAAAATTTATGCAGAAATGCAAAAGGCTAGGTATATCCAAGAATCAGAGAAAAACAAAGAAGATGTATTCTACAAGCTCTCAAGATTTCTAATAAAGCTACATCAATTAACCTAATAGGGTATTGGAACAAGGATAAGGAAATAAAGCAGTGGAACAGAATAGAGAGTCCAAAAACAGACCACATATATGTGGACCCAAGTGGCACTGCAGAACCATGGGGAAATGATGATTGTGCTTATTAATTTCATGTTTGTCAACTTGACTGGGCCATGGGGTGCCCAGATATTTGATCAAACATTATTCTAGGTGTTTCTGTGAGGGCATTTTTGGATGAGATTAACATTTTAATTGGTAAACTGAGTAAAGCAGATTGTTCTCCCTAATGTAGGTGGGCCTCATTCAATCAATTGAAGGCCTGAATAGAACAAAAGGCTGACCCTCCTGACTGTAAGAGGGAATGCCTTCTGCCTGACTGCCTTCAAACTTGGAGCCTGGTTTGAATTCAAACTGAACATCAGCTCTTCCTGGGTCTCAAGTTTGTCCATGCTCAGGCCTTCAAACTTGAACTCAGACTACACCATCAGCTCTACTGGGTCTCCAGCTTGCTGACTCACTCTGCAGATCATGGGACTTTTCCTCCTCCATAATCACATGAGTCCATTCCACAGTTCCTTATCCTACGTATATGTGTACATACACACACATCCTATTGGTTCTGTTTCTCTGGAGAACTCTGACCAATATAATGGTCTTTCCAATAAAAGGTGCTAGGCCCATTGGATATCCACATGGTAAAAAACAAGTCTTGAACTCTTCTTCATGCCAAACATCAAAATCAACTCCAGATAGATTATAAATTTAAATATCAATGCTAAAACAATAAAGCTTTCAGAAGTTAACATAGAAGGATATCTTTATTGCCTTGGGATAGGAGAAGATTTCTCATCAGATCATTAAAGCCCTTACCATAAATAAAAGATTGATGCATTCGACTGTATTAAAATAAAAAACAATTTTGGAAATTCATCAGATCATTCTGCTCTGTTGAAGGAGACTGTGACCGCTCACTTAGGAGAGGTATCTGTCACGTGAAGAGGAAACAGCTAAGCATGATTCCTGGGTGATGCCAGCTCCTGGTCACCCATCTTGAGACACAACTTCCTCATAAGCATCCCAATCAGGTTAGCAACTGAACTACTCTTGTGTGTACCCTAAACCTTTCCAGTAACCATAGATGACCCTGGGCTGTACAAATCACATGACACAACTATATTTAAAATTTCTTGCTTAGGCACCTCCATTTTCTATGTTCTCATGGTCTGTGGCTGCCTATAAAAAAGAGGGGAGATATTTTATAGACCAGGAGGCCAGTAGTGTTGAGTTCCCAAGGCCCACCTCGGCTCTGTCCACACTCCTCTGCCTGTCCAGCGTCATGTAGGGCTCCACGGTGGCCCACTTTGTCCTCCTCTGCACCATGATCCTCTGCTCCTGTGCACAAGGTGAATCTGTTGTCCATTTTTCTTTAACAATTGCTCCCTGGCCAGAAGTCAGACCACATCTTCCAAGTGCTGTGGCCTGAGAACCCCTATGTGAAATTAGAGAATCACAAATGGGGTTTCAAAATGACACGGTTGTTTTCTTCAAGAGGGTTTAAACATAGTCTGTTGATCTGGGCTGCAGGATGGGAGTTTGGAGAGGTTTCATACTTCTTTTTAGATGATGAGATCATTGTGTTATTAGCATGAGATAGAATCTAGGTCTATTTAGTTCCCATTAGTACTGGTAAGTTTCAGAATAACTTCAGCGGTCCCTAAGGGTTCATCCCCTTGGATGACATAAGAGATGTCTCTACTTTTCTCAGATATTTTATGATTTAAGAGATTAAAAAAAAGAACTCCCCAAGGAGAGTCAGGAGAAGGCAGCAGATTGTCTAGAGAGCGTGGTTCCCTGCAGAGTAAGACAAAGACCAAAATGAAGAGACAAAGCAAAGACAAGACTAGCAAAATTAATGAGAAACAAACAAAAAGCCAAATTATGTCCAGTTTTCTTTCCCTCCGAGCCTCAGCTCTGAGCTCTTGCCTCTCTTCCCTTTTTCCTGACTGTCTGCTGAGCTTTCCTATTGTCCTTGTTTTCAAGATAAGATTCACACCCTGGCCACCTGCTGCTTCTTCTACGTCTCCAAGCAGATCCTGCACCGTCTTGTGGTTGCCTATTACAAGACCATTGGCCCGTGCTTCACACATGCTCTTGTGTAAGTGTCAGTCTTCCTGCCCACCCCTGGAGAGACACAGGACATGTGAGGGTGGAGGGCTGCCTGCAGGAGTTGGATCCAGGAGCAGTTTACAAGTGTAGCAGCTGGGGGACAAGGAGCAGTCCTGGGAAGGCTCAGCCCTCTGGGGGCCTGTTGTGCCTGCAGGAGAAAGACTGCTGGGCTGTTTCCTGACATGGCAGGGGAGCTGCAGGGAGTAAGGGAGGACCCGCTCCTAAGTAGAGGGAAGAGAGGAGAGAAAGAGACAGCAGAAAGCAGTGAGCCCATAAAGCACTCGAGGAAAGACTGAGGGCCCCTGAGATTTGGGGGATGATTCCTGATAAAGTGGGCTAGCCCTGAGCTGCCCACAGAGATGAAGATGAAGGGGCACACGTAGTCAAAAATGTCCTTATTCATTCTCTGTATATGTCTGCCCTCCCACAGCTTTGTCACAAAAAAGGGCTGGCATATCTGTGCCAATCCCAGTGATGCCTGGGTCCAGGAATATAGCCAGGACCTGGAGCAAAATCCAGAAGAAACCAGTTGGAGACGTGGGTAGATTGGGGAACCAGGGGAATGTCCCAGCAACCCCGGAAGTCTTCTCTCCTACAGGTTCCTCTTCTCTCCACTAACCACACTCAAACTTTTCTTAACTTTGATTTAGTTAAGCTACTTAAACACTGTAAATCTCTTTACCCACATGATGTTTTCTCTGAGAGATCATATGATGCCCCTTTATCCCTGAACCCCTTCCCAGTCAATCATACAGTGGTTGATTTGTATCCAGGGTACAGTGAATGACTGTGTTCCTCTCTCTATGTAGACATTGGACCAAATCCATCAGCAGATGCTTACTGAGTTTTCATGAGCCCTTTGCTCTGTTAAAAATATCAGAATAATAAAGTTTCTTTTTGTTTTCTTAACTAAACCTTGGACTTTTGGCTATTCTTTTGTTTTTGCTTTCCTGGCAGATCATGTTCATCGGTTGGAAGGAATGAGAAGGAATGATCAGGGGCATTCAAGTAGGAAAGGAAGGAAGGAGAAATAAATGAGTGTCATTGCAATGACACCAAGCTTTGCACAGTGACACATTTCTCATAGGCTGAAAAAGAAGCAAAGTATTAAAAACAAATGCAAACATATGTACCAGGGAAATCCACCACGTGAATGAACGCCAAAGCAAGACATTTTATCATGCAAATGTATGCATTTTCATAAATTAAACTTTCTTAAGAATAAAGACTAACAGTTTTTGAAGACTTACTAAGAGATTTGTGTCCATTGTCTAATCTTCAAAATATCCCTGTGTTGTATATTGAGTATATCCTCATTTGACATACGAAGCAACAGAGTTTCAGAGAGTTGAAGAAACTTGCCCAAGATCAGACAGCTGGTAATGTGGGGATCAAACCTACAGACCAGAGCAAGTCCCACACTCTTAATTAACCGCTGGGAAAGCACCTCTCAATGCACCCATGTTCCACATGAAACAGATTTAGGAGGAATGCATGGGTCCCTGATAAGAGGGAGCCTACTCCAGGCAAGCAAGAATCAACCCCTTGGATGAGGCAATGACAAGACAGCTCAGGCCCCTACGACCTCCCAGCATATCGCTTGATTCATAGGAAATCGTTCTTCCTTGACAAGTCAGTGTGATGAAGTCTGTCTATCCAGCCATTTATCTGCAATTGCCTTCTCCCCTCTGCCAATAGGGAGTGAGCTGATCAACACATCTGTGTCCTATGCAGAAGTCCCAGACTGGGAATGAGAAGAAAGTCTTCCCTCCTTACAAATTGTTACGTGTGATTCTTTTTCCAAGATAAATTCCCTTTCTTGGCTCCATTGGGTAGTAGAGTGACAGCAGTTTATATACTAAGATCAATTATTCTCTCCTTCCCATACTCCCAATCAGTACTTACATACACTAGGGAAAGAGAGAGGTCAAGGGTAGGGGTGATGGAACCTGTCCTGCCATCTCCAAAGACTATTCAACCTGGAGGATGTATCTGCCCCCAATCGTTGGACTATCTCCTTAGAATGACTGCAACATGAAAAGCCCTCTCAACATCTTGCATTACCATACAGAAAATTTTAGGAAGGCAGAAGGCAAACACAGTGCCTAAGGCTTGACAGCAAAGAAGAAGTATTTACTGATGAAGTTTTAACTCTAGAAGAGTACCACCTAAGAAAGGAGTACTGAACAACTCTGCCCCATTCCCCGTAATTTGGAGGAAAATACATGATTGACAGAGGGGTAATATCTTTCATATATAAACAACAAACAAATGAGGAAAAGGCAAACACAAACAAAACACTAAGGGGTATGAAACAAGCATTTCACATTTAAAAGAAATAACAATGTTTCATTTCCCCATAATTCTTTGATGCCACTATCAGAAAGGAAAATGAATTTCACCTGGACTAGATCAGGTAGCCTTTAGAATAAAAATGGCAAGGAATCAGGCAGTTTGGTATATACTAACTAGGATGGTACGTGGAAGAAGGAAAGAAAGGAAATGTGATTACTGACAGACTGCTGCTTCTGGTGATGGCAAATCAAGTACTTTGGATAAAACTAAAAGAGCAAACTAAACATTTTTTACAAATACCTTCACAAAAAGCACCTGAAAATTAAAAATTAGTAAGGAATTATTGGCTTGAGATCTCGAAGAGGAAAGAAATCTATAGATGTGAGCCTGGCATTATAGGCTTCTTCTAGACTGGAGATGTTTGCAGTTCAGAAGAGGTGGCTGACAGATAAGCTGAACACTTCCCAGCCTTGGTGGCTGCAGGAAAACAAAGAGTCCAGGGATGCCCACATGAAGGGATCTTAGGAAACCATCTTCTCTTTGGGCTGATACTGCAAGAGTGAAAGTAAATTAGAAGTGAACCACCCTTGAACAGACAGGAGCCCAACTTTAGACATCGGGGTGGTTCAGAGAATCTCAAACCCTAATTTTTTTTTAAAACATGATCCCAGATACTGGTGCAACAGATGACTGATAAAAGAAGCTTAAAATTTGTGTCAGGGAATTGGAAACCATAATGAATATCATTGCATATTTGGAAAATAGCCAAAAAGAAATTCTAGAACTGGAAAATGGAATAGCTGAAATAAAAACTCAATTGGCAGGTGTAAGAGCAGATTTAACACAACTGAAAAAATATTGGTAAAGTTAAAACAGACAAAAATGAAGTAAGGAGAAACAGAAGACTGGAAAATACAAAAGAGAAAATGAGAAAACAGAGGCTAGAGGAGGGAGTCTGCCAGTCATCTATCTGGTTAACTGAAATCCCAAAATGCGAGGACAGAGAGATTGAGACAGAAGATGTACTTGAACAGATTATGGCTAAAATGTTTACAAAACTGAAGAAAAATATTATTTCAAAAATTCAGTAAGTCCAGCAAATCCCAAGCAGGATAAATAAAAAGAAATCCACACCCAGACACATGGCTGGAAACTACAGTACACCAAAGACAAATAGAAAATCTTAAAAGTAGCCAGAGGTGAGCTAAAAACAGATTATCTTCAAAGGAGATCTAATTAAACTGTCAGCTGACTTCTTAATAACAACTCTGGAAGCCATAAGGCGGTGAAATGATATTTTCAATATACTGAAAGAAAATACTCAATTAACTAAAATTCTATAACTAGCAAAAATGTTTGTTCTCCAATATTCAGCATAAAATGGAGACATTTTAAGACAAAGACTGGGACAAGTTTTTCTACAAATAGACCCTCCCTAAGGAAATTCTTAAAGTTTTATTTCAGACAAAAGGTCAGAGATGCAAGAATGAATGAAGACTGACAAAGACGGGAAATATAAGAGTAAATCAAAATCAGCATTGGCTGCAGAAGCAATTGTAACAGTGATGATGTCTTCAGAGAGAGAAAGCATCTACAATAGCACAAAAGTGGGGTGGGGAGCTTTAATGGAGTTAAATTATTGTATAGTCTTTGCACTTTCTGAGAGGGGAGTGAAAGTAAATATTAGTTGTAGACTTTAAAATATCAAATTAGCAAGTTGTAAATTACAGAGCAACAATTAAAAGAACATAGAAAGAGCATACAGCTTTAATACTAGTGGAACAAAAAACAAGAAGAAAAATAATCAATTCAGAACAAAGCAAAAAATGAGTAAAAGAAATTAAAAAATAGATGGGAAGAATAGAAAGCACATTTAAGATAGTAGATTTATACCCAAATACATCAATGTCTATATTTAAATGCACTAAAGATTGTCAGACATGGCCTCAAAAGAAAGTCAGAAACTGATGAACCTCATGGAGAAATTGACAAGTCCACAACTGGAGTGGAAGTTTTTAACACACCATAGTACTATAATTGATAATACAAACTGTAACGGGTTTTGCACACTCACATTTGCAAGTGGTCACAAATAGTCCATGGTACAGACGGAATGGCCTTGCTCCTGTACCTCAAGCACATGTATTGTGATTCTCTTCTGGTACTTGCCATAAACTTCACATGGCATCTTTTCCTGCCACTGACATATACAACACCATAGGGTCTGCCAGATCACGTGGCCAAAGCAGCAGGATGCTTATGCCACAGTCTGAACCTAAAGCAGAGCCCTTTCCTGCTCTGGGCCCTCCACAAAACTGGCAGGTTTCCATGTCACGCAGTATTTGGGGCCTGACAATATTCCTGGTGTGGAATGTTTGCTTCCGGAACCTAAAGAGACCATGCAGGCATTGTGTGTCCTTCTTTGTAGTAAGTGATACAAAATGCAGCAATTTGCTTTTCACTTTGAAGGGGATATCCCAGTATGCCCCTGACCACTGGACCCCTAAAACCTTTCCTGAAATGACAGGTTCATGAATCTTCATAAGGTTTATCTCTTGCCCCATGGAGCACATGTGTCTTACCAAGGTCTACCACATACAGCCACCACCCGTTCATCCTGCCCAATCAGCATGATGTCACCAATGTGATGGATCAATGTGCTGTATGTTCAGAATATTCGGATTTCTTCAAACTATAGTACAACAGAAGGGGAGAGAGTTAACACAGTCCAGGGGAAAACTGTAAGTGAATGTTTTCCATTGGTGTGAATGGGAACTGTTTCTGATTGTCTTTCCTAACTGGGATGAAACAGAATGAATTTGCCAAATCAATAGCTACACGTCATGTACCTGAGTACCTCATATGTATAAATGTCTGGTTTACAGATGCTGCAATCAGGCTACCACCTGGTTGAGCTTGCAGTGTGCTACAGTCATTCTCCAGGATCCATCCAGTTTCTGCAGGTGACAGATCTGCAAATTAAACAGATATGATAATGACCATTATCTCTGCATCCTTTATATCTTTAAGGCTGGCACTAGTCTCTACCATCCCCTCTACTAGATTGCAATATTGTTTTTAATTTACTCTCTTTTGCTGGGAGAAGGGAGCAGTTTCAGAGGTTTCCCCCCAAACTTCCCCATGATAATAGCTCTTATCCCACAGGCTAGATTCCATTGATTACCTCGACCCTGTATGTCCCCACTCTAACAGGGGAGGACACATTATCAGATTTTGCATCTCCAAGTCAATGTCAACTCAGACCCTGTGTCTAATATTCCTCAAAATGTCAGCATATTTCTCTTTCCCCATTGTACAATCCAGCAAGTAAATGGCCATAGGTCCCTTTGGGGAAGAAGGAAGGCATCATTTCAGTACATACTTGCTGTGGTGTTGCAGGGCCGTTCCTCATAAGGACCAAGCCACCTCTTTCTTCAACAGGTTCTGGGTCTGAAAACAGCTCAGGTTCAGGAACTGGGCAAAGGACTGTGACCTGTCATTGGGGTGACTGTCCTCAGCCTTTTGCTCATCCATTCCTGCTCTATTTTGGTTGCATACATTAAGCTGTACCTCATTGCCTGTGCTTCTGTTTCGTCTCGGGGGATGCTTGTTCTATTAATTGCCACAGTTCTCCATGGGTCAAGACCCCTTGATGTTCACTCCAACATTGATAGCTATGATGATAATTATGACCCCTTGGATTCTGGTGGCCAAATGCTGCCATCTGTCCTCTACTGCTTCAAGGAGGGAGGGCACCATCCCATTGCTGCCAATGGGCCAAGGTTTGTGACAGCCACTCCTCCCATCAGCCCTAGCCTGCAGAAGGAAGCTACGGCTGAACTTCTTAAAGATACTAGGGCCCCTCTCACCAGTGAATCCCAGTGACTGTGGTGAATAGTGTGTCCCCATGGAACAGAATCTGGTTAGTCTTCTGGCCTCATGTAATGTATCCACTCTAGCACGTCCACTTCCAGGAACCTTTTATCCCTTTTTTCACCACCTGTCATGGCCATTAAGATATTTTAACTGCACTCAGGATGAGCTATTGCTTTCTCCACACTTTTGGAACCTTCATAGAGTCAAATTTGCACCAGGCTCTGGGATCCTTGTCAGGAAGTTTTCACCTGTATCCAGAAAAAGTACCCCCAAACGAATAGATTCTCCCTTGTCAAGGCTTGTGTTCTAGCTCTCGTGATAAAGTATCCTCAAAATCCAAACCTAAGGGTACTCCCCCATGTCAGGCTGGTACATGCTTGCTAAATTTTGCTGCTCCATTGGAGTAGGCCTCTTTTCTCCCTTACCAAGTATATAGTTTATTGACACAAGAAAACCATGTCACGAGAAGATATAGAAAATACAAACAGTCATATTTCTTTTTTTTTTTTTAAGTAGAAGAAAAACTTTATTTGCAATTTCAGAAGGTTTTGGGACTTGATCATTTTCATCTGTGGGGAAAAAAAAGAGTTAAAGTAGAGAATAATAAGAAGAAAATAGCTTATTTTGAGTATAACCTGACCCAGGGTAGTCACTGGTCACACAGGATTGTCTTAACACAGGCTGTTTACAGCTTCTGAATCAGCCTAGCAGAAATACCTTCTCCTCCCTTGCAAATACTGGCAAGACTGTATTCTCCTTGCTTCAAGGCATGAGCGAAATGAATGGCAATTCTGGCTCCAGACATCCCAATTGGATGCTGCAGAGAAATGGCTCCTCCATCAGTATTCACTTTTGGGGGCTCAATCTCCAGCATTTTAATGTTTGCTAGTAGCTAAAGGCTACATTTACTTCCTACATTGTAATAACTTCTTTGTTCAGTCCTGCATCTTTAAGAGCCTTAGGTACAGCATATGCAGGTGCAATTGGAAAATCAACAGGCTCTACAGTAATATCAGCAAATGCTGCCGTTCTTGCCAGTGGTTTAACATTGAGCCTCTTGGCTGCATCTGCAGCCATCAGAACCACAGCGGCTGCCCCATCATCTGGTGTGCTGGCCTTGGCAGCTGTTTCTGTGCCAGTTTCTTTTTGGAAAACTGTCCTCAACTTTTGAACTTCACTAAAATCAACACGTTTACATTCTTCATCTTCTCTCACCACTACATCCGGTTTACCTTGTACTGTAATTGTGACAGGAATAGCTTCATTTCCAAACTTTCCAGCTTCCCATGCTGCTTTACTTCTGGTGTAAGAGTTAATAGTACAAGTATCCTGTTCAGGTCATGCAATATTCAGCTCCTTTGCAGGACGCTCAGCACAGCTGCCCGTCTGAATTTTATTGTAGACATCGGCTGACCCGTCTCTTACAATCAAATCTTTAAGCTTTTCCCCACCATATGGTGTTGTTCCTCGTTCATGACACGCAGAGCGCTGGACATGCTCTCCATCCAACTACCACTGCACATCCTCCCCCAACACTGCTTGCCTTGTGGGGGCTTGTCCTTCACCTCCTTGTAGAACATTACTCAGGAATGCTTCTTTCAGTTCTTCTTATGGAATCCCTGCCCTTTCAATGGCTCCCTGAATTGCAATGGAACCAAGTTTAGTGGCTGGCAGTGAGGAAAGGCCACCTAGACAAGACCCGGAGAGTGTTCTTGCAGCACTTATTATGACCGCTTCATTCAAAGTGGGGTTTGATGCATAGCTTAAATCCACATCTTATTTCCTTCCCAAACATGTGCCCCATCTGGCACACCGGTGATAGCCATTATGATGACCACGCAGAGATCCTGGGTGTAGAAACGCACGATGTGAAGATAAGCGAGTCACCAGGTGCATGTCGGAGCACTTATGGGCCCACAAGAGTCAGGCGGGTGGCTCTCTTGGTGCCTACATTTAAGGCTGCACCTGCACAGCAGGGCCACCAGCAAGGACCTTCCAAGGAGGTGGGAAACAGGCGCACCCACTAATCCAGGGTCCAAGCACAGTGGGGCCGAGGCCTACCCAGGGGTTGGGACCCGCTCACCAGCATCAGCCTCCGAAGCAGAGGGCTGTGCCCCTGCATGGTCCTATTTCTACTAAGGAATTAAATTAGTAATTAAAAACCCTTGCCAAAAAAACCAAAAAAAAAACTTTATACCTAGTGGGTTTCATAAGCAAGCTGTGCCAAACACTTAAGGAAAAAATAATGGAAGGAGAGCCGGCCGTTATTTATTTATGTATTTATTTATCTATCTATCAATCTATTTTTATTTATTTTTTGTGGCTGGCCACAGGGATAGAGCCAGAGACCTTGGTGTTATCAGGACCACACTCTAACCTATTGAGCTAATGGGCAGCCCAAAGGACAGCCTTTTTAACAAATGGTGCTTGAGACATCCACACACACAAAAATGAATCTAAACCTAAACCTTATACCTTACACAAAAATGAACTCAAAACAGATCATGGGCTTAAATGTAAGACATAACAACATAAGAGAAAATATTCAGGATCTAGGGGTAGGGAAAAAGTTCTCAAATTTACACCAAAAGTATGATTCAAGAAAGGAAAAACTGATAAATTGGACTTTATCAAAATTTTAAAACTTTGCTTTTCAAAGATTGTTAAGAGGATGAAAAGACAAGGTCCAGACTGGGAGAAAATAATTGCAAGCCACATATTCAACAAAGGAACTTATATTAGGAATATATAAAGGCCTCTCAAAACTTAACAGTAAACAAACAGTCCAATTAAAAATGGGCAAAAGACATGCACAGACATTTCACTGAAGAGCATATATAGATAGCCAGTAATGGTATTTTGATTGTGTTTTTTAATCCTTATTTTTAAAGATACATGCTGAAGTTTTGTGGTAGACTGAATAAACCTCCTCCCCCCGAAGATGTATATACATCCTAATCCCTGGAACCTGTGGGTATGTTAAGTTACACAGCAAGGAGGAAGTAAGGTTGCATAATCGACTGACTTTGAGATGAAGAGATTATTTTAGATTATCCAGGTGGGCCCAGTGTGATCTCAAGGATCCTTGGAAGGGAGACAGGAGTGTCAGTATCAGAGTGCTACAATGTGAGAAGGACTCCACCAGCCATCGCTGGCTACGGCCAAGAAATGTGAGCAGCCTCTAGAAGCCAATAAAGGTAAGAAATGGATTCTCCCCTAGAGCCTCCAAAAGAAAGAAAGCCCTGCAGACAGCTTGGTTTTAGCCCAGTGAGACCCATTTCAGACTTCTGACCTTCAGAACTGTGAGAGAATAAATTTGTTGTTTTAATCCCGTTTGTGGTCATTGTTACAGCAGCAATAAGAAACGAATACAAATATTTACAGATAAAATGTTAGTGCAGTCTTTTTAAAACATGGCCACAATTTCTTTGACAATCCTCTCATTGAGAGGTGGGATCTAGTTCCCCTGTCCTTGAATCTGGATAGGATTGTGAATGCTTTCACCAATAGACTGTCGTGGAAGAGACACACAGTGACCTCCGTGGCTAGGTCATAAAAGGCCGTGAGCTTCCACCTGTTCACCAGGAACACTCTCTGAGTTCCAGATTGCGATCTTGGAAAGGCCATGTGTGGACAGCTCCAGGTGAGAGTCTCAGCTGAGCCTGTCCTTTAAACATCCCAGCCCAGATACCAGACATGTGAATGAGGAAGGCATCACAGAAGTGGATCTTCCAATGAAGATAGTGAGGGTGATTTATGACTTTGACTGTTTGTGGTATCACTGATTTTATCACATCTGTGGGGTCCGAGCAGTTGTGAAAGAACATTAGCACCTTCCGCTCTATGGGAGAGAAACAGTCAGCCTGCAGTTCATAGATTAATCTCTTATTGCAAAGAGGCCTGTGGCCACACAAACTCCTGGTCATCCACTCACAGAGGAAATTATTTCTTCAGAATGACCTCAATGAACTGAGTAGATAATTTTCTCAGAAGTGCTGCCATCAGTGGAGAAATTGAGCTATTCTTGCAAATACTCTGAACCCTTGTGCTGACCAAAAGGTGTTGACAACCTCTGACTTATGCCCCTCACAGCACAACACTATGATTAAAATCTTCCCTTCCAATCACTCCAGGTTTCCATTTTTTCAATGCCATGGAGCTCTCTATAAAGAGAGGTGGTGATGGCTTCAGCCCAAAAAGGAGAGCCAACTGCAAGTACCCAAGTCTTGTCCTAGCTGTGCCGACACTCAAGCCCAAACCCTCTCGGGCCCTGAGTGAGACCACATCAGAAATGCCCTGATGACTCAGATCATCCAAGTGAAAATAGAGCACTTAACATAAGAGTTTGAATCACCCATGTAATTTTTCACTTCTCTTTTTCAAAAGAGTCCAGGCTATCCTACCAAGCAGTTCAGTGAGAGTAGGGGTCATTAATTTCCACTTTAAGATAATTGATGCCTAACTCACTGAGTAATTGGCAGGAGACATATCCCATCTCTATTTATCTCCCACTGGCACAGGTAAGCCTAGATTCATGTCAGCTATTCTCAAGAGCCTTGTCCTTTTGATGACATGTGAGATATCCCAGCTTTATCTCTCTTGTGTTGTGACATCATGGGCTAGATGAATTTCCCCACCAAAATCGTGGGAGGGAAGATAAGACACTTAGTGAGCTAAGTCCCTTAAAGAGTAAGAATAAAAACCAAAATGGAGAGATGCACACAGAGACATGCCCCAGTTCATCGAGTCCCCAACTTTGAGAAATGCTGTGCCCTTCCAGTTCCTTCTGATCTTTTGGGGGGGAGAGGGTGGAGAGGGGAAGCTGATTTTCTTTGCCTTCTGAATGGTTCAGTCTCTTGCTGTGCCTTCTCCTACAGTTGGTGTTGACTCCCCAGCCTCCTGGTGCATCTCTTATATGCCACAAAAGCTTCCTCAAGATATTTTAGCAGACTATTATGAGGCCAGCCATCAGTGTTCTAAGCTCAGTAAGAGCCATTCTTTCTGCCCATTTCCGGGGAGAGAAACTGAGAGGTCTGGAGAGGGGAGCAGCCCCATGGGTATAGGGAGGTGGATTGGGCACCATCCTGGCAATACTCAGACCTCTAGGTCCATCACAGGTACAGAAGGGACTCTGAGGTACTCAGAAAGTACCAGTTCAGCAGCAGCAGAGAGACAGGAGTAGCTGGTCAAGTGCAGAGGAACAGAGGAGAGGAAGTGACAGCAGGAGAAAAGCTGTCTGAAGAGATCTCCATGAAATACTCAGGAAAATTGGTGGCCCTAAAGTACAGGAGCCGATTGCTGAGAAAGTGACAAACCCTGGGATGTCAAGTCACAAAGAGGAATGCAAGGGGCCACCATGAGCCCAGAAATGCCTTTCCTGGCTATAGCATTCTTAATCCTTCTGCCGTTCTCCATAGCTTCCAAACTAAAAGTGGCCAGCTGATCTGTTCCAACCCTAGTGATGCCTGGGTCCAGGAATACATCAGGAACCTAGAGCTGAGTCTGAGTGGTCCAGAAAGAAAGATCCAAATCCATCAGTAGATTGAAGAGTGGGAACCTGAGCTAGAACAATGGCTCCTGCAACCCCAGAAGCTACCTCCTTTATGGGTCTGAGGCCCTCTTCCCATGAAGCAAACTCTGGAAACTTCCATACTTAAATTTTAATTTATTTAATTTATTTCATCTTTATTATGTATTTCTAATTTTGAATTACTTTTTAAAAATGTTTTCTCTAAGAAATCACATAGTATACAGTGATTCAAGGTAATATTAAATGATTGTGCTAAATCCTCTCTAAATAGACTAAATCCATCAACACAAGAAATTATAAATGTTCAATGAATATTTGGTCTTTGTACTATGTCCTAATCTTTTTAATAATAAAGATGCTTTTATTTATTTGAAAGTAAGTCTCGAACTTCTAGCTATTGTGTTGGTTGTTCTCTTGAATATCAGGAATATTAGTTGGTTGGGATGAGAGGGGAAATTTAGGAAATTTGGAAAAGAGAGAAGCAACAGAAAAAAGAGAGGACATGTCAGTGTAATGGCACCACGCCTTACAGTGGAACTAGCGTCATGGAAAGTCAAAACTGAAATAATATAAACTATAATTTATACACCCTAAAATAAAATCAGCACTTTACATGAACAAAAAAGCAGGACATTCTTTCATATGCAGCTTTACACTTTTTAAAAATAAATCAAACTTTCTTAAGAATAATGACTTACCATTTATTATGAGCTTAATATAAACTGACAACTTTCATGCACTGGCTCATCTTGTCCTCAGAATATTGTTATGATGCATACACCATTATTGCCCAGTTGACAGATGGGGAAATAGAAGTTCAGGGGGGGTTAAGTAACTTCTCTGTGGCTATATAATTAGTAGTGTTGGGATTTAAACGTGGGTCCATGTCCCATCCTCTTAACCATCAGATCTTTGCCTCACAAGGTGTTGCTCCACCTGCAACAGATTTAACATGACATTCCCCGTTCCATGATGTGGGCATTCCAGTTCCAGTTAACCAGATCTTCCTCATGGGTGGGCAAAGGCAAGATGACTCAAGTCCCTCTACCTATGATTTGCATCTTCACTTTGCTCCTGCTTATCAAGCTAAAGGTCAGGGTGCAGGCCAAGTCTCTCTGCCTTCCCCTTACAGTTCCCCAGGTACACTTTGAGCACATCAACAAATAAGTCACCTACGTAGAATCCAACCAGATAGTGAGAAGACTCCCTCCTTCCTTGATAGCATCTCCAGTCTCTACAGACTTCTCCCTTTGAGTTCCCTCATTTGCTATAGTACTCCCTGCATGGGCAATGATTCTTTCCTCCCCCCTCTCTCCAATCTCCTACTGCTATAGATTGGAGCAATGGAGAGAGGTATAGGGCTGGTATTGCCATCTCCAGGGAATATCATCCCTGGAGAGGGTATCTATATGGTCTTTTTAGAATGAGACAACAGCTTTTTATAACAGGATAAATCCCATTCATCTTGTTAAATTACAAAGAAAATTCAGAAACACAGAAGGCAGTGAAACTGCCTAATGCTGGAAAATAAAAGAAAATAATGACTCATCAAATTAATTCAGAACTCTGCAACTTAGGAAACCCGCAACTGTTTCCCCAATTTTAGAAAAAATATACACGACTTATGAGTAAATATTCTTCATATATCAAGAACAAATTAATAAGAAAATGACAAAGATATATTACATACCTAAGTGAATTGAACACTATAATTTTGCTTCTAAATGAAATTAGTTTTTCCTTTTCCTATTATCCTTTCTCACCACTATTAGGATAAAAAGCAAATGTCTATTCAGGACTGGCCAGTTAGCTCTATTGGTTAGAGCGTGGTGCTATAACATCAAGGTCGAGGGTTTAGATCCCTGTACTGGCCAGCTGCCAAAAATTAAAAATAAATAAAAATGTCTATTCAGACATTCGGTGGCATTGAATGCAACAGGTAGCCAGGGGTCTTGGGGCGCAAATGAAGAGTGAACCCCATGCTGTGTCTCCTATATGCAGATGAGGTCGTGGCTCCACCCACATCAGGACCTTAAAGTTTGCTGCCTCTGACTTTTCTCACTATTTGTGTCTCTTATGTCCAAAGGCTTGTACACAAATGTTTATAACAACTTTATCTAAAATAGTTCCAAACTTTATTCAAAATAGAACCCAAATGTCTATCAAGTGATAGATGAATAAAAAAATTTTGGTACAGTCAGTTCTGCTATAACATGATACATGCATTTCTAAAAAAAAACCACATTATGCAAAATCATGCAATAAAACCCACAGGGCTTAGGTGGAAAATGAGGTTTGGACACAATATCCAAACACTTAATTTGTGACACATTAGAGAAACAAAAGAAATAAGACCCTAATAAAAATGGGAGAACAGTTTTACACATGTTAAATAGTTTACATAAATACTACAATAAATATGGCACTTTACTTTGAAAAAGACCTGAAGTTTGTTTGTGGAAGTGGGAGTTGAAAGGGTCACAGTTTGTGAGTTATTGTGAAATGGTAAAGGGAAGGTTGTCTGAAATCAGAAAGAAAGTTGTAACTCTGGTCATGGATGGGTGTGGCTCATACCCCACTGAACTGGGGTAGCTGGTAGATGGGTTTTTTTGTGTGTGTTTCTTCTCCTTTTTAAATTTTTTTCATTGTACTTGTTTATGAGGTACAGTTTGTTTTTTCAATACATGTATATACTGCATAGTGATCTAATCAGAATAGCATATCCATCACCTAAAGAGTTGTTATTTCTTTGTGGTTATAACATTCAAGATCCTCTTTTCTGGCTATCTTGAAATACGCAATACAATATTATTAGCTGTTGTCACCCCAGAGCACCAGAACTTATTCTTCCTACCTACCCGTGACTTTGTACTAGTCTCCCAACCTTTCCCCTGACTTCCCCACTCCCCTCCCTTTCCCTGCCTCTGGTGACCACTATGCTACTCTCTTTTTTTCTCTGTTTTTAACTTATCTATCTTAATTGATCCATGATAATTGTACATATTTACGGAGTACAGTACAATATTTGGGTACATTCATGCTGTGTGTAATGATCACATCTGGGTGCTTGGTATATCCATCACCTCAAGCATTTGTCGCTTTGTGTTGGGAACATTTAACATCATTTCAACTATCTTTTCAAAGATACACAGTATTTTGTAATCTCCCTACATTGCTATAGAACACAAGATCCTATTTTTCCTTTCTCTCTACTGTTTTGTATCTGCTGACCACTGTCTCCTCATCCTTCCTCCCTCCTCCCCCAACCAGTCTCTAGTAACCACTATTCTACTCTCTACTTCTATGAAATCAACTTTTTTAGCTTCCACACATGCGTGAGAACATGCAATACTTTTCTCTCTGTGCCTGGCTTATTTCACTTAACATAATTTTCTCCAAGCTCATGCATATTGCTGCAAATGGCAGAATTTCATTCTTTTTTATGACGGAGTAGTATTCCATTGTGTATATATACCACATTTCCTTTAGCCAGTCATCCGTTGAAGGACATTTAGGTTGGTTCTGACTCTTGGCTACTGGTAATAGAGCCATGATAAACATGGGAGTGCAGGTATCCCTTTGATTTATTGATTTCCATTCCTTTGGATATATACGCAGTAGCAGGACTGCTGGTTCGTATGTTAGTTCTGTCTGTAGTTGTTTGAGAAGTCTCCATACAGTATCTATAGTGTACTAATTTACAGTCCCACCAACAATGTACAAGAGTTCCCCTTTCTCCGCATCCTTGCCAGCATTTGTTATTTTCTGTCTTTTTGGTAATAGCTGTTCTAAATGGGGTGAGATGATATCTCATTGTGGTTTTGATTTGCATTTCCCTAATGATTAGTGACATTGAGAATTTTTTAAAATATACCTGTTGGCCATTTGTATGTCTTCTTTTGAAAAATGTCTATTCAGTTCTTTGCCTATTTTTTAATCTGATTATTTGTTTTTGTACTATCGAGTTGTTTGAGTTGTTTGTATATTCTGGATGTTAATCCATTGTTGGATGCATAGATTGCTATTTTCTAACATTCTGCGGGTTGTCTTTTTGCTCTGTTGATTGTTTCCTTTGCTGTGCAGAAGCTTTTTAGTTTGATATAATCCCATTTTGCTTTTGTTCCCTGTGCTTCGGAAGTATTACTCATAAAATCTTTGCCTAGACCTATGCCCTGAAGTGTTTCCCGTATGTTTTCTTCTAAAAGTTTTATAGTTTATGTTTTATATCTAGGTCTTTAATCCATTTTGAGTTGATTGTGGTATATGGTGAGAGACTGGGGACTAGTTTCATTCTTCTGTATATGGATCTCCAGTTTTCCCAGCAGCATTTATTGAACAGACTATATTCCCCCAGTGTATGTTCTTGGCACGTTTGTCCATAACCAGTTGGCTGTAGATATGTGGATTTATTTCTGGGTTTTCTATTCTGTTCCATTCATCTAGGTGTCTGTTTTTGTGCCAGTACCATGCTGTTATGAGTACTATAGCTTTGTAGTAATCAGGGAATCAGGGAACGTGATACCTCCTGCTTTGTTGTTTTTGCTCAGGATTTCTTTAGCTCTTCGGGGTCTTCTGTTGTTCCATATACATTTTTAAATTGTTTTTTTCTATTTCTGCAAAGTATGTCATTGGTTGTTTGATGGGGATTGCATTGAATCTGTAGATCACTTTGCGTAGTATGGTCATTTTGACAATATTAATTCTTCCAATCCATGAGCATGGGATATCTTCACATTTTTGTGTGTATTCTTTTATTTCTTTAATGAGTATTTTATAGTTTTCATTATAGAGACCTTTCAGTTCCTTAGTTAAATTTATTCCCAGGTGTTGTTTTGGTGTTGTTGCAATTGTAAATGGGATAGATTTCTTGATTTCTTTTTCTGCGAGTTCATCGTTGGTGTTTAGAAATGCTACTGATTTTTGTATGTTGATCTTGTATCCTGCAACTTTACTGAATTTGTTTATCAGGTCCAGGAGTTTTTCGATAGAGTCTTCGGGTTCTCTCTATATAAAATCATGTCTTCTGCAAGCAGGGACAAATTGACTTCCTCCTTTCCAATTTTGGATGCCCTTTCTTTCTTTCTCTTGTCTAATTGTTCTGGCTAGGACTTCCAGTACTATGCTGAATAGCAGTGGTGAGAGTGGGCATCCTTGTCTTGTTCCAGTTCTTAGGGGGAAAGCTTCCAGCTTTTCCCCATTCACTACGATGTTAGCTGTGGGTTTGTCATGTATAGCCTTTATTGTATTAATATACTTTTCTTCTATGTCTAATTTGTTGAGAGTATTATGAGAGAGTATTGAATTTTATCAAATGCACTTTTTCTGTGTCTACTGAGAAGATCACATGGTTTTTTTCTTCCATTCTGTTGATGTGATATATAATGTTTATTGATTTGTCTATGTTGAACCATCCTTTCATCCCTGGGATAAATCCCACTTGATCATGGTGTATAATCTTTTTGATGTGTTGTTGGCTTTAGTTTTCTAGTATTTTATTGAGGATTTCTGATTTTGTTAAATTGTCTGTATTCTCCTGTATCTCCGTGAGTTTCCTTGAGATTACTAATTTGAATTCTTTTTCCATCAAGTTGATGATTTCCAATTCTCTGGCATCAGTTACTGGGGCATTAATATGTTTCTTTGGTGGGCAACCTTGTTTTCTTCATGTTTCTTGTTTCCCTGCATTGATGTCTGTGCATCTGGTGGAACGGTCATCTCTTGGAGTTTTGTAGAGTTGCTTAGATGGGGAAGGACTCTCAGCTGCAGTGTGTCCTAGGGTGTTGATTGGGTAGAGTGCAATGACTTTGTTCAGGATAAATGCAGTAGTGTAGATTCTGTGTAGTTTCTTCAGCTATAATCCACTTTTGCTATATCTGCAAGTGACTCAGCAACCTATGCTTGGGAGGTTTGTGGCAGCAGTGGCACAGCTTTGCTGGGGCTGGGATTGCTGGATTGGTTCACAGGCTGGGGGTGTGCATGTGCACCTTGTGGGCCAGTCATCTTGGGAGCTGGTTCACTGGGGATGTGATTGATTCTCAGACCAGGACTGTGGGAGTATGGCATGTCATAGTCTCAGGGACTGGTTTGCCAGGGCAAGGTCACCATGCTGCCTCTAACCATGGGTGGGCCCACCAGCAGCACATCAGCCAAGCTGTTTCTCACTTGGATGCATGTGCATGATGCTCAAAGACTCTGAAACTGGTCTTCCAGGGGTGTGACAGCTGAGGTGTTTCTCTGAGCCAAAGGCATGAGTGTTCTTTGGCTCAGCTGGCTGAGTTTGGGTCTGCCAGTGGCCCTTCTGCTGTGCCATATCTTGGAGTTTGATGTGACCTTGTGCTTCCCTTGGTATTTCGGGAGCTGGTCTGGCGAGGGCAGAGATGCTGAGCTACTTCTCAAGCAGTGGATGAGGCCACTAGGCCAGGCTGCAGTGAGGGGGCCCATCTAGCTGTGTCTTAGGTAGTGGGTGGGGCCGCTAGGCAGGCCTACAGTGAGAGGGTCCGTTCAGCTGCTTTCCATTTGCTGGGCTAGGCCACTAGTGAGGAGTCCTGTCCAGCCACTTCATCAGCAATGGGCGGGGCCACTAGGCAGGCCTGCAGTAAGGAGTCATGTAGCTGTTTCTGGGACTGTTGGCAAGGCTACTACGTTGGACTGTTCAGCATGGGACCACCTGGACACTTCTCCCGGAGGGTGCAATGTGCTTTATTTCTGAGAGCAAGAGATCTGTGAGCTGTTTTTCTGCGCTAAGAGGAATGGAGAGTGGTCCACCTAAGGAGGGTCTGCCTGTCTGATCTCTGGCCAGGATTATGGGGGTGCATCATTTCAGCAGGACTAGGGTTGGCTTCCTAGAGTGCAGAACTAGAGTCACAACCACTGTGAGCCCAGGCTTCAAGCCACCAGGATCAGGGCATTCCAGCCTCTCCTGAGAGTGTGCTGGGATGAGGGCAGAGCCTTAGGGCTGGGTAAGCACTGCAGCTACTGGCCCCAGGGCAGGGCACATTCCTGGCAACAGCTCTGGTTTCAAGATGACACCATCTTCATTGGCTTGGGTCATGAGGGTGGGAGGTGGGGAGTGCAGTTCATGCTATTGTTCTACAACAAGGCGGTGTATGTATTCTAGGCCACTCCCCACACTTGGCTCCAGGCTTGTCCTGCCAAATAAAAGCTTAGAGAAACCCCTCTGGGGGTATTCCAGGCCTTCACAAACTGTAAGTCAGCTGCCTTCAAAAATCTATGATTAGTGCAAAGAGGCAAAGAGAAATCTCTTGAAATACAGAAAGGTGGGAGCATGAGTAAAGAGAAATTACCAGTGACCTAGATTAGAAATGGACTATAAATAAAAAAAGATCTCCTGTGGTTCATAAATCTGGCAGCACAAAGAGATCTTGAGAATCTTGCCAGTGTTAAGATCTCAAACCCTGTAGAAGGGAAAGTTCTGATCCTAACAATGAGACATTTAAAGCCAGTGCAAACTGAGTCAAGCTAAAGCGGCAACAAGGCCCAGACCCAGCTTGACTACAGATCAGATTGAATCAGTCCCACACTCTAGCAGCATGAGAGAAGAGGCAGGCCTTTCTGGGTGTATTATTGCTTAAGCCCCTATTGTCCTTCTATATAAAATGCCCAACATGCAACAAAAAATTATAAGACATAGGAAGAAGCAAGAAAATGTGATCTGTGATCGGGAGAAGAAACTGTCAACAGAAGTATAATCAGAGATGGCCCAAATATTGAAATTACCAAATGGGGATTTTTAAAAAAACAATGATAAAAATGATTAAATATTTGGTAGAAAAGGTGACTAGTGTAAATTAAGAAATGGAAATTTTATCTGAAACACTGAAACCTTTCCAAAGAACCAAAAAAGAAAGAAAGAAAGAATGCTAGAAATGAAAACTAAGATTTTATCAATGACAGGTGCATTAGCTGAGCTAATAACAGACCTAACAGGGTGGAGAAAAGGATCAGTAAATTTGAAGATGAGTCAATAGAAAGAATCTAAACTGAAATGCAAAAAGAAAGAAAAAAAGTTGAAAATAAAAAAGAGCACATTCAAGACATGTTGGAAAATAGCAAATAAAGTAAAATATATGTACTTAGAATTCCAGAAAGACAGGAGTGAGAGAATAGGGAAGAGAAAATATTTGAAAACGAAATTGATGAAAAACAACAAACTACAGACTCAAAAATCTTGGGCACCCAAGCAAGATAAATACAAAGAAAATGACAGCTAGGCAGAACATAATCAACTGCTGAAAGTGCAAGTTAAAGAGTATGAAGGTTAATTCTAGGTGTCAACTTGGTTAGATGAAGGAATGCCAAGAAACCTGGTAAAGCTATCTTTTTAGGTGTGTCCATGAGGGTGTTTTCAGCAAGATTAGCATGAGAGTCTGAGTGGTCTGGGTGTGAAAGACCCACCCTCAATGTGGGTGGGAACCATCCAACCCACTGGGGGTACAGAGAGAACAAAAGACAGAGGAAAGAGGTGAAACTCTCTCTTGATCCACTGGAGCTGGGATACACTCTTCTCTCCTGTCCATGGACATCAGAGCTCGAGACTATTCAGCTTTTGGATTTAGGACTTATACCAAGGACACCATCAACTTCCCTGGTTTTGAAGCCTTTGGACTTGGACTGAACCACACTACCGGCATCCAGTTTATAGACGGCCTATTGTGGGACTTTTCTTCATAGTCACGTGAGCTAATTCCCCTAATAAATCCCTCTTATATAATTATAACATCTCATATAATTATAACATATCCTATTGATTCTGTCTCTCTGGACAACCCTGACTAATGCAAAGAGTAAGTGTTAAGAACAGACAGAGAAAAAAGATAAATTACATACAGGAAAACAACAACACAAAGAAATGAGAAGACTCAATTACAGAACACAATGAAATGAGAAAAACTATCTAGGATATGGAGAAAATTTACAAAGAGATTAATACCATAAAAAAAAGGATGTTGCAGAACTCCTGGAACTGAAGGATTCATTCAAGGAAATAAAAAGCACAACTGAGTGCTTAAGCAGCAGGTTAGAGCAATCAGAAGAAGGAATTTCAGATCTCAAAAATGATTTTCATGAAATAGCCCAGGTGGACAAAAAAAAAAAAAAAAAAAGAACTTTTTAAAAAATGAAGATTATCTAAGAGCTAACAGACAACCTTAACCACACAAGTCATGGGTATTCCAGAAAGGGAGGAGAGAGGACAAGGCATAGAAAACTTATTCAATGAAACAATAATGGAAAACTTTCCAGGCATAAGGAGAGACACAGACCTTCAGATCCATGAAGCTCAAAGATGTCCAAACAGATTCAATCCAAAAAGACCTTCTCCAAGACATTTTATAGTCAAACTGGCAAAGCTCAAAGACAAAGACGGAATTCTAAAAGCAGCAAGAGATAAGCATCAAGTCACCTAGAAGGGAGCCTCCATCACACTAACATCAGACTTCTCAACTGAAACTCAACAGGCCAGAAGAAAAAGGAATGATATGCTCAAAATACTAAAAGAAAAAAATTGCCCATCAAGAATTCTATACCTAGCAAGTTTATCCTTCAGAAATGAGAGAGACATTGTGTATTTCCCAGACAAACAAAAACTACAGAAATTCACCACCACAAGACCAGCCCTGCAAGAAATTCTCAAGGTAGTCCTACATCTGGATTCCAAAAACAATATCCACTCTCAAGAATACACAAGAAAGAACAAAACCCACTGGTAAAACAAAAATGCAAATGAGAAGGAGAAAGAAACTAAATCTTACCACCTGAAAAAACCAAAAAACATTGAAGACAAATAATAAAAGGGGAAGAAAGGAACAAAAGACTTTTGAAACATTCAAACAAAAAGCAATAAAATGCCAGAAGTAAGGCAATACCTATCAATAACAACCTTAAATGTAAATAGATTAAACTCTCCATTCAAAAGACACAGACTGACTGATTGGATTAAAAAGCTAGACCCAACTATATGCTGTCTTCAAGAGACTCACCTCACCTGTAAAGATACACACAGACTAATAGTGAAAGGATGGAAAAAGATATACCAAGCAAATAGAAATGAAAAAGCAGTAGGAGTAGCTATTCTTATATCAGATAAAATAGACTTTAAACCAAAAACCATAAAAAGAGATAAAGAAAGCTACTATGTAATGATAAAATGATCTGTCCAACAAGAAGACATAACAATCATAAATATGTATGCACCCAAAACTGGAGCACCCAGATATGTAAAGAAAACGCTGTTAGGCCTAAAAAAAGAGATAGACCCCAATACAGTAATAGTGGGGGACCTGAACATCCCTCTTTCAGCATTAAACAGATCATCTAGGCAACAAACCAACAGAAAAACACAGGATTTAAATTACACCTTAGACAAACTGGACCCATCAGATTATCTTCAGAACATTTCATCCCACAACTATAAAACATACATTCTTCTCATCTGCACATGGAAGATTCTCCAGGATAGACCACATGTTAGATTGTAAATCAAGTCTCAAAAATTTTTTAAAAACTGAAATCATTTCAAGTATCTTTTCAGACCACAACAGATTAAAACTGGAAAACAATAACAAGCAAAACTCTGGAAACTATGCAAATACATGGAAATTAAACACCAGGCTCCTGAATGATGTATGGGTCCAAGAAGAAATTAGATAGAAAAATCAAAATATTTCTTCAAACTAATGAAAATAAATACTGCAGGATACTGCAAAACAGTACTAAGAGGGAAGTTTATTGCAATAAATGCTTACATCACAAGAATAGAAAGACTTCTAATAAATGACCAAATGCTACACATCAAAGAACTAGAAAAACAAGAACAATCCAATCCTAAAAGTAGCTGACAGAAAGAAATAATTAAGATCAGAGCAGAACTAAATGAATAGAGACCCCCAAAATGACACAATCAATGAAGCAAAAAGTTGTTTTTTTGAGAAGATAAATAAAATAGACAAATCATTTGCTAGTTTAACAAACAGAGAGAGAGAGAGAGAGAGAAGACCCAAATAACAAAAATCATAAATGAAAAAGGAGACACTACAACCAATACCACAGAAATACAAAGAATCATCAGAGACTATTATAAACAACTATATGCCAACAAATTTGAAAAATCTGCAACCTAACTTGAGAGTATATTCTTGCAACAAGTAGCCAAGTCTCAGCCAATCATAGCGGCCAAGCTTCCATCCAATCACAAGTTTCAAACTGCCCAAACATGCCCATATAAGGCAAATGCCCAGCTATAGCCGAGTAGATCATGAATTTCTGGATACATACAAACTATCAAGACTGAATGAAGAAGAAATAAAAAACCTGAACAGACCAATAACAAGTAATGAGATTGAAGTAGTAATCAGCAGACTCCCAACAAAGACAAGCACTGGATGGCTTTACTGCAAGATTCTATCAAACTTTTAAAAAGGAACTAATACCAATTCTCTTCAAACTATACCCCAAAATTAAACATTCATATGGAACAATGAAAGACCACAAATAGCCAAAGCAATCCTGAGCAAAAAAATAAATAAATTCGGTGGCATAACACTACCTGACTTCAAACTATACTACAAAGCTCTACTAACCAAAACAGCACGGTACTGACTTAAAAATAGACACTCGGACCAATGGAATAGAATAGAGAAACTGGAAATCAACTCACATACATATAAATGGCCAACAGGTACATGAAAAAATGCTCAACATCACTACACATCAGGGAAATGCAAATCAAAACCACATTGAGATATCATCTCACCCCAGTTAGACTAGCCATTATTTAAAAAGACTGAGAATAACAAATGATGGTGAGGATGTGGAAAGGGGAACTCTTCTACATTGTTGATGGGGCTGTAAAATAGTACAGCCATTATGGAAAACAGCATGGAGATTTCTCAAACAGCTAAATACAGAACTACCACACAATCCAGCAATCCCACTTCTCGATATATACCCAAAGGAATGGAAATCATTATGTCAAAGGGATACCTGTACTCCCCTGTTCATCACAGCTCTATTTACAATAGCCAAGATATGGAGCCAACCGAAGTGTCCATCAATGGATGACTGGATAAGGTAAACGTGGTATATATACACCATGGAATACTACTCTGCCTTAAAAAAGAATGAAATTCTGCCATTTGCAGCAACATGGATGAGCTTGGAGAAAATTATGTTAAGTGAAAAAAACAGGCACAGAAAGAAATACAGCATGTCCTCACTCATAAGTGGGTGCTAAGAAAGAAGGAAGGAGAGAAAGGAGGGAAGGAAGGGATAAAGAAAGGAAAGACTGACTGACCACAATAATACATTGAACTTTCAGAAGGAGAGAACAAGTCTGTGGTTACTAGAGGTGGGAAAAGGAAAGAGAAAGGGGGCTTAGGGAGAAATTGGGTAAGGGGCACAAAGAATAATAATGAGTCATAATAATGAATATGCTAATAGTATTGATTTGATCATCAAATATTGTACATGAATAATGATAGTTAACATTGTACCTCAAAAATATGTATAATCAATTATGCGTCAATAAAATAAAATAAATAAATAAATAAAATTTTCTGTCCTTCCTTCATTTCTTCATTCTCTCTGTTAAAGTAAATTAAATTTGGCCTAAAGCTGCCTCTGTACATAGCATACTGTAACTTAATATGTAAACAAACCACAACCTAACTTGAGAGTATATTCTTGCAACAAGGAGCCAAGTCTCAGCCAATCATAGCAGCCAAGCTTCCATCCAATCACAAGTTTCAAACTGCCCAAACATGCCCATATAAGGCAAATGCCTAGCTATAGCCAATCAAGCTATTTCTGTATGTCACTTTCTTTTTCTGTCTATAAATACTGCCTGCCCATGTTCCTGGGTAAAGCTCTCTGAACCTCTACTGGTTCATGGTGCTGCCCAATTCATGAATTGTTTTTGTACTCAGGTAAACTCTGCTGAATTTAATTTGTGTAAAGTTTTTCTTTCAATCCTTCCTCCTTCCTTTCTTCTTCCCTCCCTCTCTGTCTTCCTCACTCCAAATTTAATTAAATATTAATTTTGAAAAGCATTAATATTAGGAAGTGGAACAACTGACATGCACACACTGCTGCTGGGAGTATGAATCCGGAAAATACTCTTATCTTGTATAACAGAGGTGTGCATAGCTGATAACCTAGCACTCTCACTCCTAGATAAAGCCCACAGGTACCCTTGCACATGAAATACACTTAAGCATACTCAGAGCAGCACTGTTGGCATTAGCAAAAATAAAAGAGGGCAATGGAGAAATAAATTGTGGTATATCTATACACTGAAATATTACCAGGAATGAAAACAAAGTGAATGAACTACAGCTACAAACAATAATATGAGTGAATCTCAGGAGCATAATGTTGAGAGACAAAAAAGGCTATGGAAGAATACATATAATGTATTTATATAAATATTTATATAATCCATTTATATAAAGTTCAAAAACTTACAAAGCTAAAAATACATTGCTTGAGATTCAAATCTGTATGTGAAACTATGGGAAGAGCAAGAGCATTGTAGAAACAATATTCAGGAGAGTGATCACTGCAGGAATAAGGGACCACATGGGGCAGTGAGTACAGGATGTTTGTTGCAGTGTTACTTTTTGTTCTCTTTATTTATTTACTTATTCTCTTTATTTATATTTTATGTCTACCCAATATTAAATAAAAATAATTATAAAACTATAAAAATTAGGTTATAGAAAAAATTTAGTATGATCCCATGTTTTGTTTAATCATAAATGTGTATAATACATATGATGATTACAGATAGAAGAAATGACTGGGAAATTATACATCAAAATATTAAGTGATTACCTAATATTTTTTGCTCTTTGTCTTAAAAATTCCATTAAAAAGCATGCATCATTTTTCCTAAGGATTATTTTATATGACATATAGGAATTTTGCAATGAAATGAAGTTGTTCACAGTATGTCAAAACATGGGCTATGAAAAAAATATTTTTTTTGGCATGATCCAGTCTAAGGAGAAAGCATGAAGACAAGAAAGACAAAGACACATTTAAAAATGGAATCACAAGAGATTTTTCTTGCTTCTTTTTGCTTGAGTATTTTCTAAACCTTTCCATACTGTTGCTTTTTAAGTAATGAGTGATGGTGAAAGCACTTGGTTTGCTTTGTTTTAAGAAGAAGGTGCCAAAGGCTTACCGCTTGCTTAAATTTGCAGGAGACCCTCGGCATCCTGTTCACAGCTGAATCTCTGGATGAATCTCCAGTGTTCAACTCATAGTATGTATGTATTCAATAAATACACACAGAATAAGGGAATGAACAGATGAGTGAATTAATGAATGAATCAGGAGCATTAACTGAACGGGTGGAAGAGAGGAAGCAGAACACTTGGTCTCCAATTTTTACGTATTCCTCCTCTGTCCATTACAGGCTAGAAGGGGCACAATCCCCATAGATGAGAAATGGAAGCCCAAGATGGGTGGTGTTTCAGTCCCCTGGCCTGAATGACATCCTCTTCAGCAGCTGAGATGATGCACGGGAGAGACCAATGACCTTTGTGGATTCTTGGGAAGCAGAGAGATTGTGGAATATTGAAGACAACCAAACAGCAACCAGCTTTTCGCAACAGGAGGGGGAAGGAAAATGGGCAGCCTCCTGTCCTGTAGGCAAGATTCTGCATCTATGCAGTTCTTATTAAGAAAACTCTTGTTGGCTCTTTGTAAAGGAAGCGGGCACTGAGAGTCAGCATCAGTGCAGTTAGGGCGACTCAAACTGGGCCAACTCCACTTCCTGCTCTGGCAGTGTCAGACATCTGGGGAAGGCGGAATGGAAAGAGCTCTGGACAAAGGATCTTATCTTCAGCATTTAAAAATACCCTGGGGTCCAGCCCTGTGGCTCACTTGGGAGAGTGCAGCGCTGGTAGCGGTGTGGCCACTGGTTCGGATTCTATATAGGGATGGCCGGTGTGCTCACTGGCTGAGCGTGGTGCAGACAGCACCGTGCTGAGGGTTGCGATCCCCTTCCCGGTCAAAATAATAATAAATAAAAAAAAATAAAAATAAAAATAAAAATACCCTGGGATCAGCCAGGGAAATAGCAAAATTCAGGAAATAATATATAGTCTATCATTGGTTTGCACTATTGTATGTGCCAGTGTGCAAAAACCAAAACAACTTTGCACACAAACAAAAAAAAACCTTTGAGTCTTAATCCTCCCCATGACCTCCTCTTCCACTCCAACCCTTCTCCTTTGAATAAGGGAAGTAGGGTCAGTCAAGCAAGACTGAAGCTCTGGGAGGAGGTGCATGTCACTTACCAAAGCATAAAAGGCAGATGACTCAGGGTCATCAGTAACTTAGATTCGGGAGCCCAGGAGTTGGCATAGATAACTAGTGATTGCACAATTCAGCTTCTTCCATCCTCCTGCCCACATGTGTCTCCCACATCCTCTATATCTGATCTCCCTCTAAGCAAGGGGACAAAGGCCACTGCGTCCCACCCTCCCCATCCCACACTCACACAGTCACCCACAATAGCAGGGAGGAGAAAGACAGCTGTCAGAAGGCATCACTTGGGTACCTCTCTCTCTTCTCTCTCTCTCAACTTATGAGAAATGGGGCGATTCATTGTTCCCCATTTATGCTGTTGGTTTGTTAGGAGAAAGCAGGCAACTGAGTCCCTCATCCATCTAGAGGAGGGAGAGTGAAGTCCAAGGGGTGAGGAATCTGTGGTCTTCTCTTCCTTGCTTTCTCTAAGGCAACTGACAAGTGTTCCTCCCAAATCCACCCACCTGCTCTCCAGGATACAGCTACCCAGGGCCCCACCTGCTTTGTCACTACCTTCAGTGCCCGTGTGGATGAGATGGTGGTGAAATGGGGTGCCAACTGTGGACTGGCCAGATCCAAAGGACCTGGACAACTTCTCCCCGGTCACCTGCTCTTCTGTCTACCCTCCGTGCACCAAGCCCATTCCCACCTCTGGGTCTTTGCCTTTGCTCTTCCCTCTCCCCTGGACACACTTCCCCCGATCTGGACATCTGGCTGCTTCTCAACAAGCAGGCCCAGCTGAAATGACACCCCCTCCAAATAGGCTCCCCCAGCCATCTTATTAGGCATCCCCCACCCACCATCGGGCATTCTCTATTACATCAGTCTGGTTTATTTTCCTCCTAGCCTTTAACTCAATCTCCTACCTCATTTATCTGACTCCCCCACTGGAACTTGAATACCTGAAGAGCAGGGCCCTTGTCTTTCCTGTCTGCCTCTTTGTCACCAGGGCCTAGAAAGTGCCTGGCACATGGTAGAAACTCCATAAATAGCTATTGAATGAATGAGTATGAGCCCTGAGGAAAGTCTTGACTTGCACACACAAGGGAGCCCTCACTCATTTAAATTGTTTATGTTACGTACTCCTCTTAGTGACCATGTGAAACTTGAAAAGCTTCAGTAAATGACTCAAAAGTTCCCACAGCTTAAGTGGTGGCTTCCAGGACTAAAAACAATAGCTTCTGACTAGATTAAAAGCTCCTGCTCTTTAGAACAGGGTTTTAAAAGAAATTAGTAGGGAAACATTTTTTTTTTTTTGCAAACACACTTGGAACTCCATTACATAGAACGGATGAAAACACAGGTGCTTAAAGCCGAACCATGACGAGGTACCACTTCACACCCATTAGGATGGCTACTGTCAAAAAAATGGAAAATAACGTGCTGACGAGGATGTGAAGAAATCAGCACCCTTGTGTGCTGTGGGTGGGAATGTGAAATGATACAGCTGCTGTGGAAAACCATATAGCGGTTCCTCCAAAAATTAAACACAGAATTACTCTGTGATCCGGCAATTCCACTTCCTGGAATATACCCCAAAGAATTGAAAACAGGGTATTAATGAGATGTTTGTACACTCCTGTTTATAGCAGCATTATTCACAATAGCTAAGAGGTAGAAGCAACCCAAGTGCCCATCAACAGATGAACATATAAACAAAATGTGCTATATACATAAAACAGAATATTTTAAAAATGGAATAAACTTAAAAAGGAAGGAAATTCTGACACAGGCTATCTCATGGATGAACCTTGAAGACATTATGCTAAGTGAAATAAGTCAGTCACAAAATGACAGATATTGTATCATTCGAGGTATGTAAAGTAGTCAAAATCAAGGAAATAAGAAGTAGAATGGTGGTTGCCAGGGGCTGGAGGGAGAGGGAAATGGGAAGTTATCGTTTAATGAAGACAGAGTTTCAGTTTTGCAATATTAGAAGAATTTTGGAGACAGATAGTGGTGATGGTTGGAACAACAATATGAATGTATTTAATGCCATTGAACTGTACACTTAAAAATGATTAAGAGGGGAAATTTTATGTTGTGTATATTTTACAATAATAAAAAAAATTTTAAAACAGATGCTTTTTTTTGGTGGGGGTGAGGGTCACCATGTCTGCCTGACTTCACAGTAAGGTGACCAACTCACCTCTATTAGTGACGTTGGAGGTAGGGTCCAGGAGGCCTGATAGTCGGCCTCAACCAGTCCTGTCCTGTTTCCAGGTTCTTGACTCTGCCACAGGAAAGAATTGATGGGCAGAGTCACAGTAGCCAGTGAGAACAAGTTTAATATAACAGATAAGAAATACAGGTTCCCCAGAGGGAGTGCAGCATAGCTCCAGAGACTGAGCAGGACCCATACCAAGTTTAACACAAAAATGAGAAATATGTACTTAAAGTTCAGTACACACGCAGGCTGGCTCAAGAGAGTGAGCAGCTGCTTGCGTGTTTGATACAAAAAGAAAGAAATACACACTCCACAGGTAGAGTGCCAGCTGGCTCCAGGAGAGTGAGCCACAGCCCCGCCTTCTGCTGGGATTCAGCTTTTATAGTTTTGCCATCTAATGAATATTCCATTAAGGGGGTGATTCTCCATTACATAACATTAGTCTTGCACATGCTCAGTTGGTCTCTTCCCAGAGCATGCTCATTGGCCAAGTCCTGTCACATGCACCAAGCATATTCAAGAATGTTCTGTGCTCTCTAGCACCTCTAGTGGAAGGTTATCCAGCTACCAGGGTTATATAACCTTTCCTACTGAGCATACCCAGCCACTGGGTTTGCATAAGCCAGCCCCTGTGGTCTCATTTTCCCCCTGTTGGTGCTGAAAATAGGTCTAACTGGCAACAGTAACTTTCCTCTAGGGGAGAGCCTAGAGGAGGGGACCTGAGAGCTCGGAGAGTAGCTGGAAACGCGGAGGTGTATCCTGAAACCTGAACCCAGGGAAACTGAGCACATCCTGTATTATTAGTACTGAAAGTCCCACATCCCAGGGACCCCCTAGGTCTCAGGTAAACCAGGCTGATGGTCTCCCTACCTCCCACTACCAAAGCTTTGTGTTGTTACTGTGCAAGGACCCTGCAGCACAAACTCAAGGTGACAAGATATGATTGTATTCTATGGAATTGTGTTCCAGGGCATGGACCCTCTCACCGTACTATGAATGGTGCCCTGCAGGAGTTGTGCCAGTGGGCACTGCCCCTGAGTCAGCTCCAGGAAAGAGAATGAATGGGCACAACTGGCCCACTGCTCTAGCCCATGTGGGTGCAGCCCCAGTGCCTGTCTTTACCACCTAGAAGGAACTGGTCTCTCAGTCCCAGACCCCAAGGCAGTCCTGGCTGCACAAAGAGCCCTGTGCACCTTTCTTGGCTGCCAAAGACAGATTCGGGGCAGGAAGTAGGGGTGCTCAGCTCAGCCCAGGTGAGGGGCTCCAATCCAATCCTAGCTGCTGAGGCCCAGTCATCCCAGGATCCTCTCCAGACCTGGGTCCCTGTTCCCAGCCCCAGCAGACTTGAGTCCAGGCTTTGTGCTGGGGTGGGCACTGTGCAGTATCCCACACATCCCAATCCTCACGGGCCTGGGGCTGCAGAACCGGAGACAGCCAGGCAGGCCTCTGAACTCAGTCCACACCTGAGGATGCACTCCCTGAGGAGACTTGACCAGCCCCCCTGGGGATGGGCAGGACAGGAGGGCAGTTTCCACCCCAAAGCCCTCACTCTCTGCATTTCCCCATCGCCACCCTCAAGAAAGAAGCCAATGGGAAACCTAGGTCATTCTCTGCCTTCTACTTTTCTTAGAATTCATTGCCTCAGTTCTCATGTTTCAGACATGTGGTGTTATACCACTAGTCACAGTTTCACAGAGCCAAGACTCCCATGCAGTCTTGGATTTTTCTGTCTCGTGACTTCCTGACTAGCATCCTCTTATTAAGGAGGCTCAGAGCCCAGGTTTTCAGAAGTCCTCAGCCAAGCCCTGCTCCTGCAGCTGGTCATCCACGGAAGGGGAGGGCCAGTGGCTGTCCTGGCCTTGCTCCTCACCCTTGCGGCCCTCCACTGAGGCCTGCAACGGTGAGACCTGCTGTTCCTTCATTGCTCTGACCAGCTGGAGGAGGAACAAAGAACACAGCAGCTGGAGCAGGGAGATGTGGGGGCATCCAGGGAAAGCTGCTGGGGATCCCTATTCCTGGGCAGGACTCACCTCTAGGCCCAGGTAGAGGAAAATCTGCTGAGGCTCACTCAGAACAGAGTCTCCCCAGCCCTTGGGTACCCAGCGGATGAGCTGACGCCCAGCCCTCCAGGCCACATGCCCAGATGCCTCCTGGGGTCTAAAGAGCAATGTAATGTGTGAGAGTAAGCCGGGAGAGGGCTGGCCAGTTAGCTCAGTTGGATAGAGCACAGCTTTATAACACCAGGGTTATATCCCCTTATCAGCAGGCTGCCAGAAAACAAACAAAAAAAACTTGAGAGTAGGCTGGGAGAGAGGCAACCACAAAAGATAGAACTGTCTTCACAGCTCAGACAGGGTTTTACAATATTTGAATGAGCTGCCACCATTTAAATATTGGAAAGTTTCATATTAAAAATCTATATTTTCACTTTCTTTTGCAAATATGGAACAGCAAGCAGACCTGGGTCCAAGTTTCTACAAGGTAACCTTTAGCTGGTACTGAGGTGTGGCGTTGTCCCTTTTAGTGTGCTCTCCTGTTCTCAGAAGTCCCTACTGCCAGGCTGCTCTCCATGGGGACATTTGAGCCTGAGACCCCTGTATCAGTGTCTCTACTCTCACTATAAGATTTGCCCAGCTGTGTCTGTGGCACATAGCAGCTCCTGGCACATACGAAGTTCCTAATAAATACATGTGGGATAAAGGGAGAGGAAGCAGCAAGTGACTCTGAAAGAGGCAGGGCCAGAACCCAGATGTCCTGACTCCAGCCATTGCCCTGTGCACCCTAATAGGCCTGGATGCCTCTCTGCAGGGGACTGGAGCCTGGGGGAAAGTGGCACAGCAGGGACTCTGAGAGGACATTCCCCAGGAAACGCTCTCCCGAGCTATTTCAACCACATAGAGACAGAAAAACTCTCAGTGCTAGGACTCTCATCTGATATCACAGGGAGCTCAAGGCAGGCTGGCTGTTTTCCAGGGAATTTTGACGGCAACTAGCTAGAGAGCTTTTTTTTGTTTTTTGTTTTTTTTTTGGTTTTTTTTTTGTCGTTTTTTCGTGACCGGCACTCAGCCAGTGAGTGCACTGGTCAGTCCTATATAGGATCCGAACCCGCGGCGGGAGCGTTGCCACGCTCCCAGCGCAGCACTCTACCGAGTGCGCCACGGGCTCGGCCCAGCTAGAGAGTTTTTTGATGCTTTTCCATAATCCCGGTTATCATCCTATGATTTCTCACCTGTAAATGGGATAAGTTATGCTCTCTCAAAGCATTGTTATGAGGAATGGACATAAGTCATGTGTAAGGAAAGTAGAAAAAGTTTAGTCAGGATCTCTTGCCTCGCATTGTTACAAATGGGCAAGATTCAGCACATTCATTAGAAATAAGGTATAAGTGTAGTGTAATTGCACATGTGTGCCCATTTACTGATTCAGCATGTTTGTTGTGGTTACTTTACGCATTTGGCTTGTGGCCGCTATTGTGTACTAAGAGTATAAAGGTAACTGCTCTGAACTGCTGGACAGTAGAGCATGGAGGGTCGGCAGAGCATGGAGGGTCAGTGGAGTAGAGCCAGAGCTCACGTCTGAGGATAAAGCATGTTCGTGAAGCTCACATCTGAAGAATAAAGTATGTCTACCTTTCATAAAGCTGTGAGAATCTTCTTTCAATTACCTGACTCATGGCCTGCACAGGAAGAGGCAGAAGGATCTGAGATCCAGCTCTACAGTCATGTCAAGAACCAAGCCAAACACCAGGACTGTAGTAGAGACTTAATAAATAAAAACATTTTTTTTTCCCTCTAGAGAACAGCAAAACAGAATGGAGAAATAATTGCCTTTACAGTCAGGAAGGCATAAATTCAAATTGAATTCATTCATTCATTTGACAAATATGTATTAAAAGCAGAAGCAGACAGTGTCTCCACACTCAGGGAGCCTCAATGCAGAAGCTCTGCACTGACCAGTGGTGACCGTCCATGCCTCAGTTAGTTAGGCTTCTTGAGCCTCAGATTCTTCGTCTGTTATGGGGAGGCAAGAAGGCCTTTCTTGCACAAAACAATCATCAGGTGTATAAATCAAATATGCACAGTACGTGCCCCACCCAATATTATCTGCAGTTCTAAGGATACGGGTTGAGAAAGTGTTCTGTCTGGGCTTACATAGCTTCCAGCAGCAGAGACAAGGACAAGGCCAGCTTTCCCACTTTCCAACCAAGGCTCTGCTCCCTGGGCACAGGCAGACCTCCCGCTTCTAGCATTTCCCTATGAGGGAGGGTCTTCTCTTCTGCAGGGCAACAGTCTTGCCCTGTTGAAGCCCGCCCTGAGCATCCAGTAGCATTTCCAAGTGGGAATTCATTCCCAGCATTTCTCAGGAAATTACATGTTTTCTCAAACCCCAAGTTCCAAGAAAACTCAGTTGAGAAATTGAGAAAATGGGAAAAAGTATTCTAATTCTCCTGCAAGAATAAAAGCTTAATCAACAACATAGAGATGTTACTGATTTGAAGGAATACATAGACACCAAGTGCAAGAGCAAGAAACACTAGACACATGGGGGTCAAAGTTAAGGTCAGCATTTTGGGGAATTGGGACAGAAATATGTAGGAGAGACATGGTCATGATATATCAGCTTGAAGCAGTTGCTGTGTCATAAGTGTGAGAACTGGCCTGGTCTGCTAAGTAAATGTGAATGAGTTTAGACACACAGTATACTTTACACAAATCCTATAAGTGGTGTTTCAAGAAGTAACAAGTTCTGGGGCCAATCCCGTGGCTCACTTGGGAGAGTGCGGCGCTGGGAGTGCTGAGGCCGTGGGTTCGGATCCTATATAGGGATGTCCAGTGCGCTCACTGGCTGAGCGCGGTGCGGGCGACACCAAGCCAAGGGTTCCGATCCCCTTACCGGTCACAAAAAAAAAAAAAAAAAGAAGTAACAAGTTCTGGATACAAAATAAGTCCTTAAACTGGCTATTTCAACCACGATTCTTGCTAGGAGATATGAATATTAAGTTATTTGAACAATAATGTTCACTGACATTGCAGTTTTTGAACAATTGCTATAGGTTATAGTTCCTTATAAATGCTTCAATGGAAGAAATACAGAGAGAAAACATGTAAATGTTGTGGAATGCTGAGACATGAAGCCAGAAACATTTGCTAATTCATATCTAAAATCAAAATTAGCAAAAGCAATAATAATTTGAATGGCAAAATCAAAATCAGGACGAGCAGACAAAATATATCCACCATTAAAAAAGGAAGTTAGTTTATATGAAGCGACATGTACACAAACACCCAATTTGATACTTTTGGATACACTTTTAACAATTTGACCAATATCAATACAAAATGAAAAAAATGTTCTATGTGTGGAATACTAGTTATGAAACAAAGACAAAGACTACAAAGAATCTTTGCTATTTGCTTCATGTTTTTAAATTTCATTTTTGAATGGTAACTTTTAAATATTTTAAATATTAAATAATTGTAGCCCTTTTACATTTTTTTACATGATTTTTATTGGCCATTTATTTTGTGTTAATATTCCCTTCTTTTCATGTTTCCCATTATCAACTGTCTGTTCATTTGACATGTTATTGAATATATAATCTTGCCACAATATCTTAGTACTTCTTAATAATAAATCATGCATTTATTATTATTTTACAGAAAACCTCTAAAACTTTAGGACAACCCTGTCACAGAAAAGTGATTCACTGTTTATTAAATGGTCACTTACTACTATTTTAAAACATGAAAATAAATTGTTATGAAAAATACAGAATAATTTATCATCTGGAGAATTCCCTGGAATCTGAATTTCTCATTCCTGAATTCCGAAAACTGTTAGAAACTCTGTGATCACTGGGTCTCCTCCCAGGCCTGGGGAGGGCCAGCAGTGGGGAGGAGCAGCACAGGTATTGGAGGAGGAAGAGCCGCCAGCAGAGGGGCCAGGCCGTGCTCCCTCCGGGTGCTCCTGTCTGGTCTCCTCCTCTGCTTTCCTCCCTCCCTGATGCTCTGGGGAACAGAGATATAGGTTTAAGCCTCCTTGTGGAGAAGCTTTCAGAGTCACACAGCTCTCTGCTGTTTTCCTGCTGTCTCTCCTACATCTCTCAGAAAATGCCACTCCGTCTTATGAAAGGTTATGAAAGGACCAGTGGCCCATGCCCTGAGCCAGGGGTCATATGAGTTTAGCCCCATCAACAATGAAAGGGGGTACAAATGGGGAGAACCAGGGGGGCTGGGAGAAGAAAGCAGGAGGATGGAACTCCTTAGGAATGGTGGCCAAAGGGGCCAAGGGGGAAGAGGATGCTGAGGGGACATCTGGGGACTTTCCAGCTTGAGCTGGGCCTGCAGGGGAATGGGCGGGAGATGCTCCCAATGGACAGAGAGGGGTTAGGGGAGGGGAGGGAAAAGAAGGACAGTGGGGGGTGCCCGGAGGGCATTCGTGGACCTCCTGGGGAACAGCAGAGACTGGCAGAGAGAATGGGGGGTGGTGAGGGGTCTCCCTCCCTCCGCAAGGGGCCTCCTACAGCAGAGAGAGGGATGGAGAGTTTCACACTGGGAGAGAACGGGGTGGTGGGACGGGGCTCCTGTCCTGGCTGCTGAACGCTCAGTGTCTCCCCCTTCTTCTCGCCAGGAAGGGGCAACAGGTCTGTGGCAACCCTGCAATGCCTGGGTGCAGGGACATCAGACACCTAGACCCCAAGTCGGAGCGATCTGGAAGCAACGGGGTCATCACGGTTCACGGAACTTATGCAAGAGACACCCTCCTCCCCAAGTCTCTTAGCCCAAATCGCCACTTAGAGTTTTCCTGGCCTACGTTTAAGCCCATTCCTGCTTTTCTGTGTTCTCACACTCTCATGAATTCTGCTCTCTCCTGAGGCTTTGCTGTGATACTCGGTCCTCTGAGGAAGCCATAGGCCCCAGACAGCAGCTGTCTTCCTGTTGCAGGTTCCTGGCTATTGAAATAAAACTGCTATAGTAAGGGAACCTGGTTGTGGAAATTGGTCCTCCCACAAGACAGGCTGTTTCTTTTATTTTACAGATGCTTGTATAGTCTTTACTATGCGTCAGGTACCATTCTAAATTGGAATTGGGGGGCAGAGTTAATCCTGAGCAAGGCTCATGAGTATGGATAACAAGTGGATTTAATCAGGGCCTCAGATAATGAGAACAGTGTGGAAATAGGGACGACTGCAGTGAATCTTGTTTGGGTATTAACTGGATAGGTGAGGCACACCTAACACAATCCCCTGGTCCATGCTGGGCACTACAGTCTGCCTTTCCTTGAATGCTCTTCTCCATGTCTCTGCCATTAAAAACCCTTAACTTCTCTGTCCAAACTTCAAGACCTATGTAAATGGCACCTCCATGTCCTCCCAGCCCAAGCCACTTGCCCCAACATCCACTGAGGTCCTGCAGTCTCTTTAGCTCTCCCTTGGCCTTTATCCCTGCTGCCTGGTATGGCAGTGACTTTGGAAGTTTGGCCATCCCCTCACCACTACTCCAACTAAAGATGCAGCATGGCACCAGGCAGTGCCATGTAACTCTGTGGGGATGAGGAGGAAAGGTGGGGAGGCGGGAGGTGCTCGGTTCTGCCCTTGGGGAAGCCGAGGCTAATGCCAGCCTGGCTGTTTTTCAGGACTCAGACCCGAGAAGGCACTCAGGGACGTGGCTGTAGTCTAGCACCTGTCCTCCAACTCAGGACTTGGGAAGACATGCCATGGCTTTCTGCCTCAGTCCTAAGCTCCTGTGAAAGAAGGATGCTGTCTGATACTGTAGGTCAGCAGTCTCTGTTCATCCACGAGTTTAGTGGCGGGATGTGGGGGACCATCAACTGTCACAGACAAAATTAGGAAATTAGCAAAGCCTCTCTTTGGTGCCCTTGCATTCCCCCCTCAAGTCCCATTTCCTTACTTTATTGGCCCCCCTCTCCTCCAAACTCCAATCCTTAGACCTCTAACAGTCTTGGGCTCACTGCCTCACTCAAATCCCATCTCAGAACCGGTTCTCTGAAGTTGCATCTGTGCTGAAATGTGACCAAAGCTTCAGGGGAGCTCACATCCCAAAGCCAACAGGACAAGAGTCAGTGGGGAGGTGGGGGAGGTCTGGGGCCTCTAGGAAGGATGGGAGGGAGTGCTGGGGAGACGGACAGTGTGCTGTTGGGCACAGAAGATGTCCTGAATCTGGAGAGCCAGGCCGGTCAACAAGGTTTGGGAAGGAGGTCGAGCAGCAGGGATGCAAAGACCTAAGGCTCATAATCGTGCAGCTAACCCACAGCCACCTGGCCGCCAGCCCAAATGAAGGAAGGAGGAATAGAGAAGCACCTACTATGAATGTATGAATCAATGAATGAATGAAGCCATTCTGGCTCAGAAACCAACTTAAAGAGGAAAAGTTTGCCAGCAGAGAGAGTTTAGGGAACAACTCTGGAAGGGCACTTCCTCCCTGCTGGGGAATGGTCGCTGATGAACTTTGCAGGACAGGTTCCAGGAAGGGGACTATAGTGGCAGTTCCCTGCCAGCTGCTGCTTGGATGTGGCTCCTACCCTGAGTCGTCAGGGTGCTTGGGCCCTGAGAGGACCTGAGGCTGGATAAGGAGTGCACGGAGAATCTGGAACTACACGTGCCTTGGGCTGTGCTCCTCCTCCGCTCCCTCCTCAAGAAACAGAGGCTCCATCTTCCAAGCTGCTCAAGCTGAACACAGGAAGTCATCCTTGAAACCCCTCTCTCTCACCGCCATGACCAATCCATCAACAAATCCTGTCAGCTCCACCAAAATCTCTCTCCAGTCCATCCGCTCGTTTCCTCCGCCACCACCCAGTCCTCATGACTTAAGCATGTGCCTCAGATCCAGACAAGAGCTGGGCAGGAACACAGAACCCAACCAGGCAGTCAGGTGCCCAGGCAGTCAGGAAGATCGTGAGAATCCAGAATTCAGTTATGCAGAAAGATGTTGCTGACGGAAGTCAGCCCCAACCTTAGTAGGGGGTGCAAAATTCCATCCACACAGATCAGAGAGAATTATAGAAAGATCTAAAGGACATGATGCACTGGCGTTAAAGTGTCTTTGGTGCCAGAGGGGGAGGTAATCAGTGTCCTAGAAGTACTGAAGGAATGGAAAGATCTAGCCTAGCCGTGGGGAATGTTTGCTACATCTTTAGTGATGGGGCCGGCTTCTGTCTACACAAATCACAGAAGAATTACTCTAGGGTACAACTAGAACCTAGAAGACACCAATCTTTTTTAAAAGATGTGAATTCAAGACCCCTGAGCACACAGTCCCAGGTCTCCAGTCCCTTTCAGACCATAAGCTGCTGGGATGGTGATAAAGTGGTATATTTTTGGTTGCTTATAACAAAATGCCTGAAACTTTGTAATTAATAAGGAAACAAAACTTATTTCTTACAGTTTTGAAAGCTAGGAAGCCCAAGGTCCAGGGGGCGCATCTGGCAAGGGCCTTCTTATTTTTTGTGGGGTGTTTTTTGGTGGCTGTCTGGTATGGGGATCTAAACTCTTGCCCTTGGTGTTACAACACCATGCTCTAAACAACAGAGCTAACCAGCCAGCCCAGGGCCTTTTTTTTTTATTGGTAACTCCACATCGATACAGGGTGTCACATGGCAAGAGAATGGCCTGAGCAAGAGAGCTAACATGCTCACTCGCTCTCCTTACAAACAACACCCATTACTCCATGAATGGATCAATTCATTCAGGAGGGCACAGTCCTCACAATCTAATCACCTCGTAAAGGCCCCACCTTTCAAATACCATAATTAGATTTCCCATTCTCTTAACACTGTTGCAGTGGAGACCAAGTCTCCAATACACAGCAAGTGGTGTAAATAAATTTTGGCCCAGTGACCTCAATTTGTTTGAGATGATAACACTGCACCCTTAGTGAGTAAGCCTCAGAAAGGTAATAATTGTGTGTGTGTTTGTGTGTGTGTGCGTGCGTGCGTGTGTGTGCGTGCATGTGCGTGTGCGTGTGTGTGTGTGTGTGTGTGTATGGCTGGTACAGGGATCTGAACCCTTGACCTTGCTGTTATCAGCAACATACCAAGTGAGCTAACCAGCCAGCCCCAGAAAGATAATAATTAAACATAGATAGAAAGATGTAAATCAGGCTCAGAATATTAATACTCGTATGCAAAGGTTAGGAATAAGTTTGTAATCCCTGAAATCATCTATATGACTTGGAATTTACAGTATTTATATTTTATAATTTTTTTAAATTTGGCATATTCAAGTACATAAGAGACTAACCTTGTGGCTCCAATATAAAGTATGTAATTAAGGAATTTATTTTGTACTTGTGATTTTGAGTTGAAAGATGTAAAAGAATTTGGCTAAGTTTTCTGAGCATATTGAATGTTTAACATAACTTGAATTTTTTATATTTATAAATTTAATTTGTTATATCAACAGGAATTAAGTACTTTGGAAGGCTCTACTTGTCACATCAGGCATGTACCTTAGAAAATCCAATGTATTCAATTAAAAAATGCAGCTTAAGTTGTTTTTAAAAGTTTATTGAAACATAATTGATGATACATATTTGTGGGGTACAGTGTGTGATGATCAAGTGAGGATGATTAGCATATTCATTATTACAAAACATAATTATTTCCCATGTTGAGGACATTCGATCTCCTCTCTTCTAGTCATTCAGCAACATGCAGGAAATCACTGTTGGTCACAGTGTTTATAAAATTTTAATTAACAGAGTCGTAAAAGGGACTGATTATGTAAAGACATTTAGTCTATTCCACTCGATTAAACACTCACCAATTCCCTCTTAAATTTTACTAGCTTTACAAGTGGAATAAGTGGGCAAAGCCAAAGTCTTGTGGGAAACTACATTTTTTTTCAGTTACTCTGCTAAACTAATATTCATTTAAAAATCAAAATAACTGCAAATAGCTTTCAACACAGAAACGTTACTCAGACATGAGAAAACTCACGTCAGTAGAAGTCATCCTCATCCCTTGTCCTAACTGCAATACATCCCACTTGATCTGTCCACTTCCATTCTTCTCCCACCCCCTCTTCTCACAATGTGGCCTCCTGAAAACCCTCCAAGAGCTTCCCTTTACACTGAGAATGAAATCCTAAATCCTTATAACATGCCCTGCCAGACACCCCATAATCAGGCCCCTACCTATTCCTTGAGGTTCATCCTGCCCTACCCTCCCCTTGTCTTGATGCTGCAGCCACACTGACCTTCTTTTGTTACTTCAAATGCAACATCCTTGTTCTTGCCTCAGGGTCTTTGCATATGCTATTCCCTCTCCTGGATTTCTATTTTACCCACTCTTAGCTGGCCAACTCCTGCACATCCTTTAGGTCTCTGTTAAATGATACTTCCTTAGGGAGGATTTGTTGTAGCAGTCAGCTCAGGGGATGTCCGGTTAGCTCAGTTGGTTACAGTGTGGTGCTAATAACACCAAAGTCCAGGGTTTGATCCCTGTACTGGCCAGCCACCTCAAAAAAAAAAAAAAAAAAAGAAAGAAAGAAAAGAAAAGAAAAAGAAAGAAAAAAAAAAAGGAAAAAAAGTCAGCTGGGGCTGCCTCAACAAAATGCCACAGACCAGGTGGCTTAAACAACAGAAACTTATTTCTCACAGTTCTGGAGACTGGGAAGTCCAAGATCAAGATGCCGGCTGATATGGTTCCTGGTAAGGGCCCTCTTCTCAAGGGACTTGCAGGTGGCCACCACCTCATTGCATGCTCACATGACTTCTTTGTGTGCACATGGGGAGAGAACAAGCAAGCTCTCTGGTGCCTCTTCTTATAAGGACACTAATCTTATGGGATTAGGGACTCACCCTTATGACCTCGTTTAGCCTTAATTACTCTTAGAGACCTTATTTCCCAATACAGCCGTACTGGAGGGTTAGGGTTTCAACATACAAAACATTCGGTCCATAACACTTGCGTTAACTCCTAGTGTAAATTTGTTCTCTAGTTATACTGTTTCATAAAATCCTATAACTAATCCTTCATCATTCTTATCACACTTTATAATTATATATTAATTTTATGTGGTTAGTTCTTTAATATTTTTCTCCCTTATGAGACTGTCAGCTACGTGAAACAAGTTGGGTGGGTGAATTAGGACAGGCAAACCCTTTGCTGGTGGCCCAGGCAGCATCTCCCCACCCTGACCCTCATCTTAAATATGAGCTGGATCAGCAGGATTTCACTTCTAGGTCAGGGGTCAGCAAACTATGGCGTTGGGGGCAAATCCAGCCTGCTGCCTATTTTTGTAAAGTTTTATCAGAACACAGCCACACCCATTTGTTTACATATCATCAACAGCTGCTTTTGCTACATAAGTACACAGTTGGGTAGGTGTGACAGAGACTGTTGGCCCACAAAGCCTAACATATTTACTCCCTAGGACAAAGTGATAATCTTGCTAGCATGCATACATCCCTGGGAAACTGACATCTAAACTCTGTATGGTTCTCTCGCCAGCAAGGCCAATCCAAAAGTAGTAATTCATTACTACTTGACCAGCTGGTTCTCCCTGCCCTCTCCTAACTTCTCTATGAATTTGTGAAGCAACTTAGGAGCAGAGTATCTCTCTAGGAGCACCAAACCCCCCTCCTCCCGCCACGGTGCATCCAGGAGTCCTGGCCTGTTAATGCCTCTCTGTGGGATGCGGAGAGCCTGGGGAGCTGCTGTATGTTTTTCCTCCATAAACCCAGCTTTGTGCCTGCACATTGTGTTACTGGGGTATCTTCCCCCCTTCTGACTCAACGATGAACAAAGGAGGAAGAAATGAGTAAGTGGATAAATGACCTACAAGTGGCTCTAGTACTTCATCAGCGGGTCATCAAATAGAGACAAATTGGGATTTGATAGAGGGTTTTGGACTACTTTTTGCTTTATGGAAGTTAATAAATCTGCATTATTTGGGGAAAGCAATGCAAACTAAATTTTCCATTATTGTTTTCTTTTGCTGTAATTTAATTTCATTACTTATAGGGGTAAATAACTATTTGCTTTTTCTGATATTTTTGATAGGCTCTTATGAACTGGCCAGGAATTTGGGTTCAAAGATCTCTTTACAAGGGCCGGCCTGTGGCTCACTTCGAAGAGTGTAGTGCTGATAACACCAAGGGCATGAGTTAAGATCCCCTTACTGGTCATCTATTAAAAAAAAAAAATCTCTTTACAAAAAGAAAGAACACTTGGGGTCAAGTTGAAATTGCTGGCATATTCAGTTCAGGATGGCAGGCAGAACTCCCATATCTAGCTCTCCTCCTAACCCTATTAAAATAATAATGAAAAAGAACTAAAGACAAGGAGTGCATGGTAGGAGGGAAGATCTGTCCTCTAGTTTCTATCAGATTTCTGGGAGATGGAAAATAAATGGAGTGCTGTGAACAACAGATCACGCATGGCAGAGGGGGCCAGGATGCACGTGGGAGGAGACAGGAGGGAAGGCTCTGGGGTCTGGGGGCAGGTGGGGAAGGCAGGAGTGGACATGAGTTATGATGATCGGCCTGAAGCAACTATGAGCAGATGCCCTTGTCCCACCCATTCCCACCATGGGACTTGCAGCTGCCAAAGTAAAAAATTGCCCCAAAGTTAAACAGACAAGACTCCAAGTGAAGTATCACCGTGGTACACACACCCACATTCCCAGGCCCTGTATCAGAAGCATGGTAGGTTCTCAGTAAATACCTGCTGAATGCCTGGATGGCCGAGAGTACCTGAATCAGTGATTCGATAGATCAGCCAGTGGATGCTGAAGAGGCTGCCTCATCATCCACTGCAGCAGCACCAGGGACAATCTTCTGAACAAATGGAGACTCTGTTCGGGACTTGCACTAATGTGTGAGGAAGGAAGGGAGAAAATTTCATATCTACATTTCTTGTCAAAATTCTGACCTGAGCTGCTTTGACATCTCCAAGAATAGCGGTGTCCGGAGAGTGCCTGTTTCTCTGAGAAACACCTTCTAAGGAACGAGCTCCATGGGTACAAGTCTTCACACTCCTCCCAGCCGATGGAGTCGGGGCTGCAGACCCAGGGCTCATGAAGGTGAAGGCAGCTTAGCCAGGAATGCTTGGTGCTGTCACCTGCAACTGCGTGATAAATAAGGAATAGGGGAGGATGCCCTGAGGCTGCACCAAGGAGAAAAGGAATGAGCAGAAGGGCTGGGGAAGAGGCAGGAAAAAGAGAGCTTGGCACTGGGCTGTGCTTTACCCTCTGGAAACCAGGCAGAGGAGCCCCTAGGAGAAGACATCTGAGGAATGGTATTGAGAGCCGTGGCCTCCAGTGAACAGCTACCATATTAACGTACTGTGCAAGGTGTTTCACTTTAATCTTAATGATTCACCAAGATGGGAATTATTATCCCATTTATAAGTGTGGAAAACCTTCAGAGAGGTTCATTGACTTGCCTAATACCACCCAGCTAGTAACGTTAATGGAGAAGTTGAAACAATAGGCTAAAGGGCCAGGTATCCTGGCTTCTCCTTTAACTATGCTGTTTACTTTTTTCTTTTCTTTCTGGATTAGGAACAATTAATCTCCCAAAATTTCAATCTTCTCTCCTATAAAATGCGAGAGTCATGCCTAATTCACAGAGTGTAATGATGTCTGTGAAACATCTCACCCACAAAAAAGAGCATGCCTATTTCTCACTGGAGCATAGGAGGTGATATGACAAGCAGGAAAAAATTCTTGGGAAATGTCTGGGATGAAGGTTGAGGGTTTTTTATTCTCCTGTGAAGAGTGTTCAATAGATGCTTCAAGCTCCTGGCGCTCTGTTTCCGTAGCTCTGTGACTAGACTCCTGCTCTCTCTCCCCGCTGAAGTGAGAAGAAACATGTCCCTCTGACACCAGGCACACAGGTCCGCTGCCTGCCCCGTTTCAGCAGCGAACCACCCAAAAGTCAAGCGTTGGTGAAAATGGAAGTCAGCTTTTATTCAGGAACCCAGGTGAGAGGAAGATGTCAGCCTAGCCCATCTGTTCTGTAAACCTGATGGAGAATGGGCAGACTAAAGCCATGTAAAAGACTCATTTACTGAGGGTTTTTTAAAGAGGGGACTGAGGGAATGGACTATGGGAAATGAAAAGCAGGAGGGAGGGGGACGTGAGCCATGGTACCTCTGTGCAAGGAGCCTGGTACCAGGTTTCGCCAAGACTCCATCTGGTTTCTGCTCCCATCTTTATCTTAGGGTCCTGCTGGATGGTGTGTGCCTCGTTGCTAGTCTGCAGCTCCAGGCTAACTGGAAAACAACTTTACGTTCATGTAAATAATGTCATCTTGTCCCATAAGCAAGGTTCAAAATATCAAATAACCATGGGAAAAGAAGGAACTCAGAGAAACACATGCCAAGGAAAAAACTGTCCTTTTAAAATTTACCTATAGCCCATGTGGTTTTGGTCCCAATATGGCTTGAGTCCTGCTCACTCCAACACCTCCAATTGCTCACGCAAGACCCGGGAGTTATTTTTGACCCCTCATCATACTTAACTCATGACTTTTTAATTTAGGTACCAGCAACTAAGACTCAGAATCTAAATCTGGCCACTGCCCATTTTTCTATGGCCCATGAGCTAGAAAACATTGGAAAAAAAATCAAAAGAAAAGTTGTGTCGTTATCTGCAACAATATTGGTGGAAGGAGCAGCTGCTTCATTGCATTTGATGAGCTCCTACTCCTTAGGGATGCCTTGACTAGAGCCCTTTGCACTCTCCCCAACCAGTGAAGTCAAGGCCTCAGAAGGCTGGATAGACCCAGGTGGGGGAAGTCATCTCTGTTGGGACCGCCCTTGTGCCATCAGCTGCAGCCTGAAGATAAAATGGGAATGTAAGAAGATATCAAAGGGAAAAAAATCACGAGCAATGGAAATGCCTGTGGCAGAAGGCAAAAAGAAAGGATTTGCTTATCAACAGGCTACACTGACCTTCCAAAAATCCAAACACAGAGGATCTTAGAGGAAAGAGGGAAGGGGCTGGGAACTTTGGGAAATCATCATCATCATCATCATCATCATTTATCCAGAGCCGTCTTTTTTCTGGAACCAACTATGTGCCAGGAATTCATGTACATCCTTTACAAATGTTATCTCTACTCATCAAAACACCTGTAAAGTAGGGATTATTTGGCTCATTTTACAGATGTGAAAAACAGACTAAGAAAGCGAAATATATTCAGCCAAGGTTATACAGTCAATGTTTTAGCAGCACCATTCAAAGTATGAGTGTGGAGCTGGACATTTTGGTTTCAGATGTTACCTTTGCCATGAACCCTGTAACCCAGATCAAGCTACTGGACCTCAATAGCCTTCGGATTCCAAATTTACAATAGTATATCCAGATTTGCTTTTGGATTAACTGAGGTGACGTATATCAACTCCCTGGCTCGCAAAACTAATTTTTTTTCATTTCTTCATGCAAGGAAGTATGTTTAGCTATGCAAGGCACAGGTTCTTGTAGGAGACATGAGGTGGAGGGAATGTTTATGTGGCTTTCCTTAGTATCAAGAGGAAGGGGAATGCCTTGACACCGTGATAGTATTTTTTATAACTTGGGTACTATGAATACTTTACATATTTCTATCAAAGGCACCCTGACACTCATGAAGGGACCTGAATCAACCCCTCTATCCTTCATCCTCAATGTGTAATCAATCCCTGAGTTACCTGTTTCTCTAAAATATGTTCCCTCTCACATTCACCCATTTGCTGTCTCTCCATTGCCTCCAGCATAGTCAGGTCACAGCACCTCTCAGGCATATGGCCATAGCCTCCTGACTGCATCCTCTCCCGTTCTTTCTCTGCAGTGATCCCTGGTTTAAGACACTTCAATTGCATACCATTACATTTACAATAGAAATATAAATTCCTTAATCTGCCCTACAGTAGCAGTGCAGAGTGGCCACAGCCCTTCTCTCCAGCCCCTTCTGCACCATGCTTACCCTTATTCCCACTTTCCAACCAACCTGCTTTCAGTTCCCAAAATTCACGAGGCTTTTTCTTGTCTTGGAACCTTCCAATAAGCTATTTCCTGTTAAAAGATAATGGTTTTTAAAAGTTAAAATCATGACATATGAGTATAAAAAACATGTCAAAGATTTTAACTCATTAATTAACAAGGTAAACAATAAGATGTTACAACTAGTTCAGAGGAGAATTCAGCTATAACCTTGTATGTAGAAAATCCAAAGGATTCCACTAAAAAACTACTAGAACCAATAAATGGATCCAGCAGGGTTGCAAGATACCAGATCAATATCCAAAAATCAATTGTATTTCTCTACACTAGCAATGAACACTCCAAAAATAAAATTAAGAAAACAATTGCATTTACAATAGCATCAAAAAGAATCAAATACTTAGACATAAATCTAACAAAAAAAATGCAAGACTTGTACACTGAAAACTATAAAACATCATTGAAAGAGATTAAAGAAGAACTAAATAAATGGAAAGATAGTCCATGTTTATAGATTGGAAGAGTTAATATTAAGATGGTGGTACTCGCCCAGTTGACCTATAGATTCAATGCAATTACTATCAAATTCCAGCTACCTTTTTTTGTAGGAATTGGCAAGCTGATTATAAAACTCATATGGAAATGCAAGGGACCAAGTATAGTAAAAAATACACATACATATGTTTTTTTTACTAAATAAAAAATACTTTAAAAATATAAAAATATTATATGTATATACATATATATAGAAAAAGAACAAAGTTGAAGCCCTCGTACTTCCTGATTTCACAACTTACTACAGAGTTACATTAATCAAGATGGTGTGGGAGGGGCATAAGGATTTATTGATCACTAGAACAGAATTGAGAGCACAGAAATAAACCCCTTATATTTAAGGCCAATTGATTTTTGACAAGGGTGCCAAGATAATTCCATGGGGAAAGAATAGTCTTTTCAACAAATGGAGCTGGAACAACTGGATATCTGTATGTGAAAGAATGATGTTAGACCCATTTCCACACCCTACACAAAAATTAACTCAATGGAGAATTCAAGCAACACACACATTTATTATTAATCAGGAAAGCTGAAATAAATTGACAAATAGATGCAAATTTGGCCAATATCTTCAGGGTAATAGTCAGTTGTATCCCACCAGACAAAATTCACTTGCATTTCAATAGATAAGAATTATTTGCATTGCTATAAGTTTCCTACAACTTACAGGGTTCTAAAATAATTCAAGGATAATAAAAAGCACAAGCCCCTATAGAATCAGATAATCCAGCAGGGCAGCCTAGAAAGGACACCCAGTGATCTTTGGGATGTGGGGACTCATTTCAAAGTCTTTCACAATTTTTTTCAACATTCCTCTCGGAGGGCTTTCCCCTCCTACTCTGTCCCTAGCTCATTCCCACTTTGCAGATCTTAGCTCAAATGGCAATTTCTAGGAGAGGCCTCCTCTGCCCCCCAAACCCAATTTCCTGTTGTTCTCTTCAGAGCATCCTGGGCTTTTCCTTCAGGTCACTTATCACAGTTTGTAATTGGAGATTTATTTGTCTGAATAGTTCTCTACTATCTAGCCATCATGAGAAAACATCGCCAATTTGCTCACCAACGTATTCCAATTGTCTTGCCCGAGGCTTTAGTGACACTCAATAACTATGCATTAATCTAATCGATCCATCCATCCATTCACCAATAAATCAATAGATGGCGAATGCTACCTCAGCACCTGGTTGTCGGCATCATCGCTGAATCACAATTTTGAAGGAAAAAAATAGGTTTTTAGTTTTGAGCTTCACCCTAAATTTTGCATCATGGAAAGTTTAATGTCTGATTCATAAAAGAAGAGCAAGAGCTTGTACACTTTTCTTGAAGATTTTGGATTTGATATGTTTTATTTTATTATCAGTAAAGAAGGGACATATGATTTTCCTGATATTTTGACTGGTTCTTTTTCTCTGTGGGGAATTTTAGGTCAAGTTATTTTTATAGGGGGAGAAAAGGCTGCTATTGATGAAGCTAAAATTGTGACCAAACTCTGAATATGTCTGCTTTCCTAAACACCAACTATTTGACTTCTGAGTCTTTTTCTCTCCTTCTGGATGGGGTGGGCAGCCGGACCAGAGTTTGGTAACAGGTTCGTCTAGCCAGCCAGGAGGTGAGTGCCCTGGGCAGCCTAGTTCCCGCACTTCCAATGGACAGAGCAATTAGCCGCAGAAGCGGGCTGGGGCTTATCTGTTCACCCTGTGGGAGCGAGGCTGGGTCTGCCTATGGGTGCCAGCTGCCTGTGGCAGGCCAACCCTGAGGCTGGAATTTGGGGGATCCTTCCCAGAAGCTGCTGGAACTCATCTGTTCCAGGGAGGGCTCTCTAAGTCCAGCAGCAGTGCTAATCACTAATTCCCCACCCTTTGTTTGGTGAAGAAAAAACTCTAGGGTGGGGTAAGTTTGAACCAATGTGCATGCTGGAAGTCCTCTATCCACACTCTTTGTTAGGAAAAAGGTACCATTAGTGTGGAAGATAACTTGTTGAAATTGTGACCAACCATTGTGTTTGAGCAGCGGTCTGTTGGTGTGAGAGTGTTTTGGGGGGGTAGGGGGTGCATGCCGGAAGCTGGCTCCCTACACTGTTTGTTTATGAGCTACTTGGTGTTTGGAGATAGCTGTAGGACATAAAAGTCAGCATCTTGCCTTTTTGTTTGGAAGTGCTTCATCTGTTTAACTTTTCTCTGTGTGTGAGTGTGAAAGTGAAACTAATACCATGAGTAGTTTCCCCTCTATCCCAGCTCAGAGTCCTTTGGGATATTGGCCAGATTTTAGTTATGCACTCATGACTAAGAAGAGAATGATGGTGTTTTATTGCAATAATGTGTGGCTTATACATGCGTTAGAGTCTGTAGAATGGTGGCCACTAAATGGATCTCTTAATTATCACACCTTGGTACAATTAGAATAGTTTTGCCAAAGACAAGACAAATGGGATAAAATACCTTATATTCAGTCTTTTATGCTTTTACATAACCAGGACTCTCCAAAATGAGGATTGGGGTCAAAATTAATGGTGCAACAAGGTGGCTCCTCCAAACCTATGTGATAAGCCACCTTGTTAACCCCTTTTGGCCGACAGCAAAAATAGAGAGTGTAATGAAATGGAAGATCAACAGTTGTTAGGGGCTTTGAATCCTGTGGGTCTTGGGGTGGCTGGGGTGGTACCCCTTCCTGAGTCATTGCCTAAGTTACCTCAGCCTCAAATGGTGGCCCCAGAGCTACCTGATGCTGATGAGTTAATTGGGGCATCAGACCCTCTCCAATATGATCAGGGCCCCAGGACAGTCTCTCCTTCTAAGACCCTTCAGGGCACCTATTTCGGCCCAGGTGCATACCTGTATTAGTCAGGGTTCTCAAGAGGCAGAATCAATAAGATATGTTATATATGAGAGAGGATTTATTAGGGGAATTAGCTCACACAATTGTGAAGAGAAGTTCCATTATAAGCTGTCTGCAAACTGGATGCCAGTAGCGTGGCTCAGTCCAAGTCCAAAGACCTCAAAACCAGGGAGACTGATGGTGTCCTTGGTGTAAGTCCTGGAACCTGAAAACTAAAGAGTTTCGAGCTCTGATGTCCACGGACAAGAAAGAAGAGTATATCCCAGCTCCAGCAGATAGAGAGAGAGCTTTGCCTTTTTTCTCTGTCTTTTCTTCTCTCTGGGCCCCAGTGGACTGGATGGTTCCCGTCCACATTGAGGGCAGATCTTTCCTACCCAGTCCACTCAGGCTCTCATGCTAATATCTTCTGGAAACAACCTGATGGACACAACTAAAAAGATAGCTTTACCAGATTTCTCGGCATTCCTTAATCTAATCAAGTTGACACCTAGAATTAACCTTCACAATACCTAACTCTAGGGGGGCAATTTCCATTCTGCCAATTCCCAGTTGGTGGATTGAATGCACACGGCCAACCTACAGGATTTTACTGGGCATATATATGCCTTTCTCTACTTCAGACTTGTTAAATCAGAAACATTCAAATCCTCCATATAGAGACGATCCTCAGAAAATGGCTGACCTCTTTACCAGGGTTTTTAATGCTCATCAACCCACATGAACAGGCCTTAATGAACACTATTAACAGCTGATGAGAGGCAAGTTGCTCATCGCCTCCATCGAGAGGATCCTAATGGAACCTCAGGTCCTGCAGGGGCTATGACCCTGGTTGAGCCTAATTAGAACCCAAATAATGGTGGAACGGTGAGGCTAGATCATTACAAATGGCATATACTGGCAGGGGTTAAAAAGGGAAGACCTAAGCAGAGGAGTCTAAATAAAATACAAAATTACAACAAGAGTTAAATGAGAACCCAGCTCATTTTTTGCAATGTATATACCAGGCATATCAAAAGCATTCTGATGCAGATCCAGAGGCCCCAGAGAATATGAGATGGTACATATGTCTTTTTTTGGACAGAGTGCTCCAAATATTCGTTGTAAATTGTGACAGCCTGATGGAGCTGTAGAGGAGGTGGCATATAAAGTGTTTAATACCACATGGGGTACAAAAATAATTTCTGGTAATGGGTATGCCCCCAGTATGAACCTGGCCCTCACATCATGGGCACGAAGGGTGACAATTAGCTTTGTACCTCGTGAATATTCTCAATAAATAAACAAAATAAAGTGTTTAATGCCAGAGAAACTCTTAAAGCTAGGCAAGCTACAATATTTGTTGAAACAATGGGAAAGTGAGTGAAAGGGAAAGGTGAAAGAGAATGGAGGCAAGGACAAAGAAGGGCCACTAGGGGGCAATCAATGCTTTCACTGCAGATGTCAAGGGCACCGGGTACACGATTGCCCGAAGCTGCACCAGGATGCAATTGAAAAGCAAATGATGGAATGGGAAAGCATCTCAGATGATGAGTGAGTGGACCTGGGGGCTCCACTAAAACTCTTGGAGCCACTAATTCTTTCCCCACAGGAACACCAGGTACAATTGACAGTGGGCAACAAACTAATTGATTTTCTGGTGGACACTGACACCAGTTACTCAGTCTTAAGCATTAAATTTGCTAAAAGTACTGGGAAGATAGTTTCTATAACAGGAGTTACAGGCAGACCCCAACATAAGCCTTTTCTTCAACCTCTGGAGTGCCATCTGGGGGACATGACATTGAGACACAGCTTTTTGTATATGCCTGAATGTCCCATCCCTTTGCTGGAAAGATACTTGCTATGTAAATTAAATGCATGAGTGACTTTTTCTCCTAAGAAACAACATATGCATAAATGAGCAAGCTAGTCAGTTCCAGATGCTCCTTGATGGAGTCAGACCTCCAAAAAGTGAACTGTTGCCATGTAAATTTATGAACAAGTGAGCAAAACAGTTTGGGTGGATGGGGTCCCTGGCCGAGCTAAAAATATAACTCCAATATCTATAGAACTGAAGACAGGAGTAGGAGTTCCTAGGAAAAAACAATATCCCCTGAAAAGGGAAGCCTTAGAAGGTATTCAGCCTGTGCTGCAAGTGTTTTTGAAACATGGACTTATGCAGCCCTGTCAATCTCCCTACAACACCCCTATATTGCCAGTAAAGAAACCTCATGCTAATAAATATTGTTTTGTACAAGACCTTAGAGCTGAAAATAAGACAGTACAAGGTACAAATATACAGTACAAGATAAAGTACGAGTTCCAAGCCCTTAAATGTTATTGACAACCATACTGGGAGATTATGGTTGGTTTTCAGTTTTAGATTTGAAGGATCATTTTTCTGCACACCAGTAGAAGAAGAGGAACAATTGTTTTTTGCCTTTGAATGGCAAGATCCTGACCAAAAAACTGTTTTCCAATATTGCTGGACTGTGTTGCTCCAGGGATTTAAAAATTCTCCAACAATATTTGGCGAGGCACTAGTTAGAGACTTAAGACCTCTTCAGCTTGGTGAAGGAATCTTATTACAATATGTAGACGATATGCTTGTTGCTAGCCCCACCTATGTATGACAAATGCTTAAAGAACACCATTATCACCTTAAATCATCCATAAAAAGGAACTATTCATACACACAACAACTTGCATGGATCTCAAGGGCCTTCTGAGTAAAAAAAGGTCAGTATCAAAGGTTACATATCACATGGTCCCATTATTTAACAGTTTCGAAATGCAAGGGGAGGGAATGACGGAGCTGTGTCCCGATTGTGATGGTGGTTGCATGAATCTATGCACATTTCAAAATCCTTAGAACTATACAAGAAAAGTCATGCATGTAAAATTTGGTAAAAACTGAATAAGGTCTGTTTAGTTAATAATATTGTACTACTGTCAATTTTCTAGTTTTGATGATTGTTCTAAAGTTTTATAAGATGTTATCACTGGGGTGTTAAACGTGGCAAAGCAATAATCTATCCACGTGTCTTCTTAACAAAAGAACTTCATTTCTTTTAACCAGAAGGACACAGTTATCAAAGGGTCAGAGAAGACCGATTCCAAGGCAAGGATGGGCTGCATGAGTCAGGGACTCTCTTCTGTTCCTCTTTGAATCTCCAGAAGCCCCAAAACAGGAAGTATGTTGGCAAATGCTGGGGCGAGGGAAAGGCAGGAGAGAAAAGGTTGGGAGGAAGTGGACGGGTCTGCTTGTGGCTGCTTTAGGCGACGCTAAGGCCTGAAGCTGACCTGGTTGTGCTTTAAAGGAAATGAGCCCAAAGAAGAGAACCAGGGGTCTTGAGGGGGCTCCTCTGTCCAGTGCACACCCAGGAGAGGCCCTAGAAGAGGTCACCCCGTGGGCCACCATTAAGCTTTTGGCATCAGTCTCACACTCCCAGGAAGAGAGACAGATGCCCATGATGTACATAGAACAAAGCCCCCCGTGTATGTGTCACTGATACCTTGAATAAGGACAGCTTTGGCAGTAAATTAGATAATGGCTTTAGTTTAGGTCTCCTGCTGTGTCTTTAAACTAATTCTGAGGGCTTAGTTTTCCGCTGCCCCTAGATAAAACTCAAGGCAAGCCCGTGACTTTTCTAGTTACTCTCAAATAATACCAACTAGTTCCTGACATGTGCTAGGACTTCCTGCCTCACGACCTTTGCACAAACTGTTTCCCTTTTCCTCACTTTTCAACTTCTCTAACATTGCTCATTTTATAATTCTCAGGCTGGCATTCTCTGAGATCCCAACATATTTTTTTTCCTGCGTATTTCTTATTACAGTATGTAAGTATATATTTATGTGATTATTTCATGTTTGTCTCCAGGAGAAAAGGGACATAATCCTTTTGGCTCTCCATGTGATATTCTTGGTGCTGAGCAGAGTAACTGGCACATAGAAGGCACTTGGTAAATTCATATTAGATAAATGGATGGATGAATGGACAAATGGACAGATACATGGACAGACGGATGGATGGATATTCTAACAGGAAGCTCTCACTGATTTTTCCTTTTGCCTCAGGTTCCCGTATGGCTTAGCATGGCCCTGTTACTGATCTTGTCTTTATTTAAATTTCTTAAATTTTGTTCAACATGGATTCTTTTGACAGTAATTTTGATTTTTTAAATATTTCATTAAAATATTATTTGTCTCAGTTATTGAGTTTTTTGATGCCCCCTTAAGTTTTGTGCCTAAGGCCAGTGCCTTGCTCACTGCACTCTGGTCCTGACCTGCCCATACTAAGGACTTAATGAATGGTAAATATTGTTAAACTAATTACTATTGTATCAAGAAGAATGAGATATAATAGGACAATCACAGGCCTTAGAGTCAGGCAAACTTGGGTTCCAACCAGCGGGGGTGATAAAAAATCAGCAGGGCATGGAAGGGGAGGGAGGCTGGGTACTTTCCACAGGAGGCGCAGACTTGGGAGTACCTGTCAGATGTACAGACATGGGGAGAGGCTGGGCACCTTTCAGTCTGGGTGGAGCCTGCAGGGAGATGGGGGAGCTGGTCCCAAGGGGTTGAAAAGGGCCAGGTCTAGGAAAGAAGCTGGAAGGGTGGAGAGGCCTGCCTGAAAGGACAGATGACTCACTGAGGAGCATGCTTTCAGGTGTGTCTGTGATACTAGGGAATAGGGAGAAATCCCTCAGAAAGGAGACTCACTCTAACCTGGAAGTTTCCAAGGTTCCATAAGGAAGGTAGGAACCTGAATGGAGGTTTAACTTTGAATCATCTGCCTCTTGCTCCCCAGCTTCACCAGCCAAAAGGGCCACCACTTCTGTGCCAGCTCTATGGTGTCTGGATCCACAACTACACATTGACCAGGAGCAGGATCCAATTGATTTCACCCAAGTGAAATCACAGGACCCCTTGTTCAAAAATAATCAAGAATTTCACAATGATGATGACAGCACAGAAGGAAACCAAGAGCAGGGCCATGTGTGACTGCACAGGTCACAGGCCCTGACACTGGCCCTGATCTGGACCTCAAAGCAATCACCATATGTAGGGAAAGTGAAGGCAAATGGTCAGGGCCCCTCAGGTATTCAGAATCTTGCCGAGCATTTGATGTAAATATGCAAATGCCCCAGGCGTTCCTTGGTTATTGTCTAATGTAATTGCGCATGTTCACCCAGATGTCCTGGGTAATGGACTTAAGTATAAATGATGAGTGGCTCTGATCCACCGGGCCCCCCACCCCCAGGATGTCCCTGGGGGGTGAGGGGGACCATGGGGAGGCCGCTACTGCTGCTGGAGGCTGTTGCTGCCAGTGCCCCCCGGGATGCCCCGAGAGGCCACTGCTGCTGCTGCTGCTTCTGCTGCTGTTGCTGGAGGCTGCTACAAGCTTCTGCAAGCTGCTCCTGCTGAGGACTGAGCTCGTGTTGTCTGCCATATGGCCCCTGGGATCTTTTCCTATTACCTTACTCATGGACCTGCATGTGAAGGGTTTGTGACCCAGTCTGTACAATGGGTTTGAAGGGTCTGAGCCCTAGCCCTGACAATACAAATGGAAACTTAGTGTAACTAAAATAATGAAATGTTTTGGCTTTAGTTATGAAATGTCTAGCCATACAATTAGCATAGCTATTGCCTCAACCCGACATCTGGCATAGTCATGTAGCAATACACCATAGTGCAGCTGGGGCATACTGGCTCAGGATGCAGGAGGAGCAGGAGCCCAAGGCTCCTACCCTATCTGCTGACCTCTGCCAGTCCCTGGGAATTGCACTGCCCTAAATTTTACCCCAGGCCCTCTTTCTCTCAGCTCTCGCTTGTTGTGCTGATTCTGTTCTCTTCTGAAGCTTTGCCCTGACTCCCAGCCCTCTGGAGCCCAAGGAAGCCAAGGGGCTCCAGCCCTCAGTGTAGGTTTGGTATCAGAGCCCTGGAGGAAACACAGAGGGCTGCTCCATGAAACAGGCTGGATGTGTCAGGACCTTGAGAGGTTTCTTTGGGCGTCTGACAGTCAGGATCTCAGAACTGAAGAGGGGAGAGTCAGAACCCTGAACAGCAAGCAAGGAAGAGTCCAGGTGTGGGGAATGAAAGGCCCCTTACTTTTAGTTCACGTGACAGAAAGCACCCTCAGAATGTCCTAGGGAAAAACCAAAGCAGTATATTGGCTCATACATTCAGAGTAAACAGCAGGGGTGCAGCTTAGGGAAAACCAGCCCAGGACAATCGACTCCACAGGGTTCTGGTACTGAGTTCATTGGCTCTCCTGCAGGTGGACCAGCACACGGTTGTCCTCACAGAACCTTCCCCTTCTGAGGGAACTGCGCTCTTCCCATCATTATAATCCGAAAAATACTGGGAAAGCCTTAATTTTCTGACTATGGAGGTGGGTTCACACCTGTGGCAAAGGAGCAGGTACTGTGACTGGCAAGAGCCCTATGGAACCTAATAGCTATGGGGGCAGAGCAGCCCCCTCAGAGAAGGGGTCACCTTTCCAGAAGAAAGGCGGGTGCTGGAAAAAACACAACACATCCCCCCTACTTTACTTTAGAAAAATAAAATAAAATAAAACTTCTTGGTCCCAGGACTTGTCTCAAAGTATTAATAACCAAGTTAAATGTTAATTGCCCACCTGAGCATTTATCCCAGAGAAATGAAGACTTCACACAAAAAAACTGTTCATGAATGTTAACAGCGACTTTACTCGTAATAGCCAAAACTGGAAACAGCCAGATGTCCTCCAATGGATAAATGATTAAACAAACTGTGTACATCCATACCATGGAACACTACTCAATAATAAAAAGAATGAACTGTTGATACACACAAAACCTGAATTAATAATGGGGCTGGCCCGTGGCTCACTCGGGAGAGTGCGGTGCTGATAACACCAAGGCCCCGGGTTCAGATCCCATATACAGATGGCCGGTTCGCTCACTGGCTGAGCGTGGTGCTGACAACACCAAGCCAAGGGTTAAGATCCCCTTACCGGTCATCTTTAAAAAAAAACAAAAAAAACCTGAATTAATGGCCAGAGAATTAGGCTGAGTGAAAAAAAAAAAAAGCCAGTCTCAAAAGGTGAATTGTATACTGTATGACTCCATTTATATAACATTCTTTTTTTAGTATTATTATTGGCTGCTGGCCAGTACAGGGATCCAAACCCTTAACTGTGGTATAACCCTGCACTCTAACCAACTGAGCTAACCACCCTTGACCATGGTGTTATAATACTGAACTCTAGCCAACTGAGCTAACTAGCCAGCCCCTTATATAACATTCTTGAAATGATGAAATTATAGAAATGAAGAACAGATTAGTGGTTGCCAGGGATTGAGGAAGGGGTGGGGTGGGAGGGAGGTGGGTATGGCTATAAAAGAGAGATCATTATGGTGAAGGAAGTGTTCTGAATCTTGACTGTATCAATGCCAATTGATGGTTGTGATATTGTTGTAGAGTTTTGAAAGATGTTACCACGGGGAGAAACTGAGTAAAGGGTACACTATACAGGGTCTCTCTGTTTTATTTCTTACAACTGCATGTGAATCTACAATTATCTCAAAATAAAAAGTTTAATTAAAAATGTTAATGATCATGCTTATTTACACATTATTTGTATAGTATAGACATACCCAAATATTTCTCGAAGTTTATCATTTCCATGGTTTTGTTTTAAATGGTAAACTCTAGTATCAGGCAGACCTTGGAATGAATCCCATCTTTGCCACATACTAGCTGTGTGGGAACACAGCAAATACTAGCAAATTATTTCACTGCTCTATGTTTCCATATCCTCATCTGGAAAAAGGCATAATGATTGTACCTGATTCACAGGATTATAGTTAGGATTTAATCATAAAATACTTGTAAAACACATAAAACAGTATGTGGCCCATGTCTCATTGTTAACTATTTACTATTCCTGTTATTTGCAATTATGTCTAACTAGAATGTTCCCTTCTCTTTTGAAGTGGAATACAGTCTCTGTCCAATTTTTGAGACCCAGGTCAGATACTATCCCTTTCATGAATTTTTCTCATCATCCCAATCCAAAGGAATCTATCTCATACCCCTTCAAAATCCTCATTGGGCACGAAGTCTTAACAGCTCTGGATGGCAGGGATTTCCTCAGTCCTCTACCTCCACCCTAATGAGAATAAAGCATCTTTACTAATATCTATGCAGTCCTTCTGTAACAAGTACCCATTTAATTAAAAGTGAAAAGCCTCTTCTTGAATGAGGAGCTATTGCTTTTGCTTTCAGCAGACTTGTAAAGAAAATAAATCCATCCCAAAGAGAGGATTAACTGTTAGCTCCTGCTGCGTAACAAATTACCACAAAATGCAGTGGCTTAAGACAGCAAACATCTACTACTCTTGCAATTCTGTGAGTTTGATGGATGGTTCTTGTCTGAGCCAGCTCAGCTGGGATTTGATGGTTTAGGATGACCTCTCAGCTGGGACAGCTAGCACACATGATGGTATAAAGGTTCCCAGTAGCAAAACAGTGCAAGCCTCAATGTGCCAGCACTTTTCAAGTCTGTTTTCATCACACTTCCTATCGTTTCATTGGCCAAAGTGAGCCACATAGCCAAGACCAGACTGAGTATGGGAAGGAACATCCCAAGGACATACATACATGAGAAAGAGCTAGAACATTCCCTGGGCTTTGTTTGGGACAACAATCTGAACTCAAGGGATTGTCTTTGCTCACCAGGCATTTTTACCTTACAAATCAAATGATTTAGGGAGGCTGCTTTGCCACTATTTTATATGCATGTGCCTAGTGGGAAGAATTCCTGCTAAATCAGCTCAGAGACAGCTGGCTGGACTCATGCCCTGCCCCTCCCAACACAGGTGACTTTGGCTTAGTCCATCAGATGAGGTCAGGCACCTGGGATGGTTTCACTTCAAAACTCAAAGAACAGCAACCTACGCAGGGAAGAACCACAACTTCAGGCCCCTTTAGAAGGGAACTGTACATGCACAGTCATTCTGAGGGTTCCTGACCTGTTGGGGACACAGACACAATGAAGGGACTGATAAGAAAGGAGTAAGGGGTGAAGTTGGAAGTAAGGCTAAGTGCAAGCTTGAGAAAGAAGGTGGGCTACCCCAATGAGGGGCCATTTTTAGCTCAAATGTGCTGACCCTTGCCCTACACTCCGCTGTACTATTACGGGGTGGCTCAGCTTATACTAGACAAATGTGCCATGTGAGCTTACGTCGTGGGATGTGGTAGAGCTGTGTTTACAGGCAGATAACAGGATATTTGGTATTTCTGTAAGGGAAGAAGTTGTAGGGTGTGCTAAGTGGTATTGTGAAATAATTACAGTAAACACCCATAGGCCGGTTGTGAGATGAGCCCACGAGGCCCAGACGCTCATGCTCCTGGAACATGCTAAGTGATCAGTAAGCACTGGTGCTTGTTACTATTAGCCTTGTAAGACCTCTGAGGCTGGAACAGCCCTGTGGAGTAGCACAGCCTGCTTCCTTGGTTACGCCAAGAAAAGTAACAAATCGAGCTGATCTGAGTCCTAAATGTCACCAAGGATGCTTAGCGGTGGTGGGAAGTAAGGGTGAAAAAAGACTCAGGAAGCCCACAAAACCCTCTCACAAAATGTTTTCTTTATTGTGGCAGTCAAGAAATGGCAATATGTTGTGGAATCAACATGTTGATTGGTAAAGATTGTAAAATCTCCTCCATTTTTTCTTTTTCTTTTTCTCTCTTTTTTTTTTTTTTTTTTGAAAATTTATTTATTTATCTATGGCACCTGGCCAGTACAGGGATCCAAAACCGTGGCCTGGGTGTGATAAAGCTGTGCTATAATCAACTGAGATAACTGACCAGCCTCCTTTTTTTTCTTTCACTGAACAAATATGTGTTCAATACTGTCAGACACTTCTGTCCTACCAGCCACCTCTCTTGCTCTAGCCAACACCTCAGCAGCCAGTGATGCAAGGCTTTGCCCAGCTTCGTGTAGGTGCAATCTGACAATGCCTCACCTTGGCTGTCATGTAAACCTCTCCTTTCCCACGTCAGGGATTCTCTGATGCTGAGATATAAGAAGCCTATGGGAACCTGCTCAATACTCAGGCATGTGCAACCTGGAAGTACAGGGCAAGTACATCCAACCACACCTGAGTTCAGGTTAATGAGGTGACTTTTGGAAAGTCCCCGAGGATGGGGGCCGGTTGCCAGAGGAACCAACCATTTGACTGGAACTTTCAGTCCCACCTCCCGTACTCCAGGGAGGGAAGAGGGGCTAGAGATTGATTTGGCTAATGGCCAGTTTAATCAATCATACTTATGTAATGAAGCCTCCATAAAAGCCCAGAAGGATGGGGTCCCGAGAGCTTCTAGGTTGGTGGACACGTGGAGGTGCTGGAGGGAGGTGCACCTGGAGAGGTCATGGAAGCTCCACGCCCCTTCCCCACACCTTGCCCTATGCGTCTCCGCTACGCAGCTGTTCTGGAGATGCATCCTTTATAATAATTGTTAATCTAGTAAGTAAACTGTTTTCCTGAGTTTTGTGAGCTGTTCTAGTACATTATAGAACCCGAGGAGGTTATTTAATAAATATTCATACACATCTAGTACTTTCCATGTACAGGCAGGCACTGTTCGGAGGGGGGTCATGGGAACCTCTGATTTGTAGCCAAGTCAGACAGAAGTTGTGCGTCACCTGGGACCCACCATTTTCTATTGGCATCTGAAGTGGAGGCAGTCTGTGCGACTGAGCCCTTAACCTGTGGGGTTTGTGCTAACCCCAGGTAGATAGTGTCAGAGGTGAAGTACTGAGAAGAGTAGTAGAGTAGAAACAGGAGTGTTGCTTTCAAGGAGTCAGAAAATATGAATATATTTTTGAAGGTAGAGCTAAAAGTACGTGCTAAAGAATTGGATGTGGGGTGTGAGACAAAGAGACGTGTCAAGGATATCTCCAGACACAGTGGGAAGAGTCACATGGTCAGGTTCATAAGTTAGGGTGTTCTCTCTGGTGGTCCCCCATATTTATAGGTTATTTGGGCACCTGAAGGTGGTTAAGTCCCGAGGATTAATTTGATTTAGAGGATTAATGAATTTCCTAGAGGGAAGATCCTTCTTAAAATATTTACCGTCTTTGCCTGTGTCCATTGGGACAGTTCCGGAAGCCCATGGGGACAAGTTCAAGTCAGATTTGCCCTCTACTTCCTCTTGCACTCTCAGCCTTGTTCCCTTTTTTTAGAAATGATGTGTTAGCTATGATATAGCTAATGAACAGCCTTCCAACCTCTGCCCTGTGACTTCCTGATGCTTCTGCTCTTATAAACACAAGGACAGAGCTGGTGTCCTGGAGAGGCAGGGAGCAGTGAGACCAGGAGTCCTCAGGCCGGCTCTGCTGCCCACCAGGAAGATGAAGGTCTCTGCAGCTGCCCTCTCCTTCCTCATCCTTGCTGCTGCCCTTGGATCCCAGGCCCACGTCACACATGGTGAGTCCAGTGAGCCTTCCCACTGGTGGCCAGGTTCAGGGTAACTCATGGCCTGGGAAGGAGATGCAGAGGGACACCACTTTCCTCCTGTGACTACTCTCCATCTCAGACATGGTGATGGCACTTATTTAAAAGCAGCAGCAGGATATAGACCTGCCTCTGTCTGCAGCCTTTAGTCCCTGGGGAAAACTACACAGATGACTGGTCCCATTTGGGAATTATTATTTCTCTTTTCATGGCCAGAATTTTTTGATACCTTCCCTTAGCTGACATAAGACTATTAAGCGCCAGATCAAAAGAACTGTAGTAAAACAGTACATTTGTGGAAAGAAGCATAGAATTCTTGAGGTCAGAACTGTTAAATACCATCTAGTATAAAACCATCATGTTGCAGAGGAAATGGGACCAGTCAGGCAAGTGACTCACTGAAGGTGATCTAACCACTCTGTTTTTTATTTAACAAATAATCACACATACCTAGTATTTTCTATGTAAAGGCAGAGACTGTTCTAAGTGCCTTATAAATATTAGCACACTGATTTCTCCTAACAACCCTGTGGAGTAGGTGTTAGGTTGAACAATGTAAATTTGCCATTTTTGTAAGGGGGGAGAAAAACAAAACCAGAACATCAGTAATTCTACATAGTTTTGCATATTATTATTATTAGTCTCATTGTACAAATGAGAAAATTAAGGCATAAAAACTTAAGATTGCACAGCTAGTAAATGGTGGAATTAGGATATGAGCTACCTAGGAAGTAGTTATGTAAAGATAAGGCCAATTAAGATCTTTCTTTATTTTTGCAAGCCCAACCCAAATCATATTGAGCATATTAAAGTGTTCAATGTAATCCATATGTTACTATGTAAGAAATGAGCTAACAACAGAAAATAAATGTTGAATTAAGCTGGCAGTTGAATCCTTAATTTATGTTTTGCTTTGGTTTTTGCTTTTTAGCAGTTGGCTGGTACAGGGATCACACTCTGAACCTTGGTGTTATCAGCACCCTGTAATTTATGTTTTGATATGGAAAGTAAATATCAATTTTAAAGCTAGCTTTATTCTGTGATACAGTAAATTGTGGAAATAAACTAAATTTTAAAAAGAATTAAAAAGAAAGAAAGACAAGAAAGAAAGAAAGAAAGAAAGAAAGAAAGAAAGAAAGAAAGAAAGAAAGAAAGAAAGAAAGAAAGAAGGAAAGAACAAGCTATAAGTTGAGTTGGAGTGGCCTAATTAGTGTAGTGCAGGTCCAAAATCCCTTATCCAAAATCTTTGATGCTACATGAATTTCGGAATGCAGAATTTTTCAGGTTTTAAAAAGTTAACATATGATGCAGCAATTCATTCCACTTTTGTGGTATACTCAAAAGAATTAAAAGCAGGTACACAAAGAGATTTTTGTACATCCATGCTCATAGTAGCATTATTCACAATAGCCAAAAGGTGGAAGCAACTCAAGGGTCCACAAAAATATGAATGGATAAGCAAAATGCGGTACATAATTACAACGAAATATTTCTCAGCCTTAAAAAGGAAGGAAATTCTGACACATGCTACAACATGAATGAACATCGGGGACATTATGCAAGTGACATAAGCCAGTCGCAAAAGGACAAATATATATGACTCCACTGGCATGAGGTACTTCAGGTAGTCAAATTCATAGAGACAGAAAGTAAAATGGTGGTTGGCAGGGGCTGGGAGGAGAGAGAAAGAGAGGTTTTTGTTTAATGGGTACAGAGTTTCAGTTTTACAAGAAGAAAGTTCTGTAAATGCATGGTGGTGGAAGTTGCGCAGTAATTTGAATGTATTTAACGCTACTGAACTATATACTTAAAAATGGTTAAAATGATACATTTTATTTATTTATTTATTAATGTTCCCAATTCATTTTTATTATCCTAATATTACCCCCTCCTTCTCTCCAAAAGAAAGACAAAACATAACGAAATGGAAAAATGTATTTAGGCTGATAAGACAAAGCAGCAACCTAATTAATTTTTTTCTCCCCAATACGATTTTAGGGCTTTCTTATTTTACATGAGACAATGCTGGAGTGGAAAGACACAGAATGGTTTTTTATACACGTTTAACTTTTTTAACTTTATCCAAGTAGAAGCTACCATTTTGTTTTGGGTGTCATTTTTTAGCACTCCAAAGTGTTAACCAATGTGTCTCCCTCCCATCACCCTTTCTTTTCAAATAGGACTTGGTGATAAATGGACTTTGGCACATACCAATTCTAGTAACCATATTTTAAATATGAACGCCTATTCCATATATATTCTATTTATTTGATAGAGTTTTCCAGAGTTATTTTAGTAAAATTGTGATAATTAAATTCATTTGCAATTAACTACCAGTTAATCTTAGAGAGGAAATTCTACATTCACACCTTCTGTTGAATTCTATAAGCATATTCTTTTATTTGGAGGTAATTGTAGAATTCTGCTCTCAGAATTACACATTTAAGTTGTCTGAATAAATACCCACACACATTCCCACTTATACCAAGTACTGGTTCATATCGATATCATCATCTCAAGATAAAATGGTACATTTTATATTACATTCACTTTATCACAATTTTTAAAAATAATTTTTTTAAAAAAGGTAATACATACCAGGATGCTACTAATTCTTGGTGGGCTCTGCAAAGCATGCTTTATATTCAAACACAGCAACATTTCTGCAGCACGATGTACGAATATGTATACCAAGTGGGAAAAACAAAGACTGGAAATAGCCTCACTTCACTTCGGGTGACATTGTGCTGCCCTATAAGCTGATGAAAAACTTTCTGTTTCCAGTGTTTTATGGATTCCAGAAATGTGTAGAAAGAATTGGGGACTTTGTATTTCACTAGTAGATATTCAATTAACTTACCTGTGTTAGATTTGCAGTTTGCTTTCAGTATTTCAGAGTCAATAGAATGTTTTCAGGTGTCAAACATTTTCAAAAGGTCCCTGAAAAATCTTAGGGCCTTAATGGAACAAAGGGGCCTGGAGGCAGACCTAGAACATAGGCAGGTGACAGAGGTCCAGCACTGGCACCTCTCTCTCTCGGGAGGGGATGAGGAATGTCAAGGTGGAGATGGTGACACTGCTGCCTCCCAGTGATTTCTCTCCCACCCCGTCTGTTTCTTCCAGATACAGAGACAAGAAAACTCATGGTGTCACAGCATCAGTTTGAAGGCTCAATTCGTCACCACGGTAAATATTCAAGTACAGCATATATTTAAAAGCAGCAGGCAGGTACAGGTCTGCACTATAGCTTCCATCCATCCCACATAGAGGATGTGGGGAGCAGGAGGGCCCTGAGGGTGGTGAACATCTCCAAGGAAGATCAGGATGGGTCATGGGTACTTAGTCCATAGGTGCCTTCTCTCTTCCCACCTGGCTGTCCCGAGAGTCTGCTCACTTGGGGCACAGGGTGCTCTCTAATGCCTGCAGGTATTTGCAGATGTCTCCCCTTTCTTGGGGAAATGCTCCTGGCCTTGCTGTGGCCCACCCTGGGTGCTGTCAGACCCACAGCTCAACCCTGGGGAGTGTCTGATGCAAGGAGATGCCACCAAGGGCTGGCTGAGGAGGAGGAAACATTCCTTCTGAGTCCTGTCCCTTTTCACCCTCTACGGTACTCTTGAGGAAAGGGGGAAAGGACAGTTTTCTCTGCAGGCTTTTACCACCCTCCTGACTGCTGCTTCTCCTACACCCAACGAAGCATCCGATGTTTATTCATGAAAAGTTATTTTGAAACGAGCAGTGGGTGCTCCCAGCCAGGTGTCATGTAAGTGCCAAGCTCACCCACCATGTGTTGGGGGACAGGGAGCCTGCAGGGTATTGGACGGTGGACCTGATGGATGGGTGTGCCAGAAAAGGCCTCCCCCCACCACCCCCACCACCAGGATCCCTCCAGGAAAGGGGCAGCTTGTGTCCTTACTAGGATCCTGCAGGGCATCAGGCATCAGATATTCCCAGTGGAGAGGAGGGAGGGAAGGAAGGACAGAGCAGGCAGAAAGCTGCCCAAGGACGCTCCCATGAGTCACTAGGGAGTGTCACAGGCTGAGGGAGGGTCTCAAGAGGACACTGTCCATGAGCTGTCATCAGCAGAGAATGGAAAGTACAGGCTGCATTGAGTGGGGAATCCGAGGGGCAGGGAGGATGGGGCTCCCCGTCTCCATCTGCTAAAGTTACCTGAGATTGTAATCTCTCTTCCCCCTTGTTCCCCAGCTTCCTCACTAAGAAGGGGCAACGTGTCTGTGCCAACCCCAGCGATGAGCAAGTTCAGGATTGCATGAGAAAACTGAAGAGTTCCCCAATATCCATGGACCCTGGAACAATTAAATTTACTTGAGAAGAGACACAAGTTACCAGCCGCCCACCTCCAACTCTCTTGCAAAAACTATATCCCAAATTCTTTTTTTAAAAAAACATTTATTCTTCTGTTTTGGTTTTAAAGCAATGCATCTAATAAAGAGCATCTAATTTACTTGAATTTTACGAGGAAAAAGAAACTGAAGGAATTATTGAACTTTGGATAAGTATTGTCTTTAAAAGCAGAGACATCATATTATAATTTTTTAAAAAGCTAAAAATATAACTCATTTAAATTTAGGTTGAATATGAGTCAAAGATGTATTTAACCTATTAGTGAAAGAATCATTAAACTGATTCAAAGGTCATCTGAGGAACAGAGATACATGTAGTTAATTGGGGATGACATTCTGAAATACGTTTGCTAAATTACAGTACAGATTAATATCCTGTATATAGGGCAATAATAAAACTGTAACCTTTGGATTATTTTTCCAGTGAACAGGAATCATTTGCATCTGTGCTAGTCAAAAATTCACAAGTTAACATGTAATTTCACAAAGTCTGGGGCTGATCAATAGTAAGCAAAACATCAATCAAAAGAACATTCCCTGATGTTCTATTGCACAGTAGGGTGACTATGGTTAACAGTTAAGTTTTGCATATTACATAATAGCTAGAGGAGAGGTTTTTGAATGCTTTCACTACAAAGAAATGACAAATGCATGAAGTGATTAACTACCCTGACCTAGTTATTATGCAACATATATATGTATCAAAATATCAGATTGTACCCCATAAATATGTACAATTACAATGTGCAAGTTAAAACTTTTTTTAAAAAAATAGAATTAAAATATATATATGTATATTTTAAAACGTACATTCTCCTCCAGATTTAAGGAATCCTGAAGTGGGCCTGTTAGACAACATTCCAATATGACTTTGAAAAGTATACACTCATTCTTTTGCCTATTTCTAAGTTTCAGATGTTTTTCTTAATAGACATAAGTTTCTAAGAGATTTCTCCCCTAAAGTTAAAGGACATTAAACTTTAACTATTTGATGGAGTTAATATCAATTTTATATACACCTTTGTTTAGCGTATAAGTTTATAATTTGGACATCTTGGTCAACTGTTTTATAAAATTCATAAGACAGCACTGAATTCTAAACAACAATAAAATACTTTTCATTTTAAAAAAAGTTTAGAACTTATGCTTTCTTTTAGGGTGATTTGCCTAAAAAATCAATAGCAGAAAACTGATCAATAATCAAATAACGTTTATAACAATAAATCACTATTAGAAAAAAAGTCCTGCAATAATGATAAAAGATGGGAATTATTATATCCCCCAAAGAGATTAAACACAAATTCACATGAATGTCTCATTTTCTCCTATCAAAATAGCTAATCTTCAAAGTTTTCACTACAGTTTAGAAAACAGTGTCTTTTGCCATGTTTACTTAATATGTGACCCTTGATAATCTCATACAGATTCTTATTTTCGAATAATTTTTAATTGACTTTTTTGCTTATTAACCAAAAGAGAAGTACTCACCTTCATTTCATTATTATCTTTCTGCATTTGCACTCGAGACTCACACTATTTGTTTTATGTTAACTACCTCGTCCTTGAAAACATTCTTTAAGGACTTTGTAACAACTGTCCTCTGGGAAGTTCGTGAAGAGGGTAGATCTCATGTGTTTGTTTAACTACACACACACACACACACACACACACACACACACACACACACTCTCTCTCTCTCTCTCTCAAACCTCATTGTATTGGGAGGGAGCCATGAAGTAAGTAAACATTTAAAATAGAGCATGACAGGAGCTATGGTAGATTTAAGTGCCAGATGCTGTGGAAGCACTTAGGAGGGACACCTGGCCCAGCCTAGAGGCAATGAGAGCCAAGAAGTCTTCCTGGCAGAGGTGACTGCTGAGTAGAGTTGATAGGTTAGTAGGAATTAGTATAGCACAGGGCCAATTTATCCACTAGGCAACAGCATTGGGGTCCTGAAAAAAAAATTCAAAAGAAAAAAGTATAAGATCTAAATTAATAAATGCATCATTAACTGTAAACTTAGTATGCATTAAAATGTCATTACATTGGAAAACAGAGGAGCTATACATGCAAGGAGGATCCAATACTGAAAGGCCTTCTACCCTCAGACAAAAATTTTAGAATTTACCAAGGTCAAGGGTTCGGATCCCTATACTGGCCAGTCACCCAAAAAAAAAAAAAAAATTGGAACTGACCCTGAGCCCAAGATCAGTCTCTGGCAGAATCTGCATGAGGAATCACATGGCCAAGTTTACATGTTAGAATGTTCCCTCTAGGGGTCACCCGATTATAGGCTTTGGGGGCACTCGAAGGTCCAGGATGTACTGGTTAGGACTTGGTATTATCAGTGCCTGGGAAAATCTCCTGGTCCCTAATCTTGAGACCCTCCAGCTCTCCATTCTGGTGGCCAGCTTGACTGGCTCTTACCTTTAAAGTCCCTCTGGTTGAGATTCCAGGAACAGAACTGGAAATGGACACAAGACAGTATACACCAAGTCCTAATCCAAGTTGGGAAGTCTGAAATAATCTCTCACTCCCACCCCAGGCCCGGATTTAGAGGAGTAAAAGAATCTCCCAGAGGAAAGGCTCTTCCTTGAAATATTTACTGTCTTTGCCTGTACTCATTGGGACAGTTCGGGAAGCCCATGGGGACAAGTTCAAGTCAGATTTGCCCTCTACTTCCTCTTGCACTCTCAGCCTTGTTCCCTTTTTTAAGAAATGATGTGTTAGCTATGATATAGCTAATGAACAGCCTTCCAACCTCTGCCCTGTGACTTCCTGATCCTCCTGCTCTTATAAACACAAGGACAGAGCTGGTGTCCTGGAGAGGCAGGGAGCAGTGAGACCAGGAGTCCTCAGGCCAGCTCTGCTGCCCACCAGGAAGATGAAGGTCTCTGCAGCTGCCCTCTCCTTCCTCATCCTTGCTGCTGCCCTTGGATCCCAGGCCCACGTCACACATGGTGAGTCCAGTGAGCCTTCTCACTGGTGGCCAGGTTCAGGGTAACTCATGGCCTGGGGAAGAGACACAGAGGGACACCACTTTCCTCCTGTGACTACTCTCCATCCAGACACAGTTATGGCACTTATTTAAAAGCAGCAGCAGGATATAGACCTGCCTCTGTCTGCAGCCTTTAGTCCCTGGGGAAAACTACACAGATGGCTGGTCCCATTTGGGAATCATTATTTCTCTTTTCATGGCCAGAATTTTTTGATACCTTCCCTTAGCTGACATAAGACTATTAAGTGCCAGATCAAAAGAACTGTAGTAAAATTGTAAATTTGTGGAAAGCAGCATGTTAGAACTTTTATATACCATCTAGTATAAAACTATCATGTTGTAGAGGAAATGGAACCATCCAGGCAAGTGACTCACTGAACATACTGTCCCATTTGTCCCTGGGGAATTTTATTTCATGAAGGTACTGAGAGTTCACACAGAGAGGCTAATGCCATTGATGAAACAATGTATTACTTATACTTCCCTAAAGAAGTAGGCACGCCATGCCATATGGGACCAGAGGGGACGCATCAGGTCTTAGTCAGGAGGCATAGCAGAAATGAAGGGAAAACCTATGCTAGAGCCTTTATTAGGGTTTCTGAAGAGAAGGCAGGGCAAAGCAGAGTATACAGTTTGGGACTGGCTAGTTTGAATAAGTCTGGAGGGCTTTGGAATGTAGGAATAGTCTCTAGTTGCCTGGCACCTGGCCTTGGCGTGATTTAGGGCAGGGGAAGTACAGCTTGGTGTGTGAGTTAGATAAAGGTGTGGTTGGGCACCCGGGCTCAGGATTACTTGGTTTGTATATTGTTGTAAATGAGAGTCTGAACCCTTTGTTATCTCTAAAAATTGGCTAGCCCTGGGAGAGGCAGTTTCTCTCCCCAGCTGTCAGATTTTTAAGATGTCAAAATATCATAAGATGCAGAAAATTTTTTTTTAATGATTAATACATTTAATTCTATTTTTTTTAACAAATAAATATCTAGTACTTCCTATGTGCCAGAAGCCACTATTCTGTCTTATAGATTTAAGTATCATCACACATTGATTCTTCCTACCTCTGTGGGATAGGTATTAGGCTGAACAAATGCAAATTTGCCGGTTGTAAGGGAAAAAAAACAGTGGGACATGAGCAATTTTATACAGTTTTGCATATTATTATTATTATTATTATATTATTCTCATTTTACAAATGAGAAAACTAAGGCATAGAAACCATACATAACTAGCTCAAGATCAGAAAGCTGGTAACTGGTAGAATTAGCAAGTAGCTATGAAAAGACAAGGCCATTTAAGATTGGTTTTTCTGCAAGCCCACCAACCTCAGGTCAAGCATATTATGTTGTATCCACATACCTTACTAAGTATGATTCATATGTAAGTACATATAAAATGAGCTAAAAGTTGAGTTGCCTTTGCCTAATTAGCAAAATGCAGGTCCACAATCCCTTATCTAAAATCTCTGGGGCTAGATGTACTTTGGAATACAACATTTTTTTGGTTTTAAAAAGGTAATACATAACTGCACATGACTTAACATCCATGGTAGTGTCTGGGAGGCATACTTTAATCGAACACAGTGATACTTATGCAGCAAACACATACGCATATTTATTCTGAATGGGATAAATAAAGACTGGAAATAGCCTCACTTCACTTCAGGTGACATTGTGCTGCCCTATAAGTTGATGAAAAACTTTCTGTTTCCAGAGTTTTATGGATTCCAGAAATGTGTAGAAAGAACTGGGGACTGTATTACACTATGTAGATATTCGATTAACTTACCTGTGTTAGATTTGCAGTTTGCTTTCAGTCAGTAGAACGTTTTCATATGTCAAACATTTTCAAAGGGTCCCTGAAAAATCTCAGGGCCCTAATGGAACAAAGGGGCCTGGAGGCAGACCTAGAACATAGGCAGGTGACAGAGGTCCAGCACTGGCACCTCTCTCTCTTGGGAGGGGGTGAGGAATGTCAAGGTGGAGATGGTGACACTGCTGCCTCCCAGTGATTTCTCTCCCACCCCGTCTGTTTCTTCCAGATACAGAGACAAGAAAACTCATGGTGTCACAGCATCAGTTTGAACGCCCAAATCGTGACCAGAGTAAATATACAAGTACGGCTTATATTTAAAAACAGCAGGCAGGTACAGGTCTGCACTATGGCTTCCATCCATCCCACATGCAGGATGTGGGGAGCGGGAGGGCCTTGAGGGTGGCGAACATCTCCAAGGAAGATCAGGATGGGCCGCGGGTCCCTCGTCCATAGGTGCCTTCTCTCTTCCCACCTGGCTGTCCCGAGAGTCTGCTCACTTGGGGCACAGGGTGCTCTCTGATGCCTGCAGGTATCTGCAGATGTCTTCCCTTTCTTGTGGAAATGCTGCTGGCCCTGCTGTGGCCCACCCTGGGTGCTCTCAGATACACAGCTCAATCCCGGTGAGGGACTGAAGCAAGGACATGCCAGCAAGGGCTGGCTGAGGAGGAGGAAACATCCTGAGTCCTGTGCCTTCTCACCCTCTACAGTACTCTTGAGGAAAGGGGGAAAGGACAGTTTTCCTCAAAAAGAGACTCAGGATGGCCCTTTAAATGGCCCTTTCTCTTGCTGCAGGCTTTCACCTTCCTGCTGACTGCTGCTTCTCCTACACCCAACGAAGCATCCGATGTTTATTCATGAAAAGTTATTTTGAAACGAGCAGTGGGTGCTCCCAGCCAGGTGTCATGTAAGTGCCAAGCTCACCCACCATGTGTTGGGGGACAGGGAGCCTGCAGGGTATTGGACGGTGGACCTGATGGATGGGTGTGCCAGAAAAGCCCCACCCCCACCCCCCACCAGGATCCCTCCAGGAAAGGGGCAGCTTGTGTCCTTACTAGGATCCTGCAGGGCATCAGGTATCAGATATTCCCAGTGGAGAGGAGGGAGGGAAGGAAGGACAGAGCAGGTGGAAGGCTGCCCAAGGACGCTCCCATGAGTCACTAGGGAATGTCACAGGCTGAGGGAGAGTCTCAAGAGGACACTGTCCCTGAGCTGCCATCAGCAGAGAATGGAAAGTACAGGCTGCATTGAGTAGGGAATCCAAGGGCCAGGGAGGATGGGGCTCCCTGTCTCCATCTGCTAAAGTTACCTGAGATCGTAATCTTTCTCCCCCTTGTTCCCCAGCTTCCTCACTAAGAGGGGGCAACGTGTCTGTGCCAACCCCAGTGATGAGCAAGTTCAGGATTGCATGAGAAAACTGAAGAGTTCCCCAATATCCAAGGACCTGGTCAATATGAAACTTGCTTGATGGAAGGGGACAAAAGTTGCCAGCCCCCCATATCCAACTCTCTTGTTCCAACACCTCCTGTGAGTTTCTTTACCCAATTTTCTTTTTAAAAAAACATTTACTATTGTATTCTAGTTGTAAAAGTAATGCATCTAATAAAGAGTATTCAATTTAACTTTGCTTGAATTTTAAGAAGAAAGGAACTAAAATAAAACTAAAGTGATCACCGAACCCCTAGGAGATTAAACACAAGTTCACATTATGTCTCCTCTTCTCCTGTCTACTGAGATAGCTAATCTTTGAAGGCTTGGATACAGTTTCAGAAAACAATTTATTTTTCTTTATCATTTGCTCAAATCATGCCTTCTTTTAGTTTACTTAACTTAATATCTGATCCATGATAATCTCAATTAAAGTCCTGTTTTTCCCATAATTTCCTTTTGATTTTGTTGTTGTTGTTGTTGTTGTTAACCAAAACAGAAGTATCTTTGTTTCATTATCATGCTGTATTTGCACTTGCAGATTTGCACCATTTGTTTCATGGTAACTGCTTCATTCTTGGAGACATTCTTCCAGGACCTTCTAACTTCTTATTCCAATTTGGAGAAATGCTTTCTGCACCTGCCAAAAATCATATGGTGTTTATTCTCATCACATGACTGAGTTCATTCCACCATGACATGTAGCCCACAGCTTCCTCTTCCTTGGGTTCATTTTTCATTTTGCTAGAATATATCCTTGGACTGCCTCCTACTATAAAAGTTGCAAAGGCAAACACTCTCCTGTGCTCCATGAGAGCCAGGACAGGCACACCCGACACAGGCTCGGCCAGTCTGAGACTCCCTTCCAGAGCTTTGAGCCTGGAGCAAGTGTTCTAAGGAAAAGAGAGGACTCCACGCAGGTGACAGTGGTGGTGGCAACAACTTCCAGATTTTGGAGGCAGCAGTGTCAGCTCACGCATCGCAGGACCAGTGCTACAGGTCAGCACTGCTAGTTGCAGCTCGCAGCAGAGGCAGCATCACCCACACCGGTTGGTTCCTTTGGCATTAGAGCTGTTCTCTCTAGGTTCTACCCATTTTCCAAGCCTTTCTGCCAATTCTGTGCACTACTCAAAATCTTCACAGTAAATAAATTCCTTTTTTGCTTATATGAAGCACAGTCAATTTCTACTACTTTTGAACAAAGAACTCCAACTGATACAAATAATAAACTCCCTGAGATTTTGAGGGTCTAAAGACTTTTGTCTTTAAATTTGAATCATGGTTCAGCTGAATATGAAAGTCCACGTACAAAATCATTTTCTCTCAGAACACTGTAGACATTTCTCAATTATCTTCTAGCATCTCATACAATGTCAAAATTCTAAAGCCAGTTGGTTTCTTATTCCTTAAGTGTTCTGAAAACGTTTTAGACCCTCTGGGAATTTTTAGGGTTTCCTTTTTATCCTTGAAGTTTAGACATCTTATCAAAATGTGTCTAAATGTGTCTTTTTTATTATTATCCCTGCTATGCCTTCTATTAGCTTTTTAATCTAAAGACTCAAGCCTTATTTTAACTCAAGAAAATTTTCTTCTGTCATTTCTTCATTTTTTCCCATCCATTTATATTGTTCTAGCCTCTCGAACTACTGGTGGATGTTGGATTTTATGCAGCTATTCCCCCTGAGTCTTAACTTTTCTCTCATATTTTACATTTTTTATTCTATGAGAGAAAAATTGTTGGTCTCTAGCCATGTCTCTTCTGTATTTCATTACTGAGAATTCTTTGCTGATCTTGATCACTCCTTTTTCACAGTAACTTATTACTGTTTTGTAGATGCCACACCTTCTTAAATCTTTCTGGGAATAAATATCATAAGGGTTTTTTTCTAAAGTTCTACCTCTTTTTTTTTTTTTTCCTGCTGTTTCCTTCGGAATGTTTCTTTCTCCCACCACCCCCCACGCTATTAGTAATTCTCAAATGCCTGGTTATCATTGGTTGTCTGTTTATATTTGTAAATGAAGGACTAGGTTTTAATGAGGAGGTGTGGATTTTCTCTATGGTTCTACAGGTCTGTATCCTACAGACCTCTTTCCTAAATGGGAAGCCTGACTTTAGATGCGGGAGTGGAGAGATGGGCAGGAGATGACAAGATGAGGGTGTATTAGTCCGTTTTGTGTTGCTGTAACAGAAATACCTGAGACTGGGTAATTTATAAAGGAAAGAGGCTTATTTGGCTTACGATTCTGGGACAGCTGCATCTGGCGCAGGCCTCAGGTTGCTTCTACTCATGGCGGAAAGTGGCAGACAGCCGATGGTACAAGCAGATCACATGGCAAGAGGAAGCAAGAGAGAGAGGGAGGTGTCAGGTTTTTTACACAACCAGCTCTCCTGGGAACTAATCGAGCGAGAACTCACTCATTAATCCCCCCTCCCCCAGGGAGAGCATTAATCAATTCATGAGGGATCCGCCCTCATGACTCAATCAGTTTCCAACACTGCCACATCGGGGATCAAATTTCCACATGAGTTTTGGTGGGGACAACACATCCAAACTCCATCAGACGGGTAGTGCACAGGTATATACAATTTAAACAAGCATTAATAGTGTTCTTATGCAGATGGTTCTAGGACCTTGCTGAGAAATACTACTTTAGCAGATAGGGGGAAACAGGTAAGCAGGCTAGCTGGTGGACCTGCACAGGGTCCTTAGTATATTTCACTACCTCAAGGATGCCTTTCTTTGCTCACCATTTCTCAGGATAACTAGAAGCCCCTAGTTCCCTGCAGATTCTGATTGTAGGAGCCCTGGCTTTGGTAGGTGAGGAAGAACGAGGGGTGGGACTGGCCAGGCTTTCACTGTTGTAGTCAACTTAATTCTGGGGGATCTAGTAGGAGATTAGGGTAGGGCTTCTTGTCCTTGACCAGGAGTTATCCAGGGCACTGCCCAGTTCTCTCTCTGGCCCACTGTCCCTTCTGGAAGACTCCCACAGCAGATATCCTTCCTTATTCAGAGAACTGTGCATGTAGCTTTACTCTGTGTCAACCCCACACCTGACTGTCTTGAAATGGGGACAGGACAGGCCACAGCTTTTTATTCAACCCAAGTTTCTTTTCCCAGAACCGCTGACTCTGATCTTCAGATTATCCAAGGTACTGCTGAGAAAGTTCTCTTTTTCAATGATCTTCTCCTTTACCTATATGAGGGTACACACTTGTTCAGCCTTCTTGTGGTTTGCCATCAAGCTGACCCATGTCTTCTATATAGAACACAAATGTCTCACCTTGTGGTGGGCTGATGTCATTTTTTCTGCTTCCCTACTGCTACTATGAATTTATTCTTATACTTTTTCTGTCATTTCAATGGGATTTAGGGAGAATATAAGAGGCAAACACAGATGTTCAGGGTTCTGGCCTATATTTTGATCAATTCATGATCTTTCCTGTTGCTCTCATTATGTCACTGAATGCTGTTGAATTCAGAAGTTTTGAGTTGAAACCAGCTCAATGAGGCCTAAAAATATGACAGGGGGATTGCAACTCAGAAGCTTCTGGATTCTCTATGGAGATATTTTTCAGAGCCTTAGGGAAAATCTCAGAGGGTTGTTGGATTAAAACTGTGCTAGATTTAAGGGGAATGCATATGGTTTCATTGGGTTCTCTGATAGGTCAATTGTTGGCTCAGAAAAATAAAACGAAAAGAGAGAGTACCTGAGCAGTGTGGATTCCAGAGGACAAGGTGTCCTCTTATCAAGGTGTTGGGTCATGACAATGGTGGCTCAACAGAAGACAGGGACAAAAACCAAGACTTTCCTTTCTAACCAAGCATCTGGTCACTCACAGAAGGTCTCTGAGGTCTTGGAGGGGACAAAGGCATGTTACATCTAGGTTAATTGCACAATATAAACATTATTTTCACAGTTCTGCAAAAACAGCATGTTCTTTTTTGCTTCCTTGCTTAGTGTGGTGTCCTCTCCCAGAAATGACCTCCTCTCAACTCTGCCCAGCAAAACTCAACCCAACCTGTAGGGTTTAAATTAGGTGTTACCATAAAACCTTTCCTCATCATCCCAGCCAGAAGCACCCATCTCCCTTTCTCTGGAATCCTGAAAAGATATTTATTGTCACTCAAATAGATTATTATTGAGTCACTGCCTTATGTTATGCATGCATTGTGTTAGGCATTATGAAAACCATAAGAAGAAAACACACTAGATTCCTGCCCTTCAAGAATATTTCAGTCCACAGAGAAGACTAAATATAAAAATATGATATGACACTTGAGTGCAAGAATCATGTCTAATTCATCACTAGGTCTCCAAATTTTTATGTAATTTTAAAGGGAAAAGATAAGGCTGATTATATTGTAGGCAACCATCCTGGGACTCAAGCCCTATGCCCCAGTTGGACTGCCCAAGGGCTGGAGAGACTAATATATTCAAGTACACCAGTCAGAAAGCTCTATATTAGGGCCGGCTCGTGGCTCACTTGGGAGAGTGCAGTGCTGATAACACCAAGACCCTGGGTTCGGATCCCATATAGGGATGGCCAGTTAGCTCACTGGGTGAGCGTGGTGCTGACAACACCAAGTCAAGTGTTAAGATCCCCTTACCGGTCATCTTTAAAAAGAAAAAGAAAGAAAGAAAGAAAGCTCTATATTAGATAAGGGCTTCTGAAACTTAAGCATGCATAAGAATCATTAGGAGGGCTTGTTAAAACACAGATTGCTGGGTCTCACCTCCAGAAATCTGGCTCAGTAGGACTGGGGTAGGGTAAAAGAATCAGCATTTCTAACAAGTTACCAGGTATTGCTGATGCTGCAGGGTGGGGGGAAATTGAAGAGGAACTCTCACTCTTGACTTCATCATTGTTTGCAATTTTTATAAAAAGCACACATTTCTTCAGTAATCAAAAAATAATTTAAAAGAGCTGGAAAAAATGAGTTTTTATTGTATTTTCAAGGACATACAAGAAAATGGGCCTGTTCTTCACTTGTGTTGATACTTGATTTTTTTTTATGATGAAGCTTATCAAAGCTGCTCAATTATAAAAGAAACATATAACTGGAAAAAGCTTCAAACATGGCTAAATAAGTCTGACAATCAATTTTGAATTTTTAAAAGTAAAAGTCTTGGAAGTTGTGCAAAATAGTTAGAAAAATATGAGCTTAAAAGTTGTAAAAAAAAAAAAAATCCAGAGCTTCACAGAAATCATAAAGGCATAAAATACCAAATGGAAACATCCATATTTTCCTATTTAACTTTTAGAACCACAGACAAGATTTAAAAAGTAATATATTTCATTCCCTCACCTGAGGACTCAGCCAAGACTAGGGCAGAGGGGATGACCGACATGGATAAGGCCAGGGGGGCCAGAGACAAGGACACAACCAATGTGACCAGGAGATTTGTTACATACAGGAGACTGAACAGTTAAGTAAATATATGGGAGCCAGGTTTTTCACTTCTAGAGTAGAATAGAGTAGGGTAGAGCATACAGAAAGGAGGAAAACTAAAATAACTCTGTAGTGTGGACTTGGAATTGGACGTAGTAGTATAAGCTTTTGGTTTTTCATATAGATTGAAAGATATAGAAATTGCTAATAATGTATGAGATAGATATAAATTTAAACACACACGTATACATAAATGCTTATTTATATTTCCTAATTTTGTCCACTGAAAGCTCAGATCTAAAAGCCATGTCATTCCTACAGCAATGAGGACAGCAAGCACTCAGATCTTGGTTTCTCAAAACCGTTCTCCTTTTATTCAGCTTTGATAAGCTTCATCATAAAAAGGAATCAGGACTCATTGGAGAAATGGCTAATTCCAGAGCTGGGCCAGGGAAAGTAAAAGATTAGCCTGGAACACTTCTTGTTCTAAAAAGTAAGAAAACAAGGTTAAAGAATAAATCCTAAAATCTTCTAGAGAGGGGAAACAGCAGATCACCACAAATAAAAGTTTCAAATAAACATATTCTCATATTCTCAATGTAGAATTCTATATCCAGCAATCAATCAAGTGTGAGGGATGAAACATGACCCCTTCAGATAAGCAAGAACTCAGAAAATTTATGTCCTACATACCCTTTCTGAATTTTTTTTTTTTTTTAAAGATTTCCAGTAAGGGGATCTGAACCCGTGGCCTTGGTGTTATCAGCACTGCCGCACTCTCCCAAGTGAGCCTCGGGCTGGCCCGCCTTTCTGAGTTTTTTTAAGTCAACATATATATGTTGCTCTGAAAACATTTTAAACAGTTTTAAAATAGGCACCGCATACTCACCAGCAGGCAGCAGAGGAACATTTAGGATTTCTAATTATGTTGCTACCAATATTCATTTACTTTTTTGAGTCCTTCTTTAAGCTGTGAGTCCTCTGAGGTCTGGGTCATCTTCATTCCCACCCTCTAAGCCTAGCCCGGTACCTGGTATTTGATATTTTGCCAAAGTGATGCGGTCATTCAACCCATTCTTTTTCCCTCCTGAGCATACAGAGGATGGATGTATATTTTCCATCCCTTTGTCATTAGGTTGGCACCAGGTGACTTTATGTTGGGCATGGTATGTGGGTGAAAGTAATTTATAGCATTTCCAGAACTGATCCACAAAAATCCCCCAATCCTCCACTGCCTCTTCTCCTTGGGAGCAAGCTTGGATGCCTTGTGCTGAAAAGGGTGGCATTGGGGCCGGCCCGTGGCTCTCGGGAGAGTGTGGTGCTGACAACACCAAGGCCACAGGTTCAGAATCCATATAGGGATGGCCGGTTAGCACATTGGGTGAGCGTGGTGCTGACAACACCAAGTCAAGGGTTAAGATCCCCTTACCAGTCATCTTAAAAAAAAAAGAAAAGAAAAGAAAAAGGTGGCATCACAAGATAGAAGAAGAATTGGTTCCTGAATGACTGCGGGGGGGCAGCCCTCCCCAACCCACACAGCCTCACCCACTGCTAACCTACATTGGACCATGACATGAGCAAGAAATAAATTTTCATTCAATTAATCCCCTGGGTTGTTTATTATAGCAGTTAGCATATACAGACTAATGTACATAGGAACTCCATAATTGCTGGAATAATAAAGGAATTTCTTGTAAGGCTCCCAGCAGCAATTTGGCAGGTCAGCTAGTCTCCATGAAAACAAAGAAGTAAACATTATTTCTTTCCAGTTCATCTTCTTCCCAGAAATAGCTTGTTTCCTGAGACTGTTCCTAATGACAATTATAATTTGATATGAGGAGTTTAAATAGTGTTGCTATTGATGATAACAAATACAGAATACAGAATATTTCTAATTAATGCCCATCTCCATTCACACCTAACCATGAGAATTTAGCTTTTTCCTATAAGATAAAAATTCTTAGACCTGGCTTCATTTATTTACTGATCCTTCTTCTAAAATACATATTTATAAATCACCAGCTATACGCTAGGCTCTGTGTAAATGGGCAAAGATCTCTGATGATTTTAGGCAAGGAGAGGAGATTAAGAAGCCATCTAACCACAACAGCAAGCAGAATAGGGGAAGTGCTCCCCAAAACAGCATGGTGAGAACCACTAGACTGAGTCTGCAGAGGTGGGATCTGTCCCGCATCCAAATTATTGCCTGAATATGAGCAAGTTGCTGGCCCTCTCTGAGTCCCAGCTTCCATTTGGTAAATGGCCAGCTTAGACTAATCTAAGGATGGCAAATGCATAGCATGCAAGCTGCACCACCACAGAAACTGCACATCAGTCACAGCACTTCTTCCCGATGTGCCTGGACATGACCTCAGAATAGTTTCCAACAGAGCTCCAGCCCACCATTATCAATGAAACCTGCTAGCCATCCCTGAAGTAGGCATTTTCTAAGGTTCCCACCAAGCTTCTCTATAGTGAAAGTCAGAAACTAGAAGAAGGCATCAAAGGGATTCACTATCTCAGGTCAGAAAGGGCTAAGACTGAGGCCAGCCCATGGCTCACTCGGTAGAGTGCGGTGCTGATAACACCAAGGCCATGGGTTCGGATCCCATATAGGGATGGCTGGTTAGCTCACTGGCTGAGCGTGGTACTGACAACACCAAGTCAAGGGTTAAGATCTCCTTAACGGTCATCTTTTAAAGGAAAAAAAAAAAAAAAAAAAGGGCTAAGACTAAAGGCTTTGTAGAGAACCCAGGCCAGCCAGGACATTATTTTAGAGAGCTTAATTGGGGCTCCCATATATCTCTGCAGCACAGTGGTCAAGAAAACAGACTTGGGAACCAGACTACCTGAGTTTGAACCCCAGTTCCACTTATCAACTGTCAAAACTTGGGCTTTGCTTCTGAGCTTCGGTTTTATCAACTGCTGTTTTAAAGATTAAATGGGCTAATACTCAGAAATCATTTGAGACAGTGGCTAGAGTATATAGCAGCCATTATATAAATAAATCTCTATTGAGTATCACAGCACTTGTTCACCCCAGGGTATGGTGAGTGGGGTGGGATGAGACCGGGAACTGTGGGTCCTACTTAAGAATTTAAGTGAGGATTATCTAGCCCTCATGGACGAGACCTGATCAGGGAACTCCAGACCTCATCTCGCTACCGCAAACGCCCTCTGTTCTCTGGAAAAACAGATTCTAAATTTCCAGGCCCTACATGGCCTTGCTCTTTATTTATTTGTTTGTTTGTTTGTTTGTTTGTTTTTATTTTTCTTCCAAATTTTACTTTATTTTGTCAATATACAATGTGGTTGATTATTGTGGCCCATTACCGAAACCTCCCTCCCTCCTCCCTCTCCCCCCTCACTCCCAACAATGTCCTTTCTGTTCGCTTGTTGTATCAACTTCAACGAATTGTAATTGTTGTGTCTTCTTCCCCCCACCCCCAGTTTTTTTGTGTATTTATTTATTTATTTTTAGCTCCCACCAATAAGTGAGAACATGTGGTATTTCTCTTTCTGTGCCTGACTTGTTTCACTTAATATAATTCTCTCAAGGTCCATCCATGTTGTTGCAAATGGCAGTATTTCATTCGTTTTTATAGCTGAGTAGTATTCCATTGTGTAGATGTACCACATTTTCCGTATCCACTCATCCGATGATGGACATTTGGGCTGGTTCCAACTCTTGGCTATTGTAGAGTGCTGCGATGAACATTGGGGAACAGGTATACCTTCGACTTGATGATTTCCATTCCTCTGGGTATATTCCCAACAGTGGGATGGCTGGGTCATATGGTAGATCTACCTGCAATTGTTTGAGGAACCTCCATACCATTTTCCATAGAGGCTGCACCATTTTGCAGTCCCACCCACAATGTATGAGAGTTCCTTTTTCTCCACAACCTCGCCAGCATTTATCGTTCAGAGTCTTTTGGATTTTAGCCACCCTCACTGGGGTGAGATGGTATCTCAATGTGGTTTTGATTTGCATTTCCCAAATGCTGAGTGATGTTGAGCATTTTTTCATGTGTCTGTTGGCCATTTGTATATCTTCCTTTGAGAAATGCCTCTTTAGCTCTTTTGCCCATTTTTTAATTGGGTTGCTTGTTTTTTTCTTGTAAAATTGTTTCAGTTCCTTGTATATACTGGATATTAATCCTCTGTCAGATGTATATTTTGCAAGTATTTTCTTCCACTCTGTTGGTTGTCTTTTAACTCTGTTAGTTGTTTCTTTTGCTGTGCAGAAGCTTTTTAGTTTGATATAATCCCATTTGTTTATTTTTCCTTTGGTTGCCCGTGCTTTTGGGGTCGTATTCATGAAGTCTGTGTCCAGTCCTATTTCCTGAAGTGTTTCTCCTATGTTTTCTTTAAGAAGTTTTATTGCTTCAGGGTGTATATTTAATTCTTTAATCCATTTTGAGTTGACTTTAGTATATGGTGATAGGTATGGGTCTACTTTCATTCTCCTGCATATGGATATCCAGTTATCCCAGCACAATTTGCTGAAAAGGCAGTCTCTTCCCCAGTGTATACGCTTGGTGCCTTTGTCAAAGATCAGATGACTGTAGGTGTATGGGTTAATTTCTGGATTCTCTATTTACATGGCCTTGTTCTGAGGCCCGGAACTAGAACTGGGCACAAGACACATCCTAGCCTTGAGGCCTTTTGCTAAGTCTGAGACACTGCATCCAACCCTTGTGCCCATGGTCTACACCTAAGGAAGGGCTAACATAAAGGAGTTAAACTTACTCCCACTAGGGATGGAAGACAATCTCCTCCCTTAAGTCTTGGTTCCCAGTGCTTCCTTCTGCCACCCTCAGCAAATGTGCAGGACATGAAATCGCTGAGGCATCCGCTGCTTTTCTACTTCCCTTCAAAATCTTAGTTCCCTTATTTAAAAAAAATATTTTGCCTCAGTGATCATTTCTCAACACTTCCTCACCCAGGAGCCCCAGAACCCCCACCAGGCCAGCTCTCCTCTTGCATGGGCTCTGGTAGGATGAAGGTCTCCGTGGCTGCCATCTCCTCTTTCCTCCTCCTCCTCATTATCACCACCGTTGCCCTAGGGGCTGAGGCTGGATCCTCCTCACGTGAGTGCAACACCTTGTCTTCCTTCCAACCTAGGCCCTGTGGGGAAATAAGCAGAAGTAAGGTGGCTGGGAGATGAGGAGGAGGGAATCTAGAAGGAGGTGGTCTGGTGTCTTCTTAAATGGGTTTCATCCTCACCCTCCACAGGACTAGTCCCGCTTCCTCAAGGCATGGAGTGAGGCCAGCCTGCCTCTCCACTCCCTCAATTCCTCTCTTTGCCATTATGCAAAAGAGTGGCTGACTCCATTTGGGGGGCAGTATCCTCTGGGAGATTGTAGAGCGGTGTCTATAGCCCCTCAAGGCCATTTTGTCTGCTGTCCTGCTGAGATGACGGCCTGGCATCCCCCCCATGCTGTGAGTGTGCTACTGCTTGGGTATGAGCTGGGGAAACACAGCAGTGTGGGGTCCTGCCTAGGCCACCTCAGCATGGGAGCCCTTAGGATGAGCTGCCTTTGCAGACAACCAAAGCTACTCCTGTCCCTTCCATTTTACCATGTTTCCTTTTCAGAAGCTGGTGGAAACATAGAAGGTCGTTGAAACAAAGCTAGTCTAGAGCTAATAGAAATCTGGGCAGTTTGATATGCCTTTCTGAAAAGCCATTTGTCAACTCAGAGGAACAAGATAGAGAGTCAGAGCCCTGAGTGGATCTTGGGGACCAACGGGTCTGGCATTCCATTCTCTGGATAGTGAGGATGATGCCTGGAATGGTGCTCTGTAACAGGCCAGGTCTTTCCCTTTCCACCCAAGCATCTGGCCACCCTCGGTGACCTCCAAGGCCATCGTGACACACATCCACATTTCTGTCCGGGTTGGTCAGACAACATGCACACACCTGATTCTTCCTCTGTAACCACAGCATGTCCTAGTTTGTACAGGGCCTTGCCATGGCCTGCAGCACTCTTCCCACTATCTCCATGATCCAAGCTTGGGGTGACTTCGCTGTCACCCCCTTGTATCTCCTATGAGAACCATGAAATTATGAAATTTCACAGTCAGAAAATAATTGAGGGCCAGCCCATGGCTCACTTGGGAGAGCGTGGTGCTAATAACACCAAGGCCACGGGTTTGGATCCCTCTACAGGGATGGCCAGTTAGCTCACTTGGGAGAGCGTGGTGCTGACAACACCAAGTCAAGGGTTAAGATCCCCTTACTGGTCATCTTTAAAAAAAAAAAAATTGAGAAATCACTTAATCCAGAGATTTTTTAAACTTTTTAGACCATGAAACCTTTTCTTCAAGCAAAGCCTTCCATAGAGACCCAATATGTAAATCAGAAAAAAGGGCTGAATGGAGTGCAATCCCCAAGATATTGCTGTCCTATGCAGCAAGACAGTCCCTGCAGTACCCAGAGCCCCAGGGAGTTCAGTGTAAAAACCACTGACCTGGTCCAAAAGCCTCATTTCCAGAGAAAGAAACTATAAGTGAAAGTTAAATGGTCACAGCACAAAGAAAGCAAAGGTGAGGTCAGGCTAGAATTTGGGTGTCCTGCTTCCAAGGCCATTGTCCTCAGATCGTGGTGTGGGCATCCTTCCCTCTCTGCAGGCTATGGGTTCAGTGGGGACACGGGCAGGATGGGGGACCGGGAGGGTTGGGTCTGCATTCCCAAATGGCATGTCTCCCAATCTTCACTAGGATTTATTCCAAATATCCTCCTCATTGGAGCATCTTTCCCAAATAAGGCATGCAGTTTGTAGGACCTTGAGCAGGTCACTAGCCTTCTCTGCCAGTCGACACCCCAGGAATGGTGTATGCTCAATGAGGAGATCCGGGTTTGCTGCTCTTCAATCCACAGTTGAAAGTTATCAGCCAGTCTTTCCAGAAGGGGGTGAAGAAAAGGAAGGAGGGTGGTTGCTGATGAAGGAGGAGGGAAGAGGAGCTAAGGAGTACCCTGGAGAGGGAGAAGAAAAGACTGAGCTTCTCCAAAGTCCACTCTCTGAGATCAGCAGGGCTATCTTCTCCTTCTTTCCCTCTTCCACCCCATGGGGTTGCAGAAGCAGCCAGTAGTATCACCTTCGACAGGTTCCCTCACGCTTTCTCCGCAGGAGGACCTTACCACCCCACGGCGTGCTGCTTCACCTACATTACCCACGCACTCCCGCGTCGCTGGATTACGGATTATTATGAGACCAGTGGCCAGTGCTCCAAACCCGGAGTTGTGTAGGTGGCACCCACACATCACACTGGGGGAGAGGGAGCCAGCAGGGCCTGGGGGACAGGGAGGATGGGGACCCCCACGGCGCCTCCCAGGCATGTCTACACAGGGAGAGGCAGCTGAGGAGCAACCTGGGGCTTTCTGGCTGGAGCATGCAGGAAGCCATGTGGAAACTGGCCCCATGGATGCGAGGCATCAGGGGAAGGCAGGAGAAGGCAAGAGGGCATTTCCTTGGGGGGACACACAGACTAGATGGGTCTAGGAGTTTTAGGGTATGAACAGCAAGTCTGAGAGAGGCGACTGGCCCCGAGCTGCCTCTAATAAAGGAAGGAGAAACAGTCCAGGTTGAGGTGGAATTTTTGGGAGGGAGAGAGGACAGCCTTTCTCTTCCTGCTGCTGGACCCCTAGGTTTGTAATCCTTCTCCTTGTTGCTCCACAGCTTCCTCACCAAAAAGGGCCATTCCATCTGCACCAACCCCAGTGACAAGTGGGTCCGGGACTACATCAAAGACCTGGAGGAGACCTCTGAGTGACCCAGAAGTAGTGGAGAAGGGTGCAGCTCAGAGACCTAAAGAGAAGAGGCTAAGGCCCCCTCCCACCCCCAGCTTTTGGCCCCAGCAACCCCCTGGGAGCTGCCCTGCCTTGAATTAAAGACCATTCATGCCTTCTCTGCTCTCATTCAATTCTACTAAACTTACTCACTGGCAGTGGACCGAGGACATCAGTGAGCCCAGCCCGGATGTGGCGCCCCCTAGCATCAGGCCTTTCTCTACAGAAGTTTCAGAGTCTGGTGCAAAACAATGAGTCAGACCTGCAATGGAGGTAGTGAGAAACTGAGCAGAAAGTGAGAAGGAAACTCAGTGTAAAGGCCACCTCCTGAACAGGTACCATTTTCTTAGTGCTTTCTACATTCTACACACTCTGCTAAGCAGCCTATATGAATTATCTTATATAAGCTTCACAACAAGTGTAAAAGCTAAGAATCATCCTCTGATTTTACAGGTAAGTCTTCATAAAGGCTTCTCCATAACAGTCAAGCTCCACAGTCCTTTTCTCTGTGCTCTTCCCAAGGCCTTTCATCACTGCTCTCTGGGATAAGAATGATTCATGGACACACTTCAGCAAATCCTTCCCCCTCCACTTACACACACCAGGTCATACTATACTGTTTTACTCATTTTTCTGTTGCCCATAAGGCCTAGCAGAAAGCCTGGCCCATACCAGCTGCTCAGGAAATGGATAGATGGATGGGTGGATGGATGGATGGACCAATGGGGACCCCCATGGTGCCTCCCAGGTATGTCTACACGGGGAAAGGCAGCTGAGGGACAACATGGGGGCTTTCTGGCTGGAGCTGATGGAATAAGACAGGAATCAAGAGGGGGGCTATGCTCCAAGAATAGGCTGTGAGCCCCACCTCCAGTGCTCAAGGAGGAGCTCTGTGTGCTTGGATTAGGAGCATGCCCAATGTAGAGACTATGACCACCCTCCGCTGGCCTCCAGCCTTCCACAGACAAGAGATTGTGGACCAAGGCAAGGGCCAAGAGGGGGCCTGCATGCTAAAGCTACACCCAGGCTTCCTCACCTCCATAAACAGAGGTTGGGGGGCACCCCACATACATAGCTTACCTACCTTCACAAAAGGCCACAACTTCACCACCACTAACTGCCTTGAGCCCAGCAGGACTAACTGCATTATATGTTTTGCCTATTTATGAGCACTCGTGCCCAGCAGTGAGCCCCATAAAGATCTGCACATTCCCTATTATTATGCCCCTGCCTCCCACTACTCCCAACCTCTGAAACACATCCCCTATGCCTCTAGAGTTCCCAGTCCATCAACCACAAAATCCCCCATATCTTCCATCTCTTCTCTGAAAGCTGCCTTCAAAGTGGAAAGGGGCCCTGAGGCAATCTGAAAGAGAGATGATGCTGTGAGGCAGGCCCAGCCAGAGCCCAGGCCAGCCGGGCAGAAGCCAGAACTCTGGACCCCAGAAGCAGGTTGTCAGGAGCACAGTGTTGGAGCGCCCTCTGCTGGTGATGATTGGCCACAGTGGCAGAGTTGGACAAAACTGTACAGCGGGCACACAGAAAGGATCAGCCAGCTACACCTAGAAATCAATCCAGAGTCCAAGGTCCAAAGAGATAAATAAAAGCATCTACAAATTAACCAAACACATCAGTTACAAACTGGACTCAAGGATCAGGCACATTGTTTTTTCAGAGTGTTAGCATAATCTGTGACATAAAAGAGTGAGTTCAATAACGTGTCCTTGGACTAGCGATGGGGGATGTCCCTCTCAGAGACCACTAAACCCTACCTTTGCCTCAGTCTGTGCTCTCTCTAATCCTGCTTTATTCTCACCCTCCCAGAGACCAATCACCTGGGGCAGTTCAACCCTTCCTTCCCCTTCCCCAACACTGAGATGGCGGCAGGTAACATGGTCAAATCAAATGGATCTGGTTTTCAGTACTGCCTATCCACCTCCTTCCTGTGTGACCTCAGACAATTTATTTAACCTTTCTAAGCCTCCACGGCCTCAGCAGAGTAATAATCGCTACTTCACTGTCTTGAGGATTAAGTAAAATTGGGCATGCAAGGTGGCTGACACAGTGCACATTCACCACACATTCCTTCTCCAATTTATTCCTTCACACAAATTCAGACCTTCCTGAATTCAGCTTTGGGCTGGGCTCCGTCCTCCACTGCCCTCCCTTTCAGCAAACATCGAGGTCCGTTGTTTCTCCTCCTCCACCAACTCTGAAGCGGTCAGAGTCCAGAGGGCTGAGCAGCAGGAGAGCGAACAACCAGCAAGGAAGCCATCTCCACTCGGCCCTCCGCTGAGGCTGTACTGCCCCACTGAGAGGATGAAGGTCTCCGTGGCTGCCCTCTTTCTCCTCATCCTCATCCTCACCACTGCTTCTGCTTCTTACAGTCAGTCAAGTGAGTCCACTTGTCCCTGCAGGGCAAGAATGAGAAAGGGGAGCAGGGAAGCTGCCAGAGAGGTGACAGCTGCTGTCCTCAAATTCTCCCCTCTGTAAGTAGAGCTGGGCTCGGTCCAGATCCTTCTGGAGTTGAGCAGTTCCAGGAATCTGGGTCAAGGCTTCCTCAGGAGTCCCAAGGATAGAAAGCAGGAATGATCATTTAGGAGGAGGAGCCAACGAAGTAGCAGAAAATGCAATCAGAAATGCGTGTAATGAAGGGGAGGGGACGTGGGTGAATGAGAAAAGCAATGGGTGCTCTGGGAGGATGAGTTGGGAGAAGCAGACTGATGCGATCACTTGGGACTAAGCCCAGGATTGGGGAGTCCGAACCTAGACACCTCTTCCTCACAGTGGCTGGCATGGATCACTGGGACCATTAGACAACCAAAATGAATCCCTATGGGATGGCCAAGTGTGCTGTTTGGGGATCGATGGGCTCCATCTCCATCTCCCAGCCTAAGACTAGATATGGTCTGCAGAAAAGAGAAAAGGGGTTGAACAGATTTGAGCTGTGCGGAGAGGGGAAATTGGCACCTGTGGAGAATTGGGTTTGTTTTGACCACTCCCTATCCCCTGTCTCCACCATCATTTATGAGGATCTGGTGAAAGAGGAGGGATGAAGACACACAGCCTTTCCACGTACCTGCCTTTAGCTGCCCCAGCCTTTCTTTTTTACCCTGAGCGTGCAGTCTGGCCTGACTACCTGTGTAAACACTCAGGGGAGCAAGGGCCAGGTGCATCATGTAATCTGCCCACATACTCTCAGGATGACCCTGGTCTTTGTAAACTTTGCTTTGAGATCCAGGCACACGAATGTCATTTACAAAGGGACTGTGTGTAGAGTCACTTATGAAGGGACTCTGTGTGTCTGGTGGGTGGAGGGAGCAACAATGGCCAATCAGGCCAGTGCAGTGGGCTCAGGCTTCAAGGAAGAGAAAATGGCCCACAAGCTTTGCCACTAGCTGGAGGCAAGGGATCAGGCTACAGAGGAACTTGTACTCTGCAGGTTTGGGGGCGGCCTCTGGCTTGACCTCCTGTGTAGTTTCCCTAGCAGATGAGTAGTCAGGGGAGCTCAAGGGAAACACATCAACAACAACCAATCAAGTCCAGCATCCTGCAAACATCAAAGAGGAAAAAAAGAGCCATTTCCAAGGCAAGAAGAGTGTTCATTACTACCATTTGCTCTTAATGATAATAAGCACTGATTGAGGATTTCGGTGTGCCAGGCTCTGAGTTAAGGGCTTTGAAAGCATTTTCTCAACTAATTCTTACCATAATCCTAGCATGTAACATGAGCTCAATACACGTTTGTCAAATCAAGTCGTGAGTAGACAAAGAGTCAGCAAGCTCCCTCCTGGTTCACGGACAAGTGTGAATAGCTAAGTCATCTGTACTTGATGACCCTCATTCAGAGGCTGAAGGTTCTACATGTGTGTCCCCCAGATGGGTTCAACTTTTTCCCTTTCTCTATTACCCATCAAGCTGTCACAGTCCCTGGTAACAGATGGCTTTGCTATCACAGGAGTGGAATGCAATTGATGGGAGACAGAGGGGGGCAGCTGTGTTCTCCCTCTCTGCCTCCCTGGCTCAGCTTGCAATGTGATTCCTTCAGAAATGCCTGAGTCAGTGAATCTTCCATCCAACTGCTGCCTGAAGTTTCATGAGAAAGTACTGCCAAGGAAGCTGGTGGTGGGATACAGAAACGCCTTTAACTGTCACCCGCCAGCAATCATGTAAGCACTTCTCTGCAGATATTTCTGTAAAGAGGAAAGCGAAACCTGGGGGCAGGAATGGGATACACAGAACCAAGAGGTCTCCATGCTAGAAGCAGTGGAGTAGTGGCCAAGGGTTTGGGCTTTGAATTACAGGGGCATGGGTTTAATTCCTGATTTTGCCACTTATAGCTGTGTGACCCAATAAATGGCAGCCACTATGAAACCCAAGACTGAGGGTCCAGGTTGAGTGGGGAAGGGACTGAGTGAAGAGATGATAAAGTCTCAAAGCCAGAGAGGGAGGCCTTCTGAGGAGATCCAGACAGGGGAGGCCTAGGGAGGCCTTAAAGAACGTGAGGTGAGGCCCATGTGAGCCAGAGGTGGGAGTGTGATCTGGACCCCTACCCTACTCTGCAGCCCGTGACAGTCTAACTCTGCCTCCACAGCTTCCTCACCAAAAAGAACCGAGAAGTCTGTGCCAACCCTGACAACAGCTGGGTCCAAGACTACATCGAGGATCCCAACCTACCTTTGCTGCCCTCCAGAAACTTGGCCTAAGTTAAAATTATTACATCAGAGAAAGGACGAACCCAGCTCCTCAGCTCCCCATGATCAGGCCTCAGTGGAAGTCTAGGTTTGGGGAGAGAAGGAGTAAACCTACGTATGAAAACACAGTCAGCCTTGTGGTCTAGCACAGTCACATTCAAACAGCCAATGATCAAAATAAAGGAAAAGTATTTCAAATATTTTCTCAATCTTGGGAAGAAATGCCAAAGGAAAGGGGGCAGAGATACATTCTTAACACACAGAAAAACATCTTTCACATCCTTCTCCTTGCTCTGCTTTCAGTTCCTCACCTCATCCCAATACACCAGCCATTCTAAATACTGGATACTTTCCAACTAGCCAAACTGCCTCTGGCCTCTGGGTCTTGACCCATTAACAGACCCCCAGAACTCTTAACTTTTCCTGCCCATCCTTATCCCTTTTCTGGACCTTTATTTTTTTTCTATGATTCTTTTCTTTCAAAAGGTAACTTTTTCTTAGCAGATCAGGGTGGGAATATTCACATGTTAATCACTTTGGGCCCTGTCCCAGGGGCTTTGCTAGATCCACCCACATTTGGTCTTTCTCAGGGTGGCATGGGTACAGAGAGTGACCAAAACAAAAGAAGAGGCACACATCTCTAGCTCCCCCGCTAAGCTTTGCCCACCAGGGAAAGGGTGTTAGACTAGGTTGGGGGCACACCTAGTCCAAAACTCAAGCATGCAATAAATAAAATTTCCTTAATTGCCAACTTGATTCCTAACTTCCTGCCTTTTTCTGCTAGGGTGAAAGAAGCTTAATCGCAGTACTTTCAGGGGCGTCACATTTCTTGGGAATTTTGTCAAGGCTCGGGGCTGGCGGGTTTACATAGCACCAAGCCCAGATATATTTGTTCAGTATCCCCTTCTCTCTCCTTCTCTGTCTCCAGCTCAACAGCAGGGAACTGACTCAGCTCCCTTGCCTTCAATGTTCTCCCAAAATGCTGTTGTGAAGGCAAAACAAAACTCAGGCAATTAAAGCTAGATAATTAACAGAAACAAATAAATGTAGTGAAGTGATCATTCTGAAAAGTGGCCATTCAGTGAATTGGATTCTGGTAAACTGGCCTATAACTGCCCCCAGTGTCCCTTTCCCGCATCCCCCCTTACCATGTTGGCAATACAAGAGCCTTCCTCTCCACTCCAGACTGAGCGAATCTACCCAATAGCCACCTGACCCAGCTGCCAATCAGACGCTCACAGAGATTTGAAATTCGGACCTGAGACACACAGACTGGTTGCTGTTGGAGCAGAAGTGAGTGTCTGGCAGCATCCCAAGGGAAGAGGTCTATACACTCCTGCCCTAAAATACGTGGAGCTACCCTGCTTCCTGTCCACGCTCCAGGCTTGGGGCTTTGGCTAGTGCTCCATTTCCAGAAGATGACCCAGCATCCTTCCCATTATCCCTCTTTAAAAAAAAAAATTCCTGAAGGGCCACGGTGGCATTTAGCACCTCTGGAATAACCTTTGTTGATTCACTCAGTTCCGGGGCCGTGTGCACGCGTATGTGTTAAAATATACATAACATAAAATTTAGCATTTTAGTCTTTCTCTCTTTTTGCTGACTAGTACAGGGATTGAACCCCAGACCTTGGTGTCATTTTAACCATTCTTAAGTGTACAATTCAGTACGTTCACTTTGTTGTACAACCCATCACCATTATCCATCTCCAGATCTTTCTCATCATCACAAACTGAAACTCCATACGCGTTAAACCCTAACTCACCATTCTCCTCTCCCCCAGCCCCTGGTAACCACCATTCTGCTTTTTGTCACTGTGAATTTGAGTGCTCTTGGTACTTCAAATAAGTGGAATCATACAGCATTTGTCCTTTTGTGACTGGCTTATTTCATTTAGCACAATGTCCTCAAGGTTCGTGCATATTGTGGGATGTATCAGAACTGCATTCCTTTTTAAGGCTGAATAATATCCATTGTATGTATCTACAATATTTTGTTTATCCAATCATCTGTCACTGCACACATGGGTGTCCCCCCTTTCTTGCTAGCCAAAGTTAACAGATCTTGGTTTCTGTTACTTGCACCAAAAGCACCTTAACTTGTACAACAACCCGTCAATCACCACCATGGCCAGGCAGGGGCTCAGAGGCCAGTGAAGGCTGGATGCTCTGCCCCACACGTTGCTGTCCTTGTTCCTCCACAGGGGGCCAGGGCTACCTGCTTTAGTCCCTTCCTGGGCTGTGAGCTCCTGCTCCTTGATCCAGTAATTTCTCTTCACCCTTCTTGCTATCAAAGTTCAGGGGTTACAACTATGATCAAAGTCCTCCCTCCAGGAGCTCACAGCCTGGGGGTGACATAATCACTAACAAATACAGTGTAGTCAGGCACAGACTTCTGCTTGCCGAGGACAAAGTAGACATGAGGGGAAGGAAGGAGTGGTGGTGGCGGGGTTAGATTAACACAGGAGCCAGAACAACAGAGTGTACACCCAAAGCAGCAGGAAGTTTCAAAGTCCTTAGTCAGGACCAGGGTCTTAGGGTACCAGAGATCAAAGGCTTAAAAGGCAAGATAGGGCTAAAAACAGGAAGGACAAGGCCAGGATTCTTGTAAGCTGAAACAGAAATGTAATGCTGTTTGTTTCTTTCTTTGTTGCATCAGAGGAATTCAGGGTTGAGATGTCAGTTTGAAAACCTGACTGTTTGGAAGGCTATATATACAAAGTCAAATACCTGCCCCAGAGCATAAATAAAGCTTGCCAGAAACTTCTAATGGGTCTTGCCAGAAACTTCTAATGGGTCAGAACCCAAAGAACTTTTCTCAGGTGCACTCAATTGTTTTTAAAGAGGGATATTCCTGTCCTTTCAAGGGAGGTAGATAGATGCCTGACTTTAAACACATGCGCACACACACACACACACACACACACACACACACACACACACACACACACACACACAAAGGACTTCCTCATTCTGATACACAGGAGTTTCCAGCCCTGGTCATCCTAAAGCAAAGATCTCACCAACATAAACCCACTCCCAAACAGTTTACATGGCTGTCAGCATTGTGGAATGTGGGTGGCTAGTTACATGGGGGAACCAGTTGGGGCAGAAAGGGAAGAAGATGAGGAAGCCACTCTGGGTAATACAAAGAGCATTTTACTGGGAATCACAGAGGACTGGTCACATGTACTCTTTGTATGCAGCCCACTCATATACCATGAGGACTTGGACCAGATGACCAGATGTCCCGAGTCTGGTTTCAGCAGGCCTATTAGAAATGTTATTAGGCCTCCTGAGATGCGTGCATGCATGAGTGTGAGCAACCACTGAGAGTCAGCAGTCTGAACAGGCACTTGGGGGACACAGTCAATGCAATGGTTTAAAAGCATTGGCTCCTAACTTGACAGACAAATCTAGGTTCAAATCCCAACTCTGTCACTTACTTTGAAGCCTTGGATAACTACTAATCATTCTAAGCCTTGGTTCTCATTTGCAAAATAGGTCAATAATGCTACCTACCTCCCAGTGTTGAGAGAATTAATACGTGATATGAGAGAGTGCTTAGCAGATAATAAGTGCTCAGTAAACAGGCCTTATTATTCCGGTATCTGACTTTTCTATAGGACCATGGAATGTAGGACAGAAAGAAGCTTTCCCTCACTGTGAAGATTCATCAGTCTATTTCTGTTGCTTATAACAGAATACCTGGATCTGGGTAATTTATAAAGAAATGAAATTTATTTCTTACAGTTTGGTGGCTGGGAAGTCCAAGGGAACACATCTGGTGAGGGCCTTGTTCTTGGTGGTGACTCTCTATGGTGATGCAGGGTGTTACATGGCTAGAATGGGCTGAGCAAGAGAGAGCTAACCCTCTCACCACTTGCCCTCTGTGTAAAGCCATCAGAACCATGACCATTACTCCCTGAATAGATCAATACATTCAGAAGAGCACAGTCCTCACAATATAATCACCTCTTAAAGGCCCCACCTTACAAATATCATGATCAGATTTCCCATCCTCTTAGCACTGTTACAATGGGAGTCAAGCTTCAATGAGTTCTAAGGGGACATTCAATCCTCAGCAAAAGATAAGGGAACTAAGTCCACAGAAGGAAAGTAACTTGCCCAAGGTCACACCACAAATCACTGGCATACCTGGCACTAGAACTGGGGGCTGCATTTTAAACAGAAGAAACCTCTTGCTGTGGGTTGAATTTGTGTCCCCCAAAGTCCATGTATTAGAAACTTAATCCTCACTGTGACAGTGTTAAGAGGGTAGGAAATCCTATCATAGTAATTGAAAGGTGGGGCCTTGAAGAGGTGATTTGATTGTGAGGATAATACCTTAATAAGTGGAATAAGAAGTTGATGGTTTAATGGTGGTTGTGGGCATGGTTCTGAGGGCTTTAAAAGGAGAGCACGTGAGGAGCGATGTCTCTCTCTGCTCCGCCATTCTCTCAATGTGACATCCGGCATTGCTGTAGAGTCAGTCACCTCACCAGAGGTGTTTCCTGGACTGTGGACTTCCCAGCCTCCAAAACTGCACACAATAAATATTGTCTCTCTACAAATCACCCAGTTTCAGGTATTTTTGTTATAAGCAACCGAAATGGACTAATACATCTCTGATCTACACCACCCTGAGGCTTGTATGAGCATGGGGAAGATTGGTGTCATCCAAATAAGGAAGCAATTGTTCAAAGCCTCAGGCCTCCTTTTCCATGACCTGGGCTCCCTGGAGAGCCTGACTTCCATTCAGGTATCTTCTGATTCTTTCCGAGAAGACTCTGAATAAGTAACGGTCAAATGCAGAAAGGGACCTTGAATTGCTCCAGGTATTTATTAGTGACAGCCTTATCCTCTCTGAGCCCAGTTTTCCCATCTGCAAAATGAAGCTGATATCTTAACAGGGCGGCTGTGACAACCCCCAGTCCCTGGCATAGGGTCTGGAACAAGCATTATAATAAAATGGAAAACAGTATCGATCTCTTAACAGCTAAAACATGAATCCCTCTCGTGGAGAAAACAACCTTTGCTAAGAAAATGCGTGGGCAACCCTAGTTAAGGCAGGAAACTCCCGCAGGACATGGTTATAGACTGGAGCCAAGACTTTAGAGGAAGGAGTGAAGTTGCTCTGAGTGAACCAAGAAGAGGAACAGTTTTGCCCCTGAGAGGTGGAGGGGAGGGAGAGAGAGAAGTTGGGGAAGGGGATGGAGGCTGTATAATGAACAGCAGAAGGGCCGGCCCTGGCTCACTTGGGAGAGCGTGGTGCTGACAACACCAACTCAATGGTGACGATCCCCTTACCGGTCATCTTTTTAAAAAAAACAGCAGGACTTCCCCTTTCAAAAGTTCCATCAATTATTTAGCTCCTGGAATACTTGATTAAAGCACTTGTGAGTGCTTTGGGCCAAGGCGATGAGGGAAAGGACTCCATATCAAGGATAACATAGATGTCATGGCCAGCACCCCCAGAACGAGGAGTAAGAGATTGAGAACTTGTGAAGTAAGTCTTTGGGGACTCACAGAATTCTCATGGAAGCTTTGGAATGTAGAATTGGGAAAATGAAAAAAATCCCAAGCACCTCTCAAGAGCCAAGGACATGACTGAATGGCTTCTTTAGACTGGATAGTGACAAAGGCCTTACTGACAAGGTCACATATAACTCAAAAGTTAAATGCCTAGAGCACATCAGCCATGGCAGGACCTGGGGAAGAAAGAACTTTCCAGGCAGAGGGCACAACTTTCCAGTACAAAGAGCCTAAAGCAGGAACTAGCTTGGCACATGCAGGCAGATGGCTGGAGCTTGGAGGAGGAGGAGGAGAGTAGCATGAGTATCAAGGAAGGCAAAAGCAGGGCAGGGAGGGTTTTGTAAGCCAGAGTAAGGAGGGTGCAATTTATTTCGAGAGAGGTAGGAAGCCATTGGGGAATTTTTAAGCAGCCAAGAGAGATCATTTGATTTACATGTTTCAAGAAACATTGGCTTCTGTGCAGAGAAGAATTACTAGGAGCAAGGGAGACTAGTCAGGAAAACACAGCAGCAGCTACAAATGACAGTGGCTTGGACCAGGGAAGTAGTGGTGGAGGTAGCAGACAATGAGCAGATTAGAGAAATGTTTGGGGATAGAATTGAAATGATTTACTGAGAAAGATTTGGACTCGAGCAACTAGGTGGGTATTAATGCAATTTATACAGGTGGGGAGGTCTGGGAGCAGGGGGAGCAAATTAGGGGGCAGAATCAGGAGTTCTGTTGGGGCCATTTTAAATTAAAGATGCTTCTTAGGTGTCCATGTGGCCATGTTGAATAAGGTATTGGCTATGTGGGTCTGCAGTGCCAGGAAAAGGTCAAGCTGGAGATGTAAAGCCATGGGACCAGATGGGGTCAGCCAGGGAGACTGCATAATTAGGCTCAGGAGCATTCAAACATTCAGTGGCAGAGTAGAGAAGGAATAGCACAAAAATGGAATGGACGAGTGGCCAGTGACATAGCAAGAAAATCAGAGACTGTGGTACCCTGAGAGCCAAAAAACTAAAATAATTCAAGAAATTGAGAACAGTCAAATATGATAAGTGCTGCCAAGAGGTAAAGGAAGAATAGAGAAACAGCCATTGGATTTGACCCATGAAAGTCATTGGCAACCTTGGCAAGAAAAGTCTCAGTGGAAAATGGTGACAAAGGTCCAACCAAGAGGCTGGAAAAGGTAGGGGGAAAGGGAAGTTGTAAGAGGTTGGTTAACAGATACAAAATTACAGGTAGATATGAGGAATAAGATCTAGTGATTATGATTATAATTAACAACACTTTAAGCGGGGTCCTGGAGCATGGTAAGGATTTGGAGCTGCTGAAAAGTAATTGTAGTCTGACTTGATCTTAGGAAAATTAGTGAGCAGCGCCACCCGGTGGTTAAAAGCCACAATGTCTAGTCTCTGAGTGTTCTTAAAGGGCTCACAAACTGTACCATGTCTAAGACCAGCTTGTGTATAAACCGAGCTGCTAAGATGGCCCCTCCTGGTGCCCACACCTTCCCACCTGTCCCTGCTTTCTCCCCTTCTGAAAAGAGTTGAGGTTTTTAGTACACACCGAGGACACAACATATAAAGATCCTGCTCTCATAGAGCTTACCTTTTAGTGGGGAGATGGAGAGACCATACACAAATATACACAACATCAGGGTCTATAAAGAAGAATGAAGCAGACTAAGGTGACGGTGAGGAGTGCAAAAGACAACTGTGTACTACCTGATGGGACCCACCAATAGAACAATTTTTAATAAGAATCTTATTAAGTTCTTATTAAATGTATCACCCTAAATTCTGCTTCCAGCATGGAAAACTGAGCACCTAACAAAGCGATCATTCTGCAAGTAAAAGCTATAAAGTCTGGACAAAATTTTTAAATACAACTGAGAACTTGGGAGACTGTACAAAAGGAGGCAGATTTTGGAGGGACATTGAAAATTGCAGCAAGCAATAAGCATAGAGTAAGTTCCTATTTTTTTGTGACTTTGGCCTGAAGGCAACTACACTTGCTGTGGAGGATGCTGCAGGGTTGACTAAGACTCTAACAGGAAGTTTGTGGTCTTTCTGGCCAGATAAACCAGGGGAAGGAGCCTGAGGCAATAGTGACCACTGGAAAGTCAGGGGGAACCACAGAAAGGAAAAAATCAACAAAGGGGAATCCCAAATTCTTTGTATAAACTTAGTCCAAGTTTCTGGCTGACCTTGAACCATATGTACTTGGGGAAAACTGAAAGCAGTTTGCAACTAAACTTAAAGAACTGAACTAATATCTGATCCACTGCAGGCATGAAAGTTTGCAGTTTGAATACAACTAACTGTCAATAGTCTGAAAAAACAAAAACAGCAAAACTCTTCAGACCAGTATACTAGAATCTAGAGTCTCCATCACATAATAATCACAATGTCTAGGACACAACCCCAAATTATTCAACATATGAATGGCCAGGAAAATGTGACCCAGTTTCAAGAGAAGAGACAATCAATACATGCCAACCCTAAGATGAACCAGATAATGGCATTATCAGACAAGTACTTTAAAGCAGCTACTATATTTAGTGAGGTAAAGGAAAATATATTCATAAAGAATGCAAAGACAAGAAATCTCAGCAGAGTAACAGAATTTTAGAGCTAAAACTTCTCTTAAAAATAATGCCGGCCCTTGGCTCACTTGGGAGAGTGTGGTGCTGACAACATCAAGTCAAGGGTTAAGATCCCCTTACTGGTCATCTTTTTAAATTAATTAATTAATTAATTAAAATAACATTAAAATATATCTAAAATTTTAAAATTCACTAGATAAACTTTTTTTTTCTGTTTTGTTGTTGTTGTTTCCACTGGATAAATTTAATAACAGAATGGAGATGACAGAAGGGGACTGTCCAGTTAGCGCAGTTGGTAAGAGTGTGATGTTATAACACAAGAGTTCAGATCCCACACTGGACAGCTGGAAAAAAAAAAAAAATGGAGATGACAGAGGAAAGAGTCAGTGAAGTTGAAAATACATCAATAGAAATTATACAATCTGAATAAGAAAAAGAAAAAGATTCAAAAAGAATAAACAGAGCCTCAGAGACCTGTAAGAATAATTTCAAAAGATGCCATATGGATACTTAGAGCCCAGAAGGAAAGGAGAAAGAATGGAGTGGGAAAATATATAAACAAATAATGACAGAAAACTTCCTAAATTTGGTGAAATTCATACATTTACAGATTCAACGTAAGCATACCCCATACAGGATGGATTCAAAGAAACCCATGCTTAGACATATCAAAGTCAAACTGCTAGAAACAAAAGATAAAGAGAAAAATTTGAAAGCAGGAGAGAAATATTACAAATTATATACAGGAAAACAATAATTTGAATGACTGAAGACTTCTTATCAGGAGCCATGGAGACCAGAGTACAAAAGAACAACATCTTTAAAGTGCTGAAAGAAAATGTAAGAACCCAAATGCCCCAAGGGATCACACCCTGATCACATAAGTCCTTCTCGGCCACACCCCATCATGGCGCTGGTTGCCCTTCTCTTCCGTACTCTCCTTCCCGCCGGCGCGAATCGCACGCCAATCAGCTCACCCCAAGCCCCATGCGGTATGCTAAGTAGGGATTGTATTTTAAGCCAATCAGCCTTCCCTAAAAGCCCTGTATATATGTGTGTGTGTGCTGCCTAATAAATGAGCTCTCTCCGGTGGCTCATCAACTGGTGTCGACTCGTCCTTTCAGAAAACCTATCACCACAAGTGAGATAAAGTATGCCTGATCAGTCAGTCTTCCACTCTGGAACCAGAGGTACAGGAATGGGAACTCAGTAGTAAATGCCTATTCCAGCTCTTTTTTCTGGTCCATGCACCCAGTATAAAAGTGGTAAATGAATTTATTTTAATATGCCCACAGTCAAGAGTACTCAGTTTAGCTAACCTATTCCAGAAGGCCAAGGAGCACTTAAATTGGCTATAAATTACTGAGGCAGGCCTGAAGACATCATTCTGTGGAGAAGCCTCTAGGCCTTCAGTGAGAAAGAGTCAAGAGGACTGGGTACATTGGAATTAAGATTCTCAAGCAAAAATGACAAACAAACATTGTCCCCGGCCTCTAGCGGACAAGTCCAGGGGAGATAGGTATCTCAATCTGGGGAATAAAACTGAGATAAAGTCTTAGTCTAAGAGCAGTGATTAGTGGATTGGGGGATATTTTGTATATAGTAACAGGTTATCTCATTTAACTGTCAACTAACTAAGCCCCAGGAGAACCTCCCCCCAGAGAAGAGATTGAAGACTTTGAGGATCCTAGAAAAAAAGATGAAACAGCAGTGGGTAAGAGCCTTTATCTATCTCTCCAGGGCTATCCTGTAGAGAGCAATAAATAATTCAGTAAGATCAGCCTTACCCCTGGTAGCAACAGCAACTGACTGCAGAACCAAGAGCCAAAATACGGACTGACAATAGCACAGGAAAACCAGGTCAGCCACAACCCTTCCCAGAGGTGGAGTGGGGGTGAGGAGCAGGGTTGGGGTAGATATTCTCAGACTCTTGGCTGGGAGTCTGAGAATTAAAAATGATGATTATCTACAGCCATGATTGATCTCTCTAATCCCAGGCTGGGCACTCAAGAAGCAGTTATCCAAGCATCAGAACACTGGTGTTATAACATATGACTATATTTTAAATCCTTTTGAGGACCCATAGCACAATCCATGAAAGCAAAATTGGGTGGACTGTGAATACCAAAAATTCATTTTCATACCTGGAGTCTACCACAAACCCCACTGTGCCTGAGGGGTCAGGTGAATGACTCTGGCTCCAATACATTGCCCATTTTGAAACTTTTTCAGGAAAACCAAAGGCCAAGCCACTTACCACTTTAGACCAGTCTCGAATACCAAAGATTATATACTTTGTCCGGTGGACTTATACAACAACCAACCACAAAACCTCAGTGGCATACAAGTATTTCTTTAGCTGGCTGAGGGTTGAATCATCTAAACTGAGTTTGGCTGAAACAGCTCAGCTCTGCTATTTGTCCAAAAAAGCCCATATAATAAACACTCACAGGAACACACCACTAAAGCTGGGTTTATTCAACTTGTTGCAAGAAAGGATGATACACAACAGCAGATGTGAGGCACCATGGTAAAAAGGAGTACAAAGGGGTTTTTTGTAAGGTTTGGGCTTTTGTTGAGTGATTCTAAGGAGGGGCTAGGAGCAGCTGGGATTAGCTTAGCAATTGGGATTCCCAGTTATCTTCATTCAGAGAGTAGGAGAAATGAATCAAGGCTGGGGAAGTCATTGGTAAGAAAGCAGTAATCACTCAAAAGAAGGGGATTGTTCCAACATATTTAAGCTGCAATGTGACCCTGGGGAAACATTCTTTTCTGTTGGTTTTGCAGCATGCCCTATCAGTGTTTGTTATCACAGTCTGATTATTAACAGGGCTGATTTTTACTTTCTCAGTTCTGAGCTGATATTTACTCTCTCATGTCTCATCTTCTTCCTGGGTCCCATGGGCTAGCCCAGGTATGTCCTTTGCATGGCCATGGCAGAGGCACGAGAGACACAATCTCAATTGGGTGTGTACTTTTCAAGCCTTTGCTTGGTCTCACCTGCTGAGATCTAATTGGCCAAATCAAGTTTCATGGCTAAGCCTTGAGTGACAAAGTCAAAAATACACCATAAAGTCATATGGCAAAGAATGTAGATGTATTGGCCAATTGCTGAAAGGGAGCAAAGAACTGGAACAATAATCCATTTTACCACAGTGTGACCCTGGGAAAATCCCTTACATTCTTAGCTTTATTTTCCTCTATCTATAAAATAGTCCCTAGATAACAGGGTTGTTGAGAGAAGATTAAATAAATTAATATATATAGATGAGGTTCAGGACACACTACCCCGAATATGACTAGGAGACAGAATATGCCACCCCATATATGCCTTTTTAGCGTAAGGATTATTTTGAACTGATTATTTTGGGAAACAGCAGACACAGAAGCTTTGAGAAAGAAAAAGTTACCCTTTTGTAAGAGAAATTTACATCTAAGAAGAAAATTTCATTTGTAATAGTCTCTCTGTACCAGGAAGAGAAGGATGGCTCTAAATCACTAGTAACTATTATTAATTACTATTATTAATAGAGAAGGCATCAAATTAAATCTTCATAACAACACTTATCCTTGTTTCATGGTGCTTTTCCTGGCCATCTCGTCATAACTGGGCCTTCCCCACACCCTTCTTTGTTTCAGCAGAAGATGATACTTAAGCCAACTCTTAGAAATTTACCTTCCCTGGGTATCTTCCATGTACACATGAGGTACGTATGTTGTTAAACTCGTTTGTTTTTCCCTTGTTAATCTGTCTTTTGTTACAGAGGTCTGTTCCAACAAAAAACTCAGAGAGGATAGAGAAAAAATTATTTTTTCCTTCCTTACACTATAAAGAACATATGTTATCTCCTTTGATACAGTAATCCTAAAACAAGTTCCCCGTGTTTCAATGCCTGTTTTCCTGTCCTAAAACAACCTACATATGTGAATCCCAGAAAGCGGCATAGGACACCATGGCTCAAAGAGGTAAAGTGACTTGCCCAGGATCATGTACCTGATAAGAGGGGAAACATACTGATGTGGTACAGAAAACACATTTTGTGGTACCCCAAAATATGGCACATTAGCATACTGAATTTTTTTTTTTTTTTTAAAGATGACCGGTAAGGGGATCTTAACCCTTGATTTGGTGTTGTCAGCACCACGCTCACCCAGTGAGCTAACCGGCCATCCCTATATGGGATCCGAACCCGGGGCCTTGGTGTTATCAACACCACACTCTCCCGAGTGAGCCACGGGCCGGCCCAGCATACTGAATATTTTAAGCCAAAGGAAATTGAGAAAACTACAGAAGCAGGCAAGTCTCTCTTTCTCTTTCTCTGACCTTTCTCCACTGAAGCACAGTCATAAAAGAATTCCCTCCTATACCCGAAGCCAAGAAGAATCTGAATGAACAGGCCTTGCTAGGTCCCCCTCCCCTCAGTTTATTACCATTAGGTCCCACCTCCTTTTTGTATAATCATACTTTTATATGACTGTCCATTCTTCATCAAACCTAAGCATAAAAATCTAGTTTGCCCTGGGTCTTTGGGTTTTCATTGCTGAAGGCTCCCATGTCACATAAAACTTTGGTTAAATAAATTTGTATGATTTACTCTTGTTAATGACTTTTGTTACAGGGGTGTCAGCCACGAAGCTTGAGATAGGTGAGGAAAATATATTACTTGTTCTCCCTTACAATTCCCAGCTCTCTTTAAAGCTCGTGCTTGTCCTCTGTACTCCACAGTTTCACAATGAAAGTTTCACATCAGGCTGTGACTGATGTTGCTGGAATTTGGTTAAAAAGGGCCAGATTGTCAAGCCTTTTGAATGCCATACAGAGGGGTCTATAAGGGCCAAGGGAAGACATCCCCTTCAACTCCCTGAAGTTTCTTTGAAAAATCATCTGATAAATACAGATTAATAAGGCATAACAAATGATATTATATGACAGTGACAAGGGAGCCTTCAGAATGAAGATCCAAAGATATAGAGAAAATTGTCCATATTAATGTTTAGGGTCTATGAGGCAGGTACAGCTATGTAGAACTGTGATTGGACAAGAAAAGTAAGATCTAATGCCCATAGACTGAGTGGGGAAACCCAGCAAGGCCTGTCTGTTCAGATTCTTCTTGCCCTCTCTGTGTAGCATTCATTCCTCCAGGGTATGGGGCAGGACCCTTTCTGGAATGGGAGTCTTATGACCTACAATCAGACAAGGTAGGTCAGGGAATTTCTTTATGGCCAGCTCCAAAACAGAGATAGGGGAGGGGACTAGAGTATATCTATGACCCACCTTGGGAAAGAGGGATTCTAGTCTCCATAGCTTGCCTCCGGGGAGAATAGGCTGAAAGACAGGAGGGCAGGAGGAGGTCAGAAGAAAACTTTGCCTTTGAGACCACTTCTGAGGCCTTCACTCTGGGGTATCACTTTCTGGGCCCCAACAGGTCTGAATGTTGTTTCTTTTAAAATAAAGAGTTAGTGGGCCGGCCCGTGGCTCACTCGGGAGAGTGCGGTGCTGATAACACCAAGGCCACGGGTTCGGATCCCATATAGGGATGGCCGGTTCGCTCATTGGCTGAGCGTGGTGCTGACAACACCAAGTCAAGGGTTAAGATCCCCTTACCGGTCATCTTTAAAAAAAAAAAAAAAAAAAAAAAAAAAAGAGTTAGTGAAGGGGAGCTTTGGAGCCAGAAAAGTCTCAGTACAAATTGAAAGGGAGAAAAAGTAACATATTTTCCTCACCTTTCACGAAGTTCACGGCTGAGAACCCTATAACAAAAGGATAGATTTTAACAAAAGAAAAACATACAAATTAATTTAACCATTTTACATGACACAGGAGCATTCAGAAACGAAGACCCAAAGACCCAAGGAAAACTGTGTCTTTTTATAGACAGTCATACATAAGTATAATTGGAGGACAAAAGGGGATGATCTAATGGTAATAAACCAAGGGAGACTTATCAAGGCCTGTTTGTTCAGATTCTTCTTGGTCTCCAGGTACAGAGCAGGACCCCTGTGAAATGAGGATCTTATGATCTGCTTCCAGGGAGGTAGGTCAGAGAATTCTTTTATGGCCTGCTTCAGGGGAGAAAGGTGGGGGAGGAAGTCAGAGAGCAACCTTCATGTTTCTGCAGTTTCCTCAGTTTCCTGCAGTTTAAAATACTCAATATGCCAAGGTGCCATATTTTGGGGTAGCATGTTCTATACTCTGTCAAAATCGTGTTCCAGTAATCAATAGCTGTATAGCAAATCACCCTAAAACTTTATGACTTAAAAGAACAACCACTTATTATCTCTCATAATTTTTGTGGGTCAGAAATTTAGGAAAGGCTGGGCTAGGAATTTCTGGTTTGGATTCATTCATGTGGTTATAGTCAGATATTTTCTCTTTCTCTCTTTGTCTCCACATGTGTAGAATATACTATAAAGCATATGTACTTCACAGGGCCTGGTTTTCCAAAGTCTTGCAGTTTCAAATATTGACCTTGCGGAGGACTGGAAATTTTCCTCAGCCTATAAGTCTCTGGTGTGAGATAAAGATTTGTGGCACAGCAAGGTTGCTGGCTCAAGGACAGACTAGTTACTGGTTGTTATGTAAAGATACTGAGAAATTGCTATAAGAAGGAATGTTTGCTAAGATCAAGCTTGTGTTGATAAGACACTTAATTGTCTACTGGAATATCATCTGGCTTGTTTCACTGAAAGTTACCAGCCTATAGTGTTAAACTATAACCCCACCTATGTCTCTTCCTATAACTTCCTGGTCTGGAAAATAAATGCAGGAAGAGAAACCCAATTCGGTGTTAATTTCCTGAGGGAGGGTTGCCTCTTGCTGGAGGGTCCCAGGGAAGCTAACCACTTCGGGGCTTTTCACTGCTCAATAGAGATGGGCTTTGAGTGATCCTTTGCATCTCCGTCACCCAGGGGAAGCGGGGTGACAAATCCGTGGGGGGCGAAGCAACACAAAGCAACACACGTGGTGTCTCTACCATGGCAGCTCAGAGTAACTACACTTCAAAGGCTTCCAGAGCAAGAATCTCAAAAAGAATGCAAGAAGCTACATAACCTTTCCTAATCTGTCTCAAGGATACTAGGGATGGGGGGACAGAAGGAGGGGGGGTTGGGGATTGATAGGTCAGGTAAAGGGCATAAAGAAAATTATGATTTGTAATAATGAATATGCTAATAAAAAATAAAGAGTCATTTCACATTTATCTGTTGAGACAGTCACAGAAGTCCAAGAACAAAGGACATACTCTCTACCGCTTAATGGGAGAAACATCAAAGAATCTGTGGTCATGTTTTAAAACTACCACATCTCAGTTAACTCATCTGTAGAACAGAAAGAATAATAATAATATCTATCTCAAGAGGGATCATGTGAGGCTTAAATAAGATAAAGTATACCTGGCATGCAGTTTATTATTGTAACTCTAGCTCTATGTAGCTTTAGGCAATTTGATTAATCTCACTGTGCCTCATTGTTCTTGTCTATAAAGTGGAAGTAGTGATTGCACCCCTACTATAGAGCTGTTGTAGAGATTAAATGAGGTGATCTATTTAAAACACTTAGCATAGGGCCGGCCTGTGGCTCACTTGGGAGAGTGTGGTGCTGATAACACCAAGGCCCCGGGTTCGGATCCCATACAGGGATGGCCGGTTCGCTCACTGGCTGAGCGTGGTGCTGGCAACACCAAGTCAAGGGTTAAGATCCCCTTACTGGTCATCTTTTTTAAAAAAAATAAAAAATAAAAAATAAAAAATAAAATAAAACACTTAGCATAGTGCCTGTAAAGGAGTCAATGAAAGCTTAGTAAATTTCAACTATTGTTTTTACTAACGATTATTTATTAGACTTCAATGAAGAGGAAGAGGAAAAGGAGGAGGAGAAATAATGATGGGAATTATAGACCAGTTAAATAGCTGATGATTCTCAGCCAATATTAGGAAGGTCATAGAACTAGTTCTCCCCACTACACCCTATTTATCTCCTGCCTCTCAAGGTGAGACAGACACTAGAACCAGATCTTGCTTCAGGGGCCAAAGGTGGAGTGCTGTTGGGCTGTCAAAGGATGCTGTCTAGGGACTGATAAAGCTGAGTCATTGCTCAGGCAAACAGCATTCCCCACAGGCCAAGCTGAGCACAGCCCCACAGAATTTCAGGGCAGGAGCTACCCACGGCCAGGCAGACCAGCAATACCGGGCACATCTGCCCAAGGAGGCGGCAACACACCTAGGGCTCAGAGGTTAGGGTCCAGGCTCTTAGAAGGCAGTGTCAAGAGCAAGGCCAGTTCCTGATCTTTAAGGTAGTTTTAGAAACCATTCAGGGACTAGCATCTTGTATCTGGGATAAGACCAAAAGGCCAATCCTGCACATTGGTATATACTTTTGGCAGATAGATTAGGGGATATCAGGGAAAGAGTCAGGCTTAGAATTCAGGGCAAGACAGGATCTTAGTCCTTCCAGAACAGACACTGGAGAATGGTAAAAGGAACTTAAAACCAAGGTCAAAGTAGAAGCCATGTTCTTTTTTAACTGGAACTCATGGTGAAAAAAAAAGAGGACATGGGGAACAGTAATAATTGTCATTTATTGAGCACCTTTTATGTGCCAAATGTGGTACTAGGTACCTGGGGGTAAGCTATGTGACTTGGAGCCCAAGAGCAGTGCTGGCACATTGCCTCCTGGGTCCACCTTTAAAAAGGTCCTCCAAATCTCTAGGTATCCTCAAGACAGACTTGAACTGCTCAGCAAGGAGTGACCAAGCTTGCAGGTGGAAATCAGCAAGTCTATCTGTGGAGGCCAGGGTGAGAAGTGTGAGGAGGGGGAAGGTGACTCTCATTGACCCTCATACCATACCTTGCATTTGGCTGTGAGTGGCTAGCTTTGTATCTACACAGAGGTCATGTCTGTAATGAAAGCATAACAACAAAATCTTTCCTGATGTCATCTTTAAATTACATTTGCAAATTATTCAGGTGTTAAGAAATACAATAATATTCATCATCAAGGTGGGTATAACTTAAGCTCCAGTTGCATTGATAGCACATTGCCTATTATCTGATAAGCAGATCTTCAATTTGGATACAACCAGTAGTGAAACTCAGCCAGTTCCCCTATCTGGAGTTGCTGTGGTTCTGTTATATAATAATAAGTTAAAATGCAGCCAGCTCTTTCTCTTCAGTGAGTTTCATCAAATCACAGGAAGTCTACATACAGAATTCCCATTGATCCAGCTTCTGGCCTAGAGCCTGACCTTATCTGAAGGTGATATAATAAGATGAAAACACCAATTACCCTACAACTTAAAGCTGGTATCAGACTTGCTCTTAAAGAGGGAATTGTGGGTTTTTTTGTTTTTGTTTTCTTTTGCTTTGTTTTGCTTTTGGAAAATACCCTGAAAGGTCAATTAAAGAATAAATGGGAAGAGAGCATGCCTGGGGTCCTAGGCAAGGAGCTGAGGGCCACAGCCCCCTCCACCCAGAAGCAGGTAAGAGAGCATACCCAGGGTCCTAGGCAAGGAACTGAGGGTAGAACCCCCACCCAAAAGCAGACAAGAGGGCATGCCAAAAACACCACTCTACACAGGTGGCCCACCATAGCCGCTGCCACAGCCACACCTGCTAAAAAAGAGGCTTAACACCACAGCAGCAACCACTGCCACTGTGCAGGTGGCCCACCAGCCATTCAACTGCATGGACACAAGGAGAGTCACCAGTGGAGGCCAGAAAAAGAAGAGGACGCCTCTATCCTCAAAGCCCACTCAGAGTAATAGAAGAAGCAACTGCTCTACCAGCTGACCAGACATCAATGTAGAGATACAATATGAAAACCCAAGAGAATATGACACCACCAAAAGAATACAGTAATTCTCAAATACCAGCCCCTAGAGAACAAGAAACTCTTGAAATGACTGAAAAGGAATTCCAAGCAACAATCTTAAGGAAATTCACTGAGATATGAGAAGACTCAGACAACATAATGAAATGAGGAAAAAAATCCATGATATGAAGGAGGAAATTTACAAACAGATTAATACCTTAAAAAAAAACATAGCAGAACTCACAGAACTGAAGGATTCACTTAATGAAATAAAAAACATGACAAATAGCTTAAGCAGCAGGCTAGAATAAGCAGAAGAAAGAATTTCTGATCTTGAAGACAATCTTTTCAAAATAACCCAGGCAGACAAAAAAAAGGAAAAAGAGAATCTTAAAAAGTGAAGAAAATCTAAAAGAGCTAGTGGACAACCAACCTTAAGCAAACAAACATTCGAATCATGGGTGTTCCAGAAGGAGAGGAGAAAGGAAAAGGCATGGAAAACCTATTCAATGAAATAATAACAGGAAACTTCCTAGGTATAGGGAGCAATGCAGACCTTCAGATCCAAGAAGCTCAAAGATTCCCAAACAGATTCAACCCAAAAATATGCACTCTAAGACACATTATAGTCAAAATGGCAAAGCTCAAAGACAGAATCTTTTTTTTAAATTTATCAATATACAATGTAGTTGATTTTCATGTCCCTTTACCAATTCCTCTTTACCCCCATCTTTCCCCACTCCCCCTCATCAATATCATATCTGTTCACTTGTCTGAACAAGTTCAAGGAACTGTTGTGATTGTTGTGACTTCTTCCCCCCTCCCCATTTGTTTGTATATTTATTTATTATTAGCTCCCACAAATAAGTGAGAACAAACATGTGGTATTTCTCTTTCTGTGCCTGGCTTATTTCACTTAATATAATTTTCTCCAAGTCCATCCATTTTGCTGCGAATGGTAGTATTTCATTCTTTTTTATAGCAGAGTAAGGGCCGAGCCCGTGGCGCACTCGGGAGAGTGTGGTGCTGATATAGCAGAGTAGTATTCCACTGTGTGGATATACCACAATTTCCTTATCCACTCATCTGATGATGGACATTTGGGCTGGTTCCAACTCTTAGCTATTGTAAATAGTACTGCAATAAACATGGAAGTAAAGGTATCCCTTGGACATGATGATTTCCATTCCTCTGGGTATATACCCAGCAGTGGAATAGCTGGGTCATATGGTAGATCTATCTGTAATTGTTTGAGGAACCTCCATACCATTTTCCCTAAATGCCATACCATTTTGCAGTCCCACCAACAGTCAAAGACAGCATCTTCAAAGAAGCAAGAGAAAAGTGTCAAGACACCTTGATGGAGTCTGGATGTTTTGTCCTCTCCAAAACTCATGTGGAAATTTGATCTCCAAGGTGGCAGTGTTGGAAACTGATTGAGTCATGGGGGCAGATCCCTCATGAATGAATTAATGCTCTCCCTGGGGCAGGGGGGATTAATGAGTGAGATCTCGCTCTATTAGATCCTGTGAGAGCTTATTGTTTATAGGACCCTGGCACCTCCTCTCTCTCTCTCTCTCTCTCTCTCTCTCTCTTGCTTCCTCTCTCCATGTGATCTGCTTGTACCCGCCGGCTGCCTGCCACTTTCTGCCATGAGTAGAAGCAGCCTGAGGCCTGTGCCAGATGCAGCTGTCCCAGAATAATAAGCCAAATAAACCTCTGTTCTTTATAAATTACCCAGTCTCAGGTAATTCTGTTATAGCAACACAAAATGGACTAGAACAGAAAATTGGTACTGAGGAGTGGGGTGTTGCTATACAGATACCTGAAAATGTGGATGCAGCTTTGGAACTGGGTAATGGGCAAAGTTAGGAGGAGTTTGGAGGACTTAGAAGAGAAAAAGACGAGGGAAAGTTTGGAATGTCTTAGAGACTTATGTGGTGGCGAGCAGAATGCTGATAGAAATAGGGACAGTAAAGGCCATGCAGATGATGAGGTCTCAGATAGAAACGAGGAATTTATTGGGAATTGAACAAAAGATAACCCTTGCTACAGGATAGCAAGGAACCTAGCTACATTGTATCCATGCCCTTGGACTTTGTGGAAGGTGGAACTTAAGAGTTGTGAAAGAGAGCATTTGGCCAAAGAAATTTCTAAGCAGCAAAGCATTAAGCAAGCTGCATGGTTGCTTCTAACAGCCTACTCTGAGTTATGTCAGCAAAGGCATGATGTAAAGCCAGAATTTAAAATGGAAGCAGAGCATAAAGATTTGGAAAATTTGCAGCCTGGCCATGAGGTAAAGTGGAGAGCAGGAGAAAAATGCAAGGGTGAAGCAGATAAACTGTTTGCTAAAGACATTATCTTGATGGTGAGGCAGCCAGATGCTAAGAACCAGGACAATGGAAAAAATGCCCTAAAGCCATTTGAGAAGTCTGGAAGGGTGCCCCACCTATCACAGACCCTGAGGCCTAGAAGGACTGAGTTATCCTGGAGAACAGACCTGGGGTGCAGCTGCCCTGGAGAGTAGAGGACTGAAATCTTGGTGGCATCCACGTTGTGTTATTATTTCATTCTAGGTTGTTTGTATTGCTGCAATATAAAGCACCCAACATCTCCCCAATACTCTCAGGGAAGTCCGATATGTCCTTACACCTTTGCTGGTAGAATTATGAGAAAAAAAGGGCCAGGATAGTAGAGGGAGGTGTACCCTACCCTACACGTCCACACACACCCCTGACAGTGAACATGGGTTGTTTTGTGTCTACCCACCACGTGGTCCTAATGAGATTGTTTCCTGGACCACTCCCACACCTGACTGTAGAGATTGGTCCAAGAGGTGGTCCCATACAAGACCAGACCAAGTCCCTCCCTGAGATTGGTAATGAACACTGGGAGAAAGATGCTCATTCTTTACTGGGGTTGGCTGAACTAGAATGATGAAAGGCTCGAATCACCTGTGGTTTTGTCCCTTTCTTCCACCTCTGCATGAAGGAAGTCCATCTTCAGAAGAATATTGGGCAATATACAGAAGGAACAGAGATGAATATGGAGTGTAAGAAACTCCTGATGATATTGTTTGAGCTTCTGGATCAAACCAGACCTGCAGCCTGGAACTTCTTGCCCTTTCCAGTTATATGAGCCATTAAATTTCCTTTTTGATCAAACTTATTTGAAATAGATTTCTGCCACTTTCAATCAAAAATCGATAAGCCCTTCCACTGATACCCAGGTGGAGGTAGCAGCATTCTCTCTCTCTCTCTCTCTCCAATCAAGGCAGAAGTCCCACACAAACTCCACTCTCCCCAAGTGCAGCAGAGATTACACTGTTCGAGCTCCTCCTCAGTAAACCAGTTTCTCTCCGTGCCCCTTTCAGGTGGTCCTAAAAAAGAAGGCAGGGCTAATACTGCCTCGAGAAGGAGAAATATATGACTTACAGACAACAGGAGAAACTGGAGACACTGCTCCTTTAACTTCCAGAGAGCAGAGGAGCAGAGAGTGGGAGTTCAGGACAAACAAGCAGGTGGCAATATGTCATGAAGTTCTCCCTTCAGGCCAAAGAGGGCAAAGGGAATCCAAGAAGGAATCAGAGAGGCTTGTGCTTAGCTTTAGTAATGATGGTGTATCCACACAATGGAATACTACACAGCAATGAAAAAGAACAAACTATGGATAAAAACAATATAAATAAGTCCCACAGACATAATTTGAAGCAGAAGAATCAGACCCGTGTGAATACATACTATATGTGTCCACTCATATGAAACTCAAAGGACAGTCTAAACAGTCATAGAAGTCAAACAGTAGTTACCTGGGGGGATGGATATTCACGATGAGGAAACAGGGGAAAACTACTGGGGAGCTGAAAATGTTCTTTATCTGGATCCAGGTCATGCTTACACAAGTACATACATGTGTAAAAATTCATTGAGCTGCAAATTTTGTACATTTCAGTCTATGCAAGTTATACCTCAATAACTTTTTTTTCAAAAAATAAGGAGCTAGGGGTGGAGGACTGAGGGAGTGGCAAAGCAGAGACAGCAACTTTGTGCTGCTCCCTTGGGAGCTGTGAGTCTATCTGTTAGGAAAAGGGGAGCTGTGATTGTGCAGCTGACCTGTGATGTAATCAGGTCAGATTGTCCTGCTAAACTCCTCCCTAGCATGGCACTTCTTTAAGGGTAAAGTGGGTGTTGGGGAGGAGATGGAGAAATGCCCCTGGGTGTAGAGGAGCATTACCCTTTTAGGGACTAACATAGGTTACCAAATGCCTGTCCATGTATAAGGGTACTTCAAAAAGTTCATGGTTAAGGGAATGACTCAAAGTATAAAAAAAATACATTAAGTTTATGGAAAAATAGAATTAAAAGATAATACTAATCTTTTCATGAACTTTTTTTTTTTTTGGCAGCTGGCCAGTCCAAGGATCCAAATTCATGACCTTGGGTTTATAACACCATGTTATAAGCAGCTGAGCTAACCAGCTAGCCTACCTCCATGTACTCTTTGAAATACCCTCATAAATGCAGGACAAAATGTTCATAAGAGTTAGCATGGGAAAGGGGGCACTACTGGAAGGTGGCCACTCATATTTTATTCTCTGGAAGGATACTTTGATGTATTTTTAAAATTTGTATCCCCTCTGCCTTTCCCTCATTCAAGCAGGTATTCCACACCATGTACCTCCTTCAGCCTTCTCAGGGGAGAGATGAGGCAGGGCAGAGGGCAGAACTGTGAGCCTCTTTGGCTTGTGTGTTCTAAAAGCCTAAGCTCCCTGCAGAAAGAAAAAGAGTAGATATATTTAAGGTCTTCACCAGAGTTATTAAGGAGGGTAGATTTCTTCCAAGCCAAAAAGAGCCTCCTGGTTTGGGCTAGAGAGGGACAGATGCCACACGCACATCCTAGCGCACTGCCAGGAGTCAGGGACACCCCAGAGAGGAAGGGCTGTAGGGAACATCCAGACAAGTGGGCCACGCGGCCCTCAGAAAGGTTTCTGTGTCCCCAGGTGCAACCACAACTATCAGAAAGCCACCAGACCCACAGGCTCTACCAACTCCAGGGAGGATGGCTCAGCAGCAACCTGTGGAGAGAGATGATTCGGGCCCCCCAAAAACATGGACAAACTCCAGAAAGGCTGAGGTTAAGTTTCCTACCAGGCCAGGAAAATGGCAGGATAAAAATACATACCAAATTAAGTTATGGGAGTAAAGTTTTATTTCCTGTAAACCTGAGTCTGTAGATTTATATTCCTGTTACAATTCTATGTGTTTCTGCATCATTTGAATCTCTTATAATGATTTGAATCTTGCATATGTTTGTGTTTTCCTTGCATAATTTTCATTAATTTTGTGTTACCCCATGTCCCTGGATGGGGACCCACAAGGGAAGCAGGCATCAGCTGAGCGTGTTTCCCACTGTCGCTTCCCCGTGACTCTGGTCTGACTACAGACTCCTTGATCTAGTCCTGAGGCTGCACCACAGTGGGATCACTCTTTCTTCCTCCTGGGCTCAGAAAGCTGCCTGTGGCTGCTGGCTGCAGGACTTGCAGGGTGCCCGCCTTCCTCCTTTCTTGCCTTACCTCAAGACAGAGTCACCACCAGCCTCTTGGGGGGCTTTTTACTCTCCAACCAAGCTCCACTAAGTGACAAGCTCTGGGCTTGCTGAGTTTTCTTTTCTGCTTACATCTCACAATGGCAGGAAACTGTCCTCCCAGTTCTGCCCAGGAACCCTAAAGTGGAAATTCTGAGTCAAGAAAGTGCCCCTGCTTCTTCTTTTTGAGCTGGAGTTCTTCCTGTCACTTTCTAAGAAGCATCTGTTTCCATCTCCATTTCTGGCCCAGCAACCCTGACACGGCCCAGCTCACACCAAGAGGAGCAGTTGGAAATGAAGAAGGAACTAACACTCACTACACAGCAATGAAAAACATCTTTTATGTGTCAGGCACTTTATGTATGTCACTTAATCCTAATATCTACCCTTCAGGGCAGGGATTATAGCCATATGACATACGGGAAAACCATGGTTCAGATTAAGCAACTCGCTCCTACTCACGCAGCTAGTAAGTGCCCAACCCAGGATTCATATCTATGTCTGTCTGACTCCAAGACCTCATAACAGGACCTGTCAGTGCCTGATTCAGGCTTCGCCATGGTCTCTGTGGAATCTACACTCCCAGTGCAGCATCTGGGGGTACTGGCTGGGAAACATTGTATGCCCACTGCCAGGTCTGTTTCTCAGTTTCGAAGACCCCAACACAAGAATCTTATTTGTCCAACTCATCTTTTTAATCCAGGTTACACTATCCTGGCCAGTGTAGGGAACACCCTTGGTTCAATTAGCTGGGGCTGGGAGCCCTGCCACATTGATTCTGCTGGGGAAGCTGAGAGACTCAGCAGGTTTTGTAGACAGGAACAGATTTTCTTGGAAGAGGATGTTAGTGATGCAGGCAGCGGTCAACATCTCCAGTACACAGCAGGGGGGTAGAGAGAGGGATTGGTCTGAGCTCCCTCTGACCCATGAGAGACAGGGGTCCTGCTCAGGGTCTATTCAAAGCCATTACCCAATAGAAGTAACTGAAAGCCACTCCTCCTATCACTGTTAGCTTCATAAGTGAACTCAAGGAACTGAGAAGGTACAACATTAGCCTCCCCAACCTGCACACTACTGCCTAAAATTCCATCATTCACTCACTAATTCAATTAGTATTTATTGCACACCTAGCATGTGCCAGACACTGGTATTAAGGGTGGAGCACACAAGAAAAGCCCTGTATTCATGGAGCTTATTCTAGTGAGGGAGATAGAAAATAAAGAACAAATCAAGAATATAGTCTCAGCTGGTGATAAGTGCTATAAAGAAAAATAAAGCAGAGTCAATGTAGAGAGTTGGGGCTTGCTTAGTGTTTTAGCTAGGGTTACATTTGAGCAGAAACTGGAATGCAGTGATGGAACAAGTCATGGAAAGGCCTGAGAGATGCATGTTCCAGAGGGAAATTGCAGCAAGTGCAAAGGGCCCAAGGAGGGAAACAGTTTTAGGTGTTTGAAGAACAGTAAAAAGGCCAAGGGAAGGGCCAGCCCATGGCTCACTTGGGAGAGTGTGGTGCTGACAACACCAAGTCAAGGGTTAAGATCCCCTTATTGGTCATCTTTAAAAAAAAAAAAAAAAAAAAAAAAATGGCCAAGGGAACAATTGAGGTAGGGGGTAACAGGAGATAAAGCCAGAAGGGTTAAATAAAATTTGTCAGCCTCAGTGCTATTGGCATTTTGGGCCAGATGATTCTTTGTAGTGGGGAACTGTCCTGTGCATTGGAGGATATTTAGCAGCATCCCTGACCTCTGTCCACTGAATGCCAGTAACAACCTCCTGCCACCAGGCCATGACAACCAAAAATGTCTCCAGACATTGCCAAAAGTCTCCAGGGTGGGGAGAGTGTGCAAAATCACCCCTGGCTGAAAACCACTGGGTGGTGTAGCAGTTGGGTATAACAAGAAGCCACTAGAGGGTTTAGATAGAGGAATAACATGACCCGATCACTTGTTTAGATCACCCCATTTACTCTGTGGAAATGGATTTAAGGGGTGGGCTGAAGGCAAGAGTAAAATAGGGGAGAACAGGTAGGAGCCTACTAGACTAGAATAAGGAGAAATGACGGTAGCCAAGACTAGACAGTAACTATGGAGGTGACCAGAAGTCATCAAATTTAGTCTGTATTGGAGGTAGAATTGTCAGGCCTAACATCTGCCAGTTGATGTGGGATGCCGTAGCACATATAGTTGGTGCCCTGTCCATGTCCCCTCTGTTGCAAACACCTGCAACTCTGCCTGAGGGCCTTCCCTGGCTACAGCTTGGACCACAACTGACAAGATGAGGATGCCAAGGAGTTAGCCCTTCAAGCAGCGCTGAATCAGTCACAGACAAGCATTGGAGGGTAAATAACTCAGCTTCCCGCACCTTGGGTGGGACTGCCCTGAGACGTGTTCTACACATCCTCCCAAAGGTTCCAGTAGGGTTGAGTCCAAGTTGCCCCACTGCAATGGTAATCTGTTCACTAAAGAACCCTGCATACAGCTATATAGGAGGGATAATTCTAGTGTACAGTTAATAACAAGTTATTATATAATTTCGACTAGCTAGAAAGGAGGATTTTGAATGTTCTTAACACCAAGAAATGACAAATGTTTGAGGTGTTGGATATGCTAATTACCCTGATGTGATCATTACAAAATGTATACATGTATCCAAGTATCACATGGTACCCCATAAATATGTACGATTATTATGTGTCAATTTTTTAAAAAAGAACCCTGCAGTGACAGACATCATTCTCTTTTTTGTCTCATTTCTCTGTTTCCCTATTGGAGTTTCCTGGGATCAGGAAACTCCCAGGAAACTGCGTTGTGTAGTGTATAGTATCATCCTCATATTACCCATAAGGAGGCAGGCTCAGAAAAGCTAACTAGTTGCCCAGGGTCAGACAGCTACTAAGTGGTATATATTGCACTAGTTTTCAAAGAGCATGAGGTAGAAAGTCTACACTGCCTTGGCTCGGCTGCCCAAATGTGGGGTTATGATGATTCCTATTTCCATGTGCCATCGCCTCCCTGCCAGCTGTGTTTCTATTTCCTCACAGCGGAGAGTCTTCTCTTTCTTTCTTTTTTAATTTAGTCTTTTTTTTGTCTTCTGATGGCTGACCAGTACAACAGTAGATATTCTTTTTATTTTTTTTAAAGATGACCGGTAAGGGGATCTTAACCCTTGACTTGGTGTTGTGAGCACCACGCTCAGCCCGTGAGCGAACCGGCCATCCGTATATGGGATCCGAACCCGGGGCCTTGGTGTTATCAGCACCGTACTCTCCCAAGTGAGCCAACGGGCCGGCCCTAACAGTAGAGATTCTTAATGGTACTATCATATATTTGTCACTGATGGAGAAAGTGGAGGAGATGGAGAAAGAAAAAAAAAAAGAGAGACCAAAAACAAGATGGTGGGAGAGAAAATTAAAAACAGCTACTTTGTACTGAGTGCTTACAATGTGCCAGAGACACTGTTTAATTCTTTATGTCATCTCACTATCTTCTCACAAGGCTTGAGAGTAGTATTAGCTAGTACAAGGGTACTTCAAAAAGTTCGTAAAAGAATAGGATTAAAAGATGCTACAGGGGCCGAGCCCGTGGCGCACTCGGGAGAGTGCAGCGCTGGGAGCGCAGCGACGCTCCCGCCACGGGTTCGGATCCTATATAGGAATGGCCGGTGCACTCACTGGCTGAGTGCCGGTCATGAAAAAGACAAAATAAATAAATAAATAAAATCTCTCTTAGGGCCGGCCCGTGGCTCACTCGGGAGAGTGCGGTGCTGATAACACCAAGGCCCCGGGTTCGGATCCCATATACGGATGGCCGGTTCGCTCACTGGTTGAGCATGGTGCTTACAACGCCAAGTCAAGGGTTAAGATCCCCTTACCGGTCATCTTTTAAAAAAAATAAAAATAAAAAAAATAAAAGATGCTACAAATCTTTCCATGAATTTTTTGAAGTATCCTCATATTATCCCCTCTTTAACAGAAGTGGGAAAGGGACAAGTCCTATACACAATAATAAAGAGAAAATCCAGTCAATCTGACACCCGATCTGCCTGGGTCCAGTCCCACCACAGTGCGACTCAGGCTCAGCCTCTATATTTTCCATTTCTTTTCTTTGGTTTTTCTTTTCTTTCTTTCCTTTTACAAAAGAGTTCCACATCCTAATTTCTGAGCATTTCCTGGCTGGTCCCTGGGACGAAATTAAGCCTTATTAAGGAGTTAAAGTATCTAAAGAATATCTGTAGGACATAAGAGTGAAGATCTGAGCTGTCAGAAGTTCCCTCCTGTCTTCAGAAGCACTAACAGGGCTCTGAAGAGAGAAAACAGGTGGTCAGAGTGTCTACAGAGATGAGGCTAGAAAGCAGTCTATGTGTCTGCAATATGCAAGGGAGGTTTTATGGCTGGAGGACTTTATGCGTATGTGACCATGGGTGTGATTCTTCAGCATTATCCATGCAGCAGTGTCACACATTACAAAACCTTACACGTTACAAATTGGATGCACAAAAAAAGTTGCTCTCTTTATTTTCAGTAACTGATCTCACACTGGAGCATCCGTTCCCACCAATGGTGGGAGGAACACTTAAACAGCGGCAATTAGGGGAAATCCTCCCTCTGAAAGGAAGCAGTCTTACTTCAGGGAAATATTCATGGCCCATGTGAAGTTCAAACTCCTTGTCAGAGCTGTTTCTTACCTCCCAAGATGGCTTCAGGATGCAGGGGGCACTTAGGTAGCCTCACAGCCCTGGTTGGGGATGGGGGGCAGGGTCTCATCCTGCTGGCTTCAGCTAATGTTGCGTTGAGATGTGGCTCACCTCACCTTACCTCTGGATCCTCCTGACTGCTACAGTGCGACAGCTAGAGGAACCTGTGGTCTGTTCTCTCGGTGTGGCCAGAACCCATGGCCCCTCTTTTGCTGCCTCAGCCCCACCCAATTCTCACTGATCTGAGTCTCAGCATATCCTCCATCTTATTGATTGATTGATTGACTGGCAGTATGGGGATCCAAACCCTTAACCTTGGTGGTGTCAGCACCACACTCTAAACAGGTGAGCTAACCAGCAGCCAGCCTCCATCCTTTTTAAACTGCCCAGTTGGCAGCCTCTGCTATGGGGTCATCTGGACCCTCACCAGAATATCCAAAAAGTCATTCCATTCTCCATCTCAGATACCGCAAGTAGTCAAGACTCTCACCCCGTCTATACCCTCAAGGAGAACTATATAAATAAATAAATAATAACCCACTGGCCATTCTCTGACAGAGGAAATTAGTCTCTTCCTGGCTTAATTCTCTTCCCAGGATGTGGTCCACTGTGCTCTGGGATTCCCACATTTCTCCCTTCTTTTCCCTCACCACCATCCACCATTGTCCCATCTCACACTGGCCGTAAATAACTGCCAGTATCCTATATCTGTGTTATGCAGAACATTATAGTCCTCTGTGGGCAATATGAGGTAGGGGTGGGATGAGATGGGGAAGAGGGCTACTTTTTATAATCAAACATACCCATTAAGGCATTTTTTCCCCTTAAGCCCAAAAGTAATTCCCTCCCTAAGAAGAATTTTCCCTTAATTTTAGACCAGCCAGCTCAACTCTGGCCAGCTCTACTAAAACTTTTTTGTAATGCCTCATAAGGGTATTTGGTAGTATTATTATCCCCATTTCCCAAACAGGAAAACCAAGGCTCAGCAAAATTAAATAGCAGAGCTGCTGAGTGAATCAACAGCCTAAGCAGGAACTCAAACCCAGGCCTGCCTTACTTTAAAAGTCCATCCTCTCAACCACTGTCCATCCTGGGAGGAAGAGCTGTGTGTCTGCAGCTGGGAGGCAAAGCATGTGTTGAGAACCAATTCCCATGTGGCAGGAAAGGCCCATGTACTGCACAGTCCTCTGTGGAGAGCACAGGCCAGGAGACAGAGCCCTTGAAGCTAGGGAAGGTTGTTCCCAAGGTCCCTACTGGTCCAAAGTCCCATCCTCATGGAGCAGCCTCCCAGACGCATGCTCCTTCCCACGTCAGTCTCTTCCCTAAAAAGAGAGCATCCACAGCAAACACCAATGCTGAGCCCACCCTGAAAACAGTCACCCTGGGGCTGACCACACTGTCTCTAGACCCCAGAGCTGCAGAGGGGCAGCTGCAAACCTGAAGTTCTCTCAGACCATTCTGTTCAATGTGCAACCCTTTCACCTCTACTGGGCAAGCCCAGAGAGGGCCATCAGTATTTGCTGAACTGGGTCCAATTCCAAATCACTACTGTTTCCTCCCTCCTTCATGAAAAAGGACTCCAGCAGGCTGACCTGACCTCAGTGACTGTGAGCACAACTGCCCCCATTTATTGAGCACCTGCTACATGCCCGGCACTGTAAACAATGACCTCATCTCCTCTTCCCAGTTATGTGAGTTCCTTGGAAAGTCAGCCCATTTTACAGATAAGGAAACAGTCTAGCAAGAGCTTAGCAGTTTCTTGAGCTTTCACAGCTTAAGCAGTAGAGGGTAGAATTTGAACCAAAGTTTATGCAACTGTTTCCATTACACAACACTTTCTGTCAGAGGAAATAATCTGCCTCAGGGATGAAATGTCACTCTTCTTTTGGGGGAAGGCATGTAGGATTGTTTTTGGTGTCAAAATATGATCTTAAAAAGCCCACTTCCCTGATGCGGTGAAGGGTGGAGTGAGGGGGATGGGGCAGGGGTGAGCCACTGGGTGTCACGTCACTTCAGAGAACCACTGCTGAGAGGACTGGATCTCTCACTGGACTGAGGGGTAAAAGAGGCTCTAAGACTGGAACTGAAGCTTCATGGGAATTCTCTCTCCAACACCTGGACACTCCCTGCCAGATGACTTTTTATAAATAGATCCAACATGCACATGACACGAAATTCTAAAGATACAAAGTGCTATACAAGGAAAAGGAGGTCTCCCTCCTACCCCTGTCTCCCAGGCCTCCCTCCCTTTACCCTTCCGAACAGGAAGATAATGGTTACCAGTTTCCTATGCCACATCCAAAAGAGAGCCTGTGCATTTACAAGCATAGATGAGTCTCCTCTCTTTTTAATTTATTTACTTTTTTATTTTTATTTTTATTATTTTTAAAAGATGACCAGTAAGGGGATCTTAACCCTTGGCTTGGTGTTGTCAGCACCATGCTTAGCCAGTGAGCTAACTGGCCATCCCTATATGGGATCCGAACCCGTGGCCTTGGTGTTATCAGCACCGCAGTCTCCCCAGTGAGCCTCAGGCCAGCCCTCCTCTCTTTTTATTTTTCACATACACACGTTGTAGCATACTATATAAACCATTCAGTCCCCCTTGCTTTTTTCACTTAGTGTATCTTAGAGATCATTCCATATCTGCATATAGGGAGCTGCCTCATTATTTTTAGTAGCTGCCTGACATTTCATTATATGGAAGTGCCAGAATTATTTCATCAATCCCTTATTGATGGACAATTAGGCTGTCTCGAAGCTTCATTATTACAAACCATGACTATATTATATAGATCAAGTGGGACATGTGTGAATAGATCTGTAAGAGAAATTCCTAGAAGTAGGATTGCTAGTGTTTATTAAATGCAATATGTGCTTTAAATTTTTAATAGATTGTGCCAAACTCCATAGAGGTTGTAGCAATGTATAGCTCACCAATAATGAAAGGCAGCCAAGTGAGTGCTTTTTATATGAAGAAAAGACCTTTAGCTGGAAGATGCAAGCTGAGGGGCAGACCAGTAGCCCCATACACAGCCCAGAAATTCATCCTAGAACAATAAGTGAAGAACACAAGCCAGCACCACCAATAGGCCCTGCAGGCAAGCCACCCATTGCACAGGTGAGCAATCTGAGGCTCAGAGAGGTGATATGTCTCACTCAGGTTCATGGTCTCAAACTCTGTAAGTCCAGGGCCAGTTCCTCTAGACATTATATGCTTCACCCTCTGACTTCAAGCTGTGGTTTCCCGGGTTGATGCGACTACAACTTGAAGAACCCAGCTCCTTCCTATTGTGAGCTGAAGATAGTTGGGCTTCCCACATGGTTCAGAGCTTCCCCTAGTCATTTCATTCCCACCCACAAGAAACCAGGACCAGTACCACACATACACGCTCACCCAGATACTGTTTCCAGCCCGTTTGGGTCCACAGAGCCTTGACTTCTCTGAGGTGGGTAGCAGTGATTACCCTGAATGTTCATCTACCAGCCTAGCAAACTGAAACACTCAACAGACCTTCTCCATGGTTACCACTTGGTGGTGGGCAGTGAGGGGTAAAAGAAGTTAGAGTAACACATGAGCCATGGTGTTTCATCAGCCACTCTGGAAACAGAAGTAACCATGGTGAAAACAGTTCTCTTTTTTTATATTTGGAAAGTGCCTTCACTTCCATTAACTTATTTTACCTCCACAGCAGTTCTCTGAGTTAGACAAGGCAGGGATTCTTATAGTCATTCTTCCCAGTTTGTAGATAAGAAAAAAGAGTTATGGCTTGCCCACTGCTAGAGAGAAGCAGAGACCAGCAGCAGACCCAGGGTTTCTGTGCCTAATCCTGGCCACATTCTGTTCTGCCCCACGATAAGCAGGTCCAGCCACACCTGGGCCAATTTAGCCACAGAAGGAGCAGCCAAAGCAGCCAGGGTGCTGGTGTGCAGAGCAGCATCCCGAAGTGTCCCTGGGCAGTGAGCCTATGGAGGGCACCTCAGGCCTGTTCCCCAAGATCATTCTGTCTCCCTAGGCCTCTGCGTCTGTAATGGAAGACACAGCCTCTAAGATCTCTGAAATGCCTTTGGGGTCTTTTCCCCCTTCTTTTGATATTCCTTTCTTCTGCACTAATCTTACCTAACAGTCACACACCATTGAACTGTTCTCTTGAAAATGCTCTCTGATTCTCTGCCACATGGTCAGGCTGCTCATTTTCCAAACCTTTATGCTCTGCTTTCCTTTTAATTATAAATTCTGGCTTTACATCATGCCTTTGCTGCCATAACTCAGTGTAGGCTGTTATAAGTAGCCAGGCAGCTTCTTTAATGCTTTGTTGCTTAGAAATTTCTTCTGCCAAATACTCTGGGTCAGCACCTTGAAGTTCCACATTCCTTAAAGCATTTGGGAATGAACAAAATGCAGCCAAGTTCCTTGCCAGTTCATAGCAAGGGTGATCTTTGCCCCAGTTTCCAGTAAGTCCCTTTTTATTTAAATCTGAGACCTTCTTAGGAAGGTCTTCACAGTCCATATTTTTATTAGCATTCTGGTCACCACCACTTAATCTCTAAAACATCCCAAACTTTCTCTGGTTTTCTTATCTTCTAAACTTTCACCATTATCTAAGCTTCTTCTAGCCTGTTCCTCCAAATTCTTCCAGCCTCTCCTCAACACCCAGTTCCAAAGCCATTTCCACATTTTCAAGTATTTGTTAAAAGCAACACCCCACTTCTCTAGTACCTATTTTCTGTATTAGTCCATTTCTGTTGCTTATAACAAAGTTCTTGGAACTGGGTGATTTATAAAGAAAATGAAATTTATTGCTTAAAGTTTCAGAGACTGGGAATTCCACAGTCCAGGGAATATATCTGATGAGATGACTCTTTGGTGGTGGCTTTACAGCAATGCAGGGGTTTCACATGGCAGAAAATGGTGGAGCAGAGACAGACTAACCTCTCATGTGCTCTTCTTTTAAAGCCCTCAGAACCGGGTTGCCCCTGGCCACCATTATTAATCCATTCACTATGGCATGGTCATACAATCTAATCACCTCTTCAAGACCCCATCTTTCAATTACTGCAATAGGATTTCCCACCCTCAATAATTACATTGGGGATTTAAGCTTCGATGAGGTTTGGGAGGCATAATCTACAGCAACGTCTATCTCCCAAACTCACTCTAGTACACTAGAAATCCTTTACTTTTGTATCTTTTAACTGAGAAGGAAAGGGCCTCAGAAATAATGTCAGACCTCCATTTCACAGATAAGAAAATCAGGTCCACAAAGGGCAAGTGGTTTGCCATAATCTCACAACTAGGTTTGGAGCTGAACTGGTACTTGAACTCAGGTCTCCTAATTCCCACTCCCTGCTCTTTTCACCTCCTAAAGCCGACTCTATGAGGAATAACTGACGAAGATGCAGAATTTCCAAATTGCAATTTGAGGAAATTCCCCAAGGGGACTTCCTCATCCAAGCTGGAGGTCCACAAAAATGCAAATAAAGAGGGAGATTCTAAGGTGCCTAATAGTCTAGCCTCCATGTCTTCATGCCTAAGTGCTGAGAGAGGTGAGTGGAGGGGGCAGGGGAAGCAGCATGGAGGAGAAGCAAAAGACCAGGGATCCCCATCCCTGAGAATAAAAGCAATGAACAAGAAGCCAAGGGGCTTCCCAGGACTAGCTTTAAAAAGGAGCAAAGTCCAAACCACAATCACAGGCTCCTATAAGATTCCAAAACTTTTGTCATTTCCTTTATAATCCTGTCTGTGAAACTCTTTGAGAAAGGGTCTGTGTGCTGGGCTACATTGACAGCCAAGAAGGGAGGAGGACCAAACATGTCTCACTCCATGGCTATGCTCTGAGAGAGAGAACACCAGTGAAGGACAGAGCATGAGGCTGAGTGTTTGAAGTCTGCTCCATAAAGGGCAGCAGAGCTCAGTGCAGGTATGAGTTACCATCATTTTCTATGTATTTTTTTCCCGACAAGTGAAATAATGCCTAAAGTATCTAGCAAGATGACTGACAGCTAATGGAAAATCACTGTCGCTTCTCCCTCCCCCCCCTTCCCCACCTTCTCAGCTACTGGGAAGGAGAAGACACTGAGGGAAGAAATGCTGGAGCCTGGACATTTGAGGAAATAAGGGGAAGAAATTGTTTTCCGAGCATGTACTTTGTGCCAGAAATGGTATTGGGCCGTTTACTGATTGCCTCATTTAATCTTCTGAGGTGTCCTAGGAGCTAGGTACTCTTGGCCCCATTTCCAGAAAGGATACCAAGGTACAGAAGAGTTAATAATTTGTCCAAAGATATAAAGAGTAAATGCTGTCTGATTTCAACCCCAAGTCTGTTCTGCTTCACCAGGCTTTCTCCTTGAGGCTGGCAATAGCAGAAGGAGGCTGGGGAAGTGCTCTGGCAACAAAAGTTCCTGAAGGGCAGGGGATAGGAATTTTGTAAAGGGGTATCCATGAAGACAGGAAAGCCTCCAACAAACATGCAGAAGAAAACAACAATAAAAGTATCAGAAGGAGTAGGTCTTAAAGTCATCTGTCACCCGGCAATTTTGGAAGAACCTATGCTTGCCCCTGGGCCTCCCTCCCATGGTCCACTCCACCCCCACGGTACCTTGTGGTGGGCTCCTCTAGTAACTGGAGGCAGCAAGCACCACTTCTATCAATAAACACACTATATGTGGTCTCTAGCTGCAAAAAACAAGTGGGTGTGCACAGCGACTGTCCTGTGTGGTGAAGGTGAGAAGAGTGGGGGAGGCCGAGCTGCAACCCTTTGGCCTGAATGTGGTTGGAACTATGAGAGCATGTGTCAGAGTTAGTACCCCTGACATAGTATAATACACTTTAGGTGATGGGGAGGGAAGGGAAGGAAGGGAGGGAAGGGAAGAAGGAAAAGGGGAAGAATAGAATAACACAGAAAGGACAAACCAGAGCTGGACCAAAAGGCAAACGCAAGATGTAGAAGAGTCTCAGATGAGGTTTGAGTCCTGTCTCCACCTGGGCAAGTCTCCTGAGCCTGCTGGGAGGCCTCAGCTTACCTCTGCCCTGCTGCTCCTGCAAATGCGCCAACCAGCCCCAATGGAGTACCTACCCTGAGCAAAGCACCCCCAGAAACCATGAGTGAGACAGTACCTTACTACCTCAGGTGGGAAATATTTAGACATGTAAACAAGGGCAGAGAAGGAGCGAAACCAAAACCAAAACCAAGGAGTAATTCTCCAGTTTGCAGATAGGGAAAATTGAGAGTCAACTGGAGGAAATGACTTTGCTCAGGCTTCTTTTGGGAGCCCAGATTCCTAAAGGATGGGTGGACTTTCCCTGCTTTAGGCATTTTTTAAAGAAGAGCCAGACCAGTCAGAGCTACAGTCATGGGGGTAACTCCAGGTCTGATCAAAGCTTTGGAATCCAGATGGAATAAGGTTTCACTTTCTCTGCCTGCATTTGGTTTCCTAACATCACAGTGTGAAATTTGGCTGGCAGCCAGCTTAGCTTAGGAAAAGAGTGAATGACATGAAAAATTGGGAGGAAGGAAGGGTGAGGGGGAGAAAGGGGCTGCACTAGACAGGAGGGGATCCTAGCAAGGATTATGGTAGGAAAAGGAGTGCCAGAGGTATGGGGGCTGATGAGAACTGGCCCTTTGGACTCGAGAGGCCCATAAATGAGCCTGCTGGGTCAATGAACCCTTTATATGCAAAATTACATGTGTTTATCTGTGTAGGTCTCTACATATCGGTGGAAAGTGTTCATGGCTTTATCAGATTCTTAAATGGCTTCATTACCAAAAATGGGTTGGGTCCAATCTCTCACTTTACAGATAAGGAAACTTAGGCCCAGAGGAAGTAAGCAACTTGCTCAATGTTATCATTAATAAATAATAGAGACCCAGACACAGAAACAAAAATACTGCATGATCTTACTTATATGTGGAATCTAAAAAAGTCAAATACGTGGAAGCAAAGAATAGCACCAGTTACAAGGGGCAGGGATGTGGGGGAAATGGGAAGATATTGGTTAAAGCATACGAAGTTGCAGTTAGGAAGGATGAATAAGTCTAGAGATCTAATGTACAGTATGAGGACTATAGTTAATAATACTGTATTTTATATTGAAAATTTGCTAAGAGAGGAGATTTCAGGTGCTGATACTATACACACAAAGTGATAACTGAGGAGATGAATATGTCGTTTGACTGTACTAATCATTTTACTATGTACTTATACACCAAAACATCATATTGTACACCTTAAGTATATAAAACTTTTATTAAAAGTAAATAAAAAATAATAGAGCTGGTCTCTGAAACTAGGAGTCTGACTCTAGAGAGCCCATATACTTAATCAAGATGCCATAAGAAGTTATTAAGACTAAACCAGCATTGATTTAGCATCTATCATGTTCAAGACATTTGTTGGAAAGCAGAGGAAGAAAAAAAAATCAAAAAGGAAAAGCATAGGACATTGTCACCATTGAAAAGATGACTCACAATGAAGGAGTATATATTTACTTATTTATTGTCCATCTTCCTCCTCTCCCCCAAAACACACACACACAAACAAATCCAGAGGGCAGGTCTTTGATTGCCTTGCTCATCATGGGGTCCAAGTGCCTAGAACAGTGCCTGGCTGACAGCAACTCTCAGTTACAATGTGTAGGGTGAACAGGAAATGATTGAGTGGTGTAGACCATACACACTGAAGGAACAGGGAGGGCAGGGACAGCTCCATAATGTTTGTACCTCACCTTACAGACTCCTAAGCACGTCCAAGAGCAGGTGGTTGATCCTCTCAACCACTAGTGCAGTAGGATAGACAAGCAGGAGTTCCAGTTTTCAAGAACATAAAGTGCTGAGTGAATAATAATGATAGTTGCCACTCACTGAACACCCTTCCTGTACCAGGTACCATCCTGTTTACATGGCTCTCTAATTTGCTCATGGTATCAGTACATTAGAGCCAGAGAATACCTTAGACAGCTCATCAAACCCTGATTCTGCACAGGAGGAAGTGAGTGGCAGAAATGGAATAATAATTAGTTTCTCCTCCCTCCTCTGCTCCCCACAATCCAAAAAATACTCCTGACATTCCCATTGCCTATTCCTGCTGGCAGCCCAACCATCCTACCCACCCACCCCTCCATCCCCACCACCACTTATACACAGCCATACATACACACTTACACACTGCAGAAAGATTCACTGGGATTTAAAAATGAAGAGCATATTGGTCCTGTGTGTTTCCTCACCTACTTTCCTTTCTTCCTTAAAGAAGGAAACTGACATCAAGAAAAGGAAACAGAAATATAGCTCCCTGGGAAAAACGGCCTTGGCAAGATTTTCAGGATTTCTCTAGAAACAATGCATTGTGTTAGAAAGTCCATGAATCCAGACAGACCTGGGTTCAATGTGAGTTCTACCACTGTATAGGCTGTGACCTTAAGCTAGTCACTTTCCCTCCCTGAGCCTCAACTGACCCATATGGTTAAAGAAAGACTTTTTGTAAAAAAAATTTGTTTTTCTGTAATAAAGTTCACTAATTCATATTAAGTAGGGGTCTGATTTAGATTGCTGAAAAGCCTAAAATATAGAATATCCTTAAAGGGATATCTTACTATTAATAAGAACATGATAATAATAGCTAATGTTACTAAGTATTTAACATTCATCAGGCATTGTGCTAAGAGCTTTACAAGCAGGAGCACATTTATAAAGACTTAATTGTCTCAACAGCTGTGTGAGAGGCCATTGTTATTATCACTGATTTATAGATGAGGAAACTAAGACCAAAGAGATTAAGTAACTATCCAAGACCACCTGGCTAATCATAGGAGAAACTGCCAAGTCCCTGCGCTTGTCTCTGCCTTAACCACAGCCTCCCATGTGTTTGGTAACTTAAGTTCAACTGAAGGGGGCTATATGAAGAAAACAATGAAAATAAGCAGAACATTTTTGTGTAAATGTTTTCTAAAGTGCTTGCAATTTGTTTCTTTAAATGGTACACTTTCTAAAATTGTGTTTCTAATGGTAATTGATTAATGAGTTGTGAGGAGGGAATGAGCAGATTGTTGTGAAGAGCTTAGAACAGCACCTGGCACTAGGAAGGCCTCAGTAACTTAGTGATGTGAGTCACTAGAAAGAGTTTGAGCATGGGCATCAGAAACACCGGGTTCAAATCCCACTTAGCTGTGTGACCTTGAGGATGTTAATAACCTCTTCTGATGCCCTGGTTCCTCTTCTATAAAATGAGAATAACAACTACTCTGCCTCAATATCACTGTGAGGAAGAATCGTGACAAGGTCTTCCTATTGTGGGTGATTTAGTCACCCTCAACCACCAAGTTACATATGTGACAGGAGCTAGCAAGAAAACATTCTCAGTACAGGGTTACTTTTTTTTTTTTTTTTTAATTTTTGCTTTTGTTACTGTCAATAAACACTTTTAGATAGTTCAGAAGCCAATTTCAGCCCAGCTCAGGCCAAATTGTCACTAACTCTGAACTACACAAATAGGAATTGATGAAGGTTTACTGTGTTCAATTCTTTGAAATGGAGTAAGGACCCCAGCTCTAATCTGGGGGTTCCACATGGTTTCAGGTTCAAGGAGGTCCCCGACTATGAACACTTTAATGCTGAACGGTACTAGTGGACAGTACACTAAAGTGGGAGCTGGGGCAACTGGATTCTGATCCCAACTATGTGTCAATCATATGCTGCGTGTTCTTAGCAAGTCACTTCTCCTCCCCTGGGCTTCAGTTTCCTCCTCTGCAACCAAAGAACATCGAAAAAATGATTCCTAAAGTCCTTTGCATCTTCCATATTCTGTAACTTTTGTGCCCAAGAAGACCTTAGAATTGAGATGGGATCCCAGAATTTACAGTTTCCTCATTTATAAAATGGGGATAATAATAGTAAATGAGTTGACACATGCTAAGCCTTTAGAACAGTGGCTGGCACAGATAAGCCCTCAGTAAATGATAGCTAATAATGGTAGTGAGTGCTGAAAGATGTCTGTCTGTCACCTCTCTCTCTCTCTCCTCAACAAACCTATAACCAATCATCCCACTTTATAAACAAGGAAATAGAACTCAAAGACATTAAGCAATTTTCCCAAAGATCACTCAGCAAGTCAATGCAGGCGGCTGTGATGAAAGCAAGAAACTTCCCCAAGAGGAATCACTCCAACTCATATCTGGTGAAAAGGTCCCCAATGCCCAGCTCAGATCCACTGCCCCAGTCATAGGGTGGGTGCTCCCACCTCCTTTAGGGACCATATGAGGGGTCTTCAAAAAAATTTGTGGAAAGATTTGTATTATCTTTTTATACTATTTTTCCATGAACTTTTTGAAGTACCCTCATATGTCCAGAGGGCCGTCCTCAATAAAACACCTTGTAAATAACATCTTTCCATGGATGAGAGAAGGGAAATAAGATCTGTAATGCATGAACAGGAACTCTGAAAGTAACCAAATAAAGACCCAGTGGCTTTTGATCTTGTCCTAACTGCCTCTCCTCCTTGCCCCCAAGGAAGCAGCTTTCTGCTCTCCAGGGAGGACCTCTGCCCTGGAAGGTAAAGCTGAGGACACCAGCAGAGGCTAGAAGTTTTCCACTACCCATGCTTGGGCAAAGGCAGAACTGATGAGCTCACTCTGGATGGGAGGGCAATGAGAGAGGAGAGACTCAAATTTCCGGCAGCTATTTCAGTTTTCTTTTCAGTTTTGTGCAATTTCACTTATGATATCAGCCAATGCTTGGCTGCTGTTTTGCAAACTCCTCTTGAGGGGGCGCCCCCTCTACTGGCCCCGACTCCCTATAAAGGTCCAGCCTGAGCTGCAGAGGATCCTGAGATAGCATGTGGATCTCCCACAGCCTCTGTCCACGGATACCATGAAGATCTCCGCAGCTGCCCTTGCTGTCATCCTCTCTGCTGCCACCCTCTGCACTCCTGCATCTGCCTCTCCATGTAAGTCCAGGTCCTGACCACCACAGCCCAAGGAGTCAGACCCTCTGCCTAGAATGCCCAATCCATTCCACTGACTGTCCCAGACCTTGCCCTCTTCTCAGCTGTAGAATATATACTGTTTGAACTCCATTATTTATATTCTTTTTTTTTTTTTTTTTTTTTTTTTGGGCAACTGGCTGGTACAGGTATCAGACCCTATTCCTTGGTTTTATCAGCACCACACTCTAAACAACTAAGCTAACTGGCCAGCCCCTATTTACATTCTTATGTATTGTTTTACCCAGATGTTCTGTTGTCTCTTAGATCTCTCTCTCAGCCACTTCATGGCAGGGACCCCCGATCAAATTTTCTGTGTTTTCAATGCCTACACTCCTGAGCCCTGCAGGTGCTCACTGAGTATGGAGTGATGCTGGAGATATTAGTAAGTAGGGACAGCTCAAGCTGACCTTAAAACATGACTGACTCATGACTGTCACCAGCAGGGTTTCTTTTTTTTTTTCTTTTTTTTTACCAGCAGAGTTTCTAAGAAACTTCTGAACACTTAACTAAAAACCTCGTGAGATAGTCATATTCTCTCCCATTTCATAGATGGGAAAAATGGGGTTTGTTAGAGGATAATAAAAGCTAATTAAATGATTAAATGTCTACTATGGGTCAGGCATTGCTCTGATTGCTTTACATATATCTTATTTAATATTCACAACTACTCCTCGAGTAGCTGTCCTTGACTTACAGATGGGGAAAAAGAGGTCCAGAGAGGGTAACTTGCCCAAGGGCACACAGCTGGGTATTCAAGCTCAGTTATATCTGGCTGGAGAGATAACAACACTGCTCTGCTTGGAAGTGGCAACTGTCCCTTCCCAGCATCATCTTGAATTAACTGATCAAAAAGAAGTTCTTCTCTGTTCAGAACCATTCTCAGCCAGGATTTCCCAGGATGCAATATGCATCTTCAGGACCCTCTTAGGATCCTGGCCGAGCCATGGAGCCTGAGTTTTGTAAGCCTCCCCCCAACCCAACCTAAGTATCAAAGAAACCAACTTCTTAATCCATTGAGGATCCTGGAAGAGCAAGAATGAAGGCAGAGGGCCCAGGACAAGCCAGGAGGACATGCTCTCATGCATGTCCTGAGAGCCAAGGGCAGGGGTTATGGTATAGAGGGAAGGATGCAAGGTTGGCTCAAGATCAGATGAGGAGTTGGGGAGATCCTCTCAGTACTCTGTTGGAATCCTGACTCTGCCACTGTGTATCCATGGCCAAGTCACTTTACTTCTCTCCACCTCAGTTTCTGCCAAGGAGGATAATATTCTTTTCAAGATAAATCATAAGCACAACACCTAGTGTGCACTGGCAATGAATAAAGAGGTTCTCCTTCCTGCCTTCCTTCTTCCAGATGCCTCGGACACCACGCCCTGCTGCTTTGCCTACATCTCTCGCCCACTGCCCCGTGCCCACATCAAGGAGTATTTCTACACCAGTGGCAAGTGCTCCAACCCAGCAGTTGTGTGAGTCTCAGCCCCATGGAACTCTCCAGGGGGATGAGGAAAGGATGCCTTTTGCTCCCAGAGCCAGTCCCCCCAGGAACCCTCTGAGAAGGTGCCCTACCCACACCCACCCATCCTCCAGCTGCTCAAATAGCCACAGTTCCTCCCTGTCTAGTCTCAGAGTCCCCAGCTGTCACATAAAAGGACTAGATGAGGTGTTCTTGGAGGATCCTGCCTACTCTGATGGACTAGGTTCCTAGGTCTCTGACCTTTACTGGTAATAGCTTTTACTTAAATGTGGACTGGAATACCCCTGCATGGAGAAGATCGACTCAGTCATCTAATTCCACTTAAGAACCTGACAGTTCCCCATATCCCACACCCAGTCAAATACACCTAAACCTGAGAGGAACTGGGGAGAGAGGTCAGAGGTCAGGAACCTAATTGCAGTCAAGTAAAAAGAAAAACTGTATCAACGAAAGAAGAAATAATGAAATGAGATACTTCTTTAAATATTCAAGCTAATACATTTGGGAAAATATAATAATAATAATCCTTACTACATAGGAAGTATGTACTATGTGCCAAATGTCTCATGCATTATCTCTAAATTTTACATAAAAGCCCTGACAGATAAGCATAATTCTATGTTTCAGGTAATGAAACTGAGACTCAGAGAGGTTTGTTGACTTACCTAAGGCTGCACAGTAAGTGAGGATGAAGCCTGTCTCTGGAGCCTCCCTTTCTACTATAGCAAGGTCATTAGTGATAGCTGCTTAAGAAATTTAAGATAGAGACTTAATGAAAATGGGGAAATCATGAAATTTCCTATTAAGAGTTTTTCAACCTAAAAATTCTCACGACACTGGCAAAGTTATAGGTATTCAAAGATGGACTTTGGTTCTGATGAATCCCTCAAAGTATAATGGTAATATTTAGCACTACTCATTTTATTTCTGAAAAGAAATATTTTTCAAAAGAAAAAAAATCCTTCACTGAGTACCTATTACAGGCACGCAGAGATTACTAAAACCACCATCCCTGCCTTTATGGGGCTTGGAATAATCTAGTAAGAGGGATAAGACAGACACAGCATCGACAAGGGTACTCTGCAAAATAATATTACAAAAGGTGGAGAGAAGGAACATGTACCGCTTCAGGAGTTAGAAGGGATTTAGAGGAGGTTTGTCACAAAAGGTACTGTTTGAGAAGAGATTTGGACTGGCAGAGAAAAGCCCGCAGGACAGGATATACCAGGCAGAGGGAATGTCTCCAGGACTCTACTTTGGTTTACGTAGAGTCTCCATGTAGGAAAAGCAGGGAGGCCTTCAGTGCCAGGGCAAAGCAGCCAAAGTGTTAGAGCTGTCAAGGTAAATTGAGCTGGAACAGAGACAGCCTAGAGAATAGGGGTCCAGTTAAGAGGCTGTTGTCGTTATCCGTGTTAGTAGTATTGGAGGCCAAACAGCACCTGAAGGAAAGGAGCAAAAAACTTTTGGAGGTGGAATTAGCAAGCCCTGGTAGGTGATCTGAGATCAGAAGCAAGGGAGAGAGAGGAGTCGAGGATGATGGTGAGGTTTCAACCCAGGTGGCTGGAGAAGTATGGGACCACTGTAAGTCTCAAGGAAGAGCTGTTTAAAGAGGAAAAAGCCAAGATGCCAGCAAGGCAAACCTGTGGAAATATCCAGCAAGGAGTGTGAAATAAAGGGTTGGTAGCTGAGGAAAGGGTGTTGGGGATAGAGATATGACACTCTCTTGTAGGAGGAAGGGGTCTTCCAAAAAAACAAGAGGCAATGTAGCATAGTCTTGGTGAGCACTGGCTCTAGAGCTAGTCTACCTTTATTGGAACCCCAGTAACTCCACTTGGTGAGCTTGGGATCCTCACTTAACCTCTCTGAGCCTCAATTTCCTCATCTGCAAAATGGAGTAACAGTGAGAATAATAAAATGCTTAGAATATCACCTGGCACACAGTAGGTACACAATAAGTGTTAACTTATCATCATCATCTAAATGTATTATTATATACATAGAAGTGATAGGTGAAACTTAAGGGATGAATACTATTCATTCACTTATTCAATAAACATCCCTTAAGCACTATCTATGAGCCAGGCCCAGCGCCAGAGACTTGGGAAAGAACACAGAGAAGAGAAAAGGGCAGCAATTTTGAGACTACCTGCTCTTAAGGGGCAGGTGAAAGGAGGGAAGTCAGGCAAGTACAGGGTGACAAAAATGGGGGCAGGGAGGGAAGACTTGGCAAGGAGGGGCTGTTCTTTGGTATCACATGCTGCAGGGAGAAAGAAATGGAGTCCTGAGCAGCTCAGGTATTGGTTTTCTGACCTTTTCACTTACTGGCCAAGGAGAGAGGCTAGTGAGTCTGGCAGGATTTCCTATAGGGCTCCAGGCTGAACAAGGGCAGAGTCTGTGTCTAAAGCTCCCACACCATCCCAAATAAGAAAACAAACACTAGGAGGCATGAGAGCCCAGAATACTCCTTCTGCTCCCTTTCTCATCTCTGCACACATAACTGGAAGAGATGGTCAAGTGGCTCTGAGTGAGGCTCAGAAGAGGGAAGCAGCTTCCCTAAGAGCAAATTTATCCATGACAGAGCTCAAAGAGCAACCAAGAAATCCTCACTTCCACCAGACAACCTAAGCCTTCGCTCTGTCTGAAAACATTTGGGCTCAGGAACGTGCAGAACACACTTTTAAAAATTATTAATATGGTAAATTTTATGTCATGTGTATCTTATCACAATTTTTAAAAGTTTTTCAAAATGCTGTTAGGCGTGGAAATAAGTTAACTATATAAGCTTAGAAACTTTGATAGACATAGATACATGCATATAGAAAGAATGAAAACATTAAGCCAAAAAAATGAATGAGTGATAAAATATTTAAATGAGGTAGCACATCAAAACATATTTGAGCATAATACTTAAACACAGGGAATACATTTACATTTTTAAAAATGTGATAGTAATTATAAAAACAAAGGCCAAATTACAAATTACCTGTGTTGTTTAGGTCATATAATTCCTTCGTTATACCATATAATAATGTGGCATACCATGTGGTTCAATAAGATTTAAAAAATAAACTTCTGGGCCAGCCCGTGGCTCACTCGGGAGAGTGTGGTGCTGATAACACCAAGGCCACGGGTTCGGATCCCATATAGGGATGGCCGGTTGCTCACTGGGTGAGCGTGGTGCTGACAACACCAAGTCAAGGGTTAAGATCCCCTTACCAGTCATCTTTTTAAAAAAAATAAATAAAAAATAAAAAATAAAAAAATAAACTTCTGGACAGCTATACAATAAACCCTTCATTTTCTTCCTATGAGAACTTCTAAAATACTTAATCTGGTGTTCTAACAAGTAAAATCAATGTTCAAACTTCAAAATAATAATAATAATAATAATAATAGTAATAATACTAATAATATACAGGAAAACATGCTAAAGGAGAAGCCAGAATGAGAAAGGGCCAAGTAGGCAGGACTGACCCAGAAGCAACCTGTTAATTGGCAGCACTGTTATCCAGGCCCAAGGTCTCCCCCAGATAGAAGGGTCTCCCAGCAGACAGGTGAGGCAGGCAGCTGGACTGACTCTCATGACCCTCAACTTTTATACTTCCAGCTTATATGAGAGTACTTCAAAAATTTCATGGAAAGATTTGTATTATCTTTTAATTCTAGTTTTCTATGAACTTTATGAAGTAGCATCATACCATCAATGCCTATAGAGATACGCCTTTAACTCTTGAGGCCTCCACGTTCTGGCAGGTTAATTGGTAGAAGGGCTTTGACACTGCCAATATCTAAGGGCCTTCAACCCCTCTGAGTTACAGTGTCTAGTACCATGATCTTCGGTCTCATTTTGCTCTAATCCTCCCTAAAGCAGAGGTGCCACAGCATTCTAATAACAACACATGAATGGTATTTTTCAAAACTCCTCCATACATATCACATTGGAGCTTCACAACAACTGTGCAAAGTAGGAATTATTTCTATCCACACTTTAGAGTTTAGCAAATAGACTCAAAGGCCCTAAGTGATTTGCCCATGGTGATCCCACTAATACTGGTAAAATCAAGACTCAAGTTCATATCCTTCTTTCACTCACCCAACCATGCATACATGTGCTTATGTATTCATTTATCGAGTGTGTACTATGTGCCAGGCACTGTGTTGTCTATGGTCAAATCATATGTTCTTTTAAGCACTTCTCATGTCCCACTTATTCAGCCATGACTCAGTTCCTGGGGGACATATTTTTCTCTCTGCATCTTGAGCACCCAGCACAGGGCATGGAACAGAGGAAGTGCTAAGAAAGTGAGTGGGTGGCCAGCTCAACCCTGGGCTCTAGAGGCACCATATCCTCTTAGCTTTCCAGGCTGCATGTGTTTGTGTAGGGGTTAAAATGCACACTAATTTGCTTCTGGCTTGGAGCCCTTTGATCCAACAGAAGAGGAAATGTCCTCTCCTTAAAAGCCACAAACAAAATTTTATTGAGCTCCAAAAACGCCCTCCTCCAGTACCATCATTATTCCCTTTATGCCTTAATCCACATCATCCCCAAAACTGGCCATCCCAGTGCTGACAAGACCTCACCCTCTTTTCTCCCACAGCTTCATCACCCGAAAGAACCGCCAAGTATGTTCTAACCCAGAGAAGAAATGGGTTTGGGAGTACATCAACTCTTTGGAGATGAGCTAGGATGAAAGACGCCTTGAGCCTGAACTTCTGCAAACTCTCCTGTTGCTGCTTGCTTTTGTCCTAACCAGCTTGGGAGGCTTCTCCTCAATCCCCTACTCTCATGCCGTCCTTGGAGGGCATAGATTCTACCACACGGCAGCAGTTATAAAAGCCCATTTGGGGCCGGCCTGTGGCTCACTCGGGAGAGTGCGGTGCTGATAACACCAAGGCCCCGGGTTCGGATCCCATATAGGGATGGCCGGTTCGCTCACTGGCTGAGCGTGGTGCTGACAACACCAAGTCAAGGGTTAAGATCCCCTTACCAGTCATCTTTAAAAAAAAAAAAAAAAAAAAAAAAAAGCCCATTTGAAGCCTAGAAGAGCTACTGAGGCTCTGCCTTATAAACAGGAATTCTCTAGGCTCTGAGCTTCAGGCCCTCAGCTGGGCCATGGCTCTGTGACCAGGAAGGAAGTCATTGTGCCTCTAGAGGCAAAGAAGGGAGATTAACTGGGCTGCTGAGCTCCCATCTCGGCTCCTCACAAGGGCTGACCGGCAAATACGAGAAATCAGCTTTCATTAAAACCCTCAATGCAATTACAAAGCTGACTCTTGCTTTGATTTCTTCCTCGGGAACCCTCTTTCCCCTTTAGCATTAAGTCTCAGGGGTCCAGGGCTTGCACACAGTCCCTGACCAGTGAGCAGGGCTGGGAGCAAAAGATCTCTGAGAAGGGGGCATAGGCAGGCAGAGCAGTTAAATTAACTAGTGATTTATTCACACTGGGTTGGGGAGGGAGACAATGGTCACTATGTCCCCACCCGCAAATCCCCAAGAGTTTATCTCATTTCATGCCACAGTGCATCCATGTTTCCTCAGACCTCAGTTGGCCCTTCCACATTAGCCTACCCTACACATTATCCCCAGATGGTTTCTTTAACACCACTCTTGCCCCTGCACAAGATTTAATGGAAATCCCAAACACCTCAGGTTCAAGTAAGGAGAATGAGGGGTTTTGTAGTTTATCACAACTGTACCAATCCCTTTAAGTTGGGAATATTCCAACTTTCCCATCTATATGTCCCTTCCTGTGAACATACATTTATTATATATATGTAGCCCTAACTATAGTTAACATTGAGTGCTCACTATGTGCCAGGCATTGGCTCAGTCCCTTACATTCATCATCCTTTTTCATCCTTATAATCCTGCGGGGTAGGTACTATTCTCAGCCCTATTTACAGTAAGGAAAACCCTTGGCAAGAGAGGGAAATGATTTGCCCAAAGCCCCAAGACTCTCTCCCCCTTTAAAAAAAAGTAGGGGAGGAAAATTAACAATTAAAATTTAAACCCACCAGGTCTAATGCCAAAGCTCATACTTTCCTTTTTTTTTCCCCCACTTTCAAACCTACAGAAATTTGCAAGAATACACCCATATTCCTTCATCCAGTTCAAATATTAACATTTTACCACATTTGCTTTATTTGTGTGTGAGAGTATGTGGGGGTAGTTGGTATATACATTTGTTTCTAAACCATTTGAGAGTGAGTTGCAGGTGTCATACCATTTCATCCCTAAAAGTTTCGGTAGGTATCTCCTAATAACAAGGACATTCTACATAACCACGAAATGAGTAGTATAATCAGGAAACTTAACAGTGACACATATTATTTTCTAACGTATAGTCCTAATCAAATTCCCCCAATTATCTCAATAATGTCTTTTATAGCTATTTTTTAAAATCCAGGATCCAATAAGTACACATGTTGAATTTAGATGTCATGTCTTTTTAGTGTCCTTTAACACACTTTCTTGTCTTTAAGAACACTGGTATTTTTTAGGAGTTCAGACCAGATTTTTGTGGAATGATTTGTAATTTCGATTTACCAGATTATTTCCTCATAATTAGAGTCAGGTTAAACATTTTGGTAAGAATACCACAATTCCTGAATTCTCAGTGCCTCACATCAGAACATATGTCAGTGATTACTGGTGATGTTAAGTCTAATGACTTATGGGCCCAGGTTTTCTTGCTACAGTGAGCCGCCTGCTGTGTGCCAGGCATTATGCTAGGCACTGGGGGGTGGGGACAGAATAAAAAGGTAAATAAACCACAATGACTCTTTACCTTTAGGCAGCTCACAGTCCAGTGAGGAAGACAGACCTGATAAACACTTAAAGGGAAGGCAACTGTACAAGCCTGTGGTCACATTGTGTGTGTGTGTGTTGTGGGGAGGAAGCCTGGGGAAGAAGAGAGACTTCAGAGATGAGTTAACGTTTGGTGAAGTTTGAAAGATTGGATTAACAGTTTAACAAGTAGAAAAGGAAGGGAAAGAGCCGACAGGTAGAGGGAACAGCATATGCAAAAGCAGGAGGTATGAAAGGCAGCTCCTTATCACACAGATAAGAGTTCAGTCTCTTGCCACCAAGGAGGGGGCGTGGTATAAACAGGCTTTCCCATCCCCACCATTTTCCTGATGACTGATCCTAAGAACTCCTAACTCTAGCACGGGCTTACTTGAGCTTGACAGTTCACCAAAGGCTTTGACTATCTTTTCGAATTTAGGCCTCACTACAGACCCTCAAGTTAGCCAGATAGTCATGACTTTCCCACTTTTCAGATGAGGAACTGAAGCTCAGAGAGGTAAAATAACCCACTCAAGTCCATAGGCCAGTAGATGCCAGGGCTGGGGCTCAAGAATGGAACTTGAGTGTTCTATTTACCAAAGTGATCTGGTTGCTCAGCACTTGGAAGCTTCTACCACCGGAAGTCCCAACACCTGATCAGTCACTCTTGTGCAACAGAGGACGGGTTTCCTCCAGCTGTGCCCCCACTCCCCCAGCAGCCCTATATTCTCCCCTGCTCAGGTTCCCTCTGACCCCACCAGGAGAAGAGGATGGCGTATGAAAAATCAGCCGATATCTTTGACATCTCTAGGTCAATGTTAATGTACCCATGGCTGGAATATAGAGACAGGACCAAAGGTGAGGCTAGAATGGACAGGAATGGAGTCAGAGGCAGGGGCCTGAAAAAGAAAGGCTACCTTGCTCCCACTGGCAGGCGAGGGTCTGGGTTAGTTCAGCAAATCCAGGGGGAGGTCAGGGCAGGCCCTTGGACACTCTAGTGGCTCCCCACAGCCCTCAAGGTAAGTCTTAGTTCCTCAGCAGGGCCTAAAGAGCCCTCTAAGATAGGACACCTGTGTGTCTCACCAGCTTTTGTTCCCACACCTGCAGCCTGCTCTCTACCCCAGCTCTCACCCTCTAGGTCTTTGCATGAGATATTCCCAGTGCCTAATGCTCTTCCCCCTTACGTGTCTGGTTATCTCCTGCTTGGATTGAAGACTCAGTTTGTGTATAATCTCCTCTGGGAAAACTTCCCTGATCCTCCCAGCCAGGTTAGCTGCCCCTCATCTGTACCAAGTGTGCCTGTATCCATCTTCACATTTGTTCCCCTCTGTTAATCACTAAGAAACATTGCTGTCTCACCAGCTAGACCAGTGGTTCTCAAACTGTGGTCCCAGACCAGCAGCATCAGCATCTTGTTGGAAATGCAAATTCTCAGACCCTACCCCAGATACTTTGGGGATGAATCCCAGAAATCTGTTTTAACAAGCTCTCCTGGTGATTCTAATGCACACTCAAGCTTGAGAAACTGAACGAGACCAACAGTTTTCACCCTTAGCTGCACATTAGAATCTTCCGGGAGCTTTCTAAAATGCCTAGGCCCCATTCCCACATAATCTGATTTACTTAGTCTGATGTAGGGCCTAGACACCTTCAAAGTTCCCCCCAAATAATTCTAATATGCAGCCAAAGTTGAGAATACCCTGCTAGACAAGTTTCTCAAACTTCAGCCTAAATAGGAATCACCTGGGGATCTTTTTAAAATTAAGATCCTGATTCAGTAGTTCTGAGGTGGAGCCTGAGAAGCTCCCAGGCTATGACAACGCTATTGCTCCATGGACCACACTTTGAGTAACAAGGTACTAGACGATTATGAGCCCCTTAAGGGCAGGAATTATGCCTTACACCTCTCTGGTGCCCGGTGAAACACCTGGTACTGGTATCCACTAAATGCTGAACAGATGAATGCCTGAATGAATGATTCTTTAACCACCTTTGTGACTGCTGTCTCATTTGTACCATACACATACTCTTAACCCTCTTGCCAGAATTCCAAAAAGCCATGGCTCCTGTTCATCTGCCCTTGTCCTGCTACCAGGTAAGACCCCTAACTTCTGCTACCCTTGAAGCCGTGTCAGAGTCAGGGGTAGCAAACTGTCCCTTCCCACTTAAGCTAGCTTACAGAACCCTGACACTCACCTCTGGGGCTGCCATTAACTCTGTGACCTGGGAAAAGTCACTCTCTCTCTCTGAGCCTCAGGAGCATCCTCTGCCACAGGCCAACAAGCCCTGCCCACCTCACCTTGTAGAGTTACTATAAGACAAAGTCTATAAAGCCTGGGCTATGCAGGGAATGCTTACGAATGGGAGTTACTTTTATTTATTAACACGGGTACCCTCAGAGTTAGGGTCGTCAGAGAAAATACAGGATGCCCAATTAAATTAGAGTTTCACTTTTAAACAACAAAATTTTTAGAATAAACATGCCTCAAATATTTCATTCATTAACTGAAATCCAAATGGGGGGTGGCTTGTTTTTTTGCTAAATCCAGCAACTCTACTCATTGTGAGTCAATGCTGTTTTCCAAAATCATGACAATCACTTGAGAACTCTTATTATGTTCTTGTCCGTCACCAAGTTGGGAATCACTGGCTGAAGCCCCTTTTCCCGGTTGTGCAGAGAAACCTGTTGTAAAGACAGGAAGGTTTGAGAAGAGACAGGGATGAATCCCAGCCAAATCCTGAAAAAACCCCTGACCCACCCAAAACTTCCACTGCAGCCAGAGCTGCAGTTTCACAGTTGAAACATCATTTGGAGAAGGCCTGCTTTCCCAGCGAAACTGCTGTTTCATGAGGGTAGAGACGGTCACTGCACCCCTAGCACCCAGCGGCATCCTTGGCACATGTGATAGCAGGTGCTTAATAAATGTCTGAGTGAGCAGTGGCCTGTCTTTCTCCACCTCTACCCCACCTCTTGCCTTTTCATCTTTCTGCCCAAATGACCTTTTCAAAGTGCTTTGAGATCCTCAACTAACCAAACTGTGTAATCAGATTGATTTGTAGGATCACCAGTGGTTTCATAATCTGGATCTCTTTTGATCTTCACAACCTTGGGAGGGGAATAGACAAGGATTATTAGCTCCATTTTGCAGATGAGAAGACTGAGACCTTAGTGAGTTGAAGTAACTTGCCCAAGTCACACAGTGGGTTAGGCTCTAGCCATGACTCCAGACCAGATGAGGGGCTAAAGAGCATCTTTCTCATCCCATCCCCTCCTCCCCCTACCCCCAGTACTTAAGGGCCTAGAAGAATCCTCTGACTGCTCTACACTCACACCCCCCAGATGCCAAAGGAAGAGTTTCCCCCAAGTCCAGAGTGCTGGAGACAGCATCTGGACAAGTCAAACTTGGTCCCTTACTGCTACTTCAAGAAACCTGAGATCTACACACACTGGCATACCCTGTATGACCAGCAAGAGAAGCGGGAGGCCAAGAAGATGTTGCAGAAAATGAGAGATCACCCCAGGTGTGCTTTCCCTCCTCCTATTCTCCACACCCTTCACATCTTCTAGGAAAGAGAGGAAGGACAAGGAAGGGGTGGCCCAGGTAGTGGGGCAAGTCAGTCTACTGGTCCCAGAAAAGACCCTGGGGTAGAAGGGTGGCTCAGCATAGGTGGACATCACTGAGCCCTCATCTCTCTTCCTCTGGTCCCATCTCTGAGCTGGGCTGAGGTCCTGTATCAGAGGTGGGGTTGCAACCTGAGGAGGGAAGGTGCAAAGAGACCAAGGCTGCTTGTGCAATTTCTCACACAGGTACCTCAAAGAGGATACCTATGACCAAAAATTCCATCTCCCCATGAGCAAGCTGACTGTAAAATTTCAAGTGAGACCCAGGCCCTTAGAGCCTACCAAGGATCCCCTGAAGTGGCAAAGATTAAAGGTCAGGACCATGGTGGGAGGGGAAATGGGGAGACTCCTTCCCTGTGGGTGCACTTACCTGGGGCTCACACCACCCTTTGATCCTTAGTCCCTGCCTACAAAATGAAGGGTGGGGAGGAAAGTGGACTGGCCTGGAGCTCCTTTCAGTTTGAAGTTGGATAACTATATTTTTCTCTTTCTTCCTTTCCACTGGCTGCTTTGTATGGGCAGGAACTCACAAAATCCCTGAAATCTCCTCGCGAGGAGGAGCAGTTCTATGCAGCACAGGTGAGAAGTGGCAAGGGAAGAGGAAGGTGGTTACAACTAGGAGTTGGCTGAGCTGGAAAGTTATAAGCTGCCTGAGGTGGACAGTGGGAGTGGGGGTGGTATTCCAAGTACAACCTCCAGCTGTGTCCAGAGTATGGTAACTCCTGCGGGTGGTGTCCAAGGCCTCTTCCCTTTTTTCTACCCCTCTTCCTGCAGGCTCTGGGGTGCCTGGGCATCAGGGACAAGTTTGTAATGGAGGCACTATCGCAGGTGGTGAGTCTGGGGGCTGCATGGAGTTCAATAAGGGAGGAAGCAGGGTCTGAGATGTGTGGGCACAAGAGCACAGAGAAGGATCCTCAGGGAGCCAGGATGATGGGTCAGATCCAGTGAGGAGAAAGCCACCAGTACATGGCACATCCCTATCTAATGCCCTTGGCTGCTTAGAAGAGCAGCTTGATCTAAAGGATGGGGAAGGGGGAATATGAAGATCCCCTTGGTCTAACAAGAAAGACACTATCCTGAAAAGCAAGGAAGGAACAAGTATGGAGTTCATTCTCTACCTTAACCAAAACAATGCCCTATTAATACTGGGAGCATGTATTTTTATCCGTTATCTCATTTAAATCTTACAACGACACTAGGAATAGGTATTAGTATCTATATTTTCTAATGAGAAAACAGAAGCTCTGAGAAGCCAAGTGACTTGCCGAAGGCCAAGTGGCTACTAAGTATCAGACAGAGATTTAAACAAAAGTCTAACTACCAAGTTCAGTGTTCCTTCCATTATACCATTCTGCCTCTATTCTGTGTTTGAGCATAGACAGGTCACTATCTAGCCCTCAGTTTTTATTTTGTAAGATGAAAAGTTAAACTGAGATGATCCCTGAAGCTCTGACATTCCATCACCTTATGGTATGTTTCTACCCCTTGCCTCTTAAATCAGGTCCAAACTGGTCCAGAGAAAGTGAAGTATGAGGCCTATCGAACTCTGGCCATCCTGGGTGAGCCACTTTCTCCTTTGGGAAAGGACCGTAGGAAGGGGAGTGTATGCCCACTCCAACCTAGCATTTGGCAGGGTCTGGGAACTATCCTAGGTACTGTTGGGCAGAGAGAGGAAGGGGAGTAAAAAGAGAGAAGAGACTGCAGAATGGGAGAGGGAGGACTCCTGGAATTGTGTTCATGCTCAGCCAGCTGCTCAGGTGTCCTGAGAGTATGGGCAATGCCGTGGTACCTACTATCTGAAACTTCTGTCTTGAGGGTGCAGTGGAAATCAATGGGTCCCTGAGGCTGTGCCCTGACCTAAGGACCCTCCCTGTCCAGGCTGCCTGAATAAGCATGTGATCCGTGCACTCATCAAACAGTTGAAGGGGAAAAATGAGGGTCGAAGGATGGAGACTCTGACGGGGCTACGTGTGGCTCTGAACTCCTGGGCTGCTGTCCCTAAAGATAAGGTGATTGGAAGGAAAGTTTGTAACAGGGGCAAAGCAGGACAGATAATTGATAGCTTTGGCTGGGGGTTGGATGAGGAAGAAGGTAACCTACCTCTCAGCTTGGATAGAGCAAGACATTATCCTTGTGGCATTCCCTCTGGAGTTGAATAGAAGCACATGGCTTGGCCAGTTACTGGTCAGACCATCTCTGAAAAACTGGCTTTCAGAGCTGCAGTTTGTTTGTCTTTAAAATGGAGACAATAATTGTCTTATAGCATTGTAGAGAAGATTAAATGAGATAATGTATGCAAAGCACCTTGTACGATGTCTGTGCCCTTTAAATGGTAACCATCATTATTTTTATCATCCCTAAAATAACCTATGAAAGTAAAACCTGTTAAGGAGGGACAGGCATCAAGAGGATCCTCTGACACTTCTCACAGTTTTTTTCCCCATTAGGGTCCTTTTACTTTGACCCCATCACTGCTCCATGTGTAAAAGAATCTATCATTCATCCATTTATTCAGCAAATATAAATTAAACAGCTGTCATGTGCCAGGCACTGTCCTAGGTCTTTGGGATACATCAGTGAGCCAAAGAGGCAAAGATCTCTGCCCTTGTGGAGCTTGCATTCTAGTGGAGGAAGACACACAATAACCAATAAATTTAATTAGAAAATTATATGGTATGTTAGAGGTGATAAGTGCAATGGGAAAAATTATGTAGCAGGGTGAGGGTGATCAGGAGTGACAAGTGGGGATGGGGATGGGTTGCAACTTTAAACATAGTAGACAAGGAAGACCTCATTTAGAAGGCACATCTGAGCAGACATCAAGCAGGTTCGCCTTACAGATCATCTGAAAGAAGGCACTCCAGGCAGAAGGACCAGTCAATTCAAAGGTAGGAACATGCTTGGCATGGCCAAGGAACAAGAAGGCCTGTGTGGCTAGAGCGGAGTAGAAATAGAGAGAGCAAGAAGGAATGCAGGTCAGGTTCAAGGAAGTTAACCAGGAGACTAGATCGTATGTGACCTTCTGGGCTATTTTAAGTACTTAGGTTTTTACTCTGAGTGGAATAGGGAGCCATTAGAGGTTTTTATGCAGAGCAGTAACATGATCTAACATTTCAAAAGGTTTGCTCTGACTGCTGTATTGCAAAAAGACTGCAGGTGGGGTCCAAGAGTGGAAGTGGGGAGACCAACGGGGGCTACTGAAACAATCCTGGGGAGATATAATGGTGGCTTGGACCATAGTGGTCACAGTGGAGTTGGTAAGAAGTGGTTAAATGCTGTACATATTTTAAAAGCAAAACTCTGACAGGTTGATTGAATGTGAGCTGTAAAAGACAGTGCAGAAACAAGGATGAAGCCAAGGTTTGGGGCCAAGCAACTAAAAGAATGTCATCAACTAAGTTCAAGAAAGCTGCAGGTGGAACAAGTTTGGAGATAACACCAGAAGTTGAGTGTTGGGTAACTCATGTTTGAGATGTCTACAGGAACTCCAAGGGAAATAGCAAGTAAACGATTGGATATATAATTGCTCTAAGCAATTTGCAGTTTAGAAGTCTGAACTAGAGAAAGAAATTTGGGAGTTGTCAGTATATAGATTGCACTTAATGTCACTAAACTAGATGAGATCAAGAACCAAGAATCGAGCTTTGGGGTATCCCAAAGTTAAGAGGTCAGGGGGAAGAGGAAAAATCAGTAACTACTGAGAAGTGGCCAGTGAGGTAGGAAATCAACCAAGAGCATGATTTTCTCAAAATCAAGTGAAAGAATAAGTACCAAGGAAAGTAGAGAAATCAACTACATCAGGGACTGATAATTGATATGTGGATTTAACAATGTGGCAATCGTTGATTATCTTAACAGAGCCATTTTTGTGGAGTGGTAGGGGTGAAGGCCTAATTGACGTGGGTTTAAGAAAGACTGGGAAGAAAGAAACTAGAGACTGCAAGTATAGACAACTGTTCAACTGTTTCCTTTTGCTGGAAAGGGTAGTAGTTGGCACCAGAGGTAGAATCTAAAAGAAAGAATAACAGTATGTTTCTATGCTGAGGGGTAATGACCCAGTAGTTAGAAAAATGATGATTTTGAAGAGAGTGGGAAGAGTTCTTGCAGCAATATCCTTGAGTAGGTGAGAGGAGATGAGATCTAATACACAAGTGGAGAGATTGGCTTTAGATAGATGGTTACAGTCCATAGTAACAAATGAAAAGACCATATGGGTGCAGGTGTTAGAAGTTGGATAGAAGTAGTGGTAGGTGTCTATAGAACTTGTTGTTGCTTTTATTTTCTCAATAAAATAAGAAGCAATCTCATCAGGAGAGACTAATAATAGAGGAAGAAGTATTAGAGGTTCCAGAGGAAAGGGTGTGAATTAAGAGAGCGGGAAACAGAACTGCCCAGGGAAAAACAATGTGATTACCAGGCAGGCAGCATTAGGGGTCTACACGTGGTTTGTGTTCATAACATTTAAAGGAAGATCAGTCATTGTGACTGTGTTTTTCTCCAAGAAGTAGAAGCACAAAGTGGAGAGTTGGATTTAATGAGGACTGTGCTTCCGTAAAGAGAGCACAATGAAGCAACAAGGAGTAAAAGAGTTGAGGTTAAGGCAGGGGAGTGATTATAGCTGTACCATGGAATTTAAGCTGGGTAAAGAGAGATGCAGAACAGTGCAAAGGTGGCAGGCTCAATGGATTGTTAGTCCTTTGTGAAGTCGAACAGTTGTTGGCGTCAGGAAGTGAGCTAGAAAAATAGAGGTGATGGTCAGAGTGTGTAATCCATGAAACGGAGATTATGGAGAAGACGCAGTTGTAGGTAATGATCGGGTCTCCCTGTGGGATTAGTGGCTGAGGCAGAGTGGAGGACAAGGTTATTGGAGGAGAGGTGTTGGATCTCTTACATGTATATCTATTTTTCAATGCCAGGAATTAAGATAGCAGAAGTGTTAAAGAGAGTAACAGTGATCCATCCACAAGATAAAGTCATAGAGAAATGAAGAGATAATGACATAAGAGCTAGTAGTAGATAGCAAAAATAAGAGGAAGTGGGTGAAATAATACAATGGCATGAGATTTATTTTAGGAAGGAGGATGGTCTGAAAGCAGCAATGAATTGTCCTCTTATAAAGCGCAAAGCCTGGCTGAAGACAAATCCCCTCCTCTCATCTCCTTTCTCTCAGAGGACTCCAGTCAGGGATGAAGGGAAGCTGGTGCCTGTGCTGCAGATGCTGATAAAGTCGTCATCAAATGAAGCAGCTCTGGAGGCAGCCCTGTGCTTGGGCTTCCTGAGGCCCTGCAGCAACATGGCTCAAGAGTTCTTGCTGCACTGTATGTGCCAAGGGTCCACGACCCAGCGGATGAAGGTGTGAAGGGCAGGAGGCTGGGCTCCCTGGGCAGCACTGGGCAAAAGGAAGCCAGTGCCGATTTGGGTGAGGTCTTGATCCTGTCATCCTGGTGGTAGAGCACTACCGGCTCCTCTGTGTGTTTATGAATATGTCTATGCATGAGTATGGGGTCATGTGGACATATAATTGTACATATGTCTGTGTATATTGGATATGTATAAGTGTTCATTTATATATACACACACATGTGCACACTTGAACTTGTGGTCTCACTCAAGAGGCCAAGAGGCAGGAGAAAGGGGACCCCACCTGTTCCCTACCTCTAGGCTCAGCCATCAAGTCTGCCTGGCCAACCAGACACCTCTAGGCCCTGTACACCTGTCCCTCTCTCTCCCTTACAGGCACTTAGAATGCTGGTCAAGATGATGCATGTATACTCAGCTGCAGTCATCAGGGCTATCCTGGACCAGCTTTGTTCTTCTAGTATTCTTGAGGTAAGATCTGGGCTACTTTGTTACCTACCCTTTCCCCAGCACTTAGGACAGGGTTGGGAGATAAGAAAGGGAGTCTACCTTTCACGTCTCCACACCCCTGTCCTCAGGACCGCTTTGAAGCCACCCGGATGCTCAGGACCATTGGGTTGGAACAGATCCAGGCAGAGGGTCTAGAGGAACTTACATTTGACCTGCTCAGGAGAAAGATATATAATGAACCCTTCCTTGTAAGTGAAATCAAAGCTCCCAAGCCCTGGCAGACCAAACTTGTCTCCTCTCTGTTCTCTGGACACCTCCCCTAGCTTGGTTCCCACCATACTACCCCTCAAAGTATCACATTCACCCTAACCTACTGCCTGTTCACCTAACACAGCCCACGTTTCCAAGCCACCTTGCCTTTGCTCAGGTAGTTCTCTCAGCTTAAAATGCCCTGAGTCATCCCTCCCTCTTCTGTAAGGTAAAAAACCCCTGCCTCATACTATTCACTTCCACCAACAAACCCCTCTTTCCTTCTGCCTGTTAAAATACTATATCGCTCCTTCAAGACCTGTCCTCAGAGCCACACACTTACTACGCTTAGGACGACCATGTCCTGATCTACACCTGTTGTCCCAGTGAAATCACTGAGTGCTCTGGGCAGTCCCAGTTTGGTCCCCTCACTAAGATAAACTACTTTTGGGTCCCCGTCCCCTCTGTGTTTTCTCACCTCCAGACTTTTGTACATGCTCTCCACTCTGCCTGGAAAATCTGCCCACCCCCAGCTCTCTGCCTGGTTAACTCCCACTCACCCTTCAAGTTTCAGCTGAGGCATCATCTTCTCAGTACCCAACCCTGAGTTAGAAGACCCTCCTATATGCACCTGACAGTACTGTAATTGCTTACTTACTTGTTTGCTTCTGACTGTGAGCTCCTCAAAGCAGAAACCCTACTTGTATCACAAAGTAAATGTTTAATAAAGGCTTGTGAAGCATTCCCTCTCTCTGTTGTTCCACTTTGATCCCTCTGCAGGCTATGAGGCAGGCTGTGGCTGAAACTGTGGAAGAACTCGAGATGAAGCCTATGATGATGAACTTGGTAGAGGCGTGAGTGGCCTGGGCTGGGAGCTCCCAGGACCAAATCCTAGGCTGTGGCAAGGGGGCAGAGGGTTGGTGAAAGCTGAGAAGCTGCTGCAAATTCTCAGCTTTCCCTTGCCTGTTCCCCTTGCTAAGTCACTCTTTGACCCCTGGGGGTTTTGTCTGTCTGTAAAGAGGCTAATAAGGGCCGGCCCCGTGGCTCACTCAGGAGAGTGCGGCGCTGGTAGCACCGAGGCCATGGGTTTGGATCCTATATGGAGATGACCAGTGCACTCACTGGCTGAGCGTGGTACGGACCACACCGTGCCAAGGGTTGCGATCCCCTTACCAGCCCCCCCAAAAAAAGCTAATAATATCTACTAATCAGGGTTGCTATAAAACTCAAATTAACATGACATGAAGGGAACTTTTAAAAGGTAAAGTTCCGCACAGATATGAGTCCTGATCCTCATTTAGTGTCTCGTGGCAAACTGTAGCACCTTTTTGCCCCTCCCAGTCCCTTTCCTGACCCAAGAAACGAGAGGGAAATGACTGAAATTAGCATCACTCATCACCTTTATGCCCAACTTGCTATGTGCTTGAGAAGCAACCAGCCTCCCTCCCACTCCCCCTACCCCTTAACTATGTTGAGTAACCACAACAGTCATTCCCTTCACAGGCAACTGATGAACTCAAATGCCACTACACGCCAGGAAGCAGTCATCTCTTTGGTAACACAGGCTCTGCTTCTTGGACCCCATTTCTGAGATGTGTTAATGACAGGGGTAGTAGGCAGTTGGGTAGCATCACTGAGGGGAAGAAAGGGTTGTAAAGTTTGGGAAGTTTGGAATTTCTTTTAGAATTCCAGCCCTACCAAGAGTTCAGGGTAACCTTTTCTTCAGGGTTGGGGTTGGGTGGGATAAGAAGCAGGAGATGGGTATGAGGGGCATTGCATAGATATTGCAGAAATTTTCTCGACTCTCCCAGGGAAATAACTGGCACTGGAACCCCAAGCAGTGGCCCCAAATGGCAAGGAAAGAGATATCCCAGCTGGGAAACCATGTCTCTCCCATCTCTAGGCTACAGGGTCATCACAAAGGAACTAGAATGGGAAAGAGGATGGGGCATCTTCCTGGGGCTGGCTACTTAGGCACTCTCACTCTGCCTCTGCCAGGGCGTCCTGGGGATCCGCAGTCCTCAAGTGTACCATTTGCTCCTGGACATGCTAGATGCAGAAAACAATGAGGCTGTGAAGAAGAGCGTAAGGCATTCCATTCCAACCCACCTTTTCCTCTCCTCTGCCCCTCCTCCAAGCCTCTCCCACCCATCTCACCATTTGCTCCTTGTCAGGAAAGGGAATGAGCCCTCACTGTCCCTTACCTCATTCCTTGGGGCATAGTGGCCTGTGGCTAGAGCTTCCTTTCCCTTGGGTGCCCAGCCTGAAACCAAGGCGAGCCTAGGGCCATTGTTTCAATGCAGCTACAAGAAACATTAGTCCTTTGTGCCTCAATTGACCCCTGGATCCAAAACAAGCTGAAGAACAAGGTTTTCTTTATACATGAGGTATCTGAGACCAATGTGAAGGCAGAGCCTACAAGGTTACGGAAGGAGCCTGAGAACCCCGAAGAGTTAAATATACAAGATTTTCAACTTGCAAAACTGAACCCCTTGTTTATTACAAAGTCCAGCACCAAGTTGGGCCAAAAGAAAAAGTTACCTGCCTCCCCACCCTGTTTCCCTAAGCCACAAAAACACATGCCACAGGCCATAGGGCCCTGGCAGCCAAGGATCAGGAAACAGCTCCAGACCCTTGCTGAAACCTCCAAATAGGTCAGTTCTTTGGGCCTAGCCCCCACTCTCTCCCTGAGGATTCTTCTCAGGCTTCCCTTCTATAAATAAATGTCACTCTACCTGCCACACCTCTCTGAATCACTACTGCCACTGCCGTCCCCTTCATCAGAGGCTGCAGGGGAAAAGGTCTCCTCACTCCTGGCTCGCTGTTCTTTCCACTCGGCCACATGTCTTTTCATCAGGGGAAAGAAGGAAGAATGGGCAGCCTGTCTTCCTAAGTCAAGTCCTTGTCTGTGCCTAGAATTTGATGACAAAGCTAAAGAGTTGAGCCTCTGCCTAGAAGGGGCTGCTGGGGGAAAACTAGAAGAAAATGCTGGAAAGCTTGGCCCTTGGACCATTTCCTCTTACTAACTTGCCCCGCCCCCACCTCACCTCCCTATTAGTGATCAGGAGATAATTAAGGTTTAATCAAAGCCAACCATCCTCTCTGCTGCCCCTTCTACCTAGGTACCTGCTTTCTACCTCAGGGTCATTCCCTTTGAGAAACCCTATTTACTCTCTAAAATTGCCTTATTCTCTCTTATTTCTACTGAAGTTTCAGTTTCCATTTGCCAGTAGGACCTACTATACCAATCCCAACAAGCTACAACCCCTACCAAGAGAGAAAAGGCCTAGACTTTGGAGTCAGACAAATTTGAAAATCCAATCCTAGGGTCCATCACTTATTTGATCTTCGACTTTGGACAAGTTACTCAACCTTTCTGTTTCTGTTTCCTCACTTATCAAATGAAGAGAATAATACCTATTACTTCAGAGCTCCTGTGAGGATTAATATAAGCCTAATAGTACCTGGTATTACATAGTAAATAATGAAATATGAACTTTTCTCTACTTTCCTCTCTTCAATGTTGTCATGTGAGCCTATGACCCCCAGAGGTCAAAAAAACTGTTTCCTGCTACCCCCGTTACTCCTCCTATCCCACTGGAGTGACCTAAATGGGAGGTCAAGTTCTTCCCATCAAGCATAGAAAGGTCAAAGTAAAATAGATGCTTCCTTCCAATTCCTCAAACCCCACATTCTAGAGTAGTCCAGTCATTCTGAATTCAGTACAGTGTGTCACTCAGATTTATCTCCCAACCTGCCCCACCACTTTTAGATTCATGTTGGCCTCATAGAAAGTTGTAGGTAAAAACCAAGAGTGGTTTCTCTATTCTGGAGTATAAGCAGCACTGCCTGGGAACCCCTCTAATAGAATGGCACAAAAGTCCAAAGATAGGAAGAATGTTCTTTCTTGCCCATTCTGTAGCTTTGGGCCCATGACCAACATAACCCAAACTTCTGGGATGTCAACAGCCCGAGGGTACAAATATGGCCTTATTAACTACATAATTCAGGTTCTCAACTTCTGTAAAATCCTGCCCACAGATCTCCACCCTTCCTCCTCCATATTTCTGGGTGTCTCCCGAGTATGTCTTATTATTCAGCCAGATATCAGTCTCTGCCCAGTAGTACCTCAATCCTAATTTCACCAATCCTCACCAGAAGACTAAGTAGTGAGCATAAAGGTCTCCACAGAGTACCCACCATCTGGTACACCACCAATATATCAGAGCCTTCCCAGTACTAACATTGCCTAAACAATCTTATAATCATACTTACTCCAAGCAGTGGCCAGCTTCTCTCAGAGCCCCAAGATGCCCACCTGTCTCAACCTTATTAGGATCTCTTGGGACTGATCCTTGGACACCATCCAAAATGTAAGCCCCTCTCTTCTCTCTCCTCTGCCCCAAACCTTTCTAATGAGATCTTGGAATTTTTTTGATGACAAACAAAAAGTATGTACACCCTCCACCTCTTTCTTGAACATTCTTATTGATCTCTTTGCTGTAACTGAAGTCTGGTGCTCTCTTGACCTGGCCTCTTCCTGAAATCTCTCAGGTGTTGCTCATTCTCCTACACTCCTTCCGATGTCACCGCTGTCCTGCACCTTTATATAGAAAAGTGTTCCTTTGAGGGTCCTGCTCTCCAGCCAAGTATACCACCCTCTGGCCCACTTCCCCATTTCCTCTTATTCATTGCCTGATCCTTAGTCTTGTCATCTTCCTGATGGCATCCCTTGATCCAGCACCCCACCCTTCAGTTCTTGATCTCAACTACAAACACTTTTCCCTTCCATTCTCTTCAGCTACCACTTCCATGGCCACACCTGGCCCTTGTCATCCCCAGGAATTGCTCCATCCCCAAAATCTTAAACATCTCACTTTCTGACTCAAAATTTCTATCTGTCCAGCTCTTATTATCCTCACTACAAGTTCTTTAAATCTCATCAATAACACTATGCTCTTGACTTCCTTACATTCTATTACTTCCTCTTACTCTTTCTCTTCCTACTCAGCCTAGACCCCATCCATCAACCACTTTCTTCACTCTTCTCATACCTCCACTATTATCTCTCTGAGCAATAAAATCCCTACCCTGAATCGAACTGCCTCTGTTCTTGAAACCGTGTTGCTGAGCAAAGTTGGAGAAAAATCACATATCCATACAGATTGGTACTCCAAAATACTTGCCTCCTACCTTAACTGAACCCCTGTTGTTGCCTGGCAATTTCATGGGTTCCTAGCCACAACACTCCCTTATTCCCCACAGTGGTTATTTCAAGGCTTATCTTCTACCATACCTCCTGCAATCTCTTCCCCCAACTCTCAGCAGACTTTCTCATCATACTTTCTCATCAGGAAAAAAAAAAAAAAGGACACCAGATGGAATTACCTCAACTTCTTGCCACCTCAGCTCTAACCACCTTCGTTTATATTAGGTAAGAACACAGGTTCTAAGACCAGATGCCTGGGTTAGAATCCTGACTGTCACTTACTAGAGATGTGATCTTGGCTAAGTTGCTTAACTTCTCAGTGCCTCTGTTCCTCATTGTTCACCCTCCGGAAAGCTCCTTCCTAAAGGCAACTGAAATCATTTACAATATTCACGCCTTCTGTGAAATGCTCCCTATACTTCCTGGCCTCACAGGATTGTTGTGAATTAAATGAGTTAATACACATAAATTACTTATAACAGTTCCTGGCACACAGTAAGCTCCCAATAAATGTTAGTCATTTGTTACTATTATCAGCATATGCACCTATCCTTACACCTAATTACAATGAAAGAGACATTCTCTTCTTCTAAAGCAAATCCTTCACCAGTGTTCTAGATGCCATTCTTTCAAGGGATTTGGATATCGATTATCCCCATTTTCTTCCAACTATTATATAAACATGCTCAATTTTCATCCGTCTTAAAAATAACCTCCAACAAGACCATATCCCTGTTTAGATGCTTCCTCCTCTCACATTACCTCAGCTTTACCCACACCTCATAATCAAGATTCTTGAATAGTTGTCCACATTACCTGTCTCTATTTCTCCAATTTCTATTATTCATTATCCCACTTCAGTTTGGGTTCAGAATTCAATTCCCTACCAAAACTGCTTTTGCTAAGGTTGTTCTCAACTGGGGGCAATTTTGCCTCCAAGGAGACAGCTGGCAACATTTGGGGACATTTTTGGTTGTCACAACTTGGGGGACAGGGGCTGCTATTGACATTTAGTAAGTAAAGGGCAGGGACGCTGCTAAAGGTGCAATGCACAAAGCAGCTTCCCACATAATTACTCAACCCAAAATGTCAGTATAGTGCCAAGGTTGAGAAATCCTGTGCTAAAATAATTTACAACTTCCACACTGTGTAGTGTAATTAAAGCTTTCTACCTTTTATATAAATGTCATGAATGCTTTGTCTTTTATATGACTCGGCCCAGCTTGAGCACTTGATACCATTAGCTTCTCCTTTGTTGAAATCCACTTTTCCCTCAGATTTCATTGACCACACCTTGCTGGCCATTCCCAGTCTGTTTCAGGATCTTCTCCTCATCTCTTAAATGTCAGTATTTCTCAGGGTTCTGTCCTAGGGTCTTCTCTCTCTACATACTGACCCCCAAAACTAGCATCACCTGTTCCTCTTTTTAAACATGCCCAGGACTCATTCACAGATTTAACTGTTTTGGAGTGGAGCCAAGACATACTTGTATTTTTAAAAATTTCCTAGCTAATTCTAATACACAGTTAGGATGAAGTGCCACTGCTCTAGGCAGTTTTATTTTAATCATACCCACTCTCATCATTTCAATTCCCATTTATATGTTGATGACTCAAATCTCTATCTGTAGTATTCATTAATTTAGTCAATATTCACTGTGTACCTACTCTCTGCCTGACGCTATTCTAGGAACTGGGGTAGAACAATGAGTAACAGCTAGGGTTCCCTACTCTCCTGGAGCTTATATTCTAATGCAGGAGAGAGAAATTAAAAACTACAAAAAGATCATTTCAAATACTAGTAAGTACTATGAAGACATTACAAGAGGTGAAGTGAGAGTGACTGGGGAGGGGCAATATTTTAGATAAGATTGCCAGGGAAGACCTGGGAGGGAGGGAGGGAAGACAGAATTTGTGAAAAGGAACCAGCCATGGTTTCTGAGGAAAGTGAATCCCAGATAAGGAGCATGTGCAAAGATACTGAAGCAGAAGCAAATTTGGTTCTATTAAGTATTATGATTCTTTTCTGAGAGAACACCAAATGGCAGATGACTCTGGTGCAGTGGTAGGGCCTCGAGGAACAAGGGGCCCTAGAATGGGAGGCCACGGCAGCTATTGCGGAGGCTTTGGCAGTGGCATCGGAGGCTGGGGTCATGGCCATGATCAGGCTGGGCTGTGTGGCTCACGGAATCAAGGCTGAGGAGGCAAGGTCACAGACAAGCAGTGATTCCCCAACACCAAGCTGGGCCACTTGGTCAAGGACATGATCAAATCCCTGGAGGAGAGCTCGCTCTACTCCCTGCCCATCAAGGAGTCAGATCAGACTTTTTCCTGGGGACATCCCTCAAGGATGAGGTTTTGAAGATTACGCCAGTGTAAAAGCAGACCCAAGCAAGCCAGCGGACCAGGTTCAAGGCATCTGTTGCCACTGGAGACTACAATGGCCACAACAGTGTGGATGTTAAGTGCTCCAAGGAGGTAGCCACCTTCTTCTGAGGGGCCATCACCCTGGCCAAGCTTTCCATTGTCCTGGTGCAGAGAGGCTACTGGAGGAACAAGACTGGCAAGCCCTACACTGTCCCTTCCAAGGTGATAGGCCACTGTGGCTCTGTGCTGATGCACCTCATCCTTGCCCCCAGAGGCACTGACATCATCTCGGTGCCTGTGACCAAGAAGCTGCTAATGATGGCTGGTATTCCCAGCAGGAAACGAATGATATGAACAAATCAGGAGTTAAGAGAAAGATAGAGTTGGCAGCAGGCTCTGCACTTTAGGAGAATTGTATGTAGTTCAGTGTGACTGGAGGGAATAGTTCAAGGGTGAGCATGCAAAAGAAAAGATGGAGAGGTAAACAAGCTGTACGAAAAGATCCCTGCATTTCGTTTTTCACCTGCCTCCAAATAGGGAGTCATTAAAAGACTGTAAACAGTGGAGTTGGTGTAATCTGATTTCTCTTAACTCCTGATTTGTTCATATCATTCGTTTCCTGCTGGGAATCCCATTTCTTCACCCCAGCCTCTAAACTTGGCCAGTTCCTACTCTGCCCTCCCGACTCACCAAGGTTTTCCTGCTCTCAAGTGACTACACTAAGTGTACTTCAAATCAGCCCTCAAAGCACCTTGTATCCTTCCTTACTGGAGCACTTGTCAGATTAGGCTGTCTGTTTACTTCATCAGCAACACATCCAGCATTGGATCCAGTGCCTTACCCATAGTGAGAGTAGGATAAATAATTCTCTAATGAGTTGCAAATAACATACACATACACTGCATCAACCCTGGCTTGTTGAATCCTTACTCTTCCTACCTAGCCCTTGCAACTCCATATTCCCAGCATCTAGAATACTACCCTATAATACAGCCCTAGAATACTGATCCATTTATTAATGGATCTCAGTAATCAGGAATTTCAGTAATTTCAACAAACTACTCAGGTGATTCTGACTTGCAGCCATTCTTGGGAAATACTATTCTAAACAGAGTAGGAGCTCAATAAATATTTAGAAGTAAATTTTAATTTACTAACATAGAATTCACTTCCTAATTCTTTAGGGTGAGCGTCTGTAGTACTGAGTCCTAAATGTGATAGAACAATGGACTAATGTACAAAAGTCCACAAAAACAAGCAGCTTTTATTGCAGTATTACAAAACACTTTCCATTTTGGCAATATTTTACAATGCACTTAGCTTCAGGGTTGGGAAGGAGAAGGTTGGAAACTAAAGGGGGAAATTTCAATGGACATTTCTAAAAGAAAAACTGTCCCAGCCCTCCCACCCAAATAAAAATGTCACTTAATTTCACTACCCAAGAAGAGGCCACGAGGAAAGCAGCAGGCAAAACTCTGGCAATTTCACTATGGATCATGTCAGAGACAAAGGAACATTCAAAACAGTCATCAGTATGGTCGGTTGCGCTGATCATTTCTGTAGTCGTTTCTAGGAATGAAAAATAAAGAGCCAGACTAAATTCTAATTTTCTACCAAGGGAACACAAGGATGCTGGTGATTAGCATCAGCTAAACAATCTCTGTAAGGATGACACAATGCCTAACTTATTTCTATACTCCTAGAAGGTACTTAAAAAGTGTCTAGTTTATCAGCTTTAAGACTCACAAAGTTCCTAAAGGAAGCTTTGTTTTCACTCTCTTAAAAATTTTCCACCTAGAATAAGGACTCCAAATCACTGTAATATTTCAGGAGATCAGAAACTGTCCCAATTCCAACACTCTAAACAGAAGAGTGGCACAGTGAAATGAGCAAGCAAACACTTTTGATGTATGAATTCTGGATCTGCCACTTACTGTGTGACCTTGGAAAAGTCACTAATTGTCTCTGTAAAATGGGAGGGACATTTAACTGATGGGGTTGAAGAGGGACAAGAAGTATATAAAGTATATAAAAATACTTCACAGGGGGCCGGCCCGTGGCTCACTCGGGAGAGTGCGGTGCTGATAACACCAAGGCCCCGGGTTCGGATCCCATATACGGATGGCCGGTTCGCTCACTGGCTGAGTGTGGTGCTGACAACACCAAGTCAAGGGTTAAGATCCCCTTAGCGGTCATCTTTTAAAAAAAAAAAAAAATACTTCACAGTATCTGCCATACAGAAAGAAATGTTCAACAGGTGATAATTAGGCTCTTAATATTTACTAATAGCTAACAATTATAGTGCTTACTATATGCCAGCAACTAACTGTTAAAATGTAATCTAATACAACTCTACAGAGTAGGTATTATTAGCCCCATTTTACAGATGAGAGTACTGATACTCCAAAGGGTTAAGTAATTTGCCTAAGGTCACACAGCTAATAGTGGTGGAGCCAGGATTTCAACTCAATCTGTCTCCCAACTGCATGCTCTCAACCACACTATACCAATTCTTATTACCCTATACTGCCTCTGGCATACAGATCCTTAGCATAATAATTGAAGTTATTTTACATCATTGGTTCTTCAACTTCTTCTGCCTCCAGACCATTCATGTGTACAACACACTCCATCAGTTGTTTTCATCTGGAAAAGATATTACAAGAATCTCCAGAAAAAACAACTGCAGGCAGGGTAGCACGTATGATTTGAAAAAGAGCACCCCATGAAAGGTGTTCTCTCTCCTTACTTAGGTTAAGAACCCCTGATTTACCTATAGTTTCAAGTTTTATCTCGCAATCTCAATTATCTTTAGCTATGAGAAAAACAATACACACACACGCACACACCCAAATATACAGATTTATGAATAAGAATTTCCAAAACACTTTAGAAATTGCTAAGGAGGCAACTAAATGGATCTATCTATACTGTCAGAGTTGCCAATGGAAAATACAAGTTCCAAAAAGTTAGACAAGAGGAAGAAAATGTGACTAAAGGACTCAAACCCTAAAATCTAGGAGCAGTGAGGTAAAAAGGTTAACAGGTGCATTCTAATACTCACCTTCCTCCCATTTTGCCTCCATAGCCACCTCGGTCTCCTCCATAGCCTCCACCTCGGTCTCCTCCATAGCCGCCACTCCTGTCACCTCCGTAGCCTCCACTTCGGTCTCCACCGTAGCCACCACCGCCACCACTGCCACCACCACGGTCTCCTCCATAGGCCCCCCGACTTCTGTCTCCTCCATAGCCTCCTCGATCTCCTCCATAGCCTCCTCGATCTCCACCATAGCCTCCTCGATCGCCACCATAGCCGCCTCGATCGCCACCATAGCCGCCTCGATCTCCACCATAGCCGCCTCCTCGATCTCCACCATAGCCACCTCGATCTCCACCATAGCCGCCACCTCGATCTCCGCCATAGCCTCCTCGATCTCCACCATAGCCGCCGCCTCTGTCCCCACCATAGCCACCTCCTCTGTCCCCACCATAGCCACCCCCACTTCTGTCTCCACCATAGCCACCCCCACTTCTATCTCCGCCGTAGCCACCGCAGCCGCTTCTGTCTCCACCATAGCCACCACCACTTCTATCTCCACCGTAGCCGCCTCGGTCTCCACCTCTGCCCCCACGACCTCTGTAGCCCCTCTCTCCACTGTAGCCTCTCCCCCGGAAATCTGCAAGGTAGAAATGCAAACCAGTGAGGCCAGCAGAATAAAATAAAACCTCCTTAATGTTAGTTGTTAGATAAGCACCATGTAGATGCTATTAAAGAGCTGAGCTACCTCCTCCTGAGGGACGAGAATCTTCTGGTCTAGGCTCATTGCACTGATTGCAGGAATTCCTTCGAGCAAAGTTCATATTTCCACATGACCTGAGAAAAGGAGGAAAATAAAATGATCCTCTATAGCTTCCAATGGATTCGGAACCCCTTCTTGCACCCTCCAAACCCAATCCCAACCTGTACTCCCACCAAGGTAAATGGGATACTTACGGATTAGGGCAAACCCAATCCCCACTTTTGGGGTCTCCACCTCTTCCCTGAAAGCCTCCACGGCCTCTATAGCCTCCACGGCCTGGGGGTAACGGGAGAACAAGGAGAAAAATCAGCAGCAGACATTAACAAAACAGAGGAAAAGTACCAGATGAAAGAAATAAGAGCAAGTGCCCATCAATACCTGGGCAGCTACTACTTCCCCCCAAATTAACCCATTACAGCAGGACTTTGTAATTCCTTGATTTGGGGCTTTATTCAGTAAATGCAGGAAATGTAAGAACAGACCCCAGGTACAGATTACAGTGCAAATAATGCACTAAAAAACTTCAAAGTCCACTTTCTAGAATACTCTGTTTAGTCTGAGAATCTCAGTGATAAAGGCTTAATGAGAAGACAAATTCCAAATTTGAGAAAATGAACCCATTAGAAATAAAGAAGCTGGCAATAACTATACCAGGGACCTTAAAAACTGGTCAGATTAACTACCTAATTAGGTATTATTTGAACAATTTCCTCCTGACTTCCAGGTAGAGAATAAACTGCTACACGGCTTTCCAAAGGTATTTCTATGACATTCTCCCACTACTTTCTTAACTATTATGACATTTCATTTACCTAATCTCCTATTCAGTATCTGCCCTCATTTTAAGATAGAAGGAAAAAGACCTAGGAAGAGAAAGGAGTAGCAAGTTCATACAAATAAGCAAAGAACATGGACTCAAATTGAAACCATTTGTATAAAATCAAGGCCTATGAGCAGCAAGTATCTTACCTCGCCGCCCACCTCCACTTCCACCTCCTCTCATGAATTCAGGTCTTCTGGTGGCAAATGACACTTTAATGATGTTGCCATGGAATTCTTTTCCTAAGAAAAAAGAAAATGGTTTCGAAGAAATGCTATTCCACACCTCCACCTCCCAACAAAAATATAAAACTGTCTTCAAAATTTTGAGTTTCAAAGAAATAAATGGCATGTCCTAACAAATTTAAACACGAGTGTTCCAAAGAGTCCAGGTAAGAATGCTAAAATATGACAAGCTATTAAATACAGCTGATCTGCTATTGGGAGATAGTCACTTCTTACTAAATTTACTAAGCTTAAAAAACAAGCTCACATGAAAAAAGCCAATGTAGAACAATATGTGATGTATGCTATCATTTCTGTTTTTTAAAGGGAATAAGTATGTGTATGCACGTGTACCTATATATCCACACGTATATTTGTATATGCACTGCCTGCTGCGCTTACCTCTCAGGAGGCGAAATGAGATTACTGGGGATTAAGGCAGAAAAGAAACTAATTTTTTACCATATACCCTTGGTAACACTTGAATTTTTTTTTTACCATGTGCAAGTGATATCCTTAAAAATTACATGTGAACATGTGATAACTTACATATATGCACACATGCACATATTCTGCTGCCCCAGGGTCTTAGAGAGAGGAATGAGTCTTTTTACTTTATATTAAACAAGAAAACTGATGTATAAGGAAAGGTAACCAACGATTCACAAAATGGTTATGAATTCAGGAGACTTAGCTCCCTGACCAAAACCCTAATCATTGTAGCTAACATCTTCCCATGACACCAAATGGTATGACAAGTATTTTGACATAGGAAGCAACTCATTGATCAGTATTCTAAAAGCTGTAATAAGACCTAATAAAGATGTGAACTACAGAGTTAGGCTTAAGAGGCTCATATGCCCTGTAGGTGAAAGTTGCAATAATTTTTGAACATACCATAAACAAAACAAATTGCTTTATGATTCACAGAAATATGTAAAATGCAGAAAAGTAAGGAAGAACAAACATAGCCTTCAAGAGCAAAGTTATGAGGCCTGACAAATTACAGCAAAAAAGTAAAGAATATGGAGGTGGGAACAGACATTTAGGGTATCACAATCTTCGAAGAAGTAACGAAATAGAATTGTGTTTTGGAAGACACAGGTGCAATAATCTCATAACTGGAAAGGACCTCAAGAGTCTATCAATCAGCATGAATTAGTACTTTGGAAACAGTGAGGCCAGCCTGCCTGAGGTTGAATCCTGACCCTTTCACTTACTCCTGTGATCTTAGAAATTACTTAGCTTCTTTGTACCTCAGTTTCATCACCTGTAAAATGATAATAACATGGCATATATCTCATAGGGTTACTATGAAGATTAAACTGAGTTAATCATGTAAAGCTCTTAGAATTGTGCCTAGTTCATAAACCAACGTAAACATGCAGTGTTAGCTATTATTAAATTAGGTGTAGTGGATTGAATTGTGTCCCCTGTAACTCAATGAAGCTTGAATTGTGTTCCCCAAGTTTTATGTATTGGAAACAGCTCCCACTGTGACTGTTAAGAGGATGGGAAATCCTATTATGGTAATTGAAAGGTGGAGCCTTGAAGAGGTATTAGATTGTAGGACCATGTTGAACTGAATGAATTAAAAATGGTGGTTAGGGGCATGGTTCCGAGGGCTTTAAAAGAAGAGGAAAGTCTGCCTCTCTGCTTCCACCATTTTGCAATGTGAGACCCCTGGGTCACTGTTGCCACCACCAGATGGACTTTGGACTTCCCAGCCTCAGAAACAGTAAACAATACATTTTTTTTCTTTATAAATCACCCAGTGTCAGGTATTTTGTTATAAGCATCAAAAATGGACTAATACCTTAGGGTAAAAGAAAAAGAATCAATTTGTAATAACATGAGGAAATGACTGTTAAAATGTTAAATTGGGGCCGGCCCCGTGGTGCACTCGGGAGAGTGTGGCGCTTGGGAGTGCAGCGGCGCTCCCACCGCGGGTTCGGATCCTATATAGGAATGGCCGGTGCGCTCACTGGCTGAGCGCGGTCAAGCCAAGGGTTGCGAACACGCACGCACGCACACACACACACACACACACAATTAAATTAAAAAAGCATGAGATAAAAAACCATATTTGGAGCATCATAATAAACTTAAAAACACAAGAAGAAAAATTAATAAAAAATATCAGTGGCTGTCTCTGAGTAGAGGACTATGAATGCCTTACTCATTTCTTCTACTTTCCCTTATTTTCCTATTTTCAGTGGGGAAAAAAATTCTTGCTATTTCTTCTAAGCATGTATTAACTTTATATTTGAAAGGAAATTAATCTAAATTTAAAAAGAATACACAGTCAACAGGGCCAACTCTCTACACCTATATCAGGATGTCCTCATGCACAAGGCATGATACAAGGAAATATTCTAGACAAACAAGGATAGAGCTCATTTCTAAAGGTATATAAAAACTCCGGCCAGGCTGGCCCCTGGCTCACTCAGGAGAGTGTGGTGCTGATAACACCAAGGCCACGGGTTCGGATCCTATATAGGGATGGACGGTTAGCTCACTGGCTGAGCGTGGTGCTGACAACACCAAGTCAAGGGTTAAGATCCCCTTACCGGTCATCTTTAAAAAAAAAAAAAATCTTCACGTTGCAAACTATAAATAAGGCATACCATCAAACCAGTCAATGGCTGCCTTAGCTGAAGGAGGGTCATCAAATGACACTGTTGCCTCTCCTTTTGGCTTCCCTGTGTCCTTGTCTGTGTAAAGATTTATCATTGGTTTTCCGGTCTTCTTGTTTGTCTGAGGAAAAAACAAGTTGGTGTTAGCATTTTAAGAATAAGTGATCATGTATCATTTAGGTAATTAAATATTTATTTTTTAAAAAATTCACACATCCATACTACAAAATACTATGCGGCTAATATAAAAATGAAGTTATCTATCAGTTCGGAAAAGGAAAACTGTTCAAGCTAAAGTGAAAATCAATCTAGAAAAATGATATAGTATACTGTATAATTTCTTTAAACGCCCCAAATTAAATGTAGATAATGTTTCATGTAAATATATACCCTGTTGAACATTTTAAAAAGGAAGATGCTCACTAAGCAAATCAATAGATTACCACTAAGGAGTGAGTACACTGGGATTTAGCTGATAGGGGTAAGAAAACAAGGGAGAATTTTTACTTTACCAAAATTGTGCACATTTTTCACATATGTATAATTAATTTCTTAAAAAACTATAACTCCCCAAGAAGAAAAAAAATGTGTAATTCCACAGACACCAAAACAAGGACAAAAGCAAACTGATTTCAAGCAAGTGCTACTATCTAATAAACACTGCTCTAAAGGATGCTTTCTAGTTGAAGAGATAAAAAATATATTCATGAAATTAATAGTGCATAAGACACTTAAATGAACAATAAACAATTATAAAATAACATTATGTATTGGGCTACTGTGTAGTGTAGACATTAAACACACAAAAAATTGTTAGTAACAACTTAAGTTTGCATATATTGGCATTTGAGAATCCATAAAATGTTCTCACAATCTCCTTTGGTTCTCACAATTTTAGGATGGAGGCAAAGAATATTTTCAGAGCCCTACGACTAAAGCTAAAGCACGGGTAGACTGTGGGAAGGTAAACACTAGCATGAAAAAAAATCTTCATATATTTAGTAAATTTAGTAAAGATATACAGACAAAGGTAAGCATGTACATCAGAGGATTTTAAGAGACAAGCCTTTTTTGGAGTATACAGGCTTATTATAAAATCTATGTATCTTAACCAGAATATGTCAATAATCATGAAATTTTCAACATAAGCCATACTTTTTACTCACCTTGATAATTCCTATTTGTTTAAAGAACTCCCCCACTTGATCTGTAGATACACCCTCCCCAAGTCCTTGCACAAAGATTGTGTTGTTATCTGAATTATCAGATTCTGAATCTAAGGGAAAAAAAGTTATGGTTAATTTTACATATTCCTTGGTTTTACTATATCCTGTTCAGTAATCAAGAACAATAAGTTTATTGTCCAATATTCAACCGTTTCTATGACCAAAAGGAAAGGACCGATATAAGAAGACTCTTATATCAACATGTAAAGTGTTCACAATAGTTATTTGTAGTAGATAATTCTTACAACCAAATTTTAGGTAAAGTGGATCAAGTTCACACTATGTGAAATAATACATCTAAGATCAATTAAAGGGAGATTTACAAATCTCATTCTTCAGATTCAGATTCAGGACTAAAGCTCATGAAAAGATGAAAAGAATTAGTTTAAATTACCATTCCTTTCTCTGGAGAACTTTAATTCTTTTAAGGTTCTCTAGTAGTAAATTCCCCAAATCTGATACTTTGGACTTCCAAGCAAGCCAAGCAGAATTGCTAGCTTCCCATTCATTTCAATAAGCTTTGTATATATACCAGAGCGTAGAGGTACCTTGTACACACACCTTACCTTACACGTACACTTTTGGTTTAGTACAACAAAGTAAGAAAGATGTACAAAAAATTCAGTCCATCAAAGGATAATTCAGAAATTGCCATCCATATAGAATGCTTTGGCATCTTAACAAAAACAAAAGTTCTGATTTCAATACATATTAAAATTTTGGGGCTCAAATAGATTTTTAATCTCTAAATGATAACTTTCAAAAGGCTCCGCCAGTACATCTGTAGCCTTGAATTTCATTTAAAAATAAAAAGACATAAAATTAGTGACCTCTACCCAGAGTAAGACAATTCTCTCACTTACGAGAGACAATTGAGAGACAATTCTCTCAAAACTCTCAAGTTTCTCAAGCCCACTAAACAGACTACCAATCCAGTATAGGATTCTCTTAAGCACAGCTTTTCTACTTCTAATTACCCAATGATACAATTATTTCATTAAATCTGATTTGCAATAATTAAATAAATAATGCTAATTAGCAGTAAAAATTCAAATATTTCTTCAAAGAAGAAAAAGAAGAGCATGGGAAAGCACAAACATAGCAATTTTCCCCAGCAAACTTTCCCATCAATTCCTGAATTTTTCTTTCTGGCATTTCTTTAGAAATGAAGTCCCTAGTTCTGGCAGCACGATCAAACTAAACCTTCCTCCTATATTAATAACCCCTCCAAACACATACACTTTTCCCTTCAAAAAATAAAAACTAATATTTTCTTAACTACACAGCCACAAACTACCATAAACCTTACCAGCATCGGATCTAGGTCCATAATCCCTGTGACCTAAGGGGAAAAAAAAGAAAAAAAAAAGCTATTTAAGGCAATTCATTTGAAATCATAAAAAAAAATAGTAATAATTAAGCCAAGTCAATGAAAAGTCAATATTTCCAAAATCTTTGAAAGTCAACATCACAGATTTACAAAGTAAATATATAAATTAAGTTTTACTAAAAGTTTAAGAAATCAAGATGAAGGTCAACATTTCCTTAAACTTGTCCTAGACGGCACCTGCCACTGTGGCATTATACTAGTATCACTTTTGTTAAGCTCTGGTTGTGAAGGCTGATTGAAAATCCTAATAATTAAAAAACACCACGTCAGCTACCTTTATAAAAAGAAATATTGTCAAAATCCAGTGAAGGTCTCATTCATTGGTCACCAGACTCTTTCATGCAAATTCACTGTGTAGAAACCCATTGGACTATTCAAGATCAATTCTGGCTTTTTAATGTTTACTTTGATATATATGTGTGTGTATGTGTGTGTGTATATATATATATATAATTTTTTTTAAGCACACAACACATACCAGCCTCAACAGAATAAGAATGGGCTTAAACTGCATCTGTGGAATATTGGTGGCTTTTAGATTTATATAGCATTTCCACTGAAACATTTTGGGATACTCAGCACTTACCACCAAAATTTTTGAAGCCACCGCGGTCACCACCACTGCAGAGGAAAAATTGAAGAAATGATTTCTTCCTTAAGTCTCTAATGTGCTGAGCCCTGGGCTCAATCTACACTTAACTCTCACAAGTAGAGTGCCTAGGAAAACAGTAGCACCTCTAACTTTCCAGTAAATTCCATTTTATAGACTTCAAAATGTCATTTCCATCTAAGTGTTTCCCCAAGGCTCTATTTCCACAAGAAGACTTTTCAAGCTTATTACAGAACATATATTATTTTAAAATCTTCCCAACCCCAAGCCAAAGGGATACCATTCAAACCATAACTTAAAGCTGGACACATAGCATGGAGAATGCTAAAATAGATCAAGTATTCCTCCCAGAGGGATAGTTTTAAAATATGAGAAAAGGGAAAAAGACTAGAAAAATATGAAGAAAGGCTAAGATTTTGATAGCAGAATGGGAGAGGTAAAAACCTGAATATTAGGTTCTGCTGTGATACAAAATAGTGGGTTTTATGAGATGAATTAAAGAAAGTGAGGTACGAATATACACAAAAGTAAGCCTGAAAGTAGTCTTAAAACTTCAAATCATTCAAAAATCTGATAAAATAAGGACTAAAAGAAGCATAACTTAAAAATGCTTTCCTATTCCATACCCACTATAATAGAGTAGATCTCGTCACATCAGAACTACTGAGGTTCATGCTGCCAAATGCTCCATACACCAATCAGTAGCACATATTAGAAACAGAATGCAGCATAAGGTGATGACTTTACTTGGCAAATAAAGTCCACTGCCAGATAAGTCAATGATTCTTGTGTGCATAGCTCTATGTAAGAAATCTAAGAAGGTCTCTCTCACCAAGAAAATCTTTAAATACCCACCCAATAAAAGCTTGTTTCTCTTGACTGAATTACATAATCCTCTGAAATCCATGTGCTGACATGGAAATAAAAACACCCAAAGTTTTCAGATGGTCATAACTGATCTACTACTACTAATCTTATTCTATAACCCAAGAAGCTAATTCAATATACTAATGTCTTTCACTGCTTAAAAACCTCTGCTTTAATGATTATCCTACCCTCTAGATGGCTTTTCTGAGCCATCCTGAGAAAAACCACTCTGACTAAATGAAAAGCATTCTCCCTTTATAATAAAACTATTTCACTATCTTGATGTAAAAATATTTCCCCTTACAACCGACTTGGGTACAAACACATGCATTTTAATTTAATTTGTATATGATTTCCAGATAGCCTTTTAAAGCAAGAGAATAAGGTTACTTTAAGACTATGTCAACAATATGGAACCCAGGTCCTATATATACATAGTTTGCTACTGAAGTCTCTAAAACCCCTACTTCAGAACAGTACCCAAGCCCTCCCTACACTTCTAAATGATATGTATATCACTGCTTAACTTTTTAAGAAAGGGAAGTCGACAGGGTTCTTGAGGTTAACTGCTGAAAATCTTATTACTAGATACCTCAGATTTCTTCAGAGATGATCATTAGAACTCCAAAAAGTGATGAGTAAAGAACTAGTGACAATTTTAACATCACATTCGGATGTCAGGAGGATAAAGCAGACATTAAAACAGGAAATTGGAGGTCACTGTTTTCACAAGTTAAATGCTAGAAGAGATACTTCTTAATTGCCTTGCTGTCATCTTAATGGAATACCAAATTATTTATCTGGCCACAATGGAACGAAAATATGCAATTTCATATATCAGCTAGTTCCTTTCTGGCCAGCAACATAACTTTGAACAGTAAAAAACAAAACAAAACAAAACAAAAAACCAAAAACACCTCTGCAAAAAGAAAGGAATATAAATAAATATATATAATATATATTATAACTTCCTATTCCTCCATATAATGACACGTTAACTTGGCATCTTTAATGAGCATTTCCTTTGAAAATAAGACAACTAAAGATTTCAACATAGTGGCCATAAATATGAAAATACCACTACACTGGAAAAAGAACTAGTCTTCAGACCAAAAGACTCAGGGCATAGTCTTAATTATCTTTAATCGATATTAAAAATTTGGACAACTCAATTATTCTCCCTAGGCTTCAGTTTTCTCCTTTACAAAATAAGGGTCTACATCCTTACTACTCAAAGGGTGACCCATGGAATAGCAACGTAAGCATAGCCTCCGAGCTTCTCAGAAGAGGAGGATATCAGGCCCCACCCCAGGCCTACTTAATCAGAATCTGCTTTTTAATAAGATCCCCAAGTAATCCATATGCATTAGTCTGAGAAGCACTAGTCTAGATAAGCTATAGAGTGAGAGAATGAGAGAGAGAGAGAGAGAGAGAGAGAGAGAGAGTGAGAGAGAGAGAGAGTGTGTATGTGTGTGTCTGTGTGTGTGTGTGCATTAGTCTGAGAAGCACTAGTCTAGATAAGCTATAGAGAGAGAGAGAGAGAGAGAGAGAGAGAGAGAGAGATAGTGTGTGTGTGTGTGTGTGTGTGTGTGTGTGTGTGTGTGTGTGTGTGTCCGTCCGGTAAAGGATCGCAACCCTTGGCTTGGTGTCGCCCGCACTGCCCTCAGCCAGTGAGCCCAGCCCTATATAGGATCCGAACCCGCAGCCTCGGCGCTCCCAGCGCGGCACTCTCCCGAGTGAACCACAGGGTCAGCCTCATAAGCTATAATTTTATGAGATGCTTTCTTTCAAGTTCAAATGTTTCAACCACTTCTCTCTCCTTATTAGGAAAGTCTGTATTAGTCACATTACAATCCCTTATTAGGAAATTTATTATATTAAATACAGTAAATAAACTTCAAGTAGTACTCCCTATTAAATAGTAACACAAGATGTGCCTGTGTTTAAGAATCTTTCTTTCAAACCTGTAGTCAAGTTATAAGTCCCTTTCCTACATACTAAGCCCTTACCAGCAAATTAAGACACAAAGGTGCCTGAACATCTATGAGTCAAAATGTTGCCACAACAAATCTGTTTTCATTCTCATAAAAAGCACCAAACATGTACACATGAAGAATTCCTGAAGTAAGGACATTTTATGAAGTCGTAGACACTTAGCAGAGACATTATATAAGCATAATCAACTTTACTGGCTGAGTGCTCCCTGCATAAGAAAACTAGCTACATATTCTTGACTCAACTATGGAGGTGGTTCTCCCAAGTTCAAAACCACAATGAGCAGCCTACCCTAGGGGTAGACTAAGGGTTCTTTCACCATTGCAGTATTACTTATTTAGAGAAGACGACAGATTCAATTTCAGATGCTTGTGAAGAGAAAAAGTTCTTTGACAGAATCTCTATTCCCAATCTTTAATTAAAAAAAAAAAAAAAAATCCAAATGCATCCATTCAAGGACTAAAACCATCAAGAAGTTAAAGGACAGTGCAGGAATCTTTATTCCTAAAAAATTCAGTATCTAGAGAGAAAAAGGGGCTGAGCTAAAAATTGAAAATATTAGTTTAAAAAACCTGTGCTGTGCTCGAGTTTTCATGCTAGTGAATCCAGAACACTATTTTTTGGTGTGAAGTAAAAACCAACATTAATTCCAAGAGTAAATGACTCACTGGATTTAAATAACATTTTCAACAGTAGCTGTATTTACATTTTATTTCCTCCCACGTTTTATGTGTGGCAAAAGGCTTTCTGGATTCAGCATTTATCAACATTTTAGGAGCCAAGCCAATCTAACATTCCAGAGCTGCACTGTCCAACACAGCGTCCACTAGCTACATTGCTGTTGAGCACTCGAAATGTGGCTATCCAAATTGAGATATGCTCTAAATGTAAAATACATAATGAATTTCTAAGTTTTAGTACAAAAAAAGAATGTTCACTATAACTCATTAAGAATTTTTACACTGATTACATGATGAAGTATTTTAGATATACTGGGTTAAGTAAATTACGTTATTAAAACTAATTTCACCTGTTTATTTCTGTTGTTTTCTTTTTAATATGGCTACTGGAAAATATTAAACTACATAAGAGTATATGGCTTACATTTTATGACCCACATTATATTTGTTGGGCAATCCTGTTCTAGACTGTCACCAGAACATATACACATTTTTAAAGGAGCTAATTAAACATTCCTGTAAGGGGGAGAAGACACTCAAAATTCAGGATAATTTAAGGCTTTACCTAGTAAAGCCTGAAACAACTATTTAACCTGGTGACATTCTAATAATGAAAAACAATTATCTATGCAGTTCTGGTAATTTTACAAGGTATTAATCACAAAGCTAAAATTAAAAAAGCACTAGGAGAATTTATAGCCTTAGCTTCTAGTCCACTAAGATGTCAATGTCAATTATAGATGACAATAAGAAGTTCAATCTTTTTTGCTACAATTGCTTTTTAAAAGAAAAAGATTAAGTTCCCTGTAGTCCCTATAATATTCATCCTTCTCTCTTCCATATTTGGAAAGCTGTTGGCTTCCTCTGGGTCAGAATTCTTCCTACAGCCAAGCAATCATACAATCTATAAGTCTAAGAACATTCCATCCTTGACCATATATCTCTCACCCACGAACTACATCCCTTCTTTAAATATAATCCCAACTAATGCCAGATATTCTTCAAACAGCCCCCAAAAGGTAATATTTTCAACCTTGCTATTTTTACATAAGATGAATAGAAACACAAATGGTTGAAGACTAATGAAAAACGTTTGGGTATTTTTGGTACTTAAATGCAAAACCAAGTGTGAGAAAAGTTTTCAAACTGGGCATTTATACTCAAATTCAAAATGCTTTACACCCCAATAAATAAGCTAAAAAGCACATCTTGAACAAGATGTTGTGACACATGAAAATTATATGAACTTCCAATTTCAGTATCCGTAAATGAAGTTTTATTGAAACACAACCACGTTTATTCATTTACATATTATTTATGGCTGCTTTGGTGCTCCAAGGGCAGGGCTGAATACTTTCAACAGAAACCACGAGGACTGCAAACCCTAAAACATTTACTATCTGGTCTTTAATATAAAAAGTTTGCCAACCCAATGTAGAGAATAATCACTATCCATATGGATTTCTAGAAAAGGTCTTTGGTGAATATCTTATTTATTGACCTCGGAGGGTTGGGGAGGGAGTGGGAGTGTTGGTGAAGAGAGAGGGGGAGGGTTGGTAGGGTGCACTGGCAAGGGTGGTGGGTAGGGCAAGACTGAAGACCCTTCCCTCCCCCAATCTTACCCCCACGTAAACCAGATTAGCATCATTTTGACCAAATATATATTGGCCTTCTACATGAACCCTATGAGGGGGTTCTAACGGAAAATCAAAAACCTAGTTCATGAATCAGTATTTGGGCCACAAATTTCATAATGAAACACACTGCCAAGGAATCGTAAAAGTGCTTAAAAATTGGACCCCTGGTTTGGTTAAGGTACTTCTTCCCTTTCTTTATCAGAAGGATCATTCAAGGTACTTTTAACCCTATGGTTGTAAGATGAATCATATCTCTCAGACGAAAATATAAAGACTTTCCTGCCCATTCCCTATTCTCTTCCTCCTGGAAAGCAGGATTCCACCATTATCAGTCAGACACAGGCATAGTTTAATAGATAATCTATTAGGATATAATTATAACTTCCTTATGAAGAAAATTAAATCTATGATGTACTATAAAACATATCACATTCCATGGCAGCCAATTATTTAAAACATTAACTAGAAAATTAAATTAATACACCTGTTGATTGAGATTCTGTTTTAGGTAGGAGGGAGGCTATTAGGTATAGAGTAAGCACCATTTAAATCACTTTAAATTGTTCATGTATATACGCATGATGGCAGACTGCTCTCTGATAATGAAGAGGCATACAATACATTTGTTTTACTTTGGTAACTGACTTTGGCTATCAATCGAAAGAAGTCTTATAAAACTTTTCAAATATTTTTAGACTTTAGTCTTTCAATAATATCAAAGCACTAAAAGTAGAGAAATACAAGTCAGTGAAATCAAATTCCTGGCTCACTTGAAGAAATAACAGTTTGTAAGTAACCAGTTTTGTTTCTCAGGTCATCTCAGGGGACAGACAGCCCCCAAGGAGCAAAAGAGTGAACTGGTACTGATATATTAGTAACTAGTATCAGTTACAGGCCACTGACAATTTCAATTCCCAAAGGCATAAATTATTTTTTAGCCTGTGTGTTTTACACACAAATTTGCAACTGCAAACCTCACCTGAGGACAGATGTCAACTACTTTTTCATTCCTGCTTTTAGGGCCAAAGTGCTAAACTTAAAGATATACCTAAAAGTAATTTTAAAACCAACTTTCATGACATAAACTTATTTACATAAGTAAATACCAAAACCTAATAACACTAGCAACAGGAGGAAAAAAAGCTGAATTAAAGTCATTCCTTTACCACAGCTTAATCCAGATAAAATACACAATGGTATATGATATTACACTAATTATTTCAGTAAGTATTTATTTAAGAAAGGAGACAAAACAGCTTAGTTACATTAAATCTTTCTCTTATTTGCCAATCCCACCTTTCTACTCTGCTATTGTCTCCTAATACTTTCCCTTCCCACTGGGATTCAAGATTAAGAAATAGCCTCTCTGTCCCCCAATTTAAAATTAACTTACCTTTTATTTTTTACATATAAAACCCTTGGATTTCCCAGAGTCATCTCTTAAAGAAGTTTAGATTCTAGCTCTGATAGAAAAAAACACAGTCAAGTGGTTTAACCACACCATACCACGGGACTTTTCTCTACTGATGTTTAGCATACTCCACATTAAGTAACTACTAACATAATCTATTCTAAGGTAATTTATGTGAGATCTTAAGACTGAAAACAAATGTTGAATTTCTGTCCTCTTCTTTACAACAGAATCCCTTCTTTAAGCCTTTTAACTAAATTAAATTTTGCCATCAAACCAGCTAAGTAACAGCCAAAAAAAAAAAAAAAAAAAAAAAAGATATGTAGACATCTACATCTAAGTACTTACCTTGATCCTGTCATAGGACCTCTTCCATCCTTGTCATATCCCCCACGCCCTCTACCTCCTCCCTGTGACCCGCCATATCCTCTATTATCTTCTCCATACCTACTCACATCACGACGGTCATCTACAAAAAGGAAAACATTACATACATAAATAAATAACCACTGTCATTTCTGACAAAGCCTTCACATAACATATCTTAAATGGCTCTTTAGGGCATTCGTTATGTTCTTTGGAAAATGGTACATGTGCACAGAATTCAAATGCAAGTCATATAAAACCATCTGGAATTAAATGTGTTTGAGAATTATATCTGTGCCAAATTCCATTCTGCTAAAGTCAGACAGCAAAATGGTGATGTGGAAGAGTCTGAGTTAAAACACAACCTTAGATACAAGAATGCTTAACTTAGATGAAAAGCACACCTCTAATCTTAAAAGTTATCTTCACCTCAAAAACATTTAAATGTAAACCAAGCATGGTCAAGGAATAAATGGATTTTCAAACTGAGAGAAGATAAGATATTCAGTGAAGGAGCTACCACTTTTACTCATTCATTTATTCATTCATTCAACTATTCTACAATTGTTTATTGAGCACTTACTATGAACCAAGCCCTATACTAGCACTGAAGGTACAAAAATTAGTAAGATAGAACATTTACCCTTGAAGCATTCATTTTCATGGCATGGACAGATTCCTAAACATCAGTGGTTTGTATAAAGTAATATAGGAAAACAAGAGGAAACAACAACTGGTTCTTCTTAAATGAGGTTAGTGAAGGCTAATACAATTTCCCAAAATCAAGTATGCCATCATCACCAGAAGAACTGATAGCAGAAGCACTGTCAAATGATCAGAGTTCACCGAGACAACAAAGGAAATTCATGTAATATCATAAAAAAGTCATAAGACCATTTGGGAGTCTCCAAAAAGTTCAGAAACAGAAATCTAATAAATTAGTGTTGATGGCCATGAGAGAAGAGAAATATAATAAACCAGTTATGAGACAAAACATGTTCAAGGTCACCCCAAATTTTTACAAGCAGGTAAAATCTTGTGTGGGTCTTTTAATCCAAAACTCAATATACAAGTAATTCTGTGAAGGGAAAAAGAAAAATAATAGAGGTCAGTATATATTACCTTGTGTGTGGTGGCTGTAATTTTCCCTTTGTGAATGATAGGACTGCTGGTTTTGATTATAGGAATCATGCTGCTGATCATAATTTGACTGCTCATCATACGAGCCTTGATGTTGATCATAGCCTGGCTGCTGGTCATACGAATCTTGTTGACCATAGTCTGACTGGTCATATGAAGGCGCTCTTCCACCTTGGCTAAACAGAAATCAAGAACTTGAGAGACTTTACAGAATTATGTTTACTGTAACGAGCTGACTGAAACTTATTTGTAAGAGGCCTGACCAACTAGACCATATTTAATACTAGTTTCTCATGGTAATCATTTAGCTCTTTTATCTACAAAGTCTCCTTATTACCAATGGAATACCCTTCAAAACACAATTTCTCTATCACTGAAGAGGTGCTACATTATGAGAAGAACTACTAGACCAAGAAATAACTATGGTTTTTACTATCTCCTTGAATTAAAAATAAAAAATAAAAGATGCTACAAAGTACAGTAATTTGTCTGATTCTTTAACAAACAAGTGCTGAGTCCTTTTAACAGTTACACTGAAAGGCCCTATATCACTTAATTTTAACAAGTGTCATTTTGTAAAGTGTTTTTAGAACTAATCTCTTAGGGCTGAGCCCGTGGCGCACTCGGTAGCGTGCTGCGCTAGCAGCGCGGCGACGCTCCCACCGCCGCGGGTTCAGATCCTATATAAGGATGATCGGTGCACTCCCTGGTTGAGCGCCGGTCACCGGAAAAAAAAAAAAAAAAAAAAAGAACTAATCTCTTAGAATTACCTTTAGAACCTATAGTACATTTTTCTAAACATCTTCAATGACAGTAAATTTTAGAAAACAGTAATAAATCATTCATATTTTAAGTCTGGTAAGTAAGAGGAAGGAATTTGCTTTGTGAGGCCATTTTTCACCTAAAAAGAAGTCTTGACTATCAAGTAATGAGAATGCTCTATTATTTCTGGCAATTCAAAAGGAAAATTCTAAGTTTGCTCTGAGCAATATGACTATATTAATTACCTACTGTCAGGTTGGGAATGTTAAAAGGCAACACAATTGAATTTGAGTTCCAATGGGTTTACTTAAAAAAGTGGGGGGGAAGATCTTATAACTTAATAGTCACATCTTATTCTGTATCAGAGGATCAGAACAATCTAATAAAGATCAGTATGTTCCCCAATTCTGTATCTAAAGCACAAGAGAACAATGGTCCAAATCCTAGCTCTTTACTTTAAAACAGTTGTCAATCCTATTTCTCTTTGGTCTATATTTAGATGTCATGCTTCCAAAAATGCATTCTTTAAAGAAAGATTCTCCTTAAATTTAAAATTAACCAACAGAGCTTAAAGAGTTACTGCTCCTAATGCAGCATGCCTTCTGGATATCATACCCTACACTGGTACTCTATTTTCTAATTTTCAAAACAGTCTCATATCTGTAAGACTGACAATTGACTTCACAAATCTTTCCCCCAATGCTTTTAATTGAATTTCACTTAGAATAATTTTCTTCACTGCAGAGAGAAAACACTAAATACCTCAGCTGCTGCCTCATTTTTCAGATGTATAACTTCACAGGCTGTACAATCTTAACAACTTTTCTTCACTTCTGTAAAATGGAGTAATTACCAACACTATCTAACAGTAGTATCTGAGGATCAATTACAGGAGGGAATGCAAAAGCATTCCACAAAACATAAAGCACTATAAAAAAAAAAAGTAAGGGGGACTTCTGGTCAAGATGGCAGAATAGACAGCCCCCAGCATCACTCTCTCCCACAAATCAACTAATTTACAACTATTAAAAAGCAATGACAGCCAAGCTGGGGCCACAAGAGCTCAGGGGAAGAGGAGGAGAGACCTATGGAGTGCAGGAAGGCCAGAGAAGCCAGAATGAGAGAAAGAAAAAACCTCTCCGACTGTTTCGAGCCACAGCTGCTTCCAGGCTGGAGCTGCTGAGCACATCAAGCAGGAGATGGCAAAAGCCACAGCTGTGCCCCTCGGATGCATGGAGATGGTAGGGAAGAAAAGGGTATTGGTGGCCCCCAAGACAGCAAGACCACTAATAGGGTTCCCGTGGACCCACAAAGGAGCAAGGAGCCAAAACAACTGAAAAAAAAGGAGCCACTCAGAGGTCAGTGAGTCATTGCAAGGGACTGGCATACAGCCCATCCCATGGGAAATGTTTGCAGCATGGGCAGTGGGGGGGAGACGGGCCCGCCAGGAGAACACTGGGACACAGCAAGGACAGCTGATCTGCTCCCCCAATCAGCGTAGGACCACTCAAAGAAGACTGGTTAGGAATACAGAATTGCATGGGGTGCAGTTTGATGAAAAGACCCAGGCCCAGTATCTACACACCAGGTGCACTGGATTTCACTAAACCCAGAAGTCCTATAAAGTCAACCATTAAAACCTGAGCTGCACAAAAAGCCTTCCCCAGGGAATCAACAGCAAAGCAGCAATTTAGCTTAACCACAGAGCTCAAGTACTGGTCCCCACAGGAAGTTCCTCCACTTTAGAAGCATAGGATAACAAATTAGTTCCAGTGCAGAGTTTAAGTGGTGGGAACAGCAAATAATCCAACACAGAACTGAAAGAAAGAACAGTATCCACAATGAGAGACAGTTTGATATTAACTAGCAAAGGTCTCATTTCACCAAAGAACACCTATAACACCTAGAAGGACCAGAAGTCCCCTGGGCTACTAAGCCAGAAAGGGGGAACAACCAAGCACACAGCCAGTGCCACAGGGCCCACCTGAGGTCCTGAGGCATGGAGCCAGGGGCCGGACCCCCTCCCACAACCAGGCACACAGGCATTGCCACCACCAACTAGGTAAAGAGCATTCCAAAAACATCACCTCCATGTGGGTGGACCACCACCAGCCACCCAATAACCACGGCTGCCACGAAAGCCGCTAGATGCCACAACCACTGTGCAGATGGTCCACCAGCCACTGGGGTGCACTGACACAAGGAGTGTCACCAGCAGAAACCAAAGAAAAGAAGAGGATGTCTCTCTCCACAAAGCTCATTCCAGAGTGACAGAAGAAGTATCTGCTCTACGATAATACCTGAACACACCTCTCAGCATTGGACAGATCATCTAGGCAACAAATCAACAGAGTAACCATTACTCTTTCAGAAGGAGAGAAGAAATCTAAATTAGAGGGGAGAGATTGGACAAGGGGCATAAAGAATAAGTACGATTTGTAAAAATAAATAGGCTAGTAATATTGATTTGATCAACAAATGTTAACACTGAACTCCAAAAATATGTATAATCAATTATGATTCAATAAAAAAAATTTTTTTTAAGTAAGTTGCTATTCTGAAAAATCAGTAAGTACAGTCTCCTCAAAACTAAAAATTAAAAAAACTTTATAAAACCTGCAAACCTGCTGGCAAATATTCACCTACCTACATAGAAAAAATAGAACATATTTTCAAGTATATGTGATATGTGGATAAGTTTTGGCAGTTTTTTTGGAAATCACTGTTTTTCTCCCTGAAAAGGTAATATATTTAAATGGATGAAAAATAAAATAGAAATAAGAAGTAGGCATCGAGAAGTCTCTTCTACAGGTAGGTTTTTATTTCATCTCAGGTATAAAGCAGAGGTCCAAAGTTTTCTAACATTTAAATCATGTACATTCATATACAGCTAAACAATGATTTTACAAATAATACATCATGAAAAGCAAATAACAATACTGCCTATTTCCACATTTTCCATAACACAAAACTGTAAAATCCATACTCCATCAAAACTTTTCTAAAATAAAAAAATGCTTAAAGCTAGGATTTTGTATAGCGAAATGTTTAATACCCACACTGCCCAACACAATCTCAACACTCTTACTCTTTCCTTACCCTCCTGATGATTCCGTGTTTTGTTGTCCCTGGTTATTATATGATTGCTGGCCATACGAACTCTGCTTTTGATTTTCATAACCACCATAGGACTGTGAATAACCTAAGGATGGGATGAGTATACCATTTAGTGACGGCTCTGATTGCTGAATCTCTAAAATAGCAAATTCAACAAACCAGTCCAACCTGATTGGCTTTGTCCATAACTGGAATAACCACTATAATTCTGTCCATATGAGGAATCAGTCGTTTGCCCATAGCCAGAATAGCCCTGAAATTTAGGTAAATATTCAAGTTTCATCACCTACTTAAGATAAAAATAACTATTTATGAAGAACACAATTTACATATCAACCTACTTGTGGTGCTTGTCCATAGCCTTGGTTGCCTTGATTTCCATAAGAAGAATAACTATAAAAGAAAGAAAAAAGTAATATTGAAAGAAATGTACTAGAATCTAAAATCTTAAATAAAAAAATCTGCCTTCATTTTCAACTTTCAACTCAAATACAACCTTCTTTTCTGAGAAATTGTCAATTGGCTTGTCTCTCAGAGTCTAAGTTGAAAGGTGATGATGACCAAAGACTGTTAAAGACATAAATGAAGTCACTCCCAGACCTCTTGAATGTCAAACAAATACCAAAAGTTTTACTTTGACAATCTCCTGCAAATAAACAAAATTTCACCAGAGCAAGAAAATCCCAATAGAATTATGCTTTGGCGGGAAAGGGGAGAGAAGACAAAAACTACATAGCGAGACTCATAATAAATATCTGAAGCAGAAAAATGATGACTTTTTAAGTTAGCACTTTAATCAATTTGGCTACATTTTGACAGATTGATTTCTTCCTATCATTTGTGTAGTTAAATATCTTTAACTTCCTAGAAAAGGCACAGTGTGGCACTAAAAGTCCATTTTAAATGCCTCAGTAATTACAGGCATGTATATCTCCAGACTACTATCATAGAATGAAATTATATTGTAACCCCAGCATAATAGCAGAGCCTGGCACGTAGCTTAATGAACATTTGTTTACTAACTGAATGAATAAATGTACCTTCCAAGGATTTCAATTTTCTTTAATTTTATAGCATGTGAGCTCTAACAAGTCAAAAACAAACTTTCTAAATATATACTATGACCTTCTACTATGCAAAGAAAAATAAAACACTTGCCAAAAAAAAAAAAACTTATTATTTTAGAGCTATCAAGTGCTAACAGAATTCCTTAACTTTTAAAAACATATTTCATTCAATAAATTTGCTAGATGTCTACTTGGTTAGCACTATCTTAGAATAAAAAAGTCAAATCAGTTTTCTTTTAAGGAAGCTTAAAATTTGATAACAGAAGATATCTGAGATGTCATTCTCACACTGAGCTGCAAAACATTTAAAGTTGAAGGATGTATTTCTAGTAAGCAATAGAAGCCTACTGCATGTACATATTCACATAAAAACAGAACTTTATTTTTATTGTGAGCATGATAAGGACTCAAAGAATTCTAATTATTATTATAGTGCTTAAAAAAAATCTGCTCTGAAAAAACATATTAGCATATTATACATCATCAAAAAAATGAAATGCTATTTTTAAGAAACTGTTATAGGTCAACTGCTTAAATTCCTTTCGTAAATGTTTCTTCTAAGAAATTTCCTAAAGAAAACATAATCTTTACAATACCTAGGAGATTTCTTTTAATCTCTAGGTGGCATCTATATTTATTGATGCAAACACTTTCAGAAAAAAGGGAAGGAATGTTTTATACCACCTACTCACACAGGCTGATTACTCTCTTCCCCCGTGACAAACTAATATTTGTCTGAAGACATCCACATACCAAGTCTCAAGAGAGAAGCCTGACTAAAGTCTTTTTTCCTCAGTTCTGCCCTTTCAAAGTATTATTAAAATGCATGTATACTTTACCTTTGCTGCTCACCCCCAGACTGACCGTAACTTCCAGAATCTAAAACACATAAAAAGAATTTTAAATCTTATTTTAAAATTATGCTTCCCTCAAAGGCTGACTTTAGTTCATATAGATGAGATGTGGTAAGAAAGTGTCAAAAATTAATCGCAGAAAGAAAAACTAGAAGTTAAACAGGATAAATCCATACAAACAGTACTTACTTTTTACAATAACTACATCTTTGGAAGCTACTGCTCTATACATGTGTGCTGACAGTCACCATAAACAAGTGAACAAATGTGAAAATCCATCCTTCAAATAAAAACTCAAAAGCTCAAGCTATATTATCTTTATATACCCCTCACCCCAAAAAAATCGGTTAAAACTAATCAGGTCCAAAAAGGGGAAAGACATACACTCTGACAATGTAAATCCTCAGCATTACATTTACTTGTATATCCTCACCACCCCAACATACATGCCATTCCTCCGTACTGAACTGCTATGGCTGTCAGCACCAAAAGGATCTCCAAAGACTTGCTACAAGCAGCTCAGCTAACTTTGACTTATCAAGCTTTCAGGAACTCAGCCCATTGATATAGCAAGTCAGTAATATCTGCTTCCAGCTTCCATTTTGCAATAAAAAATACCAAGGAAGGCATGAATTGAGTAATACAGAGAAAAAAAAAACAAAAACAATTTGAACTATGAGCTTTTCTCAATATGTCAAAGTGTCAGTCCTACTGAAAATCATTGAAGAGGCTATAGCTATCCTTTAGGCTTCTACTCAAAGTCAAATGAATGACCTAAGTTTGTGATGAAAATGAACAATTTAATAAGAAATACTCTTACAACTGCAAAAAATGGTTCTAAGTCTTAAGCTACTGACCATTAGGCCCACCTCACCCAATCTGAAACTAAATCACTATACTCTTGAAATTGCAAAAATGGCTCTAAGTCTCAAACTGCTGACCATTAGGCCCAACTGCACCCAATGTGAAACAAAATCATTATTGCCGAACAGTTCTGAAACCGACCAAAAATCAAATGAAATCAGTAACATTCTTTTTCATTCGATTTATATAAAGCTACAATATGGAAACATTGCCACTGGTTACATAAGAGGGTAACATCAAATTTGCCACTTTGTTGTAAATATCTCCAATCAGACTGAAGATTGTTTTTTTAAATCCTTAATTTTAAGATTACATGAAATCTTGACACAAACTACTTCTATAAATATGGAGAGGGGCATAAGGCTACCTGAAATGAAAAAGAAAACTTACGTCATTGCCACGCCCGTTATAATAAAAGGACCAAAGTCGTAGCTAACAACCAAATAAGAAAAATAGGAAAAGGATACAGAATCTAACTAGGCCATTAAGAGATTAGCTTCAAGGCTGGCCCGTGGCTCACTCGGTAGAGTGCAGTGCTGATAACACCAAGGCCAAGGGTTCGGATCCTATATAGGGATGGCCGGTTTGCTCACTGGCTGAGCGTGGTGCTGACAACACCAAGCCAAGGGTTGAGATCCCCTTACCCGTCATCTTTAAAAAAAAAAAAAAAAAAGAGAGATTAGCTTCACCAAGTCAGAGACTGAAAAGGGTTCTGTGAGGGGAGGGAACATATGAGTAAAACTAAAGATTTTTGGGAATGCACGAAGCTTTAGGTTAAACTATGTCCCAAGGCATGGATATGAGTTCTCCCAGTGACACAGTCTAAAATCACAGCTTATTTTCTTTTGGCTCAGGCAAAACTATAGAAGTATACAGCACGTAGGTCATGTGACCCTATCTGAAATAAATATTAAGGACCTCAACCCAGTCACTTCAACCCTCTGAAATTATAAGTCTGACTTTCGCTGGCTGACTTTAAAATCTCAAGAAGATACTGAAATAAGCATACTGACCAATAAATCTGGCCCTTGTTATAAACACCTGAGTGATTCAAGTACAGATGTATTATATTTATCAGAGAAAATCAGTTTCTAAACACCATCTAAGGCATTTCAAGTAACTACTCATGATTACTTGACATGAGCCTGTATCTGGACCCATAAATTATTTAGAAGTGCTTTTAAATTTCCAAGTATATAGGGTTTTGATACCGTGTTTTTTCTAATAATATTCCACTGCAGCCAGAAAAGGTATTTCATCATTCTTGGTATTTGTCAGGATTTGCTGTTTTGTTTTTTCCCCTTGGTGCATATCCCCTATGTGCTTAAAAAGAAATATATATTTTCTAAATGTTGAGTGAATTCTATAGATACATAAGATTATGCTCATTAGTTGTATCATATTTTACTGTTTGGTCTATTCTTACTATCTGCCTAATATACTAGTTACACAGAGAGGTATGTTTTTAAAAACTTCCCATTTGACTGTATATATTAATTTCTTAAAGTTGTCATTTTTTTGTTTTCTATATTTTGAGGCTATATTATTAGGCACATAAAAGCACAGACGTATCTTCCTGGTGAATTTCCTTTTAACAGAACATTAAGACTAGCACTAAAAATGTCCATACTTTGACAAGAAACATAACTAAATAATCACCTTTTGGTTGGTGTTTGCCTAATTAATCTTTTTCCATTTTACTTTCAACATTTCTTCTTGTTTTAGGTGTATCTTTTTTTTTTTTTTTTTGGCAGCTGGCAGTGGTATACCATTTCTGAATAGCATATATAGAGAACATTTTTTTTACCAATGTGAATATCTTGGTGTTTTAGTACTTTTGGGTTTTATTTATTACTACCCTTATATTGGAACTTTCTACTTAACCATGGTTTTCCTTTTCCTTTCAAGTCCTTGCTAATTCCTATCAGATTTTCTTTGCTCTTTTTTCCTCCTACTGCTTTAGAAGTTAGTCAATTTCTGTTCTTTTAATGTTACCATTCATAATTTCTCTTAGGACTATATTCTATTTTTAACTTGCATTCCAAGTTAAAAAAATTTTGAACCAAGTTCAAAATTATCTTCAACCTACTTTGGAATATAAGGACCTAAACACTCTAATGCCAATCACGGCCTCCATCTATTATTTTGCTTCTAAATTTAATCATTTTAATCTTCAATGTTCTATAGTCAATACTTGCTTTTTATTTACCGTTTCCTTCCTCTACATTGTTTTTTAAATACCACTACTCTTTTCTGGATTTAATTTCATTTACTAGTTCTTTCAGCAAAGGCCTGTGGGTAGTATAAGTCTTTTCAAGATGCACGTCTACATGAGTTTATTTGGATAGAAAATTCAACGTCAAGAGTTTTTTTCCCTCTGAAGTTTGAGGATCATTCATTTTCCAGCTTCTTAAAACTTTTAAGAAGTCAGTTATCAGCCTTACCATTGCTTCCTATTTTCTCTGATATGTTTCCTTGTCGAAGGTATTTCATAATCTGTAGTTTAACATCAATGTATATAGGTATAAACTTATTTTTAGGTCTCATGTTTGAGACTAGCACTTGATTCAAAATGTTCATCTATTTTGGAAAATTCTCAGCTATCAACTATTGATTCCCCCACTGCCCATCTTCTCCTTCTCAAACTCTTATCAGACATATGACAGAATTTCTCAATCTGTTTCCCATGCTTCTTAATCCTTCATTTTCATTTCATTACTCTTCTGAATTGAATCCTGGAAGATAGATCACAATTATCATATCTGTAATTATTTCTTCTGCTAGGTGTGCTATTCAACTTTTTCCAATTCTAGAAGTTATACTTGATTCTTTTTCAAATGTGAGGCCTTTTTTAATAACTTCTTGGTCTTAGGGTTGATTTCAGGTTATTTTTCTTTTACGTTTTTAATAATTTTAAACATATAACTTTCAGATTACCGTTTGCCACTAAATCTCATTTTGAACTTTCCTAAACTTCTGCAATTTTTTACTGTGAACTCATCTTTAGCTTTTTTCTGAGATCCCTTGTGATCTAAGCTGTGACATTTCTTCCAGAAAAGTTTTTTTTTTTTTTTTTTTTTTACAAAGAGCCAACCACAAGTATTACCAGCGTAGAAACAATTTTTTTTTCCTGTTTAGAGAAACAATTTTACGTTGTCTTAAGGTTTCCTATAGCCCAAATTGTGTGAAGCACAGGTCCCAGGTTAAATTCTCAGGAAAGACTTTCACTCAGCGTCCAGGGTTCCTTGTTAAGTCTAATGCTGGTAGAAAGGTTTTTTCTAGTTCATTCCTTCACTGAAAATACAGTCCTTCAAACCTATAATATGTAAGATCCAGTATTTATCCAACAGTCTCAGTTCCCCTTACCTGGCTCTAATGGTCTCAAGGTTTCATCTCCTATCCTTACATAGTTACTTGGGCAATAAAACCTAAGTCTCTAATTGATGAAATCTACCCCCTCCTCTCGACGGTAGCTGCCAAATTAGCTCTATGCCTACCATGTTGGCTTCTACTTCATTTTTGGCAGTGGGGGCTTGCCCTGTCTTTTTCACAAGGTTTTGCATTTTTTGGTGTTTGTGATACAGGATTTTCAAGTTCTCTTGGTCTGCCATATTGCCACAATGAGAAGTATCTTGAATTTGTAACTTTTATATGTATAACTCATATTATTATACTTGTGATTTTAATTTCAAAGGTGTCAGATAATTCACACTTGTAAACAGTATTTGAATGTCAGATTCTGATTTATAATATTCACAATTTTGATTTACTTATTAATTACAAAACTCTTTATATTTTATTAAGTTTATAACTCTGCCCTATCAGACATTTGGAGTGCTTGAGTCAATCTGATAAATTAAATTTACAAGTATAGTCTGGAATGTTAACTAAACTTATTAATGGCATTAGTTGTTCAGAGGAAGTTTAATCTCAAGTTTATTAATTAACTTAGTCATTCATCAAAGAACAAGTCAAAAGCATTATTTTTATACAAAGTCAAAGTATTATTTTTGTATACATATTACAAAATATATAAATAGTATAACAAGACTAAGTAAAAAAATTTTTGTTTTAATTAACTGAACGTTAATTTAGAAACAATCATCTATTAAGTAGTCCTTTTCACACGGAACTTGAATTACAAAGTGACAAATATCTGGTGTCTTGGTAATTAAAAGGTCTGTAATAATGAATAAACCAGCTCACACACTAACATGAAACAACGAAAAGCCTGAGTTTTACAAATGGCAACTCCCCAAAACTTAATTTTCCATAAAAACTACCTAGTCCTATTAAAAACAAGTCATTGTTTTATACCAATAGTTACAATAAAAATCAAGACAGGGCAAAAGTTCTTACTGAGCACTGTCTCCATTGAAACTTGGTAAATTTCTCCACAAGGGTAGAATTTTAATTTGTTTTAAATCATGAGCAGATTACACACCCTCCTGAGGGTGTACTTCTAAGTACTTCTGTGGAGCTCTACCAGACTTCATCCCCAATTATAAGCCTGCTAAAATTCCTTGTTTGAGCAAGGATTAAACAGAAATTGAAAAAAACAAGACATAAATTCAAGGCAGCTTATGGCCTCTTACATTAGGAGATGGACCTCCCTCCTCAAATAGATAGATATTCTAGGGGGGGAGGGAGAAGGGAGGGAGGTTTTGGTGATGGGGAGCAATAATCAGCCACAACGTATATCGACAAAATAAAATTTAAAAAAAATAAAAAATAAAAAATAAAAAAATAAAATTAAATTAAAAAAAGAATATTTTATATAGAAGGAATAACAAACTGGTTTAGGGATTACTTAACAACACTGAATGTAAAGAAAGGATCTAATGTTGGAAAGGTATATTATTATTTCCAGTACATTATTATTTAATGATGACTGTTAAATTGGTAAACTGTCATTTTAAGAGATAGCTTTTTATGGCCAATAACTTTTAATAAAGAATTTATCCAAGAAAAAAAAAAAAAGATAGATATTCTAGCTCCTTAATATCAACGTCAATCTAAGGAAAGTATATGATTCTCCTGTCCAATCTCTTTCTTGATAATTTGTAATCAGACTGCTGCTTCCTTTTGGTCACCCATTTCCATCCTTCTGAAACATCGGGTTACTAGGTTTTTAATACTAAAAGGTTCGCCCTTAATAAAAATGTAACAGACTGCTGGAAGGAACATGTTTCACCCCACCCATATGGCTTCAGGAATTGTTGTTTTTTCACCAGAAAAGTGTTATCTAACTCTCTTGATGGTTTCTAGCAAGTGGCTACCTGAGTCTTCGTGGCCTGTGATGTAGCCCAACAAGAGGACCTGTGTGATCAGCTAGGACTGCTAGATCAAGGGGACATCCATGTTCCAGACTTTTCATTCTGGTTTAGCAGGATCCAAACTGGCTGTCCTGAAGAGACCAATGCCTCTTTTTCTCTTCCACACAACGGGTGGCCAAGCCAATTTAACTGCTTCGTGGAAGAAAGTGCCTTTTCTTTAGTCTGTAGGTTTTAAGGGAAATACCATTCATAAGCCTTACAAGAGCTTATAATAGACAAAACTCACTTTCAAGCTCTTTCAGGAGATAAACAACTTGAGGGGGAAGGGGAAATGGCAAAGGAGGACGAAGAGGAAGCTGAATTACATGGAAACACCCCCAACTCGAATCCGGGTGGTTACTGCAGAGGGAAAGACAGTAAGTACGATTTCGTGTAAGGTAACGTCCTTTCAAAGGGCTCCCAGAGCGTCAAGGCCCCCACCTGATGAATGGGTGAGTCAGGAAGGCCCAGCTCCACTTCACGGATGGGGAAACTGAGGTACGAGGCGGCGAGATGATTGGCCCGAGGCCTGGCTGAAAGATCTGAGGCGGAGTGGAGAACCAGAGGCACCGATTCTCTCAGGCTGATGCTCTAATCTCGGCTCCCCCCGCCCCTATGATGGCGTAGACAGCCTCCGCCCCCCGAATCACACACACCCACCCCCGGGAACGGCAAGTCTCCTCAGGTTCCAAGGACAGGGCCAAAAGACAGGAGGCCCGAGGCGAGCCCGCCGTGATTTGCAGCCGGAGAGCGTTGGGAGCGTGCGTGCCTCCAGTCCAACATGGCGGCGGCCGCGGCCGCCCCCCCACCCCAAGCCTCCCTCAGGGCCGGAGGCTTTCCCTCGGGGCCCTCCGGTGGGCGGGAAAACAGCCCAACCCGCCAGGCCCCGTCTCGTCGCTGCCGCTGCTCGCTGAAGGAGTCACCTACCCGACATGACTAACGGCCGCGGCGCGGAGACCCCCGAGCCCGCCGAGAACAAGGGATACAACGGCCAGGCGGCACGGAGGCCGGAGCTGTACTGAGAGCGGCGCGGAGGATTGAGGCCGACTGCGGGGCCTCGGCAGCCAATCAGCGGACAGCGGGCAGTACCACAGCACAGCGGCAGAAGGGGTGGTTCTACACTACTACCTTTGTTACTAGCCTCTGAACCCTCAGGACTTCAGAGTCCTTGTCTGCTCGCTCCTCCGCGGACGGTACCATTATTGAGAGGGAACTGAGAAGAGAAAGTACCAATGCCACTATCGGGATGGGGGGAGGGGAAGCTGAACCTACTCGCTCCGTCATATTTATAATCCTAATTTCTCACTTTATTGGGCCTGATAGAATTCGACATTTGGAAGATAAAGAGGAAGGACCTGTAAACACAGACTATTTGATTATAAAAGGCCTTCCTTCCCCTAAAATTTTGAATGGTATGCCCTGTTCACTTCACTTTTACGGCCCCAAGCTTGAGCCACCTGGGGGCGTTCGGGGTCGGCGAGTTCTCGGACTGAGAGTCGTGACCAACTCCGATACCTGTTAGCCTCTGGGTTTCTTATAACTACCTTGACGACTAGAAAACAAGGTGGTACAGGAACAAAAGTGTGCATAAAAAACGAAATAAAAAGCCTGAGCCTGAGAATCTGGCGCGGTGGGGGACTCGAGCTTTAGTTTTCAATACTGTAATAACAGCTAACTGTTAATTGTCAGGCACCTTACATCATCTCATTTAATTCTCACAACAGACTGATGAAATATTTCCCCCTTGTTGCAGGTGAGAAGACACAATTCACTTGCCCCAGGTCCTACAGCAAGTACACGGCCAAGATGGAATTTGAAGCGTCGTAACCCGACATCATTACCTGTAGGTTTAACCATAATCCTGTAAGGCCTAGAGGGACCTAGGGTCTGTATAGGAGAAGGGGCTGGGGAAGCTCAGAGAGCCAGCAAGGACATTTTCCCAGAGAGCAAGACATCTGAGCCAAACCCGAGGTGATGAGCAGAAGTTGACCCAGTGAAGAAGTAGGCAAAACTGCTTTCCAGACCAGTTGTTGAAGTAACTCAATATGTTTGGAGTGTATTCTCGAGGGGAGAGTGGTCTTTAGGAGATGACGCCAGAAAAGTAGGGGGCCTTGTAAAGTACATTAGAGTTTGGAGTATCTTGAAGGGAGTGGGAACCACACACTCAGGATTTTAAAGGAGAGATGTAAAATCAGATTTTTATTTTCTGGCTGCAGAATGGAGAATGTATAGAGATGAGTGGTCTGTAAAAGCAGGGAGACCAATTAGGTGGCCAATGCAATAATTCTGGTGGGAGATCAAGTGCCCTGGACTTAAGTAGTAGTTGTGGAGATGGAGGTAAGTGGAGAGATCCCGGAGATACTTAGAGGTAGACTGGATAAGAGCTGGTGATTAATTTGGGTGGGAAGGGCTAGCAGAGAGGGGAGTCTGGGGTGAATTCTGGGTTTCCTGCTTAGACAAGCAGCCAGATGGTAGTATCATTCACTAGGATAGGGAACAAGAGGAGGAGCAGGTTGGGATGGGGGTGGAGGGGTAAGTTTAGAAGTAATACTTTCACGTCAGAAAAAAAGCATGAGGTCATCTCTCCTTATTATACCAGCAGGAATTGTGCCCTCAACTCTAGATAGACAGGATCACAAAACCCTCTAGACAGCTCCAAACAAGCAAGAATAAAGGAATAAAAATTATTTCATGACTAAAAACCATTTAACCATTTAGCATGTCATGTATGTATTGAGGAAGACAACCTAGAGGAGGAGATGGGCATATGCAGTAGCAGGAGAAAATTGAGTTATGGGGGTGCGGGGATCTTCTAGGTTGTTCTTTTTCATCTTTTTTAGAAATTTTTTTAAAGGAGGAAATGCAGAAAGTGTTGCTTATCATTGACTCCTTAAGCTGTATCATCATTCATTCATTTGTTCATTCACTGTTCACTCAACTGCCATCTCTGGAGGTCTACCACGTGTCAGGCCCTGGAAAGCCCCGGAGATAGAGAAATAGGAAGGACAGGTCCTGCCCTCCAGAAACTGAAGTCTCAACAGGGATGGTCTGAACCTGTGATTCCAATCAATGTTGAATGTGCTAGGATTGGAGGATGCAGAGGATGCTCTGAAAACACAGAGGAAGGGCACCTTCCCCACATGAAGGATGGTGAGTATCAAGGAAGGTGTCTTGTAGGAGGTGTCTCCTAAACTGAGCTTTAAAGAAAGAACAGGAATTAGCTAGTCGGGGGTACACCAGGAACATCATGCTCCAGGCAGAAATGGCTGTATTTCCAAAGATTGGGAGAGAACAAAGTTCTGGGAATTGCAGCTGGTTCAGCCTGGCTGGTCTGTGGAGTTAACAGGGATGGGGAGTGGTGATGAATGGGGTGAAAGAGGTAGGTAGAAGTCAATCCTGAAGAGACTTGTGTGCCTTGCAGAGGAGTTTGGACATTAAGTTTAAAACAATGGGGAATCTTCTGAGGACTATTAATCAAAGGTGTGACATTTAGTTTTCTATATTCATTATTTCTTTTAATCTTCTAGACTGGCCTATGAAATTAGTGTTGTCATTGTCCACATCTCGTAGATGAGAACATTGAAGCTCAGGAAGGTGAAATTCTTTAGCAAGTTCACACAGCCAATTAGGGTCAGAAGCAGAACTCACACCCAGGTCTTTGGACCAAGCTCAATGTTCTTTTCACAGTGTCTTTGATATCCTAAACTTGAAACAGAATTCCTCCGAGGTCTGCACTGCTCTGGGACTTCTTCCCAAGAGTCCTTCTCTACAACAGACTGCCTCACAGATCAACTCTCATGCCCTCCTGCCTTCCAGGCTTTTGCCTGGAAATGATCCCACTGGAAATGATTGTCTGCAACAAACTTTGATCATCACCCAGTCATTCTTCATGCTGCAAGATCCTGCCACCTCTACATTCACTATCCTGGCTTCGGTCTGCATATTTCAGGAAGACAGCAGGTATATTTTACACATCAGCTTTAGCAGAAGGTATCTGGGAAGGTCTTGGTACCAGGCCTGTTTGCCCCTGATTCATTCCTCATGTCCTCACATGAGGAGCTAACCCCCTGAAGGTTGCTTGTTTCAGTTTCAGAAATTTCCTCAGGTCATAGCTTCCAGCTAGAATTGGCCAATGGAGACCTGGAGGGAAATTAGATGGGAGAAGACAGGAAGAAAGAGAGGAGCAAGGGTTATTTCTTCACATCCCTGTCTGCTTCCGTGGGTTTCTCAGAGTGCCAGTTTCCACTGGTGACCCTGGCTCTTTGGCTTCTCCCTTCTTCCTTACATCTATGGCTTGTAGAGTCATCTTCCCATTGATAATTTCTGAGTTGCCTCCACCCCCTAGTTGGCTCCCCCAACCTTTCCACCACTGGTGCAGGGCTTTGTAAAGACATTGTGAGGACTGTGAATTTACTTAGTCAAAGGGGAAGCCATTAGAGGGAGCCATTTGAACAGAGAAGCCCAACATGATCTAACTTGTTTTGCCAGGATATTATTCTGGCTAAAGTTTAAAGAACAGACTAAGAGGGCAAGAGAAGAATCGGAGAAGTTATTGCCAGGACCAGAGTAAAAAGCAGACCACAATGATTTTTTGCCTCTTTTGAAATCCTGTGAAACTCACAGTTGTACCACATAATTCAAGGCTTGCGCACCTTCCCAATTTGCTCTCTGGTTGGATTGCATAGTTCATCTCTGAACCTCCAGTGCCTAGTACAGTGCCTGAAACAATAGCCATTTAAAAAACAAAACAAACAAAAACCCTTGTATTTGATGAATGAATAAACAAATGCGAAAAACAAACAAACAGAAAGGCATGACTTGTCTTTCTGGCTTGTCTATAAATTCCTCAAGCTCAAAAACCTTGTCTAGGGCTTTCCTATGTCTTCCATGGGGCACAGAATAAGTGTTCGGTGAGCGTTTGTTGAAAGAATCACAGCCACTTTGTGTGAAGTGCCATAGGCAGTGTGTAACCATCATCACCACCCCACCTCCACCCCAGCTGAGGTGTCCCTGGAGCCCTGCTCCTTTGGCCTTCCTAGAAAGCAGGCCTCCCAGGATGATTATGCAGAGGTTCCAGTGCCACAGAGGGAGGCTGCTTGTAAATGACCTAGCTATGCTGTCCTCTCAACACTGGCAGGCGCTTCCTGTTTGGGGTGGAAAGGAACCAGACACTTTCCTGTTAAGCAGGTCTTTTAAGCAAAGCAGCAGATGCTGAGCAGGTCCTGGCCCAGCCTTTCAGGCCAGATGCCTGGTGATTAGACAGCCTTTATGTGGAAGGGAAGTGGGGCACAGTGCCAGATTGGCCAGGCTTTTATTGTACTCCTTGAAAGTCCCCTGGGTCCTGATCTGAGTAAAAAACAAACCAGAAGAGGCTGACGCCCTGCTAAACTGTAATGAGAGGGGAAATGGAGCAGCTCTGAGCCAGAGAGCATTGCTTGGAGAGGAGGTGCTCATGTGATTGTCCTGGGACAGGCTTGTGTTTGTTGTCTGGAAGTGAGCATGCTTGAGTATGAACCTGTACAAAGAATACATGAGTGTATGCTGTGTCTGTGCACCCAACATCCAGCACTTTATAGGACTTAACAGTTTCTAATTGTCTAGCTTGTTCCCCATAGCACATAGAGGTAGTAGAAAAGGCAGGAATTATTTTTCTCTCATTTTAAAATTTGCAGAAACTTGGAGAGGTTAGTTGACTTGCAAAGGTCACACAGAGTGTGAGAAAGTCAAGATTCAAACCCAGATCTGTCTTGTTCCAAATTTCTTGCTTTTTCCAGCTCTCTGTGAGCATGTGCATGTGTGTGTATGTACAAGGAGGTAGATAGGTAGATAAACTTGTGAATGTGACCCAGACTTGCTGAGACCACATCCTCATGTGCTACAGAGAGGAAATTTCTCTTCCAGAGGCAGAGACAGTTGCTAGAAAGTCAAGGCTTCTGGAATTGAATCACAGCTAAAAATGCAGAGACTATTGTCAATAATGAATCCGAATTATCACAGCTAAAGTCCTCACAACTCTGAGGAAAGTCCCTCTTCACCTCTCTCAAACTGATCTCGTGTCCTCATTATTCATCTTACTATTCCTATTATTGTGGGGGGTTTTTGTTTGTTTGTTTTTGAGGTTGGTCATCCCATGAGCACCTTTCTCTGGAGCCCAGAATTCTTTCTGATAAAATCTTGTGTTCTGCATACTTCCTTGTGGAGGAGGAAGGGGCAGAGACAAATCTGATTGTTCCTCATATTGTGAAGAGAGAAACTGAGGCCCAGAGGAGCATTGTCCAGGTTCATACATCTGCCTGATTCAAGGAGTCCTGCTCCTGTTGCAGGAGGAATGGCCTGAGAGTGGCAGCCGCCAGATATTCCCATGGGCGGGCAATGTGCCCAGGCCCTGGCATGAGTTCCACAGAGTACTGTCCACTCTGGGAGGGCTGGGAGGCACTGTGGATCTGAGCCAAGCCCCAGTGCAGAGAGAGGGAGGGAGGAGAAGCAGCTTTCTTTAAAGAGGAGGGGTGGAGAGGACTGCCAGCCAAGCTGGGGAGGGAGAGAAGGAGAAAGAACCAGATCCTTGGAAAACCTAGACCTATCTTCTTCTTTGGACATTGGTATTTAGTATTTAGTGACTAAATACTAAATAGTCTGGAGTAGGGCTCAGCAATATGAATTTTCAACAAGCACCTCCAGGTGATTCAATGCAGATGACCCAAGAATCACATTGTATAAATTTGACTTGAGGCAAGATGGTGTAGTGTTTACGAGCCTAAAATCTGGAGTTATATCATCTAGGTTGGAATTACTGGCTCCGTTATTAGATTTGTGACCTTGGACAAGTGATGTAATCTCTCTGCCTCAGTTTCCTCATCTTTAAAATAAGGATGCTTATAATAGCAGCTTTCTCTAAAAGAAGTTGCAAAGACTCAGTGATCTGATTTATGTAATCATATAGCACATACATGGTGTATATTAGTTTCCCAACAAGTATTAATCATTATTATTTGTTCCAACTCCTCATTTCCCCTACTCACTCCCACAAGAGGAAGAAATAATGGTATTGTATTAACATAAGAACTTGTCACCACAGAATTGTTTTGGATGTGGGTAATCTTTGGAACATGTTTTGGGAATCCCTGCTCCAAAGCCATTCTCTATTCACTCTCCAGATACCCTCTCTATGGACCGAGGCTGTTTCCAAAAAACTACTCTGCATTTCTCATCTTCCTTTCCTTGGATACTCATCCCATCTCCCCAGTGGGCACACAGCAAGCTGCCTTTCCCCCCCACCCCATCCAAATTGATTCAGCTCAGGATGTGTCCTAGAAAGTGAAAACATACAGCAAGTCAGTTGTGGAGCTTCATAGACCCCTGCATTCTTGAAGATCACAGAATTTAGTACTCTGAGTTTTATGACTAATCTTCAGCGTTGGAAGAGAAGCAAATCCTCCTGCTACCGGTTTCTAACCATGGAAACATGCTGTCTTCCTGGGAAACAGAGACATCCCATGCAAAGGCATAGTTGAAGCCCAGGATGAGTGTGTGGGTGGAGGAATCTCTGTTCTGCATTAATTGTTGCAGGCGTTTCTAAGTCTGGATGGCACCTCAAGGTAACCACAAGCAAAGGTGGAGTGTGGAGAGGTGAGAATGGGATAAAAAAATCCAACCTAGGACACAAAAGGAAAGCAGAGAAAGTCAACTTTCAAATTCAGCAGTGGTGTTAGTTTGTGGAGTCCAGGGATCAGGGGAACCTGGGATGCAGAGAAAGGCAGGATCAGCTTTCTGAGTGCCCAGGCCTGTCTCCTCCCAGACACTCAGCCCTCCAGAGAACCACAGCTTCCCCTCTTCCTCTTGCTTCCTGGTATAACTGAAATGGAGAACCCGTGGGATGTGTTAGAAGCAGGAATGGAGAGATTCTGCCGGAGAAAGAGTTGGCAAATCTGAGTCTGACTCCAGCTTACCCCAGGGTGTCCTTACCAACTGATGCTCCTCAGACCTCTCTGCCCTGGCCCTGCACACACACACACGCCTTTTTCTCTTTGGTCTGCCCAGAGGAGCGTCTGTTTCTAATTGGTACTTCCAGGAAGGATGTCCCCTTTTCATTGGTTGGTTGGGAGGTGGGCGTGGCCTGTTTCCAATTTGTCTCCCTCACAGGAATGCCTGTTTCTAAGATACGTATTCAAAGAACTTTTTTCCATTCCTCCACTCGAGTGGCGTCTTTTTCTAAATAGCACAAAAACACTGTATGCTACTGACGCCCTAAGCCTGAGGATTAGAACACTGCATTGCTTGTTTAGTATTTTATAGATTTCAAATTGGTATTTCTACACACTTTAACTCATCTAACCCCTCAACGACCCCCAGAGGTCGGTATCATTATTCCACTTGCACTTTACAGATCAGTGAATTGAGGCTATAAGAGAGACAACAACCTGCTCTCAGTTACGAAGGCAGATAATCAAAACAGTTTACCTTCGCTCAGAACGAGTTTAGCAAAGGCTTTACCGTAACTCGTCGCACTATATCCTTATAAAGACTGTATGGTGTATACAAAGCCAGACACTTCACATTCATGTTCTCTTTTCATCTTCATGCAACTCTGGGAACTACATTCCATATGCTCTCATTTTACTGATGAGGAAACTGACGATCGAAGGAGTTAAATCCTTTGCCAAAGGTCACACAGCTGCAGCCTACCATTTATTAAGTGTGTACTGCATGATGCCGGGCACCGTGCTGTTATTTACAGGTATTATTGTCTCATTAAATTCTCCCAACAATCACATGATATCGGTATTCTTATTAACCCCATTTACCAATGAGAAAAGTGAGTTCAGAGAAGGCGAGTGACTGGCCCAAGACCACACAGCCAGCAGGTGACTGCGACAGGTTCCAAAAGGCAGATCGGTCACTGCAACAGAAGCAGATCTGTAACTGAAACCCAGTTCTTCTGACCCCAGACCAAGGCTCCGTCTCTCACACGCCAGTGCCTCACTGCCCCCTTGACTGAAACAATCAACGACCCTCAGGTAGGCTGGGACCGCTCTTCATAGAAGTCTTAGGTAGCCACAGCTGCTGGGAGAAGACATTTCTTCCCCGGCCCTCCCCGGAGAGATCCGGATCAACTGGAGGTGGCGGGCGAGGGAAAGGGTCCGCAGGGCGGCGGCGGGCGCATGGCACGCAGTACAGCCGGCGGAAGAGGCTCCAGGTCCGCGGCGCGTTCCGGCGGCGGAGCGGAGTGGGTGGGGCGGGAGTGCCGGGCTCCGGACCCTCCTTCTTCCCTTTCTTCCTCCCTCCCTCGGTCCCGGGCTGGCGGACCCGTGGGCAGGCACTGCCCGGGCTGGACGACCTCGGGCCGGCTCCCAGCGAAGCGCCAGGGAGGAGCGGCCCAGAAAGCGGAGCGGAGCGCACTGGCGAGGCCCCGGGACCTTCCGCGAGCTGGCGCATCCCCGAGGGCCTGGTTACAGCTAAACGCAGTGGGGTGCCCAGCGCCCCGCGGCAGGCGCGGTGGCGAGATGGTGGCGCGAGCCGGCGTCCTGCTGCGCGCGCTGCCGCTGCTGCTGTGGGGCGGCCTGCACGCCGAGCCCGCGGAGCGCACAGGCCAGGAGCTGCGCAAGGAGGTGGAGGTACGGGGTGTGTGCCCGGCCGAGAGAGGTCCGCGTGCTTGAGACCCGCCAGAACTTTACAGTCGGGCCACCTGGCCGTCCTCCCTAAGCGGGCAATCTGCACTACCCTCCCCTGTCCTCCTCCCCTTCACACCTGCACACAAACAGCCGGGGTAGCATTCTCTCCCGTGCCAGGGCTGGGACCACACGGGCACGCGGATCCGCATTGATTGTCGGGGACTGGGGGGGGGGGGGACAGCGACAAGAGCCGATAGACAGGCGGGAGCTGAGAGGGAACCCCCTACCCCAGTTCGGCACGGAGCCACTCTCCCTCACCGCCTAGGCTGGGGAGACTTGACGTTCATTCATCGGATGTCCCCCGAACCGTGTGGAAGCTACCAGGTTGATGAGGCCGAGAGCACTGGCTTCCTGGCTGGTGCTGCCGCTGACCAGCTTGGGCAAGCCATTTAAACTGCTCAGAACTAGTTTCTTCGTCTGTAAAATGGGCAAGAGTAGTGTACTCTTATGAGTAGCTTCTGAGGAACTTCAGGACTGAACTTGAGAAAAGGGGCATTCATGCTGCTACTTTGGACTCAACTGCTTGCTTAGGTGGCACAGGGGAACTTTTTGTGAGGTAGGGGTGGGGATCAATTTGGGGCGTCTGTTTTCTAGGTAGAGGTGATTGTAGTAACACAACAGTAATTTCTTCCTCTAAAAAACATCGCTGTTTGTGTTCTTATTTCTTCTCAAGAATAGGATGGGGTCTCCACTACTTTAAGAAGGGATATAAATAAGTTCCAAATTACTGAACCCAGCGTTCTGATCCCAGACTCTTGCTCCTCTGAGAGCTTCATTCCTGCCCTAAAAATGCCAGTTGAGAGCTTCTCAGTATCCTCCTTTCTCCCCTTCCCTGGAAGGGACAAACTGAATTTGGGAAACCTGTAGAATGAAGAGGGCCCTCTCTGAATGCTCTTCCTTCCATCAGCCAGCTCCCTCAGTGCTCTGGAATATTTGGAAATGACCTTCCTTCAACAGGGGTTCCTCTCTCCAACTTTTTCAGCCTCTCCCCTTCTTGTTCTGTGCTCTCTGTTTTTTTTTTGCACATTCAGGGATTCAGAGAATCACTTTATTTCTCTGAATTTAGACTCTTACAACATCAAGTGCAGAGTCTTCTGGCCCGAGGAGAAAGCTTCTGTCTGTGAAGTCAAGTCTTAGTAAGAGTCCCATTCCACCCCCCACTCCCACCCCCAGTTCAGGTCCCAGGCAATCCTTGGCAAGGGAACAGAGACAATATCTCTGCTGCCCATGCCTGTGGTGGCCCCAGATGGAGTGAATTTCATTTTGGGTTGTGCTTGGGAAACAGTATGTAGCAGATTGGCTCTCTTTCAGTCTATTTAACATAAAGTAGGGGAAGGGATTTTTTAACGCTGAGAACAAGAAATGTTTTAAAAGCATAAAAACTCCAGAAATGTGTAATGGGTGTGTATGAGTCTCTATGCCTATGCATGTACATACGTGTGTGTGTATGTATGTGTGTGTGTGTGTGTGTGTGTGTGTGCAGTTGGGTGTGTGCTTGTGTTTGTGCGCCTATACATGTTTCTGTATATGGCTAATTGCATGGGCTTCGGTGCCAGACAAACCCATATGCCAAACATGGGTAAATCATTTAACCTCTATGAACCTCAGTTTTCTTCTTTGTACAGTTGTGTGTGGTTTCATTGAGATAATATATGTAAAATGCTCAGTGTAGTACCTAGTACACACAAAGCAATCTAGAAAAGGAAGTTGCTCTTGTTGAAGTTATCATTATCTTTATCATTATTTTAGAGAACAGAACTTCAGATTAAAGTCCTGGCTTGGAAACTAGCTCTCCCACAACAATTACACAGACAAAAATGTTAGGCAACTATTTTCAGCATTTATAATAGGCAGCACAGGGCTGCAATTCCTAAGAGACAGCGTTGTAGTTACTATGGCTACATTACAAGTTACCCCACAACTTAGTGAAGTAAAACAACCATGTATTAAGTTCACAGATACTGTGGGTCAGAATTTCAAATAGGGCACATCAGGGTAGCCTGTCTCACATCAGGGCAGCTTGTCTCCAATCTGCAGTGTCTGGGGCTGGAATCATCTGAAGGCTGTTCACTCACATATGTGGTGGTCGATGCTGGCTGTCAGCTGGGGGCCTCATATCCTCTCCACATGGGCCTATCCATATGATCTCTCCGTGTAGGCTAGTTTGAACTTCCTCACAACATGGCAGTTAGATCCCGAGGATGAGTCTTCTGAGAGAATGAGAGAGAAGGATGGGTGGTGGTGGAGTGTATCCTTTTTATAACCCAGAATCAGAAGTTGTGCAGCATCACTTCTGCTGTACTTCATTGGCTAGAGTAGTCACAAGCCCCCACCCAGGTTCAAGGGGAGGGAACATTGACCCCACAATTGGTGGGAGGAGTGTTGAAGTCACATTGTAACAAGAGTGTGGGAATGGGAGATATTGTTGTGGTCATTTAGGAAAATACAATCATCCACAGAAGGGAAACTTATAGAGTGAGCCCCACAGTCACCCCAGCTCTTGGCTTGGGGATAGTTCCCTGACTGCGGTGCCAGGAGCTAGACCCTAAGCAGAGCATAGCAGTCCTGCTGAGCTGAGGTGGCAAAGGTCAGAGTTCAGGGCCTCTGAAGCAGCTGGAATCCATGGAGCAGTGCATTACAGAGGAGGGAGCTACACTGAAAGGGGTTCCCATAAGTCTGTACAGAGGTTTGCTGCAAATCCTTGCCTGAAAGCTGTGCTGGCTTGTGTAGGTTGAGAGTATGCAAGCCTCACCAGAAAACAGCTCTTTGTGATTGAGAACAGAAAAAAGAGTCTAGAAGTTGAGCAGTTCTGGAAGATGGAGGTCTGGCGAAGCTGAAATGGGAAAATACTCTTAAACGCCTTGGGCATCCATCTGAAACAGCAGCGATGCTGGGCTTTAGGAGTGAGGACCATGACCTAAAGTAAAAGCTACTCTAACAAAGCTTAAAAGTGGGTAAACATAAAGTACATTTTTCCCTTTTTATAATTTCCTTAAAAAATAACTGACTGCTTAAAGCAAAATAACATTATAAGTTGGACTTGATAACACATTAAAAAGTAAAAGTTATGACAATAGCCTAAGGGATGGGGGTAGGTGAATGGAATTCTACTGTTGTAAGAATAATACATTTGTGAGTTGGAAGTGTCAGGTGTGAAGTAGGAAATGGGATGTGTCAAGTGGGAAGTGTAAAGTGTTATGGTATCGGTACAATATTCACTCAAAGTGGACTAAACTAGATTATGATGCACTTAGATAAAGGAAGTCACACACACACACACACACACACACACACACACACACCCCAAATTTAAAACCAAGCCTTGATGAGATCTGCAGACTAATTTCTGTCTCTCTATATTTGTATATCCTGGACATTCCATATAAATAGAATCATATAATATGTGGTCTTTTGTGACCGGATAGTTGGAGATTTTAATACCCTACTCCCAGTAATGAATAGAACAAGTATACCAAAAAAAAAAAAATCAGTAAGAATATAGAAGACATGACACCATCAACCATCTTAACCTAATTTATATTAATAGAAAACTACACCAAGAACTCCAGAAAATACATTCTTTTTAAGTACCTGGGACTCATTTACCAAGATAGACCATAAGCTGGGCCGTAAAATAAGTCTCAAAACATTTCAAAAACTGAAATCTTGCAGATTATGTTCTCTTACCAAAATGGAACTAAATAAAAAATCAGAGACAATAAGATATCCAGCAAAGCCCCAAATATTCGGAAACTAAAAAATACATTTCTAAATTACTCACAAGTCAATGAAGAAATCACAGGGAAGTTCGAAAATATTTATAACTGAATAATAATGAAAGTGCATTTAGTATCAGCATTTGTGGAATGCAGCTAAAGCAGTGCTTGGGATGAAATTTACAGCTTTAAATGCCTATAGTAGAAAAGAATAAAGGTTTTAGATCAATGATCTACTTTAAGAAGCTAGAAAAAGAACCGATTAGACCCAAAGGGCATAGAAGGAAAGAAATAATAAAAACAAGCTGTGTGATCATAGACTAGTCCCTTTACTTCTCTGAGCTGCAGTTTCCTCCTCTGTAAAATAAAGGGGCTAACTTTCTTAGATGACTTCTAAGATTCTCTCTAGCTCTAACATTGTTTGGCTTTGGTGTGTTTGTATGTTTGTGTGTCTGTGTGTGTGTGTGCATATGTATGTCTATACATATCACCAACTTGTGTGTTCATATTTGTCTGGAAGTGTCTGCGTTCCCAAGTATGTGTGTGTATCCCTGTACCCCTGTGTGCATGGCTCTATGTGTCCCCTGTGTGCACACAAAGTAATTAAGTTGAAGCCTTTCCGGAGTGGGCTTTGCCACAGAGGAGACTTACTGCTTACAAAGCTGTGTTATGAACAAGTTCATTGTTGCCCACTTAGGAAAATTAGAGCTGCTCACAACACTAGTAAGTAGGAAGAGCCTCCGCTGCTGAGTTGCAAGATTGAGAGTTAATGAATTACATCATTGCCCTGGCCCCTCTCCCATTTCCAGCCAGGCCCTGTCCTGTGCTTGGGTGACAGAGACTGTCCCAAGGGATCTATCTGACATTTTCTTTGCTTGGATCTTCTCTAGAACAGTCGGGCAGTAGTTCCAGGACCTGTCTTCCAGTCGGTGGTCTGTCCATATGTGTGTGGCTACTCCTAGTGTGCCAGTACGAGGAGCTGGATAGTTTGCTTCCCCAGACAGACGTTGGAGCTTCTGTGGAATATCCACCCCCAGATGCAGTGTCTGTTTCTCATACCCCAGAGCCATTCATTTGACTTTTTGTGAGTCAGAAACCCAGAAGCCCAGGCGTGGAAGCCGTTCCCAAGAGCTTAGCTCAGTGACTCATGGGTACAGAGTGAATAGAAGTGCTGAAGAGGCTCTGAAGGGTCCCAGAGGATCACAAGTTGGTAGAAAAGCATTTGTTAAGCCAGTCTGAAAATGAAGGAATCTAGCAAGAGCTGCGTAATAGAAGCAGGAACACAGCAGAGAGAGACAGTTAGACAACTTCTCCCTAAACTCAACCCTGGTTAGGGCATTATTTTGTTCCCTACACTTAGCCCCACAAGCCTAGTGAGGACCATGAGTACATGCAGTGTGGTTATTTGGCATTAGAAAAAGTACTAGATGGGTCTAAGTGGAGAGTGGCCAGCTAATGTTTTCCATCTTCCTTCAGGACAGAAAATGAAAGAAAGAGCAGGGATTACAGCAAAGAGCATCTAGGTTATACCCACATAGAGCTTTGTGAATATGAGACAAGGGACAAGGGAAAGGAGAAGAGAAAGGGACTCAGAAGGGAAGGAAAAGCTTTTGCCCAACATAAAGGAAAGGAGTTGAGCTGGTCCCACTGTCCTGAGGCCTTTCCTAGCCCACAGGAGCCAGGGGGTGAAAGCAAAGCATCCTGGAAGCAGATGTTTGTCTTTTGGAAGGAACATGATTCAGTTTTGTTGAACATCTGTGGCCTGTCAGACGACCTGTTTAGGGTGTGATGGGAGGAGTTGTGATCCCAGCCTGTCTTTGAAAGCTGGAGTTCACTGCCTGAGCAACTTCTTCCCTAGCTCTGCCCTGGGGCCTAATTGCAGAGAACATAGAAGAAATCCAGCTAGAAACACCCCAGTTTTACCTTTTTCCTAGTTGAGGGTCAGCTCCCCAGTGAAGGGAGCAGCTTGGCTCCTGCTCCTTCAGTTTTAAAGCCTCTGAGTGACCCGTTTAAATGTGAGATAAAACATCCTAGGATAGGTGTCAGAGGACTGGGGTTCAAGTATTGGTTCTGTCACTCACTAGGACACTTTAGCAAGACACTGCACTCCCCTGTGACTTAATTGCCTCATCTTTAAAATGGGAATAGCAACACCTGTCCTGTCTATGTTCTTGCAGAGTGAGTGTGAGGTTCAAAGAAGGTGCAACACCTTTAAAAGCTTTACAGTTGTCAAGGACTTACTGTGCTCCTGATTATTAGAAAACATTTTTATTTATAGAACATGTCAGGGCAGAATGCCAACTGTCATCCCTTGCCTCTTACCTTTGCTAATAATGATAAAGATGTACTTGAATGATAAGCATGATCTCACGGAGTCACTATGGAAAAACCAACATCATAATGAAACCTGATATGAGATGTACTATATCATAGGTAAAGCAATATGGTTTCTGAATGAGTTTGCCATTTTGCAATTTTTAAATTCTTGGTTTCATATCTGCTGCTGAAATTCTTTGATGTGGAGGATGTCTAGGAAGATGAGTCCTAGACTCATTTACCAAAGGTCCCTTCCAGCAATAAAGCTCTGTGACTACAGAGGTAGAAATAACATTTTTGGCAGGACAACTGTCATAAAGTTTTCCCAAAGCATCTTCTTATTGGCTTTTCACAACACTCCTGTGAGAAAGATAAAGCAGTATTTTTTCCCCCATTTTATATTTTGGGGCATGGAAAGGTTAAGTAACTTTTTTATAGTTCACACAGCTAGTCAGTTGCAGAAGCAAGCCTGCACTAACAGAACTGGCATATATCTTAGAGCCCTAATCCAACTCCCTCATTTTATAGAAGAGGACCCTGAGGCCCAGAGAGGTACAGCATTTGCCTAAGAACACACAGCAGTAGTACCAGAAATAAAACTGAAGACGCTTAGTCCAATGCTCTTGCCCTGCCAGTCCAATGACTCAGATTCTTGACTCGGGGCTAGGATTCATTTTGCTGCACCTCATTGCTAGTCTTGCCCTGCTCAGAAATGACCAGAATGTCCCCTTCCCTGAGGCACTAAGTGGGCAGGGCTCTACACACCCTCCCACAGCAAGTCAGGACAGAGGCAGCACTAGAACCCCCAGAGCTGTGATTCCACCCAGCTGGCTGGGTCCTGGGAGAACCATTCTCACTTTACCCAGACACCACAGCCACTCTCCAGGAAGGTGGCCCCAGCCCTAACCAAGTGAGTGAGGCATGTTGGCACAAGCTTTTAGGCCAGTGCAGGGTGAGTCACCTAAAGGGGCACAGCCCTCCAGCTTCCTCTCCATTCAGCTCAAGCCTTGGGCTCCTCAGGAGGGAGGATGGGTGGAGAACAGGGAAAAAAGAAAAACCTGGAGCTTGAACTTCAAGGCGGGGAAGAGGGGCCTGGACACTTCCTTTATGAAGTGGGACAGGGATGCCCCCAGGTAGAGCTCAGAGAATCCCTAAGACAACACAGGACAAGCCCGCAGGAAGATGGAAGTCTAGAAGGGAAATGAATCCCCCAAGGGGGTTAGTGGTAGAGCTGGGATAAAAACTGGAGCTATACCTCGCAGTCCTGTGTCTTCTCCTGAGGTTACTTTGCCATGCTACCACCCCTCCTTCCCGACCCCATACCCCAGCTCTTTCTCCCATGCACAGTGGGGTGTTCCACCTTTGCAGGGAGAAACTGAGGCATAGCAAATGGGCTTGCAGAAGAGGGTTAGGGACAGCTCCAGGAGCAGAGGGAGTCTCAACTCTGCCACCTTCTCACACAAGGTTGTGTATCTGCTTCCACTCAACAGCGCTTTAGAGCACTCAGCACTGACAGTATTAAGGGGCCCCTTCCCATATGTAACTTTAAAATGTTTAAATATATGCCTATTAAGCATAAAATAAGTATAAGAGAGTCCATAAACCCTCATAATCTCCATTATAATACATCAATGCTTTTATGGAAACATAAAATGTCAAATTCTTAAAATTTCTTATTCTTTTGGTGCCTCTACTTGGCTGGGGTCCTGGGCAAGTGCTCATTCTACTTACTGGAAATTCAACTCTGCATTGCAACCTACAGGGTCCCAGAGACAGGCAGGAAGAAAGGCCCAGGACTTCCCCTCTGATGGACCCCTGAGAAAGGCCTCCACCCTATCCTGCCCTCCACCCCACCTTGCCTGCCAGAGTACCAGGCACAGCAGCCCAGCCAGGAAACAGGAGACGCCGCCAGTCAATTTTCCCTCCCTCCATCCCCTCTGTCCAAGGCTTCATAGTTCCAGAACTGGAGCCAACTCCCTGATAAGGGCTGGGCGGGTTCGTGCAGAGAGGCATAAGGAAGTGCCAGCCACGTTGACCTGTGACCCAGTCTCTCCCAAGTCACTTGCCTAGCAAAACTGCTCCTAAGGAGACATTACCTCCCTGGCTTCGTTAGCCCTCTGTCCATCCTCACCAGGGGAAAGGGAGGAGACAAGGAAGAGAACCAGACACCTGGGTGAGGTGAGGCAGTCTGACGTAGAAGCACCTGAATTGAAAACAGAGGTGTAACTACAGCTGTTAGGTTGCATTCCAAAAGTCTGTTGTTAATTCCCTCTAAGGGAAATCAACCAGATGAACTGTTTGTTGAGCATTTGCTATGTATCAGGCACTATGCTAGATGTACATTGCTTTATTTTAATCCTTCTGGGAACCTGTGAGGTGAATCTTATTCTCACACTGTGAGTAAAGAAACAGAGGCTCAGAGAGGTTAAGTAATTTGTCCCTGGCCACTCAGCAGAGTCAGGGTTGGGAACAGATTCTCAATCCCAAACCTGGTGGCTATTCCATGACACCACATTATGTTGAACAGTAAATAGTTTTCCAGATTAAGTCACTAGAACCCCTTTAATCCATTATGCATCCAAAAATAGTTTACATTTGTAAAGAGAAAAAAGAAAACAATAGTGCCAAAATACTAATAAATTAAGGCAGAAAAACAATAAAACAGACTTGGAGGGTGTTCTGTTGTCTAGAATGAGGGTTCCTTATGGAAAGTGGCTTTCTTAAGAGGATGTGGAGGTCACCGAAGAAGAGTGTAAATGAAATCCACAAAGAGGAGGCTGGATACTTGCAAAGACTCAGGGACATGCTGATCTTGGCTCTTATTGTCTAGTTTCATTCCCAACTTGTGCCTTTTCCTTGCGGCAGCAGCTATGGTTGGAATTATCTTGAGTTAAGAAACACAGCAAAGGGGCTGGCTGGTTAGCCAAGTTGCTTAGAGTGTGGTGCTGATAACACCAAGGTCCAGGGTTTGATCCCTATACCAGCCAGCTGCCAAAAAAAAAAAAAAATACAGCAAAGAAAAGTGAGTGTAAGAACAAGGAAGACAGAAAATGATTTCTATATAGGTAACGCAACAAGGAGGGGTAAAAATTAAGAGACTGTGTCTGTGTAAGAATTAAGCAGCTGAGGTGACTTTTTTAATACTAGGTGACATTTATGGGGCTTTATCAGTGAGAAGGGCAAGCAGGGACCTACATGCATTATCCTTCCAAAGGTAGTACTGGTGATAGGTGAGAATGAGTCAGACACAGCTGTCGACTGGCCTTAAAGAACTTGGTCACAGGGAGAGCAGCTTTCACGTATGTGAGGGCAAGCAGGGAGTAAAAGGCATGTGGAGTGTGAGATGTTCTCTAATTGTACTGATTTCCCCAGAAGACGTCATCCAGGGCCACGGCTTTACATCGTCTACATGCTGAAAGATTCTGGCTGCTTCTCTGAGCTCTGGGATCACATAGCCAGTGCCACTTTTACATCACCACATTAATCTTATTCCACCCGCCCCCCATCCATTCCTCCCTCAGGCTTCCTCATGTAGTAAGTGGTACCAACTTCCAAGCCAAAAACTTGGAGCCATCCTGCACTCCTGTCTTTCCTTCATTTCCCACAATGAGTCCATCGGCAAGACTAAAACAAATCTGCACTTCTTACTGCGGCTGACAGCCCTGCCTCTCTGACTTCATCCACCCCTGGCTTCTTCACATTCACTGTGCTCAGCCTTCCTCTGTCCCTCAAACATGTCAACTTCGTTCCTAGCTCAGGGCTTTTGCATTTGCTGTTCCCTCTGCCTGGAATAACCTTTCCTACCTCGTTGCATGGCTGGCTACTTCTCATTCTTTAGGACTCGGATCAAATATCAGCTCCTTAGAGAGTCCTTCCCTGACCTCCTGATGTAAAGTTTCTCTAAATTATTCTTGATCACATCACTTGGTTTCTTTTACACCTAGCAGGTGCATGATAACAAATGAATGAATGAAAGAAGGAAGTTGCAGTTTTCTAATTCAAAAAATATATCCCTAAAGTGTCAAGTTTTTATATCAATTATAAAGTTGAGGGTAAGTGCACATGTTTTTCATAGAGCCTTAAATATATCTGCATTTTGGGGGACGAGAGTTGTTTAGGAAGAAGCCAGAGTTAGAGAGATAATTCCCAATCCAGGCATGGAAGAGACAGCACCTGATCATCTCCTGATATGGGAAGATTTTTCTAGAGAGTTTAGATGTTTCAGGAGCAAATCTGATGCACATGAATAGTGTATATCTATATAACACATATTATAATAGCTACTCTGTATGGAGACCTTCCTATATAACAGGCACTGTGTTAAGTGCTTTAAAAGCACTATGAGGATTAATCCTCATCAAAAAAAAAAAGAAAACAACTTGTAAGAAAGTACTATTACTAAACCCATTTTACAGTTGAGAAACCTGTGGTTTAGAGAAGTAACTTGCTAGCTGGAATTCAACCCAGGCCAGCCCAACTCCAGAGCCTGTAACTGTATTATCCAGCATGTCCTGTTACATTTCTAACAATGCCAGGAGATATGCAGGGCAGGTATTGCTGGCCCAGTTTTAGAGGTAAGGAAGCTAAGGTTGAGAGACATTGAGCGACTTGCCTGAGATCATCCACCTAGTTAGTGGTGGCCTGGAATTGAATCCCGGTCCTTTTGACTTTAATCCCAGGACACTTCTGCTGTGGTTTATAGACCTTCTTGGAACAAGAGGCGAAATTGGGCAGGAAATGTGTGCCGTGGACCCTTGGAGACCAAGGAAGGGGAGAGGATGCTGCGTGTTAGGAGAATCTGATGTTCCTCTTTCCCTAGGCATTCCTGGAGAAGTATGGATACCTCAATGAACAGGTCCCCAAAGCTCCCACCTCCACTCAATTCAGCAATGCCATCAGGTAGGATGCAGGGATGTGGGGGACTTCGGGGTGTTAGGGTGCAAACCTCCAGTTGTCTCGCTCCTCCTTCTGGAAGGCTGGCTGGCCAAGCCCCAAGAAGCAGGCCTCCCTGCCCTCACCCCTACCACCTACCTCCCTTTGCGGTCCTGTATCTCAATTCCTCCTGACAGAGAGTTCCAGTGGGTGTCCCAGCTGCCCGTCAGTGGCATGCTGGACCGCGCCACCCTGCGCCAGATGACTCGACCCCGCTGCGGGGTTGCAGATACTGACAGTCATGCAGCTTGGACCGAGAGAATCAGTGCCCTGTTTGCTGGACGCAGGACCAAAATGAGGCGGAAAAAACGCTTCGCAAAGCAAGGTGAGCACTGTTAAAATCCAGCTAGGCTAGGATTCCCCAACGTCCTGAAGCCCCTGGAGAAAAACGGCTCAGCCTGGGACTGGGCTTTGTCAGTAACCTCTCTTCCTTAGGGCGGGAGGGGTGGGCAATAGGACCTCTTGACGTGAGGACCATGATTGTGAATACAGACATTTAAATCAGAATTATTCCTAAATTGATGAATTGTCATCATATGAGTATTTTCCAGATCAAACCCCATCAAGCCCACTTAATTCCTTGATCAATTTTCTACACAGGGCAGTTAAATTGTTTCCAACATTTTAATGTACATTTTACTGAAGTTATTGTCATCAGAGTCAATTCTTTTTTGTTACAATTATCAACAAAGATGTGATCCATCTATCAGTTTTATTTTGTGCATAGCACATTTTTAATAGCTTTACTGAGATACAATTCATGTACTATATAATTTATCCATTTAAAGTGTACAATTCAGTGGTTTTTACTGGTTTTGCAGAATTGTGCAACTATTACCACAATCTTATTCCAGAACATTTTTTTATCACCTCCAAACAAACTCCATGCCTATTAGCAGTTACCCCTGTTTTCCCTCCCTCAAGCCTCTGGCAACCACTCATCTACTTTTTGTCTTTATGAATTTGCCTATTCTGAACATTTCATCATAGTACATTTTACACATTACATTTTCTGCTCTTGTGATGTTCCTTTTATAGCTTTATTTTGTTTCTTTACCTCTTTTTTTTTTTTTTTCTTTACTGAATTCAATATTCCAGGGTCAAATGGTACAGATCTAAGATTTATGAAGATTTGATTCTTCTGTCAATTTTTCACAAACAAGTTTTATTAGGTCTAATTTTAGCATCTTGATTGCTTTTACTAAGTCTAGTTTTCTCTGATCAATTTTTGCAGTTTTTGAGATTTCTTTTTTTTTTTTTTTTTTTTTTAAAGATGACCGGTAAGGGGATCTCAACCCTTGACTTGGTGTTGTCAGCACCACGCTCAGCCAGTGAGCGAACCGGCCATCCCTATATAGGATCCGAACCCGTGGCCTTGGTGTTATCAGCACCGCACTCTCCCGAGTGAGCCACGGGCCGGCCCAGTTTTTGAGATTTCTAATACGACGGAGTTTTTCAGTTAGATTTTCATCAATAATTAATTTTACTGTGAGCATTTTGGGCCATTGCAGTTTTCATTTATTTGTGTTAACTACTTTTACCAGTAATAGTCATTATGAGCAGAACAGAAGGCCCATGGTTCGTTTTCATTTAACTAATCTGTAAGGAAATTGTGGGCATGTCCCTTCCAATGGAAGGGATAACAGTCCCTTCCATTGTTAGAAGGTGCTGCTTCGAGGTGTTTGCCAATCTAATTCTGCTGCGTCTACACATCTAGCCACTCTGGGTCTCCAGTACTGACTGACCCAGCTGGTAAAGCAAGGAATCAGCGATGGGGGACAGGCTCTGGGGTCAAGATTTCCCTGGTGTCAACATGTTCTGCATTCCACTGTGTTTCTAGGCAGCAGAGGGGAAAAGTGAAGTAGCAGAAAGGAGAGACAGGAGCTCAGGAGGTGCTGCTAGAACAGAGAGAGCTGCATCCCTGGACCCAGAGGTCCTGGGTTCAAGTCTCAGCTCTGTGACCCAGGCCATGTCACCTTGCTCACTGAGAGTCTGTTCCCTCAGGAGAGATGGTCCCTGATTACCACGTGGCAGGAGCTTGTGAGAATACAGTGGAAAGTGGGGCAGCACCAGAAACAATCTCAGCGGCTCACTTGGAACCTGAGCTCTAGAGATGCTTCCTTCTGCTTGTATCTCACTTCTCATGCCCTAAGGAAGGTCTAATGGAGTTCGTTTTTCACTCTGCAATTTGGGGCATCCCTTTTGGACAGAAGATAGCGTCACTTAGTTGCCAGATAGAATACAGGATGCCCAGTTAAATCTGAGTCTCAGATGAACAACAAATAATTGTTTTATTTTTATTTTTTAAAATTATTTGTTGTTCATCTGAAATTCAGATTTAACTGGGCATCCTGTATTATTTGCTAAATCTGGCAACCTTGTTCCAGGAACCTGCTCCTTTCTACACCTGCAGGTCTGATTTTTAATCCTTCCTCTTCCGTCACAGAGCTGGTGCAAGTGGAGGGCATGGGGTTGTCCCTGGGGTAGAAAAGGCAGGAGAAAGGAGTGGGTAGTTACTGAGCACCTGCAGCCTGCCAGGCAGCTTTGAGTTGCAGTCTATTTCAGCCTCACATCCTACCATGAGGGAAGTCTTCTAACCCCTCTTTGCAAATAAGGAAACTGAGGCTTGGAGAGATTCCATAATTTGTTATGTAAGTTTGCAAATGGAAGTACTGGGATTCCAGCCCACATTCTTTCCACAGTATCAGTTGCCTGCTAGGAGTCAGGACTCCAAGGTCCTTCCCAGGCAAAGCTAGCTCTCCTCCCCCTCCCCAGCTCCTTTTCCTCCCCTCTTCCTTTTTGGACTTTGGAGCAAGGGTGTGAGAGGTGCAGTGCCAGGTGCTACTGGGCCTGGGAATTGCCATGAAAACCAGCCCTGCTTAGCCAGGAATCTGGGATGCGGCCTGAAGCAGTTGGCCTTCCTCAAGTGAGCAAATCTGGAGGAAGACGGGGAGGGGACTCAGGCTGCTGGCCCCTTCCTTCCCAGCAGTCACACCAGCAACCCCCCACCCTGCTCCCTCCCAAGGGAAACAGTTATTTTCTCTCAAATCCTGTTCCTATTCATTCATCCTCTCTGTCCTTTCCTCAAACACACACGCATGCATACACACACACCCACACCCACACCCACAAGTTTTGCAGAGGATTTAGCCTGACACCTTCATAGGCTACTTGGAATGAGAGAATTGCCCACCCTCCCACCTTCCCTACCTGTGGAGTGAGGGCATCCCCCAGCTGCAAAGAGGCAGAAGGAGCTCCCTCACACTTTGCTAGAGGATTAAAGGTTTGTCAGGGGCACCAGTCACCCACAGCAGGCTGTGAAAGAGCCCAGCGCCAGCCAGCCGGTCTGGTGCCCAGTGAAGACTTACAGCGTGACTAGCAGAAGTGCTATTGGTGCGTAATGAACTCTCAGCCAGCGCCTCTGGACCCCAGGCCTTCCCCCACCTTCCTTATCTCCCTCCCTTCTTTAAAATCATTCCCTCTTCCCTCCCAGAGGGTTGGTCACTGGCTGGGAGGCAGAGGTTGGGTGGCTGCCAGGCCAAACAGGCCCAGGGAGACAGCATTGCCTTGAATGGAGCTTGGCTCAGGGGCGGGAGAAGGGACATACCCCTCCCCCACTTCCAGGGGTAGGGAGGGGAAGGGAGTCCAGCCCCTCTGCTCTGAGACCTTCCTATCCATTTGTAGAATTTAGCTCTGCTTTGCCCCAGAATAGTGATGTTTAGACAGAGTTAGAAGCCTTGAGTCTCAGCAAATATGTCTGCTCATCTATGTGGTATAATGGAAAGAGCGCTGGATTAGGAGTCAGGGCCTAGCTCAGCTGCTCATTCTGTGACCCTGGGTGGGACCCTTCCCCTGGATTTCAGTTACCCCACCCTGGGCCCAGGAGTCCAAGCTGCGAGTCTTCCACTTGAGCTCACAGTCTCAGCCCTTGAGTTTGCAGGCCTCAGAAGTAGCCCATGAGAAACTGGGGATCCGGACTTTCTAGCCACCCTGTTCCTGGGTGCATACTGAACTGCAGATGGACCCAGATTCAGCTGGCTTGGGGCTGGGGCAAGAGGCCAGAGTCTTGGCCCTCAGGGAGGAATTGCAGTTTGGGGCAAAAGGAGAGAAACTCTTAGCAAAGCTGAGATGGAAAATGTTCTCTCAGTCAGTGACAAAACACACCCTTTGTTCTTACTTGTTTTCACCTCAGAGCTCTCTGGAGTCCCTGAGGAAGAGAGGAGGAGAGCAAGGGGCAGGAAAGAACCTCATATAAATGGCTCCTGTGGTTGCTGGCCAGCACAGGCCAGAGGCACTGGAAAGGGCAGGGTGAAGCCTCCAGGAGATGGCAGGATGGTGTGGTGGGGGCAGTCACAGCTGTGGCCTCCACGGCCCCACCTCTCCTCCAGCTGACACTGCAGGCAGGGGCAGGGATATGCTGGCAGCAAGAGGCACAGAACTGTTTTCAGCCTCAGCCCAGTCTGTGGGGAAGAATAAGACCCCAGACTGAGGGGTGCAGACAGACTCCTTCAGGCTGGGACTTTTTCTGGGCAGAAGCTGCATCCCCTGCCTCAGACTGGGACCTCCCCAGGCTAAGCCCCCAGCCTGGGGACTGTCCAGGTCAGGAGCAGTACACTCAGTCTAAGGGCTCCCCTCAGCAGAGGCAGTATCTCCCCAGCCAAATGGGGGCTGCCCAGGGCAGGGGCTGTGTCTTCCCCATCAGTTCCGGGGCTCCCTGGGGAAGGACCTACCTCCCCATCATTCTGGGTCTGTGGGGACCAGACTCAGGCTCTGCAGCAAGTGACATGCCTTTCTGGGTGGCAGGCAACAAATGGTACAAGCAACACCTCTCCTACCGCCTGGTGAACTGGCCTGAGCGTCTGCCCGAGCCTGCAGTTCGGGGAGCCGTGCGCGCCGCCTTCCAGTTGTGGAGCAACGTCTCAGCGCTGGAGTTCTGGGAGGCCCCGGCCACAGGCCCCGCTGACATCCGACTCACCTTCTTCCAAGGGGACCACAACGACGGGCTGGGAAATGCCTTCGATGGCCCAGGTGCTGATGCAAAGCCTCTCTCCACACAGCAGGAGGGGAATCCAACTAGGACAGGCAGGCTGGAGGTGGCAATGGAGCATTCACTCTCCCTGTGGCCATGGCCAAGCCACATCCCCCTCCAATGAAATGGGAACAGTGGTCCCTGCCCTATTATGTACCACATCTGAAGGGACGGTCAGATAAGGTTCTGTATGGGACATATTTTATGAACTCTAAAGAAACTATTTATTCTGGGAGCATCTTCTGAGGTCCCATCATCAATCTCCTGCCTCTAGACAGGCCCATACTTCTCTTGTTCTCCAGGATGGATGTTTTCCAGACCAGAGCCTTAAAAAACATCCACTGCCCCACCACTGCTTCCCCTCCCCATCAAATACCCCCCACCCAAATACCACAGGGCAAGAGGCATTCTACCCCCTGACAGCTATGGAAGTGCTTCACATACCCACAGCCACAGATAGTTCTATTTGTCCCCAACCTGAAGGCTTCTAGATGACATTTAAACTGCTCCACTCCCATTCTGCCCAACACCAGCCTTCAGAACCTACATATGGGCTATTTGCCCATATTTCCTCTCTCCCAATGGGGAAAGGAAACCTGATGGGACCCCTTCAGGGTGGGGATTTAAGCCCTTGTGTGGCCTGGGAACTTGGGCCCCCATCTTCCTTGCACTACCCTGTTTTCCATCAAGCCCACCTATGGCAAAGTCCACTTTCAGGCTCTACTGCTGGGACCCGGGTTAGGACTGGGAGAAATCTAGGCCTTGCAAGAATCCACATGTAGCACACACACATGCTTGTATGTAACTCACTTCACCCATGATACCTACATGCATACCCAGACAGAGTTCACTAGCTAAGACAGCACTGTACAAGGAGTCAGGACTTTGTGCTCCCCAAGCACCTCTCTGATTTGGGACAGATGCTTTGTCTTTTAAATTTTGATCTGCTCCCGTCTGAAACCTGCCCATCTGTCTGCCTGTGAGAGCTGAACAGTGCGAACAGTGCTTGAAACAGCTGGAGGTATGTTCAGAATAGGAGGCATGTATTCCTTCACATGGCCGACTCTCCATGCCCCAGGAGATGTCAGCCTCTCCCCTTAATGTCAGCTTCCTGACCTTTGTCAGTCCCTGTTGGCCTGGGCTCTGAGAAGGCAAAGCTGGAAGGATCCTCAACAAGCTTCTAGGCCAACATTATCACAGCAGTTTGCTCACTCCTGTGTCAGGGCCACCTGCCCCTGCAGAAAGTGAATTGTGAGGGGTAGGGCCCTGGAATCTGCAGGTCTGATAAGATCTGTCTATGTCATACTAAAAGTTTGGGGATCACTGATCCAGTCCAACTCCCTCTGCTCACTACTGTTACAAGCAGGGAAATAGAGGCCCACAGAGGTGCCCTGGCACAGAGAGGGCAAGAACACAAGCATATATACATATATGTGTGTATTTATTAAGTAAAGTATATAGACACATAAAAGTGCACCATATCATATGTTTGCAGTTTGGTGAAGTTTCACACACCAAACACACCCAGCACCAAGCTCAAAAAACAGAACAGAAGGTCCCATCATATCCCGCTTTAGGGGTAACCACTATACCTACTCCTAGATCTTTTTGAAAATAATCCTTATGCAGCACTTATGTGCTAGGCACTGTTCTAAATACCATATGTAACATACATGTGTACAGACACACACAAACATATTTATTCCTCAGAACAAACCTAGGGGAAAAAAAGCTTATTATAGTCATTCCCATTTTCAGATCTGGAAGCTAAGACACGGAGGGGTTAGGCTACCTGTTCAAGGTCACACAGCTAGTAAATGGTAAAACTAGGATTAGAACCCAGGCAGTTTGCCCCCATGGTGTATCTGTACCACACTGCCTATTAGGTATCCACGCCCCACGGCCTGGTCATCTACTCGCCTCTCCACACTTCAGCTTCTGCCAGACTTAACTAGGAGGGAAATTATACAGCAGAAAACAGCCACACGCATTCCAGTGGCATTTGAGCCGGGACGTGGGGACGTGGGGACGCCGCGGGCCGCGGCTCCCCCTGACCCTCTGCGCCGCCTGCAGGGGGCGCCCTGGCGCACGCCTTCCTGCCGCGTCGCGGCGAAGCCCACTTCGACCAAGACGAGCGCTGGTCTCTGAGCGGCCGCCGCGGCCGCAACCTGTTCGTGGTGCTGGCGCACGAGATCGGCCACACGCTCGGCCTCACCCACTCGCCGGCGCCGCGCGCGCTCATGGCGCCCTACTACAAAAGTCTGGGCCGCGACGCGCTGCTCAGCTGGGACGACGTGCTGGCCGTGCAGAGCCTGTATGGTGAGCCCCCCAGCCATGCCCCGCTCCTGGCGCCACCCCTGTCCCCAGATCTCCAGCCCTTGGACGCCGGCTCCTCAAACAGGATTCCTGTCCTAAAGCGGTATGTGGTGCCGAGCCAGGAGGCCTGAGTTCAAGTTCATCCCTGATTAGCAGGTGCTCTTGTGCAAAGCTTTTCCCCTCTGAGACCCCTCTGTTTTACCTTCTCTGAAAACGGAGGATTAAGGCCCTGCTAATCTCACAGGGCTGTTGTGCTAGTGGGTATAAACATGCTTTGTAGCCTGAAAAACCTACACAATGTAGTAGTAACCACTGCTATCTCATAAGTATCTACCATAGACAGGCACTTAACATACAATACACCCATGAGGTAAGTATCTTTTTATTCAGGAGAATGGGGCTCAGAGAGGTTAGGTAACTTGCCCAAGGTCACACAGGAAGTAGCAAATGGACTCTGCTTCACTCCTCTCATAAGTGAAGGAGATTGGTGTAATTATTATTATTATTATTTTTTTTTTTAAAGATGACCGGCAAGGGGATTTTAGCCCTTGGCTTGGTGTTGTCAGCACCATGCTCAGCCGCTGAGCAAACCGGCCATCCCTATATAGGATCCGAACCCGTGGCCTTGGTGTTATCAACACCGCACTCTCCCGAGTGAGCCACAGGCCGGCCCTGATGTAATTATTATAATCGCTACTTCGGGTTTTTTTGTTGTTTTTGTTTTGTTTTTAACTATCTTTCAACTTTATTGCTACTTTGGGGTTTTATGTTTATATATGTGTTATACATATATATATATAATTGCTGTAGTTAGCACACCTTGTGTCCCTGAACTCTGTCCTCGTGCCACCTGTGTTGCCCAGGACTCAAGGATGAGGACCCTCTGCCCTTTTTACTTCCAAACCCTTGCTTGGTCCCCCACTCCAATTTTGTCTCAGTAGGTCCCTCTTTCCCAGGCTGTCGGGTAAGAGAGAAAATTCCTGGGTTTAGTGCAATTATGGTTACCACCAACAACCAGGGACAACTCTTAACTTCCACTGTCACTCTCCTTCCCTGCTCCTCATGTTATATAATTATGAAAGGAACCAAAGGGGAGGTCTTGAGCACACAACATACCCCAACCCGTGTGTGTTCTCCTGTTCTTCTCTCCTTCCCATAAAGGGAAGCCCCTAGGGGGCTCAATGGCCATCCAGCTCCCAGGAAAGCTGTTCACTGACTTTGAGGCCTGGGACCCCCAAAGTCCCCAGGGTAGGCGCCCTGAAACCCGAGGTCCCAAATACTGCCACTCTTCCTTCGATGCCATCACTGTAGGTAAGATGGTCCCACCCATGCCTTGCTTCCTTCTTCCTTCCTCCCCCACATCTTCTGGGGTCTCCAGGGCTGGGAGTACAAGGCGGGAGAGGTGGGTATAAAATCTAGAAATTCCAAGCCACATACATTCTGCAGGATTCAGCCCACACCCAAGCAAAACACTGCTCCCTCCCGCCCACCTGTGCATGCCACATTCTCTGCTTGTCAGTTTGGGAAGCTGGTGTAGAAGACATCCCCTTCAACCCCCTGAAGGTTCTTTGAAAAATCACCTGATAAACACAGATTAATATGAAGAAAAGGCATAACAAATTTTATTATATCATAGTTATACATGACATGGGAGCCTGCAGAATGAAGACCCAAAGATAGAGGGAAAATTGTCCATACTTATGCTTAGGGGCTATGAAGCAGGCACAGCTGTGTAGAAATGTGATTGGACAAGAAAAGTGTGCTCTGATGCTAACAGACTGAGTGCAGAAAGTCGGCAAGGCCTGTCTGTTCAGATTCTTCTTGTCCTCTCTGTGTAGCATTCATTCCTCCAGGGTATGGGGCAGGACCCTTTCTGGAATGGGGGTCTTATGACCTACAATCAGACAAGGTAAATCAGAGAATTTCTTTGTGGTTAGCTCCAAGACAGAGAGGTGGGGGTTGGGGGTTGGGGGGAGGATTAGAGTATATCTGTGGCCCGCCTTGGGGAGGAGGGATTCTGGTCTCTATGGCTTGCCTCGGGGGAGAATGAGGCTGAGAGACAGGAGGGCAGGAGAAAGTCAGAGGACAACTTTGTTTTTGAGGCTGCTGTGCTCTGAGGCCTTCACTTTGGGATGTCACTTTCTGGGCCCCAGCACTGCTTTCTAGGACAGCACATTCCCTGGAAAGCAACAGAAGGCTGATGGTCATTCCTCAGTTCTCTCTTGTCTCTGGGCAGATGGGCAACAGCGACTGTACATTTTTAAAGGGAGCCACTTCTGGGAGGTGGCAGCTGATGGCAATGTCTCAGAGCCACACCCACTACAGGAAAGGTGGGCTGGGCTGCCCCCCAACATTGAGGCTGCCGCAGTGTCACTGGAGGATGGAGACTTCTACTTCTTCAAAGGTACCAGCCCTAGAGCAGCTGGGAAAATTAAGGTCTAGAGAGGGGAGGTGTCCTGCCTAAAGTCAAAAGAGGACAAAAGAGAGGAGGTGTCTCGCTCAGCAAGTCCATGGTGGAGTCTCTATTCCAGCTGGAACCTGTGGCCCCTGGGAAAACTCTACCAGGAGATTTTTTTCAGTGATGGAGTGGGGAGCAGGAGGTGTCAAGGTTGTCCCAGGGAGAGTTTCAGAGAAGAGTCTAGAGGGAAGCCGAGAACTGCTCTTGACCCCTGTAATACAAAAGAAAGAGTCGGATCTTCCTTGAAATCCTGGCTGGGTGAGGTTGGGCGTGTCACTTAATCTTTGGAGCTTGTATTTCTTGAATGGGGGAAATAATAACTTAGGTTTGCTGGGGAAGGAGGATGAAAAGAGAAAAATGACCAAAGAGTGTGCAGTATATAACTAGATACATGTAATGCTTCAGTAAATTGTATTCATTCATTCATTCATTCATTCAACAAATACCGAGTGCTTTCTGTGCATGAGACACAGTCAGAGGTGTTGGGGATACAGAACAGAACAAAACAAAGATCTCTGCCCTCATAAAATTATTAGTAGTAAAGATAGTGAAGAAAGCTTGGGGGCCCACCTGGTTTTACTTTCCTCACCCAGGGAGGGGCCCTGCCCCCTCCCCAATAGATGATAGGTTCATTCAGTGCTGTCTGCCCTCTGCTGACACCTGGTGGAAGTCTAGACCATAATAGTCCCTCTCTTACTACCTCCCCGACCGTTTTTAGTTACTATAACTAGTAGTAATTCATTTGGACTGTCACAAATACTAACAACTGTGAGCTTCAACTTGAGGGGAAGTAGGAGGTGTGGGGGACAGAGGTGGGGTGGGGGACCAGTGGGTGAGATCATCTAGCTCACCCTGGCTCTCCCAATGCCTCCTAGGGAGTCGATGCTGGAGGTTCCAGGGACCCAGGCCAGTGTGGGGTTCCCCACAGCTGTGCCGGGCAGGAGGCCTGCCCCGCCATCCCGATGCGGCCCTTTTCTTCCCTCCTCTACGCCGCCTCGTCCTCTTCAAGGGAGCCCGCTACTACATGCTGGCCCAAGGGGGACTACAGGTAGAACCCTACTATCCCCGTGGCCTGCAGGACTGGGGTGGTGTCCCTGAGGAGGTCAGCGGTGCCCTGCCAAGGCCTGACGGCTCCATCATCTTCTTCAGAGATGACCGCTACTGGCACCTCGACCAGGCCAAACTGCGGGTGACTTCCTCGGGCCAGTGGGCCACTGAGTTGCCCTGGATGGGCTGCTGGCATGCCAATTCAGGGGGCACCCTATTCTGAAGGCACCTAACCACCTCACCACCTAATGAAATGTTGGTGCCCTCCGTTTCCCCTGCCCTGGGGCAGGACCTGTCTTGGAAGCCTCTGAGCCTCCCTGCAGAAGAGCAGGCAGCAGCGCCCCCACCAGGAAGTTTGCCTGCATTTGCTCCCTGAAGAAGGTGGCACTGTCTTTGTGTTGTCCCTACCACATGGAGGTAGGGATGGGATCAATCCAAGGAGAAGCACAAAAGGATCCCGGATTCCACGACCCTTTCCCCCAAGGACCTCTTTCCTCCCCAAGCCTTGGGGATTTTGTTTTTTCTGAAGGTGCACTTTCATCCATAAAGCCACAGCCCTGGGATCCACCAGGGAGGATACAATACTCAACGGAGAGGTTGGAGACTATTTTGCAAGACTGTCCCTTCCCCTAGCTCAGTTTTTGGAAAAGTATGACTTATTTAATCAGAGGCCTCACCCCCAGGACGCTTGGATGAGGGTGAAGGCACAGGGGTCTCCAACCTCAGAGGCTCTTTGGGGGGACAGGACACAGCAGGAGGGACACTGTGCAGGCCTGCTGGGTCCTGGCTTATTGTCTGGGGCTGGAATAAAGAGGTGCCTCCACCTGGTGGGCCTGGAGGTGGGACACAGCCTTCCTTGGGACAGTTCTTCCATCTCTTCCAGCAGAACAGGTGGGCACTGATGTTGGGGGGCCAGGACCATGCTCTTCCATCCAAGCCAGGGCCAGCCAGCTGCGTGTGCATAGTCATGATGGGGGAAAGGGGCCTGCCTATCCTCAAAAAGCAAAATGTCATTGCATCCTCTCCTGCCCCCCAGGCCAAATGGAGGACATGCAGCAGAGAGGTCAGGAGCCTCCCTGGGGGTCAGCATTGCTGCAGGCACTGGGGATGGTTGGGGGAGGCCTTGTGCTCACAATGGCTCCATTCTCCAGGCCACACACGCAGCATTCCCAAAGCTCCTGCTGTCTGGCCAAGAATAGCTGGGATTCCTGGAGAAAGAACCAGCTCCCCAGCCTCCCTGTCTTCTGCCTCAGCCAGTCTCAGCATTTATTTTAGCATCTGGTTCTCTAGTCTGTCCCCGCCCCTCCACACCTGCCAGTGCCTCATCTTGCACACACACCGACCTCAGCAAGCCCGGGCTTCCAGGCGAGGAGAGAACCGTCTGGCAAGGGCTCAGCCCTCAGCTCCCCACGGGCATTCCTGGCCCTACGCCTTCATTTTCTTCTTGGCGCAGTGGGGAGGATGGCCTTTGACTGCCCTTGGATGCAAGTGCCTTGTACCGCCCTGTCCTGCGGAGGCGCGAGGGAGAAGCCTCTTTGCCCACACTCTTCCCTCTGGCTTGAACCCCAGGAGAGGGGAGGAAGGGCCCATCTCCATCCCCCCCCACCCCAGCCACCTCATCTCACCCCCATCTCGAGGCACTGACACTTTGATTAGAGGCTTTATTGAATGATTGGAGGGAAAGGGGCAGGTTTCTCAGAGGGATGAGGGAACTCGGAGATGATTTTCTCTAGGCGATGCCTCTGCCCACCGGGCCAGAAGGATCTGAAATACCCAAGAGATGAATGTGTCTGTCAGGGGACGCGGGTCAGGTGCGCAGGAGGCACTGGGTGCTGCCGCGGGCGGGGAGTCGCAAGTAGCGGGGCTCCGGGTGTTGCTGGGCTCTGGGTTGGGGAGCGCTCGATGACAGGTGGGCACCCCGCATTAGCCGTGGGCCTTCTCGCCCGAGGGGGGCGCCCCGGATGCCGGCTGTGTGGCACGTGCTGGAGTCGGCTCCGCATGGGGGAGAGGAGACGGTTGTGGGCAGTTTCAGGTCAGGCGAGGATGGGGGGCACAAAGGCTGGCGGGGGGCGGAAGTGTGGCGTTCAGGAGCCTTCGGCGGCCCCCGCCTTACCCAGATCCGGGTGATCCAGAACGCAGTGCGCCACGTAGGCCGGGTGGCTGTGCAGACTCCTGCACTTCTTGCAGAAAAGGATCTCACAGCGCGCACAGACCCCGCGGCGCGGCGGCCTCCGCCGCGTCTCCAGCACGCACGGCTCCTCCCGGAGGCCCCGCTTCCTGCGGGCGGGGACCCGAGCGCTCAGTGCCCGCCGCCGTCCCTCCGCCCTGGGGACCCCACCGAGGGTCGCGCGCTCACCTGTCGGCGGGAGCCGCCAGGCCGCCAAGCAGCACGAAGGGGCTGAGCCAGCTCCAGAAGCCGCCGTCGGCGATCCGCAGCAGCGCCACCTGCTGGCTGCTGCACTCCTGGCGCAGCGGGCAGTAGGACACCGAGCGACGCTCGCGGCCCTCGCCCTCGGCCGCCGCCCGGGGCTCCTCCTCGCCCTGGGCCGCTCTCTCCTCGGATGGCCTCTCCTCCTCCTCGTCCTCCGACCCGTCCTCTGCTTCCTCCTGCCCCGCCCCCCTGGCCCGGGGCTCTTCTAGTTCCTTCTTGCACAAGGGGGTCTTCACGCCTGCGGGCGGGGAGGAGGTCAGTGCAGTCCCGCTGGCCCCGGTGAAGGGCTCGGGTACCCTGGCCGTGTGCGCGAGATGCACCGGGCCAGCAGAGCTCCGTGCGGGGCTTACAGAGAGTGCAGGATGTCCGGGGAGGCGCCTGCACTTCCTAGCTGAGGACTGGGGCAAGTCACCTCGCTCTTGCCAAGCTCCGTTTCCTCAGCTGTAAAATGAGAAAAAGTTGTGCGCATCTCAAGGGTTGCTGTGAGGCTGCGATCTACGGACGCTAGCAACGAGGACTGCCAACCGGGAGGACACGATGGGTCCTCACCACCTTGCGGGGGGGGGTACCTTATCTCTCCTTAGGCTGTCAATAAACATTAATTGCACCGATTGTCATTTTAATAGGTGGTTGTTTATAGTTTGTTTTTTTGAATGGGATTTTCTCGCTCAGCATCACCAGTGGCAGGGTGGGCCGCAGGTGGGCGTACAGCGGCTCTGTATGATTAGAAAGGGTGCCTCTTATGTCCTCGGGGTGAACCACTTAGGAAAAGGTGCCTCTTCTTCATCCAGGCTTGACCCCAATTGCCAGTGGACTTCAGCCACCACTGTCCTCCCTTGCTGGTGTCTTTGTTCAGGGCACAGACTCCACAAGTCCAAGCAGTAGCCTCACCAGGCAGAAAGTTCCTGGGCTGACAGGGAAGCTAAGCTAGGCTCCTTCAGGAGCCGTCCACCACCCCTTCAGCAAACACGCAACCAGCACCGTGGGACCTGCTGTCTGCAGCACCTGGATGGCTAGACTGGTAATGAAGAGAAGGGGAGGAGGGGTCTGCTCCTGAAAGGTTAAGAAAGCTTTCTATGGATCCCTGTCCATCTTGTTTAAAGAGGTTGGGTGCAAAGGGTAATGATAATAATTTGTATTCTTGTCCATGAGTATAGAGCACCAACTGCATGCAATCTCCGTGCTAAACTCGCTTGGCTCATCATGCACCTTAATCTTCACAACCCTCTCGGGTATTAGAGGGAAGGGCCTCTGAATTTGATCCAGAACTTTAAAAACCTCTAAAGAAAAATTGTTTCAAAGATTCTGCCAGTTCTTGGTGTTGGTTAAGGTGGAGAACCGGGGTCCATCGCAATTTTACTTAGGAAAACACACTAAGGAGCCTTCAGGTGATGAAAGGCCAGGCCTAGTACACAGCCAGAAAGGGGTGCTGGGGACATTTCAGGAGGAGGAAGAGTAGGAAATGGGGTTGAAAAGGAAGGCTGGGACTTTGAGTGCTGGGCTATGGAGTTTGGAGTTAGTCCTTCAGCAGTGGGAGCCACTGAGTGTTTAGAGGGATGTGCTCAGAGCTGTGTTTTAGATGTTCCCTCTGACAGTACAGAGGGAGACCCACTTAGGAGTCACTACAGTGATCCAGGCCAGAGAAGATAAAGGTCTGAAAGGGAGCAGGTGAGATGAGGGAGCAGATGTCAAGAATATTTAGAAAGGAGAAAGGAGAGGGCTTGTAGCTACATGGATAGGCAATTGAGAAAAGGCTGCACTTGTACTCTGGGGATGCCGTGGTAATGGGTCAGTTAACCCAAGCTAGAGTCAAGAGGCCCTGTCCTCCAGCCCCACCCTGCCTTCAGCCCCACTCACCGTACTTATCCATTCTTCCCAAGACTGTGCTGCCCACTTCCCCTGATCAGGGACTAGGATGTGAAGGGGCCCCCAGAATCCATAGAACTTGGTCTGGTCTCTAGAGCCTCTATTGGATCACAAGCAGTGAGGCTAGAACCTCACCTGCCCATAGGGTTCCACCCAGGAATAACTGCCTTTTCCAGAGTGTCCAGAAGCACTTCTATTAGTCCATTTCTGCTACTTATAACAAAACATCTGGAACTGGTAATTTGTAAGAAAAAAATTTATTGCTTACAGTTTCAGAGGCTGGGAAGTCCAAAGTCCAGGGAACACATCTGGTGAAGGCCTTGTTGGTGGTGACAGTGACACAGGGGTATCTCATGGCAGAATGGTGGAACAGAGAGACACTAACCTCCTCATTCACTCTCTTCTTAAAGTCACCAGAACCACTCTCATTATTTCAAGAATGGATCAATCCATTCATAAGGGTATAGTCCTTACAATCCAATAACCTCTCCAAGGCCTTGCCTTTCAAATATCACAACAGGATTTCCCACTGTCTTAACACTGCCACAGTAGGGACCAAGCCTCCAACACATCAAACTTTGGGAGGACCCAATTCAATCAGTAATAGCACTCAAAACCCAGGTGTCCCCTACCTTCCACCGTGGGAAGGCATTAAAGGGGAGTATTGGGTGGCTTTGGCCCCCCATAGACTGGGTTCAAGTCCCAGCTCTACTACATAAATATAAAAGCTATCTTATTCTTAACATGTTATCTCCCTGACCCTCAGTCTCTTCATCTGTAAGTCAGAGATAGAAATACGGTACCAGACTTTATCTGGCCCACAGAAAGCATTCAAAGCATTGTGTTTATTTGTTTCATCATATTCTTTCCTGCCCTTTCTGTCCTATCCCTATCCTTCCTCACCCCAGGCTCTTCATTCCTCCTACTTCCCAACTCCTCCTATTTCCTATTCCCCACTCCTCTTATTTCTCTAGCTCCAAGGAGCAGAAGGAAATAGTGCCAAGTTCAGTAGGAAGTAGGGCTTGGGGAAGAAGCAAGTGTAGCTCCTGGATATTGTATTTATTGTGTTTGTGCATGTGAATGGGGGTGGGAGAGGGAATAAAATCATGGAGCTTCAGGAAAATTTCTTCCTTTCCTGGGCCTTACAGTGAGCTATGTTGGCAGACAGGAGTGTGCAGGTGGGCAGTGAACACAGGCTCTGGAAAGCCCTCAGTCTGATGGGATGCAGTTGCTGACCTCAAGGAGATCCCAGGCTGATAGGGAAAAATGATAGGGTCTCCTATCCAAGTCTGAAGGTGGAGGACATATTCCAGTTTGGTGGAGGAAGTTTGGTGGGATGGAGAACAAAAAGAGCAGACCCAGCCCCCAGGAGTCTTCTAGTCACATGGGAGCAACACTGTCAAGAACTGTGAAGGATCTGAAATTTTTCCCTACTTGCAAGCTACCAAGTTAGCGTGCTGTAGTTTCATGGGTGATGCCAGAAAACATGAGACTCCTGAGTCAGAGACAAAGGACTTTATTACTAAGCAGCACCAGCATATTTGTGTCAGCTCCCCTTGCTTCAGTGTCCCATGAGTGACACAGATGGCTACTTGTATATGCAGTGAATTGCATTACAAGAGGAACCCTGAGCTTAGGGAATCCAAATCTTTTCTAACGGGTAGTAGGCAAATCTGCTCTTTGCTCCAGTAGGGGACATGATCTCTATGTTCCAAGGTTATTTGCTATGTAAAATTCTTGAAAAGTCAGTGCTTCTGCTAGCAAGACATGCAGAAACACAAAAGACCCATGGAAATTGTCTCTCAATAAATTTACTGAAAGAGCTTATAGCCAGCATGGCTCTTGTTTGCAAAATTCAAAAGCTCACTCCTGCTAATTTAAAGAGAAAGCATAATGAGAGCTCACATAATGGCCAGAAGGCTTAAGAATCGGACAAGAACCAAGAAAGGCTGTTGACTGTGAACACAGCCAAAATCACATAGCAGGAACAATTCAGGAGGCCACTTTTGGGGGCTACCTCGAGCACTGGCACCATGAACAATCTCCTCGAGTTACTCCCTAAGATTTAATACCCCTGGCAGGCACATCCAAACTGATGAGCCTGTGCTGTGGCATTTAGGAAGCATGCCACTGAGACACCAAAACAGGATGTCCCCTTGGCCCAGTCATTCATCTTGTCCTGCCTCCCCAACTCCAATCTGCCAGCAGCCCTTTGCCATCCTTAGGACAGGCATTTCCTCTTCTCAGGGCTATTTTGGGTTTTATGAGACCTTCATAAAAAGTTGGGTTGTCATAACAGAAAACATCAGCATAAAAGCATATTGGAAATTGATCTCACAGAGTAGTAATATAGTCTTCAGTGAAAACATGAGAGCAAGCAGGTAATCCCACTACACCAGGAACCTGTACATGTCTCCTGCACTTGGACATCACCTTGGGAGACCCCTTGACAGAAACCACACTGATAATGAGTGCAACTTCAGAATTGACTGGATCGCTACCCAAAAGAGACTGTTTAAAATCAGGAGAGATTTAGCTAGATTTCATTGGCAATCTCAAGAATTATTTTCTGCCATTCATAGAAATCATACCTAGAGAACAAGATGAAGTCAGTTATCAAAACTACAGCTACAATTTTTTAATACTAAACTTTAAATTTTTAAACTAAGTATAAATAGCTGATTAACTTCTAATGGTGAGGTATAACACAGAGATGCAATATTAATTTTAGTTAAGCAATAAAGATAAAAAATCTATCCAATAAAGTAGTATGCCATTCGATTGGGAATATCTGTAACATCTTACCTTTGTGTAGTGAAAGGCAATGGGGCCTTTTAAACTTTGAGCATATGTCAATTAGGATGGGCAGGTCATCATCAGAATGCCCAACTAACGATGCCTCAAACTTTATAAAATGTATTAGTTCACTAAATAAGACTGAAGGTCGGGGACTCCAGGATGGGTTCAGTGTCTTGACGAGGTTCTGAAGGGCCCTGGCTATTCTCATGTTTCCTCTCTGCCTTCCTTGTCTCCTTTTGGTTGCAAAATGGCTGCAGCTCCAAGCATCATGGCCTCAAGTGACCATGACCAAAGCAGGAAGAAAGGGGACACACGGCCGAGACTTCTCAGGAACTCTCCAGCAGACTTTCCTTTGAATCGTACTGGCCAGAACGAGGGCACAAGTCCATTTCTAAACCAACTCATGGCAAAAAGGAATGGGATTGCCAAGACTGGCCTAGACTAGTTGTAATTGGTATCTCTGATCAAATAGGACTCCTGGAGTATAGTTATAAAACAGTTTCATTTTTGCCTCCTACAGTCCTTTTAAACATGCTGGAGGGAAGAGAACATTTCCTCGCTTTTCTTTGGAGGACAACTCAGGCACTTGAGTGACTTGTTCTGATAACTCTTAGGAAATAGAAAACCTTGTGATCACTGAAAGTTAATAATATGCTACATCTTCTCCTGCAAATAGGATGATGTGGGGGGGCAGACGACATGGGCCTTCCTCTCTCTTTTCCTGCCTCTCCTTCCTCCTCAGCTGGCCAACCATGGTCTCTGTCCTTCCCTGTCCCAATCCAGGTAGTTCCTTGAATTCAGGATACTCTGAATTCTGGGGATCACTTGTTCCCTCCACAGTCCCTAGGAATCGGATGGTCCACTTCCCACTTCCTCTCTATTGAGGCCTGTTTACCTTCCAGGAGGCCCATTGAACAAGATCTCAGATAGCCTCTCTCTATCCTCTCTCTAACGAGTGGCCCACAGAAAACACTCGTGAATTCTTTGTTCAATCTATGGGAGGACCTGCTGATTTCAGTGCACCCATTCTCCTCTGTTCCTGGCACGGAACAGCTAACCAGCCCATATTTCACATTTCCAATTTTCCACGTCAGACCTCAGTCCATTCAGTCCCCCTAATCTCAGGGAATACGTGTCAAGTTCTTTGGTTGGTCCCATTGAAGTCCGTCTTTTTGCTTCACCCCTTGTTGAAGGGGGTGCAGATTAGGAGTGGAGGAAAATGACATGTCTTGATTTTCTATTGCTGCTGTAAAAAATTACCACAAACTTAGTGGCCTAAAACAACACAAATTGATTCTTTTGCAGTTCTGCAGGTCAGAAGTCCAGAATGAGTGTTTGGGGCCAAAAATCAAGGTGTTAGCAGGGCTGGTTCTTTCTGGAGACTCCAGAAGAGAATCTGTTTCTTGCTCTTCCAACTTCTAGAGACTTAGCATTCCTGGCTTCTGGCTCCATCACTCCAATCTCTGCTTTGGTTGCCACATCTCCTGCTTCTGTAGTCAAATCTCCCCCTGCCTCACACTTGTGATTACATTTACAGCCCATCCAGACAATCTAGATAATCTCCCCATTTCAAGAGCCTTAACCAAATCACATCCGCAAAATCCCTTTTGCCATATAAAGTAACATTCACAGATCTGGGGATAGGAAGTGGCTCTCTTTGGAAGCCATGATTCAGCCTACCACAAGACACATAACACAGCTATAATGTTCTCTAAATAAATCTTCTTTACCAGTCCTCTCCTCATCTGCAACAGCCCGACTCTTTGTATACGCTAGGTGGGAGGTCTGAGAGTCAAATGACCTGTTTTTGAATACTTCCTAAATAAATTCTGCATATGGTCTTACTCCTTTTCTGGCTTGCTGCATATATGGTATCTTGGAGCATTGGCAAAAACTTTGATTTTTAACTTGACCATGATTGATTTGGACCTATCATGGTTCTCCCCCTGAGGCTGGGCCCACGTTCCCTAATTTCGAGGAAGCTTCACCTGACACCTGAATACAAATAGGGTTCTATTAGCAAGAAAGAAAAAGAAATGGCTCTTCTGTATTTGGGTAGCCAGCCTCCTTCAAGATGTCTCCCAATAATCCTTGTTTCTGGTTTTCATGCTCTTGTGTAGTCCCCTACCATTTGAAATAAGGCTGGCCTGGGTAACTGTCTTAGTCTGTTTTGTGCTGCTATAACAGAATACTACAGACTGGGTAATTTATAAAAAATAGACATTTATTTGGCTCATGGTTCTGCAAACTGGGAAGTCCAAGAACGTCGCACCAGCACCTGGTGAGGGTGATGCCATGGTAGAATGTGAAAGCTAGCATGAGAGAGAGGCACCAGGGGCTGGACTTGCTTTATAACAACCCACTCTCTTGATAACTAACCTGCTCCCTCGATAATAACAATCCATTAAAGAAGACTCTACCCTCATGACCCAATCACCTCTTGTTAGGTCCCACCTCCCAATACTATTGCATTAGGATTAAGTTTCCAATATGTGAATTTTGGGGAACACATTCAAACCATAGCAATATCCATATAGGATATTGTGGACATGATGGTGTGTGACTTTTGAGACTAAGTAATAAAGGACATTGTGGCTTCTGTCTTTTGCTCTCTCTTGGATCACTCACTCTGGGGAAAGCTGCCATGTCATGAGGATATTCAATCGACTGTACAGAGAGGCCCATGTAGGGAGGAACTGAGGCCTCCCGCTAACAGCCAGACCAACTTGCCAGCTGTGTGAGTGCTCCATCCTGAAAACCCCAGCAAAGCCTTCAGATGAATGTAGACCTGGCTGATATTTTGCTGCCCCCTCATGGAAGACTCCAAACAAGAACCACCCACTTAAACTGCTCCTGAATTCCTGACCCACAGAAACTGAGAAAACTACATATTTACTACCTGTTTACTGTTTTAAGCTGCTAAGCTTTGGAGTAATTTATTATGCAGTGATAGATAACTGATGCAGGTATAGGACCAACAATATCTTTCAAAAGGACTGCTATGGGTCAAATGTGTCTCCCTTAAAGTTCATATCTAGAAACTTGACCCCCACTGCAACACTGTTAAGAGGGTAAGAAATTTAATTATGGTATTTGAAAGGTGGGGCCTTTAAAAAGTGACTGGGTTGTGAGGACTATACCTTCATTCATAAGGTATATCAATATCAATCTATTGACAGTTCAATGGGTGGTCACAGGAGTGGTTCTGATGGCTTTACAAGAAGACTGAGTGAGAACGTTAACTCATTCTTCTTTGCCCATTCTCATCATGTGATACCTTGCATTGCTGTGGAGAGTTCCCACACAGAGGAAGGCCCTCACCAGAGGTGTTCCCTGGACTTTGGACTTCCCAGCCTCTGAACTGTAAGAAATAAATTTCATTTTCTTGTAAATTACCCAGTTTCAGGTATTCTGTTAAAAGCAGCAGAAACAGAGTAATACCAGCACTGACTATGTATAAAGGCACTGAGCATGAATTTTATCCTGATTCCTTGTAGCAGCCCTGTGGAATGATTACCCCCACTTTACAGTGAAGCAAACTGAAACTTAGAAAAGAGATGTGACTTACCCAAAGTCTCACTTTCTAAGGAGTAAAGTCACATTTCAAATCCAGGTCTGTCTTACCTTGTCTGACTCTAAAGCACACTCTTTTCCACTGTGCTACTTGCATTCAACAGTCAGCTCTAAGTTGCTCCTATATCAACCTGGCTGTCTTTTTTTTTTTATAATTTGCAAAGCACTTTTTATTATGTTCTTTCTATTTTCTTCTAGAGGCATCAAGACTACAGTTATTGTACCCATTTTATGGATGAGGACACAAGAAAACTGAGGCTGGGAAAGTTAAAGATCTTGCTTGCTATACCCTGATTCTCAGTTCCTCACTTCATGTGCTCCAACTGGGCTAGCTGGAAGATTAAACAAGCAACTTTATGTTCCCCTCCCCAAACCCCAGCTCCAAACCCCCAGTACTAAAGTTACTGCTATGGGTTAAATGTGGCCCCCAAAGTTCATGTATTGGAAACTTAATCTCCACCCTGATAGTGTTAAGTGGGTGGAAAATCCTGTTATGGTAATTGAAAGGGGAAGCCCTTAAGAGGTGATTGGATTGTGAGGACTCTATCCTTGTGAATGGATTAATCCATTGATGGTTTAATGGGTGGTCATGGGCGTGGTTCTGATGGCTTTAAAAGGAGAACAAGTGAGGAAGTGAGCTCGCTCCTGCTCAGCCATTTGCCATGTGACACTCTGTATCACTGTAGAGTCACTATCAAGAAAAAGGCTCCCACCAGGTGTGTTCCCAGGACTTTGGACTTCCCAGCCTCCAGACTATAAGAAATAAATTCTATTTCTTTATAAATTACCCAGTTTCAGGTATTCTGTTATAAGCAACAGGAAACAGACTAATACATTCTGATAGCAGGAGAGAAGAAAGGAAGAGGCTCACTCGTGTCGACCCTGGGTGGAGGACCAGGAAAGGGCTCAGGAGCAAGTTCAGTTTCCTGGGCCCTAAAGGATGTGTGTGTATGTCAGTGGGGGTCTTCGTTGTCAGCAAGAGAAAACAATCCTGACTATATTGAATAGAAAAGGAAAGGATATTGGATAGCACACAGAATTGCCAAGAAGTTTAAAGAACTAGGCTCCCCAAATAGGCAGCGTGAGAGTAATCTGGGGACCCAGCACCATAGGTGAAATTCTACCACAGAGCATGAATTAAACATTAGACATTAAACTACTGTCCCCTGTCCCTATGGTTCTGGAAACCAGGTGTGTATGTCACCCTGGCTGCCCCCAGAATGAATTCTTCACTGCTTCTGGGTCCCATTGGCTCCCTGTCATGGCCTCAAGTGGGTGGGTCTCATTGGCTGAACCCAGGTCACCTGTCCATGTTCTAGACAACAGGGATGGGGCTTGTTGTGCTTCCAAAGGCAGAACCAGACTCCTTCCAGGTGGGGGACTCCCCAGACAAGCATGAGGGCTCAGAATCTATGCCATAATGTCTGTGTCCTTTATAGGTTACAGGCAGGACCTGTACGGGCTGGAGGGGAGAAGAACTGCACCTTTTTCACTGTATTTTTTTCTTCCAAATTCATTTTGGCTGTAACTGACAGCAAACCAACTCAAACTAGCTTTAGAATAAAAGGGTGGGTGGACCCTTTCTCTGTCACTGCTCCATCTGTGTCTTCCCATTAATTAAGATGTTCTCTGACCCAGTAAAAGTGTGAACACACAATTTTTCATTTTTTAATTTCTAATTTTTTTAATTTCATTTTTTAAATCCCAGCTCAAATCCTATTTCATTAAATCTTCCAAATGGGATGCATCTTCGCCCAACTCACCTTCAGAATTAACTGGATGCCTATCACAGTTCTATTCCATTTAACATGCATATTTAAGTTCTTTTCCTACCCAGAGTTGTCAAAAAATAAAGATGTGCTCAACTGAAAAAAGATAGAAAAGGAATTTCGATCCATGTTATCCAAGGGTTGGCAAGAGCCCAAATCTGCACACAGCCTCTTTTTATATGACCCTTAAGCTAAGAATGGTTCATATATTATAAAAGCATTGTAAAAAAGAAAACAAAACAAAGAATAATATGTGACACAGACAGTAAGTGGTCCTCAAAAGCCTGAAATATTTACTATGTGGCCCTTTACAGAAACTATAAAGCAGAGTCTGAGAAGGGCAGTATGGTTGGAACTATTGATTGTCCCCCTGTCTCCATTCTACCCTTTTGGTAAAAGGATTATCACTGTGCAGTCTCGGGGTGCATGACCACCAGCTGAAGTCCGCCTGTTTTCAGCTTCTCTCGAAGCTAGATGTGGTCAAATGACTAAACTCTGGCCAAACAGCTGTGAGCGGAGTTAATGTACGTAACTTCCACATTACATCCTTAAAAAGAAAACTGGTTGATCCTGCTCTCTCTGTCACCCTTTCCTGTAATCTGGGAAAAGACAAAAGTCTGGAAAGCCAGCATTGGCCACATAGGTAACAACCACAGCCTACGGAGCAACATGATGGAAAGAACCTGGGTCCCTGGACAACCTCACGGGCAGGGCCACCAACTTTCCTTTGGCAGCTGGTCGGTACAGGGATTGAACCTAGGACCCCATCTGCCTACTTTGGATCATCTGTCTACCTCTGAGAGAGAGAAATACACCTTTCTCTTGTGTGAGCCACTGTTTAAGGAGGTCTCTGTTATATATAGTAGCTTAGCCTGGCCCTAACTAACGGAGGCAGACACATGGCTGGCCCAAAGACAGCAAAACAAGGGTTCCAGCATCCTCAGGGGCCTCTCACCTTCCATCTCTGTGCTCTTTGTGTGCCAGCTTCTTTCTTGCCTGTTGTAGAAAGGCTTTCTCTGTGTGGTGGGAACGTGGCTGCAGATCCACATTCTTAAAATCCTAACCATCTGATTGGGGAAAGAACCTGTCGCTATAGCTCCAATTCAGAAAACCCAGGGAAGGGCTCTGTTTGGACTAGCTTGAGTCATATACTCACCTCCTAGATAAGTGGCTCTCAGTCTTTGCGGGTGGGGGAGGTTTGTCCCCCAGAGGACATTTGGCAATGCCTGGAGACATTTTTGGTTGTCTTAATAGGAGAGGGGGGTTGCTACTGGCATTTGGTGAGCAGAGGCCAGGGATGCTGTTAAACACCCTACAATGCATAGGACAGCCCCCCACAACAAAGAATTATCTGGCCCAAAATAATAGTGCCAAGGCTGAGAAATCCTGTTTTGAACTATTCTATTAACTTTTTTTTTTTTTTTTTTTTTTTTTGTAGCTGATCAGTTCAGGGCCTATTAACTCTTTAAGAGTTATATGGACTGTGATCACTGTCTCTCCTCCATTAGCGCCACCTGGTCTAAGCCACCATTGCTGTTCCCTGGATGACTGCAATAGCCTAACTGCCCTCCCCAATCCCACCCTTGCCCCTGCAGTATGTCTCTATGCAGCAGCCTGAATTAGAGCATGTCCCTCGTCTGCTTGAAACACTCCAGTGCATTTTTCATTTCACTCAGAGAAAAAGCCAAAGTCTTTAGCGTCACCTACCAGGCCCTGCATGATCTGGGACCCCATTTCTTCTTTGCCTCTTATCCTACCTCTCTTTGCTATTCTTAGACTATGCCAAGCACGCTCCTTGCACGGGCTGTTTCCTCTATACTCTTCCCCCAGATACTGCAGGGCTCGCTTCGTCAATTCTTTCACATTTCCACTCAAATATCACTTTATCAGTGAGGCCTTCCCTGATCACCTTATGTAAAATAACACACACACCCTCATCTCCTTTACTCCTTAATTTTTCTCCATGGAATTTATCACCATCTGATTTACTAGATTCATTATCAGTCATCCATCACCCAGTAACAGGCGAGTAGCCTCCATGAAGTCAGAGACCTGGTGTTTTTTGTTTATTTCTGTATCCTCAGATCTACAATAGTGCCTGGCACATAGTAGGTGCTCAAGAACTGTTTGTGGAATGAATGAATTTCTGTAGCCATGGGGGTGAAGTTGTTTGATCGACAGCCTGCTTTAGAAGAATCACATGGTTACAGGGGAGGATGGAGCAGGTTCTCCAGAGAAAATGGGGATCATGGCACATAGACAGGGTTCCCGAGACAGCCACTGAGAACTGGGACCTGCTCAGTTCTGTGTGTGTGTGTGCGCGTGCGCGCGTGCACGTGTGTGTGTGTGTGCGCGCGTGCGCGCGTGTGCGTGCGTGTGTGCATGTGTGCGTGTGGTGCGTGTGTGTGTGCGCGTGCGTGTATGTGCTAATGATCTGCTACTTTCACATGTTAATCCTTTATTCTTCACAACACCCCAGACAGGTAGACATTACAATTCCCATTTTACAGTTAAGAAACTAAGGCACAGAGGGGCTAGGGGAAGTATAGGAGAGTCACATAGGGATCTAGGGCTGAACCCACGCTGTCGGCCTCCACTGCTGTTTCTCCTTCATCCCCGTCCTCCAGTGCTCACTGAACACTGAGGAGCATGGCACCCCTGCCCCTGCTTCTCCCCGCATTCCCCAGAAGCCCCGACCTGGTCAGTCCAGTGAGAGAAGCCAGCCCCAGCCTCTCCTATCTGCTGCCCGGGCTCCGGGGCGGGCTCAGCAGGGCAGGCCTTGCCTGTCAGGGAGGGTTAACAAGGAGTGTTTGTAGCAGCCACTGTCTCCAAGGAGAGGAGAGGAAAGCAGAGTGGGGAGGCCGACGCCATGCCAGGCTCCCGGCAGCGGCTGGTGGAGGGTGGGAGGCGGCTGCTTGACCTGGCCAGCCCGGGTGGAAGAGAAGAGTGTCCTGGGAGGTGCTGAACTCTGAACGGACTAGGCAGCGGAGTGAGGTCGCTACAGGGCCACCAAACAGGGAAGGTTCTGGCAGAGACTGAGGAATGTGGGGGGGCAGGGACCAGGCCCAGCTTGGCAGCTGACGCCAGCGACAAGTAGCAGAGCCGGAAGTCCTGGGCTCTTGGAGGGTAGAAGGGGAACTCCTGAATCCGGGAGAACCCCGAGGCCCAGCAGGTGGCAGGTGTGAAGAGGCAGCAGTGGGAGAGAGGAGGTGCCCACCTCCTCCCCTGCTGAGGTTCCAGCCATGTCCCGGCCTGGGGGATCCAGGAGGAGGCCTGGCACCCTGGGGCCTCCTGTGCGCAGCATCCGGCCCTTCAAGTCCAGCGAGCAGTACCTGGAGGCCATGAAGGAAGACCTGGCCGAGTGGCTTCGGGATCTCTACGGGCTGGACATTGACGCGGCCAACTTCCTGCAGGTGCTGGAGACAGGCCTGGTGCTTTGCCAGCATGCCAATACTATCACAGAGGCTGCTCTGGCCTTCCTGGCTGAGGCGCCTACCCGAGCCCAAAGGATTCCCATGCCCCGGGCTGGGGTTTCCTGCAATGGGGCCGCCCAGCCAGGTACCTTCCAGGCCAGGGACAATGTCTCCAACTTCATCCAGTGGTGTCGCAAGGAGATGGGCATCCAAGGTAAACACCCTGGACCCCACCCCCATCCTAGACCCTTATCTTGTGGGGTATCTGTCTCATATCTGAGGTCCAGGCTAGATCTGGGGGTCAGGAGCCTGAGTCCTCCTTCCAGATTGGCCTTGAGTCAGTTCTCTTTTCATGCCTCAGTTTCTCCATCCCATAGTAAACCCTCAATAAATAAATGTGTTAATTCATTAATGCATTCGACAAACATATACCGAACACCTCTTCTGTGTTGAGCACCATGCTGGGTGCCAGGGACCAAGAGGAAAGAGACCCTGTCTCCAAGGAATTTATAGGCTAGCAGGAGAGAATGATGAGCAGATATGTAAATTACAGCCCATGGTGACAAATGCTCAGAGTAGAGGTATGGGTGCCCGGGAGCCAGGGAGGAAACAGTGACCTGATAAGGTAGAAGTGGGGGCTCAGAAAAGAGATTCGGGATGAGTATTGAGGAATAAATAGAAATTTGGGGGAAAGGGAATTCTTACCAGGGGGATGGCAGGGGCAAAGGCACAGCAAAGTGCTGTGTCTGGATGACTGGGAAAAGCTGGGGGTAAGGGCATGGTGGGCGGGTGGGGGCGGGGAGCCAGGGAGGAACCCAGTCATGC